>NC_080749.1:59233078-61733078 GCF_020826845.1 Diceros bicornis minor | reverse complement strand
ATGATTCTGGAAGCTATTAATTATGTATAAAAACAATTATTTAAAAACTTTCAGATAGTTAAATAAAGAAGAACCTAGATTACAATTAATCTGACTTGTAAGAAAGGATATGTTAGTTAACGTTGATAAGTATGCTACATCAAATTTGAGTCCATAACTTACAGAAATTTAAGTAATAATATGAGGTATAGTTAGTAAGACATGAAGAAAAAATTATAAAGAAAAATCATGTAGCCCAAATATCTTGCTCCCCAACCAACTTCAGTTGAAAGTCATTATTCATCTGGAATCAATAGAATTGCTGAGATATTGTTTCTATGCTGTTATGACAAACTTTAGCAATTTGACCACTACCATTTTTATAATACATTTTTTAAACAAATGTTGACAAGACTTCACATTTATTCCCATGTCCCAGAAGTTTCTATTAGATGGTGATATTTGGCTGTGACCTCAACCACAACTTAATATTGATTTTAACGCTTCAGCCATATACCATATTTGATTTACCTCTGTCCTTAATGAAGAAAATTATTAGAATGATTTCTGAGCAATTTTTTATGAATAATAAAACAATTTTAACTAGTCTAAAGTTGTGCTGTCTAATATGGTAGCCAGACATATGCGATTATTCAAATTAATTAACATTAAATAAAAGTAAAAATGTAGTTCCTCAGTCACACCTGCCACATTTCAGGTGCTCGATAGTCATATGTGACTAGTGGCTACTATGTTGGACGGTGCAGATATAGAATATTTCCACCATCACAGAAAGTTCAACAGTGAAGCAATAGTTCTATGGGCCTACACAGCTCTGCCAAATTTCTGAAAAGACACAATAATTCATGGGTCAATGCTGCCATTAGAAAGTGTTAGCATATCTTTAGCCTCCTTATCCTCTTCCTCCACAGTGCTAAGTGCTGAGAGGTTCTTCTCTCTTGGTTTTGCCCTGGGTGCTGGGGAGAGTGAGCCAACCCAGGTACCGTTGGACACGATGGAGCAACTTTTATAGATGCTGTCAGTGCCCTGCACGTCTCTGTGGCTCTTATGACTTCTGTCATCTTCCAACTGCCAATATCTCCATTTCTTTGCCCAAGGACTTTATCTGAAGCTGCTGTGAGACACTCTCCAACTCCCTGGTTTCTTAGGTGGGAAACCTCTGAGTCGCCCGAGGCGGTAGTTGGCTCCATAGTGCACCCTGTGCTGGCGATCTTTCCTCCATCACTTTTCCACACCTCATCTGTGTTTCCCTGCACCTCCAAATAAGCCCTCTGCACTCAAATCCTTGTTTCAGAGTCTGCTTTTGGGAAAACCCAAACTAAGACAATATCCAAGTGGAGGGGTGAAAGGGATAATTAGAAAGGAGGAGGGGCTTACCATAATAAAGTTAACCAACATTTATATATCATTAGAACTCCTTGAGAGAAAGGATTGTATGTTAATTTTCTATTCCCGATGTCTAGCACATACAAGGTGCTCAGTGGTATAGGTTGCAGAGGTTCATACATATTGTTTCTCTGATATCCCAACAATCCTATTCGGTAGTTATTACTGCCATTTTTCAACTGAGTAAATTAAAGATAAAATAATTTAAATGAATTGTCTAAAGTCACACAGTAAGTGACAGCGCTCAGCCTGGAACCAAGGTGTCAGAGTCCACGCCCTATGCTCGTCCTTGTGGTTGGTGCTGCTCACATGCTGGTCATCTCACCAACTTGCCTGCTGGCCTCTTAGGGGCCTCTGCTTTGCCCACTTCAGGGGAGCGTTGCAGCACCATGTTCTGGGCACCAACCTCTCCCTGACTGAACAAGGTGAAGCATGTTATTTATTTCTGCTCCTGTTCGGTATGCTGTGTGTTGTTAACCTCATATAGTGGTTTCTATTTTCAGAGACCGTGGCTCTTTATCTCTAGGCTTGATCCTAGAACAAAATGTGAAGACAATAGTGAATTTCTTGGCTCCCACCCTCTCATTTCTGTAAGTCACAATCGAGCCCAGACTCACCCTCCAAAGTCTCAAGGACCTATATTACCGTAACCTGCCCAGGACTCCCCGACCCAGGGAGTGCCAAGACCGAAACTGTGGAGAGGTGACAGGAACTTCTGCAACTCAGGGGATCACCCGAGGTTCTGCCCCTGCCCTCAATTCCAAATCTTCTGCTCTCCGAATCTTTTGCTCAGACTATTAGCTTGGTTCTTTATTAAGGCTATTTTCCCTTTAAGGAAATCTTTTCCCTTTAAGGGGCAGTATGAGGTTTTGGTCATGCTGGTTGTCTCTGGAGAGAGAATGCCTGGGTTAGAATTTATTTCCATAGCTTTACTAGACAGGGGACGTGAGACATTGGGCACGTTATTTAAAATTCTCTAAGCTTCAGTTTCCTGATCTGTAGCACACAGAGGATAATGAAGGTGCCCACCAATTTAAAAAACAGTACTCATAGGTTGTTATGAGAATTAAATGAGATAATCCATATAAAGTACCAGGCACACTGGAAACACATAATTACTGTTAGATACTATTATTGGCCACACATTCTGTATGTCCCACCCTTCCCCTCACCCCAATAAGCCCAATTTATACTCCAAGAAACCCAAACCCATGGCTGGTGGGGTAGCCTTGCCCCCTTTATCTAGAAATGGAATGTAGGTTGATGTGTTACCTCTTTCAGGATTAACAGGAACTCTGGGACTTACAATTCCTCAATTGAAACACATGCATTTTTAATGAGAGCAGTCTAGGAAGAAAGCCCATTTGCGAGCCGGGCGCTGCAAGATGGTCGAAACAATTTGCCTCCATGTAAAAGCCAAGCTGTTTATCTCCCAGTTATTCACGAGACTGCGCTAAACGCTCGGTGTAGGTTAAACAGCGCGTCCTGTGCACGGAGGTGGCAGATACATTCTGAGAAACACGTATATGCACATGTTTTCATATCCAAACCCTGCAAGAAGAAAGGGTGGAGTTTATTTAAATAGAATAACTAAAGGCTCGATTTTTAAAATAAAAGTCATCTAGTAAGCTGTATTATTTCTCCTTATGTGGTTAGCTATGGGTACAATATTGACTTCTTATTTACAACCTTTTATTTCTAAAGTGGAGACCATATAAATCTGAGAGTACGTTTCCTGAACCATAAAATTGAATACAAAGTCTGACAAAAGATTTTTTTTCTAATTTTTATATTCATGCATTTGTAAAGCATTATAAATAAATAAGAATTAAATTTCACTTGGCTATGCATTTAATAAGGCACCTGCTGAAGAATGTAAATGTGTGACTTTGGAAAAGCACCGGAGAATCTGGACATTAAAGTGGAAAACCTCAAAGTGACGCTGCCTTAATTTTCTTTTCCAGGCTTGTCCACAGCAAAGCCCCATCGTCCAGCTTGCTGACACTTTCAACCTGGAATGATTTCAAAGGAAAATCTGCTATGATTTTTGCTATATCCTGTGATAAACTGTAGTTCTTGGGAAGATGAAGGTTTTGGTCACAAGTGAAGTTGGGAGAAACATTTCTCAGTTTCTTATTACCAAACAAGATGGAGTCATACCCGATAGAAAAGCGTTGTGCTGGGAAAAGCTTGCCTTTCGGTCTGGTTGGTTTATAATCTTTTAACAAGCTGTCCTGCAGATGGCGCCACACACTTAGCTATATTACAGCCTGTATCATTTCGTGATTTCTGCTGAAACCACCACGTCCCCAATAGCTGCGTAGACTTACAGAAAGATCTGTAGGAAATGCTACCTTAAAACGATATTCCTGTATTAAAGCATAAAGATTAATCTAAACCACCCAAGGAATAATCTGATTCGATCATCTCGAAGTTTTTAGTTAGGAGAGGGGAATACAGAAAAAAATACAGTAAATGCTATTTGAGTTAGATCAATGGCATGTTCTGAAGGCCAAAGTCCATCTCTGACCTTGTTCCTTCTCCTTTTTCCCTTATTTTCAGTCAATGACACTACCATCTATTAAGTTGCCAGAGCAAGAAGCTTGAATGACATCTTTGATCCTTCTCACTACTTGAAACTTCCCCACAGGCAACCCCACATGCCGCCAATCACCCAGTCCTATCTAGTCTAGTCCGTAAATGTCTTTCAGGTGTGTCCGCATCGCTCCATTCCCTCTGCTACCAGGGAAGGCCAAAAGCACCATCACCCCCTCTCCGCACCACTGGAGGAGCGTGTTAACCGTTTCCCCTTTATCACAGCTTGTTCCTCTCAATTTGCTTTCCACTCTTCCTCTAGAGTCATCTTTCAAGAGACAGACTCAATCATGTAATCCCCCTGTCTACAATCTTCCTTTGCTCCCTACTGCTCTCACGGCAAGTTAAAACTCTTACATAGCCTACAACGCTTTTTATAATCTAGCTGCCCTCCCCACTCCCCCTTTCTCCAGCTTCATTTTGCAACACTGTCCCTCTCACTTGTTCTTTTGCCTTTGTCATAATAGATTCCGTTTCAATTCCTGGTGTGTTCACCTCAGGGCTATTTATTCTTACTGCTCCTGCTTGCGCCCCCAGCAACTGCTGCAACTCATCCCTCCCCACCCCCCAGCCGTCACCACCTCCATCCATCTAACTCGTGCTCATCCTGTAGGTCTCAGCATAAACACCAATGCCTCCTGGAAGAGACCTCTAGAGTACATTAGGACCCAGCACTCTGTAATTCCATAACACCCTGTACTTTCCTACTTTTACTAGCTGTCCATTTTATCATTATTATTCATGTATTTTTCCCCTGCTCAATGGTAAGCTCTGGGAAAGCAGGGGCAGTGTCAGTCCTTACACAACGTTCTTAAACGACCTGTGAGGCCTTCCATCGCCTGCCTCCCTCACCTTGCCTTTCTGCTCTTATCCCCTGCAGTTCTCCCTCATTTCTTTGCTTCATCCTCCTTGCTTGTTCCTCTAACTTACTTCCTCTAGCTTGCCCTCTTTGCTGCTCCTCTGACTTTCCAGGCACAATTCCTGCCTCAAGGCCTTCACACTTGCTGTTCCCTCCACCTAGAATGCACTTCCTCCAGTTGTCTGTGTGGCTCTCTCCCTCATCTGCTTCAGATTTTTATTCAAAGACCACGTTCTCAGTGGAATCTTTTCTGACCATCCAATCTATTATCCCTTTATTTTATTTTGCTTTATTTTTCCTCTTAGCTCTTGTCACTGTCTAATATACTTTCATACTTTATTAATCCAGCTCCCTCCACTAGAAAGTAAGCTCTACAGGGCAGGACTTTTGTCTCTTTGGTTCATTACTGGGTCCCTAGCACCTGGAGTTGTGCCTGGCACAAAGGCATCAGTGGAACTGTTCATCCTAGTCCCACCCTAGTGATTTCATAAACGAAGTCTTTTCATCTTTTTTGGTACTAAATCATTCTAATTTATGGGTGGGGAGAATTTTATCTTCACCTGGAAAGTCTTCCCTCTTCCTGATTATTTTAGCTTCCTATTTCCAGAACAAGTATGTCTTTTGGGGGTGATGGAGAAATCAGAACTAAAAATAAATCTTTCCATGAAAATATAAAAGCAGAAATTTACTGAAGTCCTTGAAGTTTTGGTTGTTTCCAGATAATAAATGTCCTGAAAACTTAGAAAACATTTGGTGTGAGGCCGGAGCTTCCATTCTTGTTAAAAATGTCTCCATCTGGACAGTTCCTGGGTAACGGCACCTTCTTTTTATGGTAACTGATGAGGCACTCAGAGAAAAACTCCGATTCCCTCAAGTCACTGGGGCACTTTTTATGTTGAAACCCACATATTTGCCTGGCTGTACAGCCAGATTGATCATTTGGGCAGAAACTCGAGGTTTCTAAAGCCAAACCAGCTGTGCAGTTAGATGGAGCCCAATTTCCTGAGCAGGAAATGGCAAAGATGAATCGGGTTAAATGACTGCAATATGGGTATACAGTCATTTTGTAAAATTCCAACACCTTGCAACGATGAACAACTCCAGAGAAAAACAACATTCAGTCTCACAATATGTAAGGCTGATTCACGGCTAATGATTTATCACGGATGTTTGATTCAGATTCCATTTTCAGAGTTAGAAGATGAGCAAACAGATGCTCTCCACCCTCTAATTTCAAGGGAATATCATATTGCAACTGCAATTAAGCACAGTTTCTGTATGAACATGTGAAATAATGTTACAGAGAAAACTGAGAATGATCACTTATAATACAAAATAGAAGTGAAAGGAAATACCTTATAACAAAATTTGAATTTTTAACAGACGATAAAGATCCTGGTTAATTAAAGCCAAAGGAAAGGAGAAAATCTAAGGCCATATTTGATTGGGAGTGTAAGCACAAGATTTGAAAAAGCAGCTTATGCCATTTTACCATTATAGAACAACACAAGACTTGCCAACAAAGAGGAAATCAGGTGGGTACAATGAGAAAAAGGAGTTGAAGAGACTGCTATTTAGTTAGGCATTCTACCAGTGGTGAGGATTTGGGGACAATTAGGCTGTAAATCGTCAAGATCAAGTTTGAGGAAAGGAACAAGAGAACAGCAGTCATCAATGAGTATTCCTGGAGAGAAGTTCAACAGAAAAGAAAATGGAAGTCTACATGGTAATTTAATTAAAATAGCCATCCAGACCAGCAGAAATGGAGGGAAAAGAGAGAGATGTCAAACCAGAAAAGATGACTTCCAGAAGAATTCTCTCTAATTGGGAGAGATCAGGGTGAAGGAGCAAAGGTGTGGTCAGGGTTCAGAAAAAAGGATGAAACAAGCGGCCGAGGAATGAATGAAGTTACATAAACTAAGCTATAGAGTTATCTGCTTCATACCAAAGGACTGATCTTTGGAATTTGTTAAAAGGATTAAATTTTCAAAGAGTCTTCAAATTAACAGAAAGATGAAGACGAGGCAGAGTGGAATAGACCTTCTGGAAAGAAGTGTTCCTTAAGATTCCAGAGGAGATTCTGCTTAATGGAAGCCTAAATGATAAATCCAGGATTGTAATTAAAGACGGGGAAATCGACAGCCATTCTTATTTGGTCTTAGAAGTGATTACCCTATGCCTTGACCAAAAGAAAATAGCATATATGAATACCAGACTTGATTCAAAGACAAACAAATTGGAAGGGAATGGTAAATCCTGGAAAACATTGCCTACCTGGTCCCATGTTGGAAAAACTCTCCCTTGTATTGATACTATTGAAAAAAATTTTTTTTAAACCCATGGAGGAAACTAAAATGAAACGCTCTGACCCACTTCCACCATAGGGAGTCCAAAAGTGTGGACAAATAGAAATCAACTTTCTCAAAATATGTCCCACCAAATGCTATTGTCTGGTCAAACATGTTGGAAATTTCTGGGTCAAACAAAATTAAGCAGGTTTTGTTACTGTTAGGAGGAGCAGTCTGCTATAGTCCCTGAGCATCCCCGTATGTACTTGCTCGCTATGCCAACATTGCAAGACCCTGATTGTTCCTTTCCTGGGCCATTTCTCATGGTTGTGTTGCAGTGAGCAGCCTGCAGCAGGCAACCTGAAGGAGGGAGGTGAAGTCTCCCTGTGGGACAGGAACAGACTTGCTAGAGAAGAGGTGGATTCCCCAAGCTCAGAGGTGAATTCCTTGGCTGCAGAAAGACTTGCCATCCCAGACGCACCTCTTTCCATGGCCTGCTATGCTACCCAGTTCCCACCATTTGAATTCTTCTGGTAAAATGCATTCTTTCCAGAAGATTCCTATTAAAATGCAAACATGTTACCTGGAGGTGTGGTACATGAATATATTAGTGCTTTAACATAGATTAATACCTTAACATAGAGGAGATTAGGAGACAGAGTTGGGCTCTTGTGGAGTGTGGAGGGTGGGCTATAAATCAGGAAAGGTCCTGGGACTAAATTTGTGTTTGGGGAGAAGAGGCAACATAGAAACACTGCAGTAGTGAGTCGCCCTTTTTCCTCCCATCTCCTCCCCAAATACAGTACTTTGGACCAGGACTTATGGTTAAAAAGAATTGGGAAAATGCTTATCCTGCCCCTTTCTTCTCCCTTTTTAATTTTTTTCTTTTTCCCTTTGAACTGGAATGTAAATTTGTCAGTCTCCCCAAATGAGTAGGTAAAAATTTGAATACTAGGTCTTTTAAAGGAGGCTTGAGTCAGCATCATTTTGGGGAGCAAGGCTATCTGGCAAATATTTTCAAAACAAACTCTTCACTCCCTTGAGGACATTTTTGGAGGGGCCCTCACAGGACAGGCAGGGGCCTGGACTTGCAGCCTTATACTTCCTGACTCTGCTGAATGCCAGCCTCGCTGGTCTGCTCTGTTTATGTTTTTGTTTTGTTTGTTTTATGTGTTTTTGTTTTTTGGGTTGAGATTTTTTTTTTTAAGCAGGAAACTGGGAGGTTTACAGTAGAGTAGGTATGGCTCAGTAATTCTTTCAACTATGACAATTTCTGCTTGAAAGCAATGCATATTCCAATGCTCTTGAGTCACAACTTTCTAGAAGCTGTTTATCACAGTTACTTAACTTGTACATGATTTTGCTATGTTCTCAACACCATTTGGGGAAAGTTATTCAGAGAGAATGAACTAAGAGTTTTTGTATTTGCTCTCTTAAAAAAAAAAGGTTGTATGTACTTGGCACTCAGGGCATTGTGCTACAAGGAACTGAGATTTTCCGTAAAAACGTCTTTCCCTTCGGTCTTTAC
The DNA here is from genome assembly GCF_020826845.1 of Diceros bicornis minor. Taxonomy (NCBI): domain Eukaryota; kingdom Metazoa; phylum Chordata; class Mammalia; order Perissodactyla; family Rhinocerotidae; genus Diceros; species Diceros bicornis. The sequence continues at coordinate 61,724,422 of NC_080749.1, read as the reverse complement.
AACGTGTTCCACACACATCAGCATCAGGTTTTATGCGAGAGCAAGGACCAGCACCATTTTATCCTACAATGGCATTTCAAACATCACCATGCCAGATGGGTTATTGCAAGAAATACATAAAATGTTCCAGAACGGTCAATTTCTTTGTGTTTTATAACTAGATCTAACACAATATATTCTCTCTGAAAGAAAGTATTCCGGGATAAACCAGCTCTCAGTTCTTGTGTCATATTCGGGGTCGTTTTCATTCATAGAAAGCCTCTGAAAAGTCCACAGGAAAGCCTGACCCTGGCGATAGACATTGTATAAAGTGCTGGGTCATTTGCGTCTGTAGAATTCTAAATCACCAGGACATGTCACTTTAATGTAAGCCTCTTCCGGATTCCCACATGGTGAAGTTCAAACACAATGAGAAATACATATCACTGCATATAGACTCTCTGGTTCTCAAAAACAAAATTCACCAGCAAACTGTGAAAAATAAGAGTGACTGCAAGATATTTTCATTGCTGATTAGGGATGTGGCACTCCATTGGCTCCTTATAATTCACATCGCAATGTACTAGTCCTTCCAGGGATTTACCAGCATTTTCTGACATAGGAGGGTCGTTTAAATGTTCGAGACCGGGCCGGCCCCATGGCTTAGTGGTTAAGTGCGCGCGCTCCGCTGCTGGTGGCCCGGGGTTCGGATCCCGGGTGCGCACCGACGCACCGCTTCTCCGGCCATGCTGAGGCCGCGTCCCACATACAGCAACTAGAAGGCTGTGCAGCTATGACATACAACTATCTACTGGGGCTTTGGGGGAAAAAAAATAAATAAACTACAGTGGTCTTTAAAAAAAAAAAATGTTCAAGACCATCAGTGTATTAGCACTGAACCTACAATAAGTCACCCACTGACAAATTATCACCAAAAAATGTGAATACTTTCATTTTCCTTTCCAAAACCTCAAGAGAATTTTTATTGAAAACCTTCCTTCCACTGAAGCAGATGAAGCAAAATGTTTTAGAGGTGGACAGTTTTTTGTTGCTTTGTTTCATTTTCTCTCAAGAATTATTTTTTTGAGGGGAAAAGGCATTTTTAGTCTACTTAGAATTAAGAGTTAGTATTAAAAGCAGAAGTTGCTCTTCAAATGCCACTAACGTTGCACTTCTATGTCACAGCGTCCTTGATGTTTAGGTCAGGTTAGCTCTTTTAATAACCCCTTCTTGTGGGTGCCCAAGGCTGCTGGAATGCTCTCAGTCACAGCAGACAGCTTGGTTAGCTCAAGAAGTTCCCTCAGGTTCTGTCTCCTCTCCTGTTTCAACTCTTCTTATTCCTTTCGGGCTGCCCCCATGTGTATCCCATGGCATTCCTGGCCTTGACTATGCTCCATCTTAGATGCTGTTGATGCCCTGCCCATATTCCCCTTGACCTTGCCACTGGAGCACGTGCTGGCCAGACTTTCAGCTGCCAGCGCCTGCATCTCATTGCAGGGCCTGCTCTGCCCATGTGCACGGGAGCAGCCCTCACCAACGACGGACAGAAACTGGGTCTACAACTTTAAATATCTTACCATTTTATTTGTCAATTACACCTCAATAAAGCTGGAGGGCGGGGGGAATTGTTGTACACATACCCCAGCTCCCTCACACTCAGGTGGAACGCCTCTGAGGCATAAGTTCTGCAGTGGCTCCATGACTTCTCCAGCAGTGTTCCGTTCCAGTTACCCACAGCAGTCATTGCCTGACAACACAGCCTTTATTAACTGCCTTCATTTTCCTGTATCACTTCTCCATCCCCTACCTATGTCTCCTGGGATAACCTCCCAAATGACTACTTGGTTTTTGTCTCAGGGCCTGCTTTTGAGGAACCCAAATCAAGATCCTGCCACTGGGGGCCGGCCCGGGGCCGGCCCTGTGGCTTAGCGGTTAAGTGCGCGCTCTCCGCTGCTGGCGGCCCGGGTTCGGATCCTGGGCACGCACCAGACTCACCGCTTCTCCTGCCATGCTGAGGCTGCATCCCACATACAGCAACTAGAAGGATGTGCGCCTATGACATACAACTATCTACTGGGGCTTTGGGGGAAAAAAAACGAGTAGGATTGGCAATAGATGTTAGCTCAGAGCCGGTCTTCCTCAGCAAAAAGAGGAGGATTAGCATGGATGTTAGCTCAGGGCTGATCTTCCTCACACACACACAAAAAGATGTCATTCTCCATGTCCAAATGAGGCAGCCAGATAACATCCCAGCTCCAGCACTCTGGATCCCTACATATCTTGGGGAAGGCTGAGAATTAGATGTCGTATTTGTACTTGAAAGGGATGATTTCATTTGCAATATATTTTTGTTCTATTATGTCTTTATCTCCCTAGATGAATTGATCTATTATACTAATATGCTAATGATTCATAAATCTATGTCTCCAGGCCAGAGCTCTCTCTCTCAATTTTTGAACATGTATATCAAATGGCCTACTTGTCACTTGGGTATACCCACACCCATCACACTTAGCATAAACAATCTTTAGCCCAACAAATTCCCTTTTAACCTTGTTCTGCCCCCAGGCTTCCCTGCACTGTTCACCCAATTGCTAAAGTCAGAAACTGGAGAAAAGCCTTGACAACTCTCATTTAACTGAGCATCAAAGAAGTATGTGTTCAGCTCCAAATAGTAGACAACTCAGTTTACACATACTTTATTAACAGCAGCCTAAAAGATGTTGCTTTATTTTTCTCACATAACAAGTAGGTCTAAGGTAGGTGGCTGTGGTGTTGCTTCAGTAACTTCAAAATACCCAGCAACATCTCTGCAATTCACTTGGTGTTCCCCAAAGGGATTGAGACAGAGCTGCATCATTTTCTCTTTCAAGGATAGCAGAAGTGGAAAGAAGTGGCAGCAGCCATGAGTTCCTTCTACCAGGAAACAAAGTTTCCTTGAAGAAGCTCCCAGCAGACTTCTGTCTATGGCTCATCTGTCAGGACAGGCCGGAGGACTACCCCAGCTACAAGGGAGACTGAGAAAGCAGGAAACAGGGTTGCTATGATTGGATTCCCCCAATCAAGATACATTGACTCGAGATGGGCACATTGGCACCTCAAAACGCCTGGAAGAAAGTGAAAATAGATATTAAGTAATTTGCAGCATCTGCAACAAATTCTGTCTTTTAAATAACTCTGAAATGTGTCTACTTCACCACTGCCCCCCCTTTAGCGTAAACTACTATCATCTGTGCTCTGGACGCAGCGACAGACTCTTGTTAATTGTTTCTCTTCTTTAAGTCATAGTTGCTTCCTTCCAGTCTCTTCTCTAACTTTATCCAGAGTGATCTTTCATGGAGGTAAATATGAACTTGTTATTCATTTGGTTTAAACCACTTCAGTGGCAAACCAAGCTATTTCTTTCCTCTGCTCATCTTGTCCTGCCTGCTTAGTACTTGCTTCACCAACCACTTACACTTACCCACATTTAGCTAACTCCTAATCTTCCTTTAAGATTTTCTCTCACTCTTCCCATCACATCCCACATCTCCTGGCTGAGGTAGGTGCACCTTTACGTGTTCTCAAATAAGATATTTTTATTGTATAATTGTCCTGTATAATACAATATTGTATTATCATTGTCTCGTTATATCATTGTCATAACCATTAAACAGAGTTTCTTTAAAAGTAAAGCATTTGTTTCATTCACATCTGGGTCCCCACTACCCAGTAACATACCTGGCACATAAAAGTTAAATTAATGCTTATTGAATAAGCCAATTGATTAATTAAACAAAATATTTGCACATTGTTGTTAATTGGAAAAGTTGGGTAGTAATTATTTCTGTAGACATCTGTAATAAAAGAATGAACAAGAGACAGCATAACCAAGTTACGAGAATATGGATTCTGGATCCCCATACACTAGCTCCACAAGGTTAGCCCAGTGACCCTTAGCTAGCTAAGTTAATCTCTTTGTGCAAATTTCCTCGTATGTAAAATGCGGATAATGATAGTACTTAAAAGGTTGTTATAAGAATTTAACAAGTTACTGCTTGCAATTGTAAGTAATACATAGAATAATACCTGACACATGGTGAATGTTACAAAAGTTTTTTAAATAAGTGAATAAGATAGTTATGATTCCCATCCCCACAGAACTTATGGTAGAGGTCAGTGCTGTGCAATAGAAATATAAGGCGAGCCACATATATAATTTAAAATTTTCTGGTAGCCAAGTTAAAAGTGATTGGTTTAAAAGTAAAATTAATTTGAGGAATTTATTTAAACCAATATATCAAAATATTCTAATTTTAACATGTAATCAACATAAAAATTATTAATGACATATTTGCATTCTTTATCTTGTACTAAGTTTTTGAAATCCAGAGAATATTTTATACTCATAGCACATCTCAGTTCAGATGTTTAATTTTCATCTGTATTGAACCTGTGGTTCAATCTGTTTTTAGATTTAATAAACTTACAGTTGAAAGAGTAGACTCATGTATCCAAGTTGTTCCAAATATGCTTAATAATTTTACAATAACTGATTCAAATATCATTTTAAAATTTAAACTTATTGAAGTTAAATAAAACTAGGAATTTATTTTCTCAGTCACACTAGTCAACATTTACTAGTTACATTTTGTGTTCAAGAGCCACATATTGGACAGCACAGGACTAGAGGAAGATGATAAGTAAGCAGATAATTACAGAATGTGTTTAAGTGCTGTGTTAGGGCAAGGATAGAGTGCTCTGGGAGCACATATTAGTGATGCTGATGTAGCTTGGATACAGGGAATTTATCAAGGAAATTTTCCTGGAGAAAATGCTGTCTATCCTGAGACCTCAAGGGTAAGCAGGAGCTAGCCAAGTGACGAAAAGGAAAAAGAGTCTGGCAGAGGGAATTGTGTTGGAGATGAGAGGAAATGTAGCAATTTCACAGACCTGAAAATATTTTAGAGTGATGAGCGCTGAGCATATGTGTGTGTGTAATAAGTGGGGAATGGGTTAGAAGAGAAGAGGTGGAAAACAGAGCAGTTGAGAGGGGAGGCTAGAAAAGCAAGCAAGGTTGGAAATCGTGGCAGGTTTCATGAGACATGTGAAGGAGGCCAGACTATCCTGCAGGCGACGAGGAGCCACTGAAGGATTTAAACAGGGTAGAGACATGATCATCTATGTTTATTAAAGATCATTCTGGCTACAGTCTGAAAAAAGTTTAGAAGACAAACTCCGACGACTGGATCCTTGTGCCCATTCAGATAGCTACTATCAAAAAAACAGAAAATAACGTGTTGACAAGGATGTGAAAAAATTGGAACACTTGTACCCTGTTCAAGTATGTAAAACAGTACAGAGGTTCCTCAAAAAATTTAAATTAAGGGGCTGGTCTGGTGGTGTAGCAGTTAAGTTCACACACTCCACTTTGGCAGTCCGGGGTTCTCCAGTTTACCACTAGTTTGGATCCTGGGCATGGACCTATGCCACTCTTCAAGTCACGCGGAGGCGGCGTCCCACATAGAGCAACTAGAAGGATGTACAACTATGCCATACAACTATCTACCGGGGTTTTGGGGAGAAAAAAAGGAAAAAAGGAGAAAGATTAGCAACAGATGTTAGCTCAGGGACAATCTTCCTCAAAAAAAAAATTTTTTTTTAATTTAAGTTAAAAGTACCATATGATCCAGCAATTCCACTTCTGAGTGTATATCCAAAAGAATTAAAAGCAAAGTCTCGAAGAGGTATTTGTGCGTTCATGCTTGTAGCAGCATTATTCACAAGAACTAAAATGTGGAAGCAACACAAATGTCCATTGATGGGTGATTAGATCCGCAAAATGTGGTATATACACACAATGGAATATTACTCAGCCTTGAAAAGGAAGGAAATTCTGGCATATGCTACAATATGGATGACACTCAGGGGTATTATGCTAAGTGAAATAAGCCAATCACAAAGAGACAAATACTGTATGATTCCACTTGTATGAAGTATCTAGAGTAGTCAAAATTGGAGACAGAATGGTGGTTGCCAGGGGCTTGGGGGAGAGAGAATGGGAAGTTATTGTTTAATGGGTATAGTGTTTCAGTTTTGCAAAATGAAAGGAGTTCTGGAGACGGATGGTGGTGATGGTTACACAACAATATGAATGTACTTAATGCCACTGAATTGTAACTTAAAAATGGTTAAGACGATAAATTTTATATTTTACCACAATAAAAAACATGGCTGGGTGTCATATTTAAAGGGGTGATCACTGTGATGCAGTCAAGAGATGAAGATAGGAGCTGAAATTGGGTAAGAGAAATACAAGTGGAAAGAAATGGGTTGATTTCCGGGATATTAGGGGTACAATTAACACGAATTTATTGGTGATTAATTTTAGTTGTGTGTGAGGGAGAGTCAGGAGTCAAGCTATGTCCCAGATTTCTAGCAACTGGGGTGGGCAGAGACGACATTCCTTGAGATAGGGAACAAAAAAGAGACGTAGATTTGGATGGGGTTGAGGCGAGGGGAAATAAGGGGTTCACCTTTAGGCATGTTGATTTTCAGGTGCTTGCAGTGAATCCAAAAGGAATTGTCTAGTAAGGAGTTGGGAATATAGGTCATAATTTCTGGAGACGCATCTTGGAGCCACTCTCATATAGAGGATGATTAAGCTGAGGAGTGGATGAGTACCAAGGAGTATGCCGTGGATGTTTATGGTTTGTCTGCCAGCACATTTCCCTTGATTTTCTTTTGAGTATTTTGCACTTCCTCACCAACAGTCTGTGTGATTTGGGTGGGGTTCCATCTCTGGCTTTAAGGATAGAATATGAGACCCGGGTCTAAGTCAAGTAGAAGATCACATACACCTGGCCACAGTGATTGGGGTATAGGTGTGGCAGCATAAGCTAGTAAAAATAAATACGAATCTAAAGACTTGTACAAGAGCTACTGATAAAAATAAATAAATAAATAAAAGGACTACTGTGCTCAATCCCATTGTACTGGAACCTGGAAAAATATGAAACTAGAGCTATTGAAGTCCTCTTGCTACCAAGAGTGAGAGCCACTGGAGGCCATCACACAGAGCCTGAGAAGGAAACCAATACATAGACTTGAGATGAAGAAAAACTGAGTTCTTTTTATGTCTTTTCAGCCCTGAATCCAGCCATGCCTGAAGCAAGACCTAACCCTGGACATTTCAATTACGTGAGCTAAACAAATGTCTTTTTTTTTCTTAAGCTAGTTTGAGTTGAGTTTTTTGTGTCTGCATCATAATGAGTACAGTTAGTCCTCACTTTGCATGGTAGACCAGGCCGGTAAAAATGACTTTGCAGACTGAAGCCATACAGTGATCTTAATAATCAATAGGAAAAATTACAATTGGTCTGTGACCTTTAAAATATCTTTGTCAAAACATTAAAAACTCTCTTATTGTTGGGAAATGAAAAAAATATGAAACAAATATTTAGTACATAGAAATTTAAAACATTAGAAACATTGAGAATTAAAGTGTTTTATTTCTTTGTACAAAACATCAAAAGAGTTTGAATAGTTTTTGCCTTTTTCTCATCATATAACTTAAGATAACAGAGCTAGAATCTTTTCTATGCCTTGGTGAATTATCATACTCCTTTCTAAGTTTGGATCAGCTTCCAGCATTTTATCTTTTGCACTTTCAATGCTGTGAAATATCTCTGTGATTTCCTTTAATTTGAAGTTCTTTTGTCAGTTTCACTTCCTTGGGACATCATCCTTTTTGTCACAACTACTTTCCTAACTTATGTTGATGTTTCCCTTCATGAAGTTTTCATGGCTGCATGTCTAGAGTCTCTTGAACAGTGACAGTGTCAACATTCTCACAGTCAGCTATTTCTCTTATAAGTCCATTTACGTTCAATTCTAATTCTGCAAAATCAGGCCAATTTCTGAGACAATAAAATCAGCCTTTACTGGCAGTAAAAGGTTCTTCAGTCTTCTTGTAATTACTGTTTTTCTTTCAATGCAGCACCTAACTTCAATGTTTGGCCTAACTGCTAGTTAAACTGATTGGATTTTTTTTTTTCTCCATTATAGTCTTCAACCCAAAGGAGAAGTAAATGCTCCATTTCACCATTGGCGGCTTTCTCTTCTGAGTGTAACTTAAACTAAACAATGTCAAAGTCGCTTTACCTTGGTTTTGATTCATCAGACCTTTTCAATATCGTTCATTCAGTGGCTTCATGCAGCCCAGGGCTCATCCTAGCCTCCATCTCCTGTCTCCGTTTTCAAATCTCCTAATCACATCCAATTTCACTTCCAGCGTTATCACTTTTCATTTCTTTGCTGCACTTTCATTTTTTTCTGTTATTCATTTTTGTAAAATGTCACATGGGTTTATCACTGAGAAACAAGGAGGCAACCCAACTCCAGGCTTCGCCTGTCTGTGCATGAACTGAATAACTGATGTGCAATGGCCAATCACCAATGGCCTTTGAAAGAAGGAACATGGTTGATCACTGATCATTATGCACATCTTCTATCTACGTAGGCGTTTGTGGAGCTGGCCATGAAATTTATACTTTATGAAATCACTCACGGTTAATACACTGTGTAACTGAAATTTGAACCATGTTATTGGGGAACTGGTGTTGTTTAACTAAACCGTGGTAAATGAAATTTGTGCATATCAGAAATACTCAAAGCAATGACTTCCTTACTACCTAATGCAGAGACTATGTAAGAAGAAGACAGAAGAAAGCCTAGGAGAGAACCCTGAGGGAAACCAAGATTTAAGGGATGGCAAAAGAAGAGAAACCTGCACAATAACGCATACAGAGTGGCCAAAGAGGTAGGAGGAAAACCACAGCATGTAGTATCACGCAAGGCAAGAAATGAGATACTGCAGTTGCATTTTCCACTTCTTTAAACTGAGATGTAATTCTCATTCCATAAAAATTCACCCAAAAAATTCTCATCCCATAAAAATTGATGCCTCCAATATTGTAACATGAAAATTCAGCAGTTTTTAGTATAGTCACACAAGTATAGTACAGTATGGTTGCACAAGTTTTGTGCAACCATCACCATTATCTAATTTCAGAATATTTTCATCACCTCCAAAAGAAATCCTGTATCCATTAGCAGTCACTTCCCATTCCCCTTTCTTCCCAGCCCCTGGAAACTACTAATCTACTTCCTGTCTGTATGGATTTGCCTAATCTGGACGTTTCATAGAAATGGAATCATACAAAATACACCCTTTTGCATCTGACTTCTTTCCCTTAGTATAATGTCTTCAAGGTTTATCCATGTTGTAGCATGTATTAGAACTTATTAGTTTTTATGGCTGAATAATATTCTACTGGGCGGATATACCACATTTATTTATTCATTCATCAGTTGATGGATATCTGAGTTGTTTCTACTTCTTGGCTATTATGAATAATGTTGTGATGAACATTCTTTGTGTGAACATATGTTTTCAATTTTCTTGAGTTTATACCTAGGAGTAGAATTGCTAGGCCATATGGTAACTCTAACTTTTTGAAAAATCGCCAGACGGTATTTCTACAGTGGCTGTACCATTTTCTGTTCCACAAGCAAAGCATGAGGGTTCTTCCACTTCTTTTTAAAAAATCTTATATATGAATATTTCCTCTTGTTTTATTCCGATTGTCTAGTTTCTCATTTCATTTCACCAAGCACATTTCCTTCTTGCATCTTTGACTTCCCTATCCCACATTTGTTAAAGTTACCTTCTAACTATGCAAATAATAAGTTTTCTTCATACTGCAAATCATTTATGGCTTTCTTATCCCATACTATATCCAATTTATTTAAACTATGCAGAACCTAAGGTCTCGCCCATAGCTCAAGTTGTTTGTCCAAGCTGTTTATAACCACCAAAAACATTTCCAAAGTTGATTAAATATGGATAAGAATCCTGACATTATTTACCTTCCCTTCCTCTTCAATTAAATTTATTTAATCCAATTCAATAATTTTTGGATGAAAAAAATCTGCATAATAATCTTAATGGTAGATAGTGCAAAGTGAAGCAAATTGCCTTTTACTTTGAAGGGAATATCCCAGTGTGCTCCACTCCATTGGACTCCCAGAATCTTCACTGAGGTGCCAGGCTTCTAAAGTTTTCTTGGATTTATTTTCCATCCTCTGGCATGCAAGAACCTCTTCAATGCATCTAGGGTGACTGTCACCTTCTACATCCCACATCTATCAACATAATGCCGTTGATGTAGTGGACCAGCATGATGTTCTGTAGGATGGTGAGATGATCACAGTCCTTGGAGGCTGAATTATTGCGTATACCTGAAATAGAATGTGTCAAAGCAAGCTGCTTCTTGTGCTCTCTGCTTATTGGAATAAAGAAAAAAAAAAACGTTTGTAGAACAATAACTGAATACCAGGTATTAGGACTGTGTTGACTTACTCAACTAAGGAGATCATGTGAAATCGCACCTGCGTTTAAAATCGTCACATTTAAATTTACAGTAATCCACTGACGTTCTCCAAACCCATCTGTCATCTACACAAACCAAAGAAAGTGTTTTATTTTTTTTAATGAGAATATGACAGGAATCACTACCTACATTTGTTAGCAGATGGGTTCATTTGCTGGAAAGAGATCCAGAGTGATACAGACATAAACAAGATGAAAATTTATTTCTCACTAAATGAAAGTCCTTGTGTGAGCAGACTATAGCAGGTTGGTGGTACTACCAGTGACCAATTCCTTCTGGCTTGTTCTCACGCTGTCGCTAGGGTGGTGCCTTGGTCTGTATTCCAGCTGGCACAAAGGGGAAAAGGAAAAGGGGTGGACACATCACTTCATTATAATGGCAAGATCTAGAAATTGCTCTCATCACTCTCATTCACATCCCATTGGCCGAAACTTAGTCGCGTTGCCATACATAGCTACAATATGGCAGGAAAATGTAGAATTTTTTTCTGAGTGGCTATTTTCCTAGATAAAATTTGGAGATATTACTTCACGAGAGAAAAGGGGAGCACAGCCATTGGGGGACAACCAGTAGCCACTGTTGCATCACCTTACAACTTTCAAATCTGCAATGCTGGACTAGTCTCTGCAATTCCCCCAGTGTGCAGCATTACTTTGGGTGAGGACAGGGAGCTCAAGATGTTGTCTTTGGCCCTTTGCTGCATAATAATCCTCATTTGGGTCAGGGAGCCAACCTGGATATTCAGTCATCTCTATATGCAGGAAATGTGGAAATACCCAGAGCGTGGGTTTGCACACCTACTGGTACCATGTAGCAGAATTAGGCCCCCAAAACTCAATTGTCATCTCACCTTCATATGTCCCCATTCTGCTGGGTAGATCATAGTGACGTCCTGGACCGTGGTACTTCAGATAATCCCTGAAAGATCCAGCTATTTCCCTTTTCCAATTACCCAGTTACCTTGGTAAATAGTTAAAGATACTTTGGGGGAAGGCTGAGAGAAAGATTTATGAGATGTACTTGTAATGATATCGCAAGACCTTTCTTCAAGATTGGCTAGCTTCCTCTACATTCAAAGACCTGTGGGTTTGGGGATAGACTCAATCCGGGAGTTGGGTGAGTGGCCATGATGATGTCATGGTGACTTGTGACAGGCCTCTATTGGGTTTTATCATTCATATATTATTATTATTATTCCAATGTAATTCATTCCTAGGGATCCCATGAAAGGTTAAGATACTACCACAGATTTCTTTTTTAAATCACCCCAATCATCACCCCATCTCTGCTGCACATTGTGGTAAAAATCTCATATTGCCTCTGATTCTTTACGATGCTCCATGGCCTGTCACTCTAGAAACCCATGATCACAATTGCTATCAGGGATCCCAGTTCAGTAGTAACATCACCTTTCTTCCTTCCCAGTCTAAAGAGGGGATTTTTAAAAGATGCTATTGGTCCCAAAGCAATGTACATGTGTTAGTCATATTTAGGCATAGTTAAGAGGTGAAGAAAAAGGTTGCATGTAATGAATTCACTCTAACCTTTCCTGCTTAAAATTTTAGATTGCTTTTTCTTTTTTTTTTGTTTTTTTTTTTTGAGGAAGATTGGCCCTGAGCTAACATCTGTTGCCAATCTTCCTCTTTTTTTCCCCTTTTTATTTCCCAAAGCCCCAGTACATAGTTGTGTATCATAGTTGTAGAGTTGTAGCTCTTCTATGTGGGACGCCGACTCAGCATGGCTTGATGAGCAGTGAGTAGGTCCATGCCCAGGATCTGAGCTGGTAAACCCTGGGCCACCAAAGCAGAACACGCGAACTTAACCGCTTCACCACTGGGCCAGCCCCGTGTAGATCATTTTTGAGTGTACATTTTTGTCAACCTCTGAGCAAACAGTGAGAACTATTCCCAGGGGCTTCAGCAGCACTTTGAATCCAGAATTATTGATAATTACAGCAGTATCCATAAATTCAGCCTGACCTAAATTAATCTATCCTCTCTAAACTAGTATGTTCAGAATCTATTCCCACACATTTGCCCCTCGTTTCGGGAAATAATGAATGAAAGTTGCAATTATTTACTAGCCTTCTCCTGAATGTACCATTGCTCTTGTCTCACCTGAGCCCTGCTGGGGTCTGACACCAGTCATAGGCTGGAGGCAATGAGAAATGGGAGGAGTAGGGCGTGAAGAGAATTTCCATTCTCTTGTAAGTTGAGTACTTCAGGCAAGCCTTTGAGCACACCCAGGCCCGCTTCTCTGGATATGGCAGGAGGAGGTGCCATAAGTCGGACAAGGAGGCTCTCGGTGTAGTTTGAGTATTCAGAGTAGTTGGAGCCATCTAAATCCTCCCAAATGTTGCCATTACAAATCTCAGTTTTTGCTCCTTTTCAAAAGAGATCTGCAGGTGGTTATGGTGCAGTATCGGGAACCTTTAGTTCTCAAACATTAGCATGCATCAGAATCACATGGAGGGTTTCTTAAACCCTTGATTTCTGGGCTCCACCAGCAGAGTTTCATTTTAGTAGCTCTAGAATGAAGTCCAGGAATTTCCTTTTCCAACAAGCTCCCAGTTGTTGCTGATGCCACTGATCCAGGGACCACATTTTGAGCACTACTGCCCTACCTTACAATTCAGCGACATCTATTTGATATCTAGCTATATAAGTTCTGTAGTTACAAGTGATCAGAGTTTCTTGTAGAGAAATCAGAAATTCCTTAGCTTTTTGACTGTGTCTTGAGTAAGACATGTTCTTTCTTGAAGTTACTCATTGTAGTTAATGGCAGACGGCTCCCTCTACATCCCTTATTTTCCTGTGCTCCCAAAATGGTCCATTGCAGCAGCCACTCAGTGTGGCACTTCATTCCAGGTGACCACAGGTGATAAGTTAATCAACTAATTCATTACTGGGTGCCGTGGATTACTGTCATCTCCTCCTTTAATAGCTTTAAACCAATCATATATTTTTGTAAAAAATAAACTGATCATGTATTCCCATCTTCTTAATGTTCTGTTGCCATAAATCCTTCTGCTACCAATTACTAAACAGGAAAGTGTTCTTAATTACAGACAGTATAAGCAACTCTATCTGGAATTCATACAGATGGATTTCATGATGGGTATAGATAATTCACAGAAATGTTAAGAGGCCTGAAGAAACAGACTCTTGCCTGAGATTCCAAGTGTAATATTCAAAACTATATCACAGAAATAGGCTATTAGGAAAACTACTGCCTCTCTAGAGTCAGAAAGCTGGCAAATCAGAAAGCCACCACCACATCTGCTGGCTTCAGTGCCTTACACCAGAATTTGTGACAGCCAGATAAATCCCCCATCCACTGACTCTCCTGTGTAACTTGGTTCTAAATCAAAGCCTAATGCATCTGATTAGCAAAACATATCACAATTAGGGAGTATAGGAAACATTTTTAATTCACTCCGTTGTGGTAGCTTTCTAACCTCTTCACTCTAGAAAAGCATGCAAGAAGGGACTTAGATTGGGTGCTGAGGGAACGAATCCATAGTATCTGATGCAGGTGGAAAGTGCAACAGGTATTTTGTATGATTGTGCTCGGCTGGCTGAAAGAGTACATATCAGAATTGAGAGGATCATAACGCTGAAAGGAAAGTGGACCCAGAACATGGCGGGCCACAAAGATTCCCAAAATATTAGCTATTCTTCTTTCTTAATTAAATTGAGAGTCAAGTAATCTGAATGAAAGTAAAAGTAAAAAGTAAAAGAGCTCTACCCCTTTCTAGATGTGTAACTTTGAACAAGTTATTTAACTTCTGTTTCCTCATCTAAAGAATGTCATTAATAAGGGAAATAATAATACCTATTCATAGAGCTGTTTTGAGGATCAAATGGTATAACTTTTCTATATCATTTAGCACAATCCCTAACACACAAATACTAGTTTATAGTTTACCATGAGGTGTAGTTACAGTTTTAAAATTCTTGAAACACTTGATGAGATATTGATGGAAAGTCTCACTTGAACAGACATCTTTTGTTTAATCAAAATATCCAAATCCCTAAGCAATCTGGAAAAAATGAATTTTTTCATAGTAGCGTATCATTTGGCTATTGTTGCATGGGAAACCACCCCAAAACTTAGTGGATTAAAGCAACAAACATTTACTATTTCTCATGTATCTAGGGGTCAGCTGAATGGTTTGGCTGATCTGGGCTGCATTTGTCAGGATTCTCAGGTAGCCCTCCTCTCTGTTTTCACGGTCCCTGGTACAGTTCAGACCACATTGCTTCAAAATTAATAGTTTATACGACTCTCTTCCCTGTGTACTAATATTGATGTTTGATTACATGCAGTGGTTTGTAGATACTCATATAACAAAAAATAAGAAATTACAGCAGCCACAACTGTCAAAATCTAATTGTTAAAACTCATTTAAAATATTTATAAACAGATTTATATCTTCAAATAGAAAAATATTCCTGTAACATATCTGGTTATTGCCAATAAAAGAATTCTATTGCATTGAAAACAGAAATAAGATTATTTGTCAGTTCAGTTATGAATGTAAAAAAATGTGTCCATATACTATGTACCGTAATTAGGCAAAACTTTTCCTAAACTGGTGATTTATTCAAACATTCAAGAATAACTAGAAAAGTTATACATGAATTGAGGGAAGGCAAGGCTTTACTGACCAGATCAGGGGCTAAATGGGAAAAATATTCCAAGATAACACACACACACACGTGTGTGGAGAGGAGAGTGGATGGAGGATATTGTGAGTATATATGTATACGTAGAACTAAGAAATACTGGCATTTAATGTACAATATAACCCTGAAGACCACATCCAGCACGTTTTCTGAAAAAGACAACTTTTACAACATGATTTCCATAAAACTGACAATGACTTTCTTCAAAGAAGGAAAGGTGAACTTTATTTTTCTGCTTTTAAGTTATACATTTGATCTATCTGCTTGTTAACTACCCAAATTGAAACACGTGTACTATTGACTGTTGAAAACTTCCCATGTTTAGAAGCTAAGAAGATCAGCAATACATTAATTATATTAATAAGAGATACCAGTTGTAGCCTTTCCCTCTGCCCTCTCCCATCTCCACATGGAAGTACACTCATTTGAGGGTGTTTAGGCAACAAATATGCCAAGGAACAAGAGCTGAGTTGTAATTAAATAAGACAGTCTTTCAAGATGAAAACAAAAACCTTCAACTGTTTATTAAAGGCTAAAGTAGGGGCATGCTAAATAAGGATTACTTATTTTGAACTAGATATGTTTAGAGCCAAAACAATTAGAACATGTCAACAACAAATTTTAGTGTAATTCTTGAGTAATGAGCTTTTTATGAGAAAGGTTACTCCTGTGATGTAGAATAATTTATCAACATGATTTCCTCCAACGTGATCAATTGTCATCAATTAAAATAGTTCACTACAAACCTTTGATGGATGTAACTGACTAAATTATTGGTTACCATCCCTCATTCTTATTTCCAGAAATACTCAGCAATTTATATTACAGCTGTATTTATTAATGTTATTTTTAGAATAATTGAACCACTAAACATCAAGCTTAAAACTATTTCTTTGAAAAATTAAAGTATATTTTTATAAAACATAATTTATCTCTAAATCTTGGTCATATCCTTTCTCTGGTATGACATAGTAATTAAAAGACACAAGCTTTGGAGTTAAGTAGACCTGAGCTTGAGTCCCAGTTCTGCCACTAATTAGCTGGGTGACATTGGGCATATGACTTGATCTGCAGAAACCTAATTTCCCTCACTTGTCAAATGAGAATAATCATAATTGTTACTTGAGCGCACTTGGAATGTCTTAAGTGCTCAGTAAAGGTGTGCTGTTGTTATTATATTACCTGTGTTGCAAAGTAGGCAATGTTTGTAGATTGTAGTTTTGTTATGGGTTAACAAGTCATTGTTGATTTAACTTAAATTCAGCATGCTACTTCTGAGGAAACCAATAACATTCACATTTATGTGAAACTAGGCTGTGGTTTCAGGGTAATCTTTCTAAAGCTCTTGAAATATGTTCTCTAGCTTTGTTCATCTCCCCTACAACCAGCGTATTCTAAGTAACATCATCTCTTGCTGGGAAAACTGCAACAGCCTCCCTTTACCCAACTCACTCGCTCTGCAATCAGATTTCTATATGGTAGTTAAAATGATCTTCTAAAAATATAAATCTTACTCAAGTCTTGTTCACTCTCCTTCTAAGAGCTAGCTCAAAGCTCTTCAACGGGAAACAGTTTCTGGGTCCTGTCTTCCTTTTTGCTACATCACCTCTTACCATTATCCCTCCTTGTCTTAGTGATATGCTGGATGTTTTTCAGGTTCTCAAACTTCCCAAGCTCCTCTTGCCTCATGCCCTTTACATATGTTCTTCTCACTGCCTAGAGGACTCCCCAGGCAAGCCCCTTTCCCTGGGTAACTCCCTTCTCATTACCTTAGAGCTCCACTTACCTTGAGAGCCCTCCCACACCAGGCTTTGCCAGGTTTGTCCTCGCTTTTTAGGGACTGGTGGGATTTGTTTTCCTTTCCTGTCCTTATCTCAAGTCAGATGGGTGCACACTCACTTGTGAGTGAATCCTACTAAAGTCTATCTCTTTTATCAATAGCAAGCTTTGAGAAAGCAGTGACTAATGTCTGTTTCTATTTACTCCTGTACACCTAGCACCTACCATCATAACCCCTGGCACATAGTGTCGCTCAATACAGATTTGCTGAATATATTTATTACTCAGTGAAGCAGGTGGTTTCTGAAAGGAGGGGAATGCAGAGACAAGCTCTCCAAAAATAAACTGAAGCAACTTTGGATCCTCTGCTTATGCCTGACCGTAGCTCTCTACGTAGCCTCTACACCCCAGCACTGTGGACCAACATGAAGATACAGGATTTTTTTTCCCATCCAAGATGATCAATCTTGTCCATGTCAAGCTGAATTAAGTGGGATCCAGGATTGAATTAGAAGTAGGAAAAAAATCATATTTGACTTAATAAAGGGCTGCTTTTAAATTATATCTCCTCTCCCGACTTTTTTTTTTTAGTTCCTCGAAAAAGTTCTCCACATCTAAGGTAAATAGATAAAAAGACCACAAAATGCATGACCTTTTCCTTTCACCATCAAAGCATCTGAAATGTTCAGTAAATGATGGCTAGAGAGAGAGCCTCTCTAGAGGCTGCACCCTCCCCTCCCCTTCGCCACATACACCACTGCCTCAGGACCAGTCTTGAAGGTAGGCAGGGAGATGGCAACCTACATAGTACAACTGCAGCAGAGCATGGTGCCCCAGCCTCCATCCAAAATATACCTCCCTTAGCCTTTATTGGTCTCTAAATGTCAATATTAAGTACTCATTCCTTTTTCTTTGTGCCCTGACTTTGCAAGCATTCCAGGTAGGGGCATCAGATTAAGCATCATCTTTCTCTCTCTCTCTCTTTTAACCTCTTAATATGTATGAACTTGAAGATTCCTTTCAACAGTAGGCATGGACTAGAAAGAGCGTAAACGTGCTGAGAGCACCTGAGGGGACTTGGAAAGGTGTCACGGGTGGCAAGAAAACAGGGGCATGTAAAGGGTTGGTGGGGGGCACAGAAGACACCTGGGTCTAATTTATAATCTTGGCAACATTGGCTGTAATCTGTCTCATCCAATTAAATAGTATTCAAGGAAAAGAAAAGGAGTCGTGTAAAGGCTCATATAGTTACCAATGGGGAGAGGAGAGTTTGTCTCACATCAGGCAACTGTGGGTGCCTGACCTCACAGCTTCTCACCATATGCTAGGATCACAGGGGTGGCCAATTCCCTTCGAGATGGCTCTTGGCATTCATACTCCTCCCCCAATTCTTTTCTGGTCCCTCTCTTTCTTCCAGAACTAGCTTGGCTGCCTAGTGAGAGGAAAAGTCAATGAGTATGAGTGGAGAAAGAGTCTCAGACTATCAGACTAGCTCACAAAGGAGCAAAGATTTCACCGGAGGAAAATAGACTGAGGTATTTATCCATCAACTGGGAAGTTGTTTCTAAAATCTAGTCCTATTACCAGTAGATCTTCTGTTATAACATCACTGTCTGCGAAATGCCTAGAGCTTAGGCACGATTGTGTTATTTAGGTACGTATGTGTGTATTTAACTATTTATTTGTTTATTATTAGAGCCTAACCTCATAATCAGATTGTCCTGTTTGGGCCCCCAAAGTGGCTTTTCACTGAGTGAAAGTAATTTCCCATGGCAGGTGCACCCAGCAGGTGGCTGCTCACAGTACCTGCATCAGAAACGTAGATTTAGTCAGATATTTTGTTTTAATATGAAATCCATATTGCAGCCTGAGCCACGACTGGGTGGTGTGCCAAAATTCATGTCTGCAGCATGATTTATTATGTGAAAATACCACAGAACTAATCAGTGGAGTTACTAATTAATACAAATCTGCATTTTTTGCATAAGCAATTAGTGCAAGGAGAGAGCAGTGAAAAGAGGAAGTTCAACTCCTTTAATCTCAGTGCCTACTCAAGTGGAAAGACCCACCAGGGCCGAACTCTGAGATCCACATTTGGAATTTTCCCCCTTTGATTAGTTAAAGACATAAAAGGTCAAATTATCAATATTTAATTTACGTGAAAATGTATTTGTTAAAGAGGAAATAAAACATTTTATTTAAAGAAGATAGACTCTAAGAGTGAATTCTTGAATCAAAAATGATTATATTTTCCACTTCGGCAAAGTCTGAATAATATTTTATAAGGATTCTGATTGCTAATAATAATGACATTTGAAAATTACATCAGTAACTGTAGGGACGGGGGTGTATAGTGTATGTTGCTAATATGTTTAAGTTAACAAAGGTGCTTGCTCTTCTCAGAGTCACATCACTACTGGACTTTTTCCAGTATATTTTGGATGCCATGTATATTAAGATGTGATATTCTAAATCTACTTTGATTTAGATAATTGTGTGGCTCACCAAATCTGAGCAAAGAATGCCATTTAACTTTAGTTGGTTTATTTCCCATTAATTTAATAGAAATGTTTATAATATGAAATAACTAGAGAGTTGATAGGATTATGGTGATGGAAAAAGATTTATAATCAATAAAATGTATGCTCCATAAAACAAGCAGCATCAAAAACAATTTTAGATATTTTATTATTTCTGTGGACAGCAAATAAGAGTTCATTTTTGTTTTGAAGCTGTGTGGCAAATAAGTGCAAATATTAGAACAATGACAGTTTTTCTGAAAGTTATTCAATATATCATTTCTTTGTTTCAGACTCGCTAGCTCAAATTATAGTTTAAGCCCTTCCCCCTCCCCTAAAGCTGGATATCTAGTTTTCCAGGAAACCCATTCTGAAAAGAAGGTGGCTAATTAAATGCAGATTTACAGGGCTCTCTGATTAAAAGTTCAGATGTGGTGGTCAGTGGTTTTGCGAAAGAAAGTGAACAGGAAGAAGCGAAAGCTGCTGGAAGGGGAGTGGTTTGGCTGAATCTTAACACTGCGAATTTCAGGGCCAGTGAAGTGGGAGTTGTCCACGGTGCTGATACCTTGAGGAAGCCATTTCTCCTACAAGCTGCCGGTGGCTCTAAACCTGGCTCCTGGCTTCTCGTGCTCTAGGAACTTGCCGGGTTTCCTCCCCGAACCCTGCAGCAGCCATTGTTTGGGGGATACTCGGGCGCCGTCGGTGTCTCTGCTCTCCACACCCGCAGCTACGCCCAGCTACTGGGGATTTTTGTTTGCTTGTTGCTTTCTGATAAGGCAAAGGTTGGCAAACACCGGGCACTTGTCAGTTACCTGGCCCTGCGGTCCCCTTCAGACAGCAAGCTGTTCCTCAATGCTCGCGAAACAGGCTCGCGCCCTCCGTTTTCGCTCCTCATTTGAGAGCAGGAGCGCCCACGAAGACACACTCATTTATGAACACTCACAACTCACACCCACACTCACTGACACAAATCACATACACATTCACATACATACTAACAATCACACGTGCTCATACATTCACATACACACTCCCATTCAATCTCACACACTCACACTCAGATTCACACACACTTTTACAGTTAAGCACACTCACACACAGCTCGTCTAATGCACAGGGCCTTGGATAACCGTGTTAGTGACCCGCGCCTGCCATGATGCTCTGAGCTGTGTTGATTTTACGTTGTTGATACGTGTTTTGGATAGTTTAAGGAAAGTACCTTACTTCTGACCAGGAATCAGAGACTAAGTCCCTCTGAGGCCTGTAGGCGCCAAGAGGCGAGCCACCCAGGCCCCGGAGGGACCAGAAGGACGTAAATAATAAATAAAAGAGCCCAGGCAGGCCAGGCTGGGGAAGCCCGGTGCTAAATCACTCCCCAAATCACAGCCGCGTTGTGCTCTATCCAATAGCTCTAAGCGATTTGTGGGGTTGGGGGTTGGAATCAATTTTTTTTTTCTGTTCTCGCAGGTGCAATATGAATCAATTATCTTAATTAAGATTATGCCGCAAGCCCAAGAGATTTGGGGAGGACGGGTTTTGCGCTCAGGGCGACGGCGAGGCATTTTAATAGCTTCTCTCTTGCTCCCAGCTCTCCCCCGCCGCCTGCCTGTCGAGCCCGGGCAGCTCCAGCCTCTGGTAGGACCCAGGCGCCCAGTGGCCTCCCTGGAGGCGGAGGCACAAACCCGGCGCCCAGCTCGCGGTCGGACGGAACTGGCAACAACCCCCTCCGGTCTCCCAAGGGTCTCTGAGCTGCGGGGCCTATGAGGGATCTACAGCTCTCCCCTCTAGGATCTTGTGGCCCCAGCGCCCTACGGTCTCTCCCGCCCCTTAGTTCTCCACCACTTCCCCGCTTCTGGAACATGCCCAGACCAGGACACCCCCCTTCCGGGAGGGGCAGGGACAGGACGCGGGCGCCGCTCGAGGTCGGTGGGGCCGCCCCGGCCACACTCGATTCTTTCATTGAGCGCAAGCCTCCCTTTGCAAGAGCGAGCATCTGTTTCCCCGAGAAACAGGTCACCGCCAGGGACGCCTGCCTGGCCCCTGCTCTTTATCTTGGCCCTGTGAAAGCGTCGACACCGCTGCCCCCCGCCAGCTACACGCTTTCCACCCCCTAGGTCCCGGCCACACGCCTCCATCCCTCCACCCCTACGCACACACACTGTGCCACACGCCTCCTTCCCCCCATCCTCCCCGCCCAGGCGACACTCCCCTCACCCCCGACCACACGCCTCCTCCCGTCCCCCTTCCCGCCGGCGCTCCGGCTGCCGCTGTAACGGCCGGGACCGCCCGGCCCGCGCCGCGCGCTCCGAGCGGGGACCCGGGGGGCGACAGATTTGGGGCATTGCTCGAGGGCAGTGAGTCATGAAAGAGGCTTTTGTTGCCCGCGCGTGCGGTTCGCGTGCCGCTCAGCAGCGTGCAGCGCCCAGTGGGGCCCGGAGCTGGAGGAGTACCGCTAACGGGCAGCGGGCGCAGAGAGAGAGCGAGAGAATTTAGGGAATCGGGAGGGGAAAAGCGTGCAACCGTCGAAACAAAGTCCAAAGAAGAAGAAGAAAATAAGGAGGCGGGGCGGGGCCGCGGCGACAGTCCTCTGTACTGAGCCCTGCTGCGCCTGCAGTCCATTCTCTCCCAGCGTTCTGGTCGCCGGCGTCCTCTGGCCTCACTTTCTCGCCCAGTCCCTCTTCCAACAAAAAGCGCCTCAGTCTAGGCCTCGTCTGGACGCCTCCTTTCCGGGCCTGACTACGCGGCTGCGGCCTCCCAGAGTCCCGCGGGCACTCTCTGCGCGTCGGGATGCCCGCGCTGTGGGGTAGACAGTCCCCGCGCGCGTCCGTACCCGAGAGCTGCGGGCGGGGAGGCTCAATGAGCCACGGCGTGACCGAACCTCGCCAGGTCTCTGGAACATCCCGGAATGGCCTTTTCTTTGTACAAATCTCCAGGCCTGGGGGAACGATGGGCAGTGGGATTAGGGGTGAATTTATCAGAAGGACAGGGAGAGAACGGGTCTAATAATTCCCGCACTTGGCGCATTTGAGTCTCGGCTGGAGAAACACCCGGAGTTCCTTCCCTCCCCAGGAACGTCTGGCTCAAGAAGAATCTCCTGTATTCCACAGGATGTGGCAAACTGGGGACGTTTCCGCTTCTCGGGCGGGGGGGTGGTGGAGGAGCTAGGCCACCCCCGGGCCTTCAGGTAGCTGGAGCCCTCTTCCACTCCGTCCCCAACATCTCCCCTAAGACTGAGAAATGAGCCAGGGACAGTTCCACATCCCGGCTGCACGGTGGGCTAGCCGGTCGGGACGGCTGCTGGGAGAGCGGCAGCACTAAGTCTGGCCCTGCCGCAAGTGTGCTCAGACCTTCGAGTTATGGACCGGCCTCTGCAGACTATTACTTCGATGCCCCTCGAGTTTTAACCCATCACTGAAGATATAGATTGTACAGGGGTAAAAACTGAGAACAAGCCCCTGGGTGAATTCTTTTATCCTCCTCTACACTCTCTGTACACCGACGAGTGACCACAAAAAGCAAAAACTCCGTGCAGTTCTGCTCTGGAAACTCAGCACGATTCACGTCAGGCTTTGGGCAATGGGTCGAGTCATATACCCCTTTCTTCTCCTTTCAGATTTGCGCTGGACGGGGAAGACTTTGTCCGACGCCTTCTAGACACCAGCGATCTCGTTAGGACCCTCTCTCCCTCCCCACTGCATCCCCCGCTCCGGTTCCCAGATGCATCCAGCTCCAGCCGCTCAGCCCTGACACTGTTTGCAAACTCAAGGGGCTTTTAGAGAAATTGCCTTTAAATAAGCAATTCAAGTTAGAAGTATTCGTTGCAAAATGCTATGGGTCTGGAAAGGGATAAGGGGTTAGTTAACGGAGGATTAGAGGCGAAGCTGGCGGAGATAGAGTGAACAAGGAAGGGATCAGGCTAACTTTTTTTTTTTTAATGTGTCATTCTGGAACATGCCTTGGTGGGAATGAGTGAATAAAGAACGGCCATTTAAACACAAGTATGGCTCCTTCGGAATTAGTCGGGAAGCTCTGTAGTTTTTGCTTGACCCGCAGGTGGAGGTCGAGCAAGTCAGAATCTTTGAGGTCTGGAGGAGTGGTGGCCGTCAGCCCTTCCCAGAGTTATGCTAATGGCCTTTCTCGAAAGAGGAGCGAAGAGATCCATTTAGTACAGGCTCGTTGCATCCTCCCCTTGAAAGGGCTTGTCTGAACCAGGTACCTATTTACAAGCCCGAGAGTGGGGACTAAAGGGGCAAGGCAGCCTGAGGCAGGGAACCAGGGGCTTCTGGATGAGGGCATCCTTTGCAACAATCTAATGGCCTTGGTTAAAAGACAGAATCCAAGCCGCGGAGACGTCCCCCAGCTCTCACGCAAGAGAGCTCCGAGGCCAATGGAGCCAAGGCCTGAGCGCAGGGACTGGTCGCTTTGAGGACAAGGTCCTCTGGGGGGAAGGGGAACCGACGTAGTGAAGGTCTCCAGGGACAGGGGTACCTGACGGTCAGGGCACGCCAGGCTGCCTGTATGGGGGGGGGGGCGGGTAGAGTGACAGGTACAAACTTTCTATTCTGGAGGGGCTGGAAGTGGGCGATCCAGTCAAGGAGGCTGGAGGACTAGTCTCGAAGCTGCGTTTACAGATGAAGTCGTTTTTATATGGCGTATATGTTTGCTTAAGGGGCTGTTGGAAATTAGGAGAAGCCACCCTTTGGCGCCAATGAGCAAAGCGTCTGCCAACCGGGAGAAGCCAAGAGATGGGCACGTCGGAGAGGGCAGGGAGTCTTCGTGCCCAGGAGGCCAGTGTCTGGGCTAGGAATCGAGAGGAGTTAGAAGGCTTCACTGCGCGCCTCAGTCTCCCCGCTACTGCCTCCTTCATCTCTGCCCTACTTCCCGCCCCACCGCGGGCCACTCACTCTGATCTAATCCCAGTCAACGTTAGCTTTCCCGCTCCCTTCCCTCAAATCTCTTCCCTCTTCCCCCCGCCCTCTCGCCCCCTCTCCCTTATGCCGCCTGAAAGGGTTAATCTCTCCTGCGGGTAAAAACAGGTCCGCGGAGTCTCTAACTGGCGACAGATGGGCCACTTTCTTCTGGCCACAAAGGGGCCGGAATGGAGCGCTCTGCGGCATACAAATGGGCAGGTCACGTGGCTCCCGGCTCCTGGCTAGACCAGGAGGACCATATGGCGCATGCCGGGGAGGAAGGAGAAGGGGCGGGGGTAGGGGTGGAGGAGAGGGGAGCTGGAGTCGGAGGAGGGTGGGAGAGGAGCAAGGCTGAACTAGCTGGGGGATGGGGGTGGGGGGAATGCGGGGGGCAGCGCACAGCCTGGACGCGTGCGCAGGCGCAGGGCACAGGGACCTGCTAGCGGCTCAGCTCCCGGCCCCGCCCGCACTCAGCATCACCAACTCGGCTATATAACCTGAGCGCCCGCGCGGCTGGGACACGAGGAATTCTCCCCACGCAGAAGGTACGGCGTCCGGAGGCCCCAGGGTTATGAGACCATCACTGCTCAGGACCTACTAACAACTACAGGTAATTACAATCCTTTCATTTTTGCTCAGGGATAAAAGCAGTAATTGAAATTAGACTCGATGTACCTACATATTCTGTATGTGAGCGTTTGTGAGCGTGTGTATGTGAGACATTCCTCCTTATAATTGCAGGCAAGTACGCACACATTTTGACTTGCATCACTCAAACACCCACTGCAGGCTTTCTAATTAAAAAAAATTGTTTTAATTTTTTTGTTTTTTGAAGTATTAGGAGCATCTTTGGATTTTTTATAATGCACAGCAACTCTAGGATTATTTGCTAGTGGTGATTTGAGAGTCCTGAAAGCAAACAACTACTTCACTTTCTCACTTCTTCAGTCAGGGGGAAAAAAACCTTGTTACCAAGATTTACTTTGTGTGCATGTATTTTATGCACATTGGAAGGGCAAAGATATTTTTTCAGTGAATGAAAGGGATAGCGATACCTTGAGTAGACACACCCCGGAAAATAAATCGGATTGAGAGATAGTTTAGTTGAGAGGGGGAAAAAATGTGGAGAAAGGGAGACGACCCTACTCTTGCTACCTGTTACTGCTCCAGAGGCGGCCAAGTCCCCAGAAGCCACTGGCTGGCAGAAGCCAGAAATTCAGTCGTCTCACTAAAGGCTTTTTATTTTCCTTATTAGAAGCGGCAACTTCGCCATTGCCAATCGCTGACCATTATAATTACTCATCTTTTAAAGGGAGGTTTGAGGCGAACTTTGAAAAGCCCCAATAAAGAACGGGCGGCCCTTTCAATGGGCTGTTTATTAGAGAGGAGCCTTCCGCACCTGATCCCCAGCGCGTGGAAGAGGGCTCTGCGCCGCACCCCCAGCCCCAGCCGTGTAGCGAGCGCTTTTATAGAGGGTGGAAATTCAGCAGAGGGCGAGGGGCGGGAGGTGAGAAAAGAAAGGCAAGGGTGGGATGGAAGACCCGTGCCCACTTGTGTTACCAAATGTTTCGTTGATGCTGAAATAATTTGGTGGAAACTACTTTTCCTCTGCCATGCATTTGCTCTTCAATCTCCGGCTAGTATAATCTTCTTAAAAATCACTGCCAGCGTTAGTAAATTACGTAACGGCTCTTCAACTTGAATCGCTAAGTACCGAGACGCCAGGCCAGAGATGGGAACAGAATTGCGATTTTCAGACTCATCACTTTTGTGGAGTTGTGAGTGACTTTGAACTCCTGCAGGTAAACATGAAGTCGCAGAAATGTACGCTTTCTTTCACACATATTATCCTGTCGGGTAATCACCATAAACACACTTAATCACTAGAAAACATACACACTAAGTATACATATACACATATTCACTCTCTCCCCCACCCCCAGCCCTGTCCTGTCTCCTACGTATCAGCGAGGCACACACAGGAGATTATAAAACACTGTATTTAACTTTTCCTTAGGGGCATCCATTTTGTAATGAGCCGGTATTTCTCCTCACATCCATTTCTACAGGGTTAGGGAGTGGGAAACGACATGTAGTTTTTGAATGTAGCACTTTTCTTCTTTTCTTTCTGTTTTCCTCTCTCCTCTATTGAATGTAGGAAACCGAAATATGACCAAATCGTACAGCGAGAGTGGGCTGATGGGCGAGCCTCAGCCCCAGGGTCCTCCAAGCTGGACAGACGAATGTCTCAGTTCTCAGGACGAGGAGCACGAGGCAGACAAGAAAGAGGACGACCTCGAAGCCATGAACGCGGAAGAGGACTCACTGAGGAACGGGGGAGAGGAGGAGGACGAAGACGAGGACCTGGAAGAGGAGGAAGAAGAGGAAGAGGAGGACGATGATCAAAAGCCCAAGAGACGTGGCCCCAAAAAGAAGAAGATGACCAAGGCTCGCCTGGAGCGTTTTAAGCTGAGGCGCATGAAGGCCAACGCCCGGGAGCGGAACCGCATGCACGGGCTGAACGCGGCACTGGACAACCTGCGCAAAGTGGTGCCCTGCTACTCCAAGACGCAGAAGCTGTCCAAAATAGAGACCCTACGCTTGGCCAAGAACTACATCTGGGCTCTATCGGAGATCCTGCGTTCCGGCAAAAGCCCTGATCTGGTCTCCTTCGTGCAGACGCTCTGCAAGGGCTTATCCCAGCCCACTACCAACCTGGTTGCAGGCTGTCTGCAGCTCAATCCCCGGACTTTTTTGCCTGAGCAGAACCAGGACATGCCCCCGCATCTGCCTACAGCCAGCGCTTCCTTCCCGGTGCACCCCTATTCCTACCAGTCTCCGGGTCTGCCCAGCCCGCCCTACGGTACCATGGACAGCTCCCACGTCTTCCACGTCAAGCCGCCGCCGCACGCCTACAGCGCTGCGCTAGAGCCCTTTTTTGAAAGCCCCCTGACTGATTGCACCAGCCCTTCCTTTGATGGACCCCTCAGCCCGCCGCTCAGCATCAATGGCAACTTCTCTTTCAAACACGAACCGTCCGCCGAGTTTGAGAAAAATTATGCCTTTACCATGCACTATCCTGCAGCGACCCTGGCAGGGGCCCAAAGCCACGGATCAATCTTCTCGGGCGCCGCTGCCCCTCGTTGTGAGATCCCTATAGACAATATTATGTCCTTTGATAGCCATTCACATCATGAGCGAGTCATGAGTGCCCAGCTCAATGCCATCTTTCACGATTAGAGGCACATCAGTTTCACCATCCCTGGGAAACGAGCCCACTGTGCTTACAGTGACTGTGGTGTTTACAAAAGGCAGCCCTTTGGGTACTACTGCTGCAAAGTGCAAATACTCCAAGCTTCAAGTGATATATGTATTTATTGTCGTTACTGCCTTTGGAAGAAACAGGGGATCAAAGTTCCTGTTCACCTTATGTATTATTTTCTATAGCTCTTCTATTTTAAAAAAATAATACAGTGAAGTAAAAAAAAAATGCACCACAAATTTGGTGTAGCTGTATTCAGATCATATTAATTATCTGATCGGGATAACAAAATCACAAGCAATAATTAGGATCTATGCAATTTTTAAACTAGTAATGGGCCAATTAAAATATATATAAATATATATTTTTCAACCAGCATTTTACTACTTGTTACCTTTCCCATGCTGAATTATTTTGTTGTGATTTTGTACAGAATTTTTAATGACTTTTTATAATGTGGATTTCCTATTTTAAAACCATGCAGCTTCATCAATTTTTATACATATCAGAAAAGTAGAATTATATCTAATTTATACAAAATAATTTAACTAATTTAAACCAGCAGAAAAGTGCTTAGAAAGTTGTTGTGTTGCCTTAGCACTTCTTTTCTCTCTAATTGTAAAAAGAAAAATTGCACAATTTGAGCAATTCACTTCACTTTAAAGTCTTTCCCTCTCCTTAAAATGAAAACCAGATTCATAACTCTCAAGAGGGTGAAAAAAAACAAGAGTTGTATTCCCTTTCAAAACATATCAATTCAATACATTACTTGCACAAGCTTGTATATACATACTATAAACAAATGCCAACATACCCTTCTTTAAATCAAAAGCTGCTTGACTATCACATACAATTTGCACTGTTTCTTTTTAGTCTTTTACTCCTTTGCATTCCATGATTTCACAGAGAATCTGAAGCTATTGATGTTTCCAGAAAATATAAATGCATGATTTTATACATAGTCACACAAATGGTGGTTTGTCATATATTCATGTAATGAATCTGAGCCTAAATCTAATCAGGTTGTTAATGTTGGGATTTATACCTATTGTAGTCAATTAGTACAGTAGCTTAAATAAATTCAAACCATTTAATTCATAATTAGAACAATAGCTATTGCATGTAAAATGCAGTCCAGAATAAGTGCTGTTTGAGATGTGATACTGGTACCACTGGATCGATCTGTACTGTTATCTTGTTTGTAATCCTGTATATTTTGGTGTAATGCACAATTTAGAAAACACTCATCCAGTTGCAATAAAATAGTATTGAAAATCTGAAAAATTGTTGCATTTCTTCTTAAAGTAGTTTTTTAAAGTATAAATAATTCCTAAGTGGAATAGTTACTTTATTTGCTGAGTTGAAACAAAAAATACTAAACGCTATTTGTAAAATAAAATAAAAGAGAAAAGTTTACGTTATAACGCATACTCTTTAGTCTGTTTATATTGCTTAGGGAGTCACCAGCTCTTTGTAGATAATGAAAGGACCTAACTGATATTTCATTACTTGGAATAGGAGGCTAGGGGTGGGGAGTAGAGGTGGAGAGACAAACAGTTGTGTTTTGTTTTTCTTTGTTTTAAGTGTCTTCAACTTTAGCTTTTTGGTTTCCATCCTTTGAAATGATTATATTATGTTTTCTTCTATTTTTTTTAAAGGAAGATTTAGTTAATTATTAACAAGCAGACACAAACAAGTACCCTAACTTAGTTTGTCTACACATTTAAAAACATATAAGAAAACTTTACCATTTCCTTGGTGCTTTGTTATCCGGATATTTTCCCGAACTGAAATGTTTTCTACTGCAAACCAGTACTATCCCAAAGAGAAAGTTATATACCTTTAGTAAATGCCAGGGGGAAATGATTTAATTAATTTAAAGAATCCAGGAAGTAACATTTTATAATTGTTCTATAAACGTCTTGTGATGATTTCAATTATTTCTGGAAAAAAAGGTAATGAATTATTTGTACTCAAGAATATACTATTTGTACTATAAAATATTTTAGGAAAGTATAATTGTTTCCCCTCTTCCTTTGGAGCAATATTCCGTTGTTTCATAAACAGAACTCACTGGAAAAAACTTACAGATGATTCTGTCCATTGTTAAGTCCACTAAAAAAAAGTTTGGCATTTGTCTTCCTCTGGATGTATTGACTGACAGGCACGATTCCTAGGGAACAGCATTCTGGCACTTGTGCCCTGGCGCTACCGTGGTGCTCTGATTACTGTCATTAGTAACTCCATTGTTCCTCCTCTGATTCGGATGCCACATTGGATGAATACTTCCCTTCCCAAGCTTGTTCCTTTAATCTCCTTCTCATTGGTGATTTAGGGGTTCCAGAAAGCTGACCTCATTTAGCAAGCTGCTCCAGAAAAATGTGAGTAATCTAATGGATGGGAACAATTAGCCATACTAATAACATTGCCAATGGGGCTATGTCAAGCTGTGACAGTAACAGTAAGGAGTATTTCAACACTAAAAAAATGTTTGAGTGCAATTTAAAATATATCATTTTAACATGTTTTCCATCAGCCTTCATCACATGACAGAAATAGTTTTAAGTTAGTCCCAACTTTATCTGAAATGCAATAATCTCATTCCAAGTGAATCAGAGTTGTTATGTTGGAATCAAGCTGTTGCTTCCTATATCCAGGATTCCTCTCCCTGTTCTTACTTTAAGAGAGATGATACTGATACCATATCTGAACACGGTCAGCCTGCCAGCCTAGGAGACCATGAAGTGCACATTCAGACCTGATGTGATCTCTTCAGCAGCTCAATTTCACCTGTAATTAAAATTAGACATCTTCATGCAAACTAAAAACTGTTGCTGCAGTGAACAGAAGAAATAACAAGAGCACTTGAAGAATTCCAGCTTTTAAAACAGCAAGCGGGGAGATCTATACGGTGGATATTTTTTTGTAAGGTAGAAGTGAAGACTGCAAGTTAGGTCTGATTTTTTTTTTTTCCATTTTGTCTATATAACTTCATTCTAAAACATAAGGATTCTTTCAGTCAGTCAAGGAGTAACTCACATGCCACCATCTTTTATTCAAAGGCAGGCACAGATGTTCCTTCTGCAGGGGAGGTTTTAATTTATGAAAATGATATTGTTTATGCATGAATGAACCGAATGCACTCTGCATAACACACAGCACTTCCATCTGATCAGAGAAATACCACAGAACCAGTGCCAATGTCAGAAACATATTCTACAAATTTACTCACTTAAATGTTTAATGAATATTTGGAAGGCATTTTTAAACCACAAGAAATCTTTTCAATTATTTCTTTCTCTTCTTTTTGAATTACTACCCATATTTAAAAGAGACTCTTGCAGTTTTCATAATTGGCTAATGCCTATATTTAGCTCACAAGAAAAGAAAATGTTTTACTAAGTGAAAACCAACCGAAAAGAAGAAATACTGACAACTTTGGCTTCCTTGGGAAAAGTATTTCCCTACTGTTGTTGTATATTGCTTGTTATGAGTAATATTTAGGGTTCCATTTGTTCCCTCATTTTGAGCAATTACTATTCCCATCAAATAAGATGCTTAGATCTACTTATTTAATGTGAAAATGCTCTGAAGAGTCATTTCCAGAAAATGCTGGTATTTAGAATCAGCAGACAATTTCATAATTGGAGATAAAATTTGGCTAAATATTTTAACTGGTACATAATTCCTTTTGAATAGAACACTTCATAACTTAGAATTCATTTATATCATCAATTGCATTTATACAGTATGATCTATCTACTTTTACTCCTAAAAAAGACAATTAATTGCAAATGAAAATGGAGGATTATAAAATCTTAAGAACGTTCTACCAATTTTAGGTTTATAATATGTTACAGTAAAATAATATTTGAAACAAACTATAAGTGTTCTAATTTATTACTCTTAAAAAACTCGCTATGTTTTCACATTTGAAAGTCTATCATTCTTACAAAATTAATGCATTTCTGAAAGAAGCTAGCAATTACTAAAATGATATATGGATCATTAGCTAACAGTTTGAACCAAGCTGTTTTAGTTCTATAATTAAACAAGAGATTTAAAGTGAAAATATCTATTAAACAATTAATAAAACTAGGTTTGAAAACAGGCTGATTTTGTCCTAATGGGAACTGTAAAATAGTAAAGCTGTTCTTAAATTACACTAAAATCTCCTCTCTTCTCTTTTCCTCTCCCTCCACCACCACTTATTTCCTGAAAACTATCTAAATAAAATCTTTAATTCCAAAGTCTGATAGAGAATAAAAGAGCCAATGCAACATCTTGTGGAACACCAGGACTGAGAACTCTTGTTGTTACCATTGCACAGAGGCATTCTGGCGTCAGATGCACAGTGATTTGTATGGTGGCCTAATCGTTGGCTCCTGTCCAGGCATTATGTTTCAGAGGACACTATTGTCAAGAACCATTCAACTAGAAATCTGCACTGTATGCACTCAAAAGTTGAGATCATCTGCCTTCCCATGTCAGGAAGAATTCCGTGCTGGCAATTGACTCATGGACTCTCTTCACACACACTAACACTTGGTTCAATGACTGATGGAATTAGCTGTGTAACCAAACCAGTGGCATCAACAAGACAAGGCTACAGCCTCTGGGAACTTCTGTTTAAATTGCTAATTTTAAAGTATCTTAAAATGAAGAGCATTATGTTAATGCTGGACTAAATCTTCAGATGTGTTAAGTGTGGATTTGGCCATCTATGGATAGTGACAATAACCATCTTTATAGATTCCCAGGTACGGAGCAATCCAAAGGGATGGATCTACTTGTGAAATTACATCTAGAGATAAGAGAAGAAGTTTAATCTCACACATATGAGGTAATTTGGTAACTTACTTTGCTGTTAACAAGCCTAAAAGCTAACCTTGCTTTGGGTTTTGATGTCTTAAGGACAGATAGCCAAAAAAGATGGCCTCACAAGCTTACTGGGTCAGTGCTAAGTGCTTTTTGTTCATGCATACATTGCATCATCAAAGCAGCCCTGTGCCTTATTTTACAGATGGAGAAACAGCAGGAAGCTGGGATACCTAGATACTTGCATTACTGGTTTCCTTTCTTCATTCAGGTTCTAGTTCCAGTATCACTTCCTCTAAGAAGGCTTTCCTGATCCCCATGGAAAATAGCAACCACCTTCAACTCCACCAAAATCACTACTATATTGCCCCTCACCTTTTTTGGAGCATTTATTTGATATCTTGCTTGTTTATTTGTTTACCTTATTTTAAATTATCTATCTCCCGCAGTAGAATGTGGGCTTCGTTAAAACACAAACCTTGCCTCTTGTTTCTTGCTGTTTCTCTGGTGCTTAGAAGACCTAGGAGATCCTCAATAAACATTAACATTCAAAGGGAATCAAATCACACTAATCTGATGCCAAAGCCTGTTGCCTTAGCCACTATGCTACAAATCAAGTCAGTTGAGAGTGGAGAGGACCACAAATGATTCTTAGCCCAGTAAAAGTTATAAGCATTAATTCTTTAACAAAAGGAAGAATTGACACTAATTTCTTATGACATAGCGTGGCACCACACACTTCCCTCCACTCCTTTGGAGGATCAGTAACCATGAGTTATCAGTCATCTTTTCTTTTTATTGATATCAATTGCTTAAATACGATCTGGAATTGGAATAAAAGAGAGACTAAAATATTATAGGCTCTTTTCAGACCCTGCCATTTTTTTACATTCATTAAGAACTTGAATGCATGCTACTTTTTCCTTTCTATTCATCATTCTTTCAGCAATTGTTCTTGTTCTATTGTTAGTGTTAACGGATAACTGTCCCAAACTTCCTTATTATTGAAGCGTTTTGGTTATAGCAGATCAGAATCTAACCCATAACAATTATGTACTCCAGAAATGAGTCTGAGAATTTGAGTAGCATTCGACAAATTAAAAAGTAAAAATAGGCTATCGATAGGTAGATGATAGCACAGAAATAGAAATTCCCAATGTAAGAGTAGTTTATAGTCACAATAGTTGTTAGTTAAATTCATCTTCCTCCAAACTATCAATTAGAATAGAAAAGTGGTAAGTTCATGGGGGAATATGATCTTCTTTTTCAATACAACACAGTTAAAGAGGAAAATAGAGTTATTATTTTCAGCAACATCAGATACTCACTTTAGCACTCAACATGATTTATTAGGAGAGCTGCTTAGGGTACAGAAGCATTGGAAGGGTCAGTATTCTTGGAAGGTGATTTAGTATAAAGTCACTGAACACTGAAGAATAACTAACGTTCTTTATAATAATCATATTTATACACAGTATGTGTTATTGGTTGAGAGAAATGCTGCTGAATTACCTAACCTATAATTTCTACCTTAACATGTTCATTGTATAAACTTAGCACATCAATAATATTTCTTCAGTGTTCTCTCTCACTGATGTCAGTCAGGAGATCATCGTCACTTTCGGTGACGTCAATGAAGGGGTATTACACTGCTTAAGAGAACTGTTAATTCCTTACCACTGGTGTCACCAACAATTGTAGTGCTTGTCTACTTCCAGCAGGGAATTATAAATTTATAATCTGTAGAAGGTTGCAGGTACGTGACCAAGGAATGTTCACATCCAAGAATAGAGAGGATAATATAGTTTTCTGAAAAGGAGACTTGGGACAACATCATTTGTCATTGTTAACAGATAACTGAATGATTTTTATTCCAGCCAATGATTACATACACAAAAAACAATAAATAAATAATAGTAACAAATGCATATAAGTTATAACTAGACTCTAAGTAGGGATATTTATTAAAATATTTCTTTACTAAAAGAATTTCTTAGTTAATAGAGGCAAGTCTAGTCATTTATATATTTTTAAATCCCAACATGAAATTTTGGGATACAGATACTCTATTTTAATGTTTCCTCGACCCTGACCAGCATATTAAAAATGCTAAGTAAAGAGATATTTTGCTTCCCAAGGTTTCATTTTTGCCTAATTAATTAACAATGCATTTATCTTATTTAAAATATATTGTCAAGGAGAATAATATGTATATATATGCTGTACTGGGTTGAATAGCACCCTCCCCCCACTCCTGAAAATTCATGTCCAGCCAGAATCTCAGAGTGTGATCTTATTTGGAAATAGTGTCCAAATAATACATCTTAAAATGTAAGATGTAAATTAAGATGAAGTCATGCTGGATTCGAGTGGTCTTTATAAGAAGAGGACTGATGTCCTTATAACGAGAGGACAGGACGCACAGACAGAGCACACAGGGAGAATGAAGATGTAGGCAGAGATTGGGTGCGTATAAGCCAAGGGACTGCAAGAATTGCCAGCAACCACCAGAAGCTGGGAAAGAGGCATGGAACAGGTTTTCCCTCTAAGTCCCCAAGAAGGAACCAACTCCGTAGACACTTTGATTTCAAACTTCTGGTCTCCAGAACTGTAAACTGTACATTTCTGTTATTTTAAGCTACCAGTTTGTGGTAACTTTTTATGGCAGTCCTTGGAAACTAACACATGTGCTAAAGCCTATAATTAATTGATATGTTAAGTATACATAAATATAGGAGAGTTCATTTAAATTCTTCTGAAAACATCACCATGAAGTTTTAGTGACATAATATATAACTACCAGGATATTTTAGTTAGTACCAGGTTTGATATTTGAACAAGTTGATAGATAATAGCTATTTAATATGCATCTGAATTATGCAAAAGTTTTATTCGTTTTTATTCGTGTGAATTAACTTAAACAGACATCTAGATTTAGTGAAGTGTGAATGGCCCCACCCAATAAACTAAGGGTAATTTTGTTTAAAAGCCTTATCCTAGAATTTATAAAAAGCATGAAATATAAAATATTATTTATTCTTCATGTGAAAAATGCCATATTTATCCCATTTCTAGGGCATGTATACGAATAAATAGACCTCTGAAAAAACAAATACAGCATTTTCCCTAGTTTCACTAATATTCATTTAACACATTATTTTACAATGTACAAAATTACATAAGTATTTTTTTTTAATGATTGTGGTCCAAACGAATTTGAGTGCCATGAATTCTAAAAGCTCTGTCTATTCCAGGTTCTATAGGGCCTTAACCCAGTATTCTCTTGAAGGGTAAAACTCAGGGGCTAAGACTCCAACCTTAGTGACATAGGGCTATACACCTCATTATTTGACTTTGATTGCTCAAAATACTAGTTAGTTGTTTTTTTCCCCCAATTTTATTGGGATAAAATTGACATACAGCAGTTCAGCAGTTTTAGTTTCTGTAGATCTGGGATGCTATCTTGTTTTTAATCTGTTTCTTTTCTTTTTATTTTTGGATGGTTATTGTCTCTTACGCTTGCTCTCTTTTTAGTTTCCTGCCTACTCTTACTCATGTGGTAAGAAGTAAACCTTTATTGTTTTATGCTACTGAGTTTATTTTTAAAAACCGCATCGTAACCCTGCCTCTGCTGACTGATAAAAATGTTAACTTATTAAGACAAAATGATATGCAAGAACAGTTTACTGTGACTTCTGGAAAAGAGAAATGTCCCTTGTTTACTGGGAAAATATCAACACAGACATACGCTCCTCTTCTGACAAAGGTCGTATGTGAATTAGAGGTCTGGGTTGTGGCAGCCATTTGGCTTCTTGGAGGAGAGAGTTAAAGAGGGGTAGTAGGATCTACATAGAGCAGAGGATGCGGCTTACACTAGGGAAGACAGGGTGAAGAAAGGGAGAGGAACTGGTTCTTGCACTGTATCATTGCAGCCACTGGATTATTCTCTCTGTTAGCTATCCCTGCATGTCAAACGAGGTTTTATTTTTTATTTTTTTCAATTATTTTATTTATTCCTAGATATTTTATTCTTTTTGTTGTGATTGTAAATGGGATTGTATTCTTGACTTTTTCTGCTAGTTTGTTGTTATCATATAGAAATGCAAGAGATTTTTGTAAGTTGATTTTGTACCCTGCAACTTTGCTGTAGTTGTTGATTATTTCTAATAGTTTTCTGGTAGATTCTTTAGGGTTTTCTGTATATAGAATCACATCGTCTGCAAACAGCGAGAGTTTCACTTCTTTCTTTCCAATTTGGATCCCTTTTATTTCTTTTTCCTGCCTAATTGCTCGGGCCAAAATCTCCAGTACTATGTTGAATAAAAGTGGTGACAGTGGGAACCCTTGTCTTGTTCCTGTTCTCAGAGGGATGGATTTCAGTTTTTCAGAGTTAAGTATAACATGGGTTTGTCACATATGGTCTTTATTATGTTGAGGTACTTCCCTTCTATACCCATTTTATTGAGAGTTTTTTTAATCAAAAATTGATGGTGGATCTTGTCCAATGCTTTCTATGCATCATTGAGTTGATCATGTGATTTTTATTCCTCAATGGGGTTTTATTTTTTTAAGCCAGTTTGAGTTGGGTTTTCTGCCACACTAGAGAATTACCTGATACAAGAGAAACTGTGATTTTTGTTATTGCTTGGTCATTTTTATACATTAAGATGGAGAAAACTCTGGATATAGTGAAGGTGAAATTGAATAAGATGTGGGTATGTTTGATAGAGGAAGGTGATGGTCAGAGTGCAGAGTAGGAGATTTAGAACATAGGCAAAAAATTTCTTTGGGCAGAGGGATACTTCTTTCCAGAGATCTGAGTCAGGGTAGAGAAAGAGAATTCTAGAAGTTAGGGTAAGAGAGTAGTGGGAGTTTATTCTTACTAGGTTCTTTTATGTGAAGATGGAGGCATGATGACCCTCTAAGTGAGAGGGGATTGAAGGAGAAAACTGAAGATTTAAAATTGCCTCTGTGGAGATAAGACGAGGAAGCTCCATCAAGACTAACCAATATAAGCAAAGTCTGAGACCATGATATTGTAGTAGTTTGTGGTAGCCTCAACCCATAGGCTTCAGTAGAAATATCTCAATAGCCTACATTTCAGAGTGGGACCAGGAGAGAGTTGCATGTGTTTGTGACATTTGGATATGAGAGCTGAAGGTGCTGATAAGGGAGAAGTTGAAGTGATGCACCATGGGGTGCAGGAGAGCAGATAGTGAATCCATCTGGTGGGTGGGCAAAGATGGGCCCCAACAATTCTGCACTAATTGAAAGATAGAAAAAGTACCTAATGAACATGTCAATCTGGCTAAGGAGATTTTTGGCAGAATATTGTAAGAGCTGATTGGCTTCTTTTAGCCACATAAAATAGGGTTTTACAAGCATAATTTAGAGGGGACCAGGACAGATACTCTGGCTAAAAAAATATTCTAACGCAAGAAATGGTCTCAAAGCAAAGATGACATGTAGGCTGCTTGTTGTTAAACACGTCCTTAGGTCAAGTGCCAATCAAATGTGTGACTGATAGACACAGTCTACTCAGACAAAAGGACTTCTAAATGTATATGTGTGTATGTGTGTGTGCGTATACACACACACATATATCACATATCATATATATCACATACATGATATATGTATTATAGGTGAACTACATAAAGAAAGCTCACAAAGTTTCTAAAGGACTTATATCCATTTAGACTAAAAGAGACAAAAACAGGTCAAAATTAAAAGAAATTCTGGACCTCCAACTTTTTATGGTTAGAATAAAGGCGGAAAAACTACTCAGCTGCCATCACGGGCCATTTCTTGCTGAAAAGAAGAAGGTATGGAGGGCAGAACCAGAGCCCAGAGGCTGGAGCAAAGAGCTGCTGAGAACAATGAATCAGAGAGCTGTTTATTGAGAGGCTAGAGGTCACATGGTCATGGCATCACATCCTCGGGTGAGATGTGCCCTAGAACACAGCTGAGCAATTCATTTTAAACAGAATTTCAACCCGAGTGCAAAAAACTGGCACATGAAGAAAATGTGATACTCTGACTTGGTAGGATTCGAGAATTTTTTCTATTTTCTCTGTAATTGTTGTAGGGACATATGGCCCTCTACCTTTTAGGAGCAGGAACCAGAGTAGCAGGAACATTCTGACAAAATCTCCGCTCAGTGTGAGAGGGAAACAGTCCCCTTGACATTGACAACGTGCCCATTTAGCATCAGAAATGACTAAGAGAGGGATGCAACTAAAGCTCACTTCACCCAAAATATATGTTGACGTGAAGAAATTAAATATGGATGGCTGTCATGAATCTTTCTTTTTTTCTCACTGATGATATGTAACATGTTTAATAATATCGGAAATTAATATAGGAACTCAGTTTAAAAAGTTAACTTATTCATCCATGCTTTCAATACATTTACAGAATATCTGTTATGCTAAAAGCACTGTTTTAGGCACAAGAGATAGAGCCACAAACAAGCAGACTAGGTCACTGCTGTCATTGAGGTACCCATCTGATCAGAGAGGGGAGACAGAAGAAATAAGTAAACGAATAAATCAACTACATACTTTTAGAAAGTACGAATGTAGTGAAGAAAAAAACATTGAATAAGGGTCAACGTTTGATTGACTGGCCAGAGAAGACCCTCTGAGAAGGTCATATTAAGATGATTTGGGGGCCAGCCCCATGGCGTAGCGGTTAGGTGTGCACATTCTGATATTGGTGGTCGGGGTTTGCATCCCAGCGCGCACCGATGCACTGCTTCTCCGGCCATGCTGAGGCCGTGTCCCACATACAGCAACTAGAAGGATGTGCAACTATGACATACAACTATCTACTGGGGCTTTAGGGGAAAAAAAGTAGGAGGATTGGAATAGATGTTAGCTCAGAGCTGATCTTCCTCAGCAAAAAGAGGAGGATTAGCACGGATGTTAGCTTAGGGCTGATCTTCCTTACAAAAAAAAAAAAAAAAAAAGATGATTTGGGCACCATGCAAAGCCATGCCGTGGTGAAAATTGTTCCAGGCAGAGTAGCCAACAGGAGAGGCCCTGAACGAGGAATGAAGTTGGTTTATTTGAGGAACAGACAGAAAGCCAGTGAGGTTGGACGTAAGAATAGCACGAATGGAAGAAAAATGATAGGAGATGGGGTTTGAGCAGAGGGGCAGGAGTCGGATCACACGGGGTCTCGGAGGTCATGGTGGAGTTATTCCACTTGCACTGAGCAGTCCTTAACAAAAAATATTCTGTGAAGTAAACTGTAGTTTGAAAAAGGACTATGTTGATGGTAATATGATAACATAGGCACTCAATCATTTGTCACACAAACTCCAAACTTTGAAGCCAGCAGAGACTTTGGGAGATCAAAGAGAGTGACATAGGATTACCCACTGGCCAAAGCTCAGGCATTAGAATTCCTTGCCCCCTGCCCTTGATGCAGTAGATCTGAATGTCTCTATTAGCTGTGATTTCACCAGCTCCATTTTTGGTGTTGAGAAGGTGGCCCTGACTTCAGGAGGCTGTCCCATCAGGCCTATAGCCCTGGGATTTGCCCAGATACTTAATGGCCTCCTGAAAACAATATTAACAATAGCAGAGAGTTTTTCCAGGTCTTCTGCTCAGACATGGATTTCTCAAAAACCAGGGATGGGGGCCGGCCCAGTGGTGTAGTGGTTAAGTTCAAATGCTCCACGTTGGCGGCCCTGGGTTTGCGGGTTTGGATCCTGGGTGAGGACCTACACACCACTCATTAAGCCATGCTGTGGTGGTGTCCCACATACAAAATAGA
Organism: Diceros bicornis minor; assembly: GCF_020826845.1. Lineage (NCBI taxonomy): Eukaryota > Metazoa > Chordata > Mammalia > Perissodactyla > Rhinocerotidae > Diceros > Diceros bicornis. The sequence continues at coordinate 61,684,252 of NC_080749.1, read as the reverse complement.
GGAAGATTGGCACAGATGTTAGCTCAGGGACAATCTTCCTCACCAAAAAAAAACCCCAGGGATGGAGACTGTGTTTCTAGACCTAGCCAAATGCCTTCCAAACATAAAGCAACCATGTGACTGTTAAGCTAGAACTCTTGCTGTTTAATGTTCTGAAAACAAATACCTAAGCTTCAGCCAAGCAGGGAAAGCAACGTTCAGGAAGCTTCCTGAAAATTTTCAGAGAGCAATTTTCATGCATTAGTGTATTATATATATGAATCACGTATGGGGCAATTGATCCTCAGGAAATAGGGGGAAAAACTATTGGGGTGACTTGGTATCATTGTTACAGATAAATGTTAAAGGAGTTCATTTATTCTTTCAGACATTTCTGGAGCACTTACTATGTGCTACGCACTGTGCAAGACACTGAGAATTCAATGGAGAACAAAATAAATTCCCTGTCATCAAGGAACTTTTATTCTAACAACAATAATCACTCTTAACATTTATTAAGTGTTTCTTATATTCCATCACTGTTACTAAGTGTATTAGCTCATTCAATGGGGAACCTAGACAATAAACAAATAAATAAATGTATAATAAGAGGTAATAATAAGGGATGTAAAGAAAAATAAAGCAGGGTATGGTGGAGAGATTAATGGTGGCCTGAAGATGTTTATGTCCTAATCCCCAGAACCTGTGAATATGTTACCTTACATAGCAAAAGGGAATTTGCAGATGTAGTTAAGGATTATCTGGGCAGGCCCAACGTAATCACATGGGTCTTTATAAGAGGGAGGGACAGTCAGAGTCAGAGACACAAGATGTGAGGATGGAGGCAGAGAGAAAATGCTATGCTGCTGGCTTTAAAGAAGGAAGAAGGGGCCATGAGCTAAGAAATACAGGCAATCTCTAGAAGCTGGAAAAGGCAAGGAAATGAATGCTCCCCTAGAGCTTCCAGGAGAATGCAGGCCTGTTGATGCCTTGATTGTAGGCCAGGGAAACTGAGTTTGGACTTCTGTCCTCCAGGAGTGTAAGATAATACATTTGTGTTGCTCTAAATCACTAAGTTTGTGGTAATTTGTTACAGCAGCAATAGGAAACTAATACACAGAGTTACAGGATGGTGAATTATGGAGGATGCCCTCTTAGAGGAGATGATCTTTAAGCAGAAAAGTGAATGAAGTGAAGGAGGGAGCCATCTGTTTGGCCAGCTGGAAAAGCATTCCAGCCGGAGGGAACATCAAGGCAAACGCTCTGAGAGGGGACTAGTCTCACTGTGTTTGAGGCCTAGTAAGAAGGCTTGTGTGAGCGAGAAAGGGGACCTTGGAGAGGTAGCCAGGTGCCAGATTATGCAGGGCCCTGTAGCCTTACTAAGCATTTTGATTTTATTCCAAGAGTGCTGGGAGATCATAGGAAGGCTGTGAGCAGGAAGTGATAAGATCTTGTCACTTTTAAAAGGAGCAATGTGACTGCTAGGTGGGAAATAGCCTCTGGGCTGGAGGAGGCAGTCCAGGGGAGGGGGAAAGCAAAGAGATGGTTGGGAGACTACTGAAGTTGTCTAAGTGACAGGTGCAGGGGCGCAAACTGGGACGAGAGCAGGCCGAAAGGAGTCTATTTTGCAGATGGAATTAACAGGATTTGCCGATAGACTGGATGTGAGACAAAAGACAAAGAGAGGAGACAAGGATGACGTCAAGGATTTTGATGACACTATATGCTGAGATTTGGAACATTCTGGGAGGAACAGGTTTGTGATGAGAAATCATGTTTTTTGGGGGTTTTTTTGTTTTGTTTTTTGCTGAGGAAGTTTCACCCTGAGCTAACACCTGTGCCAATCTTCCTTTATTTTGTATGTGGGTTGCTGCCACAGCACGGCCGCCGGCAAGTGGTATAGGTCTGTGCCCAGGAACTGAACCTGGGCTGCCAAGTGGAGCTCACCGAACTCAACCGCTAGGCCACGGGCCAGGCCCCCATGAGCCTGGTGTTAGATATGCTATGTTTCAGTTTTTTATTGGACAGCCAACCAGAGATGTCAGGTAGACGGCTGGACAGACATAGTGCCTGAAGTTCAGGGGAGTGCTCGGGGCTGGCGACATCGCTTGAGGAGCCCTGAATAGTATGTGCAGCCATGGCACCACGCCTGTGTAGACAGATCCTGAGGATGGAGCCCCAGGGCACGGCAACCTGTAGAGCCCTGAAGATGTCAAGTCATCAAAGGGAAAGAACGGAGCACAGCCAGTACTTTTATCCTCAAGAAACGCAAAGCCAATATTTTTGACCGTCTAGCCCGACTGAAGCTTGAAAAATGGCAACTTGCCCGCTGCAAAGGTCCTAGGAAATAGCCACGGCCTTGGCCTATTTGCCCTGGCGCTCAGTGAGCTTTTAAAATGCCAATGAGCTCTAATTGTGTTGATTGCCTGACAGCTGTGAATACAAGATGCTGACTCCAGAACTGCACTCAATCCGCGGAGGGCACCAGCCTTCCCGCTAATGACTGCTGAGCCAGGCCACCTGAAGCCTGCGTGGGGCTTAGCAGCAGCTGCACTTCTGCTCCAAGAAACAGCTCGCTGCAATCAGATCAAACTGAGGCTCTCCCCTGTTTTGCCGGGAAGCTTGGGTATTTGTTTTCAGAGCATTAAACAGTAAGAGTCCTAGCTTAACTGGCACACAGGTGCTTTCTGTCTGAAAGGGAGTGGCTAGGCCTACAGTTTCCCTGCCTGGTTTTTTGAAATCCAAGTTAGACCAGAGAACCTTGAGACACGCCTGCTACCATTAGCTCTTCTGTCTGACTTTGCAGTGTGACCAGGGAGGAGGACAGAATGAGAAGTGGCTGCCTATCTGAAGTTGCTGGTTAGACACTAGCACACTGGAACTAAATTCACTCTATGAGTTTGATTTCCTCTTTAACCCTCTCACCCCTAACTTTTTCTCAATACAGTTATTCTGATCTTGTAAGAAACCTGCCAATTTACCTCCCACTCGGATCTTCTTCCTGAGAACTCGCCTCCCCCTGACCGTCTCACCATCACAAGTTGTCAGCTGCCTAATAACTTGGAAAGCACGGAGTCTGGAGGCCAGTGGTTCTCAATTGTGGCTGTACATTAGGGTTACCTGGGGAGTTTTAAAAATCCAGATCCCCAGGCTACACTCAAAGACAATTAAATTGGAATCCCTGGGGATGGGACCCAGACTTCAGGAGTTTTTTCAAAGCTTCCCAGGTGATTCCAACGTTCAGCCTAGGCTGAGAATCGCTGCCCTGTAGCCTGGGCATCTGAATTTTTAAAACTCCCCAAGTAACTCTAATGTGCAGCCACGATTGAGAACCACTGGCCTTCAGACTCTGAGCTTTCCAAATTAACAATCAGCTCATTTCACGACTCTTAGTTATCAGGAGAAAGTGAAGGATGAACGCCCTAGGGCTCTCTCCATTTCCAGGTAACACTATATTACAGCAGCAGCCTCCAGGAGAACAAGCCCGACAGCTTGTAATCTCTCTCCAGGGAGTGCCAGATCCAGGCAAGGACCAGACTGCAGAGGAGCTATCTTGGGAGCAAGTAGGACCCTCAATACAGCACGGAGGCACCTCCCTTTAACACTAAATTTGCCAGAAGGGAATCCATGTAAACTAGGGACTTATTTTGGCTTCCTCTCAGAGCTTTTGGGAACGGAGCTCTCTATACCAGCTGCACAAAGCTCAGTTAACTATGGATGGTATCTGAGCAGGGTTATAAAACACCACCCTTGCTCTCCACGAGAGCCCACTGGAAAGGAGGTGGAAAAACAGCGGCTTGCAACTGAAAGTGTGTTCCACAAACCAGCGGCATTGGCGTCAGCATCACCTGGGAGCTTCTTAAAACTACAGTATTTTGGGCCTCATCTCAGACCTATTCAGTAAGAATCTGAGTTTTAACAAGATGACTCAGGAGTGCGTATGCAAGTCAAAGTTTGAGAAGCGGGGGTTTATACAACTGCTGGGGACGCAAGGCGCTAAATCCCCTGGAACCGTAGGGACCTGGCGGAGGGAGCCACTTATTCCTCTTCCTGGACGGGGTCTGTTTTGTAGTGAGTTGCAGAGAGCGGAGGCTGGCGGGCCAGGCGCAGGCCCAGGTCAGGGCGGCCCCGCCTGCCCGCCCCGCCTCCCTCCTGGGTCTCTGCCCCGCGCGCCGTTGCTGTGGCAGCGCCGGACGCAGCTAGAGTCCTGGCTGCCACCGCCTCCACCTCCTCTTCCCGAGGCCTCCCCAGACCCCTGGCTCGGGCCCAGCCTGCGGCTCCGCCATGCCCCGGGGGAGGCGCGGCGGCCGGGTGAGCGCCCTGGAGGGCGGCCCGGAGGAAGAGGCGCCCCCGGGGGCGGCTGCTGTGCCCTCAGTGTCGTGGGCGTCGCAGCTGCAGCCCGAGGCGGCGGCCGAGCAGATTCTGCTCCGGGGCATCTTCAATATCGGGAGGGACAGCTGCGACGTGGTGCTGAGCGAGCGGGCCCTAAGGTGGCGGCCCATCCAGCCCGAGCGCCCGGCAGGTGAGTGGTCCCTGTGGGAAGGTCCTGGCGCCTGCGCCTCCTCCCTCTCCCCCGCCCCACACCCTCCATCCCGGCGCTTCCTCCCCGCCCTCCGCAAGCTCCTCCTCTGCCCCAGCAGGCTACCGCGTCCCGAAGCCACCGCCTCCTCCTCCCCAACTAGGGAGAACCCGAGCCTCCCCCAGGGGCCTCCCGCTACCTGCCCCCGCCCGCCTGGCTGCCCGCCTCCGGTGCATTCCCCGGACCAACGTCACACTCAGCCTCTGCTCCGCGACGCAGAAGAAAGAATTGAGCCCCAGAGGGGCGATGTTTTCCAAACGCGGGAAGCTCACTTACTCCTCCCCTCCACGTTGATGAAGTTTTAATCCGTCAACCTCTGATGGTACACTGCAAGCGTAAGCATTTTACAGAATATACCTACACGTGGGTTCTAAGTCCAGCTCTCATTTTGCTGACTTCTGAAAGTTTAACCCCGATGCTTTGGAGTCTCTCTGGACTTTTCTATCCCTCACATTCCTTGTCATTGCCTAGAATCAAGCTTTCTTCAGGCTCAGTCTAGGAATTTCTGATTTTTCATGTTGAGTTTAGAATCATCATCATGCTGTTTACTTGCATTTGCCTTTTATTGACGTTCAACTTTAGGTACTTAGAAAGTGTTATAATGCTGCACTTTACAGTAGAACTATTTCAAGTCTTAGTCTAGAGATGATGTAGGGAAAAGCCTTGGATGTGGTACACAGTCTCTTCTGGCTAAAAACAAACTTATGAAATTAAAAAATTGCCTTCCCCTTTTGGAAAACAAGATACAATGTGTCATTTATATTAAAGAACAGAAAAAGTCACTGTTGTGAAGTTTCTCTTAGAAAAGTCTAACAAAACGAAACCGACTAGTCAAGAACCCAGAGCTGGTTATGAGTGTGGATTCTGCTGCAGGCGCCGTGCTCACTCAACTACCTTTGACTTTAGTTAAAATGTTTTCAGGTGTTTTGGAAACCAAGGTGGACTATATTCTTGAACCTTTGAGTTAAAAGCTAGGGAAATGGACATAGAATTATTCTGTTTAGTTTTTAAACAGTTTGAATGTTGAGGATATAGAAGTTTACAATTACAGCTTAGATTAGCCTACCAGAACTGATTTAACCTACAATGAAGCTGAAATACTATAGAATTAAAATGAGACATTGTGCAAAGTGAGGTCATACAAATCAGTGTTGCAAGGCTGGTACACAAAAACAAATAATGACGTGAAAAAGAAATGCTGTTTTATATTGAGTAGGCTTAATTAGCATTCCTGGTGGTAGAATTCAAAAAGGACATCTCGACAGTTATAACTCCAAAGGTTGCAAGTGTTGATTCTTTATAAATTAGCCCTAAAACCCTATGTTGTTGTTTTTTTTAAATCTAGGTACACCAATTTTTCTTTGTAACTAACACCTGGTATGCAAACCACTTTGGGCTCCTAAAATTGGAGGTACACAAGCTTAGCACTTCTATTTATAGAAGAAACTAAGAGATGTTTTACTTAGTAAACTAATCAGAGTGAGAAAAGAAAACAAGGTATTAAGAGGCCATATGATTAAATGTGAGAAATACTGCCTAATATGGAATTAGCTTAGAAGTGAATAATGAAAGACAAAAGAAATTGGTCCAGAAAATGGAGGAAAAACTACGTCAAGGTCACCACACTTAGGAGGACATGGTGGGGGAGGATGTAGTGGGGATACCGATGTCCATTGCTAGTTGGCCACTGACTGGCTGTTCCAGGAAAGGGTGAGGGTGGGGTGGGGTCACTGGGCATTATTAGATCATACATAGGAGATGTTTGCAAGGTCACTCAGTTTTTAAACCTCATAGTGCCTAAGTAACTGTTTTTCATTTTTTAGGTGGACTTTATTTTTTAGAGCAGTTTTAGGTTCACAGCAAAATTTAGTAGAAGGTACAGAGATTTCCCATGTACTCCCTGCCCCACATATGCACAGCCTCCCCCATTATCAAAGTACTCCACCAGAGTGGTACCTTTGTTACAACTGATGAACCTCCACTGACACGTCATTATCACTTAGAGGCCATAGTTTACATTAGGGTTCACTCTTGGTGTTGTATATGCTATAGGTTTTGGCAAATTTATAATAACGTGTATTAGGGTTCTCCAGAGAAACAGAACCAATAGACTATAATAGATATACTCGAGGAGATTTATTGTAGGAATTGGAGATTTATTATGGGATGGCGAAGGCTGAGCTATGCCACTGTATGCTATCTGCAAGCTGGAGAACCAGGAAAGCCAGTGGTATAATTCAGACTAAGTTTGAATCAGCTTTGCCTGAGAACCAGGCAAGCTGATGGAGTAACTACCAGAGGCCTGAGAACTGGTGACCAGGGGTGGGGGTGTGCACTGAAGTAAGTCCTAGCTTGAAAACCAGGAGCTCTAATGTCTGAACGCAGGAGAAGATGGACGTCCTAGCTCAGAGAGAGGGAGAATCCGCGCTTCCTCTGCCTTTTTGTTCTATTCAGGCCTTTAACAGGTTAAATCATGCCCGCCCACATTGGTGAGGGCAGATCTTCTTGACTCAGTCTACTGGTTCAAACGCTCATACACCCAGAATAGTGTTTTCCCAGCTATCTGGGCATCCCTTAGCCCAGTCAAGTTGACACACAAAATTAACCATCACAATATGTATCCACTATTATAGTATCAGACAGAGTAGTTTCATTATGACTAAAAATCTTCTGTGCTCTGCCTGTTCGTCCTTCTTGCCCCTCTCACCCCTGGCAACCACTAATCTTTTTACTGTTTCCATAGTTTTGCCTTTTCCAGAATGTCATATGGTTGGAATAATACAGTATTAGCCTTTTCAGATTAGCTTGTTTTGCTTAGTAATACATATTTATGGTTCCTCCATGTCTTTTCATGCTTGATGGCTCATTTCTTTTTCGTGTTGAGTAATATTCCATTGTCTGGATGGAACACAGTTTATTGATCCGTTCATCTACTCAAGGACATCTTGTTTGCTTCCAACTTTTGGCAATTGTGAATAAAGCTGCTATAACACCCATGTGTAGGTTTTTGTGTGTAAATAGTTTTCAGCTCCTTTGGGTAAATACCAAGGACCATGATTGAAGGATTGTATGGGAAAAGTATGTTTAGTTTTATAAAAAAATGCTCCAACTGTCTCCTAAGGTGGCTGTATGGTTTTGCATTCCCACCAGCAGTGAATGAGTTCCTATTGCTCCACATTCCTCTCAGCATTTGGTGGTGTCAGCATCCCAGATTCTGGCCATTTTGATAGATGTGTAGTGGTATCTCATTTTAATTTGCATTCCCCTGATGACATGATGTGGAGCATTGTTTTGTATGTATATTTGCCCTCTGTATATTTTGTTTGTGAAGTGTCTATTAAGATCTTTAGCCCATTTTTTAATCTGGTTGTTATTAATTGTTATTAATTGTATTAGTTTTCTAGGGCTTTTAAGAGTTCTTTGTATATTTTGGATAATAATCCTGTATCAGGTGCATCTTTTGCAAATATTTTCCCCTAGCCTTAATTGTTCTCACTAGTGAAATAAAATATCATGTGATCTTTTCCTAATTTTCCATCTTGAGTAGTGAGGAAAGGCACTAATGTATTTTATGAGGGCTATCGCTGCCAAAATGTGACTGATTGATGGTCTTGTTGCCAGGGCAAATGAGTTTGACCATAGTGATTGTGATTCTCTTTATTGGGTTCAAGGGTGACTTGGGATATGGTTGTGTTACCCTTTCCTGTAGAAGTGGGGGCTGTGAGGAATGCCTGTAAGTCAGGATGGGAGGCACAAAAGCACCAGTACTTTTTTTTTTTTTTTTGGTCTTTTTTTGATGGAAGAAATGTTTTCAGTTTAGTATATTAGATATCGTCACTCGAGATATTCATCTGATTAGTAGTTATCCCCTTAACAAATTACCTTAAATATTTTGATGCTAACTTCATGCTGGGACACTTTATTAGATGCTATGAAAATGGTGACCTGATCTGTCATCCAAGGAGATTTTACGTTTTTGAAAGACATATAACTCCAAACTATAAGACTGTATGTCACCAAAAAGTCATTCGTCAAACATTAAGCAACTAATATCTGCTTTGTGCAGTGATATACAGATCGGTAAGATATGGGCCCTGCCTTTAAGGATTTCTGTGTGTTCAGAGGAAGGAGACATCTATTTTTGACAGGAATTTCTTCATGGAGGATCAGTCGTCTTGTTTAAATCTTCACTTCCAAAAAGAACTCAAGTTAAATAGTCAAGAGTAAGAGGTTAAGATATTGTGTTAATTTTCTAGGGCTATGGTAATAAATCACCACGAACTTGACAGCTTAAAACAACAGAAATTTATTCTCTCACAGTTTTAGAGGCCAGAATTCAGAAATCAAGGTGTCAGTAGGGCCATGCTGCCTCTGAGGGCTCTAGGAGAGAATCCTGCCCCACCTCTTTCAGCTTCTGGTGGCTTCTGGCATTGCTTGGCTTGTGGCAGTGTAACTCCAATCTGCCTCTGTCTTCACATGGCCTGCCCTTCTGTGTGTCCTCTCCTTTTATAGGGACAAAGTCATTAGATTTAAGATCTATCTTAGGTCTAGGATGATCTCATCTTGAGATCCTTAATTAATTGCCTCTGCAAAGACCCTATTTCCAAATACGATCACATTCTGAGGTTCCAGGTGGACCCGAATATTTTTTGGGAGGGGCAGGGGGTGGTCACTCTTCAACCCACTACAGGTGTAATGGGAATGGGAGAAAAATTCTAGGTTAGGGGAGTGAAATGAAAGCAGAAAATGGCAGGTCATTGTCAAAGTGTAGCAGGAAGAGAATAATTTACAGAAAAATAGAGGCCAGATGGAGAGAGACCTGAAGACAAAGGTAAAGAACTCGGGTTTTATTTAGTAGAAAGTATGAACTTTTTTTTTCCCTTATATTTATTTAAAGCTATGTCATCTAGCTCACAGTGTCCCTCTCTTTCCCAAGTCCTGCCATTGGTGATAGTCATATCACAATCAGTATTAAAGCTTCAGAATTGCTGGACCTCTTCCATTGTAGTGACTTTCACCTTCATTCCATGTCATTTTCCTCTACCCGTGGCCACACCAGAGATGTTTGTTATCTCTTTTCAAGACCAGCCCATCCCATCTCCTCATCGTCATCTAGGAATTTCTCTCATCTGTTACACCCTCTTTCTTAGGTTTTCAGCCCTTGCTCTCTGCCAGTTCTTTCTCTTAAGCATAGTGGTGTGTTCAGAACTCTCCCATCCTAACCGCCCCCTGCCTTGATCCTGTAAGCTTCCCTCTCTAGCTGCTACCCTGCCTGTTCTCTTACTTTCTTTCATATGCTCTTAGAAAAATTAGTTTACTCTCACTGACTCCATTAATTCACCTCTCAATTAGTCCTCAGCCATCTGAGACCTGGCTTTGTTCTCTCACTCTGTTGAAACTGCTTGATGAAAGGTTAGTGGCCTTCTAATTGCCCAGTGAAATGGACAGATTTCAGCCCTTACCTTTTTGGATTTCTCCTTCCTTTGACCTTGACTCTGCTCCCCCGATTTCTGTGATACCACTAGCACCTCGTGTATTAGTCTCTTTGTTCTGTCTGCCTGCCAAATTTTAGTGTTCCCAGGGAGTCTGGTCTGGGCCAACTGTTGTCACTCGTCATGTGCTCTCTGGGTAGTGTTGTCCACTGTTGTTCTCGTCTACTCTCAGGCTTAACATTCAAATCTCTGTCTTTAGTCCTGACCTCAAATACTTCCTGGACACATGAATTTAGGAGTCCCACAAATTTAATAAGTCTATAAGAAAAGCAAATTTTCTTGTTCCTTAAAATATCTCCTGATCTTCTATTCCCTATCACAGTTTTGGAACTCACTAATTAATCGGTCAGTTGTCAGAATATTTAACTTTTGTTTTTAGGTGTAAGTTATGGTACGATGAGTAAAATGAGGGCTAGAATTCCCTGAAGCTTATGTTGGATGGATCATAGGATTGCATATACAAGTAGTCAACATGCTGGCTTAATATGTGAAGGGGCATTTAGGAGGCTGTCTGGAATGTCGTCTAAGCCAGGATTCTGAAGGTAAGCCCAGCCTCTCTGCCCCTCACTCACTACTTCTAATCTCACCAATCCTGCCCACTCTGTTTGCTACCTTCTTTCTCTGTCTGCCGATCACTACCCTAGCTCAGGCCTAGCTCAGGCCGTTATAATCTTTTATTGGCCCATTCCATCACCTCCCTTGAGTCTGTGCTTAAACGTTACTTTTTCGGTAAGGCTTTTCCTGATCACCAGTTTGAAATTCCCTTCTCCTGCACACTTCCTGGCTCCCTTTACTGCCTTACATTCTTCAAGGGCGTGTATATTCTTTTTTGTGTGTGAGGAAGATCAGCCCTGAGCTAACATCTGATGCCCATCCTCCTCTTTTTTGCTGAGGAAGATTGGCCCTGGGCTAACATCCATGCCCATCTTCCTCTACTTTATATGGGACGCCGCCACAGCATGGCTTGACAAGTGGTGTGTGGGTGCGCACCTGGGATCTGAACCTGCGAACCCTGGGCCACCGAAGCGGAGTGCGCGCACTTAACCACTGCACCACCACGCCAGCTCCGGCATGTATATTCTTATATACTATATAATATTTACTCTCTGTCTTCCCCCCCACCACCTTACTTCAAGAGGGCAAGGATATTTGTCTATTATATTATTGAGGGTCCTAATAGTGAACAAATGGCCCATTCACGTTAGGATAACTTGATAAAAGTTTTAAAAGGCAGTATTCATGAAGGTGTTGTCAGGAGGCAGCCATAATGAAGTACTCTTGGGACTAGTAATAGAGGGACAGGTTCTTAGGCCCAAAAAGGCGAGGAGAGGGAGCATTGCCTAAGCCTGGATTCAGAGAGACTAGGGGAGAGGGTCACTAGGCGGGAGATGTGGCCTTTGCCTCAGCTTGGCTGATTTCCTCCGCCAATCCTCCAGGGAGGGAGGCGGGGACTCAGTACCCAAGGTCCCTCTTTTCTGGCCCTTACTGCAGTCCAAAGCCAACGGGCAAGGGGACCACACGATGTAGGCCATACAGTATGATCCCCTTGGGCACAGAGCATGGGGGACAGGATGGAGATTGGATCTGTTTGGGGAAAAGGGGAGATAATCAGAATATCTTTTTTATTTACTTGTCAGAACCTTGAAGAGTGGCTGACACACAGTCAATATTTGTTGAATGAATGAATTTATTAATGGGTCTCATGAACTTTGATTTTGCCTATTGCGTTGTAATCTGATTACTACGCTCCTACTTAATAGTGACTCCTCATCACCTGCAAGAGAGTATGCCGTCCTCTTTTTTTTTTTTTTTTTTAAAGCATCAGACCTCTTTTTAAAAAAATATTGTTAAGCTAATGTTGGTCCACTTCTCCACTGTGAGTGTCATGGCCAGAAGGTTCCATCTTACTCAGCTGCAAGGTAGAAAGCACTGGCCGGGGCATAGACTGACCAGGATGCCACCACTATAATGTAAACTGTGTACACAAAGGAGTATCATCTGTTTATAAAATATGTTCTTTACTGCCTGCAGTGGTGCCTAATGATCTTTCTGTTGGAATCTCAAATTATGGCCAATTCACTTGTGGAATCATGCATGAGTTTATTCATATTAATATAGAGTGATTATCAAGTTAGCTGTCTGTGACCTAGGAAGGAGCAAAATCCTGAAGAAATGGGAGAGGGATCAGGTGAGTTCTTTGAGGTCAATTGAGAAAGGTCAGATAAGTCTGGGTCATGGAACCCTGCCCTGGCAGAGCGGGTCGAGGGTAGTGCTACAGTGTGGGTTGCCAGGGACTGTGTGTGAGGTGTCAAAAATCGAGAAAAGAGCTCAGAAAGGGGACATAGGGAGATGCCACAGACCATTTTGCATATTTTGTAATTTAGCCCTTAGCTTGTGCTATTACTGGATCAGATATTTTCAGAGTTCAGTATTTTCAAAAGCATCACCGATTGCCTGTTGGTATTGTTCTAAATCTCAATCAAGGACAAACTTCTAGGAATGTGTGCTTACTGAGTTCTATTTGAAATGTTAGATTGAAGCAGAAGACACAAGCATTTTTGTGCCTCCCCCAAAGAGGATCTGTTTACTGTGTGACTGGGTACAGTGTTTTTATCTGTTTCCCATAAAGGAAAAGCTGCTGATGGGGAGAGTTAGTAACGGGTAGGCTTAGACTATATTAAACTCATATTTTAGTACATTTAAGAACGATCAGTTTAGAGATCTCTGTGACAGGAATGCCAAATGCCCACAGATCTCTCTCGGTTGTCTTGCGCTGGGAACATCATCGTGTACTAATGGATAGCACCTTGAAGTATGAAAAGCACTACAGAGTCTTTACAGGCTTCCTGCTCCAGGTGTCTGTCATCTGCTCCCATCTGCGGTATAGGGAAGGTTTCAGGAGTGGGCACCAAAGGACCTGGGTTCTTGTCTCTGCAACTAACAAGGTGTGTAATTGACTTGGGGTAAGTCATTTAACTCCTGTGAGTTACAGTTTATTCACCTACAAAATGAAGGATTTATATTATATTATCGCTAAGTATCATCAACTCTGTGAAGTTGCGTTTTACAGAAAATATTTGTTTCTCTAGACTTTAGGCATTAGGACATTTTAATCAATTCAGTAAGTCGGAGTAAAGTTTGAACGATCAATGGGGTCAACCGTCTGGTGTGTGTGGAGGAGTGTTGTATTATACAGCGGAGCTTTGCAGCCCTAATGAATTTCTAATTAGAAGAACCACATAGAAATATGAGCCAAGCCCCTTCCTACCCTTCCCCAGCTTCAGGGCACAATGCTGAGAGGTGGGCTCTCAGCACAGGTCCTGCCTTTGGAAAGGAAGAAACCATCTTCTGATAGAAAATTGTTGGTTGAGGCTAGTTGTAAGCAGATTTTTCATGATGGACAAAAGGACTAGTTTGTCTTTTCTTCATTCTGTTTCATTTCCTGTATCCTCGAGCCAAATTTCTGAGCAAGGATTTTATAATATGTTTGATTAGAATTAGAATATTATGTTTCAAATGTTTTAAAAAATAAAATGAGGGCTTCAAATCTTAATTATGGTTTACAATTCTGTATTTTTCATGGACTTACTACCTCAGGTTACACAATTGCATGTTATGTTTTTTCAAAGGGTTATTCGTACCACAACTCTGAGCTCAGCTGAATTAGGGCAGTAACCAGAAAATCTGACAAAGCTGGGCTTCAAAATAAGATCTTAAAAGTGTTTCTTTTATAAAAGAGTTAAAATGATTTTCTTGTGCTTTAAGTTTATATAAACATTTATTTGCTGGAAACTTAGCAATGTGAAAGGTGATGTGGAAAAATGTGAAAATGAGAAAAAAAACAATCAATTTTAAAACAAAAGGAGTTAGTGATTATGTGGGACTTAGCAGAGCAGGGTACATTCTAAGTATTAATCTGCCTAAGCTGTTTGGGGACAGATGTACGTGAAACAGATCCCAGTCTTCTGTTGTGTACATCCAGAGTGAGACATCTGTCGGCAGACCGTGTGGTCAGAAATAATGGAGGCAGGGGTTAAACCCCGGAATGACCCATTCCTCACGTGAATTATTGAAGGACTAATTACTCAGTAAATCATGATGCTTTGATTCATCAGTCTACATATTAAGAAGAAAATGCTTCTTTAAAAAAATTTGTTAATATGTTCCTAAGCTGTCAAATTTGAAGGAATTTTAAAAAGACCCATGTGAAAAATCAAGCTTACCGAGTAATTGCATGTACTGTTGATGAAGTTTTTAAATGCTTTGACAGGTCTATTAGCCTATAGTCTAAATATTGTATAAAGCTCACATTGTATAAATATTAGCTTTTTATTAAAGTAAATTGGTCCACGCAGAAAAACAAATGTCGAGTAAATCTCTAAAGCATGACTGTTCAGTTCAACTCTCTGCGACAATGGAATGCTGTGTACCTGAACCGTCCAATACTGTTGAGCACCTGAAATGTGACTCACGTGACTGAGGAACTAAATTTTTAATTTTATTTAATTTAAATTAATTTTAATAGCCACATGCGGCTAGTGGTGATCCCATGGGACAACAGAGCTCTAATGCATGGAGAGTTGAAAATGTTTATTCCCTTTATTTCCAGGCATAGGTTTTAATCTTTATTTCTACAAGAGGGTAAAGTTTTCAAATAATTAATCTCAATGTAGGACTGATATGGTCATACAATGTGAGCTGCTGATTTAAAGATAAAGAGATAAAGTAGCTAAGTCCAGAGATGCCAAAGTGGCAAAGCCCTTTAACATATTTTGTGAGTGTAAAAAAAAAGCTCTTATTTATTATTGTGAATTAATTGGTCAATAGTGAAGTTGAAGTTTTGTCTATAAAAATCATTGTATTATTCCTCATGGTCACTGTGATTGTTTAAACTGAAATTTGGCAAACTTCATCTGTTTGTTACTATAGGATTAGTATATTCAAAATGATAACTGTCCCAGCCTGTATACTAATGATGTTCCTACCTATGCCACAACCATGTGGCACCACCTGAAGGCAAGTATTTTTTAAAACTAATCTACTTTTGTGTCCCCCTTGCTCTTGCCCCTTCCGCTTGTGGGAGTCTTTGGGGCTGGAACTGGCACAGAAATATTTTCCTATGAGCGGGCAACAGTACTTGCATTGAAGCCAAGGGACGTGTAAATTGAGAGTCAGATGGGCTGGATCAAGGTCAGTAACCCAGAGAGGTTGATCCAGATGGATTCTCCAAAGCAAGAGGAACTGAGGTGAATTGCAGAAGTCTAAGCATGATGAAGCTAAAGAATCAAAGAACCATGGCAGTGGATATAGGGAACAACAGATCAGTTGGGTACGCAGGAAAACACTATTGTCTAGACTGGGCGTTTTTGTGCCCTCTGTAATTTGGGGAAGTGGATCACGGTTATTTAAAGGGCCAGGGATGTAGCTGAAACTCATTGCAGTTGTGTGATCTTAGTACTAGAATACTCATTGTGAACCTTATTGCTTGTTATCCTGCATAGTCTATTACTTGACTAAGTTATTAGGTTTCATTTCAAACATTGACAAATCTACAGATATCATCAAAGGCCTCTCTAAGTCCTTTTATATGACTGTATTCCTGCCCAAGTTTTAGAAGTAGTGTGCTGATGATGAGGGCAGTAGATGCTGAGCAGGTGAATTTTGGGTGTGTGTGGGTAGGTGTGTGGTGTGTTTGGTGAGCAAATGGAAGGAACACTTAGTACCCACGGCTCTTTATGTGCTCTTGTATTTTCCAAAAATCAGTATGAGCTGGGGGTGGGAAAAGGAAAATGAGGGAAGGGAAATGGAGTTTGGAGGAAACTAAACCTTATGCTAACTTTCGGCCTGAGAACCTGAAGTTGAGGACCCTCAGCGTAATGGATGACTGAATCCAGAGGAAGGGAGGCAGGCAAGCAGGCAGGCAGGTATGTATACAAAAAAAAATTTGCAGAGTGCTGTGGACTTATGGTAAGCCTAAAGATAAGTCTAAAATAATGTAGCAGCTGGCATCAGGGAATTCCTGTGTACATTCCAAGATTTTCATCAGAAACTGTGTTCTGGAAACTACTGCTACACAACAGTGTCCAGTGTTTGACTGAAAATAGGAAACGTTTATTGGTGTTTCCTCGGCCAGGTCCTGTGCTAAGTATCTTATCTTCTTTAATCTTCCCAACAAGACTATGTAATCTAGATAGGATTTTTATCCCTGGGGCCCAGAGATGTTAAATAACTTGCACAAGGTCATAGTAGTAGTGGAGTTGCTGGGATTCAGAGCCGAGCAGCCTGACTCCAGAGCCCACACTCTACCCATAGGTTATGCTGCTTCCTCAAGCAAGCAAGAAAGAATTCCCCAGTGCCTTCAGGAGTCTGGCTAATGTCCGAGTTAGTGGTAGTGAAACATCATGGTCCAAATCAAAATCTAAAACCTTTAAAACAGCAGTATCATCTGACTTCTTTCAGGTCTTGAAGACAGTTCCATCAGAGAGAGCATGTTCCATTTCTCGGGCCGCTTCCAATTTCAGAGTAAATGATGAAAATAGTAGAAAGAACTGGAAATTTAATTTTTTAAAATAAACCCAATATTTTATTATGGAAAACATCAAACATACCTAAATGTAGAAAGAATAATATAATAAGCCTCCATGTTCAACCCAATGAGGGGTGAGGCTTTATGAAATGCGTTATTGAGTTTAAACAGTTTCTAAAGCCAGTCTTGTTTCATCTATGCTCTACCCGTTTCCTTTCTTCCTCTGGAATAGTTGGAAGCAATTCCTAGACGTCATATAATTGCATCTGTAAACATCTCAGCATATGTCTCTAAGAGCTATGGATTTAAAAATATAGTACACAATATAATCACAATACCGCTATTCTAATTTAAAATAATCCTCTATATTCTTAAATATCCAGTGAGTGTTCAGATTCCCTTGTTTCTCTCTTTTTAAAATAATCAACATTAAAATAAGGTCCATATTGCAGTTGGTTGCTATGCCTCTTGTATCTTCTAATCCATAGATTCCTCTTCCTCTTTTTTTTTTCTTGCAATTTATTTTCTGAACAAATCAGGTTGTCTGGCCTATGCTTTCCCATAGGACTATGAAAAGTTTATTGAGGAAAAATGTGAAAGATAAAAGGGGGAGGAAGCAGGTTGGAGGGATAACCTTTAGACTATGATGTCAATCTGACCCTGTAAAAGGGGGATGATGCGGCAGGGGCAGGAAGAGACTTGCCCATGATGCATATCTGATAAAGATGCTTGCCTATGGTGAGAGCTTGGAAGAACAGACTGCCCAGTAGGAGTCCTACCTTGGGCAGAAATGGCCAACCCTTAGCTGTGTTCAGTCAGGGGCTGGGGGCTGCCTGGGAGGCGTGTGACTTCAGCTCCAAAGTTGAGGTGGATCCTGAGGGTACCAACAGCGGGAGGCTGTCAGCTAACTGCACTCCTTGCAGTGGTAAAGCAAGTTCTTCCTCAAAGGGAGATCCCAGCAGCCACAGTGACCAGTGAGGTTTATTATTATCGTCATTATGAACTCAGGTATTTAAACATATTAAAAATACTTCAATCCACGGCAATGACTATTATTACTAATTCTCAAATTGTCCCAATTCTGGATTTTTGGGCCAATGGGAACCCCTTCAAGTTGATTTCTGAGTCCTTTCGACATTCCTTCAGCTGTCTCTGATAGCTTCCTTGCTTTCTGGAGAGGCAAGATATTCCAGGCTCATCTTGAACATTTCATGCCTCAGACATGGCATCAATCCTATCATCAAGGAGGCCTAGTTCCTTTTATTGGGGAATGGTATTTAGAGACCACAAATTGAGCACCAGGTGTGCTCATTCTAATACTTCCCTTATATGGGCTTGTTTCCTAAGTTTTTCAAAAAACAGAGCTAGGAAGTAAGTTTTTTTTTCTAAAGAGAAAATGCGTCATAGAATTATGCTGGTGCTTCCAGTTCAAGACTAAAAGGTTTTTACTTCCTCTCCTTTCTCTTACCCTTAAAAATCCCAATTCCTAACTGCAACAATGTCATTTCTCATTTGCTTTGTCCTGCAATACGTGTACATCACAGAATAACAACAGCAGTGCTGCTGTCAACAATGCAGTTACTGAAAGCTGTTTAAGATTATTTGGTAATTTTTTGTTGTTGCTCTTGGAGTACATACCACTTAGAATATATATGTGTAGTCAAATTACTGTGTTTTAAAGACACTTGGAGTCATTTCTCTCTGTGATGTTGTCTTCTCAACCCCATATGCAGAATTATTTGTTTCATTTTGCTTTTGATTTTTGGTCATTGCTTTTTTTAAAATCCAACTTTGTTTTGTAACTATGTAAATATTTATATGATTCCAAGGTCAAATCTACCAAACAAGCGATCCTCTGGGAAATATAACTTTTATTTGTGTCCTTTCTACCCTTTTCTTTCCTTCCTATTATAGGTAAGCCTCTTTGTTTTTTCAAGTTTTTGGTTTCTCCTCTTATTTTTTAAATATAAGCAAATATGTACATATATTTTTCTCCTTACCCCACTCCTACCCACCTTCTTAAATGCATGGTGGCATACCATATATGCTTTTTTCCACTTTGATTTCTTTTTAAATTAACAGTATAGCCAGCATATCACTCTATAGAGGTATATCACGAGACTCCTCATTTCCTTTTACGTCTGCACAATAATCCACTGTGTACTATAGTTTATTGAAGCAGCTCTCTGTTGAAGGATTTTGTTTTTTCTGGTCATTTTTGCTATTGCAAATAGTGGTGTACTGAACAACCTTATCATGTGTCCTCTTGTATCTTTTTCAGTATATTTTTGGAATAGATTCCTAGAAGTGGGATTGATGACTCAAAGAAAAAATGCCTATATAATTTTTAATAGACTTTAATTTTCAGAGCAGTTAATTGAGCAGAAGGTTCAAAGATTTCATGTATACCCCTGCCTGCCTATTGAATTTTGCTCTGTATTTCCAAATTCCCTCAAAAGGATTGTGCCATTTTGCATTCCTGTCATTGTATGAGGGCACCTGTTTCTGTACAGTTTCTCCAAAAGAGTATACTGTCAAACTTTTTCTTAAAAACCAATCCGATAGATGAGAAATGGTGTCTCAGCATAGTTTTAATTTGCGTTTTTCTCATTTAATCATGAATGTTTTTAGTTTATTCTTCCTAACATTAGGCAGCACCTATTATGTGCTAGGGTCTCTGATAGGGTCCAGGGATGCTATAGTCAATTTGACACAATTTCTGCTTCAAAGTATTTACAATCTGCAGGGAGACTTATCAGCAAAATAACTAGGTGATCTGTTTTATGTGCAATTGAGGTATTACTTACAGGGCATTATAAACGACTATGGAAATGTAGCTACAGGGGAAAGTCATTTTGTTGGAGTGAGCAGAGGGGGAGGTCAGAGAAAGCTACCGAAAAATATG
Source organism: Diceros bicornis minor (assembly GCF_020826845.1). NCBI lineage: Eukaryota > Metazoa > Chordata > Mammalia > Perissodactyla > Rhinocerotidae > Diceros > Diceros bicornis. The sequence goes on along the minus strand of NC_080749.1, from coordinate 61,664,771 downwards.
AGGGTAAACTTGAATGTGGGCCTTGAAGCATGATTAGGAGTTGACAACACAAAGGAGTAAGGAGACCATTTCCAAAATAATATTTTGGAAAACTAAAAATCTCAGGAGAGAATGCTTTGACCTATTTGGAAAATAAGACATTAGTATGTGGGGAAAGTGTACGTTAATAGGGGGAGATGATAGTGCTTTGTGATAGGGCCTTGAATGTTATGCCAGGAAGTTGGCGTTTTACCTGTGGATTGAGTAAGAGGTGGCAAAGTCTGAGTGTCAGAGGATACCAAGTTTTCGTTTTTTAAAATAAGTGAGTTTGGGTTTTAGAAAGGCAGCCATGGGGGCAGGATTGTAAATGGGCTCCACATTAAGGAGGCCATTTCAGTGGCCAGTATACCAGAAGATTCAGAAGGTGGTGTGTATGTGGCAGGGAGTATGGAGAAGTGAGGCTAGATGTAAGGGATATTGTTCAAGATAGAATCTGGAGGGTGTGGACCCTGAGGGAGAGGGAAGGAACAACAGTGGGATTTTTAGCTTGGGCAATGGAATGGTTAGTGGACACTGCTAAAATTAATTCTCAGATCAGCAAAATGAGGATTATCTTATTTGAAATGTATTCTACTAAGCATCAGATACACCAGTGACTAGCAAAATGCCCAAACAGAAGGGAAATTGAGAGCTTGAAAAATACATAAGCTGGAGAAATCCCTCCTGAAGGGTTGTAAATTGAACCCTATCAAGCTTAAGATCTGTGTTTTCTCCTGTGTCCTGTTTCTTATCAGCTTGAGGTTGCTTTAAAAAAGGAGTTTAAAGCTATTGTCAGAAAACATTATTCATTAAATATTGGTAAATAAAGTTATGACCTTTGTACAGCCATAGTATTTGGGTATTATTGAAATATAACAAGTCAGTGAAATAATTTTAAATGTCAATTTTTATATGAAGAAAAGAACTGTTTATATATAATTTTAAACAGGAAAAATTCATTTACTTCATAGAATCTCCATTTTTTTTGTCTAATACAGTAATATATATTTCAAATTAAACTTTTAAGTTTAGCAAATGTTACCAACACATGATTCAAAGCACTTTCTAGTGTCCATCTGTGCAGGAGGAATAAGGTCAATAAAATCGAGCAGCTGTTAGCATGTATTGGTTTCCTTATATTTTAGGTATGTTTTCATGTATTGAAAGTGTAAAGGGAAGATGGTATATGTTTTGTTGTGGTTTTCATTATACAGATGAAAACTTATTACAGTTAAAATCTTGGTGAATGTAATGCATTTTTAAAGTCCCATTCATAGCCCACTTATTTTAGATAATATTTCATTTAAATATTTAGAGCAGACTAAATAATGTGGATACATTTTTGTCATGGGATTTGATTTATAAAAAGCTCTTACTTTAAAAGTAGAAATAAATTTTTCTCAATTATACTCCCATTTCTTTGAATTAGTATTTTTCATATGTGGGGAAAAAAAAAAAAAAATATGTCTTGGTACCCTAGCTTCTGAAGGTAAGACAAATCTATTATTTTCCAGGTGGTTTGCGTATTTTATACTGGGACCAAACCTACTCTGTTATTGCGCTTCATGCCGCGGAAACATCTTATGAGTGAAGCTAATTTTACTCAAATCTTCCTGGTACTTGAACACTTTGTTAGGTGCACGTCAGACTCATCTTGTATCCAATTCTTCTGCATGGAAAAATATGTGCATTGAAATTCTAAGTGCTTTTTTCCAATTTTACTTTTCTAGAGTATAATGTGAGTCCCGGTAATTAGTATGGAAAGCTATGGAATGCCTTTTGGCTTTGACTTTTCAAAGACCTTCAGTCAATAACGTTTAATTAGCATCCGTTATGTACCTTGGGGTGATATGACTAGTTCCAAAGAAATATTCTAGAGGATCTCAGACTTCTGGGGTTGAGGTTGATAATACATTTACTAAATTATGTGCTGCTTTCCATTAAAATGATGATTCAGCAGTTACCTATTGCTTAACTACTGAGTTATAGGACCTCAGGTTGAAGCCATTGCTTTTGAAGTGAAGAATTCTTTGTTCATATCCTAAACTAACCCAGTATCATCATAAGCTTTGAAAATAACAACTGTCTTTGCCATTATTCTTGATAGACTGAAGAAATCAGAAAACTGACTTTGAAGGTCCCTATACAAACTACAGTATCCTTATTTGGTTAACATTCTGCCTTTATGAGAGGCTCAATATAATCAGTTAAATGCAAACTCTGAAAATTCGACATACTGTCTGTCATGTTCAATTTACTGTTAAACAATACTGTGCCCTGGATATAACCATCTAACTTTATTTTTTCGCTTTAGTGAAGGCACTGGTCATTATTGCTGCCACTGATGCTCTTTTGTCTGCACATACTGTTGCAACATAATGTGTTGTGCATTTGATACAGATATTACCATATTGCCATAAGGAGCTACTATTATTTTAGACACCAACTGATTCCATGGTAGTGTCGGATTTCTTTAACATATGCTTATGTTTTTGTACAAATGACCCTAAGAAACATCTGCTAGTTTTGTAATGGTATCTACTATATCTTTTTTAGAATTTGACCTGTTGGTCACTTTTTAATGTGGATCTACAGTATTTCATTAGAGCAGACTCAATTTCTGGTTCTTATGCTATTGATATTTATTAACAAAATTTTGAGTCTATTTTATGGCGTAATTCAGAGAAATTGAAGCTGCCTGTGCACATTATTTTAAAAATATCTTTTCATGATTGTGCTTTTAATTGTTTTTGTCATTGATACTTTAAAATAGAAACGTGCCTTTTTAATGGATCCTTTAGGATCCAAAATTTTAGCTCCAAATTTGCTTTCTCATTCTGAAATTACCTTTTGAATTTTACAAAAGTGTGTAGCAATTGTGGTGTATCATTGGTCAGTTCATATCCTGTGCTAATTGCTAATCTTTCTGAGTATCTCGATGGGTGTTTAAGGGCAGGCGGAGGAAAAGGAAGTGAAGTTTCTATAAAGTTGTGTAATCTTTGCTCTAGGAGACTGGAAAACCTTCTGTAGAACAGAGGCCATTGATATATTGTAGGTGGGATCCCTTTTGCTTGCTTTGGTGTGCCCTTGACTAAGAAGCAATGATCACAGATTTCCACTGTCTGGCATATTCTTTTCTTTTCTACTTTCCTGTTTCCCCTAATTTTTTTTAAAGACAGCTATTTATACAAATAAAGCAACGTAACTGTATATTTATGGTACTTAAACCTGGAACATCAACAAAATGAAAAATAAAACTTCCTTTGAATAGCAATATTTGTCCATATTTGCCAGTGGAAAATATATAAATAGATTCTTTCCAACTCTATTTTATTAGAGGACATAATCTGTAACATTTTATATTACATACACACTTGATACCAAATCTAAACCCATAAAGTAAATGTACGTACGAGGTATAGTTCTTAATCACAGTATATACCTATATTGTTAAGATGATAACTAGGACAGTTTACGTTTATTTTCTGCTTGTTTGTTTTCTATGCCTTAGCTGTTGGACCCCTTCAGACTCTGAGCATGTCATCATTTACAGCTCCATGCTCATTCAATCGCCCTTGCTGCTCTTGTTCTCCCTCTGTCCCCTGGGTGACTTATGTCATAGGACAACCTTCTGTCCCCTGCTTGCCATCACTTGGCTGAAACTGAGCTGAGGCCCTTGCCAGTTACCTCAGGTGCTAGACCTGCTATGGTTCAGTTTTGGCCTCGGTGATGTCTGTGTGCCTTCCACTCCATAACTCACTTCTGTGAGGGGTGACAGGGTTATTGAAAGCTTTAGTTTCAGGGATAAAACCTGAGCTAGACTGTGTTCAGTGCCTAAGTAGTTTTTGTTTAGGCCTGAAATAGGAGATCCAGGGCCTCAAGGTCCCTTGAGAAAGAGGGATTTCCCTTAGCCTTCTGGGCCAAACGCTCAACCATTTAAGTGGGCTAGTGGGCTGGACCCAAAGGGGAGTGTAATTCCCTCAGATTGTGGTTTAGTTTCCTTCTGTGTCTGATGGGAGGAGGACCAATAAGGGACGTCCCCAGTGACTTTTCTTGCCTCTCATAGAGCAGGCCATTTACTTTCAGTCATAGCTTCCCATTTCGTTGTCTCCCCTACCCAATCCAAGACACTGGAGGAACCATAGGGATGGGGAGAACATTCATGAAAAGGGTCTTCAGATACTGGGTACATCTGGAGTAATATTTGAAGTATAAAAGACTGGCAATTTTCATTTGATACCTATTATTGCTTACACTTTCTGTTGTTAGTTTTTAGTACAGGGAATTTTTTCTGTATTATCATGGTGGGGTGGGGGGAGGGTGCGGGAAACAGAACAAAATATATTTCCATTAACTTTGTATGGTGCCTGGTATGATTCCACGAACAGGTGGGCCCGTAATTGTTTACTTGATGCTCTTTTTAAGAAGTCAATTATATCATGGGAAATTGAAGAATAACAAAATTAATTTGTTGAAGCATTCTTTAGGAAATCTTGCATGCATGTTCACTAGAGAAACGTGGGGTTTCTCCCTTAAAGGACAAGGCTTTGTTTTGTTTTTAATAAGACACACTCTTTATAATTAAAACAAAATCCCAGTGTTAAGAGATTACTGTTTTAAATAATTGGATTTCTTTCCTTTGTTTCCCTGATCCCTGTATATGAGAATAAATCTAATAGTATCTTAGGATAATAAATATTTCCAGATTAAATAATTCTCTTAACCGCTGAATTTTAATAGTGCCTCTCAAAGTTTATGAATGATAACATAGAAAATAATACAAGGTCGGGAACTTATTTTAGATTTGCGAAAGGCCAAGGTACAGAAACTGGTTAAGAACAACAGAAGCTGTGAAAGCACTCTTTTTAAATGATGATGTATTTATCTTAGCAATAAATTATTCAAAAGTATAAGTAAATTTATTATTTGCATAATTTTATTTAAGCCTGCCCTCAAAATACTAAATTTAATACTATATATTTCTTGTCAGATAAATGTTCTCCAGAAATGGTTTTTAGTGTCTGCAGATGGTTTAGCTTAAAAATGATTAGGGTTAAAATGATATAGGAGACAACAAAATGTAAATGTCTGGTACTGTTGTTACTTTTAAAAAAACAATAAAGTCTGTTTGCCTTTCTTTCTCTTTTCTTTTTTTGTCTCCATTCTCCAGAGCCCTCTTCTGAGACCTTTAAATCACTGTGAGTGCGGGAGAGGACGAGCGTTAGGGGGGGTGGGGGAGGGGAGTGTTTTGCTTGAGGCAAAGTCTTCCTCCATATGGGACCTTCTTAAAACTCCCCCTTCAGCCCCTTAAATCAGAACTCGAGCTCCCGGAGAAGAGGCTGTGTTAGGAACTGCGTTAGCCGGGGGCAGGGGGAGTGAGGTGTGGGGGTAGATGAAGGGCCATTTTTCTAGTTGGTCACTTCTAGGCTTTCATGAACCTTTTCCAACTGACCTGTTTCTCCACTTAATCCTGGGCCAGTCTTGACCCTCAACTTTCCAGACATAGCTGTGCTGAGTCCTCCGGGGTGTGGAAGCTCGAGGAGGCACTGGTTCTAGTTTCAGTACAAGATGTTTAAGAACCAGTGGGAGCAAAAATATCAAGGGCTTCTGAGAGATTTTCTCTTTGATCCTGTGGGAAGACAATGTGAGAAATATTGCAAATGATACTCTCAAATCTTACACAAGGTTCTCAATTACCTTCATCTGTCCCCTCTACGCTGGATTGCATCCTTTGCTGTCTCAATTAATTCCCACCTGAAATAATTTAGTGTCCTCCCAATATAACTGTAGCATTCTAATTAATATAAACCATGCAATTATTTAAAGTTTTTTTCTCCTTTTGGTGTTAAATATCTTTCACCGTTCATATTTGCAAATATTGGAACATAGGAGGGAAATGATTAGTTTTTTTGTTTGCCATATTTTGCTTGATATGGTGATAAGATAATAGGTCACTCAGTGTAGAAAATTCAGAGATTCTAAAGAATAAATTGAAAGCAAAGAAGGATGGTATATTAGTCTGCTAGGGCTGCCATAACAAAATACCACAGACTGGGTGGCTTAAACAACAGAAATCTGTTAATTTTCCCATTGTTCTGGAGACTAGAAGTCCAAGGTCAAGGTGCCATCAGAGTTGGTTTCTGGTGGAAGCTCTCTCCTTGGCTTGCAGACAGCTGCCTTCTCCCTGTGCCCTCACGTGACCTTTCCTCTGTGCACACAGAGAGAGAGAGAGATAGAGATCTCTGGCGTTGCTTCCTTTTCTTATAAGGACACCAGTCCTATTGTATTAGGACACCACCCTTATGACCTAATTTAACCTTAATTACTCCGTAAAGACCTTGTCTCCAACTATGGTCACTTTAGGAGTTAGGACTTCAACATATGAGTTTTGGGGAGACAATTCACAGGTGGATTTGCTACAGTACTCCTTTAGCTAAATCTTTTCCAACCCTGAAAGTGGGTTTTACCCCCCTCCCCCAAATTCCTGTTAACAGTGAGGTGAGGATTTTTGTTTCTTTTTGGTTTTTAATATAATGATTAACGTATGGTTACTTACTTTCCAATTATATATAACACTAAGAAATAAGAATTGTTAGGAGAGTCTGGTGAGCTAAAACATATAAAAATAGTTTGGAAAGATGGGTTATTTTTACATTTTAAGTAGATTTCCTTAATGCTAAATCTCTGTGAACTTGGGCAATCTAATCAGTCTAAATGCAGCCCAAACAGCAACCTTCTAGTTATATGGGCTTGAGAAATAGCAGCAATAGCAGCTCTCAAAGATAGTGAAATACATTTGAATATCACTAACACTGTCACGAGTTTGATTGTCCTTATAAAGTTTTCTGAAAGCATGATAAACTCATAACTTCAATTTTTTTGTCTATGATTACTAATGATTGGTGAGGGACTACCGTCTCTGATTCCACCCCCCCCCACGCCCCCCCCCACGCCCATTTATTAAGGGCTTATTTCGTGTTTTGGTACTGAAATCAGTGTTCAGTTATCTCTATATCTTCTTGTTAATTCTTGCCAATAAATAATTATCTTGTCTATTGGGAAGTTCTTAGGACTGTCAGATTGTTGGGGCAATTTTAAAAGGCCATGCAGAGAAGTGATTTGGGTCAATATCGCTCTGCTTTATTCAAGTCTGAACAATTCACTTTTGTGGTGCAATCAAAATACTGACCTACATTTAAAAGTGCAACACTATCCTGTTATCTAAATCCACTGTACTATTAAAGGGGCAAATATAGAAAAGAGGTCACTAGGATTATTTTTTCTGTTGTCCTTGATCGTAGGTTGCTTTTAGTGTTGGACAGTCTGCTTCTGAAAGATAACTGAAGTAGAAAATTCACTAAGATTCCTATATGAAATCATAGTGAAGATAATTCTCAGGATTATCGAGTAATGATATTGAAAAAATGATATAATAAGCATGTTAAAATTTATCTAAATAAAGACTGAAATGAGTTAATTCTATTTGGAAATATTTAAATTAGAATTAGCTTTTACTTTTGATGCATATTGCTTTTTTTTTAAAAAAAAAGATCTTCTGAGTATTTAAGCTTTTAATACTTCAGCCATTCTCCCAAAGTCGACATAGAAGTGTGTCCTTACCTTGGCTTGGTAAGGCTCTGAACATGCAAAGCAACAGATGTTATACCCAGCATAATTACATGTATCCTGGAAACACATCTTTATAGAGTGGGATTGGTTCTTGGGAAAACAAAAATTTGGCAAACAAAGGGCATTAAATTGCTGATCTCAGCAGTAACTACCTGGGATAGATTACAATAATCTTGTGTAAGTGGTAACTGCATGCATATATTGGAAAAATAATATAATTCCAAAATACATTAAAAGGAAAATGAACTTGTGTATACTTTAGCTCATCAATCCCTTTAAAGAGCAGAAAAAGCCCTCAATTTTATTTTTTTGGAGAGTTCTTTCAACAGCTTTTTGGAAAAGGTTTCCAGGATTCCAAATCCTTATATACTGATATATGGCTTTCGACCATGTCTCTGTAGGTTACTGCCTTTTTCTTTTTTATTCTCACTGAAAATAGAGCATTTTAAACAAATGAACTGATCTCTGATCTTCAAGCATCTAACTCTCTGAAACAAATTGGGCACTGTGAGATTCCTAGTTATTTGTACCAGCAACTGTGCTAAAGCAGTGGTAGTTTTGATCTTTTCATTCTGAGGGCATCCTAAAGCACCCTCTCTCCCCTCCCCTAAACAATAAAGCAAAGCACAGCTACTTAGGCCCGTGTCATGGAAGGTCTAGAACTATCTGGAGGTCGGTTTGAGAACCACTGCATAAACTCTTTCTTGAATGGGTAGCTACAAAGCTGTGGAGGCCCTTACAAAAATTCCTGAAGTTGAAGGTGTTGGTTTTTGGAGTCTGCAGCTTTTAAATAAGAGTTTGTCAACGGTTGTGGTCTAACAGCCAGTGAGCACCAATGTTATCTAAAATGTAGAGTTGTTTACAATTTTTTTTTTTTTGTCACAAAAAGATGTTGAAGGCAAATGGAACCTGCAGGACAAGACAGTATACTTTGAGAATATTCTGAAATAATTGTGCTGTGGATCTTATTTTGTATATCATAGCTGCTTAGCAGGTATTTTTGTTGTTACTGTTGATGAGCTTAGAGATATACCATCACCTAGTCTCCAATTCTTAGCAACTCCTTCCCCTGTAAACTGTTGCTATGGCCTAGTTTTCACATCTGCTGAGAGGCTGAGATGGTGAATAAGGAGAAGGGCACGCACTTCAGGGCTGGTGTGCTCTCACAGCATCTAGCGTTTCAGTACTCAGGGCAGTGATGTATGCAGTGTTGCCTTCCAGTCACGGAGTGTAAAAGGTTTTCCTCCTCAGCACAGTCTGTATATTTCCATAACAAAATCCGGGATCTAAACAAAAACCACAAGGTGATGAAACCAGGTGATTGTGATCAAATTTCTGTTCCATGCTACAGAATCATTAGTGTTTTGTCAAAAGCATTGTCCCATCCTGGGGTGGAATTGGTAAAGAACTTTGCATTGTGAGTGGGACACATAAACCCTTCCAGGATGAATACAAACTGAACTTGATACATTTCCCAAAATATTTGGGAGAATATTTGTGCTTAACTAGAACCAGGGATAGCAGTAGTAGCACATGAGTCAACATCTGGTAATTTTTTCCTCTTACTATTATTTCTAATTTATGTTCCCATTGTTTTCTATACTCTCTCAATTTCTACTTTTCTCCTTCTAATCTAGTCAATAATTTTCTTAGTAGACTCTGAATAAAGGGGGGTTCCCTAGTCTGCTTTAGGGAAGGCATTCAGGATGCCCCCTGCTAATAAGAGCTACCTTTATCAATTTGAAACAAGGCCAAAGCATTTTTTGTATTCTAAGTGTAAGCTAGAAGACTACTCAAGTCATTCCTGCCTGTTACTATTCCATAATACATGCTACTTTCCTGGTTTATCTGATTCAGGTACTGATGTGGTGACGGTGGATGGTTTGCAGGAATTAGTTCAGATAATGATAACAACAGCAGCAACAATAATAGGAAACAATTATATAGCACATTATATGTGCCAGGAATGGTTACAAGTGTCTTACATATTAACTCACTGAATCTTTACAACAATCCTGGGAGGTAGAGGCCATTATCATTCCCATTTTCTGGATGAGAAAACTGAAGAAGACGACTTTAACTTCTCCAGGGTCACATGGATAGTAAGAGGCAGAGCCTGGAGTCCAACCCCTTTCATAAGAGGCCATGCGTTTAATTACTAATCTCTGCTGCTTCTGTTTGGTACCTTTTTCTTAATAGAAACTGAAGTGCTGCTTTTAACTTGGGATTTCAGAAAGACAGCAAAAGATGCTGAGATGTGAACCCATTCTATGGAATGAACCAAATCCTCTCAAAGCCTAATTATAAAGCGTATAATCATACATTTGTAATTACAGGGTGGTCCTTTGTAAATCAGTCTAGCCTATAGAACCGAGGAAAAGGGTATGAGCTCTAAAGTCCAGTCTTATGTTGCAACTAAGGCTCTGCCATTTACATCTGTAACTGATAAGCCCCTTCACTTCTCTGAGGATTTGTTTGGTCTTCTCTAAAGTCAAGAAACAGGGATGCCCTACTCCTTTAATTCTCACCATAACCTGAAGACAATTTAGAGTTAAATGAGATTAAGTGTCTGATTTAGTGCCTAGCTTGGCAGGACTTTGTCCTCATCTCCATTCTCTGTATTTCTCTACCTTGCCATTAAACCAGCTGCTTCTTTGAAGGGTGGGTGGCACATTAATGGAATACATTTACGGTAAGGTAATTTGGAAAATAAATAAAGGGAAGTTTTATTACTTAGAATTAACTTGATTCCTAGTGAGCACTTGGGAAATAACTGAGCTGCTGAATACCATATTTTCCTCTCTAGTCAGTCATTCTTAGCTGCTTAATGGAAGTTAATGAAGGAAGGAAACAGTAGGAGTAGAGAACTAATTTCAGGCAAGGTAAAAACTACAGGTTTGAAATGTTGGTGTTATTTTCCGATTATGTAAGTAAATTGTACTCAATGTAGAAATTCAGCGAATAGAGACAAGTAGGTAAAAGAAAATATAAATAAAAGCATGTTTCTCAGAGGGAAATTTAAGTTCTACTTTGACCTTTTAATGCTGGACCATTTTTAAAAAGAGGCCCACTGAGCACGTGAATGAATCTAAATCTAGTTGAAAAGGTGTTCTAGGTGGAAAACTAGAATGATGAATAGTGAAACAGGTTTCTTGAAATCTCTGATGGGTCCCAGTGTCCTTTTGTGAAGCGGTAATTTGGAAATAAGAATCTGGTGATGTTCTACTTGATGGTTAACTACCCAGTGTGCTTCCACTCCCCAATATACTGAACTGCTACAGGGAAAGAACCATATTTAATCATCCTTAAATCCGCGGTATTTACGTCAGAAAACACCTGGCATATAGCAGGCGCTCAAATTTTGAAACTAAATAGATTATTGATAGAAGATACATTTCTTGTGTTTACAATTTGTAAAGCATTATGATCTCCAAATAATCCTAGAATACTAGGGGAAAATGCTAGCTATAAGAATGGTTCTTTAAAATGAAAAATCCAGTTACTCTCAGTATCACCATTCTCTGTTGAAAGCTAGGGAAGATAAAGTGGCTCCCAGCCAGTGAGGGTCCCTGTGTACCTGGTTCTGGCTGGAGATGCCTGACGAAAAGGAAGGAGCCACATCCTGGCCTTCTGCTGAAAATGAGGGGGTGACCTCAGTGATAGGAAGACAAGGGACTCATCTCGGCCTCCTTTCCCTTTCTCTGATTTCTGTGAGGATTTCACTTCTTAACCCTGAAGACCTGCTTTTCATTTTAACATGGTTGTACCAAAAAGTATAAGTATCTAGCACTCCTATCTGAAATATTTAGAGAGCATATTTACTGTATTAGTCTCATTAGAAATTTCGATTCTCAGTGGGGTTGATAAATGGACAACATGTTTGAACGATTTGGGGAGAGAATGGGAGAAGCCTGTTAGAGCAACTCTGGTGGAGCTGTAGTTGACCAGCCGATTGTCCTGTACAGTTAGGCACGTGGCACCTGGTGGGTCACTGACCCGAGCCACCGTCTTGAAGGCTGTTGTTCTCCTTCCCAGGTGTGCCTCCTCAGACCTCGGTTTTGTTTCTGTTATTATACTGCTTTTATTTTCTTTGGTTTTCTTGATTTTTTTTTCCTTTATATCATTATTCACGTCTACTTCGACAGTTTCTCATCATTATTTTTCTTTTCTGTTTGTCTCTTACTCCTCCCTGTTTCCCATTTTGAACATTCAGAGACCCATCAGGAAAAGTAAAATAACAGGAAATAAGAGTTAAACAAAGTGAAATGAGATATGACAGCAACTTGCTATTCTATTGAGAGTGATTGAAGGATGGTTTCTGGATTCGTACTATCTGTTAGAATTTGGGCTTTACCACTTCCTGTGTGACTGTGAGGCAAGCTATTTAAGCTCTAAGCTTATTCCCCCCACCCCATCTGTAAAATGAGGTGTAATAATGGCACTCAGCCTCCAGTGTTGCGAGGTTTCAGTGACAAATCTAAACCTCTTTGTGGTAGCCTAGAATAGACTTGTCTATTATTAATGTTTATTAAACAACAATTATAGCATTTTAAAGCTGAAAGAAACTATATATTAGATTGAATATTTGTCATCTTTCTTACTAAAGAGTGAGTTCTTGCTTTTTTCATCAATGTTTCTTTAACACCTAGAATAGTGTCCAGCAAAGAAGGACTCAGTAAATATTTGTTGAATGAGTGAATGAATGAATCTATTCCAATCCCCTTATTTTAGGAAGGAGCTATCAAGCTCAAAAGATAAGGCATTTTCCTCAAGATGGGTGCAGAGCTAGAGCTAAAACTAAGGTCTCCTAACTCCCACACTAATGTTCTTTCTAGGAAGACTATGCCATTTTCTCAATATTTGTTTATTTTGTATGGTAAATTCATAGGAAACTGTATAGTAGTATAAAGAGAATGAGCTTTGATAATAAGATGGTTGGAATCAAGTTCTAGCTTTCTTATTAAAATCATTGGCACACGGCTTACCTTAATTTCTACATCCTCGACTGTAAAGTGAGATAATTTGTACCTTATAGAAATATTATGGGGATTAATTGAGATAATCCGTGTAGAGCACTTGGTTACATTTGTTTGCCTCCCCCTCCTCCCAGCTTTCTAGCCAGACTTATTATACATTCTGTCTTCATTTTTTTTTTCTCATTCTTTCTTGAATCTTCTATGATCAAGCTTTGGATTCCCACTACTCCACAGCTCACTTGTCAAGCTAAGTCCTCATCTGACTTGACCTGTGAACAGAGTTTGACAGTTAATCACACTGTGCTCCTCGACTTACCTTCTAGGATGTCACTCTTTTGGTTCTCCTCCTACCCACTGGCCTGCTCCTTGTCAGTTGTCTCTTGGCAATCCTAGTTTTGCCATGTCTATCCTCTGACTTCTTGAGTCTGTTTCCATTCTCTCTCTGGTTGAACCTCCTCTAGTTTCTTGCTTCGAATACTACCTAAATGCTGATGACCTTCAAATGTATATCTCTAGTCCAGACCTCTCCTCTGAATTCCAGATTTATAAATCTAACTGCCTACTTAAATATAAACTTAGAGGTCTAATGGTTTTCTCAAACTTATCATGTTCTAAAATAAACTCCACATTCCCTCCTGCAACTTTCAACTCTTTAGTTCCTATGGATTTTCCCATTTCGGTACATAGAGATTTCATCCTTCTAATTGCCCAAGCCAAAAACACTTGGAGATCTGCTAGATTCCACTTTTTCTCTCACCCTACATCCAATCCATCAACAAATCCTGTTGCCTCTTCTTTTGAAGTATGTCCAAAATTGATAGCCTCACTGCCACCATCTTCATATGAGACACCATCATTTCTTACCTGGAGTGCTGTGTAAGCCTTCTTACTGGTCTCTCTATCTCTAACCATGTCTCCCATCAGTCTGTTCTTTATGTAGCAGATAGAATGTTATTTTTAAACTATATGTCAGATCATTCTTCTGCTCAAAAGCTTCCAGCAACTTCATATCTTATTCAGGCTAAATCCAAAGTCCTTATTATAGTCTATATAACTTCTACATGGTCTAATTGCTTCTGACCTTTCTCTTCTCAGGTCTTACCCCTCTCCCCATTTCTCACTAGCTCCAGCCACATCTTGCTGTTCCTTGCGTACACTGAGTATGCTGTTACCACAGAGCGTTTACACTTACTGTTCCCTCTGCCTAGAAACCCTTGGAACCAGCTGTGTGTTGAAATTCAGATATTTACTGATTTTAGAAAATTAATATGGGGCATACATTATATGTGTATGTAACACCCACAACTAGCTTCGGGTAGCATCCTATATTCAAACCTTAGTATTTCTGAATGAAACATTAAGAATATCCATGCTGAGTGAAATAAATAGACTTAAAATTGCATTGTCAGTTCAGGTCCAAAATGCTGCACGATGAGGTCAGCTCAGGTTTTGCCACCAAATGATTTAAGAAAAAATGTACAATATTCAGAGCTTTGGGAACTTGGGCATTGCAGATGAGAGACTCTGAACCTGTAACTACATGACTTGCTCCCTTATTTTTTTTTTTTCCAATCTTTGTTCCATGAATGATTATTGGGTAGTCAGGGAAGATCTCTATCTAAAAGGCTTCTCTCTGTAGAGAAGTCGGGCATGTGGAAAGTGTTCAGTGAACAATTAGAGAAAGAAGGAATGAAGCTCAAATCATTTTCACTCAAATATGTGTTATTTAGAAGACAGTGTGACCAGTTTAAGAATAGTTAACCATTATTGAAAACAAAGTACTATTTGATTAGTGATAGTTAACTCAAAGACTTATTAGTATTTGGCATATCAGAAGTACTTAATGGATGAGTCATCTGCTGACACAAAACCCATTATCTACTTTAGTGCCCGGTAGCCTAACCGGTTGGACTCTGTGTCATTGACCTGTTATTGATTAAGCATGTAACTCGAAGTCGCTTTTTACTATAATGTGATCCTTTTTTGATCGCCCTGTGTCTTTGAGCATTTTCAAGCAATTGATCAAGGATATTGTCACTATTTTAATCTACTTGAAATTAAAATTTTTAATACTCGTATCTATTTTAAGATCACTTATAAAATTAATTGAAAATAAAAGTGAAAAACATGGGCCGGCCCTGTGGCTTAGCGGTTAAGCGTGCGCGCTCCGCTGCTGGCGGCCTGGGTTCGGATCCCGGGCACCCACCGATGCACCACCGCTGCTCCAGACATGCTGAGGCCGCGTCCCACATACAGCAACTAGAAGGATGTGCAGCTATGACATACAACTATCTACTGGGGCTTTGGGGAAAAAATAAATAAATAAAAATTGAAAAAAAAAAAAAGTGAAAAACATAAAAATCATCTGAAATTTTAACATTTATTTGTATTCCTTGCATAAAGGAACTTATTTCTCTTTAAAGAAAATGTGAGCAATAAAACGCCATAATGATATTTGTTTTAGTTTTGGTTGAATATCTACAGGAGAAAGTTAGGCACTAGTAAGAATCATTGTAGTACCGCTTTTCCCAATGGTTCTCCAGCAAGCAGGATTTTATGTTCTTCCAAAAATTAATCATTTTTCTATTATTTTGAGCACTGAGACCATAATTGTATTTAAATTGCTAATCTCTTTTGAAGGATACATGATAAATTGTTTAATATTTATGTTCAACCACATTTATAATTTGTGTAGCTTTTTCAGAACATTTGAAAAATTTAAGAAAATGAGAAAATGGAAGTGTTATAATTCTACTGCATTTTTAAAAGTTGGCTTCTGATCCACAGACTGAAATTCTTCAATTATGATTTTTTATTGCTTTTCTCTCATAGACTAGATAAAGCAGATGTGTTTTTATTTTTTAATTCACATTATTGGGAGAGCTTTCTTTGGTTTTATGGAAAGGATTTTATTTATTGTAGCGATACTTCAGTGGCATAAGAAAGTGCTATTTTACATACAAGCAGTGATTTACTTGCAGTCTTAAACTTAGCAAACATGGTCTTAAGTAGTACTTTTGAAAGTCTTTATATCTGATCACAATGACTTATATTCAAGAGTGCCATTAAACAAAAATAAACATGGATGCCTCTTCTGCCGCAGAGGCACAGGTGGACATCTTGGTAGCAAGCCTCATGCGGTGTGACACATGGCACAACCCAACATGGGGGCAGAGAGCATGCAGCTTGAGCTAGGAGTCATTTTATGGATACTTTGCTGTAGATTTGTGTTTTTCTGTGGAACAGCCATTATTCCAGACATTTACATAGTACAGTGTTTGTTTTTTATTAACTATTTATTATAATTTCTTAAAAATAGTAAAGACCTGACTAGCACAACCTATTTAGAAGTGCAAGTTCCTCCACCCCACCCCTTACTATCCATATAAATGATATTTTTGACTCTCTCCTTTATAATGTTGGCACCCTGTGCATATTAGATGTAATCAGGGCTGAAAGGAAACTTGAATCCATCTGGAAGCAATAAACTTTTCTAAAAGACTGCACAGTGTTATTTAATCCTGTGACTTCTTACTGTGAGTGAAATTAAGGTTTGAAGCAGTTGTGTCACATCGTATTGATATCAAATTTATCTTTCTAAAAAAAACTGACAGTAGTATTACAGCACAGAGAAGATGGCTTGCTGTAATCCTATAAGCTATTTTTTTTATTATGTTGTATAGTGTAGCTAAATATATAATATACTTGATCTAGAATGTTTAGGTTTGCTCTAGAATTTTCACATTATTAAGTAACACTTTCTTACTTTTAATTTTGTCCTTGTATCATAGTACAACTATGTGGTAGAAATTATTTTATGATGAAAAGCATGGAGAAGAAACTGTTATTTTAAAACTCCTTTTAGTTGGGAACAAACTTGTATAAATACCATATATGTAGAATACCAAGGTCAAAATTGAGCTTATTTTCGTATCAGATTCTTTGAATCAATTTAAGGCTTTTTCAGAAAAAGAATAACTTCCTCTAATTCATACTCCAAAGTGGCTTTTAAAATTTTGTTTCACTTCGAATATATAGGTAGAGGATCGTATTTTGTGTGAATAGGAGCCTTAACGGTATCAACCAACTAGCGTAATTTATAATGTTTGTGTGTGTGTGTGTTTGTGTTTATTAAGACAAGTCTTTTCTTTACATTTTGCCTAAGTCTAACTGAAAATAAATTGGAGTTTGGAAATTTGACAACATTTTATAGGTAATTTCATTGTAATTTTTCTTTCTTAGTGAATTAATTCTCACTGGATTTACTTAGCTAGAGTTTTTGAATGCCAAAAACAAAACAGAAACCGAACATGTTTGTCAAGTGTATGCTTTTAATGGTGGAAATGAAATAAAGGCCCATATCCCCCATGTGCCTAGCATATTAAAAATAAACATGAACTTTGTCTTGAACGTTATTAAGTTGGATTTTTTTTTTTTTTTTTTGTGAGGAGATCAGCCCTGTGCTAACATCCGCCAATCCTCCTCTTTTTTTTTGCTGAGGAAGATGACCCTGGGCTAACATCTGTGCCCATCTTCCTCCACCCTGTATGGGGCGCCGCCACAGCATGGCTTGCCAAGCAGTGCGTCGGTGCGCGCCCGGGATCCGAACCAGCGAACCCCGGGCCGCCACAGCGGAGCGCACGCACTTAACCGCTTGCGCCACCGGGTCGGCCCCTAAGTTGGATTTTTTAATAAAACCATGATAAGCTTTATTAAAATTGTTTACCACTTTTCCTTTGCCTCCACTAAGTCTGGGCCTGCAAATCCTCATCAAATGAGTAAATAAAGGTTTACAAATATTTTTTAGAACATTTAAAATTATGTGTATTTTTTATTGAAGTATAATTGACATATAGCATTATATTAGTTTCAGATGTACAGCATAATGATTTGATTTGTATATACTGCAAAATGATCACCACAATAGGTCTAGTTAACATCCATCACCTTAAATGATTGCAAAAATCTTTTTGTGATAAGAACTTTTAAGATCTACTCTCAGCAACTTTCAAACATGCAGTTCAGTATTATTAACTGTAGTCACCATGCCGTACATTGTATCCCCATGACTTATTTATATATTTATGTATATGTATATTTATATTCCAGTTATTTTATAACTGGAAGTTTATACCTTTTGACCCCCTTCACTCATTTTGCCCACCCCATCCCTCCTCTGGCAATCACCAATCTATTCTCTATTTATGAGCTCAGGTTTTTTTTTTTAGATTCCACATATAAGTGGGATCATAATGGTACTTGTCTTTTTCTGACATTTCACTTAGCATAATGCTTTCAGGATCCATCTATGCTGTTGCAAATGGCAAGTTTTCCTTCTTTTTATGGCTAAATAATATTCCGCTGTGTATGAGTGTGTGTCTATATATATATATACACATACATATATATACATACATATATATATATGTATACACATACACCACATTTTCTTTATCCATTCATCCATTGATGGACACTTATGTTGTTTCCCTATCTTGGCTATTGTAAATATGTGTATTTGTTTTAAGTTTACTTTTGTATGTTCAGTATATGTAGCTTCTGGCAATTTCTCTGCATCCTGCCTACTCCCTTCTCCTCTTACATACACAAACACAGTGATTCCTTGACCACGCTTGATGTCTCGGGCATCAGGAAGGTGACTGATGATAAGTTCAGGTGTCCTTCAGTCTGATTAGGTGAATCTCTTCCAGTCCATTTCTGGGTGGTCAGGATTGGGGCATTCTGTTCCTAGCTGTCTGGGCTTCTCAGATGAACTTCTTCCTTTCTGGTACTAGGACCGGTCTTCATCAAGTAAAAATTGCTACTTCCTTAGACTCTCATGTCATGGTTCTGTTCCCTTCCAACAACACAGACCTGCATGTGCTAACTTCAAATACCTTGGACTTTGCATAGTTATTCTAAATACTTGCTTATCTTCTTAAGAGCAAATAACGACAGTCTTGAGGAGAAAGCTGAATAAGAGTGGTATAAAAGCGAGCCTCTTAGTGTCCATCAGTAGCAAAACCCTTTAGATTATCTGAAGGACTGTGTGATGTCTTCACTGTGACTACTCTAGGGTGAGGGGGGATCTGTCCTGCACAGGCGGGATATTGATTGATAGTAATGGTGGAGGTGAAAGCAAAGTTGATATGACTATCTTTGAGGACCTCAGAAGAAGAGTGTCAGTGAATGGGCTTGGACTGTGAGATGTAAGGGCCTTGACCAAGCAGGAAGCCCATACCCAGACAAGACCTTTGTGCCTAAGACCCTCTGGTAACCTAGGAACTTTTGATATGTGACTAAATCTTGACTGAGTAGTACTGGGCTTTAGGAGTTCAGAGCGACTGGGAAATGAAGAATGTTTCTTGGAGGAGGAGCTTAATGTGTTTTGACAGATGGTCAATGTTTTAAAAGACTGGAGTCAAGAAGACCTTCCATTTGCTGGGAAATGAAGGAGCAAAGGTTCAGAGGGTGAAATGCATAAGGTATTATTAAGATATTATCTGATTGATGGTAAATACAGTCAATAACAAACTTTTATTGGAAGTGTAGCCTGTGTTAGAAGCTTTGAGCTAGCTGCTGGGATACAGAGATTAGAGATGAGGAGGAGGACGATGAAGATATTGTTGAAACGAATTGCTGAGAAACTAGAAAAGGAAAGACCAATTACCATACTTCTGAGGTTCATGAGAAATCTGCATGAAGCCATCTGGTATGATATATATGAACTGTGTATCATATATGAACTGATATACATACCTGAACTGATAGTGGCAAAAAAAATGACTGGATTATAAGATTAAGATGAATCAATCAAGGCCATATTTTCCATTGGTGCCATTCTCAGAGACTCCCCCTTTATATATGTTTTTCCTAAGGAGTTGAGATGGAAGTGGACATATAAAATGATAGCGCCAACTATGTAAGTAGATGGTAAAATCATGGAAAAAACAGTCCCAATAGAAGGAACACATTAGTGCTTTGCTGAAGTGAAAACAACAAAACCTGATTACATTGCATGATAAAGTCATGTGATAGAATGTGAAATATGAACATGAAATATAGAATATGAAATTTTGAATTCTTTTACTAGATTTCAGATGTAATACGGACTTGTTGCATTGTCTAAGAAGTAATTTAATAATAAAATCTTACGGTTGTTTGATTCAAGGTGATGAAACAGAAAATGCATGAATCTTGCCGTCCTTAGGCTGCATTTTCTTAAGGTTGGGCCTATGTTCACAACACTGTGGGTCAGGGGTTCTCAAGCTTTTTGGTCTTGGGACTTCTTCACATTCTGAAATTATTTAAAACCACAAAGAGCTTTTGTTTATATGTTACACCCATTTATATTTATTATATTAGAAATTAGTTAAAATATTTATTCATTAAAAATAACAGTAATAAGTTAATTGCATTTTAACATAAATAATATTTTCATTAAAAATAACTTTTCCAAAATGAGGATCAAAAAAAAGCAATTCCACTTTCTTCACTATTTTACATTTTTGCCAATTCTCTTTAATAAAAGACATAGCCTTCTTTAATAGAACGCTTAATAGAAGACAGCTGAATTCTCAAGATTGCTTCTGCATTCAACCTGTTGTGAATATGTTGTTTTGGTTAAAGTATATAAGGAAAATCCAGTTTACACAGATGTGCGTTTGGAAAAGAAAAAGTATTTTAATGTTTTTAGATAATTATGGATATCCTTCTTTGATACTACAGCAAAACTTAAGTGCTAATTTCTTAAAGATTAGTTACAAGGCAGAATCTGAAGATATATCAATGAACCTTTTGTAGTCTGCTATTTGAAAATTTATTGGTCTGAGTTGCACTTTGAATGAATCTTTTACTCATGCATGATTTTATAACATCCTGCATTGGCTATCTGGAAAATTTGGTGTACTGAGTTATTCAGAGATTCCAAATGTTGACACATCTTATTATGCAGTATTTTAAAATATCAGATACATTAATATCCACTATTCTCATCAGAAAATTCTTTAAGTATTGGGAAGCCGTCAAGCTCATTGTGGCAGATACAAGTTTTACAAAATTCTAATTTTTGCTCGAAAGCTTGGATTTAATGTTGACAACAAACATTCTCTGTTTTTTTTGATTGACTGGCTCACTTTGCTCATTTCCCAGAAAATGTTTGCTAAATACTCATGTCTGAGTACCATAGTCTGTCAGTTGATCTTTCAAGTAAAAATGATCTTCCATAAAAATCGGCTAGTTCAGCTGCAACTCAAATCGTGTAAGCACTTCTCGGCGAGAGAACCATCACTTTCGTTTGTAGCAGAGATACTTTATGCATATTTCCCACTTTGTCATACATAATATCAAAGAGAAGTGTACAAAAGGTAGAGATTTTAAAAAATTAAAGTGTTACTGTTTCATCAGGGACAGTTAAGTGAATCTGGCTTTTTTTTTCCCCAACTGTGAGTTTGAGGTGGTGAAGAATGCACCAATTATTAGGAAAATTTGGTGTCACTCCTTAATTCATGCTGACACCAGGAGTTTTAACCACTATTGCCTTTGCACCATCGGTGCGAATGTCAACACGGTGAAAAAGGCAAGTAACATCTTTAGTATTATTATAAAAATCATGTTGACCCTGCATATCCTCTGAGACTACACATTGAGAACTGCTGGTGAAGGTGTTTTGGTTTAAGTATTAAATGATTGACTTAATTTGCCAATTTCTCCTGATTATTTGTCTATATAAAACAACTGTGTAAATATAGACATACCTTTTATTAATGGTAGAGATTTAGGGGGAAAAAACCCTGATTTCTAAGAGCTCGCCAAGATATTTAGAACATGAATAAAATATATATCAAGAAAAAAGCTTTAGAACAGAAGGTTGTCAATGATTAGAAGTCAGCCTAAATTTTCAATTATACTATGTTTTTTAAAATATCAATTTTATGTGGTATTTGTGATTAATTAAAGACTATGTAATTTAAAATGGTTAATATCACTTTGTATCATAGGCATTAAATGTTTTGAGTAAAGAATCACATGTTTATGGTCTGTATTTCAAATCCCCAAACCAAAGGATAATGTTAAAAATTTTTTGATTAATTCATTTTGGACCTGATGCAAAAATACCTATATATCTGCAAGTACTTAAATTCTTAAGTATCTAAGCTGTTTATACATGATAGAAATAACTAAGTGGAAAAAATTGCAGATAGAAATTGAGCATTAATTTTTTATTCGGTGTGATAAAAATGTGAAATTTGGGTGTTGGATTTGGCAATTTGCATCTGTCTATTTCTCTCTGTAAATGATAAGTTTAAAATTTCCCCTATGACTCTTTTACTAGATGAGAATGCTATTTCTTGTCACTCTTGATAATGTGTATGTATTTAGGAACTTCAACTTTTCTGCTAACAAATACTATAATTCTTGAGGATAGTAATGCTTGTGATGGTTTTTCTGTAAACTACAGGAGCAGCCCTATTTGTTTAAACCCTGGTTTAACCTGATTATTAACAATTAAATTGTGTTTTCTTCTTACAATTAAAGTGTATTCAAATTTATTGGTCCCTTGCTTCACAGATTTATCTCAGTATGTGGTGTATTCAAACAGAATTTTGTATTTTTAATTAGGGGATTAGATAAGTAATTCTGAAGAGCCAAAAAAAAAAATTGTGAGGCATCACATTGCTTAACCATCTCATATACCCTAAGTGTGTGTATACACGATGTTGTGGGAGCCATCTATCAGGCAGGCTTGTTTTTCAGGCTGTATTTTAAAGAGTGGACATGTGCAGAAACTGTGAGCACAATTAGCGCCAAGCAGATAAATCCCGCTCTAATCCTGTTTACGGTCTGCATCAGACAGATGTGCCAAGATTGATTTAGACAAGCCCTAGGCTTACAGTAATATTTTTAAAAGTGCCATTCACTGTTCTATTTTTGTTAAACCTTTGCTAAATATTCTTAAGTGTTGTTGGTATTATTATTCTTGTCAACCACTGTAACCTACTTTAAGCAGGTCCTGCTTTGCTCTCATGGTGACAGGGTCACCTGCCAGGAGAGGTTATCTTTATTCCCTGTAATTAAATTGGCTTGTCCCCCCAAGAAAATACAACAATAGGAAGTGGGTGCTGAATTAAATAAATAGCATGATATCCAATAGACATATACTTAAATCCCTGGCAAGAACAGATGGTCCCCAGTATCTCTGTAAGTAATGTGAGAGGACAGTTAATGTTCTGAAACAACTAGCTATAACCAATATGATCCTAATGAACCAATAGATTTCAAATAATAAACCACATGCCACAAAGAAAAATTAGATATCATCTGTAAGGTTTTAATTCTCATAACCTGCAAAAAAAAGTCTATAGATGATTTCCACATTTTATCTACTTTATCAAAGATCAATTTATGGATAAAGTTTTAGTTCATATTTTTCACCAATAAAAGTATGTTTTAATGTTAAGGGAAAATTAAAGATATATTTAAAATACATGCCCTAAAGTATGTTCTTTATGTTTTTTTAACTTCCCTTTTAACATACTGTCTGCATGGGTTAGGTTGTGCATGGAAATGTGGCTTTTGCATATAATTATGAAATATTTGCTTTTATTTGTGGCAGAAACTGGTTGTACTATAACAGAGGTGGTTACAAACAGGGTGTCAAAGTGGCTATCTTATAGATGAAAATTTAAGCAGAGATATAAGACCTAAATTTTTTTCAGCATTTATAAATTTATAAATAAAGGAGTTTATATATCAAAAGCAGTACTTTTCTGGTTTATGTGGAGAATCAAGTGAGTGTGAGTCACTCTTAAGGTACCTACAAAGGGGTGTAGATAAGTGGTCAATTTTTATAGACTCAAACCAATAGTCTTGTCTATGAATATGGTTTATTTTCTTTTTTCTCTGTAACCTTGTTTCTCATAAATATTTGTGCATTCTAGGTGGATCCCAAAGAGTGTTTTGAAGTGGGAGTTGAGGAGAAACAATGACCTTAGATTTTTAGCTTATCCTAACAGATGATCTCTAGAACCTTCAACCTTCACTGGGAGTTAGCCTGAGGGTTTTCCACCTAGAAACCTGAGGAACCTTTGGCCTTAGCTCTCTTTCAAGCCTAGGAAACCAATGTCCTGCTGCCCCACAGAGCCAGCTGCTCCACTGCTCATATCTTAAGAACTTGAAAAACAAAACAGACATAAAAAAGCACCACCTAATCTGATGATGATTAAACAATTGTTAGTTCCAAGCCTTTAAATAAACCCATTTTAAATTCAAGTTCACAGAATTCTAATAAATTTTATTCCTGAAGACTGTATTCAGAATGAGAAAACAATTTTCAGTAAAACTAATACACATCTTCACATATGTTTAGGAAACAATTACATTCAAAAGCAAGTGAATCCTATGATTAGAACTGGGCATGTTCTACATACTCATGTCATGTAAATGATTAACATTGCAGAAATATCAGGAATTTGTACTTAGGGAATTGGCACCTGAGAGACTTATATTGCTGCTGAAAAAATATAGTGCTGAAGAACATTCACCTATTAGAAATTTGTAAAAAAAACCAAAAAACCCATTTTATTCACAGATCAATTATCCTTATTTTCCTTTCAAAAGAAAATGAAATGTTTGTTCTAAATCTGTAGTTCTTCCTCTTAGTCTCTTTCTGTAGTGTTGGCAAAGAGACCATTCATATGACAACCCCACATTTGAATCTGTGGGCAAATGCAGGAAAAAGGATTGGAGGCCTGAGCAGGGAAAGCAGGAGATACCGCTCAGAGAGAGGGATTTTCAGAATTCTCACTTCTGCAAGCTCTTGGTTGCTACAGTCTAACCTCCCAGCTCCTTGAATGTCACCTCAGTCTCTGATGATACGCTACTCAATTGACTGACACATTTGTTGTCCTGCTGCTTTCCTGAGGACTAGTTAGAGACAGAACAGTGGTTCACCTACTGGGTTAAGTTTAACCAGGTTGAAAAACAGATCCATAGGGTCAGATGAGAGTGTTTCCTTGAAGAAGATCCTTACATTGGTCCAGCATTGGTAAGGGGTTATGGTGAAGACCAGCCAGAGTGCTTGGATTTAGATCTTGAATCTGCCCTCTGCTGGATGTAGGACCATGGACAAGTTACTTAACCTCTCTGCCCTGAATTTCTCCTCTTTTAGGAAAAAGCATCTACTTCATAGGGTGGTTGTCAAAATTAAATGAGATGATACATGTAAAGTGCTTAAGGTGACGTCTGGCATATAGCACATGCTCATTAAATATTAGCTTCCCTTTTAAGGGAATGAAATTTTAAAAGTTAAAACAAGTAATATGATCAGGAACTATTTTAGGATGAGCAAAGGAAACAATCTTTTGCAATTAATTACAGAAATATTTTCGTTGTAGAAAAATTAGAAATTCATGTATGCAAACTAAATCACAATCTCCCTATCCTTCCCAGTTGTCATATGCATATTCATATATATGTACATATGAAAGTATATTACACATCCATTATATATTCAATAAATATATACAAAACAGTAATGGAATATGCTGTACTATTTTAGACACTTTCCTAGTCAGATTTCTACATTTTAATGGCTGAATAGCATTCTGTTACATGAATATACTTTATTTTACAAAACCAATACTCTATTATTGCACATTTAGGTTGTTTCTAAGTTTCACTCAAATAATGCTCAGATAAGCGTTCTTTTAGCTAAATTGTGCATATTATTTATTCCCTTAGGGTAAATTCCTGGAATTAAATTGCTGGAACAAAAATATGTATATTTCAAAGCATTTTCCCTTTTCTACATTTTTAAAAATTATAAAAATGTAATGCTGATTATAAGAAGAGAAGATTACAGAGGTATATAAGAAAAAATTAACCTCATACTCCCTACCTCATCTCTCTTTTAATAGGTAACCAGTGTTAAGTTTGCTGTGTCTTTTCCACTTGGGTTTCTTTTTTTTCTCTGTTTAATGAAAGTGAGATCAAACCCTTCAGATTACTTTGTAACTTGCAACTTGCTTTTATTCCGCTTATTCATAACTCTTAACATGAATGTCTTTCCAGATCAGAACACAGAGATCTAATTACTCATTGATGAGCTGCAGAAGACTAAGATTCAAGCATTCTCCTATTGAAGAAATGAATATTGCTTCAAATATTTTTGCTATTATAAATACTGCTGCAATTAACATTTTAAAATCTTTTGATACATATTCCCAACTTGTTCTCCAGCAGTCACCATCTTTGCATTCCCACCAGCACTGGGGCTGTTTCTCTTTAGCCACAACATCATTGAGAATTATTTTTGATCTCATGCCAATCTAAAAGGCAAAAAATGGTATCTTGTTGTTTTAATTTGCATTTCTTTGATTACTAATTAGCTTGAACTTTCTCATATGTTCATTGATCAATTTGCATTTCTTCTTTTGTGAAATGCCTGCTTGGGTCTTTTATGTACTTTTCCACTAAAGTGTTTCTTTTCTTGAGTAAATAGATTAACTGTCACATGTTGCAAATATTTCTGCCCAATTGGCCTTTGCTTGTGACTTCTGTTTATGGGTCTTTAGGACTTTATAGGCATTAAATAATTTTTGCATTAAGTATCTCTGTATGCCTGCCTTTACTGTCATGCTTAGGGCTTTACTAATTTATGGTTATGTAAAGTTCTTTCTAATCTAGAAATATTGGTGTATATTATGAGACAGGGCTCTATTTTTTCTTTTCTTTTTCAAAAGATGAACCAATTCTAAATCACCTTTTCTGAATATTTCCCACTGTACTTAGATGCCACCATTATCACATTAGTGACTTTTTAACTGTATACAAAGTTTCTTTGGACCATTTATTTATCTATTCCCAGATGTTTTAATTATTAAACATTACCCCCCCATTACTGTATTTTTAAATCATTTTCTTCATTAGTGTAATATATTTATTCTAAGAAAATTTACAAATCATTGATTAGGCTCCTTGCCCCTTACATCAAAGAAAATACCATTGAGATTTTGATTGAGATTGCATTATAAGTAGTTATTAATAATGATAATACTGGCATAGAAAATATGTTATCTTGGAACTTGGTATGTCTCCATTTATTCAATTCTTTGTCTCTCAGTGTATTTTGAATGGCTTCCCCCTCCCACCCCCCCCACCCCCCCACAAGTCTAGGATCATTTTGGTAAATTTATTCTTAGGTATAAAATGCTAATTGGCATGGGATCTCTTTATCCCATTATGCCTTCTTCCTGGGTATTGATATATTTATCAGTATACCAGCTTCCTTACTGGGTACTCTTATTAGTTCAAATGATTTTAAGTTGATTCTTTTGGATTTTGCAAATACATTGTGTTTCATCTGTAAATAGCTATAGTTTCAGCTCCCCCTCTGTCCCTTCCACCACCAATTGTTGTACTGGATTTTATTTTCCTTATGTATGGTATTGGCCAGAATGTCCAGAATACTTGGAAATAGGAAGAGTAATAATAGGTATTCTTGCCTTGTTTCCAGAAATTCTTCTGGTTTTCTCTGCTAAGTTTGATCTTGGCTGTTGGTTTAGTGTCTTTAAATTTGCAATTTACAAGAGGTTTTAAATTGGATTAGTCATTGAGTTGTTTACTGCCAAAGTGAAGCACTCAGGGTAAAGAATTCAGACTACAATACAGGACTTCAGGTGAAAAGAAGAGTTTATTTTATCCCTTTTATTTTTTCTTTCTCTCAATGGTTCTTTGTTTCTTTTCTTCTTTCCTCCCTCTGTCCCTTCCTTGGAGCTCTTATTTGTTGTATGTTTGACTACATAAAGAAAAATTACATGAAACACAAGTCATAGCCAATATTATAAGATTAGCCTGGAAGAAGTTATTTACGACATATACATACATAAGTGCATACATATATGCTAAAGGACTAATTTCAAGAATATCTGAAGCACTCTTACAAATTAGTGACAAATAGACAAGCAACTACATAGAAATAGGAAAATACGTGTGTAGAGGCAACTCTTTTAAGAGATACAAATGAAAAATAAATAAATGAAAAGATGTTCAACTTTATTAATTGTTTGACTAACTGATTTTTGGGAAAGTACTCACAGATATAAGCAAGGATACAAATTCCTTTAAGGTAGGTAAGTGATACAACTCATCTGTACACATTCAGCTGTATGGAGCAGATACCCAGCAGCACCTCTATAAGAAAGGCAAGCTTCTTGATGGTTCACGGGTCACCATTTACTATACAGTCCATTATATCCTGTAAGGAGAGGATTTGTCAGGGCCTTTGACAAGCCTGCTTCATTCTTGAAGGTAGAAGAAGGATGTAAGATCTCCCTGGTCACTCCCAAGTGTTCTAGAGATCCAGGTAGGCCATATGCCTACCTGCTCAACAAGTGCAGATAACTAGTAATAAGCTTACCAGGCGCAAGTACGTTACTGATGATTTACTGTGCGAAAGCTTGGTTTCCCTTGTGTATAATACATACTATCAAGCTTTTAGTTTCTTTTCTTTTCTTTTTTATTTTTAATTAATTAATTTATTTTCCCCCAAAGCTCCAGTAGGTAGTTGTACGTCATAGCTGCACATCTTTCTAGTTGCTGTACGTGGGATGCGGTCTCAGCATGGCCAGAGAAGCAGTGCATTGGTGTGCACCCGGGATCCTAACCCCGGGCCGCCAGCAGCAGAGCGCGCGCAGTTAACCACTAGGCCACGGAGCCGGTCCCAAGCTTTTAGTTTCTAATGTATTCTTCCCTAAAAGGAATCAGGGCTCCTTGAGGAGTCCAGATGAGCTTGAAACATTATGCTGTTATAAGAAAGAAAGGTTATTTTCAGAGACATCTGGAGTAACAAAAGAGGCTGACTGGAGGAATTTTCACTGGTCAGTCTGTGACAATTGAGAGTATTAAAATGGAAACAAGAATTTTAGTTAATTGAAAAGGTAAGTCTGTAAAAGGTCATAAATTCATTATATGACCAAAGGGAACAAACAATCTAAAATATGCTAAAGCATCATTTTCAAAGTGTGGTCTAGGACCCTTTCAGGGAGTTAGTGAGGTCAAAGCTGTTTTCATAATATTACTAAGAACTTATTTGCCATTTTCACTCTCATTGTCTCCCAAGGATACAGTGGAATTTTCCAGAGGCTATGAGATATGTGGTGACATCCTTGCACTGATGGAGTATGTGCTTTGTATTCTTGTGTTTTAAAAAGTCTCAATTTTAATGTCTAATACAGTAAATATCCATAGAGATAACCTACATAAACAAAAGTTATTTGGGGTCCTCAATCTTTAAGAATGTAAACACGTTCTGAGACCAAAGAGTTTGAGAATCATTGTACTAGAGAAAAGTCAATCTTACCAACATAGGTTAATCCATGAGTATTTACAGCAAAGGGGTGAGGTGAATCATTCAGTTCATTAAAGCGTATGGAATATTTTGGCTTATAATAATACAGTACTTTCAGTCTATTGATTAATTTAAATGATAATTGTAGTAATAGTGATGACGGTTTGTTTTCTAAAACATAGACATATTTACTGTTGAATGGATACTTTGAGGGTATTGAATCCTAGGTCGCTGGGTGACAATAGAAGAGGACTATACCCAGACCTGAAGCCTAGACTTCTGAGGAAATGACAGGCCTGAAAAACTGACTTTGGGTTCACCCTATCCCACCGCTATAAACATTGAGAAAAGGGCTTCTTTTTTGGTTTGTTTTTTAGTGGTTCATGTGCTTTGTGAGCAATTGGGCTATAGTTTGCTGAACAGTTGGGAGAGAACAAAACAACTCCCTGAGAATGCAGAGAAGGAACTTCTCAAAGCACCTGAGAGTCCTTGCGCTGATCTGAGAATATCATTGTTCCTATTTAAGGGCTAAGGAAGCTGAGAGAGGACCTTGGCTTCCTGTGGCTGTTTTAGCGCTGGTGTCACTTCTGCATTTGTTTTTATTGATTATTTCTATCATGGGTCATATTTTTCTGCTTTTCTACATGGGTAGAAATTTTTGAATGATAGATATTGTTAATTTATAGAGTAGCTGAATATTTTTATGTTCTTATAAATAT
Source organism: Diceros bicornis minor (assembly GCF_020826845.1). Classification (NCBI taxonomy): domain Eukaryota; kingdom Metazoa; phylum Chordata; class Mammalia; order Perissodactyla; family Rhinocerotidae; genus Diceros; species Diceros bicornis. The sequence goes on along the minus strand of NC_080749.1, from coordinate 61,635,081 downwards.
TTAAGTTACTTGGAAACAGTTTAATCCTTTTGCGGCTTGCTTTTACTTTGTTAGGTGTAATCAGAGTGGTCTTTAGTCAGCTCACTAATGAGACAATACTCTTCTAGGTACTTTCCCCAGTGTCCCCTGAATTTTAGTATTTTTCCACTTTGGCTGGTGGGAACACCTGTGTGAGCTCTGAACATCATTCTCTTTAATCCTTTGGGTAGCTCTTTCCCTGGCCTCGCACATGTGCTGGTCCGTACTTAGCTGAAGGATCAAGGAGGACCTCAGCAGATCTACCTCTCTCTGTAGCTCTCTCCTCTCCAGTAATTTGTCCAGTGAACTCTAGTCTTCTTGGCTTTCCTGGCCTCCTAACTCCCCCTCAACTCAGAGAGACAACCAGGCTCCATCAGATTTCCCTCCCTGCACTGTGGCTAGGAAGCCCTCTCCAGGCAGTGGATGGGGGCAGTCATATAGCTCCTGTGTTCTCCTCTCTCAGGGATCACTGTCCTGTGCTACCTGATGTCCGATATCTGAAAACTGATGTTTCATATATCTTGTGTGCTCTTTTAGTTATTTCAGGCAGAATGTAAAACCAGTCCTTGTTAATCCATATTGGCCAGAGTGGAAGTTTTGGAAGTACTTTTTGAAAAGTATAAAACACTCCTACTTTGAGGGTCAGTTGAAATGGACCTTCACCACAACAGTTATTTTCTGGCCTGTAGCTTAACATAACCAATAAGATTTCATGCCACTACAGGTGGTCCCTCAACTCAACAGTGTTTGACTTATGATTTTTTCAACTTTATGATGAAATCATATGCTTAAAGCAATGCACATTCAGTAGAAACCATACTTTGAATTTTGATCTTTTCTCAGGCTAACAATGTGAGGTTCAGTATTCCCTCGTGATTCTGGGCAGCGGCAGTGAGCCGCAGCTCCCAGTCAGCCTTGCGATCATGAGGATAAACAACCAATACACTTGTAGGCACTCTGTACTCATACAACCATTCTGTTCTTTACTTTCAGGACTCGATAAATGACATGAGATGTTCAACGCTTTATTATAAAATAGGCTTTGTGTTAGATGATTTTGCCCAGCTGTAGGCTAATGTAAGTGTTCTGAGCATGTTTAAGATACGCTCAGCTAAGCTTATGATGTTTGGTAGGTTAGGTGTATTAAATGCAGTTTGACTTACAATATTTTCAACTTACAATGGGCTTATCAGAATGTAACTCCATCGTAAGTCAAGGAAGATCTGTATAAAATAAAGTCTGACTGTGGTAAGATTCAGGTGGATCTTTCTTTCTAGATTGGCAGGAATTCATGTTTCCTACTCATAGTAATCTTACTTTGCTTCTTTTTGCACGTGTGTTACTCAACCTGGAATGTACACTGCCTTTCCTTTACGTGTTCCCTAAACTCACTTCTGTTAATGAATTCTGTTTTTTCCATTACTTGACTCTGTCTCTATTAGTACCAAGGAGATTCTTGTGTGATACTAATTTATTACTGAAATGTTGCTTTGTTTATGTTCTTGTAATTCTTCATATATTGAATAACTTCAGATTCTGAATGTCCTAGGCCTTGTATGGCAGGGACTTTCTTTCATTTTTCTATTTTTTCATTCTTGGGAAAATAGACCTAATTTTTCTTTACTTACCACCCATCTCATACAGGGACTGACATAAAGCACAATCAGTAAAATTACAATGATGAGGATTTTCTGGGTTTTCTCTATTGATGATTCAAACATATAAGATGGACACAGTGATTTTGATTGGAAAATTTAATTTCTTTTCAGGTGATTTCAAGTATGATTTACTATGTAAAGAAGAATTTATTGAACTGAAGGACATATTCTCTGTCAAACTGAAGCGACGTTATTCTGCAAAACAGCAGAGAAGTGGTACTTTGTTAGGTATCACACTCTTCATATGTTTGAAAACGGAACAAAATAAATTAAAAGATTCTACACTTGATCTTATTAATTTAAGTGAAGACCACTGTGATGTATGGTTTAGACAGTTCAAGAAAATTTTGGCAGGTAAGTACTCCTTATGAGAATTTTTAATAACTCTAGTTTCCTTTATGTAGTTTATTAATCTAAACATGATATTGTATTTATGAATACAGCTACCCTTGATTATTTTGAGGTAGTTTCCTTCTGTTCCTAGCTTGTTGAATGTTTTAATCATAAAAGAGTGTTGAATTTTGTCACATGCTTTTTCTACATTAATTGAGATGATCATATAATTTTTTTCCTTCATTCTGTTAATGTGGTGTGTTACATTGACTGATTTTCAAATGTTGAACCATCCTTGCATTCCAAGTGAGAATAAATCCCACTTGGTCATGGTATATAATCCTTTTAACATGTTATTGACTTTGGTTTCCTGGTCTTTTGTTGAGGATTTTTACATTAATATTTGTAAGAGATTTGGTCTGTAGTTTTTTTTTTTTTTCCTTGTAGTATCTCTGTCTGGCTTTGATATCAGGATAGTGTTGGTCTCATGGAATGAGTTAGGAAGTAACTCTTGAATGACCACTTCGATAAAGAAGCTTTGATAATCTGAAATAACACAGTTCTTAAATAATTTTGTTCACTTGAGAGTTGTTTTTGAAAGCATATTTATTTTTCTGTTAATGTCTCCCTTGAGTTTATATTAGAATTTATTTTCTTTCCACCTAAACATTGATGGAAAGTACATATATGTACTGGGTAGCTTGAGAATAAGTTTTTTGAAGATAATATTTAAGTTGTCTATTTCAGGGTAGATTTTTCTAAAGGTTAATAGCCAGAGAAAAGAGACTATATTTATCAGCATGGTATCTCCTAATGAATTTAGTGTATCTGAAATTTCTAAATGGAATTTATATTTTACATACTAAATAAAATAGGTGAATTCAAATACAATGCAATTTGGATTTCTGGAAGGTATCCAGTTAAAATGTAATCAAACTAAATTTTAAGATTGATTTTTTTTTCCTCATAGATTTTTAAATCTTGCTTGCTTGGTTTTTAGCTCATTTCTTCCTGTTTGCCAGATTGATCAGGGTAGAGACAGCTGGTGTAGTTGGTGGCACAGTTTGGGGTAGGATGACACAGGACAGAGATGGGTGCCAGACAAAGTGCAAGCATGTGGTGATGTTAGAAAGTTTCAGGCTACGCATCATTGGTCAACAAAACTGAGGACACAAATTGATCAAGAGTGGCCAAGCTGATAAGGTCATGCCCATAGAAGAGGAGCTGAAATGACATATTAAAACTAGAAGATCCTGTTACTAAGTGGCCCCATGCTTCCTTGTTAGCCCCACTGAGACCTTCAAGGAGACTTGATTCTTTCAAGAAGGCAGGAAACTACAGAGGCCATAGTTTAGTTCATCTCTCTGGAAACACAGAGAATATACATATTTAACTAAAAACATTTCACTTTAACAGTGTGTTTTATGGTATCCTTATTTTAAAGTCATGTGATGAGATTAAAAAAAGTTAAAATAAAAATGAAAAATTAATAAGTTCAGTTGAATTAAATTTCCTTACATGGGCAGGTGCTCATGAGACTTGCATGGTCTATAAAATAAGAATGTGTCATTTGATTAGGAGAAGCAAAGCTCTTCCTTGCCCTGAACGTCTGAGGAAATCTTCTCCCACGGGGCTCATGAAGGGCTGGCTGAGAGATGTGAGAGGCAATTTCCTCAGTGTGTCTCACCCATAAAACCAATAGTGAATAAGCAGAGGACATCACAACAGAGCTCAATTTAGTAAAAACAATTTTATAGGAGTAGAGGGACTTGTTCAAAACACACGCACAAAAACAAAAAAACACTGTCCAAATATTTTTTCAGCTTAATGGATAATGTTTTGATTTGGTTTAGGCTTAAAACATAGGCAAATTACAGAGATGAATAAACTACATATCTTTGTAGGCTATTGTCCTCTGGGAATGTTACTCTTTGTACCTTTGATTTTGATAAGAGTTGGAGGCAGTAAAATATATGGGGATATGTTCTCTGGCATGGTCCTGGAATCTAGAGTGATTTTGCTGATTAAAAGCAAATAGATTGATGTTTGAAATCAACCAATGCAAACAAAACAGGATTGAAATCATCTAGTAAAAATGAAGGAACATAACCAAGATCGTCTGAGTGAATAACTGCTCCATCTCTGACCCCAAGTGGGCTCAGCAAGTCCTGTAGGAAGAGCCAACTCCTCCTTGTCCCCCTACAAAGACGGTTCTGGGTCAGCTTCGTCATACATAATTGAATGGTCGAGGCTCCAAAGCTCTCTACCAAACATTATATTGCACTGACTTTTCCTTTTTAAAGTTACAATCGTAGAACATTTTTCTTGATGTTTCTTTCACTTTCAAATCCATGTGATCCGTGTGTTCATTAAAGTGCCTATCATCTGAGAGTCAAATACTTCAATTGACTCAAGCCTTATTCTACAAGTGCAGGGGGCCTGTGTCTTTCCCAGTCTTTCTGGAGTAGGAGTAATTGCTTACTTTTTCCTGGTCTTCTCTGGCTCTGATTTCCATGGAGTTAGGTCTATTTGTGGATTATCTTCCTGTCTCACATCCACTGTCCCTATTCTGGGCTATACTGCATCAGGTTTGGCAGATGGTGATTGTTTATTGGTTTCCAAAAAAATTTTTAAAAGTCCCCACCCAAGGAATTCGTGTTTGAAGCAGACTTGACTTAAGTTTGAGGGGTGATAGATACAAATTTACATCACAACGATATAAATGACTTACATTTGAATATTAGACATCACTATTTTAAATCCAAAGGCCTTGTTTTTATCTAGTTCTGTGGCAACACCAGATTTTTTTAAAAAATATTTTTGCATTGATTTATTTTGAATGTTGTCTCTAATCAGCAAATGGAATTTTTTCCTGCCAACCTTTTTCATCTTTATCTCCTTTTTTTCTTCTGTTAAGAAAAATATTAAAAAGACATTAAAAGCCTCAACTAGTTGGTCTTTTAGTCTAATTAGTCTAGCAATTATAATTTTAGTATATTTGGGTATTGAGTTATTTTCAAATGTGCACATGAATAAGATACGATGAATTTTTGAGGAAAGAACAAATTGGCAGCACTAGAAGGATGAATAAGGCAACTTGCAAATACTTGAAGTTTTAAGACTAGTTGAGAAAGAATGACCAGATTAAAGTGCGTTTATAAATGTAAACAAGGAGTATTAGAACTGTTTCAATTTTTATTTGAAAATAAGTTCAATCCTTTTACATCTCAAATTTTTTTAACACAGTTGAGCCCAGTATCTTTTTTATTCTTAGTAATAGAAAAGTCACTTTAAATTTATTGACTAATAGACAGTATAGGTTAATTGATCCAACACACGTCTTGTATCAGACATTGTGTTAAGTGCTGGGAATACAAAACTGAATGAGATGTAATCCTGTGTAGAACACTCTTGCCCTGAGAGACAGACAAGAAAATTCGTATTATAAATGTGTTAAGGGCCACAATGAAGATTCAAACAGACTAATAGGGCTCATAACAATTGCTCATTAATTCAGAAATTCAAATCTTTAAAACATGTGGTTGATTAAGGCTGATATGTAGTCAGTGATAAGGCTGATATGTAGTCAGTGATAAGCCTGATATGTAGTTATTGTGGTGCAAGTCATTTAACACAGTCTTTTTTGCTTTTTCTTTTTACCTGTGATGCAAAGATAAACCTACATAACTTTAAATATAGCACATGTGTGCACTAAATATGTTAATTTTTATTCAATTAGAGTGTAGTCTAGTTTCTGCACATTTGGGTTTCATGGAAATGGTGAATTGCGAGCATCTCTGGCCCTGAACCAACCTTTTCTCTAGCAACCATAACCTATACTTTAAAGCATATTCATAAGCTTTCAGACAGGTACCCTCTACAGGAGGACAAAACAAAGTAGCCCTCAGGTGATATTCAGGGCTGCTATAAACTGAAAGATTTTATAGGAGTTGAACTGGCTGATCTCCCGTGGAGGATTTAGCAGAAGGCTGTGGAAGAGAAGAAAAAGGGAAACAAAACAAAAATAAAACCGAAAACCTCTAAAACCTTATGCCCAAGTAACTTGGAAAATGGTAATGTCATTAACAGATGTAGTGAAATCAGGACACTGGTTGATCTGAAGGAAAGACATTCTGTTTTAGACACATTTGAGATATATTACAATATCCTGTTGGAGGCATTTAGCAGGCTGGCATTTTTGAGAGGAATACATGAACAGGTGAAAAAGAGTTGTTGTGATGGGAACAGATGAAAGCTTGCAAGGAAGTAGCATAGAGTTAGAAAAACAAAAGCAGAGGGCTGAATACAGACTTGGAGGATACCCATATATTAAAATAGGCAGAGAAGACAAAAGCCAGAACTAAAAAATAGAAAGAATTGTCAAAAAAATATACATAAGAACTCTTCTAGCATAGGACTATTGAATTTTGTTGTTATATTTAGGTTTGCTAATTTACTTGTAATATTTAATAGTTACCCTGAGATAACTAACAAAGGCATTTTTAGCGCATATCTGATTGTTACTTCTGATATATTTTTCTGTTTCATTTGTAAATGTTAATTTCATGAAGTAGGCAAATATAGATGAACCATATTTGATATATTTTGTCCTTGTAATGTAGTCTGCTCTTAGCTTCTATTTCAACAGTCTCACTCAGTTTTAAGCTGTGAAAAATAAAGAAAATGGAAAAATTCCTTAAATATTTTTTTTTTTTATCCCTAAGAACAACAATTTTTCCTAGTTTCCCACTGGATTTCAAACCTGTTTCCCATATGGTGGTAATGTTAGTCTTCATAGGATGCTTTCCTTGATAGCAAAAACCAGAGCTTCTTAAAACATTGATTCTGTTTAATATTTATGTTGCCTTGTATAAGAAAGTCATGATGAAATGTGTATTTGGGCTTTTTTTTTAATCTAAGCTATATCATCAATTATATTATCATGAACTAGGCAGAAATTTTCTTGGGAGAACAGAACAATGTGAAGTTTTACTTGGATTTGCTGCCAAGTGATGTACGTATAAGGAAAAATAAGCTGGAAATCAACATTATAATGATTATTTAAAAATGAGCAGTCGTTATATGTCAAAAGTATGATAGCTTCAGACATTTGGTTGTGCACTATTTGAATTGGCAACACTTGTCTCCTTAGGGACAAGTTATTTTCTGCAAGGACATTATGTCTAAAATATGAGCAGTTTTTTTGAAGCACTAAAAATGGGATTTTTAAGACTTTGTTTTATGACCAGTTGAGTTGGACGTTAAAATCATGCATGTCACTTTTGAATATGTTTTACTACCAATATATAGTAAAATAATGTAGAAACTTTAAAGGTAAACATCAAAGTCCAGTCCCACTTGAAGTACTCTGTCCAATGAAGGTCATGTGATGTGTGCCTCCTGTAGTGGTTTCAAACTGGGCTCTGTGGAGTGTCACCACCCCATCCCCCAAGACCTGCCTCACTGGATGGAATCTGCACCTGTCACTCACTCTTGAGCAAGTCTAACTCCTAATCGATATGTTTTGTTTAGTAGTTCTGAATAAAGCTTTGTTTGAACAAAGCTTCCAAAACTATAACATTTGAATATCTCTGATTTGTCATCCTAGGGATGATAGCCTATTCAAATATTTAACCTGTCCTGCCTTTCTTGCTCACCTCCAGGCAAACGGAGACCTCATGATAGTTTTTAGCTACCCAAGTATACTCTGACTATGGCAACCACAGATTTTGAGCTATCAGAGAATGTCCATGTAATTTTATTCTTTTCAATAAAAGTTACTTATTGAATATATTTCAATGTATTTTTTCTTTCTATAACTTTGTAAGATATTGGTTACAAATCAATTCAAATATAAGAAAAATATATTTTATCAAACCAACTATTGAAATCGAGTTACAAAATAAGTTTACTTGAAAGTTTTGATTTTTTTCTCTTCCTTGAACCTTCTATTGCTTTCTAAGCTGGACATTCAGAGGAAAACAGTGAAATTAAACTAGTTTCTATTAAATTCTCAATGACGAATAGCACTGCTTAGCTTTTCAAAGGCTATTAACATACTAAAAAGAAAATCTTGTTAAACCAAACCTCTAATTTTAGCAAATTTGTAACTGAAAATGTAAGTGTATTGAAACATCATGCAAAATTTGCTGAATAAAGAGTAGGGAAAAATACTGTTTATCTTGAACCTGCAGAGTGCCACTTTGACACTTTGAGCCGTTTCCACTCCAGCAATTAGCAGCGTGAAAAATTGCCATAGGAGTCTGCAGACATACCAAACTAGAGTGTCAGACCCCTAAGAACTTCACATAATAGAACAAGCAGAGACGGTGAAATAAATGTATTTAAAATGGTCAAACAAAAGAGAAATCGTAAAAGTAAAAGAATAGGGTGCAATCAAAAAGGATAGCATTTTTGCTATGACGTATGTGTGTATGAATTTCATTTTTAAAAATTTCATCCTCCTTAGGACTTGCTGTTCCTGAGAATTCAGAGGTTCTGATTAAATAGGTCTGGGTGAACCCAGGCATGAGTTTCTTGAGAAGTCCCTTCAGTGGTTCTAATGTGTTGCCAGGGCCGAGAACCACAAATGTCAAAGATTTGAACAACACAAGTTTAATTTAATGAACGTATGTAAAACTCTGCACTCCACACTTACCAAAGGTATCTTTGCAGGGATTAATTATAGGTATAGTCTATATTCCTGTTGTTATGTTAAATATTCTTAAATATTAGCCAGTTATCCGCTCCTGAGTCATGTAAGGTTATCACTTATTTTTCAAGAGTATTACCTTGGGGCTGGTTCACAAGAGCCTGGTAAAGACTGACTGAGGCCTCAAGGGTTTCTCCTGTCCCTCTACGTTTCTTTTCTTACTAGCATCAGCTCCATCTCATAGCCATTACGCTTTCAGCTGAAGGCAAGCTAGAATTAGCTCTTTAGAAGCTATTAATGCTGTTTATACTTGGGATGAGTGACACAAGGCCGTCTTCCCAAGGGCTTCTCACTGGCTTCTAGAGCATTTTTATCCTAAGGGAGGGATATATTTTTGCATGTAATTGATTATAATTATATTTAAAAACAATTAATTGGCATTTTATAGAAGAAAATTATATTCCTGCTTCAGTCTCAGACAGAGTACCTTGAGAATAGGAGTTAAGAGGTATATTCATTCTCAAGTTATTTCTGATATACTTCAAATTCTTTTGGTAGTCTTTTTGACTATGTCTTTTGTGTAATTAAGTTTCTTCTCTGCAAAAAAATTTAGGTATGCTTTGTCACATTTTATCATGTGATTATATTCAAAAGGCTAAATAGAGCCAGTAAAATATGGAATTAACTTTTCATGCTGTTAAATAAATTAGTTAATATTTTTTCCTTTACTAAATTATAGAGAAGTCATTATTTTAAAATTTTAAATCTTAATGATAATAGCTGACATTTATTAAGCATTTACCATGTGCCACTTCTGTAAGCAATTTTTATCATCTCATTAAATTCTCATAATGCATCAAGAACTCCAAATATGTTCTTGTGTAAAAAGGGGAATAATATTACTTATTTTCTGAGTTTTGTTGTGAGGTTTGAAGAATTAAAATAATGCATGAGTTAGAAAATAGTAGCATTAAGTAAATTATTTTTATTATTATACTCACTTTTTAGTTTATACATGAGAAAACTAAGGCTTAAAATAGTTTAAAAATTTGCTAATCTGAGGTTAAACAGCTAGTACGTGGTGGAGGGGCTGGGAACGAATCCATATCTTTCTGAATCTGCAGCATGAGCCGTTAACCGACATGCTGTTGTCTACCAGGTCAGTGGTACACTCTACAATTCTTCTTAAGGATATTTGCTGTACAGTTTAGACTCTATCCTGAAAAAAGGACTTCAAACACTTTTCTTGTTAGAAAGAAGCTACAACATCGTGTTTGAAGTTTTCCCTTTCTAGTGTTCTTTTCCAAACATTGTGATGCAGAACTCTTGATTCTTGGGGTTCTAAAGCTCCCCCTCAACATTTAAGGTGAGCAGTAATGTTCTAATGCATTTCTCAATCCTTAATAAAATTCCTCCTCATGACCGTCACCATGATTAATCGAGATTTCTCAAATGCCTTGGAATGAATTGGGCATACACTATGAAAAAGAAGGTAGACAGTTCTTTTATTAGCTTAAAGGAATTTTAAAAATACATATAAATGTACTGGTTTATGACTGATTTCCAGGCTTTATGTTAAGCAGTGTTTCCTAAGCAAATCACAAATGCTATAAGCCTACAGGAGAGATTAAAAGTTGGATCAGTCCTTAGATGAGAGTATAATGGATTGTCATTTAACAACTTTTTCACTGGAAAGAAATGAAGTAAAAAGTAATAAAGCAGCATTCGCACAGTATGCGTAAGTAGGAAATACATAATATTTCATGTTAAGTGACAAGTTATTATTAAGCCCCCTGGCATTCATTAGATTACCATTAATGGTAATGAAATTGTGTGGTATTTATGTAGATATTATATGTAACTCCAGGAATTTTATTATAATCTTGTGTGAATATATTTGTTGCTATTTGAGGCAGGTAGGTGGATATTTGCAATGACTACATGTTGAAACATTGTGATAACATTTTCAAATCAACCGTTTTTTTCTTATTTATCATCATTAAAGAGAAAACGTCTATTTTTTATTCTTTGAAAAATTACCTTGAGTGGAAAATTTTGTATTTTGAAAAAGTGCATTTTCTGTTTCTCCTAGTTACGCACTTTACCTAGAGAAAAGAGAAGAGATGGGGAGGGTGAAGCCTATGTGTGTGCTCAGGTTCCTGTGCTCTCTCCAGTATCTAATGCCGGGCCGTGTTCTGTCGTACCTCAGGGACTTCCCGCGTGCTAAGTGGCAAAGCTAGGAACTTCTTTCTGTTTAGAATGCTCCTCATCTCTTGTTTGCCCAGTGAGGTTCAGTTTGTGGTTCAGGGTCTGGTGTAACCAGCAAATCTTCTGCAAAGCTGAACCACACAGCAACATCAGGCACTTCCTTTTAGGTTTGGTAGCGCTTCTCAGACCTCTGATGGGACACAAGGTCTCTTACATTCTAATTGTTGGCTTGTATAGGTGATACCTGATCAGACTGCAAGCTCTCTTGAGAACAGAGATTTTTTAAGTCTGGAATAGGGTTTCACATATAGAAAGTATTCAATAAATGTTTGTTGTTATTATTTTATTTCTAACACTTGCCACAGTGTCTAGGTCAGTAAATTTTGGTGAAGTGAACTGAATATATTGCTTGTCTGGTATGTGTTAGGCATTGTCCTAGCTGCTTTTAACATAAACTAACTCAGTGAAATCTTGTCACAACACTTTAATTGTGGTCAAGATTTTATTTTTATTTATTTATTTATTCATTTTGGTGAGGAAGATTAGCCCTGAGCTAATATCTGTGCCCATCTTCCTCCATTTTGTATATGGGATGCCACCACAGCATGGCTTGATAAGCAGTGCGTAGGTCTGCGACTGGGATCCGAACCTGTGAAACCCCGGGCTGCTGAAGCAGAGTGTGAGAACTTAACCGCTATGCCACTGGCCGGCCCCAAGATTTCTTTTTAATTCCCACAGATAGCTAAGGAACTCTGAGAGGTTGATTGACCTGTCCTCAGTCACAAAGTTGTAAAGTAGTGGAATAAGATTGAAATCCAGGGTTTTCCAACTCAAAAAAACCACCTGTTTTTCACTACACCACAATGGCTCCCAATGGAAAGATTTAACCTTAGTATTTTTTAAAGAAGAGTAGCATTGGTTTCTTGAAAGGCAGAATATACCTGACTGTGATATGTATGTGGAACTAAATATATTACTGTCAAGTATATTTTTTTAAAAAAGTTTGTGGCAGCACTGGAAAGGATACCATCAAGAGGCCATGCAGGTTGAGGAATTTCTGGAAGAAGAGAAGCTGATGAAATTGGTTAGCTAGGAAAGCCAGCTAGTGCTGAAGCCTTGATATTGGCAAAGGAGAGAGTCCCTCTGAAATTTAAGAGGACAGGGCTTTCCTGTTCCCCGAGTTTGGAGCTTTAAGACTAGAAGGCTCAAAACAGCCTGACAGCATAAATGCCCAGCCTTTACCGGTGATTTCCTTTCCGAAAGGAAAGCCTTATTCTTTAGACACTTCTGAATTGTTTGAATGTCCTATCAAAAATAAAGATTTCCATTTTACCATACGTGAAAAATCAAAAGACTTCCAAGTTTGAGCTCCTCAAATGGTTGTTTTGAGACTTTTTAAACTGCTCACCCCAGATATTAATAAATATGTCAGAAATAGGGTGATTTATTTAGCCCTGACCCACCAGATGGGTGAGAAGGATGGTCACCCTTGGATAGCACAGCTGAGTCCTCTTTTTTTCATCCTCTTACTTAAATAAATGGAAAAATCTTTCATTGCTGGGTCTATGAATGAGTCATTGTGACTGATGGGATCTTTATTTGCATAATCTAGGTTGGCTTCCTGGTTTTGCCACTAGCTGTGTACCTTATCTTCATGTCTCCTCTGAGCCTTTGGCCTCCTATCTGTAAAATGATGTTGATAATGCCAGTCTTGCTAGGTTATTAAGATACTTAAATATGTAATGCGTGTAAAACAGGGGGAACTCAATAAAGAGGAGCTCTTCTTATTATCACATAGCTCTCCAAGTTTTTATTGTGTTTCTTTAGAATTCTCAGTGCCAAACCCTTTAGCCCTCCAAGGCTAGGTGTAGTCATCGGCTTTGCAGAGGGGTGGATGAGAGGGACTGTCAGTTTCCTAATAGAGTGTACACTAATATATCAATAGAATTCATCATTATCACCATCATCATCATGATGATTTCTTGGTGTGCCAGGGAATGTAAGTGTTTCACGTATGAACTGATGTTCATTTTCACAACATTCCTAGGACATCATTACCATTTTACAGATGGGGAAAAGGAACAGAGGGGTAGAGAATTTGCACAAGATCACAAAACTGTTAAGTTATGGAACTAGCATTCAAACACAGGCAATTTGGCTCCACAGCCCGTGTTCTTAGCACACCATGCTATTCTGACACTTTAAAAGTTAGAGGGTTTATTCCATAGTCTGTAATGTTGCTTCAAAGAGAATCTAATTTTAACCTGGTGAAGTCTATTAGCTGCTGTCTTTGATGTATTGGTCAGATCCTGCTCTCCTTATAACTCCTTTCTTGGCTGCATATGTCATTGGACATCAAATATATAAATACTCAAAAAGTGATGGATGCCAACAAAATAGTTATTTACAGTTTATACATATGTAATCTGTGTTCTATATGTTTGAGGGCTGGTTCGTTCTAAAATATCATTCTATATTTGACTTTTAGTTAAAGCAATTATAAGCTCTGCTCATGCCAATGTCATGCAGTTGCTAACATTTTCATGTCGTTGACTAGTGTATCCACAAGTAATGATTGAAATTTATCTGGCAATTTTAGATCTGTCACACCCAGGAGATGAGAGAAAAAAATTAAAATGTTTATGTCATGAAATCAGCTGAATCGAGAGAGAGAGATAGATGATACAGGAGCCTGTTAAAGCTGGTTTCTGTGTTCTTTCAACCTGCTTGCACCAATTTGGGAGCATTTCTTCACTTTTTGGCACAACGGCATATTTCAGGCTTATCTCATACCTTCCCTGCCCAGCCCAGGAATCAGCCATTTCTCTAAGGAGTTGTGGTTCCTTTTGGTGGGGAATGGTATTGGGAAACTGAGATCTGGGTCTGCAGATGGCTCTTGGAGCAGACAGAGCTAGGAAATATTCATTAGAAATCGGGAGTTTGTATCGATAACTCTAATTCCAATCCAGTCGTACAAGGTTCTTGCTTGTTTTCTTCTTTCCATATCTGTATCTCCCTTCTTCCATAGTAAGAACTCTGACTCCCAGCAGTAACACATTTGTCCATTTGCTCAATCATATTATATACACAAAATAATTTCAGAATAGCTGCGGTGGTATTTCATACCACTGTGAAAAATAAACCTTCTAAAATGAGTTCAAGATTTGTTGGCAGTTCTTTTTTTTGGCCCTCTAGACTGAAGGTATATATTTCAAGTATTGTGTTCAAAAGTTAAATGGATTAGCTTTGTCTTTCCTTCATAATAGTTAAGTTCTTCATTTGAAATACAATTGGCTTTGTTTCTGTTTGTATTCAGTTTTAGGTTTTTTTCTCCATCATCTTCATTGATTTAATTATATTTTTTGAATATGTAGGATGTTAACATGTTTCTAAAAGAAAAAACACCTCTTCCTGTATCCTTTCCACTTCACTCTTACAGGGGATCAATTCCACTGGTTTATGGTTTATGTTACTTATATTTCTTTTTTGCAAAATTACCAGATATGTGTATATTTTTAAATTTCTCTTCTTACACAAAAAGTAACATATAAACTCTTTCATGTTTTGCTTTTTTCACCTACCTACATATATTGAAAATCACTGCATATCACTTCATAGAGAGCTCGTTATTATTTTTTTAACAGCTATATAAGACTCCATTATGTGGTTTGTACCATATTTTATTCAATATTTTCTCATGTTTGGGCATTTTGATTGTTTCTAATATCTACAAATAATGCTGCAATAAATAATTTTGTGCATATTGCATCTTGAGGGTAACTTTATAGAAGTAGACTTCTGGGTTTAAGGCTAAGTGCATGTGTAGTTTTGTTAGACATTGACAAGTTCTCTTTCATAGGATTTGTACTATTTTTCATGTTTACCAGCAATATATGGAGGTGTCTGTTTCCTCACAGCCTCACCAACAGATTGTACTTTCATGCTTTAGAATTTTTCCAATGTGATAGGTGAGAAATGATGTGTTAATATAGTTTTAATTTCCATTTTTTCAAAACTATGAGTAAAGTTGAACATCTTTTCATATGTCCAAGGGCCATTTTAATACCTAATGAATTGTCTTCATAGCGTTTGCCCATTTTTCCATAATACTTTTGGTCTTTTTTCCCCTCAACTTTTAAAAGTTCTTCATATATTAGGGGTATTAGCCCTTTTCTGTGATATGTGTTGCAAATATTTTTCTCCTGGTATACAGTTGATCTCTTGACTTTTCTTACAGTGCTTTTGCCATTCGAAGTTTTTATTTTAAAATTTTTGTGTAGTTAAATTTGCCACTCTTTTTCTTTATTGCATCTGGTATTTGAGTCATAGTAGAAAGCCTTTCTTGACACCCAGATTATAGTGAGATTCGTCCATGTTTTTTTCTAATACTTGTGTAGTTTAATTTTCTATCTCTAATTCCATTTGGAGCCAGCCCTGGTGAGCTAGTGGTTAAGATTCGGCGCTCTCACTGCCACAGCACAAGGTTGTTTCCCTGTCAGGGAACCACACCTCTCATCTGTCAGTTGTCATACTCTGGTGGCTGTGAGTTGCTGCGATGCTGAAAGCTATGCCACCGGTGTTTCAAATACCAGGGTCGCCCATGGTGGACAGGTTTCAGCGGAGCTTCCAGACTAAGACAGACTAGGAAGAAGGACCTGGCCACTCACTTCTGAAAAAATTGGCCATGAAAACCCTCTGAATAGCAGTGGAGCACTGTCTGATGTAGCACCGGAAGATGAGAGGATGGTGCAAAAAGACCACGCGGGGTTCTGCTCTGCTGTCCACAGGGTCACTATTTTAATGACACTAATAACAAATCCATTTGGGGTTTATTTTGTGTGTAGTAGAAGTTATCGACCTTACCTTTTTCCCAAATAGTTATCCAGTTGTTCCAACACCATTTACTAAAAAGTCTTTATCCTGGAGTTCTGAGATACCACCTTTATCATATACTAAATTTCCATATGTGTTTCTGGGCTTTCTGTTCTATTTCATTGGTCTGTCTATTCACGTGTCAGTGTTTTGCTCAAAGAGGCTTTGTCGTATGTTTCAATATTTGGTAGGACTAGTTCCTCTCATAGATCTTTTTTTTTTTCCCCAGAGTTTTCTACCTATTTTTTCAGGTTAATATTTAGATATATACTTTAGTATCAACTTATCTAGATCTGGAAAAAAAACTTGGTATTTTTGTGGAGAGCACATTACATTTATAAATAAGCTTAGGGAGAACTGATATCTTGGATCGGAACTGGTGTGGCGAAATTTGGTTTCAGGCAGCTGCCATCATCTTCAAAAATGATCCCAAAGCAGTATCATTTTGGTGGAGCATATCCCTCAGAATTCATTCTCAGTTTCCTTATACTAAATTGTTGGGCTTTTGGAAACACGTTATCTTGTATAATGCAGGGCTAATTTTATGTAAGTATCAGGCTCCTGAAGCTTTTCCTAGGCCCATCTGTGCACTTCCTTACGAAATCCATTTATAGCAAGAACCCTGCTGAGTCACTTTAACTAGAACCCTTCACCTTCCATATCTGATCACCCTCAATATCTGATCAGGTTCTTCATCCTCCACCATCATTAGCCACCCCCCTCACCCCGACCCGCCAAATGATATCCAATCACCCTGGCCTGTGTTCAGCAAAGAATCCTGTTAGGTAGGTTTAACCAGAATCCCCTTTACCCTTGGTGTTTCCTCTTAGTAATTTTCCATCCACTGACCCCCACCCTGCTCCTTGGCTATAAATTCCCAGTTGCTGTGCTGTATTCTGAATTGAGCCCAGTTTTATATGGAGGTCTCTTTCCTCCTATTGCAATATCCTGAATAAAATCTATTTTTACTGCTTTAACTACTGTCCAGCCCAGGTTTTTCTTTGACAACATATATTACAGTGTATAAACTTTTTCAAGAATCTTTATTTTTACAATGGAATATCGGTTCTTGGAATACTTAAAACTGCAATTTTTTTTTTGTTGAGGCCCTGCACATAACTGAAAACTCTCTTAAAAGTCACACCTAATTACTTATGTATGATCCAGAGAGAATACTTTTGAAAAGCTGTCTAACTGATAAAAATCATTGAATTAAAACATGTTCATGAAATTATTCTCTATTTTTTGGTGATTTCATAGTTTGTGAAGGATTAAATGTACAATTATTTCATCAAATTGGATTTTTATAAAGTTAATCGTACTTAAATGCTAATTATTTTAACTAATTCTGTGGTTGACTTCTAGGCAGAACAGGGAAAAAAAACTTTCCTAAAGCCAGTAATGTATATTTCTTTTCAGTCTGGATTTTTAATTGGGGAAAGTGATGTACTGAAATAGGTCTACTCTATTGCATCTTCCAAAATCAATAAAAATTCATTTTATCATTATTATAAAAATCTGGTAAAAATAAATGGATGATATATTTGGTTAAATTTTCTTTTTTTTTTCTCTCTCTTTGCTCTCCTTTCTGCTTGTTCACTCTTTCTCTATCTACGCAGTCTTGACTTCTTTATTATTTAAATCCTAAAGTATTGAGGTGATTATTCTTGGCAGCAGGTGATTCTTTCTGCTAATTGCTGTTCAGTCAGTTTCAGCTGTTAGAAATAGAGATATGTTTACATTGTGTAGGCTGCGTGTGAATTTAGAAGTTATTGGGCTTGCTTGTTCTTTTAAGTTGACTATAGCATTGAGATTATTTTCATCTGTGTGCGTAAAGATGCACATCAATAAACTTTTGCTGATAATAAAGTAAAATTGATGCATTTTAAAATAAATTACCTAATATAATATCTCCAACTCTGAGCTCTGCTGGGAAGTTGTCAAATCTTATGTATGAAAGGCTTTTACCATTACTGTTACACATTAACTGGGCATGGTTTAATATTAATAGCTCCTGAGAAGTGTGGCTAACTGAGGTCTTTATTTCCTGTGTTTGAGTTGTTTCTTTGCAACAATTTGGCTGCTTTTCTGTATAAACTGGTTGTGAGTATACACAAGACTATGACAAGGTTCTGGGCTCTTAACTTTGATGAGCACCATGCCATTTCCATCATGCTGCACTCAAAACAGCACAGATGTGAGTCTGGGAGTGGCGTCCCCACTGCTCTCATGAGCCTTTGTTTGGAGAACACCCTGATTAACCTCCACCCTTCATGGTTCATTGACTCACTGATAGATCAAGTTTAAACTAGTACATATTAGCACATTTGTTACTAACAGAGGAACAGTTGGCCATTCTGTTTTACATTGCTGGTTCATTGCAAACTGGCGTGTTAAAAAGGTCTATACTCTAGAGTATGAATTGAGAGGTTACCAGAGGACTGAGAGCCAAGTCACTTGCATATTAATGTTGAAACATATCTATATTTTAATCTTGGATTTTCTGTTTGGGAGATGCTAATACTGTTGTAAAATTATGAATAAATGATAATTATCACTTTGAGATTCATTTTTTCAAGGAGTTCAGGGGATTTATGTGTCTCAGTATAAATTTCATATTAAACAGTTTGTCATAATTGGATGAGAGAAGACTAAGGTCATGAGTGCCTGATGGGTTGTATTGTCGCATTCTAAAAATGTTTTTCATTGAGTTCTTTGTAGCCAGTGATTTTACATAAATCTTTACAGTGCATTATATTTCTATGGTAATATGAACATATTTATTGTTTGGGCAAGAGGGCACATGTCTGTTTTCTTACAAACAAAATTAAACTGTCTCCTTTTTATTTAAGAAATAAATTAAATTTGTTAAAATTTAAAGAACTTTCTCTTCTTTCTTACCTTCCTAATCTAGTTTTCAAAGCGTCTAAGTGCTTTTCATATTGCTATAGTTCTTTTTATGAAAGATAGTTTTACCAAATCATTTGGCGGTCTCAACTGGTGAATTTTGTCTGGGCTTCATCTTCATTCACGGTGCCATCCCTTCGGCCACCTACTTCTCTGCATTTTTCTTTCTCTTGTGAGATGATGAGGCACAATTGCCCTGATGGGGCTGAGGGGCGGCACTCTGAATCTAAGCCTTGGATGAGACAATTGAAGTTACTTTTCAAATCCAACTAGTGCCCTGTGGACTAAAGGCAGTTTCTTTCAAGTCCAATCTCTGATTTTCATTATAACTGATGATTTGTTTCTAAAAGGCAAACTGATTTATTTTAGATTCTGAGCAAAAGGGTCAGTATTTATTTTCATTGCTGCTATAAAATTTAATTTAGAAAAGATTTCACCAGCTCTTAAACATAATTCTTTACTGGTTTTAAGTTTGTAGATATAGTGAGTAAGTATGAGATAGGAATTGAATTCCTTTTTATTTTTTAAAAGCTTAACTTGGCAGCAATAAGAAGTTGTTAGCTTTGCTGTGCTAAATGTTTCTTTCTAAATGTTTAGATGTCTATTGCAAAACCTACTTTTGATAAATCTTTGGGTCTTTGTATTTGCCTTAGCCTTTTTGTTTTATTTTAGGAATTAATATAAATGGTTACATTTCTGGACTTAGTTTATATCATAGCAATTTAAAAAGGAAAGATTTTTGCTTAAATAATTGTTTTGCAGTGTTGATCTTTTTTCTTTAATGCAATTGGAATTGTCGTTTTACAATTTATTTTTTCTTTAATCTTTGGTTTACTTTTAAAAATAATATAATTCAGTATATATATATTTATTGGGCATCTACTGTGTGCCAGATACTGTTCTAGGAACTAGTAATACAGCAGAGAGCAGAATCACAAGGTCTTTGACCTCGAGTAGTTTATATGCTAGCGATAGTGGGGTGTGTTAGTCTGTTCAGGCTGCTATAACAAAGTGCCATAGACTGGGTGGCTTTTAAATAACAAAAATTTATTTCTCACAGTCCTGGAGGCTGGAAGTCTGAGCTCAGGGTGCCAGTGTGGTCGGATTCCGGTGAAAGCCCTCTTCTTGTTGTGTCTTCACATGCCACAAAGAGAGCTAGAGAGCCCTCTGGGGTCTCTTATAAGAATACTAATCCCATTCGTGAGGGCTCACCCCTCATCACCTAATTGCCTCCCACAGGCCCTACTTCTTAATACCACATATTAGAGATTAGGATGTCAACATATGAATTTGATGGAGGAGGAGGGGGCACAAACATTTAGTCCATGAGAAGGAAGAATTGAAAAAAACAAATACATTTCTATGACATCAAGCGATGATATGTACTACCGGGCAATGAGACGGAAGTATTTACTATTGTATGCAGGGTGGTCAAAGAAGGCTGCATTGTCTGTGAAGTCTTAGAAGAGCTGAAAGCAATGGAGAAAGGGAGCCAAATGGATCTCAGAGGGGAAAATGTTCCAAGCAGAGGGAACAGTAAGTGTAAAAGGTTGAGCAGAAAGTCATGTGCAGAGTAGAGTCAGCAGGGAGCAAAGTAGTGGGAAATGAGGTCACAGAGGCAGCCGGGGGTAGAGCATGAAGAGTCTTGCAAGCTTTGTATGGTTTTCCACTTTTATTCTAGAAAAATGGGGAGCCATCTGGGAGTTTTAAGCAGAAGAGTGACATGATATAACTTACTTTTAAAATGGGTATTCTGCCTGCTGAGTGGAGAGTGGACTATGTGAATGGGTGACAGGGTTGAAGCAGGAGACCAGTTAATTGGGTATAATCCAGGCGAGAGACGGTGACTTAAATCAGGGTAGGAGCAGGAGAGGTGGTGTTGAGTACTCAGACTTTGGATTTGTTTTTGAAGACAGAGCTGGCTGGATTCGCTGACTTAGTGGGTATGGGGGATATTAAGAGAGAAAAAGTCAAGGATGACACCAAGATGTTTTTTACTTTATTAGGGAAAAAATGTCAAACATAGAAAATATAAAGAACATTATAATGGGCACCTACCTTTCTGTGACTTAGATTCTATAGTTCTTAACATTTTTCCACATTTGCTTCAAAAATTTTATTCTGTCAATGTATTTTAAAGTAAGTTATAGACATCATGACATTTATCCCAGAAATAGTTTAGCATGCATCTCTAAAAACACACATTTTACAAGTAACCAAATATCATTATCCTACCAAATGAATGAACAATAGTTGCTTATTATCATATAATAACTCGTTCATATTGAAATTTCCATCTTTTCCAAAGTGTCTTTTATAGCTGATTTGTACCAACCAGTGTTCAGTCAAAGATCTTTCATTGAATTAAACATATTTAAACAACAACACTGCAACATTCCTCTCCTTGTCTTTTTTATTCTCTCTGACATTGACTTATGGAAGAGACTAGATTATTTGTCCTGTAGACATTTTAGTGTGCATAAGGACACTTAGAGAACCTATTTAAACATGGATTATTGGTCTCCACTCCCAGAAATTCTGATTCAGTGGATCTGGTGTGGACCTTTCTAATGATGAGCTGCTAGATGATGCTGGGCTGTCATTCTGGAGACCACGCTTTGAGTACTTTGGCACTGCTGTACCACTATCTGATTGCTTCTTGATGTTATCATTTAATTTGTTCTTCTATTCCCTGTATTTCCTATAAACTGAATTTTTTTTTCTTTTGCTGAGGAAGATTCACCCTGAGTGAATATCTGTTGCCCATCTTCTTCTTTTTGCTTGAGGAAGATTAGCCCTGAGCTAACATCTGTGCCAATCTTCCTCTGTTTTGTAGATGGGTCACCACCACAGCATGGCTGCCAACGAGTGGTGTAGGTCTGCACCTGGGAACCGAACCCAGGCTGCTGAAGCGGAGCACACCAAACTTAACCACTAGGCTATGGGGCTGGCCACTAAACTGGATTTTTAATCTAAAAGCTTAATAGATTCATGTTGGAAATTTTGGGCAAGAACACTTCATAAGTGGTACTGTGTACTTCATATTTCATCATCTCAGGTCGTACATAACGTCTGACTATCCTGCTATTAACGAGACTGAGATGGATTCCCACAACTGAGATTGATCTCTGAGTCAAGGAGGTGACAGCTTGATTCCTCCATTGTAATGTTTCTATTTGAAACTAGAAGATAATTTGTTGTGTGGTACTCAGGGACCAGGGGAATATCTAGTTCTCAATAAATACTTCATCTAACTGTTTCAGCATGCATTGATTATCCTTGTCTGAACTAATCATTTAATTAGGGGTAGATCATAGAGATTTTCTATTTCAATCATTCTTTCTAAATTAGTGATATTCTTTTATAAAAAAAGGATGTTGCTTCCGTAACTGGTACTATTTGGTTATCCCGAAGTGTAGTGCTTATCAAAAGTATAAGATAAATGCTTAATGAGTTATTTTTAATTACCAATTTTCAGAGAAAGGTGAAGTTTCTGATTGGAGCAAGTGGAAGGATGAAATTGTCATTAAGTGAGTTAAGAAAGACTGTGGGTAGATAGACCAGATTTGGTGGGGAAAATCAGAATTTCAATTTTGAATATGTTAACTTTGAGATGTTTTTTAGACAGCTGTATTGATCAGAGTTCAGTTGTCTAAAACATAAAATATTCTAGCTATTTTAAATAGAGAGCTGTTTTGTACAGATAATATTATGAAAGGACTAGAGGAGAAGGACCTAGTACATCGAATATGCTGGTGGCCTACTGCTGTTGCTGCTTTCCTTTTCTCTCTTCATCCCACCTATGTGGTCTCATGAGACATTTTCTGTGACTGGAAGAAATAAATGGGGCCTACTTTAGTGATGGTTCTGCATGACATAATAAAAGTGAGCTACTGAAGCATTACAGCCGCTCTCAAGAGTGTTCCTAAAAGATAACAGGGAAGGGAAATCCTTCTGATGGGCAGAACTTCCAACAATTGACACTAGTTGTTAAGGAGTGATGGCCAGAGGGATTGATGTATATCAATGCATGGACAGTGGTTAAGAGCTTAGGCAGATAGTAAGGAACTTGGAAGAAAAGGATTGGGAGGTTGGTGACAAGAATGTATGAGGCAGAAGTATACGGATGACTATCACAGAATAAGAACAGAATATGAGATTTGTGTTTTATGTAAATGCTTACCAAAGAGAATTTATTCTGGAAGAGGAAATAACCAAGTAGGCAAGATGCCCCATTCTGTAGATGTCCATCAGCATCTTCTCAGAGCAACCCCAGGGCTTTCACAATGAACACATAAACCAAGTGGCCGTCAAGCAGGGATGGGAAAAATATATGGGTTTAACAGCAAGCACTTCTGCTCACCAAGGCTGACTTGACCACCATTGCTGAGTACTCTACCTGCAAACAGATCAGCCTTGAGCCTGGGATATGGCCCCATATCCCAGAGCAACCAGTCAACCACTTGGTGGCAGGTTCATTATATTGGATCCCCTCAGTTGTGGAAGGTCAGGGGTTTGGCCTCATTGCTATGAATGTTTACTTTAGGTATGGATTTGTATTTTCCTGTCCACCATGTTTCTACCAACACTACCATATTTGGCCCTACTAAATGCCTTGTTCAGTGAATGTACATCCTATACAATATTGCTTTTGATCAAAGGACTCATTTACATCAAAAGAAGTGAGGCAATTAGCTGACAACTGTGGAATTCACTAGTCTCACTGTGTTTCCCATTGTATTACATTGTATTCCACTTGGGAGATAAAATATTGTGATATTAAAGTATTTTTAGTTCCATAATCAGAATACATGGGTCTATGAACCAAGGAGTGAAGGTAGAAGTGTAAACTCTTACCTTCACCTCCAGTGATCCACTCATAATGTTTTTGCTTCCTGCCTCTACAACTTTGAACTCTGCTGATTTGGAGGTTTTAGAATGGGAGAAGAATACTTTCACATGGGAACATGACAATGGTTCAACTGAATTGGACACTGAGAAATACCTGGCCATGATATTGAACCATATGACTGACCAACAAATGAAGAAAAATAATAATTAAGTTGCTATACTGGCAAAGGTGATCAATTCTGATTATCAGGGGGAAATAGTGTTGCTCTTGCTACTCAGTAGGAGGATGATGTCTAGAACCCAGCAGACAATTTGAGCTGCTTCCTAGGAGCACGCTGAAATGAATGAGTACATTGTCTAGGAAAATAGAAATGGCCAAACTGACTCCGGACGACATAGAAAATCTAAATAGACCAATTAGCACCAAAGAAACAAATTTTTTTGGTACTCCTAAAAATGGCACCAGCTCTGATATTTTCACAGAGACATCTACCATACCTTTAAAGAACAGGAAACTCCAATACTATTTAAACTATTATAGAGCATAGGAAAAGAAGGGAAACTCCCAGATTTTATTTAGAGAGCTTGCATGAAAGTGATACCAACATCTGACAATGTAAGTCCAAAAAAGGAAAACTATAGATGAGTCTTACTTATGAGTGTCAAGAAACTCTTAATAAGAATAGATGGATATGGGGGCTGGCCTGGGTTTCGCAGATTTAAATCCTGGGTGCAGACTGACACACCACTCATCAAGCCATGCTGTGGTGGTGTCCCACATACAAAATAGAGGAAGATGGGCACAGATGTTAGCTCAGAGCCAATCTTCCTCAGCAAAAAGCGGAAGATTGGTAACAGATGTTAGCTAAGGGCCAATCTTCCTCACCAAAAAAAAAAAAAGTAGATATGTTATCAACATAATAAATATATATCTCATTTTAAAGCCTACATGAAGAAGCATTTGAGATATTTCCATTAAATTCTAGAACTGACAAGAGTATCCTTGATCAGCACTGTTAGTAGCATTCCTCTGGTGGAACCAACCAATGCAAGTAGACTAGAGTAGAAAATGAATTTATATGACAATTGAAAAGGGGAAAGTAAAATTACCGTTATTTGTAGATGAAATAATTGTTATCCAGGGAAATCCAAGAGGATAAAGGGAAAATCTATGATGAACAATGAGAAATTGAGGGAAATGATAGGTGTAGAAATTGATAGTCTTGATATATGCAGTCAAAAGTCAATTAGGAGATGGAATTAGGAACATATTGACAGCAGCAACAGAAAAGATAAAAAAGCTAGTGTTCAGTGTTTATCTGAAAAATGTTTAACATGTACGGTGAGACAAAGGAGATTTAATATAGAAAATTATACCATGTTTCTATACAGAAAGATTGAATCTCATAAAAGTGTTATTTTCTTTAAGATAATTTATATTCAATGAAATTCCAATAAAATAGAGAATTTTTTTATACTAGACAAATTGATTTTAAAGATCATGTGTGGGCCGGCCCCGTGGCTTAGCAGGTAAGTGCGCGCGCTCCGCTACTGGCGGCCCGGGTTCAGATCCGGGTGCGCACCGACGCACCGCTTCTCCGGCCATCCTGAGGCTGCATCCCACATACAGCAACTAGAAGGATGTGCAACTATGACATACAACTATCTACTGGGGAAAAAAAAAGGAGGATTTACAATAGATGTTAGCTCAGAGCCGGTCTTCCTCAGCAAAAAGGGGAGGATTAGCATGGATGTTAGCTCAGGGCTGATCTTCCTCACACACACAAAAAAAAGATCACGTGTAAAAGTAATCAAAAATAGACATGAAAATTCTTAAAAGTAATGAGACACCAACCCTACAAACTATTAAGTCATATTGTAAAACTATAACATTTAAAACATTATGGTACTGGCATATGAATAGATCAGTAGATCCCAGACTAGACAATTCAGAAGAGATCAAACACATTGAGAAATTTAATATATCTAAAAGTGGCATTTGGAACCTGTGAGAGAAGGAAGGATTACCCATTGTGTGATGTCGGGACAGTTAGCCATTTAGAAAAGGAAAGTCAAATCCCAACTTTAAACCTTCTCTCAAAATAAATTTCAGGTAGGATTAAATAAAATACAAAATTGACATTATAAAATTATGAGAAGAAAAATATAGATTTTTTTTGGTCACAAAAGGACACTTTTAAATATGACACAAAACCCATAAGCCATAAAAGAAATGATAGATAAATTCAACTATAGGTACATAAAAATTAAAACTTTCAGCATAAAGAAAGCAGCATAAATAAAATTAAAGGCACTAAATCACACACTGGGAAAAGTATTTGTAACTCTTATAACAAACAAAAGTTTAATTTGCTTACTGTATGAAGCACTGCTGTAATTAACATGACAAAGACAAAAAAGAATTGGCTAATGATATAAACTCACAGTTGATGGAAAAATAAAAGTAGCTCTTAAACATTTGCAAAGTTTCCCAGCCTCTCTCATAATAAGAGAAATGTAAATTGCAATTAGAGTGAGATGCAGTTTTTCACCTCTCAGATTGTCAAAGATCAGAAAGTTTGAAAACATCCTGGATTTATAAGGCTGTAAGAAAACAGATACTCTAAGTTCCTGGTGGAGTGTAAATTGGTAGAAATAATAATAGGTAAACTAATTGAACACTTACTATGTGCCATGCGCTTTTCTAAGCACTTTACGTTTAATTATTTAATCATCACAATTACCCTTTGCGAGAAGTACTCTTATCCCCATGTTACAGATGAGGAAATTGAAGAACAGAGAAGTTAGACAGTAACTCAACGTCACACAGGTGGTAAATGGAACAGCCAAGACTTAAGACCAATTACTTTTACTTTAGCATCCACTTTTTTTTTGGTGACAACACTAAATTGGTTCTGTGGCAGGTAATTTGGCAATATAAACTTTCAAGAGCACGTATCCTTTGATCCAGTGATTCTACTTCTAGAAGTTTGTCCTGCGGGTTTACGAGAATAGATGCAAAATGACATTCGTTGCAGCATTATTTGCAATAAAGGAAGATCGGAAACAACCTAAATATCCATCCCCAGGGGACTAGTTAATTAAACTGAGTTTCATCCATACGAAGACCACAATTTATTGATTCTGCCACTTTTTCACACATTTGACTACTCTTTGACTGTTCTGTTTCACATACTGTATCCAACAAGTAAACAAATCTTGTCAGCTCTCCTTTCAAAATATATCTAGAATCTGACTTTTCTTATAACCTCAACTTCAACCACTCCAGTCTAAGCAAAATCATTTCCCATCAGAATATGGCAACTGTTCTCGCTTATCAGTCCTTGCCCTTACGGTATCTACTTTCCACACAGCAGCTTTAAATAAAGTGAGATGGCACTCTATGTAGTGATATGGAATCTTCTCCAAAACATTGTAAGAGGAAAAGCAAGGTACGGAATTAGCAGGTGGGGATGCTGCCGTCTACGTACAAACTCACAGAACATAGGCAGATATGCATGACTTCCCGACTGGGATATGTTCTGAGAAATGCATTGCTAGGCTATTTTGTCCTTGTGTGAATATCATAGAGTGTACTTGCATAAAGCTAGATAATATAGCTGACTGTACATTTAGGCTATATGGTACTCATGAGACCACTGTCATATATATGGTCCATCGTTGACCGAAATGTTGTTATGTGGCGCATAGCTGTATATGCATACAATAGATTCTCAAAGTGATACCAGTAGTTTCTCCCAGGAGGGGAGCTGGATATCAGGGAGTGAGTTGAATAAGGAGATTTGTGTGTGTGTGTGTGTGTGTGTGTGTGTGAGTGAGTGTGAGAGAGGAAGATTAGCCCTTAGCTAACATTGTGCTAATCTTCCTCTATTTTGCATGTGGATTGCTACCACAGCATGGCTGAAGAGTGGTATAGGTCTGCACCCAGGATCCAAATCCGTGATCCTGGGCTGCTGAAGCAGAGCATGCTGAACTTCACCACTATGCCACAGAGTCAGCCCTTGAATAAGGAGATTTTGAGCCCCGTACCATGTGTATGTTTTAATCTGTAAAGAAAACGACTAAGCACGTGGTTCTCAAATATAGAACATTTGCACTGAGGTCATTTGGTAAAGAGCATAACCTAGTGTCTCAGACAGACGTGGGTTCAGATTCCAATGCTGACTGAGAGGGAAAGGGGCTTTGGAGCAACTCCAGCTCCAGGCAATTTTGCTCCTTCCCCAGCTTTGACATTGGCTGGAGGGAAGACAAAATTCATAGAGCTCCATGTGCCTGGGGTAAGACTCCACTCGCCTCCCTCCTAATCTCTAACCCCAACTGCTGCAAACAATTCTTATCTCTTTCACACCACATCTCTGCCTAAGGCCCTTCATCACCTGGACTCCCATCCCTCTAAGGCTCTCTCTGTGTACCCCCTAACCTGACCCCATCCCCTACTCTTTTTAACTCTAGACACCATTTTATTCTGCCTTGTGGAATGAATACCCATCATTAGCAAAATCTCCAATATTTTCAACCACTTTTCCAAACATTCCCCTCACTTTCTTGCTTTAGTAGAGAGACACAACTCTTCCAGGAGCTTATAGCTTCCCCTGAAGTCCTTTCAAGTGGTGGCTATTTTCTCTGCCATACATTTCATACAACTGGTCCTAGAGGTGTTGTCAATGTCTTCATGTCTTCCTTGCATCTCACTGCTATTTCGGGACCATTTTCTCAGCATACTCATAAAAATCCTCAGCAGTGACGCTCAATCCATCAGAACAACTAGCTAGCACTACTTGTAATCCTGTACAGAATACTGCATCCTTCTCCCAGTTCTTGAAGACTTGAGCTCCTATCTCACTGTTACTCCTTCCAACACTACTGCTGTCATAATTCTGTGTTTTCTAGATTTCTCTCAGTTTTCGACCTCTTCTCCTCCAAAGATCTTGATCTATGCTTTACTTCACCCACTTCCCATAATCCTATTTATAGAGCAGTGGTTCTCAAAATGTGGTCCCTGGACCAATATCGTCAGTATTACCTGGGAACATGTTATAAATATGAATTGTCAGACCCCACCCCAGACTATTGAGTCCGAAACTCTGGGGCTGGGATCCCTAAATCTGTTTTAAGAAGCACTTCAGGTAATTCTGATGAATGTGAAAATTCATCAGATCTTGTGATTGTGATTAACAATAACTCTCCAGTCTCAATTTCAAGCATCCTGCCCTCCATGTGTCTACTGACTTCTGTCTTCATAGCTCACCTGATCTACTCTCCCAACTCCTAGATTCTTCAACCCCATTGAGACCACAATTTATTGATTCTACCACTTTTTCACTAGTCCTTACCCCTCATGTCCTCACTTTCCCCTTATCCAGCCACACATTTGACTATTCTTTGTTCTCTTTCACATACCATATCCAGCAAGTAAACAAATCTTGTCAGCTCTCCCTTCAAAATATATCTAGAATCTGACTTTTCTTATAACCTCCACTTCAACCACTCCAGTCTAAGCAAAATCATTTCCCATCAGAATATGGCAACTGTTCTTGCTTTGTCAATCCTTGCCCTTACTGTATCTACTTTCCACACAGCAGCTAGAGTGATCCTTTTAATACCCAAGGTTATTTTGCTGCACTGCTCAGAATTCTCCATGCTTCTCCTCTCAGAACAGAAGCCGAAGTCCATATAAATCCCTACAAGGCTCTGGGTGATCTGACCCTCCCTGGCGAGAAAGTCATTTCTTCTGCCTTTATCCTTTCTCTCTCCCACTACTGAGCTGTATGTTTATCATTAGATTTTATTACCACTTGACATACTCTGAATTCTCTTGCTTATTTCTGTCTCCCACTATTGGAATGGAAGCTTCGTGAGGTCAGAGGCTTTCTTGTTTACTGATAGAGCCTCAGCTTCTAGAACCCTGCCTGGCAAATAGCAGGCATGCAGTTATTTGTGAATAAATGAATGGATGTCGTTGTTATCTATATGGACTAAGGCTAGCATCACCCTTTTATTCATTCATCAAATATTTGATCATCTATTATGTGCCCTGCACTTAGGAGATAGTACACAGAGAAGAATTCCAGAGAGTTTCCAGTCCAATAGGAAAAAACAAATAAATAGATGTAAAATTACAGCAGTGTGAGAATCAGGATTGGGAAGTGAATGGACCTGTAAGGACAAATGATGCCCTTTTATATATATATGTTTGAAGCCAACAAGCCTTCAACTACAAGGTGTTTACCCTCACACGCCCCAAATGACGGTTTCTCCTTTCCACAAACTTCTGCTATCCCCACATGGTCATGGTGTAGGAAGAGGGGAAATAAAAGTTGGTTTTTTTGGTAACAACATTTGGGGACTGCCATTCAGGGCCTAGACTCCTTCCGTACTGGATCTGCCCCTGCTTGGGAAATGAAGCACGGGATTCCAGTAAATTTACCAGGTGAGGTAAACCTAATTTGGATATTTAGTGTGTCTTGGGCTCTGGGGTTTAGAATAAGTTTCTTGTCCTGGTCATGTTTTAATGAAAGTGAGCCCTAGATTTATCTGCTTAGTCTTTCCTGATTAAAGGACAATAATACCTTATGGCAGTTTTTTGGGTTTTTTTTGGTGAGGAAGATCGGCCCTGAGCTAACACACCTGTTGCCAATCCTCCTCTTTTTGCTTGAGGAAGACTGGCCCTGAGTTAACATCTGTGCCAATCCTCCTCTATTATTATTATTTTTATAAGCGGGACGCTGTCACAGCATGACTTGATAAGCGGTGCATAGGTCCGCACCCGGGATCCGACCCGTGAACCCCGGGCTGCAGAAGCGAAGCATAGGAACTTAACCACTATACCACCAGGCTGGCCCCCAGGTTTTTTTTTTAACCTGATCCAGAATCACACAGTGCGTTTAGTTGTCATCTTTTTAGTCTATTTTAATCTGAACAGTAGCTCAGCTTTTCTTTAACTTTCATGGCCTTGACATTTTTGAGGAGTTTAAAATGCCTCTCAGCTCAGGTTTGTCTGCATGTTTCATCATGTTAGATGCATGTTACACACTTTGGGCAGGAATACCTGGAACGTGTGTGTCCTTCTCGGTGCTGTGGATCACATATCACGAGGCCCATGCATCCATTTGTACCATTCAGGGTATTGTTAACTTTGATCACGTGACTAAGGTCGTGTCTGCTGGGTTTCCCTTACAGTAAATGTCTCTTTTTACCATTTGTAATGAGAGCAGTAAGCAGGGACAGAATTTAAGAATAAGTAAATATTTTGTTTCCCAAGTGACTGTCACTGATGGTTTTAGCATCTATTGCTGATTCTTGCCTGAATCCATTGTTCTTATGATGGTTGAAAATAGTGATTTTTCTAACTCTGTAATTTCTCACATTTTTATTAGTAGTCATTCTTCCATAAGACAGAATTTTCCCTTCTGCCCTTTAGTATGATATATTACTGTCTTTATTCCATTTTGTATTGTCCCAGGTTTGGCCAGCGGGTGTCCCAAGATATTGGATCCTTCATCAGAGTTTTTATGTATAAATGATATAAAAAAAATAGTTAATAGAGGCACATAGAGGAAAGTGGGGGTGAGAAGCTGGAGAGGGGAATTCTGTTGGTGATTAGGAAAGGCTTCAGTGAGAAAGCAGTATTTAAAGTGAGCTTTGAAAAAAGGGTAGAATTTTCACAGAAATAGCAATAAGGTAGAGTGGAAAGGGAAAACCGTCTGAACAAAGAAAGGCCTGGTATTCCCGGTATTTGGCAAGTAATACAGTGGGGCCGGAGCATGGTGGGGAAGCTGAAATGTGAACGGAAACCTCTGCACTTAGCTTCGTGCTTTTGCCCATGCTGGTCTCACTGCTTATAATTTCCTTGCTCACTCCATCCTTGCTGTTTTGCTAAGAGGTAGGATGAGGTGTGAGGAGTGAATTCTAAGTGAAAACAGCATAGCCACAAGCCCCACTCAAATACTCCCTTCTCCAGGAAGCCTTTTCCAGTTCCCTAATAAGAATTAACCACCCTCCTCTATACACTCCCATGGCACCTTGCGCCTCTCTGTTAACAAGTCACTCTGCCTTGTGCTGTGTGTATTTGTGGCTATATCTTCCTCCTTTAAAGCATGAACCACATCTTAATTGCTTTGCCCCTCTTTCCCGTGCTCAGCACAAATGCTCAATAAATGTTTCTTGAATATGTGAGAGAGAGGAAGGAGAAGTGGGTAGGTTGGTGTTGGTTGGAGGAGGGCTCTGAATGGCATTTGAAGGGATTCAGGCTTGCTGTGCACGCAGCGATGAGCCATGGCAGCTTTTGAACGGTGCAGGGCTCATCAGAGCTGTGATGCCAGAGGGTGTGGCGGAAGGGGAGGTGCCCGTGCAGTGGCCCCGGAGAACGCTGAGCCACAGGGCGACAGCCACAAAAGACAGAAGGCATGGAAACAAATAGTTACCAGCTCACAAATTTGGGCACTCATTTGAATGCAGGAATTGAAAAAAAGGAAGGAATTGAGCACCGTTTTGAGGTTTCAAGACTGGGTAATGGGGAGACTGACAGAGGCTTCTACCTAAAATAGGGAGCCCAGGGGCAATTACAGAGAATTTAAAGAGTTCAGCATGGTCTTATCTCTTCCTCACCCAGTACTTACTCTGAATTCAAAACAGAATGTGCTCTTGAAAGATTTTATTGTATCAAATGTGGTGAGAAATGAAACATTATCTCTACTTGAAGCACAAAAAACTGACTTTGGTGTAATGGACATTTTTCATTTGGCTTTCCTAATGGTTTTATTAAAAAAGGATGTTAGTAACTGCTTTTTTAACCTTGCAACTCGGCCCTGTGAGAGCAGCTTACCATGAAAGAAACAGTCCTCAGCTTTCTTTTGGCTCCTCTGGCCCTCCTGCCCCTTCCTAACAACAGAAAATTTGCTTTGCACCTGCTCCAACTGGGTTCTAAGTGATAAGCATCTTGCAAGCCCAGAAAATTGTAGTATCAAATCTCAGCCCCAACTGTGAGGCAGCACTATCATCGAATCCCCGCTGAGAGGCGTTGCTTTCCCAGTTCCCAGGGGAAGAGTCCTTTCTCCTCTGGCCCCTTTTCAGGCTTGAACTCCAACCTAAACCCTCTTTTTAGCTCCCAGCATGCATTGCTCTGGGTGCTGGCCCTGACCCGGCCCTGCTTACACATCTGCAACCTGGGCTCATCCGCAGGTCAGGCCTGGGTAGCCCTGGGGTCAGTGGAGTGCCTAATTCCAATAATGAGGGCATTTATCTAAGGAGAGAATATGGACCTCTCTCTTTGTTACAGTCCATTGCTTTTTTCCCCAGAAACAAATGCTAAAGGAACATTTCGTATATTATCTGTGATTTGGTAATAGTATATAAACATTGCCTAATATTCACAAAGTTGCTTTCATTCATTTCTTCCTTTATAAATTAAATGTTTTGTTATCACTCATTATTTATTTTAAGAAGGATATACCTTTCTCACTGTGAGGAAAATGTAAATATTTTAAAATAGTGGTATATTCAGGAAAACTCTTGTAAGAATTTCAAATAAAAATAGCAAATGCTATTTAAATGGGTGTAGAGCATTCTAACTGGACTTAGTGTATGGTTTTAAAGGGAAAGAAAAAGTACTAACAGAGACTTTATAACTTTCTCTTTATGTTTTCCTCTTAGGTTTTTCAAACAGACCAAAGTCATTAAAAATACTCCTTAACCCCCAAAGCCACAAAAAAGAAGCTACTCAGGTCTATTATGAGAAGGTTGAACCAC
Source organism: Diceros bicornis minor (assembly GCF_020826845.1). Lineage (NCBI taxonomy): Eukaryota > Metazoa > Chordata > Mammalia > Perissodactyla > Rhinocerotidae > Diceros > Diceros bicornis. The sequence goes on along the minus strand of NC_080749.1, from coordinate 61,601,814 downwards.
TGTTGAAAATTGCAGGAATAAAGACTGATGTAACAAGTAAGTTCTTTTCAGAATATTATTTTGCCACTTAAAAAATCATACTTAAGGAAGCAAAATGACCTGAATTTATCTTAATCCAAATTTCGGAAGCTGCTTGTAATGTCTAAAGCATTTTTACGTGCTTCCATAACCGCAGTCAACTCCAGGATTATAATTTAATTATTTTGTTTTCTTTTTTATTGTGTTATTTTTATTAGAATATCAATATTTTTCTCTTTAGACCATTTTTCAGGCTTTAAAAATTATTAGGTATCATTTTAAAGGGAGCTGCACACTTTTTGATATCTTCATTGAGACGTTTGCTATTTACGCAGTATTTCTGCAGTTTGGCAAGGAGTTGCTTTTTGCTCACTTAAATGTTTGATGCCTTTCCATGGAATCCTTCATTAGGAGGTTTTTGTTCTGACTCTGACCCCTGCTGGTTAGGTCAAAACTAAGCACTTAACTGCTGGTTTTAGATGAATTTAGAGAAGCCAGAAGCTTAAATTCATTGTCTAAAATAAGAAAGGTGTTTAAGTTTGTTCTGAGGAAAATAGAAATTGGCTAATGCTAAATTTAATAGAAGATTAGTAAAATCCTTTTCAATTTTTGAGTTTGGTGACCAAATTTCTTTGTTTCCTTGAGACTCTAATTTTTCCCGTGGGGGATGGACTGAGAGGGAGAGTTGATGCCTTCGAAAATCACACCCTCAATTTTTCTGGTCTTATTTCTATGTAGCTTCACTGACACACAGTGTAAATTTGTATTAAATTTTAATTGATGAAGAGTATTGCATATTAAGCCTACTCAGGAGACAAGACCAGAGTGCACTTGGAATCTCCTAGTCCCGAATATAAATTCCTGGGGAGGGGATTCAGTGACCTGGCTTTGCTCAGCTGTAACCAAGGGAGATGGGTCTCACTATATAAATAAAGTCATTGAAGCCCATATTTCATGACTTAATATATTAGGGTAGTAGGAAGTTCCTAAAAAAAAAGTTTTTAAGGCAATCTTTGTGGGAAGGTCAGCTACCCCAAAAGGCATCTACTACAATGGAGGTTCGAAGAAACTACCATGAAAAACTCAAGAGGAATTTCTGAATTAAAATAAAATTGTAGTGGAGGAGTTAACCTTTCATCTTTGTGATTTTTGGATTACTTAGAGGTGATTTATAAGACAAAGAAACAGTTCAGATCTATCATTCCTTTCCACTGAAGATTTTCAAAGATTGGTGGAAGGAAAAGTTCGAAATTCATATTATAATGAGATAATTAAAAATTGAATAAACTTACTGGCAAACTCAATAACATTATTTTGTTTCATTGATTTAATATCCAGAACAGTTTTACATGGATATTACTATGTATCCTTCAGTTCAAGAAACTCTTGTTGAATGCTTTGTGTTAAACAATATGCAGAATGCAAGGTGAATAAGGTGTACTGCCTGCTCTTGAGTGACCTTTAGTTTATTAGGGATCCAAGTACAATCATGGGTTGCTTAATAATGGGGATACATTCTGAAAAATGCCTTGTTAGGTGATTTCATCGTTGTGAAAATGTCATAGAGTATACTTACGCAAACCTAGATGGTACAGCCTACTATACACCTAGGCTATATAGGACTAATCTTAAAACAACACGATTGTATAAGCGATCTATTGTTGACTGAAACATCATTATGTGATGCATGACTGTAGATATTTGAAATAAATATACTTTGGATATACATAAAAGAACTCTGGTGTCTCAGAGGATGATATTAATTTTGATCAGAAGACTCAAGAAAATTATTTGAACTGGACACTTGGACTGGACAGTTTTGGAGAGTCAGAGAAAGCAAAAAATGGTTTTCTGTTCAAAGCAGAAGAAAAGTGAGGGAAAGAAGGCAAGCTAGCAGGCACATACAAGTGGGGTGTGTATGTGTGTGTCGTACCCATAACGTTTTGGGAGTTCTTTCATAACTTTGCTTTGCCTTCCTCAGTTTTGACTTCATCTTAAATCTGGTCCTTTCCATCATCATAAAATGGCTGCCAGTGGGTCAGATCCTTCTTTATTCCAATCTAGTGGGGTGGGGAAAGGTGTGTGTATGTGAGAGACCCAACATTCTCTAATCCTGAACAGGGATTAATATTTCTTCCTTTCAGTCTGACTAATATAGGAGGTATGCCCAGTCTGGAGCAATCACTCTCTTAACTATCAAGACCCTTTCCACTGGCTGAGGGTGCGACCCCCTTTTCCTAAAGGCTGAGGATATCAGAACTGAATTTGTGTTCTTTTAGTGAGGAAAAAGGGCAGAAGGGCTACTGGGAAGGTTCCCAGCAATGTACAGTAGAGGAAATTTGAGTCCAGATTATGGAGGGATCTTTATGCTATACTCAGGAGTTTACTCGTCATTCATTGATCCCAAGTTGGTGTAAATTTTTTATCGTAGTGTTGTAATCTGGTTTAGCAAGGATGAATCTGCTAGTAGAATAGCGATTAAGAAGAGAGAGAGATTGGAGGAAAGGAAACTGGTACATGAGGCCTGACCTAAGGCAGAGGAAATGATAGGAATGTGCTTTCTTTCTTAAAACACTTGTACTGGAGAGAAAAATATGTTCTAAGACTTTTTTTTTCCTAAATCTGTAAATGTTATTGAATATTATATTTAGTTTAACATAAAATAAAATTGGAGTATTACGTAAAGGAAACTTAGAATTTACTTATATATTTGTGCAGAATGGCTAATTATTAGCTGCCTAACACTCCTCCTACAGGCAAAATTATAAAATTACATCTTTTGCTTATAAAACCGTTTTAGTATGTATATTGGCTAAATATTTATATAAAAAATATTTCCTATTTGTGTGAAGGACTGAATAAACATGTGGATACTTCAAAAATTTTAGAATCTTCATATCTCACAGTGTAGTTTTGTAGTTTGAAAAAGGTAATATATTTGAAACTACCTTATATATTATAAATTACTATAGAAAAATGGTCGTACTGCTGCTGTGCATTTCATTTTCATAAGTTATGCAATAGTAAGATTCAATTTACATTTTAAAAGAAAAAATATCTTATATGAAAGACTAAGGAAGAAAAAGTACATATTTTGTGCAAGTCCAGGGTGACCATTGTTTTAATATATCTTATGTGCCTTGCTGAATCCAAAAGGAGTGTGAATTACATAATGTATTCTATATGATGTTGAATTCATTAGAAGATAGTGCCATACAAATGAGGCATGATTTGAAAAATTGTAGCTAGATATATACATTATAAAGAATTTTTTTCTATAAATTTCTTTTAAAAATGACTAGCAAAAAAAATAAACAATCTGATTAAAAAATAGGCAGAGAATCTGAATAGACAGTTTCCCAAAGAAGACGTACAGATGGCCAACAGGCACATGAAAAGGTGCTCCACATCACTAATCATCAGGGAAATGCAAATCAAAACCATAGTGAGCTATCACCTCACACCTGTTAGAATAGCTATTATCAAAAAGACGAGAAATAACAAGTGTTGGTGAGGATATGGAGAAAAAGGAACCCTTGTGCACTCTTGGTGGGAATGCAAATTGGTGCAGCCACTGTGGAAAACACTATGGAAGTTCCTCAAAAAGTTAAAACCAGAACTGCCGTATGATCCAACTTCACTTCTGGGCATTTATCTGAAGGAAACAAAAACACTAACTTGAAAAGATATCTGCACCCCCATGTTCACTACAGCATTATATGCAATAGCCAAGACGTGGGAGCAACACAGGTGTCCATGGATGGACGAATGGATAAAGAAGATGTGATACACACACACACACACCAGAATATCATTCAGCCATAAAAAAGAAGCAAATCTTGCCATTTGTGACAACAAAGGTGGACCTTGAGGGTATTATGCTAGAAATGTCAGAGAAAGATAAATACTGTATGATCTTACTTATATGTAGAGTCTAAAAAACCAAAAAAGAAAAAAACCAAACACATAGATACAGAGAACAGATTGGTGGTTGCCAGAGGCTACTCTAGGAAGAGGGCATTTTCTTGTCTTGGGCAGTGGGGAGTGGATGATGGAACACAAAAAGAACAATATAATTGAGAGGCGATATATGTGAAGGTGGAAGTGATGGATTCCATTTTGAGCTTACTAAGTTTGAAGTACCTATAGGACAGGAAAGAAAATGACATCTTAATATCTTATCTCATTAGAGAATTTTATCACCAGACCAAGAAATGTTTCCTATGTCCCATACATTCTCATCTGATTTTACTTAAGTCTATTTCTTCATCAACATTCAATATCAACCTCAACACTTTACCCTCCTCCAGTCTTGTCTTCCTCAGAAAGTAATATTTAAACTGAAGGTTGGGGTGGGTGGGGGGTCCCAGCAGTGAGAACTGTGTGTTCAAAGACTTGTAAATAATAGAAACTCCTAAAAGGGACATAAGATGTCAATCTCACTGGGAAAGGAAAGTAGATGAAAGAAAAGGCTAGTAACTTTCTTTTGAAACTGCATTTGTCAGCAGTTCACTCTTCATGTTTGTCTAGTGTGGGATGATTTGAATCTGGCTTTCTGATTCCAGATCACATTATATCCTATCTGAATACAAATTTTGATTTCTTCTACTATATCTAACTAGTGGTCCAGATTACTTTCTATCCTTTTTCCCTACATTATTTTTCTTTATAATCACTTATTACTATTTTATATTGTACACTCTTTTTTTAAATTAGTGTGTTTTATCTGTCTCCAGAATGTAATCTTTCTGAGGCCAAGGACTTTATTCATTTTGTTCATTGTCCTAACATATTGTGGTCAGGTTTCTTTCATCTTTTCTAACTCTTTGCTCCAGATAAGTCATTTATTTAACTTTTACAATGTCACTTATAAGATGACTATTATTGGATAATTTGCACCAATGTATAGACAGTTTCCACCTGCAGTATAAGAGGAAAAATAAACTATTTCAAATTTTTCCTAAATAAAAATAGCATTCAGCCGCAACATAATTTTAAAGCTAATTTTGTGTTGGATTTAAAAAGCTTTACCAAAGTAAGCTTTGGTATAAAAGCAAGACTTGATAAATCAGAATTTATCCTGATTCTCAGCATAAATATTTCTCCATAATAGCCTTAATCATTTTTAATGTATGTATGTAAGACATTTGATTATTTTGCTTTTTAAAGTTGCAACTACTTGCTGAGGTTATAAATGAATGATCAGTACACAATCCTTTATGATAACTTAATCTTCCAAGTTTATTAATATTAATATTTTATATTTAGTTTTGTAGCTTTCTTCTGATTAGAATTTAATAAAGAGAGGTTTTATTCATGTGAATATTGATGGCATTTGAATAAACTATGGGAGAATTACAGTATAATGCTGCTGGATACAGAATGATTCTTTCAGACACCAAGACTAATAATTTTTAACAATATCTAAAAACATTGTAGGAAAAGCTTGAACCATGCTGGCACCAGGGACAGACAGGCATGAAAGATTAATGTAATCTTGCATATAATGATGCACATTCTTACACAAAAAATCCATCTACAGTGTCATGTCAGTCAGCAGAAATCTTTGATGGGTGGATACAGCTGGGCTGTCTCTTCTGGCAGAGTTGCTCTAGAAAATGCTAAATGTGGTTGGGATGCTTGGTGCCATTTGCAGTGTGCCAGTTTATCCCGTCTTCACTGGCATTTACAATACTGCATAGGGCATCAGAACTGCAGAGACAGCGATAGGGAGTGACAGATTCATTTCCTCAGAGGATCTGGCTCTGGTGGGCCTGTGCCACCCTCCTCCTTGGTGTTGGGTCTGTTATCATTGGTGTTGGCTTTGCCTCATATTTTCACATCCAACTCCTCCTCTTTTTAGTCTAGCAGTTCCAGATACACATTCTTCTAGTATGTAAATCTTACACTAACCTTTCAACTAATTTATTCATGTAAGGTTGCCAAAGAAATTTAACATTGACTGTTTGATGCCAGCTAATATGCCTTATTTTCAAAATACTGCTGCTCTTAAGCTTCTGATTTAAAGGAAATGTGTCTTATTTAGGGAACACTAAACAGACAGGCACCAAGATAAATGATCTAACTGCTATGTGTGGGATATCCCCAAATGACTTATGTAGTTGGAACAAATATATAACCCTGTTTTACATAAAGCCATAAAACACATCAGGCAAGTAACACTTAATTCTCTTTCCCATGATTAAAATATAAATATTCAAGAATAAATGTTGTTTTATGACCTGACCATATGTTTATCATATTATTTTGCCAAACCAAGTTAAAAAGTGTAGATTATTGTTTAAAACTTGCACTTTTCTGTGTTTTTTTTTTTTTTAATAGTAACACAATATGAAGGGCATGCTCTGTCACTGCTAAAGGAATGTGAACTACAGGGATTTGATGGGTAGGTTATATTATTAATCTGTATCTTCATATAGCTTATGTTATTAAATGTTTTCGTTAGTTTTTAGCCACATATTTGGGACCTATAATTCTTAAAAGATTGTGATGTATGTAATTAGGTTCTATTTCATTCATACTTGTGTAATAACAATTAACGATAATAATGATAATATGGCATAGTCATCCACGCTCAGGATTGGGTAGGAAAGCAAAAGGAGAGATCTAATTATAAGTACTGGCAAATCACAGGATACCACCTTATGCCTTCCTGATGTGCATACATTTGCATCTACAGTCCTTAATTCCTGGCTTTAACCATGTGAGTAGCTAGGAAAGCATTTATGGAAGATATTATATTGTTCATATGGCATAACTGTACTATGATTGTCATTTGCAAATTTATTGATAGTATTAATAGCTACCCACTGGTTAATTTGGCTATGATAGAGGATAAATATTTTATAAAAATAAATATATTATTTTCAGAATGAATAAAAGATGCTAATTTTAATTATCTTCTATAATGTAGTGCTACCAAATAAGTGTGTTCTTCACAGTTGTTTGCAATATATTGCTGGAGTGTGTAGAAATTGTTCACTGGCATGCAAACATTAGAAACAAGGCAAGTGACATATCCTTTAATACTATTTGTAGAAATTAGGTGAATCAATTTGCTATAGTGCTGAATCAATGTGTAAGACAAAAACATATTCTTGTAGGGAAGGATTGTTGCAAGGGTGGATATTTCAGAATTTTAAATGGTGGCAAGTATGTGAATTATTCATGTCACATGGTGTTGGGCAGGGGTCAAAAAAAGACTCAAGATCAGGAAGGGCAGTTGGGTCTTTCAACCGAAGTGAAAGGCTTTACTCTTCCCAAAGAGCTGTTAGAATGTTTTGGGGAGGAAAGTGACGCAATCAAAATGGAGCATTAGCAGGGTTGTTTTTCATAACTACTTAATACTTTTTGGAGAGAAAAAATAATAGTGGATGAAGAAGAAAGTTTGGTAAGTAAAACAATTTTTCAAAAAGGAATTTAATTGCGGGGGTAGATCTAGATGGCAATATTATATAAATATTGAGGCTGAAGAGTGTGAGGTAGGAGATTACTTCACAGCTTTATACTTAGAGCTAGACAAATTGATTCATAGGCTACACTTAGGAAATTATCTTGCAAGTATACAATTTGAGAAAAGTCATTGGAGAAATCATGCCCACCAGCTGTCTACCTTAACATGATGCATAGTCCTGAACCACAGCTTTTGACTATATGAGGGTGGCTGCGTTGCAAATAAGTCTTAGCTTCAAAGCAAAATTATATAAATAATGAGAATAACAGATATCATAGGTATGAGACCTGGTCTTGCCCTTCAACATTATGAAATGTTCCACTAAATGTGATATCTATAAATGCGTTCTATTGGTAATTATACTATGGCAAGGATTAAGAACAACTTTGCAGAATGATGAAAGATGATTGCTCAAGTGCAGTGTAGTAATATTTTTCTCTTTATCTGAGCATAATTCTTGTTTATTTCATGTGGCACGTGTTGTTATTTGCAGTGTGGCACTAAAAGTTATGTAATATATAGATCCCTGACTTATTACTCATATATTTTTTAACCAAATAATTTGGCCTAACCATTGTATGAATTGAGTTTCAAAGACTTAACTGTTTCTGAACTCTAGCATGCTAATGTATTTAGGACATATGATAGTTTAAAATTTCTATTGAAAGTCATGTATTTTCTAAGATCCTTTAAATAGTTCATTTATTTTCACGGGCCCAGTTTTTCGAGTAGGAGCTGATATGGTGGTTGGGGATAACTATCTTAATAAAATGGTAATTTCAAGTTACTCTATTTAGAATTACATAGAGAGATATTTGAGGAGAACAATGGAAACATTGGTTCTTTAGGCACTTCAAAAGAACAATTCTCTAACAAATAGAATTGTTTGAAAATGAAATTCTCTGCATTCTTGAGTTCCCTGTACTTGAATCTGTTTAAAGAGTGGCTATAGAAGTACTTTTTGAGAAGTGTATACAAGAGACTCAAGGATGGGATAAGGTGACCCCAAGATTCTGTTGGATGAGAGAGGGGCTCACATTCCTTCAAGGACTCAAGCCTGAAGCATCTCTGCCTGACTCTAGTGGAGCTATTGATAGGGAGTGATTAGAAAATCATCTAAAGGTTTTTGGACACACCAGAGAGGTTAAGGTCCAAGAAAGATTCTATGTACATTATTCAGTAGGGCAAAATGATTAGGTAAATAATGTTTAAAAAATGTTATTTGTTAAGATCTTGGAGTTTTTTAATGAGTTACATGTGTTTCTGTGAAGACATATTGTGACATATTTCTAAAGCCAACAGGAACAGTATATCAGTACTCATGACAGTTGGTGTGCAACTCCAGTGTGTTCTAGTAAACACTCTCAGATCCATTGCAAAAATTTGTAGGAGTATCAGTTTCCATATTGCCTCCTACATACTGGGCATGAACAAAAAGTTTTGTAAAGGCAAGAGAAAGTGTAATAGCAGGTGCATAGACTTGAAACAGTTGAATTTATAAGTGTGAATACAGTTAAGTTCATCTATAGCTCTTATGTAATTATAAATATACTAATATTTTCCTTTCTTATTTCACACTGTTTTTTAAATTTGAATTGGTTGATTTACACAGTTTTTTTTTTTCTTTTGTTAATTTCATTGTTAACTAGACCCACAATAATCTAGACATTTTTTGGCTAACATTGACATTTTATCACCTTGACCATGATATTTGTATTACTAAGTAAGGTTGAAAAAAAAAGTGTCCTTTTTCAAAAAAGGAAAAGTTTAAATCAAAAATTCAATAATATATTAAACATTTCAAAGATGATATTGGTTGATAGATAAACACCCACATAAAATTTTCTTAATCACTTTTTATAAAGAGAAATGAGATATTAGCCCCTAGTTGTACTTTTCTAGACAGAATCATTCTACATGGGGTCATGGCAAGAAGGAGTTTACTTATTCTGAAAACATAAGATATACCACGTGCAAAGGATTAGTTACACTGAAGTTTATATTTTAGGGTAACTCTTAAGTGTGGTTAAGTTAACTTATTATAAAAGCTGGAATTTTTTTTTTTTTTTTTTTACCTTATAGCATCCAGACACTTGTGATATGTTTATATGAAGTATATTTTCTAGATTGAATAACTATACCTGGAGATAATCTTAATGACCTAGTAGTTGTCACCAAAAATAAATGTATTCCTTCCTCACTCATTCACTTCCACATTGGTTCTACTGGTAAACTGATTTTCAAAATAATAAAACTCTCATAAGGCTATTTTCGTTAGGGTTCATATATAGGAAAGGAGTATAATATATTGAATAGAGTGCAATCTCTAAGGCCAGTTGTCTTGCTTCAGATCCTTATTCTATCACTTATGATCGTGCGACCTTGGGAGAGTTACTTAATCTTTCTATGCCTTAGGTTCCTAATCTGTAAATTGAGGGTAGAAGTATCTATTGCATACAGTTATTGTTCAAATTAAATGAGTTAATATACAGAGTACAGTGCCTGGTACAGTAATTCACTAAATGTTACTTTATTATCATCATTTGTTATAGTTTCAAAATGTTTAACACATCATGTATTATGACAAAATTTCAAGGGTTTTTGTAGCGGAGCATGTTCATAGACAGGCCATCTCTGCTAACTCGAGCAGTGGGTTAACATGTCCACGATGCTATAACTGGATGCAGGATTCCAGGGGTCACATGCTGCCATACTCTATGGAAGAGTCAAGTTCTTTGGTGCTAAGTTAGTTCCTTTGTTGGCTGACTTATGTGCTCCTTTTAGGGACACACACCACAGCAGGTAGACAGGCATGGATCTGGGAGTTATAACTAAGTTCACACAATGTTTGGAAATTTGCTCATAGAGAGCTTTGAAATCATACAGAGAAGGTTCGAATCAAACTTTGGCTTCCCCATTTATAAAGATGAGGCTAAAGCCTATTTACAGAATTCTAAGTATTTGATAGAAAAGAGCCAATGTATTATCTGACATAAAGTTGGCCCTCAGTAAATATAACTGTTTTTCTCTGAATCAGTGGCCACTTTATGAATCCCTGGAATCAATTCAGACATGAAATAATACCCCTAGCCAAAAGTGGGACCTGAGTCATATGCCGTATCCTGGAGTCACTTCTAACTATGTGCCCCCATAGAGCTGAACCTCGGCTAGGTGCAGGAGCTGGAAGGCTGAGAGCAAGGTGGAGGGAGCTGATGGAAAAGAATACCCTCAGCCTCTGGATTCATCAACCTCTGGAGCTTTTTAATCTTAGGAAACCAGTAACACCTGCTGATTATGCCCCATAGACTGTTTTGTTTGGCACGTAGACTTTTTAAATATACAGTCATGCGCTGCATAATGACATTTCAGTCAATGAAGCACTGCATATACAATGGTGGTCCTGTAAGGTTAGTACCCTATGGCCTAGATGTGCAATAGGTTATACCATCTAGGTTTGTGTAAGTACACCCTATGATGTTCACACAACAACGAAATTGCCTAATGACACACTTCTTAGAACGTGTCCGTGTGGTTAAGCGTCACATGACTATATTAAATGCGAGTTGCTAGTATTTACAAATTAGGAGACTCACCCAAAAATCAGGATCTGTGGCTTCACTACAAAAATCAGAAGATGTGGTCCTCTAGGCCTGCCTCCCAGATGATGTGAGTGGGCTGGAGCTGAGAAGCTGCGTCTCCTTTAGACTGACTGTACTCTTCCATTCCTGCTGGGCCCTTGTAGGCCTTGAGTTGTGACACCTGCTTTCAATAACGCAAAATCTTCCTCTTTCTTGGGTAAATTGATGTGATTTTGATACATAAGATTATTTTGCATCCTTCTAATACAAATGATTATGAAACCAATTTCTGATATGTATTATATTCATGGATTCCCACCCCCGCTCTCCCATAGTCTACTTATCATGAGGTCTAAAAAAAATATTAGCAGTACCAACTAGGGTCAAAGTGTAGTGACACTAATTCTAAAAGTGCCATATAGTGGCAGGAGATGAAAACCAGTTCACATTAGCAATTATTATATTCATATACTAATGATAATTAGCAATTCCTTAAATTAAAGCTTCATATTTTACATGATTTTTATTGCTGTCTGTCTTTTCTAAGCTATATTGAAAATGAGCAGGATTTTATGTCTTTGGTTTGTATTAATTAAATAAATTGCCCATGACTATTATTAATGTAAACAAAATGAGAATAATATGCTTTTGGATATTAACAGAGCAAAATGCAAGTCAGATGTGAATTAACATGTTCAAATGTTTTAATGCCTCTTAAACCATTTAAAAATATTTTGTTTGTGGGATATCATCTTGGTATTATATTTATGAAGTAAACTTTACCAGTGCAGTGCTAGTGTCTTCTTATCCACTGACACATACTAAAATTTTTGAGGTGTGTGAGAGCAATCATGCACATAGAATATATAAGATTAATATTTTGAAGTTTAGATTTCGTGAATTATTACCAATTACTTTGAAGTTTTGCATTCTTTTACTTAATTTCTTGTTTTCTAGTGTCGTCTGTGTTGGTGGAGATGGATCTGCCAGTGAAGTAGCCCATGCTTTGCTTCTTAGAGCCCAGAAGAATACTGGGGTGGAAACAGACAGCATCCTGACTCCTGCGCGAGCACAGCTTCCGCTTGGTGTAATACCAGCAGGCAAGAGAGTGGCCATGGATCTGCTAACTGGCAGTTCTCCTCCTATCTTTCCCTATTTACTTCCTAACCTAGATAGTATAACACAGAGCTAAATGCACAGACTTTGAGTCTGAAAGACCCAAGCTTGCTATCACGGCTAGCAAATGTGAGACTTTGGACAAGTTATTTAATTTCTTTGAGCCTCATTTTTTCTAATCTGTAAAAGATAACACACATAATATTCACTTCATTTCAAGGTTATTGTAGTATTAAATTAGATAGTATATGTGGAAGGTTTAATACATAGTTAATAATCCCATTCATTGATTGCTTATTATTCTACCTTCCCATATAAAGGTCTAATGGTCACACAGTACCAGATATGAAATTTCAAAACAGGGCCACTCCTGGCAAGCTGCTTACAATTCCATATAAGGTAAAATGTGGTAACTACCATAATCGAAGTATAAGCAGGTAACCGTAAGAATGCCAAAAGGATTCATTCTGACTGCTGTATTTCCAGAAGCTAGAAAAGAGTAGGCTGTGACACAGGGATGCTCAGTAAAATTTATTAAGTGAATGAATGTCAAGAAAACATTACAGAGTAAGTGACACTTGAATTTGGCCATAAAATGGACAGGATCTGGCCTAAAAAGACAAGAATAAGTTATTTTCTTGGCTGCAAAAAATGATAAATGCCAAGGCAAAACCCAAGAGTGTTAAGGAATAGAAGATGAGCCATTTGTTGGGTGATAATGGTGTCAAAATAGGCTCCAACCGTGGTGGCTTCTGGATGCCACGGGAAGGGGTCTGAATTGCAGTTGATAAACAGTAAGGGTCAATGGGAGGTCTAAAGCAAGGGAGCAATCTGCTGGGAGCTGCTTCAAGGAGGATTTGTGATTAGGGGAAGGGAGCAGGAAAAAGTGGAGATCAGAGCCAGGAGGTACCCCTCAAGCAACACTGGGATCTAGAAAAGAGGAAAACATCTGTCACAAGTTTATTATGTTATAGGAGTTGCTCTTCCCAAATTATTATTTAAGCAAATGATAGTGAAGGAAAGTGATTATTTCTTTTCATTTATCTCGACAAGAGAAGCAGAAACAATTATTCTTTCCTATGAAAGTAGAAAATAATGCACATTGTTGACAAAAATTCAACATTCTATCCAGTTGATAACCACATTCATTTAGTATGGATTTCAGTATATTTAGTATTGTTAATTGACAAAGAAGAAAAGATATACAAATGCCTTTTTAAAGTATAAAGGCTTTCATAAAAACAAGAGTTTAAAAGAAGGGAGGGATATCCAGATATATCCTGATAATTGTAAAGTGTATAGAGAAAAACCTGTGATGGTCTTTAAGTAGAAGAGAACAAAATAACCTCAACTCGAAAAGGAAAAAGGATGCACTGGGGGCCAGCCACTTTGACCTTTTCAAGTAGCTCTGTCTATAATGGTGCAACTCTTTCAACATTTCCCTCCATGCAAAGTAGGTCACTGTTTCTCTTCATCAGTACTTACACTCCCGAGGTTACTCATAAACTGCCGTGCATCAAAAATGGAAACATGGTTGTCCCCACAGGTAGGCATTCAACATAAAATGAAGAGTTGGCTAGAAAAACTGGTGGTTACGCTTATCTTTTTAATTGTAACTCAGGTTTTATGAAGGAATAGCATTGAGTTTTATCATTATTATACTTTTTAAGCATATCTCTGATTTTGAAAGCATTTTCTATATACAGTGGATATATAGAAATGCCACTTGAATACTTTTTGTTTAGAAGGTATAGCCTGTTGCCAAAACTCTGGTCATTGTGTAGGAGTTCCAGCTTATGAACTCTATCTAACAGGAGGAGGAAGTCGTGTACGGGATGTGTTTAATATGAGGACTCTGTGCCTAGTCAAGGCTTTGATAGAGAATGGGAACAAGAGCTAGGCAGGAAGTTTCCAAGCTGAACACAGAAGATAGTCTGCCTTTGAAGCCATTTGCCTCCTGGAGAGAGACACCCAGAGGGAGAGTGTTTAGTAAATTACTCCACTGAGCCAACAGACTAAGCTGCTGAATTATGGTCAGACTCAGATGGATCAGATGTGGGGAAGCCTGTATTTGAACTGCTGGCCATTAGCAGTGGTGTTTGTTGCTATGGGAACTGGTGCTAAGGAACTATACAGAGAGATTCCTATTAAAGGGATTGGGGAGGACAGGGGAAAAAGCCAGAGAGGACATAAAAATAAAAAAGCAATCGAGTTGTTGTAAAACAAGGCTCAATCCACATACTGATGGCTGCGAACCATATATTCCTATAGAGTTCACATAAATAAATTCATGCTTTCCAATTAATTTGAGGAGAATAAAATATTGCCAAGGGACTGTTAATTTCTATGATATTTCAGGCAAAGAACCAAAGTGTAGGTGCAGTTTCCATGAGAATTTTAGATATGCTTGACTGGGAGGTCATTACATCACATTTATCTGTTTGGATGTGGGAGACATTAACGGCCTTATGAATATTCATGATGTCTGGTTAATTAAGTTAATTGTTCTGCAGAAGTGCTTGCACTTCCAAGGACAATTTTTTTCTTTCCTTTTTTTTTTTTTTGGTCTCTCTAGTTTCCACCTAGTACTTTCATCAGTCATTTTTTACATGAACTGCTACTTCTGTCCTTTACTCTTTGTATTTGGCACGTTTTAGCAGATCTGGGGAGGTGGTGGTGAGCAAAGTTGCTGGTAGTGTTAGGAAAAATAACTTTTCAGGCTAATTAAAATGTTTACCTTGAGGTAGAACATTTATAGCTTTTGTGAGAATGCTAAAATTACATGGTTGTTATTTATGCAAGCAGCATGTTCTTTTGGCACGTAGACGTCTTTTCAGATGGATCACATTTTGTTTCAGGAAATTGTAATCTATCTTTTAGATTATCCAAACAAAAAGAGCAACCTATAGTTTTACAATTTTACATCCACTTTCCTCATGAACTTTCCTTTTAATTCAGAGTGTAAACAATAGTTCTTAAGGACTGAGGTACAGGTTAATCAGAGTAGAAGATGACTCCAGTAATTTTCTGACTTCTGGTCCTGCCTATCATCACTGCCAAGTTCTATGGAATTAATGAAAAGTTGTTGCAAAGCCTGAAAAGACATAAAAATTAAAAAGTCATCTCTAGAGCCAGCCCTGATGGTCTAGTGGTTAAAGTTTGGTGCTCTAACCACTTCAGTGGCCTGGGTTCAGTTCCTGGTTGCGGAACCACACCACTTGTCTGTCAGTTGCCATGCTGTGGTGGCGGCTCACATAGAAGAACTAGAAGGACTTACAACTAGAATATACAACTATGTACTAAGGGCTTTGATGAGGCAAAAAAAAAAAAGAGAGGGGAAGATTGGCAACAAATGTTAGCTCAGGGCGAATCTTTCCCAGCCAAAAAATAAATAAATAAAAAGAATAAAAGGGAGCTTTAAAAAAAAAAGTGATCTCTAGCATTCTAAAAGGATTTGTGCTTGGACATGCTTAGCATACTTCAAACTCACTGGGAATAAATGGTCTTTATTTTCTTGAGTCATGATATGTGTCATTCTCTATTGCACATGACAACATTACATTATGTTTTTTAATAGCCTTTCTAGAGGAATGCTTTTATGGTCTACTCCTAATTACCCATGGTAATGGAGGAAATGTGTTTCATGGAGGACTGTAATCCATTGATAATCCTAAATATCTCACTCTAATTATGTGGCCTCTTCCGAAACCTTTACCATAAATCTGACTGGGAAGCAAAGTAGATTGATTTGTTTCCTCTTTTTCCTCCCACCCATTTCAGATTAATTAGCAATTACATGGCCAAAGGGCAGGCTGTTAGAGGGTCAAAGGATAATTGGAAAGGCCTAGGTAATTGACTCCTAGGTAAAGATCTACTGAGTAACAGGTTTCTGGACCACCTGTTCTCAGACCTTAGGGTGCATACGAATCACCTTGAGAACCTGCTGAAACTTGGATGCTTGGGCCCCACTCCCAGACATTCCCATTCCATGGGTTTGAGGTGGAACCCAGAAATTTGCCTTTTTAACGAGCTCCCGGGTACTGCTGATTCCTGGACCATACATTCTAGAAGAGAGCCTCTCCAAGTTACTGTACATACACATAACCTGAGGCTCTTATAAAATGCAGACTCTGACTCAGTAAGTGTGGAGTGGGGCCTGAGAGTCAACATTTTAATGAGCGCCCTGGAGGCCAGCCGTGGTGGCCTAGTGGTTAAGTTTGGCACACTCCACTTCAGCGGCCCAGGTTTGGTTCCTGGCCGTGGACGTACACCACTTGTCTCAGTGGCCATGCTATGACGGAAGCTCATATACAAAAAAAAAATAGAGGAATATGGGCAACAGATATTAGCTCAGGGAAAATCTTCCTCAGCAAAAAGAGGAATATTGGCAACAGACATTAGCTCAGGGCGACTCTTCCTCAGCAAAAAAAAAAAAAAAAAAATCACCGAAGTATTGTCATTGCTGCTGGACAGTGGGCCATATTCTGAGTAACAAGGGTCAGGCCATAACTTGTCTTTTGATGAGTCAGAACCAGTTTACCAATTGGTTAAGGTGAACTTGTCTTTGTATTGTTATTACTAGAGGTCTGGAAATCATTAATGCTTAGCTAGGTTCCTAGTAATTATTGTTATTTTAGTGACAGTCTTGGTTGATAATGTCTGAATTGCCTCAGCTTCTCCAACTGAGCAACCCAAGGACACATCTGTTCAAAGTGACACAAATTGAAGAGATTATCTCTGACCACACAGGAATGTTCCTGACCAACAAATCCAGGGGGCTAGCCTTTGCCTTGATATCTGTAGTACACAACACATCCATGCTTTTACAGCTCTCGGCTGTTACTGGATTTCTTTGTCATATTCTTTAATTCAAGAAAAATTGTAGCTTCTTAATTTTAAACCCTTTTTACCTCCTGGGAATGTGAGGCACTAGCTGGTATTTTCTCCTTGGGAAGCAAGCCTTTACCCCAAGATCTCAGAGACACATAGATATTACAGGGGCCTGACTGGAGAGAGCTCTTTCCTTCTGGAGGCTGATGGGAAAAATTCATGTGCCCCTTAAATTATCCTAATTGATTATGAAAATCAGAAATCTATAATGTACCAGTACAGACTTTCATACCATAGCAAATACCATGGAATTAAGTATTTTCTTCATCTAAGATACCGTTTGTCAGATAATAGAGGGAAATACTCGTTTGGATGAAAGCTTATCTCTAAGATTCGTTAAATGTATTTAAAGCATGTCTTTTGTACTTTATAGTGATTTGTAATCTTTCTTAGTTGTTATTTGGATTTTTATTATTTATTTATGTATTTGTCTCTGCTCACCAGAGACACCCTTCTGTTGGTACTCATTTTGGTATAGAAGTTAGAAGCTCATTCATTAAAGTGGGATGGAGTAGATTTTGATATAGCTAATATTTTTTGGTAGAAAATAGATATTCATGATGGAAAAAGCTGGGAGCAAGTAGATACTATGAAATATTTTCTAATTTTTAAATTGTTTAAAGATTAAACAATAATTTAACAACCATTTGATGTGCATCTACACTGTGAATGAAAACTTATAAACTTCCATTAATTTACATCTGAACATTGCATAGTGACATCTGTATAAAGTAAGAGCAAATAGTTAATTTAAAATATATACTACATTGATTGTACATGTTTTAAAATTGATTTGGCAGGCTCTACTAACGTATTGGCACATTCTCTTCATGGAATCCCTCATGTGGTAACTGCAACTTTGCACATTATAATGGGTAAGAAGTCTTGCAAAGAAATTTGTGTTTTATAAGGAAGGTTTTATTTATATGAGGAAGGCTATTTTATTTTTGTCAGACTTGACTAAGGAAAGACAGGTTCTTGTCTCTCAAAACAGAGAAATGTTTGACGGAAAACCAAAAGTCAGTTGGGCAAAGCTTCACTATTTGGACTGCCTGTCTTTTCAAAATACAGTTGCTATAAAGAGCAGTAAATGAAATTTTACTCTAATCTTGACAGCAAAAAAAAATATTGTAATGATGTTCAAGATCACAATTTTATAACCAGATCAAGAAAATCCATGTGTACTAAGTGTATCAGATACTGTTGTTTGACTGTACCAAGACTCTAGGGCTATAATTATGTTATTAAAATAAAACACAAGAAAAAATTTTTAAGCCAGAGCAGGTCCACTAGACCTTTCATTATCCCAATTGATGGAAAGTATGTAAGCTCAGATAAATGGAATGCCAAACTACTGTTAAATCTGAGTTTACTTTGCACATGTACTTCAATTTCACTTCCTTAACCATGTCTCATATGACCTAGAAATAAGCTGAAGAATTTCCTGCTTTGTGTTTCTTCTCTTAGTACCTGAGAAAGTCACAAATAGCAATTGCAATAGTAGGTAAAGAGAGATGAAAGGAAGCAAGGATATTCATTGTGGTATAAAGTTCTTCTATAAGTAAATATGCTCCTCTATCTTTGCCATTTTGACAACTGGCCCTACTTCTCTCACTGATTGACTAATATTGAATATGATATTCAAGGGCATGTACAACCGGTCGATGTCTGCACCTTCAGCACCTCTGGCAAGCTTCTTCGCTTTGGATTCTCAGCCATGTTTGGCTTTGGTGGAAGGACTTTGGCTCTGGCAGAAAAACATCGGTGGATGTCCCCCAACCAACGGAGGGATTTTGCTGTAATTAAGGCATTGGCAAAACTTAAGTAAGTCTTTTTTTTTTCTTAAACCAAATATTTTGTATCCCAGAGTCAATGACCTGTTAATAACAAATTTCATTATATTTTAGGCCAGAGGACTGTGAAATATCATTTTTACCATTTAACAGCTCTCGGGATCTACAAGAAAGGTGGGTAAAAAGCTCAAAGTATTTTAGACGTCTTTATCTTTCTTTAAAGCATAAAACAGTTTGATATAAACAATTTATTAGACGAGATCTTTGGTTGTTTTTCTAACATACTAGTGAAGAATATGGAATTGTGGAGTCCTACACATTCTAGTAGGCCATGTAGTTTGGCTTATGTCCTCAGAAACAGCCATTCCCTCCAGCCAGCCAGCCACCCAGTCATTCAACAGCTGTTTATTGAGTGCCTACTATATGCCAAGCACTTCGCATACAAAAATAAGCCCCAAAAATTAACAAACAAAATTCATAGTTTCTGCTGTCATGAGAATTTCAGTCTAGTGTGAAATACAAATATTAATCAGAGCCACACAAAGGAAGTGCTCTAGTCTTTAAAAAAAAAAAATTGAAAATCATTGTTATCGATGATGCTACCTTTAAATGAATCAACATCATAAATGCAGTAGCAGCGTTGTTCACATATTTTCACTTACTGTCTAATTAAAAATATTTAATGTATGTAATGTTGAGTTCTCTAATTTTCTGATATTTAATAGATGCTCTTTTTTATGTGATGTGTTTTTGTTTCTTTGTTTTGTTTTCTTTTAGGAGGGCACAGGAAGCTCCCAAATCTGGTGAGTCTAAAGAGACCTCCTTGAGAACTGAGCCAGGCTCTGTTGACATTTTGCTCTGGTGAGGGAAAGTAACCCATCACTTCCATTACCTTTAGACCCTAATGAACAGTGGCAAATGATCCAGGGTCAGTTCTTGAATATCAGCATTATGGCAATTCCTTGCCTATGTTCAGTGGCACCTAGAGGCTTGGCACCTAATACCAGGTTAGTAAGCTTTTTTATTGAATCATTGGTATTTTTCTATAAAACAAAATTTTCTTTCAGAAAACCCCCCTAATTCTTGGCTAGCTAGAATATTAAGAGATATTTTCTCTTTGACTGTATAATATTAGAGATTTTAAGGTATTTGTCATCAGAGTAGGTAAAGAACAACTGTTAAACTGGAAAAATTATCAGACAATCACTCCGATTTTTTTTTTTTCTTTTCTTTTTTGTGAGATCAGCCCTGAGCTAACATCTGATGCCAATCCTAATCTTTTTGCCGAGGAAGATTGGCCCTGGGCTCACATCTGTGCCCATCTTCCTCTACTTTATATGGGACGCTGCCACAGCATGGCTTGACAAGCGGTGCATCAGTGTGCGCCTGGGATCTGAACCTGCGAACCCCGGGCTGCCGAAGCGGAGCACGCACAGTTAACCACTGTGCCACTGGGCCGGCCCCTACTCTGATTTTTAATATCACTGAGGTTAAAATAATATCCCTTGCGTTTTATTGACATGGTTTTATTGTGTTATTTTATGCCTACTTGCTTGCTTTATTTATTTATGTTTGTTTACCAGTTATTGGGAACATTGTATTTAATTCTGATATTTCTTATGAATGTCTCTGCTTTCCAGTTTTGATGCAGACATAAATATCCTTAGTATGAAAAGCGTGTATGTGGCTATATATGATACCTTTAGTCAAAAGAAACATTTCAGTTATATTTAGTGTGAATAATGCTACATAAGAATGTACTGCCCACATTTATTTATTTATTTTATTTATTTATTTTTTTATTGATGTTTTGATAGTTTTTAACATTGTGACATTTTGGGTTGTACATTTTTGTTTGTCCATTACCATATATATGACTCCCTTCACCCCTTGTGCCCACCCCCCACCCCCATTGCCCCTGGTAACCACAATACAGTTTTCTCTGTCCATGTGTTGGTTTATATTCCACATATGAGTGAGATCATACGGTGTTTGTCTTTCTCCTTCTGGCTTATTTCACTTAACATAATACCCTCCAGGCCCATCCATGTTGTTGCAAATGGGACGATTTTGTCTTTTTTCTATGGCTGAGTAGTATTCCCTTATATATATATACACCACATTTTCTTGATCCAGTTGTCAGTCGAGGGACACTTAGGTTGCTTCCACTTCTTGGCTATGGTGAATAATGCTGCAATGAACACAGGGGTGCATAAGCCTCCTTGGATTGTTGATTTCAGGTTCGTTGGATAGATTCCCAGTAATGGGATGGCTGGATCATAGGGCATCTCTATTTTTAATTCTTTGAGGAATCTCCATACCGTTTTCCATAGAGGCTGCACCAGTTTGCATTCCCACCAGCTGTGTATGAGGGTTCCTGTTTCTCCACATCCTCTCCAACATTTGTTGTTTTTTTTCTTGGTGATTATAGCCTTTCTAACGGGCGTGAGGTGGTATCTTAGTGTTGTTTTGATTTGCATTTCCCTGATGATTAGTGATGTTGAACATCTTTTCATGTGCCTATTGGCCATCTGTATATCTTCCTTGGAGAAGTGTCTGTTCATTTCCTCTGCCCATTTTTTCATCAGGTTGTTTGTTTTTTTGTTGTTGAGTTGTGTGAGTTCTTTATATATTATGGAGATCAACCACTTGTCAGATGTATGTTTTGCAGATATTCTCTCCCAGCTGGTGGGTTGTCTGTTCATCTTGATTCTGGTTTTGTTTGTCTTGTAGAAGCTCTTTAATCTGATAAAGTCCCACTTGTTTATTTTTTCTTTAGTTTCCCTAGTCTGGGTAGGCATGTCATCTGAAAAGATTCCTTTATGACTAATGTCAAATAGTGTGTTGCCTATATTTTCTTCTATGAGTTTTATAGTTTCAGGTCTCACCTTCAGGTCTTTGATCCATTTTGAGTTAATTTTTGTGAATGGCAATAGCAGGTGGTCCACTTTCATTCTTTTGCATGTGGCTGTCCAGTTTTCCCAACACCATTTATTGAAGAGACTTTCCTTTCTCCATTGTATGTTCTTGGCTCCTTTGTGGAAAATTAGCTGTCCGTATATGTGTGGTTTTATTTCTGGGCTTTCAATTCTGTTCCATTGATCTGTGTGTCTGTTTTTGTACCAGTACCATGCTGTTTTGATTACTATTGCTTTGTAGTATGTTTTGAAGTCAGGGATTGTGATGCCTCCTGCTTTGTTCTTTTTTCTTAGGATTTCTTTAGCTATTCGGGGTCTTTTGTTGCCCCATATAAATTTTAGTATTCTTTTTTCTATTTCCGTGAAGAATGTCATTGGGATTCTGATTGGGATTGCATTGAATCTGTAGATTGCTTTAGGTAATATAGACATTTTAACTATGTTTATTCTTCCAGTCCACGTGCATGGGATGTCTTTCCATTCCTTTATGTCATCATCAATTTCTTTCAATAATGTCTTGTAGTTCTCATTGTATAGGTCATTCACCTCCTTGGTAAGATTTATTTCTAGGTGTTTTATTCTTTTTGATGCAATTGTAAATGATATTATCTTTTTGAGCTTTCTTTCTGTTAGTTCATTATTAGCATACAGAAATGCAACTGATTTTTGTAGATTGATTTTGTACCCTGCGACTTTGCTGTAGTTGTTGATTATTTCTAATAGTTTTCCAATGGATTCTTTACGATTTTCTATGTATAAAATCATGTCATCTGCAAATAGTGAGAGTTTCACTTCTTCATTACCTATTTGGATTCCTTTTATTCCTTTTTCTTGCCTAATTGCTCTGGCCAAAACCTCCAGTACTATGTTGAACAGGAATGGTGAGAGTGGGCAGCCCTGCCTCGTTCCTGTTCTCAGAGGAATGGCTTTCAGTCTTTCCCCGTTGAGTATGATGTTGGCTGTGGGTTTGTTATAAATAGTCTTTATTATGTTGAGGTACTTTCCTTCTATTCCCATTTTGTTGAGAGTTTTTATCATAAATGGATGTTGTATCTTGTCAAATGCCTTCTCTGCGTCTGTTGAGATGACCATGTGGTTTTTCTTCTTTGTTTTGTTGATGTGATGTATCACGTTGATTGATTTGCGGATGTTGAACCATCCCTGCGTCCCTTGTATAAATCCCACTTGATCATGGTGTATGATCTTTTTAATGTATTGTTGTATTTGGTTTGCCAATATTTTATTGAGGATTTTTGCATCTATATTCATCAGCGATATTGGCCTGTAATTTTCTTTCTTTGTATTGTCTTTGTCTGGCTTTGGTATCAAGGTGATGTTGGCCTCATAGAATGATTTAGGAAGTGTTCCATCTTCCTCTATTTTTTGGAAGAGTTTGAGAAGGATGGGTATTAAATTTTCTTTGAATGTTTGGTAAAATTCACTGGAGAAGCCATCTGGTCCTGGACTTTTATTTTTTGGGAGGTTTTTGATTACAAATTCAATCTCTTTACTTGCGATTGGTCTATTCAGATTCTCCATTTCTTTTTGGTTCAATTTTGGGAGGTTGTATGAGTCTAAGAATTTATCCCTTTCTTCCAGATTGTCCAATTTGTTGGCATATAATTTCTCATAGTATTCTTTTATAATCCTCTGTATTTCCGTGGTATCCATTGTAATTTCTCCTCTTTCATTTCTAATTTTATTTACTTGAGCCTTTTCTTCTTTTTTCTTAGTAAGCCTCGCTAAGGGTTTGTCAATTTTGTTTATCTTCTCAAAGAACCAACTCTTTGTTTCATCAATCCTTTCTACTGATTTTTTGGTCTCAATTTCATTTATTTCTGCTCTGATTTTTATTATTTCTTTCCTTCTGCTGACTTTGGGGCTTTGGGCTTTGTTTGTTCTTCTTTTTCTAGTTCTGTTAGGTGTAATTTAAGGTTGCTTATTTGGGCTTGTTTTTATTTGTTAAGGTGGGCTTGTATCGCTATGAATTTCCCTCTCAGGACCACTTTTGCTGCATCCCATGTGGTTTGGTATGGCATATTTTCATTTTTGTTTGTTTCCAGATAGTTTTTGATTTCTCCTTTAATTTCATCAATGATCCATTGGTTGTTCAGTAGCATGTTGTTTAATCTCCACATTTTTGTCACTTTCCCAGTTTTTTTTTCATGGTTCATTTCCAGTTTCATAGCATTATGGTCTGAAAAGATGCTTGTTATGATTTCAATCTTCTTAAATTTACTGAGGCTTGCTTTGTTTCCCAACATATGCTCTATCCTTGAGAATGTTCCATGTGTGCTTGAGAAGAATGTGTAGTCAGCTGTTTTTGGATGGAGTGCTCTGTATATGTCTACTAGGTCCATCTTGTCCAATTTTTCATTTAAGTCTATTATTTCTTTATTGATGTTTTGTCTGGATGATCTATCCATTGATGTAAGTGGGGTATTAAGATCCCTTACTATTATTGTGTTGTTGTTAATGTCTCCTTTTAGGTTTGTTAATAGTTGCTTTATGTACATTGGTGCTCCTATGTTGGGTGCATATATATTTAAAAGTGATAAATCTTCTTGGTGGAGTGTCCCTTTTATCATTATATATTTTCCTTCTTTGTCTTTCTTCACCTTTTTTATCTTGAAGTCTACTTTGTCTGATATGAGTATGGCAACACCTGCTTTCTTTTGTTTGCCATTAGCTTGGAGTATTGTCTTCCATCCTTTCACTCTGAGCCTGTACTTGTCTTTAGAGCTGAGATGTGTTTCCTGGAGGCAGCACATTGTTGGGTCTTGCTTTTTAATCCATCCTGCCACTCTGTGTCTTTTGATTGGAGAGTTCAATCCATTTACATTTAGGGTAATTATTGATATATGAGGGCTTAATGTTGCTATTTTGTCGCTTATTTTATGGTTCTTTTGCATTTCCTTTGTTTCTTGTCCCATTTGTTTTGGACTGCCAATTCAGTTTGGTTGTTCTGTCTTATGACTTTTCTAGTTTTCTCTTTGTTTATCATATGTGATTTTGTTTTGATTATTTGTTTAGTGGTTACCTTGAGGTTTGTGTTAAAAATCTTGTGTATGAGATAGTCCATTATCTGATGGCCTCCTATTTCCTTATACTAAGTCAATTCAATCACTTTCCTCTTCCCCTTCTAAGTCGTTCTTGTTATACCTTATTCTATCTTGTGTTGTGGTTGTGTGTTTACAGTGATGAGGTTAAATTTATTTTTGGTGAATTCCTTCCTTCGATCTTTGATTTTGGTATTTAAGTGGTTGCTAACCTATTCCGATAAAGATCTACTATTTTTATGAGTTTGTCTACCTATTTTTCTCCTTGCTCCAAGCTTTGTATTCCCTTTCTCTTCTTTTTTTCAGGCCTGAGGGCCTTCTTGAGTATTTCTTGTAGTGGGGGTCTCGTGGCCATGAACTCCCTTAGCTTTTGTTTATCTGGGAGAGTTACTATTTCTCCATCATATTTGAAGGATATTTTTGCTGGATAGAGTATTCTTGGCTGAAAGTTTTTGTCTTTTAGTATTTTGAATATATCATTCCAGTCTCTCCTAGCCTGTAAAGTTTCTGTTGAGAAATCCGCTGAGAGCCTGATGGGAGTTCCTTTGTACGTTACTTTTTGTTTCTGCCTAGCTGCCCTTCATATTGTTTCTTTGTCATTGACTCTGGCTAGCCTTACCACGAGGTGTCGTGGAGAGGGCCTTTGCCTGTTGACATATTTAGGTGACCTGTTGGCTTCGCTTACTGACATTTCCTGCTCCTTCCCCAGATTTTGGAAATTCTCAGCTATTATTTCCTTGAATAGGCTCTCTGTTCCTCTTTCCCTTTCTTCTCCCTCAGGAATACCTATAATTCTTATGTTACGTTTCCTAATAGAGTCAGATATTTCTCGGAGATTTTCTTCATTTCTTTTTAGTCTTAGTTCTCTCTCCTCCTCCATCTGGAGCATGTCTGTATTCCTATCCTCTAAAATGCTAATTCTTTCCTCCATATTGTCAGCTCTGTTCTTTAAAGATTCCAGATTCTCCTTTATCTCCTCCATTGTGTTCTTCATCTCTATCAGCACTGATTGTTTTTTCTTTGTGATTTCAATCTCTTTTGTGAAGAAACTCCTAATCTCATTGAATTGTTTGTCTGTGTTGTCTCGTATTTTGTTGAGTGTTTTTATGATAGCTATTTTGAAATCTCTGTCATTTAGGTTATGGATTTCTGTGTCTCCAGGGTTGGTTTCTGGGTGCTTGTCATTTTCCTTCTGGTCTGGTGGTTTCATGTATCTTTGCATTGTGGTTCCTGTATTGGCTTTGTTTTTCCTCATCCTGGAAATCTCTGGTTGCAATTTCCACCCGCAGCCACTGTGTGGGGGTAAAGGGCTGTGTAATCTTAGCCTCTTGCGCTCTGCTGTGGTTTTTCGCTGGGATCCGTGGGTGGCTTGGTCTGGTCTGGTCGGCTGAGCTGCAGGGTCCGGTTTGCAGGGAGGGAGGGAGGCTCTCTCTTTTGCCCACTGGGTCCCTGGCGTGGGGGGCTTCTCGTTCGCCCCTCGTTATCTGCTCTCTGGGGTGCTCAGATGTTGATGGTACCCCGTAGCAGTTCTGAGTCCTCTGTGTGGGAGTTTCCCACTGACTGAGAGAGCCCAAAGAGCTACGGTTTCCCCGCAGAGGGCCGCCCCTCCCCCATCTCTGGGAGCCACGCAGACCGGGATCACTGATCTGATGAGGAGGGAGAGGAGTTCTCCTTACCTCTCCTCACTTCCTCTGGGGGCCCAGCACATTCCACTCTCAGATGTGTGGCAGTGTGCATCTTTCCGATCTTGCTTTTCACTGTCTAGGATTCCATTGTTGGTCTGTGACTGTTCCTTTTGTTGTATCTTATGGGGGAAGAGTTTATGGAAAAGCTCACTCTGCCATGACGCTGAGGTCACTCTACTGCCCACATTTTCATGAGGCACTTTATATATCATTTTATCCACAAGATATAGCTATTCTGCCTCTTGCACATTCTTTTCAAGCAGCTGTCCGTTATTGGTTGAAAATATTTCTCTCCCATTCCTGTAGAGCATAGAAGAAAGGATCATAAATGTTGTGTAATATAGTCAAATCTTGATTTTTCCCAAAAGTGGAATAAAAAAATGACTTATGTACTTTGATGATTTGTAACATCATTTTAATGATTAGTTTCAACTTCTCTGCAAAATATTTAACCAGAGTGATTAACAGCTAGCAAAGGGGATTGATTTTAAGTTTTTTTCTTGGCGATTGATATGAAGGTAATAAACAGGGAAGTATCTAAAGTTAGAGAAAAAAGGGGAAACTACAAACGTTATTAAAAATCCAGATGACAGGGTCCTCATTAATTATCTCTAGTGCTGAAACTTGAAAGGAATCTTTTGAAACTTGTGTGATTTAGAAATGGAGCCTGATTGTGTCCTCACCAAACCCTCAGAAATCCTAGATAGCTGCGGGCCTCCCCAAGGTAGTTTCTCCCAGTAAAAGGGAAGACCTGGCTAGCGGACTAGAGCTGTGCTCTGAGGACTTGCGACAATGCTTCTCTAACCCTACTCCATCTCCTACTCTTGTGTTTGCTCAAGGACCTCCATGAGAGCCAGCCTGCTCTTCCAGAAACCATTGATTCATGCTTCCTTCAAAGCCACTCCATACATTTTTCAGCTTGCCTTGAATTCCTATGCTTACTCTCCAGGTTTTATCAGTATTTATGAATTTTTCAGAACCAGTTAGATATTTCTTCTATGGATAATAATCAGTCATGCCATTTCTACGAAGGCCTTTATACCAGGCCTCAGCTGACCAGAGATATTCAGAGATTTATCTTCTGCATGACTCACGACAATTGCACAAGAGTTTCAACTTTCAGCTTTATTTATTTTTTCACAATAAGGTATAATTTACTTCAAAATACCTTAGTGCAGATTGCTGATAGGCGCTAATATTCTTATATTCTAAGTTATCTAACGTTAAGTGCAGTAATATATGTGAAACGTTTAGAACAGTGCCAGGCACATAGGGTATGTTTCAATTACTGATAAGTATTGAAAAGTAGACATATGAAATGCTTTTTATGTTTATCAGTAAAAATAAAGGACACACAAAACACTACTCTGAACATTTGGGTACCATTTATTTCCAGTTGGGAAGAAGTGGCATGATGGGTAAAAGGAGCATTGGACCCTGGGAATTACGAGCTCTGGTTCCAGTGAGCATTTTGTTTTTCTCCATGTGCCTTTAAACAAATCACTTAAACTTGGGGTTGTCTTTTCCTTCTACATAGACTGAGTGAATGACTGGAAAATCTCCATAGTCCCTTAGAGCTCTAACCTGAGCTTCCCTAAGATTTAAAGAGCTCTTCTTTATGTTGTTGTTGTTATTCTTGGAATAACTTTATATTTGACTGAAATCGAGCTAGAAGTCATTTACACGTATTTCTGCAAACTACCTTCTAAAACTAGATGCATTTGTGAGTGGCTTTTTTGGCACTAAATCACACCTCTAAATTTACAGTCTCTTATATTGAACTGAACAGTTATGCATGATTAAAATACTCGGTCATTTAACTGAACATGTTTGGCAGCATTTATTCATTCCATTTCATCTATCCAAGGGCCACTTTGATTTATTTAGTTTCCTGTGTCACTTAGACTTACCCGTAAAGGAATATTTAAATCACACTTTAGATTTTAGAAAGTGTTGAATTAGTTATACCATTTGTATTTATTATTTACAGTACATCTTTAAAAAACATATATGATTTCCCATTTAGAATCCCTAAGTTAAATACATTGGATTTTAAATTGTGTCTTGATATGTGAATAGGATGCATGATGGCTTGTTTTTTAAAAAGCCCTTAATGTAAGAGCTTGCTGAGAAGGAGGCCAATTGTTTAATAAAACTAACTTGAAAGGCTGTGTCATTTAAAAAACAGCACAGCAAGATATGATGTAAGAATTTTAGGTAAATTTAATGTGATGATGATAATTTATCTATCTTGCCTAAAACTTCTGGTAAACATTATATTTGTTAGAAAGAATGATATACTGGTAATTTCAGATGCAGTCTCTTAAACTTTTTAATGTCAAATACAAATATTTAATTTCAGATTAAATAATGGAAGTATGGCTCTTATAATTGCGCGAAACACTTCTCGACGAGAATTTATAAAACACCTGAAAAGATATGCCAGTGTTAAAAATCAGGTATAGTAAATTATTTTTGTTACTTACATGCAAAGCTATTAGTCATGGAGAGAGAAGAAGTTGACATCAAGCCCTGCCTCATAAGAAGACTTTATTTTCTTCTGAATACATTAATTTTTTTTTTTCAATTTGTGTTTTCTCCAAATTTTCGAAAGTATCCATCAGTATTAATATAAATTGGTCTTTTTTGAACAATGGGTTGGTGGTTATATACATTCTGTGCGTGTATGTGTGTGTGTGCGTGTGCGCACGCACAAAGAGACAGTAGAAAATGTAGTGTTATATTGAAATATGAAGTAAATTAACGATAAAATTACATACTCAGCTGTTCTTTAGAATGAAAAGTTAAATCAGAGATATTTAGCCTTCTTGATTTTATGACAGCAGACTTTCTCTAGTTATGAACTTTAGATTTTCCTACCGTTTGTTTACAGATCTGCATACCTTCGTTGATTGAAATAGAGTTGCAGATATATATTTAAAAATACACCACTTTTATATAGACATTATTTTATTCAAAACTAGAATGTGTGGTGATGTTTATGGAGATAGATAGATAAAATGTTTCTACGTAAAGGATTTGTTTTAAAGAGCAGCAGTAACCATTATTACAAGCGATATTCTTTTGGCAGATATTTTGACCCAGTTATTAGGAAACTGACGCTGGAAATATGTGAATTTCCGAAATTGTGAGTCTTGAAGTCCATAGTATGGTTGTAAAACCCTAAAGTCTCACACCTTCTTAAAGGTATAAAATGGTGCTGGATGTAGTTGGGAGAGACCAGACGGGAGGAGGAGGAGAGTAAATCTAGCCAATGACTAGCAGCTTTCTTGCTTCCATAGTTCGCTATCGCAAAGTTCCCATTTTTGCCTCTTTATAATTTTAAACTTTCTCGGGAAGTCCTCATGAAGTTTCACTTCTCTACTGCATAGTACATTATTTGATCAATGTGTATTGAGCAACCAACTGAAGTGTTTAGGAAATTTTATTATAAAAATTAGATACAGTCCCACTTTCCTTCAATATAAGTGTCTAAGGAGACGTGGTAGACAAAAGCAACTAAAAAGTAGGTTGTGAGCCTAAGTAATAAATTTATGTGTGTGTGTTATGGGAAATATAGTGATTTATTGATTTTTAAAGGAATGGATGCCTTTTCAGATGTTACTCAAGTTTTAAACATTAAAACCGACTTTATTGCTTAATCCAAAAGTAGTGTATGTTCATTTTTTTCTAAGTAAGAAAACAGAAACAAAAAAACAACATAAAAGGCATGCAAAATTCCGTATCCCAAGAGATAATCATATTTTACTTTGGTGGAAATTTTTCCTAATCATTTTCTATTAAATGAGAGCTGAAATGAATATTAACCTTAAAGTACTTACCCTGAGAAGCTCTATATTTATTCTAGGGAAGTATCTATTGCACAAATTATTTATGGAAGGTCTCTTTTGGAATTGCCTAAGGGCAAATTTCTAAGGCAATTTTGGTAGACTTCCTTTTTTTCAATATGAAAATAGCTTTATTCTGATTTTAAAAGTAGTAGCTGCTTACTATAAAATAAAGACTTAGTGAATATAATTCTATATCTACAGGAAAATAATTGTTTTTAAAAAATGAGATCATGTTATGCAAGATATATTATAACGTATTTTTCCTATGTACTTTACCAGTTACATCTTGTTTTTGATGCAGGGAAATATTGCCTCTGTGTGTGTGCGCATGCGTGTGTGTGCACACGTGTGTGTGTCTGTGTGGTTCATTAGGCTTAACTCTGATTGACTTAGCTCTTTATAAAAATTAAAGTCCATGCCGTTGCTCTGTAATTTCTTGTGAAGAAATTCTAAAATGTTTTGCATAATGGTATAGATGAAGAATAGTTAGATTGATTCCAAGGTGACTACTTTCAAGCAATGTTAATTTGATATATTTGTTAAAAATTTATAGGCACACATACACACATATACATGTGTGTGTGTATACTTCTTCATGCTGACATTTTCAAAAATGTAAATTTATATAAATTGTGTAATATTATAAAGACCAGATAACTGTAAGATTATATAATCTACTATCTAATTAGTAGCTGTTCTGGTGTCCAGGAAGGAAAACTTCAGCCTAAGGAAAGCAACATTCTAGGTCTCTGAACCATCTTTACCTGGTTGAACTGAATGTTCATATGTCTTAATAATTGTAGGACATATTGAAAACAATCATTTGTGGGGTGACTCATCTTGCCTTCCCCATCTCTGTGTAAAACAGATAAAAATTACCCTTTGGGCCGGCCCGGTGGCGCAAGTGGTTAAGTGCTCTCCGCTGCAGCGGCCCAGGGTTCGCCGGTTCGGATCCTTGGCGTGCACCGACACACCGCTTGGCATGCCATGCTGTGGCGGCGTCCCATATAAAGTGGAGGAAGATGGGCATTGATGTTAGCCCAGGGCCAGTCTTCCTCAGCAAATAAAAGAGGAGGATTGGCAGATGTTAGCTCAGGGCCGATCTTCCTCACACACACACAAAAAATTACCTTTCAAGTCCTTTAAATTCCATCCTGCAGCTGGCCTCTATTTTCACTGTCCATACATTTCTACATTCACTTTGACCATCATTTTTAGTAGGAAGTTTAAAGCCCATGGATGTTAGTGCTTCCCTAGGGATTGGTTGCAGCCCTCTTGTTTTCTCATGATACTTCTCCTGGGTGATCTCATTGCCCCCCCCGGTTGTTGGAACTGCTATTTGAGCTTTGCACACTTCAAGGGTTCTATCTTCTCTTCTGGTCTGCAGGACCCCTGTGCCTTCCTGTGTGAGGAGGTTATAAAACTCACAGGCATCTTGAGTCCAGCATATCCATAGCTGACCCTATCATCTTTCCCCCTCAAGCTACTCCTTCCATGTTTCCCTACCCAAGTCAATGGCACCACTCTGTACCCACCCAGGAGTTACTCTGTATTCTTCTCACTCCCTCATTCCTCACAACCCATCCAACTAAGCAGTTCTATTGGTTTTCCTCTTAAATGTTTCTGAAATTTCTCCCTCATCTTAATTCAAACCCTAATCTCTTCTTGCTTGCAATAGCCTCCTTCTGGTCTTCCTTTTCTCTGGTCTGGTCTTCCACACCTCCTTCTAGAGGGATTTTTCTAAAACACACATCTGATTTCTCTTCAGCTTAATTCATCAATGTCTTTCTCATTGCTGTCAGGGTAACATCTGATTCCTCAGTGTGGAATACATGGCCCTTTGTTTTCTGGCCCTTGCTATGTCACAGCCTCCCCTCTTGCCATCCTCTACCAGATTTCCTGTGTTTTTGTCATGTGTTAGTTTTCTAGGGCTGCCATAACAAATACCACAGACTGGGAGCCTTAAACACAGAAATTTATTTTTTCACAATTCCAAAGGCTAGAAGTGCAAGAAGGTGTTGGAAGGTTTGCTTTCTCTTGAGGCCTCTCTCCTTGGCTTGCAGATGGCTGCCTTCTGGCGGCGTCCTCATATGGTTTTTCCTCTGTGTGTGAGCATCCCTGGTATCTTTCTGTATGTCCCTGTTTCCTCTTCTTATAAGGACATCAGTCATACTGGATTAGGGCCTACCCTAAAGACCTTATTTTAACTTAATCACCTCTTAAAGACTTTATCTCTAAATATGGTTATACTCTGAGGTACTGGAGATTAGAACTTCAACATAGGAAATTTTGTTGTGGGGGGAGAGGGGAATGCAATTCAGCCAGTACCTCATATATGTCTATTTTTAACAATTAAGTTCAGGCATTTATATATTCTGTAAAATAAATGCCAAAATACCAGTATTGCAATCAGTATCACAGTATGCTGAATTTTTTGTAGTTTCTTGACCGTAACATATCTCTGTACTTTTGCAAATGTTTTTTCTCTCCAGAACTTCTTCCCTTCTCTCCCAGGCTCTCTTCTGTGTTCTTTAAGATTCAGCTTAAATGGAAAGCTGACCCAACATCCTGAGCCTCTCTGCCTCTTCTCCTTTCTCTCACTTAACTCTGCTTACACCATCATGGCACTTATATGTATCACAATTGTAGCTGTTTACTTCTCTTCCTCATGCCCCAAACACACCCTCACACATGACATTAAGCTCTTGGCTCCCTAAAGTCCCTTCTAACAATGTCTGTGGCTTCATAGGTAATAAATTTATGTGGATGGATGGATTTCATTTTGTGATGTATGCACATGAAAACTGATGATTTAATAGACTTGCTGGTTGGTGGTGGCCATCCGTTCTCAACATTCCTTGGCTTGTAACTGCATCGCTCCAGTCTCTGACTCTGTCTTCACATGGCATTCTCCTCTCTTATAAGGACACCAGTCATATTGGATGAGGGCCCATCCTAATGACTTCATCTTAACTTGATTACCTCTGTAAAGACCCTATGTCCAAAGGTGACATTCACAGGTACTAGGAGTTATGAGTTTTGTATCTTTATGGGGGACACAATTTAACCCATAATAGCTAGTTATCAATGACTCATTTAAAACACATTAATTTTACAATAAATTATTATATAGAAATTTTTGTAAGTGCACAGTATGGAAGATGTCCCCAAGGCTTGACACCTGAGATGGGAAGTCTAACGCAGGGACTGTTAAGCAATTTCACAGGATGCTGCATGGGGCCCTCTAACTCTGTACCTCAGTCAGAACAGCTGGTGCCTCTGTATAACCCAGCGTGATCCACTGTGGAACCCAGTGTATTATAGAGTATAAACTAAAATCTGTGGACCTTGATTTCCACATATGTAAAATAAGAGTGTTGGGGAAAATATTAGTTTTCTGTCAACTTTTAAAATTCTGTGCTTCATTGAGGTTTATATGTGGAAGAAGGGGGAACAAACATGTAGATAATACGTTAGGAATAAACCTCATGCTGTTTATCTGAAAACAAATGAGTAATTATTGTGCATTTCTACTAAAAAGTTATTCGGCTCAGTTGTTTCAGAGAATACATCTTTTTTCACTATAGTTTTCCTAGGCAAATAAGAAAAATTGAAATTTGAAGGTTACGTTGCACCATTCTAGAGTGGTCAGTAGGGCAACACAATCATCTTGCAACTTGTGTCCATCTTTCAAGTGGAGATGAGGCAGGCAAACACCTGTGAAAGTCACATTTGATTGACTTTTTCTTTTCACCTTTCTAAGTTTAGACCTAGGATCTTCCTAATTAAATTCCAATTGTGAAACTTACACTAGAGTTTGCTTTACATCAGCTAAACTAGTTGACAAGTTAATAATCAAATCAGGATTATAGAAATCTTCTGTATCAACAGAACAGTATTAAAGATTCAGTCTTTAATAGGAAGTTCTATGATATCATTATTGTATGCAATTTCATAGACATGTATTATTTGTCATAAAAGAAGTTTGCCAGCTGCTAGATCTAAATGAGCTGGAAAGCTTCAGAAAAGAGGCTGCTTCCAAAGAAATTAGGGATCCCTGGTCATAGTTTCAAAGCTATAAAAATATCAGCATACATGTTGATATTTACTTGCAAGAGACAGCACAGTGAACTTTATTAATTTGTATTAGCAGTTAGGGATAAGGCAAGTACTATGATTATTTGCATTTGTTTTCTTTAGTTCAATTTTCCATTCATTGAGACTTATACTGTTGAAGAAGTAAAAGTTCACCCAAGGAATAATACTAGTGGACATAATCCAGAGGAGCAGGATCGACCGCATGAAACTGCTTCAGAAAGTAGTTTTCCTTGGAATGTAGATGGTGATTTAATGGAAGTTGCATCAGAGGTCCATGTTAGGTAAGTAATTATTTCATCACCTTTTGTGTCCACAGTAGACACAAAACTAATAGTATAATGGAAGCTTTTTTTCTCGTAACTATCTAGCAGGCAGTTGGCTAATTTTTTAAAAATTAGTAAATCAGGGAAGCTGAGAAAGATATATGTACAATTTTAATAAATAAAAAGGTATAACTTTACATTTACTTACTAATTGTTATGTAAAACCAAAGCATTTTCTTTGATCATGAATCTCTACATTGGCATTCTGAATTACCGTTCTTCATAAACTATATAGATAATACATGTCTACAATTTCCATTTTGGATTTTTAAAAATGGACCAAGATCTTAAACTTTGTGAAGCCATCTGAGTAGCAGATTGTTACAATTTAATTTCCCAGTCTTTTACAATACCCTTTCACCCATAACTAGTACATAACACTTGTGTTCAGCAGTTTGCTTTTATTATGTCTTTCTAAAGCATTCAGCTTACTTTACATAGGAACAATTTTGCATATTATTTAATTTGGTAACAAGCACAACAGGTGGTCTAGTCGTTAAGATTCGGCGCTCTCACTCCCATGGCCCAGGTTTGTTTCCCAGTCAGGGAACCACATCACCCATCTGTCAGGTGTCATACTATGGTGGCTGCATGTTGCTGTGATGCTGAAAGCTATGCCACCGGGATTTCAAATACCAGCAGGGTTCACCCATGGTAGACAGGTTTCAGCAGAGCTTCCAGACTAGACAGACTAGGAAGAAGGACCTGGCCACCCACTTCTAAAAAAATTGGCCATGAAAACCCTATGAGGGCCGGCCCCGTGGCTTAGCAGTTAAGTGCGCATGCTCCGCTGCTGGCGGCCCGGGTTTGGATCCCGGGCGCTCACCGACGCACTGCTTCTCCGGCCATGCTGAGGCCGCGTCCCACATACAGCAACTAGAAGGATGTGCAGCTCTGACATACAACTATCTACTGGGGCTTTGGGGGAAAAAATAAATAAATAAAATTATTAAAAAAAAAAAAAAAGAAAACCCTATGAATAGCAGTGGAGCATTGTCTGCTATAGCTCAGGAAGGTGAGAGAATGACACAAAGACTGGGCAGGGTTCCGCCCTGCTGTACACAGGGTCACTAGGAGTTGGAATAGACTCCACGTCACTAACAACAAAACAAGAGCAATTGGTATAAACAGGTTTAGCAACATGCAAACTCATTCTTGGTAAACATGATGACTCAATGGGTAGAAGTGTGCAGGGGCACCCTAGGTAGCTCATTAGATGTGAGCTTTCTATAGGCACAACTGACTGGGTATAGGCACAACTGACGGAGGCAATGGAGAACATGAGTCAAGGAAGTCAATTAAGAAGGCTCTATAGTAATTACTGGTGCTAAATTGATTGCAGGTCTGTCATGAATGTATGTTTGTTGGCTATCGTTAGATTTGTATTTGGTATTATGCACCATACTCAATAGGTGTATGCATGTATGTGTGAAAAATAACAGAATGATAGGTTGATGAAATAACCAGTTATACATATTATTCTTTACAGATTGCACCCAAGACTTATCAATCTTTATGGAGGAAGCATGGAAGAAAGTAATGATTCCAAAGTAACATGTAATTGTTTATGAAAGAAATATGCAAACTAGAAGTTTAATATGAAGGAATATAGTCATGCTTTAAACAGATATCCTAATAGGAAAAAAATTATTTTTAGAGAAATTAAAATTGCTATTTTTGATGTTACTAAAAAGATATGAAATATACGCAAAACAATTTAAATTTTGTTTTTTAGAAGGTATTTATTGGAACTGAAAATAAACGTTTCATGTACTTAAAATTTACACATCATCAATATTTAGCTAGATAATTCCAAAATAAAATAATTTGGATTCTTTGATTTTTTTCAGGATTTGAGTCTATCAATTCTAATGTTAAATTTCCTATAGCCTGGTACAAACAGACCATAGAGTTCATGTAGGAATGCCCTGATTTTCCTGAGGAAGTACCTAATCCAGTGAGATTAAATTTCAAAGTTACACAGCTAGTTAATGATATAACCAGAAATAGAACTTTTTTTTTTCAAAATTTCTCCAATACCCTAGACTACTTGCCCAAAAAGAAACCCAACCTTACTTTTTTTAAAGTTATGGTTCCAATTTTATGAATATTCTCTGAAAGTTGATTTTATTAAAGTGGTAGGGTTTTAAAAATCATAATACAGGTAATCTCAAAGTTTATAACAAATTTAATTTAAACTATGCAAAATATCTAACTGGGCAGAATTGGGCCCAACAGGGAGCTGTGTTCCCCTTGCTCCTGAAAGTCATATTATCCAGCAATCTGAAATGCCATCATTTCTAAATAGGAAAGAACTAAATTTAAAGTTCCTCAGGGATCATCTTTAGAAAGATTCTAAATTTGGGATTGATTTTTCCACCAAAGATCTTGCTACTTGTTTTTTTTTTGTAATGAGAAAACATAAAAATATCTTTTGCTCAAAAAAAGTTCTTTAAAAATATTATATAAATTTAATTTCTATTAGTACACAGCAAGTTCAGGAGGTTTCATGCTCCTTGTGATTATGTTTTGCTGCTCAAATGCCTTCACAAGTCTCCGTGCATTCCATACTCTCCAGCCACCAATCCCCCACAGCAAGCTTGGGAACGGCTAACAGCCAGGAGTTAGGCAGTCTGAAGAAGACAGCTGTTGACAGGAACTTCATATAAAAAAATCTTTTCTGTAATAGTAAAGACTGCCTTCTAATTTACCTATTTGATCACCTCCTATAACATTTTCAAAATTTGGCCACAACTTTCTAATACATATAAAGACAGATATAAGACAACTCAGATGAAATTATATTCTGCAGTTATCAGCATCTAGTTCATATGCATGAATAAATATTACAAAAAATGATTGTATTTTCAAATGAAAAGGCCTTTAAAGATAAATTATTTAAAACCCAGAAAGAAAGAACTTCATTATAAAAAAGAATCTAAGACGACATCAACAAAAAACTTAAAATATTTCACTTATCACTAAAACATGTCATGGAAATTTTGATGTCACATTTATTATTCACTACATAGAAGCTAAATCGGTATTATTTAATTTACAGTTAAATTTGTGAATTTTGTTTTTCTATTAACATGCAGAAGAGAATGCTCTTATTTACATTTAAAGAGAAAAGAGTAACATCTAAAAAGTATTTGCTTGACAGTCAATATTTTATACAGTATCTAATTTGTATGAAATATTGGCCCCTAATCATTGTCTTTGCAGAGCTTTGATTTTTAAAAAATCATTAGTGAGGTACAGTTTTCGTATTTTATATATACATCAGTGTATTTATATTTCAAATATTAGCTAAAGTGCAACATTCACAATCTGTTTCAGAATATAAATTAGAATTCTTAAGTACTGTTGTTTTTATAAACAAAAATTTGACTAAAGATGGATTTTTAAAATTTATTCCTGGGTACCTTTGATAAAATTGTGTTATAGGAAGACTAGTGGATTTATACCTATATAAACATATATTCTTTTAAAAACTTAAGTATATATACAGAAAGAAGAAAAAATCCATAGCCATATAAACAATAATTATCCAGAAGTCATCCCATTAAGCTCAAACCAGTGTATAAGTTCAGTCTGAAGTGTGCTCTTCAGGCCCATAATGTTCACAGACTACTGAATGAATGGCTGTTGATCAAAACCCATAGGAAATGTATTACAAATAAATGTCTTTAAAGATAAAATCTGCCTTAAAATAATAATGCTTCTCTTTTATTCATTAAAAAATTTGGGAACAGCTATTTGAAAAATCCTGGTAAATATTTTTAAAGAACATATTTCAAGCAAGTCTCAAAGATCTATTGGAAATGAATACCTATTCAGTGGAATTTATTTTACTGAAGCAAGCACATATGGTAAATATCTGTTTTAAAGGAATGATATTTCAAGTCCAAGACTTCTCCAGTTGAGTTGTTTACTTCCTCAATATGATTTAATTCAGATGTGCTTTCATTTCAAGATATCTTTGAGGGATTATTTATCTTGAATAATTGAAAGCTTTAGTGTTTTTCTATCCATTTAAGAGCTGAAAGATTATCTTTGGATATATTGAATAATACCTTTGCAACTATTTTCTTTCAAAGAGTAATCGTTGCTTGGATTTTTCACTTGCGCTAAGACATAATACGTCACAAGCTCATGAGTAAAAGAAGTACATGGAGGAATCTGAGCAAAATTCATGGTTTCTTGTAAACAGTGGCTTAGATTTCTTTAGTATAACCTGAGTCTGTTGTTAGTTCTCTCAATTTGAAAGAAGTCTTTAATCATCATCATTGCTTTTACTGTTCACGTAACTCCAGCTGTCTCTTCTGTTTTCTTCTTGTAGGACGGATTTGTACTGTCTTTTAAAGAAGCCAGCCTGAAAATAGCATTGCATAATTACTAGTGTGTAATTCTGAACATATTACACTCATGCCAAATATCTAAACAGTCAATGCCAATATTTCTTAAACTGTGTCCCATGTAGTCAGTAAAAATTAGTTTGGGAAAAACTGGGTTAAAGAACTTTTTTTCATGTTACTGCAGAACTTCTCAGTGATGCATGCACACTCTCTCCAAAACTGACATTCAACATCATTCCAAATGCTTTTGTAAAAACAACGTTTTTCAAAACTAGTGTTACACTTTGAACATTTGTTGAAAATAAGTTATCTTTGGGAAGGCATATTTCTCTAGAAAGACTTGGGTAGTAAAGTTTGGAGAAATGAGATCAGTACTACATATTCACTTAGGAATTTAAAAAGTTAATGTTATGTATAAATCTAATAACTTGGGAGTCACACGTTGGCTTTGAGAAAATCAAGAATGGCATTTTGAGTGGTTTAACATTAGTAATTATCAAACGCTTACCTTCCACATGACATATGAAATGAATAAAAGTACAATAAGTCCAAGTAGCAGGCTACTTGAAATAATCACTATAGTGAAATGACGTTTGGGTCTTTGATGATGTAGTCCTTCAAGGAAAACCTACATAAATTAACCAAAATAAAGAATCACCAGTTTAAAAACTTGCTTCTATTTCCTTTGAAGCCCCTCCACGATCCGCATCTGTATTTAGAATAACCCACCCTATTCTCTGGCTGGCTCTAACAGAAACCTAGGAAACATTGGTAACTGTTCAGCAGAAACAGTGAACAGAATGGGCTTTATCCATGGTTCTTCCTCTAATCATGCTGCCAAATTTACCTCCTGAAAGACCTCTGTCATTCCTTCCTGCCAGTTGTGGAAAATGTCAACTCTCAGTAAAGTATCTCCGGCCCTCCATGATAGTCAAAATCTATATTCCTACTCAAATACCCTAGCAATACTTTTTCCCTACAATTTTAATGTTTCAGTTAAGAAGGTAATCTTACATGTGCAACATTGTCATTCTTGTTTAGTTCAATCACTTTTGGATCTGACTCTGGAAAAGCTGTCGCTCTTATTTCAAACTTGAGTGCTGAAGTCTCATCCTGTTTAATAAAAGAAAGATCACTGTAGCCTGATTCATAGTTTTATTTCATGAAGACATTAATAGTAGATAAGGATCATGAGAAATTATTTCTATATAGAGGTTTTCACAATTTATCTTCCCCAATTTATTTCACCATTTGCAGTTAATTGCAATGCAGTGCTTTCTTTGGTTCCAAAGGCATGGGCTTGGTATTAATTTATATGGCATCATTTTATTGAAACCCTTTCATTA
Organism: Diceros bicornis minor; assembly: GCF_020826845.1. Lineage (NCBI taxonomy): Eukaryota > Metazoa > Chordata > Mammalia > Perissodactyla > Rhinocerotidae > Diceros > Diceros bicornis. The sequence continues at coordinate 61,561,307 of NC_080749.1, read as the reverse complement.
AACATGGCTACTTTGCAGATTAAATATTATAAATATATAAATCAAGTTATCATTTGATAGTTACCAATGTATTTTTTTCCTGGATATTGAATTTTTATCCTCAAACAAGACTTTCTTCACCTGATAAATGACCTCAAATTCATTTTATTTGGGCTTCTTTTTCTGTCTAAATAGTGTTGTATTTTGCTGCTCTAATCAAATACATATATTCTAATATTGTAATGGAAAAATCTGGTATGAATAATTATAGCATTCAAATATAAAATCAGTAGATAAACACAGACCTTTGCTGTCTAATGCAGGGACTTTATAACCCAGAATCCACAGAGCTTGGGAATCTGTGGATGGGCTCCACAGACTCTAAGCACCTTCTGAAATTGTATGTAACATTTAGATTTTTTTCATATGTGCATTCACTGTTGTAGATGAGAATATATTCTTTAATCAAACTCTTGAAGAGGTCTATGACCTTCAAAAGTTAAAACTACTGTGTAAAGATTGTTCAACATTTTGGAGAAAACATGTAGAATTTTAGGGCTAAAAATAAACTACATACTTCATCTAAAGCAGTGGTTTCCAACAGGATGATTGTATCCCCGGAGGACAGTCAGCAATGTCTGGAGACATTGGTGACTGTCAGGACTTGGGAGGTGGTGCTACCAGCATCTAGTGGGTAGAGGCCAGTGATGCTGCAGAATATCCTACAATGTACAGGACGGCCCCTGACAAAGAATTATCTGGTCCAAAGTTCCAATAGTGCTTACTGTTGAGAAACCTGGACCTTGAGAGTATGAGAAGGCAAACTGCAAAAGTTTAAATAACTTGTTGATGGTCCCAGGGACTTAGTTTTCAGCACAACTAGAACTAAAACAGATTATCTCTTATTTCCCTGTTTGGTGCATCTTCCTCTTGACCACTGTGTGGTAACCTCAAATGTTCCTCTTAACAAAACATGATACCTGCCATTTCCTTTGGCTTCCTATGTGCCATGCAGTTTTAGTAGGTGTTTTATAAAAATCATCTCATTTAATCTGCAACCTCCCTGCAAAGGAGATATTATCCATATTTATCAGATAAGGAAACTGAAGAACAGAACTCCACATAAAACCCATTTTATTTCAAAGTGCTTCTCATAAATATGCATACTCTTATCTAAGAAGTCCAAGATATATTTAATTATTTTTAATTCAACTTTTCAAAGTTCATCTTCCTAAAAGTTTGTTATTGTATGTTTGTGTTTTGGTGTTGATAAATTTTGATGTTTTAGTTTGATTTTATGAAAGCCTTCATTTTAGTTCTTAGCTTTATTAAATATTAAATTTTTAAGCATAATTTAAAGGACTTTGGAAAGAACTTTACAGTTATATGAAATGTTAAAGTAGCCGATTTCTTTGATTTAATCGAGGTTCACAAGCAGTTGGTCATGCTTTCTAAAATAAACCCCTTAAGACTGTAAAGTAAGACTATGGAATAATTACCTTTTAATTAGTAAAGCCATGTCATTTAGACCAAGTGTTTAGCTGAAGTGATAAATGGAAACGATTTTAGAGTTACACTCCAAATTTTACTTTCATTCATACTTTCTCAATTTGTTGAATGCCTCCTTACAAAGCAGCCTAGCTATATAAGATAATTGAGTTTGTAGATTCTATATGAACTTATCCTTATAGAAAGTTGTCATTGTATTTTAGACTTACCATTTCTAAAATGGATGGCCGGCCTTCCAACTGAATGTGAACACTGGCTTCTTTTCCACTTTCCATTTTCCCAAAATTGCATAAGAAATTTAAACAGTATGGATCAGCTTTTATGCAGTACTTGAAAAGAATACAAAAGAGCTATGTTAAAATGTCAACATTTTTTAAAATGATGGCTAAAATATTTTACGTGGATTTAAAAATCTGCTCCCCTCAGTGGTGTTCATAAAAATTATCTTGCTGTAAACATGGAATTAAAGATCTGCCTTCATTAGTGGCATTTAAAAAATTAGCTTGCTTTAAACAAAACACAAATGTTTGTTTTGTAAATTATAACAAAAACAAAGTATTTGAACTGGAGCCTGTATTCTCATTATTCTTATGAACTTAACCTTCTGGGATAAAATTAAAAGAAAGACTCCTCCTAATCAGAGTCTTGCTAAGTTACATGTTCCTTGTAAAACTTGGATTGTTTGAAGGGTAAAATTATTTCCTCAGTTTTTTTTTTTCATAAATTCACTAAAATAAAAAGATTGGAAATTAATCTCATGCCACAGAGGCTGCTGAGCCGAAGACAGCATCTTGGCCTCCTAAAGGGTCTGGAGCAATGTCTGCCTGACACAAGATGGGCATTTGTTAGATAAATAATGACACAGTATATTGTATATACTTAGCCCTGGGTCTATCTCCACTCTCCAGTCATGCCTGTTCCTCACATACAAGAATATTACCTGAACTCGTTTCTCTCCTACACTTAATGTGGGTTAACAGCTCAAACCCATTGATTCCTGGTTTTAAGTATTTCAGTTCTATATGTTGGAAAGCAAAAACTACGACCTGAAAAACTGAAACTTACCAATAGCCTCTTATCAGTCTTTGACAAGAATCTGAGTATGTCTTTCAGGGTCTCCAATGCACCTTTTTGCTTCTCTGATGCACAGTTTCTTTCATAATTTTTAAAATGGCATTCTCCATTAGTAGTCTAGAAAGATAGAAAGCAAGAAAAATCTTATTCAATATTGGAAAGAACAACAGAAGTTAAATGGTTTGAAAAGATCCAATTGCTTACCTTCTCTAAAATATATCAAGTACTTCTGGAATTATGAAAATATTTTTTGACAGATTTATTTGGGAAAAATTAAATCTCTGTGGCAAACACACAAAAACCTAGCAAAATTTTAGAGAGTTGGATATACTTCCTAAACTGATCAAATGGCCTTAACCTTACAGAAATTAGGGCAATGTGAAAAATGGATGTTTGAACATTAGAATGAAATTAAACATTTCTTTGGCTTCAGACACAAAACTATGTGTTATAACAGCATGTCCTACCATCTAAATCTGAAATTCAAGTAAGATTTTTAAAAATTAGATCTCAAATCCACTTAGTAGGTTTATTTGTTGATTGCTTGTCTTGAAACTGGGAAGGTAAAAACAATTCTGATGGAATCATCAAAACAAGAATATTGATTCTTAATTATTTGAATATTCTTTTAAAAAGGCTGAAGTACTGATTTTTCAACAGTGGTCTCAATCTTAATGGATAATTCTACCAATTAAATTACTTTCACAGGTCCACATCACAAAGAAAATGTACCAAAGATGGTAGAGCATTGTTCTGTAAATGAATAAGTTAAATGCAGAGGTGCCACTATACTCCTACAGTTCTAATGCATGTATAATATTCAAAGTGTACTCAATAAATTCATATTGAATTCATGGCTTAGATTAATTGTGACTGAAATAACAGCAATCTCCATTTTAGCAATATTACTTACAATAAAGGAAGGAACACATTTTTACCTGGACATCCAAAATGTTGAACAGCTTATCGGTACGGGGGATAAAAGAATTTGGTACCATTATTTCCACACTAACATTTGGAGCCATGCTATGGCCGGTGTTGATAACCTGATAAGAAGGAAAAAATTTTAAACAACTTAAAAATATTTTTCAGAAATGTAAGTAGAGATGTCAATGAACTTTTAGGTGAACCCATATGTTCCATGCAGCATTCATACTGGTGAAGGGTTGTTATTAGCAGCTGCACAGCAAAGAGAGACAGAATATTCAGTCAGAACTTAAAAAAGTTTGCTAATAATTGTAGCCTCTAGTTATTATTCCTAGCCCTCTCCTTTTGGTATTGATTGGGCCAATATATCCAGGCTGATGGTTTATTGCAGAAATAGTCTAAAGAAAGAGACAGAAATAACATACATTTGTATGGCATATTATGAATTCAAAAAACCGTGATCAGTTGGTCCTCATAGCTATTCCATGAAGTGGGCCGATATTTTATTATTCACCAGCTAAGGAAAATGCTAGGAGGTGTTAATGATGTACCCAAGATGAAAGTTAAAAAGCGACAATAATTGGGACCAAAACCCAGGTATTCTAATTCTAAATCCTATGATGTTTTCACAAAATCACTCTGTGCTGAGAGGATAATCATCAGCAGTTAGTGAATAAAAATCTATTTTAATTCAGGATAATTATAATGCTGATGCACTCAGAAAATCAGAAATGGGGTAGGTTATTTGGTTTTAGGGAAAATACAACAGGTTTTTAATACATAAGGGAATGATTTTTTATTGATAAATTTGGGGATTACAGATCTCTGAAAAAGGAAATTGGGCCAAAATATTGCCTCCTGAGGGCTTAACTATAAAACCAATACAATACGTCAGAAAAGAGATGTGCCACGATATCTGAATGAAATAGCATGACTCACAGACTCAATTTTTTGAATGCACATGACATAGATGAAGAAACAGAGTGTCCTTGGCTTTGGGACAGGTGGTAATTGCTAGGCAATAAAGCACAGGGCAGTTGCAAAAGGCAGTATCAGCAATGGGTACCCAGTAGTGTCCAGACCTTTAGATAAGGTCTTCCTGATGCCAGCAAATAATCAATCTAACCTACAATAGTCTTCGTCCTTGTTCACCTAATAACGTTTAGACCTCCAAGAACATCTTCATACTTGGACAGATTCACCAAACCAACAGACTGAAAGTATCTCCAGTCACATTCTATAGTAATTTAACTAGAAAATACTTGTTAGCTATTAATTGTGAATTAATGAATAAGTTTTCTAGAGTCCATCTCAGTTTCTGTTTTTGTTTATCAAAGCACAACCTGCCATGGGGGCTCTGATTGGACCACTTCTTGGGACTTCAAAGTAGAGGGCTAAATTTTTTCAACACTAGTGTATACTAGTTTTACAAAAACTTGAGTATACATAGACTCAATAGGAGTCTCAATAGAATCAATAGGATTTCAAGGTCATTCTTCCACAGCTCTGAGGCAGGGCCCAGGAATTTGCATTTTGGATAAGCACCCCAAGTGATTCTGACACACGTTTTGAAAAGCATTGCCTTACAAAATATCATAATGTACCTAGTCTAATCCAGACTCATTCACATTCTATAGATTGTTATATAGCTCTAAGAATATTTGGGCATTGTTTTTGGTTCAAAAAATATTTTTGTGGACATTATCTCCAATTATTTACTTATAATCAACATCTGTGATACACCAAAAATCTCAGTTGACAGTAAAAATTTTTTAAAAGAATTTTTAGCTTTATATTAGTATATTAATACTGGATAATGATAATACTCTTTACTTTTTAACAAGATTATTTAATAAATGGTGCATCACTTGTCACAGATCATATACCTATGGCCTGAAAGGCTGACCAAGTACACCTTAAATGGAGATGCAAGAGGTAAGAGCTTTCTTTGCGTGGTAGATAATGTTAGAGCTTTTATAAAGCTTGAACCAAGAAGAGATTTCACTGATTCGTACCCAAAGATGCCTTCCCTTGGCCTATCCTGTTTTCCGTATGCATCTCTAGTACATTCAGTTCCTCGGCCAGTTTCAGGCAGTACCGATGTTTCTGCTTGCTCTTTCCCACCTGTACTGTAAAGAGATGTGGGCTTGAGCAACAGGGACAAGACAAATGAGAAAAAAGGAGCGGGAGCCCAAGAAGAAAGAGTGTGAGTGCCCGTGCTCCAGTCCCTGCTCACCCTAGGCCAGCCGGGGCCTGAGGGACATTACATGTATCTGGTGTCCTCTGGAGCGATCATCAGTAACATTCTTTCCATTTGTTACACATATCAACACAATCAACTTTTCTTACGTGGAAAGTGAGGTTCATTTTCTCTGCCATGCATGTTTCAGGCTCATTTTCCTCGTTTGGTCCATACACAAAAGAAGTTGGATTTACAAACCTGACAGAAACAAATTCAAACTTAACTGTCTTATTTGATAAGGTATTACAAATAGTCTTTCTCTATGGTTTGGATTAGAACATATTGCCTAGATATGCCCTAATCCAGACTATAGGTGCCTCCTAAATACCCTGGAATACTTTTGGTTTCTTGGTAATATAAGAATTCTAGTGAAAATGTAATTAAATTAGAAAGCCATATGCTCTGACTTGGTGACAGTATCTCTTCCCACCAATATCTTTTGCTTGCCTTCCCCAAGACTGCCTGGCTCATTCTGCCAACCATTCCTTCTCTCTCAGCCCTCAAATGATTCATGTAAATCGACAAATATGAGATAAATTCTAGCTTTTCCCTGTGGCTCCAATATCCCCCATACCTCAGTCTATCATACCTATTTTTGAGTTATTTCTTCCCATCCCTAATTCTTGCTGGCTATTTGTAATGAACCCCAAGTCTGGGGAACAACTCAAATATCACTAAGTATGGTAAATTTTGTTAGAATACAAGGTTGTCACTCTTTTACCTGTAATTAGACACATGTATGGTCAGTAATTAACTTTGAAAAATACTTTCCTAGGGAAATCCTGACTCCATAAGTTGCTCCTACTTGGCAGCTAATATGAAATCCTACAGATTAGAGACCCATTGCACAGGAAAGAAAAATATTCAAATGTTGTAGATTTAGGCAGTTTAATACTTGCAGAGCGTTCCTTGCCCAAAATAACAAGATGTGGATAATGGAAAAATAGGGGGACACTCATCAAAGGAAAATCAAGGGGAGGAGGCAAGACAAACATTCAAAACCAGGAAACATGCAACCAGTTTTTCTTTGCTTCCCACTCACTCTCTAGGTCCTCCTCTCCCTCAAATGGCTTCCTTTATCCCCCTGCTTGTAATGGGTGGTTAAAAATGATTGGGGATGGTTTATCTTTAGAGCAACAAGAAGAGCTCATCTGTCTATTTGTTCTGTATCTCTTATTGCTTGAAAAATATGGTTTTAAACAAAGACTAATAGCCTGAATAATTTCCACTCAAATCATTAAAGGTTTTCTTAACACTCCTTTCATTCTTTCTTCAGACATCTCCTCCTTGAAACAGAGGAGGATCCGCTCAGTTACTTAAATAATGAGTGAATACTGGCCCCAGGGCCGTGGCTGAGGAATTCTGTAATTCACGGGTACAAAGCATGGACAAGGGACACCTTGCAGTTGGCTAGCTCGTACCTCAAGCCATTTGCCACATACACAGACACAGGTTCTAGAGAGTAGTGATTTTACCAAGCTCATACTTTTTTGAATTTCCCATTTGCCATGGCCACTAAGTATGATCATGCAAACTACACGCTACCCAACTCCTGGGGCCCCTGGCCTGCACAGCGCACAACTGACAGGCTGGGCGTGGCCGGCTAGAGGCTGATCGGGCTCTTCCAGTAAGAAATCTCCTCCAGCTGGGCACTAGTTTGAGGTGGTCTCAGTGACGATTATAAAGATCAAAATAATGAACATCTAAGCAAGGGATTGCAGCGCCAAGGTAATTGTTAAAAGACAGAAACAGCACAGGATCTTTTTATAAAAATATTTAAAATATGGTTTTGATCAGTAATGTAAGAAGCAACAGAATTTAAAATCAGGTCTCAGTCTTACAGGAGGCCTCAATCTCTACTTACCCATGAACAGTTAGCATGACTTCATACTTGAGAGGTAGTGCTAAAGTCACCTTGTTACGCTTCAGGTTGTCCATTTCCCCTTGATTTTCACTACAGAAGCAAATAGAAAACCCTGTTAGAATCCATCCAGCACAAAAATCATCTTAGAACTAATTACATCCTGTGTATACCTACTACACTTGGAGGTTGGTTTACATGCTCTTTGAGGAGTGGGGATAAAAGTAGAAGTGGTGGTAAGAAATTTTTATGACAGGGTTGGCAGAAATTTGCTCTCATTATTTACAGTTATTTGCTTCCAAGCTGGTTAGAGGGGTTTTTTTTTGTTTGTTTCTTAGATCACATAAGAGAAGTTTTCTTCTGTAGACAATGGAACACAGCTCCATAGTTCCCCTGAAGTCCCCCCCCACCCAAGGTCAGCAGTCCATCTCCTTTAATACAATTATTCTGCACAAGGAAATATACCAGGCGGCATGCACTGTGATGTTGAGATCCTCTTCTGCTCTGCTGAGGGAGCTCGCATCCAGGAGAAAGCCAACATCTATCTGTAAAACACAGAGGGAAAGCCCAATTTGTTAATAATCTAAAACATTTTTTTTATAATCTGAATTTTAATTTTTCTTAAGAGTTTATGTTCTGTGTAATGCGAATTGGAAACTATGTTCTAGAAGCATAGGCTACCCTTCACTCGAGCAGTGAGCTACGGGGAAGCTTTTGGGTTTATGGCAACTTTAAAGCACCAGCATTTCCAAAATGACATTCAGAGACAAAGCCTCGTCTAAATGTAAAGACAGGCAGGTCCAGACTGACAAAATTAGAGATGATTTCACAAGTTGAGTGAGGACTCTTGCCAGAAACACCTTTTTGTATAGCAGAGGTAACATGCCTGGCAGACAGGACCACCTGGGGTGGGGTGGGGTGGGGGGAGTGTTGGAGAAGGGTGAGATGAGGGAGTAGAATTCTGATTGACACATTCACATGCCCATCTTGACATAAACACGTGCCCCCCCACTTTTTTTTTTTCCCAGTGAACATTGCCAAGAATATAAACACAATCTCAAAGATCTCAAGCTCAGTTGGTTTTGGTTTTATTTCATCACTTAGCTGCTTACCTTAAGCAAAAAATAATAGTAATAAATTATATATTTGTATGCAGCATAATATAGGAAAAATAGAAAATGTTTTATATTCATGTTAGTAAACAAAAACTATAAATGCTAAATGCTTACCCTTGATAGATGATCTACATATATATAGCCAACACTGCAGTCAAGTTTTACTATGCCAGAGCTGTCTGTGACTTCACAGTTTATTTGTTTTTCTTCCTAAAAGGAAAAATGAAACAACTGGTTTGGGTAGGAAGGGAACAAGAAGTTTGTAACTTATGTTTAAGGATGGTTTTGAAAAAAAAAATCATCCCCAAAGAATTTACTTTCCTGGAAGAGTATTTTCTGTTTACTTTTGGGATAAATAAAGAGAACTATAAACAAATTATATAAATATGTGTGCATATGTATAGGTTTATTTTAATATTCATGTAAATTCTCCACAGAATAATTCCTGGACTTGTAGCTTTCATCCATGTTTGTGTGTTCCCTAGTTAATTCAAGGTCCAGTTCCTTGAAAAATCATAAAGCAAGGAATTCATAAGGTCCATATTTCATTGTCCCTCTTCCATCTGGGATGTGAACATGAAGGTATTTAATCGCAATAACTAATCGCAATAGGATATACATATTCAAATACTCAGTATAGTATATTATATAGATGTATATTGCCCTGAATATTTTAGTTTTCCCTCTTACTATTGCACATAGGCTCCCGATGCTCTAGAGAATGAGGGTAATAGATATTTGTGAGAGGTCAAAGACATCTCTAAATGCCCTTGGTGTGAGGAGATGGTCTCCGGATAGGGATGAGTAAATTTGCTAAGGGATAGAGAAACATCAAAGAAGAAAGTGATTGAAGATTTTCTCTTTGAAATTCAGCCTTATTAATACCTTACTGATGGATTTAAGTGTTCACGACTCAGGCCTGGTAGTAAGAGAAGGTCTCCAGGTGCTTCAAACTCGTGTAGGAGAAGAGAACTTGCCTGCGATGTGGTTGACACTAAGGTCTTGGGGTTTGTGGAAGATTGCTTGTTGTTGGATTGTTGGAAATTCTCTGGGAACAAGACTAGGCGTGTGAACTTAAAACGCAGAGCAGTAACACTGGAGCCCAGCAAGGAGGGTCAGTATTGCTTGTGCAGGGACCCCAACCAAGAGGAGCAGCATCACAGCACGTGATGAGCATGTATGAGTGAGAAAAGCAATGGCACCCAAGCAGCTTGCCTGGACAACTGGACAATCGCTTCTCTCACGTTGTAGCATTCGGAGGCAGGAAGCTGCCTCTTTTGATCTCAGTCCGATCCCAGTGAACTTGCCATTTTGATCAGGAGAATGGAGGAAGTCTCAAAATCACTGGAAGCCTCAGTGATAAGTCTGAATATACCCCAAATATTTAGGCCTCAAATTGATGTAATTATACCATTTAGATTTTTTTAAAACTAAGTAAAATATGTTTTGTGTTAGTGTCTGTCAAGTCGATTCCAACTCCTAGCACCCTGTGTACGGCATTGTGACCCTGTACACGGCAGAGCTGAACCCTGGCCGGTCTTTTTGCACCATCCTGTCACCTTCTGGCGCTATATCAGACAATGCTCTGCTGCTATTCATAGGGTTTTCATGGCCAATATTTTCAGAAGTGTGTGGCCAGGTCCTTCCTAGTCTGTCTTAGTCTGGAAGCTCCACTGAAAACCTCTCCACCACGAGTGACCCTGCTGGTATTTGAAATCCCGGTGGCAGAGCTTTCAGCATCACAGCAACATACAGCCACCACAGTATGACACCTGACAGATGAGTGGTGTGGTGCCATGGCCGGGAAATGAACCTGGCTGCAGCAGTGAGAGTGCTAAATCTTAACCACTAGACTACTGGGCTGGCTAAAATATTATGCTATTGTGGTTTTTGACACTTACCAAATCTAAAATCTTAATGAAGTAAAGACCAGTGGGTAGTTTGATGTGCAGAGTCGTTTCATAGGCATCATCTCCAGCGTTAAACAAGGACACGTTCAACATTAACGTCTTCATACTTCCAACAGCAAGATAGGTTTTATTTTCATGTGGCCTAAAAATTAAGTAATATTATTTAGTTCTTGTTTGGGAAATAAAAATCCCATCTCCTCACTTATTTATCCCAAACTTAAAATACTAATTTGGGAAAACAACATGGGAGTTGACCCCATGCAAGTAGATGCAAATCCATGTTAAAAAGAACTCAATTTCTCTTATTTCGTATAAATTCAGTCAACTATTACCCGAGAAAAGTTTGTTTTTTAATTAGTTTGCTTTTTAAGAGTGAGTTCAAGTTCTAGCTCTGGCTCCACTTCTTCTGAAGGGAGGTCATTTAGCATTTTTAAGCCTGAGTCACCCCATCTGTACTAATAACAACTACCATTCTGTGAAGATTTGGCTCATGCACATTCCATGAAATCCTCAGAACAACACATTTATCTATGAGGAACCTGAGGCTTAAGAAACTTATTCAAGATATCACAGCTAGAATGTTCTCAAGTCTCAAGGCAAACGCAAATCTCTTCGCCTACACAGCCCATTCTCTTTACCAATTAGAGGGTTAGAAGAGCTCAAAGAAACCTTCAGTTACAGAATGTTATGATTCTATAAGCTTTCCTCAAAGATGTTCTTAGATATTGAATAATTTAAAATTTAGAAAAATTAGTTCAACCATAGAAGAATGTGACCCAAAGCAAAATATCGAGTGAGGATAATCATAACAATAAGAAAGGTCAACATTCACCTAGAACTTTAGAGTTTATAAAGTTTCTTCAATAATATTTACATTGTTTCATTCTATTCAACATCTGTATAGAAGCTTAGTGTTTGAATAAACTATTTGTGGAAATGCTAAGCACATAGTAGGCATTTAGTAGTTATTTGTGAATTGATTTAAGATGAAGTGTTTAAGGACAGAACAAGTTTCAAAATTTATGTTTTATGTGTGTGTGTGTGAGGAAGATCAGCCCTGAGCTAACATCCATGCTAATCCTCCTCTTTTTGCTGAGGAAGACCGGCCCTGAGCTAACATCTATTGCCAATCCTCCTCCTTTTTTTTTTCCCCCAAAGCTCCAGTTGATAGTTGTGTGTCATAGTTGTACATCCTTCTAGTTGCTGTATGTGGGACACAGCCTCAGCATGGCCGGAGAAGTGGTGCGTCGGTGCGCCTGGGATCCGAACCCAGGTTGCCAGTAGCAGAGCGGCGTGCACTTAACCACTAAGCCATGGGGCTGGCCCTCAAAATTTATGTTTTAAGCATTACTCAAAAGATGCATGAATGACTGATTGACTATAATTGAAAGCTCCTGTATAATAGATCATTATGTTCGTTACTCTCTGATGCAAAAATAGTTTTTAAAAAAACTCCCACCACAGGCTGGCCTGGTGGCGTAGTGGTTAAGTTGGTGCGCTCTGCTTTGGTGGCCCGGGATTGGCGGGTTGGGATCCCGGGTGCACACCTAGGCACCACTCATCAAGCCTGACTGTGGTGGCATCCCACATACAAAATAGAGGAAGATCGACACAGATGTTAGCTCAGGGCTAATCTTCCTCAAGCAAAAAGAGGAAGATTGGCAACAGATGTTAGCTCAGGGCCAATCTTCCTCACACATACAAAAAAATTCACACCTTTGTAGAGCTTATATAGTAAAGGACAGATTTATAAACAAATGTAAACAAATGTTACATAAATACATGGGAAAGAGTTATGAATGAAGGGCTCTGGGAGACTAGGGTAGGGAACCACTTTTGCCTGTGGATGCTTTTGCCTGTGGATGGCAAAGGCATGTTGCTTCTTGCTTTTCTACTATTTTAATTATTTAGGTTGAGCTGAATGAAGATTTGAAAATTTTTTTTAAATAAAAAAGTTCTGAAAATTTCATGATTCAAGCTAAGTTAACTTGGATTTTACCCTTAATTGATTTCTTAAGTCCTCCTTCTCCAATCCAATTTTCACATTGCCAGAGAAGGTCATTTTCCAGAAAGCTAACTTGATAACATCACATTCCTGCTTAATATCCTCTGATGCCTTCAAGATAGAGTTCTGTAGTGTTCATCGGCGCATTAGTCACAAAAGCCAAGACTTAGAAACAACCTAAGTGCCCATCAACAGATGAATGGATAAGAAAATATGGTATATATACAGAATGGGATACTACTCAACTTAAAAAAAGATGAAATCTTGCCATTTTCAACAACGTAGATGGACCTTGAGAGTATTATGCTAAGCGAAGTAAGTCAGATGGAGAAAGACAAATACTGTGTGATTTCACTCATATGTGGATGATAAAACAACCACCACTATCACCACCAAACACATAGATACAGAGAACAGATTGGTGGTTACCAGAGGGGAAGGGGGTAGGAGGAGGATGAAAAGGGTAAAGGGGGATATTTGTACAGTGAGAGATGGAAACTAGACTTTGGTGGTGAACATGATGTAGTCCATACAGAAGTCGAAACACAGTTATATACACATGAAATTTATGCAATGTTATAAACCAATGTTATGTCAATACAAAAAAATTTAAAAAATAATAAAAAACAAAGCTGGAAGGAAAAAAAAATAGTTCTAACTCATTAGCACAGCATATGAGGGCTTCAAGAGCTGGCCCCTGTCTCTCTCTCCATTGCACAACTCATTCCTTTGCTTTAGTCATAGTTACCTACAAACAGGTGTCCAAACACCTGTGTTTTGTATCTTATTTCAAGCTATCCTCTGTCTTGAACATCTTTGCCCTTCATGAATCTAGTTAACTTTCACTTGTTCTTCAAGATTCAGCTTACGTGTCGATGTTAAGAGTTCTTATAAGTTCTTCCAGTTGATACTCATTGCTAAGCCCTGTCACCCAGCATTGCATTCCCCCTAAGAAAAGTGGCTTCTCCCTCTCCCAAAGCACATTGGGCACCCCTATAAATGTGACATTTTCATACTGTCTGGTTTTGCTCACCACTAGAATAAGTTATTGAGAGAAGATGCTGGGTTATGATTATCATTGTTTGCTCAGAGCCTAACAACACGATTAGTGTTCAAAAAATATATGTTATGTATAATTGTATCAAACATTAAAAAGAGTTGGGTCACACCAAAACACATGAGAAAAATTGGGAGAATTATTGGATAAGTAATTGCTAAAAGTTCATGAACTCATCATTATAAATTTTATCAAATTATAGCCATGTTTGTTCTGTGATGGTATACAAATTCCAAATGTTTCATTAAGATAAGAAAGTAAATATCTACTACGACCACATGTATGTGACGTGTGCCCCACCCACATAACCTAACGTTTTAGTTGCAACATAACTACTGAATTGACCAATAAATTAATAGGTACATCAACACTGGAAAGAGGGTATAGTTTGAGAAGCAAATTATTAATTCTTATGAACCTCGGAATGTGTAAACAAAATTATAATTTTGGACACTTCTCCCCACTTTTATGCATCCAATAACATAGCTCTAAGAAACTGGACTGTTCACTTAATGCCTAAAAGTTCTTCCCCTCTTATCCTGACTTTTTTTCCATTTTAAACTTACTTATCAAAGTAGAACATACATATAGAAAAATGCACATATCCTAAGTGTACAGCTCAGTGAATTTTTACAAACTTTTCCAAATACACATGTGAAACCAGCACCCAGATGAAGAAAAAAGATGTTACCAGCGCCGTAGAAATACCCTTGTGCTCCCTTCCCTCCAGTTATAGCCCTCCACCTGCTATCTTGCTTTTTCTAGTATAGACTGGCTTTGCCCAGTTTTATATTTCATATAAATGGAATCAGAGAGTATGTAACCTTTGAGTATCAGGCTTTCTTAACTCAAAATTTTCTTTGTAAGATTAATCTATATTGATGCATGTAGTTGTAAATTGTTTATTCTCATTGGTGTATATATATTCCATTTTGTAAATATACTATATTTTATTTATCCATTCAACAGTCATTGGGAATTCTGGCAACTCTAGTTTGGAGCTATTATAGTCTTTTGGTGAATATATCTATGTAATTCTGTTGGTCAGTCTGTCTGTTTGTCTGTCTATCTATCTATGAGTAGATCGTTATGCTTGTTAACACAGGATTAATTCCTGAAAATTTCTAAATCTGGCTAAATTTGGCAACCAGTTTAAATTATACTAGCAAATTATATTTAAATAACAAAACATACTGTATGGAACTATATTTAAATAACATAAAATAAAGTACTACAGAATTGTTATATAAAAAGCAAGCATACCATAGAGTAGGGGTTCATAAACTGCTGGAGGCCAAATTTGAACCTCCGCCTGGTTTGATCAATAAAGGTTTATTGGAACACAGCCATGCTCATTCATCTGTGGCCACTTCTGCACTATGACGGCAGAAGTGAGTGCTTGAGACAGAGATCTCTGTCCCACAAAGCCTACAATATTTACTATTTGTCCCTTCATGGGAAAAGTTTGCCGGCTCTGCCATAGAGCAGTCTTATTGATGAGTATAATTAGTTTAGAAATAAGCATACCACATAATCTTACTATATTTAAAATCTATATTATTCTGACAATAATAGAGGCTTCATTATTTCAGATGGCATAGGATGCAGCATTAGAGAAAACGATCCCTCAGACCTCATAGTTCCTTGGTTGGTACTCGAGACATCGAGGAGAAAGGAATAAAGGACATGTCCATATGTAGCATCTCTAGCTTCTGATCCCTGGGTTTGAGGAGTTGGATAACTCTGGAAGGATGTGCAATAACTAAGAAAGCAGTAATTCTAAACCATGGCTATCATTTCAGGGTGGAAGAATCTGACTCAGTGACAGTATGCTATTTCTCCCAATATTTTAGGGAATGGCTGTGATTTACTCATTCTTGTGTTGTAAACCTGTGTGTTACATAAGTATGCATCTGCTTGGTGGCACTGTGTTAAATGGCAGGGAGGAAATGTGCGGACACATGGCTGTCCTACATTCCCCCTACTGTTCTATAATCATGTTACTACTAAAGGAACCAAGAGGTTCTAAAAGTAGACTTCAGCTTGACATTAAAGTTTAATTAAGACTTGTAGAAGAGCTGCCTAGAAATAGACATTTATAAAATATTCTGGCTTGTAACCAAAGCATTAGTCACTGAACACCTTTGGGAAAGAAGTTGGCACTTAGACAAGCAACAGAAGGTGAAAGCGCGGCATAAACAGCTAGGTTCCAAGACAACAGCAAATTAAAGAGAAACACAATGTTCACATTTCAGCAGCCAGACTCCTGGTTTAGTTTCCATTTTTAAGCTCTTTTGCTACATTATCATAATTAAATCTTACTCTTTTGTTTTGATATATATCTTACTGTACCTTGATTTATTAACAAGGTGCCATTGGAAAGATACCCACCAGCTTTTTACATGAGACATAATAAAGGACCAGGTGCACATCTGGAAGTGCGACAAGGCTGAACCAGAGATTTCCCAGGGAATCATAGTTCATTCTTCATTAAAACACGCATAATGCAGACTTGAAATTTACAAAGCAGCCTAGAATCCACGTAATTTAAACAAATCAAGGTACTGTGTACATACAGAATCATAACTTAATAAGTGAAAGAGGAAAAATAGGAAAATGATGTATTCAGCACCAAGGCTCTATGTTTTTCCTGAGTGAATGATATTGTTTTATTTTGCAGGAAATGCTCCCCAAGTCTTAGTATAATGAATATGCTTTGCCTTGATAAAATGAATTAGTGCTTCCTAGCTAACTTGTTTTTAATCAAGATGCTAGAACAAAATATAATGTAAATTTATATGTACCTGCGTCAAGATATGTGAGTCACTATTATGACAAAAAAGTAGCCTACGGCAAGTGGCCTACAGGCCCAAGGAAAATTTTATCCTTTTTTTTTTCTACTGACTTCAGGGAAAAAAATACTGGAAAATTCTCATCTACTGGGATACATCAGTTGCCTGACATTTAAGAGTTTATCGAATAAAGGCAAACTCATTGAGCTCCAGACTACAATAGCAGAAGAACATGGTTCGGAAGCCTGAACTAGGAATTAGCATGTTTTAGTGTATAAGGCATATAATTCATCTTCCCCAAACTCTATGAGCTCAGTGAGGCATATATTCCTACTATCTCCATTTTAAAAATGGACAATTTTGTTAGAGTAGCTCTGTGGGGGGCTAACAGCATCGTAGCAGATGCTGCACATTGCTCACTGTCTGCCCAACAGTGGTTTCCCTTCCTAGCTGCTAACAGAACCCCAGATTATTCAGGCAGTAGGCAGCATTCCCTTGATATTGCCGAAGATAAGCCCCTAGTTCAGCTTCAGGGAATGAATTATGATCGATCTAATATGATCATGATGACTCCATCCTCCTTCAACCGTGATAGATTCAGAGGTGAGCAGGTAACACAGATCTGGTTAATCAGAATAAGAAGTCTGCTAAGGCACTTCCTTTTCTGGAAGGGCAGCCTCCAGAGGACACAGAATTTTGCTCCTGCTCCGTTTTTCTTGCTGGGAACCTTGGTGCTGCTGCAGTCACCTGGTGACCATGAGGGAAAAACCAAGAGAACTGGAAAGGTAACCACAAATGTCCAGATTTGGGAAGCTGCTCACTAAACATGCAAGCACTTCCTTCAGCCTGCTTATTATGCAAAACAATTAAGTGCCTTTATTGTTTAAGTCACTATTAGTCAGGTATTCTGTTACTTGCAGTTAAAATCATTCCTAACTGAAATGAAAGCAATTGTTCAGGAAAACTCTACATCACGTTCACTGGAAGCATGTCTGAGGTACAAAAGACAAGTGGTGTCATTTACGTCAGTCATCACTACGAAAGACTTGATTTTAAACTGCCTATGTGATGGCTAACACCTGCTATTATATTTATAATCTTGATAGTCGTATTTCTTAATCTGTATTTTGCAGTGTAAGTCCATTTGGATGTGGTTTATTGTCCTGAGAATTTACACATTCAGGAGGAAGCCTCAACTTAATGAAAACATGAGGCGGAGTGCATAAACATGGTTTAGTTTGCTGTCGGCAGTCTATTATTGCAGTCTTCAGAAACTCATGTTCTTTACTGAGTAAACACATTTACCTAAAGCAGGTTTGTAGCTCTGGGACACATCAACACCATCAGTGCCAGTGGAGTTATAGTCAGGAGAATGCGCAGAACATATGGTCACAATTTGCCCACTATTACTGAGAAGGGAGACAGGACACCTATGTGGGAAAGGCATATTTTTATCTGATAGAGTATAATTTACTAAAAATGCAAAACAGTCTGTCAGAACCTTTCCTGTGGGCCTGAAAATTCATTAGAAGAGTTTTCGTTTGAAAAGTCCTCAAAGTTGTCATTTACCTGAGAGGGAGAGCCTGTAACGTTCCTAACTGATAGAAAAGAGTGGGGCTTACACTTTACACTGGTGTTCATGCCACTTCAAACCTCACGAAACTGAAATCTGCTGACCCGTCATTCTTTATGTCCCAGCAGCACTCTTGGGACACAAAAAAAACAATAAACTCTGGGCAAATAATGTGCAAAAAATGTTTGGAATTCACTGGCAAAATTTCATTTTATAACCAAACTAAAGTTATTTTGTATCACGATCCATAAATATTCCAACTATAATATGAAAAATAACTTTCATCAAGCCTTCATATGTACCAGGTTTTGTGCTATATATTGGCCTGCATTATTGCATTTTATCTTTAAAACAACCTTACAGAGTAAGTATTATTTTACCTACTTATAAATGAGGAAAGAGGTTTACAGAAGTTAAAAGGCTTCTCTAAAAAGGTCATTCAGGTAATAAACGGTAGCTATAGAACTTGACCAGGTTAGTTTAACTTCAAATCTGGAACCCTTAACCACCATTGGTTCCAAGATTTTAGTGTGATAAGAACCACTTGGAGCCCTATTAATAATGAATATTTCTGGCCTGGTCCCCATAGATTCTGATCTGGATAGTCTGGGACCTAGGAACCTGCATTTCTATCAAGCAGTCCAGGTGATTCTCATGAAGGTGACTCAGAGGCCACATCTTGAGAAACACTACCTTACCCTCTGTTGGCTGCCATTTAAAATCCTAATGGACTTGATATTTACACTACAAAAAATATTATCACTTCAAATTAAAAATGTAAAGTAGATAATGCAGTATCTTACTGTGAGAAAATATATAATGAAGAAAAACTAATAATTCAATTAAATTAATAATTCCATATCTTAATTCAACAAGATGTATTTTCATTCTTCAGGAAAGAAGAATTCTTGGTAATATTTTCACACATTTCAAAGTCCCATTTTCTCATAGGCCAGAGGGATTGCAATGAAAGATGACACGGTGACAGCGGAGTGTCCAATTTAAGAAATGTAAACACTACTTATTTATAGCTTAGATAAGCTTTCCCACACACAACTCTTCTTCTTATCAAAGGCTCATGACAGCAAAAATACCAAGAAAAATAAGCATTTTGGGAGGAAAATAAATACATGAATGGGAAGGTTATAAATTATTCAACTAATAAATCAACAAAGGCACCACATTATACGCTGCAATATAAAGTAGTTAGTAGTCATTGTTTTTGGACTATCTGAGCAGCCAATCTGGATAATTTAAGTATAAAGTCCAATTATCAATCAAATAGGTTAGGGCTTCTTGGCCCTCAACTGTGGATGCTCAAGGCTATACTGGCATTGCATAAGTGAAAAGAATTAATTTATTCTCTGCCATATGTGATCCCATCCCAGCAGGGTACTCAACACTGTTTGTCAACCTATTTACTCATTCCTAGTTGACTCCCTATCCCATTTATCATAACAGCTATTTTGAATCTTTTCCCATTCCTTTCAAGTCTCCAAACCCATCCTCAAAGCCCTCACTTTCCATATATAAACATACTTTTTCTTCTGGCTATCCATGAATTCTCTACATTCCCCTTCCTTCCACATTGAAATTTGTTAATGTTAAGCATCTTTTCAGAGCTGCTTGGTTCAAGATAAGGAGAATCTTAGCTTCTTTCTAAGGCTAACTCCTCCACCTGAGTCTGATCCCATTATACCCTGATTCCTCTGTTACGTTGTCGGCAAACATCTATTAGTTGCCTACAGCATTCCAGGCACTGAGTTAGGCATTGGGAACACAAAGATGAAAAGACAGGAACCTGCCTTGAAACGGCTTACAGGATAGTGTGGAGACAGACAGTAATGGTGGTGAGCGTGCAAGGGTAGTGGGGCCAGGGGCACAGTAGGAGACAAAGGGGGCTCCACTTAGGAAACAGCTGAGATTTACAAGATAAATAAAAGTTAGTCAAGTAGGTAAGTGAGACAAGTGAAAAGATACAGAGGCTCAGGAGAGCGTGCACGGCCAAGCAACTGTAAGGGGTCTGCCATCGATGGAAAGAAGTCCTGCGGAATCGGCGAGAAAAAACGCTAAGGAGTTTAGATTTTAAAGTGATAATGAGCCACTGAAACATTGTTATCAGATGTGTATGTTAGAAAGCTCACTCTGGAAACATCATGATAGAGGAATTAGAATAATGCAAAATCAGAGGCCAGTAGCACAGAAAGCAGGAAAGCTCAATGAAGGAAGTATATTGAGTTCCCGGCTTGAAGCAACAGTGGTAGAGATAGAGAAGTATGATGGATAAAAAATACATAAGTAGTAGTATTATACGACTTAGTAATTTATTGGATATCAAGGATAAAGAAAGAAAAATGCAGGTTGAGCTCAAGCTTTCTGGCTTTGGTAACTAACTAACGGTGTCATTGGTGGATAGAGACTGGGCGCCCAAGAGGACATGTCTAAGAGACAACTGGATGTGTGGGTGTGAAACTCAGAGATACTGATTTGGGCATCAGCAGTGTAGGCAGGCCAAGTGAGGACAGAGTTGGGAACAAGATTATCTGGGGAATATATGGGAGTGTGAGAAAGGGATGAGAAAGGACCATTTAGGGAGCCAGTAGAGCCCAAATCAAAGATCCTCCAAAGACAATTGAGAAAGAGGGGCTTGAGAAGTAGGAGGAGAATAGGAGTAGGATGGTATCAAGGAAATTAAAGCAAAAGCCATTGTTCAAAAGAGGAAGTGAAAAGCTGTCAAATGCTTCAGAGAAGAGTTCAAATAGGATCTGAAAAATGCCCCCTGGATTTAAGTAGAAAATTTCTCTCTCCAATTTATTCTTTTCCCTGCCTTTGACCCTCACACTTGTTTATGTCTTCCCATGATTAAATAAATAACAACATATGATAAATACATAAAAATTCTGTAGTTGAATCTACTTATTCGCAGTATATTCTCCTTCCCTTAATCACTAACCCTGTCATTTGGCTACTGCACTGAAATTTCTATCTCAAAATTTGCCAGTGACACCCTTTTTTACCTACAAGTCACATTTTAAATGCCAACTCCCATAACCTTTCCTCAGTTATTATGCTATCTGATCTCTCTACAAAATTTTACGATATTAAGTCCCTCTTTTTATATTCTCCATTGGCTATTTCACTATGGAATTGGTTCTCCTCTTAGTTCTTTTCAATCTCCTACAGGTACTCCCTATTCTTGTTAAGCTCTTTAAATAAAATTGTCCCCCCAACATTTGATCCTTAGTTCTTTTCTCGGTGAAATTCACATTTCTACCCCCTACTGCCACCCTGGGCATTCTCACAAGTCATCAATGTGTAGAGGACTTCCAAATACAATCCTGAACTAGATTTTCAAGTGGAAAGCTGCAGAGAGAAGTCTTACCAAATTCAACATACCCCAATCTAAACTTCCTTCCTTTATATTCCTGCCTCCCCAAATAGTTTCCCATCTTCCTGCCCTGTCACTGATGCTTCCTTCCCCTCCTTCACTTCCCACATACAACCATCCCTCAACCTGAAGTAGGAATTCTGTCTCTCTGGTCCTCATTTTCATATCTTCCCTCTGATATGAAGAACAATTTCAGTATAGGGGATTTAGATATGTTACAAAATTACTATGGTTTATTCCCAACATTTATCTAGTTTTCACTATGTGCTAGGTGCTATTCTAAGCCCATTACATATGTTTTCTTTTTGCTGTTGCACCTTCTGTGAATTTAGAAGAACAAGATGGTTTATCCCTTTTCAAATATTGTTTATATATAGAGAGAGGGAATTCTTTGTTTTGTACATCAGTCTGAATTATGTAACCAGTTTTCTGGGTGATAAAAAACTAAGCATTGGGGCCGGCCCGGTGGGGCAAGTGGTTAAGTGCGCGTGCTCCAGGGCAGCGGCCCGGGGTTCACCAGTTTGGATCCTGGGTGCACACCGACACACTGCTTGGCAAGCCATGCTGTGGTGGCATCCCACATAAAGTGGAGGAAGATGGGCACAGAAGTTAGCACAGGGCCAGTCTTCCTCAGCAAAAAAAGAGGAGGATTGGCAGATGTTAGCTCAGGGCTGATCTTCCTCACACACACACACAAAAAAAACAACTAAGCATTAATGTAGTGAAGGTTAGCTCATTTTGCCATCAAAACTCTGTTAACAGGCACTTACATATGTCTAAAACATAGCTACAATTATAATAATGATAACCCAAGGCACGATTAAATCCTGAAATAGCTTTTGACTTATCAATAAAAGATTAAAATATGCCTCATAAAGCCTTCTTTCACAAAGTGGTAATCTTTGAGTATATACTTATGTGAATGATGTATAGATCACTTAATCTCTTACAGTAGAATGTTGTTCTTTTCCAGTTCTTTAAATGCTACTAACCCCCGAGGATTAGTTCTTAGTTCTTTTCTCTTTAGAACCCACATGCACACACCCATTAACCCATCTTGATGAATAACAGAGAATAAACTATACTTACTTCAAAAATCCAATTTTTGCAGAAACCTGTAAATCAGCAGAACAATTTTCGTGGGCACAAAACCTTGCAAAGTTTATCTGGAAATAAAATATGACAGTATTTTTTATTTTAGTTCAACTCAGTAGGTATATTTCCGTGTTTTTTAAAGAGTAAGACATCTATGATACATGAGAAAAATGAAATTAATAAATCAAATTGATAACTCCTTATTTTATCCCATTTGAAGAGTTCAATTTGAAAATTAGTCAGTAGGTTCAAGTGACAAATAATTGCAGCAGGGCTAAAGGAACTAAGTTCTTCCAATAGGTACATTTAAAGCCTAAATTTTTTAAGTAGAAAAAATGATTTTTTATTTCATAACAGCTGTGTAGAAAAATAAGTTGAATCAAACTGCGGTAGTAACCTATGTAAGAGTTTAAAACCTGTGCTGCCAAGACGTTCTTGGTTGAGTTCCTCTCAATTTTCTGGTAATGCAGCAGTCTGATCCCACTTATTACGCGTAAGCATGGCATTTAATTTTTGCAGATGGTAGGACAGTGATTTTATATTCACTGAAAATAACAAAATGTAGAAATTTAGAAATTTTATTTTTAGGATATATTGAACAAGATTAAATGATAGTCTATCATAAAGGTTCCAGAATTTATTTAACTCTAAGCATTTTAATAGGACTCAGAGATACTTTAAGGTTCATGGGAAGACCTCAGGTATAAGCTGGACAAAGCCAAAATGGAGAGAGATAAAAATGAAGAAAGCTGAGCAGAATAGGTGAAGAGGGAGAGATGCAGGAACAGAAATCCAGAAAGTCAGAGGAGCCAGGCACCTGAAATGGGAAGTGACCGGTGAGCTGCCAAACAGCACATCAGACCACAGACTGCCTACCTGGGGAGCTGACGGAAAGTGTAAATCTTTCTCTAAGTGATTAAGTAAATACGATTTTTCTTCTACCAGTCTTATTTGTTTATTTGCTTATTTATTTATTTTGTGTGTGTGTGTGTGTGTGAGGGAGATCAGCCCTGATCTAACATCCAATGCTGATCCTCCTCTTTTTTTTGCTGGGGAAGATTAGCCCTGAGCTAACTTCTGTGCCTCTTCCTCTACTTCATATGAGACGCCGCCACAGCATGGCATGACAAGTGGTGCGTCAGTGCGCGCCCGGGATCCGAACCCGCGAACCCTGGGCCGCTGAAGCAGAATGCGTGCACTTAACTGCTTGTGCCACCGGACTAGCCGGCCTACCAGTCTTATTTGTAAATCAGGCTGTTCTAAGAATCAAAATTAGGTTATTCTAATATAACTACAAATTGCTAAGGTTTTGGCTTGTGTAATTACAATATTGAGATTTCCATTATTGAAGACATTTAAAAATAGTTGATATTGAAAACTGAAGTTCAACAGAAGAGTGAAAAAAATGGACTTCATCAATATTTTCATCTAAATGCATAGAGAAAATGTGCTCTGAAGTTATTATCTTCATTCAATCTAGTATTGTAGACAAGACAGTGGTGATTGTAAGCTCAAATATCTTCAAGTGACCAAGGGGCAATTTTGTCTGGACAGGATATGAACTAGACCTTTAAATGTCCCTTTCATCTTTAACATTCTGTGTGCCATTAGCAAATATTTAATGAATGCTTTTACCATGCCCCAAAACATCCTGTTGACTATGTCTTTGTGCTGTTGGACAGTAAAGGTCTGAACAACCAGACTCCTGGGAATAAACACAATGTCAGTGAAATTGATATATCTTGGGATAAATTAGAAAAAGCAGTTCACTGGTTAGAACGCAGGATCCATCTCAAAATGCAATTGATCCTGGGATGTGGATGAAAAACACAAAGTTAAATTTAAAAAGAGAAATTGTTATGTAACATAAATACATATGTTTATAAATGAGTACAATCTAGCAAGGGAATCTGACTAACAAGACACGAGTGAATCCGTGGGTAGGGTGAGTGAGACGGAGACAAAATGAGAGAGAAGGAGACAGAAAATGAGAAAGAGGAACTGAACACAGATGACGACACTGAATAACCAACTCATGAAGCCAACTCACTTCCATTTTGAGTGCTTTCTAGTAATATAGTTTCTTCACTGGCAATGCATTGAGGAGATAAAATTAACATTTTATGTATGTGGGAAACCACTGCTATGACTAAATGCATATTTTAAAATATTCAGTTCAATATCCTAACGGGAATATAAAAAATAAAGAAAAATGGAAAATAAGATATATCATAAATCTCTTTATTAGAAAATATATAAAAAATTTTAAAAAATTCAGAGATAACTCATTTCCCCAGAATTATGCAATATTTAAAAAAAAATTCTTTAGTTATATGTCACATAATGTTGTGAATAAAGAAAAATATACCTACTGTTTTTTCAATGATGTCTTTTTCTTTCTTCTGCTGGAGAATTGGCTGAAGGGGTGGGAATTCCTCGGTACTTCGTTTACTGATGACATGAGGACCAAGGTGGTAAGCAGCTTCAATCTGAATTGGGGTGAGGATGTCTCGTACATCTTTCTAAGGAAATTTAAAACCACATAAATTAATAATAAAAATAAGCATGTAAATAAAATACAAAAGCTCCTCCTTTCCTACATAAGGCCAGACACAACACATGGAAGCCAAAGAAAATCCTTATCTTTTAATCTAAATTGTGATAAAACTGAACATGTATATTTTTTCACAACAGCACTTATGTTTATTAGAAAAAACACAAAAAGTATAAAAAAATGAAAAACTATAACCATCCAATAATAGTTATAATGGTCTACATTTAAGCATATTTTCTTTCATGCTATTTTCTATGCATACTTTTCATAACTTGACATTATAACATAAGCATTTTCCATTATAAACTCTGTAAATCACTTCAAAATGCTAATCAACATTTTATTCTATTTCACATTTCCCTGTAGTAGACGTGTGGAAATATGATCTCTCTCTGAATTTATTCAGGGTTTCTTTTTATATCTCTCAGTAACCTTTTGATTCAATTTGATTCATTTCATATTTATTATGAAACACATCCAATTGCATTTTCTAACAGGTTACAAATGGCACATAGGAAAGTTATTTGTTTTGTATATTTAATCTTTAATCCTAGTTACTTTACTGAATTTTCTTACTAGTTGTTGCTGTTTTTCTAGGTTTATTGTGCTTTTACACTTTATAAAGAAAGAGTTCTTGGATTTATTTATTGATTACACAGGAATTGTACCCCATTCAGAATCCAGTCTGCTCTGTATGATATTCTTCTAAATTTAATATCACTCTAATTTTTACACAGTGTTTCTCATTCCTAATCTTATTCATATGTGGTCAAAAAGTCTTTCTGAATCATTAGATTTATTGTGTGTGTATTGTGTTTTGCACTCAAAGAAACAGCTCGAGTTTATTACATTGATTGTCAATTCATATATTTTAACTTTTATTTCTACATGCAGGCATTATTTTTCTCTTTTTTGAAAACACTTTCCAGTGAACTTAAAAATTATTTTATCTATTCACTTGATTATTTGCTAGCTTCCTCATTAAAAGGGGATATACATTACTTTCAAAATTATTTACTAACATACATATGCACAAACAGTAAAATAATCCACAAGAAAGTAACTTCGAAAGCACTTGGCATACAATTAACGAAGCCCTTCACTCGATAGTAAAGGTGTTCTAGAATCTCAAGTCTATGAAAAAAATATATGGGAGCCAGCCCTGTGGCATAGTGGTTAAGTTTGGCATGCTCCACTTTGGTGGCCTGGGTTGGGTTTCTGGGCGCAGACCTACACCACTGGTCTGTCAGTGGCCATGTGGCGACCCACATATAAAATAGAAGATTGATACAGATGTTAGCTCAGGAAGAAACTTCCTCAAGCAAAAAAAGAAGAAGATTGGCAACAGATGTTAGCTCAGGGCAAATCTTCCTCAGCAAAAAAAAAAAAAAAAAAAGTATATATATATACGTGTATATATATATATACACGTATATATATATATATATATATATGGACTCACATAAGATATAAGACATGGCATCTCTTAGAAAGCACTTTTCTGAGCCTTCCCTAGACGGAAATGAGATTTTCAAAGTGTGTTGAACAAAACAGACTATTTTTTTCTTTGCTTATCTAAGAGGGTGGGCAAATAAGATTTTACTATAAAGTAATCCATGAGGATTTATAACAGAATTCGGTTGACAATTTAATTAAATTACATGAAATAAGACATGTTGATGGCAAATCTATAAAACAAGTATTCTAAGCACAACAAAAATTGAAGGTAGAAATGATCTCAGGATTTGAGAGGGCAGTCACAGTCAGCAGATACAGTCCATCTATACAGGAACTATGCAGTTTGTATTTTTCTTGGTATTAGAATTGTCACTATAGTTGGAAGATATTTGAAGAATTGGTCACACGCCTGAATGTCTCTCATACTCACAATTTAATTGTAAATCTGAGTTTTACTCCACTTTTCATATGCCCATTTCAACCTACAGGTTCTTCTCATTTAAAAAAATAGATTCAACAAAATCCCTCTTGACCATTAAAGAAAGAGATTCAAGTGTTTCCATCCGGGCTAGACATAGTAACTTACATCATAATTTAGGTTTATATTTATATTAACTTGGGGAGTTCCTCAGTAGCTCCATGACAGTAATTGACAGACCTTCTAGTGAGTAATGTCAGTCGACCAGGTTTCTATTCATCTATAGACATCTCACAATTGGAATATGGCTTAAACATTACTGCCGGAAAGCAAGTAAAGAACAGATTTCCAAAGCTCCTTGATTAATAACCCCTAATGGATAGAAAAAAATACCTATGATACAGATTATTGCTATGCTACTTCCATTTATAATAACTTCTGATAAAAATCAAAGAAGTAAATTAATAAAGATGACATATATCACATAAAAGCCTACATCTATTCTATGTCTTTATGTAATTATTTAAAAAGGATGTAATTTTTTCTTCTTTTCTTGTCATTTACAACATTATCAATATACGTATACAGTGGTTAAAAACAAGTGATCTGGACGTAGACTACTAGGTCTCAAATCTCAGGTCCATCACTTATTATCTCTATAACCTTGGGCAAATTACTCAATTTGTCTATAGCTCAGTTACCTCATTTGAAAATGGGAATAGTGATAATGATGATGGTGATGATGCCTACACCTATTATTGTGAGGATTCAGTGGCATGATGTCTGTCAAACACTTAGCACAATACCTGGCACTTGTTAAGGTCTCAATAGATCTTAGATATTATCATTATTATGTGTATGTTGCTTCAAAATGTACCTATATAAGCCAACCAAGGAATTACTGACTTTCAGTTTCTTATAATAAGAAATTCTGGTGAACATTTGGAAGGAATAAGAAAAAAGAAACTTAGACTATTGCCAACCAATGAACATTAAATAGAAAATGAGTTATGCAACAAGTATTAGAAGTGTATTAATTAAGAGGTACCTGGAAGAGTTGGAGCATGAACCAGAGTACTCAAGATCTCTCATTATTTTTCCATTCTTATACATGGAGATGATTTTATTAATTTCCTTGATAAGTGATCATCTCAACATGAAACCTTGACCAAACAGGAATGCCGAAAATCAAGGCCCAAATCCCAAGTTATCAACTTATGAAAACGGAACAGCTTGAAGCCCTGAGTATTACAATAGCAAACTTGATTAAATTATTCCCTAGGTGTGGGACTAGACAGCCACTGATTGTCCCTCCACATGTCCACTGTTTTAGTTCTTCTCAACAAGCTTGCTTTGACCAAATCACATGTTATCTAATTCATACTAATTTTCCACAAGGTCTTCTCTACATCTGGTGTATATTACTTTCATTATCCTAATTAGCTATTAATTATGCTTTTCTCACAATATATAAAATGTACGTGCACTCTTGCAAGAACTGTATTTGACAGATACTCACACTTATTTAACTTTAACAGCTCCACCTAAACACAAAAGCTGTAATACCAAAAATGTCTTGAAGTGACTAATTAAGTATTGGGAGAGAAAAAGTAGATTTGCTTAAAGTTTTTAATTTGGATAGGCATGTGCTATCTATATTAAAAATAATGAAGATTCCGTGCCACATTTTTATGGACAATTACATAATATAGGGCACCCAGAAGCATGCAAATTAGCACATGCCTGAAATTACACAAAGTCTGCCTTCTTGTTTGACTTTCATAGAAATTTGTATTTATGGCCAACTTGAGAACAGAGTTTTAGGCCCATGTCCTTTTGTGTTTATGTAATGAAGGAATTTATTTAAAGGGTGGAGCCAGAAATATTTATAAAGTGTTACTGAATGAAAAATGATGTTGAGGTATAAACATAGATATCTACTCACGGGTCTACTGTGTGCAAGGAAGGCTCTAGGGATACAAAACTGAAAGTTAGTACCTATGTCACAGTCCGTAACCCGTAAATCCACACATATAGTGTGGGGGCTGAGTGTTCTGATATATGTGTACACAAGTACAGAAAAAGGAGGGCAACCTAATCAATACCTGAAAGGGAAAGTGTAAGGAATACGTTTAAGTATGTGTTTTTGAAATACCTCTCTAGTGCCAATGTGGAGTATGGGTTGGGGTGGGAGAAGGTAAGACTAAGGCATAGATTGGAACCTGAGCCAGCAGCACCATGTGTAATTGTAATCACTTTATCTAGTAAGCTTGGTTCAGAAGATGGAGAACTGTCAAACATCTGACACTTCCACTGAGAAAAGACAACACCAAGACAGATGCCTTAACCATTATACCAGTGGAACATTTTCAGAATTTCTCTTACAGAATTCTTTAAATAACACCAAGAACATATCATCCATAAATTTACTAAATATTTATTGGCCTTCTGCCTTATGTAATGAGTTGTGTTAGCTCTAAGATGAATACAAACACGCAAAAGATAATATCCTGTTTTCAAAGATCTTGCAATCGAACAAAGAATTAACACATGTTGGAATAATCAGTCCACTTCTAGAATACCATGATATCAGTATAGTTATATAGTTTGCTTGCACTTAGATTTTCAGCAGAAATGTATGCATATCTGGATCAGTCCATAGTGTGCTATGGTTAAAATATAACCACTTTGGAGCAAATGGTGCTCCATTAAACTATGTGCTTGTATAGTAACAATATAAGCAAATAAAAAATACAAATAAAATATATTTACTAATCAAATACACTTTCACTTGCTTGAAGTTGTTACTGAAACAGATGGGTTTTAGAAGTCATCTAAAGACCCATATAACAAAATAAAATTCCTTTACTTCAGAAATCCAAAATCCAGAAATTAGAGAAACCAAGGGAAAGAAAAAAATTAACTAATCTACTATACAGGTAGGCAGGTTGATTTCATGATTTTTATACAACATGCTAAGGCCACTGAACTCATTGGATCTCAGAATATCAATAGACAGGCATTCCTGGGCCAATGACTAAGCTACACTATTTCTAGCTTTTGTTGAAAATGTTGTAGGCAGGAAGGGAATGCTGTTACTTCATTTGTTATCCCAATGTAGCACCCTTCTTCTCTTCTCAAATATCAGTGAGTATTTTGATGCAGAGATTCCATCAAGATCAACCAAGAAATATCATCTATAAAAACCTTAAGGGAAGTCTCACTACCATGGCTGCTCCAACATATCTAAAAACTGCTGTAATTGATTGGGTTTCCCTAAATCAAAACAGCCTCAAAATTATCCCTTGTCCTAAGATCTTGTCCTAAGAAATCTCTAAGATCTAATAAAATTGTGTATTTGAATACGGCAAAAACAAAGATTCATTTTCATATGCTTACGTGGATGGAGAAATATATTTTCATAGAGAGAAAAGTGATGACTAATAGAAGAGAATTTCAATAGATAAAATACTATAAGGTATAAAAAAATT
Organism: Diceros bicornis minor; assembly: GCF_020826845.1. Lineage (NCBI taxonomy): Eukaryota > Metazoa > Chordata > Mammalia > Perissodactyla > Rhinocerotidae > Diceros > Diceros bicornis. The sequence goes on along the minus strand of NC_080749.1, from coordinate 61,530,859 downwards.
AACCATTTCCCTTACATCCTAGAAACCTTTTATGAACTCTCAACTCTAAATTCTAGGTTCTGCTTTTCTAAAATCTAATAATTTTATGCCTCTAACAGCAAAATTTAAAGCTTGACATAACTATAAACAACTAAAATATGATAGAGTTTTTTAAGAAAAAAATAATTTCTACTTTCCTTTCTATTTTCTGAGGAACAAATTTTGACCATTCAAGTAAAACAATCCTGTGAGACTGTTTTAATTATGAGTAGATTGAGAAGACTTGAGAAAACTGATGTGCCTACCAACCAGATAAATGACCATATATTCTCAGAAAAACAACATACCAGAAAATGTACCTGCTAGTGATATAGATGCTTTTAGGTTGTTAAAAATGTCTCCTATATTCCTAGAAGATCCAGCAAGGAATTAGAGAATGTATGATTAAAAGAGAAGGATTTAATAAAAGCTCAAGTTTGGTAATGAGATTTGGGGTTTTTTTAACAGCCAAATACTCTACAGTCAAAAAACATGAAAGGTTTTATAAATACAAATAGGTTTAAAGACTTTCATTTGCATGAGATAATCAAGGAATTATGAGTAAAAATAAAAAGAAAATTTAATCTTTTCCTCACCTTCAGGTCCCCAGTGGCTTTTACGTGTTGTAATATTGATGAGATCTTTCCAGCTCATTCCCTTTAATACTCAATTCTAACAATTTGCTGATCCCACTGGGACATCCAATTCAACTTTTTTTACCCCGTTCTTCATTCTCTCAATGTCCTCTCTCCTTGCCTTACCTTGCTTAAACTTCATGGCCAACAATATAACAACTCCCATGCATGTTCCCTCGACTCTTGCCCCTCCTTTGCTTCACGCTCTTGGCAAACCACAGCCCTGGTTAATTGTAACTCTTCATCTATTCCCACCTGTAAGGTTGAATGTGACTGGAAAAAACCACAGTCATACTGATAATCTCACTTTATGACTGTGAGTGCAAGTTATACCCTAATGCCATCTCACAACCAGTGTACTTCCTTACTCTCCCACTTTCCGAGAAGACGATTTCATATCTTCTTTCCAAACTCCAAATACCACTTCTCCTATCCCTACTCAAGCTAACGACTTTGCTTCTCACTTCACTGAGAATATTAAAGCAATCAGAAAGAGTTTGCTTTACGATTCAGGACACCACAGTCCTCCCACCACATCTACCCAGCATCTGCAAGCCCATACACAGATAAACTACACATGTGCCTATCTGGAACCAAGCCTCTCATTTGTACAATGAATCCCACCCCTCTTGCCTTCTCAAGAACTTTGCTCCAGCTATTCTCTCCTCTCATCTATGTCATAACTTTTTCACTCTATTGTAGGCCATTCATTAGCATAAAAACATGCTATTTCTCTTATTTTTAAAAAAAAAAAAAGAACGCTTCACTCCACTTCTCTTGTCAGCTACTGACTCCCAACTCCATTTCTTTGGTTCCCTTTGGAGCAAAGCTTTGTGAAAGGATAACTATACTCTCTATCTTCAATTCCTTTCCTCCTCTTCCCCTACTGCTCCTCTGAAATGCTGTTGTCATGATCACTAAGAGCCTCCACATTGCTAAACCCGATGGTCAGTTCTCAGTCGTCATCTTATCTGACAGAGCAGCAGCATTGAGAACATTGTCATGCCCTCCTCCTTGCTCTGCTTTATTCGCTTCACTCCCAGGATGCCACAAGCTCTTGGTTTTCTTTCTTACTTACTGATTGGTTCTTCTCTTCTCCTTTGTAAACCTTCTCTTCTCTCCAACCTCTTCACGTTGTAGTATCCAGAGTGCAGACTTTGGCCTTCTTCTCCTCCTGGGGTGACCTCAGCCATCTCGTATGGCTTTAAAAACCATCCATATGCCGAAGAGGCATTAAGCTATATTTCCAGCTCTAGGCCTCTCTCCAACTCCAGATGAGTATACACAAATGCTTAATTGATATTTACACTTGAAAGTAAAACAGGTCTCTCCAGCTCAGCAGGTCCAGAACTGAACTCCAGAATTTTCCACCCAGAAGTTGTTTCTCTTGTATATTCTGTCTTGATTGATAAAAACTACATTCTTCCCAGTTGCTTGAGCTAAAGACCTTGGAGTCATCTTGGAGCCTCTCTTTCTCAAATGCCAAACTTCCAATTTGTCAGCAAATTGTGTAGGCTCTGTCTTCCAACTATTTCTCACAATATCCACTGTTACCACCTTCATTGGAGCCATCATCTCTCACCTGGGTTATTGCAGTATTTTCTTCTCCCTGTGTCAACCCTTAGGCCTGTACTGTCTAGTCTCAACATCGCAGCTAGAGTATTCCTTTTTATTACTAAGTCAGACCATGTCACTTCTCTGCTCAAAACTCTACAATAGAGCCTCATTTCACTCAGAGAAAAAGTCACAGGTCCTATATGATCTGACTCTTTCTCCCCCTAGGGCACTTTTCCAGCCATCCTTGCCTCCCCATTGTTCCCTAAAACACCAGCCACATTTTTGTCTTGAGGGATTTTTACCTAGCTCTTCTTTCTATATTGTTCTCCTAGATCAGAGATTCTCTGAGTATGATTCCAGGCATCAGTATCACCTCGGAACTTTGTAGACATGCAAATTCTCAGGCCTCACTGATGACCTACTGAATCAGGAACTCCAGGGTGGGGCCCAGTAATTGGTGTTTTAGCAAGCCCTCTAGGTGGTGCTGTTGAATGCTAAAGTTGAGAACCACTATCCTAGACACCTATACTGGTAACTCGCTTCCTTCTTTCAAGTCTTTGCTTACATGTCACCTTCTGAATAAGGCCAACTCTGACCACCCCATTTAAAATTGCGCTCTTCACTCCTTCTACAGCACTCCCTAATTCCCTGTACTCTGCCTTCTTTTTTCATTTTTCCATCATTATCTTCTTCTAAAATACCATAAAATTTAATTCTTGTCATGCTATTGTTAGTCTCACACCACTAGGCTATAAGCTCCATGAGGGTAGTCATCTTTTTATGTTTCATTCGCTGATCTACAGAAGTGTCTCAAACAGATTCTAACACAATAAATACCTCTTGAATTAATTAAGTGGATGGATAAATGGAGCTTAATTGGTATAGCCAATAAGAACAACTATACAAGGAAAGCATGCTTAACTAGCAGGCAGGGAGCCCTCTGAGAGGTGGGGGCTGCAGGCCTAAGTGCATAATAAAGAAGTGTCACCTCATTTCATTGTAAGGGGTGCCGAGGTAGAATCCATATGTATATTAACATTCCTGATCCTGGACATGTTTTACGGAACAAAGGAAAAATCCAGGCATCCTGACCACTGTCCCTCTTTTCTTCTATTATTAGGAAGATAGAAGAAAATTCAGGTTGCTGTTCTATTCTTCCAGACTATAGAAGCATCACAGTGTTAATATGTTTCTGAATGCCTCGGGCACCATGCTGGTAGGGGTGGAAAATGCACTCATTATATCCCCACACGTTCCTAAAGGACAGCTAGAGCTCCTTGGCAGAACTCAAGGTTGAGGCAGCTGCTTCTGTGGTTCTTACATCCACCATGGATTTGTTGCAAGTGAGAGGGTTGGAGTCGCCTTTTGTCTTTCTATATATGAGTTTTAAAATGTGCCAAACAAAAGCAAGGTAATTCAGGACAGGGGAAAAAATATTGGAAGAAACAATCACTTTTTTAAAAAGTCCCTACCATGTGCCAACCCCAGAGCTAAGCGCTTTTGTTTGACATTGACAAGAGGCCTAAAGTCAATGGCTGTACCCGCTGCCGTTGACACCATGGTAACGTTACAAGTATATGTGCAACAAACACAGAAACCTCTGCTAAACGGTCATTTCTACTACAAATTTATCCCAAAGAAAGTGTACAGTTTTGATGAACCCTTAGTCATAGGAATAATGCCAAGAAACAGGACTAAATAAATCAGATCAATTTGTTGCCATTTATACAAATTCAAAATAATATGTCTCTTTGTGAATGTCTAATGCTGGCCTTTTTATTACCTTCAAAATGGTCTCCATGTTAGTCTAAAATTGATCAACCTAAATAAAATCACAACTATGTAGGGTTAAACAAAAAGAACCTCTTTAATCTCTACCATTTAAATGATGGTTACCTTAATATCATCCTATACTTTTGGCTCTCAACTATCTAATAGCTTAATTCTAGTACAATGATAAAAACTGTTAAGGGAAATGAGGGAATAGCATAGGGATTATTGCTCTTAGCATTTAATAGTGCATTGGAGTCCTGATGCTAGTTTGCATTCGCTTGGAATAAGTATCTAAGGGAAAATTAAGTTCTAAGCTGAGGCTACCATTTAAAATCCCAGAAAGGGCTCCTGGGAATAGTTTGGCTTTTTTGTGACAATAGATTTTCTGATGAAGTACACCATTCCCTAATGAAAAAGACCTGGCACTGCTCCATATAATAAAATTTGACCAGTGCAAGGAATGTGATGATCAGTTTGGGAATGAGTGTTTTAATAAAAGAAACATGAAATCAGCTATGTTTTGGCAGGACACACCCCAAACCATCATGAGAGCCGAGGTCCTTGCCCACAGATGATCCCCGCCACGCTACAACTGTGCAAGTTCCCACTGACACCACTGACAATGCTGGCACGGAGACAAAGACATAATCCAAAAGCAGTCATATTGGATCCAGCTTCATCAGAGTCACATGAAAAACAAACCAACTTCCCCACCTCCCGCCCACTCCCCTAAAAACCCTACGGGAGAATAGATCTGAGGCTCCACAGAGCTACTCAATATGTACATTTCTAGGCAAGTATATAAACAGGGATAGGAAAACAGCAATTGTAGGAAAAAAAGGCAAATCTTTAAAAATAGTGATGCAGTAAAATGTGATAAATGTGAAACAAAAAGTAGACATTGAATTATCCAGGTGACAGGATTATCTAACATTTTGACTCTGGAACAACAGATCAGCTAGTTGAGGAGGGGATAACACTTGCTTTTAACAACATTTTATAAGAAGATGCCAACGCAATAAGATTTTTAGCGTATTGAGAATATTGAAGTTTACATATTCGTTAAAAAAACTAGTTTACATTACCCGCATAAATGCTTGATGGGTTCTACAGCTAGCCGCTTTGCTTGATACTCTTATGCTTCCTGTAATCACATCAGAACTCCCATTAGAAGAAAAGTAAAATCTTGATGGAGACTCTGCCTTTCGGTTCACGTCCAGACTCATGTTATAAAACAAAACTGCAAAAATGTAGAAAGAAATTCAATTAATATAAATAATTATCTAAAGGCATTTACTTCATTATTTTCAAAGTGATAATAGTCAAAGTTATATAGAATACTGGAAATGTCTTAAATTCTCTTCACTAAATAGCTTTTTAAAAACTAACCTGAAATATGAAAGAGGGAACAACTTAAAACTACAAATTTCAAAAATTTTTTATAAATTAAAAAAGATTTATTAACTTTTCTCTAGGTTTCTATTGTTAATATTAACATCTTTAGTTATTTGCTTAATCCTCCTATATATGAACATTTCAAAAGTACAATATCAAAATTGTTACTAATAATAAAAGTCCTGGATAAAGTTTCAGATTTCTTTGAGTTCTTTTTGTCTTTAGAACGTTCCACTAAGGAAGTATAGGCAGAGTACTGTGCTCAAACATCACTTAGAATAATTCTATCTTGTGTGGTTACATAACTAATTTCATATATAGTTAGATTCTTTAATTTCTGTTTGTTTCCAATTTGAGGGGTTGTCATTTTTCTTTAGATATTTTTTTACTGTACAGTGAACATATGGTTCAAAAGTCAAATCTATGGAAACAGTAGACTCACAGACATCTCCTCTCCAGCCCTATGCCCCGATTATTTCTCCTCCATGTTTTTACTGGTTTCTAGTTTGACCTTCTAGTGTTAATTCGTGCAAAAATAAACAAATATAGATAGACATTCTCTCAATCAATATTCTGGCAGTTCGGTAAAAATTTAATCACCTGCTAAAGAAGACCTTCAATAAGCAAAAAAATAATGGAAATTTACAAGCAATCAAAAACTCCAAGCCAGATCTTACCAAGAAAGTAAGAGCTATTTCTTGAATCTAAAAGGGTTCTTTGTCAGATTGGTGGTGGCCAGAGGCAGGAGGTAGGGGTGGGCGAAATGGGTAGAGGGGAGTCAAAAGGTACAAACTTCCAGTTCTAATATAAATAAGTTCTGGGGATGTAATTACAGCTTAGTTATAATTAACAATACTGTATTGCGTATGTGAAAGTTGCTACAAGAGTAAATCTTAAAAGTTACTACAAGAAAAAAAATTTTTTAGAACTCTGTATGGTGACAGATGTTAACTAGACTTATTGTAGTTATTTCACAATATATACAAATATCAAATCATTATGTTGTACACCTAAAACTTATTTAATGTTGTATGTCAATTACACCTCAATAAACAAATTTAAAAAAGGATTCTTTGCAAAGCAAGCTACATCTAATAGTCTTCTGAGATGTCATTCATTATATAGGAGCAATAATTATAAGTGGTTTTTAAAGAATTTATATAATTCCTCAAGTGTTCGTTTACATTTTAGGAGTAACTCACTCTTCTGGAAGGATTTTATCTACTTATTTCAAGGAAACATAAGTATAAAACCTGTATTACTCCTACAAATTTTAAATAAATCTCTCAACCTTTCTTTTATTTAGAAAATAAATAATAAAGTCCAAATCAATTGGCTTCAAAATTACAATAACTGAAATTCCGTGCCTCGGAGATAGAGTTGCAATTGAAATAGCCATCTATAAATTCATCACCCTGACTTCAGGCAAAAAGTAAATGAAAAAAGGGTGAATAAAAATCCACTCACAGTAAGAGGCAAAATGTCCTGGTTTTATTAAATAGGCTTACCATGTGAATTATTTCTCCCAAGGAGTCATTTTATGACAACTATAAAGCATGTTTTTGTAACAATGCCGTGATCATTTATGATTCATATATTTGTTTTCAACCATTTTAAAAACTATCTGGTCACAATGGAATTGGTAGTACAATAAGCACAGATTTTACATAAAGAGAAATTATCCTATCAATTTAACATGCATCTTTCAGATAATCTATCAGCTTGTCTGTGTTACTGGGGTCACGCTCTCCAGCTGCCACTTCTCCAATCAATAACCAGATGAAGGTTTTGCCCACTGTCCTATCACTGCATCTTTAACAAAAGACTTTTGCAGAGCACTATTAAAAATGAGTCTGATCTAAAGTAGAGATACCAGGCTCATTCTGTACTTCTCATTACAGGCTAATTCAGACTGAGACCTCTGTTACATATCCTTAGTTTGGTTCAATAAGTATTTGCTGTCCTTCAGGATGTTAAGATGATGACTAATCATCTCTTGATAGGTCTTGTGGGGCTCGTGAACTTTGTGAATTAGTAACGTCCAAATGACAAACTCAGGTATACCTCTCTCCTACCATGAGCTAGTTTCATTAGTAGTTATTCTAATATTAGCTTAAATGTAACATAATTAGGAACATTAACCTGCTAGAAAAAATGTAATACTTATCAAGTCACATATATGTGATTTGGGATTAACCACAGTTTTAGATGAGCCATATCAATGCTATTTCTCCAGAGCAGATAATTGAGAGTTGCCTATGCATAGGGAAATGGGCATGGCTCTCAGGAGCTGATAGTCATAGTAAATCCTTAAGAGATGTGTGTTATTTATCGGAATTAGAATCAGGGTGTAGACTCTGGATAAGCTTCTTCAATTACTCAAACAGGATAAGACATGAAGAAAAGAATCTTCTCCCACTCAGGCCTTCCAGCTTAAGCCAGCTCCAGGCTTTAAGGAGCCCAGTAAAATGGAGGAGGAGCTGTGGTAATGTTCTTTCTGTTCTAAAGAGACCAGAGTATGCCCAGTTCATTCACCTCAAATAATATAGCAAGTGATACTCTTGCTTCGCATCTTGCTATAACCTCTAAACAACTAGAGCCTTAACGGGCTCCACTCATTGGTGAGAACAATGTGAGAATATGGAAGATGAGGAAGAAAGCACTATCAGGTGGCTGCTCTCTCCTATCCTAAAGAAGACCTCCATGGTGCAACACAGTGAGGGCTCCAAAGATGATTAGGAGATTAATGAGTGAAGCGAAGTGCACATTCTTTCAGGCGTTAATTCTGTAAGGGCACCCTTACCAATATAACCTGGAACCTTTTTGCCCTTATATGAGAAACAGAGTTTTAGATCCATGCACACAGAAGGCAATCCATTTTCAATACAGTCAAAATTCGTTCTATTTACTGACTCAGGATGGTTTAAAGAAGCTTCCACAATCACTACAGGTCTTGTCCTAAGGAGGAAATGAAATTAGCAATATTAATTACATAATTATTTTCCCTTAAGAAGGCAATTGCATTTGTTTTGTCAGTTTCCACTGATCAAGTAATTTCACAGAACTGCTTTATTAATAGGATGTGCGTATATACTCAATTACATTTCCATGTAGTTGGAAGAGCAATTTTCATTTAAATTTCTACAAATATTGACTTTAATGATTTGTTTAATTTTAATCTATGTAAAGTGGGAAAAGTACCCTAACGTTCAATAATTAAATTTCAGAATACCAAAAAGAGCATTATGAGGTCACCACCACTGCTGATTTTAAGAATTGCCTCCCATCATTTACAATTAAGCCCAACTGTCATTAAGCAGTGAGATCTATCACCCTCACCTTAGCAACACAGCAGAATCAGACCGAAAAGCACCAACTGCTACATCTGAAGGATAAAAAACAACGCAGATTAATCATCACCATTAGTCAAAGAAAATTACTTTTCAGCCATAAATACCTAACTACATATCACCTTTTGACTATATCAAAACACTATTCATAGAAAATTAGCAAAGATATGCTTACGTCTTAAGATTCATTCCATATTCGTCTGAATCTACTCATTTACAATGACATTCATCCCTTTGTAATATAACATAAACTTTATGATATAAATTTATGATACTATACAGATAGGTTTACTAAAACAAAATTCAATTTTTGGACTAAAAATATTCACCCAGAAATATCCTTTCAAATTACAAAAAAAAAAAATTTCTTTTTATCATTATATGTTTGATTTATTTTCACGGATGCTTTTCATTTTTTCAAGAACAAGGACTAAAACCTTAAGTAACTACCAGTGTAAAGCTCAGGAATTCCTTGATCATTTCTGAGCCATCCTTGAATTCAAAAGAGCTTTAAAAATGAAGGGAAAAAAATCAGTAAGTTAAAACTCTTCCATACTAGCGTAATGTGCTTCACAATAAAGCAACGCCCACAGTAGAGCCCATCCCATTTATAAAATACAGTCAATTTTAACTCACCTACATATCCATTATTATCTGCATCAATTTGTCCAGATATAGACTGTCCAAACATACTTAACGACTTGCTGATTTGAAGTCCTTCAATTCTCTGAAAAATAGATAAGTTGAGTGGGACGCAATTTTGAACACCTAATATCCCAGAGAAGCAGTGATTTAGTTAAATAATGAGCCTTCCCATGTCCTGGCACATTTATTAACAAAATGCATTGTAGTTAAGTCTAATACTTGTGTCTAAGAGAAACAAAAGTTGCCAGCTTGAAGTGGGCAGTTGACATTTTATGACAAGAAAAAAAATTACTTTCTTTACTTTGTGAGCAAAGGGAAAATTATGTGGTATAGATCTTCTAGAACAGTCCTGTCTCCCTCTCTCCAGTCTTCTCTCAGGCCCTGTATTTATTTTCCTGACCAACGTCAATAACCAAACAAGTAATTTGGGAAATTAGACATCGGTAACAACTGAGTGGAGCCTACTACTCAGGTTTAAGATGAAAGGCACCTTACTTAGCCAGATAGCTTCCTAGCATTTGACAAGGACAACTCAAGTCAGATATGTGCTCCCCATTTCACGTGTCCAATTTCACGTCCAGACACTGATTTATAAGTATCAGGCTGTTATCCATACTTGAAAATCAGTATTGTTTACTAGACAAGTATATATCTTTCATGTTAAATAAGACAACCATTTGCCTATTTTTGCCTAATCAAAAATAACAGTATTAGCTAATGTTTCCATAAAACTACCTTTGGGAAAACTTTTCTTCTCTACATCCGTATGTAGTTTTTTCTATGCACTGAAATGCCCTGATTTTTCAGAAGATAAAAGCGAAGTCAGAGTTAGATCAGGGACCTTGGCTCAAGTGCGATGGTCTTACTGCTCTGCACTGGAAGGAACACACAGTGTCATATGAGTGTTTCTTTCGCTGTGCAATCTCCATGAAATATGCAGCTTTAGCCACAAGACAAAACACAGTTAATCAAATCCAAATGGGTTTATCTGGAATAGTATGGATATTCCCTCAGAACATAAATTTCATGAAATTGAGAGAGAAATCTTTTTTTTTTTTTTTTTTTGGTGAGGAAGACTGGCCCTGGGCTAACATCCGTGCCCATCTTCCTCCACTTTATATGGGATGCAGCCACAGCACGGTTTGCCAAGCGGTGCATCGGTGCGCGGCCGGGATCCCAACCGGCGAAGCCCAGGGCTGCCGCAGCAGAGCGCACGAACTTAACCGCTTGCGCCATCAGGCCGGCCCCGAGAGAAATATTTAATAGGTTAAAGACAAACTTGAATGGAAGTGAACTAGAACTCTTATTTATGAAAAGAAAAATGGTTTCAAAGAGTTGTTAATGACCCTAAAAATGAGACCATCTACTTAAAAGAAAGCGGTGAAATCGAGTATTAAGCATTTGAAAGAGCAAATTAAGAAAAATAAGTCCACATTAACACCAGAAGTTTTAAGGAAGCTTTTGCTACCAGCGCTTCTTTTGAAAATATAATAGCACCCTACCTGTGAGAAGGCTGGAGAGATCCCATCTGCTCGGCCATTGTAAATATAAACAGCACCTCGCAAGTCATCTTCTTGTGGAGCTCCAATAGCAATATCTATTCATGAATTTAAATGGCAGAAAAATAAATTCTTGATACAAAGAAGGCAACTCTCAAAACTAACCTCCGTGCTCCTTAATTCATATCGTACAATATAAGAAAACTGCTTCTTATCAAAAACTAACAGTTTTCCCATTAGACAGAAAAAACGTTACAAAATACTATCTTCTTCATGATATACAGAATTGTACAGAATAGTTTGTGTGCGGAAGAAGCAGAGTGAACTGGTCTTAGAGGCAGTCTAACAGAATGGCTAAGGGCATGGGCTCTACAGCCAGACAGCTGGGGCCTGACCCCAGTTCTGCCCTCGTGCCCACCTGTGCTACACTGGGTCCATTTCTTAACCTCTCTGTGTCTCGATTCTCTCACCTGCAGCACAGGAGCAGAAGAGTACCCACCCTCAGCATAGAAGGACGTAACTCATGTAAAGTACATAGAGCGTACGTAGCACATAATGAGTTATTATCATCTATGAATATTATAAACACAAGAATCCTTATTTTGAGCTCTAGGCTGTATTTTATTTGCAAAATGACTTCCAAATTAATTCCTGTTCCAATGAATATGATCAAGGAATTTGTTAAGGATATCTATATTTACACACACACACAAGGTTTCAGAAAACTAATTTATTCTGTAAAATAATGACTGCGTCACCTTTATGACTTTAAGATTCACATCAGATTATGACACCAGGAGAAAAAATAGATTTGAGCAACTCACATAAGAAATCAAGAGAAAATAGAAACTATGAATGACATGGTTGCTTAAGTGCTATAAATATATAACAAGTAGGAGAAAAATAATATGCTATAGTTGCAAGAGTATTTCATTATTTTTACCAAGTATTATGTTTATTTGATTATATTCACACATTTCTTCGTATGCAATGTTTTCTTATTACTTTAATATAAACCTAAAATACAGAAAGCTTGCTTTCATTGTACTCATTACTTATCGCTGTTTATCAGATCTAAAACCTTTTTAACAACTACAATAGTAATTTTTGACTGTGATTTCAGTGGGAATAAATACATCTTTGATATAAAACTCTATGCCAAATGCCATACAATTTTAAACATGAAAGCTTTTCTATTTGCATCTAAAATTAAATGATAGACACACCTTATACTGATTTTGTTTAGACATACTAAGGCTAGCCTCTTTTGCCTTGTGCAAACTATTTTAAATTTTCATATACAAATACGCCTATTCATTTATTCATTCAGTGGACAACTATTGAGTACCTACTGTATTCCAGGCATTTGCCAGGAGCTAGCAATACAGGGCAGTACACAAAAGGAACTGATAGTCTATGGGGAAGAACAGCAAGTAAAAACAAAATAATAAGACAGTATGCAAGGAGAAGGTGGTGGGAGTTAGGGAAGACTTCTCATAGGGGATGATGCCCAAGCTGAGATTAAAGTATTGATAGGTCTTAGCCAGGTCTTCAACTGAGGAAGAGACAAGGCACCTGACACAGAGGAAACAGCCTGTGCACTAGCAGGGGAGCAAGAGGCAGCACAGCACACAGGAAGATGACAACTAATCTGGAATCGCTGCAGCCATATATGCGCAGACTAAATACATACAGAAACGTGAGGGGGAGGAGCGGGAAGGAAGAGAAAGAGAGAAGGGGAGCGGAAGAGAGAAGAAGTATCCTGCAGCCACTGAAAACAAGATCAGTTAGCAACTTCATTCATCAGGGCTAGGTTTATACTTCAACCATTGTGGCTACTCCTTAGTAACTAGAATTCTATACCTTGATTCTTGATGATAATATAGGAAAAGATAAGAAATCTTGGTTATGAAGTTGTTGATACACAGAAATTCTTGCACTATCAGTTATTAGCACTAGTAATCTATATTAAGGCAAACGTCTTGAAACAATATAGATAAGCTTTTTCAGCTGAAGTATTAAAAAGGCCCAGATCCATTTAATTCCACACAGAAGCCATATGGGTATATCCAGTCTTTGGCTATCTTATATATAGAGCCAAACTCTTACTTCCTAGGATTACACTTAGATCTATTATATAACATACTCAAGTTCTAGCTATCATTATAGAAATGAGGAAAATACTTATTAATAAGTAATGTTTTTCCACGCCTATGCAACTCAATTTGGGACCAACATACAGAACAAACACCAAGATATTTGACAACTGTTTTTACTTTCATCTGAACATTTTATTTCATTCTGTTAGTATAAATCATAACAATTATTATTAATAATATTTGTGACCCTTGTCACAAAAGGGATTATGACCCTTCAACAATGTTGACAATGCAGACACTGTGCTAGGAGCTTTACCCATGTATCTTGCGTAACTTTCAATACTTTTTGATTAAACAAATACTTTTTGATCCCCACTTTTTACAGATGAGGAAACTGAGGCACAGAGTGCTCAAAGTCACAGAGCCAGGATGTGGTGGAGCTGGGATTTAACCCTGCAGCCTGGCTCCAGAGCCTGTGGGCTCCATCACCACGCTCTATAAATCAGTGACAATAGAGGTGATGCCCCGTGTTCTCCCTCCTCGCAACTTTTGCTCTTGTGTGTCAAAGAAGTGTTCAGTTATTGATTTGATAATATATCAATATTTATTTCAGGGGCACATAAAATAATAATACATCTTAATTTAAAATTGTAGAACTTTATTACGGTTCTGCTCAAAAAATATTCAAACATATAGTCTAAAAGTCAGGTGATAAGGCTCAAGGTGAAAAACCTAAACCAAAAACAAGTGGTCTTGCCAAATCTATTTTATGGCTGAAATCCAAAATGCCATCTCTCTGCCTGTCTGTCTCGTCACATCAGTCGAGTAGGTCTGTCTATTTATTACCTACCTATTCTGTAACTTTCTCATACATTTGATGAGAATTTTACACTGGACTCTTGCCAGATTGATTGGTTATCTTCTTAGAAAATGGCTTGCTTTTCTTTTCTAAGGACACAAGAAGTATAAGCTGATTTCTTCCTTTTGAAGAACAATAAAAAGAAAACGATATGATGAATGCCAAAATAACTGAGGTCTGCTATGCAAAGCACCACAAAATTGTGCAAAGTAAAGGGACATTAAGTCTAATTTGCATTTAAGATGGGAGGTGCAAGGAAAAAGAACAGGTGGGGTTTTCATCTTTTTTCTATACAATCCCACACGCCCTGCCATGAACACGAAGTAACGTCATCCATTATCCCAGGAAAATAAACTAAGACAGAAGATGAGAAAAAGGAAGAGGGAAACACATAATGAAAAATAAAATGCAGATGCCCTGCTGTCTCACCCAGGCAGATGTGGTAGAATGGAATGAGAGAGCTCCGTGAAGAACGAGAACACACTGAGGCTACTTCCAAAGCAGCATGGTCTTGTTAATATTTAAAATGTAGAAAACGCCTACTCATGGGGAAAATAAAAATGCTATTCGGTCACTAAAAAAAGGAAATCCTGCCATTTGTGACAACGCGGACAGACCCTGAGGGCATTATGCTAAGTGAAGTAAATCAGACAGACAAAGACAAATACTGTATGATCTCACTTACATGTGGAATCTGAAAAAGACCAAAGTCATAGAAACAGAGATCAGATTGGTGGTTGCCAGAGGTGGGGGAGGGGAGGTTGAGGAGCGGGGGAATTGGGTGAGGGTGGTCAAAAGATACAAATTTCCAGTTCTAAGATAAATAAGTCCTGGGGCTTTCACGTACAACATAGTGACTACTGTTAACAATACTGTATTGTATATTTGAAAGTTGCTAAGAGAGTAGATCTTAAAAGTTCTCACCAAAAGGAAAAAAATTTTGTAACTATGCGACGTGATAGATGTTAACTAGACTTAGTGTGGTGATCATTTCACAATATATACATATATCAAATCATTATGTTGTATAATTTAAACTTATTCAATGTTATATGTCAATTATATCTCAATAAAACTGAGAAAAAAGAAAAAATTAAAACTAGACAAAGTAGCAAAAGATATATGGTATTATATGAACTGAAGTGAATCAGCATTAATCTGGCCGCTAAATGTAAATATATTGTGATTTATAAATGGAATTATAAATAGCACAAAAATGTGCTGAAATATTGAAAACTATCATTTGAATAATTATCTTCCAAAGATAAAGACATTACCCTTACGAGTTGAGTGCTGAGGACTGCAAAACAAAGAGTGCTGTCTGAAACCAGGTTCTTATATGAACTCTGAAAGACTGCACCGTGCCCTGTGGGTCCCCTCTCAATTCCTCTTCCTAAGTCTCACAGACAGAACACTTTCCATCTGTCTGTCACAACACTGGAAAATTGCCTGGGATCTTCCCAAGTATTGGAGTGACTTTGATAAGGGAACTTGCCTACTGTCCGTGACACTTTTACAACTCAACCTAATTATAAGAATAATTCAGCTTTGTCATTGACATTTGTTTTTTTGTTTGTTTTTTTTGCTGAGGAAGACTCACCCTGAGCTAACATCTGTTGCCAATCTTCCTCTTTTTCTGCTTGAGGAAGATTAGCCCTGAGCTAACATCTGTGCCAATCTTCCTCTATTTTTTGTATGTGGGATGCCGCCACAGCATGGCTTGATGAGCAGTGTGTAGGTCCGCGCCCGGGATCTGAACCCACGAACCCTGGGCCACCGAAGCAGAGTGTGTGAACTTAACCACTATGACACCGGGCTGGCCCCTCATTCATCATTTTATGCACAGTGTTAACAGACTTGGTTACTACTCAGAACTAGATTGAAAAAAGCAAATTTTAAGAGGGAAGGCTGGTGGAGATATATTCTTCAATAACAGGGCTGATATCCAGGCAATAGTCACCACCTATTCCATTATTGAAATGCTTCCATATCAGTTGGTAAATAGCCACTGTCCCTGAGTCTGCCAGTTGCCCCCTCAATACTGCTCAGGATTCTCTCCTGGGATCCCCCAAATCCCCCCACAAAGCAGCAGCTGAACAAGGAATGCCTGGAACAGCAGGGGGCTTCCAGAACCCTGCTCTAGCTCTGCAGCCAGCCTCTGTTGGGTTTTGTCAGTGTCTTTACTGCACTGATAGTTAAATACTATGGTCCAATGAGTCTACAATACACATTTTTTTCACATTTCACATTTCTGAAATCAGAATCCTTCTTAAAACAGAAAAATGGTGGGTCACAGTTCAATAGGTACCATAGTTTTGGAGGCACATAAAACAATGATGCAACTTATAATCAATGGTGCTGTAGAATCAGTGAAATAAGGTATTTTGACTATCACCCTATATTAACAATAGTAAGAATCAATAGCTGACAATTGAGGAGAAGTTAGGTGTGACACTAAAAAGAAAAAAACAGTGCACCATCCTGGCTCCATTTTCTATAGAAAAGCAAACATAAAATCCCATCATGTTCTTTTCCATGTACCATTTTAAAAGTGGAAATCAAGTACGAAATTAGATACTTTTAATTACCTGCAAAGCCATCATTATCAATGTCGCCAAGATTAACTATAGATTCCCCAAATCTTGCAGCATATTTGTCACTTCCAATGAGCTCTGTTTCCATTTCATTCATTACCGCTCCCTAGATAGAAAGGAGAAGAAAAGGTGTCATTATAACACTCCCTGACGACTTTACACATGATTTACTGTTGTAATTGGATATGGATTTTTTTCTAATGCTTCAAACAAGTTGGACAAACTACAGGCTGAGCTTAGTACACAAATCTCAGTTCAATTCAATACATATTTATCAAGTATGTCAACACATAATAGTATGATTAGAGCTCAGAGGACACAAAAAAATTGTCAAACTCATGATCTCTAGCTTTGAAAACCCAATAAATCATTTCAATAATTCAATTTCACAAATATTTATCAACTTCCTACTAAAAGCAATGCACTGTGCAAAGAGTGAAGGAATAATGGGCAAGGCCTTGTGTGTGTAAGACACACTCCCTTTCCTGAAGAAGCCCACAGTTACAGGGAAGGCTTAGCACAAGCTGGAAATGACTTAGAAGTATCGCTTTGCAATATCAAGAAGCAAGGAGAGCATATGTAATTGTGAGAGCAAAGAGAGATTTCATAAAGGAGATGGTATTCAACGTGGCTATTGAAGGATGGGCATAACTTTGAAATACAGAGAAAATCATCAGCAAAACAAATCTCAAATAATGTGGCTATAATGAATGGTACGTTTAACGAACAAGACAAAAAAAGTCAGATTGGAGTCTTATGGTGTGGGACTTTAGATACTGGGGGAAATTTATTCTCAATTTAGGGAACAATAGGGAGCCACTGAAGGTTTCTGAGTTGAGAGGTGACACAACTGAGGCTCGCCTTTGGAACCTTATTCCAGCAGCAATGGGGCATGGATTGGTCAACTGCTATCTCTAAAATTAGAAGATGAGTTATTACAAGACATTCAATAATGTTGTAGTAATGAGTTTCTGCAATAACAGCTACCAGACCTCTTTACAAATTCTGATCATGTCATTTCCCTTGTAGCAAAAAAAAAAAAAAAATCCATGCACCACTCATCACAGATCCTTTCCTCTTCTCAAACGTGTCTATCTATCATTCCCTAAGCACACACGTTCTTCCCCTTGTGAAGTGCCCTTCACCTTGTATTTTCCAATTAAAAAATTCCTACACTTGTCTTGCTCAAATACTACTTTCTCTGTGAAACCTTCTGGACCCAAAATGAATTGCTTCCACTCTGTATCTACTAATAATGTGTTTTTTACCATGTTATATTTAATTGTTTACTCACGTTTGTGTCTTTTCTAGATTCCGAGGTCCTGGAGGTCAGGACTAAGATTATTTTCAGCTCTTTTCATAGTTTTTGTTGCATTTCAGATACTCACTGAATGTTATTATTTTTTTTTTAAATGAACTAAGTGTGGGAATCAGCTCTGTAGACACAATCACTGGCGCCAAACACAGTGAATGATTTTATCAAAGGAATAAAGGATAAAAGAGCTTAGGTCCAAGTGAAATACCTAATTTAAAGAGCAGAGGGGACAAGAAACTCCAGGGAGGACAAGAAGGTGCAGACCTAAGACAACACAATGACGCTGAAGTTTCAGGGGAGAGTTTCAAGAAGAAGTGGTGATCACTCTTCAAGTATTCTCCAGTCATAGAGAATAGTGACCAAGAGTTTGCTGGGGACCCCTGAGAGCTATTTTAGTAGAAGTAAGTGGAAGCCCCAGATTCATTCAAGCATCACTGAGTTCATTCAGAAGCAATTACTGGGCATGTACTTATCTCGGACTCTTTCAAGCCCTGAGAAAAGAGCAGTAAACAAGACAGACAAATCTTCTCCACATGACATCTACACTCTAGCAGAAGAGCAGACAATAGCAAACCAAACCAATAAATATATAATAGAACGCCAGGTAGCGGTTAGTGCCATTTTAGAGAAACAGGAAGTTAGGAGGGAACAAAAGAAGAATAATCTATGTCAGAGGTTTTAAGAGCTGAAGTCAGGTATGAAACTAACTCCAGTGGTCAAGTGGTGTCTCAGGGTAGAAGCGAGGGAAGGACAAGAGGATAGCCTAGTGGGTAGGGCTCCCCCCTCCCCCTTTAAGCAAAGAAGCTCCACTTTTATCTGTTTTTCATATTGGGAATGCTTAAGATTTCAAAGGGAAAAAAGGTCCTTTATTGCATTATTTTAGATTTATATGTTGTTTAAACTGTTCTCAAAAAGTTTAGTTGTAAAGAGAAAGAAAAGAGAAGTACGCAGAGTGAGGATATAGCTGGTATAAGGAAGACTATTAATGGATAGGGAAATGTGAAATGTCTACGGCAGAAAAACAACGCCTGATATCACTATTAATGAGACACTAATGGCCACTTTGTAGATGATATGCCTTTACTATTAAATTTAGGTTTAAACACAGTCTAGGAAATCCCCACGCATAAATAACTTTCTTGCTCTATATTTGGACCTTTGAGAATCTCCCAGCTTTATAAGACTAGAATGTTTCCTCTCAAATCCTAAAGAGTTTAGTCCGATGCTTAATATAGGAATTTATTAAATGTTCTGAAACCACTGATTAAATAAGATTACAAATACCTTCCTGAAATAGACTTGACTTTGTTAAATCCTTAAGAAATGAACCAATTTTCTCACAAACCCGTTCCTGCCCTTAAATCAAAGGAACAAGCCAAAAAGACCCCATTAAGGCTCTATCAGTTCTTTGTTTAGATTTAATGTCAATAGGCCAGGCTGGGGGCCAGCCCTGTGGCATAGTGGTTAAGTTCGGTGCACTCTGCTTTGGCAGACTGGGTTCAGATCTCAGGCACGGACCTACATCACTCCTCAGCCATGCTGTGGCAGCGACCCACATACAAAATAGAAGAAGACTGGCACAGATATTAGCTCAGAGTGAATCTTCCTCAAGCAAAAAAAAAAGAGGAAAATTGGCAACAGGTGTTAGCTCGGGGTGAATCTTCCCTAGCAAAAAAAAAAAGAAAAGAAACTAGGCTGGCAAAATAAGGCCAGCAGAACTCTTTAGATTGAAGTGTCAAGTGGTCAGTTTCTACTTCAAAATATCCCTCATAATTTCAAACTCAACCACAAGCAGTAATTATCTATTTCTACAACTACTATATCCTCTTTGGAATAAACTACATCAATTTAATATTCTTATCAAGAATATATTCTATATGAATTGTTTGAATTAACATTTTATTAAAACGTCTTATTTCTGATTGTTTTCAAATCACAAAACTGAAAAGATTTCATACTTTATCTTCTACTTCTAGTAATATTTTATCATTATTGAATTATATAAGGACATTCACTAACCAAACCAAAAGAAATCCACATTTTGAGAGATATATAAAAATCATTCTTTCAAATTAGACTTACATCATTATAAAACTGGAAGAAACTTCAACTACTTGAGTGAACACATACAAGCTGTGAATAGAGAAACTCTAGAACAGTTGATCTCATGTGCCTGAAATATCCCAAAGGGACAGGTGCCCATTCACCATCAGGTTTGCTTTCCTTTCTAGAGCATCAGTATGATACCAGAATTTTGACTTTTGTCAATAAAATAAGCCTAAGAATCTATAGTCTCAGAATTCGGGAATAAGAACAGCTTCACTTTTGATCAGAAACCCATAAATGGCTTCCAGCTTGCAGGCCATCAGACGTACCGAGCCAGAGTTGATGTACACGAAGACTCTTCCTTCCTCTCTGATGATGCTCTGCATGGGAGCTCCCACGAGTAGGTCTGAGAAGCCATCTGCGTTGAGGTCCACAGCACAGACAGAAGCTCCAAAGTAAGAGCCAAGCTGCCCCAAAGCAAACCAGATCCGGTCATTGAGAAAAAAGCAGGGCTACTCACAAAAGCCCTCAGGGATACCAAAGGTTGAGATATATTACCTTTTTACCTTTCATTTCATGTATGATATTTAGTTCTTTTGCATCAATGCTGAATATGTATGCCTGCAATTGGGAAAAGAATTAGAAAAAGTTAGACTGAAAAATTTTTTTCGTTTGATCAAAAGATCAATTTTCATAACTTGTAATTCCTCAAATATATTTTAAAAATCCTTTCAAGAGTGAAATAAAAAGTTTAAGGTACCACGTTCACATCAACTTGCCTTACTTGCAAAACTACCTTCTCAGGAACTACCTTATGAATCCTGAGAGAGAGCACAGAAAGTGTTGTTGGCCTCACTTTTCATAGTAAGGCTCAGAAAAATTTAGTGGCTAACGTTCACATAACAATATAACAAAAACCAGAACCAGAAATAACATCTTATTCCTTCTGGTTTTACCAAAAAACATGTAGCTGCCTCCATTTCCCTTCAGCTGTGAACTTGTTAACCAATAAATACATTCCCTGGACATCTTGAGATAATTCTATCTCAAAAACAACTTACTCGTAAGAAGGAAAAGTCTCATTTGACTTAGTTTTCCTTCAGGATTTTCTGCTACATTTTACCTAAAAGCCATACAACTTTCAGCAATTCCACTGACTGTAGCACACTGCTCATAATTTTTAGCTTTCATTCTTTAGAATTTTTGCAGTTCTGCCTTTAATATCTTATTCTCTCATGCAGTCTATTTGAACCTTTGCAAAGAAATAGATATAAAAATGGAATTCTTACTTTACCAATCTGTTCATGCTGAGGAGCTCCTCCAACTACTTGGGTAGTATGCCGACTCCAAAAATGACCAGCCCCAACCGAGTATCCTCCAAGAAAATGGAGAAAAGTATGAGAATTATCATTTGCAGTGGATAAAACATATCATAAATCCACTCATAGAATTAAATGAGACTGAATTCTAGGATAGCAATATTCAATATTGGTCATTTATTATGTTTTAAGCAATCATTAATATGTGTGTTATGAAACTAGTCAACGTGGCTTATATTTCCAAGTTCTAGAAATTAAAGATAGCACCTTCACATTTAGTTTGTTAGTACCGGTGAGTATTAGGACATGTTAGCCTCTAGAATTACAACAGAAATATTTTAGAATATTTATAATATAACATTTTAAACTTTTAAAAAAAAAATCTTCCTAAATGTCAACTTTTTGCCATGAAATCCTCCTATTGTGATAAAACTTTATAATGATACAAAGGTAAAATATTTTTATTTCGTGATAAAAAGCATAATACCAAGTTACACTTCTTCATAATACTTCAAGATACCCTTCAACCATAAACAAGTAAATGTTGAATTGTAAATGAGTTCCCTCTGTTTGAAAATGAATTCCTTCTGTCTGAATGGGAAAAAATAATACTGCCTTTTCTTATTATAATTATTTCTGAATATAGGCTGCTCACATGTGAAGCACATATGGTTTAAACAAATCTGTATTTTCTAAGAAACTATGGGAAAAGCATTCCTTTTACTATAACAGGATTAATGCCAGAAAAATCTTGTGTTTCTGTAGAAATATAGACTATAAAGCATCCACTGCTAACTTATTAGGGAGGAGAGGCGATGGGGAGGGAATGGGAGGAGATAGAGATAGGAGGGTATGGGAGGGTGTGGGGGAAGCGGGGTTGGAGCAGGAGGACAGAAGGAAGATAAAAATAGTTAAGCTCTGGGAAATATTCTAAGAACTTATGAGGTGAAGGTCAATGAGTCGTTTTTAGATCCATGCTTCATAATGTTACCCCTTGTCTAGAATGCTGTCAACAGACCCATTGACCTACAGTTAGTCCTTTAAGAAACTACACTTACTCATAAATGATTAAATGAGTTAATTCACATCAAGCGCTTACAAAAGTTCTTGGTTCCTGCTTACCATAGTAAGCACTCAATAGATGCTACCAATTTAACAGTATGTTGACTACATAAAGATACAAGCTTACAAGTATTTTACTGCAAAGAGTAAACTAAGCTAGGGGTTCTAGTCTAAGAATTATATATTGATGATTATAGTCACATATGTAAATGTAAAATATTAAGTTAACTGTCTCTTTAATTGCTACTGGGCATTCTGATCTTTTGAAAATATAATTTCCCTTATTTAAAATTACTAGTATCTGTAAGGCAGAGATAATTTGAGTTTGTCAATTTTTGTAGTACCTAGATAACTTCCAAATTTTACTTGATTGTCTTTGTCTAAAAAAGCCTTGTATTTATTTGTAGTTATGTTGTAGACAAAAAGAGAGCCAGTCCAATAAGACGATCCTGGGGCTCCCATCACAATTAAATCCTGTAAGACAAAAACAATTTATCATTATTTAAGAGTTTAACCTCACCACCCAAAACCTCCTCCAGATATACATTTTAATAGTGAAAAGAATACATTTTTATAATAAATTTCTGAAATCTGAGAATTTTATGTGTATAAAAACATATCAGAAAAAACACCAGAGGAGCTAGCTAATGAATTTTCACCTAAAAGTAGAATTTTAGAGAAGAAACTCTGAAACTCTCACTTTACACCATCAGTGGACTTTAAAATCAAAGGTCGAATCATTGAATAGTAGAGTAAGCATTTGAGAGACAGGCAATGTGGTTTCTATTAAAGTAAATCATATCTGGGTAATTCATTAGTGCTCATTAGGGAGATAATTATGTGTTGCCAGAGTAAAAAGTGGACTTAATTTACTTCAATTTGAAAAATGCCATTGACTAGTTTCCTTAACAATGTTAGCTTAGAAAAAAAAAATGTCTAATGGAATTGTGGCATATTTGATAATAAATACAAATTTAGGAAAAGGAAATAGAGGGAAAGTTGGAATGATCAGACACTTGTCTGGTGAAACATAATAACTTTCAGCGATCAAATCTATTTAATACACTTCTAAATTTCCTAAACAATCCTGAACTTAAAAAGGTCAACTTAAATGTAAACTCAAGAAAGCATTACATATTTTTTTTACACAGTGGGTAATATTTGTGGAAATTGTTAACCCAAGGCTTCATATAGACTGTCTACATAGATTCAGAAAACATTCACAAATTCATAATGGGTTTTTAAGAGAAACTGGGAGATTTGGGGGTTGAGTACAACTGTGACCTTTTACCGTATATCCTAGAGTGTTAGAGAATAATAGTTTGGGAATATATCTGATTTAAGAGGATATTATTAAGTTCTTCAATCTCCCAATTCTCATAATTTTATGAAAAATGTGGATTCATATGCTTCCTTCCCCCCTCAACTAGTAATTAAAAATAACATACTTAGATATTTTCAATGCCTAAGGTAACAAATAACTATAGCTACTTTTGATTTCTATTAAATTCTTGATAAAATTAATATTCATTAGTATAAACTTTTAGTTGGTGTTATGTGGCACAGCTATTAACATTTTCTCGAAGTATATGTGAAACATTGAGTGGTGAAAATTAAGTTGTAATATTCTCAAATTTAAGAGACATATTATTCAGGTGCCATACAATTTTTACTTTCAAGCACAGTATCACTCTTCTAAGTCTTCAGAAGAATTAAAATTCTATATGTAAACATTCATAGCAGCTAATTTTTGGACGATTACCTCTGTGTAAAAACTAGATATTCCAGCTTGACATGATGCAAAATTTTCCCCAAATTTTTTCACAAAATCTAAAATGAAGTAGAAAAACAATTCAGGATTTCATTTAAAAATAAAGACAAAATCTGCACAATTTTGTTTACCTTACATCTCCTTACAAATATACCTCATAAGGTCTATATATAATACTATCTCATTTTAAAAATAATAGTAACTTTGATAAAATTTAAGGTCACAAACTTCTTCCCTATTAATCTTCAAAATATCCCTATGAAATAGCAATAAACATTTACCCCTGCCTCTTTATCATGGGAAGAACATGTGGCGTACACTCAAAAAAATTATCGAGGGGCTGGCATGGCGGTGTAATGGTTAAGTTCACATGCTCCAGTTTGGCAGCCTGGGGTTCGAGGATTCAGATCCCAGGCGTGGACCTATGCACCACTTATCAAGCCATGCTGTGGCAGGCATCCCACATATAAAGTAGAGGAAGATGGGCACGGATGTTAGGCCGGGGCCAATCTTCCTCAGCAAAAAGAGGAAGATTGGCAACAGATGTTAGCTCAGTGCTAATCTTCCTCACCCAAAAAAAAAAAAAAAAATTACCAAGTATCTAAGACAGAGGTAGGATTTGTGGTTTCCAGTCCAGGTTGCCATTTAAAACAGGCTTCCTAGATTTTGCTCAGTTGAAAATAACAGACTGAGTCAAGATCTGCATGGAGATGGGGGTCTCTTATTACAAAGTCTCCCTAAGTGGATGCTTTCGGAACTTACTGTGGGAACAAAGCTTTGCTTCTCCTGAAGAATTGACATAAGTAAACCTCTACAAAAATAAAAATCAGGACCACATCTTCATTATGGCTTTGCTAACCAGAAAAGTTAAATTGCTAAGTCATTTATAATTACTACTCCCTCTCGTGATTTTTCACTCCTTTTTATATTTTCCCCACTCCTATTTCATTTTTAATTTTTATACATTTTGCCATAATTTTAGGTGTCTTAGGTTTATGCCATCTTGAATTTTTTGTAGAATGTGGCTGGATATATCTGAGCAAAAATAAAACTTTATTGTGAAAATGTTTTAAGGCATAAACCATAATCATTAGGAAAAAGAATAAACATACAGAAATCTAGACTGAGTTTCACTGAAATTGAAAATTTTAAATTCACCTTTTAGCTTCTTGGTATCCAAAGGCAAATATAAGGAATATTAGGGATATATGACATAACTTCTCTGTGACGTCAAACTCCAGAGAGGAAAGACCCCAATATTAATCAAATTAATAACTGAATTTGCAAACTTAGTCAAAGTTTTGTCAGGTAACAGAAATTTGCTTTGGCCACTGGGGTAAACGTTTTGGTTAGAAAAATGGGAAGTTGGCATTCATATATATTTAATTCTTAGTTTTCCAAAGACATATTTTTAGAATTTTAGTTTTGTTACAGATCTCATTTTTAATGCTCTATCGACATTCACTCCTAACTCTGCTCACTTCAGTTAAGTCCTAGCTCTGTACTCACTAATGCTACCTATGGCCTAGACTTTTCATGGGAAAGATCTTTCAAACTTAAGATACCAATTCCTTGCTGTTTCAAGGAAAAGATGAATTTGAAGAAAAAGAAAAAGAAATAGCGAGTAGGAAAGATTTACTTACACTTATACTTTAAATCTTTCTGAATATTCTTGGAAGCTAAAGGTAAAGCAAGAAACCTAAACAGTTCTCTCCTTTCTGATCAGACTTTTCAATCTGATTTAATGATTTTAAGTGTCTTATATTTGAGGGGCATTAAAGTCACATATACTGAATTGAAAATAAATTCAATGCAGAAGTGGGTAATTATCAACTAGACTCCAGAATTATTCAAATTAAACTGTAGAATTTCTATTCCTAAAAACACAAAGTACATTTCTGAAAACTAATACTTGTACAGTTGGGTAAAAAAGGAAAGAATACTTTGAGTAGTTAAAAAAGAACATAGCTATTTCAAAGGTCTCCCTCTCTGCACATCCCAAATTGAAAACAGAAAAATTTTAAAGGCATTCCCTTGTTTCTCTTGATCCAGTTAAAATCAAAATCATACCTTACCTTGATAACATGGCGCTATTCTTTTACTCAGCTCTGCTCGTAAATCAGAGGGCATTCCATAGCAAACACCCGTGGGGAGCTTATTTTCATTCTTTATGTAAAAGATATTTTTCCATCTATGCCCACAAGTCTGAATAAAACATAAAAGTAGACCAAATGATGTGAAAGTCACACAAGAATATCTGAATTCATGATGTTATCAGTGGACCGATTCCAATAACCTACCACGATGGATCCATTTTCTCCTGGCTGTCTGGAAAGCGTGACCCCCAGCCATTGATTGTCTCTTTCTTCCAAACAAGTCTTTCCACAAGGTTCTCCATTAGGGCTACCTACAGCATATGAAAATAATTTCATGTATCTTGAAAACAATGTTATTTTACGAAAGCAGAGAAAATAAACATGCATGCTTATCCCTAATGTTTTTTCCTTCAGCCATATGTGAAATGTCCTCGTATCCTGCTTGTCTATCTCATACTCAGTGCACACTGTGGGGGGGTAACCATGAGTTACTCTGTACCAACATAACTGTTCTCTCACAAGGTGATTTTTGTTTGTAGAAATGACCTCCAATGGTAACACCATGAAGAGACGACCTTGATGTAGGAGACAGCTAACCAACATGACTAAGGGGGAAGGGCAGTTTAAACCAACATAGGCTGTGCAAATATAACTGCCGTGTATAATGCTTGGCAAAGAATTTGCACCTTGTTTTGACCATTTATCTAGCAATATAAGCAACATTACCAGAGCACTTTTTAAAACATTTCTTATATTGAGACGTTAGAAATAGAAAGACTACAATATAGTCCTTAGCATTTAAGTCACACTTGGTCGAAGCTGGAAGGTGATGATCGAGCATGTGGAAAGGAGCTGTGTGTAATTAGCATACTAACAATCCTAGCATTTAAAACAAACTGCCCTGTGGTTTACATTTAGCGGATTGTGACACGTTTTCAACAAAGAAAAAAACGCTTGAAAAACCAGATACTTTCAGTGGTAAATAAAAAAATTCAATAGGCACTTTGGTAAATGCATGAATAGCCAGAAAGCCAAACATAAATAAAATATTATTCATGGGCAATATAGTACTTCTAAACTGTACAAGAAAAAGTGATCTTCCCAGTGATCATTTTTTTTGTTAGAGTGACTTCTTCGCTTTATTAATATAAGGATTATTAATATAGGGATCCCGTATTAAAGTGATTTCAAATAAATGATTTGGGGGAGAATAAGATGCAGCAGATTAAGATTACTTTTGCTGTCTTGATTTTCACCCTCTTCAATTGCCATGTGACAGTTCTATTCCACCTGTGCTCAATTCCAAAGGCAGGTAAATATATTTGCATCGATTTGATTAGAGAAGGATGTGAAACTTGGGTTTATCTAATTTTGAACTCCGGTCACTGATACCAAGTTTTCATACACGTACAGTGACCATTCTCTAAATCATTAGGCACTTTGTCTCCTATAACCTTGACCCCTAGATAAAGCTTCCTGGGCAAACTCAGAATACCTACATAGATAAGGCTAATATTATGGAAGTGAAATTATCTGCACTAAATGTCCTGGTTAGGAGAGATTTTTGTCTGTTTAAGGAGTGTAGGAAGATGTTTGTATATATATTTGCTTGTTCTCCAAAATGTTCTTCACAAGAAATAACAAAACCCTCAACACAGCTAAACCGAAGAAAGTTTCCTAGCCCTTCTCTGGAGAGTGATTCATGAGTCTAGGTGAACACCTGACTACGTGGGTGATTCTCATGGTCTGGAACATCGTTAAAATGGAACGTGGATAATGGCGAGGTTTTTCTGATCAGGTTTCTTGTAGAATAATGACGACTCCCATCAATCCGTAGTGGCTGCTTGGAGCTTGAGACTGAAAGGAAGATGACTAAGGATAGATCTGGAAAAAGAATGTCGGGGTTGATTGGCAATGTCTACTTGGAATGGGAAGGGAATCTTGCTGCAGCCCAAACCTTGATAAAGGATGGTCCAGGTGGAAATATAAGGTCTCTATATTAAAATTAATAAAGGAAAAAAAGAAGGGAGGAGGGAGAGGGCAGGAGGGAGAGAGAAAGGCAATTGTGTGTGTTGGGTGGGTAAGGATTAATATAGCAAGTTGTTATTGTGGCTACTTGATGCCAACATAATCAAAAGAAAGTGAAAGAGTTACAAAAAAAATTTTAATTTTCATCGTGATGCAATTTTCAGTTTGACTTTTCACTAAAATCGCCTTTTTTTTTTTTTACTCTCAAAAATAGATGATATGGGCCAGCCCGGTGGCGCAGTGGTTAAGCGCGCGAGCTCCACTGTGGCGGCCCGGGGTTCTCAGATTTGGATCCCGGGTGCGCACCGACGCACCACTTGTCAAGCCACGCTGTGGTGACGTCACATATAAAGTAGAGGATGGGCACAGATGTTAGCCCAGGGCCAATCTTCCTCAGCAAAAAAGAGGAGGATTGGCATTGGATGTTAGCTCAGGGCTGATCTTTCTCACACACAAAAAAAAGATGATAAATGGTAGTTTCCATCTACCTGAAGCTGAAGATCCTATTGTATACCACAACATACACTTCCATGAAATATCTTCTCTGAAAATACCAAAGTCTTTCTAAAATTATAGTCAATACTCAGTTAACTAAGGCAAATGAACAGAAGGAAAATTAAGGAGAAGACAGAGGTCACAAGTAACACATTGTGTCTATTAAAATGTGGTATATTATATATATAAAATGTGGACACTTTCATCAAGATTACACCCAATATTTAGAAACAAATTTACCATTGTAGAGACGTCACCCAAAAGTTTAAAAATAGAAATATACAATAGTTTAGAACTGCAAAATACCATATAAATTGCTTGATGAAAATGGCCATGAAGTTTTTATGCACAAAAATAGTGAATTGTTATTGTCTATTCCTTAGCTGAGCTCTCTCATTTTAAAATGAAGACTAGAGAAACTCTTGTGTTATTAAACTGTTTTCTGGGATGGTTGATTCCACATTGCATCCTCTCTGTTTTAGTTGTAGCTCCACCAGGTGACATCATAATGTCAGCACAGCTCAGAATCTCACGATTAGATTCACACACATCATAGCCAAACTTCCCCACTTTATTAATGTCGCTTCCCTCAAACATCTTTCTCTCCAAGTCTGAGTACCTCGTAGATCTCCAGGACTTACACAACACTCCCTGCTCCTCCCCGCACCCCTCACCGCTTCCCGCTTCTCAGGCCTTTGTCCCGAATTACATCACCAGCTGTCCTGGTTCTTCCGCTTGTAGATGGCAGATAATGGGACTTTCTCAGCCTCCACACTGAGGGAGTCAATTCCTATAATAAATCTCCTCTCATATCTAGCTACCTACCTACCTACCTACCCTATCGGTTGTGTTTCTCTGATGAACCCTGACTAATACAACTACATTTATTTATTCGCAACTATCCTGTCTACTTCCAAGGCTTAGTAAATAATGACCTAATTCGTCTTGCCCAGTACTGCATCTCGTTCATCATTATCTCATCCCCAACACACAGCTCAGAAATGCGTGATGAAAATGGAAGGATCAATAAATGAAAAACCGTTCGAAGCTTCCATTGTGGTTTGACTAAGTATCTTCTATTTGTGCTTTGTATCTTAATTTGAAACGTGTATAAAAGGATGAATGCACAGGCAAAGAGAAAATTGATGAAAACGATAAAGTCATGAAACAATTATTTGTCCACATAAGTGAACAAACACACAGACTCACATTTACATAGATTTATTTCTCCTTTCCACTTCCTAACACTGCTTCTGCCATAGGTAGCACCCTATGGCACCAACATACAATTCAGTGAGGTCCTTTCAGCACTGGTTACAAGACAGGATCAGTTCAAACAACAGCCTGTGAGTCCCCACTGCTGCTCTGGGTCTTTTCTTCATTTCTAGGAACTTTTTACCCTTTTCTTCTGTAACGCTTGCAGAATCTTGGCAGTGAGGGAAGACATTTACATCATCATCAACTTACACTCAGGGCCTTCTCCAGAGCTTTCTATTACCCTTGCTTTCTCCTGAGTCCCCTCCTTTAATATGGGGTTCTCAGTCTTGACTGGACATTAGGATCATCTGGGGGAAGTTTTGAGCCAAGACCGACACCTGGTCCCCACTCCCAGAGGCTCAGATTTGGTGGGTGTTGGTTGAGACCAGATATCAGAATTTTTTGAAAAGCTCCCCAGGTGGTTGTGTGTAGTGTGTAGTTGAGCTTATGAACAACTGCTCCACAGTGTAAATGGTTATGCCTTTTCCTGCGTTATACCATATTTGAAAAGAGACTACTCCATTTTTAAAATAGTAGTCATACCTTTTATGTCCTCCTTGGTTTCAGCTAGATATTGAAATATGATATCAAATGTTAAGCAAATTTTCTTCATGTCAAAATAGAGTATTTCTAATTCAGTCAGAAATGATGATTATTAGAACTGTCATGAGAAAGCTAATTCTCATGAATTTCTCTGACAGAACATCATAAATAAACTCAGATTATCTTTATATTTTATCCAAATGTCATGCTGAAATGATTTATAGTCTAGTTTTCAATTCAGCTCATACGTTACTAATCTAAACTCTTAGTCAATCAAATCAGCCTCATAATTGAAAAAGTACTTTACATAGTTTAACAAGAAAGAGGTCAGCAGAAATTAACATGTGATCATTTTCCATGCTTTTATACAACTAGAATGACTAATAGCGTAGTTGAATGCATTTACCCACTAGACATTAAAAATACAAAGCCACATGAAAACAATATCCCTTATACTAAAAATTAAGCCCATCTTTCTCTTTCCACTTTTTTTCATTTGAGAAAGAAAGTATAAAGATGTATGCTTACTACTTCAGTTTTTTATTTCCATCTACTGATTTTGTATCAGTGCATACATGTGTATATAAATGTGAAAAGCAGTAATTTTAATAGACGAATATAAAAGATGTTGGCACAGAGCCAATTAGGCACACTCTTTACCACCACCACCTTGTTTTGTTGTTGTTATTCACATCACCAGTTTTAGTGTCACTGCTCCAATTGCCAAAATATGACAGAGACTGTGGAAGACTAGATATTCAATCTTGAATGTCACCTCCACGAGGGCAAATGGACTATTTTGTTGACTGTGGCATTCACACTGCACAGAACAGGGCCTTACATGCAGTAGGCAGGAATGAAATACATATTTGCAGAGGGAGAGAATTCTGAAATATATTATACCCCCTCAAAAATCCTTTACTAGATGGTATTACTGCAAAATCTTCACCAAACTCTCAGGGATTTTAGCTTTGGAGATGTGTTCCTTCACTACTCTTCTTCCTTACTTGTCTTCCAAAATATTATTCCCTTAGGTTTTAAAGATAGTAACAGATGGTCTGAAGGGAAACGGCATTTGCAGATTTGAAGATCTTTACAAAGTGTGATATGCAAGTAGGACGATTAAAGACTGAGAATCAGCTGGAACCCACAGGAGGTGCCTAGCTCAGAGGGTTTCTGCAAGGACTGTAGGGAGTAAATGAGATACGCATGAAGTGCTTGGGCCACAGCCTAGCAGAGAAAGCACACAAATGTTAGTTAATGTTGACATTATTATTATTTTAAGGAGCAAGCTAAACATATGATTTAGCTGCACATGTGATGGCATATATCCTCCTCCATAAAATATTTGTGGCACATGGCTGTCAGTAAGGCCTTAATCATACACATTAACACATTTGATTCTCACTGTAGCTGCAGACTGTGTTATCAATCCCATTTTACAGATGAGAAAATTGAGTCTGAAAGAAGTAACTTGCCTGAATCCATGGGGCTGCTAAATGGAAAAGATTAGAATCAAAAATCAAAACTTGTCCGTAAGCAAAGATCTGTTACTTCTCGCTACTCTAGAATATAAAAAGGAACTCCACAAATATTTCAGAACTATCACTTAACTGAAATCCATTTTCTACATCTTTTTTTCTGAAATTCATTTTCTAAATCTTTTTTTTCAGCTGAAAATGTGTAAAATATCACAAATCTGCCCACAGGCTGTACAGTCAACTTTCTAGCTTTCCAGAAAAATGTCACTTACATGGTTCCTGTCTTGCCCTGCCCTTTCCCTCAGTTCAGATCAGTTCTCAGTACTCTGGTATTTCCACTGAGGAAGGACCAAGGAGAAAGATCAGACTCAAAGTTCTTCTTTCTATAACTTGCTGACAGCTTGAGTGAAACACTTTGTGGGCAGGGAGCCTGGGACTTTTGGGTGCAAGGACACGTCTATGTGCCTGCGTCACAGTGCTGTGGCTTCCCCATCAGCTCAGGCTCTCAGTCTCGTTTTCTAGCTACTGAGACAACAAATTCATCTGATCTTTCAAAACATGTGATGGAATTTCAAGTTTCAGAAAAATAGTGAAAGCCCTTACTTCCCCCGATTGCTTTTTTTGAAGCTGAAGTTCTATTCCGTTGAAAGATGAATCCTATATCTTTCAAATTCTTCCCCCCTAAATTTTTCTCAAATAATCCTGAAAAATGAATGACCTTTATTCTATTCTATGTTCTATAAAGAATCATTCATTCAAGATATCTTTATTTGTAGAAGAAAGAACTACTGAGTGAAAATAATTATATATATAACATAATTATAATTTATAATATAAACAATTCCTTCCTCTACGTAAATTCAGGATATTAGAAAAACATATGGGATTGAAAGGGAACAAATCAATTCAAATATGACAAGATTATAAGACCTGCCATTGCACGGCTATGAAGATAACAGAAAATGTATGTCTGTGCATGAGAGGCTGCCTGGGACCTAGCAGGTGTTCACTAAATGGTAAATGCTTCTGCTCCCCAGCACGCCCACATCATGTCGATCTGGGCTACACCAGCAGAGGGAGTTCGCAGTGCTGCGAGATTGGATCAGCAGCCTTCAGCTCTTTAAGTCAAGTGGCCCCCTTTTTTTAGTTTTTCTTATCAAATTCTAATTACAATTAAATCTACTAAATTATGTTTACTGTATTAAAGTATGTACTTTTCCCATGCATCACGTGGTAGTGATGTTTCTAAAAGATAACAGTGATGTTTATGAATTCAATAGTAATAATTTTGAGTAATGAAAAGTAAAATCCCCAAATTTTAGGGATGATGCAAAAGACGAAAGTAATAAACTTCTAAGACCATTTCTTCCAGCTCGTCTAGTGGCACAAAAGAGTCAAAATATCAAAATAAAGATCAAAATTAGAAACCATTCTCAAAGTATTTTCTTTCTGGAAAACATGTATTTAAATGTCATATTCTCAGACTTCCTAGTCAAAATCTGATATGGGCTAATCATCATGCTTAATTTATGTGAGAAACAGCTCATATAATCATAGACCTGAAAAGCCAGTTATTTCAGTCCTCTAATTCATTTCATTTTATTTTATATACCCTTTTACTTTATCATTTTATTTTCTTTATTTTACTTTATTATATTCAGAAAGAGAGTTCAACATAGAGGTAAAGGTCCCAGGGAGCAGTGCCACGTTTTAGGGTTGCAGTTTCATAAATCTGCATTGATCCTGAGTCAGCAATCGGCCTCAGAGCTCTAGAAAAGCAGGTCGCTTGTGAGCTTGGTGCTGGGTTCAGGGTCTCCTCCAGAGACCCTAGGCCCAAACTTCCTCAAATTCCCGCAGAAAACTTAAACAAGTCTTTTTATTAACTATAGCAGAAAAATATACCACAACTGATATAGTTGGTGAGCACAGTTTAGAGGAACACAGTCTTACCATAATCACAAATATTCATTACATAGTTCCTATGTACCGAGCACACTTTTAATATATGTAAACATATATATTAACTTATTTAATTTTCATTACATCCCTGTGAGTAAGTATTATTATTATCATTATCCCAATTGCACAGATGGAGAAGCTGAAGTAATGGGAGATGAAGCATCTTGCCCAAAGTCACACGCCTAAGAACTGGAGGAAGGAAGGATTCAAACTCAAACTGTCAACCTCCACCCTACACTATCTTACAAGGATTTACCCTTAGTATTTTTCCTTGTTAAGCAGGGAAAAAATCCAAATATTGACATTATTAATAATCCTATACTAATTCTACTTCTATAATAACCTACTCTTATAATATTATGACATTAATTTCCAGCATTAGAAAATAAGAAAGTTCTTTACTTCCATGGTTTTCAATTAATCTCTTGGACTTAAGGATTCATTTGAAAAACTATCACAAAATGGATACCATTTTTAGTGTCCCTGAAACAAGAACAATACAAAAATGTAAACAGAAAAGAACTCCAGGGAAACCTGTTCTCCCTTAATGCTAGGAGGTCGATATTGAAGTTCTGTGCTTGGTTTTGGAATTCACAGGGTAGGACAGAGGAGATCAGGAAGATAGCAAGGTTTATGATTTCCTTCATTAAGTAGTAGATAATAACAACAATAAACAAACACATAGAGACAGAGATTGGATTGGTGGTTACCAGAGGGGAAGGGGGGAGGGAGAGGGGCGAAAGGGATAATTTGGCACATGTGTGTGGTGATGGGTTGTAATTAGTATTTGGGTGGTGAACATGATGTAATCTATGTAGAAATAGAAGTATAATGATGTACACCTGAAATTTATACAATGTTATAAACAAATGTTACTGCAATAAACAAAAAATTAAAAAAAAAAAAAAAGAACATCATCCAAGAGAAAAAAAAAAAATGTGTGAGAGAAGTAAAACTCAGTCAGGGAGTCCATGGCATTGTCCTGTATCAACAGAGGGTCCGACTGAGATGAGGAACTATCCAAACTTCAAAGGGTGGAATAAGACATTACAGAGACAATGATTTGCAGTCAAAATAATGATATTCTAATGAATACTAGAAAACTTTCACAAGAAAACAAAAATTTGTATCGAGGTGAGGTAGACCTAGAAAGAGGTCTACCTTTCACAAACAGAGGGTATACATTGACAAGAATCTTCCACCTAGAGTGTAATTTAAAAAGGACATGTCTAATCCACTTCACAAAGTATTTCCCACAAAAGAGATTTGACAATTAAATCTACAGTCTTACTATTTCTGAACATATTCATTGTAAGTTATGATATTTCATATAATTTATATGAAAAAGGTTTTCTATCTTTTTTTAATTGAAGTTAACATTGGTTTTTCAGGTGTACATCATTATATTTTGATTTCTGTGTAGACTGTGTCATGTTCACCACCCAAAGACTAATTGTCATTCATCTCCATGCAAATGTGCCCTATTACCCCTATTTAAAAAAAATTTTGGGGGGTAAACCGAAAGCATCAGAATGAATACAGTGCATTTCTCAGCCCAGTCCTGTCACTTGTAAGTCTATTTCCAATTTGATGTTTCCAGCTACCCTTAAATTAAAAAATCTCTGTTTTTAAAGATGATCAGTTCGAAGCTCCCCTTCTAGGGAGTGGGTGTTATTGTTTAGATTGCCTGGTGAGTGTAGGCAGTCTTTGAAACCAAGGCTGGCCTAGACCTGTTGGAATCATGCTGAAGTGTGCAGCAGAGGATCCCACCCATATCTGAGAAGTGTATCCATCCATTTTATATTTATTGAGCTTTTACTATGTGCCTATCAAAACTGGTCAGAACTGGGGACCAGCCCGGTGGCGTAGTGGTAAAGTTCACATGCTCCCCTTCAGCGTCTTCGGGTTCCCAGGTTCAGATACTGGGTGTGGACCTACTCACAGCTCATCAAGCCATGCTGTGGCGGTGTCCCATATACAAAATAGAGGACGATGGGCATAGGTGTTAGCTCAGAGTTAATCTTCCTCAGCAAAAAGAGGAGGATTGGCAATGGATGTTAGCTCAGAGCCAGTCTTCCTCACAAAAACAAAAACAAAAACAAAAACAAAAACAAAAACAAAAACTGGTCAGAACTGGCTCAATTACTCAAGCGTCTCCTCTTCCAGGAGACCTTCTCTCATCATCCACACAATTTCTTCTCCCCACCGTATGAGTCTCTATTGTCATGTTTATTACGTTTTCTCATAAGTAATTGTCTGTTTACCTGTCTCTCCTGTCATCTAGACTGAGTTCTTTGAGTGCTTCAGTGATGTCTTATTCAATTTTCTATTCCCAATACCTAGCATAAGTAATTTATAAAATTTATTTAATTAATGAAGGCAGATAAAGAGTTGTTGACACTTGTTATCAATATTTTCTCACTCCTCGCTTCTCCTCAACCCTCTGCAGTCTGCCTTCACCACTAAAACTGGTCTTACTAAGGTTACTAATGAACCAAGTCTCTCTAAATTCAATGAAACCTCCTCAGTTCTTACCTTGTTTGACTTCTTGGCAACTTTTGATACTGCCAGCCATTTATCTCTTCTCAAAGTCTCTCATCCTTCCACTTCCATAATGCTGCATTGAACTGATATCCTTGCTACCTCTTTGGCTTCTCCCTCTCAGTCTTTTTTTCCAGCCTCCTCTTTTCTCTAGTGGTTCTCAACCATGGATAAATACTGGAATCATCTGGAGACCTCTGCAAAATACTGATGCCCTACTAAGGGTTTCGTACCCAATTCCAATGTGTGTGTGTATGTGTGTGGGGGGTGGTTTCCACACTACCACCAAGCAATTCTCCGACACCTGTTGGGTATCCTACAGTTAACTCAATTTGGATGCTCTCTACCTGGAGATAGTGTCAGATCCCACGGATTAAAGACTCCATCCTACGAGACTGCCTCCCCCACCAGACATACACACACACACACTTCAGATGCCAATCACAAGTCCCGGTTGTTACCTGTGCTTCTGATCGACTGGCTATAATTCAGAGGTTCCCACAACCTCTTCCTTGGGTTTGATGAATTTGCTAGAGTGGCTCACAGAACTCAGAGAAGCATTTTACTTACTAGATTACCAGTTTATTATAAAAGTATATAACTCAGGTACAGCCAGATGGCGGAGAAGCATAGGGCAAGGCATGGCGAAAGGGGCCGGGAGTTTCCATGCCCTCTCCCCGTGCACCACTCTTCCCGAATCTCCATGTGTTCACCAACCCAGAAGCTTTCCCAAACCTGTCCTTTTGGATTTTTATGGAGGCTTCATTACATAGGCAAGATTTGCCAATAGCAACTGATTCAACTTCCAGCCCCTCTCCCCTCTTTGGAGGTCAGGGGGGTGGGACTGAAAGTTTCAACTCTCCGATTATTTGGTTGGCTCCACTGGCAACCAGTCCCCATCCTTAGGTGGGGTCCAAAAGTCACCTCATTAACATAATAAAAGACATCTTTATGACTCTCATCACTTAGAAAATTCCAGTGAAGAAGACCAAACATATA
Organism: Diceros bicornis minor; assembly: GCF_020826845.1. Lineage (NCBI taxonomy): Eukaryota > Metazoa > Chordata > Mammalia > Perissodactyla > Rhinocerotidae > Diceros > Diceros bicornis. Next base: position 61,493,523 of record NC_080749.1, on the reverse strand, counting down.
TTTCTTATTATAAATCACAATAGTACACCTACCTAGACCCACCCCCAGAGATTTTATTAGTTTGGGATGAGGACTGGCACTGGTATTCTTAAAGCTCTGCAGGAGAATCTAATTTGCACCCAGAGTTGCACAGCACTGTTCTAGCCACTTCTCAAATTGTAAGAATCCTCTGCCATCTATCCTGGGCCCTCTGATCTATTCAGCCTAGAGAGTTCCCAGGTTAACCTCACTAACCTCCGTGGCTTTGATTACCATCTCTATGTCAATTACTCTCAACTCTGAATTACTAGTACAGACCTCTCCTAATCACTGGACCCATAGATCCAACTGGTTACTAGATATTTAATTCATATCTCACAGGACATAGCAACATCATCCATCCAACAGCCCAGGTCAGGACCTTGGGTAATATCTTTGAAACCTTCTTCTCCTTCATCTCTCTCATTCAATACCAAGGCCTACTGAATCTGTCTTCTAAATAACTATAAAATCTCTATGTTTTTCTCCATTCCTACTGTCACTGTCTTAGTATAAGCCCTATCATCTTTAGCCTAAATTATAACAGTCTTCTTACAACTGTCTCCCTACCTTCAGTCCTGATCCATTTACTCCAAAGCACTCACTACCCTGCAACCAGAAATATCTATCTAAAACACAAATCTGGTCATATAACTCCCCAGCTTTAAACACCTTAGGATAAATTTATATTCCTAAAGAAAGCTTATAAAGTTGTACCAAAAATAATCTCTGCCTATCTCTCCAACCTACCAACAACTTCACACTTCATAGTCCAACTGTATGCATCTTTCTTTCAATTCAAAGATGCCCTATTTTCAAAGATCTCAAGGTCTTCATGTACACTGTTTGCTCTGCCTGGCACCCTTTCCCACAACCTCTTCCTCTGGCTAACTCCTGATTTTCATTCAGTTCCCCACTCTAACATCAGTTCCTTGGGAAGACATTACCTTATTCTCCTAGCTAGAGCAGATCTTCTCACCACACTTTCCTATAACAACCTAACCAATGGACTGTAAACCCCTTGGGGCCAGGACCATATTTCTTCTGTATGTCCGGGTTCTGGCCCTTCAGCATCTCTCAATAAATGACTGAATGAATAAATTACCCACATATACAATGGATTACCATATCTGGCCACAGAACTGTTCCCAAGGGGAGATATTTTTTAGTCATTAGGAATATCACTCAGTGATCAAGTAAACTTAAGGCAAAAAATAAAATGCATCTAGAAAATCTCATCTCTCAAATTAGGTGGAAATCATTCTTTTAGAGATGAAGTTTGGGAAATTGCTGGAAATCAGGTAACTTAATTCTCTTAACATGATAGTTTATTAATGAAGCTCTCAGTCTTGATTTTCTGCATAATTAGCATAACAACCTATGTTCAGGGATGATTTTTCTAAATGACCAGTCAACATCAATCTCAACTTCATAAGCTACAATTTAAAGAGTATTGCAAATGAAAAAGAAAAGTTATCAAGAACATATTTGAAGTTTCAACAGTGGGACGTTTGTCTTTTAATGTCAAGCTAATAATTCCTGCAAATGAGGCAGAAGTCAGAGTGAGGTAATCATTAGTTTAATGATGCAGTGCTAATTAACTTCATCTTTTCCAGATAGGGTATGTAATATAAACCTGGAGGCTGGTTAAGGTAATATAATTTCCAGAAAGAACTATGAAGGGGAATAATGGTGACTAACTTGTGATGGACCATTGTTTGTTCCAGTAAGAAAAAGAGAGGCACAAATAGGGTGTTTAAAGGTCTGGTAACTATACAACACTTGGTCTGGAAAAGAAAAATGAAAGTCCTATTCATTTACACATAGACACTGGGAAAGCACTTGCTAAAAATTAGTGTTATTTTACATACAAAAGTTGTGTTTCTCTAGAGCAGTTCTGTCCAATAGAAATATAATATAAGCCACATATGAAATTTTTAATTGTATAATAGTCACATTAAAAAGAAATAAGTGAAATTAATTTTAACAATATATTTTATTTAACCTGATACATCCAAAATATTATCACTTAAATATGTAATCAATATTAATTTTAAAGTATTTCAACATGTAATCAATATCTAAAACATTAATGAGATATTTTACTTTTTGGAGGCGTACTAAGTTTTGAAATCCAGTACGTAATTTACATTACAGCACCTCTCACTGCAAACTAGCCATATTTCATGTGCTCAATAGTTACTTGTGGCTACTGGCTACTGTATTGGGCATGTAACTGTGTAACTTTAGACTCTATTACCCAGATAAGTTTAAGTGTGTGTGTGTGCGCGATGCTATTAGGGGCAACTCCAAAGTAATGAAAGATCTGGAATGTCTTTTGAATAACCAAATAAAGATAATCTTTTTACTATAATTTTACAAGCATGTTTTATTATGTTCTAATTCTTTGAATATTGGTAATTCATGAATGGACTATGATTAAGCATAGTGATGGAGTCATTATTTGTGATGCCTTAATTTAGCAAGCATTCATGATCAAAGTTTCCTTTTAAAAAGCCTCAGCAAGGATGCAGAGTACCTGAGTAGAAAAAGAACTGGATATGTGGAAATCAACATGGTCTCCTCAGACATGGAGTCTTCACGAACAAGTCAGGGCTCAGACTCTCCTGATGGGGAAACTACCTTCCCTTGGTTCATAGAGGGAAGTACCAAGGAAGTGAGAGCAGAGACACTTCTCAGGCAGGATGGAGGTGGAGGAAGCCTGTTTGCAGGCAGGAGGAAAAGCACCTCTTCTATAGTCAATTTACTTCACTAAAAGGGGTATCTTACTCTCAACATCTCACACTCTGAACACTCTAGATAAATGGTCATTGCTGTTCACTTTTGATTATGGCTACAGTGAATATACCACAGTACGCCATAACGTTATCCACAGCGGGTAGAGGGATGGGGTATTGATCTCCTCTTTTAAGGAGAGAACTCCATCTGAATCAAACTTTGATCCTAAATTCTAACTGAGACCTAAAGACTAGTCCAAGCGGATAGTATTTGGAATTGTGTAAGAGATGGACACCATTTTAAGAGATCTTCTACTGTCAGCTCCTTGAAAGCAAGTTAAGCCACTTCAAACGAAAGAAAACACCTTACTCATATGGCAATCATAGCTTAATCTTTAGTTATTATAACATTTTTTGGTTGGGCCACAGGAAAACATTTTTTATTGTGTTTTATTTCAACTGTTACTTTTTGATTTATACAATTAACTTTTGGCTTAGTTTATTAATTGTTCCTATTTATTAACCCCAATCTGCTTATAACAAATAACACACAGATATAGATTTAAGTAGAAGACAGAGATAAGAAGACATAAACTAATATTATTTGAATGTCTGTTATGTGTCTAGTTCTGAGCTAAGCATTTTCCATACATTATTGTCACTCACAGTTGAGACAGGACAACCGAAGCCATTTTATATAGAAGATTGTGTGTGTGTATATATATATATTTTTTTTTCTTGAAACTTCATCATAAGGAATAATAGTACATACTCCACAAACATGAGAATCTTTAAATGTCTTTGGTTACCAATTTATTGTTTTCAGTGTTTCCTTCCTAGACTTTTGACTCAATCCCTTATTTTACAGCTTTAAGTTATTTCTGAGTTTGTTCTGAATAGACAGTTTCTTTATATAAAGAAGAGAAGTTAAATTGTTTAAAATGTTATAAGAGAAATAACTTGTCACCTCTCTTGCAAATATTCAAAGCTATTACTACAGCTCTTATGTTTCAACCAGTTGATGGACTAGAAATCTTGTTTTCCTTTTTGCCTTTCATCTCAGTAAATACCTTTTTTATTGACCAAAAATTTGAAAGTTAAAAAAAATCACTTTGGCTTGCTATTTCTAATTAGTTCTTTTATTCACCCTTCAGGCTAATGACAATCAAACTTTCACTTTGCTTGTATTCATTTATCCAATAAATCTTCACTTAATTCATGTTTGTTGCACATCTACCATGCTCACATTTCTCTGAGGATATTTCTGTAGTCAATCTCTGTGCTCCACATGCCCAAAGAATTTAGGTTTTCCTTCACTTTTGACAGGCACAATTATCTTAAATTTTATATAATATTATGACATGATCTTTCCAGTTAAATACAGACACCTAGAAATTGATTCAGTGCCCTTCCAGACAGGGAGTAGAGGCTAAATAACAGTAGTTATAATGTCAGGGATAGGAAACTATGACAGGACAACAGAAATGAAATTTTTCCCTCTGGAGATCTCATCAAGATCCTCTGGCAGAACAAAGTTGTCTGCTCCCCTCCCTAATTCTTCATCCCACAACCCTCCCATGCAATGTAAATTATGCTTTGCAGAATTATTCTAAATGGATAGGTCTGAGAACATGTTGTGCTTTCCTAGTCTGTCTTTTGGGATGGAAGACGCTTAATGAGAGACTGGGGCTTATTCTACATGCTACAGACAACTCCTAGACTTTTATGGATGCTCTCTGAGTTAAAAATAAAAATTCCATTATGTGCATACTCTATTTGAATTCATTCTAAATGAAGAGAACCAGCTTCCCAGTTTGAGAAGAAGCAAAGACTACTTTGTAAAAAGAAAAAGGGGATAAAGATGCAATTACTAGCTAATCTCAAAAGTCCATTGATAGCAAAGATAAATATGAAAAAAGTACCAATTGTGACCTCCTATTCACAATTTACAGATGACTCATCAGCTCAGCAGACAACATATTGGACTCTTCATTTAATTTTATTTGCATTGAAAATGCATACATGAGGGGAAAGGACTTGGACTATAGACCCAAGGGGACCTGACTTTGACTTGGGATACCATCTTCCACTCACTAGCTGAGTAACTTCAGAAAACGTACTTGCAACTCTCTGAGTCACAGAGTCCTCACGTGGGGCAGGAACAATGCCAATCATGACCCAGTGGTGCTTTGAGGGAAAAAAACTTAAGCAATAAAACAGTGTCTGGAACAAGATAGGTCTGAATTGACATTAGTTCCATTTCCCGTTCCACTCCCCCGACCCCCCCAGTGTCTGAGAGAAGCAAATTTGCTTTTGCTTTAGCTTTGAAACATGAACTTTCCCCCCTCCCCCATCAGAACACATTTTTCAAACTGTCACAAATCTAAGAAGAGGCACTAAGAAATGACTGTGAATAGAGGTATCATTTAACATGAGAGTTTTGGGACAGGAAAATTAATAATTATACCTTAAGCCTCACTATAATTCTAGTAACAATGGAGATGCCAATTTTTCCTTTGTGCTCGTTTTTTACATTTCATATTCTAAGTAAAGCTATATCATTTTCTTTTTTAGAAAGCTCTTAGGCTAAATGACAGGATGTGGGATCAATTCCAACTGCTAGTCCTGATCTGCCCCTTAGCCTGTTCTTCAACAAGGTTAATAGGTCAAAGATGGAAATAAAATTCTTAAGTCTTGGTTTAGCTGGATCCTGTCCTTAATGTGCTGAGAGACTTTAAAACGTGTTTTACACACGGGAGGAGAGAGGAAGAGGCGATAGACAATGTATCGTAAGGAACTTTCCTCTACATAGTTTTGTCAGGGTACTGCAATCATTGTCATAAGCAAAAGGGAGAAAAATGTTGACAGAAAGAAGGAAGCCACTTTTATGTTAAGAAGGAAAGATGGGGTGGAGTTAAGAGTGAAAATCATTCGCTTTAGACTAGAAGTAACAGGCAACTTGAGGTCTTCCAGGACTTGTGCTACGGTGGGGTCCACAAGTGGGAGGTCATTCATTCCTGGTCCCAGACCCAACTCACCCAGCTGGAGCTGTTCGCACGTTCGGTCTGGATTCTTTCCGATCCGGCATCTGTAAATCGCCCCGGGATTGACCACAGAAGCGTTGGCAAGCCAGTTGGCCGTGGGCGCCCCCACCACGAGCCTAAAGCGAGAAATGTGCACGTGCGCGGAGACTTGAGCCGTGCTGCCCACTGAATTCTTGGTCTCAACAGACATGCAGCTGGCAGCGGGGCCGCTCCCTCACCTCCTCCTCCGCCCACCACCCCGCGCACCCAACCAGCCACCCGTAACTCGCAGCTCCAGGGCCTCGCGCCAGAACGCACCCCGGGCGCTGCTACCCCCAAGATAAGTTAGTTTCCAGAGCAGATCTCTGGCGAGCTGGCCGTCGCAGCACTCCCCTTCCGCCTCCTCCAGAGGGGGGAAAGTTTGAATCAGGCAGGGAATCCCTGAGGAGCCCTTCACACGCCGGCTGTGAGATGCCGAGAGCGCCCGAGTCCGACTCCACTCACCATCGGTTCGCCCCGTGGCTGTGCAGCACCACGGAGTAGCCGAACAGGGTGTTGGGGGGGCCCTGGTAGAGCAGCGCGTTCTCGGTGTCCAAGTTGTAGGGGCGCCCGGTCGGGACCCCCAGGCACAGCAGCAGCATCACCGCCTCCCGGACGGTGGCCCCTCGGGGGCCCAGCCCGCGCCTCGCTTCTCCAGCCATGCGCTCTCGGAGGGAAACATTCAACACCAAACGGCCACTGTCCCCAGTTGAGCGGGATGCGACGGTCGGCCAAGGGGAAGAACGCCCCAAGAGAAGAGGCGCAGCGTGTCCGGCGCCAGCCGGCGGGGGGGAAGGAGGGCGGGAGGAAGGGAGGGACGGAGGGAGGGAGGGGAAGTCTGGCCGCCGCGGGCGGGGCAATCGGGGGCTGCCTTGGATGCCGCCCGCCCTCTGTGCCCCACGCCTGGGTTCTGCAATCGGGAGGTGCGGGTGCTCGCGCGGTCCCGGGGCGCTGGCCGCTGGGTGGGGTCCCGGGCGTGGTGCGGAGTCGCAGGACCGGGCGCCGTCTGCCCCCGCGCACGGCTGTAGGGGGCGCTAGGGGACCTTGGCTGCTCGGGACGCGCATTCGGGCCGGGGCCTCCCAGCCCGCTGAGCGCGATGCTTCGGGGCTCCCGGGGCTTTGCAAGAGCGGAGCTGAAAGGGGCCCGGGGCTTCGCCTTTTAACTGTGGTTGCGGCCTGGATGCGGAGCGGCGTGGCCCCAACCCGACACCGCGCGCACCCCACTATGAGCGCAGAGGCTCCGCGGCCTGCCCGGCATGGCCCAAAGGCCAGCTACAAATCCGAGCACCGAGACTTCGGCGGGGAACCATCCGATCTTACGTTGATAATTAAGCGCTGTATCTGATTTTTGGGACGGAAGCAACCGCGAGAAACATTAACCGGGGGGGCACAAATTAAAAACAAACAAAAGGAACTCCCTGAGTTTCCCTGAGGAACATTTTGGTGACAAAGACCTTATGGCTATTCACTTCAAGACTCAGAGCCCTGCACCTTTCTATGCCCACTTCCTTCCTGCCTACACTTCCTCTTAAATCCAGGCTGCCCGCCTGAGGAGGCAGACCAGCCGCGCTCAGGCTGAATGGCACGCGGTTTAGGCCGTTGCTGGGTCCAACAGCGAGGCTGGGTTAAGGAAGCACTGTGACTCGCCTCATTTCAACGGATTCCTCTCTCAGGCTCTCAATGCTCCTCGTTTCCACACATCCACCCAGTTGCACCGGATACACCTGCCATCGGGGGTGTACACCCAGTGTGAGGTCAAGAGACAGACACCATAATCAGCCTCTGAAAATGCACTGGAGACCCACAGCACAATACACCTGACCTGGGCGATGATTCGCATCCTAATGAAATCCAGACGTGGCTCAGGTTGCTGTCTAGAACAACCAGAGAGACAGCCCTAGATGATTAGGCCAATATTTGCAGGAGATGCAGGTCCAGTTGTTAATTATTGCTATATGAAAACACAAAAGAAGAAAGAAAGAGGGTTCATCTAAGAATGTGTGTGTGTGCCTTAAAACGATACTGAAATAGCACGTCTTAAGCTGTAATGGCAGACACATAATTAAAATACTCATTTATTCAGCACATTCATTGAGCAGACACATTGCTAGGCCCACAGATTACCACAGTGAAGAAGGCAGGAGAAGCCTTCAGGAAAATTTTCACCCAAGTGGTAGAGAGACAAAGTTTTACTAACTAGAGAAAGTTCTGAATGTTTTAGCGACACTTAGAGATTTGAAGGACAAGGAGGGCTGAGTTAGGCTAAGCAGTTTGAGAGGAGGAGTGAGGTGTGGCTCAGCAGGGCCAGGTAGAGGAACTGGAAGAGGTGGTCTTGGTGGAGCATTGAGCTGCCCTCACATAGGTTAGCATGACAGGAGGCTGAGCAGGGAAGTAGGAACACATGGTGAACCTCTTAAGCCAGGTTAGGAATTTTTAACTCTATCCTGGGGCTGACAGGAAGCTGTTCAAGGATTTGTCTTGGTCAGCTGTGGGTTTTCAGAAGTGTGAAGAAAAGACTGAATACAGAAAACCTAATTTTGGAGGTTCCTGCAGTCATGAGCAGTGAGATGACGGTGGCTTGAACTAGCAAAGAGCAGAAGGGATAGAGGAAATATAGATTCAAGAGATATCTGAGAGATAGAACCCAACAGAACTCGGTGACAGTATTGGTAAATACCAATGAAGAGCTGAGATGAAGGAGTCAGGATGATGCCCAAGTTCCGAGTTTGGGATCTGGGTATATGTTGCTAATTCATAGAGAAAAACACACTGGAGGAATGAGGTTATGCATGCATGTGTGTGTGTGTGTGTGAATGTGTACAGATGGAGGGTACTGATGAATTAGGTTTTAGACAGGTGGAGTTTGAGATGTTTATGGAATATTCTAGCCAAACCCCACCCAATTATTTTTACTCTTTTGTCAACACACAAAACAGGAGGAAGGTAACCCTCTCATTATTTGCAACAAAGTAAAAGTCAGATAATGGTGTGTGATACATCTATTGTAAAAAGGAAATGGCTTCCAGAAAAGTAGCTATTGGGGCCCATGGGGAATGGTCCTGCTCTGTTTTTCCACTTAGGGTGTATTTCTTTCTGAGTAGATCTATGTGCTGATTTCAACCCAGTTCTACAACTCGAGCACATTGTCATCACTCTGAAACAAGCAATCCCTCTAGTTTGCAGCCACAAAATTTCCCGGTGAGGCCGGGGAAGCAGGTATATCAAGGCACTCCCACACCCTCCAGACTCTGACAATGTCAGAGCCACTGATTTGAAACCCTACCTCTTTCTTTCCCTCCCTTCACCAAGATCTTGTACAATGAAATCTACTCAACACAATTTTTCTCATAGCGTGATTAAGACGAGTAGCGGCCAGTAGCGCTCTTGATGGGGCAGGACCTTATTTCTACGATTGCAGTTATGGTTATGATTTCACCACCTTTCCAGAAACAGCCACCCTTTACTACCTCACATGCTGTGTTAGCCCTGAGCTTTCTTCCCTCAAGGCTTAGAGAACAATTCACTTTTCCTAAGTCCGTAAGAATAAAGGATGTTTAATGTTGCTTTCACAAAGCCTGAAGATACTGCTCTCTCTCTAGTCAATGCTTTTGTAGGCAAGTGTGACAACTGGGTGTGGGGCTGTGTGGCATGAAGGTGTAGAAGAGGAGGACTTTTAAAAGCTACTTATGCCTATGACTCACCCTCAACTGAACTTAAATATTCATTCAATTAATATGTGTCATTTGATTAATATACAGTCACGTGCCACATAATGACGTTTCAGTCAATGATGGATCACATATATAAGGGTGGTCTTTTAAGATTAGTACCATATAGTCTAGGTGTGTAGTCGGCTATACCATCTAGGTTGGTGTAAGTACACTCTATGATGTTCACGTGACGAAATTGCCTAACAATGTATTTCTCAGAGCATATCCCCGTCATTAAGTGACGCTCGACTATATATCAAGTGCCCACTATGTGCCAGGAGCTGCAAAAAGGACTCAAATAAGAATAAAAGACAAAACACAAGTGGCTTCTATCCTTGGTAGGAAGTTTTCCCCAGTAGAGAGGATTCTATTATGGGCTCACGCAACTTCTCAGTTGTTATCAAGAGTGAGCACTTCTCCTTCTTGAAAGCCTCTCTTCTCATGATAGTGCCTTTTTTGAGCTCCCCTCATTTTCTGTCTGGCCACCCTGAGTCTCCTTTGCTGGCTCTTTTTCTCCACCACAAGTGTTGGAAAGCCTGAGGTCTCCCTTCTGAGCCCTCTTTCCTTCTCTTTCCCTCCTCCCTCTTTAGGAGATCTAACCCATTTTCCGTGTCTTTAAATACTAGCTACATAATACCATTAGATACCACTGTGAGTAGCCAACCCATGTCTCCAGCCTTGACCTCTCTTCTGAGCTCCAGGTTCTTATGTTTCACTGCCTACCCGATGTCTCTACTTGGATGTCTAGTGGGCACTGTGCACATAACATATCTAACACTGAGTTCTGGTTTCCTTACCTGCGACTAAACTATGTCTCCACCCAATCTCTCACTTTCCAGAAAATAGCGCTCTATCTGCCCAGTTGTTCAGATCAGATATTTGGGGAAAAATCCTTGATCTTTCCTCCCCCTATTCCCCATATTTAATCCATCAATCATTAAGTTCTATCAATTTGACCCCCAGAATATATCTCAAGATCACCTATTTATCTTCTTCTGTCCTGCTACCACCCTCTTCCAAGGGCAGTAATCTTGTCTGGGCTGTTCAACAATCTGCTACCTACTCATCCCTCGCCCACACCATCAATTTTCTACACAGAAGCTAAAGTGAACTTTTAAATTCTAAATCAAATCATGCATGCCCCTCCCTCCCTTGAATCCTTTAAATAGTTTCCCATTTGCTCTTCCCATACAGACCACACTTAACGTGGCCTGCAAGGACTCTACGATCTGGCCTCTGACTGCTTTGCCTGTTCACCATTGACCACTTCCCCCAGGATCACTTTGCTTTAGCCGCATCGGCCTTGCTTGATTTTCTCAAGTGCATCAAGATTTTGTCACCCTCGGGGCCTTTGCCCATCTTGTTCCCTCTGCCTGGACACACCTCTGACTTTTCCCATGCTTCCTCTCTTCAGTCGCACCTTAAAGGTCTCCTCCTCACAGAGGATTTTCCTGCCCATCCACTTAAAATGGGTCACCATATTGTTCTCTCACAAACAATCCTGTTCATTCTCTTCAGAGCTCTTTAATGTATAATCATATATGTATTCACTTTTTCATTGTGTCTTCCTCTCTAGAATACAAGAGCAGAACACATGGGTTATGTTGTAGCTGTCGTTCACCACTATATCTCCAGCACCTGATATGCTGCCTGGCACACAGCAGGTGCTCAATAAGTATTTTTGAATGGCTCTTAAATGATTTGGACTTTTTACATCATTAATGTCATAAACTGAGAAAAATCTGGATATTTATAAGTTTATGTTTATGCATTATTATATGCAAAACAATGTGTTTGGTCCTTTGGCAGATTCAAAGATATGTAAAACATAGGTCCTACTCTCAAACAGCTTGTAATTTACAAGGAGAGATGTGATATGCCTTAGAGAACCAGACAATAGAGTCAAATGTGAATGTCATATACATTGGGAAGAGAAGAGACATTGCTTGCTAACAAATGGTGTCAGCATAAAGGGCAGTCTTGAGAACTAAATGTGAGTAGGGAAGAGAAAATGAAAGAACTGATAAAATACACTGGGAAAAAATAGACATGAGTAGTCAGGTGCAGGTAATATGGAGAACTAAAATATGACTGGCATTTTTAGGCCGGTGACTGGGACAACGGTGGTACTGTGAAAAAACTAAACAAAAAAAACAACCAGAAGAAAGAATTGGAATGGGGAGAAAACGGAGAGTGTGTTTGGATAATGCTGGCTGAGTTTTAGAGATGAGTCTGAGATGTTGGTGGAACATTCATAGACATGTCTGGCAAGTAGTGTTTGGGGTTTTTTTTTTTTTTTTTAAATTTGGTCGCTTGTTTTACTTTTCTCTATTAGATATTTTTAATTACTAAAGTGAAGCATGTAAAATGTAAAACAATTAGTGATTCATAAAGAAAATGTGGACAATCTCTCTCTGCCTCCCTCTAATCCAAACTTCTGAGACACCTTTTTGCCCCCCAATAACTTGACTGCACCCAAGTGCTTGTTTCAAGGTCCGTTCTTAGGGGATCTAAACTAAGACAATAGGAGATCATTTTTTTCACAGTAATGAAGTTTCAAGAGGAAACAAGAAGCTCTGATTCTTTTACCCTGATCTATAATATTAGACCAAATTTCCTGATGCTTGAATATAAATATCAATGACAAGCTTGCTTTAAAAGAAATATGAAACAAGACCATCTCCTCAATTATAAGTGTTCTGCGGAGAAACTGTGAAATGTGAAACACACCTGGGACTCCCCCCATCCCCGCCAAGACCGGGAGGCTGGGGCATTTGTCTAAGGACTCGTCCTCCACTGGTAGAGGGTTAACCTCCTCACACTTACAGGTTGCACCTGTTTGCAGACAAGAGCGCTCCCAGGGACGGGAGGAGTCCTCAGAGGGAGATGAGAGACATAGGCGCTGGGAAGCTGCCAACTTGCTGGAACTGTCTACCCAGCAGTGGGTAGCTCAGGTAGCCCAGGGGGCGGGGCATCGACAGCGTCTGCCACAACAGCCAATCAAAACCTTGGGCTGTTTGTTAGCGTTGCTCAAACCTGGTTTTCAACCTCTTATATTAAGTTTTCTCTGGTCGGATGGGGAAAACGAGTGTGGGTAAAGCACTTAATACAGAGCTTAACACGTAATAAATACTGAATCAATAGTAGCCCTTTCTCCTTCATTCTCCTTTTCTTCTCATTATCATCATCATTACCGATATAATTTATATAGAAATGAACTACCTACAGAAATAATCTATGTATGCAAATCTGAGCTCAGGGCCAGTGACTTATATGTGGACGGTTGTCTAAGTTAATGAGGCATTTTCTTTCTCTATTTGCTTACATTTATTTATTCACTCATTCAACAAATATTTATTGAACACCTATTATATGTAACTGAGAGATACTGTGCATAACACGGTAAACAGATTTGGGATTCTTATCCTCTTTTAGATGTACATTCCAATAGGGCAACCAGGCAATAAACAATACTCAATAAATATTTCCAATTTTTAGTCTTGTCACTTTTCAGACATTGACATTCATAAGCAGATGATTTTTTTCTATAGTACAACTATGAATGTTATTTCCCCGCTCAGAGACTCCTAATGGCTCCTCTAACTCAACCCAAATAAATTAGAATGTCTTGCCTGGGGCTTAATACCCTCCATGCTTGGCCTCAAACTAATTTTCTTCCCTCTAGAAGTGTTCCCTTTAGTTTGGGAAATTAACAGACCAAGAAATAACTATTTAAGCCAATAGGTACCCAATGCTATACAAAATGGTACATAACAGAGAAATTCACCAGACAGAGAGGTTTCTTCTGGTTGGGGTGTTCAGGGCAATTTTTCTGGAGTAGAAGGGCAATTTTGAGAAAATTCGCTTTTTACCAGTCTTTTCACAACTCTTGAAACTACTGATACTTTATAACTTGCTAAACCAAGTCTATTTCATGCTTCAGTTCAGAAGAAGAAACAATTTCTTCTCTTGTTACAGTGTATAAAGAACCTGGTATAAAACCATTCTTCCTTCAGAACACATAGTTATTATGTGACAGCATTTTATCTCATAAGTAATCTGACCTGGAAGATTGGATTTGTGCACTGGAATGGTTTAACAACTGGTCCCCACAGAATCTCAAAGGTTCACGAGACACACAGATAGGTAGTTTATAGTATCACTCTTCTATTGTCAGAGGTTAGAATCCACGTATAAAAGAGCTACATAGGGCCGGCCCCGCGGCTTAGCCGTTAAGTGCGCGCGCTCCGCTACTGGCGGCCCGGGTTCGGATCCTGGGCCCGCACCGACGCACCGCTTCTCCCGCCTCAGCATGGCCGCGTCCCACAACTAGAAGGATGTGCAACTATGACATACAACTATCTATTGAGGCTTTGGGGAAAAAAAAAGGGAGGAGGATTGGCAATAGATGGTTAGCTCAGAGCTGGTTTTCCTCAGCAAAAAGAGGATTAGCATGGATGTTAGCTCAGGGCTGATCTTCCCCACAAATAAATAAATAAAGAGCTACACAACAGTGCCTTATCTGAAGCCTCTCATACGCATGATCTCATCTTGAAAAACACAGTATTTTGGCATTTTGGAAGGGGACATGGTGAATAAACAGTGTAAAATTGGTTAATCATGCGTAAAGTTATATCACACAACAAACATTTATGTACATATGTCCCAAGCACTTTGAAGACACAAAAGAAGTTAAAGATCTGTTCTTATTCTTGAATAGCTGGCATCTGATTAGAACACATACAAACTTGAAACCAGAAAACAATTTCAAAGCAACTTACCAAATAAGTTGTGAACATAGCACAAATTATATAGTGTAACAGTGATGCTTTCAGAGCAGCAAAATGTTTTGTGTTGGACTCAAGGAAATAAATTTAGTTTAATCTTACATTTATATAACTTTCTTTTCCTTTTTTAAACAAGACCACATTGGAGTAACACAGAGATTAGTCTTTGTAGACTAGATAAAAGAGATAAGAGAATATCAGATACTAAAATAGCATCAGTAAGTAGGAAGAATGTAAATAGTGGAAAAAGGCTATACCACTTTGTAAGGACAAAAGTGGGAAATAGAAATAATTTAATGCATCGAAATTTCCTAAATTGTTTAAAATCCTACAGGAACTTTGGAAAAATCATTCTAATTTGGATTAGTAAAATATGATGATTAATACTATAAATACAAAAATAATTTCAGCTCTATCTCATGTCTATCTATTGGAAGACCAGCAGACAGCTTGGGTGTTCTATTTTTGGTATACATTGACAATCAGTTTGTTTATAACAGTTGCACAGTATATTGACTCAGTAAAGTAAATTTCCTCTGTTTATAGAAACTGAAAAAAACTATTTTGGTTTTAAAACCACATGTTGTTCATAAGGAACTCATTAGAATTGTGGATAAAAGTGAAAAAATCAATTTCAGACCTATCTTTTTATTACTGTCTAAAGGCTGGTAATACTAATTCAATACAATAATAATATAAACATTTTGTGTGTGTGGATTGTAGACATATTTCTTACTCTTTTCATGCTTCATATAAAAATTGGCAAGCTTTATAAAAACCAGTTTTAGAACTGCCCTTATATTTTTACATCTTCTTTGTTATTAAAATAAAAAGAGTTCAATTAGATTGTCACTAAAGTTACTTCCATTTCTGAAAATGTTATTGTTTTAAGTTACCATACACAGCCAGAGAAAGCTGTTTTTTCAGAGCCTGCAACAGGAATCAGAAACCACACATAGGCAGATAGGCAGGTAAACGGCATTCAATTCAGTTAATAACTCTATTCAAGAAGGTGAGATGAGAAGAAAAATATGAATCTTGAATAAATGCCAACATCTGTATGTCTATATGTCAATATCTATAATTGGGTATCTTATCTATCTAGATTATCTATCTATCTGTCTATCTATCTATCATTTATCTTATTATATGTTGGCTTAGTTAAGTATATGCAGAATAGAAAAGTTTAACTTTTCTTTCCAGAAATGTTGAATAACAGTTTTTCTAGTGGGGATACTGTGATATAATGAGAAATACATAGTTTGGTCTTCCTCTCCAGCTTCTGACCAGAGCTCCTAAAACCTTGTAATTTCCTAAGTGATAAAGGTGAAAGGAGCATCTTTTGTTATAATATTTGGGTTTTGTCCCCAGTTCCTGAAATAGCTCTGGAGGGATAACCGTGACTTTTGGAAAACTCCTGAGAACAGGGGGCTAGTTGCCAGGGGAACCAACCATGTGATTAGAAGAGTGGAACTTTCAGCCCCATCCCCCTACCTCCAAGGAGAGAGGAGGGGGCTGGAGATTGAGTTCAATCACCAACGGCCAATGATCTAATCAGTTGTGCTTATATAATGGAAATTCCTAAAAAAAATTCTAAATGGTGGGGTGTGGAGAGCTTCCGGGTTGGTGAACTCTTTGAGGTGCTTGGAGGGTGGTGAGCCGAGAGGGGCATGGAAGCTCTGAGCATCTCCCTGACCCTATACCTTGCCCTATGCTTCTCTTCCATCTGTCTATTCCTGGGTTGTTTCCTTTATAATAGACCAGTAAACACAAGTAGTTTTTCCCTGGGTTCTATGAGCCATTCCAGCAGATTAGTGACCCTGAGGAGGCGGTCGTGGGAACCTCCGATTTTTAGTTGGTCAGTCAGAAGTACAGGAGGCCCAGACTTGTGAAAGGCATCTTTTTTGTGGGACTGAGCCCTTAACCCCTGAGGCCTGTGCTAACTCTGTGTGGTTAGTGTCAGAACTGAATTAAATCGTAGGACACCAAGTTGGTGTCTTCAGAGAATTAGAGAATTTCTTGGTGTGGAAAACCCACACATTTGTGAAGTGATTAGTGGAGAGAAAAGAAACAGTTTTTTCATTTACCAGGGTTTCACAATTGCCTTCCCCAGGACTCATGTCCCTTTGTACTCTTATATATGTGGTCTTCTGGTAAATGACCAAAACCAAATTTCACTTGTATGAAACTATACAATTTACAAACTACATTTTCCCAGCTGCACTAAAGTAAATGTGAAGTAATTATCAGTAAATCTTGAGATCTCAGGGACATTGTATGGTGCAAAAGGAAATGATACAAAATGCGTCATGGTAGCCAAGACTACATTTTTAAATTGAAAAAAAAAATGAGAACATGATTTTCATTTTAGGCTTAATCTGGAAGTTATTCTTCTCATCAACAAGTGAGCAAGTAAGATAAGTACTGCAAAACTCGGAGACACAATGTCAAAAGACACCTAGACAGATCACAGACATCTCAAGAACAGGGAGAACTGCAAAGACAGAACATTCCTGGAGTAACACAGACCCGATTAAAGACGATTTTGTAGCATAATTGGAGAGGACTGGAACCTCTATTACGACAGACTGAGCTTTGAGTAATTGCATGTGAAAAAATTGGGAAGCCTCTATATTTAGGAATAACTCCTAATAAAAGGGAGTGCTATCCCAGGTCACATTAACGTGATACCAGTACAAATTGGGGCATAGAGGTGAAGGATGTACCGGAACTAGGTCAAGAGACTAGATAAGAAAAAGCATTGACTATGCTAACAACAATTTTCTTGGCCAAAACTGAGTAAAGATTATCATTGATTCTTCAAAGAGGAGAGATTGAAAATTAGTATCAGAAGTCTACTCCCTAGCTGATTTTTTTAAAAGTTAGTAGTATAATAAGTTACATGCAATTCACGTTCTTCTGTGAATTAAGTCAATCCTAGTGGATGCTTTTATTACTAGTACAAAGTACTGAGACACCAGTTTTAATTATATGTAGAGTTCTGGTCTAGAAGCATCTCAACTAAAAATTACAGTCAGTACTCTGCTACCTAGAATACTTACCAGTTAGGTAGGAGGTAATGCTGTCTTACCAAGGCCTATTCCTATCTACTTAAATAAAGGTTATATTACAGGTTTATGTACACTAACTCTATTGATCCTTAGAAGAAAATATTGAGTTAAGTAGAATGATTTCTCTTATTGTAGAGATGAGACAATGGCTTCCAAAGTGTTAAGTGGCTTCCTCAAGGCAGGTGACTGCATTCCTGACTCTCTCACATTCCCTTACAAGGAGACTGGATTGACCCATCTTGAAGGAAAGCTATCAGAGTGGATGCCAGGGCTTGGGTCTCTGGGAACAGAATTGGGAAAAAATAGAAAGACCTTCCTCAAGTTCGAGTTAGAGTAACCAAGATTAATCCAGTCAACCGAAGAACAGAAGTGGGGGAAAACAGAACGCAAAACTAAGGTTCAGGAAACAGGTGGAAACTGACAAAACAGGAGCAGATCCAAATGTTCCTGTGCAATTGCTGTGAACAGAGCTAAATGGCTGGTCTAGACTGGTTTTGGTGTCTTAAAGACATGGAGATTGCCTGGAGAGGATGTTATAGTATTAATAAGTGACTGTAATAGGATTCAAGTTCTGGTCTGCTATTCAGATTTACTATTTTTTACTATTTCTTTCCAATACACCTCAGGGCCTATGATATCTGTGTGTAGAGAAGAGAAGCTTGGTATCTGAAGACATCAGAAAATGAGTCTACTCTGAGTAATCATCCATGATTTCTCCAAGAAATCTTGCCCTTAAATGTTGACAATACTTACTTGTTTAATTCCTAGCTTAGTCGATTTCAGAGTCACAATTTTTTCCTTGTAAATTAAAGAAGCCTTGGGAATACAAACCCTGAACCACTCTCTCTATCAAGGCAGTTTTGAGAAGCCACTCTGCTTAGCCTAGTGCTTTTCACGTGCATAAGAGTTAAGCACTGGAAATGAGGTTGAAGGAAAGAAATTAAACAGGAAGACTTTCTAGATCCACGTAAGCTAAATCTTAATAATGAAACTTCATTAAAAATAATTCCTGGGCCACCTGACCTACCCATATGCAGGTATAAATGTAAAAATAAATCCATTTCAGCCCTTATTCAGAATAATTTTCAGGTTATTCACACTTGAGATATAGTTAACCCTTCTACACTTTTGCCAATAATTGGGGGTGGGTTATACTAACATTTAATTGAACTCCAATAAGTTAATAGTATAAAGACTGCACTCCAAGGCTTCAGCAAGCTTGCATAATACTTTAAGGGCAGCAGACATGGGCCTTGCAGTAGACTGAGCAAGGTCTGGGTGGAAATGATCCAAATCTAATCTCCCTGCCCTTTTACAACTGCCACTTCTACAAGCCTCACGTTTTATTCAGACATGGAAAAAGTTACTATATGGCTTTTGGCTGTTAAGTTATTTTGGAAGTGTTCATAAATCTTTATGAATCCAATTCAGTTTCCAACTAGTAATAGTTTAGGGAATGGGCAAAAATGCTTTCATAGCGCCACTGAAAAGATTTTCATTGAATCAAATGAAATTTTAGTGGCTTGACTGAAATGAATCCTTGTTTTGGGATCAATGTCTGTATTGACAGTAGTTACTGCCAATGGACATTTTAGAGACTTTGAGTCCCTTAGGCCGTTTATAAAGTAAAAACCATAGAGCAGAAGAGGAATGGGGCAGGATTAAACCTTTTCCACTACCCTCATAACAGACTCTCATTCTAAACCACACTATCAGTAGCACCAGACTATTTTTTTTAAGGCAGGAGAACCGTCTTAAAAAAAGAATCCCAGGTTTCATAGCTTCACAGACAGGACTTCCAAATGACTTTTGACTTCAATTTAGGGAAATTCCTCATTTTTCACAAGAGAGCACTCAGCTAAAAGAGATAGGAGGTGTACACAGGCTACGGATATTGTTTGAAGTGAGATGATAGTCTGACTTGTAAACAACTTCAAAAGGTCTCCTGTATGGGAATTGAAGTGGAGAGAGAAACATTTGTCTGAGGCTAGGCTTTCTTGCTCTTTTATGCTCCTCTTATTTGTAACTCAGATATCTGTTAACAGATAAAATCTGCCCCTCTTCTTCTGGAACCTCCCTGACCACTTGTCAGTGCCCACACCCTTAGAAGATCTGCTTCCTTTCAGGGTCCCCACCGCAAGAATGACACTGATGTCATTCCTTTAGCCCATGCTGTGAATGCTGTTCAGTCTACCAGAGGCATTTCACTTTAGACTCGGCTTTGTCATGATAAATTTTAGGCATCAGCAAGAAAACTACAGACAAGTTCCCTGTTTTCCTTGAATTCACTTCATGCTTATATATTCATCCTTCTTCTCAGTGAATATTTACTGACACCCACCTTATGCCAGGTACTGTGCTTGGTGCTACAAATACAAATACAAACAAGACAGGATCCCCCACTCAAGGAAATTACAGTATACATACATAAATTGTACAACATTGTATGACATAAATAAAATACTACAATTTGGGGTTTTTTTTTTTTTTTTTTGCTGAGGAAGATTTACCCTGAGCTAACATCCACCGCCAATCTTCCCCTTTTTGTATGTGAGCCACCTCCACAGCATGGCCACTGACAGACAGTGGTGTAAGTCCACGCCCCAGAGCTGAACCCAGGCAGCTGAAGCGGAGTGTGCCGCTGAACTTAACCACTAGGCCATAGGGGCTGACCCCAAGTACTACACTTTCTAAAAGTGTAATATTCCATGTGAGAACAAAGAAAAGAATGGGCAATTCTGAGAGTCAGGAAAAGCTTTATCTGAGGGGGGCCATCCAAATGGAACCTTCCAACATGATTAGGTGCTTACTGGATAGGGTGGTGGAGCAACAGGACAACGTGAAAGCACATGGTGCATTTAGGGAACTTGAGGCATTTGGCATAGATCAGGGAGCAGTAGGAAGAGACACAGAAGAGGTATGCAGGGTTTAGATTATAAAAACCTCATATGTCACGCTAAAGAGTGTGAATTTTTATTACATTCAGAAAAAATTATTTTATCCAGTAGAAAAACATGTCTAGAGAGATCAGAGTGATAGGAAATTAGAAGCAGATAGTCTGGTTAAATGACTAACATATTAGTGTAGGAGAGAGATGCCAAGAGCCTGAATTAAATGAGTCTTGAAGGGCTAGGTAGAGAAGGATGGGGTGAGGGCAAGGGAGGAATTGAGCATGGTATCCACACTTCTCAGGTGATTGGGTGTTGCTATTCATTGTGATAAGGTGTAAAGGAGCGGAGCAGGCTAGCATGGGAAGATAATTACAGCAGGGTTGGTTGTGTTGAGTTTGAATTTCTGAGGGACATCCAGGTGAGTATGTCCCAGAGACAATTAGATAGACTATTTTGAGATTCAGGAGAGACACCTGTGCTAAAGGTATCATCTTGGTAGCATCATTATCATACAGATGGATGATGGAGAGCATATGGAAAGTGAAAAAAAAATAGAGCTTTGGGAAGAATCTTGGAGGATACCAAAGGTTTGGGTCAGGCAGAAGAAAAGCAATGCACAATTAGGTCTATGAAGGAATCATCAGAGAGGTGAGAGAACCAGGGAAATGTCATATCTCAGATGACCAAGAGTAGAGACTATTAAGAAGAAAATGTCCTACATGTGGAATGGGAGTGACAGGCCAAGTACTATGGGGATTTAACAATTTGGGGCTCTTTGGAGACGTATGATTTATAAGACTGCTTTCAAACACTTAGGGTGTCTGGGGAAAGCTGGGTGAGAAAGATGGGTCTTGAGGGTGACCCTGGAGTATGTGTCTGCTCCATCCAAGAGGGAGGACTGAGTGAAGGCCCTCTTAGATCATCACATGTTTATACACAGGACCAGCGTTAAGGCCAAAAATCAGTCCTGGGAAAGGAAGACTGTTCCCTCTGAATGTTGGCTTTCCCATATAGTAGCTGGTTTCCTCATTTTCCTACCCACCTTTTCTGCCAACGTATGCCTCATCTTCTTTCTCTCCTGATGCTACCAGATACCAAGCCCTCACTCAAATCTCCACTCTATCAGCCTGAGCCTTGGTCCTAACTTTTAGTTCCCTCTCTCTTCCTTTAAGGATGACAACTAAGGATTACCACTATGAACAACAATGAACAACTTCACTGCCCCAAATTCCAGCTACCTCAGTCTCTTCAAATTAGGAGGAGTTGATTCTTTGAAAGAGGTGATGGACATATGAATCTTAGTGCTTGCAAACCTCACGTGAAGAATGTAGCTGTAACAAAGACTACTGGAAAAGGAGGCGGAGCGAGAGGGTCTACAAGGGAAGGCCAAGTCTTGGGCTCAGCAGGGGCAGAATGAAGGCAGTCAAGGACCTGACTGTACTTCAGCATAACACACCAGACCATATTGTCAGATGCCAAATCTCCCTAGTATCACTGCCCCTGTGGTCTGGTGCACAGAGAATTTCAGGCTCTGAGAAGATCAGAGCTTCTTGAAATTTTAACTGAGCTCATGCCACCCAGGTAGTCTGATAATGTGTTTGAGAGTGGGCTAAGTTTTGAATAAACTTGGGGATTTTAGAGAAACTTGGTTCAGAATCTAGTGTGGAAGTATTTCAAAGAAGCCAAATACTTCTAATAATGTGAGGGTCTTGTTCTAGGAAATTCAGTGGCTAAAGACCTGGCTGTTGGCATTTTTGCTAATTGGTGAACTTGGAGTCAAGGCAGCTCTCTCTCTCTCTCACTTTCTCTCTTTCTGTCTCTCTCTCTCATACACACACACACACACACACACACACACACATACACACACACACAAAGCTTTGTAAACTTGTGCCCTAATAAAGAAAGACTACACAGGTAAGATGTGAAATTAATTATCTATTCCACATTTGTACATCAGATCCTCACAAAGTGTGGTATGTATATTGCACTCTAAACAGTATTTTCAGACTATTGTAGATCTTACATTATCAGTGGGTAAACCGTGAAAGGGTTGAACTGTAATCCCAGCGTCAGATTCTTAGGAAAACCTGCTGATAACCCCAGGTGGTGGCAGAACAATCCTCAGTGATAGTAAAACACCTGGAGAATGTCTTCTAAGACAGTGCTCCTCAAGCTTTAATATGCCTATGAATCACTTGGAAATTTTGTTAAAATGCAAATTCTGATTTAGTAGGTCTGAAGTGGGGCCTAAGATTCTGCATTTCTAACAGGTTCCCAGGTGATGCCAAAGTTGCTAGGCTAGGCTATGGATCACACTTTGAGTAGTAAGGTTTTAAGAGAATACTCTTCGTTGATTTTCATTACACAGTTATACCGGTAAACTATAAAGTCTACTGCCAGAAATACTAGCAAAGAAAATCTGAATTGAGCAGCTAAGTGTAAATCACTCTTTGCTGCCAACATCTTGTGGTTGAGAAATTAAATTAGACTATGTAATGAAAATCTATTTTGACATTTAGTTATAAGCCATATTAATCCTTTCTTACGATGAGATAAAATTTCATAGCATGCTATCTTTTACTACCAGATTCAATGAATTATAGTTAGAAATCCTATTTCTCCCTATAATTGTCTGTAAATTGTCATGGTAAAATTTCTAGTGTAGTTCAGATTCTCTATTTAAATTAAATGCTTTTTTAATACTGACAAAATGGACTATCTGGAAAGAAGACAGTTAGCTGTTTCTTTCTTTCTTTCTTTCCTTCCTTCCTTCTATCCTTTCTCCCTTCCTTCCTTCTCTTTTGGGAAGAGGCTAGCAGCTTCCGTAATAACTCATAAAGTTCATAATGAGTTTATTTAATAAGAGGAAAAAAACCAGGAAGCAATTTTCTAGCTGTATCTTTATTGAAACTTTGATTTGAATGAGTCTTCTAATTCTTGAGAATGAATAAAATTTCTGAGAATCTGAATCTTAACATCAAACATCTACTTTGGTAGATTCTCCCAAGTAGTTGATCTATTTTTGTCTCAGAAGACTTGAACACTTAAATCTTTGGCTGTTTGCAGCCTCCTGTGGGCTCTCTGAGCACATTAATGATGTACCATGATTTTGAAGAATACTATTTGATTCTACAAAATTCACTCCTTTGTCCAATATTACATAATGGTGTTCTGAAGAAGACTGATTCTGTGAACCAGATTATTATTCTCCAAATGGGAATTCTATGGTTATATAAGTTGGAAAAAATCTGGGTTCTTAGCTCTATTGGACATCCATAAAACACATAAATATTTGAAAAATTCTGAGAATAAATCTATTACACTTTATCACAGTGTTTCTCAAATTTATTTTTTCATAGAGTACCCTTTGGGAAATGTGTCCCTTTTCCATTTTTTATCTTTTTCCATATTGATTAAGTTTTTGATTTGAAGGAGAGGTGGACAGAATCTCTTTCCTTCTATCTTCAATAAGAGGAAAGCCTTCACAGAAGTGTCACCAGATGACTCTCTCTGAAATCTTTTTGGGTAACCAGGATGTTCTGAGCTGTGTTAGGCAAGTGAATGTCTAACAAGGAGGATGGGATAGTCAGGATACGATTAGACCAACCATAATTCATCCCCTCGGGCTTGTGCACCAAATTAATGTCAGAGCACTGTTAGCAAGGAATGAAAGTGAGGGTGGCTTCTGGGAAGGCAACTAACAAAGCCTATGTGTGATTTTCAAAAATATGCGTTTACCACCTGCACCATTTCAAACTAATTCAAATCACCCTCTTGTCTCATTTCTGTAAAAGCCTTTTTGCTAGTGCCTCATTCTTGTCCCCTTACCATTAATTCTCCACACAGCTGTCCGAGTAATCATTTAAAAACATAAATCAAGTCACGTTACTTCCTTGTTCAAACCCTTCCAATGGGTTTCCATCTCATTTGGCATAAACTCCAGCCCCTTGGTCATGGCCGAAAGGCCTTGTGAATTTCTGCAACCTCATCTCATGCTTTGTTCTGTTCATTCTAGTCCTGGTCTTTTTGCTGTTCTTCCAGAATACCAGACTACATATATATATTTTTAATCATGTGCCCTTGGGACTTCTATCTTCTTCCCAGAAATTTCTTTCCTCAGATTTCACATGACTTGCTCCCTCATTCCCTGCTCATATGTCACCTCCTCAGGGAGAACTGCCCTGATCAGGCTCTATGAATACCTGCTTTATTTTTCTGATAGATTTTTTTTTGTCATATACTTTCATACTTGTCTGTTTTCTTCTGTGTTCACTGGGTTATGAAAACATGAGTTAATCTTGTCCATCTCTGTATGCTCAGCACATTGAACAGTGCATCACATAGCAGGCTTCCAAATATTTGTAGAATGAATGAATGAATGAAATCTATAAAGTTAAAAGAGAAAATTATCACAGCCAGTTAAAAGAGAAGGTGATGGTTTTTTTAATAAGAACTTTACAGAGTAGGAGAAATGATTTGGAGACCTTCGTAATGAAAACTCTGAATAGCAAAGACCTTGTTGATGTCTTTGATCTCATTTGAACTCAGGGATGAGGCTAAATTCATTGAGTGTTAGCAAGGCTAAAAAGTTGCATTTGCAAAGCTTGATTTTGAAGTTCTATGCCTTCAATTCCATTTACCCCCATCTGAGCCTTCTGCTGACGCCTCTCACATCTACCACACGATCTTGTTGATGTTGGAACCAGAGGATTATCTCATCAGTACAAGGGAGAGCCACCTATAAAGATTTAGGACATAGGCACTGATTCTTAAAGAATATCACAGATTTAAATGGACAAAGAAATACTCTGAATTAGAATCTAAGGTGTCCTCCAAGTATTGGGTTTTGAATTCCAGTTTTCCACTTAGCTAAAACTGGTCCTTCCTTTACATTCAAATTCTATTTGAAGGAATATTCCTTAAAAAAAAATCTTCTAGGGGCTGGCCCGGTGGCACAAGCGGTTAAGTGCACACGCTCTGATGTGGCTGCCTGGAGTTCGCTGTTTTGGATCCTGGGTGCCCACTGATGCACCGCTTGGCAAGCTATGCTGTGGCGGCATCCCATATAAAGTGGAGGAAGATGGGCATGGATGTTAGCCCAGGGCCAGTCTTCTTCAGCAAAAAAAAAAGAGGAGGATTGGTAGATGTTAGCACAGGGTTGATCTTACTCACACACAAAAAAAAGTCTTCTAAGAATTAAAATTCAAGTCTAGATTATTTATAAATTTAGCAGACAATTTTATCTAGGCTATGCATTGTTTTACATACAAAGAACACAAATTAATTTTCCTTATATGCAAGAATATTTTGAGTACAAATGATATTGTCAGACCTTAACACTTAGCCTGATTTCTGTTCAAACCAATATTTTTGAAGCTCATGGCTTGTCTATCATACCTTGTCTCTTACACTATATATTAAATGCAAGGAGCAAGATTTATATTAGAAGTTAGAATGGAAATCTGGAACTGATTAAAGATGTTCACTTTTAACTTATGGCCTTAGTCCCAGAAGTTTTATATTAGCAGTGTAAAGCATTCCAAGCTAATAGAAAAATTGATTTAAAATTAATATGAGGTTATTTTTCAAAAGGCTTTGTAGTTATGTCAATGACCTGATGATAAATGTTCAAGTAAAATTTGCACTATTAAGAATGCTTTATAGGGGCCAGCCCTGTGGTCTAGTGGTTGAATTCGTGCACTCTGTTTCCACGGCCCAAGTTTGTGGGTTCAGATCCCGGGTGCGGACCTACAGCACTTGTCAGCCATGCTGTGGCGGTGACCCACATACAAAATAGAGGAAGATTGGCACAGATGTTAGCTCAGAACAAACCTTCCTAAGTTAAAAAAAAAGAATTCTTTTTACATAGTCACAGCATCCTGAATACACCACGGTCTGCTTTTGGACAGTAGATACAGAAATCTTCTATAAGCCAGGGCTGACTAAGAAGCAGCTGTGGCAGGGACTGCTGGCTATCCCCTGGAGTTCATTCTCCCGTTATTCCCTAGTAATTCGATCGGGCTAGGGATCTGACCACCAAGTCAGGGACTACATTTTCTAGCACTGCCACCCCCGCCCCCTCAGTCCTTGCGGCTAAACATGGCTACGTGACCTCATTTTCACCAGGGGAAAATAAATGGAAGCGTTGTGTGCCTCTTCCAGTCCTGAGTCTTAAAACACCGAGCATATGCTCCTTCACGCATTTTCCCGCTCAACCAAGCTGGAACAAATTCTATGTAAAGGAAGCTTCCTTAGGAAACATTCCTTACGGGGATAAGGGAAATACCCCAGATGATAATGGAGAAGGAAGATGGAAGGAGCCTGGATGCCTGACTGTGTGGAGCCTAGCAGCCTGCCTACTTGCCCCAGATTGATGGTAAGTGAGGAAGAAACGAGAGTCGCTCTAGGTTAAGACTCGCCGAGATAGCACTATAGCAGCTGAGCCTTTTACACTAACGACTACAGGGGTCAAAGCCATCTTTGGCGCCCTCCCACTCCCCTTTTGTGTTCTGCTCTGTCTTCATGGTGACTTCTCATTCACCAGGACCCTCAAGGAGCTACCTGAGTGTGTGCTCTGTCCTGGATTCTTTCCTTCACGCTCTCAGCTTGGTTGACTGCTGAGTCCTGAGTCCTGTTGCATTTATTTTTAGCTATCAGGCACTTTCAAAGGGCTTTGATAAACTCAGTCAATTTTTTAGATGCTTATAGGCCATTACTTCTCCTAAAGGTACTTATTTTCCCTGAGAGTTGTGACTAAATCCAAATGAGCGGACTTTTTATTGGTAGAAGTTCAGGCAGAAGGTCACAGACCATTCCAGTGTGTGTCCAATTGTATTCTATAATGCTAGACTTCCTCTTGTGTATGAAAAGGAAAGAATCTTTTCCTACCAGATTCTCAGGCTACAGCAGGGCTCAGCCGCCCCTTCCAAGACAGAGAGAGAACAAAACGGTGGCGAGGCTCTTCATCTCATCTCTTTGCCACTGTTTCTCTAGGTGACTAGAAGTAAGAGATTATCCCAGTTTTCAATTGGAGAAACATAGGTTTAATTTATCATTTCAGACAGTCATGAAATAAATAAATATGAATTACTACCTGCTCTCTGTAAGTAAATTTAACTAATGAGATTGCGTAACTCAACTGAGGTTTCGGAGGTTTCCATTTACTTATCTCAATAAATTAGAAGTTCAAAGTTTCTGAGCACTGCCTTAGATTTTCCAACACAGACTTTGTGAGGCTAAAAGTGAAAGAATTTGTAGAAGCACCTATCAAAGAAAGTTTATGTTCTCTTGGCCTCCTCTACTTGGAAATCAGAGAATAACAGCTGCTCACTATACATGTCATTCTTTATAACACATGTTACAGTGCTTTTCAAATGCTGAGTGCTACTCTTTATTGGGACATGGAATAACTTACTGGGTCATGATTGACACAGAAAAAATAGGATGAATAGAATAGAATAGTAAAATAGTGCTTTGGCTATAATTCCAATAAGTATTGTTTTGTGAAATTTAGTTTCAATTGTACATAAATGTGAGGATATGTGTGTGTTAATATGTGCTGGGTTGTGGTGCAAAAATATATTTCTTACCATTAAAAACAAAGTTTTAAAAAGCCTTGCTTCAGCCCATCACCTTGTTTTGAAACAGGATTGCCCCTCTTTGTGGGGCCTGCCTACTGCCTTAGCGTCACTGTGCAGAGTCTCTTGACTTGATCTTGAAAGTGCTTCAGAGCCATGGAATCATAAATACACCTTTATGTACTGGAGACTTGGTTCCAGGACCATCCTTTTACAAAATTATTTAATTCTCTCTAATTCTTTAAAAATCAATCCCCAAGTCCCAACATTGCCCCAGCTTACTAAGAATAATGCCCAGAAAAGAAAAAAAACTGCCTCCACGATAAAAATTTGTCTATAGTCACCAACTGAATTAAACACACGGGATAAACATACGGCCTCTAATTTTAAGTTTCGTTAATCATGGACAATCTCATGCTGTACTTTCTCAAAGTATCATGCAATTCCTTTGCAAGAAAGCACCAACGTACAATTGAACATCTTAGATGATGGATTATTTATTGCAATGAAAGAAGTTTTGTCAGCTTTATGCTCAGATCCACTTAGATTCTGCTATAGATTATCTTCCAGGGGGAGGAGGTTAGGGAAGAATTTTTATTCTAGATGCAAAAAAAAAAAATACATATTACTTGGCAGAACTCAAACATCTTAGTGTAAATTGCATACTACATTTAGATTTTAGATTTTTACATATAACATTGTTTATATTCCAGATGAAATTACTTATACTAGATGCATTTGCTTAATTATTGTACATATTAAAATGTATAAAATATTCAGCAACACACTCAAAAACATAAATCAAGGGAAAGGAGAAATTCCTGACTGATTGTCCTATTTAGAAATACTGACACACTAGTTTACCTTATGAATGATCATATCCAGGAGCTTAACTAATAAACTGCACCATTGTCTATTCTGCAATAAAAAGAAAATTTGAGCAGAAACGTGAATGAAGAACGAGCAGATGAAAATATTTATATTGTTCTGAAAAATAGTTTAACTTTTTAACTCTAAAATATCCTGCTTTTCAGAAATCAGTCTTCTGAGAATAACCTGTAAACTCATTAATTTATTCAAAAGTACTAACTTTAAAAATAAAAAAAGATAAAATATCAGAACTCATGTCTTAAGAATAGAATATAATACTTTTAGTTATTCTAAGATCATGCTCTTAATACTTCAGTCGAGAGCCCATTATTATAGATTTGAAAGCTTTATGAAAGTGCTTTGCCCTTTTTCTAGGTAATATTACTGAAAAATGGTTTTCAGATAATCTACAGGCTCTACATATTCACTAAAATTGCACCATAAAATAAATTATTTTGTGCTAAGACACAAGGTTTCTGTGAGCACAGTATTGAAAAATATGCAAAAAACAAAAAGGACAAAGAAAATAAAGTATAGTTTTCAGACTTCTCTAATATAAAATTTGTGATTATTCAAATTTGGCCTGGAGCACTGTTTATCTTTTTTGCCTTATCTTTTAGGAGAGGGAAAGGAGGGGAGGAAGGAGAGCAGCTTGTTAAGCAAATGAAGAGCGCCCTGCCTAGCGCTGGACGAAGACTGTTTTGAGGCTCTTGAGAAGTGTGCAAACACTGTAACCGCCGCACCGACAAAGGCCACCCTGCTCCGCTCCGCTGGACCTCTGATATGGAAACTAGAAACCGTTGCTGCTTTTAATGAAGCAGGATCTCTAGACAGCAACCCTTGTGTCCTGCTGGTTTATAGAGTAAATACCTTTCTACTTTTTCAGACCACATTTTCCTCCTAATAAATCGGGGTCACAGGTGGTTTTTAGTGCTTTGTCTCTTGTGCCTCCCTTGCAAGGCACCAAGGAGATTTAGCCCATTGGCCTCCCAACCTGGCGGATCATTAACATCAGTGGAGGTTAGATGGGTGGGTATAAGGAAGAATTTCCAGAATTGCAGATATTTTTTCTGTCTGAGAAAAAATCCTTAAGCTTGCCTTTGAACTTGGAAATTTCTAGATTAGCATTTTCTTGTTATTTGCAATATGTGAATAGTGGCTGTGCTATATCCATGAGCTATAAGTTTACTTGTACATAGTAATTTTGTGGAAAATATTTTGTGGCCTCCTAAATAGATACATATGAAGTCAATTGGCCTTCTTGAAGATGTTATCTCTAATAATTTGATAGTGGACTGAGTTCTAAGTATACAAAGGCTCAAGAAACTCCAACGATTGCCCAAGGAGGAATTGGGCAAACAGGAAATTTTCTGTGGAAAGGATGGCCTCAGTCTATCAAGAATGAGATGGCATGCTCAAAAAGGGTAAATGAAGATAATTAATCAAAGGACTACTTAAAAGTGTGCGGTCAAGGTTACAGGTAGGTAAAAAGGAACGGTGGAGAGCCAGTATCACCACTAGACTTGAGAGGCAAGAAAGGAAGCAGTTATGTTACTGGGTCCCAGAGAGAGAGGGAGACAGAGCTGATGGAAAGCTACACCATAGGAGGATTTTCCTGTTGAGAACCAAGTTGCTGACAGCCCATGGTCTGCCATGGAATAAAATCCCCAACTTCTTTCCCTTACACTCTCCAATCTCCTGCCAGAGCCTCCCAATGGCCCAGACCCACCAGAGCCAGAGGACAGGGGCGTAGTGGACGTAGCCTGTAGAAGTTGGCCTACCAACACCCAGAGCAGGATGGAGATGCCTATGGAACGGGCCTGGAGGAGTGAAACTGTCCAATACACTCAGATTTCTTAAAATTTGAGTAGTCTGAGAGTGGTTTATAAAAGAAAAATCACTGAGTAAAGGCGTATGGAGAGCAGTGTCAATGTTTCTGAGAGGTGATTTGTGAAATCTTGGCAGTTTGTTGATCAGCCTAACTTCTTTAAGGAGGAACGCAGGACACCTCTGTCCTGAATATATGAGACGTCTTTTAATTCCTAAAAAAATCAGCCTCCTCACTCACTCCTTCTCCCCTATCCACTTGCTCAGAGAACTAACATTGCCCACATATTTGTCATGGAACAGGCCAACGTGTTGTGGTCAGATTCATAGATCTGAACCCTTTGTAGATCTAAACATCTCTTTACTGGTTCCAAGGTGACAGATTGTATCGTTGCTTGACTAAACCCTTCTTATGCGATCAGTGTACATGCATGGGGTAGGGGGTGTGTAGTTAGGGGCAGTGCAAATTCTTGTAAAGATAGTGTCTTGAAAGGTCTTCAAAAGATTAATTAATCCCAGGCTCTAGATCCACCACAGGAAAAGCACTTATTTATCCTCTGGAGGGCCATTGTCTCTGGAATTTCTTTCATCCAACAGAGTCCTGGTTCATCCACGTTCATCCTTGGGCAAGAGAAAATTGCAACATACGCAGGCATCTTTGTTTTGCTTGGACTACTACCAGAGCAATGTAAACACCATCATCAATTGTCATTTACTAAACCCTGACTCTATAAGGAGTTCTGCAGAACTGATATTTCCTACTAAGAGAGGAAAATCTTTGTTTTTTAAGCAGCTTTATTGACACATAACTTGCATGCCACAAAATTGCCTCATTTTAAGTGTACAATTTGATGATTTTTATAAATTTACAAGGTTGTGAGACCATCACCACAATCTGATTTTAGAATATTTCCATCATCCCATAAAGAAAAAGTCCTTGATTTTTAAATTTGTGAAAGAAGAACAAATAAATGGCTCCTTTTTAAGAATACAATGTAAAAATATAATTACACATGCTCTAATGTGAACAGTTATTATTTAATTCATGGATTTTTGTAGTCAGAGTAATATGTAGAATTCTTGGTTATCACTGAATTGATGGAATTTTTGGGTAAATGTGGTTGTTGTGAGCGTACCGCTAAACCATGGCAATGATGGAAATTTTAACCAAATTACTTTTATGTTGCATCAGAATTTGCCCATGCTGAAGAATTTTTTTCCTACGAGAGGAAAAAGCAAATATTTAAAAGTTCATGTCTCTACAAATAATTTTACAAGGCGCTCTTTCATCATTCTGAGAAATGAAATGGTTTCCCTTTATTCCTGCTAAAGAGCGACAGGGCTTGGAATCTGTTTAGATCAATACTCAAGTCAGAAAGGACAAGACCAGTTGCTGAAACAAAACAACTGTTTCCAACAGTGGTCTATATATCAGCACCAAAATTGGAAATACTGCTCCTTCAGAAAAAGACCATCAATCCAAGCAACTTTCTCAATCAGGCAGTTACTCAGTGGAGGCCTGAATCTCATAAGAAAACTACCTTATAGTTTCTGCATTGGCAACTGAAATTCTCTTTTCTGTGTGTGTTAGTTTCCTAAGGCTGCCCTAACAAAGTACCACTAACTACATGTCTTAAAACAACAGAAATTTATTCTCTCACAGTTCTAGAGGCTCAAAGTCTGAAATCAAGGTGTCAGCAGTGCCATGCTCCCTCTTTGACTCTGGATAAGATCCTGCCTTGACTCTTCCTAGCTTCAGGTGGTGGCTGCCCATCCTTGGTGTTCTTTTTTTTTTTTTCCGCTGCAGAAGATTGGCCCTGAGCTAACATCTCTGCTCATCTTCCTTTATTTTGTATATGGGATGCTGCCACAGCATGCCTTAATGAGTGGTGCGTAGGTCTGAGCCCAGGATCCGAACCTGTGAACCCCAGGCCACTGAAGCAGAGCACACAAACTTAACCACTACGCCACTACGCTGGCCTCCTTGGTGTTCCTTGGCTTGCAAATGCATTACTCCAATCTCTGCTCGTGTCATCACCTGGCCTTCTCCCTGTGTGTCTCTGTCTTCACATGGCATTTGCCTCTTCCTATGAGGACACCAGTCGTGTTGTGTTAAGACCTGCCCTATTCGAGTATGACCACATCTTAACTTGATTAAATCTGCAAAGACGTTTTTTCCAAATGAAGTTATATTCATAGGTGATGGGGGTACGACTCCACCATAGCTTTTGAGGACACGTAATTCAACCCACAGTAATGTGGTTCTTCAGGAATCATTCATTCCATGAATATGCCTTGGTTGTAAATCTTAAAAACTTTCCAAAGAGCAAATGAGTTTCTCTGAGGTCACATGTTGAGATTGAAATGAGGTTTTCAAAGGTCAGGTCTCTTCTCAGATCATGTAGGTCCTCCCGCATGTAAAGAAACTAAAAAAGAAAAAAAAAAAAATCTAAAAGAGAAATGTGTAGTCTTTTTCTATTCATTCATTGAATAATTTTGTGGAACATACTTCATGTTTACTGGAATAAACATTCCTCATTTGTTCTCTAGTTTTTCACACAAAACACACATGTAAATATTCTGAAAGGAAATCATATGACATTTATTTCTCTTGTAATTATGCTTCATAGATGTAGAGTATAGTTTATTTTCCCCTTTGAAGTGCAATATGGGTTTGAAAGTGTAGTTTCTATGGAAACATGCACCACAGGTGGGGTTAGAGGAGTCTTACATGGCCCGTGCACTTGAGTTTTGTCTGTCTTCCTACTAGTCATAGTTTTCCTCGTTAGCCTTCTCTAGGCTTTATTTACCCAGATTTGCCTTACAGTCAAATATTAATTTTATGATTTTGACAAGTGTCTAATATATTTCTACATCTCAATGGTGACAGGATGTTAAACAGGGCTCTTCCTGTTTGCGTTTAGCTGAGGCCCAAACTAGAGGTGACAAATGTACTACTACCTCACACCTGAGGTGCTAACCAACTTCAGCTGGACTTGTAAAGGAGAGGGCTTTTGCTACCCTTAGCTAGCTACCTGATTCTAGCTTACACAGAAGCTTGGAAAGCTCAAGAAAGGGGTTTCCAGGAGGATTCTTTAGAGAGAGGCGTCGGAGTACTTGTGACTCTCTCTGGTGAGGAGAGGGTTGAGAGGCGTATCCTTGTTACCTCAAGTCAAGTGAGAGGGGCTTCGAGCAGGCCACACAGAGTTTCATATGTATCTCCTGGAACTGTGAGGGCATGGTGGACTGTAGTCATGCCTGAGAGTCTCATAAGGACAGATGGCTGGCTGAAGTGACCTATGGTGACAGAGGAGAGTGCTGCTCTTGGAAGCAACTACAGGGCCTACAGACAGAGGCCCAGATGGGATCACATACAAGAGATATCTGGATTTTTCTTGGGTTCTTCCCATCAAGGATGTTGGAGGGTCAAGGAGGTCTCAGCAGAGAGTCTGGAGGTGACTTGTTAGATAACCAGGAGAAGTGACAGGTGACTAGCTGAAGAAGTGGAGAGATGTAAATCGACATCTTTTCTGATGAGGCATCTCAGAAGAGCCCAAGAAAATATCCATAAGAGAAAAGAGTCACTGTAAGCACTTGCCGAACACAGAGAACTAAAAAATCATGGACATTTGAGGGGAAGGAAAGAGCTAGCCCCGCGAAACAGCTTTGCATGGCTGTGAGGAAAAAGGATAAGGCTGTTTTGTAATTCGTAAATATAAGTTCTACTTTGTTTTTAAAAATCACCCAAATATCTTTACGTGCAGTGGGCATTCTTCTGTCAGGGGACTGCTGCTTGTGGAAATTGCCTTCCTATCACGTGGAGAGAGCCTACGGAGGTTATTTACAAAATGCTTTGGCCCATGTATCACACACATGGACACAGACCCCCAACATCTGAATACTAAAGAGCACTTCTCTGCTTGTTTTGAGCATTATCTGTATTAATTAGCGAGCATCCATTAAAGGCGGTGTGCAGAGAACTAAAGCTGTAATTAGAAACCTGAGTTTCAACTAGGTGGTGATTTACAACAGAAAAACAAGGATTTGAGATTTTCTTGACTGTTCTTCAACTACCTCTGATCAGAGAGGGGACATACATACCTGATGCAGTTTATACCTCTCTGTCTTCTGTGCACCATCATTAATAGTCTTCTCTAGGACTCAGAATTTAGGCAGCAGCTCACAAAAAGAACTCAGATCCTAGAGTGCTTCTCTTGGTGCCAGAACACATGTTTTAGGGTCAGAAAAAAGATGTTCTCCCTTGAGAAACCATAGAGACATTTCAGTCTTGTCCTATACCCCATTTCTTAGAACATTTCTACTTAGATGTTATGACCTTATTGCAGTCTGTAATTTTCTTTTTATGTCTCCTTCAAATTAATTACCCTTTCCAACTTCCCTATTCTGGTAAATGACAGAACTATTTTCCTTCATTACTAGGATCAAAATCATAGTCATATTTTACTTCTTCTACTTTGTCCTTAATGTCCAAGAGTTACCCTTCCTATTTTTCAAACAGCTGTCATAGCTGTATCTTTCTTTGTAGTCTTATAAAGTATCACCTGTTGCCCAAATTTGTTCAGTCTTCAAAATTGTTTTCCCAACTTTCAAGTTCTCCTCTCTTTTGGTTTATCCCACACACAGAAGGAAAATTACTCTCCCTTAAAACACAACTTCTGCTTATCACTCTTTTGTTTAAGAATATTCTGTGGCTTATCGCTGCCCTCGGGATAAAGATAAGACTTCAGACAGAACTATAACACCATCTATGATGCAGCCTATGTGAACCTTGTTAATAATACCCTTTATGCCTATTCTGTAAAATGCCTTCATCTCCTCAAAGGCAATTTCATTCATTCATTAAAAAATGCCTGAAATTCTGCTAGATGTTGGGGATGCAGCAATGAAAATAAAAGACACAGCCCTTGAGCACACATCTAGAGGGGCATGCACACAAGCAAAACGAGTTTCATGTTGGGAAGTACAAAATGCTATAGGATACGAGTGGTGCATGATATCCAGTCTTGGATGATCAAAGAATGCTTCTCAAACAAAGAGACATTTACACTGAGGCCTGAAGGTAAAGCAGGAATTATGCAGGTGAAGAGTGGGTAAGTGGTACACCAAGAAGAAAGCAAAGAATGTGTGAAGGTCCAGAGGTGAGATTGAGCATGGCCTATTTAAGTAACTGAGAGAAATTTTGCTCTGTTGGAATGTAGTATAGTGGTGCCTAATAAAGAAGAGGATAAATCCTGCAAGCCAAGATAAGAAATTTGGACTTTAGTCTACAAAAAATGTAGAGCTATTGGAAGTGCTTAAAGAAGGAAAATACAATGAGCAGATTTGTCATAGAAAGTACACTCTGGCTGATGGGTGCAGAATGGGCCAAGGAGAAAGGCAGAGGAGCAGGTATGAGGATGCTTCTAGAACCCAGATGTGAGTTTATGGTGGCCTAGACTTGAGTAGTGGCAGTGAGGATGAATATAAATCAATGAAATTGAGAAATACTTGAGATAAAAATGATAGGAATTCTAATTAATTGTAAATGTGGTAAATCAAGTTTGAATCCCAAGTTTCTGTTTTGGGCAATTGCAAGAATGATGATATCATTTACTAAAATAGGAAACACAAACAGAATGGATTTGAGGTTAGATATGATGGTTTAATTTTTAACTTGTCGATCGTGAGGTGTCTAGAAGACTTCTAAGTGAAGACGCACAATTGATAGATGAGGAAGTGGACCTGAAGCTGAGGAGAAAGATCTGGCCTCAAAATTTAGTCTTGGAAATCATGAAGCTATAGGCAGTGACTGAAGCAACAGGAATGGATGAGGCCACTAAGGGGCAATGAGAGGAGAAGCAGCCTTTGAAGAGCCGTAGCCCTGAAGAGCATCAGCATTTAGAAGAAGACATAGCATATAGACTCTGCAAAAGAAGGTGAGGTAGAAGATAAGTAGATTGCAGTAACACAGAAGGGTCACAAAAAGGAGAGTTTCAAGAAGAGACCAATATTGTTATGTGCTACTAAGACCCTAAGTAAGATAAAGACCCAAAGCTGCACAATAGATTTAGCAATGAGGTTGTGCTGGTTATCTTCTCTTTGCCCCCATCCTTCTTCATCTTGCTTCATGACCCAGGATTTTGACCAGTATGGATGGCCTCAATGAACTCTATTGCATTCTCCCTTCTGTTTGAATTAGACCAATGGTGAAGACTGGCAGGAGATGAGAAGGAGGGAAGAAGGGAGGAGAATCAATGGGGATATTTTCCCCTCAGCTGCTTCTCTGTGGATTTGCTGCAGGCTGTCCATTCCTTGATTTAATGTCACCTGTCAGGCAGTTCTCTCTGCTTACTCCTTTTGGGCTAAGGTGGGAAAGAGCTTTCTGAGTTTATTAGCTCTAGAGTACTGTACTATCCCTCGAAGGTTCACTATAGTCTATTAATGGCTTTTAGTAGCCTGTTTACTATATTCTTTTCAAATTATCCAAACTTGAATGTCCCATCTCTTTGCTGCTGGAATCTTGATTGACATGATGATCATTTGTGACTTTGGTGAGGGTCCTTTCGGTGGTGTGATGGACGCAGAAGCCAGATTACAGATTGATTAAATAACAGATGTGAGATGAGGAAAGGGAAATGACAAGTAGTGTATTCTTTCAAAAAGGTTAGCTATTAAAGGGTGCAGAGGGAAGGGGTAGGGGCCACAGAGAAACATCCAGAGAGTTTTTATATGTTTTTTTCCTTTTATGTTGGGAAAACTTGATCATTTCATTATTTGTGAGAATAAGTCAATATAGAAATAGAGATTGAGGATGCAGTAGAAAAAGAAGCTAGCAACTGGAGTATGGTCCCCTAAGAAGTTGAGAGGAAATAGGATCCCCCTAATAGAAGGACTGGGCTTAGACAGAGACTCTGTTCCTTAGTCATAGGAGGGAAAGACGAAAGTATGATGGGCACTATTGAGGCTATTCTTCTTTGATGGCTTCTCGTTTCTTTGTGAAGCTGAAAGCAAGGTCACTTGAAAGTGAGAGTAAGTGATGGGACCAGAGATTTAAGAAGAAAAGAGATGTTTCTAAATATTTTGAAAAAAAAAATAAGATTGTCAGAACTCTTTGAGAACCCAGTTGAGTTTGCAAATCATGCATTTAGGCTGGCACTAAGTTGCAGTTAGTCTGCAAGATTGTATGAGATTTCTCCAGAGGCACTGAGCAGTGTAGGTATTACTTCAGAAAAGGTGAAGAATTAGATTGAGCCAAGGCTGGGTTTTTCCAAGTACTAGACTAAAAGGCAGTAGCAGAAGAGGTTTGAGGAATTAGGAAGTGGGTATTTGAAATAATGGAGCACGGAATTTAATTAGGGTAGAGGAAATAGTGATAGGGAGAGAAGAGAGGAGTCGAGAGACTAAATGTCCTTGAATGACTGAAGATAGATGTGGTGGGGCTAATAGAATGGGATTGGGGATCAGAGGGCTCGATGCCCAAATTTAAATTTTAGTATAGCTCGTCAGCTGAATACTGACAAGGTCTGGCGTGAGGCCATGACGGTAGGTGGCTGATGTGGAAAAAACATAAAGGGTATTTGGACATGAGGCTTGATGGGTCTTCCATGGCGATGGTCGCCACTCTTCATGTGATGTCTTCTTTGCATAACCTGAGCTTGATTGTTTTTCAGTACATATTATTTACAATTAACACCTCCTAAACCAGTTATCAAATTGCAGTACATCACAAATATACATAGTAATGTTTAAATGTAAGAGGGTTATTCTATAGTGTACAATTCAATTCCAGTTTTCTGAGCCATTGAAATCCTTTACTTAAACATATTAACTTCAAAAATATATTTTTAAAAAGAGAAAACAGGTGGGTTTCTTAAACCAGGCTGCCCAGAAAAGTTCCTCATTTGGTTTTCTAATTATAAAGCACAGAAGGAAGGTTTGGTTTAAAGTTTTAATTTACCAGAGCTATACAGGATTAGTTTTTCTACATGCAATCCAGTATTTGACAGTTGTTAAATATTTGCTTTAACCATGAATTTATTTTGAGTACAACACAATTACACCTACTATCTCTGCATAACTGTTTTAGGAATTGGCATACACTCATAATATTTAACTAGAACAATGAAGGATTTAAAAATAGAAAATGCACAAAGTACTGTACTCCCTTGGAAGCTCATAAGCTTTGACAGAAAGTAGAATAAAGTGGTTGTGTAAAAAGCTTCAATATAATTTTTTTCAAAAAATCTTTTATTTTTATTAGCCTTAAATATTTTTAGCTCTTAAACAGGATCTTTTTGGAACACACACTCAAAATCCAATAATGTGTATCAGGCCTACGATAATGAGCCTTAATTTTTTCCCCTTTGAAATCATAACAAGTTATTATATAATAATTATAATAATATTGATTCACATCTTTTAAGTTTATAGACATACACACATATTCAGATATATAGATAAATATACATATATAGGTACTTTGTGTGTGTATATATATGTGTGTGTGAGTGTGTGTGTGTATCAATCAATTTAGATCTAGATCTATCAATTTAGATCTGGATCTAAGTATACTTATCCTGGTCTTGGTATATGAAGGTGACACTATTAACACCTGTTGAAAAGTTGTGGTGGATTATATTAAACTGGAAACATTCTCTTGCCCAGTTTCTTTTGTGACTCGTGAGGAACTTGGGTGATGGTATAAGGATAAAGTGGATTTCTAGATGGAAATAAAGATACAGTGTGTCTTGGTGGCCAAGAAAACAGATATGCTCAGCTGAATGAACATGAACTTGGTCTCATTAACTTCATGATACAAATCAACTGTGACAATCATTCAGTCATTCATGAAACATTTACTGAAGGTCTACTATGTGTTAATCCCTGAAGATAAAGTGAGTAAGATATGGGATTTGCCCAATATGGATTGGGTTTGTAACTGATCTAGCTACATTTAATGTTCTGTATATTACCTATAGAAATAATGTATATTCATACTGGAAATATTTTTTTATAAACCAACTATGCTGTTCCCAAGAATTTTTAAAAGTCTCAGTAGTTTTTGGTTATAATTTACACTAATTCTCATACATCACTCCTATTTACTTTATGAAAAGTATATCTTTCTATGTTCTTCTTTTTATGACCCAGAGCATAATTAAACATACGTTTGATTATTTATATTTTCTTCCAAGTTTTACAGATTATTATATTTCATAACATTTCTTTTGATCCTAGGAAAAAAAGAATATTTGCAATCATCAACAAATACTACAATATAAATGCAAAAACTCTCCATGTCTATGTCTATGAGCTGAATTTTAGAAAAATTAGAAAAAAAATGCTGATATTCCAACTATGGGGTTTTACCTTCATTCATATATGTTTTTCCCCTCAACCATGACAGATTATAGATGCCATAGATGTGACCAAACACTAAGTGTTCAGCAACTAAAACTATTCAAGCACGATTATTGCTTTATTACATTTTATAACCTATAACAATGATCTACTCATTAATAATCTTCTCTAATGACAGATTTTTTGACCACACCTAGGTAAATTAGAGGAACCAGAATATAATATTCATATATTAATGAATATTATTAAAGCACTAGCTTAAATTATGGTTTATTAGTTCAGGGAATATTTGAAATATGTTATTACTGCTAACAATCTTATTGATTATGCTACTCACTTTTTAAAATATCTCATTTTTTTTAAAAAGCTAATCACTTTGATTTTGAACACCAAAAAATTGGTTATTTGTTTATATATTCATTAAAAACATTTCACAAGATCCTCAGGAATTAGGTAATATCCCCAATACTTCAATGCTAGCCACTGGATATACAGTGGTAAATAAAATACAGTCCACACCCTCACAGGGCTTCTAATCTGAGACTGTATGATTTAGACTTCAGAGCAAAATGGAATCCTCTGGGGTGCTTGGTAGAAGTGCAGATTTCCGGGCCTTAGTTCAGAAGATGTGGGGTATGAAGTAGGAAACTACATTTTAAAGAAATCATCCCAAGCGATTTTGAAGTACATTCTCAAGTCTCTTTTGATGAACCATCCTTTTGAATAGATCTTTTTGAAATGTTTATCAGATCGTCATTCTTCTACCTAAAACCATCCAATGGCTGCCCATTGAGTTTGGAAATTTTCCAAACTTCTTAGTATACCTCCTACCTTCCTCTCACACCTCCTTTGGCCAAGGTTTTCCTGACTCGGAAGCTGTGATCCTCCTGGTTTGCTGTGCTGTTCCTTAAACCTGACAACCTCACGCTGTGCTCAGGGCCTTTGCCTCTATTCTCTTCGCTTGGAATCCACTTCCTTCCTATTTTGTCATCATTCAAGCCTCAACTCAAACACCACCTCCTTGGTAGGTGTTTCCAGACCTTTCCACCCCTGGATTCTCTATTGAATGCTTCCCACAATTGCCTGATAAGATAAACCTGGACTATGTGTAAAATAATGGATTTCTAGGACTCACCCCAGATGTCATCAATCAGCATCTCCAGGAGACAAGCCCAGGAATCTGTATTTTTAATAAGCCAATTAGGCAAGTCTTATTACCAAGCAAGTCTGGAAAACTGTGCTCTCAAGTATCCTAATTATTATTTTCGCAGAG
Organism: Diceros bicornis minor; assembly: GCF_020826845.1. Lineage (NCBI taxonomy): Eukaryota > Metazoa > Chordata > Mammalia > Perissodactyla > Rhinocerotidae > Diceros > Diceros bicornis. Next base: position 61,452,336 of record NC_080749.1, on the reverse strand, counting down.
GCTCTCATTATCATAGAAGAGTTTTGTCTGGGTGAGAGGAGAAACATAGTTGTTCCATGCTCTGTTCTCAAGACTTGAACATGGTCTAGCATGTTGTAGAAATGGCTCCAAAACTATTTCCTGACTGAATTGATGAAACATGAAACGTGGGTCTAGGAGAAGCTCCCAGTCTTGTGTTTACATGGAAGTAACTGGAACAATTTTTAGAGTTTAGCTATTGTTGTTAAAGATGGAGTTTAATTTTTAAAGGTTGACATGGAATGATTTCAATCTTCTTCTAGCAACAAAAGTATTTGTAATATGATATTGAAATAAAGACTTGAAATTTTTATTGTTCTTCCAACTGTTACGTTGATCCTGCAGTGACCTCCAATGGAACTCCAGCCTTAGCTTTGATGGTTGTTCAAAAAGAAGTGATCACTAGCATCTCATTGAAATGGCAGAATCTCTAAAACAATTATATTTTCATGCTGAAACAAAGAAGTAGGAAAATGATAAATATATGATATCTAATTCAAGTTAGTTACAAAGGAAAAAGAAATCTCTACTCACAGACACTGGTGTAGAAGATTTCTAAAATATAACAGGATGTTTTTGTCTACCAGATGCTAAGTAATCCTTTTTAAACCTTTCTTCTGGTTGTTTATGGCTCATACTCATAAGGCTCCAAAGACCAGCTCCTCCCATTCAAAGAGGGGTTGTCAGTGGAAAAGACAAGTTTTTCTCAGTGTGAATTTGCCCTGCATATGTAACCCTTCATTGTTATAACAGTATGAGCACACCTGAGAGAGGGAGAGATGGGGCTAGGCAATGATTTGTGATATTTGGTGCAGGAAAAAATGACTTGAGAATGGTCCGGAACAGAAAGCAGGCCAGTTGGGCAGAGTGTGTTGGTGAGGTGGACAGATGAACTCACTTGCTACAAAAACAAAGGAAAAGTAGAAGAGAGGGGTCTGGACTTTTCAGGAGAAGGAGTCTTGTAGCTTGACATCAGGCCAAGACTTTTCAGTTCATGCCGCTAAACCTTTGCACAACATATGGCTAAGGGATCATCAAGTTCAAATGTTCACTTTTTGAAAATTAAACATTTTATGCAGTCATTTAAAATGTTTAAATTCATGCCATTTCCTATGTTCCTTCTTTTGCCACCATACCAGCTGTTCTGGTTGAGTCTGCCTTATTATGTCCTTGAATTTCAGCCCTGATTGAGAAGATGAGGGATTACAAATAGTCCTCTGTGCTTCAAAATGACCTAAACTGTGTAATGGTCACCAAATCGTTCAAAAAGGAAAATAAGGAACTTTATTCTAGACTCTCAAGAGTTGGGAGCTCAGAGGAGGGCTGTGAGCATCCCCAGAGGAGACTGTGCTCTTTCTGAAGCTGCACCTCGAGGCAGGAAACATCCATAAGAGGATTACAAATGTCTGTCCATGTTCAGTAAAGTGAGTTGGAAGGAAGTCTCTGGAGGAAAGCCACGGAGATAAAGTAATTGAATTCAAGTTGTACAAAGAAATGAAAGTGTGGTGAGTAAAGAGGAAGTCATGATATTTCATCAGTTCAAGAGAGAATCTTTATTTTTTTCTGGTTTGTCAGAATGTGGCCAGATGAGGAGCCTGACATGGTAGAAGAAACTTAGGGGACCTGGAGAAGAGATGAAAAGCAGAAACATTAGATGCCGAAACACAGTTTCGGGGCATGGTGGATAGGAACACAGCCTCTGGGGCCAAACTGCCTGGTCAACCCTGGTTCCTCACTGATGAGTTGTGTGACCAGCAAGTCACTTATCCCTCTGTGCCTCTTACCTGTGAATGGGGGATAACAATGCTCCATACCTCCTGGTGCTATAAGGATTTGATAAGTCCCTGTGGGTGGAGCACTTAGAACATGGCCCTCCCCAGTGTAAGCACAATGTAAACATAGATATGGGACCCTGGAAATCATACCGAAGTGTCTTTCCCAAGAAGACAATGGTAGACAGGATTCAGTTCTGTTTCCTTTGACAGTGAAGATCTGCTTAGGTGTAGAGGAGTGGCATCTGGGAGGTGGTATCCAATCAGATATGAGGCTCACACATGGTAGTGGATAATAAAATGAAAGACTCAAATAGAGTTATGTTAGACGCACAGGGAGGGAGCTGCAGAGCCAGACAGTCCTGGGTAGCCTGGTGAAAGCAAGCCAGGAAAGGAGCCACAAGGTTGAAAGAAAGAAGAATCAAATGGACAGGTTCAGGGGGCGTAGAAGAGAAAGGGTATGAAATCATTCAAAACACAGATGATAACGGAGTGACTATATTAAATAAACAAACAAATAGGTAAGTGGGTAGTCAGACAGATAGATAGATAAAAGACCTATTTCTTTTGAGAGCTGCTGGTAAGTCAAAAAAATCAGTTTTGGCAACAGATGTAAATATAGGAGGAAAGGAGAAATGATGTGCTGAAACTGACAGACTGCTCACTTCAAAATGATGACACGTGTTATAGTGTCACCCACTGAGAGAGAAGCCGGACCCTGGGGAAGTCAATTCTAGCTGTTCTCAAAAAATCCATTGAGATTCAAAGGGCGAATATGGAAAAGGGTGTTATCGGCGACGGGAGGCTTTTGGTATTTCTCCTAATACCCGAGGCACAGACCAAACATACTGCTCCAAGCATGAGGCTAAGACGGTACATTTGAAAGAAATGGCTAGACAACGTGTTTAGTTATGTCTGCCACATCTTTGTGTGCTCAGTTTAAACTGATTCAAGTGAAAAAGCCTGACTGATCAGCTTTCACAGCTGCTTTGCCATAGGGAGCAGCTGCTGCTGGTGCCAAGTGAAATACTCACATCGGATGCCAACAGGCGGAGTGTAATTTAGGGCAACGTACAGACATCAGACTCACAGGGCAGAAAGTGGAAAGCGCAGTGGGAAGTGGTATTTTGGGTTTCTGAATTGGTACCTTTTTTAAAGGTCAAGAGTAGATAAGCAGAGATGATGGAAGTACACTGGAAGCACTATGTCAACAAGCAATCAGACACATCAGGCTTGCCTCGGCTCACTTCTGTTGGGGCATGATTTTCCAGGGTTATTTAAGTTCTAGTATGTGGTCAGGTGTAGGTAAAGCAACGCTGTTAATACAACTACATTCAGCAAAACAGAACTCACAATTTAACCAAGGACAAGAGAGAACTATGGGAAGGAGCCAGAGAAAGGTTGGCCACTGCTGATATCATCAAATGCTCAGGCTCTGGGTCTCGTTAATAATATTTCAAGGTGTCTGGATTTCCCTCTCAAGCATTTGGAGCCAGAACTGGGTTTAGGCATGGAAATTAATTTAAAAGAAAAGGGACAACTTGGTTATGGTGGAGATGGAACTAGCTACTACGTGTTTAGGGAGTCTGAATTTTCACCAAGGACAGAGACAAAGATATGATATGATTAAAACATTATATCTAAGGAGGTAGAGAGAAAAATCTAGAATCAAAAGTGATAGATTTGTCATTGGAAGGGACAGTTGAGGCAGGAGAATGAGAAGGCTGGTGAGGGATGGCCTGATGAACTGGGGAAGCTAGAAATGCCTGTAGGTCCAAGGGTGTATAGGTGGAGAGAGCATTCTGGAGCAGCTGCTCCTAAATTCACAGCTGAAGAAAGTTCATTAAAGATATAGCATGGTTTGGGATCAGAGTCTCAAGCAAAATCAGACTGGAAAGACATTCAGGAAAGAGCCATCAAGAATTCCTAAGATAGCAAGATCAAGAAGCAAAGATAAGGTGAAAAATCAAGAAGCCATCTCGTCTGTTCAAAATTGTATCCTTGGATTTAAATCTATGTTTACTGAACTGAAGAATTTTAAAAGTTAACAGAGCTTTCAGAACTTCTAGTGGGTGTAACCTAGACTTTCTCTATCCTACCCTGCCCCACCAACAGTTACACAAGAAGTAATTTCAAATACATGTCATTTAGAACAGATTTGGATATTAATGTATTATACGAAGCAATTTAGTTAGCAGGAAGCTGATTTTCTCCTTATTGGAGCATCATCAGCTTTATAAAACATTCCAATTTCTTTTTAAAGAAAAAGCTGGAAATATAGGTTACTTTGCAAAATGAGTTAAGAAAATCAGAGTCTGAAAAGCAGGAGGAAAGAGATAGAGCTGGAGACTGGGTCCCAGAGGACCGCAAGACAGGCCTTGCCCAGGTTCTCATTTCAGTGCATAAAGGACCTGAGCAGCCTGGGGCCGGGTTTGCCTAGAAGGAGAAGGAAAGAAAACTGAAATGGAATATAGGAAAGTTAAAATTACACTATAAATGGACCAAAAACCCCTCCTGTTCTGCCTAGATTGTTGCAGTGTCAAGGACTCTGCCTCCTAAGTGTTAAGAACTGCTTCTGAGCAACCCTACTGCAGAACACAACATAAAACCTGACATCTAATCCAGTCCCTGCCCTCTGATTTTGTGACCTAAATGATGAATCCAAGATTCCGCAAATCAAAATCTGTGACACGACTATGAAATTTTAAGACACTGGCAAATATTATTTTCAATAGTATGAGAAATCTTTAGAACATATTCTAAACCCCTGTGAAACATATTACCTTGGTAGTCTGGAAAAACAGGATGCTCTGACAACGAGAAGCACATATTATTTGCTCAAAATATCATCTTGATCCACATTAAGAAGACTTTCCATAAAATGTCAATGTCAAATTGCTGAAAAAGCAAAGGATTATTACCAAAGCTCAGCTGTATTATAGACATATTGACTTACTGACATCCTGAACGAATTTTTCATGGAGAAGACTTACAGGTAACTGGGAAGTTATTGTTATTTATTATTTGCTAATTAAGTGGGTGTGTAGATGTTTTCTTCAAGCAAACACAACCCCCAAATTCAATTAACAATAGGGGAGAATGTTATTTTCTCTAGAAGTTCCAGAATCTGAGCTCACTTACTAGAGAGAAGAGTCCGCATAGAGGATTGTTAGAAATGCACAAGAGGTTTTAGACAGACCTTGATTAAAACAAACAGTACGGTGGCCGGCCCGGTGGCGCAAGCGGTTAAGTGCGCGCGCTCCGCTGCGGCGGCCCGGGGTTCGCTGGTTCGGATCCCGGGCGCGCACCGACGCACTGCTTGGTAAGCCATGCTGTGGCGGCGTCCCATATAGAGTGGAAGAAGATGGGCACGGATGTTAGCCCAGGGCCGTCTTCCTCAGCAAAAAAAAAAAAAAGAGGAGGATTGGCGGATGTTAGCTCAGGGCTGATCTCCTCACCAAAAAAAAAAATAAAAAAAAAAAACAAACAGTACGAATCAGAACTGTCACATTTCAGATGCTTTTTTCTTACTACCATTCACTATACCATTCTTTTATGTCAACTTTTTTTGATACCAGTATTTTATCATATCTATAAGTTTACATTCCTCTTTTCCCCCAGCACTCTTATGGAGATAATGTGGGTATCTTCCTTTCTGGAGAGAATTACTTAGAGCAGTTTTTCTCTAACTATCTGTGTTAAAGAACTAGCTTTTGTGATGTTTTGTTTTTGTTTGCAATGTGTTGGGGATTAATTCTATTGTACAACAATGAAAATGAATTGCTGGCAAAATAAAATTAATAAAACATAGGCATACAGAAATAAGCCACATTTTTATTATTAAATTCAGTAGTCATATTGTTCTGTCAAATTGCTATAAAAGTTATTAAAATGCTTACTCCCAATGTTTCCATTTGTCTCAGTATAGACCAGTAACAGTTCAAGGATTAGCACCAGGCTATGGCTCACAATTTGAGTAGCATTGACATGGAGGGTTCAGATTAGCCTAAAGTATCACGATTACCCATAGTACAGAGAGACACTGAGTTATATGGATCCTACTCCATACAGTAGCTGCAGAAAGAATCAGTATCTCTTATTTATGTAGCATGTTTTTACTTCCCAAAGTGTTTGCATGTTCATGCTCCCATTTCTCTTCAGAGCAAACTATGCGGTAGGTAAAGGAAAGCTCATTACTTTATCTGCAAGAAGCCAACAAATCTTCATCACGAAAATGCATTTATTTAAGCACACGTGTTTTAGCCTACTATTTTCTAGTACTACACTGAAAAATCTGGATAAAACACACCCTGTGCAAACCACAGGGTAAACTGAGTTACTGACCTTTTTATTCAATTCGAGTGCTCATACGTGCCATGCACTGAGCCTGGCGTCTGTGGGGAATTTGAGAGATGAATAAGATGTTGCTTCCACTCTGTTAGGGTAAAGGAAGCATACAAGCAGCAAGGTTAGTGCAAGGCACAATGTGATAAAAGTATATTATGAGTACTAAACCAAGTTCTATAGGAGTTGAGAAGAAGGAGAAGCTAACGTCAGCTGGAAAAAGTAGCATTTGGGGGCCGGCCCTGTGGCTTAGCAGTTAAGTGCGCGCGCTCTGCTGCTGGCGGCCCGGGTTCGGACCCCGGGCGCGCACCGACACACCACTTCTCCGGCCATGCTGAGGCTGCGTCCCACATACAGCAACTAGAAGGATGTGCAACTATGACATAGAGCTATCTACTGGGGCTTTGGGGAAAAAAAAAGCAGGAAGATTGGCAATAGATGTTAGCTCAGAGCCGGTCTTCCTCAGCAAAAAGAGGAGGATAAGCACGGATGTTAGCTCAGGGCTGATCTCCCTCACCAAAAAAATAAATAAATAAAACTGTAAAAAAAAAAAAAAAAAAGGTAGCATCTGGGTTGAGTCTTGATGTAGAGCAGCTTTTGGAATTGCTGAAATGAATTTTTGATGAGGAGGTAGAACAACATAAGCAAAGTCACAGAAGTAAGAAGAAACAAGGGAATCTAGAAACCATTTCATCCCAGCTTGACTTTGCGTGAGAATGACTTGGGAAATAAAGCTGGAAAAGTAGATATATGCTAAATTGTGGAAAACTGAGCCAGGAAACTAAGGAGTGTGGGTCCTTTTTCTGTCCCACAGGTATGACTGCACCGCTGAGTGTAGCCTCTTTGCTCTCAACCTTACCTTGAGATAACACTTAATCACAGTCCCCAGAAGGCATTCTTGATCATACAAAAGCTGGCAAAAATAAATATTACAGAAGATTTGATGAGGAAACGAAAAAGAGAATTACATTACACAATATACAACAAAAGTCCTGATTAAACATTAATGTCCTTCTCAATGACTCATCAAGTTTCTTACTGGCTACCAAGACAATTCATCTCTCTCAACTTTTCCTTCTCTGTCCCAGAACAATTTAAAATCTCTCTCCTTATGAAATCTGGTATTTCCATATTCCTCATTCCATTCAATAAACAGGGAATTATCATTAATATCATCTTCCTTAGATGATATATACTTTCTCTACAAGGAAAGTATAAATAACATTCAGATCTCTTTCTCTTTCTGTAACTTGAATGGAGACACAGAGATATTTGTTAGATGAGAGTTGGCATTGAAATAGTCATGAGCGTAAGGGTGGGGGACCAGTGGCAAGCAAAGGAAGCTGTTTGAGAGCAGAGAAGTAAAGAGAGAAACAAGGATGATAGAAAACACACAGTGTTTGAGATAGAAAGAATAACCCCTAAGCATGACCTTCAGATCCACCGTTAGCCCCAGCTCTGCTTGGTCTCTTTTCTTAGACACTTGCACAATGATCCTTTATAGCCCTATAATACATCTCTTTTTATTTAATTTAGCTTTAATGAGTTTTTGATTATGAAGACACACTGCACTTGTGTGGTGTATGGTTGTAAAGGAAGAGGAAAATAATAATTGTATAAATCACCTTCAAATATATTCGTTACAAATAGTATAACAGAGACAAGGATTAACTGCCTCTAGAATAATCCAGGCTGATCTTTCTCTCCCTAGTCTTAGTGAAGCAGAGACTGCGCATATATAGTTTTCAGTTGCAAAACTCTTATTCTTGGAAGTTAAATTCCCTAGTAAAAGGAAACTGATGAAGGAAGAGGGAATACTCTGGAAAATAATGGTATACACGAGGTGGATACATGTACTGCTTCACAGTTCCTCACAACTTCCCCCATTTTATGAAATGGGATGGTGAAGAAAACCCAACAACGTTAACAGTTATCTTAATGCAAATAAGAATTTAGAATTAAAGTAAAAGAGATTATTTTCTTCTCAAATGAAGTAAAAATGTAAAGCTGACAGGTCTGTGATAAAATCACAGAATCTCGACTCTGCACGTGGTCACAGGCTTTCCGTGCTGAAGGATGGGAGCTGCTCTGTGAACTCAGCATAGATGTTCTTCCCATGAGCCACACTCGTACATTGTCTGTATCGTCACCTTTGGCCACGAAGGACTCCAGTAAATACAGCACCCTCAGAAAAGCTTCATGAGGGCTCATGGACACACGGCCAAGAGAAGAGATAAAGTCACCAGCACCGGACAGAACAGGCTCTAGGTTTCAGAACACTGAATTTTATGATTAAAAAGGGCTGGTGGCTAAAATTCAGTGATTATGACATGATTTCCCCAACCATACTTAAGGTAACACCAAGGTTACCCAAACCAAATATTTTAATGAATTCACAAAGACCAGAAGGCATTTCTAGATTTCCCAGCTGTAAGAGTTCTAAAATCTATTACATTCAGCTCAATAGAACAGTAAAGAAAAACGCTTATTGCTGGTGACATTCCAGGGAACAGTTAAAATTGCTTTATGGCCTTTGGTAATGAGAGTGGACAGCAGTGTAACAATACATGATAAGGTGAGTTTAGTTTTATGTCCAGAGAACAATCTGCTTTAACCTTATGGTTCAATTCTTTAAACTGTTTCTGTTTTAAGTAATTACAAACGATAGCTGGCAAGTGACTGTAGCAAAAGGACTTTGTTGTAGCTCGTAGGCCACCCTGAATACTATTATCTCAGACTTCTAGGGAATGTAAGTGAGGGTGTCATAGGAAACAAATGCCCCCTGACTTAACGCTAGACTTATAACGGTCTCCTTCAAGCAAGACCAGCCCGAGTTTGTGGCTAGTGGTGCTTTCCCAAAGGTAGTGCATATAACATGGATGATGCCTGAGCTGCTATTGGAAGATACAAGAAAAAATGTATTTTCTTTTAATAGTTATATGTTTATTTGGAAATTCTTACATTAAAACAAGCATAAAGACCACAACAAATCCATGATTTGGCAGATGTTATTGCCTAAGAAGGGCTTGTTAAAAAAGGTCATATAAAGAAAAATATTAAATAAATAAAAGTATAAGTGGCAGAACTTTTGATGTTGGTGTATAAACCACTGTGGTAGCTAGCCTCCAAGACGGCTCTGTGGTCCTCAACTCCTAGTAATTCTGTCCTTTATAATTACCTCCCACACTGAATAGGGCTGACATGTAACAAATAGGCTCATGTAATCAACAGGCTATTGTGGACATGAAAAGAGTGTGACTTCCAAGGTTAGGGCAAAGTCGTTGAGGCTTCACTTTGACCTTTGGTTGTTCATTCTGGGGGGAGTCAACCGCCACGCCATGAAAAACAGCCCTCTGGAGAGTCCCATGTGCCAAGTAGCTGAGGCCTCCTGCTAACAGCCAGCGAGGAACAGAGCCCTCTTGTCTACAGCCATGCGAGTGAGCCGACATCTTGACTGCAACCTCATAAGACACCCCGGCCCAAACCACCTCAGCTAAGCCACGCTTGAATTTCTGAGCCACAGAAACTGTGTGAGATAATACATGTTTGGTGTTGTTTTAAGATGTAAATTTGGGGGTAATTTGTTAAGCAGCAGTAGATAACTAATAATAGATAAGGAATACCGTGACCACGACTGGCCAACAACGATGGAGACTCCCATTTACCATTGCTTGGAAATAGCTTTGGTTTTTCTCTTCTCTAAAATTCTGTTACGTGCAGCTGAACTGAGATCCAAAGAAAAGTCTACCTCTTGCTTCTGCTCTGTACCGAGCTTGCACATGGTGCCTCCTGTCCAGCCATGTTTACCGTCACTTATTCCTTCTGACAATGAGAGGGTTACAGGCTTTCATGAAGGCAAAGACTCTGTAGCCGAGAGAAATTCAGAGCCTTCTGAGAGCAGGTCGGTCTGAGGATGTGATCTGAAATTCTGAATTCCTAACGTTAAATGACCTCCTGTTCCCATTCTGTTCTTAAAAGGGTCTCAAAGCAGCTGCTGTCTCTCAGCTCTACCCTGAGATTTTATGGTTTTCCTGGGCCCCTAACTGGGTCCGCGGTAAATTCAGAGTTATGGTTACAGTTGTTAATGATTTTTTCCTAACAACTTCAAAATATATTTTAGTCATTTTTCTTGTTAATTAAATTTCTTCTGATGTTAGCAGAAGCCGGTTGCATCAAAAAGTTCCTTGAACTGTTAGTCCCGCTTTTTGCCTTCATTCAGAGGACTTGCTGAGAAGGTTGCTATGATGCTGTTAGTTCCACAGATTAGGGAGCAAAGAGCTAGTGGAAAGAGCATAGAGACCGAGTGAGGAGAATTCAGCTCGTTTTCTGTATTTACACAGACACACTCGCTCACTTTTTTTTATTTCCCAATTATTTTCTTGTCATCAATGGAAGTTTCTTATTAGGGTTTGGGCAAGCATGCTGAAAATTAATTTGGTTTCCACTATGTTCTGCTGTGTCAGCATTTCCATAATTACATCCCACCATTGGCTGTCACCCAGATGATTGCTAAAATTATATATCATGAGATTTAACTACAGACCAGACCACGGTGTTTTTTAATCTTCACTAGAATTCCTTCCAAATAACTAAGGAGCTAATCATCCTAGCCCTGTTTATTCTTTGTCTCTAGTTTGGGCCTTTTCAAGCATTTTTCTTTAAGAGAACAGAAGTTCCTTTACCTTTTAAATTTTCAGGCTGCTTTTGGTTCGTCGTTTTGGGGAAAAGGAACAGAGCTTGCATGTCTTCCATAACTATCAGAAGAGGCTCCATGAGCCAGTCTCACTAATAATTTGCACAATGTTCTAACAAATAGACACATTATTTGCCACATAGCAAATTTAGTAAATATCTACTGTAGTGGGTACCTAAATCTCACACTATCACTTTTTGATTCTAGCTCAGGAATCATATTTTTTAGTATCCACGTCACAAGTAACTCAGATGAAAGCAATTATTGGTAGAGCTGTAAACTAAATACATCAGGAAGGCTAACTGCTGGTTCTAGATCTCTAGCCATGACTTGGGTGAGTCTTGTCACTCTTCAGGTGACAGTCACTCCATCTGTAAGATTGGAGGGTTGGGGGAAATGACCAAAGATCACTTCCTGCTCTATAAGCCTAGAGCCTCTATCACAGCGATAGCAGCTCAGGACACCACATGTTCCTGTGGGCACTTATTCTCCTGGCCACTTTCGTCTCAGTGTTCCTGCTCACTGGCTATTTTATTGTCATCAGTTATGCCTGTTCCTTTTCTTTATGCTATCTCCCTTTCCTTTTTTTTGGATTCCCCATCCTTTCTTTCTCCCTCTAAAGTCTTAACGATGGAAAGGGGACATGATAGAGATTTGCTACCCCTTGATGTAAATGATGTTCTTCTAGCTTCCTTAGAAAACAGACCTGAAAAAGGCCTTCCAGGAAAGTTGTCACCCAATCATTCTTTTTTTATTATTATTATATGAGTTTCAGATGTAGAACACTGTAGTTCAACATCTGTACACACTACAAAGTGATCATCCCCAAAATTCTAGTTACCAACGATCACTCTACAATTGACCCTCTTCCCCTCAGGTAACCACCGATCTGTTCTCTATACCTATGAGTTTGTTTTTGTTTTGTTTTGCTAGTTCTCTTTTGTTTTTTTTTAGATTCCATATATGAGTGAAATCATACAATATTTTTCTTTCTCCTTCTGACTTGTTTCACTTAGCATAATACCCTCAAGGTCCATCCACGTTGTCACAAATAGCAAGATTTCATTATATTTTATAGCTGAGTAGTATTCCATTATATATATATAGCACATCTTTTTTATCCATTTACCCATCAATGGACACTCAAGTTGTTTCCATATCTTGGCTATTGTGAATAATGCTGCAATGAACATAGGGGTGCATATGCCTTTTTGAATTAGTCTTTTTGTATTCTTTGGATAAATACCCACAAGTGGAATTGTTGGATCCTACAGTAGTTCTATTCTTAATTTTTTGAAAAATCTCCTCAGTGTTTTCCATAGTGGCTGCACCAATTTACAGTCTCACCGACAGTGCACAAGGATTCCCTTTTCTCCACATCCTCTCCAACTCTTGTTATTTCTTTGTCTTTTTCATAATAGCCATTCTAACAGGTGTGAGGTGATCACATTGTGGTTTTGATTTGCATTTCCTTGATCATTAGTGATGTTGAACATCTTTTCATGTGCCCGTTGGCCATCTGTATGTCTTGTTTCACCCAGTCATTATTTATGTGCATATCATTTCTTTCTGGAATGTTCTCTTTTAATTATTTGGTTATGTATTGATTTTAGGTCTCTGTCACCAGAAAGTACTCTTCATGAAAACAGCCATCTGTGTGCCTTATTCCCTGCTTCAGCCCCAGCACCTAGGCCATTGATAGGCAAAATAATAACTGTGTTTGTTTGTATCAACTTATATGCTCAGTATGCTAAATTAATTAATTAAACCAGAATCCTTTCAAGAAAATCTGGCTTTTGAGGGAAGTATGCCCCAAAGACATCAGAACTATTTAGAAATAGCAGCGGTTCAGAAAACACTTAATGTAGTCACATTATATTGTCTCCAGTGTGATACGAGGCAGAAAATGGAAAAGAAAGAAAAAAATTCTTAGACAGAGGAGTGTCTCGTAAACCTCCCTAAATAGTTCACAGCTGTGTGGCATGTGGTATGACTGGATAAACAAACTTAACAAGCACATTTGGGTTGGACAATTCTGGATATAATTGTGTTGTACATCTCTTTCTGTGGTCAGAGACAAAGTAAAAATCTTAGTGGCTCAATTCTTAACGACTGTGCTATCCTAGGTTATGGAACTTCTTCGTTAATTTGAGTTCTATAACTATAGGCTTTACGGGTCAAACTAAACTTGTTTTTCAAGTAGGAGCTGTTTCTGAGAAGAAATATTAAATGAAAGGGAGGGAATATAAATGAAATTTAAAAAAATTAAAATTCATGACTTGAGGGCTAGTTCTACTTTGTGATTTGGTTTAAAGGAAAGAATGAAGTCTTCAATTTCAGTAATTAAATTATGTCTGTGTATTCAACCAGTGTTTTGAAACTATGTTGCTTATTTATTAATTAAAAGGTCCTTTGAGACCATTATGCAAGGAAATATAAATTTAAAATGTTAAAAGGGTTGATAAAAGCTCAATTATTTGTACTCCTTTTATGTGAACTTAAAAATTTTAAATTATGTTTCAGTCAAGTTTTGCTTTTCCATAAAAAAGAACTATCCTGAAGTACTTAATTTATAAAACTGAAAAGTCAAAGTGAAATTGTTTTGAGGCTTGCTATTTCATGACAAGCAAATAATAAGTATGAATTATGACATTGTTAACAATACAGTGGCACTATTAAATTAATGTTTCTATTTTTATAACTAAAACTTTAGTTGTAAATTACTGCAAGCAGATGTTTAGGAATATATTTTAATGTTTCTTCTAGTATTTTTTTAAAAAGTTACATAGATATTTAATTGAATGGAATTGGCAGTCAACATACTTTTTTGATGAATGTGAAAGGAATTTGGAGTTGAGTAAATGTGATCTGAAAATCTAAGTAATGTTAATGAAACTCAGTGACAGATAGTAACAAATTTAATATGCATATAATACTCTAAATACGGAAGATAGCTTAAAGTCCCTATGTGACACAAGAAAATTCCTTTACCACAAAAAGTTAATTTTTTAATTTTAAAGGTTATTCATACTCAGTGTACAAAATTGTAAAAACAACAAAAAATAAAAGGGAGAAGAAAGTAACCCATAGTGAACCCATAGTATTTTATTTGTGTTGTTTCTATATCTTTTAAAGCATAGTTAAGATCCTATAGAATACATATATTTATATACTGGCTTTGAGAAGGAAACTTAAAATTTGCTTTTTCCCAATTATAAGTCATATGTTTGTTGTAGTAAATTTTAAACATAAAAAAAAATTAAAAGAAAGAAAAAAAGAACTACCTAGTATCTCATTACCCATGGAACACTAGTTGAGCCCAGATAGACATTGGGATTTAATATTGATATAAGTGGCAATGTAATCAGTAGGTAAAAGATGGACTATTTAATAAACAATGTTGAATAAACAGAAAAAATATATGGAATTTATACCTTACCGTATGCACCAAGATAAATTTCAGTTAAATGAAAGATAAAAAGTAAAAAAAAAAAAAGTACTAGAATAAAACAAATGGGAGAATTCTTTTATAATATTAGAGAAGGAAAGACTTTTTAAACTATGACTCAAATCCAGCTTTCTCTCTCTCTCTATATATATATTTCTGCATGTTAAAACAGAACCTAAACATCTGAAACCTTAAGAAAAGTCAAAAGAAAAATGGCAAACCAGAAAACAATACTTGCAACTCATATCATAGAATAGACAAAGGGCCAATCTCCCTAATATACACAGAGCTGCTAGGAATTAATAGGAAAAGTAACAACTCGTTACAAAAGTGGACAAAGGGTATGAACACTCAGTCCACATAAAGATAAATAAAAATGGTTCTTACATGCATGAAAAGATACTCAAATTCACTTATAATAAGATAAATTCAAATTAGAACTACACTGAGGTATGATTTTTTACCTAGAAGTCTGGCAAAAATCCAAATTTGATGGCACATTCTGTTGGTGAGGCTTTGGGGAATTGGGTACTCCCATACATTGCTGGTAGAAGTCACAAATTGTACAAACACTATGCAATACAATTTGATAATGCATATCAAAGTCACAAACACATATATCCCTTTACCCAGTAATCCCAATTCTGGGAATTTATCCTACAAATATAGTTCCATATGTAGGAAAGATATGTATGTATGTATGTATGTATCTATCTGCCTACCTACCTATCTATACACACACACACACACACACACACAGAAACACAAGATTCTCTCTGCGTAATTCTTGGGAATATCAAAATATTGAAAACAACTTCGGTGTCCATCAGTGGCAGACTGGTTTAATAATTTATGGTGCATCAATAAAATGGAATACTATGGAGCTATAAAAAAGCCATAAAAAATAATGAAAAATATCTCTGTGAAATGAGAAGAGTGAAAAATAATAATTAAAAATCTCTCATGATAAATTTTAAGTGAACAAAAGTGAAAAAAATGCAGAAATTGGCATTTGTGGTGAAACCTGGGAATAAAGACTTGATTTTATATCACAAGCTTAAGGAATTAATTTTGAGCATACATCTTCTAGGAGTTTTTTCAAGATGGATACATGGGTAATACATTCTGTAGGACTTTGATTCAAATTTGCACATGGGTGAAGCTAGTTCTGCTCTCCTCATACTTGAAAGCTCTCCCCATACTTGAAAGAAAATTTGGCTATGTACAAATGTCCAGGGATACGATTTCCTCCTCAAATTTGCAGACATTGTTTCATTTTTTCATTTTCTTCTGACATGTATTGCAGAGGAGAAATCTGAGGACTGCTTCATTTTACTATATTGTAGATCTCTTTTGGTTCTTAAATTTCTGGGCTTTTATTTTATTCTTATGATTAAAATGTTTGTTACATTTAGTCCAGGTACAAATCTCTTTTTCAATGATTTTGCATAGAATCTGGTGAACTCTTTCGATCAGCACAGTCAGGTCATTTATTTTTCTTTTTCCTCTAAATTGAAGTAAGTTGAAGTTTTTAAGTTACATCTTTAGATATTCCCTTTCTAATAGTTCATGTTTCCTCCACAGGAACACTTATGATTCTAAGCTTAAATTTCTATTTTTGTCATGTATGTCTCATCTCCTCCCTCACATTTTTTGATCTCCACCTCAGGAATTCAATTTTGACAGTGTCAATTTTGCTTTTTACCAAATTCTAATGTGGATATAATTTTGCTGTTATACCTTAAGATTTCTTGCAAAGTGTGTATAAACTACCCATTGCAAAATAATAATAATCTAATAACTAGGAATAGTAGGAGCAATAGGATAGTAAAGTAATAGAATACAATAGGTGATATTTACAAGAAATTATTTAAGATGGGGTGAGCAGTGTAATAAACCCTTTATATATTATTTTATTTAGACCTTAATATGAACCCCCTAAGAAGACATGAAAGTCACAATTGTACAGGAGAGGAAACTGAGACAACAAAAGGCTAAGTATTTGTTTAAAATTATATGACTAGCAGATGGAGGAGCTGGGAATTAAAAACAGATCTGATGACTCCAGAGCTAGGCCATTGTTTGCCCCATGGAGTCTTTTTGGGTCATTTTTGGCAAATCCTTCCTTCAGAGTCCAGAAGTTCTCTGAATCCCTCCTCATGTAACCCTTCTTGAGTGCCTGATACAGTGTGGGCAGATTGTGCCTCAAATAGATGAGCGAAGGAATCGTTGTGCCTCTCACAGCATATCCTGGCATAGGGCAGGTCAGGCCAGAAAACCAATATAGTAGTCGTGTGTAGACCCTACTTCAGATGGTGCAAAAATGACTCTAGGTTGTTGAAAGAGGAATCCAAATGAAAAAAAAATTACTATTTCTGTGATGAAACAGACAGGAAACATTTAGTGGTAGAGTTAAACAGGAGAATATTTATGTCCTCCAAGGTCAAGTTAAAGTCCCACCTCCTCAACGAAGCCTTTCCTGCTAGCCCGCAATCATTTTCTTCTCTGCTTTCAATTACATTTACTGTATGTTAGTGTCCCCTTTTTTTTTTTTAATTTTCTGTTTATTGCAGTAACATTGGTTTATAACATTGTAAAAATTTCAGGTGTACATCGTTATACTTCTATTTCTACATAGATTACATCATGTTCACCACCCAAATACTAATTACAACCCATCACCACACACATGTACCGAATTATCCCTTTCACCCTCCTCCCTCCCCCCTTCGCCTCTGGTAACCACCAATCCAATCTCTGTCTCTATGTGTTTGTTTTTTACATTCTGTCATACAAAATCTTGTTGAAATTTTTAAATGTTTATAAATTGTCTGCTGAATAAGCCAAGCTTCTTGAGGGACAAGTACTCTTTCTTATCTTTCTTTTTATCATCCTAGTATTTGCTAGGTGATTGGCTTATGGAACACCACCCAAAGAAGTTTAATTGGACTGAAATGATGTAAGAATAGTAAGTGATCATTAGTAGCTTTGTAAGGATGATCACAGTAGGATTCACAAGCTATACTTTTTCTTTCTATGAATTCAACTGAAGAACCGCATTGAAACTTTTATTCATCATGATCCAGGCAGAAACAGAAAGTTCTCTCAGAGAGATGATTAGAGAGATTTAAATGAAGGGAATATTTACAGAGGTGTGGCAGGGTTAAGACCAGCAAGGAATGGTGTAGCACGCCAGGGGCAGCAATGCCATTACCACCCCAAAGCCTGAAGGGGTCAAAGCATGGCAGTGATACTGAGTGTCATGAGAACTAAGTAGTGGCACATGGACCAACTAACAGAGCTGTGATCGTAGGTAGAGGAATTGATTTACAACCAAAACACACTGTATCTTTCTCTCTCTCTGGCTCTCTCTCTGGCTTTCTATCTCTCTCCCTCCCTTCCCCTCTTTCCACCCTCCTGCTCCCTGATATCTACCTGGTTCCTCCCATCAGATGAACTCAATGGGGAGTAGTAAGGCGAGAGAGCTCAGATGACGCAGTCCATTGATGTCAGCCTGCTGGGGCATAGATCACCGTGGAGAAGAGCAGAGAATAGATCTAGAAGGACAAAGGGAGGATAATCAGCACAGGACTCCTTCCTGTTTTCTTTGGATATTACTATTTGTAAAACTTGTTGCTGTATGTTACTATTTTTACCAAATAATATAGGGATGGTCACCAGATGCAAAATAATTATTATCTATCACCAAATAATAATGTATGTAATTAAGTCATTTGTTTCCTATGTGGCATTTTTTTAGTTTTTCTCAAAATCACCTTATATTATTCCAGTGATTTTATATTCTTATTCAAGTTGCTATAAACTATTAACCTAACAATGGTGAAAAATAGAACTTACTCTTGTTTTAATGTACGGTTTTTAATGTTAACCTTTACTTCTTATTGAAGTCTATAATTTATCTCCACTTGGTATGTTCTTCTTCAGGACTATTTTGATCCTTCATTTTTTCAGACCACAACTACATATTTACTTTAATTATTTAAAACATATAGGAAAATACATCAAGTAGTTTCAAGAAAAATACTCCTTATGAGAAATGTAGAAATGTAAGAGTACACTTCTTACTTGTGGGCAAATTTATTAACACTGGTTAACCCCCAGAAACTGGCAAGAAATCACAATAGCCTTGAGAAAGAGGCTGAAGACATCATCTTCCTGTTATAAATACAAAAATAAACTCCTGAAATGATCGACAGGACCAAGGGTCCTTGACTCACCGTTTTAGCACCCCCTGTTCACATGCAAACGCATTTGACAGTCTAGATTCAGTGTAAATTTAACTTACCCCCCTAAGAGTCACATTTCCTATTTTAATTGATATGTTCGAAGAATTCAGTCATTTCTACACTGATATAATGACTGGCTACCACAATATTTGAATCTGCCTTTCATTACATTATCCAAGTAGCTGGTATAACGCTATTTATTGGGATGGAGAAGAGCGGGGAAGAGAAGATCTAGAGAGAAAAAAATTCAAGAGTTTAGTTCTCACTTGTTGAAACAAAGAGGCCTATTCACCTTCCAGGGAGTAATTGAGTCTGGAGTTCACAGGAGAGGCCTGGACTGGGGACACAAAGAGGGGAGTTGTCATTGTGGAAGGTGCTTAAAGCCATGAGCCTGAATGAGATCACCAGGGAGGAAGTAGGGTTAGGGATGGAGTATTGAACGGCTCTTCATGAATTACAAGGCATTTTGAGAGAAAGGGAGCTTTCCAGATGTTAAAATGTATTTTTTAAACAATAATGATTAAAACAATGTGATATTGAATTGCACTAGAGATCAATGATAAAGAGTCCAGAAAGAGACTCAACCATATCTGGGAATTAATGCGTGATAAATGTAACATTTCCAATCTGCAGAGCAGGTATAGATTATTCAACAGAACATAATCAGCATGGGATTGCCTCTCCATTTTCTTTGGATATTACTATTTTTAAAACTTGTTGCTATTTTGACTATTTCAACAAAATGAATAGCTAAAAGCCTGGAAAAATGTTAGATCTTATTTTTAATCTATAAGGAATTATTTTTGATATAATTTATGAAAAAAATAAATTAGTACACAAGTAAAAATTTTTTATGTAATTCTGGGATAATGAAGGTATATCTAAGCATAGCATATACGATAGGAAACATATTTAAAAGTTTCTAAAGAAAAAATAATGCAATAAAACAGCAAAAAAATGACACACTAGGAAAAATATTTTCAACAAAACTGACAGAGGTTGTTTTCTTAATTTTTTACAAATCGGGGGTTATTAAACAAATGAATACATCCATAGAAATATAAAGGTTATGTCAAACAACAAAAAAAATTGTGAAAAACATAAATGACAACTTGCAAAACAATGCTTGATATATTTAATTATAAAAACAAACTAAAACAACAGTGAAATACCATTTTTCATATTATCAGACAGGCAAAGATATTACTCAAAACTTATATTATTAATGGAGGTCACTTTGATGATATATATCAAAAGTCCTAATACTGGCTACGGCAGATAGTGTTTTCCAAAGATAGCAGCAGGAATATATAACGCATGCCACATGTTTTTTCTTATAAATACAACATCAACACACCTCCATTGAGAGATGGGATCTATATCCCCTCCCCTAGAATGGCAGTGATACTTGTAACTGCTTCAATTAATAGAATGTTGCAGAAGTGATACATGTGACTTCCAAGAATAGGTCATAAATTGCAGTACCGTTTCACCTAGAGTTCTCTTTCTCTGTGTCTGTCTGTCTTTCTCGCAATGCTTTCTGTGGAAATCCAGCCACCATCATGTAAGGAAGCTAGGCCCTCAGCTGATGCCTAGCATTAACCACCAGACAACTAGAAATATGAGTGAAGGACCAAACCTTCAGATGATTCCAGCCCCTAGACTTTCAGTCTTCCAGCTGACATCCAATATCATAGAGCACAGACAAGCCATCCCTGGTGTGTCTGAATTTCTCACCCATGGAAACCACAGATGATAATTAATGATTATTGTCGTTTCAAGCCACTAAATTTTGGGGTGATTTCTTAACGCAGTAACAGGTCACTAATACACTGGCTTTCAGCATCATAGAGCAAAAACCTGAATCCAGGGCATATCTGCTAACTAATTTATCTTGAGGAAGCACTCAGACAAGTGCACAAGTATTTATGTACAGGGAAGTTGATTACAGCTTCCAATTTTTCACTCTTATAAGCAAGATAATGTCAAACAATTGCTTAAATAAATGGTGATGTATCCACACTACAGAATATGCAACCATTTAAAATATGTAGTACATGTGTATTTGACATAGGAGTTCTTCAATTTATATTACTAGGTAAAAAATTAGGTTTCAAAATATTTTACATGTAGAATTCCTTTCTTTTGGGAATTTTTTTCCCTTTATCTAGGCATAGACAAGTCTTAAAAAATATCATCAAAATTATAATGGTGGATATCTTTCATAATCAAGTAAAACAAGCTATGTCTATTTTGGAAATTAGAAAGAAAAAAACTTAAATCACTTATGACATTGTCTCTTCTAATACTCACAGATTCTGTGAGGTAGGTGTGATTAGTGCTCTTGTTTTTAAAGAGATGAAGTGCACATGTTAAATTTTGAAAAAACTACCCTTGTCTTCCCATTCCTCCTATACCTCCTTTCCTATTCCTGATGAAACTGACAAGTGTCCTTCTTGTCCTTAAGGAATGTCTAGGGAGGTGGGGATAATAACTTATTTTAAAGAATGTCCATAGATACTACCCGAAAATAAATGAGTCATTATATTACTGCACATCAAAAAGACCCTGGATAATATTATTATGCAGACTTTTATAAATGGGTAGAATAGCTCAGAAACTCTAACTGGCTTGTCCATTATCAGTCAAAAATTATTTGAAAACAAGCTAGATATGCCAACTCCAAAATTTATGATCTTTGCACTATGCTAAGAAGCAGTGCAAACCACTTCAAATTTTTATTGTATTATGCAAATTCTAGGTGTTTTAGGTATTTTGCAAAGAGAATTATACATTAATATTGCCCTAGACATCATAGTCTATGTAAATTAATACTCATTTACTTCATTTAAACAGAACTATGAAGGTAAAAAAAATAATGAATATTACATATTGAATTTCACAAGTAGATTATTATTGAGATGTATGTAAAAAAATAAGATAAAAGTTAAAGTGTATACTTTAAATGTATTTTAATTCTGTACCAAGAGAATCCACTTATTTATAGGACTATATCTATGCTGTTTGTTGAATACATTCTGCCTACTTTCCACAGTCTAAAATATTAACCAAAAGGGGCTTATTTTAAGCCTTAATAATATAGGACTTGTCCAAGACATAATTGTGAATTCAATAAAATTTGTCTTCAGAATTCATCCTTTATTCTTCAGATTTCATTACCTAGACATATGGACAGGTGTCTCTTCTCCCCACAGGAAGGTTGATTCTGGCCATAAAACTACTGTAGTTAAAGTACATTGCCTGGCAACTCTGCATCATTGGCCCAGAAGTAATTAAAAATTTTGACAATTACAGTTTTAAATTTTGACAATTACAGTTTTACAAATTAGTTGTCCTGCCTTAGAGTGTTTGACTGGTTTTTCATCATGTTGCTTCAGGATGCTGCATGGAAGTAAGCCACTGAGACTTTTCATTAATACCCTGGTGACATTTTGCAAAATATTTTCTACCTTTAACATCTAAGTTACATAGAGGTGTGCCATTGATTAGGAAAATGCCTAAGAAATTATCAGCTCTGGTTCACAGTCTGTATAGAGGAGGAAATCGAAGCTCAGAGAATATAATTACCCAAGGATCAAAAACTAAATATTAGAGCCAGAATTAGAAACCTGATTTCCTAAATCTTAGTCTACTGCTTTCTCCCCATGGCTCCACTTCCACTCTCTGGCAATGCTGCATCTGCCCTGTTGGACCAAAGAAAACGAATGACTACTTTTAGTCCTCCAGGACAGTTGTCTGCTGCCTATGGGATCCTCAGAACACAGTGGTTGCTGGCTCTAATTAACAAGACAGTTCTAAATGTGTACTAAAGATGTGCCTCATGCTATAGGTTGCATCCAAAGCCATCATTTAATTGAGTGATTATGGCAATCTTCCTAAATCATTGCAAATTATTAAGCAGCATGTGGTACAATGGCGACCAGGAAGGCTTAGGTGTAATAAATGATTGTCCTTTGAGAGAATCATTTCTTCATAACAGGGAAGTAATTCATTAGGGAAATAAAAGAAACTTCAACTGTAGCAATTACACATATTGAAAAACCTTTTATACATAAAATCCTTTGCTTCTTGTCTGAATTAAAGCAGAAACCAAAGATCCATTTCCCAAAAAGTTATCAAAACTATGCAAATTCACTTGAAATAGAATTGTTCTTTGACTCATTACTTATATTGTGACATAAAAACCGCAATTATTTTCCATGAAGAAGTTTAAATTTCCATCTGAAGTGTATTTATTTAATTCAGATTTTTATGCTTAAATAAAATTCAAAAAACAAACCAACCTAAAAACTCAAAGGAAAACTTAGAAAGTATAATATTATTGGTGTTTAGAGAAACATGATTTAAACCAAAAGTTGAAAATCCAGGTAATTCATAAAACAGAAGAATTTTAAAAATAAATAAGGTATCAGAAATAAGTCTGTAGTTACTGCACCAAAGGTAATAAGCCAAGGACGAGAACGTCAAGAATTTAAGTTCACTTGGCTCTATAGTGACCCTGCAAGCCTCCTGGCTTGAGTAAAACTGACGACAGCCTCCTTTTCCTTTCTTCCTTTTTTAAAAACTCATGTACGGGGCCGGACCCATGGCTTAGCAGTTAAGTGCACGCGCTCCACTACTGGCGGCCCAGGTTCGGATCCCGGGCACGCACCGACGCACCGCTTCTCTGGCCATGCTGAGGCCGCGTCCCACATACAGCAACTAGAAGGACATGCAGCTATGACATACAACTATCTACTGGGGCTTTGGGGAGAAAAAAAAAAAAGGAGGAAGATTGGCAATAGATGTTAGCTCAGAACCGGTCTTTCTCAGCAAAAAAAGAGGAGTATTAGCATGGATATTAGCTCAGGGCTGATCTTCCTCACAAAACAAAACAACAAAAAAAAAAAAACCATGTACATTGTGACTGTCATCTTTTACTTGGTGTACACAACTTTCAAAGCATGTTTTTCATTTTTTGCTCCATGTTAGTTTGTTTTTAATACTTTTTTCTGGGTAATATTTATAAATGGATACACCAATCATTCAAGCTGCATTTTTTGAGTTATTCAGTCATTTCACTATTTTTCAATATTATGAATAAATTTCATTTAAAAGCATTTCTGATAATGTTTGTTAAGTAAGAAGTGGTTTGAGGATACAGTACAATTTAAGGGGATACCAAAGTGGGTAATAATTTAAATCTCCAAAAGAAGAAGAAAGCCCAAAAGTTTACATATTACATGCTCACATTAAAAAAAATGTCTAACATCTGGGAGTCATGATTAGGCATTCAATTAGGCCAAATGAATGTCAAGAATTTCACATGGATTCCATTAATCAGATTTGCTATTACATCATTTGAATTGAAGTCCTTTATTTCTCCACTTCATAAATAATATCTCTTCAAGGACCTGCCTGTGGGTGAAACTAGGACATAGAATTTACATTACTCTGAAGAAACAGATGCAGAAAGGGGCAATGCTTGCGAGGCTCTCAGCTCATCATCCACACTAATGCATTGGGCCAGGAGAAAGTAGGTTGTTTTGAAATGTACAAGTCTCATTTTTTTCTTTAAATATGGATTTTTTTTTCCTGAAAAATGTTTTGTAATTGAAAAGAATTAATTATGACACAAGTCTTGGAAAGATTTCTGAAAACTGAACAATGTAGTTTAGTACTTAATGTAAAACTGTAAAATGGAAAATGAAATAACATAACTCATACAAATATAGAATAAGCACGTCTAATATTTACTGAACTTACTAATGAGGGAATAAACAGGATGATAAAATTGGTTCAAAGAGAATTTGAGGACCTGAGTATTTATAGGAAATGAGGAAAGAAAGTCAAAATAAGATTGCTAGGTTAGATGCAAAACAACATAGTATTCTATAGTCGATAAAACCATAACGTTTATGGTTAACTTTTCTACCAGGAAGAATTCATTTGAATCTCTACCAAATAAAAATATACGGATAACACGAAACTTCACAGAGCCTGGCCCTTAATCAGTAGTTAATAGTCAAATAAACAAAGCTCCATTCCTCTAGATAATCAATCTCTGAGTGGTCCTGTGGATAATGCTCCAATAACATTGAAAGATCATGCAGTCCTGCTTTGTCTTATTCCTAAGTTTTGGATAATTTCTCTTAACACAATTAATATTTAGAATGATAATATTATATGTCTGGCAGGGTCTATAAAGATGTTTATCAAAGGAAACAGACCTACAATTCGTTGGTTGAGTTATACATAGTAATCACTGAGCCATTAATTTGTGTTTTTTAAGGAAAAAAAATCCTATAAAATTGCCCTAAGGCAAATCAAGTGAAGACATCGACCTTCCAGTTTGAAGTAAAAGTATGTTTAAAGGTTCTGAATCATGAAAAATCTTAGTATATTCAGAAAACAGTGAGAGATTCAATGTGACTAAAGTTTAGAGAGCATATATGATTCTAGGAAGCTGGGCTCAAATCGTAGAGGCCTTGCGAGTCCTAATAAGGAATGTGGACTCTTTCCTGACAGTAATAGGGAGCCTAAGGGGGTTTACAGAGCAGGAGTGACATCATCAGCCCGGCTTTAAGGAAGACGCTGATAAGTTCTTTTCACATACAAAATATTTTATTGCCTTTTTATCTGGACTTATCTGTGGCGTTAATAACATGATTTTAGTTGTATAAAATGTTGGTGTGCTGAGCACTGGTAGCCCACGTCCCAAAGGCGTGATATAGGTGAAGAGGAAGTTAAGAATGTCCCTTCCCTGTCAGTGTGAATCTGACAGTGTCAATCCTTCCTTACCACTAACTGTGACTGTAATCATTAATGTGGGGTAGGTGGATGGAGGTGGTGAGGGAATTTTTTTATTAAGATCTAATACATATATGATAGAATTCACTATTTTACAGTGTACCATTCGGTTATATTTTTTCATATATTCACAAGATTGTTCGCCCATCATCACTAATTCGAGAATATTTCATCAGCCCAAAAAGAAACCCCAAACCCAGAAGCAGTCACTTCCCATTTCCCTCTCCAGCCCTTGGCAACCGCTAATTAATTTTCTGTCTCTATAGATTTGCCTATTCTGGATATTTTATTTAAATGAAATCATATAATATGTGGCCTTTTGTGTCTGGTTTCTTTCACTTAGCATAATGTTTTTAAAGTTCATCCATGTTAAAGCATGAGTTAGCACTTTCATTTTTATGGCTGTTTTCCAAAGTAGCTGCATCATTTTACATTCCCACCAGCAATGTATAGGGTTCCAATTTCTCCACATCCCTGCCATCACTTGTTATTGTCCAACTTTTTGATTACTGTCGTGCTAGTGGGTGTGAGGTGGTATCTCATTTTACTTTTGATTTGTATTTCCCCTGATGCCTGATGACATTGGACATCTTTTCATGCGCTTCTCGGCCATTTGTATATCTTCTTTGGAGAAATGTCTATTCACATCATTTCCCCTTTTATTAGTTGTGTGGTTTTTAAAAAATAGTTGAGTAGTAATAGTTTTCTGGGTACTGGATACTAGACTCTTATCAGATAGATGATTTGCTGATATTTTCTCTCACTGTGTGTTGTCTTAAAAAAAAAGTTGGTGGGGGCTGGCCCAGTGGCATAGTTCACATGCTCCACTTTGGCGGCCCAGGGTTTGGATCCCATATAAAGTAGAGGAAGGTGGGCACGGATAGTTAGCCCAGGGCCAATCTTCCTCAGCAGAAAGAGAAGGATTGGCAACAGATGTTAGCTCAGGGCTAAGCTTCCACACACACACACACAAAAATTGCTTCTTAATGCCAACCCTACTGGCACAATTTCAAGGCCTGAATAGTCTTGTCCTATGTTAAGCTTGCAACAATATTGTTCTCCGTTTCTCAGAGTGGAGCCACCCTCCCAGTTAGGCGAGCCTTCTGCCCACGTCTCTACCTCGCTGCTCCCACCTCCCATTCACACCCATGCGGCAGCTTATTGCTTCAGTGTAAGGTGCTGGCTGGAGACTGCTATGCTGGTGCCACCACTGCTCTCGAGGCGGAGGAACATATGGGCCTGAGGGATCATCTGTTACAGGGCCATAGCAGGGACAGATTATTGTCTTGCCCACATTTGGGCCACTGATTTCTAGTCCAAAGATTTTTTTTTCCCTAAAGGGACAGAATGGAAAATTTTCCCAGTTTGTTTAGATTACATAGAGCCTGGAGTGACCATCAGAATAAAAGTCAGAAAGGACAAGTGTAGCAAGGCTAATCTAGCCCTGATGCCGCACTGATCAGTGAAGCCCGTGACAAGAGAAATTTGTGACCAGTGATATCACCATGTCGCAGGTCCGCCATCTAAGGGGAAGGTGCCTTGTCTGGAAGATTCCAGACCTTGTCCACATGGACAAGAAGCCATAGAGAAAGTGCACATTTAAGAACTAAAAGAAAAGATAGTTTTGAAGAGAAAGGAGAAAAGTTAAATGTGGTTCATGGTTTCCACATCATTGATGAATCTGAGCCTGGTGCCAAGTGCAAACCAGAAGACCTCTCTCCTACTTATCTGCTTCATATAGTAATTAGTTATTGTTTTACTCAAGTTGATAGTTTTATAAAACAGGATATATTGTCCCATGTCATTTTGACTAATTTGGTTGTTTCCAAGGTCCTCAGTTTAAAAAGAAATTACCTCCTTTATAATAAAACAGAAGTATCAAAACCTGAATGTCTTCAACTGACCGTTTGCTACAATTTTACTACCCAACCAACAATTCCCATTGCGTTGGGTTTACTTGGGAACCATCTCTCCACATTCTATCATATTGATCCTCAATCTTAATCATTTAGATATCGTAGGGTCACCATATTTAAATGGTCCCTGTAGCAGGGATTTTTCCCTACGTCTTTTGAAAGGTGGGTAAATATTCGATTGATATCTAACAGGAAGTTCCTCTGATTTCATTGCAGAAATAAGACATTACATGTACACAATTTTAATCTACGGTAGAAAATACTAATCACTCATTTAGTACTTTAATTCAAAGATTATGTAAATAATGTTATCCTTAAAAAATACTGAAAAAAATATCAAACACTCAAAATAAATGAAAACAAATTTCTGCTTTTAAACTTTTATGGAAAATACACTTTTAAGGAAGTGTGAAAATTTGAACAATTTGTTATCAGTGAAAATGAATTACATAGTAATGTCATGATAAACAAAGTTTACTAAGAAGCCAAAATCTAGCAATTTCTAAAAATGATAGGATAAAGATTTGTCTGAAAGTCCATGTGCTGTCACATGGTATTAGATCTTATTTTCCAGATGCTAGGCAACATATTCATAAATGCATTTTTGTCTTTTCCCTTGAAAAATAGAAAATTGTTGGAGGCAATATGTTAATTTAATTGCATTTTTTTCTTGTGTCTGATTAATCTTGCATACTCAAAGAGGGAAACAGTTGGGATTACTCTTTGTGCTAAATTGATAATAACTTTAAATAAATCGCTGGTATTGTTTGAATATGGATTTTAAACTCTTGATTGAAAAAGACATTAAAACAGATCTTTAGCTGTCTAATGACAAGGAAACTAATTATCATAGGGGGTTACAGCATTGTAAATACTTAGGAAATATTCTTAACACAATAAACTAGGAAAGTTATTTTTGAGGCAGTGTCTTGGAGGTATTAATATATTTTTTTCAATTATCATCAATAATTTAAGCTGCTTCTGAATGCAAATCTGGCCAATTTTAATGAATTTGTGCAGTTGTTCAAAAATATATCCATAAATGAAATAGTCAGTACCTCTCCTGATTCCCCCCAAAATTCACAAACAGCTGGAAACTAGGCTGGAATGCAACACTACCAGTTAAAGTAAAGAAGTAAGATTTTAAAACAAAGTATTTTGTGTAGAAAACATTATTTGTGCTCATAATTAATAGCTCTAATGTTATCTGCTACATATTCAAAGTGAGCAGAAAGACAAATGTTTCCTCAGAGAACACCCAGCGCAAATATCAGTAAATTGTTTGACCGTGTGACATCCCCAGAGGCGGTTCTGAGAATGAGTGCACGACTGCCTGTGGAGCTCACCAAAAGGCCAGATGTGCTAGAATGTTCCAAGGCTTGGCATCTGGGTCTTGGCAAGCCCCAGAGATAGCCTTGGGTCTTGTGCCTATTGCTAAAGTAGGAAATGAAAGAAAGTTCCACAGTAGAGAGTCTAAATGATTCTGAAGAGACATACAGGAATGAAAAGTAATTCAAAGTAACACTAGTTTTTAGCAAATTATTGGTTTGTCTATACCAATTAAATATACTGGGAGAACATCAAAATAGTTTCAAGCCTTGGGATAATTTTTCATTGACTTTAAGCATGCTCTAAGTTAATTGTTTCAATCAATTTAATTATTTCCCAGTAACTGAGAGTGCACAGCACATCCTTCAGTGGTGAATAACAATAGAAGGAAGGCAGCCATAGTTCTACTCTCAGATTTCACATAGTTTTAGAATGTTTTAAACTATGCTCCATCACATTTCTATGAAATTTAGAAGTCATAATATGGCTGTTGGAATATAAAAATGAATTGTTTAATGGATCTGATTTTGTAAAGGTATTGTTTTTCTAGGGGCTATAAGTTGTAGATTTATAGGTAGATTCTGAAAAGTAGCACCGTAATAACAAGACTCTTGAGTTACCTTTAACTCATTAATCCCACTTGTTAGGAAGCTACCCAAAGAAACTAATTAGAAATGGACAATGATTTATTTGTAAGGATGTTCATTGTGAAGGTCAGTAAGTAAATACTAACACAAATGTCCAATAATAGGGGATGTTACACACGATAGGGTATTCTGCAGCACAAAAATCATTTTTAAGACTGTCTAATGGCATAGAAAAATGCTAATAATATATTAAAGGCAGGAGACAAAACTATAGTATACACAACAGGACCCAAATTTGCAAAAAAAAAATCAGGCATATACTCACTCAAGACTAGAAAAAAATATTAGCAGTTGTTATGCCTGGATGGTGGATTATGGGTAATTTTTATTTTTCTCTACCTTACTTTGCATTTTTGATATATTTTATAAAGATCACACAATAAACATTTGAAAATATTATGCAAATAGGAACTAAAAAATGTGCTTTGTTATAGCGTTAGCAGAACGTATACGGTTTGAAAAGGCTGAAAACCAACCACAACTTCTTAAACATGAAACATTGGAAATTCTCTAGCTGCTCTTGGGAATGCCACCCAAGTGTTGGGATTTCTGCTTTGTCTTTACTGAGGAAAGAGCAACAAATTCAAAGAGGAATCCTGATCCTACTGCTTTGGTAGAAATCTATATGTGAAATGGAAAAAAAAATCATTTTTAAACTAAAATAACACTTCAGGAGTATATTTAACAGTGTTGCATTAAGAAACAATTTCAAAATAGGCAACAATTTCATGATGATAAGTGATCACTTATTATAAAATTGTTTTTTTCAGCTTATTCCAAATGTTGGATCACTTACAATTTCCTTCCCAAGATATATACCCTGTCCCATTTTCCTACACTTAAGAGTGAAAATTAATCACATTATTATTATTGTTTCTGTTTTTTAGTTAGATATTTTCAATATTCATTTTTTTATTAGCAATTTATTTATTGCCACTGCCTTTTAAGAATATTTATTACTATAGCATGTATTAGATTATATGTATTTCCAAACATACCTGTAATTTGAATATTTTAAGTATTTAATACCAATATCTATATGTTTGCATACAAATTTCGTGTTTAATCCCAAACATAAAACTCTTCTGCTTGTAATACCCTCCTGGCACCTGGCTTAGTATTTCACTTACTTGGGGTTTAATTTTCACTAAATAGATTTTTTTTTAAATTCCAGATAAAATCATTGTAGTCTATGTTAGATGTTCATTTAGCAGTATCTCTGAGAGGTGGGACTGACTTTCAATAGCAGCATCGAGAGAAGAATACATTAAATCAGGTTCTCTCTCTTTCTGAGGATGGCAGCGCGAGCTCAGCTGGGCCCCGTGGTCCTCAGCCCAGCCCTCGGCAAAAGCAGTGAATTCAGCCATAACTACAGCAGAGTCTGATCATTCTCCTGATGAAATTACACTGATCTAATTTGC
Organism: Diceros bicornis minor; assembly: GCF_020826845.1. Classification (NCBI taxonomy): domain Eukaryota; kingdom Metazoa; phylum Chordata; class Mammalia; order Perissodactyla; family Rhinocerotidae; genus Diceros; species Diceros bicornis. Next base: position 61,421,691 of record NC_080749.1, on the reverse strand, counting down.
ACGCTGTGAAGACATTTGGCACTGGCTGGATCTGAGCCTTGACATCTTCATTGGAACTAAAAGTGCACTAAGAACTGACATTACATTTCACATTCTCTTCTGCCAGGCTGTGGCATTTCGTCCTCTTTAAAGGCATTATTTCAAGAACATTTAATTTGGCTTTGATATGTCTGCCATTTTGCTGGGTGGAACACACTGCGCCAGAAAAGCTCAGCTGTAATAAAGTTTGGCACTAACAGCCCACCATATACCTGCACCATCCTGTGCAATTTAATTGGCATTCAGTGGGTTGATAAATGGATTGGCTTAATGAGACAATATACTTGACATATGCAGGACTCCCCTGAGGAATAGGATTCATTTTTTCACTTCACACATCAACATGCTACAGATACCAACACAGTCACCTCCAGCAGTTGTGCTGTAGCCAATGGATGCCGTCCACTGGGCTGACCAATAACATTGTGATCTTCCAACCACCTCCCTCTTTTCCCTCAGCACCGAGCAGAGTACGGTTTTAAAATTTCATTGTCTTTTGTATTTTCCCAGACACAAGGAAGAAGATAGTCCCCATGCTTACTTACATAAATAAGCACAAATCTGTATTTTCCTAGGAGATCAAACAGCCTTGTGGTCTAAACAGATTAGTTTTACTATAAAATATATGTAATAACGAATTCTAGGTATAACTACTGAATATGCAATCATGTAAAGGAGCAAGTGGGTGCCATTCTATCTTTGGAAATGCTAGTTTTAAGAATGCATTAAACAACAGAGATACCATTTTTCACTCTTCAGATTAACAAAGGTTCAAAAGAACCATAATGCTGAGTGTTGGCATGGGAGTGAAAAACAAGTACCTCATGTCTGCTGGTGGGATTCTAAATTGATACAACTTTTCTGGAAGGCAATTGGCAATATGTATCAAAAGCCTTAAAAATGGGCATAGCCTTTCACTAAAGCACTTCCACTTCTGAAAATGTATCCTAAGCAAATAAAGACATGCCAAAGACGAGTATTCAATGATGATCATCACATTGACTATAGCAGAAAAAAATTTAAAACAATTTAGATGTCTAAAACAAAAAAAGGGATTACTTAAAATGTGGAATACCTATATTCTAGAACACTGTACAGCCGTTAAAAGGATGCAGTAGAAATATTTGTCATGAAAAAAATTTTTAGATGTCTTTTATGCGGAAAAAGGATTATAAAACACTAGCTTCATTATTGAAAAGTTTATACATAAATTTAAATTGTGAAAAATTTATATATAAATACATCTATACTCATACTCAAAATGGTCAAAGGACAAATAACAAAATAGTAACAATGCTTACCTCGGAGGTGGGATTAATTAGAGTTTCCTTTTCATTTTTTCTTTATATTTTTCTTATTTTTAAATGAATAATTTATTTAAAGGATTTAATTAAGATGGTATTTTAAACTCAAGGAATTTCTTTCTGACAAAAATGTGATTTTTGGAAATTCTTTTACTGTGTCTTAAGCCAAATCATGCCCAAGTAATTCAATTCTTTCCAAGATTCCAGGTCATTTACGTGTTCAGTTGAATAGCTGTCCAGATAGATAATCTGTCTTAGACAAATGAAGTTTCTTTCTACCTCCAGCTTCCTGGGATTTCTCAGTTCACTAGTAACAGCTGAGTAGTCGAAAGCAGCAGATTTTCAGAACACGATTGACATTCAAAAGACTTCTGGAGTTAACATCTCCTAGTCACAATCCTTATCATATGGAAACTGCTTGGTCTATTCTGTTGTGTGTGTGGTTTTTTTTTTTTTTAACAATGCTGAAGATTTTGAAAAAGGATGCAAAATATAAGGATCTAGATATAAGATTAATATAATCCTATAATAAAAAGATTATTTATTTAGATTTGCTAAGGCCCCATGGGAACCATATTGTGCCTGGCAATAGGGAAGATAGGGTATGTGCCTTCAAGTCTGCCCAGGCAGGTAGGAAAGGAAAAACAATTGGGATGGAATGAAAGTGCTTTAGAAGGGAGATCAGCTTCGGGGAGCCAAAGTGCTCCATAACGACCAATTGGAGGGCTTGGCGAGCACTGCAACCCAGGCAAGATGAGGCGCCATGTGAACAGCGTACAGGGCAGCTGCACCGCTCACAGCTTAGCTGTCCTCTGTGCCTCGATGCTACCTGATGTGGCTTCCTTCCTGCCTCTGAGGTGGGGAGGATGCCCATGAGCCACTGCTCCTCATTTCAACTGGGTGCCAGTTTGATGTTCCCCATTCTGCTCCAAAGGAAGTTCCAACACACAAATAAGCTCAAGGAAATGAAAGAATGAACCGGTGTGCGACAGTTTCTAATTACTGCATAAAAACAACATATGGAAACTTCATTGTCCATTTCATCTCTCAACATGTACCATCAAGTCAGACTTCTTTTACTCAGTCACTCTCTTGAGCATTTGGACCTGATTTACTTCCATAAGAAAGTTTAAAAAAAATACTTTCTGGTGAGATAACAGTATTTTTTTATTTTAAACATCCTGATCCTGGGGAGGTTTTGATAACCTTTCTCTATTTTTCATTTGAGTTTTCTCATTGTACTTCAGACAGTTAATTCTATTCCATAGTGTTGTTCAAGGCTGGATTGAAGTTGTCCATTCTTCAAAAAGTTTAAATTAACTATCTCTAAGTACCTTTTATACATGCTTGAATGGGTCTCTAATCAGTTATTAGAGGAGGCAGGGGGACTAATTCAGCATTTGTAGCCTACTTAAATCTTCTAAAGTTAGCATATGAACAGGAGGTCGAAAAATAAAAATCAAGCAGACATGTTTGGTGACCTAAAAAATAATGAAAAAACAAAGTTAGTGAAAACAACGTCTCGAGGTAGAATGGCTAGCTGGAAAGTCAGGAGACCTAGAGTCTGGGCCATGTTTTGCCACAATTATTACCTGCGTGACCCTAAGCAAGTTCACTTTCCTTATCTTCTGCTTTAAAACAGGATTTAGGCTATAAGATTTCTAAGATTCCTTTCCTCTTTCCTGCATTCTCAGACTATATAGAATGATTTAAGTACTATTTGTTCTGTATATGGGCAAAACACTGCTTACCAAAGGTTGCTTGCATTTAAATGCTAACCTTGGAGAAAAGTTTAAAAGTTGAGGCAAAACCAAAGAAGCAAAGCATACATCAAGTGCCCATTTGCTAAAAGCAAAACCATCCAGTTTCTCCTCTCATCCCCCCTGGCCACAGAAGCAGAGTCAGTTAATGAATCAGAAAAAAGCTGGTTACCAGATGTCCTGGCTTATTAACACGCACATCGCATTCTGTAATGGCATTCATGGAGCAAGCTGTGTGGAACTGCGAGATGGCAAAGGGAAAGTTCTCCTCTCAGATGAGCTTCAAAATGGGGGTGTGCTTTGGTAAATTTCAGGAATGGTTGCTGCACAAGTTCATTTAAGCCGTTGTCAGGCATTCTACCTGGTGGACGCTTCCCTGGGTTACAAAGAACCCCTTCTTCAAGGTCATAGGATATCACGCCTCTCTCAGCCCTTCCTCCTCCCTCTAATCTGTGCAGAATTGCCAACATGAACTCTTATATGTGGAAAGAAAGACAACGATAATAAACTTTGGAGCAATGCAAAGGAAAAGCCAATTCTGTTTGATTGGTTTTCACCACAGCTAATTTTAAAGCTACCCATTGTTCAGCTCTGCAGTCTAATTTTATGTTAATATCCTGAAAGTTGTCAAATCTTGGCAAAACCTATGCATAAATTACACAGAAAGTAGCTCACAGGAGGGGGAAAAGTAATGACTGTCATGGTTAGCCAAACCCATTAATAGTCTGACAAGCAATAACCCAGGAGCTCTGGTCAACTGCTGCAGACATCTGTGAAACTTTTGCAATTAATATTTTTTTTCCTTTTTTTTGTTGGAAGAGGTATCAGCTGTGAAATAGCATGCAACTTACTGATCGTTGCCAGCTCTGCCGGTAAGCGTTGGGTTTATCATCTCTCTTGGTTGATCATTGCCCTACTTTTCACAAAAAGCAACTTTTTTTTTTTTTTAAAGTAATGCCATGTTTGTCAACACAGAGATTTATAGTTTCCAGAAAATAGGTACCCATGGTGTGTGCCTACTTAAATGATAAAAAATAAGATGCTTAAATTTCTAATTCCTTACTGATTTTTTCTCTGTGAGGTTGGGAAGAAATAAAGATGGAGAGACCCAACATCTCTCTTTCAGGCTACACCCTAGGTCCTCGGCTTGCTGGGAGATCATCTTATTGTGCCTTTTTCTACCTTTTCTACGTCATTCCAGTACACTTTTTCTACAGGTAAGGGCTTCAGGGTAAAATAAATGTATCTGATTGGTCAGTGTCTGTGCCCTGGTGGAGGTTAAAACATTTGAATATCATTCTCTATATACGTATATATATAATGTACATACATACATAATCTATTGCTCATTTTCGCGAGAATATTGCTGGTAGAATTAATTGAGTTTCCAAGCCTTCCATATAAAGGCTACTCAGTTTTTCCCCACAGCTGTTATAGCTGATGCATGTAGCATAGTGCCTGGCACTGAGTAGATACTCAAAAATATTTGCTGAATGAATGGATGGGTGGGTGGATGGATGGATGGATGTTAGCAGGGCATATTCCCATTTATGACCTTGCTATTGTAACTCCATTTGTTGATTTTATGCAGAACTTACTTGTTGCTAAAAGTTATTGCCTGCATGTAGCATTTTCTTGGAGAATGCTAATAGAAGACTTGTTCTTCTTAAAGCTTGTAGGAATTTGCAATCCTGTCTTCTAGAATCATTTGGTAAACAAACTCTGTCTGAACTCCTGCTTTGTGCCAGGTCCTGTGCTTGGAGGTGGGGATAAGAAGATGAACAAAACACAGTTTTTTCTATCACAGAGCTCACAGAACGTTCAGAGGCAGCCATGTAGAAAGGTGATTCCGACGAAAAATGGCAAATGCCATAATATAGTTCAGACTTAAAGGAGCAGCACACTCTACGTGGTATCGCAGAGGAAAGTGTCACGGTAAAGACATTTGGGTTGGGTCTTGGTAAAAAACGGCCTTCAGAGAGAATGAGGAATGGCTTTCAAGGCTCGAGGTCTGCATGTGTAGAGATATAGAGGAGAACGTCAGTGGCTAAAAGCAGAGGGCATGGGAGAATGTGTCTGGAGATAAGGCTGGAAAGATGAACTGAGGGAGGATAAGAAATGGCCTTGGGGCCGGCCCGGTGGCTTAGCGGTTAAGTGTGCGTGCTCCTCTATTGGTGGCCTGGGGTTCGGATCCCGGGCACGCACCCATGCACGGCTTCTCCGGCCGTGCTGAGGCCACGTCCCACATACAGCAACTAGAAGGATGTGCAACTATGACATACATCTACTGGGGCTTTGGGGAAGAAAAAAAGGAGGAGGATTGGCAATAGATAGCTCAGAGCCGGTCTTCCTCAGCAAAAAAAAAGAGGAGGATTAGCATGGATGTTAGCTCAGGGCTGATCTTCCTCACAAAAAAAAAAAAAGAAGAAGTGGGCTTGGTGCCATACTAGTGACTGCAGAGTTTACTCTGCATTTAATTGGGGGATGAATGGAAGCCTTTAACCAGAGAAACAACTCTGTAGGTACTACCTGTGATGGCTAGTAGTTGGGGGGTGGGGGGAGGAGAAAGGGAGTGCAGAATCATGATAGGAAGGGCAGTGAGAATGTTATTTCAATAGCCTTATAGAGAGACAATGAGAAAAGAGAAGAAGCAACAGATTTTGAAGACATCTCTGCAGCAGAACTGTCATGATTGGGTGATGGATTGCATGTGGGTGTAAAAAAGATATGATAGAGGATGATTCCCAGCTTTGTGTAAATGGTGAAGACTTTAATTAAGACAGGGACACAGAAAGCAGCTGGCTGGGGTAGGTGTAGGAGTGAGGAGACTACAAGGACATAGGGGAAGACAACATGTAAATTTTCTGGAAATCAGTCTTTGGAAAATAATGAGTAGCTCTGCACCAAACCATTTCCAACTATCACTGATAAGGCCAACAAACAAAAGAGAACAAAACAAAATCTAACAGATGCTTATCAAAGGCAAATGCAATTGGAAAGACTTCCTTTTAAGCAATAATCAGGAGGAAAAATAATTAAAATATACAAATAATAAATTAGCCCTTTGAAGTTAAATAAAAAGAGCTCATTAACAGGAAGCTATTTATAGCTTCTGAGTTCTGAGGTTTCTGAACTGACTATTGAATGAAATGCTCAACCTGACCTGTTTCTTCTTCTTCCCCTAAATATTGTAACATTCACCAAATGAAAATGATATTCATAAAATATAAAACCTCCTAAATAGTCATAGTCTTCAATTTAGCAACACATGTGGATTCCTCTCCAGCCTGTCAGAACAGAACATATTCTGGACAAATCAAGAAAGAAGGAAGTCCCGGAACAACCACATAAATGAACGTCAGTTGTCTGCAAAACAAGTTTTGCTGTCATCTTGGGACACATCATTTTTAGAAACAATGACCCATTTGGCAGCCTCACACATGTTCCCATCTCTGAAAGCGTTCCAACATTCCAGGCCTTATTTTATTTAGGTTTTGGATTTTCTTGAGTATAAATCTTTGGTGAAGCAAGTGTAAAATCTTAATTCCATTCAGTATTACTCGTTCCAGTCACACCATTTTTTTTTCTTATAGTACTACCGACCCTTGCTTCACTGCCCCAGAGACCTTGTCTGGGCACCTCATATCAGATGGCAGCAGTGTGAAATGTCTAATTATTTCACTGTTGAATGTGTACAGCTGTCCTAGATGGTCTGTTTAATAGTGCTGGTTCTCTGGTTTTTGAAAACAGTCTTTGTTACACGAAGGATATGGCTTTCCCATTAGAAATATTTTCATTTTGGCCCAGTCAACATCTGAAGGGCCCTGAATTAGTATTATTCAAAATATAAAGCTCCACTTTCTCAGTTTCCATTGAATTTTTATTGATTACTTGGAGTTTATAAAGGGTAGGGAGGTAGGTGTCCCAGAACCCAGAAAATATTCCACCTGTCTCCAAGCATCTGACAATATCACTCTTCATTGAATTTTGAGATTTCAAATGGTTCTCTTAGCCTACAGTGGAATTTTCCAGAATATGTGAACTCTAAATCAAAAGAAATTTTCTGGTGAATTTCCAGTCTATAGACCTAGGTTGAGAGAGATTCTGGGGAGCTAAATGTTTTCCCTTCTGAAAGGGAGGTCAGACCAAGTTTCAGGGGAAGGAAGTGGGGTCACAGAAGTGACAGTGGTGATCCAGTCTAAGAAGGGCCTTTTGTTGGGAAAGTGCAGGGTGGGGCGCCTCTGGAAGCAAAGGAACCCTGTCTTCAGTGAAGGCCTTTGACTTCTGAACTCACAGTCTCTTCATCCTTTACAGGGTTTTCTTCAATGTCAATTGCTCTTTTGTTCATGTTTGCCTCTTAACCTGATTTCCATTGTGGAGTGATGATTTTTCCCCTCCCCATCTTTTGGATCTTCAGATACAAATAGTCAAAATGATTCCTCCAAGTTCTTTGTAGAAATAGCCTTATAGGCTGCTTTCTTTTTTCATTTCATTCAGGTTCACAGTTTCAGTTCTGGTTGTGTTGCTATGAAATGCATGTAATGCTTGCCAACATTATTATCACCAGAAGTAGCTAAGAATGTGTATATTGTTCTTCATCTTATAAATCACTTTCCCAACATATCTCATTTATTAATTCATAATCCTTGAATAACTGTTAATTTGAGATCATCCAAAGTAATAAATCTAAAAAATTGAATCTATTCTTCCTCAAAAGAGAGTTTACATATTTACATAGGCCAAATAAAAATAACAAAAAGTTAAAATTTCTTCTTGATAATTAAATTAAAAAAATATTTACCACTTCTTCCTCATCCCAAACATCATTTAGGAAAAAACTAGAACTGAAGTCTCTCTTTTCAGATTATATGTACGAATCTAAATGAAGGAACATTTGGTTATGTTTATTTAGCAAAGAAGAATTAAGCTCAATTTTCAGCACTCACGAATATTTAGGAAAAAAATAATTATGGACGGTATTTTGCAACTACATCAATTAATAGGCATTCTTATGTCTATGGATACTTTCAACAAGCCAACGACATAACTCTGTGAGTAAACACATTCTTTTGAAAAATTATTACATTTCAAATAAAAATTGTATAGAATATACTACATTAGAGTGGATATCACTTTTTCTCTTTAGAATGAAAGGGCTAATTTATAACTTGCCAAAGGTCAACAAGGCGAAACGCTCTGAGCAATCTAGGACAACCCATCGTGAAACGGCTAAAGAGTACAAAGGAGTCATTGATTTATAAAGTGTACAGTCTTCTGGTTCTCTGCTTTATATTATGGAGATTCCTCTATAACCCTTTTATTCCTGGATTAAGTCAGTAAAAGTGGTTGGCATGAAGAGGAAGCCTGAGACCCGCATTTGGACCTAGGATCAGCTCTTCAGTAGTTCAAGGTTATGCATCTATGCTCAGATATAACTTTTCATCCTCCCCATCAAGTGTGTGGAGAAGGACCAGAGACTGCTAGATGCCGTCTAACATCTATTTTCTCCCTCTTCCTCAGGAATAAATTTTTATTTGGATTAGAAATGCAAGCAACCTAAAGATTACGTTTTTCTTCTTCTCTTGCAGTGAGGTGTGGCCAAATGATTAAGTTATGGCTGATGAGATGAAACAGACTTCTGGGTAGGCTGCTTGAAAGGGAGCTGACTCAGCAGGGATATTTCACTTTTTATTCTTTCTTCCTGATGTTTGGACTGAATGTGATGTGACGTAATGGATGTGATGAATGTGAATAATGACGTGATGTGATGAATGTGATGAAAGATGTGATGAATGGAGCTCTGGTTGCCATCTGGAATCATGAGGTAAACTTGAGGACGGAAAAGGAGCCAAAATATAAAAGGATTGTGAATTCCTGATGACTGCGTTGCTGTCACACCAGCCTGGACTGCCTAACTCCAGATTTCTTCTATTAAACTTTTATCTTTTTAAAGTCATTATTAGTATGGGTTTTCCATTACATGAGTCTAATCCAAAGAGACAAAAGGAGTTGTTTCATTTCAGTTCTGCTGCTATTGGGAAGGGCTGTATGACCTTCAGTTTCTCATTATATATAGGATTACATGTGGCAGGACATAAAGATAATAATGATATTATTACCATTTAATAAAAACTTTATGTCAGTCACTCTTCAAAGTTCTTTGTACAGGGTTTTACACACACACACACACACACACACTTTTATGGGCTTTTAACTTAATTATATGTATATATAATTATATATATAGTGTAAGTACTATATGTATTATCAAAACAACCTGAAGAGTAGGTGCTATTATTATCTCTGTTTCATGAATAAGGAAACTGAGGAGGTTAGAGAGCCACTTTTAAATGGTGGAACTGAGAAGTGAACCCTGGACCAAAGTCTATGGTCTTAATCATGAAGTTATACTGCCTCCCAGTGAAGGAACTAGCCATCTCCTAAGCACTTTTATCTCCTGACAATAGTATATTTTCATCTTTTATTCCTTTACCATTGATACCCCATTGATATAAGGTGGAAACTCCATAGACTAGAATGTGTATGTATTGATTCCTAGTCGTGTCTTCACAGATTTAATCACAGAGCCCTCGGGGCTATTAGTTTAGCAAAGTGGCTCCTCAGACTCAACACTGCTAGCCTTAATTGGAGTGAGCCGGGGGAGTATAGGCCAAATGGGCAGTGCTCAGTGACAGATACAGTGGCATATCACTGTGGAAAACCCACAAGTAACTAACCATTTGTCTCCCAGAATTCTATGCAGGATCTTCTTGAGTAAGGCAGTTAATAACACATACTGATACTGATGCAACCCTGGAAGGCTGTACAAAGATCCCTGAACATTAAATCTCTTCAGAGCTATTTTATCTTCCAACTGTAAAGTGTAAAAGGGCATATGCTCTTATTCCTTTGTTTAAGATAAAAGAATTAATAATGCCATGGAAAACGATAGTTTCTTCTCCATTGTTATTTTGCTGTGTGTTATTGTTGCTGCTATTTATATGGCATGGAACACCATCAAAATATACATAGAATAATAGATCATAAATTGGATAAGTCTTTTGTATCAGTCAGGATATCATAGGCTACACACAGTAAAAAAAAAAAAAAGAAGAAGAAAAAAGATCTGCTAATCTCAGAGGCCCCATTCAGGGATGAGAATTGCTGATGTAAATAATCAGGCACTGCACGTTAGTCAACTTTTTTTTTTGTTTTTTTAATCAACTTGCATCTAGTAACAGTCAAGTCTAAACCTCCTTTGGCCTCATATGCAGATAAAGTCAAGCCAAAAAAAAAATGCTTATATTCCATGAAGCTCTCAGACATCAACTTAAAAATGCCTGTTGACAGCAGCCTGGTTTAACTCCAAGAGACTAACCATTTTTGGCAACTGGATTTCAAAAGGGAGAAGGGACATGAGAAGGAAGTCCTTCAGAATAGATTATGGCTGATATCCTTGCCCAGGAAAAGGAAGGTCACTGCCTCATTGTTTGTGGAGAGAACAGCACTGACAGCATTCTGAGTATTTGGGGAATGCTTTATGAGGATTTGGAAACATAAATAGAGAGAAAAGAACTTAAAAGCCTGAGTAGAGCTTGTATGGCATCATTGGACAAATATATGGCTTGTAAGATGTTTCCTTCCACCTTCTACATATACCATTTAATATAAATTATATGAGGACAGTATTTGCCTTGATAGTAGTTTTCTTTGCTCAACTATGTTTTCTTTTTTCTCTTTCAACAATTAGCTGTATGATATTTCATCATAATGCCCAGTACCCAAATATTTCAAAATATCCAGGTGCCTGATGGACGTTTCCATTCTGAAATCTATTATATATAAAACCATATAATTCCTGCCAGGATCAAATACAAACAAACATAATTGCTACTTTAATGGCTATAACCAATGCAATGACTACACTGCTATAATTTTTAAAAATTATTTTTGTTCTTTTTATACTTATAAATTTGGTGCATTTCAGAGACAGCTGAAAGTCATTTTTAGCTAGCTAGTTATCATGGACAGATATAACGGCCTTTATTTTCAAGGTCTTGTGGCTGATACGGGGTATGTCTGTTTTCAACATTAGGATCATTACTATCTGGCCAAGTTACCTATTCCTACTTTTGAGATGCCACAATACAGGCTTTTGTCTATTCCTCTCGAAGGCAGGCATTAAAGCTAGGTTGGGAGGATAGTATGAAGGTGGATGGAGCAGACAGAGTTGAATTCTCTGTATTTCTGTAAACTTCTAAAAGGCTTTCAACCTCTGCTTACAGTTACCAGGGACCAGTGTCATTATTAGAAATGACCATTGACAGTATAGAGACTTTACCTGGAGCCCTTTGTCTATAGTTTATTTGTTCAAAGTAGCTTTTTTCTGAGATTGTTTTTTTATATCATTTTAGAAGTTCTGGTTACTTCTGACCCAAGAGAAAACTTATTTTGGGGTGGGGGCCTAACATTACCATTTTGTGGTTCTATATTGCTTCAGTTAGAGTTCTTCAGCAATGACAGCAAGAAGAGAATTTTATTGAAGGATATGGGGGAGCTCATGGGATTCGAGAGGTAACCAGTGAACCAGTTTGGGACAAGCAGGTCCCTTGTCCAACTGCCACAAAATGAAATAAAACTTCACCATTTCTTCTGCCTTTGCAACACTCTGACCAATATTCAAAGTCCAGGGAGAATGAGTTTTACTGAGTGAATTTAGTTCAAGGCCTAATGGAATCTAGTGAAAGGAATAGAAGGGAAAGTACCTAGCTTTACCATCCCACTAGAGCTGCACACCATGGGGAAAAGACAATTCCCCAAAGAAAAGAATGCTAAGAATGGAGATGGACGCTGGATGGCCAAGAAGCAATAAATGTCCACCTCGCTATTTTTGTTTTTGTGGGATAGGTGACAAGACTTGCTGACTGTCAGCAGGAGCATACCACAGGGGAAAAGAAGGGCATATCAAAAAATCGAAGCTGGGCCAGCCCCGGTGGCCTAGTCATTAAGTTTGGCATGCTCTGCTTTGACGGCCCAGGTTCCATTCTCAGGCTTGGATCTACACCATGCGTCTATTGGTGGCCATGATGTGGTGGTGGCTCACATACAAAATAGTGGAAGATTGGCAACAGATGTTAGGTCAGGATGAATCTTCCTCAAGGGAAAAAAAATTGAAGCTGAAGAAAGTGGGTATCTTTATACTAAATACAAACTAAAGAAAATAAACTAAATAAAACAAAATAAACAAAATGAAAACAAAACCTGCCTCTGAGTTGGAGTAGGGCTGTTAAATTTCGGTATCATGAACACTTCCTTTTGTTTCTTTCCACCGTTCTTTCTAACATGAGATTCTGGGACAAAACTTAGCAAGGAATACCAAAAAGTTCTAAAGGTACTACCAGTTTGCTGGGGTGGTTGGGCTGTCTTTTGCAGTATCATCCATTTTTAGTTATTTACTTAAATTTCCAAGCTGTGAAGATACAATTTTGAAGGCTGGGTAGACTTTAGTTAAGTGGAGGGTAGACAAGATGGGGTTTGGAAGACCCCTTTAGCTGCAGAAAGTTGGTGCATTTGGGGCATAGACTAATTCCTAAGGGATCCTTGGTTTCATACTGAAATGTGACAGGAGCAGCTAAAAGCACAAATAAAGAACAAATAGTTAAGAAAAACATATGATAGAATCATAAGATCTGGGCCAGCCCGGTGGCTTGGTGGTTAGGTGCGCGCGCTCCACTACTGGTGGCCCGGATTCGGATCCTGGGCGCTCACCGACGCACCACTTGTCCAGCCATGCTGAGGCGGCGTCCCACATACAGCAACTAGAAGGATGTGGAGCTATGACATACAACTATCTACTGGGGCTTTGGGGAGAAAAAAGGAAAAAAAAAAGGAGGTTTGGCAATAGATGTTAGCTCAGGGCTGATCTTCCTCACAAAAAAAAAAAAAGAATCATAAGATGTTATGGTCATCACAGAGTCACATTGATTTGGAATGGGAAATACTTGGCTTATAAACTCATTTGATCTCACCCTATACCCAAGACATACATCACCAATCATTCAAGACACTACTACTGATCAGCTACAGAGAAAATGACCCATTGCTCTGTTCTTTCCAAACCCATCTACCGTAACACTGTTTTCATTATCTTTCTAAAATTTCAGACTGGATCTCCAAGACTCCTGATAGTCTTGCTCCAAAAGTACTTCCCCAAAGCCATAGCCTCTGCTTCAAGTCACAATGAGCTTCTTACTCTTTACTCAAACATATCTCCATCATTCACTATTCATGACTTTTATACACGGTTTCTTTTTTCTCAACTGCTCTGACCTTCTTACCTACTGGTGAACTTCTTCCCATCCTTCAAAACATTTCATCCCATTCTTATCTTTGACCCCTTCCTGAATTCCACCAAACTGAGATAGTTATTCTTACCCTCTGTAATTCTGAAAACTCTGCATTTCTCTCTCTAAGATAACTTTCATTGAATTTTAGTGTTTATATGTCTGTGTCCCTCATTAGGTTTCATGCCATTGAAGGTAGACATACATCTTATTCTTCTTTTTATTTGCCCTAACTTGAGTACAGTTTGGCCCATTGTAGATGCTCAATAAATGATTGATTGAATAAATAAATGTCAACTGAGTTTCGTGGTCATCCTGTCATAACTCCTGAGAAAGGAGGGATCTTTAGACTCAATGTTACATTTTTCTTCCTATTGAAAGGCATGTATTTTGAGATTCTTGTGTATAGTGTCTGACCTATCTTCACTTGAAACATTAAATTGAAGTTTATAGCTTTGCTTCTTTCATCTTGCTTTAGCCTAATTTGTATATTGGTCTTTATAAATGTAAATTAAAGTTTTATGCTATTTAGAGAAGCTGAAATTAATCAAACCCCCTGTGCTTTAAAAAGAATATCCATATTTATTATTTGAATTATATATAATTCTGCTTATTTTAACAACATTTTTCTGGATACAGTTTTGAATCTCATTGGCTAGATGTCCATTTTTAACCCCACCTCATTATATAACATTCACAGGAGTGTTTTGTTTAAAAATGCACAAAGGTATCTTATTAAATAATGTCACAAACATGAAGTTCATTATTATGCAAATGCCATCCTTGGAACAGATTTGTTAATTGCAACTCATTTGCATAATTAATGAACTCCCAAATGAATTATGCCTTTGCAGATTTGTGCAGCATTGTTTTAAAATAAATTATAAAATACATGTCAAAGGAAGAGTGCTTTCTGGGTTCCCACAGCATTGTTTGAAAATTAATTACCAAATGCTTGTCAAATTAAAATGAGTTTGTAGGTTTTACAATGTTATTTTAAAATTAATCACAAAATAAAATGTCACTGCCTTCAAGTAAACAACTTGTTATTTTCTCTAAAAAGAACTACAGAAAATAGCATTTTCACTTCAATTATACTGTTTGGTATAGTGATTCTAGTATTTTATTCATTTCGTCTTTACACTGTGACTTAACAAAGTTGGTAGTTGTTAGCATGTTAATGTTTTGGTAAATTGAGATTTAATTTAATTTTATTATATAGCTTATTTTATATGGATGATGATTAATGCATTGCATATGAACCCAGTATGGGTTTGTTCATAAGTTAGAGTTTAAAAAAAACATTCAGGGGGGGCCGGCCCGGTGGCGCAGGCGGTTGGGTGCGCGCGCTCCGCTGCGGCGGCCCGGGGTTCGCTGGTTCGGATCCCGGGCGCGCACCGACGCACTGCTTGGTGAGCCATGCTGTGGCGGCGTCCCATATAAAGTGGAGGAAGATGGGCACCGATGTTAGCCCAGGGCCGTCTTCCTCAGCAAAAAAAAGAGGAGGATTGGCGGATGTTAGCTCAGGGCTGATCTCCTCACAAAAAAAAAAAAAAAAAAAAAAACATTCAGGGGTCACTTAAATCTGCTGTAATAAATAGTATTCTTAAGGCTTATTTTATTGGAATTCTGACTTCTGCCAATTAAAATGATTAAAAGGGGGCCAGTCCAGTGGCGTAGTTGTTAAGTTCCTGGGCTCCAATTCGGCGGCCTGGGGTTTGCAGGTTTGGATCCTGGGTGTGGACCTATGCACCACTCATCAAGCCATGCTGCGGCAGCATGGCATATACAAAATAGAGGAAGATGGGCACAGACATTAGCTCAGAGCTAATCTTCCTCAGCAAAAAGAGGAGGATCCCCAACAGATGTTAGTTCAGAGCTAGTCTTCCTCACAAAAAAAAAAAATGATTAAAAGCATATAGTGTGGATGTCTTTCTACCTATTCTGACACGTATAGTAGTATAATTTCTTTCGTCGGTACAGTAAAAGCTTTTGGACACTACTTTCTTCACTCTATGGAAATTCTCTGTTCTTGCATGGAAGTCCTGATTACTCCCCAGTCCTGGACTCCCCTTGCCACATGGAACCCCCATCCATCAGGAAATAAAATGGAAAACACCAGCATACCTAAACAACTATTTGGCCAAAGTGACTTTCAAAACAATAGATTTGGTAAAGAGTTTTCAGGAAGTAAGGTTTCCAACCAAATACCTTTTCAAAACAGTATAATAATAATAATAACAATCCCTGCTTAGTGGTATGAGAACACCTAACAGTGAAACACTAACTTCAGAAAAGTTTTTTGTATTTTTTTTAAACAATGGTATCCCCTCTTTGCTCCTCTCTCCTTCTCCCTATCCTCCAAACCAAACCAATTGCTTGTGGTTTATATTCCATTTTCTCACTTCTTGACCATGGAATGTAAATCCATGGGGGAAGGCCTTTGTTTGACATGATTGCATCTATGCAAATTGATACCAACTAGACAACAATTCTTAAGTAAAATGATAAACCATTTTGCTTTTGTTTTTTATTCTGTTTATAGCTGCCTTTCTAAACCTCTACCAGCTACTCCATGATGATGCCCTTCCTATAAACTGATAACCATAGCAGTCCTTTTTGAAGAGGCAATATTTCTTCTAATTCATACCTGGTGTGTGAATAAGAACCCAAGGGGCTCATGCAGATACATGGATTTGACCTTTCAACATTTCCCATTCAAATCTGGCACTGATATTACTCAGACACTTTAAAACATTTTTTTTTTAACAATCAAGTCAAATATAACTACTATTGTCTAAGCTATTATGCTACCCGTACATGTTCCTTTGTTTAAACACTTCAGGATACTTTAACTTGACATCCTTTTCTGAAATTCTTTATCATTATGCTCAGAACTACAGGACAATCAGACATCTAACATAGACGAACTATCTCATGACTAAAGTTTTTAGTGGACCAATACCACTTACTAAAAGCATAGGGTAATTTGTACAGATGCAGGATCTTTCATTATGAATATCACTTACTTTGAGAGGGCTTGCACTGAAGTAAAGCAGAAGGGTTCTAAGTGAGAGAATTTGATCTATGGTTTATCTTTAATGAAGTGTAAAGCAATCCCAGACATTCCAGTCTTGGGGAAAATTTCATATTTATGAGAATAAGAGTAAACAAAGACAATTTTTGTTGATTGAATGTCAACCTTTTATGAAGCTTTGTAAGGGTTACTAGTCTACTCTTAACATAATCTTCATGGCTGCTCTCTTTTCAGACTGAATTCATTACTGTATATCATTATACAAATTACAGAAACATGAGTGGGCTTGCTATTCTATGAAATAGATCAGAATCCACACTTTATTCATTAAAATCATGGCTTTTTACCTGAGTTTTTATGTGAATTTTCATAGAATGCTATATATATTGGACTTTGGAAAGTGGGATTTTTCTTTCAAGTTCTCTTGGAGGCCTTTCCAGGTCCTTCAAGAAGGGACTCTATTGTATTTTTTGGAGCCTTTACCAAGCAGCTTTGTTGTCCAGATCAAGATCAGAGATTATAAAACCCAAATCTACCTATTTTTTCTTTCCAAGAGTCTACCAAAGAGAAAGCGGTTCAATATTACTTTGTAAACCAAAGCTATCCTTTAGGCTGCAATGTCTAGAATGTTAGTTTCCAATGATTTCTGTTCTATTTATCTAAAATATATTCCTTTCTTATCCCTTTTCTGATGGTGTTTCTAGGCATTAAATATATGCTATTCCAAATTTGCCAGTCAAATATATATTTCAAGCTACAAGTTAGAAAAATGTCCATTTCTCTCCAAACAGGTGATGAATCATTTTTGTACTATCACTAGGAATAAATAAATCATTTTCTCCAGAAATAGTTTTGGAAAATAAATTATCTTATTTCTTTTTTTTTTTTTTTTTTTGTGAGGAGATCAGCCCTGTGCTAACATCTGCCAATCCTCCTCTTATTTGCTGAGGAAGACTGGCCCTGGGCTAACATCTGTGCCCATCTTCCTCCACTTTATATGGGACGCCGCCACAGCATGGCTTGCCAAGCTGTGTGTTGGTGCACACCCGGGTTCCAAACCGGCGAACCCCGGGCCACCGCAGTGGTACACACACTTAACCGCTTGTGCCACCGGGCCGGCCCCTAAATTATCTTATTTCTAATGACAGAAATAATTCTCTCATACTGGACCTTTATATAATATTGCATATATTTAAGTAACTAGAAAATTCTGTGTCTTTGATGGAAGGAAATTTTTAAAAATTGCTCAACATTATGTGAGTAAAATAATTGAATTGTATTTTTTACTTTTTCAATTATATGTTTAGGTTGTGTAGATACATAGCTAGGAAGAATAATAGGCAGTCTGTAGCTTTGACAGTAACACAGAATTTCATTTTATTTGTTTATTTTCTTATTTTTGTATCTATCCTCCTCTCTGAACTTTAACTTGTGATTGAAAGATTTATAGACTTATTGAATATTCATGCATATAATTTGAGATCTTTCTTCCCTAGAGTTCAAGCTGAAATACATTGTTGATGTATGTCCACTGTGACATGATATGACACTCTTTTTCAATTATTTTTAATTAGATATAAAATATTAATCCATTTGAGTTTGTGTATAGAATGTATTTGGAGCAGCTAGGAACTCAGAGAGATATACAGTGACAGAATTTTAATTAATTTATTTTAAAGAGAAGTCACTTTAACTTGAACAGCAGAAAACGTCTGCCGCTAACAGCCCCATTTGCGGCACAGAGGAGAGAATTCACAATGACTGCAACTTACAGAGAAAACTGAAATCCCTTTATGGTTTGGTTCTACCAACCGGCTTACTAACCCAAAATGGATAAAAGGCTTGTTTTCTCCCAGGCTTGAAAAGCAAGAAGCTGAACTTGTGACTCTCCTTTTGATTACAGCCTTTTGTTATTAGAGATGTCACTCTGTGCTGAGTTTTAGTGAAGTGAATGCAAAGCATCTAAAGAAATTGTGTTGGTGGTTGGCCCCCGTCACGCAATTTCAGATTCCCTCCTGAAGAAAGGTCTAATTCTTAGAATTTAAAGAATTTGTCAAGGCTTCTCTACTGAGACTATCAGATGACTAATATTGAAAAAAAAAAGAGTGACTTCTACCCCAATGGCATTTTAGAGATGTGATTATTTAGAATCCCATCTTGTCAATATTGTTGTCCTCTTAAATAATTGAATAGCATCAAGAACTTCTACTAGTTTAGACTATGTGTACATTATGAAGACGCCCTGTATCCATGAGTTTGGCAGCGAAAACTGATGCATGTATTCCGATTCTTAAAAGATTTTTTAGCTTCTTCAATTTTGTTCTATCAACTAAAATAACAGGAAGCGGGGGAAGCAGATGCCAAATCACTTCTCCCTGGAGAAACTGATAACTCACTCTGAAATCTACACACTCGTATTTGAACTTTTCTTGATTGGCGGTCTCGTGTTTTCCTACCCTGTGGTCAAAACGGTCAAAATAGTTCTTTGTCAGGTTCTGACTATCTCAGAAACAACTTGGATAGTTCTCTAGTAACTTGTACCTTCTGAATCTTGGAGCTTCAATTCAGTTCACCTGCAGATCAGTTCAACAATGCAGCCCCTACTCTGGGCCGGGTACCATGCCAAGCACTTGGGGATACTCATATGAATAACACGTAGTTGCTGTCCTCAAGTTGCTGACAGTCTGTGAGGGAGACAAACAACTGAAATGGGCAATTATCATTTGATACAGAAAGTTCAATGATGGTGGTGTGTGGAAAAGCTGCTAGCACAGCCTGGAGAGAAGTGGGTCAGAGAAGCCTAGAAAGGGCTTCCAAGTGTTCCAGCGTCATTGGAATTTACCATGCTTAACCCTTAGAAGTCATCTGACCCATTTGACCCAGTGTGAAAGGATAATAGCTACAAGCTGACGTAAGATTGCTGATTTCCCTATTCAATACCCCAGCACCCTACATCATAGGTAAATGTGGAAACAGAATTACAGAGTGCTACACTAGGACACTAAAGACAAACTCAGCCCCAAATCTCCCCTAATCAAATTCTTAAGTGATCCTATGTGCTTTATACTTAGAGATCCCCAAATAATTCTGAGTGGGAATTTTATGGAGATTTCCTATACATTACATCACTGACTTGGTTTTCACATTGATTGGTCACCGTTTCCTCTTCCCCCCACCTTAAGTGCTAAAATTCTCCTTTCACAAAACCAAGTCAATGCAGAGTTATAAATACTGTTATCTTTCAACTGAATCTCCATAATAAGGAAATGATAATTGCGATTTTCTAAAGCAATGGATAGCTAAAATCTATTTCCTTTGGTTCTTAAAAATAAGTGCTAAGTGCATTACATACTTTATCACAATTGTAATAATTCTATTTGGTAATTATATTATGCCCATTTTACAGAGAAAGAATCTGGTCTCAGAAAAGTAAGGATCTTGGCTGAAGTCATTAACAAGTAAGTCACACAAACAGTATTGTATTTCTCTATTTGTGCTTTAACTACTGTGCAATGTTAGTTATACAAAATAGCCATACCTAATTCCTAAAAACACTACTATGTTGGTGTATGCTTCCCAGAGTCCTTCTACAATTTCTTAGGATTTAAACAACAGTAGAATGACATATCTACATATAAAGGAAATTAAAATCCCTATATTAACACAATATGACCTGACATATGTCTGTGATATTCAGAAATTCATCGAAGGTGCTAGCTATCAATTGTCACTTGGTTCTCTCCTCGGTGTGGAAAAACAGCAACAAAAAATAAAATTAAAAGCTCCGGTCTTGGCACATTTTTCCAGTGAAGGGGCAAGATCTCTCCACAAGGTATTATCTGTGAGCCCAGCCTAGAGCCCTAAAGGACAGCATGAATGATGATTCATTCACACATTCAGCAGATACTTTTCAAGTAACTACTGGGCATGTGGACTGCACCCATGAACAGACGAGCTTATAGTCCACGTAGAGAAGGCAGATCCAAACAAGTACATGGACAACAGTGTTTCAACAGTGAAATACATAGAACTGATTGGTCTGGGCTTCCCTGGAAAAGTGACATAAAATCTGAGATCTCAAGAATGAGTAGGAGTTAGCTAGATAAAGATGGAAATGATGTAGGAAAAGGACAGAAACCATATTGAGAAAACTGGACATCTGAAGACATATCAAGGAGGGAAAAACTATGATGTAACTATCTTTCAGAATAAATCTGGTATGGTTGGAACTAAGATATCCAACTGAAAAAGAGATTGGAGAGAGAGAATAATAATAATAATAATAGCTGATATTCATCTGGCACCTACCATAGTAGGATGCATTATTTTTAGCATATTACAATGTCATATAATATTTTAGCATATTACATTATCATATAATATTTATAACAACCCTAAGAGGGAGATATTATTATCATCCCAATTTTACAGATGAAATAATTCTGTCATGATCATATAGCAAGTTAAGTGGCAGAACTTTGAACACAAGGGTTTTGATTCCAGAGCTCATAGTGACCTCTGCTGTCTTCAGATTACGATGGGCTTTTTAGGGAATAAAATAAGAATTTTAGTCCTTATCCTATGAGCCAGGATTCTCCATGTATGCTCCCCACCCCAGACCTACTGAATTAGAAACTTGGGGGCAAGCCCAGCAATCACGATTCCACAAGCCCTCCAGGTGATTCTGATGCCCGTTAAGTTTGAGAACCTTTGACATAGGCAATGCGAAATCCTGCAACATTTTTAAATAGAGAAGTATCTTAGATGATGTTTCCTGAAGGTTGATCATTCTTATCTACATACTCAAAGGGGAAATTATGGGGTCAGATTGATAATTATCTCTTCGGAGTGAAGAAAGACTCAAGCTTTCTCATTTCCCCCCCTGCATCCACAAAGTCACATACCTACTCTCCCTTACTTACAGAGAATGAAGTTAAAAATAAATGCTACTAAAAGTGGCAGGACTAAAGAGTAATGCAGCCTTCTATTAGGGAGCCTTAACCTGACTGCTGAATTGAGAAAGATAAAAATATCCTCTGTGATCTTACTGAAAGAAAAATGCCACTAATCTGACAGTTGTGACTTAGATAAATTTTAATCTATTAGACTTGCTTAGTTTTATGGGCAAAAAGAGTGCACATGTAAGAGTTACAGATATTATTTCTCATTCCCTTAGACCAAAGAATATTTTGCACTAGGAGTAGCTGCAGTAATAATAATTATGTATATATATATATGTATATACATGTACATATATATATACATAATTATATATATAATTATATATATTTCCAAAATGTATTAGAGTTACATAAAATTTTCACTCCTCTAGAAAGGGGCCAAGTCATAACATGAATAAAAATCCAATAACCCTGCCTTTAGAAAGTCACATTCAATGTCAACTATAGAAGGATTACCATAGAGTAGTAATCTTCAGTTTGCAATCATTTTGTTTCTTTTCAAGTAAATTACATCCATTTCATTAACTTGTAGTAAAGGCTTCTTCCCCTACCAGTTTTTACATTTTAATGCCCTTTAATCTGACTTTTAAGGATTGTATTTAGAATACCATGATTTATTTACTGAAACTTCAATCAACCTAGAAACCAGAAATTGTGAAAAACTTTCCTAAAAAACATACATTTAAAAGTTGATTAAAAATCACTAACATGAAAATGACTAATAATGTACATTTTTTTAAGGACAGAAGCTAATAAATATTTGAAAAACTAACAGAGCAAATGACTAGTTTCCCATTTAACTTGACCTTGAAATAATCTTAAGCATAAAAAAAAAAAGGACTTAAATCTGATGCCCATCCCCACCCCAAATTAGTGTGTGAGTAAAGAAAGAGAGATTTCCTATTTAGTTTTATCGCCAGGGTTCAACAAGCTATGCTTTATTTATAATTCAAGGAAGAAAATGCAGGCTTTTAAATATGTATATACAATTTTCTATTAATATACATTTAACGTATATTATGTAATGTCTCTTATTTAATGAGTTAAATATCTCTTTAAGCCAACCTAGTAATGTGATAAAAAGCATTTTCATTCTCATTAACTGATGGACATGTAACAGTAGGGAGAAGAGAAATGACCATTTGCTTCCTTCTTCCTGGAACACTTCCCCTTCAGGACTCAGCCTAAACACCATTTTCCTAGATCATCCTTTCCAGACTGCCAAACTCCATTGCCCTTTTCCCACCAAACCAGGATAGATTCCTTTAAGCTCCCATAAGTTTTTTATACCTCTTTGCTGCATTTATAACAATTTTAATTAAAATAGTAAAAAATCAGTAGTTTAACGTCGAATCTTCTCTAAAATTATAATTTCCATTAGGACAAGAAGCATTTTGGACTTGTTCCCCATCGTATCTTCAGCGAGTAATGGAAGGAAGAAAGGAAGTCAGGAAGGAAGGAAGGACCCTGCAAGGTGAGGGCTGTAATAGCAACAAGAGAAACACAGACTCGTGTCCTAAGCTAACCCTTCATGTGACTAAATACCACTGCATTTGGCTACATGAATTCAAAACACTCCAGCTTACCAAATACCTCCACATTTAGGTGAATTATCATAGTATAATTAGGTGAATTATGCTTATTAATGATAAGGGAAAGGAGACAAAGTTATCCATCTTAATTCAAGCTGACTAAAATGTATTTTGGAAATTATCACATAAATAAGGAAACTTCTGAAGGAGACACATTGGGTATACTTACTCAGGAAAGCCAGAGAAGAGTCACTGGGCTGAGGGGGAAATAGCACAGCCAATCTACATCATTAATGCTTGAGCATTTCCAAGTAGAGGCCACTGTGGTCTGGCATGTGGCTCCTAAAGGACGTATGCCGAAGATTAAGTGAAATGCAGACCATGGAGAACATGCCTGTATCAATAGTCCACTCACCCTGCCTGCTGCTGCTTACGCATGCCAGGAGCACACATTGCTTTCTACTTTTCATAGCCAAGAAATCAGCTTCTGGAAGCTGCTGCCACAAGAGTCAACCTTTCACTCAGAATTATTATAAATCAACTTTTGCTGATCATCTATTCAACCATATTTAACAAATATTTATAGAGTATCTACTATGTGCCAGGTAGTGTTCTAGTTGCTTAGGATGCGCTAGGAACAAAATAGAAGCAATAGATGTGAAGCACTGTTCTGGCGCTGACAATAACCTCAAATATATACTAACTGACAGTAAGTGCTAAAATGTATAAAATGTGATCCGTGCTCCTGAGGAGTTTACTGTCTTGAATGAGGGGGGCTGATAAACATGAAAATTGTGACCTACCACATGAGGTAGCACACAAGGAGAGTCAGAATGCCTGACACATTTTAGATGTTGAATACATGGGTTTGTCAGAGAGGAGGCCACTTTGAACTTGGGGGCCGTGGAAAGATTCATGAAGAGCTCAGTCTTGAGCGGGCCTTGGAGCCAAGCTTAGAAAAGCAGAGAAGGGGACTGGAGGAGGAAAAGGAAGGAGGGATGTTTCTTATGTACAAAATCTTTTCTTGAAAACCATGTACTGTCTACATTATCAATTGAGCACTTGCTGTCTGCTAGATATTATAATATGCTCTGGGGAGTGTACAGTCAAAGAGAAATTTCACCCTCAAAAGTTTACAGACTAGAAAGGAAGTTGTAAAAATGTGCATTCGTTGCTAAAACACAAAGTGGAAAGTTTTAAGAGTCATAAATAAGAGAAGTGCTGATAAAGTTCTACAGCCATTTGGCGGGGGCGGATATCACTTATAGCTGATTATCCGAGAAGGTCTGATGGAAAACAACTGGCATTCAAAGGGGCCTTACAAGATATGACCGCATGAACGAGAAAATGACATAACGGCAGAGTAGGAGAGGATCCTGATGAACCAGTGGGAGAGATTAGAAAGTGGGAGGGTCATTTTAAAGACTATTGCAATAGTCAAGGTAAGGCAATCTAAGTAAGGATTCAGACATTTGTTCATTGACTTTAAAATTATAATTGGCCACATCAACTTTCTTGTTCCTCTACCATCTCTTATAAATTATCTTGTTACATGGTTTGAATCACCAAATTGTAATATAACATGCAATTTTCTTTATTATTTAACATCTATCATTTACATCATATTAAGAGTTTTCTTCTGTAATTTTTGAATTTTTAGATATTTTTGAGCTCACATTTCATCATCAGATTTTATTATTGTCTTTATTAATGTTTAATATTATTTTTATTATTACAACATGATTTTTGACATGCATTTCCTTAAATAGTGGTCAATGCTCATTTTTATCTATTTTCACCTTGTTTGCTGAAGTCCCTGCATCTGCTGCTGCTCTGCACCCCCTCCCAGACTTAGTATGTTACATGTAAATTTCTAATAGTTTCTTTTTTAGCTTTACTGTATGTGGTGAGCTATTATGTTAATATAGTCAGAATAAAACAACAACGATATGTAAAACTCTGCTAGAATTGTATGGCAATCATCCCATATTCTGTCGCTGACAGTGGCGCTAATGAAAATTATAAGAAGTCCCTGATTTTCCTCTCTGAAGTCAACTTCAGAAGGTTAAGGATGTACTTGAAATAGTATAGCTTTCCACAACATATTTTCTCTGTGGAAGGGTCTGAGGTGCGCTACGTGATGAATGATGTGAGGGTGACCTTGGCAATGTGTGAAGGCATCGATTTTTTGGCACTGCACTAAAGCCTTTGCTAGTCTCAGAATGAATTATGTCCCCATCTGTACATGTCCACAATGGTAGGATATCTGACACCAGGAGACAAAGGTGGAGGAATTGAGTATGAACTGAGCAGAGGTTTAGAGGGGAGGAAAGGTGCTTACTACCTGGGTCGTCTCCGCCTCTCATGGGCCCTCACTATGCACAACAGTCCTAGAAAAGCCAAGAGAAGAATGAGTGGAGGAAAGCAGAGGATTCCCCACTCCCTCTGCCCATCCATTCTTCAATTCAAAAAACATGCATTGATCACCTACTTTGTGCTGGGGACATAAGATGAGTTAAACTTCTACCATGAACCTTGACTGCTTGCAGCTTATAATCTAGCAGGGGCGACAAACATGAAATGAATCATTATGAGTTATCATGTCATTACAATTGTGACAAAAGCTACAAGGCGGAAGTGCAGAGTGCTTTAAGGGAGAAAGACTAGAATACCAGGCTGCAGCAGCATCCATCCTCAGAACAGAATAGAGCCAATTTTGTTTAAAGCAAACAATTACTATCAGAATGCATTATAAAATGCCATCATCTCAGGGCAACAGTGGGATAGATGATATCACAACAATGGCAAGAAATTTGGAGAACTTTGGCCATATGACAAACTATGCATAAAATGTTGTTATTGTAAAGATGACAAGGAATCCCTGGAATTTTCCCTCCACAATCTTTCAATAATATGTATTTCCCAGAAAAAGAAGGAATCTCTTCTGAAATCTTATGCACCTGTGTGGCTAGTCAATTATTCACAAAGCATCATGGATCTGATATAGAAGTTTCCGACCTAATTCTGTTAGACAGTCAATTTGTGATGCTAAACAAAATGTGCACAGGAACCTTTAATATAGCATTGCAGTATTCTTTGAACATTCATTTATTCCTTTATTGTGGGATATTTAGAAAAATAAGATGTGCACACATATCATCTTAGCACATGTCCATCTGTCATCTGGAATTGCCAATAAATGTATTGCTTAAATAGTAGTGGTTAAGAGTAGAGACACTGATAATGAGAGAATCTAGCAGTAGATGATATAAATGATCACAGAGCTACACAAAGATAACTACCAGACCAGCCACAAAAACCATAATAACAGGAACAACTCTTGCCTACTTGTTCGTATGCTCCCTTTCTAAGGATTCTTGAGGTAATTTGTATTGTATGAATTCTTTCCAAATAATGAGAAGAAGAAGAGGAGTTAGTAAACGTACACCACTGGAAGCAACTTAATCCTAGAAAACAAAACCCAGATTCGATAAGCCCCTCTCCCTCACTCCTTGGAAGTGGAAGCTACTTTTGCTCTTTATACAATATGTTCATCAAGGATCTTTAGGTGCATTTGTTATGAAGCTGCACCTGAGTATGTTATTCTTGCTGGCATTCTTGAATTCCATGCACCTCTAGCTGATATTCTTTTCTTAGGCTATAGCGGGCTTGTGAGAGAGGCCCTGGCTTAGTCAGAAAGGGAACTCTTTCTGTCTGAATTAGGGTCTCTAGGATGATGAGTGTAGAAGAAGCAGAATTTGGGGGAAGTTCCTTGTTCTTTCTGTACCTGCCATTATGATCAGAGAGTGAAAAACAGAGCAAGAAACCCCTTCTCAAAAGCACCCATCATCCCAGGGATCTCCAGACAGAAATAAATGTGCTTCTGGCTCTGCATTGTAGGAGAAATAAAGCAAAGGAGCAAATAATACATCTTCCATAAAAATAAAAAGATTCCTGTTGTACAACGGTCTTTCTATTGTCACCAAAAATTACCATAATATATAATATATGTATAGCAGTTTTCAGACTATAAGGATTTTCACTACCATATATTAGCTCAGTTCTGTTCTGAGAAGGCTGGAGATGGTCATGCATCCACCCTACACTTGGGCAGTATACCTCCTTCCAAGTTGTTAGAGCACTAATCCCCATATTCTTCATAGAATAAAAGGCTTCTTATCTGATGAGACTGGAACCCACAATTACTTGTTTAACCAAAAAAGTAGGTTACAGCTGGGAATCATAAAAAACAATGCACATAGATCTTAACATATTAATTTAACCTAGGAAATATACCCATTCATTTGTTAAACTTCAAATGTAGGGCCAAGGTCATTTCTTTGGTATGCGGCTGTAGATCCGAGTTGATCTTTTGCACAAGCAAATCCATGTGCATCCTCAGCAAGTGCCAGTTATTCTGTTTTGTTTGTTTTGTTTTGTATATGTGAAATAAGAACTTAAAGATGAAGATGAAGCAATTCAAAGCAGAGTCTATCTAGGTTTTTCTGATTTTTTCCCCAATCTTTTCTGTTTCTTACCTGCACTTAGTCTGAAAGCAATGTTAAAGAAATTTTCAGAACTTTCCAAAGCAATAAATTTAGTGTTTACAGAAATAAGAATTCTTTTGACAATTAAATTTCATTTGTTTATTTCATATTTAATTAAATTTTATAATATCAAAACAAGAAACAAGTGGCATGAACAAGTTTGAGAATAAACACAACTGATTCATGTTAAGAATAAAACTCATTAAGTGGCAGCAGAGGTGTGTGTTTATCCTTAAGAGGAGCCTATTTCCACAAACATCCGGGTGCCATGGGCAGAAGGACTGGACAGAGTGAGCAAGTTGATCAAGTAGGGGTCTATTAAGAGAACATCCATGGTAATTGTTATATTCCAGGTTGCTTCTTAAGAGTTATTGTGGTATATAAATTAGAACTAAATTTGTTTAAAAATTATTTGATATTTCTACATTGAGTGTAAGTTTTCAAAACACAACTATCACTCGGCATGGCCCCAATGCTTCTATTCATACAAAGAGAATCAGCAACTCTACTGGCCATAGACCCTGGCCTATGTGGTATTACTTTAAGAGCTCTAGGCATACTCTGCATTCCACCCGAATATTTTCCTCACCTACTAGTGATACCTTGGAAGCTTTATTCATTTAGGCCAGTGATTCTCAAAATTTAGGGGACATAAGAATTGCTGGATGAACTTGTTAAAATGCAGATCAAAGGCTCTGATTAGAGATTCTGACCATGTAATAACGGGGAAAGCTCAGGAATCTGCTTTTTTAACAAGCATTCCAGATAATCCAAACACTATTCTTAGACATTATTTTGACAAACAAAACTTTGGACGCTATTCAAAGTATCACCATCAAGCATCATGCCCTCCTTCTTTTGACTCCAGCCATCCTGGACTACCTTCAGTTCCCGAAAAAACTAGAATCTCTCTCTTCTCAGCAGCTTTATATGAACAGTTCCCTTTCCAGAAATGATTTCCCTGTACTTTTTGGACCAACTCCAACTTCTTCAAGTGCAAGCATCATTTCCCCAGGGGAATTCCCTGCCTCTGTAGACTAGGTTCACAACTCTTGCCATACACTCCATTGTACCCTTTCCTGCTCCTTTTCAAACATGTACTACTTTTGTTCAGTGTCTGTGTCTGTCTCTTCCCACTCGCCCCCACCTCCAAATCATGAGCTCTGTGAAGGAAGAAACCATGTTCGCCTTGGTCACCATTACATCCCCAATACTTATGGTGCTGGGCAGAGTGGCAGCTCAGCATTATTGAATGAGAGAAGAAAGGAATAAACGTTAATACACAAATCTCCTCATGAGAGGCAATGGTACTTGCAATTCCTCATTTAGCTGCCAATTAGATCCATTTTTAAGAATACGGTTTAATAGGGAAGTTGATATTTATTTTAGGAAAGAAACAGGAAGATGTGAGATTAAAAATTGCTCACTCTTCAATTTGCCCCAGAACTGGATTGAGATAAAATGCTACTTCCCATGTTGAGCTTCAGTGTAAAAAATTTTCCATTCAGTGCTCATATATGGTCTATAGATCATTCATTGATGGCTACTTATCAGCACATGTTTTTATGGTTAAGAGCTATTAAACACTAACCATATCAGGGGATTGGGAGAGGCTCATGGAAATTATCCCTGAAGATCTTAGGAGAAAACATGTGATGGTTAATTACAGATTAGTTTACTGAACGGGCCTCTGCTATTAGATTTTGAGGCGTTCAATTGTGGCTATTAGCATGATCTCTCAGGATAACCAAAAAAATAGGAAAAATTATTTTCAATCGATCTTTATTCATGAAGCCATCCAATATAAATTAAATAAGGCTCCACTGAGTTCTAGGCAAAATGGATAAAACAAAGTGCCTGTCCTCAAAAGGTTTTTAATCTGGTTGGTGATTGCATCAGGTTTTTTCCTAAAAACACCTGTGTAACAAAGAATACCACCTCAATGATTAAACAACAGTAGACATCGTTATGTGCCTGTGAGGTTCAGTTTATCTATATTGTGTTCACTCCTGTGTCTGAATGTAATCTCAGGGTAAATTAACCCAGGCTGGTCTTGGCTGGATCAACTTGGCTCTGCTCCATGTGTCTCTTGCCCTCATCTTGGGATTGGCAGGCTAGTCTGGGACTGCAATTTACGGCAATGGCTGAAGCACAAGAGAATAAACCCAACCTCAGAAGAGCTTCTTCAAGTCTCTGCTTCCATCACATTCACTGATATCCCACTCGCCAAAGCCAGTCACATGCCAGAACTCAGAATCAAGGGGCAAGGAAAATACTTCACCTCTTGATAGGAAAACTGCAAAACCACATAGCAAAGGAAGTGGATAGGAAGAGGGGAAGAAGAATCAGGGCAATTAATGCAATCTACTATAGTAATATAAACAGGGAAACAAAAGATTTGGATCCTGTAACAAACTTTGAGGAACGTCGGGATCAAGCAAATCAAGTTTATTCCTTTATTTTCGTATTCTGTTTTAGCAAAACTCTGGTGACCTATTTTAAAACCTCAGCAGCAAGTCAATATGTTTGCTTAAACTTGCCTACTTGGTCAAATTTAAGACCTCTCTGAAGGATCAAGAACTCTCTATAAACCATTGAGTCTAAAGTTTGCTCAACATTAGAAAAACATAAAGTAGCAAGACTTTTAATAGCAGGGGATAATAGTTATGGAAGAAAAGTGCCTTAACACTATTTTAAAGCTACCAGGTATTAGAATACCACAAGTAGGATGCTCTGAATCGTGTTTTCATTCTTTATTAAGATGCTTTGTGTAATTAGTAACGTTTCTATCAGAATAAATAGTAATTTGGAATACATCCAAATTAAAAGCCCAAATGAAAGAGGAACACTGGTGAGTGGTGAGTAGAATGTTAAAAAGAGTGAAACTTGTCCAGGGTAGATATGTTTGTGCAAGTCGGTGCAATTTAAATGAAATCTGTAGAATCCATGTGGAGTAAAGCAGAATAAATAGAGAGGAAGTTTGTGGGGGGAGGAACCAGAAACCCCAACAGACTTCTAGTCAGAAGGGAAATTCACTTCTAGTTTTCTGAAAACTCTAAAAATCAGACTAAATTCTGTATATATGCCTGTGAAATCTACATTGGCATCTTAAAAAATAAAACAGCAAATATACGTAAAATAAGTCATTATTCATTTTTGTTACTTAGTATCTTATAGTTTTGATAAAGGTGGATGCTACAAAATGGAAAGAGTAACTTCTTGATATAATATTGTAACACTAGTCTTACCGCCCAAGGTGGGGGTGGGGGATTCGTCTGCCCACCACAAAACATGCCAATAGTCAAGAAGCAAGGAGGTAAGAGAGAAAGGACTTTTTAGTACAGCTTTCTAGCAAGAGGAAACATGGCTGACTCATGTCCAAAAGAACCACCTCACAGAACAAAGACTACAGGCCAGTTATATAGGAGACTGGTCTCCGGGTGGGGGAGGCATCTGGTCTCAGGGTGGGGCATCCATCTGATCTCCGGGTGGAGGCAGACATCTTATCTTAGTTTCTGACAGTCTTTTGTTTTACTTGATATGTATCAGAGACCGGAGCAGTATCCTATATCATGATCTTTCAGTTGTCATTGATGATGGCTGTCAGCATAGACTCTCTGCCCAGGGGTCATCACATTCCTAAGGAACTTATAAAACAAAACTTATCAACTTACAGCAGCTGGGAGGGGCCATAAAATCTACAGAGCATGTCTGGGTTAGTTAATCAGAGGTCATTCAAAGTTACAATATGGTTTTTTTTCTACAATATGGCTTCCCTTATGTCAACCTTGTGTTGAGCTGGTATCAATAGGATTGTGGATACTACCTTCCATAGGGAAGGTTGTGAAAGCATTTCCAATATCACTTACAGTAAGTATTCAAGAGAAGGGACCAGGCCACATCGTCTGGATCTAATTTGTTACTGTGCTGCCAGCACCATCTTGCTTCAGTGTCTGTTGGTCGTGTAACAATGATCTGGCACACCCATAAACAGCCACATTGCATCTAGGTAGTGATTATTGGTCTGTCACATTCAAAATTAGTTACTTATATTGTCTAGGAGAAAGTCAACATGGCAGCCCAGGCCTATGCTTACCATAGAAGCAAATAATCGTGGGCTTGGGATAATATAAATATGTGTAGACATTAAGACCTTATCAGCTCCTACAAAACACTTCACAAAAGAAGAAATACAGGCAGCAAAATAAGCACATGTAAAATTTCTCAACATCATTAGTTACTGGTTAAAGGCACAATGAGATACTACTACACATCTACTATACTAGCTAACATTTAAAAAAAAAGAAAACACCAAGTGTTGGCAAGGATGCAGAGCAACTAAAACACTCAAACATTGCTGGTGGGAATGAAAAATGGTACAGCAACTTTGCAAAACATTTTAGCAGTTTCTTGTAGAGTTCAATTATACACCTACCATATGACCCAGCAATTCCACTTCTAGATGTTCACTCAAAAGAAAAAAAAAAGCATCTGTTCATACAAAGACCTGTTTGAGAATGTTTATAGCACCTTTTTTTCAAAATAGCCAAAAACGAAATAACCCAGATGTCTATTAATTGGTAAAAAGATTTAAAAGGTTGTGGTATATCCATAAAACATAATATTATTCAGCACTAACAAGAACAAACTACCACTACATGCACCAACACAGATGAATTTCACAATCATTATGTTCAGTGACAAGCCAGTCACAAAAGGCCATATACTTTAAGATTTTATTTATATGAGAATCTTGAAAAGGCAAAACTACAGGGACAGAGAACAGAGCAGATGCTGCCACTGGTTGGGAGAGGTGAGGGGATTGACTACAAAGGGCCATGAAAGACCTTTTTTGGGGTGATGGAAATGTTTTGTGTCTCAATTGTGGTGGTGGTTACGTAACTGTTTACATTTGCCAAAACTTATCAAACTGTAAAACTGAATATGAGAATTTTACTGTATGTAAATTATATCTTAATATGACCTTTAAAGAAGGAAAGAAACAATGGTAGCTTGGACCAGGGTCGTAAGAGAGGAAAAAGAAAGAAGTGAAGGAGTGAGTGGGAGGTTGACCAAGATAGGGACATAGGAGGCTCCTGAATTCCCCTCTTCCCCATAGACATACTGAATGTACAGCTACACATAGACCAATTCCCTCTGAGGGAAATCCAAAAACCAGCTGAGCAACATCGGGTGAAGGAGAAAATACCCACATTGAAATGGGAAGGAAACACTGAGACACACTCTTGCCATAAACCCCAACCCTAGCACAGTACCATACAATCAAGACGGAACCCCCAACTGCCAGCTTCTCTCTGAAGAGCCAAGGGTTTGAACCCCACACTTAATGCCCTTAACTTTTAAGACTTCCACCAGAGGGAATGGATTCCCAAAACACATAGTTCTGAAAGCCAATGAGGTTTTCATCCACAGGACCCACAAGACTACAGCAAACAAAGGAGCTCTTGTTAACAGTCATGCAAGCCCTGACCGCAGCTGTTCTCCGGGGTCCCAGCACAGAGGGAGCAGGCAAAATCACCCAGCCCCCAGGCTCTTCCTGAAAGGGGCCCATCTGCATACTTTGAAAGCTGCTACCTGAGGGTCAGGTTTCTAATTTAACACACTTCTGGGGCCTGGCTGCGATCTTCCTGAGAAACCAGAGGACACCTCCCCCAAACCCCTCATCTACTTGTAGCCTGCTCCAAGTCATCAATAGCTCCCTGGAAGGAGCTTGTACATCTGTCTGCACCACAGCTTTTTTTTCTTTTTCGGTGTGGAAGATTAGCCCTGAGCTAACATCCTTTGCCAATCCTCCTCTTTTTGCTGAGGAAGATTGGCTCTGGGCTAACATCTGTGCCCATCTTCCTCTACTTTATGTGTGGGACGCCTGCCACAGCACGGCTTGATAAGCGGTGTGTGGGTCTGTGCCCGGGATGCGAACCTGCGAACCCCAGGCCACCGAAGCAGAGCACGCAAACTTAACCACTACACCACCAGGCCAGCTCCCTGCACCACAGCTTTTGTGGCTACTTCCCAAGAGACATGTCTCCAGATTGCCTGGTTCTGATAGCCAGTGAGGCTTCCATAGATGAGTCCCACATATAGGGTAAGCTCCTAAGCGTTGGTCTTAGCAATGGTTTTTTGGATTTGACACCAAAAGCAAAGGCAGCAAAGGCAAAAACAAACAAGTGGGACTAGATCAAACTAAAATGCTTCTGCTCATCAAAGGAAGCCATACGCAAAACGTAAAGGCAACCTATGGAGTGAGAGAAAATATTTGAAAACCACATATCCAATAAGGGGTTAATATCCAGAACATACAAGGAACTTACACAACTCAATAGCAAAAAAACAAATAACCCAGTTAAAAATGGGCAAAGGACCTGAACAGAAATTTTTCCAAAGAAAACATACAAATGGCCAACAGGTACATGAAGAGGTACCCAATATCACTAATTATCAGGGAAATGCAAATCAAAACCACATCTTCACACCTGCTAGGATGGCTATTACCAAAAAGACAAGAGATAACAAATGTTCACAAGGACGTGAAGAAAAGAGAACCCTTGTGCACTGTTGGTGAGAATGTAAACTAGCACAGCCTCTATGGAAAACAGTATGGAGATTCCTCAAGAAATTAAAAATAGAACTACCATATGATCCAGCCATCCCAATTCTGGGTATATAGCCAAAGCAAACCATTATCTCGAAGAGATATGAACTCTCATATTCATTTTAGCATTATTCACAATAGTCAAGGTATGGAAACAACCTAAGTGTCCATTGGCAGATGAACGGATAAAGAAAATACGGCATGTATACAATGGGGTATTATTCAGCCTTAAAAAAGAAGGAAATCCTGGCTTGTGACAACATGGATGAAACTGGAGGGCATTATATAAGTGAAATAAGCCAGACAGAGAATGACAAACACTGCATTGTGTCACTTACATGTGGAATCTAAAAAAAAAAAAGAAAAAAAAATTGAACTCACAGAAACAGAGGGTGGGAAAGTGGTTGCCAGGGTCTGGGGGGTGGAGAAATAGAGAGAGGTTGGTAACAGAGTATAAGCTCAGCTACAAGATAATAGGGTCTGAGGATCTAATGTATAGCATGGTGACTATAGTTGATAACACTGTATTGTATAAATGAAATTTGCTAAAAGAGTAGAACTCAAATGTTCTCACACACACACAAAAGGGTAAATATGTGAGGTAGTGGATGTGTTAATTAACTAGATGAGAAGAATCCTTTCACAATGTACACATTTATCAAATCATCATGATGTACACTTTAAATATCTTACCATTTTATTTGTCAATTATACCCCAATAAAGCTGAAAAAATAGTGGGTGGATGATTGCTATGTTTT
The DNA here is from genome assembly GCF_020826845.1 of Diceros bicornis minor. Taxonomy (NCBI): domain Eukaryota; kingdom Metazoa; phylum Chordata; class Mammalia; order Perissodactyla; family Rhinocerotidae; genus Diceros; species Diceros bicornis. The sequence goes on along the minus strand of NC_080749.1, from coordinate 61,386,796 downwards.
TGGATAAAGTAACTAAAATTAAATAAGACAATATTTGTAAAGAATTTAACACCATGCCTGACAGATAGTATGGACTTAATAAACTCTTTTAAATTCTCGTCATTTTTAGTTTGCCTAGGTTAAAGTTTTTTTAGTAAAGAAAGCCCAGTATGAATAATACCCAAGAACTATCTACAACTAGCATTAGGGAAGTTTAATTTTGTCTCTTGACATTAGTATAGTTTTTGCTTCCTTTTTAACAAAACTTTGTAGAAGAACATATAAAATGTTTATTAATTAATTCCTCTAACAGATATTCACTGAGTGGCAGACATCGTACTACATGTTGGGGATATAATCTAATGGTAAATAAAACATTGTCCCTACTCTCAACAATGAACTTGCAACATAGTGAGATTTACAAGCAAACACGTAATGACAATAGAAGGGGCACCTACTATAGTAACTCACCCCCACCACAGACTTAAGGATAGGCGGCAAGAGAGTTTTTATTATGGAAATTCTAACTGAGGATCTGGTGGGTGATTATGAGTACACTGGAAAGGGCAGGTGATAGTTGATTGTGGGAAGATGGGAGAGAAGAACATTCAACGCAAAGGTAGGAGTTTGTTTGAGATCCCATACACAAATGGTGCCCCAGTGCATTCCCAGTGTTTCTACAGTCAAGGCTGCAGGACAGCTGGAACACACAGAGTTGCAAGGGGTGAGGCTGGAGAGACAAACAGGATCCAGGCTAAGTTGGGCTTGGTAAACCATCCTACGAATTTTAGACTTTACCCTTAGGGTAATGGGAAGTCACTGAAGCGTTTTAAACTAGGAATGATCTGTTCTGATTTGTGCTTCAGGAAAATTACATTGGCTTCAATATGGAGTACTGGAGAAGGTGGGGGCCAAATTAATGGAAGGACTCATAGAGGTAGTGTAGCGGGAACAGGGAAAAGGGAAGGAGTCAACAAACTCTTGTAAAAGTATAAAATTCAGGGACTGATTAGGCATTAAGCCTGAAAGAATGGCGATAAGCAGGAATAACGCCCATATTTCTGACTTTGGCAACTTGTATGATGGTGATGCTAATTATTAGAGCTAGGACATACTGGAGAGGGAGCATATTGGAAGGGAAGATGATGAATACGTTTTTGGAGAGTCATACTATAAAAATGCCAGTCATCTGATGTTTCAAGGCCTTATTTTTTTAAGTTAAATGTTTCTTATATTCTGAACTGTAATTCTTATAATGTTAAAGACCTTTAAGCTTCTTGCTTTACAAATTATTTTCTTCTTAAGTTTATTGGCATATTTTTACTAACAGAAATGGATATAGAAGACATTGGAAGCAAAACCTTCCTATTGCAAAAATGGTGATTCATGGCTCCTTTTCTTCTTCTTCCTTTTTGCGCTCATGAAAGAAATCAGCCACTTATCTGAGTTTTAGGCAGAATCAAGTTTTATATTCCTGAAAATTGCCCTCTTTTTTCTTTATTCAGCTTTACCCATGACTTTGTTTCCTTTCTACCTAGCTATGCAATTATTGTAATTATCTGTTTATGTTCATATTGTTTTCTGTTATTTACTACCATGTCCTTCTATCCGAGGACAGAGATTATGCTTAGTTAGTTCAAAGTACCCAAGTACTTTGGAAAATCCTATGAATTATTTGAGTACTTAATCAATATTTGCTAAATGACTACGAAGTCCGTATTCTGAACTTTCTCATCTAATAATTTGGCTTCAAAAGTGATTCTATTTTCTTTATACTTTTTGTCAAATCCTTTAGCATCAATCTATATTATTAGAATAGATGATGAGCTCTTACTCTAAAAATAAATCTTTATTTAATTTGTTTGACCTTATTCCCCCTATTTTCTATTTATTTAACCTTAGTCCTTTTAAAAATTTATGAGAAAAGGCCATTTAGCCTTCAAAATGCTTAGTCACCCAGACGTTAGAACACTTCAGCTGTTTTTGTCCAGGGTGTGAATGAACGGGTGTTTTTTTTTGGGTGGTGAGACCACAACATATTTTCCCAGTTGCAAAAGCACCACCAAACTCATAAACCATGAAAACCAAAATGTATGACTTTCCTCAACCATCACACATCAGTTGCAAACAGTTAATGTGCTCAGGCGAAGCCACAATATGATGTTATCAGACCTGTATGAGAATGTTGTAATCAGAATTTGAATTGTGTTTTGGCATTGGCTATAAATGTGACTGGTGGTGTAGTTCAAACTGGCTCATTTTAGAGTCACTCCACTCGCATACTTTCCTGATACCTGCAAGATTCTTGTGTTTTCTTTTTCTTTCTTTCTTTTTTTTGTTTGTGCTATCTGATCAAGAAAATAGTGCTTTGTGACTTGGGTTCTAGTAAAGGATTTAGTCTATTAATATCCATGCTATCTGAAAAAAAAAATCCATATCTTCTATCCCAAATGAAAGATATAACAAGCAAAAGGAAGGGCACTGAAACCAAATGGTCACCTTGAGTCACTACTAAATCTGATATAGCATAGAAAATAGTTGCCATAGCAGCGAGAATGTCAGTGTTATCTGAGCAAGTCTTATCTGCTGGCATGGCAGAGTTCTTGACTCATGGAGGAATTCATTATGGTGTTTGGGAAAAAAAGAAAACACATTCTAGAACTTCTACCTAGCAATATATGTTTTATAGGGGTAAGGTAGTTTAGGAATTAAAAACCTATGGGTAAAATGTTATATAATGTCAATAAACACCCTGCTTGTTTGGAAGTATCTCCTTTCAATATCATACAATTTTCTCTTATAACTTATATGCTTCTGAACAGAAAAACATCAAGAATCAAGAATCACTTGACTATATTATAGCATTTAGGGACATGATCAACCGGTATATACGCTTCTCCCCTAGAGTACATACATGCATCAAGAGGACCTCTTAGCAAAGCCTAATTCATGCCTTGAATCTCGAATAATTCAAAATTTGGTCCTATTCCAAGGCCTACAGATCTTCTTTTGTAAAAATTAGGTGGCCTTAAAACATTTTATATATTGGACTTTTTTATAAAATGGGATGCATCCACTAATAAGCTTTCCATATTTGAGAAATCACATATTTTAAACATGTGATTTAAAAGCGCTAGCCAACAACTGAGTTAGGAATAAATTCCTTACCTTTCAAAGTTAAGAGATACAGACAGCCTCTGAAGTTGGCCAGGGAGGGACAAAGAAATGGCTTATGAGTGGGAACTGCTTATTTTCTCCTCAGTGACAACACTTGCAACAAGAGTAAGAAGGGCATGGGAGATGTCCTCCATTGTGAAATAAATTAGGTGTTTACCTAGCTCTGGTTTGGTTCTCTATGAAATAAAGAACCTATATCAATTATTTTCCCATATCACCAATTATCTTCTGATAAGAAAAAAATCCAGGTTTCTAAAAATATGAAGTTTTGAAATGGCTCTGTGCCCAGCAAAATGAACTCTTTGGTATTTAAGTGAGCACAGAATGAACAGCAACATTTACCTGATGATTATAGGGAATATGGACTAACTGACAGTTTACCAGATGGAATAAAAGAATTAGTTGATTACGATAGCTAAATGTGCTGGACAGTTAGTGCAAAAAGAATGAACTTCCGGATAAGTTATTATAAAAGTGAAGAAGACAAGAGAAAGAGTAAAAAGAAGGAGAAAATGAAAGCCACAAATTAGAGCAGCTGTGCAATGTGAGGGGTTCCGCCCCTACTTTGTGTCAATACCGATTCAACACCTCCTTAAGGTACAAAGAGCCTCTACAGTGAATGTGACCACGCACTGACACAGAAGCCTACTCTAGAGCCGATATGTAAGTGATAGCAGAGAAAAAACAAAGCAAACATTTCAGCACATAAAGGGTGATGAAGCATCAGATCTCGTAAAACTCAGCTACTCGTTCTCAAGAGACCTGGACAGTCCACATTTAACTCTAGTTTGACTTTAACTGGGCTCAGACGTTTTATACCTTTGAAACTCTTTGTTTAATTAAAATCATATATAAAATATAACATCTGAAAGAGGTAAAAACAGACCTACTTAGGTTATGGATAGGAGATGGTTGGCAGCCCAAAGTCCTACCCACTAACAGCTGTTTTTCCCTCCTTTCTCTATGTGCCAGTGCCCCAGGGAAGTTCTGTGGAATCTCTATGGCTCTGAGGAGCCATACGATGGAAACATTTAAAAAGAAATTTAGGCACTTCAATTGTATAGATTGGAAATATTTCTGCTCAAATTAGACCTACTATTTGTTGACTCCCCAGATCCCTAACAAAAAGACAAGACTTGACAATTGTCAACATCTAATTAACATTGCAGACTCAACAAATCTATTACCACTGTTCTATTCCTTAACTCTCCTAAAATGATAATCATCAACATCATCATCCACAAAGACAAAAAAAAAAAGAGAGAAGCCAATGTCAACAAATTTGAGGATGTTGAAATCTGTAGGCCCCCGGAAAGTGAATTGATTCATGCCACAGATCCCCAAAAAGGTTCGGGAATTGGAGGCGAGAGGTACTGAAGGTGGGCATAAGAAGAAGGGCTACAAACAAGAGGATTGTTAGAGCTAAGCAACCACCTCTCAATTATCTTTCCAGGAAACAGAAGGTTTAATCTCTAACGAGGCCTCAAACTCAAAGATATCTTCCTATAAAAGACAGTTAAAAGAAAGACGTGCTTTCTTTTAGCCCTCTTTCTCAATTTAGCTTTCAGAACAGTGGAAATGGGTGATTCCATATGGAAATCCTAAGACGGTGACTCTGCACCACTCCTAGAGAGTAGCCAGTCTAGAATACAACAGAGAATGGAGGGCTACCAGAAAGGCTTCTCCAGGAATGATACTTATTCTTATTAGCTTTACAGTACTTCATACAATTATGTATGTGTGTGAGTATGATAAAAATCAATTTCATTAAAAATAAAGAATACTCAATGCTTGATTACCATTCAAGTGGAGAGAAACAGAAACATAATTTTTGAAAAATAGATTTCTAAAAATCGTTTATTCTTGCTTTGAAAAATAGTTACCTTCTCACTTCTGTCTTTTCTAGATTAATTAAAAAACATGCTGTGTTTTCAATGACTACTTTGATATGAAAGCTTATAAGAAAGAAAGGACTAACAATAGCTACTGCTATTGTCATGGATGATTCACCCACAGATAATTCAGATCATCTTTTACCATTCAAACAGAATCCCTCATTTGATCACCTATTGCCCAAATTGAATTCTTGGACACATTATACCATTTCAGAGTACAAAAATTTAAAAAAAAAACAAAGAAAGCCAAATCATTTTTCTTCAAACGCTGCATAAACGGAATTTGCCCTCTTTAGAATCTAGAGTGGTTACTTACTTTCTGGCAAAACCATCTGTAAAGATTTCCAACTGGAAATGTATTTTGCGTGATAACCGGTTGAAGTCATGAATCACTTGGTAACTCATTAGAGTGACTAGCATCAAAGGATCCCTTAGGAATTTAGGGGAAATGTAGTTAAGCAATTAATGAAGTTATTTAAAATCCTGATATGGTTGAGCCTGCGTTGACGACTTCTAGGGATTAATATTTATTTAATAGATTGTCAGTTTCCATGCCAGAAAAAGAAATGTGACAGAAGTCACCCTAGTCTAAATGTAAAAAAGGTAGCCCATTTGAAGCATATTTTATTGTGGTAGTTGACATCATTATACTCTGTACCATTATATCACCATACAAAAGCCATCATTCTCAAGCTGAAATTAACATTGCTGTTGTTTTCGATGAGAAGAATTGGCTCTAACTCCAGCAATTTTCTGCAGTGATTTATATTTTAGTAGCTGCAATCTTGCACCAGGAGGGAACATGTCAGAGTATAACTGCTCTCTGATGAGACATAAGATATTAAAATTGATATGAGATGACAAAATGGGAGAATAGCATTGTAGGGATAAAGTTTTCACTTGAGCACAGTCTGTTATGGCTTCATTCCTGAGACTCTTTGCTAATCTTTATGTTTGATTCAGAATCTAGTTCTTCCCCTGGAAATGCACAGGATATGAGCCTGGTGTTATATAATATGCTCTTATCTCTTGAACAAAGTACTGAAAATGTATGAAGTGTTAGAAAGGTTATATATATGATGGCTGAGTTGATTGATAGAATGAAATCTCCTACAGACATTTTAGTAGTTTCCTTAATTGTACCAAGATCTATTTTCATATGTTGTAGCCCCACCTACTTTTATCACTAATCTCTTTTAAAAAGCAATGTAATTAGTCATTTTTATCCTGAAGTTCAGAACTATAAGCTCAGAAAATTTCATAATATTTGATCACATTATTTAGTTTTTAAACTACCTTTATCCCTGAAAACACTAAGAGTCCTCTAAAATCTCTATTGTGGATTTCTCTTGCTCAGCCATGAAACACTCCGAAATAGGGCCATCATTAAGAGACAATATATATGAGTTTAAATTTTGGAAGGGAAGAACTGTATCTGCATTTTTATATCCTTGTAACAATACCAGACACCTAAATTAATGAATAAAGTACCGCAAGTGTTAAAATTTATGGTAACATTATTATTACACACAAATATTAAATACCAATAAATAAATCACGTTGGATTTGATTCCTACCTCTGAGTCTTGAAGAGAATGTCTTTTAAGACTGGGACACTCCCCACGCCCTACTTCAGGATGCCTTTTTACTCAAAGGGCTCGTATTTGATATCAAACACAGAATACTCTCTTGTCTAGCCTCTAACAGAATGGAGTTGCTACTGAAGGTTGGTAACTGTCTCGATTGTACTATTTCCAGCTTGAATATCCCTCGTTCCATGAAAAGAAGTAAAAATAAAATCTTCAGCTTCTAACTTTGCAATGATGACATGGTGGCAGCCACGGTGGAGCGGAAGGGTGGGGTTGGAGATGAAAGAGTAGGGTGCCTTGCTCATCAAAGGCATTAGTCAAGTGGCTGAGAAGGGTGTGGGAGGCAACACTTTTGGAAACAGCAGCCAAGCATCAGTAAACCAGCTCTAACACTTACATCATAATAAGATCAGGATCTTGAAATGCATAGTCAATGCCCTGTGACATGATATATACAAGGAACACAAGCCAGATGTGTGGCAAGTCAGACAAATAAGGTATATATACAAGAGGTCTTTGTTATTATGACATTCAGAAAAAAGTATTTCGTGCTATAGCATCAGTTTACAGCTGACCATCTAGGAATAATCCAATGTCCAAATGCCAGAATAATGTCATCTATTAACAAGTTAAACCTATTAGGTTCATCCCACGGTAATCATTTTTCTCACATGTACAAACACTGAAGATGTGGGTGTATCTGTGTATATAGATGTATATATAGGGTGTATATAACTATGTATAACCTTTACCCTACTTCTCACCATCTCCTTCCAACCTCTCATTTAACAATAGATAAATCAGGAGCTTAGTGTTATTGTCCTTGAAAGGCAAAGTTATTTTGTGCCTGGGTAAGGGTTCATTGTGTAAAGAATGATCGTATTATCGTTTTCAAGAGAAAAGTTTTAAGTAAGATTTTCACCAAGCAACAATTCAGAGACCCTCTTTATCTGCCTAGAGGCTTTGTACCTCTTACAGTGACTCTACCAAGAAAGATTAGAAGACATTAGAACCTCTCTCCCAGACAGTGGAATGTCCAGGTGTCTCGTAGGTATATTTTCTTCTTCACTATGGTTATTCTTCCCCTGATCATAACGGTGGCTACCAGTTATAACCTAGTCTAGTTTGAACACCACCTGACATGCTTTCCCCATTCTCATCCTCTAAATCTAATCTTCCTCATACACTGCTAATATGTCTCCATGGAACTACCATTTAAGCTTGGAATTTTATCTTTTTCACTCCTTTCTCTTGTCTGACATTAGTTATCACAGTTTCTAAACTATTCTCAAGCTTCCATGATCTCTTTCCTTCTGTGATTATAATACTCTTCTAGTGTGCATTCTGGATTCTAGTCTTTTCCTTGCTTCCAACCATCTGTGTGTATTCTCAGTATAATCTTTCTAAAACAAATCTCCTGATTATTTCACTCTTTGCACACCATGTCTTCTTCCCAAACACACAGAAGGACCACATTTCCCAGCCACCAGATTGGAACCATAAATTCTGTCATATAGAACTATGAATTGACACAATACATCACTTCTGGTGATGGAACATGAGAGCCAGTATGCCTCTGCCATCTCTCTGTTTCCCTTCTTTGATGATCTTGGAAGCCATGTCTTCGGATGGCAGCATCATCAGATGGAGGGAGCGTGGATGCTCAACTCACTTGATAGAGGAAAGATAGGACCACTTCGAAGTTGACTTTTCCTGTGCAAGAAATAAACTCTCTTTGACTAAGTCATTGACTTTTCAGGATTTGCCTGGTGCAGAACTTGGGGTTACTTACCTAATATTCTCGGAAACTTTCATTTCATTTCCAGAAAACAACCTATTACTCAGATAGTTAATGTCCTTCATGATCAGCTCCTAACCAACGCAAGCACTGATTAGGTGCCAGACCTTGAGTTTAGCACTTTATATATAATATCTCTTCCATCTTTATAACAACCTAATGAGGGAAACTGAGGTTTCAAGAGGTTAAATAATTTACACTAGCTCACATAGCTAACAAAATGGGTAGGATTAACACCAAAACCCACATTCTTTTAACTACACCCTATTTTTCTCTCTTTTGCAAGTTTCCTTCCTAGAGATGTTTCAAAAACATGCTAGATCAATATGCTTGAGACACCTACATGATATGCCTATCTTTAGTTGTAGGTCTAGTTAGAGATAGGACTTCGGTTGCCCGAGGGTGATTACAAGCACTAAGGAAGTTCTTTCAGATTAGAGGGGGAGCCTATTTAGCCACACTCACTAAAGAATTCTAGAGCATCATGACCACCAATGCAACAGACGTTAGGACTCTCCCATGCTGACGTTCAAATTCATCTCATGATCTTTCAATTAATAGCTGGCAAAGCTCCACTGAAAGCTGTAATAATCCCAGGGGGCTATTCGAGCAGTTCTGAAATGGTAAATGGCAGAAACACAGCATAAGTGAAAGCTCATCAACAATCCTGGGCAGACCCAGTTTCTAGAGCAGGAGCGGCTTCTCGTTCAAAGACTCATATTAGGTTAAAACATCCTATTTTATTTATTTAAACAGAAAGTCTTTGTTGATAGCTACACAACATTGACCAGATATAAGATTTTCTGTGTGTTACTTGGCATAAGGATGTGCAAAAGTTTCCTAATACGACATTCTTGTAACTTGGAAAAATTAGTAACTCCCACCATGCAACCCTTATAGGATCATGTGTTAATGAAGAAGATGCTCTAATAATTAGGCCTAGAGCCCACTGAATGTAACACCTTCCAATTAGCACTCCCCAGCATGAATACCGCCATTATCGTTAAACAACAAAGACAAAAATGGGTATCAATCCACATAACAGAAAATAATTGATGAAGTTGAAGGGCGTGATTATTTGTGATTACTTTACAGTCATGCACAAAAGTAAGAGAACCACAGCTAGTGGTTAATCTCTGGCTACCTCTTTGAAGATAATGAAATTGGCTTCCTACTGATGATTATTCATTAACAATTAATTCTTTCTCAGTGATCTGCCTCATTTTCAGCTTCTCACTACAAACATGCAATGGAATAATTACAAGTGGAAATGAAAAAGCAATTAGTGGCAGATAATGCCAACATCTGATTAAAAAACAGTAGAACAGATTAGCAGTTCCATAACTGCAAGTCTGCTGCCTTCAGTAGGGAGGTGTAAGTCACCCAGTTATACTGCACTTCAAGCTGTGCCTTCTCTTTTATTACCTCCCCTCCATCATGGTCTGCCACATTAAATGCTCTCTTTTATTCTAGAGAGCATTGGATTGTTGTAAATACTTTCTACAGATTATGTAGCGTTTGAGATGATATGTGGTCCTACATGCTGAAATTCTAAAAGGCACTGTCTCATAATATGATGGCTAAAACCTATACTATATATACTTTCATTGGGGATCACAGAAAATACCATTCATTACTTTTGTTTCAACTTAACTCTTATTTAGTTAAGAGTTTTCAGAAGAAGAGCATCACAAAATCAAAAACAAGCATCTTCTTTGAGCACTTTACCTGTTTTCCTACCTACATCCATGGTTGCTTTGGTCTTGCAGATTGGTTCCTAGCCTTGCATAACATGGGACATAAATTGACAGCCAGTGGATTTTTACTTAACATATTTTAAGCGTTAAAATAGTTCTGGCTGCTGTATAAAGAATCCCTCAATAAAAACCTGATAATTTCACTGTTCTCAGTGACCCAGTTGGTGCGTCAGCACTTCATATGATATAGAACTACATGGGGAGTGTCAAAACCATCAATTCAGAAGGTCAAAAAGCAGTTCTCTTTTAAGTAATTTGGAAGATGTGTTAATATGAAGGTCTGGTAAGATTTTATCATGGAACTTGGTATGGTGGGAGTGTAGACCAGCGCTGTTTTAGAAAACAGAGTTTTGAAAAGAGCTATATATTTAACTGTAAAGTCATTTGGTTATATATTATTTTACCAGATCCACAAAGATCAAAAGAATAAAGAAATAAGGTATGAAATGAAAATAAATCAAATTTTGATGAGCTGAAATTCAGCTGGTATGTACAGTATGGTGTTCTTTATGATCAGTTGAACCTCCGTTCAGATTGGTCATTTCTTCTTCAGTATGGCTGTTGAAGATTTTGAATATCATCCCTGAATATAACAAAATATTATTAAGCATCTTTTATGTACCTGGAACTGTGTGGAGGCATCAATATTAATTAGATGTGGTATCCTAGCTCTCCACCAGCTCAAAATCTAGTAGGAGAGAAAGACGTGTAAAGAAATGAGTGGAATAAAATGTGATGATTGTTACATTTGGGGCATTTACAGGGTGTAAGAGGGAGTTCTACAGGGAACAAGCGGAGTGATAGTGACTGGAACAACTTCATGAGCAAATGAGGCTTGAATTAAGCCTTGGAAGGTGACCTTTAACAGAACAGTAAGATTTGTTGCTGAGAGACTTGCTGTGGCCCCAGAAACTCCTGTGGCACAAACTCCAGGTTGAGCTTATGATGGGCACATTCACCTGCCTCTCTTACCATGATGCTCTAGAGTTCTTTAGTGAGTGTGGCTAAATAGGCTCCCCCTCTAATCTGAAAGAACTTTCTCAGTGCTTGTAATCACCTCCAGGCAACCAAGGCCCTATTTCTAACCCCCTAGGCGGTTTTGAACATCATCTATGTGCTGATGATTTCTAAATTTATATCTGCAGCTCTGACCTCCACTCTGAACTCAACTTGTGAACCCCACTGCCCACTCAGCATCTTTACCTTATGTCTAATGAGCATCTCAGACCATCAGGTTTTAACTCACTCTTGATTCCAGTTCCTCCCCACATCTCTCCTTCTCCCTAAGTTCCCCTCATCAGAGAATGACACTAAGAACCCAGGAACTGTCCTAGACTCTTCTCTTTATCTTATACTCTACATCTAACCCATCAACAAATATTGCTTACTCTACTTTGAAAAAGTATTAGAATCTGACCACATCTAATCTCTTCCACTGTTACCATCCTCTTGCAAGCCTCTTTATCCATCACCCAAAGCTCTGCAATAGGCTTCCAACTGGTGTCCCTGTTCCACTCTTGCATAGCTTCTCCACTGATGCAGGAATCCTTAAAATACAAATCTTATTACCTCCCTCTTGAAAAGTTTCAGATGGCTTTACATCTCAAAGTAAAATTCAAAGTTCTTGCCATGACCTCCAAGCCTGGTCATGATCAGTCCCCGGGCCACCTCTCTAGTCTCACTTCCTACCACTCTTCCCATCACTCACTCTTGACTTTCTCATGGCTCTCTTTGTACAGGGCACAAGAGAATAAGTTGGTTCAGGTAACACAATCAAGAATTCAGTTATAGACACATTGTTATCGTCCTTTCAACATGTCCTAGAGATATCAAGGAGGCAGTTGCAGTAAGGATCTGGAGTCTCAGCAGGGGAGTCTGGAACTGGAGATATGCATTTGCAAGTCATCTGCACATAGTGTCATTTGAAACTCTTGGCATGATGTCCCAGGGAGAGGAGATAAGGGATGTAAGACCAAGCCTTGAGGAACCACAACATATCATGGCCTAGTGGAGGAGTATGACGTTATAAAAGAGACTGATAACCAGCCTCTAAGAGGTAGGAAAAAAATGGGGGAAGTGATTTGCCAGAAGCCCAGGGAGGTAAGAAATGCATACAGCTGGTATCAAAAATTCTTTGGAGAAGTCTGGTAGAAAGGAGGCGATGAAGCTGTTGCAACAGAGAAATGTGTGGTCAAGGAAAGAAAGTCATTTTTATGGGTGAGATTTGAACATACTTAAAAGCTGATAAGAATTATACAGTTGAAGAGAGTGATAATAAGTAAAATTTTTTAAAAAGGTGGAAATAAATAGCATCACTAGTCTAAGAAGGTGGGATGGCATGGAATCACAAGCACAGTTGATTCATTTTTGAAGTAATAACTTAGAAAAGAAACATTTAAAGATGTTTGCAAAAAATATTTAACAGTTGATTGTCTAAATACAAACCTTATACCTCAAAATTACTATAAAAGAAAATAAATAAATCTCAGATAATACAGTTAAAGGAAAATAAAACAAAGAAACAGTGAGAAGCAAATAAAATTAAAGGACGAAAGCAAAGTAAAAGAGAGAGAGAAGGAGTGGGAGGAAAGCCCAGTCTGTAAATAATGACAATAAAAATGAATAGGATAAATCCATTATTGAAGTAGATTCCCAAAATTTGGTCAAATACTGAAAGTCTATAGCTACACACAAAAGATCTACAAGAGATACATGTAATAAAACAAAAGCGACTCAGAGTGAATGAAAGGAAAACGTCGAACAATATTTATTTATTTATGGAGCAAAAAGTTTAACTTTTTATAGAGATAGCTACAGTCTATGATGCAAGTATAATTGTCATAACAGTAAAATGCTGAATAAGTTAGTATTGAAGTATTTATGAAGCAAAACTAAAAAAGACAATGAGAAAAAACTGAAAAATAATGGGCAATTTTACTATAGCTCTCTCAGTCTTTAAAAGATGAAGTATATAAAAGCGAATAAGGATGTAGAGAACATGAATAATATCATTAGTAAAGTTTATTTAATAGTTATATCATGAGTTCTATACTCTACAAAGAGGTGATTCACCATTTTTCAAGTGTCTCTGGAAAATTTATAAAATATTGGCCATATGTAATAACCCCCAAACAACTGTTACAAATATCCTGAAGTAGGCATAACATGATATGAACCATTTTCATACATCATGGTGCAATAAAATTCCATAAGTAACTTGAACTTCAGATTTAGACTCAGATCTGCAACCATTACCTTCATTTTCAATTTTATGTGGAAGAATAATGGAGGTTTGCTTACCTTGAAAAGATATGTTTAGTTTATTCAGAGAAGAAATATATCATTAATACACTGATTTGCAAAGCCAATGCAAATTATGCATATGTTCTTACTCATTGTGTAGATTTTATCACCAAAGACATGAAGTTTTTCTTCAAGTTACTGCAGAAAACAGTCATTGTTTGTAATCAATGCTGATATTTTCACAAAGTTGACAAAAAGTAGAGAATTCAATTTGCTTGTCCTTAATCAATCGTTTTATAGCTTCATTAAGTTCTTTCCTTAATTTTTTAAAAACATCTCTGGTAGTGAGAGCTTCCCCCTTGCACAAAACAGTGAGTAGATCTTGTTTCCAGGACAGCAGCTTGAATACACGGAGCAGTCATTCTTGTTGGATACCACTGCCTTAGCACCATCTGCCCAGAACCCAATACATCACTTGCATGTAACTGTTTATCCGAAGTTACCAATGATTTTAAAATCTCTTCTCTAGTTGTAAGCGTTAATAGAGATTGGCCAAACAACACGTCTTCCTGGGCTCTTTTATTCAACTTATATCTGTCAAAAAACAAAAGATCTGCTGAGCTGCCAATATCAGGGAATTCATCTTAGAGTCTCCAGGGAATATTATGGACTTTTTTGTACTCAGCATAATAAATGTTGCTCTACATTTGGGCCGTATCTGTCATTGTTTGATAAATTATTGTATCTGACAGAGCTGCCCCATCAGATTTTTTTCCCTTGCTTTGTCCCAAAGAGCTTCACTTGACTATTTGGCAGCCAAACAGTAATTGGGGTGTCGGCAATTATTTGAGCAGCTCTAACCTTGGCAATTGAACCCAATACTATAAACAAGGCCTCTGCAACTTTTGCAATTTCATCTCCTACCACCCCGTGCTGATGTTTTGGAGTTGCTTGAATATCTTACTGCTTTGCTTTAAAAAATTCAATACTTCCCATGGTAGTCTTTGTACATTTCAAAACTGATGTTTGAGATAAAATGCCTTCTTGCCAGAACATTGAGTGTCCCCAAACACACTACACCTAATGGAAGAAGTTGATGCTCATTGTCAGTCCACTAAAATCCAAATTTCAAATAATTTTCATTATATTTTCATGATATTTTTGTTTTCTTTGCAGCTGGTGTTTTTACAACAGTAACAGGTGGTTTCAGATGGTTCATCCATTTGGTCTTCCTACTATTCTGAAAACATATGACTGATTTCATCGCAATCGCCAGTGCACCTACATTTCCATCAGCATCTTCAGCATTATGCTCTGAAAGACTTATTTATAAAGCACAGATCCATGATAGGTTCAAGAGAAAAGGAAATCAATGAGTATACAGTTCCAGTTGCAATTTATAATTGAATATTTTGCAATTTAAAATAATATGTAGGTGCATGACTGAAAAGAATGTCATAATGATACAAAAATTCAGTATATGAGAATCCATTTTAGCAATGAAACAATCTATATTATATTTACATTCCAATAGTTTAACTACTAAGAGTTTTAATAGCAGCACCATGAAATTCATGTGGGCTATGTAGGTTGCCCACTGTGCTAATTATGTTAGCCTCATCTCATGTGAAAATATTTTGAAATTATAGATTTGATTAAAAGTTAAAATTTTAAAATACACATTTAAATAAGCAACTTTTTAAAAAGTTTGTCTACCACATAAATTATCTTAAATCCTATGGTATGCGTATCATACATTTGGAAACACTATATACCGTGTAAAAGTATAGGTGCTAAAGTCAGATATTTGGTGATTAAATTTCATCTCTAACACTTGCTAAGTGTAGGACATGGAGCAAGTTACATAACTTCTCTGACCTTCAGTTCTTTTACCCACAAAAAGAACAATACTAGTACCTGTATCATAAGATTATTGTGAAGATTGAATGATATTACCCATGCGTAGTGCCTGGAAGATAATAAATTCTTAATAAATCTTGACCATTATGATGATCATTATGATGACATAAGCACTAGATTTTTATAGACTTTTTTTGTTAACTAAGAGTATTAGGGTTTGTATTTGCACGTCAGCCCATTGACTCCAGTCCCTAGGTAATTAAGTAGCAAGCATGTCAGAGAACAAAAGCATAGCTGGTTGTGCTCAAGTGTCTTTTAGCTGGAGGAGTTAATGACTAAAGCAGAACTTTTTATTGTCAAGGTTTTTGCACAGTCTATTTGCATGAATAGTTATATAATTTCCCATGGTCCTGTGACCAATAACATTGATAGCCCATATTTAGTTGAACACTGTCTACACTAGCTGCTTTATAGCTATTACCCAAATGAATTCTTACAACGCTATGACACTGAGCATGTACCATTACTTTTTCTATTTTAAAGATGAGGATTCTGAGGTGTAGAGAAGTTATGTAACTTACCCATAACCACAAAGCTAGTACTAGGAGAACCACTATTCAAACACAGTTCATTTATAATCCCAGGAAATGAGTTTGTGACAATTATATTTTGTTGCCATTTAACAGAAAACAAAGCCCAGAATTCAGCTGCGTAACAATATTTCCTAAAGTTTATCTAGTAGAATCACATCTCCAAAACATTGGAGGTATCTGAAAAACTAAATATTCCGTAATTAATAGAGATTAATTTTAGATTATTCGCTTTAAAGTTAATACATGTATGAATTTTTCTTTGCTGGAAGTTTTATTCATTTTAAGTATACCTATAAAAATATATTAATGACAGATGACAGAAAGGCTTGAATAATTCTCAGCAATTGTTAGGATTATTTTGCTAAGAATTTTTGTACTCCTGGTAGAAGTTCCCTCTGCACCAATTACAAAGTTTCTGACTTTAAACCTTTGGAAGACAATAACTTGATCAAAAAATCATATTTTTAACTGATATGATGGAAGCTTACTAAATCAACGGAGTCCTACTTGCCCTGTTTCATCAGTTCCAATTCTTTTCAGCTGAGATATCATCTGGACAATAGAATGGCATTTTTCACAAGTGTCCTTAATATACATCCATATGTTTTTTTCTGAAGGAATATTGCAAGTTAATAAGCCCTCGTATGCAATCCACACATAAATGCTTAGTCTGATCATACATCCATTTCTTCAATAACAAGGGAGCCAGATTACTCAGTGTTTGAGTCTGAACTATCGCCCAGATAAACTCAGAACCGGGCTGACCCTATTATCAAAGGCTTTTACAGGATGAAGGGATTGTAGCTCAGTTCACATGCTTGGTTCACTTCGCTCTCAGTATAATCACCCAAACTCTATAAGTTGGGTAATATATGTCACTACAGTTTGTGTGAAAGTTACAGTAGTTGTATCTGTTTAAAATGTTGAATACATAGCTGCCATTTTGCCATTGCAAATTGAAAGACTATTCGGTGAGCCAAGCTTAAACTATAGAAAAATTACTGAAATGTTTTCCCAAATTTGAAAACAAAGTATTTTTGTTTTAAAATATTTTAAAACATTTTAAATTTTAAAACATTTAAAAATTTTAGTCTTAAAATTATTCAGCAGTACACAAAGCAACAGTAAAAGTGCAATATTCAGAGTGATTGATATACGACATCACTCCATCATGAAAAATGATGAGGTTATGTTGTACTTTGAAATAGTCTGTCATAAATTTCTATTTTTCTTCCATTTTAAAAAATGCATGTGTTAGTTATTTTACTGGACTCTGAGGAGACGAAGTGAACAAAGCAGATATGTGCCTCTCCCCAAGAAGCTTATATTCTAGCTTGTCAATGCAGTCAACTGATAAGGGAATTTCAGTAATTTGGAAAAAATTAAATCATATAGAAGATAAGCTTTTAATAGCTTAAATAAAACTTGGAGAGTCTCATGGTTCAGTTTCTAGTGTGTTACAAACAGAAAACAATTATGTAGCTAATACCAAAGAGGCCAGAAAAAATCCCAGATGTTTTGAGTAATTTCTTTTTTTTTTTAATTTTTTGTTTATTGTAGTAACATTGGTTTATAACATTGTAAAAATTTAAGGTGTACATCATTATTCTTCTATTTCTGCATAGATTACATTATGTTCACCACCAAAATACTAATTACAACCCATCACCACACACATGTGCCGAATTATCCCTTTCACCCTCCTCCCTCCCCCCTTCCCCTCTGGTAACCACCAATCCAATCTCTGTCTCTATCTGTTTGTTTATTGTTGTTATTATCTACTACTTAAAGAAGGAAATCATACGGTATTTGACCTTCTCCCTCTGACTTATTTCACTTTGCATTATACTCTCAATGTCCATCCATGCTGTCACAAATGGCTGGATTTCATCGTTTCTTATGGCTGAGCAGTATTCCATTGTGTATATATACCACATCTTCTTTATCCATTCGTCCTTTGATGGGCACTTAGGTTGCTTCCAAGTCTTGGCTATTGTGAATAACACTGCAATGAACACAGGGGTGCATGTACCTTTACAAATTGGTGTTTTCAAGTTCTTTGGATAAATACCCAACAGTGGAATAGCTGGATCATATGGTAGTTCTATCCTTGATTTTTTGAGGAATCTCCATACTGTTTTCCATAGTGGCTGCACCAGTTTGCACTCCCACCAGCAGTGTATGAGAGTTCCCTTCTCTCCACATCCTCTCCAACACATGTTGTTTCCTGTCTTGTTAATTATAGCCATTCTGACAGGCGTGAGGTGATATCTCATTGTAGTTTTGATTTGCATTTCCCTGATAGTTAGTGATTTTGAACATCTTTTCATGTGTCTGTTGGCCATCTGTATATCTTCTTTGGAGAAATGTCTGTTCAGGTCTTTTGCCCATTTTTTAATTGGGTTGGTAGTTTTTTTGTTGTTGAGATGCACGAGTTCTTTATATATTTTGGAGATTAAGCCCTTATCAGATGTATGGTTTGCAAATATCTTCTCCCAATTGTTAGGTTGTCTTTTCGTTTTGTTGATGGTTTCCTTTGCTGTACAGAAGCTTTTTAGTTTGATGTAGTCCCATTTGTTTATTTTTTCTATTGTTTCTCTTGCCGGGTCAGACATGGTACTTGAAAAGATGTTGCTAAGACCGATGTCGAAGAGCGTACTGCCTATGTTTTCTTCTAGAAGTTTCATAGTTTCAGGTCTTACATTCAAGTCTTTAATCCATTTGGAGTTAATTTATGTGTATGGTATAAGGTAAGGGTCTATTTTCATTTTTTTGCATGTGGCTATCCAGTTTTCCCAACACCATTTGTTGAAGAGACTTTCTTTTCCCCATTGTATGTTCTTGGCTCCTTTGTCAAAGATTAGCTGTCCGTAGATGTGTGGGTTTATTTCTGGGCTTTCGATTCTATTCCATTGATCTGTGTGTCTGTTTTGTGCCAGTACCCTGCTGTTTTGGTTACTATAGCTTTGTAGTATATTTTGAAATCAGGGAGTGTGATACCTCCAGCTTTGTTCTTTTTTCTCAGGATTCCTTTAGCTATTCGGGGTCTTTTGTTGTTCCATATAAATTTTAGGATTCTTTGTTCTATTTCTGCGAAAAATGTTGTTGGAACTTTGATAGGGATTGCATTGAATCTATAGATTGCTTTAGGAAGTATGGACATCTTAACTATGTTAATTCTTCCAATCCAAGAGCACGGAATATCTTTCCATTTCTTTGTGTCTTCTTCAATTTCTTTCAGAAATGTTTTATAGTTTTCGGTGTACAGATCTTTCACCTCTTTGGTTAAGTTTATTCCTAGGTATTTTATTCTTTTTGTTGCAATTGTAAATGGGATTGTATTCTTAATTTCTCTTTCTGCTACTTCGTTGTTAGTGTACAGAAATGTAACTGATTTTTGTATGTTGATTTTGTATCCTGCAACTTTACCATATTCGTTTATTACTTCTAAAAGTTTTCTGGTGGATTCTTTAGGGTTTTCTATATATAAAATCATGTCATCTGCAAATAGTGAGAGTTTCACTTCTTCCTTTCCAATTTGGATCCCTTTTCTTTCTTTCTCTTACCTGATTGCTCTGGCTAGGACTTCCAGTACTATGTTAAATAGGAGTGGTGACAGTGGGCATCCTTGTCTGGTTCCTGTTCTTAGAGGGATAGCTTTCAGTTTTTCACCATTGAGGATGGTATTAGCTGTGGGTTTCTCATATATGGTCTTTATTATGTTGAGGTACTTTCCTTCTATACCCATTTTATTCAGAGTTTTTATCATAAATGGATGCTGTATCTTGTCAAATGCTTTCTCTGCATCTATTGAGATGATCATGCGATTTTTATTCTTCATTTTATTAATGTGGTGTATTACGTTGATTGATTTGCGAATGTTAAACCATCCCTGCATCCCTGGAATAAATCCCACTTGATCACGGTGTATAATCTTTTTAACGTATTGTTGTATGTGATTTGCTAGTATTTTGTTGAGGATTTTTGCATCGATGTTCATCAGTGATATTGGCCTGTAATTTTCTTTTTTTTTTTGTGTTGTCCTTGTCTGGTTTTGGTATCAGGGTAATGTCAGCTTCATAGAATGAGTTAGGGAGCTTCCCCCTCTCCTCAATTTTTTGGAAGAGTTTGAGAAGGATAGGTATTAAGTCTTTTTTGAATGTTTGGTAGAATTAATAATTGCTTTATATATTTAGGTGCACCTACATTGGGTGTGTAGATATTTACAAGTGTTATATCCTCTTGTTGCATTGTTCCCTTGATCATTATGTAATGCCCTTCTTTGTCTCTTTTTACAGTTTTGGTTTTAAAGTCTATTTTGTCTGATATGAGTACTGCTACCCCAGCTTTCTTTTCATTGCCATTTGCGTGGAATATCTTTTTGCATCCCTTCACTTTCAGTTTGTGAGTGTCTTTAGGTCTGAAGTGTGTCTCTTGTATGCAGCATATATATGGGTCTTGTTTTTTTATCCAATCAGCCACCCTATGCCTTTTAATTGGAGCATTTAGTCCATTGACGTTTAAAGTAGCTATTGATAAGTATGTACTTACTGCCATTTTTTAACTTTTTTTTTTTTTCTCAGTGTTTTAGTAGTCCTTCTCTGTTCCTTTCTTCTTCTATACAGAATTAATGGTCACTTTAGTTTGACCTCTGTCTGAAAGCTGTACTCTTTAAGTCCCCTCCTCCCTCCTTTTATGTTTTTGATATCATATGTAACCTCATTTTTGTGCATTTGTATCCATTACGTTCTTATCATGGAAATAGATAATTTTTCCTATTTGTGGTCTTCTCTTTTCCCCTTAAATCAGTCCCTTTGACATTTCTTGTAGCACTGGCTTCTTGGTGACAAACTCCTTTAATTTTTGCTTGTCTGGGAAATTTTTGATCTCTCCTTCCATTTTGAATGATAACCTTGCTGGGTAGAGTATTCTTGGCTGTAAGTTTTTTCCTTTTAGCACTTTAAATATATCATGCCATTCTCTTCTAGCCTGTAAGGTTTCTGCTGAGAAGTCAGCTGATAGCCTTATGGGGTTTCCTTTGTATGTAACTTGACATTCTCTTGCGGCTTTTAGGATTCTCTCTTTATCTTTAATTCTGGACATTTTGATTATGATGTGCCTTGGTGTGGGCCTCTTTGGGTTTATCTTGTTTGGGGCTCTCTGTGCTTCCTGTACCTGGATGTCTGTTTCCTTCCTTAGGTTAGGGAAGTTTTCATCTATTATTTCTTGAAATAGATTCTCTGCCCCCTTGTCTCGCTCTACTCCTTCTGAGACACCTATAACACGGATGTTAGTGCTCTTGATGTTGTCCCAGAGGTCCCTTAGACTGTCCTCACTCTTTTTAATTCTTTTCTCTTTTACCTGTTCACCTTGGGTAATTTCTTCTAGTCTTTCGTCCAGCTCACAGATCCGTTCTTCTGTATCCTCTACTCTGCTTTTGAGTCCCTCTAGTCAATTTTTCATTTCCAGTATTGTATTCTTCATTTCTGATTGGTTCTTTTTTATATCCTCCATTTCTCTGTTGACATTCTCACTGAGTTCATCTATTCTTCTCCCCAGATCAGTGAGCATCCTTAACACTCTTAGTTTGAACTCTCTGTCAGGTAGGTTGCTCATTTCTGTTTCACTTAGTTTCTTTTCTGGGGTTTTGTCCTGTTCCCTTACTTGGAATGTATTCTTTTGCCTCCTCATTTTGCCTCTTTCCCTGTGCTTGTGTCTATGTATTAGGTAGGTCAGCTACATCTCCTGCTCTTGGATAGGTGACCTTATGTAAGTGATGCCTTAGGAGGCTTCCAGTGTGCTTCCCTCAGTTCTCAATGTTCCAGGGGTGACCCCTATGTGTGCTACATGTGTCCTTCTGTTGTGGCCTGTTTGCTCTCCCTGTAGGCACCCAGGGAGGCCGAGTTATGCTCCTGGCCAGCTGTTGTAATGCTCAGCTGCTTATAGTTGTTGTGGGCCCTTCATTCTCTTTATGAGGTGTGGGGAGCCCCAGCACAGTTGGCTGCAAGTTCTAATACCACATTTGTGTTGCAGTATTTCTTTTAAGTGAGTAGGTCCCCAGCGTGGCAGGTTGTTAGGCTCAGGGCCTTACAATTGCTATAAGCTTCCAGCCTTTAGGTCTCTTGTCAGCTCTCTGAGGATTGCAGCTGGGTGGGGCTGGCCTCAGGCACAGGAGCACCCAATTGTTTCAGGCTTTGGAAGGTGGAGTGAACCCCCTATGTGGGTCTTTGAGAAACACAAGTCTTCTGCAGCTGACAAGCCCTGCCGCCCACAGGTCCACACACACAGTCAACACAGTCCTGCCCCGTGTGAGTGCCCCGACCTCCCGAAGCGGACTCTCCATGGCGGGAGCCCCACACACTCCGCCACCCCCCCACACTCTCCACTCCCTCCTTGTGCACACCCTGCCCCACTAAAGTCGGCTCAGTTTCCAGGCTGCAGAGAATCCAGTCACCAATCTATGCAGGCCCACAAGTTGCCTGAGGGCTTGTTGTTGGGTGGGGCCAGTCTCTAAGGTGGGCTGCCTGCCCTGGCTGAGCTGGATTAAATCGGTGCTCTAGCGGGTGGGGCAGAGCCTGGGCTAGCAGGCCTCAGGGAGAACTCCAATGGCGTCTGTGCCAGCACGCCCACACCAGGCCACAACAATGGCCGCCGCCAATGTCCCAGTCCCTGGAGAGGTCTCCCCCCTCACCGAGATGCACACAGGGCCTATTAGGTGAGTCTGTTTTCACCACAGCACTGTACACCTTTCTTTCTGGTGATTTTAGGATGCTTTCTGAAACGGGTGAGTTTGCGTGCGGGCCCTTTAAGAGCTGGTTTTAGTTTCTTTGTGAACTAGCTTTTCTGGGGGTGCTTCCCAATGTTTTAGTAGCAGGCACAGTCAGATATTATGCCGCTGGTCTCGATTGTGCTGGGTCCACAAAGTGCCCACAGCGGGGGCGCTCCCCGGCCAGGGCCCGGCACCTCCAGGGAGGCTGCGGACCTGTGAGCTGCTCCCGGCGGCCATGAAGCTGGCGGCTTGTGAAGGCGGCGTTTTTCTCTCCAGAAGGGAGTCTCTGCCTCTTCCACCTCAGTTAGGATTGTCTGTTGTTGCAGGACTTCCTCTTATCCAGTTTTCAGTTCTGTCTCAGGGGTAATTTTTCCACAAGTATTTGTAAATTGGCTGTGTCCACGGGAGGAGGTGAGTTCCGAGTCTGCTTACGCCGCCATCTTGAGTTCACCCTCCTTGAGTAATTTCTTCCTTCCTAAAAATAGGTAGATAATTTTACAAGTCACAATTTGATTTTCCTTCAGTTTTTTTTCTCAGTCATCAGTATTTTATCACCACCATACAATAAGAAGTGGGAGTCAAAATATGGGGCAGAACATTGTGGCAAAAAAGGCAATAAATTAATTATGAAAAATGATAGAAAAATTGAGAGGCTGAATATGGGATCCATGGAATACAACAATGAATGATAAGAATCATCTTTTAGTGGCATTTTATAAAACTGGGCTTGTACAGAAGGGCACAGAAGATTCTAATGGTTTATTTACCACAGTCTATTTGTGTGTTACTGGGAATATTTGGGCCCAGAAAAATCTGTTTTTGTGACTTGTGAAGACATAATCTTTGAACCAGTACTGTTGGCCACATTTAGTTTTCATAGCCATAATACAAACAGATTTGCAATTTTTATTTGCTCTATTTGAAGTGTTCTAAATGCTTTTACTTGGCCAGGTTTGGAAGACAACCAGCAATATGAATAAGGTTTCTTTGTTCCAATAATGATTAAACAAATTTAACTAAGCAAAGACTCAAAAAATTTCTAAGTATTCCTTTAATAGAAAATTTCCCGTGCCTTCTACCTTATTTGGCATTGTTCAGCAAAATAAAAATCCCTATCTAGTTAAGAAAATGGAAAACTTAGCTTCTAAAATATTATTGAAAAAAAATGCCTTTTGAAAAATTTAGTTCCTTGCACAACGCTATTTTGTTTTGTTTTGTTTACCTGTTCTGCAATAACATTTATTCATTTTTATATGGGTTATTTTGCAGTTTTTTTTAATTTTATCTTTTATTGAAGTATAATTGACATATAATACTATGTTAGTTTCAGGTATACAATATAGTCATTCGATATTTTTATACATTATGAAATGATCATCACGTTGTCTAGTTACCATCTGTCACCATACAATGGTATCACAATATTGACGATATTCCCTATGCTATACATTACATCCCCATGACTTATTTATTTTATGACTGGAAGCTTTTATCTCTTGATCTTCTTCACCTCTTCTGCCCATCCTCTCAGCTCCCTCCCCTCTGGCAACCACTAGTTTGTTCTCTTTACCTGTCTGTTTCTGTTTTGTTTTGTTAATTTGCTTATTTCGTTTTTAGACTCCCCATATAAGTGAAATCATATGATATTTTTCTTTTTCTGACTTATTTCACTTAGCATAATAACCTCTAGGTCTATCCATGTTGCTGCAAATGGCAAGATTTCATTCTTTTTAATGGCTAATATTCCATTGTATATATACATCACATCTTCTTTATCCATTCATCTGTAAATGGACACTTAGGTTGCTTCCATATCTTTGTTACTGTAAATAATGCTGCAATGAACATAGGAGTGCATATCTATCTTTGAATTAATGTTTTCATTTTCTTCAGGTAAATACCCAGAAGGGAGTAATCAAAACAGTATGATACTAGCACAAAAATAGACAAATATATCAATAGAAAAGAATAGAGAGCCCAGAAATAAACTCACGCTTATATGGTCATTTAATTTACAACAAAGGAGACAAGAATACACAATGGGGAAAAGATAGGCTCTTCAATAAATGGTGTTGGGAAAAATGGACAGCTACATACAAAAGAACGAAATGGGACCACTTTCTTACACCGTATACAAACATAAACTCAAAGTGGATTAAAGATTTAAATTTAAGACCTGAAACCGTAAAACTCCCAGAAGAAAACATAGGCAGTAAACTCTTTGACATTAGTCTTAGCAGCATTTTTTTAGATGGTCTCCTCAGGCAAGTACAACAAATGCGAAAATAAACAAATGGGACTAAATCCAACTAAAGGGCTTTTGTGCAGTGAAGGAAACCGTCAACAAAACAAAAAGGCAACCCACTGAATGGGAGAAGATATTTGCAAATTAAATCAAAAATATATAAAGAACTCATACAACTCAATATCAAAAAAACAAACAATCTGATTAAAAAATGGGCAGAGGACCTGAAGATACATTTTTCCAAAGAAGACATACAAATGGCCAACAGGCACATGAAAATATGTTCAACATCACTAATCATCAGGGAAATGCAAATCAAAACCACAATGAGCTATCACCTCACACCTGTTAGAATGGCTGTTATCAAAAAGACAATAAATAACAAGTGTGGGCCAGGATGGGAGAAAAGGGACCCCTCATGCACTGTTGGGGGGAATGTAAATTGGTGCAGCCACTATGGAAAACAGTATGGAGGTTCCTCAAAAAATTAAAAATAGAACCGCCATATGATCCGGCTATTCCAGTTGCACAATTCTATTAGGCTCAGAGGATTGGAGCAGTGGTTCTCTACCTTGGCTTCGTATTAGAATGCAAGGCCTTAAAAAAACAAAAGTGATGCTGGGGTTCCAGCCCAGAACAACTAACTCAGAACCTCTTAGTGGGGCCCAGGTATAGTTTCAATATTTCTCAGGTGATTCTAATGCACATCAAGTGTTGATAACCACCATGCTAGACAAATAATGCTGAAGGGAAAGGAAGCGAAGTACAATGAAATCTGAATGTATTAGACCATTGGTATCTAAGAGAAATATAATCTGAGTAATTTAAAATTTTCTAGCAACTGCATTATAAAAAGTAAAAAGAAATAGGTGAAATTTACTTTAACAATACATTTTATTTAACCCAATATAACCAAGATATTATTTCAACATGTAAGCAATAAAGTTATTAATAGGATAGTTTACATTCTTTTTTTGTACTAAATCTTCAAAATCTGGTGAGTATTTTATGCATATAGCATACCCCAATTCAGAATAGCCATATGTTAAGTACTCAAGAGCTACATGTGCCTAGTGGCTGCCATATTGAACAGTGCAGCGCATACTTTGCAATGTATGACTTATAAAACCTTTAACTTCATTGAAAAATATTTACTTTTGAATATATAATAAAAGATTATGTGAATTAACCAATAATATAATACTTAGGCATATTTTTAAAGAATTATATTCTTTAGATAAATTCGGGATGTAGATTCCCTCCCTTCTTTCTTCCCTCTCTCTCACCCTCCCTCCCTCCCTCCCTCCCTCCCTTCCTACCTTCCTTCCTTTTGTTCTAAATATATATTTGTCTTACAAATAGGTACACACTCTATATACCTTTGCAATTATTTCTATGGTATAACACAGTATAAGACTGGCTGGGTTTGTATAATGGCCTCACTACGTTCTATCTCAGTCACTATAGGAAACCTCTCCAGACCCCAGGGTTTTTACCTGTAAAATGAGATTAATAATAGATAATAAATATACTTCACAGAGATATTATGAGGATTAAATCAATTTATACAAGTCAACTGTTCAATGTTATGTATTATTATGATTTTAATAGCTTCATCATTTTATTAGCATTGTTTTATTTATTTATTTTAATACTTCTGTGTCATTCCACACTACAGACATAGCAAAATTTATTTTACTGGTTTCTATTAACGACATTTGGGTTCTTTCTAATCTTTACTACTGTGAAACTGCTCTGGTGTATATCATTTTACATGCATCATTTTGCACACGAACCTGTACATGTAGAGAATAAATAAATATCTAGAAGTGGAGTTTCTAGGTCAAATTTTATACACTTTTTACATTTTAATGTATATTGCCAAATTGCTCTTCACAGAGGCTCTCCCTAATAACAATATATGACAATGTCCATTTCTCCTTTCACAGGATGTCAACAATTTAAGGTGTTTTTTAAAATGACATCTGACATGCAAACTGATTTAAAACATATTTCTGTGTTTGATTGAAGAAAGTGTATTGAACTGACTTTGAATGAAAGAAAATCATCAAATATTTTATTTTAGGGTTTTAAAATGTAGATCTTAGAACTCTTAGAGAATTAAGAAGAAATAAAATATAGAAGAAAAATAAGAAGAGATATCATCACTTAATTTCTCCAATATTTTTTCTATCTGAATGGAGAGTACCAATATTTCAATGTCTCACAATAATTAACAGGTTAATTTCACTAATTTATCATTTTAAAAAGTTTAATTATTTCCATAGATCATTTTGGATCCCTTTACATTCAATTAGGAAATAAAAGTAGTGGACCTATAGTATTATAATTTAATTTATACAACGTTATGATTTTATAACTAGCTCATATTATTTAAATAACTTGTCTCAAAATTGGACTTGTTGATTAATGATCCGTGAATTCCTACAGACTATGATTATAAAGGACTAATGATGAAGCTCCTGGGGGGCTCCTTTGTCCTGATTCTAGTTAGGCCTGTTACCCCTGGGTCAGGGCATGAGCTGTGCCAACGGTGTGTGCTATCTAGGGCTTCTCTCTCATTAGCAAGAACAAGAAAAAATAGGATGTCCAGGAATTTTCTGGCAAGACCATAGCGTGAACTCACAGTTAAGCAAATTGAATAAACCTGACAATATATACCTAGAAAGGCAAGTTTTTAAAAAGATTATGCTCTAGATAGATTGGGGATGACTTTTTTTCTTTCTTTCTTTTTCTTTCCAGTTGTGGCCACTGAAGCCTTGCACACCTGCTGCCTCTCCTGGCTTTGTTACTCTCAATAAAGAAAGAGATTCCTGTTGAGGAGTGAAAGGTTAAATGCCCAGAAATATTGCACCAAAGCATGATATTGTAAAGGAAGAAAATCAGCTATAAAATAGCTTCACTGAGGGAGCTGTTGTTCAGGGCAGGTTTCATCTTGGAATTTTTCCAAATACCATATTTAAAGGAAAAATAAAGAGGCAAAAATACAGCACTGAGAATACAGCACGGGAATCCTCCTTCCTTTATGATTTATATAAGCCTTATCATCTTATGAGTTCTTCCTGAATAGGATGGATGGATGGATGGATAGATAGATTTTTAAAAATACATGTAAATATGGAATAGGTATGAGCTGATGAGAAAGGGAGAGAGGGCCTAAAGATAAAAGAAAGTAGGACAAACTGTTGAAATAATATCTGAAGGGAAGGATGGAGCGACCACATGACTCCCTGAAAAATAAACTACACTGTTGGTAATACTTACAAGTCTAGACTCTCTATAGTGGATAACGACAGAACTATCCATGTCATATGCCTCCTAGGAATAATCCATGTGTTCATCTCCAGAGTGACAACACTGAGCTATATTCTTTTTCTTAATATCCTCCTCATAAATTTACTTGAAATAAAAAGCGGGAAATCTTAGTAGACAACCCATCTACTTGTAAAAGAGATATATATGACAGAGAGTATTTATCATGACAAACCCCATTCAAAAGAAATTAAATATATTAGGCTGGATATTTTTATATTTTACATTTTAGTCTTAATTGTATCCATACTCTCTACTTCTGTATTCATTTCTGTAAGGTGTAAAAAATGGAAAAATATAGTATACTCTTGCTATTATGTTATATAAAATGTTAGTTACATATTATTTTCTTTGTCATATTATAGGTACAGTATTTAAGCTTTATTGCCTCTTATAACAAAAAGAAAAATCAGGATTCTTTAATTTGTCTTTCTCCTAAGTTTTATTATATCTGAATACCACACTTAAAATGATCTCCCTTGGGGCCCGCCCCGTGGCGTAGCAGTTAAGTGCGCGCACTCCGCTGCTGGCAGCCCGGGGTCAGATCCCCAGCTTGCACCGATGCACCGCTTGTCAGGACATGCTGTAGCAGCGTCCCACATAAAGTGGAGGAAGATGGGCATAGATGTTAGCTCAGGGCCAGTCTTCCTCAGCAAAAAGAGGAAGATTGGCATGGATGTTAGCTCAGGGCTGATCTTCCTCACACACACAAAAAAATGATCTCCCTTTAGGTAAAGTTGTAATTAAGCTTGAAAACTCTATATGAGAAAATTAACCTTACACAAAAAAAGTTTTGGATGTGTTTGCCTTTGTAAAATTAAATACCCAGATAAGGAAACAAGGAGGAAAAAGGAAATGGGTTTTATAACTGCTATAAATCAAAAGCATATTCAACTGTGAAAAAAACAAATGCCCAAACTGTACTATTTCAGGGAATGTTCCTATGAACAAACAGTTGATTTATGAATTGATATTGCATTTCCACCCTGTGCTATAAAATACTGACTCTTACAACTGACATCACAAAGTTTTTGTCTCTCATGTGTTACGTCCCTGGTCCTTCATCACAATCAGACGTCTCTATGCTGTGTCTCTTGATCACCAAGAGAAAAGACAGTGAAGCCAAAGAGGTCACCCAAACAGAGTTAAAAAAAAAAAAGTGAAAGTTGTGTGCATTAAAATTCAGGAAGGCCAAAGCACCATGTTAGAACAGAGAAAGGTACAGAGAATTCTGAACACTGATAGTAAAGAACTTGTCCTCCTACTAGATAAAACAATGTTGAGGTAGATTTTTTTTTATTTAAAGTGGTTATAATCATTGGTTCAAATTGAGAAATTTAACGAGTCTGGTAATACTTTTAATAAAGTAAAGAAAAAATAAGCATTGAAAATCACAATGTGAGAAAGGAGAACTCAAAACATGCATTTGACTGCAGCTCTGAATTTTCAGCAGTGACTGCTATTTCAAAGGTGGTGGCACAGAGCAGGTGTGGAGCAGGTGTGATGCTGATGGCATCTGCCATCTTCCTCTTTAGAGTCTGCTGCTGCTGGTATCACTTTTGTCTTTGCGTATCTCATACTCAATTTCCTCATTTATAAAGAGAGGGTATTTGATGGGGTGGTTTCTAGAATCTTCTTCAGATCTCATGTTCTTAACTCTATGCAACAACCTTTTTGGGGTAGCGATAGTGTGGGAGGAGATGTGAGTAGAGGGAAATAAACCTTTGTTGACCATTTACTTACATTAGCTTATTTCATCCCCCAAACCACACTTACACAATACAATCCTTCTTCTCTTTTTGTCAGATCAAGAGCTAGTGCTGAGAAGCTGTGTAGCTTTCCTCATACAGCTAAAGGGAACAGAGAGTTGGAAGTCAAATCAGAGATCTAAGGCCCTAAGCCCTAGCACTTTCCATGCCAGCATGCTGCTTAACATTTTATTGACTTTGCCCAGAATTGTCTGTGAAGATCCAATTCGAATATCTTTAGATTAACAGAAACTCCTTTTCAAAATTTTAATGTTCTCCCTCTGCTGCTGTCAAGCCCTCCAGCTGATGTTCTGCTTTTCTGAGACCGGTGTTTATGTAAACTATTGACTACATATGTTTCCTCAAAGATAAATTTCTCTATGAGAAGAGCTGAAAACATTACTTGAAGAAACCTACAGTTTCCTTAAAGGAGGTGAATAAATATGTTTACACCTGCTTTTGTTTTTTATTCACTATTACATAAAAACAATACTCCGAGGTTCCTGCAAATTAGAGTGAATTTTTGCAAGCCTGTATGATCAAGGCTAAGCCAGCTTATGCCTAGCAAAGGGAAAAGCCGTTGCAAGAAGTGCCTATTACAGCTGTAGTTCTCCTCCCTGACCCTGTGTGGTGGTGGAGCTGAACACCAGACTTCCACCAGCCCACCTGCCAAATATCTGTAGTGGAATTAATATGGACTGGAAAAATAAAAACCCGTCAGCCCTCAGGCACCATGCTAGACACAGGTGTGAACTAAGCAGACTTAAATCTCTCCTTGAGGAGCTTAGAGTATAAAGCTTGATTGTCCAGTAGAGTCTCCACTAGCTTCAGGTGGCTATTTAAACATAAATTAATTAAAAATTAAACAGAATTTTAAAATAAGTTCCTCAGTTGCACTGGCCATATTTCAAGGTCTCGATCGCCACCCTATTGGACAGTCCACATTTTAAGCCATTTCTATCAATACAGAAAGTTGTGTTGAACAGTGCTGGTGTAGAGAGAAATTGACATCTAGAAGCATGGAATGAAATCAAGGTTCAATTGCCAGGATAGTAACTCCAAGCAGTGTAGGAGAAGATTCAGAGAAACGGCATGTTTTCAGGTTTGGAAGGAGACTTGGAAACAGAAGTAGACAGATATACATACATACTGAAATTCGAGATGTACCTCTGTCTATTTCTACAACGTCACTAGTCCATCTCTTTATTATATGCCAGTACCTCACCATTTCAATTATAGACGACTTATAGTAGGTTCCATCTGTTAGAGCTAGTGCCCATTTATAGTTTTTGTTCATTTTTGTGCTTATTTTTTTTTTTTGAGATATAACTGACATATAACATTGTGTTAGTTTTAGGTGTTCAAAGTGATTTTATATATATATATATATATATATATATATACATATATTGCAAAACGACACCACAAGTTCAATTAACATCCATCATTACAGTTACAAATTTTTTTTCTTGTGATAAGAACGTTTAAGATCTACTCTTTTAGCAACTTTCAAATACACAGTACAATATTATTAACTGTAGTCACCATACTGTACATTACATCCTCAGGACTTACTTATCTTATAACTGGAAGTTTGTACCTTTTGACTCCCTTCACCCATTTTTCCCACCCCTCAACCCCAGCCTCTGGCAACCACCAATCTATTCCCTGTATCTATGAGAGTTTTTTTTTTTTCAGATTTCACATACAAGTGAGATCATACAGTATTTATCTTTCTCTGTCTGACTTATTTCACTTAGCATAATGCCCTCAAGGTCCAGCCATGTTATTGCAAATGGCAGGCTTTCCTTCTTCTTTATGGCTGAGTAATAATATTCCATTGTATATATATACTTCATAAATATACATATATACACACATTATATATGCACATAGGTACATGTGTATATATATACTTTATCCATTCATCTGTTGATGGACGCAGGTTGTTTCTTGTCTTGGCTAAATACTCAGAAGTGGAATTGCTGGGTCATATGGTAGTTCTATTTTTAACTTTTTGAGGAACCTCCACACTGGTTTTCATAGTGGTTGTACCAATTTACATTCCCATCAACAGGGAGCAAGAGTTCATTTTTCTCCACATCCTCGCCAACACTTGTTATTTCTTGTCTTTTTGATGATAGCAATTCTAACAAATGTGTGATGCTCTCTCATTGTGGTTTTGATTGCATTTCCCTGATGATTAGTGATGTTGAGCACCTTTTCATGTCCTTGTTGGCCATCTGTGTGTCTTTGGGAAAATGTCTATTCAGATTCTCTGCCCATTTTTTAAATTGGATTGTTTCTTTTTTTAATATTGAGTTGCATGAGTTCTACATATATTTTGGATATTAGTCCCTTATCAGATATATGATTTGCAAATATTTTCTCCCATTCAGTAGGTTGCCTTTTCATTTTGTTAATGGTTTCCGTTGCTGTGCAGAAGCTTTTTAGTTTGGTGTAGTCTCACTTGTTGATTTTTTCTTTTGTTGCCTTTGCTTTTCATAGCAAATCCAAAATATCATTGCCAACACCAATGCCAAGGAGCTCACTGCCTATGTTTTCTTCCAGGAGTTTTATGGTTTCTGGTCTTATGTCCAAGTCTTTAATCCAATTTGAGTTGATTTTTGTGTTTGGTGTAAGATAGTGGTCCAGTTTCATTCTTTTGCATGTGGTTGTCTGTATAGTTTTTCTTTTTAGTGTTTTCTTGGCTATTCTTATCATTTCTTTTTCTGTATGAGCTTTAATATCAACTTATCTAACTTCATAAAAATATTTGTGGATATTTTTGTTTCACCTTTCATATTTTATGTATTTTTAAAAATATTTTTCCATAATTTAACCTAAATTTTTTTTCAGAGTATCTTCAGTTATAACAATGGATTGTGTTTTCTTTACAGAGTACAATTTTTGTAATAAATCAATAAAACCTACTTTTATATCATTATGAAATAGTTATTTCAACTTCAAATTATGTAAATAACATATACTGAGCCTATTGTGTGTTGAGAACATTACATGCATTCCTACTTGATAAGATCCTCACACTAAGTAGAAATTATTATCTAGTTTATAGATGAGAAATCTGGGGCACATAGAGATTATGGAACTTTTCCAGGATATTTAAGCTGGGTCTATGTAAAATCAAAGCCCACACATATTAAGAATATGAAATATTGCTTCCTTTAAAAAGTAACACTTATCAGAGTCCAAGTCATCTATAATTCCAAAAAGTGAATGCACTTGGTTTCACTGTGTTACACAAGCTGAAGAGAGATACAGGGATGATTTTTCTGAAAGTGATTTTAAAAGGTCAATGACCACTGGAATGAATATTATAGTCTAAAATAAAATAATATCACACAGAAACTCAAGAAAGTTGGGTTGCAGCCTGGTCATTGTTATTGTTAGCCAGGCACATTTTCTTGGGACAATCAGTCCCTTTCAATAACTCGCCTTCTACTATGCGGGGGGATAACATGTCTACTCAACCTCTCAGAGTTCTCGTGGCAATAAAATGAGCAAACATGCATAATAATACATGGAGATAATAGAAATATTTAGGCCAATGGTGTCTATAAGCCATTTCAAAAGCTGACCTGGCAAATTAATATAATAGCTTTAGATAAAAAGACAGTTTAATCACAGGCCACCTCTTCTCTCTAGATCACTTTGCCTCACTTAGTACTTTTTGTTCTTTTTATGCTAAGTCAAAAGTGTGCCTAGATAGTCATTTAATATGTTACTAAGCAACCACATTTCTTCAATTTGGAAATAGCAATACTAATTTGTGCTGCCATGTAGACAATATTCGTCAGAAGGTCTAAGAATTTCAATTATTTTTATGTAGAAAAGTCTATTAAGAGTATTTGGAAGGACAAATTCTTACAAAATATATGTGGCTTTCATTTTCAGTACTATTTCCTATTTTCATTTAGCTTTTTCTCACGGGACTTACTTCTGCTTCTAATATGAACATTTGAAACACTAAGTAGACTTTCAAGAGGGCCATTTCTTATTTTGCCCAAACTGCCTTATACATTTCTAGTTTCATTTCTGAGTTGGTATTATCAGTTTTGAGGAGGAATTTATAGTGAGTAGCTGGGAGGAGGGGATTTACTTTGTTCCATAAAATAGTGCCTTCCTGATCCATAATGTCTTTTATTTGGAAATTTTTTTAAATGAGTTTTTCCTCTAGAAATACAGTGTTATAAACTCATGAGGCATTGTCTTGCTTTTTGGGCACTTCCATCTTCCTGCCTCTGTCATGATATCACCATTTTCCCAGTTATCTTAACTCACTTAGCTCTTCTGTTCACCATGTCCTTTCTGTTCCTTTACGAGAGAGCCACATCCATTTTATAGACGAGAAATATGAGGCATATAGAGACATGCAACCTCTGAGGCCCAGGGACTTTAAGCTGGGTCTGTCTAAAGTCAAAGCCCATGCATATGAGAGAACCACATATCTGTCACTTCCTTCCTCGTCCAGGCCATTCCAGTTTAGGACTTGATTATCCCAAAATTAAGCTAGACTAGCCTCAATGTAGCTACTTTCTGAGCCACTACACCTCGTTTCATGGCCCTGCACAAAAATTCCCCTACACCACCATTCCTCTCCCACCAGCCCTGCCTGGAATTTTTTCTCTGTTTTCTCTGACCATTTATACCAGGGATTCTCACCTTGGCTTAATATTAAAATCACCTTTGTAGCTTTTAAACGGTATAAATGCCTGGGTTTCACCTCAGACCAGTTAACTAAGATTTTCTTGGGGTGGGACCTGGGCATTCACTATTTTAATGTGCAACCAGGGCTGAGAATGACAATCTTAAATCTACACATTCTTTAAATACCAGCCTGAGTCCCACTTTCTGAACTATATCAACCCATTCAGCTCTTATGATCCCCTGAATGCCTACCTTATAGTTCTGTATATTACTAGTATCATTTATAATTATTTCAGATTTTTTCATTCATTCATTTACTGAATGCCTATTACCTGCAAAACCTCATCTTATGTCTGTCATATATGTGATTTTCTCTCTTTAACTAATTGAAACAACCTTGAAGAAATAAGTTAAATCATATATTTTTTTCTCCAACCAAAACAGATCTAATGCAGCTATAAGCTGATATTAGATCTCAATAAATACCTTTTGGTGAATAGCTCTTGTTTTATGTTTTATTCTTTTATCCTCCCAGCTTTTCAGCAAATATTTATCGAACTGCTAATTATGTGGAAGATACTTTGATAGTTTTTTTTTTAAAAAATAATCTTCACCCTGACCGACTACACAAACATACCTATTTACTTCTTTTATGGCTTTCTATTTCATGTTTTGAAGTGATTTTTACTCCTTTCTATATTGAACAATGCATCCTAATAAATTTATTAAATACTTCTTATATGTCAGACATTCTTCTGAGTTCTTTGCATCCATTAATTCATTCAATAGCCCAACTTTGTGAGATTGTACCTTCACAGCGAGCACCTTCCTAGAGGAGAAATGACTTTGCCCAAGGTTACCTGGACAGTAAGAGGCAGAGCTGGGACTCCAGCCCAGACCGCCTGGCCCCAGAGTCCACCACTTCGGCCTTGGCCTTCTGCTGCTAAAGAGACACTTTTCCAGTAGAGAGCTATTTCTTCAATTCAGGGAACATAGTCATGGTTTCCTTAGATCTGTTGGGTTATTTGTAGTTACTAACTTATTGGAAGAATTCTAAAGTAGTTGTAAAGCTAGAAGTGGTTCTCACTCCGGTGTTACTGATGTCATTAAAATATACTGCAGAGTAAGTTCTAAGAAATCTCCATAGCCAATAGGAATAGCCTAATTGTTTTAAAGTTTTGTCACTTTGGATTATTAAAGAATATTTTGAATCTCTACAACTGCCCGCAGTTTAAGGTTTGCATTCTTAAGTGGCTAGGAACAAACTTCTCTCTTCTAACTTCACATTTCATGAATTTTGAGAAGAGGAAAAAAGCAAAGGTTTCAGTTACTAGGTCAACAGTCTATAAATGTACATCCTGTCAACTGAAACAGAAAATATAAGACCAGAGGATTCTCAAGAATGAAGAAAGGGCAGAAGATTTACAGCCTTTTCATAAATACCTTTGTTCTTTTAGACATTTTTCTTTCATCTCCCTTATATCATTTTTCTCCCTCCCATTTTTCCCCCTTTTCCATAATTCATTACCTTTTCTATTTCTTTTTCTTCTATGATTCATTTCTGAATCTCTTTTGCAGCTGTGAACAAAATTCTCTTCAACATGTATCTTAAGTAAAGATATTACAGAAAATTTTAAAAAGAGTAAATTTTCTTTTTCTTGCCCCATTAATCTGCCTTCTTTATCCATTCCATTCTGCTCACCTCCTCACTTTTGTCTGTCTTTGCTCCCTGGTAAAGTCTCCATATCTCACTCATTACATATGTGAAATCACAAAGCATCTCCTTGCAATAAAAACCAACTTTTGTATTAGGAACACCTAACTTGTCAGCAGTTAGAAACTGAGTGCTTCTTCCTCAGTGAGATGTCAATGCTGTTCAAAGCCCAGCATTTACTCAATAAATTCATTATCAAGCTTCTTACCAGGCACATTTAAGGTATGAATTAGGAAGTAGTTCTTGAAGTCAGATATTTAGGCAAAATTGAGAATTAAATCAACAGTGAAAGGGAAGAGATAAGTAATATGAAAACTCTCAGATATGTCTACTCAACTATGCATCAAGTGGGCATGAACATTTTAACTGAATTGTCTGTAAGGGACTAGGAGAGCCTTCCAGGTCTAACTAATCCTGGTCGGAAAATACTAAAATAACTCATAGTGGCAAAGAAAATTTGGAGTAGCTTCTTCTTGGACCCTATGAACTGGCTGTTTAGGACAACCCTACCCAAATGTGGCCCACTTGTGGAAACTCGGCCTACCCAGAAACCCTACCAACAGTTTTGTACACCATAACTAAGAAAGTAGGTAAACATCCATAGTAAGTAACAAGTAGGGCATTTCCTCCTCTGTGGTCAAAAGGAGAAGATATTCATTACTAAGCTACAGGCAAAGCAAGTATTTTTCCCTTCATAAATATGCAAGAAGTCCATGGTTAGTGGTTCTGTGTGAGTGTGTGTTGTGTATGCACGTCATCAGTATAATGAATAATATTGTTATTTTTGTCTAAAGTGCCCAAGGATCTTTTAAAGATAAGCCCAAAACTGTCAGAAATAAATACTTCCACTTCACACATAAAAATGGAACTACAACTGAGGATTGAGAACTCTCAGCAAGAACTATATTCATGTATATTTACTTCACAAATATTTATTGGGCACTTTGTATGTGATTTGCAAGACACTAGTAGGTTCTAAAATCAAGTTGTCTTGAATTCCTCTATTGAGTGCTATGAACTGTTGACCATCATAAGATTAATAAGTCTTTTGCAACATTAGCTTAATAATCTCTTTGCAGGGTGAAATTGTATTTGTATTTTATTTGTCTAAGAAAGTAATAAACTTTCTATAATCTAATGGAAATTTGGAACAGTCTTGCTCATAGCTGTGAAGAGATAGACAAAACTAGAAATAAATCCATAACTGATCATCTTTCACAAACAGGAACTAACATTGTTCTTTATCAACACTCACATTGCCAACTGCACACAAACTATGAAGTGAGGAAATGTTAAGACTTGTGCTTTCCTTACAGATGCAACTTTGTCAACATACCTCAACTGTTTTAACACATGCTCTTCGAGATAAGAAAGCACACCACGTTACAGAGATATGTATTCTTCGAATTGGTACAACAGCTTCAAACCGTCATTATAGCTCTCCAAACCACAAACACTGCCTCCACCATGCGGGGAGAGCAACTGAAGTATTTTAAGCAATTCTCTTGTACAATGGTTTCTTTTCTGTTGGCAGTTACTCTGAACCTCCGCTTTGGACTGAAGATCAAGGAAGCTGTGAGCTGTAAACCTGATGCCTCTCACCTGCTTACTCCCGTGTAATCCTTCCAGCCATCCATAAGAGGACTCTGAGGTGCGTCCCACTGCACTTTGTGCGTTGGGGCCACAAGGAGGCAGGAGACAAAGGCTCACATTTCACACTTGGACTTTACTCTACATTTTAATTGTTTCCAAAGAGGTATTTAACTGAGCACACTAATACCACTCAGTTTAAACCATGGCACTTGCCAAGGTAAATTATACTTAATATACAACATGATTTCCATAACTCCAATGAAAGGAATAAGTGGCTCTCTCTTGAAAATTATTCCTTTCTTTAAAGTGCATTGTCAATACCAATGATTAATTTAAAGGTGAAAATAACCAAGATTTTTTAAAATCCCAAAGTTTATGGTACTGTAATGGACAGACCACAGTTTTTGAGGTCAGGATAATCCCAGTTTGGATCAAATTTAGGCCCTGTGTGCCCTTAGGCAATTTACCTAGTATCTCTGGGATTCAATTTCTTTGCCAATAAAACAGGGAGAAGAAATATCCATCTCATACATTTGGTGTGGGGTTTAAGCGAGACCAAATGTCTGGCTTACTGTGGACACTCAGTAAACGTTAGTTTTCTTCCCTAGCGTGGAATAAAATCCCTCAGTTCACAAGCTTTATTTATCTTTGAACAACTTTTCTATTATTCATGAGGGAAATTACTAAATTTAAATTATAATATTTCTGAAGCAATTTGGGGGGCTCTTCACTTTCTGAAATAACACACATGGTGATCTCAGGGTGTTTAAACAGCAATGTAAGAGGTAGGAGTAATTTAAGTCGAAACAACCACTTAAATTCTATTATTCAAAGTTCTGTGGTAAAATGAAAAAAGAAAGTTACATACTAATATAGTAATTGTCCTTTAAAGCCCTGTTTTCCCTTATAGCATAATGAGCCTTCACTTACAGTCAGAAAAGTGTAGTGTGTTTTCCTCAAGCTTTGTGAAGAATCTGAAATTCATCATCACTACACAAACAGAAACTAAATTTTTTTTAACTTAAATTCTAGAAGACAGTGAAAAACATCCTGTAGCCATACAGAGCAGGCCCCCATCTTTCCTGGAAGAAACAAGCTTAAACTTCAGTCTGTGAAGCTCTATAGCTAAATAAACTCACAAATTTACATCATTAATGGGGGCGATTGACAGAGAGACTCAAATCTCTAGTTTTGGCAGAGACTTCAAAGAATTGCACAAGTCAGGCTTAGACTTACCACAAAAACCAGTTTGTAACCATGGCTAACCGAATAATGTCACGGTAGCTGTGGAGTCAAAGATAACAAAGGGGTCATTTTTGCCTCCCCTAAAGAGAACGGCTGCTGCTTGATGACAAGTTTCCCTTTACTGCCTGCTCTTTGGGTGCTCTGCAGACATGGCCTAAAGAGGAGGGCAGGTAAGACGTGACTCTGACTCTTGGATAACACAGAGTGACAGCTGGAGGCTGAGACTCCAGGTCCCTGGATGTCTTGCAACCCAGCTACCAAGGGTTGAGTA
Source organism: Diceros bicornis minor (assembly GCF_020826845.1). Taxonomy (NCBI): domain Eukaryota; kingdom Metazoa; phylum Chordata; class Mammalia; order Perissodactyla; family Rhinocerotidae; genus Diceros; species Diceros bicornis. The sequence goes on along the minus strand of NC_080749.1, from coordinate 61,347,319 downwards.
ATCTTTTCTGTGCCCTTGACTTCAAATTAATCAATGAAACCTGCTTAGATATAGCTGCCAGTCCTTTCCAAACTGGCATGTGGACTCGAGTAATTTTGAAGCCAGATTCTGTCTGGCCTGGGGTAAGCTACTTCCTCATCTGGAAATGAGGCATTGTCCTAGTTCCTACTGTATAGGGGTGTAAGGATGGTTAACTGAGTTAATATTTGTGAAGTACTTGGAACACTGGCTGATCCGCAGGAGGCTCTTTCATTGAGTTTCTTAAATAAAAATAGTACGCCTCCCATGAATAGCTCCAAGGTACTCAGAAAAATAATCTCAGATTTATGCTAAAATCTTAGTCTTCAATTAGGCAAGAAATCAACCACATTTTTTAATGATTGAAATATTATTTTACTTATTTTAACAAAAGTATTAATTAACTATCTAACTGTATATATAAAAAGTATATATTTAAATAAAATATGTAAATATATAAATAACACACACTATACACTGTTTGTTATCTATTTTATTTACTATGCTAATGTACAGGGCTCTACTTGGAAGGTGCTCAATTTAAAGTTCAGATTAAAGAAGCGTTTACTCAGTGTGTGTCTATGTATAGAAAAATAGAATGTTTTTGTATTGCTCATAACATTTCTATCCTACAATTAGTTAGTTAAGGTTATGATTGACTCTTGCCAACACATCATCTATACTGCATTATCTTCAAGTAGTAAAAAATCTGATTTTAGAAAGCTGGCTATGCAAAGTAGAGTCATTGACTAAACAACCCATATATAAAGACACAAAATTATGGTGTAGTCTTAACTTGAAATAATCATATTTGTGGTCTTCAAATTTTTTTTTTTACATTTTGTTTTTGTGACAAGATGTGGTTACTTTATTCATTAAAAATGTTGTAAGAAGATGATTTATAGTGAAACATAGGACATAGGGACTCTCATAAGTTACATAAGAACTTTTATATGTCTCTTACATATTAACTTCAAAATTCTTCACTCTTGTTTGCAATTAGGAGTACTGCAGAGCTGACAAGTGGCTTCAGTTTTTCTCCTCTGTGAATGACATCATGTTGATGGACCTACTGGTGGATATTTGAGTGTATATATTTAAAGCATCGTGGGATATTTTTTTATTTGTTTTTTAATTTTATATTTGAAATTAGACTATGTCTAGAAAGAGAAAAATATATAATCATAATCTAATAACCAATTGAACAACAAAAACAAAATATCAAATCAATGATTATTTTACTCAAAGCCATACCAAATACGTGTTTAAGTGATTATTCATGTTTTACTCATTGAATTTGTCAAACAGTTGATTGAAAAGGCCAAACCAACATCTGATTTTTACAGTGTATAAAATTATACGTCTCAAAAGAAATAGCTTTTCCTATGGCTTATGGTCCGATTTACAGAAGCGGAAAGCACTGAAGAACTATGTTCTCATGTTCGTGCTGAGTGAAAATCAATCAACCTAGTGGTCTGAAATCTTTCCTATGGATTAGAGGGAGCGTACTGCTATCTTCTTCTTACTTTTAATCAACTTTTAGTTTTAGTTTCCTCCAGAGTGGGAGCCGTATCTGATTCACCTATCTCCTATGAGTATTTATCATATATTGTATATAAATAAAAGTATGCTAACTCAAATGGGGCAAGTTGAGAGGCCATACATGCAGCTCACTACAAAAGGTGCTGAACAACACAGATGTGTTTAAGTTATCACACTATTTGAGATATAGGCACATGGTATTAAATATCTTTTTTTCAATACTGAAAAGTAAGAATCATATTTAGAAAAGCAATATTTTCTTATGTGGGGATACAAATTCTACTTTCAAAAAATTTGTACCATTATTTTTCTAACTCCTCCAATAAGAAGTGCTTCTCGGAAATCATTATGACCCTCAACTTGGGTAGACACACTATTTCTTAAATATACATACACTCACACGTGCACTATGAGTGTCCTACCTATTTCCCTCTTGGGCTGGCATTCCTTGCATAAGCTGAAAATGATTCTCCAGCTATCAAAGCAGTCTAATATTGGATAAGAGCTTGAGTTAAAATCAAAGCTTTCAAATGGGGTATTTTGGGAACCATCAATAAGCTGACTTCATAGTTGAGATGGGGGATCACTGTTGGGTAAGGTGTACACATTGCACATATATGGGTTTAGCCATATACAGGGATGGGACTTTTATGCCTAAATTAGTCATTCACAGCTAAAGAACAATACCAAACTTTTGTTTAAAACCAAGGCATAGGATACAGTCTGCTTGAGTATAATAAATAGCATAATAATGGTGGCTTAATTATAAAGACATCTTGAAAAAATATTACATAAATGATATTTTCACTAAAAAACTATTGCAGTAATCCAGGAGAAATTGGATGAGGGTCTGAATTATTGTAATGGTATTGAGATTAGAGAGAAGTGAACAATTTTGAGACACAGTTAGGTGATAGAATTGGTTAGGTGATAGTCATGGTGGTCCATTGGGTGTAGGAAAAAGGGAGGAACCAGGATGATGATTAGGTTTAATGTTTCACTGTACGGGTGGATACTGGTACTATTTACTGAGATCGGGAGCACAGGAAGAGAAGCATACTTGGAACCTCGAAGGAAGGAGAAGATTGAGAAGATGTGTGTAGTTTAAGATGTGTTTGAGGTACGCATGGGACATCCAAATGAGGACAGCCAGTAAGCAGGATGTCATTGATATACGGAGCTAGACTGGGAGTCGAGATTTGGAAACATTAGAACGCAGTCAATTATTGAAGCCATGAGTGTGTATAAGGTCACTCCGGAAGATAACGTAGAGTAACAAGAGGAAAAGCGTAGGAAAATGGTTCTCTATACGATTAAACTGATCACTAAGAGGTGTTCCCTTATAGATATATTGAAATATTGAAAATACATACTCTGATAGCATTAAGTGATGTTGGTTAACAACAATGTAGAGCTGGCAAGATTGTAAATTAATTTTGCTTTCTAACTCCTTCAACATCCTTTTGTTGCACAGTGTGGTTTCCTTCCAGTTACCACACATATAACTCCCTGGCTGTTGAGGCCAGTCAGTTTCACTTTATGACACACAAACAAACATGTGGCATGAGGTTAAATCCTCCTAACCACACATCTTGTTATTTACTTGTGTGTTAGAAAACAGACCTGCACAACCAAGTAATTCAATTGGAATTTTAAAATCTTCTAACTTCTCATAGATAAAATTACCTGCGCAAATGATTCATATCATACACATTTCTCAATTGCCCATTTTTCAACTTCCTCTCCAGTTTATCCACATCAGCCAACAAGAAAAAAAATAACTGATTTGAGGTTTTACTTTGTGTCAAATCTTTGGTGATCAAGACCTTTAAAAGAATTCAAGACCTCACTAATCACAGATCTTTATCTCTGTTCTTTGTCTGGTCTTATCAATTACAAAGGACATTCTGCAATCTTTAAATTCTACATTGAACTTTACCAAAGAAGCAGGATTCCATGCATATCTTATGAATTAAATGTTAAACTAAACCAATGTGCCACAAACAAAATAATCCCATGCCATACATGTTACTATACACAATTCTTAAAGTATTTTCTGAGACCATTAGCATTGTAATAGTTGCAATATACCATTATGAGATTGGTCCATTTTCTTTTGGTAAAATTTTTTAATAGTTCATAAAACGTGAGTTGTCTCATAATATCTAATTCATCAACCATTCCTATCCCTTGTGATTGAAGCCAGGGTTCCCAGTTAATTTTTTTTAAAGTTACCTCTTAAGCCTGGTGAAAATACTAAATACGTAACCCCTTGTCACCTTCACACACGCAGAATTAATCTTCGTTTATGTTTTCATACATTATAAAGTTGCCTATGGGAAAGCCATTGAATCCTCTTTCTCAGCTACAATATTATTAAGTTTTATGACTTAAAATACATCTATATAAAGTCAGATTGCTTTTGAAAAAAGGCTAAAATAAGGGCATAATACTCACTATGATGGTATAGATATATCACACTTCTGCGATCTTTGGTGTCTTAAGGTATTTTTGACTTCCCCTGGATCTAAAAAGAAACCAAAATGACATGCATTCTCTGAATATTTAAGGCAGGAACTGACTTTGAGAGAGTCTGAGGTTACTGTAGAGTTAAGAAATCATGTAAGCTTGGATACTTTTGAAGTGTTTTCCTGGCTGTTTCCAATAAAGTGTAAAGCTACGTGGAAAATTTTAGGAATTGTCATTTTTTAATACAGTAATATTCAGACTCAGAAAAATGGTAGGGAAATACCTTGGTTTGATCCAAAAAAGAGTCTAATTGCTTCTTCATGATCAAGTGAAGTATTTTTGCCTAGAATGAAAACAAGAGAAAAGCGTATTACCTACTCCCCATATACTCCAACTGGTTTGACTTGTCTTCATTAGCATCACCTTTCTGTAATGGAATGATACGTAGCTGGGTGAACAATGATCATGACTATGATGCGATTTGATGGTCCAGTATTTCCAATCAGGCCAGGTGGCTCAGTATTTCCTTATATTTTGTTGAGTCCAAATTAAAGGAAATGTTTGCTCTGTCCTATGTGTAAAATAATAATTATTTTAATATATTTACTTTTTACTCACTTTAGTCTTGAATATTGATGGGCTAATCTGTTATAAATATTCAACCTTTAGGTTGCCACAACACCGTTTCTATTGCATTTGCTGTACTGTAATTTAACAGCTTATTTATCTACCTTCCTTTGAACTAGGAGTTCCTCGAGGACAAGAATATATGCTGACTGTGTCTTATTCATCTATATAAACTCAACATCTAGAAAAAGAACCCAGCCCATAACAGGTAATAATAATAAGTGTTTGCAGATAAATGTATTAGATATTCAGACTAAATGGATAATGATGGTATTAATTTAGAAAGAGAATAGAGACGCAATATGCAGAGTTAACAGCATATAGCTTCTGGCACAATCAACTATAGGTTTAGCATTCAAATCCATCATTTACTAACTGTGTGAATTGGGCAAATAATTTAACTTTCCTGAACTTCAGTTTCCTTTCTATAAGAGGGGAACAGTAATGCCTGCCTTTGAGGATTACATGAAGATTAAATGAGGGAATGTATATAAAGAATTTATCACTGAGTGTGGCTCACAGTTAAGCTCTCGATAAAAGACAGCGAAACAAAACAAACTTGTTTCAACAAATATTTCTGAAAGGAGTCTAGTTTTTTCCTACTGCCTGTTGTTTAAAAGGATCTGGACATTTGCTTCAAAATAGTCGACTAAACACCCATGTTTATCTTGCCTCTCTCCCATGATCCTATTTCAATGACAGTAAAGATTGACAAAAAGAATAAATCTGTGACAGTGCTAAAAACAAAACCTCAAGAGAGTGAGAAAACAAGCCACAGACTGGAAGAAAATATTTGCAAAAGACACATCTGATAAAGAACTGTTATCCAAAATATACAAAGAACTCTTAAAATTCAACAAGCAGAAAATGAAAAATCCAATTAAAAAAATGGGTGTAAACTTGAACAGACATCTCACCAAAGAAGATATATAGTTGGCAAGTAAGCATATGAAAAGATGTTCAACACCATATGTCATTAGGAAATTTCAAATTAAAACAACAATGAGATACCACTACGCACCTATTAGAATGGCCAAAATCCTGACAACACTAAATGCTGGTAAGGATCTGGATCAATACCAGCTCTCATTCATTGCTGGTGGGAATGCAAAATGGTTCAGCCACTTTGGAAGACAGTTTGGCTGTTTCTTACAAAACAGAACACAGTATTATTATATGATCCAGCAAATATGTTCCTTGGTATTTACACAAATGATTTGAAAACTTACGTTTATATCCATACAAAAACCTACACATGGATGTTTATAGCAGCTTTGTTCATAATTGCCAAAACCTGAAACCAACCAAGATATCCTTCAGAATGTGAGTGGATAAATAAACTGTGATACACCCATACAATGGAATATTATTCAGTGCTAAAAAGAAATGAGCAATCCAGCAATGAAAAGACATGAAGGAAACTTAAGTGCATATTATTAAATGAAAGAAGCCAATCTGAAAAGGCTACATACTATATGACTCCAACTATATGACAATCTGGAAAAGGCAAAACTTTGGGGACAGTAAAAAGACTGGTTGTTACCAGGGATTAGAGAGGAGAAAGGGATGAATAGGCAGAGGATTTTTAGGGCAGTGAAATCATTCTGCATGATATTACAATGGTGGATACACACCATTATACATTTGTCAAAACCCATAGAATGCACACCAAGAGTGAACCCTAAGGTAAACCATGGGCTTTGGGTGATAATGATTTGTTAATATAGGTTCAGTAATTATAACAAATGTACCACTGTGGTGGGGAAAGTTGATAGTGGGGAAGGTTGTACATGTGTAGGGACAGGGAATATATGGGAACTCACTGTACTTTCCACTCAATTTTTCTGTGAAGCTAAAATTGCTTTAGAAAATAAATTTTATTAAAAAAAAAGGAAAAAAAACAAAACCAATATTTTCTTATGGTTAATTAAAATATAAATGCCTATAACTGCAACTCTGTTATTTTCCTCAAAAATGAAACCAAAAAAAATTCTGGTTATTCACATACAATACTATTTGTTCTTATTATTGTTTGCTGTTTTAACTTTGTTAAATAATCAACCTATTATCATATGATGATATTAATGGCATCACTTCCAAATATTGTACATTCTATAACTATTGGTTTCTTAAAGAGTATCATCACTGATTTCTAAATATTTCACAACATCCTCTTTTCTCTTAGGGTAAAGTATTTCTGGATTCTCTCTTGTGTTTTGAGGTAGCATATCTTCAAATATACACAGCTAAGTGATATATTCCTTTATAGCTTATAAAATGCATTAGAGATTAAATTTTTATCCGTCCATATCCCCTGAAGTATACAAATAGGAGCCTTATATATCAATCTATGTCAGTTAATGGTTTTCTTTTGTAAACTGCTACTTGCTTTAGGTTCCTATTTTATTAAGCACAAACACCTCAGAAATGATTCAGATGTATCAATATATCACTGTAGATCTATAGAAATCAATTTATAGATTAACATTCATCATTTTTATTTCCACGGAGAAGCAATTAACCATTAATTGTAACCTAGTTTGAACCTTAGTCGTTAGGTCATTTGTTCTCTTTATTGCTGTCTGACCCAAGATGGAAATGAAAATATTGATTTAATTTTTTAACTCTCATCCTAAGTCTCTGGACACATATTTATAACTCTCAAATGACACTAAATTTGAATCCTATAATTAAAATGTGGCCTCAAGAAAATTTTCAGAGCAGTGTCATGTAACAAAAATAAGACACACATGCACAAAAAAGAGAGAGATCTTATATGAGAACAAAATAAAGAGGAAATTTGAAAATCTATTTCTTGTGTTTCACCCCCCCAAAAAAAACCCATAAAACAAAAATTAATATTATATAAAATAGAGAGAAAAATGAAGAGAGATGTATCCTCTAAAATAATTTCAGTTTGGTATAAAACTTGGTGAAGCCGTTGATTTGCTGTGACATTCTAGATGGAAAGGGACCATGAGCCAATGCATGCGAGCAGCCTCTAGAGGCTGGAAAACAACAATGACCCTCAGTTATGACACTTGTCTTCAGGGGGAAAGTGATCTGCATCACCCCAGATCCCTACATGGTATGGTTTCCAGGAATGCATTTGGGATGTAAACAAGGGCTGCCTGTACTTTTCCGGGAAGCAGAAATGATATAAACCAGTATTTGACTGAACACTGAAGTGCACCCAGCAACCAGCCACTGAATCATGGTACAAGACAAATAGGAACTAGGCAAAGAGCACTAAATGGAATTTAATGTATTGCTCCCTAACTTATCTTTGTTGATGACTCTGTAGGGGGCTAATTATTTTCCTCAATCCTGTGACAAAAGGAATTGGAGGTGACAGGAAGAACAATAACAATTTGGTTCTCAGTGAATTCTTAATAAATGATTGTTAAACTGCAAAAAAAAAGATAAGCAAAATTAACAAACCTTTAACTATACTCACCAAGAAGAAGAGAGGAGACTAAAACAAATAAAATCAGAAATGAAAGAGGAGACATTACCACTGACAGAAAGACAAAAGATCATAAGAGACTGCTTTGAACAACTATATGCCAACAAATTAGACAACCTAGAAAAAATTGGATAAATTCCTGGAAATATACAATGTTCCAAGACTGAATCATGAACAAATAGAAAATCTGAACAGACCGATTACTGGTAAGGAGATTGAATCAGTAATCAAAAACCTCCCAACATGGGCCAGCCCCATGGCGTAGTGGTTAAGTTCAGCGTGCTCTGCTTTGGTGGCCTGAGTTCATGGGTTCAGATCCTAGGTATAGACCTACACCACACATCAGCCATGCTGTGACAGCATCTCACATACAAAATAGAGGAAGATTGGCACAGATGTTAGCTCAGGTCGAATCTGCCTCAAGCAAAGAGACAAAGATTGGCAACAGATGCTATCTCAGGGCAAATCTTCTTCAACAACAACAAAAACCTCCCAACAAACAAAAGTCCAGGACTAGATGGCTTCACTGGTGAATTCTACCAAACATTCAAAGAAGGATTAATATCAATCTTTCTCAAACTCTTCCAAAAAATAGAAGAGGAGGGAATACTTCCAAATTCATTTTATGAGGCCAGCATTACCCTGATACCAAAACCAGACAAGGACACCATAAGAAAAGAAAATTACAGGCCAATATCCCTGATGAACATAGATGAAAAATCCTCAACAAAATGTCAGCAAACCTAATTCAACAATACATTAAAAAGATCTTAGACCATGAAGAGTGGAATTTATTCCAGGGATGCAAGGATGGTTCAACATCCACAACATTAATCAACATGGTACACCACATTAACAAAATGAAAAATAAAAATCATATCAGCAACTCAATAGATGCAGAAAAAGCATTCAACAAAATTCAACATCCATTTATGATAAAAACTCTCAACAAAGTGTGTGTAGAGGGAATGTACCTCAACATAACACAGGCTCATATAAGATAAGCCCACAGCTAACATCATACTCAATGGAGAAAAGCTGAGAGCTTTTCCTCTAAGTTAAAGATTTAGACAATGATGCCTCTTCTCCCCACTTTTATTCAACATAGTATTGGAAGTCCCAGCCAGAGCAATTAGGCAAGAAAAAGAAATAAAAGGCATCCAAATTGGAAAGGAAGAAGCAAAATTGTCACTATTTGTAGATGACATAATATTATATGTAGAAAACTCTAAACGCTCCACCAAAAAGAAACTGTTAGAACTAATAAATGAATTCAGTTAGGTTGCAGGATACAAAATCAATATACAAAAATCAGGTGAGTTTTTATACACTAATAATAAGCTATCAGAGAGAGAAGTTAAGAAAACAATCCTATTTACAATTACATCAAAAAGTTTACCTAGGAATAAATTTAATCAAAGCAGTAAATGACCTGTACACTGAAAACTATAAGACACTGATGAAAGAAATTGAAGAAGACTCAAATAAATAAAAAGGTATTCCAAGCTCATGGACTGAAAGAATTAATATTGCTAAAATCCGTACTACCCAAAGCAATCTACAGATTTAATGCAAAATTCTATCTCTATCAAAATTCTATCTCTATCAAAATTCTAATGGCATTTTTCACAAAATAGAACAAATAATCCTAAAATTTGTATGGAATCATAAAAGACCCCAAATAGCAAAGCAATCCGGAGAAAGAAGAACAAAACTGAAGGAATCATGCACCCTGATTTCAAACTATATTACAAAGCTATAGTAATCAAAACATTATGTTATTGGCACAAAAACAGACACGTAAATCAATGGAACAGAATAGAGATCCAAGAAATAAACCCACACATATATGGTCAATGAATTTACTACAAAGGAGCCAAGAATATACAATGAGGAAAGGACAGTCTTCTCAATAAAAAGTGTTGAGAAAAGTGGACAGTTACATGCAAAAGAATAAAATTGGACCACTATCTTACTTATACACAAAAATTAACTCAAAATGGATTAAAGACTTGAACGTAAGACCTGAAATCATAAAACTCCTAGAAGGAAACATAGGCAGTAAGTTCCTTGACATCAGTCTTGGTGATGACTTTTTAAATTTGACACCAAAAGCAAAGGCAATAAAAGCAAAAATGAACACGTGGGAATACATCAAACTAAAAAGCTTCTGCACAGTGAAGGAAACCATCAACAAAATGAAAAGGCAACCTACTGAATGGGAGAAAATATTCGCAAATCATATATCTGATAATGAGCTAATATCCAAAATATATAAAGAATTCATACAGCTCAATAGCAAAAAAAAAATCTGATTAAAAAATGGGCAGAAGATCTGAATAGACATTTTCCCAAAGAAGACATACAGATGACCAACGGGTAGATAAAAAGATGCTCAACATCGCTAATCACCACGGAAATGCAAATCAAACCCACAGTGAGCTATCACCTCACAACTGTTAGAATGGCTATTATCAAAAAGAGAAGAGATTACAAATGCTGCAAGGATGGGAGAAAAGGGAACCCTTGTGCACTGTTGGTGGGAATGTAAATTGGTACAATCACTATGGGAAACAGTATGGAGTCTCCCCAAAAATTAAAAATATAACAATCATATGATCTAGCAATTCCACTTCCGGGTAGTGATCTGAAGAAAAAAAAACACTAACTTGAAAAAATATATGCACCTCCATGTTCATTGAAGCATTTACAGTAGCCAAGATATGGAAATAACCTAAGTGTCCACTGATGGCTAAACGGATAAAGAAAATGTGGTATATACATACAATGGAATATTATTCAGACATAAAAAGAAGAAAATCTTGCCATTGTGACAACATGGATGGACCTTGAGGTTATTATGCTAAGTGAAGCAAGTTGGACAGAGAAAGACACTCTATGATCTCACTTAAATGTGGAATCTAAAAAGAAAACAACCAAGCTCATAGATACAAAGAACAGATTGATGGTTGCGAGAGGTGGAGGGGGGCAGGTAAAATGGGTGAAGGTGGTCAAAAGGTACAAACTTTCAGTTATAAGATAAATGAGTCATGGGGATATAACATACAGCATGGCTACTGTAGTTAATAATACTGTATTGCGGGGCGGCCCCGTGGCTTAGTGGTTAAGTGCGCCGCTCCGCTACTGGCGACCCGGGTTTGGATCCCGGGCGTGCACCCACGTACCGCTTGTCCAGCCATGCTGTGGCGGCATCCCACATACAGCAACTAGAAGGATGTGCAACTATGACATACAACTATCTAATGTGGCTTTGGGGGAAAAAAGAAGGAAGATTGGCAATAGATGTTAGCTCAGAGCCGGTCTTCCTCAGCAAAAAGAGGAGGATTAACATGGATGTTAGCTCAGGGCTGATCTTCCTCAAAAGAAAAAATAATAATACTGTATTGCATATTTGAAAGTTGCAAAGAGAGTAGATCTTAAAAGTTCTCATCACAAGAAAAGAATTCTGTAACTATGTATGGTGACGGATGTTAACTAGACATATTGTGGTGATCATTTTCAATACATACAAATATCGAGTCATCATATTGGACACCTGGAATTAATGTAGTGTTGTATGTCATTATACCTCAATTAAAAAAAAAGAGGAACTTGGTTAACAAATTAAGATACAACAATAAAATGAATACTAAATTTCCATTAAAACATACAAGAGAGATCTATATTATTTTATGTGAAAATAAATTCCTGTCATATTATAGGGTAAAAGATAAAATTTAAAAAATGTTATAAAACCAAACATGCAACTGCATCCCATATCAATTATAATTTAGCTTACTTCTCTTGAGTGCTTACCATGTGCTAGACACTGAGCTCCATACCAAGTGCTGCATATTTTAGTACATACATGTGCGAGCACATACCCATGTAGGCGTGTACACAGGCATCAAACTTTTATTACCTTTGTGGAGTGGGAGCACTGGAGCAGAGGGTGGGGAGGGAGAGGGTTGACAGGTAAGGAGGTTCGAGAAGGATGAGGCTCCCTCACTACTACACAGAGCAGTGTTTGCTTGAATTAGTTTTATTATGGACTTGTATTTGCTTTATTATCAGGAAATAAATCAAAGATAGTTTCATTTTGAGAGAAAGAGAAATAGAAATACGTAATACGTTGTTAATTCTCAGAAAAATTATTCGTTATTTTCAGAAAGATTAACTATAATTTTTGCGTGTATTGCTTTCCCAAATATAGTGCTTTGTTCATCTTTGTATCTCATGTAGTATCTTTATGTGAACAATTACTAATAAATGGTGGCCTAACTGAATGACATGTTACTTTTATTAGAAAGTTTTGGAAATGACACGGTTTTGCAGATTAGATCAAGTTCCCATTACATTAAGAAATTAGCACTATAGAAGTATGCAGTTTTAAAAAATATGTATTTCTCCATAATATACTTATTTCAAATAATAAACAAAAGTACAATTTTAGTTTTTTTAAATAATGTAGCTCTTTGGACATTTAATATTTTCAAACATAAACATCGCTTTTATTCTGCTCCCTTTGGTGAAGAAGTTTAAGCAAATTTATAAACTACATATTATAAATAAATATATGTATGCACATGCATATTTTGCATCTTTAACATATATATTCTGAAATTGGCATATTTTTAGATCATATAAGAAAAATCATTTGTTTTACAAGAATGGCTCCAGCAAATGGTAATATGCCATCACTCCCACCATCCTGTTTTAGTCTTGGGCTCACAAACACATAATTAAAATGCTTTGTCAAAAATAAAACACCTTGACTCTAGGGTCACACTTATTTACTAAGGTTGAAAATACAGATAATGACAAAAAGGGTTCTTAAATTCAATTTTAAAATTCACAAAGGGTCCGTGCCACAAGAAATATTTATCACCAAAAGATTGACTTTCTGCTTTTCTGTATTGCTATCTTTTTCTCCAATTATGTTATAAAATATGACCACATCACCTCCAAAGGAGATCATCCCATTCAATCAAACGAAACCAAATAACTTGAAAAGTTCTTACCTCCGTGGGGTGGAGAATTGGCCTCCAACTGTCAGGAGGCTGTGTTTCAAGGATACTCTTGATTAAGGCCTTCAATGTCTTTTGAAAAGAAATATCAAGCGCCAAATAGTATTGCACTGAAGTCACATACAGAAATATGTGGATTTGAAAATCACAAATACAGAAGACTGAAGGAGCCGTCATTTGACACCAAGTCACCCTCCTGAAAATAGTGTCCTTCCTGTGGAAGTGAGTTAAACAATAAATAGCAATGTTTGCTTTGTAAATGCCTGCACTCTCTTCCGGAATATGCTGCTAAAAGGATTTTGACTGAGCATTCAAGGATACAGGGAGTCTGGCGTGTAACAGGACTATCTTTTATCAGAGTTTATGTACTTACATGCTACAATGCATGTCTCAACTTCTAAATGAGTCCTTAAAAACTGCCATTTTGATTCAGAATTCATCTATTCAGTAAATATAATTTGGAAAATTACATAAAATATGATCTTTCATCGCTAAAAACGGTTGGATCACAAGATAAGGAGGTATTGAATGACTAAATGACTCTCTAACTGCATTCCTTCCTCCTTAATACTAAATAAAAGTAGCCAAAAAAGAATGAGTTCATCCTCATTATGAATAAGCAGGAAAAAAAAAATTGAGAACTGAGCACACCTACATTAAAAGAGGACGTTATGGGATAGAGATGTAAGATAAGTCTTGTTCTCCTCACACTGTTTTACAAGGCATTTTGTAAGTATTTTTAAAAATTAAATCTCGTTCTTCGCATGGACAAAGATTGTTTAGGATTAGTTAAAGGTAAATCTTTAACAGAAAAATCACTTTGAAGAAGAAAACACTTCAGTTGTTGTGTTTTTGGGTATAAGTTTCAGAGTGATGAGACTTTACCACATCTGCAACATTGCTTGCTAATCGAGCCCATAGAAACATCACATCGGGTTGGTACTTTGGCTAAATAAAAGGTCTGATGGTGAATTTTTAAATATCAAATTAAAATATCATCTTATCTTAAAAAAAAAAAAACTTAGAATGTGCAAAATGAACCAGAAACCAAGAAGTAACCGTTTGGCATCTGGTAGCACTTAAAAAGATAACAAAAAGAAGACAGTTTGGACAATTATTCCAATATCTTATACTTTGTATCTATTTATGAAGGGGGAAAAATAACAAACATATCTCTATACATTAAATGTACAAAGTCAGAATTAACCCGGTTTTAAACTTCCATATTTTCTGAAAGCTACGTGTAGGGCCCAGCAACATGAATCCTAGACCACAGGAGTTGTGAGTGAAAAATGTACTCACAAAGTCCTAGTATGACAAAAAATAACAGGGACCTATGCAGATTGTAATCTGATGAATTCTGTGAGCAGGAGGAAAATGGAGGCCAAGTATGGCAATGATGTTTTGATGGAGAATATACGGATTGTTCTGTGGTTCTGGAGGGTGAGAGAGTGGGTATGTGGGGGGAATGAATTTCTAAAGCAAATTCTATCTCCAAAACGTTTCTGAGGATTGGCTTAGTTCATTGTTTCGTGACTTGTCTGATTGTATAAGGTTCACCTAGCACTCTTGTTAAAAATATTGATTGCCAACAACATTCCCCCTGCCCCAATTCTGATCCAGCAGGGCTGGAATGATGCTATAATCTGTATTTTTGATAAGACTCCAGGTAAGTCTTTAATAAAGTAGATTTAGGAAAACTTTTACTAGTCTCTTTAATTGTTCAACGTTACGCTTGACCAACGCGTCTGATTACTAAACATTCAGTACTGAATAAAGAAAACTACCCTCATTCAAGTAAGCAAGATCTAAAACAGAACAGATTTTACATTACTTCAACAGGCACTGGTCAAAAATTAGAGTGGTTAATTAATGTCATTTGCTCTGTCAAATAATCTATTATTATTATTTTGTCAGCAATAATGCTAGTAAAAGTTTGTTACTAAAAGTTGTAGTTATTAACATGGACATGTTTTCATTCAAATAAAAGAATTAAAGGGCCAGCCCCAATGGCCTAGTGGTTACATTCAGTGTGCTCTGCTTTGGCAGCCCAGGTTTGATTCCTGGGCATGGAACTACACCACTTATCTGTCAGTGGCCATGCTCTGGAAGTGGCTCACATCCAAAAAAAAAAAAAGAGGAAGATTGGCAACAAATGTTAGCTCAGGGCAAATCTTCCTCAGCCAAAAAAGAAATACGTTTGTTGTTACATCTCCAGTCTTTATTCCATTTTCCCAAATCTTCTCCAAAACAACAATTTAATAACTCTCAACGTGCAGCACTGTTACTTACACTTTTAAACCTTTATTAAAGGAAAGTAACCCCCAGCACAAGTAATTCTTCTTATCCATGATCATTAAAAGTATTTTATATTGAGTAGTCCACTGAGGACTTTGGTTTACTCCCTCACATTATTACAAGGATACCAATCCTTCCTAAAGTGCACGAATCTACCCTTACTTCAGAGGATGAGCTCAAACATTCTGTTCTCGTTAGAAAACATTGTCTTTTGTAAGATGGCTGCATTCGTCTCTTAAGTTGCTCTAAATTCTTCCTTGGAATAACAAGCTGGACCACGAAAAGCCTACATAGTCGAGCTCCATAAACTTTATCCTTCATGGAGTCGACTCCGTTGAGTTGACTATTAATGACAAGATTTTGGCTTTTGTCAAGTGATTAAACGCAAAATAACACATTACTATTTTTGCTTCGGGAATATATTATTGAAAACATGAATCCTTATAAATCCTTATCATGAAATGCCCACTATATAAATCCTCACATAAGAAATCCCTTGAAGAAATTATTGTTAAGGAAAACTCTGCTTTACTTGAATAGTTGGTATGTTTTTTCCTTGTAGATACTGAAAAATCATATAACTGGACATATTCCTCTTTCTGAGTGGCAGTCATGAATCTTGAAGCCAAATACGAAGCTCAAGTTTGAAAGCTCAAATGAAGTAACTATGTTAGCCCTAATGGTAT
Source organism: Diceros bicornis minor (assembly GCF_020826845.1). Taxonomy (NCBI): domain Eukaryota; kingdom Metazoa; phylum Chordata; class Mammalia; order Perissodactyla; family Rhinocerotidae; genus Diceros; species Diceros bicornis. The sequence continues at coordinate 61,331,186 of NC_080749.1, read as the reverse complement.
ACAAAGACATACCTCTCACACAAACCCACACAAAGACACATACACCCACACATATACTAACAACGGTTTCCCTTTTCTTCCCCTTATATACTAAAAATAAAAAATCCTGATTCTTTTCCTCTATTTATCATTTTCCTAAGTTTTTAAAAGAATTCATCTCAAGTATTTTGTGGGACAAAGAAGGATTTTCTACTTCTATTCTACTACTAGTAGTACTACTACCAGTGCTAGTACTAACCAACAATCTACTGAACGTGTACTTTGAGCTCAATTATCAAGTGAGATAATGATGATCGTTTCTGCATTACAAATGAAGCAATGGAACTCCAGAGGGGTTAAATAACTGGTCCACAGTGTCACCGACAGTACAAGTCAGATGCAGGTTTTGAAGCTCGATCCTAGGTCCTAATTTAATCCCATATACTAACCACTGTGGTATGTTGTAAATGTCAAACATTGTGATATTGAAGTAACTAGTAAATTCTATCAATTTTGACAGTACGATTATTTGAAATCACAAACAGTTGTTATATATCAGTCTTTATTTTCCACTTTTGGTCAGTGATATTTGTGTCTTACAAACACAGCTTAATACTCACTCTATTGGTTAGAAGCTATGCCTTCTTCTTTTCACTTTATAACATAACTCAGAAGCTCAGTTCACAGTTGTGAAAAAGGAAATTGCCAAAACATTGTCAACTTAAAAATAAGTACCAATTAAACAAAAAGAGATTACTCTCATGTTACTTAACTATTCTAGACTGAAACTTAATACTCCTGGTCTTAAGAAGGTTTAACTCATACTGCACTGGACTCCATAATCAAATGGCTGAAAGCGATATTACAAGATATATATAGTGAATCTACCTTACCTGATTCCCCTCAGATCCTAACACCTAATTCTAAGCTGCCATGTACAAGAAGTGCACTCTATTATATTTGCCTTAACATAAAGTTAGTTTCTTTGCATTACTCTCCCTTGAAAAGTGGCTCTTAGAATGGCAAGTAGAAGGTGACTGTCTACATTTCCTGCTAGTAGTAAGCATAAATTAGGCTATAGATTCTTGGAATACTGCCATGAAGACAGGTGGTCCTCTACATTTTTATTCAGAGCTCATATTTCTAAGTGCTGAGAAGCCACAATGATAGATGACATAAAATACGTGGCTAGATATTCAAGGAATTCGTTTAAGTCAAGTATTCATCAATTCTGTCTTCTAACATTTGCTCTCTAGAGTTAGAAACTGGATTTTCAGATGCCCTAGTCTGTCAAGTCATGTCATGTTAGACCTCATAGACCTCAAAGCTTTGTATGGAATTTTCTATAAGGCCTGCTCATCATTTCAGTAGGGAAGGGAAGGCTGTTCTTATAAGTATGAACCATAAAGACCAGCAATTTAGACCAGGTTTCTCAAGCTATTTATTAGCAAAAGTGAGACAAAAGAAACCAGTTTTTAACCTTGCTTGCATTACATATGTAGCTTGTACTTTATTATTTTACACGTATAACTTGATAGACAAAGTTAGTCTTCTTTTAGTTACAGTTACTTTTATTGTTATAAAAATGAATCAAGGTTGTGCAAGTTCCATATATGCCCAATTTCTACAAGCCAGAAATCACTATCAATCATTCTATCATTCTATCAATCACTATCAAGTCATGCTGCTTCCTTAGCTTTCACATCTCATTAATCACAAATGCTACTAATTGACCTTCCTAACAGTTTCTCAAACCCATCTTTTTCTCTCCATCAGCACTGACATGGTCATTGTTCAGGCTACCATCATCTCCTGGCCAATTAATTACCATTGTCTCCTAACTGGGTCTACGTCTATTCTCTTTCCATCCACCCTGCAGACTACTGTCACAGTGTTATTTCTAAGAGCCAGGCCTAATCAGGCCCCTCCCTTGATTAGAATCCTTTAATGACACCTAATAGACTAAAAGAGATAAATCCTAACTGCTCAGTATGTCACACACGGCCCTTTAAAATCTGGCATCTGCATACCCTTCCAGTCTTACCTCTCATCACTTACTCCACTCCTCCACGCCAGGGATTAGCAAAATGCTTTGCACTTAACAGACCAGCAGTATTTGTTGAATTAAGAATTGAATTGTTTAAAAACATTGATGTACAGAAAAGTTAAGTAACTTTCTCACTATCAATACAGCTGCTACGGCCACCAAACAATTTTTCACTACTTTCCAAATCCATAAAATAACAAAAGAGGTATGCAATTGCATTGCTCTTTACGTAATATGTCCATTAGCTCACACTTTAAAGAGATAAGTGTTTAGTCGTGAGTGAAATTTCTTCCTCCCTTCTTAAGACAGATTATAAAACTTGACAAAAATGGGGCCAGACTTTGAGGCAAGTTAAGAAGTTGTTCGCATATTCAGATTCTCTGTTACTGCCTTCCTCAGTTTGGCATTTCGCTGTATAGGCACATCTATTCAACCTATGTGCTGTGAGTGCCTTGCATATGCTTCCTCTATGGGCTATTCCAGGGAAATTACCAGCTTTCAAGTGAAGTCTTAGACTAATGTGTGGGCTCCAAGCAACTGTGTGCTACTCTACCATGATCCCTTATGTCTTTGACAATTTGCAATTCTATAAATCACAACATAAACATAATTTTAGAATAATTTTATTCATATGTTCCAACCCTCATAGGAAATTTCACTGTGCTTAATGCATTTAATAAATCATTAAATAAACCAAATGGAAGTAGAATGTGATATAAATAGACATGAAAGGCTTTCCCTGGATGAAATTTAAGTTTACAAATGAGCCAGGAGACTTGACCAATAGGAAGGCAGCCAGAATGTCTCTAGGGAGAGAAAAGGCCATATACAAACAATTGCATATGGTTCAATGTTAAAATGACTCCTTTCTATTTCCCTTGACATATTGATACAACTATTTAGCCTAATAAGTTTATGTTTCAGTTGCTCAGAATCTTAGAACTTTTTAATGTTACATGGATCATCATAAAGTGATAACATTTCAGGCTCATGTGAGTTCAAAATAGTGAATTATGATTCTTTCTGCCTGAACACTTTAAAACTCTCACTGCTTTTCCTCTCTTCTGGCCAGAATCCCCAAACTTTTAGGCACATACAGTAAATTAAATATGATTCCTGCCCTTGGTATTCAGTGCCAATATGTGTTGGAAATTAAGGCCTGGAAATCTTCTGATTTTGTAAAAGTCATAGATACAGCTAATTATGTCAATAAATGTTATGAGTATCCTTAACACCATCACTTTCAATTAATTTTATTAAAAAACATATACTACGCAGCACTTTATGGCAAAAACAAAGTTACTATGAACAAAAGGTAGAATAATTTTCTCTAATCATGTGGACAGGGAAGATTCAACCAATTTTTCTCTCTTGCATCCTTAAATGGTGTGGTCATATTAATGAATTGCTGGGTGGACAATAATGTTTAATGAAGAAAGAGAACATGGAGAAATATACTCATTTCCCTGATATACTGTTTAAATCAATATTTTGCTCTTTTGGTTTTATTTGGGATTATAAGGCCCAGTACTGGCTTAAATACAAACTAGTTCTTAGAAAGCTACCTAATCTCCACTAACCTTCAATTCCTTAATCTGGAAATTAAAAGGGGTGGATTGGACCACTTAATCTCTAAATGTTCCCTAAAGCCTCTTCTACTTGTAGAATTCTGCAATTTCATTATTCTTCTTATACTTACAATTTCTCAATCCCACTGTGCCAATTTTTACACTTGTCAGAAATGTCTTATTTATGGTTCAATGTTAAAATAAATAGCTTCTTTGCATCAACATTGAGGGAGCATAACATTTTCTTATTATTCAAAAGGAAGAAGCACAATCCCAGACAGCCAAGATATATCATAAAACCTCTTACAATTGTTGTCACATATTTATCATGACCACACCTTGAGAGTGAGGGAATCTAAATCCTTTATTTCTGATTGGTGAGACCAAACAGTTATCTAGAGCAAAAAAAATTTTCAATTGGCCTTTCAAGACAGTAAACAATATTGAAAAACTTATAATGGCCATGTCTAACATTTAGGTAGTACCTATCTTCAAAAGACTCAGTGCTTTCAAAAAATATGATCTAAGTAATCTTCACATATGGAGTAGGAATGAGTTTCTTATATGTATCAATATGATGGAGCTAAAGCATCAAAAAAGTTACTTGATTCTTTGCTTAAAAATAGCAAATGAATCCAATTGCTTTCTACTGGGTAAGAAAGAAAATATTGTTTAGTGGAAACTATGTCAGGATGTCTGCGCAGCCCACATCCTCTTCTTTAAGAAGGCCCTCCCACTGCCACTTAAGAGCCATTTTTGTCCTTTGCTCCCTGCCCACAGCTGATTGGACCAAGAGTGGAAACCCTCTCCTAGCATAGTCTATTCATTGGCTGAGCTGTTAAAATCAATATTCCTGATAACTAGGTCAAGAGACACTAGCCAGTTGGTTAATGGCACTCAAGCTGGAAGGCCAAGTAACCTAGGAATGGATGCCATATGCACCTAAAGTATCAAGAGAAGGAAGGAGAGAAGGAGGGAGACAGACAGGGAGGGAGGGATAGAGAGCACCGTATTTCTACCCTTGGGTTGTACTAACAAAAAAAATTCTACAAACCCAATTAATTCTCCTCCTTAACTCAATTAATTTGAGTTGATTTTTTATTCTTTGTAACAAATCCTTCCCTGACTAATATCAAATGACTCTAAACTCAGTCCATGATTCTCTTCCAAACCCTCTTTTACTGTACCAATGTGGTATCTAGTAACTCCTACCAACATTGGCAAAAGCAGATAAGGGGATTCCACTAGGTATAAAACAGTCATCTAGCTCCATAAATGATATCTCTGACCAATCACATTCAAAAAGATATGATTTTTTTTGCGGGGGGGGGAGGATGATTGGCCATGAACTAACATCCATTGCCAATCTTCCTCTTTCTGCTGAGGAAGATTGGCCCTGAGCTAACATCGGTGCCCATCGTCCTCTATTTTGTATATGGGATGCCACCACAGCATGGCTTGATGAGCGATGCGTAGGTCTGTACCTGGGATCCGAACCTGCAAACCTCAGGCCACTGAAGCAGACTGCACAAACTTAACCACTAAGCTACTGGGCCGGCCCCAATGTGATTTTTTTTTTTTCCTGAAAAAGATCAATGTCCTTCCCAGTCAACTTTGAGAAAAAAAGACTCCGAAGAGTGACTCTTTGCAGATCCTGGATTTTCTCTGTCTCTACTTTCTCTGCAGAAAGTAAGCTCTTGCTCTACTACTTGTAATTAGAAAGTACCTATCATGAAAAAGTGATGGAAACTAAAACTGATTCATAAGAGTTTTTGTTATTTCTAATTATTTCCTAAGCCCAGGAAAGCACAAAACTACTTTAAAATGTTTTTTGCTTTATACATTTTAATAAACTAGCATGGGAAATGGTTTAGCTTGTGTCAGTTTTGAGAAAGTACAATATTACTCCTGACTTCAACAATTGATCCTCTAATTTAAATCCTTTTTTCTGAGTATGTCCGTCTGGTTGTATGGGTACATACAGGCATATGACATTGATTAGAAAAACAGACCCATTATGAATAACATCGAAGAGGGATTCATAATAGAGGTTTGACCTATCACAATTGTGGGAGCTGGTTAAACAATCTTTGTAACATTGCTGCTTCTGCGTCTTGTGCTGGGCCTGAAGTTGTCAGAGCAGCTCGTAAGGAAGGACAGATGGACTTGAACTGGGGAGGGCAAGGATAAATGGGAACAACAGTCAGTCTCTCAAGGCCTCCAACTTTGATGACGTGGGGGTCCTGCAGGAGAAGCTGGTGTTTTTCATTGCAGAGCTCAAGACAGAGCTGGCTCAGGAATCAGAGCAGCTGAATATCTGGCAGGAGCTAGAGAAGCTGCAGTCCCACCGCAGCCCCACGCCAGCAAGGTGAGCCAGCAAATGAACATCAACACGAGAGAGCCGCCAGCAGAGCACGGTGCCCTGAACTGACCTTCTGAGCATACAAGAACATGCCTTCTGCTTCCCTCGAGACTACCAGATCTCACACACTGTGTCTCTTGCATCCCATGTTAACCTGGAAGTGGGGAGGTAGGGAGTTCTGGGAAATTTATTTCCAATTCAGCTAAGCTGACATAAGGCAAATCCAGCACACTGTGGTTGTTGCTTACTAACATCCTCTTACCGATGAAAAACAAAGCCCAAATCTTAACTTCTTCACTTATTTGACAAGTTATACTTGTGTTGAAAAAAGAATAACTATAACATGGCCAAGTTTCAAGTTTCCATTTTTTTCTTACCGGGAACCTACGTCAATAGGTTAATAACTAAAAAATAATAATTATGGTTAATAATTAATATTGCTGAATTAAATTTGATTTGATTAGGTAGTTTGCAAGCCATAACCTAGTACTTGACCTGATCCTTTCTTTCTATCTGTGTCAATGTCTCTTAATCATCAGGTTAAGCCCATATTTACTTCTCATTTCCTTTCTCTTCCCAGCTCTTTCTTGAGTAATTGCCAATAATGTACAACATAGTGCAATCTATGGTTGGTTCCCACAGCTCTTTAAATTGTTCAAATTGTAAAGAGAGGCGTCTGATGACAAATAGCTTGGACTTCTAAAATATCCATCCAAACGGAAACTGTGTTACTGGAATTCTTGTATTGCACTCGTTTGAAGGCATAAACACAGCACTTACTTTGGTTTATACTGGCTGTTTGCAAAGCTTTTGCGGGTTGTACAGTTCATTTTTTATGTAAGATAAATCAACTTGTCTCCTACTGCTGGTGGAGCTCTGTTTTCTCCAACACAGTTTCTTAACGTTTGAGAAGTTATGGATCCTCATGAGAATGCATGAAAACTATGCACTCTCTCTCAAAAAAAATACAAATAAGGGGCCGGCCCAGTGGCGCAAGCGGTTGGGTGCGCCCGCTCCGCTGCGGCGGCCCGGGGTTCGCTGGTTCGGATCCCGGGCGCACACAGACGCACTGCTTGGCAAGCCATGCTGTGGCGGCGTCCCATATGAAGTGGAGGAAGATGGGCACAGATGTTAGCCCAGGGCCATCTTCCTCAGCAAAAAAAGAGGAGGATTGGCGGATGTTAGCACAGGGCTGATCTCCTCACAAAAAAAAAAAATACAAATAAATACACACTGTATACAATTTTAGAGGAGTCAGGGACCCTCTGTAGCCCATCTACAGATCCTCTGAAATACTCATAGACCCCAAGCTAAGAAATCCTATTCTTGTTTAATGATGATGGTAATGAGGAAGAATACTTGAAATCTCTAGCATATTAGTTCAAATGTATGTTACATTGAAATCTCCTTGCAGGGTTGGGGAGGGGTACTTATATCACATTTTAAAGAGACCTACGAGTATTTACACTAGACAGTGACTGTCATTCTGAAGCTGTTTTGGGGTTTAAAGGCTGCCTCCCTCCCTCCAAACTGTGTCTTTTAGATTTCATTACCGCTTGACCACTCACCTGGCATTATAACAAAGTGCTTTGCCCTTAATTGACGTCCAACTCATGTATTTTAATACATTTTAAATTACCTAATAGTACATGGATCTTTTATTCTTCTTTATGAAAATGTTCTCAAATTTCCTAATCATATGTTTCCATTTGATGCATGGGCCTCAATACTATTTTCATTCCCATGTGGTGCTGATCTAATATCTAGGTTTGGACACTGCGGGCAATCCCCAAGCAAGGAAGAGATTTCTGTTTTAGTAATTGAGCCTGGTTGAATTTGGAAAGTAGGTTCCCACAATTTAAAAAATGTCTAGTTTCGAGCAGAGAATTTTTTTCAGCCTACACACATCTGTATCGATTGTCCATCATCTAAATCACAAAGCAAGTTTCTGATTTTTAATTTGTTCTGGCATGAAATTGAGTGTAGCATCTGTTTTGCACATGTTTCACCTTTTTACCCCTTTTGCTCATTACTATAGTTTTTCTACCCAGAGGTTTCCAACTGCAAATGTTTTGAAATTTTGATCCTTATTCAAGATAAGGAATTTAAAAAATCAGTTTACTGTGCTTAAAACTCAGTAAAAACGTTATAGTATAGAGGTGAGGAAATTCATGTATTAGAAAAAAGAAGAATTTATATAGTTCTTTGTCTAAAACTGGCTTCTCTTTAGTGAGGCAGTGAGGAATGGTATTAAGTATTCCTCCAGCATTACTATGCCCTCCTGATAGCTGTGGTCCCGCCACATGGCATTTGTTCAGATCAAGTGTATGTGGCCACCATGCCCTCCTCTGTGGGCACTGCTTTGGGGGTCAGCCAGCACTCTGTCTCCTTGAACTCCATCCAGGTGACTCCCAGAAAAGCAAGAAAGAGGGAAAATGGGTTGAGGGACTAGTATTGATATGCTATCCCCAGAAGGTGAAGAACTCACAGTAAAACACTGTGGGTGGGGACAGAAGATTGCAGTATATACCAAATAACCTACTAAATCTTTTTTTCTTCCACACATTTTCCTTTCCTTCTGCTCTCTGATTTCTAGCTGGTAAACAGATTTTTAAATTCCTTGTCTCAGAGATTCTTAAAATCTCTTCCTTCACTCCCTGAAGAGATTCTACTGGATGACTGGGAGGGGAGGAAAGAAGAGGGTGGCTCTGAGAAGACCAAGGGAGGAAGGAGAGATTTCCTGGACTGGACGCTGGATAGAAAGAACCATTTGGGTCCACTGTGTGCGTGTGTGTGTGTGTGTGTGTGTGTGTGTGTATAAGTGTGTAGGGGTAAACTGCAGAGTCAGAAGTCACATAACTGCAATAACCAAAAACAATAACCAACACCCCCCAGTGTTCAGAAAGAAATAGAAACAAATATGCCAGAAAATATGCCAGAAAATTCAAGGCACTTGTATTGAAATGGCTCGATCTTCTTCTACTAGTCTGTATTATTGAGATTTTTATAAGCACTGCTTTCTTTTTGAATAAAAAACATTCACAAAACAAAGATTATAACCTTTTTTAGCTCTGTTTTTCACTATGAGCGTGATTAGAAGAGGGCCAGTTGGAGCCACATAATTTAGGTGCCTCAAGCTGTCTCTCTCCTAATTACTGCAAGAATTCATCTCAACACCACTGTATGGTAACTTGAAATATACCCACACATGCTAAAGCATTCCTTGAAGTGTAATCCTCTATGTAAAATAATGCTAGACACCACAATAAAAGAAGCCAAACATGTGTTAGAATACAAGGTGAAAATTAATAAGAAAGAATTCTCAGAGTAACTGTTTAACATATTCAATATTGTGCAACTGTGCAAATTTATCAAACTTCTGCTTTCTCTCTACATATATAATTGGACAGCTCTAATTTGGGAGATGTCAGTTTAAACAATTTTTCAATTGTTCAGTTCTTTAAGAAATTCCAGTAACTGAAAATATTAACTACATGATGGGTGAGGAAATCACTCACGAAGAAAAACAACCTGAAATCCATTCTGAAGCAATGCTGTAATTTAGTTGACCTATAATCCTTGCTAAACCACTTTCAAAATTAACATTGAGGAGAAGTAAATTGTTTTGATAGTATTCCTTTTGCAAAACAGTAAGTAACTACAGAAAAACACAAAGTTTCCTAAATCTCCCTGATTATATCTTCATTTATATGCATTTTTAATGAAGAACCCAAAGTAATTGCTAACTCTGGAGTAGCGGAGTATACAAACCTATTTATTTTTGTTTAAAAAATACACAGCTGTCCCTTTGAGAGCCGTCAGGAGGTAAAGTTATATGGCTCACCAATGCAGGAAGTTCCCAGGATTTATGGCTTGCACCCATAATTTTTTTCACCACTTGTTCTTTACATTTAGTAGTGAATGGCTAAATTTGGAATTGTTATGTCTTGTTACTGAAAAATAACACTACACTCTGTAGTCTAAAGACTTCTTTTATATTCAGCAAGTTTCTGAAACCCAGAAGTGTAAACAGGGGTGTAAAAAAATTCCATTAGCCAAGTATTGCATCTTTTAAGTATCTTAAAAAAATACACTTTCAGAAAAATGGCAGATATTTTTGTTTGTCAATAAACCTACATTAGTCTTCATCAGTATCAGGAAGTTTTACTTTGAATTACTGCAGAATTAAGATATAAGATATAAGAGAGTATATATAATGAGACAGATTTTCTCTACCACAAATGGAAATGTTTGCATTTTATCCATTATCTTGCACGGCATGATATTTTCACCAGATTCTTCAAGATGGTGGGCAAGGAGAAGAGGCAAAGGACAGATAGCATCTGAAGGATGGGAGGATGGTACCCAGCCCTTGTTGTTCCTGCAGGCCACTTACGCTGAGCCTCAGTCTTCTTACCTGTACAATGGAGATTATACTGATTACCACACATTTGACACAAAGATTGAATAACAGTATGTCTGGAAAGCACATAGTCCAGTGTCCCATGTCCCCATAGACATGAGTCCTTAATGACGTTGAGACTCCTGTGATCATTGCCAAGAGGCCGATTGCAGCATATGTTGTCTGTGCTCTGCCAAACTCCCTCAGATCACTTTTGATTTTCCTGGATAAGATGCTTTCATTTCCAAAGCTGACACCTCATCAGAGGGCTACCCTAGACTGCCAGAGCCTACTTTTCCTGCCTGGACAGAGAGCGGAGAGTACCCAGAGGGACTGTATCCTCCAGGTACAGCCTGTGGCCACGGCCTGAACTTGTTTAGGAATAAACACCCCAGTTCCCAAAACCCATGGCAGGACAATCTGAGGGACTGCCCCCATGCATCCAGAGCTTCTTCACGAGATTGAGATTAAGTCAGCCTCCCTGGAACTTTGCTCAATAAGGCACCCTTGCTTGGCCTCCTCTCCTTCCCAGTCCACTGTCTCCTCCTCTTCTGTTTTTGTCTTAGGGGCATTTCTTAGTAAATTACTTTTCCACAAATCCTCATCTGAGCGTCCGCGTCTGGGGAACCCCAATTTAAGGTTGTGATGAAGAAGGTGGGAGAAGAGGAAGAGAGGAGGTATGTGGGTGTGATGGTTAATTTCATGTGTCAACTTGACCGGGCCACAGGGTGCCCAGGTATTTGGTTAAACATTATATCTGCATGTGTCTGTGAGAGCCTTTCTGGATGAGATTAACATTTGAATAGGTAGACTGAGTAAAGCAGATTGCCGTCCCCAGTGTGGGCGGGCCTCATCCAGTCTGTTGAGGCCCGAATAGAACAAAAGGCTGAGCAAGAGAGAATTCACTCTCTCTGCCTGATGGTCTTCAAGCTGGGACATCAGCCTTCTCCTCCTTTCAGACTTGGACTGGGACTTACACCATCAACTATCCTGATGCTCAGGCCTTCAGACTGCAGATTTGGAGACTTCTCAACCTCCATAATTATGTGAGTCAATTCTTTACAATAAATAAAATTATATATATAAATTCTTTATAATAAATGAAAACTATAATATATAGGAAGTATATATCCTAGTGGTTCTGTTTCTCTGGAGAACCCTGACTATTACAGAGGAGGATTCAGAAGTACATAAGTTCCTAACGTTCTTCACTTCCCTTAAATTAGAGTCAGAGTGGGGAGTAGGAGGCAGTAAACATGAATAGAGAGAGTATTTCTGTGGTGGCTGGTGGAGCCAGGACCAGCCCTCCTCTCTCTCTCCCTAAGGAATATGTGGGGGCACGAAAAAAATATGGATCAGAAGACATTCCTTCTCTGTTGGATTTCCAACGTGTGCAATACTGCCCATTTTGCAACATTTCTCTGTATTAGTCTGGAATCCTGCTCCTACAAGCTTGCTTAAGGTCAGCGGCTTAAAGTAAGGGGCCACTTGTGAATCTCCAGTGCTCACTGAATATTTGATGCATAAGTTAGCGGCTGAGTAAATCAAGAGCATAGACTTCACAGAATCACCTCATCAATGCCGTGTTCTGAGCATCATATTTTATAACATGTTCCCTTAACTAAGAGAGGCTACATAGCACAATGAGAAGAACAGGGGCCGGCAGTCCAGAGCCCTGAATCCTGACTGTTGTGTTTATCACTACATTCTTATCTGACTCGGGACAAGTTGCCAACTTTTCAAGCTTCAATTTCTTCACTAACATATTAAAATGTTTGAATTTTGATTATTTCATCAGCATTAACATTGTAGTTTGCTACTAGAAAAAATCAGGTTGAGAAGAATAGAAAACACAAATTTTCTATTCGAACATTGTATAAAATCCAGAGTGATGGCTAACAACCAATCCTGGGACCTGAGGCACATAGAATTTTGCAGCCCTCTTTAAGACTACAAAATTATAAACTCAAAACTAAGTATAAAAGTGTACATTATTTTAAATGAGAAAAAAGTCACAACAAATTACAAAATTCAAAAGTTAGCACAAATACAAAAAATATGAGATGTATTTTTAATTAACCACCTGACAAAATTCTATTTTCCTAAGTTTTCTGGTTGCATACTTTTTTTTTTTGGCAAGGAAGAGCTAACATCTGTTGCCAATCTTCCTCTTTTTTTTTTTTGCTTGAGGAAGATCAGCCCCGAGCTAACATCTGTGCCAGTCTTCCTCTATTTTATATATGGGTTGCTGCCTTAGCGCAGCTGAGGAGTGGTGTAGGTCTGCATCTGGGATCCGAACCCATGAACCCGAGCCCCCGAAGCAGAGCGTGCTGGTCTTAACCACTATGCCACAAAGCCGGCCCTGGCTGCATACTTTTTGATTGCTTCTCCATATGATAATAATTTTGCAATGTCAGAGAGAATAGAAAGATAATTTAGTCTTACTTTTTTATGACTGAAAAGTTATTTTTTTATTGATAGCTTAGAAAATTTTTTATTGATTTGTCGTCAGAGCTTTTAAACACCATTGTGATATGCTAAGGGAGTTTTTGACATTTTGAAGCTTGTGCCAGTCTCCTGTCTTTTCACTTTGCAAGGGGCTTCTACCAACACACTTCATTCCAGTTATATTTGAATGTTGATCTGATTAACAATTATGAAAAAAATACAAAATTAAACTGAAATTAAGTCATACACCATAAGTCAAACCAAAATGCATTTTTAAACTGCCACTCCACGATATTGAACAGTATAATTGTGTAATCAAATTCCCCTTCTATCATATATGTCAACTTCCGGATATACGTCTGTCAATTTCCTCTCTATAAACTAAGCAGATTTTATAGGTCGATTTTTTTTTTCTTTTCACTATGAAAACTTTCAAGTATATAACAATAATCATCCAAACACTCACTGCCTAGATTCAACAGTTGTTAACATTTTGCCATATTCATTTCATCTATATATTATGTTTGTCATTTCACGGTTCCAGTGACAATTATGCATGCTACTTCATCTGAACCCACTGGATTTCCTTAGGTAGAGATGAGTTAGATTCTCTAAAACATGATATGATATGTTTAGATGCATATAACATGCAAATTCTCATCCAGAGGTGTTCACAGTGTAGTAGAGCAACAGGTTTTCTGATACATATTATTGTGTGCAATTCCCATATATAGTGCATAAATACGTGTGCTACATTAGCCAGCATATTCCTGACAGGAGAGAATTTGCTTTTGGATCAGGCAGGCGTGAGAATCAATTCCTCAGCTTCCCAATTTACACACATTCTGACTGGATGACTTTCCCAGATGAACTGGGGCTCCATTCATTTCCACCCATGTGTTTCCCCCATTCCTCACATACTTCCTGCACCAGACACCATAGTTCATGTTGTTTTAAGATTTCTAGCCATGGATAGTAAGAGTGTTCCTAGAAGTCATTAGTACCCCTGGAGAGCTAGCAATAACTTCACTTTGCATAGCAGTGATTGCAAACAAAATTAATTATCCAATATGTTTTAAGTGGAATCCCAAAAGTATTCACAGCCATTCCAATCCTACTTGATATAAGTGTGTGCATATGTGTTTGGGGGGAGGTGGTAGGGCAGGAGAAGCCAGACTGAAAAGAAATAATGGTCTGAAGCAATTATGGCTAAGATAGCTTTCCTTGGTAAATTTAATGTAAATGGCTTTAAAAGGAGCTTGAGTAAGTGAGAGCCAAAGTTGTAGTTTCACGAGCATTATGGTATATCTGTCTCTGTTCCTGTCTGTCCTCTCATATCTCTGGTGAAAACCAAGTCCAAGACTCCCAGAGCTAGGACTCTAAAATCATCCTTTGAATGGGCTTATGGTTATGGAGGAAAATGTTCTTAATTTCTGAATATACAATCTCAAGTATTTAAGGATGAAATATCCTCACATGTATAATTCACTTTAAAAGGACTCAGCAAAAATTATAGATAGATATACATACATCGATGAAGCAAATATGGCAAAATGTTAGCAAATGTTGAACCCAGATGGTGGATGTCCATTGCAACATTTTTTCCACTGTTCTGTGTATTCGAAAATGTTCGTAATAAGAGTCTAAAAATAAGGCACTGAATGAAACTCACTTACGCAACAGAAGAGGAAACTGAGACCCAGAGGAGCCAAAGGACCTGCCCACGTTCACAGGAAGCTGCTCCCCATTCTCTGTGGCTGCTCCTCGTAAGGAGAGGAGCCAGGCTTCTCACTTAGGGGATTGTCCCATGGTAAAGGTCAGGTTTGCATCTGACTTCTCATTCTGCAATATCTCCTTTTCAACACAAAAGAAATGCACAGGGATTGTGATAACAAAATGCTAAAGAATATGCTTGTTCCCATCTTCCATTCATGATAAGGTCTAGGCAATAGAGGTAGCCCAGCTATGACTCTGCCACCCACTGACAAGCCTGGGTGCTACACGGAGCACTTTAGCTGATCTCCAAGAGTGAATTTCTTAGTTCCATGCTAATTCTAGTGTTTTGTTTGTAGGCGTTTAGCAATTTTCTTTAATGGGTGCAAGCGATATTGTTCTCCCAATGAAAGCAGATCACTTGGGGAAATCCAGAGGACACTTCCTCCTATATGAGGAACTTTTGCAACCATAAGAAAACGGACAAAGGAAAAAGGAAAGATGAGTTTATCCAGCCTCAGCTGCAATCTCTACAGCACTCTGTGATTTCATTTTAAAGAAAATTCCTTGGCAGTTGGTCAGTTCCCAAATATGTATTGAGTTTGTTTTCCGTGTCCATATCGATCTAGTGCAAGGCTGTCACAGGCGGACAGTGACTGAAGAAAAGATGCCAAGAGCAAAAAGGCACAGGCAAAGAACAAAGAATTCATCCATGAATGAACAGCTCCCAGAGCTGGGGACAGAGTAGGGGACTCCCAGGGGAGCAACACGCTCCAGAGCTCCATAGAAGACACATACCACCCGATTGGGGTGAGGAGCCTGTTAGATCCTTAGAAATGATCACTTTTTCTATTCTCAACTTTTTATATAAACTCCCTGCCCCCTGGACTGCTCTAGAGAGGCCGGCTCTATGCCTACTTGCTCACCAGTTCAAATAACCAATACCAAACCCTCCTCCATATTCCTGAGCATTTCCTGTGAGACTCATTGACTCAAAGGGCCCAGGCACTCCAACTGTTCAGGGTAGACTTCAGGCTGCCAGAGAATTCTTCCTGTAGCTAGCTTCTGGTAATGCAGCAGTGAACAAGACAGCCACTGCCCTCATGGGGCTTAGAGCTCAGTGATCAGAAAGACATTAAACACCACATTAAAGAGAAATTGTAAGTAATTTCAAATTCACAGAGCTTTGCAAAAGAGAAAAGGGAGTCTTTGTCATGTAAATATGGAGATCTGTCAATCTGTCTATTCTTCTAGCCAGCTAATGGATAAATACACACACGCATTTTACTACAAAGACCCTGAGAGCTTTGCTCTCAAAAACTTCTTTGTTGTGAAATAATGACGCTTAGAGTAAAACTAGATGTTAAAATAAGGAAGGCAAGAATCTCAGACATCCAGCCAAGCCTCATGGGAACCTGGCGTCACAGAAGCTGGACTTACAGACTCCCTAAAACTATGGGGAACTGGAAGTACCTGCATTTTCCAGGGTAGCTTTTTCTACTCAGTTAACTCTGCAACCCTAGCAAAAGGGCTGCATCAACACCAATAATAATATTGAACATCTACTATGGAGTAGACATTATTCCAAATGCTTTAATGTTATTTGTACATAGAGGAGGAAACCAAAGCACAGAAAATTTAAGTGACTTCCCAAGTTCACAGAGGCATGTTTTGAACATGGGAGTCTAGCTCCAGAACCCTCACTTTTAGCCATTTACTTCTCCTATTATAGTGATTTAACCTTTCTCTGTCTTTTGTCACTACCAACTGACTGCTTCATCCTCTGCACAAGATGTTATACACAGTCTTGCTTGTTAGGAGGTTATGTCTCACAGCCCCTGTCATTGGCTTTTCTCTGTGTGTCTTGATGTTCTTGTTCCCACTGACAACTTACTTTATCTCTCTGTATCTCAAGTCAAAGTTTTAGAAAGAGAAAATCAAATTGTCCCTATCAAAGTTCTTATAGTAAGCCACCTCCTCTTGCTATAATTTGGCTGCCCTAGAGCCAGATGCCTGTCTGTGTTAGTTATCTATTGCTGTGTAACAAGTTACCCAAAACTTAAAATAGTCACTTATTATTCTTTATAAATTTTGTGGGTTAGGAATTAGGACAAGGCAGAGTAGGGACCACTTGCCTCTGCTTTACTATGTGTGGGCCTCTTCTGGCAGACTTGAAGTTTAGAGGCTGTAACCATCTGAAGGCTCATTCACTCACATATCTGGTGATTGGTGCTGGGAGGACTCAAAAAGTTGGGGACAGGAACAGCTAGGTCTCCTTGGACATCTCTCTGTCTACATAATCCCTCCACGTGGTCTCTCTAGGATGGTGGCTTCGGGGTAGCTAGACTCCATATAATCTCAGAGCTCATGTATTGTTTTTTATTTTTTATGACCAAGCCTTGGAGGTCAGGAAACATCACTTCTGTCTTAGTCTCAGGCTCATCCAGACTCAAGGGAAAGAACCCTAGACCAAAAATAGGACAGGGACAGTGGCACCGATAGAGTTGGATAGGAAGCTGCCTGTGAAAATATTCATCTATTTGACAATTTCTTCTATGGGCCTCCCTGGCCTCAAAGTTATAATCTTCATCTCCTTTAGAACCTATGCCATAGTCAGCTGGCCCAAATTCTAGAACTATGATTATCCCATTAGAAAATTAAGTTGTCTGCTCTACTAACTGTGTTACTCTCCAAACTTAGCTTGCAGTCCTCTTCCAGTACGGAGCTCAGGACCATGCAGCAAAGGGGCTACTTATTTTCAATGTGATATGAGTTTATTTTGGGGAGAAATAGCTACATTATTGCACATGGAAAGTATAGATGACTCTGGGTGCTACTCTCTACCCCAACCCCTCATCTACATGGTATCTTTCCCAACCTTTTGGCGAAGAGTCAGAAAAGATATCTCCTTCAATTTGGGATCGAGCAAAGAAGATGCTGCAGATTCCATACTGCCCTGAGAGAAAAGGGATTCTATTCATCCCCCTTTTAATATAATTAATTTGCATGTGTTTTACAAGTATTATTGCAATATTTCTCCTATTGTTATAGCTCAATTGCAAATTCTCCTATATTAAATTATGGTTATCTTCCCTAATCTACAGTCTGGCAAGTACTTTGCATGATAATATTTTTAGAGAATAGAAACTATCAAGAGATTATAGTTCCCTAAATACTAGGAATTCGTTTGATTTTGAGGAGTTCTAAAATAACACAATCAATCTTTCCCTCTTGGAGTTATTATTTGCGGTTAGATTTACAGAAGGCCTTAAATGGTTTGTTTCGTTATTGTTGTTTTCAGTAATCATCTTCTCAAAGACATAATATTATGATGCTGTTTTTTTTAAGAAGATAGATCCCTCTTTGCCTTTTGATTATAAGGTGGTGTATTTTTCCTCCACATTAAATTTGAAAACTAAAATCATTGACTCCAGATAGATAAAATGTGAACAGAAGCTTCTCTTTTGGGGCTTTCCCCTCACATATCATTAATATCCTAAGTATGAATTATGCAAATTTGCAGCAAGGCCATTCTCTTCTCTCTCCAACACCTCAAGTGTACTTTTCAATGACTCCAAAAGATAGTCCTTTGACAAGGTCTATCAGATTGATAAACCTCTAGCCAGACTGCCAGCAAAAAAATAGAGAAGACACAAATTACCAATACCAAGTGTAAGAGAAAGAACATCTCTACAGATGCTAGGTTATTAATAGAGTTAAATGGATAATGAAAGTTTATGTCAATAAGTTTGAGAACCTAAATAAAATGGATAAATCCCTTTGAAGACACAAATAACCAAAAATTACTGAAGAAGCAATGCTAACCTGAATAACCCCATATATATTAAAGAAATTGAACTTGTATTTTAAAAATCTCCCCACAAAGAAAACTCGGCTTAGATGGCTTCACTGATGAATTATACCAAAAATTTAAGAAAAGATTATACCAATTCTACACAAATTCTCTCAGAAAATTGAAACTCATTCTATGAAGTTAACATTAGTCTGATATCAAAACTGGAAAAGACATTGTAAGAAAAGAAAACTACAAATCAATGTCTTTCAAAAATGTAGATGCAAAAATAACAGCAAATATAATCCAATGATATGCAAAAGGGGTAATATATCATGACCAAGTGAAGCATTATCTCAAAAACGCAAGACTGGTTCAACATCCAAAAATCAATCCATGAAACTTACCATATCCACAGACTACAGAGAAAACCATATGATCATCGCAATAGATGCAGAAAAGTCTTTGACAAAATTCACCATCTGTTCATGTTAAAAACTCTCTACAAATTAAGAATGGAAAGAAACTTCATCAACCTGATAAAGGATATCTATAAAAAATGTATAGCCAATATTATACTTAATAGTGAAAGACTAAATGTTTTCCCACTAAGATATAGAACAAAGAAAAGATATCTATCTACTTTCACAACTTCTATTCAAAATTGTACTGGAAGTCTTAGCCAGTGCAATAAGTAAAGAAAAGTAAGAAAACACACCTGGAATTGGAAGGAAGAAATAAAACTCTCTCTTTTTTCATATGACATGATTGTCTGCATAGAAAATCCCAAAGAACTCTATAAAAAAGCTGTTAAGATAACTACGTATGTTTGGCAAAATTGCAGGATGCAGACTAAATATCCAAAAATTAATCATAAGTTTATATACTAGCAATTGAAAATTGACATAAAAAATACAATTTACAATAGCTCCTAACTATGATATACTTTGATATAAATCTTACAAAATATGTGCAAGACCTGTCCACTGAAAACTATAAAACACTGATGGAAGAAATCAAAAGAGACATAAATAAATGGAGAAATATACCATCCTAATGGAGTGAAAAGCTCAAAATTGTTAAGATGTCGATCCTCTCAAAACTCATCTATACATATTCAGAAACATATGCAAAATAAACAACATGGTACAAATGGGTCAAAGAATAAATTACAAGGAAAATTAGAAGATACTTTGAGATTAATATAAATGAAGACATAACACAAAAACTTATGGGATGGAACTAAAGAAGTGCTTAGAGGGAAATTTATAGTGCAATCACCTACATCAAAACAGAAGGAAGATCTCAAATCAACAATATATTCTTCCATGTTAAGACACTGAAAAAGAAGAACGTTAAGCCCCAGAGCAAGCAGAAGAAAGGAAACGATAAGGATTAAAGTGGAAAGTAATGAAGTAGAGAATATACAAACAATGGAGAAATTCAATGAAACCTAAACCTAGTTTTTTGAAACGATCAATAAAATTGAGAAAACTTTGGCTAGACTAATCAGAAAAAAAAGAGAGAAGGCTCAAATTACTAAAATCAAGAATGAAAAAGGGGGCATTACTACTGACCTTACAGAAATAAAATGTTTTATAAGGGAATACCAAAGGCAACTGTATGGCAACAAATTAAATAATTTAGATGAAATGGGAAAAATTCTTTAAAAGATACAAACTACAAAAACTGACTCAAGATGAAATAGAAAATCTGAATACACTTATAACAAGTAAAGAAAATGAATTACTAATTTTAAAACTACATACAAAGAAAACTCCAGACCCAAATGGCCTCATTAGTGAATTCTACCAAACACTTATACCAATTCTTCACAAACTCCCGCAAAAACCAAAAGAGAAGACAACACTTCCTAACTCATTCAATGAGGTCGATATTATCTTGATAACAAAACCAGACAATGACATCTCAAGAAAAGAAAACTTTAGACATAAAAGCCCTCAACAAAATTCTAGCAAACAAAATAAAACAATATATACAGTGGAATTTATCCAAGGAATGCAGGGTCATTTCAATATCCAAAAGTCAATTAATATAATATGCCATATCAACAGAATAAAGGACAAAAAAATCACTTCATTATCGCAATAGATGCAAAATTGCACCTGGCAAAATGCAACACCTTGTCATGATAAAAACACTAAACAACATAGGAATAGAAGGAAACTTCTTCAATCTCATAAAGGACACCTACAAAATAACCCAAAAATGCCCATAGCTAACATCATATTTTAAAGGTGAAAGACTGAATGCTTCTCCACTAAGATCAGGAACAAGACAAGAATGTCTGATTTCACAAATTCTGTTTAACACTTGAGATTCTAACCAGCGCAACCAGGCAAAAGAAAGAAATAAAAGCTATCCAGATTGAAAAGGAAGAAGTAAAACTGTCTTGTAGATAGAGAATCCTATGGAACACACATACACACACACACACACACCCTATTAGAGCTAATAAACAAGTTCAACAAAGTTGCAGGATATAAGACCTATATACAAAAATCAATTGTATTTCTATACATTGTCAAGGAACATTCTGAAAATGAAGTTAAGAAAACAATTCCATTTACAAGAATATCAAAAATAATAAAATATTTAGGAATAAATTTAACCAAAAGTGAAAATTACACTGTGAAAACTACAAAATGTTGAAAAAGTTAAAGAAGACTTAAATAACTGGAAAGATATTCCATGTTTATGGATCAGGAGACTTAATATTGTTAAGATGGCAATACTCCCCCAAATATTCTACAGATTCAATGCAATCCATATAAAAATCCCAGTTGACTTCTTTGCAGAAATTGACAAGCTAATTCTAAAGTTCACATGATAATCAAACGGATCCAAAATTTTGAAACAATTTTGAAAACAGATCAAAGTTGGAGCATGCACACTTCCTAATTTCAAAACACTACAAAACTAATCAAGACTATGTGGTACTGGCATAAGGACAGACCTGTGAATAACTGGAATAAACATGAGAGTCCAGAAATGAAATCTTATACTTTTGATCAATCGATTTTGACAAGAGTCCCAAAACGACTTAATGGGGAAAGAAGAATCTTTTCAACAAATGGTGCTAGGACAACTGGATATTGTGCCAAAACATGAAGTTTGACCTCTACCTCACACTATATACGAATATTTACTCAAAATGTGTCAAAGACCTAAATTTAAGAGCTAAAACTATGAAACTCTTATAAGATTACATAGGTGTGCATGTTTGTGACCCTGTATTATGCAATGCTTTCTTAGATATGACACCAAAGGCACAAGCAAAAAAAGAAAAAAATAGATAAATTGAAGATCTTCAAAATTAAAAACTGTTGTGTTTAAAAGACACCATCAGTAAAGTGAAAAGACAGTCAAAGATTGGCAGAATAATTTTACAAATCATGTATCTGATAAGAGGCTTGTATCTGGAACATGTAAAGAACTATTACAACTCAACAATAAAAATAAAAATAACCCAATCAGAAAATGGGAAAAGGATCTGAATAGACACTTCTCCGCATAAAATACAAATGGTCAAGAAGCACATGAAAAGATGTTCAACATCACTATCCGTGAGGGAAATGCAAATCAAAACCACAATGAGATACCACTTTACAACCACTAAGACATCTATAATCAAAAAATGGAAAATAACAAGTGTTGGTGAGGATGTGGAGAAATTGAAATCCTCAGACACTGATGGGATTGTAAAATGAGGCAGTTGCGTTGGAAAAGAATCTAGTGGTTCCTCAAAAGTTTAAACATAGAGTTATCAAGCGACCCAGCATTTCCCCTCCTAGGTGCATATCCAAGAGAAATGAAATTATATGTCCAGGCAAAACTTGTATATGATGTTCACAGCAGCATTATCTGTAATAATTAAAAACTGGAAATAGCCCAAAAGCCTAGCAACTGATGAAATAATAAATAAAATGTTATATATCCTTAAAGTCAAATATTTTGGTAATAAAAACATGAAGTATTGATACATTCTACAACACGGATGAACTTTGAAAACGTGCTAAGTGAAAGAAACCAATAACAAAGGATCACATATTGTATTATTCCATTTATATGAGATGTCTAGAATAGGCAAATCTATCAAAGGTAGATTACTGGTTGCCTAGAGTTGGGGAATGGGAGGTTGGTGTTGTTGGCTAAGGGATGCCAAGTTTCTTTCTGGGGTATTAAAAAGTTCTAAAATTTATTACGGTGATAGTCTAACTCTGAATATACTGAATTGTACACTTCAAAAGGGAGAATGGTATGGTATATACAATACATCTCAATAAAGCTATTTTTCAAATCTATAGATCCACAGCTATTCCAATCAACATCACAGCAAGTAATTTTATTTTAGAAATCAACAACTGATTCTAAAGTTTATATGAAAAGACAAAGGAATTAGAATAGTCAAAACTATTTTGAAGAAGAACAAAAGTAATGTATTCACACTACCTGATTTTCAGACCTAGTATACAAAAATTAAGACAGTGGTATTGTGGCAAGGACAGACATATAGATCTGTGGAACTGAATAAAGTATCCAGAAATAAACTCTTATTTATACAGTCAATTGATTTTGGCAAACGTGCAAAACACATTAATGGAGAAAAGATAGTCTTTTCAACAAATAGTGCTATAAAAATCAGATATTCCTGTCCAATAAAAAAACAAACTTTGATCTGTATCTCACACCACATACAAAAGATATGAACAGATATTTCATCAAAGAGATAAACAAGCGGCAAATGAAGACATAAGATACTCAACACCATTAGACATTAGGGAAATGCAAATTAAAACTGCATTGATATGCAGCTATATACCTATTAAAATGGCTTTTTAAAAATAGTAATACCAATTGCTGGCAAGGAAGCAGAACAACTGGAACTCTCATAAATTGGTGGTGGAAATTCAAAATGGTGTAGCCATGTAAACCTGTCATATCACTCAGAAATACCTATATACCTATCCTA
This sequence comes from Diceros bicornis minor, assembly GCF_020826845.1. NCBI lineage: Eukaryota > Metazoa > Chordata > Mammalia > Perissodactyla > Rhinocerotidae > Diceros > Diceros bicornis. The sequence goes on along the minus strand of NC_080749.1, from coordinate 61,307,881 downwards.
TCATATCACTCAGAAATCTCATTCTTAGGTATTTAACAATGGAAATGAAAGCATATGATCACACAAAAACGTGGATGCCAGTGTTTATATTGGCTTTATTAGTCATCACCAAAACTAGAAACAATCAAAATACCTTTCAACTAAGAAATGAGTAGACAAAGTAGGTCACATCCACATGATAGAATACTATTTCGCAGTAAAAAGGAGGGTACTACTGATACATGCGATGACGTGGATGTTGCTAAATGCACTATGCTAAGTGAAAGAATCTAGATACAAAAGGCCACATACTGTATGATTTCACATATATGATGGTCTCACAAAGGCAAAACCATAGGGACAGAAAACACATCAGTGATTGTCAGGGGCAGAGGAAGGTGGAAAGATTGACTACAAAGGAGAATGGGGAAACTGGGGAGGGGGTGATGGAATTATTCTCTATCTTGATTTTGGTGGTAATTATACAACTGTATAAGTTAATCAAAACTCACAGAATTATACACTAAAAATTGTAGATTTTACTATATGCAAATTATACCTTAAAATGGAATAAAGAGAAACAGGAACCCCCATACACAGCTGGTGGGAATGCAAACCGGTGCAGCCTCTATGGAAAAAGGTATGGAGATTCCTCAAAAAATTAAAAATAGAAATACCCTATGATCCAGCTATCCCACTACTGGGAATCTATCCAATGAACCTGAAATTAACAATCCAAAGAGGCTTATGCACTCCTATGTTCATTGCAACATTATTCACTACAGCCAAGACATGGAAGCAACCCAAGTGTCCCTCGATTGATGATTGGATCAAGAGGATGTGGTATATATATATACAATGGAATACTACTCAGCCATAAAAAAAGACAAAATTGTCCCATTTGCAACAACATGGATGGGCCTGGAAAGAGAAAGAAAAACACTGCATGATTTCACTCATATGTGAAATATAAACGGACACACGGTCAGAGAGAACTGTATTGTGGTTACCAGGGGCAAAGGGGGTGGAGGGTGGGCACAAGGGGTGAAAGGAGACATGTATATGGTGATTGACAAACAAAAATGTACAACCAAAATTTCACAATGTTATAAACTATTAAGACATCAATTTAAAAAAATGGAATAAAGAATATCAAACAATTAGACATTTATGAGCTACAAAATTTTTTCAAAAAAATTTATTTTCAGTGTTTTTGCAATTCATGACCCCTGATTTTGTATAATAAAAACATTATGACATAACTCAGATTTGTGTTCTAAGTTTTGGCTTTGACAGATTTTATGATGTTACCACGATCCAGTACCATTTCAATGAGCTGCGTGAGTTTTCAAGATGTCCAATCAGAAGACAGACTTAATGGCAGAGGGGCTTGGAGAGAATGGAGCAAAGTGGTGACCTATTCCAACACAGTGGAACATAAATCTGCTATTGAACAAGCAGCTCACTTTCCACTAACTTCCCTTGGTGTCTGTTGGTTTAACGAGGTGCTGCTTTGTTCCTCTTCACCCCCTAACATTTTAAACACACTCATGATGGTGAAATCAATGAAGAGTAACTGAATGATTACACACAATGCATGTGTGTTTCCTTCAACATAATTATAGTTAACTAGTGAAGTAGGTACTTTCACAGGATACAATCTCTCTGAGTAGGAATGTCCAGAGGTAGAAATAATACAGAATATATGAAGACATGCTCTTAGGTCTGGTATTGTCAAGATAAAAATATTGTTATTTTAACTTTACAGGTTTTTTACTTTATCTACTTAGACCAAAAATAATACAATTTTAATGAGGAAAAATAAATTTTCATATCTCACTGAACTAAACATTTGTATCATTATTTAGTTACTATTTTCATCTGAGCAAATCATACAATAGAATTTCAATAATAGAAGAGATTTTAGGTAAAGAGCCCTTTTTTTTTTTTTTCACATTTCATTTATATTTATTTATTTTTTTTTTCCCCCAAAGCCCCAGCAGATAGTTGTATGTCATAGCTGCACATCCTTCTAGTTGCTGTATGTGGGACGCGGCCTCAGCATGGCCAGAGAAGCGGTTCCTCGGTGCACGCCTGGGATCCGAACCCGGGCCGCCAGCAGCAGAGCGCGCGCACTTAACCGCTAAGCCACAGGGCCTTTTATATATGTGGAATCTAGATTCAGAGAAAATAAGACAGCCGGCAAAGATTATGCAAATAGTTAATACCAGAACTGGAACTAAAATTCAGGTTGCCAGATTCTTCAAGAGTTTTAAATTATAGTCTAAAAAACTAATACTAGCTATCCTTAAAGTAGAGAAGAAAATGGATAGGATGGGAAAAGTTTAAAATGTCTTTATTATCAAACGTATAAGTTGTTTAAGCAGATAATTTAAGGCCATGTTCATAGAACTAATAAAGGTAAATTCAATGCAGTAGTATAGAGAATAAAGGATAAGAAGAGTGATTAAGGAAACACAAGATATAGTTTATGTTATCCAAATTCGTGGCCATTTTCCTAACCAACATTTCATTTTTCCTTTTTCAGTTTTACTACAGTGGTTTAAAATATATAGGATTCATTATAGAATATCGTCTCCAATTTTGAATTTTACATAATCATTAGTGTAGACATCTTCAAGTCAAGCACAGTAATGTCATTCTAGAAAAGTCCTTGGAGAATTGATAATAAAACAAAGTAACTGTGTTTATTTCTAAATGATTCATGTAATTAAAGTTTAACATAATTGAACATAAATTGTTATTCAAGTTTCATTCCAGTATTCTGGAGTACACATGGTGGGAAACTTGTAGTCACAAAGCATCTCTCTCAAGGATGTAAATGCCTTTGACATTGTTGGATGATTCTGTCACTGAGGGAATGGGCACCATCTGTCCCTGGTTAGTTGTGTTGAGAATGTTGACCTGACAGCACACGGTGAAACTGGAGAAGCCTCAAGGAGTATCTCCATTCCTTTTTAACCTAGTAATAAGTTATCTGAGGTGCTGCAAAGCCATATGAATTTGTGTCTGTGAAATGAAGACAGTAGAACTATTGTCAGTCTGCAAAAGATTAATTATGGGAGTTTAGAAAGAGAAAGACTTACACAGAAGCTATCTGGGTTCAGCACCAATAACCTTTTCCAACTGTCATATGGGAGTAAAGGGGAGAGACAGAGATGCTGTGTTTGCAGAGGATCTAATTGAGACTGATGAGTTACAGACCTAGGTGAGGGAACACATATTAGTGAAAAGAGGCTACATTGATGAGGAAATTATATGATTAGATTAGTACAATATTGTACTTAATTCCCAATAAACTTGGGAGGATAGGTTTGTAATCATAACTCACCTTTCATTTTAGTCTATTTTAGTCAAAAACCAGAAGAGAAGCAGACATAAATGTCAGGTAATTGCAAAGGTTTTATTTCCTCTGACCCACATGTCTAATTTTATAAGTTGTCTATTATCTCCACTTGTATCACATATGTGTAGCCAATTAACTCATCATATTCTCCCTGAAACATTCTCTTTCTCCTCCTTCTATGTTCTCACTTTCTATTAACAGAACTAGCCTCACTTCAGTTCCAAACCTTGGAGTCATTTTAGCCCTCTCCCCCATCAGTTGCTTGGTAATTGATTCTACTTCTGGAATGTATTTCTAATTTTTCCCTTTCTCTTTGTTTTCAATATTGTAGTCACAATTCAAGCCTTCCTTTCTTACCATGTGTTTGCTCTCTAAATATTCACTAGCGAAACTCCCTATCCTCAATCTTCCCTCTACAGTCTCATTTATGATTCATTTCCTAGAGAACAACTCCAGTCATATTTCTATGATGTAAAATCTTTGGTTACCCCAAACTATCTATTGAATAAACCCCAAATGCAAGTAGGCAATCACCATTTCACATTCAATGACTCGATACTTCCTCTATCCTCCCTCATGCTCCTTACCCTGAGTTTCTTTGCCTCTATACCTTATTTATGAGGATTCCTCTGCCTGGAATGGGCACTCACTTCCTATTTATCCTTTAAGACCTAGATAAAATTTTGAGTCCTACACAGAACTTTCTCGGGTCACACAGCTATGAACAATTTTTTGCCATCTGAATGTTCACAGAACAGGGCTGAAAGATACCCACCTAGGAATATTATGAAATCATAGAATCATTTGCCAACATATGCATCATTGCAGTTTAGAGCACCATGTTAAAAAAGAATTATGGGGGGCGGCCCACCTGGTGGTATAGCAGTTAAGTTCACGCACTCGGCTTTGGCAGCCCAGGGTTCGCAGTTTCAGATCCCAGGCGCGGACCAACACACCGCTTGTCAAGCCATGCTGTGCCGGTGTCCCATATAAAGTAGAGGAAGATGGGCACGGATGTTAGCCCAGGGCCAATCTTCCTCAACAAAAAGAGGAGGATTGACAACGGATGTTAGCTCAGGGCTGATCTTCCTCACAAAAAAAAAAAAAGAAGAAGAAGAATGATAGATGGCCAGTACAACTCCCTACCCTAAGATACTTTCCCAGGAAGACTCTGGAAAATAAAGATTGGTGAGCCTTCTCCCCAGTGTGGAAGTTTGGTTGAATCCATAACAAAAAGAAGCACTGTGGAACATTTAAGGACAAAAAACATATGAAAAGGGGGAATATATTTTTAAAGGAAAAAATTGGTTGAATAATCCTCTGGATGTCTTTGAAAGGATAGATAAGCATCAAAGTGACGTGGGACCCAATGGATATGACTGTTAGACTTCCGTAGCAAAGGAACGTCTGTTTCCTCTCACTCCATCACCCATACTCTATAACAATCACACAGTGTTCTTTATAATTCTCTGAATAAGCCATGCCCTTTCATCTGCATGCCTGTTCATCCTCTTCTTAATTCTTTGGGCTATATTAACCATTACCTCTTTTTTTAAACCTTCCCCCAAAGCAGAGAAATAAATTCACTTTCATCTTCAATCTCCTGGCATTTTACTCCTATCACAATTATGATACCCCTCACAATAGTGCCCTAATTACTTTTTTACAACATACTTCTACTTATGGATAAGTCCCTGGACTATAGGGACTGAGTTGTTATTCACTGTTTGTATCACTAGAATCTAGTAAAGTGCCTAACATAAAGTAGGTGTTCAATAAATACTGGAGAAATGAAAGAATGAATGAATGAAGATGTGGTAGGGACTACTAACCTCAAGTGTCAAAAGAAAATGAGGCTCAGAATTTAAATTACTTGCTCCTATTTAGCTAACTGATGAGTAGGACTGCTAAGGTTCAAACTCATATTTTCTTATTCCAAGGCCAATGCTCATTTCCCAAATAGACTGACTCATATGAACTTATTTACCAAACTTTGAATATTCAAACCAGATGACACTCTTGGAGCTTTAACTAGCTAGATTTTTAAAGAGCAAAAAGCATACTTCTTTACACAGATGCTGAACTGTAATAGGCCTTAAATACAAATAGCTACATAAAAACAATTACATTTAGGTGCATAGACATTCACAAAAGATTATTAAGGTAAAGCAAGGTACATTAACAATTCTTAACCTTGAGAAAGCCATGCTCTTCTTCACAAATCTGCCCTTCATGTGACTTTCAAAGACAGATAATTGGACTTGATGGATCTGGGTCTGGACCAATATTTGATTCAAACAGATTTCAGCATAATAAAAAAATACGGAGTGCCCCTTGGTGTTTGTGGTATTAAGAGGATATGAACTGATTAATGTAGCCTGCTAACTATATTAATTTATTATTTCAGTCAAGCAAAAGAACAATGTGACTGCATTTCAAAAGAAATCAATTATTTCAGGTTACCTGCGATTGTCTGAAGTGCTTGTAAACGGTAATAGCAGTCAAATTTCTTGTCCATATTGTAAACTGATTATCCACGTGGCCCATTTCACAATGGATTCCAGCTGTATCTACAGGCTTGGCCATTGAGCAATTCCGGATACATTTCCACCTATCAACACTATCCTTCTTAATGGCAGGACCATTGGCAAAGATAAGAAAAATTGGTTATTCTGCTTGTACCAGTACTGAGATAAAACATTCTAAGTTTGACAAAGATAGAAGAAAACATTTCTAAAGGAACCATTCTGCCGCATTTGTAAAAACGTGATCTCCTTTGTTACTGGATTTTATTTTCTACCGAAACATATGACATTGGCTGCTTTGGGAATGAGAGTTCAGACTATGTGGATCTTTGGTGTGATGCAGTGTAGCCACATGTGTGTTCTTGCCTTCTGCTCTCCTTCAGCACTCTTTTTCTGTACTAATATTAAGGAAACATCATGCAATTTTCTGTCAACGTATGCAGAATTGTTGAAGTGTGTTGTCATTTTAGTCAAAATTAGATTGCATAAATTCAGAAACCCTAACCTGAGATCATTCAATTTCCAAAATTACTAGATTTACATATTAATAACTCCTAGGGTATTTCTCTTTTCACCAGTTCTAATTGCAACTAGAATTTATGGCTTGGGATCTTTTAAAATCCAAATGCAATGGCCAAGTGCTTAAAGCCTGGAGCCTTGCCACACTGTCACAGAGACCCTCAGTAGACACATATCTAAAAGGTTGAGGCTTTGCATGTCATTGTGTTTCCCCCCTTGAGATGGTTCTAACCACACTATTTAATACATACTCACATACTCCCAGCAAATCCTACTGCCAAATGATGGCGACAAGAGAGTATTTATGGCCCATTGATTCAAAATGTGTTCATTTCTCTACCACATTCATCTTTATCATGCTATGCACATAAAATTCAAGAAATCAAAATTTTTCTGCTTGGAATCATCTTGCCAATTTCCATAGTAGTTAGGAGTTGGAAAAGAAAAATAAAGTGAAAACAGGTTTGTGTGTGTATGTGTGTTCTGTGCTGAGTTTTGGGTGTTCTACCTCCTTTGAAGTAACAGAATCTCCTGCAGCGGGAAGGAGATATTGAGGAAAATTTTAACTCGTTCAAAACATGCTTATCCCATTGGTGGTTGGGAAAAACAAGCATTGATGGGAGGCATCTCTCTCAACTCACTGAAGAGAGTTCATACTTGCATGCACATGCTTAATTGTCAATTACAGAGCCATTCCTAAGGCTATAGTATGTTGGCTTTAAAGTCAAAACTCTCCTGCCCTTATTTAAAAGCAAAACAAAAGGCAGTATGTTTCTCATTGAAGATCTCTTTTCAGTGAAGGCCTCTGCAATGCATAGTTTACTTGAAAAATGTTTAATCTGAAACCAAGGGAGAAAGTCTCCAGCCAGAGTACAGCTGAGCAGAGGAGCAGGGCCAAGACTGAGAGGACTGAAGTGGAAACTGTATTCCTCAAAAATTCCTCTACACTAAATTTAATTTTACAAATACTTTTTGAATGACTGCTGTGTGCAAGGCACAATGAAAGTTGCTTCAGGGAATGTTCGGATGTAAAATCAGTTCCTGTGTCTCTATCTTAACAAAGAAAGGCGCAGACGAGTTCACAAACAAAATACAAGGTGGTAAGTGATACCTGATAGGTGAGGTGCAAACGAGTGAGTGGAGTTCAGAGATCAAGGAGAGATCGCATTTATTTGAGTAGATAAGAAAAGGCTTTGTGGGTTACATTCATGAAGATGGACTTAAGATAGAGGAAGATTTGGATAGGTTGAGGGAGGTGGTGATTGTGTAAGTAGAGAGGCAACAAGAACAACACAGGACCAGGAGGACAGAGGCATGGGACCAGTCTGGGGAACATTACACAGTTTGAATGCTCTGGGACCTTAGCATACAAAGAGGAGACAAAGGGGAGCTACTATTAGAACATATTTTTGGGGTTATATTGGAGACAGCCTTGAAAGCTCTAAAGGATTTTTTTACGGTTTCTGTAGGCCTCAAAGAGGTCTTCAGTGGGGTGTTGATTCTTATTTATTTTGCTGTTAAATAAGAGCAGAGAATTTAGAATTAAATCACAGTTTTAAGCTATAGTCTTTGGAAAAGCTCGTAAATATTAGGCATCTACATGAGTAGATAGATTTGGGGGATGAATGAGCAGTTAATTAAGATTTATGTAGTAATATAGGAAGGGGGATAATCTGGGTTGCAACTTGATCCCCTCCTCCATTTGACAATAACAATAATAGCAATAATTATAACAACTATGCATTGAGTACCGTGCTTACTTGTGCTTACAAGCACTTTACTTATTTCATTTAATTCTTACAACTGCCCCATGAGGTAGATACTCACTATTATTTTATAGATAGAGTAATTAACACTCCAAATCTACGTAAAACACCCAAGAAGCCAAGTCAAACTGACCAGACTCCTTATGCTTGACCACAACTCTCTCCTACCTCCCATTTGGACATCAAAAAACTCTTCTTCCCCCACTGTCAATAGCTGTTCAAGCACATTTGTCCAAACAGAGCCTTAAAAGGGTCTCACTAACCCACCTCCTCCCTTCCAGCACCTCTGCTCTTTGCGATGTCTGTGGGTGAGTCCCTAGTCTTCCAGATCTCCATGTCTGAGACTACCGGAGAGAGTGGGCTGCATGCCATGATGGGTACAGCCTGGGCTCTGAGGACGAGCTACAAGGTTCAAATGCTGTCCCTGCCACATACCAGGTATGTGAGTGGGGGCAAATTCTCCTCTACTCCTTGGTTTATTTCACCTATAAAACAGGGGATAAAGGTACCACTCTTCGTAGGTTTGTTTTAAGGATTAAATGAGGTAATACACGGAAGTATTTAAAATTTTATCTAGGGGCCAGCCCACTGGCGCAAGCAGTTAAGTGCACGCACTCCGCTGCGGCAGCCCAGGGTTCGCCAGTTCAGATCCCGGGCGCGCACCAACGCACCGCTTGTCAAGCCATGCTGTGGTGGTGTCCCATTTAAAGTTGAGGAAGACAGGCACGGATGTTAGCCCACGGCCAGTCTTCCTCAATGAAACAAAAAAAAAAAAAAAAAAAAAAGGGAGGATTGGCAGATGTTAGCACGGAGCTGATCTCCTCACAAAAAAAAATTTTTAATTAATTAAAATAAATAAATAAAATTTTATCTAGCAAATAGCAAGTACTTAACAAATGTTAATTGTTATTATTTTCAACCAAACACTAGACTCAGTCCCATAGTGCTACAAAAGGGGAATTGGAGCAAATAACACAAGCAACATTGATTACTTTATTTGGGGGCACCATGGTGCTCCTGTTTGTCTCTCCCTTTCTCTGTCTTTGGACTCTGTTCCTTATTTCTATGTAAGTAAACACAGTCCCTGATAGAATAAGTGACTTTCCAAGAGGATGGGAGCAAGTCAAAGGCAAAGCATCTACAAATATGAGTCTTTTTCAGTCCCCTAGCCAGAGGATCATAAATCATTTACAGAAGACAAAATAGAGTTCAGTTGTAATTACAGAAGAGGACGAACAAAATTATCTTTTGAAAACCACTCTTGCGTCATAGAAAACTTTTATCTGCTCTTTTTGAAATGGCAGAACTATTCCTTTTTGCAGATGCTCAGCTTTGTGATAACTAGACAAGAAGCACACGGTGATGTCGACTAGGTAAAGAAATGGGGGGGGAAGGGTGGGCTGAAGGCTGGCCAGGCAGCTGAACACTCATGCGCTCCTATTTTAGATGACCATTAAATTCTCTTCTTTCTGTTTGGATTGCAGTCACAGAGGAGAAAGAAATATCAACATTTTAATCTATATTTGTGTTCTAAAACTTTCTCAGAAGGCAGTCCTCAAAACTTTATATATGTTAGGTGAGGCGAGATGGGTTGGCTGTGTGTGCCTCTTTTTGCTCAGATCTGCTCCAGGCCTGCCCTTCCTCCATTCTGTCGCAGGAAATCACATTTCCCAGGCTCCCTTGCCCACTAGCATATAGGTAGGCTTGGCCAATGAGAGGCAATGAGGGAAGATTGAAGGGCAGGCTAAAGAGTGAAGCCAGGGTGTTTCCTCCCCCTCTCTCTGCCTCCAGTGACATGGTTAGCATTGACTAGCCTCCTCCCTGATTCCAGTTCCCAGGAGATAGCCCCTCACTCTGTGGTTACAGTTTCCACTGCACAGTCCCAGCTTCTGGGTGCTGGTAACACCACCACCTCTGTGTCCTTCCAGCCCTAGGGGTCTGGTGGTTTCCTGCTGTGGTTAATCTCGGGGTATGCTCACCATCTCCTGTTTGGCTCCTCGGCCCTTATATCACCTGAGTAAAGTTTCCAGTATTAAATTCTCTCTGTTTGAAATACTCGCATTGGCTTCTGTGCTTCCTGACTCTGGCTGATAACACTGCATAGCCCTTTAATCCAAATGCTGTTGGTCAGGATTTCCCCTGCCACAATCGTGAAACAGGCACTTAGCTTCCCAATATTTCCTCCCTCTCATTCTGCATCCACATCTCAACTTAGTGCTTCCGTACAGGGTCCCATTGGCTTCAGAATGTCATCACCTGCTGACTCGTCCTTCTCCTTTCTTACCTAGCCTGTGCCTTCTCAGAGTGACACATTGTCAAGTAATCAGAAAGCTAACCCACTATCTTAATATCTGACATCTTTATGTGGAACCCTTCCCAGGTTCATTTGCTTAAAATCACCATTTTCCCCCAAAACCAGAATCCTTCCGGCATAGTCTATATTTTTCAGCAGCATTTTTGCTATCTTAATTCCTGTTATTCAAAATGTCATACTAGAGTTCCAATCTACCTTCATCATTGTTCTTATAAGCAATGAGATGCCCTCTTCATAATGGTTCCTGCACTTCTCTCTCTCCTTTTTTTTTTTTTTTTTTTTGGTGAGGAAGATTTGTCCTGAGCTAACATCTGTGCCCATCTTCCTCTGTTTTATGTGGGACTTCTGCCACAGCAGGGCTTGATGAGCAGTGTGTCAGTCCATGCCCGGGATCCAAACCTGCAAACACCAGGCCACTGAAGTGGAGTGCACAAACTTAACCACTACACCAGGATGCTGGCCCCTATATCTCTCCTTTTAATATCGCTGCCACCCTCAGGCCCACATCACTTCCACCTGGATGGTTTTATGAGGCTCCCTTGGACTTGTCTGCCTCTAAGTTCGGCCAGCTCTCATCAAGCCTATATAAAGTTTAATCAGCCTTGACACCATTTTTGTAGTTAGTTCTTGATCAAGAGCTCCAGTTGTTCTCCTTATATTGCTTGTAAGACAGTCGAATTTTATCCTGGCATTCAAGACCCCCATGATCAGTCAAAATGTACATTCCCAACAGTAGTTCTTACCCTTCCCAACATGTAAAACCTCTCCTCTGGTCATTCTGAATATCCCAAGTTAGACTGTTCATGATTTGCTTTTTTGGAGGATGATCCCCAAGGCAGACGTGATAGCCAGCAATACACTTGATTTTTGAGTCCTCATACCCACCCCCCCACAGAATGTTTACAAGTCCTAAAGTTCATAGCAGTGTTCCGTAGCTCTCTGCAGATTTAAAATCTAGTCTTGGCCTGTTTTGAATCTTCTGAGTTCCTGAAAGAATGAGTCAGGTCTAATGAAGAAGAAGGCATGTATACAGAGGATTGAATTTGCATTAGAAGAATCCATGGTAAACATAATAGTACCTTCTAATTCCCCTCTCAAGTATTCACTCTCTCTAGATCCCCTGAATTCTGTATATGAATTAGGCTTCTAGAGGCTGTTTGGACCCGGAGACAGATATCCCATAAAAAATTAGATCCCTTGGGACAAATCACTCTGGTCTATACAGATCCCATGAGCTACTTCAGAAACAAGAGGGTCTTGGAGATGAGGTGAGGCTCATGGGGTTGTGTTTGCTCAGAGTGCCCTATGGCCAGGCAACAGCTCTGACATTTAGAACCATTAAAATAGTAGGCTTTGGTGCTACTGATGCGTATAAGAACTGTCCAAAGGATAAGCAGCTGTTGATATTTATGAGACCTCTACAAATATTCAAGAAAGAAAATATGTACTTAGTTTAACATTATCCATAAATATTCTGCTAATTCATCTCAGCTAATGAGAGCTTCCAAAACAGTTCCTAAATCTCTTGCTGAACATCTGTGCTAAATGTGGGTGGTTATGATAATACAAAATAAACTCAGTTTTTGCTAATTTATTGCCATGAGTTAAAATTTATAACACAATTCTTTTATTAAAAATAACTTAAGGTGCGGGGCCGGCCCGGTGGCGCAGGCGGTTAAGTGCGCACGTTCCGCTGCGGCGGCCCGGGGTTCGCCGGTTCGGATCCCGGGTGCGCACCGACGCGCCGCTTGTTAGGCCATGCTGTGGTGGCGTCCCATATAGAGTAGAGGAAGATGGGCAGGGATGTTAGCCCAGGGCCAGTCTTCCTCAGCAAAAAAGAGGAGGATTGGCATCGGATGTTAGCTCAGGGCTGGTCCTCCTCACAAAAAAAAAAAAATAAATAAATAACTTAAGGTGCTAAAAGCATAGAACATAACTTTATACAAAGAAATATGTTTTCTTTATTATATCTTTTTTTTAAATAAAATTCAATAGTCTAAGAATTAGTGTAAAAATATTTTGGATGAAAAAAATCATAGAAATCCTTATAAATGAGTGAAAACCTGTAATCATTTGCCTGCAGCTGGTGGCACCTAAAGATGGTACAGCTACTTTTGGTTCTCTTCAGATGAAGTTACTCTGCGGCATTCATCATTTTTTCTCCCGTCCAGCTTGGGCTGGCCTGCTCCTTTATTTCCCAATACTAAGCCAGGAGAAACATCTAGAGCAGTGAAGGGGTATAAGTCTCAAGCAGCTGGATCCTTTACTTGGCTTATGAGCTCAAAGCTGAATGATTATAAACTTCTCTGTGGGGGTTCTTTTTTGTTTTTTTTTGTGAGGAAGATCAGCCCTGAGCTAACATCCGTGCTAATCCTCCTCTTTTTGCTGAGGAAGACTGGTTCTGAGCTAAGATCTATTGCCAATCCTCCTTCTTTTTTTTCCCCCAAAGCCTCAGTAGATAGTTGTGTGTCATAGTTGTACATCCTTCTAGTTGCTGTATGTGGGACACAGCCTCAGCATGGCCGGAGAAGTGGTGCGTCGGTGCGTGCCCGGGATCCGAACCCGGGCACCAGCAACAGAGCGCGCGCACTTAACCGCTAAGCCACGGGGCCGGCCCCTGTGGGGGTTCTTACAGATGACTTGACAACACACCACCCAAATCCTTGGCCCCTCCACTGTCTCTCTGAATTCATTCAACCCCTGTGTATTTGGAGGGCATGAAGGATGAGAATGGCAAAGTAGCCAATGCAATGACTTTGACTCTTCATGGTACAGAAGGTCACTAGAGGAGACTGCAAAATCCAAGACCCCAAAGTCCCTCCAATAATCACAAAATTCAGTCTTCATTGTCAAGTTACATACTGCAGATAGTTCTTGAGAGAAAAGATTAAGTTCAAAGGTTAAGTACATGTGTATATTGGCATGTATAAAAATCCATATGAAAGAATAAATACCAATGCATTGTTGAGTGGGTAAGATTCTTATTATTTAAAATGTTCTTCTTTTGTTTATATTTTATGATATCAAGTATTGAGTTTTCAACAACAACAACAAAAAAGCAACTTTATTTTAGGAAAAATCATCTTAATTGAAATTCCAGTTAAGGTTAATCTTACTGACTTTTAATTTTTCCCATGATATTTAATAAAAGTGGGCACTTTGTAACTCATGCCTTTTCAAAATGAACACATTTTTATTTGTCCTTTGACAAGATTCACAATTGCAATGATCTTTTATTTTTCAGCTCAGATGAATATCTTCATTCAGTGAATATGGCAGAAAATATTCACAGAATTTTCTATAAAAGAAATATGTTTGGAGTAAAAACATAAAATATTGTTCAGGTCATTAAAGTTTTATTATTTGGAGATTGCATAGTACCCCCAAACTGATGGCAAAATAGAAAGATTAAATCAGATTTGTGAGACAATGTTATAAATGCTGGGCTGCAAAATGACCTATGGCTTTCTCAAGACCTTAAGCTGTTGGCAGACAATGAACTTCTTATGCAGACAAAGCAATGAATGTAAATGAGAGAACTTTTACTCATGATATAATTTAGTGATAAGGTCTTCTTTCCTTTATTCTCAAGGGAAAATGTGAAGGGGATTTTAACATTCATTTATCGGCTGTAAACATAGTGAACTTCTGCTGTCTCTAAGTTTTCTCTGCAGGGCCTACTGGAGAAAGGAGACACCTTCCTGCTTTCTGTGTCTGCACTTTTTTATTTCTCCGTGAACCACATAACTATCAGGACATGATGTATCCTGATATCACTGCATTGGGAACTGGTTAATGGGATCCATGCAGATAGGGAAACACTCAGAATAACCACTATGGAAGGGTCCTCAGAGGGTATTATGGAATTAAGACATTTTACAACCAGAGACTTAAAGATCAACTAAGCCACATGTGTCATTTTACAGTTGAAGAAACAACTGGAGACCTAGAGAGATCAAGGGGCACAAAACTGATGACAAACACTGCCAAGAATAGAACACAAACATTTTCTTTCCAGAACTAATACATCTTTTTTAAACCTTCAAGTTTAAAAAGGTACCAGGAAGATTGGACCTTAACCTGGTTTCAATTTATTATGGATTCAAAGGTATTAAGAACCCATTCTTCATCTCAAGATTTTACTATTGAACTATTTTTTCCAAACAGAATTCCTGGTATATATTTTTATTCATTGGTTCATTCAATAATTTTGGGTTCTTCTCATGTGCCTGGCGTTATTTTAATTGTAGATTTAAGCAATGGGTCAGGGTTTGCCAGAGAAACAGAACCAACAAGATGTGTGTATATACAGAGAGAGAGATTTATTTTAAGGAATCGGTTCATGTGATTGTGGACGAGTTTGGCAAGTCCAAAATATGATGGAGTAGGCCAGCAGACTGGAGACCCAGGGAAGAATTGCAGTTTGAATCCATAGGCAGTCTGCTGGCAGAATTCCTTCTAGCTCCGGGAGGTCAATCTTTGTTCTATTAAGGTCTTCAACTAATTGGATGAGGCCCACCTACATTATAGAGAATAATCCAGATTTAAATGTTAATCTCATCCAAAAAAACACTTTCACAAAAGCATTCAGAATACTGACACCAATTAGGTCAGGAACTGTCTTTAAACTGAAGTCAGGTTTAGCTTTAAATCTTAAGAATAAGTTTCTGATGATGCCTGACTGGATGACTACTAGTTGGTAGGCTCATTCACTTGGGCCCACCAACACCTATGAAGATTAATTAGTCACTTTCATGTACACAAAAAAGTTGTAAAGAGCTGTAAATTTTCTTTAATGTGTCTTGCCGCAAACTTCAGGAAAATCTAGAGATCCATTGAAATTGGTATGTGAAGTGACAGCACTCAGGTACCCCATCCTAAGCAGCGGGAGGAAATGATAATCCAGCAGATCTTGTATAAAGCACCTTCCCAACGGCAGGTAAAGTCACTTAGTGACTCCTTGCTCCCCAACCAGAGCTAATCCTTGTATGGAAATTAGACATCCACAATGCCTGAGAGCATGGCTGTTGAGCGCCCTGCAAAAGGTCTGAAACTTTGAGACCAAGTACCCAGTAGTATTCAGGAACTTGATAAGAAAGTATAGGGAGGGAGGGAAGGCCAGGGATGAAGCTCTCTTTTCAGTAGTCTTGGTTTGTTTGACCAATAGGGAGGTGTGGCCATTATTCCAGATCATCTGAGGCTGGAAAGCAGCCACACTTCAGATAATAAACAATTACTTGAGAACAGGGTGAAAAAGAATGTTTCTTTCCTTCTGCCCCCATCCACATAGAAAAGACTGAGAGTCTTTCTAACCTTAAACCCTAATACTACATTACACCAGGTCAATTATGTCGGTCCCTTCAGAAGGGGTCTCTATGCGCAAAACATGACTTGCTCATCTCTATAAACTACTTTTAGCCTATGGAAGTGAAAATTTGACTTTAATTCCCAAGTAATAAATCATATTCATCTTTATGAACTTTACTAAATATGCACCATATACTAAATGATATTCTATTTCACGATGTTTCTAGACTTTTGGAAATGCTAATTGAAGACAGATCAGTATCTGGTTTCATACTCTGTTAAGAATAATCTTTCCCCCTGGGTTTGAAGAGCACAGCAGGCCATCCTGTTCAATATACTCCTTCAAGCAACATAAAAGAGTGTCATTATTCCCATTAAATTCTTTTGGCTGTTTTCAAGTTTATCAGAACCAAGAGAGCTTAAGTGTCATATGATCACTTTGAGCATTAGCGATATAATAAAACAATAATTAGTCCTTCAAAATGACTTGTTGAAATAGCTTATCTTTCTTGGTGATCTCTACTCATTCATGAATAAAGAGATACTTTAGGATAACTAGATGCTTTCAGTGCAAAAGATGTCAAGATGAATAACCAACTGAGTCTGTAGAAAGCATTAAAACTCAGGAAAAATTCCTAAATTAGTCCAAAAATTTGATTATCTCAAACATCACTTGGTGATTCTTGGAAAAAGATGTATTTATAGTAGGTAAATCCTTTTTTTTCCTATCCAAAATAAAAGACAGTTGATAAAATATTTTAATTTTGATGTCTTCCTTTCTTATCAGAAGCAAGCTCGTAGACTCAATTCTAATACATTCAATGGGCATAATATTTTTGTCAAAGGCATAAACATGCATTGCAAAATTTCCTTTATTTTTTCTTGGAATGGCACAAGTTCTCAGAAATATTCTAATTTTTTATCACTTTATTCTTGGAAATTTAATCAGGACCAACTTGAAGTAATATTTCTTATTTTAAACTTGAGTGAAGAAGACAATAAACTTCTAAGAGCATTTATAGTTTGTTCATATACATCCATTAATAGAAGAAAGCCTATTAAAAATTTTGGAAGTGTTCAATTACTGACAAAAATATCAATCAATATTATTTGGGCTCAGTGGGTAAGCTAGACTATAATAAGCATTATAAAGCATTCTCTCTGTTTAAGGAATAATGTGTGTAAACACACAAAAAAGTTTGACTATGTAGATAACAAAAGATGCATCCATTTAAAACTAGTTTTGGGGTTCCAATCTCAAAAATAACGATCGTAGTAATTTTTTCATTTACTTTTAATTTGAGATGTATATAAGTTGAGCTAGGCGAAAACTTCACTTGAGCCAGTGTTAAATAAAATGAAAAAGAAAAATTGCCATAAAGCTTTTCTTCTTTTAATATTTTGAATAAAAAAATTACTTGCAGGGGCCCGCCCCATGGCCTAGTGGTTAAGTTCGGTGCATTCCACTTCAGCAGACCAGGTTCAGTTCCTGGGTGCAGACCTACACCACTCATCAGCGGCCATGCTGTTGTGGCGTCCCACATACAAAATAGAGGAAGATTGGCACAGATGTTAGCTCAGGGCGAATCTTCCTCAAGCAAAAAGAGAGGAAGATTGGCAATGGATGTTAGTTCAGGGCGAATCTTCCTCAGGAAAAGAAAAAAAACTACTTGGAATAAGTTAAAAGAGGAAGAATCTGAGATAAAGCTAGAATTTGGCATTAATATCACCTGAGTAACTGTGTAATAGGAGTTAAAATTTTCCTCTGTGCCTCCAGAGTGGCACTGAAGAATCATCCCAAAAATTCCAGCTCCATGAGCCTAATCTAGACATTATCATGCGCTCATCTCTTTCCAATCTAGATTGGAGAGTTAAGTAGGCCTTCAAAAAAGTATTTTTAAGTAGACTTAAATGTGTTTAAGTCTTTCATTCTTAAAACGCAAACACATACACCCCCACTCACAGTCTCCTAACCTGACAATCCTCTTCAATTACTGCCCTTTATAGCCAGAATTAGAGTTGTCCCTATCTTAACAGATTTGCCTCTTATTTTCTCTTCAGCCCAATGCAGTCTGAAATCTCTCCCACATTTTAATCATAATTCTCACCAATTTTTACCAAGTTCTTTGTTTCTAAATCAAAGAAAACATTTTAGCGCTTATTTGATTTGATTTATCAGTATTTGGCACCGCTGACCAACTCCTCCTGCTAAAACACTTGACTTCCATGACCATATATTCTGTTGGCTTATCCCATCTATGCAGTTATTTATCAGTCTCACTGATACACTTCTATGTCTCATGTCTGTTTTTTTTTTTTTTTTTGGTGAGGAAGATTCGCCCTGAGCTAACATCTGTTGCCAATCCTCCTCTTTTTGCTGAGGAAGATTGGCCCTGGGCTAACGTCCATGCCCATCTTCCTCTACTTTATATGTAGGATGCCTGCCACAGCATGGTTTCATAAGCAGTGTGTAGGTCCACGCCCAGGATCCGAACCTGTGAACCCCAGGCCACCAAAGCAGAGTACACGAACTTAACCACTACACCACCGGGCCAGCCCCTCATGTCTGTATTTTAAATACTGAAATAGTTCATTATTTTTCCCTTCTCAGTTTATACTCTGTTAGTCATAGTTTTTATCATATGCTGATCACTCCCAAATTAGCATCTTTAGAATAGATATCTTCTGCCCTCCAAATTCACGTGTCCAATTGCCTCCTATGAAATTTCAATTAAAGTCTCACAGACACCTCAAACTAAATGTTCCCAAAATATCATCTCTCTACAGATAATTCTGCTCCTCTTCTTATATTGCCTATTTGAAGGCAATATAAAAGCAGAAGCTCAAAATATATGTGCCATCTTTTAATTTCCTTCCCCACTAGCCCCACACACTTAACCCTTTTCTGGCCTCCTACTTAAAATTCCACCCTCTTAATATTCCCTATCTTGTTTCCATTCTTTCTATTTCTCCATAGTATTTTTCACCATCTAACAAACCAAATATTTTACTTATTCATCTTGTATATTATCTGTTTTATCTCCCTAAAGTGTAAGTTCCATGAGTTCAGAGATTTTTTTTCTGTCTTATTCACAGCTGAAGTGGTATCTGCACATAGTCAACTCTCTATCAATATGAAGTTCTTATCAGCACTACTTCTAGGTTTGCTTTTATTGACTGTTTTACCACTTGATTATCAGATGCTTTTCCTACTTTTTTGAGCGTGTAGTCATTTTTATTGAATGCTGAACATCATGGATAATACCCTGTAGAGGCTCTGCATGATGTTATCTTCTTCCGAAAATGGTGGAGTTTTGTTATGGCAGGCAGTTAAGTTACTGTGGATTTACCTTATCCTGCTGAGGCTTGGTTTTAGGCTTTGTGAGGACGGGCTATTCCAGTTTTGTTTTTACTCACAAGACATGGTGCTTACTCCTACAGTATGGCCTTTTTGGGATCCAATGAGATGCCTGGAGGTTTCATCAAGATCTCTTCACTCTGGCTGGACTTGCACTCCAGCATCTCCCTTGCACTGGAATGTCTGCTTAGCTCCCAGCCTCCCTGAAGAGGCTTTCTTCCAAACCTCCTGGAATTTTGTCCTACACTTGTATTGTCCAGGAGTTGACCAAGGACCTGAAAGGAATTTCCCCTCAGATTTACTGGGTTTCTTCTCTGCAGGTCCCCTATTTTTGGTATCAAAGCCCCAAATATTAGCCAACTTAGCAGGCAATAACTCATCCTTCATTTGGCAAAACTTATGCTCTCTTCTTGGACTCTTTCTCCCTACTTGATAGCCTGGAAAATGTTCTTTGAGAGAAAGCCTGTGTGAATCTGGAGCTGACGTCATGTTTCCCTTTTTCCGAAGATTATAGCCCAGCACTGAGCTGCTATCCAATGCCTGCAAATATTGTTTTATATATTTTGTCCAAGTTTCACAGCTATTTACAGTGGGAGGGTATCTAATACCAGCTACTCCATAATGGCCAGAGACAGAAATCCAACAAATACTTTTTGAAAGAATCAATCATCAAATGCTGTTGGTTCTGTCTTCTTAAGAGTCCTTGAATCCATCTTCTTTTTTCCCCACCTTAGTTTAGGCCACCATCAGCTCTAGCCTAGTTTACCTTTAGAGGGCTCCAACTGATTTCCTCCAGTTGTGTCTCACTCCAAACCATTTGCCACACTTCAGTGTTTCTTGTTTTTTAATATTAATATTATATGTTTTTCCTCTATGGAAAATCCACCAATGGTTCTTCATCGTCCTCAGAATCAAATTCAAACTCCTGTGTTCCTCTGTAACCGCATCTCCCCCTGCTGCCCTCTTCCTCTCCCCTCACCTCTAAAAACATACTGTAAGTTACCTTCAGTTTATGGACATTCGTGGTTCTCTCTCACCCCCAGGCTCTTGCACATGCTGCTTTACTCTGCCTGAAATAATCCCATATTCTGACTAACTCTGTCATCCATTCACACCATGTCTTCTGGGAAGTCTGCAATGATTTCCCTGGGTTGGATTGGGGCCCACTTGTGCTCATTTTGCACTCTGCACTTTCCCCAATCATCATCTGCATTGCACAGTTTTATAATTATCCATTTACTTTTCTGTACTCCCACTAGACCATAAGCTTCTTGGGGCAAGCCCCATGTGTTATTCATTATTTTAGTCCTACTTACTAGATTACTGAATAAATACATATTAATTTTTAGCAACTTGCCTGGCAAGAATGTATTCCTTCTCAATCAACTTATATGTCCCCATTTTGTGCCGTAAACAAGTAGATACACCTACCTTCAAGAGGAAATAAAATAGTAGAAGTCTAGGGCCATATATTAATAAAAGTACAACACTAAAATTATACAAAACAGAGTGAAAAGCTTTGTTTATATCTGTGTCAAATATCTGAATATATTAAAACCTCCATATTTTGGTTTTGTGTTATATGGACAAAGTTAATACAATTTTAGGGAATTATCTATTAAAACTGTGATGTAACTGCTAAAGCCTCTACAATTATGCTGATTCCTGGTATCTTAAGATCACTGCACATTACTGAGAAAGGAGAGTTTAGAACTAGCTCATTCTCTTCCTAAATGAAAAACTGAGTTTGAAGGAAATAAACTAACTTGCCTAAGTTGCCGCAGTTGATTAAATGGTAGCACTATAACCCAAGTCTCCTACTTCTCTAAATTGTCTTCAAATTTATTGTTTTGTATGAAAGAAACATTGAACATCACTGACATTTACTAAAGTCTATACGTGTCAAGGAAAACAATTCCATCACCACACCACATTCATCTCTTACCTTAGGACCCCTTTAGATAACTATGAAGAACAGTAACCACAAACACAGTAGCGGAACTGAAGATTTCAGTTGGGGTGGGGTCAAAAAGAAGGGCCTCCTAGGAGGTGTCACTACTACGATAACATGATCACTTGCTGTCAATTTATAGTTAGTTCATAATCTAATAACAAATAATATGGATATTTAATTCTGAGCTCTCAAACAAGTGGCTTTTCCTTAACGTAGAATTTCTTACTTGATTTCTATTGGATTTTAATGAGTAATACATGTGGCAGCCAAAGATAGGTGGTTAAATGAAACTGGGAAGAAAAATATCATTGACTTCTTTCCATCAAGTAGTGATACTGAAAGCCACAAGATGATAAAAGTCAGTAACTCCTATTTTCTGAACATATTCAACAAGTGCTTTTCAGTGGCCTTAAATCCTTTTTGGAACTAGGTGGGGTAACAGAAATAAAAACACAAATGAGTCTGTGTTTTGTTTCTAATAAAAGGCTGGCCAAAATCAAATACTTGAGAGGGCACACTCTGGGAATCAGTTACATTTCAGTAACACTTCTTATTATTGTAATTCAGGGATCTAGATGCTAAAAAAATTACCTGTTAGAAAATGTCTTAGATCATAGTGTTAATATTATTTTTTGGAAAAGTTTGATAAGTTGAATATACATATTACTTTCTTGTCTTGCTGTACACTGTCCCAGTAGAGCTAAAAGTATTTATAAGAATAGTCTTATTTTCTTCTCCCAGTATACCTTTAAGCAGCATTGAATTAATCTACACATTAAAAACAGTCTAAAAGACAGTTAGGTGTTTTAGTTAGGGTTCATAATCCTTATCTAGCTTCACAAAACCATCTAGCACCAGCCTCGGGAACAGAAGGAGAATCTTAGATTAGGCTTATAGAATCAACCTGGTTCTGAAGATATATTCACTTGATATCAACTGAACTACCAGCATGGGGCTCTGCCCAGTGGACAGTGGCGTTTATTGCACGCTTTTGATGTGTAGAAACTAATCACTTTACAAACATTAACTCATTCAATCTGTCATTATCCCCATTTTATAGATGAGGAAACTGAGGCACACAGAGTTTAGTAGCTTGCCTGAGATTCACAGCAAGCAAGAAGTAGAGCTAGGACTGAAAGCCAGGATCTGGCTCCAGATTAAGTTTGGAGTCTGGCTCCAGAATCCCCACTCTTAATCGCTCCCCCAGTCTATGTGTCCACCTACCCCACCTTTCCATTTCACCCCACAAATGTTGCCTTAATCAGTGAGAAAGTTCACCTTCGATTTCCATTTACTCTTTGCCTTCTTCACGAAGAACCAATAAAACAGCTGGAAATTTTTATTTTTATTAAAATGAGTTCACTTAGGGAAGCAAGGACTCTAAAACTCAAGGCTAGCAATTAAGCAAATTGGGACTTCACAGGAAATGTTTATCTGTCCCAAGAGTGTCATTACAGCCCTCCTAGCTTAAGAAAGTAATACAGTATATGCTTTTGAGGGTTCAACACAACCCACATGTTCAGCCGCCCCAGCCAGTATTCACCAGAGAATGAGCCTCATGCTCATGTTTTAAAATGTACTGATGGATATTAAGGTTATGATAATGCCAAAAATCAAGTTCCAAATTCTTAGCCCAGACACATGGCTTTCATCAGCTCCACAAAGCTCAAGAGATATTTTATCAGCCGCTGATCAAAGGAAGCAGCTGGAGCTGATACAAACACAAGACAGGACGTGTGCAGTGTCCTCCACTCAGGCACACCCCAGGGCGGAGAGTCTCCAGGAATAGAGACAGGACATCAGCATCTGGTTGCAGTAGTCCAATGAATGGAGGCCTCGCTAAACGCAAAGTCCTGAATAGACCAAGCTTAAAATCAGATCCTGATTTAGCAGGACAATGCCTCACTTGGGTGTGTATTACTGTAGGAGATATCTTACTCATGTGAAGGTCCTGTCAACTTGCTTTCAAATATGAAGGGAATGAGGCACAGAAACCATGTGACTTCTCAAGTGTGCTTAGCTCTGCACAGATAAAACCACTTTATTTGGAATCATGGCAAAGGACGAGGGAAAGGCATCTGCAAACCATGAAGCTTATTAAACAAATTTGTTTCCCAAGTACTCAAGATACTCTCAGTCCTAATTAATGTCTCCTGCAAATGCACCCTCATTCATTCACAGCTAACATTCACTTTCCTAAGCTAAGCCATATGTTCTTCCACTGCTGTAACGATATAAATGGAAACCATTGGTGTTTTTTCACTGAATATTTCTATTACAAAAACATTCTTTCCAGGCAGATGCTCTGTGCTGAGATCAATGGGTGAGAAAATCCCTCTCTGGAAGCAGTTTCCCACTTTTTTTCTCTTCTTATTGCCCATATGCAGAGGTGAGGCCTTATGTGTGACTTTTAAATGATGCGCTAAGTATTTTGCCTGTATCAGAAGCAAGCTTCTATGAGGGTAGAACTTTTCTCATAAGAAGGGAGGTAGATTGAAAATGGGTTGGCTGAGTCCAACATATAGCCTATACAGTTGAAGTAGAGTTATCACCTCTCTCGTAAGGAGAGAGGTTTATGGTTTACAGTGAAGGTCAGAAAATAACTTGCTTTTTTTCAGAAGCGAATAGCTTAAATCAAATTTCTTAACCTTCTCTAGCCACGGCTCTATATCCGCTTTCATTTTCGGAAGCACTCGTTACACACGTGAACCGCAGTGAAGGGAGAGGTACAGAGATTTCAGGGTTGGAAGAGAACCTGGTCATCACCCAATCGGGTGGTCCGGGGGCCTCACTGTGTATCCCCAACACCTGGTGATCTTGGAGACTGATTCTTCCCCAGAGAGATGATAATTCAATCGATCTGAGCTGGACCTGATGGAGCCAGATATATTATCTTTCAAAAGCACTCCTGGTGATTCTAATGTGCGGTCAAGTTTGAGGAGCACTGATTTTGTCCGCTCGTCTCTTTTGGGGCCAGCAATGCTACATTTTTTATTCCATGTCCATAGGCAGTTGTTTGTGACAAAGGGGGGACTCTAACTTCGTGCTCTAGACCTCCACACCCGTGCGTTTTTCTCTGCATTAGACTATATGCCTCTTCAGTCTGTGCTTTTTTAAAAATTAAAACCAGTTTGATGATAGAGATTTCTGTAAAAACAAAACCTAGAACTATTCTCCTACTCTCCTCTTTTCAAGGGACACTTTCCTATCTTCTGTTCTTTTTTTGTTATTGCAATCTCTCCAGAATACTAGCTAAACATTAGTAGGTGTCACTATATAACTCCAGAATTAAAATGAAAATTTTAGTAAACCATTCCAGAATTGCTCAAAGCAAAACACAAAGAAATGACTCCTATTTGCTTTCATATTAAAATCACAACAATAGCAGCCGAATAATCACTCTGTGCCAGGCTCTGTACTCGGAGTGTTTCACCTAGACTATCTCATTGCATCCTCACAAGAACTTTATGAGGTCAGTATATTATTATCCCCATGTTACAGATAAGAAAACTGAGGCACCAAAATTTAAGTAATTTCCCCAAGTAAACTCCCCAAATTTAAGTCATTTCACACAGCTGGGACCTGGTAGTCAGTTTACTCTCAAAATAACAATGTGAAACTATCCTTCAAAAGTAACTTGCTATTTTTAATCATGATAAACTAAGATTTACAAAGAATTTTTAAAAGAACTTTTTACTCATCTTTCACATGATCTCATTTAGACATTGCAAGGTTGATTAGCATCACCATTTGGTTGAAGAGAAGTCAAGGCTTCAGGTATACCCAATATCCTCACAGGTCGTAGGTGGCCAAATCCAAATTTGATCCTTTGTTGGTGACATGGGCAGTGCTGCCCTCAATCCACCACACTACTTTAAATTTGAAGATTGTTTCGTGGCTCTGATGAGTGTTTCATATGACCAGTCCTGTTAGGAAAATAGTGTAAAACTGACTATAAACAGCCAAAAAACAAATGACTTGCTGTTCAGATTAAACTGTTGATTGTACTGAAATTCATGGGTACACTAGGAAACAAATAAATTGCAGCAAATCTCCCCAAAGATTTTGTTGTGCATCCTTTTATTTTTATTCACATAATCTGTGTTTACTGAGCTGTGGTAAAGGATGCATGGGCTATTTTTATTCAGAGAAAGGCGATAACACCAGCCAAGCAGAAGGACCCATCCATGACCAGAATGCAATGGCCTTCATTATCTTCCAACTCGCTCCTAAATGACACACGGAGAGCTGGCAGATGGTGTTTTCTCTTACCCCTTGCCTTGCACTTATTTAATTATTTTAACTTAGTTTTTGTTCTGCTACCATAATGCCTAATAAGCAGATATATTGGGTAGTTGGTTTCTTCTAATATCTACCAGTGCATTTGGAAAATTTCTCAGGCTCTACATCCTGGACCAAGTGGAGAGTAGAGAATAATAAGGACAAAAAAATTATTATTAATGGTAACTAACACTGGGCACAAACAATATGTCAGATCCTAAGCCAATGAATTTGCAT
This sequence comes from Diceros bicornis minor, assembly GCF_020826845.1. Classification (NCBI taxonomy): domain Eukaryota; kingdom Metazoa; phylum Chordata; class Mammalia; order Perissodactyla; family Rhinocerotidae; genus Diceros; species Diceros bicornis. The sequence continues at coordinate 61,282,274 of NC_080749.1, read as the reverse complement.
GCATTCCTCATTTAATCACCCAACAACTCACAAATGGGGAGGCTGAAATTTAGAGAGGTTAAGAAATCCACCTTGGGTTAAACTGCTAGTAAGTGGCGGAGGCAGAGAATTTGAACCAAATCCTTACTCTTAATCTTAATGCAACACTCATGTGGTAGCAGTTATAAGCTATAACACTTTGGGGAAATAATCCAAAACAGTAAAATGATAAAGAAACGCACAATGTTAATGTTCAACCACTTGGGGAAATATCGAGTAGTGAATATGGCATTACGAAAACGAAGATTTATGGAAGACGCAGAGATGCACTGCCCTCATCCCCCTGTGCAGCCGCATGGATTGCAGTCAGCAGGCAGCCTCCAGCAGGCAGCTCCTTCAGCATCTGCTTAGTTGCAGGGCGGCATCTTGCTCACGGCCTCACCCTATCTGGGCCAGCCTGCTCCCTGTGACTGAGCCAGGCAGGGGCACAAAAGCCCAGCCATTTTGGCCCAAGGCCTTGAGAGGCAATGCTCTCTCCAGAGGTGCCCCCTGGGTTGGCCAAGTCTTTACCAAGTCTGCTTCGAAGTTTGACTTCTTCCTCTACCCAATCTTGCCTTCGCCCCCTCTCTCCCACAGGTGTTAATTCCTAATAAACCTTGTGCCTTCAAACTCTGAGGAACCTAAGCTGTGACAATACATCAAGGGCTTTCAAAAAGAAAAAAATATATACCTTTTATTGCTAGGAATTTTTTGAGTCTCAAGAATCCATACATGTAGATGTAATGAATAATATATTTTTGATAGTAGTCTCAAGACATATAGAGTTCCCTAAAGTGGGGTGGGGGATGTGAAGGTGGTAAAAGAAAGGTACCCGCTTAATCCTTCTTCAGACTGAATTAAGCAGGTAATTCAGAACCATGTCTGGTTCTGACACAAGGGCAGGACAACAGTCAACAGGCCCATGAAACCCCCAAATTGAGGCATGTATAAACTACAATATCCTCTTAAGTCTACAGTGTTCCTAGTTGGTGGCCCCATATTATTATTGTAAGCGGTATAACCTATGTACCTATAACATCAGTTCCATGTCAGAAGATTTTTATAAAATTATTTCCAAGATATTTTCAATTATAAAGGGACTCTCCTCCATATGCCCCAACAGTTAAACCCTATGTTATAAATGGAATCAATATTCTGCATAGAAAGTGCTGACTGACATACAACGTAGAATTATTAGAATCAGTCTCCACTCTTTGCCACCTTCCCACCCTTCAGGTTCCTCCCCACCCACTATGTCTGTTCTAAGGACCATTTTACTCTCTGTTACTGTCAACTCTATCCTATTAAAGAGGTAATAATAATTAAGCCATCTCAAGACAATTTGCATTTTTTTAAAAAGGGACTCTTGGAACCTAAGAAAACTCTCTAGACCCCAGAGAATGAAGCAGTCATAGTGAAATTAAAAGCATATGGCTCATATTTGGGGACAAAGGACTTTCTGTCACTCTCAGTTGAGAGGCCAGCTCCCGGCCCTGTGGCCAGGCTTGTAGAGCGAGCGTGTGTTAGAGGAGGAGCTGAGAGGAAGCCGAGCACACGCCCCCTCCCTCTTTCTAGTGACCCGCTGATCAGAGAACAAGGATAAGTTGGTGTGCCTCCATGAGCCTGATAACAGTTTGAGATGAAAACTGTGGTCTTCATTTCCCATCAAGGGAAACCACTTGAGTTTTTTGCAGGATTTTAATCCTGTAAGAAAAGTACCTTTACTTTAAAAGAAAGTAGGAAGGAAGGGTTTAATTTTAACTCAGAAAATTTGTAGATACAGGATCCTGGAGAATTAAATTGATGCATATTATAAACATGCCAGTTACATGGGTAGTAGCTACTATTAGAAAATATGGTAAAGAACCAGGGATGGATATCAAAAAAGGAGAAGAGAATAAAAATGTTTCTTTGTAATCTTACAACATATCACTCAGTTTTAAAAATACATGTATTCTTTTTGAAAAACTAGTCACAAATCATGGAAATGGTTATTGACTAAGTCATAAAAACTTGAGCAAATAAAAAGAAATACGTATTTGGAACTGACACGATCTGTTTTTCTTAAACATAAAAATTTCACAAACTACTTCCAAATTGGTCCAATTTTCTTTCACTTTTCAAATATTGGACTGGTTTTAGGATTCTCTTCACTCTACTGTCAACTTATTTACATTAAAACTAATCTAGAAATATACAATTTAAGCAACTCCTAGATAAAATGGGTTACTTTAAAGGTACATATCTTAATGGAAATATTGTATGTTGCCTGACTGAAGGTGATATTTTTATTCAAAGAAAATGTCAACAAAATCCTGTTTTGGATCTAGGTGTTTCTATTAAAGGACAGAAGTTGTTTAGGGGCTTTCTGCAGCGCACGACATCTGTGCCTGAGCCCAGCCCCAGAGTCCCTAGCCCTCCATTCAGGCTGCTTCCATGCTGAGGTTGAGCCACGAGGTTGAGCCACGAGGGAGGTTGCGAGTCCCCTCAGCTGTTCCTGTCACCACAGGGCACTGACCAGCCTGGGGCACAAATAACAGTGGAACGCATTCTGAAGGTTTTCACTATCTCCTCCTTGCAGATAACGGTCTCAAATTTTCCAAACGCAAATATATATTGTAAAAAAAAAAGTAGGAAAGCCATGCTGACAAAGACATATACCTTCAAAGGAAAATAGTCATTGGAATAACTCTTTTTATATGCCTTATTTTAATTATTTAACACTTTTATTTTTCGGGGTGGTTGAATACGTTCTTCATCAGGAGAACTGTAAATAGATATACTTATAGCTATGTCTATGTATTACTTTGATTTTACCTAGATTATTTGAAGTCCCCCAAGTTACACTACTCTCTAATCATTGAACATTTTTAGAGAGCTAATCTCAATGCAAAAGGTAAAATTATAGCTAACTCAACTCACTCTCCCAAAGATGTGACCTTATAAAGCAATTAAGTATGGTAAAAAATTAAAAAATAATAATGATGAAGCTTATACATGGGGCCCGTTCTCCTTCGTTTTATGGGTCCCCAACCACGTGTACTCCAGAGGCTGACATAAAACAACCAATCAAAACATTTTATGAGTTCTGACTCTGTGTCCTCCACTGTACGATTCTCTATTGACAGTAGAATAATCTAACCACTGTGCTGCTAGCAAGAGAGGTCATGCTCCTCAACTGTGTGTTGAGGCAACCGGCTTTGGAATGCTTTTCTACTGAGCTGTGTCAAGTTGGTCAAATGATTTAGCTTTTCTGAGCTTCAGTTTTCTCAACTGTAAAGTGGAAATAATATCGTCCCTTTTCAGGGCTCTTGGAAGAAATAAAGAAATATATGCAAGACGTCACACACAGGGCTTGGCATTCTATAAATGGTGAATGCTTGCAGTAGTTAGTAATTCCAGTTGTAATAGTATTTTTTATATATATATATTAACAGTAGTTATTCCACGGGGAAGCTAGCTGGAGAAAAAAATGCTACAATAGCCACAGCTTCCCCAGTGTCCCTGGATCCCTGCCAATATGGCAGGTAGCTTCATGGTGTAGCTTCTCCTCCTGGTGTAATACATCCGTGTACATGAAAAGAACAAATAAGAGAGAGGAATATCCTCTGCCCACCCTCTAGGTTACAGGCATAAGCAGAGAATTAATCATCCAAGAGGAGTGATTTCAGGATCCAAAGTATCCACAATCTCTAAACTTTTCCATCACTTGTGATTTCTGGCAGGACAAATAAAAATTTGGTTCCTCAAATATTTGGTTCAAGATGTGGTCCACTTAGAATGTACCTGGCACTAGCTATGGGGAGAAAAGATGAGTAGTGCCCACTCCTTTCCCTTGAGGAGCTACAGTCTAATGGAAGAAAGATGGACTGGCAAACAGTAAGGGACCAGGGAAAGAAGCCAGAAATCAAAGTCCCAAGAGGATAACACTGAGCCAGAGGAGCAATCAGAAAATCCAGGGGACCTTGGAGCCGGTAAATGGAAGCCAAACACAAATTCTTCCACCATTGCCTGTTTTATCATTTGTGTTCATATGATTCCCTCGTTATTCCTTAAACTTCCTTTTTTAAAGCATCTTTTATGAAGTGAAGAATGTGGCACATTGAGTCAATGGTTATATGACATATAACTATGCCATAATTTTAACAAAGAGGCTAATCAGTTCTCATGTTTCTTAGTAGAGCATAGAGGCTACATCTCAAATTCCTTTTTTTAAGACTGAGACATAATTTCTAAGCATACACTAACACACATTTCCTACGTTTATTTGAATAGAATCAGGATTAATACATATTACAAATGCAAAACACAGCTTTTTAAACACCAGTGCCATGAGAAAGTTTGGAAAAGCCATTGAAGGGATCAGCAGAAAGAAATCTTATCTGAGCTTTCCTTATCTGATGAAAGTAGAGCCTCCCAAAAATATCGCTGCCATTAACTCTCTGCTGGGCAAACTCCAGCCTCCTTCCAGGAAGGAGACTGTCCAACAGAACCTTCAATACTTTCACATTGAAACCCCAACCCCCCTTCCCTTTTGTTAAGCTGATATATAAACCCCTACCTCTGGCTATTCTGCTGGTTACTCACTACTAAATACTCCCACATAGTAAACTTTTCTCCTGTTAATCTGTCTATTGTCAATTAACTCTTGGGCCCCACCTTTGGAAACTAAATTGGAACCATTCACTCTGTGACATGAGGTAAAAGAAAAAAGATTCTCCCCCTTCACTCTATAGGCAACCTACCACAGATCTGAAAATAAGACTTCAAAAAGTAGTTTTTAAATGATTTATATTCATTTGTCTTGATTTCTTTTTCAAAGCTGATGAAGTTCAGTACATTTTGCTATAGAGTTGGAAGCTACTCCTCTATTTTAGGACCAAATCGGCATGCCTTTCCACTATATTTTGCTAATTTTTGCAAAATGTTAAAAAATAATAGAATTTTTGCTTAATACAAATATGTTTGTGGTTAAAATAATTTTTTTGGTAATTATGTCTAAATTAAAATTTCCAACGCATTGCACCAAGTAAAAGCTGTTTTATAATATGATAATATCTCAAAGTAAAGTATGTCTGGAAAGAAAAGGGTGTTGTGTGATCTTGGTTTCGTGTACCTAAACTTTAAGAATCATCTATAAATTGCGGTGGTCACCACACCCAAAAGAGTGATGTTTCCATAGTAACTGATCTACTCACAAAGAAACAGGAGTGATGTGGAAGGAAAACAAAGAAACTAGCGTAAAAAATAGAAGTAACTGGTCCTGAATGTATAATGACAGCAAGAAAAACCCTAAGGTTGGATATGTCAAGATGGTGTTTTATCTCAGGAAAATATCAGGAACTTGGAAGATTCTGGAAGATGAGAGTCATGTCTCCTATTTCTTTTAGATCTTTTTATTGTCTGAAACAAAACCGCGCACATAATAGGCACTGAAATACTTAACTGAGAGAGAGAAAGAGAGAGAAGGAAGAAAGTTCAGAGGAAAGAGGCAAAAAAATGAGAACATCCAAGAAAACGTTTCTCTACCATCAGATCAGTAAGCATCCAAATAATAGAGCAAATATCAGTGATCACTTTTACCATCAATTCCCAGACATACTGATCAATTTTGAATGCTAAAGGGGAAAATGTCCCTTATTAAAACCTATGATTACAGGTGTTCATAAACGCCACTCAAGTCACTCTTGAACTCTGGTTGCCACTGTGATGAGAAAGGCCCAGCCTGAAGGTGAATTATTTTCCTAAGTTTGAGTTTAATTCATTCAGCCAGTTTTAAATTTTGAGAGGAGAGAAACGTGTCTTTCCTTCCCCAGTGGCATTTTTACACTCAAATAAGTCAAAAGCAACTATCCTGTCAATCCCTCAAATAATAAAAAAAGTACATGATTTTGAAGATTCCTACATTTAAACACACATGTACATTTTACAGCATGTTTTTAGGTATTTTGGTTTTTCAAATGTGACCTTTGGGGTTCAATTTAGTTTTGTATTTTCTGTTCTAAGCTTATCTATCTTTAAGCTTACAATAGCAATTAAAAATTAAATTGGCCATATTGGAAAGGTTAATTTACTTGTGTTGCAGATTGAAACAGAAATAATTCAGGCTGTATTTACAAAGCAGTTTGCCTCTGTAAACCTCAATGCTTTATAAAAACATCATCTGGTGACGAGTTTGAAATTATTGTGTTGACTGCATAGAAGTCAACTGTGTGCTCCTGGGACTCGAATGTGTACACAAACCTTCGTGTTAATGTGCAGATTCTGATGTAGACGGTCTGGAGTAAGGCCTAAGGTTCGGCATTTCAGACATCCAGATGATGCTGTAGCTGCTTGGTCACATTTTGAGCAGCAAGGCTTTAGAGAACTAGACTCTTTCGCTAAATATTTTCTATTTTTTTTGTTTACAATTTGTGATTGATTCATTTAGGATTTTAACATTTAGAAAGGCTAAATGTTCCATCGTCTTATATTCCTTAGTACATAAAAAGAACGGCACACATGGAATTTTCTTAGAAATCTGTAAGAATTGCTCACTCCAAAGGGTTGATTTGTTTGTTTTTCTGTCTGTCTCTCGTAGAGATAGAAAGCCTTGATTAAGTCCAACTCTTGCAACAAATTGTGCTGCATTTACAAAATGTGCTGACATGAAAATCTAAAAAATAGTCACAGATTCAGAAGATATCTCCAGACCTGACCAACAATAACATTTTTGGCAACACGTGGAGAAACAGGAAGCTGTAATGAGTTTCTTTTAGCCCAAAAAGCAACCACAAACTATATTTCATACTACTGTTATTGGAACAACAGAAGCAATGTCCTCGATATGGGCCAGCAAAAAAGATACCATGAAAATGCTAGTGGAAGCCATGAGTTGAAAAATGGTGCAGACGAAGAGTGTAATGATACAAGCAGGACACGAACAGGAAGCCAGGAATCTTAAGGGAGATCTTCCATGGCCTCGACTCTATTTAAGAAAATACACATATATACATGGAAGTAGTTTCTCATGATTTTTTATTTCCAGTTTGAAATTCATTCTAGTGAAGAGCAGGAAAATCCACCTCAAGAGACCCTGACACTGCACAGTTGAGTTCATGTATTACAGCCTTGATTCGCTAATAAATGGTAAAACCCAGGGTTAGTTTGCCCCCGAGAATGAAGTCAGAAAATACTGGTATATGGTTCTTCTGCTCCTTAAAAGAGACATAAAAATGTAAGTTGAAACTTACAGCTTTTTTTTTTTTTTTTTTTTTGGTCTCTATTTGTCCACAAGCTTTTGGTACAATCTTGAGTAGGTAACCAGGTAATTCAATCTGGCTAACTACTCAAAATTATACTATTTAATTAGTCTTTTTCACCTGGTTAATGTGTTATAGTTTTTAATGAACCATAGATAGTCAATGAGGAAAATACTTTATAAGGAAAGAGAGTAGAACATTTGTGTATTTATTTAATTTCATACTAAGAGTTTCAGGAGCTAAAATTATCATATAGATTTGATAGCAACAAAAGTACAATTTTTTTCAATAGTTGGATGTACAGCTTCTTCCACTACAGATGTACTAACTTACCTGATTTTAGCTTTGTTAAAAGCTAATGTGGACACTAAAATACTGTTATTAACCACTACCGCCTTTTTCTTATTTGTCTCATACTCAGGCCTCTTGAGACAAAGGGAAAAAGTGGTACATGATTGGCTAGACACGTCAATGTGAGTCAAAAGGCAAATCAGGTGGGGTTTCGGGTGTTTAACTCTTTTCAAAACATCAGTTCATACACATTGAACCCATCAAAGACTCCAAATTATTATAAATTAAGAATTTAATTTGATTGAATGGACTCAAAAGTGTTTCAAAATATATTTGAAAATACTGTATGTGTATCCACGAACAGGATACAATGACTTGAAATGATCTGACTTCTATATTAAAGTGGCAAATCCATTCAGTCAAGCTTTATTAAGCAAATCCCCAAAGCCCAGAACTTTGATAGCCATCACAACCCCCTTTTGATGTCAGAAGGTAGATTAATCTTTTTCATTTGCTATGTAACCAAGGGTAAAAAGAAAAATCCCTAATCCATAAGGTTGTACAACCTCTATTTTAAAGCACAGACTCCCCGCAAAAGTAAGAGGGATAAATTTCTTTCACATTTGTTCTCAGTATCTAAAGTACTCTTGCCCTTATGAGAAAATCATATTCTGTTCAGTAAGACATTTTACCAAATTCAGAATGGAACTTTAAATTTTAATAGCTGACAGCAGACTTTCTTATACAGCTCAACATTTTCAATTTCTTATAATGCATTTTTACTTACAGGTATAGAAATTGACTCATACAATGCTCAATATAATCCTGAGATTCTAAGAGAAACTCTCGGGGTTTACTTATAACGTAAATAAGAAGAAAAATACTTGCTGAACTTTATGGCTTTTTATACATGCAATGAATCAATTTTTTAAAGATTATTAAAAGCCTTAAATGATATAAATAAGGACATATTACAGTTCCTGAGACACAATAAGGTCTTTATCTTACCAATAAGTGACCATAGTTATAAAAACCTGCCCTTTTGGTTCCTTCCTATATCACTGGTTCCTCTGCAGGCCCACAGGACCACTCTTTCTCTAATGCAGAGATTGCATCCAAAAGACCACGGGCCACATTCAGCTTAAAAATATGTGTGGCCTGAAGAGTAAGTTTCAGTTTGGTTTAGTTTTTGCCATCTGGCATTTTGAAGTCCTTTAGATGGGGCCTGAGCTTGCCACTTCACCCCACTTCTCGCTCTTCCCTACTGTTTAACCCTCTGTCAAATTCACTTATTTTTGTTACCTGTCTGATCTCTGCTCTAAGCTCTGAACCATGAGCCAACGTCAACGGAAAACCCCCAAATAAAACAGCATCCACTGCGACATCTTCACATGGAAAGAAAATGCTCCTTTTCTTTTCCCTTACGCCATGGTTGGTAAGTATCCTTTCATTTTACATGACAGCAAGCCAATATTTAAAATGCTAGGGAATGCTCAGCACAAACCAGTTTTGGCAGCATTTCAGCCACTCTTGTGACTCCGTGCATCCTGGAAAACTGTCTGCTGATCTGTATGCCGCTCAGCGTGCCATTTGAGCCTCCTTTGCAACATTATCGTGCACCATTGAATGAAAACGTGAGGTCTTCCCTGTTCCTTACTCCCCATCCCCTCAACCCGTCAGACAATGGAATTTTCCATTAGCAAGAGAGAGTATAGCACTTGGAGGGAAAAAATCAGTTTTTTCTTCTTCTTCTGTCCTCTATAATACAAAGCTTTGCTCCTCCTCTCGGGAAAATGTAAGGCTGGCTGGCAGTCAGTTTGACAGAAGGAGAGCAGTGCAGCGGAAAATTGGATAACAGGATAAAAATCTATGGGGCCACAGGAATCCCATCAAAGCTGGCTCCCCCTGTCAAAACCCAGACAAGTGACAAGGACAAATATAGAATGTTATTTATATTTAAATATTTCTAATGATATCATAATTATACTTCTGCCTCTTTTAGGCAGCCATTTTCCTGTGAGCCACCATTCTGCAAACCAAATGTTGTATGTTGGAGAAAATCTACATAAGAATCAGACAGCTTCAATCAGACATCTAGGAAAATCCTATAAATTCCTCAAATAGCTATTTCTAAAGGACAGAGAATAACAATTTATTTTTTCAAAGCCATTTTCCTTAGAGTACAATAGTCAAGTTCAATAAAAATGGATTAGTCCCAGCTCTTTGCGCATGGGAGAACCAAGCTACCTCGCAAATAGCTAATAAATTAATTTTACTTAAAATTGTCTGTATTTTGGAAAATGTGCTATTTTCTTTTTTCACAATGTGTCCTATTGAGTCATTCTATAGGTCAAGTTACTGACTGATGGCCTTAATTTATTAAACTTTACAATAAGTTCAATAAACTGAAATTTAAATTGCCAAAAAATGTAAATTTTCTTATTTTAAAACTTGGAAAAAAGTTTTAATGTAGATATTCTTAATCAATATGCATTATAATTAATTTTATTAATAAGACCTGACATTTTGGAGCACTTCCTTAAGACAACACACTCTAAGTGATACCAAAGAATTAAGCACCACAATGGAGGACAACGTTTATAAATATATAATTTATATAGAATCCCATTCATATTATAATTCCATAGAACTTTAACTCTAAGATTCCTAAGCACTCATTGGTCATCTTTAATACAAATATACTTTTCTTCTTTTATAGAAGGATAGCTATACATATACTTACATCAGACCTGTGCAACAAAAAGCAAAGTAAAGGATTATCAGCATGCAAACTCATTAATTGATATAAAAACAACATATTTATTGCCCATAATATATAAGACAATATGCCAAGTGCTGGGAGAAAAAGCAAATATAAAGCGGTTTTCAGCTACAAGAATATGCCATCTACAACTTATGTTCAGGGTGCTACAGACAGAGAATGGAGCAATTGACAACTTTCCATCCGTATGTCATTTCCATTCTAAATACCTCTCGCATGCTAGCAAGGATACCCACTCTCTGAACCCATTTTACTGAACGAATTTAATTTTCCCCTGCTGCCAGTTTCTTCCACTCTGTTCTAAAGGGATCTCTCACTCTTGCTCATACTCTCAGTTCTCATTCCTGCCTTCTCCTGCTTATACTTTTCTTCTGCCTGTACTCTCCTTGATCCTTCCCTCTCTTACCCAAAGCCTAACCTTTCAAGGTCTAGCTAAAGTATCACTTCATCTTGAAGCCTTTTTTTTGACTACTCCAAATGCTTGTTTATCTTGTATAAGGCAATGTTCTAAGGGTTTAACATATATGACCTTATTTAATTGTCACAACTCTATAGGGAGGTAGCACTCCATTTTAGAGACACAAAAAGCTCAGAGCCATTAAGTAACTTGCCTCAAGAGACAGCAAAAAAGTAACAGAGTCAAGATTCGTGCCCATCTGTCTGACTCAAAGGCCTACATAGTTAGGGAACTACTCCACCATTTTATTCCCTTTCTAATGCCTTTTTCTCTTAATTTATGTTCTAGATGGTGTCATATGAGTCAGCATTTAATAGTTCTTGTGTTCATATATACCACTCTGGGCTCTTCAATTAGACTATAAATGTGTAGAAGTATATTTATCCCCCACTGCAGCCTAACAGTATGCATTTAACTTGTTGATGGGTTGAATCTAGTAAATCTATGGCATTTTAATACATTAGAGAGAAAGCTCTGCTTCTCAGATTACTGCTGTTTTTGCCTTGGTTTGGGTGATTTGTAGTTCTATCAGCCCTTTGGGACCATTTGCTTTCTAGAGCACTATAAAATGTGAAGTCACAAAAGAACATCTTAATTTTCATCCAAGAAGTCTTTATTGAGTGACAATTATATGATAGCATTTTGCCAGGCACATGGGGGAAAGCACTAAAGAGGTTTAAAACCATCTCTGCTCCTAAGAACCTTATTATTTTGTTAGAGAGAGCTTTTATCTGTATTAAATTATATACATATATATATATAATATATACTAAGTATATGTTAAATGTAAGTAAATACAATATATATTATAAATGTATATGTTAATATACAAAATATGAGTTTGTACCTAAAATATACTTTAGTATACTGCCTAGCATACAGTAACAGCTTAATAAATGAACAATGTATTCATCTAGTCATAGCAAACGGAGGATAGTGAGAAAAATTTAATCTGCCATTATTCATGATAAATGGTTCTCATTTATTACTACAGACATCATTCAACAAATATTTAGTATGTTTGTATTCTGTGCCTTTCCAGAACTTATAGTCTGGCAAAGTCAATGCCGAGAAGGAGATGTGGAAAATATAACGAATTAGACTTTTTCTTATGGGGCTCTCTCCTGAAAAAATGCCTTGTGGACTAAGTCCATGGTATGAGCTCACTTTTTCCAATATCATATTTATTTTTCTCCTGAAAAGTGGAATGCAGCAAAAAAGGATAATGTTTTTGTACATCTAGTTTAGATGAAGTCTGGCTATGATTTTATTCCAGTATTAACCTACACATATAAATGCTCTCTCTTGTGATTGTTTATATTACCTGAATTTGGATGCGTTAGCCTAGAGGGTAAATTAAATGGAAAAATATCATCAATAGGTCATCATCAAAAACAATATGTGGTTCTTTGATTCTGTGACTTCTTTAATGGATTACAATGAAGCATCAGCTCAAGTCTGGTAATTTAAATTATAAGCAGAGGGTTCAAAGCTGTGGCTAATTCATTACTCACACATCTCTAGTTGAGGTAGTAATTTAAAGTCATGTGTGTCGCATTAATTGTAATCTTGTTTCCAAATGACAAGATAAATATCTCAAGGAACATAATATATTATGGTCATAGGTCAAACCAAATGAATGTCTAAAATAGATTAGCACTAAGTGCATGCAATATGTCATGTTTATAAATTTTAAAAAGGATAAATTGTATTAACATTTAGCAGATTGTTCATTACACATCATCAATGTTTACCTTTAAGTGCATTACTACTCTGTTCAGTTACAGCTCTGAAAATACCACACAGAGATGCTGCTAAATCCCTGACTGAAAATCTAAGACTTCAGAAAAAAATAGAACAAGCTAATTTGGACCCTTTCCCACTAAGATTTGATTGCTCTGTTTCACATATATGTGAAATAGATATATTTTGGCCCAGAAGTGACTCAAACAAGGGCAATGTAATAATTAGCAAAAGAAGAAAATTGCCAAAATGCCAAGTCCCTACCAATCAGCATCTATAGCTCTACTTTTAATTTAAGCCTCTCCATCAGCTGGGACTGGGTCAGAACCTCAGACATTGTCCTAGAGTAGAAAACCAAATTGTCTCCCTAATACCGCATGGCAAAATAAGCACAGAATAAGGATGCCGGCTGTTACTGTAATTATAAAATAGACAGTTGGTTTTCAGATTTGGGCTGAAAATTTAACTGTTGTGATTTCGGTATAAATTAGCCAGTTTTCCTACCTACCAGCCCTGAGATCACTGGGGAAAGATTTATCCAACTCTCTCTTTGACCATGTCTACAAGTCATTATACACCACCATTTTCTTAGCCTAGAATTCCTGCTGGGAAAGAGCTTTGTATTATTTGGATGAATATTTTGCAAAGTCACTTAGGGTAAAGTGAGGGACACTGAAAAGAGAGCAGCAAACCAACTGAACAAGCCCACAGAAATCGTTTGTTTAGGTAGCACAGGTGTTCTTGGTTTTGTTTGTTTGGATGTTTGTTTTTCTTTGAATTTGAGTGTCTTTAAAGCGAGGCAGGCAGCTTCAAGTTCATCAACAGTTTCCTTCCTCCCTCTTGCCTTACGCAAAGCCCCATCCCACACCAGAGTTACCTATAGGCAGTAGGGTTTGTGACAGTTGCTGCTCCGCTGAAAATACGCCATTTGTTTTACCAAGTGGAGTTTGAGTAGAACCGAAATGATCAAGACAGCATAGGGGATTATTAGGGTCTGTGTGAGGGAAGGGAAAAAATGACAGTTGAGGCTAGTGGAATTTTGAGAATAAAATCCAAACTATCTAATGGAGAATTGTATTAAGGTTCTGCTGGGCTGTGTACAACGGGAATCCTACTCTGTGCAGAATAGTTTTAGTAAAATGTTAATTTCTCATGAATGTATTATAAAATTGAATGTGTTTTGAGGAAGAAGTGAATGCTGAGGGTCTCAGTACAAGACAAGGGCTGAGGCTCTTGGGCCACACTTGGGTTACATTAACACAAAAGGGTAAATCCTTGCACGGGGGATTCTTTCTCCACCCAAGTTACTACATGAGAGTTTTCCGCCATACAGCCAAGGAAGTTAACTGCATTTAGCTGGCTGATAGGAGTTGGGTCCATGACCAAGGCTCAGCCAATCAGATGCTCTTTCTGGCATTTGGAAACTTGAGAGAGTGAAAGAGAAGGACACAGTGCTAGAGATTACCTAAAATTCAATGCATGCCAGGCAAATGTTTAGTCTAAAGGGAAATTTTTTTAATAGTTGAGGAAATTCAGAATAGATCCTTCAGTTAATCTGTTCTAGTGGAGACTGAAATAATTTTTAAAATTACTTATTGAGCCCATTTAGAAGCTATGTCAATAATTTCAATTAAAAGATATGTATAGGATACGAAGTTCATGAGGAAAGTATAACCGTTAAAATCTTCTTATCTAGATTTATTTAGATGCAGCATAGTGGATTCTTTTTGAGAATCAAATCCCAATTTACCACTTACCAGCTGTGTAACACTGGATAAGTTACTTAACTTTTCTGTTCTTTAGTTTCTTTATCTACAACCTCAACCACCAAAGGCAAAGTGAGGGGTGATTACCGTAATGGACAGCAGAGTCAAAGCAGCAATCAGAATAGTCTGATGCTCACAGACCTATGGTGTTGGCTAGTATTAGTCAGCTAGGACTGCCATAACAAAACACCACAGACTGGCTGGCTTATGCAACAGAAAGCTATTTTCTCACATTCTGTAGATTGGAAGTCCAAGATCAGCAGGTTTGGTTTCTCCTGAGGCCTCTCTCCTTGGCTTGCAGATGGCTTTTTCTCTGTGCATGTACATCCCTGGTGTCTCTTCCTCTTCTTATAAGGCTATCAATCATATTGGATTAGGGCCGCCACACTTATGACCTCATTTAACCTTAATGACCTTTATAAAGGCCCCACTTCCAAATACAGTCACATTGGGGGTTAGGGCGTGAACATATTGATTTGGAGGAGGGACACAATTCAGTCCATAATAAGTGCTAATAGTTCCTACCTCAGGGAGCTGCTAGGAGGATTAGATGAGTTAATATTTGTAAATTATTTAGAACAGTGGCTGGTACATCTTAGAGCCATACAAGTGCTTCCTAAGTGATTTTGAAAAAATTTAAAGACCAGTTTTTAATCTCTCTGAGTTAATTTCCTCGCCTGTAAAATGAGGGGACCTCTTTTCCTGGTAGATAGAAATTAGGCATGTATATTAGTTATCTATTTCTGCATAACACATCACCCTAAAACTTAGCAACTTAAAACAAAAATAAACATTTATTATCTCACACAGTTTCTGTGGGATGGGAATTCAAGAGCAGCTTAGCCGAGCCATTCTGGTTCAGCCTCTCATGAGCCATTAAGACATCATCTGATGGCTTGACTGTGGCTGGAGAATCCACTTCCAAAATGGTTCACTCACATGGCTGACAAATTGGTGGTGGTTGTTGGCAGAAGGCCTCAGTTTCTCATCAGATAGACTTCTCCAAAAGGCTGCAGTGTCCTCACAACATGGCAGCTGGTTTCCCCTAAAGCAAGCAATCCAAGAGAGAGCAAGGCAGAGTGACAATGTCTTTTATAATCTGGCTTCAGAAGTTACATACCATCACTTCTGCTATATTGAGAGGGGATTACACAAGGGCGTGAACACCAAGCGGCAATCATCAGTAGCAGTCATCTTAGAGAACGGTTACCACCCTTGATCAATCAGATGTTCCCGCTAGGACTTGGAGACATACGGAGGTGAAAGAAGGACACAGTGACAGTAAAAGATTACTTACAGCTCAACACAGATAACAAGTGGGCACAGCACCAATTACAACATCCCAAGAAAACAATTACTCTGGTGTGTTCTAGACTGTACTTTCCATGCCATTGTCTTAGATTTTTTTGTTTCTTTCTCATTCTCTAATCCTATTTCCCAGTCTCCCAATTGATCCTGTGATATGCCCAGGATTTTTTCAATAATTTGTTTTTTAATCTGGTAGTCAGTTGGCTTCTATTATTTGTAACCAAGAACTTTGACTGATAGAATCCAGAAATCTTCTCCTCAGTCCTCTGCCACTATTAATCCTCCTCTTCCCTCAGACCTCATATCCCAGGTCACATGTTATTTCCCTGAGGAAGCCTTCCCTGACCCCTCAGACTAAGGCAGGCACCTCACTCCATGTTTTAAGAGCACTTTTTATTTCTCATTCTCACCTCTGTTACTAAAAATTATAATTAATTATTTAACTACCATTACATAATCAATTTTCCTCCAGTAGAACTTTGCCCGACAAAGGCAGAAAACATGACTATCTTGTTCATTGTTGTATTCCCAGCATCTCACATAGTAGGTCTCTCAGAAAAGAATAGAAGTCAAACACAAACTTTCTGCTGTCTTTGCTGTCTTTATGAGAAAGCTGACATCCTTCAATCATCCATTTTAGTTTGAATTGACAATGATATTGTCTTCATTTATTTTTACATTTTCCAATGTATTTTTTTCTATCAATTTTGAAATTGATGTTTTCAAAGATCAGTCTATTGTTGCCATCTTCTGCAACCAATGATTCCAGTTGAATATATACTTTATTCAGTGAATTCTTTCCCTGTGAGGAGGCCAAAATATAATTAGAAGTTTGCTTCAGGAACATGGAATTTGAAAACGAAGGAAGTTAATTATTCGATTTGATTATTCAATGGCATCTGGCTAAGGCAACTTGACTGAGAACTGAGATATTCCTGCCAAGATGTCTGACAGGCCCCTGAGCCAGGATTCCCTCTACAGGAGGGGAAGTGCCAATGCTTGACTCTCTTGCCCTCATGTTTCTCTGCTGACCCACAACCCCTCCCCTCTTCCAATTGTTTCATTCTTTCTTTAGAGATATTATTACCATCCAAGCCCATATTTGATGGTGTGGGAACAATTTATTTTAAAGATAATTTTGTGCCTGATCAGGTTTGGAGGCTAGAAAGCAGGAGAAGGAGAAGCAGAATTCTTAGGAACGACTCTTTAAGTTTTGGGCTATTTTTTTTTAATTAAAATCAATGTGGCCTGCATCACCAGCTTGAGGTATAATTAAGATCATAAATCTTTTTAATATTCAAATTAATCATTCAATTCCCCACAGGACTAACTTAAAAAGACATCCAATGGCTACCTCTTGAAAGCTCTTCCTTTAACCAAGTTGTCAAGAACCTTGGACACTTACACAGTCCAAAAGGGTCATCTCTGTTTCTCAGTTATTATCTTCAGCAGGAGAATTAACACAGGAAGGGAAGGAGGCAGGGAAAGAGGGAAAGAATAAGACTAAAGAAGGAGGAAGAGAAGGAAGGCACTCAGGCTGTCTGAGCGGTTTCATACTAGCCCCAACATTCACCCGTCATATCTGCTGGACTGCCGTACACATTCACGCACTTAGCTGATCTAGTTCAGTGCATTCATTTGAGCCTTTTCAGCCTTCCCGATGGTGCAGCACAAGCTGTAGAGGTGTACCACACATAGGCTTCCAAAGATACTGACCTCCTTTTACCCTTTCAGTCTAGGCCACTATTCCCACAGTGTGCCTGTTTTAACAGGGAGGTCTTCTAGCCACAGACTGTTATAGAATGACTCTTCCTGCATGATATCCTACAATGCACTAGTCAAATATTTGCCTTCCCTTAGGGTGAATGCTCCTTTGGGGACCCGGGTGAACTTATTTGAAATCATCTCAATCTATCTGATGTTCTGATAAGGTGGTTTCAAATGGAATAGGGAGATTCTATTTCCTTTTAGAAGTCTTTGACAATGTTTATTTACGCCACTTTTCTCCAAGCCTGCATAGCAAAAGATACATGGAGAAAACTTTATCAAGCCACAAAATATCCTGATACTTACTTTTCCCAAGTCAGTGGGTTCCTACTTCTTCCATTTGCATAAGACGAAGAGACCTTCAAAAAAACTCCTCTCAGAATTAAGGAAATCTGCTCCAAATTGACCCCTTGTAGTTACCTAGCAGAAAAGTGGCTTGCAGCTTCTTTCACCAACCAAGAAACAAAAAATTGTTCTATCTTGCCAGGTATCCCTCACACCTCTATGCAAAGAAAATATATAGCCCATAATTATTGAAGACATTATAAGAAAACGTGGAACTGCCTTGAAAGGTATAATATAGTAGATATTTGGACCATTTAGCATAGAATTACTCTTAGTAACAGTACTCTAAATTTTGTCCAGGTATCAGTCCTTCCTAGATGCAACCTACGTGTTCAGAGACAAGTGACTCATCACTCTCATGTCTGTAGAGGTAGGCGTGTATCTCACGTCTAAACTAATTCTGTTTCCCTGGACACAGTGATCGATTCAGGGATGGGTGCGTGGCTCAATATTAGCCTATGAGAACCAAGTTTTGCTCTACTCTTGAAGGAGAAAATCTCTCTCTCCTGTTGTGGAGATGTGTAAGCACTGCTAAAAAGCCTTCCTTAAAATGGAGGCAACCCAGAGGAAGCAGAACCAGCAATAAATCCTGGTCGTATCAGATATAGAGCGCTCGATTAATGAAACAAGAAACTTCCTTTTTGGTGGAGTTATTCTGGTATGGGATTTCTGTTGCTTTCTATCAAAAAATTCTCATCTGATACATATGAACCAATTAGCATATTAGAAGGTTTAAATTGGTGATGTAGTGGGTGGAAGGAAAAGGGTAGAAACCACATTTTCTTTTTCTCTTTAAATTTGTGCCTCTTGTAACCCCTATAACAACAGGACGTTCAGTTTAATTGGAAATAGGCTAACATAGTACTAATAATCACCATCTAACTGCCTGAATAGTTTTGATGTCAGATAAGTTGGTTCTCCTGTTATAAAGTGCATCTCTCCTGATTAGTATTTGATTAAACAACAACAAAAATAACCTCTTAGAACTGAAATATCAACAGCTTTCTGGATTCCATTTTTCTTAGCAAAATAATGAGCATAGCACATTGTTCAGCATGTTTTTAATTGGATGATTATCGGATATACAATGTTTTTCTATCGTTGATGTCTTGTGTGCTAAGAATTTCATTGTCTTAGAATTACCACGTAAAAATTTCCTTGTATTTATCCCAAACATATTCCTACATACAAAGTTAATTGCCACAACTTCACTATATATATATTTTTTAAACTTTTCTTTAAAAGTATCTACCTGAAGTCGCAGAGCACTTAGCTTGGTTAAAAGATTCGGCTTTTGACCATGATTTGTTCTTTTAAAAATCGATTTTTTTTAAAAGAGGAAAATTTAAGTGGGTTTTTGTTTCACCATTAAGTCATAAGCAGTTACCAATTGTCCACTCCTATAGTTCTGCAAGAAGGGAAAAAGGAAACTGCAAATGTGGTCCTTGCTCTCCAGAAGTTTCAAAGCTGCTTCTAGTTACAAAATCGGCAATGTGAAAATTTTTTTAGTACCATTTACAAAGCAAAATACAGATGAATATAATACAAAATCATTAAGTGATGAGAAAATATTTGGTAAAGGTGCTCTTAGTCAATATTTGTTGTCTCAAGTAAGGAAAAGCTACTTAAACATTCATCAATACCTAACGAGTCACATAATACCCCCAAATGCATGATTTGTATCATTCATCTATTCAATAAATGATTATATACATTGTGTGTGTTAGGTCCTGTATTAGATGCTCTTGGTCCTTCTTCGTTTACTTAGTCTTTTATTTTGGATGCAATCAGTTGTGCAGAATCATTATCCTTGGTTTACGACACTATCATTGATTCATTCAGGGGCCGTAATTGGGTTGTTTCCAGTGTGAGACTATTGTAAACACACATTCATGTCTCTTGTACACATGACTGCATATACATAAGGGAGTGGAATTGCTGAGTCAAATGGTATACAAATGCTCTAATTCATATATAAGATACTGCCAAATTATTTTCTAAAGTAGTTGAACCCATTGATATTCCTACCGACAATGAAAGGGGAAACCAGTTGATTCACATCCACATCAATACCTGGTGTTATTAGACTGCTTAATTTTTTCCAGTCTACTGTGTGTAAAATGGTTTCTCATTGTGGTCTTTGTTTTCTTAAATTTAGGTTGAGCATCTCTTCATATATTTTGTGGTAAACATATGTGTTTTTTCTTTCTCCATTTTTGACTCTGTTAATATCCTTAACACTATAGGTACAGATGTAGATATAGGTAATAGAATAGCAAATACAAGATTCTAGCAAGTCCACAAAATATGGAGGATCACTTAAGAGCTAAAAGTCTCTCATATTCTTTGCTTCTTGGTGGATATGTGAAAGAAAACTTGTACTTTGGCCTAGTAATTAAAAGAAATATTAATTCCCAACTATTATTCACCCTATATTACATTAAGCAAGTTTGCATGAGAATGCCTCAATTTCTCTGCCTCTCCCATATGTCACCTCATTCCCATAGCTCACAGAATTCCAATTGAATCAAAAGAAGAAAATGTGGACAGAAAAGGCCCCTTTTACACAGAATGACTCTGAGTGATCTACATGAGACCAAGAAAACATTACACACCGGAAGGCTCATGAGTTCTTGTCATGATCTGAAGATTTGTTGACAGGCCAGGAACACAGAACCCTCAGCTCACCCTGGAGCCAGCTGCCCCTGATGACCACATTGGGATGACCTGTACTGTGAGACCACAGAAAATCATTTCAAAGAAAAGTAGAATTGGAGTATACATTAGAGTCAGAGGGGCAAGGAATATCTGTTTGGGTTCAGGGAAGAATACCAATTGTTGTTGCACACTTTCACTTTTTCGATTTCCAAATGTGAACAATAGAGAGATAATTGCACAAAAAGTTTTGCTTCACTGGATGTCTCACACTTATTGAAAAGCATGATGAAATACCGGAGTCATTGAATAGGCATAAAGACAAACCAAAAATAATTTAATAAATTAACATAAATATGAAAAAAAGTTTTTAAAAGATGGAAAGAAATATTTACATATTCAAGCTGTATTCAGAATCTCTAAACTATTTAAGATCATGAAAGAAGGAAATGACAAAGCTTCGGAATCCAGAGTTTCCAAAGTAAGCAGGAGAGATGGGGAAGTCTCAACTGCAATGGTCTTCTTTTGCATTCATAGACTGTTGTCTTAGTCTGTTCAGGCTGCTATAACAAAATACCACAGACTGGGTAACTTATAAACCACAGAAATTTATTTCTCACAGTTCTGGAACCTGGGAAGTCCAAGATCAAGGTGTAGCATGGTTGTGTTCTGGTAAAAGCCTGCCTCCTGATTCATAGCCTGTGCCTTCCCATGCTGTCCCCTCGCGGAGGAAGGCCTAGGGGTCTCTCTGGAGCCACTTTCATAAGGCACTAATCCCATTCATGAGGGCTCCACCCTCACGGTTTAAGCAACTCTCAAAGGCCCCACCTACTAATACAATAATATTGGGCATTAGGATTTCAACAAAGGAATATGGGGGCACACAAACATTCAGACCATAGCAACTATATTTCCTGTATATATTCTTCCTCAGCCTTCCAGTGTATTCGGAATAGGCAGCTATTTAAATTTGCATTTTTACGAGGGGACAAATTGAATCAGAGAGAAATAAGGCCACTTTGCAAATGTCACAGGGGATTAGCCCGATAAACAGACCTAGAAGTCACATCTCCTTAAACCCTGCAATTGGACAAACCTCTTTCTGCTCTTCTCATGCTAAATGGGTTGAAAAAAAAAAAAAAAGTACAATTGCAATATTACATCAATTCAAATCTTCTTTTTAAAAAAGAGGTTTGAAAGGGCCATGTGATCAGCTAATTTAATCCTGTGTGTATATAAGGAATCTGTGAAAAACTTATGAAATTGGTTACCAGCCAGCTCAACTCTTTTTTGTGTGTCCTTATAAAAATTCCCAGATGTCACAATTGTCATACCTACTTGTTAAATTGGAGAAATTCTTATACCACAGTAAGCAGATGCTAGAATGGATGGAAAGTTTCTTTTTGGGCTGAGAAAAAGAAATTTCCAATTAAGAAATGCCTGGACACTATTGTATCTCCCTTCTAGTTGACTGAACTATGAGATTTCCTTATGTTGTAGTTTAGCATTAAAAAAAAAAAAAACAACTTTCTATTTCCTTCAATATTCTTTATTTCTTTACATATCATAAGCATTAACTTAAAATCTGCTCATTTTTATGTCCTTATAAAATTGCTATGGTGCTTTCAAAACAATGGAAAATTGATGAAATATTTATATTTAACACCTTTATCCTTATCCACCTTGTGTCATTTGCCTCATTTTCTCTCCATTCACTTACAACTTTATTACATGTCTAACACTGGTTCCTTCAGTATGTTATCCCCTACCTACCCAAAAAGAAGCATTACAAAATTCAAAGTAAAATAGCTCCTTTGTAATACTTAATCATGTAGTAATATTGTTGTAATAGTGTATTGACTTCTTAATGTGGGTAATAATGGTCTTTTACATTTAGAGAATGAATAAACTAAGATCTTTGATGTCTAAAAAAAATAAAGAAAGAAATAAAAAAATAAAATAGCTCCTTTGTGCAGGTATGGAAGCAGATGTCAGCTTTTCTACCAACTATCATCCCACCCCCAGTGCAATCTCCAGCCATTACCTTCCTTAGTATCTTTCTGGGAATTCACTCCTGAACCATCCACCTGGCAGCTGCTTCTCTGACAGGTTCTCTCGCCATGCCCTGATTCTTCTTGCCAGCCCTTTCCATGCTTCACTGCTGCCACCATCCCGAGCTCTTTACTCCCCCAAATTACCACCAACCCGAGGACACACAGAGCAGCCTTCAGAGAAGTCTGTGGCACTAGACGGAGATGTGCAGCAGCTCACAGTGTAACAGGTGTCCTGAGATAAAATATCAGTTCTGGTCTTTAAATGTCCTCAGCCGTGTAAATGCACTTAGTCTTCAGCACAGTTTTAGTTTCACAGCAAAACTTGAGCAGAAAGTATACAGAGTCCTCGTATACCTCCTGCTCCCACACACGCACAACCTCTCTCTCTATAAACATCCAGCACCACAGAGGTGTGTTTGTTAAAATCCGTGAACCTACACTGACATGCCATTATTTACCCAAAACCCGTAGTTTACGTGAGGGCTCACTCTTGGTGTTGTGCATTCTATGGGTTTTGGCAAATGTGTAATGACGTGTATCCACCATTGTAGTATCACACAGAATAGTTTCACTTCCCTAAAAATCCTCTGTACTCTGCCTGTTATTCATGCCTCCCTCCCCCTAACCCTTGGCAATCACTGATCTTTCTATGTTCTCCATAGTTTTATCTTCTCCAGAATGTTATATCGTTGGAATCATACAATATGTAGTCTTTTCAGATTGGCTTCCTTCACTTAGTAATATGCATTTAAGGTTCCTCCATGTCTCTTCCTGGCTTAATGGCTCAGTTCTTTTTAGTGCTGAGGAATATGCCATTGTCTGGATTCACCACAGTTTATTTATCCATTCCCCCTCTGCAGGGCATCTTGGTTGCTTCCAGGCCATTATGAATAAAGCTCTTATAAACATCCCCGTACAGGCTTTTGTGTGGACATGTTTTAGTTCATTAAGGTAAATACCGAGAAGCACAATTGCTAGATCATATGGCAAGAGTGTTTAGTTTTATAAAAATCTGTCAAACTGTCCTCCAAAGTGGCTGTACCATTTTGCATCCCACCAGCAACAAATGGGAGTTCCTGTTGCTTCATATCCTCCCCAGGATTTTGTGTCATCAGTGTTTTGGGCTTTGGCCATTCTGATAGGTATATAGCGGTATCTCGTTGTTTTAATTAGCAATTCTCTGATGACATATGATGTGGAGCATTTTTTCATTTGCTTATTTGCCATC
Source organism: Diceros bicornis minor (assembly GCF_020826845.1). Lineage (NCBI taxonomy): Eukaryota > Metazoa > Chordata > Mammalia > Perissodactyla > Rhinocerotidae > Diceros > Diceros bicornis. Next base: position 61,258,619 of record NC_080749.1, on the reverse strand, counting down.
TGTATATCTTCTTTGGTGAGATGTCTGTTCAGATCTTTGGCCCATTTTTCAATTGGGTTGTTTGTTTTCTTCTTGTTAAGTTTTAAGAGTTCTTTGTATATTTTGGCTAATAGTCCTTTATTAGCTATATCTTTTGCAAATATTTTCTTCCAGTCTGTGGTTTGTCTTCTCATTCTCTTGACATTATCTTTCGCAGAAGAGATGTTTTTAATTTTAATGAAGCCCAATTTATCAATTATTTATTTCATGGATGGTGCCTTTGGTGTTGTATCTAAAAAGTCATTGCCACACCCAAGGTCATTTAGATTTTCTCCAATGTTATCTTCTAGGAATTTTATAGTTTTGCATTTTACATTTAGATCTAGGATCCATTTTGAAATAATTGTTGTGAGGGGCGTAAGGGCTGTGTCTAGATTCATTTTTTTGCACATGGATGTCCAGTTGTTCTAGCACTTTCCATCATTTTTTTAATGACAGAATTTCCAGCTTCCTTGCACTCCCAAAATTCCCGCTTATTTTTTTTTTTTTTTTTTTTAGTGAGGAAGATTGGCCCTGAACTAACACCTGTTACCAATCTTCCTCTTTTTGGTTGAGGAAGAGTGGCTCTGAGCTAACATCTGTGCCCATTTTCCTCCATTTTGTATGTGGGACGCCACCACAGCATGGCTTGATGAATGGCGTAGGTTGGGGCCTGAGATCCAAACCTGGGCCGCCAAAGCGGAGTGTGCTAAACTTAACCACTATGCCACCGGCCGGGCCACTTCTGTTTATTTTTTATTGTGAAATAGTTTTCCAATTCTTCATCTCCCCAGTTTTCCCAGAGGGCCTCATTTTAATAACCAAACTCACTGATTAATGTGTATCTAAGTAAGCAAGATGCTCCCTTACATCTAATGAATGTCCTCCATTAGAAGGTGTTAGGGAGCATCTGGGTGGGAGGGAGTGGTCATTGACTTTACCATAACTTTATTCCAACTGTAGATAAAGCAGACCCAATACCATCATATTAAAAAACGTAAAATTATTGTGCTGGACATCTTTCTAATTTTCATCTTGTGCTTTTTCTTATCTTTCTATTCTTTTTCAATGTTGTGTGAAAGAAAACCACAAAAAGCCTTGATAACTAAATCCTGGTTGAAGAATTTAAGAGACGAGATGACTTACTGTGTTATGATCTCTACGTTTTACACTTAAGTACTTGTTTGCCAATATTTAATAAACCCTCTTAATTATCAAATTTCAAATGTTTACTCTTCTATCCTGAGTCTGGCACTTTGTTTCATCCTGCTTTCTAAGATGTATTTTATTTTATTTATTTTTTTGGTGAGGAAGATTGGCCCTGAGCTAACATCTGTTGCCAATCTTCCTCTTTTTGCCTGAGGAAGATGGGCCCTGAGCTAACATCCATGCCCATCTTCCTCTATTTTATATATGGGATGCCTCCACAGCATGGCTTGATGAGCCGTGTGTATGTTCACACCAGGGATCCGAACACACAAACCCCCGGCCGCTGAAGCCAGCACGTGAACTTAACCACTATGCCGCCAGGCCAGCCCCAGTCTAAGATGTATCTTAACTAAGTCCACACATTGTAGAAAACAGTTTAATAAGTGAATAAAGGACCTTCTTCTCACCTGCTTTCCAACTTGAAGGGAGGATTTTAAAGAACAATTACTACGTTTCTTATACCAAGTAAGAAAAGATTTGAGGGGCCAATTATTGAGATTTATTGGCAAGGTATAATAGGAAAGTTTCTTAAGAAAGTATGTATCCTTCCTATCCTTGATGAAGACATGAAATATATGAGGAAAGATAAAGCAGTAAGAGGGGCCGGCCTGGTGGCGCAAGCGGTTAAGTGCACGCGCTCCACTGCGGCGGCCCGGGGTTTGCTGGTTCGGATCCTGGGTGCACACTGGGGTTTGCCGGTTCGGATCCTGGGTGCGCACAGATGCACTGCTTGGCAAGCCATGCTGTGGCGGCGTCCCATATAAAGTAGAGAAAGATGGGCATGGATGTTAACCCAGGGCCAGTCTTCCTCAGCAAAAAAAGAGAAGGATTGGCAGATGTTAGCACAGGGCTGATCTTCCTCACAAAAACAGATAAAGCAGTTAAGAGATAATAATACTAAATGGCTACCACAATATAAGGGAACCCTCAGAAATGCAAAGAGAGCATTTAAAAAAAGTGGCTGTATCATTAAAGAGTTGAGGATTATACAATGATACCCTTTTTCTTGGCATTCCAACTGCATCAAGGCCCATTAATTTTGGGTAAATGAAGTTCCACTAATGTTCTTTATAGTCTTTAGCTTTGAGCTTCTATAAAAAATATGCCTTAATTGATTTTGAAGATTTAGGAATATTTCACAGACACTAACATCTAATGAAATAGGAATAATCATTATTATGCATTTTTGTTTCAGCATCACTTGTACAGGCCTTAGAAATATCAGGTAAGTATTTATACCTATTTATAAAGACATTCCTCATATCCTAGGGTTAATTTGGAGTTTTTCTGCCTTCTATGAAAGCAGGTAAACAGAAACAGAGAAATTAAATAAATTTTTATAGCTAAGAAAAGCCTGAAAATACAAAGGCAATCATTCTAAACTATCTTCCCTAAAAACTGTCTCCTTTCTACCAAGCTTCTTAAAACAAAACGATTTTCCAATTAAAAAAAAAAGACAACTGTCTAAAATTCAATGACGATGACAACACATTATTTTCCTCTAACTATGTAAGCAATAAATTGCTAAGGCTCTATAAGACAGGCTCTAAATTAAGATTTATACCAAAATAAAAGACTAAAAAAATAAAACTTGAACCTCGTTACAGAATTAGGCTTTATATATTTACTTCCTTTTCACTTTAAGTTCTGTTTAATTTTATATGTAGTTTGTAGATTTTTCTGCTATTTTTCAGTAATGCCTTTGTTTTCCCTAATAAAAGACATAATGATCCCACTAATTCTTTCTAAATTAAAGTTTTACAGTAAAACTGCCATTACCTCTTTATGTTCATTGCTTTTCTTCAGAAAACAAGTTTGAAAGTTAAATACCTCCATTACAAGCCAACAAAATAAGATCCCTTCGTAAACTTGTGCCTAATGCTGCATTTGGGGCCTCTTTTGCAAATATGTGATTACATTTTCATGCAATCAAAGCTATAACAATTTCTCCTCCAAGTTACTCTGTATCCCCACAACCAAGTGGACTTCAGTGCATAAAAACAAAAGTTTACTGAGGTTTGAGGAGATTGTCCAGTTCAGAACCTCAGCTGCTTCAATTTGAACTGAGTGCCTTTTCATTTTTCACCCACTGCAAACAAAGAGCTCCTGGCTTTTTTTGTAGCAACAATGAGAAACAATTAAAGACTGGTGAGTAGGTTTTCAAGTCATTAGCCCAGCTGAGGAATTGGCCATTGCCAGCTGGACTGATGGAATATTATGAGTCTTCAAAGGAAGCCCATAAGAACCATATGGAATGACATACCAACACTTTTAATGTGCCCATCAGAAACTCCCACAGCTGATGGTGTTCACACAGCTGTAGGTTATTAGGAAGGAGCCTTAAATGAACAAGGGAGCCCTCTTTAGGGTCATTCACTATCATAATAATGTTAACTAAAACCTGCTGGTGGTGAAGCAACTTAGTGGAGAAGAGCAATATATCACTGTTTTTTGACAGCTGACATAAGCCATAGGGAGTTCTATCTTTTCTTTTGTGTGTTTTTAGAAATTAATTTTAAGTCTGAGTTTTATAGTGATCTCCTGGGGCTAAAAAATGTGGCTTTTTACTTGACTTGCATAGCTCTTAAAATTCCAAAACATGCCTTTATTAAACAGAATTTCATTTGAATTATATACAAAAAAAATAGTCAAAAAACAAACAAAAAAACAACCAGGAGAGTCTCTAAAAAATTTCTTGAATACCTCAAGTGAAGAATCAAATAAATTTGTAACTTACAACCAACACGAAAGTTTTGGAATACCATCCTGAGTTGCCAAAGCTCCATTTGAACTGAAAATATAGGGGTAGGTGTATTTCTCTGCAAATTATTTCTTTAATGTTATTGATAACAGGTTAAAAATACATTACTTATTAATAAAACTCAACCATTAAGTAAAAAGTAGCTTTAAGATAAACTCGACCCATAACTGTCATTCTACAATGGAGAAGCCAGATTCTTTTCCCATTTGAATTTCAAGTATGTCAATATTCAGAAAAATGTTATGATAAAATAAGGATCACGTATCATAGTCTAAAAATAATCTATGACTCCCTCTATTGTTCCTTCAACAAACACTTAGTAAGCACCTGTTATGTGTAGGAGCCTGAGATCTCCGTGATTAATAACTGCGGCTCATTTAAGAGCTTCTGTTTCTGGACATGGCTAAAAGAAATGAAGTCCAGTGTTAAGCCAAATGTACTGGCTTCTGCATCAAGCCAATAAGGGAATGCTAAAGAATCACTCATAGCTCATTAGAAGATAATGATCAGATTTTTCTCATATGTGTAGATGCTTTATTTAATGAGGTTAATACTGTTCAATCAAAAAAAGCACTTAATCAAAAAGCACAATAAGAAACCTATTAAATAGAAGAAAATTTTCAAGTTTTCCTTTTCAATTGTAGTGCTTCTCTGTAAATGAATGGCACTTGAATCAGGACTAATCCTAGTAGAAAAGTTACTTTGATGCAATACTCTTCTCTCTCTCTCCTGCACACTGTTGTCATTCTTCATCCACTGACAATAGAGTGAGGTGTTCACCCAGACGAGGAGTTGGGAGTTCGGGGCAGGTTTAGCTGTTGACAATCTGATGAGCAAATGTCTGAGAAGGACATTCTGCTGCTGATTGTTGGAGAGTGACTCCCCACCCACAGAATATTCCATTGATTCCCCTCTTTCACTTGATTTTTAAGTTTTTCCGTTTTCAAATTTCTGGCCTGTTTTGTATTGTTTTATGAGATGGTCAGTCAGGGGCGGCCACAAGAGGAGACAGAGGAGAGACTCAGGAGAACAAAGTTTATTATACTCACGGGTCCTAGAGACAGGAGGTACGGCAGGGCACACCATGCAGGGCCAAGTGGAAAACCACCAGGGTGGTCATGAGACCCATCTCATGATGGGCCTGGCTCAGAAGAGCCAGGGCACAGCTTAGGCATCCATCTTTATTGGGGTTTCTGTGGGAAACAAGCCAGGCAGGTAAAGAGTTTAGGACTGGCTATTTTGAATAATCTCAGCAGGCTCTGGGCCGTGGGGATAGTTCTCCAGTTGCCTGGTACCTGGCCGTGGGATGATTAAGGCAGAGGACTATTGCTCCCTGGGTGGATGAGCCAGGTAGAGCAGGTGTGGCTCTAGATTGGTGGGTTTGCGTATCAAAGGCATGCTCTGGCTGGGCCCTTTGCTATCTCTAAAAATTGGCTAACCCTAGAAGGGGCAGTTTCTCCCCAGCCAGAAAGACTTTAGGATACAAAAAATAAAATATACAAAAAATAAAAATATAAATACAACACTTGGCCTTAAAATGAACCCAACTAAATAAGTTAGACAAAAGGAGGAAACATATTAATTTATCTTTATACAAAAGTAGTAGTAAATGATGGCCATTTATACAACACATTATGCTTTTCAGGGTGCTTTAAGAAGACTGATGTTGATTTGTACCCCATCACAGACTTTTTTTTTTAAGCAGCAATTTGTGTGATCATAAATCAGCAGAAAAGCCAAATAAGAACTTGGAAGTTTCATAATCTCAGCTTCACTGCTCTCTCACTTTTGAGCTGTTTCAAAAACCCCATTTTTCTTTCCTTCTGCTTATACTGAGCAAAGGCTTGAATATGTAATATTTGTCTCTATCTAAAGGAAAGCACAATGTGACAAGCAATTCTTTTGACACATACATGTTTAGCACAGAGTCTTCTCTGGCTGAGATCCAGGCCATCGTGGAGAACTCAGAGCAAGGAAATTTTGAGGCCCACTTTGGCGAGGCTCCACGCACTTGGTCTTGCTCTGTGTTGATGCCTAAATGTGTGAATGACTGCTCAAGGCTAAATGGAAAGTGACTAGCTATAAATTTCCACATATCAAAGGATGTGAAGACCCATAAGAAACAGACTACATCCACTATTTCCGAAGTGGTAAAAAGCCTTGGGAGATGTTGCGTTCTCTATGTTGCATGGCTAGGTGGCCACATATCCATTGGCCTGATTCCCTGCAGGTTTACACCTGTCCCAGGGTATTCTGAAGAAGCACTCCCTTTTGTTTTCACAAGTGTCCTAACAGTTTGAGCTCAGATTCTAGCTCAACTGGTTTCCAGGAGAGTTAGGGCAAGTGCCTTGACCTCTGTCACAGTTTTATCATGTGTAAATGGTAGTAGCAGTGCCTACCTCGTAGGGTGGTTGTGAGAACTATATGTATTAATGCCTATGAGGTGCTTAGAATACTGCCCAGTTAGTAGCAAATATTCAATAAGACTTAGCCATGATTTTATGTCATGACATTTATTTCATGACTCAGAAGGTATTATGTAGTGGTCTCTTACAATTTAGAGTCACCATTAGTTATCTGCCTATAAATAAATATATGAAATAGATATCAAGACATACCTTCTCTAGAGAGAATACACAGTCTCATTAGGTATAATGTATAACTTTTTGGCCTGGGGTAAATTGAAAAGTATCAGTTGATTCTTTAAATTGGAGTTTTGCACATAATAAATGCAGAACACACTATTTATTCAACACTTAGATGCAATTTTTCTTCTAGCAATTCTCAATTCAGAAAATAACTTGTAATCAAAATGTATAAAAATTTGGGGGCTGGCCCGGTGGTGTAGTGGTTAAGTTCGTGCACTCTGCTTCAGTGGCCCGGGGTTCACAGGTTTGAATCCTGGGTGCAGACCAATGCACTGCTCGTCAAGCCATACTGTGGTGGTGTCCCACATACAAAATAGAGGAAGATGGGCACGGATGTTAGCTCAGAGCTAATCTTCCTAGAGGAAGATTGACAACAGGTGTTAGCTCAGGGCCAATCTTCCTCACCAAAAAAAAAAAAAATTGGTCTCCTGTTCCACAAATAATTTGTTTTTGGAATCATGAAAATAATATGTGGAACTATATATACACATACACACACACATATATATATATTTTGCTGTTGTTAGTGTTGTGGAATAGATTCTGACTCCTAGCAACCCTGTGCACAGCAGAACAGAACTCTGCCTGGCTTCTTTGCACCATCCCCTCACCTTCTACATACATCAGACAATGCTCTGATGCTATTCATGGGGTTTTCATGGCCAGTGTTTTTGGAAGTGAGTGGTCAGGTCGTTCTTCCTAGTCTGTCTTAGTCTGGAAGCTCCACTGAAACCTGTCCACCATGGGTGACCCTGCTGGTATTTGAAATACTGGTGGCAGAGCTTTCAGCATCACAGTAACACAGCCACCACAGTATGACAACTGACAGGTGGGTAGGGTGGTTCCCTGACTGGGAAATGAACCTGGGGTGCTGTGGTGAGAGCACTGAATCTTAACCACTAGACCACCAGGGCTAGCTATATATATATATATATATATAGTCAAATACCACCTTTTCACATGTGTGTATGTTTGTGTATAAAGTGGCTTAATTCATAAAGATATTCATACATTTGATCATATTAAAAGACATTTAAAAGAAAATGACAAGACCAGGCACAAAACGGGAGAAGATACTTGCAACACATATAACTGAAGGTGATAGTATCAAGAATATAGAAAAAGTCATATAGATCAATAAGAAAAAAACAATAGAAAAATGTAGAAAAGACAGGAATAAGTATTTCATACAAAAGAAACACTTTGGGGGGCCAGCCCCATGGCCTAGTGGTTAAGTTCAGCATGCTTTGCTTCTGGGGCTGGGTTTGGTTTCCAGGCACAGACCTACACCACTCGTGGGCAGCCATGCTGTGGCAGTGATCCACATAAAAACAGAGGAAGACTGGCACAGATGTTAGCTCAGGGCGAATCTTCCTCAAGCAAAAAGAGGAAGATGTTAGCTCAGGGTAAATCTTCTGCAGCAAGAACAGAAAAAAAAAGAAATACATTTGGTCAATAAATAGATGAAGTTGATCGATCTCATGGAAAATCTTGACAATGCATATTAGATCACAATGCAATATCATTTTTCAAAATTTATGGGAAAAATGAAGAAGCCTGACAATACCAAGTGTTAGAGAGCTCAACTGTCTCACCGGTTTTATGAAAATAATCTGTAAAGTTGTAAAATCTTGTAGGTTTGAACATTCATATATTCTATGGCCAGCAGTGGCCTTCCAAGGTACATATGCAAGGTAAATATTTGTACGTGTGCACCAGGGACTGACATAAGAGAGCTCCTAGACCACAGTCCAAAATAGCAAGGGCTTTGAAAATTCCAAATGCCCACTCACAGGAAAATGGATAAATCATGGCATATGTTCACCATGTATTATAAAACAGTAAAAAATGAATTACAGATACAATGACATGGATGAATCTTGGTAACAATGTTGAATGAAAAGAAGCAAAACTAAACAAAACCAAACAATGTATTCTGTAGATATATGCATATCTTTTGTTTGCATATATGTGATAAAACTATTTTTAAAAGGAATAATAAATACAAAATATGGGATATTGTTTACCTCTGAAGGGAGAGGAGAAGGTTGGAAAAGAGTGTATAGATAAATTTAAGACAAATGTAATATTCTAGTTCTTGGGTTAGGTTGTAGGCTCATGGGCATCTTTATATTATTAAAACAAATAAATAAAAGAGGGCCATGCTTATTCAAATGATGATAGTGGGTCCCGAACCAAGAATTATTATCAGTCCAGTTCCAGGCATCTGGGGTCCAGAAAAGATGGTAGCTCCTTTTAAAAGATTAGTGGTGGGTGGATTATTTGCTTTTGCAGACTTTCCTTGTTGTACTTGGTATCTTATGAGAGTCACTCTGCATGTCATCACTTTGTCTTTGTCAGTAAACGTCAAAAGATAAAATTTTACAGAATAGAAGAGTTTCACATTTTACAAAATCTGCTATGGTAACTGCGGCTTAGTAGCCAACGGACGCCCTTGCTGACGCCTTCAAAGACTCACCAAGTGTTTGGGGAACTCAATGAGATAGCAGAAATAGCAAACAGATTTATCTAAAAAACAAAAAAAAACTAGAGAAGCCTACATGCTTTCTTTTTCTTTTTGCCAATCACCTTTATTTTGCAGATCATGAGGTGCTGCACACTCCATGTGCTCCGTGTTCCCAATGATGAGTATTAATCAGGGAGAGTAGAATAAAGTCCAACATCAAATTTTAAAATATGATGTGTGTTTCCATTTGTAGGTACAATTGGAAAGAAAATGTATGGCACAAAATGGTTTTAAAAAAGACTCAAGAAGAAAGACTTTGAAATTCATTAATCTTCTAATTATTACTACCTACATTTAGATTTAAATGTTATAGAAAAGCACAGCTTTAGGTATATTATGCTTTGAACTTAGTGATTTTAGCTTAAAATTAAAATTCGCTATTGTGATCAACCAAATTCTTGGCAACTGAACAAAGAATATATACTTTAAAGGTGTAGAAAATGTCAATAAAATATAATGGGTGATCAATACATAGAATACAAAAACAAAAACCCATAATTTTGAGCCAACCTAACAAAAACCATTCATAAATATGTAGCTAATTATTCACTCTACATAGCATGGTCTTGACTAATTCCAGAAATGAAAAGGCAGACATGTTCTCTTCCCAGAACTTTAAGAAGACTAGGACAACAGACTAGGCACTGGGCCATAATCTCACAATTGTTGATGTGAAGAAGTTCAGCTGAGGAGCACATGTGCATGCTTCCTCACATGGCTGCTCCTGGACCCATGTTTCAACACTCATCTGTTCTCAGCCAGAGTGCTTTCTAATTCAAGAGGAGCTGGGAGTGGGGTAGAATGAGTAGGAAAGGGGGTAAAGACCTATATGTCATTCCTTCACTCATGCAATAAATAATTAATCTGTATCTTCTACATGCCCTGTACTGTGCTAGACGCTAGAAGGTCATGCTGAGCGAAAAGGCAAGCCCCCTGCCCTCATGCAGCTTCCAGTCCTGTGGGGGACGCAGCCAAGTGAATGGAGAACTAGACTGTAGAGTGGTGTGTGCTGTAAGAGGAGAGGCACCGAGTACTATAACACTTTCAGCAATCTGAACTTTAAGAACCCATGAACACCTTCCTAAATCAAAGTGTTCTTGCAGAAGAGTAAGCCAATGTCTGCACGTGACGATCACCTAGGATCTTTTTAAAATTGCAAAGCACAGGCCACACTCCAGATCAACTTAAATGACAATCTCTGGGGTTGGGACACAGGCACTGGTAGTTTTTTAAACTCCTCAGGTGATACCAATGTGTAGACAAGTTTGGGGACCACTGGTCTAGAAACAGGAAGATAAACAAAGGGGAGTTGAAACTGCTTTCTGTATAACGAACCTGGTGTCATTTTCAGGCTACCAACTCAGATGTGCAAAAAAAAATAAAGTCTTTATTTTTCCAAAAATTACTGTAATTTCTCTTTTAAGCCCCCAGTTCCACAAAGTGGCTGACATTTCTGTCAGTCAATCCATGGTTTCTCTCACTTCCTCCCTCTGTTCTTTCTTCATTGGAGCTGGGGGTGGGGAGTTATAAAGTACCAAAGGAAGAGAGAAGGGTTAGCAAAGAGGAGCATCCATTGAATCCCCAGCTAAAATCCATCCACGTTGGCTCCACTAGTCCCCTCAGTTTCTGGAGTTCCTAGCACAAGCTGCCGCATCCCATCCACAGGGGCTCTCAGGTCCCCAGGCTCACTGCTCACAGCCTCACTGCTCCCGGCCGCAAGGGCAGACACTCTGCTCCGCCTCACATCACACTGAAGTTCAAGGGGAAGGGGTAGCCTTTAAAAACAGTGGAGAAAGGAATTATTGAGAATGAAAAACATTTTAATAATATATCAAAATAAATCATGAGACTTATTTCTCCTTATCATTCACTAATTATGCAAAGGAATTTTTATATTTGTTAAAATTTGCTTGGCTTATATCATCTTCAACCCTCTGCTTCTTTCCTGAAATCTTTTCAAGCCACTTGTCCATTTTGTGAGGCTTAATTTTTTTTATTAAAAATATAATCCATACACCTACTTAACTGAATACATAAAACTGTAATACTGGGCAATATATTAAAAGCTAACAAGCTAGGAAGATGGCCCTGTCAGCCTCTCCACTTCAGAGACTTCCTAGTATTCACTCAGGAAACCCCCTGGACCACACGTGACTCAGGACTGACAGATAGGCGCCACTGTCAAATTTTTCATAAATACAAGTTAAACCTATTTAAAGGTGAATACTGGCCAGGATCCGTCTTGCAATATTTCTTCAGTTCCTATTTGAATCTCTATCTTGCATACTTATCTCAGAATGTTTCTGGCATTGGCAAATAGTCAACTATTGAGTTGAGAGCCTATATTTATGATTGGTGACATCATTGTTGCTTTATGATTTTGATTTTTTTCTTGATTCCTTGAAAAACTAAATACCTCAGAATATACATATTTAGGTCCTATTATATCTCTAGATCACTTTCCATTGAAAGATGCAACAATTTACTGGAATATTTGGGAACCATTTTTGTTAGGTTAGGAAACATTTAACTAAACAAAATAGCAGTTCTGCAAAAGTTTTCATAAAGTATGTTTAACACTAAGTAAACAGTATTTGCAAATTTGGAGAAATATTGGAAGGAAACAAGAAATCAAATTAATGATTATGTGTTAGGTGGTTAGGAAACGGGTATTTTTCTTTTAGATTTCCTTGAATCTGTCAATGATTATTATAACACTGAATATTTTTCATAGTCCCTTGATGTTGATTATGCGTGACATAAACAGAACTACAACTCTGCTTAAACTAAAATATAGTTTAAGGCATTTCCTGTCTTGGGTAAAGTTTCTTCAACTATTAATTAAAACACCCAACCTGGTTAGTTGGTAGCACAAGATTTAGGATACTTCTAAGCATCAGTATTATAATGGAGTACTGCTTTCTACAAAGGTTTTTCTACATCTGAAAGTTGAGAGTCTAACTATTGTGGCAGGTTTATTTTCAAATTGCAATTTGGTGGTAAAGGTATGTCAAAGCATTTATCATTCATCAATCAGAATGTGCTCAGGTTGAGTGCTCTTAAATATGCACGGCTAAGTTCACAGTGTGCTCTGTGGTCATTTATTTGCTATGTGGCAGCCTGCCTGATGACCTGTTATCTGATCAGTAGAAGTAGTTCAGAACTCCATGTGGTGTAGCAGAGAAAGTTCAGCTTCAGAACACTGACTAAGAAGATTGAGTGAAACTACATGGTGACTGAAAGAGGAATTAAAAGAGCTCTAAATGAGACCAAGAATGAGCAAATCTGTCTTTTTATTGAGAAAGGAATAGGAGCATCATCCTGGCTAGGATCAACTTTCCATATACCAGATGATCTTCCTCCTTAATGATGCTCTTCCTCCTTAAAGTAAGCAGACTCCATGTCACACTCCATGCCACAAAAGTGAGTTCTTACAGGCAGGGTAGAAATGGTATCCAGACTATGGGAGGACGAAGAGGATTGGATGGACCTACTTTCTTTTTTTTTTTTTTTATAATTTTACTTATTTATTTTTCCCCCCAAAGCCCCAGTGAATAGTTGTATGTCATAACTGCACATCCTTCTAGTTGCTGTATGTGAGGACGCGGCCTCAGCATGGCCGGAGAAGCGGTGCGTCGGTGTGTACCTGGGATCCGAAACCAGGCCGCCAGTAGGGGAGCGCACGCACTTAACCGCTAAGCCACGGGGCCGGCCCTGGACCTGCTTTCTTTAGCTAAGAAGCAGATGGGCTGCCATTTCTAAATTGAAACAAAAATACCCAAATACAGAGACTCTTCTTCTCATCTCTTGGCAAATTCAAAATCAGATTTATTGAGCTTCAGCTATACTTAGGTGCTATTTGCAAAGACTGTGGGCTTCCAGAGATGGTCTTACCTCATGTATGTTATAGTCAAGTCGGAGCATGTAAGTATAAATAGCTCAAGTGCAAGGCAGAGATAAGGAATGGACCACAAAAGAGATGACTCGAAGTTTGTGAGAAAGTAATACACCTGACTGAGAAGATCAGGAGGAGCTTTACGGAGGACATAGAATTTGACCTAGACTGCAACGATAAGTAAGATTTCAATAGACTGGCTGTAAAGAAGGCTTTCCTGGGGGTAAGAACTATAAGAACAAAGGCAGAGAGGCAAGACCATGGAGGTCATGACAGGAGAAAGGTGGGGCATGGAACATAAAGTCTATGTAACAGAGTGAGAGAAACGTACTGCAATACAGAGGGAGTACAGTTTCAGACCGTAAGCTAAATTTAACCACCTTATGATTTGTTTGTCCTGGTCAGTATTTTGTTTTCTTTTCTAACTACGGAGAGAGAGAGAGAGAGAAAGTTAGTTTTATTTGAATTTTATTCAATAAAATTCAAATACTAGCTACCTGTAGTCAAATATTGGGAGACTACACATAGAAATCTAACTGTTTGGGGCCTAGTGGTTAAGTTCGGTGCAATCCACTTCGGCAGCCTGGGTTCTGTTCCCAGGCATAGACCTACACCACTCATGGGTGGCCATGCTGTGGCGGTGACCCACATACAAAATAGAGGAAGATTGGCACAGATGTTAGCTCAAGGCAAATCGTCCTCAAGCAAAAAGAGGAAGATTGGCAACAGATGTTAGGTCAGAGCCAAACTTCCTCAGCAAAAAAAAAAAAAAAGTTTGGCTTCTCCTGAAAAATCTTAAGTCTAAAGTTCTGGGCCTGCATTCCCGCATATCAGTAACCAGTGGAGATGAGCAGAAGTGGACCTCTGCACAGGGCACAAACTCTGTTGACGGCCACAGTTCCTAGCACTTCCTAATGCCTCTGCAAATGTCAGTTGCCATTTATTGTTATGACTAGGCTGGCTTTTTATTATTATTGTTGCTCTTGTTGTGGTTTTGTAGTAAAGATAAAAGGTTTTCTTAAACCTTGCTTTAGATATTTCTTAGGTATCGGATGCCTGTAGATATTTGAGTTTTTTGACCTCCACCATAAAGGAAGATCAGAAGACAGTGACCATCAGCCCTAAGCCTTTGTTCTTCATTTGGCAGCAAATGACAAAGCTTTGAAATGTGGCTGATTGGAAGTGTGCTATAAGAAGCTTAATCTAGAAAAGAAAAATAAAATTAATTGCACGGGGAATATAGAGGTGGAAAAAACAATTAGATAGCCAATTCATCATTCAAGTAAGAGATAAACAGGGTTGGAGTTCGTTGGCATAAGTGGCAATGGAAAGAAAAAGACACATGTCAGAGGTACTACAGAGATAGAATCAGGCAAGTTATTTAATTGGAAGAAGAGATGGAGAAAGAGACAAGCAATTGAAAATGACACTGAGATCTCAGACCAGGGTAGAAAGGTGGTTCCACTAGTAGAAATAGAAGTGAGTGAAGCCTGGAGTTGTTGCTGATTTTCCCACAAAAGATTATCACCTGCTTTGGGGCATGCTGAGTTTGCGCTGCCGGCTAAACATGCTGGTGGAGAAATACATCTAGAGGGGGAGCCATTCCTAAAAGTCAATTGACCACCGCCATTAAAAGCATGGGCTTTGGAATCAAATAGAGCTCAGATTCCTCATCTACAATATGAAGATAATATCGGATCCTACTTTCCTGGAGAAGTCTAACTGAGGAAATGTGTAATGCACAGTGACTGCTTAATAAAAGCTATTTTGTATTTGAGTTGAGAATTGGCTACATGTAAATGCTCATGGAAGCCATGAGAATGGGAAAAATAACTAAAGAGTGTGGAAAGAAAACAAGCGATATGAATGCTGCTCAAAAACAATGAGAAATACAGTGATAACTAAGCCAATCTTTTGGTGATTCTGGATTCAACACAGTCACTGAATGCAGAGTTATGGACCAAAAGGCCCAGGGACACAATATGTCCGCTCTTAAACACCCAGGTGGCCTCTCCCTTTTGGCATGTTGATTGTTTAGCTCTGTTTCTAGGTAGATGACTGGTACACTTATCTCCAGTAATGTCTACTGATCTCAGGATCTATCACTTGATAGAGAAGACTGGTGAGTCAGGTAAGTCTTGATGCCTGGATGAATGGATGGATGGATGGATGGATGGATGGATGGATGAGTGGATGGATGGATGGATGGTTGGATGGATGGATGGATGGATGGATGGATGGATGGATGGATGGATGGATGGATGGTTGGATGGATGGATGGATGGATGGATGGATGGATGGATGGATGGATGGATGGTTGGATGGATGGATGGATGGATGGATGGATGGATGGATGGATGGATGGATGGATGGATGGTTGGATGGATGGATGGATGGATGGATGGATGGATGGATGGATAGATAGATAGATAGATAGGTAGATAAAGAGAGATGATGTATTGTGTAGTACTGCCTGAAATTAAAAGGATTCTGTCAAAAGATCTTATACTAGGTTCATTAATTTAGAGATGCAGCAGACTCCCAGCATAATAAATTTAACATTTGTACTTTCAACTTCTTGCAAAAGTCGATGATATGCAGACAAAAGAGAAAATTGGCTAGTGAGTAAGCCTAGCTAAGTATCAGCATTTATATCTCAACGTGTCTCTCTTGTAAAAAAAAAATTATCCATTTCCAACTCTCTTCCCCAAATATTTAACCTGAGAGCTGGAAATAAAAGAAGCCAATGAGAGCACTGATTCGTTGTTAAGATTGGAACGTTCAATTCAGCAGTGACTTAGTGCCTTAGAATGAGATGAACATCTCATATGGAAGTAAAATCACTTGATGAATAGTTTTCATCTATACTGCAATCAAAATAAAAATTGTTCTCTAAGTGAGAAAGAAAACTTTATTGCAAGTTGAAAAGAAGGTTAAAATGTAATAAGTTGCATAAATATTTTGCTTGTTGATTTAGGGATTCATGAGATGTCATGTGTCAAGTGTATGCAATATTGGTTGGTGATGGGCATGCCTTTTTATAGGGAAATGCCCTCTAGAAAGAAACACCCTTTAGAAGACAAATGACCATTAGGCAGAGAAAGAGGAATTTAAGTCTCAGGTTGCCATGTACCCACTTACCTCTGCATCTTGTCACATAAATAAGTCTTGGCAACTGTGTCATTGAATCAGCCCAATCCTCAGTTTACTTAACACAGAAGAAAAGAAGGTGAATGGACTGGACTAAATGACCTTTAGCTCTGAGAACTTTCCAGGTCTGACAATTTATAACAGTCTGTAGAAACGGATTCTGCAATATGTATTGTGTTAATATTCCACTCTTTTTTTACACTCCTCTAAATTATATGTTTGGGGTGAATAAAAGAGTCTCATCTGCCTTCACAGACCTTGATTTTTGTTAATTTCCCCCAGTACCAGGTTCCAGAAAGACTGATGAAATGGAGCCATCAGGTTAAGGCAATTTTCCAAGGCTTTTCATTAGGGTAAGCCTAGAGATTGCTTCCTAAGAACAGGATATGATTTTGAAGAATTTCTAACCAACCGAGAAAATCACAGAGGACATTTTTTAGCTGATTCTTATGCTCAGTCCTACTAGATCTTCAAAAGACACCAGCATCTACTTGGATTTTGCTGTGTTTGTCAAATTCCCTCATTGAAGCAAGAGGCAATGGTACAAAGTTTCTCCAAAACAAAACTCAAAAGTGCCTCAAATTAGGGTATATAATCTGTCTTTGTGGCTCAGTTATAGTTCTTGACCAAACCTTTTTAGAGGGAGGGGAGCACAGGCTATGGGGCCCAGTCTCCAGCTTCCACGCACATATCTAGATTCAGCTGGAACAGCTCTAAATAAAACAAAATAAAACCATCAGAAATGCTTTTCCTCAAAAGATACATTGATTGTTTTTCGAGTGAATTCTGATTATCTTGATATCCCGAAAAGTGGTTTGTAGTAAGGAAAAAAAGATATTTTTCAACCATATTTTTTATAATAATTATTATAATTTTAAACTTGAGGGATTGAAAATATATTTTGAAATATTTGACCTAAATTAGTTAAATTTTGACTGACTTTAGAATGTATTCCGTTCTTTGTGGCTGTCACTTCAAAAATATTCCCAATCTCCAAAGCTCCGAGCTAAACCCATTCAATACCAGACTCAGAAACCTGCTCCACTGGCTGAATCTGACTGCTAAAAAAGAAATATGTTCAAAACATAAAACATTTTATTGACTCGAGATGGGCAAGGACCCCTTGGAGAGATTACAAAGCATGCCAACTAGATTTCAGGCAATTAAGATCATAATAAAAAGTACATCCAGAATATCAAGAATTTACAAGACAGAGGCATATTATTTCTGACAACTTTATAGCATGTACTTTTGATGAGTTTTAATAGCTCTTCCTTGAATAAAATGTTCACACTGAAACTGGATAATCAGAATTACTCTCAGCCTCTTTGTCCAGGGTTAGACAGTACTTGCCAGAGTTTTTGGAGTAGCATCTGAAAATACTCCCTTCAAGATCAGAGCCCCTAATTTTAATTCACTAATCAAACTAAACCATTTGGAGGCACCCTGATTTCTGTTGTCTCTAAGGCTTATCATATTCATTACCTCACTTCAGTCAGGTTCTGGATGACTTGTTTCTATTCTAGTGAGAGCCCGTGTAAGAATGGTTTAATCACACTAATAAGTATGGGCCTGAGTCTGCCATCCCGATGCCCATGTAACTTCCATAAAGTCTAAATCCCTTTCAAAGTGCCTTAACCTTGAGAACCCATGTGCTCTCCGTATGGGCATGTTTGTAGATCTTTAAGATGATTGCTTCTTTGTTGCTATTATTATCTTCTCAAAACAAACAGAACGAACAGTGCATGTTATGCCCATCATTTTCAGAGAAGATATCTTCAGAAAGCACTTAATGGCCCAACTGGAAAATGTTCTAACAATACAGTCTTTCCTGGTTTTTCCATTTACTACAGGTGGATAATCTCTGAAAAACCCAAGACAGTGAACAGATTGAATCACTTTCAACAGTTTAAATCTTGAATGAATTCCAAAGTGCTTAGAGTCAAGCTGTTTTGCTTTTCTTTAACTAATACCTCAAATAAAGATTAAATAATTTTTCTTTGAAAGTTGGCCCAAAGTACTGGAAATTTGTGTGCTTTGGAAAACCACATTCATTATAAAATGAACATTTGGGCATTATAATTACACTGATATTTTAATTGGTGTTGCCATAAATTTGGGGGCAGGGACTGTCTCTCCAAATCTTTCTTTCATCTGCTGAAGTTCTCTTAAAAGAGACACATTCTAATAAATTGAGAAGTTAAAACATAACTGGGATATTTTGTTGTATAAATACTATAATGGGCTTTGAAAAGAAAAGTTGCAGACTTTCAACACTGAATACAGTAAGGTATTTTCCAATCTCGTAATTGGGCCTCAAAAATCTAGTTTGGTATAAAGTTTGTCATCAGTTTAGCACCAACCAACATTTTTGGCTGAACTTGTCATCAGCTGAAACAAAAATCAAGAAAGTAGAAGCATGCATATGGCTTAAAAAGATGATGTATAGTCTATTAAATTATAACGCATAAAATAAAATAAATCAAAATATAAAGCTTAACCAACTAGCATGCAATCTCTAATTGAGATTAGATTTCAATATACCTAAAATGATCTTTTTTAAATATGTACATTTAGATGTCTTCAAAATTTGTTTTGGCTTTCCATTGTTGATGAGCACAGCCAAAACTACCTCTTACTTCCTTGGTTTAAATATGGCAAATGTTAAGGAGAAAGATAGATTGCTGATTCTGTACATAAAGGAATTAAGTGTTAGCAATAATGCCTAATAGGTTTATCATGGTGTATGTATACAAAATGTACTTTTTATAGTCATCTTGTATCAAGGAAAATCTTTCAATTGATCCATCTCATTCCATCATATGCACAAGAAATGTTCCTCGTCATGATGACAAGAGTCAATGAACACTATAGAAACCACATTGTGAGGTTAAATGAGCACAGACTTTGCCATTACTTTCGGGCTGACAAATTCTGGCCAAACTTATATTGATTCTTGAAGGATATGAGCTATTGGGGAGGCAGCATAAAGATAATTTATCCTAGCAGTTGCTTTGGAATTTAAACATTAGGAAAAAAAGTAAAAATTGGCACCTGTGTTGTACAAAATGCATAGCTACACAAGAAAATCTCATCTTTTGGTAAAAACTTCTGTTTCCCCAGTTGCACTGCTTGAAAGTGAATCTGTGTACCAGAAGGTTGTTCAGGATTATGAAACTTAATGCATTTTACCACAAGCAAATATAAACATTTTCAAGAAAAGCACAAGGCAAGACACATGAAAGACCATATGTTTTCAATACTCTCCATGTCAAAACAATACCAGTCTCCAGAAAATAACTGCTAGTCATATTGAATTATTTTGCCAGATATCTTCCAAAAGTTACTTGGAAGAAAGTACAGTGCACTCCATGTACCACGTAATGGATAAAAATAGATTTCCCCAGACCAAACATATTATATTGATGAATTATTTTATTGGCCATAGTCTTTAGAAGATTTCTGAGTTTTACTGCTCATGGGTTAGTGGGTAAAAACGAGATAAGAGAAAACAGAGGCTTAATTTTCTGAAAAATGTTTCTCAAGAAGCTATGTGGGCCGGCCCCATGGCTTAGCGGTTAAGTGTGCACGCTCCGCTACTGGCGGCCCAGGTTCGGATCCCGGGTGCGCACCAACGCACCACTTCTCCCGCCATGCTGAGGCCGCGTCCCACATACAACAACTAGAAGGATGTGCAGCTATGACATACAACTATCTACTGGGGCTTTGGGGGAAAAATAAATAAATAAAATTATAAAAAAAAAAAAAAAAAGAAGCTATGTAAACCCCTTTTAGTTAAGCTAATATTCTTAAGACACAAAAACAGACAGGGCATTTTCCCCTCCCAAAGGCTAAGATTTTTTTTTCTCCTGCTGAAAGCCTATAACCTTTCACAAGTTCATACTGCTCTTGCCATTCTCTATTATGAAGTTCAAACACACACACAGAGAACAAGAAGAAATCAACCTGGGAGAGGAGGAGCTGAGGTAAAGGCTCTCTGTGGGACCTTCCAGCTCTAACATTCCTTGGGCTACCTTTTAACCTGTATCAAAATACTGCCCAGGGGACTAGATGGATGGGGCACTGCAAATGATTTGTTCAACCTCTCATCCTCTCTCAGACTGCTCTTAGAAATGGCCTCTTGTATTGCTAAAACACTTTCTAAATAATATCAAAAACTTGGTGAATGAGGGGCCAGACCCGTGGCGTAGCGGTTAAGCGTCCACGCTCCGCTGCTGGCGGCTCGGGTTCGGATCCCCGGTGCGCACCAAGGCACCGCTTGTCAGGCCATGCTGTGGTGGTGTCCCATATAGAGTGGAGGAAGATAGGCACAGATGTTAGCCCAGGGCCAGTCTTCCTCAGCAAAAAGAGGAGGACTGGCATGGATGTTAGCTCCGGGCTGATCTTCCTCAAAAAAAAAAAAAAAAAAAAAAAAACCTGGGTGAATGAGTCCTTAAGAAAAAAAATCCCTAATATTAAAGGAACAAACCACACCCTAGAAATAGCCACCCATTCTGAAGATAGGGAAAGCAAGATGGAAGGATTCTTCACTCATGATTCTGGTAGGATTATTTATCTCTTCCAGAATTTCCTTCCTAATCTTTTTATATTTTGAGGGCCAACAATTTACTTCCTAATCTCTCTACGTATTGAAGACCTACCACACAACAGATCCTTTGCTACGTGCTTACTACACCTCACTTCATCCAATCTTTCCAGCAACCTAATGCACATCTTGACACACAGAACCGGCTAAATAATTTGCAGGGCCCAGTGCAAAATGAAAATGTGGGGTCCATGGTTCAAGAAGCAGGTAAACAGTGTCAATACAGACCCTAAAATGCATATAAAGCCTTTACCTTGCTTTCACAGTCTCTCACTCAAAATTTTCTTTGGATTTATTATTTGCTATTTGCTAACTGGTGTTTCGTTTTTTTTAATCTGCTATTTAGTGTTGCATTCCCTTGCTCTCTGGAATACTTGCTCAGCTGCTCACAGCGCCCCAGGCCTTGCCGGTCCATGAGCGTGTTAGCACCTTCACACGGACAGCTCGTCAGATGCCAGGTGTCCCCTCTTGTCAGCCACCCAACCCACAGGCCAGCCCCAGTTGGGGGTGGGGGTGTTAAGCTAGGCATCTTCCCCTCCTACAAGCCTAACACCCCAACCCAAGGCAGATGGGGCACACTAGGTACCTGGATGGGGAATATGGAAAATGCTCATCCTCCTCATACCCAGTGCGACGTACCCTGGCAAGGCTCCTAGACACTGCGGGGCAGGTGAGACCCTCCTTGCGCCTGCGCCCAGGCCCCTGCCAAGGGAGAAGGGCCGCCACTGTCACTAGCAGGTCAGGAGGCCAGTCAGGACCCAGGGAGCCAGGGGGCATGGGAGCTGGCAGCCAAGAACTACCTCGGGGTTATCTGACTTCACTTAAAAATCACAAAATCAAAGATAAAATTACTAAGAATTTTAGAATAGTAACGTTAGTACCTTAAACCAAGCACAGGACCCTACTAAATGTGCAGCCCTGTGTGACAGCACTGGTTACATGCTCCGGAAGCCAGCTCTATTGACGTAGAGAAGACATCTGATTAATATTAGTTTCTCCCCTTCAACCATTTCCTCATTCTAAGAACCCCAGCTGTCCCTACCCACTCACTCAGTGAGAAACATGAAGTTTCTTAGACAAAAATATAGCAGATATATTTCTACCAGGGAAAGAATCTTTTTTTTTAATACTTGAGCAAACTGATGCAGACAGAGCTTAAGTGATGTGCTAAAAACGATGATCCATCTAGTACGTATGTGGTGGACCTGGGTCTAAAACCAGGGCCCTTGACTTTTCCATGATGTGCAACTGTCAGGTAGCTAGACGTGAAAAACGCATGATGAATGATTCTTAATAAATATGCTGAGATCTGACAATGTTACAACCCTACTTCTACCACTGACTTTTAGGGAAAAAATAACCAAACATCTTGACACTTTTAGCAGATGTTTATGAAATGTCCTCCTTTCATGTGTTATGGTTTTAATGTGAATGCAATGTTTACTCAGAAGAATTAGTGTCCTTGAAGCTGGCCATCATTAACTTGTTAATTACTTGTATATGATATAATGTATAAATCACGTTTCATTGATTTGTACTCTAGAAATAAGACATACCTAATTGTAAGCTTATTCTTACAATGGTCTTGAAATGTATTGTAAACTTAATCCTGTAATAGTCTTGAAATGCACATGCATGTTATTACGTAAGCCAATGTATTTTAGATAACTTTTTATTTTATTCTTTAATTAATAATAATCAAAACATTTTTTAAAAAATCACATTATGGAAAATTTGGAATGCAAGGGAAAGAAAACAGATCACCTATAATCTCTTCAGTCTTATACAATCACACTTCTAATTTTGGTGTATTTTCCTTCCAGTTTTGTTATATAAGCAACAATTTGCAATCATACTGTAGTGCTTTGTTTAAATGAAAGGAAAATTTAAAACCAAAGATAAGAAAAGGCCCCACACATGATTTTATTAGCTTGCCAAAAGACAGAGACGTGGACTAGATCCTTTTCAAAGATCTTTTCTACATTGGAACTGAAATTATAACTTTTTAATTTGGAAAATAATAAAAAAGAAAAATAAGTAAAAATCTCCCAAAGCTCACCTAAGAAGTAAAATTTTCTTCCCATTCCACCCATCCAATACCATCCCCTAGATTTAATGACTCAAAGTGTGGTGTGTGTCTTGGTCAAAATTTCCCAATCTAGATAGACATATATAGATATACGTGAATATACGCATGAATTATTCTAAAATCTGAATCATACTGTACATCCTGGTCTGTAACTTTACTTGTATATTCAACAGTTTATAACCTACAACTGGTACTAAAATGTTAAATCACAGTTTTGACCTACTTATGTTTATTAATATCTAGCTAGATAAGTAAAGCCTAAAGGGTAAGATATTTTCAAGTCAGAAAATAATATTTTTCACACTGACATACTAGGAAGTCTTTTTAATACTAAGGTACATCTATTGACTTATCATCGATGGGGCATCCTTCCAGGCAAAAGTACTTTTGACGACCTCCTAACTTCATTAGACCTTCATTTATACCTCGCTGGTGGAACTGATTCCAGTCTCTTTGTGTAATCATTAAACACACGAGTCAAATCTTCTCAACTAAACTATAAGATATAGGAAAAAAGAACAAACCTAACATATCTTGATTCTCCTGTAGTCCTTAGAATAGTGTCTTGTACAAAATATGCCCATAGTTAGTATTTGTTGCTCAAGCAAGTGCATGACTGACCAACCCAACTTACATTGAGTTTTTTGCTAACAGTAGTATTAGATTCACATTAATCAAACCAGACTCTCACGTCCTTCTTTGTGACCAAGATTTGAGATGACAGATCAAGTCAGTACGTCAATGCTGCCAAAACAACAGGCCCATATAATGACTTACCTTGAAGCCTTGTTCTCTATCCTGATAATTAGCAGAGAAATTTCATTAGGCACTGTAGCCTTTAAAAATATCCCCTCACATTTGACCATTTTTAACCTACTTAAATGGATCAGCATAGTGATAAGTTTCTAAAAACTTGACCCTTTTTAGTTTCTACGAATAAATAATTATTCAAATAAATCCTTTTGTCAGATTTTGAACTCATAATTCTATCAAATTACACACATATGCCTTAACTGATTAATAGATACATGTATGTCTTTGTATCCATTTTAGTTTCTCTATTCTTACATATGCTTGACCTTGTAAATAGTATTTTCCCGTTTGATTCCCTATTTCTTTTAGATTTGGGTTATGAAATTTTCAAAGGTGCACGAAAAAGAGAATAGTATAATAAACTCATTCTTGAACTTCAACAAATTATTTGGCAAATGTTACTATGCTAAAAGTGACATAATTTGTTCCCAGAGAATTCTACAACAGTTCTTATCAGGCTCCTTTTCAAATGATAGACAAGGCTCTCTGCAAAGGTAAAGAGGACAGAATCACCTCAAAACAAATGAGCCTCAGGAAGCGAAAGCCAAAGCCACACGTGTACCCTGAACTGCAGCTCTCGGAGCAGGGCAAGGCAGGCCTCATACTCAGGCATCCTGTCTGCAAAATAAAGCAGAGGAAAACAGAGTTAAGAGCAGAAAAGGCTAAACATGGTCAAGGTGTCCAGAGAGCTGCACTGGGCACTGTGTGCCCAGAACTGCACTGGACACTCCAGAGCCCACAGAGAGGGTACGAGTCACAATCCTTGCTATCAAGGAACTGACACATTTGTGGGACAAAATAAGCTACCTAACTACCAGAAGAATTTGATAGGCCAGAAAGAAATCATACAGTGGTGTTGAATCATTTATTTATATCCTATGTACTTTATTTTTTTTTTCAGTCCAAGTAATAATTTTCCTTGTTTCCAAATTACTGAGACATATTAATGATAATAAACATATAGTTTGGTGGAAAACCCCAATTTTCCTACCTATCAACAAAACTATCAACAAAACCACATAAAGCTAAAAAAACACTCATGTAGTACATGTATTACCAATGATCTTATTATTTCTGCTGCAGCCCATGAGCAATCTTGGCAAACTAATATGTGAAGAGCATGCAACTTCTTTTTAGTTGACTTACCTTCAGCAAAGTTTTATAGATACCATCTTGCGGCTTACCCTTTTAATATCACAATTAACTCTGGCCTGCCTAGATTAGAAGGTAGGCCAACTGCTGGAGAGAAGGGAGGTAAAGAAAACTGAAGTGGAATCATGAACCTTACTCTAATTCCTCATCTGCGTTATGAAGTGTGGTCCAAGGAGCAAGGAGCTTGTTAGAAATGTAGAATCTAAGGCCCACCCAGCTCTAGTGAAGCAGAATTTGCATTTTAATAAGATTCCCTGCTGCTTGGTATGCCCATTCAAGTTTGAGAAGCATTGCTTCAAATTTTCTTCTGTCTCTATACAGCGACTATGACTCCACAACAAAACCAACAATTGTATTATTTTGCCACATCTCTGATAACATTGTCTCTCTTGATTAGACAATCAGGTTTCACTTGCTTTTTTTGAGTGACATATATGCTCACTGATACATTCGATTTAGTAATCTTTTGCACATAAATCTTGGGTTTAAAGACTAACCTTTTTAGCTGCTCTCCTTCAAAGTTAATATATGGAATTAACACCTTTGATTTCTAGAAATCGGAAGTCTCAGCTAGAAAAGAAAGTCTTTTCACATTTCCATAATAATCGGTAGATTCATCTATGTCTCTCTGTCTCGGCAAGAGAAAGTGAATAAAGAGTAAATATTAAAACCAAATATCAGATAGAATAAATGGAAATATTGCCATTAGCATACTCTAACCCAAGCCATTATAAAAACACATACACACACAATTTCAAAGCATCTTCCATAGCCATTTCTTATAGAGAAAATATGGATTTAATCTTTAAAACATTTTGTGTTCTGAGTATCTGCAAAATACTTTTAATTAGAGAAATATGAAAAGGCTAAAGTGCTTTCCATTTTATTACATTGGCCCCTCTAGTAAACTCTGAATTTTAAAATTATTTAAAATGTTAATAAAATAATTTATTTTAGTTAACTATTTGTTTCTACATACATTTTGACATTAGCGATGATGAATACACAAATATACAAATTAGTGTTGTCTCTTGTTTCTGGGTTACAGTATATGTATCACAAATGTCTTTATGAATCCACAGAACATTCAACAGATCTTCCCCAATTTACCACTTTTAATTAAAAAGACACATCTGATCTCAACAAACCAGCAGTTCCTTTGGAAAACTACAATTCTATGGGATGGAAACGAGATGAACTGGCAGACCAAAGGAGCTTTCGGCTTTGGTAGCGGGTGCAAGAACAGATCCAGACACTGGACATGTGGTCAGCTCTAAGGTGGTGGTGGTCGGGGGCGGGGGGGGCGGGACGGAGGTTAATGAAGGGAGACAATTCTCCCTCCTCTTCTCTCCTCCTCCTCCACCCTCACCACCAGCTCCTACACTCTTTTCTTCACAGATCAAAGGACTTCTTTCCTCACCTGCTAGGGAAGGCCAAGAAACATCTTTACATTGTTCCCAATGATTCGTCACCAGCAGCTTACTGGGGACTATCTCTAAAGACAGAAACATCTATTAGTCTCAGTTTTAAATTAATCATATTCATGTTTTTAACACAAGACAGAAAAACACAGGTATAATCTTAGTAGTTAAGGACCTGCTTAAAGTTTTATTAGAAGACATATCTACCTAATATGTTAGAATCATAAACATAAGAGCAATTCAGCATCCCACTTGCCAAAACCTAAGCTACTTGAGAAAGGGAAGATGCTGGGATAAGGTAGACATGGGGCTAAGAAATGAAACTAACTTCATCATGTTTCCAGAAGACATGGGCAGAAGTCTAAGTTAGACCCCGCAAAAAGGGCATAGAGAGGCCCATTCGTGTCAGGCCCATTTTAGTATCCGTAAACAATGGGATCCACACCTGGCAGCAGCAGGAGTTGCAAGCAGGAACAGTCCTTGAGGACAGTCAGGTAGTAACATTCTTCTGAAATCTTTTTCTTATTTTGGTAAAACAATTATAGTCTGGGAATTGGAACATAGATATCTGAGGCTCTGATAATAGTTTCTGATCATTTCTCCTAAGAAACACTTGGCACCTTTCCTCCTTTTGCTTTTCTTATGCCAAAACTCAAATTTTAGTTTAAATTCTCTTCTCCAATCTGAGGTTATCTTGACAGACCCGCATGCCGTAATAAGATGTTTCCGCCTTTTGACAGACCCATGTGTTTTTCATCATGGGCAATGGTATCAAAAAAAATTATGTTCTTCAATGTTATTTGTGAAGTCAATGTTTCACTTCTCTTATTCTCCTTTCTGTTCCAAACTCTTTGACTTTCAAATGCAAGAAGAGATTTTTGCTTTAATTCTATCTGTAAACCCAAACTGTTCAGTTTCCACCTTAGAATTAAAATTTATAAGAAATATATTTTAGATATTTTTCTTAGTGGTATCATTTTCTTCTTGGTGTATTAGCAGAAGTGTGTAGAAGTTGGTGGGTTGTAAGAATCTTGATACACCTCGTGATTTGCCATGGAAACCACACCATAGCAAGTGGTCTCTCAACACCACCATGATTTTTTCCTCCAAGGCTGATGCCAAAGATCAGTATTATTCCATAGAATGTGGAAAGGTTCTGCTTCATCAAAAGGTCAAAGTTCATATTTTATGAGAAGAACCTTATCTAACTACAGAAGCAGTGTCTTCAACTTTTTCTCAGTGGCATAACACGTGCATTCACTTGCCAAGATTTTAACCCTAATATTTGTTTTCTTACACCTCCTTGAACTATTTTATTTATTTTGTTTCTGTTTTGTGTATCTTAACATTTTGTCTAAGAGCTCTTTATCCTCCTAAATAAATTGAAACAAAACTAGTTACTTCTCAAGATCTTTTTCAAAGTTTTGTTGTGTTTTCCTCCACCATGTAATAGTAACATTTTTTACATATTTTTATCATGTTATACTTGTAAGCTTTCCATATATCATTAAGCTTTCCATCTCTCCCAAAAGATTATATTCTCTTCAGAAGATGCTGTCTATTTTTAACTACCACCACAACAACCATGACGACCGCTGAGCCCAACACATTCATGACATCAAATAGGGATCCAACAAATGTTCGCTGACTTACAAAATTAACCGAGAGCTATTCCTTTTCTGGCCATAATTCCTTTGGCTCCAAATGGATTACAATCCTGTGTAGCAGAACACTACTGCAAATTCTGGAGTAAGAGGGGGGCCCTTTGAACTCTGAATGTCTACCTCCTGGGTCAAAAAGCTACTAATCTTCTGAGTATTAGAAATTAGCACTAATTTGCACTAATGTGCACCATCCAACGAGCCCAAACTCCTTCAATTACCACAATAGCACCCCTGCATTCTTACCAGCAATGTAATAAAATATTTCATTCACCTCTTCCTGCCATTATCTGTATCTCCTATTGCTTCTTGCTTCTGGGATATCAGATTTCTAGGAACACTGTTTTAAAACCTTATTTGACTATTTCATAATCCTTGATCCTTCCTGTTAGAAATGTACCATTTCTAATTTAAGAATAAATTAGATTCCAAAGAATAAATGAAGTATATTTATGCCCTATGTTTATGTTTTTGCTTTTTCATAATCAGAGTAAAACTGAAAACAAAATTATAAGTCCCTGTGTAATATTTTGGTAATTTTACTTTGGTTTTCAAATACCATTAAAAGTCTTTTTATAGTTGCATAATAACAACAGGAAAAAAAAGATTAACAGATTCCTAAAAGGAGACAGAGAAATAGAGAGTAAACTGTTGCACTTAGAATTGGAAATCGAATTCCAAGGTGCTCGTAATTCAATAAATGCTAAATATCAGCAACACACTGTTCATTGAAAGGTACTTGTTATTCTACAAATCTTTACTAAAGTTATTCGTTTTTGAACTTCCAGGACCTAATAAATAATGGTGTCTAGTAAATAATAAGCAAGTTTAGCTAAACTATACACAGTATTGAATCAGGTACCAAGGAGAGTTATGACAGAAATAGAGGTTACATATTTATTCCTAAGAAATTTACAGTTTAACTAAGCTGCAATATGTAACAAATGTAACATAAATATTAGAGCATACACATTAATAAGATTGGATACAGGGCCGGCCCCCTGGCTTAGCAGTTAAGTGTGCACGCTCTGCTACTGGTGGCCCAGGGTTTGGATCCTGGGTGCGCACCAAAGCACCAATTGTCTGGCCATGCTGAGGCGGCGTCCCACATACAGCAACTAGAGGGATGTGGAACTACAACGTACAACTATCTACTGGGGCTTTGGGGAGAAAAGGGGATAAAAAAAAAAGAGGAGGATTGGCAATAGATGTTAGCTCAGGGCCAGTCTTCCTCAGCAAAAAGAGGAGGATTGGCATGGATGTTAGCTCAGGGCTGATCTTCCTCACAAAACAAAACAAAACAAAAGTAAGATTTGATACAAAATTAAATTAGTTTCTTTATTGAAAAACTTTTTAGAGCCTTTAATATATTCAGATGCACTGAGAAAGGTAGATATAGTGAGCAGAATTACCCAAATTTAGTTGACCACAAATTTCTTTTCCTATCTTTCCAAAAGAACACTTATTAATATCTTTCAAGAAAGCAGTGCTCCATAAAAAATCTTTCAAAAAGTGATGAACTAATGTGATGGCAGTGGCTAAAACAAGACATGATTCAGCAGGAAAAGATTCATAGACAGGAGTCCTGAATTGAGTTTTGAAGGACGGTGACATGTTTGGAGAAGATGTGAAAAGGCATCAGAAGGCAAGACTAATATATGTTCTTTAACTCTCATATAGAAGAGATGCAAAGAAATAAACATAGATTGGCTTAACTATAGTGGATTCAGTAAACCATAGCCGGCAAGAGAGGAGCATTTAGGTAGAATTTGCTAGAGTAGATAAAGAACAGTCCCAACTTTTAAAAACAGAGGTTTCACAAAGACCCTGCTTGTGAGTATGTTTATATTGATGTGATTATGCGTATACATTCGAACTATAAAAACATGAAAATAAATGCAGTTGGTTACCTACACTAGGTAATATTAATCTAGTACTGTGTCCTGCTAATCCCAAATTGGGTTCCCTTATCTGTTTGAGGGACTGAAGGTCATCTTCCAAATGGAGAGCCTATTTGGACCAGTTGAAATGCATTAGAGCTTTTGTACTTTTTACTGAGAGGAGGAAATATGAGGTATGTGGGAGATGGGGATTGAAGAACGCAGGGAAATAAGAGAAAAAATGATGAATAATGTGATGCCCTGTGTCATTCTGCCAAACACTTCTAAGGATGGCTTTTGCAACACATAAGGAAGAAAAATTAGATATAGAGCTAAAGCTGCTATTTTCCAGTAAAACTCTGAAATTACGGGCTTTGGCACCTGAATAAAAGTTTGAAACTAATATGGAAAAAGGAACATCCCCATCCCTGGACTGAAAGAGAATGGCAACATTTGGTGCGGCCTGCAGAGCAGTGGCCAAGCAGTAGTAGCCACCTTTGAGGCCAATGGAGTGGCAGAGAAGCTACTTTCCCAGAAAGGCATCAACAGCAGTGGTTGTGATGTGACACCTTCCTCAAACGACTGGCTGGCAGCGTGGTGAAAATATAAGTGGATTTTTTTTCTCTTGCATATATGAGACATCCCTGGAGATTTGAAGAAATAAGTGGTGCTTAAGTCCAATAGTCATATATGTATAAGAACCATAGGGGCCGACCCGGTGGCGCAAGCAGTTAAGTGCGCGCACTCTGCTGCGGTGGCCCGGGGTTCACCAGTTCGGATCCCGGGCACGCACCGAGGCACCGCTTGGCTAGCCATGGTGTGGTGGCGTCCCATACAAAGTGGAGGAAGATGGGCACGGATGTTAGCCCAGGGCCGGTCTTCCTCAGCAAAAAAAAAAAAAAAAAAAAAGGAGGAGGATTGGCAGATGTTAGCACAGGGCTGATCTCCTCACAAAAAAGAAAAAAAAGAACCATAATTATTTAGAATTAGCATTAATGAGACTTTGTTTGAATTTACAGGTTGGTCAGACCTGGTGATGTACACGTAATGTAAAGATATACTGTTTCTCTACGGTGTTTGAAGACAAACTTCCAGATCAAGAGTTGCAAACACTAATATCTACAGGGGGCTATGCAATAAATGTAAATATGTGTAGTGCACCAGGTATGACACAGTAGGTGCAAAATAGCTTGTATTCTAACCCAGCATCACTCTTGCTGGATGTTACAGTTGAAACACTATCCAGATATAACCAGAAGGCTGTATGAGCTAACCAACCTCTACTGTTTCACGTTTGCTCTGGACGCTTTTCTTGATCCTTCAAGTTTTCCCTGATGTCTTACAAAAAAAAAAATCCAGCTTCATTGTCGTCACATGAAGGTCCATCATAATTTACATTCACATGAGGGTCCATCATAATTTACCCTATCACTCTGTCTTCATCTCTCACTGTTCCTCATTTATACTCTAGAATCCAGCTGAAAATACATGATGAATGAATAAATAATAAATACATTTCTTTTTAAAAACACTGCTAAAAGCATGGTTGTGACAAAAATTAAACTGCATAACTTTTCATCAAGAGTTTGATCCCACATTTCTCCAAGAAATGGGCGTAGACTATAGAACACGAATATTACCTAATTAATGCTACAAGGAAAATGAAGAATAGTTCTAATTCATTCGCAGCATACCACCATTTGGCTTAGAGACTTCTGTACACCAAAATTTCTGCTTCCTACTGCTCACAAAGCTGCAAAACCTTCCAGGTACCAAAATACTCTGCATGCCTCTTCAGTCCCTTCAAAGCTGGAGAGGATGCCTCTTATCCAAACACTAGGCATATGAATACACTCTATGTCTTCATCATTTCAGCACCACCTTCCTCTATGGCCCCAAAATACAGTGTACAAAACTTCATCACTGTAGACTCTTTCCATTCTATCCAAACAGATGGATATTGAGAGCAGTCACCATCCCCAAATGGCCAATTTCAATGCAGGCTTTACGAGGATCACACTGCCACATGTCTACAGAAATAATTACTACCAATTTTTCTCTAGTTTGCCTAAGTTAATAATGCTAATAATTTCTATCCCATGTCCTTCTGACTACTCTATAATAGTCATTGAAATAAAATCCACGCACCAAAAAGAAAATACCATAGCTTCGAACACATTCTGTCTTCATGAGTAGTACCCATTCTTACAGTTAAATGGACTAGTAGCCTCCACATTCTCTCTCATCAAGATGCTGTAAATAAACTACTCCACTGAAATATAGCAAATTTATTTGGTCTAGATCACCAAGACTCACATATTCCTACAGTAGAAATAGCTTTTCTGGGTCCCAGCCTAAGAAGAGTTCAAAGCAGGATTTTGAAAGGTCGTTTTTGGTCACTCTGATTTCTCTCACAATAATATAGGCTGAATTACAGTATTTTCCTTAAAATCCTTTTTTCTTAAAATTCTTTTGAGTCCACAGTTATGCTTGAAGAAAACCAACAATGATGAAAGCATGACTATTTACCAGTTGAGCGAGAAAACTAAAAAGATGTTAAATGTGACTTCTTTAGTTTATAGAGTCATCCTCAGCAGGAAACTGTTGAGACAACAACTTGGTCAGGCTCCTCTTCCCTCTTTTGGTGATGAAAACTCAGCTCAAGAGCCTTCCTAGTTCTCTGGTGCAGATGCTGCTTCTTGATAAGCTGTCTTGCTTCTCTGTAACTGCCTTGGGCAGACATGCTGGCTGCATATGGTTAGTGCCTGGATGAAGTTTCAGATTCTTGGGGCTTTAAAAGCACTAAGTTTGCAGAAGCTGGAAAGGTTACACCTCAGTAACCCCTTTGATACAGCATAGCTGACTCCCCTCTCATTTAAAAGGTCATTTCAAATCCTTCATATTTTTATGTCCCATATCCAACATCCATTTTATAAGCCAAGTGCACTAAATCTAAGAACTTCAAAGAATCACAGGCTTCAGATGCACTTTGAGAAATTATTGACTACAACTTCTTGCTTCCAAGCAGTGCTACACTTAAGCCATCCCAGAAAACTACCCTATTTTCAAAGACCATCATAGAAAGATTTTCTGTTTGCCTAAATATCCTATTACAAAACCCCTAGCAGGCTTCCTTCACGAAAAATTCTGCCTCACATATTATCTAAATCCTTCACATCCTAGCTTAAGTATGTTTTTTCTACTCCACTCTGTTGCCAACTCACCATCTCTCTTACCAACGTCCTTTGCTTGTTTCAGTGGATGGCATTATTCTCTTAGTTATCAGTGACCTAAATTGTAGACATCTTTTAGGACTTCCAAGCCATCGCTTGACTGGTCATTAATCAATTCTTCCTCCACAAACTTTCCTGAATCCATTTGTTTCCTCTGCATTCCCAGAGTCTCCAACCTAGTTCACTATGCTGTCTACTAAGTGGGGTAGAGTGGAAAGAATGCTGAATAAAATCCTGGAGACATCTCCAGCATTGTTTCTGCCCAAAATAGATTAATGGCCTTGGATACGTCACTGTATCTTCCTGAGCAAATTCCTCCTCAGTAAAATGAAAGAATTAAAATAAATTTCTCAGGTTAGTTTACCCTTTACTATTCTATAACTTTATGATTCTTTAAAACTTGTTCATTGGCTATTTTTATATTCCCACCACCCTGCACACTGTCATCAAATTAAAATTCTCAAGTTGTCATTACTTCTTTATGAGGAAACTGAGGTTTAGAGAGAGTAACTTACACTTCCAAGGTCACACACTTCATAAGTGATAGAACCAGGACATATTCAGGGCCAGGAATAGGGTCAGGCAGGCGAGGTGCACTGTGCACAAAATTTAAGGAGACGCTTACTCAGGCTAGCGAGAGTGCAAGGTTGACACCTAAAAGTACTCCTTGGCGCCTTGCTTGCCACACCATAGAGACATATGTTCTCTTTTACCTCTGGAGTGAAGTGATCATCAGGACCCATAGAACTTGTTTTATTATTATTTATACTACATTATGTTTGAAAGGACATAGAATTTTATTCAAAAAAGTTCTTCCACTCTTATTCATTTTAAATTAAATGAAGAAACATGCATCCTGCTTTATTTTTAATTACAACAGAATTCCAAGGTAACTAAACAATATCAGGATTATTATATATTATTTCTCCATTCACCTATAAATAAACAACTATGATTTATACATGGATGTTCATATCGTGATAATTTTGAACCTCATACCACCATGAGATGCATAACACCACTATATTTTGAGACTATCCTCGAATCAGAGGGGCCAGGTTACTCTGCGAGGAAAATGAACTGTCCCCACAGAGGCCCAGATGCAGTTGTTTATCTTCTGATGTGCAATGTTGGTGTAAGTTCTGGTCAATGAACACGTCCCAGGTTGAGATTAAACTGTGCTCATTCCAGGATTCAAGCCTGACTGGGCATAACTAGGGACCTTAAGGAACCCGCCCTCCTACCCTGAGGGACTGAGAAGCCTCTCAGTAAACAGAGAGAAGAGATAGAGCTGTAAATGTTTTGTTCAAGAACAGCAGGTCAGTTTCAGAAGGGAGAAGTGTCTGAGTATAGCATTCATTCAGTAGTCATTTGCTGATCCCTTACACGTTGTGCCATGTGTCATGTAAGGTGCCAGAGATACAAAGATAAATAAGACCCATTTCTGCCCTAAGAAATTCCTAGTCTAGAGGAGTGTCTGCAAGGTTACAATGTATCATCTCATCGTACTTCTCATGGGGGTTAGAGGCAAGCTGAGTGTGCCGTGAGAGCACTAGGAGAGGCATCTCACCCACACTGGGGCAGTTAGGGACGCTTTCCTCCAGGAAATGACCTCTGATCTGAATCTTGAAAGGGAAATAGGCGTTAACAAGGCAAAAACAAGTAGGAAGAGCATCTCCAACAGAGGAAACAAAATGTGGCAGTGAGGAAGGGCCATAGTTTCTGCCACAGAGATTGCCCTCTGCCCTGGGGACATGAATTCACATAAGAGGTGAATAATCAGAAAGCAGGTAAAAAAATAAAGAGAATTGCTTCTCAGAAATCTCCATGGGATATCAAGAAGATAAAGTCTGAACTCCATCAGTACCAATAGTTTCTGCAGTGACAAGAACTCAGTGCCTTTAATGTCTTTGAGAAATTGATTGGTATCAACAGTTATCCTAATGCATTTAACTGACATTAATAACAACAAGAACGTATGTGAAGTAAAGAATTTTGCCTTGCCCAAAGAGAAGGAAGGACTGGCCTTTGGTAGGTAATCTTAGCTTCTGGGTGGCAGTCTCTCCTGATAGGAGTGTCTTTGTTTACCTTGGGGTCTCAGGTCATGCTGGATGGTCTAATAATGTGATTTATGGTGGGAAAGAGCCACAGCCATTAGTATTTAAGGTGGGCTGACCATGTTAGAAAGACCAACAACTTAGTCTAGAGAGGGGACTTTAGGTCACGCCCAGGTGGGTTGGAGACTAGAGATTGAGATCAACTGCATCGACAATCAATCATGCCTACATAATGGAGCCCCCAACAGAAACTCTGAATACCGAGGCTCAGGTGGGCTTTTCTTGTTGGCAATACTCTATGTATATTGACAAACATTGATGGCAGGAGAGTAAGGCATCTTGACTCCACAGGGAGAGGACAATAGAAGTTCTGCGTTTGGTGCTTCTCCTAGATTCTGCCCTATGCGCATCTTCCTTTGGCTGATTTTAATCTATATCTGTTCCCTATAATGAACTGTAACAATGAGTACAATAGTTTTCAGTGAGTTCTGTGTCCTTCTAGTGACTTATCAAACCTGAGGGAACCCCCTGAACTTGCAGATGGTGTCAGAAGTGAGGGTAGTCTCTTGTGGCGACTGTTTCCTCTAACTTACATTGGGCCAAAATTCTCAGAAAGGGTAAGAGATATAGCAAACCAGAGAAGGAGAAAAGAAATGGCAGACGCTATTTATGAAGAATAAATGAAACATCCCTTGGAGACTTCCAAATAATTTGGGAGAAAATTGAGGAGGGCTAAAATTCCCACTGTGGGTAAGGGTGTGGCTAGAAATTTTTACTTTAGAACTATGACTCTATTTTAACCCTTTATCTAGTATACTCTGAGAAATACAGGATATGTATTACTGTGAACATTCTATTTCCTGTCATGGCCCATAAGCTCCTCTCAGAAAAACCCTTCCATAGGTAAAACTATAAAAATCTGAATAAAATGTAAAATAAAACTACCTGAAGGCACTGGAGAATGAACAAAAGCAGCATGATATTAGAGGGGATTCAATACTTAGATGAAGGGAACGGCATGATGTGTTTTCTATTGTTTTTATAACAGTTTTTTTTTTTTTTTAACCTGAGTGCAGGCTGCTATGCGGGGCATATACATGAGATGGCTAGAACTTAGAGAGAAAGCCATAGTCTTATGACTTTAAAAACCAGAGGACAAACTTTGGAACAACTACAACCACTGAAAAATGGGGAGGGATTGATAGGGGAAGCTCAAATCTTAGGTCTGGCCCCCTAACTTGTGTAGGGCAACAACAAGCAGCTCAGCTAAGGCTAGACTAACTGAAGTTAAATTTGAGCTGCTGCCCACTCTGGAGAGAAAGAATTGTAATGTGAGTTCTGCCAAGCTAATTGCCTGCTGAACAATTTTATAAAATTCAATATTATTCAGATAAACAACATAAACCAGAGACTCTACGATATATCATTCACAATTATGAGGATACAATCTAAAATTACTTGACATGAAAAGAAACAGGAAAATATGAGCTATTCTCAAGAGAAAAAGGCATTCAACTGAGGCAAACCCTGAGCTGACACAGAAGTTGGAATTAGCAAACAAGGATTTTAAAGCAGCCATTACAATTATAGGACAGGTAAGAAAATATGTGTACAATAAATAAAAAGATACAAAATCTCAGCAGAGAAATAGAAACTATAACAGAATCAAATGGAAATTCTAGACTTGAAAATGCAATACCTGAAATTTAAAAATTTATTGAATGAGGTTAAAAGCAGAACTGAAAGGACAGAAGAGTCAATGAACTTGAAGATAGATCAATATAAATAATCCAATCTGAAGAACAGAGAGAAAAACTATTGGAAATAACAAAAATTTGCGGGATATTATCAAAAGCTACAACATGGGTGTAACTGGAGTCCCAGAAAAATAGAAGAGAGAATGTAACAGAAAACAATATTGGAAGAAATAATGGCCAGAATTTCCCCAAATTTGGTAAAAAGAACATAAATATACAAATTCAAGCTCAGCAAACCAAAAACAGAATAAATATCCCCCAAATCCACACATCCATCATCATAAGCTGCTAAAAACAAAATAGAAAGAGAGAAATGCTGACAGAAGTCAAATAAAAATGATATATTTCACATAGGGCAACAATAATTCAAATGACTGCTGACATCAGAAATAATGGGGCTAGAACACAGAGACATCCTTAATAGATTGAAAGAAAAAAAACCTTCCAACCCAGAATTCTATTTCTAGCAAAAATATCTTTTGAGAATGAAGGCAAAATATATGCTGGCGGACGTGTGCCAATAAATGCAGGTAAGGATAGAAGTATTTGCTGTTTTACCCGTGCTTCTTTGATTCCCACAGAAAATTTATTTCCTACCTTGTCTCCAAAACACAAGATTTATAGCTGTTCATATAAAGGATCCTCCACTCTCCACTCAGTATTGTAAGGTTTACCTGCTGATTGACTCATTATATCAACATGATTTTAAACTTTATGGGATTGGGGATCTACCTTCTGTATCTTTTTTATTTCTGACATGGTTATGCCACTGCCTTTACGAATGTTGAGACATGCCACTAACCTCAGCTGTGTTCTAACTTTCCAACCACACAAGAGTTGACAATACCTCCCTTAAAGGGCAGGGCAAGTAAGAGCTTGGGTTACTCCAATGTTTTGAAAACTTTATGCAAAACGGTATCAGAATGTTATTTACAGCCATGCTAAAAAATCAAACTGTTTGGCACTCAGATGTAAACATAGAGGTTTAAATTTATATAAAGTATTTTGAATTCCTTTGACAAAATAATTACGTAAATACAGCATATTTAGATAATATGATATTCTAGATAATCCAGATATCTAAATCAATAAATATGAACACTGCTATATCCATTTTTTTCTTCCCCTTCCCTAAGTCTACCAAATTAAAATCTTCTTTTGAGAAATATGATAGAAATTATTCTTTTTATTTGTTTTCTGTTTGCACAACTATTAATCCTTAATAAAACAGAAAT
Source organism: Diceros bicornis minor (assembly GCF_020826845.1). Lineage (NCBI taxonomy): Eukaryota > Metazoa > Chordata > Mammalia > Perissodactyla > Rhinocerotidae > Diceros > Diceros bicornis. Next base: position 61,220,507 of record NC_080749.1, on the reverse strand, counting down.
AGTAAGTGTTGTTTTATGCTTGGAGTATTTGCTAAGATTCCTGAAAACTATTTTCCTTCCTTAAACATCTGGTTGTGAAACAGAAATGCTAACTGACTTCCAAGTTTGAGAAGCAAAGCAAGCAGAAATTTTTTCATAGTAATGCTTATTTTGGAGAATCTCCATGAGCATTTCTGGTGGGAGTACTGACTGTAGAATTGAGGCAAGCCACATGGAGAATTCTGAGAAAGGGTCTCAGCAAATAATATTTGGGGAACTTTGACTTGTGGCTTGGGTTTAAACATCACCCTTCTCATGTTACATTCACTAGTCTTGACCCTGATATGAACTTTTTAAAATTGAAGAGTCATTTTAAATAAGCATTTTCCCACCACACAAAGTATTCTGTAAGATTCTGTAATCACAAACCACATACTAAAATTGATGCGTTCGCAAATCTTCCCTCATATTGGTCATTTTCATTCTCGTAAGTTTCACTACCATGAGCTATTCAAGAAATAACCAACCCACTGCTTGTTTGAGAACATCAAATTATTTTTTCTTGTTTTAGAATTTTTTAATCCATGCTTTGTTTTTGAAACTCAGTTATATATTATAAAGTAGTTCAATGTGATCACTACAATTGGAACAACATAAGTGAGTATATTAACACTTACAAAGCTTCTTCTTACTTTGTGAACTTTCCTTCCTTTGCTTTTTTCTTCTATCTACCATTCAGTTTATGCTTTCTAATTGCCAGCTACCCCAATAAGTACTTTGTATACGCTCCCTTATTTCATTCTCACATAAATTCTAAGAGGATGTTATTTTTCCCCATTTAAAGTTGAAAAAACTAAGATTTATGGAAAGTAAGTAAAGTACCCTGAGTTGTAGTTAGTAAGGGGTAGACCTAAGATTGAAAACATGTGGAGTTGATTCCATTAGTTATTCTACACTGCTTCCTTATCTCTCTTTTAAGACAGTGAGATAATATATAATATTCAATCAAATTACATATATGTTATAAAACCATATAACTATATATAATAGTTGTTTATATATTATAATTATGTAACATTATAATTATATAATCATAACATGTATAATAGATTTATACAACATCTGTAATATAATGTTATACATTTATATATAAATCCTATAGTATAATTATATATAGTTATTAGAATATTATATAAAATATAATATTCAATCCAATACACACATTATACATGCAATACTTATGTAATTGTGGTATCTGAGTTCTAAACAATTTGTAATAATCTGAAAGTATAAAGTCTTGAGGATCAAAGTGTTTTCTAGGTATAATTATAAATGAATGCTATGAGTCAGTATATTTTAGTCATATCTCATACTTTGAAAACATCCCTGCACCAGATCTATGTAGCATCTCAAATTATGATTACTTCTCCAATAATGGTCTTGTTAATTATACCACTCTAGAATAATTTCCACTAATTATTTCAGCCAATAGTAGATGTGGCAATAATTTTTGCTGAAGCAGCTTGTATTGTTTACAATGAAAAATTAGAATAAGATTTTATTTATAAAATTAGTCATTTTATTGAAAATAATGTTAAGCTATAGTTTGATAACATGGAAATACAATAACCTGCTGGCAAAATATTGCTGCTTTTTGGTGTTGACAGAGATCTAATCATATGCACCAGAACAGCATACAGCAAAATAATATGCATCTGTAATGATTAGTTGTTTCCTGTAATATATTGGTTGGTAAGTATTTTTAATGTTAGCCCTAGTTGCTTAAATATATACAGGTTGAAGTTTCCTGTGCTTGTGTAGTAAGAATAAAGTTTTAATAAATAACCCTAACTCTCAAAGTTTAGGCATTTGGTTTAGAAATACAGCATATATTTTCTTTGGTCCCTTTAACTCATTTTCAAAGTGCATCAGTTTAATTTAATATTTTGGCTGGATAAACTTGTTTCTGCCAGATAAAAGTACATAGTCTAATGAAACATAGTATTCAAATAAAGGAGACTGAAGGAAATAAATTTTTATTAAAGAACAAAATTTCAAAAGACTAAGATCAGCTTGAAAAGATCATTTGATTTTTGACAGGCATGCACCAAGTTGGATGCGCATATCTGTGGGTTTGATAAATAGGCCTCATTGTCTGTGATAGACAAAAAAGATTTAAAACGTAAATTTGACAATTTGAAACTTTTATTGGGCAAACTGACGCCTGGGTTTGTTTTTTTTTAAAGCTGAGATCTTGCCAGAAATGAGCTTTTTCTTATCTTTACTATTCTCTAATAGTATAGAATACCCAGCAATGATTTCAAATAAAAACGTTATCATTATCCGCTTTGCTTTTTGGCAGAGTAGGCTGTTTCACTGGGCATAAGCAAACAGTGATACAGGCAGAGTAGAAAGGAAGTAAAACTAATGAACTCTAGTATAAAAAAAGGTGTGAAGCCAAGTTAGAAGGGGGTGAGAAAAATGTATATGAAATAAATACAAGGGTAAGCATGAGAAGATATACAGGCATTAGTTCACTAACAGGTGTGAATATAACTTAAAATGCTTGCAGAAAAAAGTGTAAAACAAGGTGTAAAATAAATTAAGTATGTGTTTACAACTGTGATTCCTAAAAGAACTCTCACCAACCAGACTAAGAGTCGTGGGGCGTTAAAGATACTGCCTCCCCAGAAATAAGGATATTTCCATAGTGGTACCAAGTCATAGTCCTTGAAAGGCTATGAGCTACACATTCGCGTTGAGTTACCGGCTAAGGGTAGCTTGGAGTTTCCAGTTAGTCAGTTTTGATATCTTAGAACTCTGTTCAGTTTGACTTGTACTTGAGCCACAAAGAATCACACTATGCATTCCACTCCCAAGAGATAGAAAATATGTCTAAGTGGGGGGAGACAGCTTAATTTACAATCTGGAAGGAGTATGCAACACAGAATTAAAAATGGTGGGTAAATATTTGAAATTTTTGAGGATTTTCTTTTCTTTAGTTTGGATTTGGCTTGTAGTTTTTTTTAAGTAAGCCACTGTTAGATGTATTTCTGTATATATTTTAGGTGCTTGCTTTTGAAGTTCTTTTACACTACGTCAACATTGTTCATGTTTCCTGGGGCTAATAATATCTCTCAAAAGTGTTAAATACATCAGTGGAATGATAATCACTATTAAAAAAAAAAGTAGCTACTAAGCTAGATGCTTTACCTATTATAATTCATTTATCCGTCATAATTTTCAAGGAAATGGTGCTTTATTTCACTTTTCAGATGAAAAATTGAGGCATAAAGAGCTAACTAACCAGGCTCAGCTGACATAGGTAGTAAGGTGGGAGCCACAAGTTAAATCCAAGCCTGTCTTCTCTCAAAGACCATGCTGTTTTCACTATGCGCCCCCCTACCTATCTAAGGTCAATGACTGCATTTTGTAAATTGAGAAGTTTATTAAATGTTATTATTATTGATAGCGAGGATTAGTGGTTAGAAACAGTGATCACCTAATACAGTCCATTAACACTTTGTTTTATATTCTGAGCGTGGTGTAGGAATTTATTGCCACTTTCTATCCTGGTTGACATGCAGACAGAAGCTCATGAAGAGATCTGGGGCAGATATTTCCTTTTCCTCTGAGCCCGCAGCTAGACTACATTTCCCAGCCTCCGTTACAGTTAGAGCGCACCATGTATTGTGGATGATGAACTGTGGCATCTAGGGTTGGCTCATAAAACCCCCTATTTTTCTCTCTTCCTGCATCAGCTGGTTCAATGCCAAGGATCCAGGAGAAGACTCCATAGCCCTTGGGCATGGTGGAGCCACTAAACAAAAGGAATCATGTCCTGAAATAACTACATGAAATAGAGCTCCTGCACCATTCAGACCCTGTCAATCCACATTGGGCTATAATTGGAGCAATAAACCCTTGCTGTATGAAGCCACCAAGATTTGGGGGTAATTTCATTATGGCAGTTAGTCTACCCTGACTCATACAAGATTGTACCTAAGAAATGGTTTATTAAATCAGACCTGTGGCCCATTTAGCTCAGGCTCCTGTCTCAGACAATTGCACAGGGATACATTACATAAGAATAATGTAAAAATAATAATGGCAGCTACCATTCTATAAAGTGCTTACTATGTGCTAAACACTGTGTTAAATACAAGCCACTAAACTCAGCTTTACATGTATTATTTTATTAAATCTTCACCCTATGAGGTAGGCACTATTCATTATTTTGGTTTTACAAAAAATGGAGATTCTAACTTAGTTTAAGTAACTTGCTCAAACTCTAATAAGGTGCCTATGTCCCTTGTACAGAAAAGTTTTGTTGTCCTAGATTCCTTAAAGAGGCCAACCAGAATCTATCACTTTAAGTTTATCTATAAGTTTCAGCAATGTATTTATAATTTCAACTTGGACCACCTCGGCTCCAAACTTGTGCTAACTTCCTTATATGGATTCAAGCTTCCTGCTTGGAGCTATAGATGACCCCCCATTCTCAGCAATTCATTGGCTTTCTTGGTATAAAAATCCAAAATAATAGCTAATAACACAGGTTTCAAAACTCCATTTAAAAAATAACTTTATAACAATACTTTGGTTGGTTTCAAAGAGCTTTCTGATAATTTCTATGATTTCCTACTTGGTCATGAAAGAATGTCGAGCTGATGTTGACAAAAATAAAAAAGTCATCTACAGGGCTGGCCCCGTGGCTTAGTGGTTAAGCGCGCGCTCCGCTGCTGGCGGCCTGGGTTAGATCCTGGGCGCGCACCGATGCACCGCTTCTCTGGCCATGCTGAGGCCGTGTCCCACATACAGCAACTAGAAGGATGTGCAGCTATGACATACAACTATCTACTGGGGCTTTGAGGGAAAAAATAAATAAATAAAATTATAAAAAAAAGAAAAAGTCATTTACACGATGTCCATTAGTTCAGAAATAGAGTTCTAACTATTTTCCATAGAGACTGCCTTACCTTTGTCTATATCAAAGTTACTGCCATTTTCTGCTCACTCTGAGTCTGCAGTTTCTTCTTCTTTCTGAGATTTCACTTGCCAGAAAAGGCTGTTTCGTATATAAATTTGAATATTTCACTCAGCCTTCTTTACTCTAACAGTTACTAAGATAGTCAATAAAACAATTTTCATCACCATCACTAATCCCCAATGGACACTAGTGGTAGAGCTTTATCTATGAGGTTAAATAACTGTTTCTCCCTAGTCATTCCTCTCTTTTGTAAAGCCGGTTCCCAAGCACTGACAAAATATCTTCTCCAACACATGTGGAGGCTTTTTGTTCCAGCATGCCAGAGGAGTGAGAGAGAGAGAGAATGAGAGAGTTAGAGAATGTTTTAAGACTGCCATTGAAATGGGAACGAGAAAGTTGCAGAATTTTCGAAGATGTTTATCTCATCTGATTTATGGCTCTCTATATATTGGTTTGCTCATAATGAAAAACATTGTTCACTATTAACAAGATTCATACTATTAACAAGATTCACACTTGCTTTCATGCAATTACTTAATTTTTTTGGCTGTCAGATAGCTTATAATCCTTTATGATCAGTGAAAAAAATTATTTATTTTCTTAGACTCTTCTGTCTTTGTTTTACCAGTCCATACATTTATCCTTTGTAGTTCTTCAATATGGATATTAGAAACATAAATGATTTGTGATAAAACGTAAAAACTGGATTGCCAAATTGATTAAATTAGTGACCTCTAAATAAGTTCCCCAAATCAAAATTTTACTTCTAAAAACGCCATTCTCTAGCGGTAACTGTTAGCAGTTTTCCCCCGTACGGTCTTCAAGGAGCATAGCTTCCATTTTTCCCTGATTGCAAGTGGAGACTGGGAGGAAAGTCACATTGTTTTTCTTTCCCAGTAATCCATCTATTGTATTATCCCCCTATAAGCTTCTCTGTCTACAGAGAAGAGCAAAATTATCACACAAAAACCACAGAGCTACTTGTAGACTTTTCCCTTAATTTTCTGAAGATCTTCTGTGAGGAAAGTCTGGAATGTCATAGAATATCTCTGCTTTTTGTATCATTTTCCTGAACTCCATCATCCACAGAGATAGCAGGATAACCTATCTAAAATGTAAGTTGAGGGTTTAAAACTCCCAAATGAATTCCCCCTTCCCCTTCAGATTAAAGTCCCAGTGTCTTCACACAGCTTCCATGCTCTTCCACAGTCTAGCCCCTGCCTACCTATCCAGTCTTCCCACCTCACAGATTTTGCATCAACACTAGAGAACTAGCACACGAGGCAGTTTGTCATGTCCAGAGCTCGCTTTATATGTCTTGCACCCTCCACTATGCCTAACTCCTCATAGTCATACAATTCAATGTCACCTCCCAGGAATCCTTCCCTGAAACTGTACACCCCCACCCTACCTCACTTTCTTTCTCCTGGATGTCGTAAAAGCCTGTACCTAACACCATCACTGCTTTTGCCATGTTGCATTTTAATTATCTGTGTGTGTATCTGTCTTCAGCATTACACTGTGATCTGGAGGGCAGAGACTTTATCAATTCTCTTCTTTTTAAATCCCAGTGCCTTAGCAGATGTTCTGGCACATAGTAGACACAATAAATACTTCTCGAATAAAAAAATTAAATATATTGAAAGTAAGTTCAGCTGAACTATCCAAATTTAAGGTCTGATTCACCTTTGCCAATGTGCATCTCCATGGATGCTGTTTGCCTCAAATCTAGTCTTATAGCTGAGCATCTTATAGCTTTTACCTGAGCATCTCTTTTGAACTGTGCGTGGGCTTTGGTTTTGTTTTGTTTTTTAACTGTCTATTATTCTGCTTTTCTAAGTTTTTTTTCTTTTGCATCTTTACTCAAACATTGCCTGTCTTCTATTTTTCTTTTGCTCTTTCTAAGTTCTCATATAGTATTATATGGTTAGTTAGTAACAGAGCAAAGTGTTTGGCAAAAATTACACCACAACTTATGGTTAAAAAAAAATTGTCCTTAAATAACTGTAAATGCTGTAAAAAACTATGATTTAACAAAATTATTTCAACGTATGTGTATTTACACCCATTTTGATCATCTGCAGATGCAAAATCAATATCAATCTATAAATTAGCTTTATTGACTATTGGTTTCAGATTATGTTAGCCCATGAGAGTTTCAGATTTCTGCATTCTTAAAGCTGAGGGTTTTGTCAACTTCCCTCCCTCAAACTCAAATTTTCATAACTATTTTCGATCCAATTTTACTACAATTAAGGCATAAAGACAAATATACCTAACGGCAGAATATTTTAATTATTTATAATGCAGCTGAGTAAAAGGTACCTGATTTGGTGATAGAATTAAAGCTAAAGATGCCTGTTCTTATGAGAGTTTTTAGCACCTAAGAATAAAACTCTTCACCATCCAAAAGCGCAAAATAAAGGCTCTGCATATATTACACTGCAAGACAAACAAAACACACATATCAAGCAGGAAAAAAAACTGTACCTGTATTTGCATGTGTATATAATATATAAAAAAAGATTGACAATAGTGACTTAAAGAATAATGGCTCCAATTACATTTTAATGTTAGTATGCTAGCAATATGCAAAAATTAAATTAAGACACGATAAATACCAAATTACATTTCTACAGTATAATAAAATGCATGGAAAATAAATAGAAAGAATTACATCAAAAAGTTGACAATATTTATCTTTGGGTGGAAGAAATATAAATTTTTTCTTCTGTCTCCTTTTCTGTACTCTCTAGTTTTCTAAAATAAAGATCTATTCAAATGGAAAAAATCTGCTCAAAAAAAGAAACAAACAAGGACATGATTTTTGCCTTTCTATAGCTCGCACTTCAAACTAGACTCTCAAATAATTTGCAGCTTTTAAAGTATTTTCACATTTAGTATGTCATTTGATTCTTACAAGAAAACAGGTTCCTACAAATGAGAAAAATTAGGCTCAGGAATTAAGGAACTTTGTCAAGATTGCCCAACTATTAAGCGGCACTTTTTGAACAAAGTCTAGCTATATTTTAAGTACTAACTATTTGGATGAAAGGGGCAATCATAGACTTGGGAAGAAGGAATAGGAGGAAGAAGGAAGAGCCACAAGCCCAGAGAACAGGAAGGATTATTGGGAAGTAAACCAAGAACTAACATTTAATGAGTGTGGACCGCATGCCCCACTGAGTTCTAAGCACTTTGCACACATAATGGACTTTAATCTTCAATGAGGTGCTTAGTATGACCATCTCCATTTTACAAATGGGGAAATTGAAGTACAGAGAGGCTAAGTCAGTCAGTCAAAGTCACAGAGAGGTAAGTGGCAGAGCCAGGATTCAAACCCACACATTCTGACCCATTAACTCAGACTCTTAAGCACTACTCTACACTGCTCCCAGTGGAAGCCAGAGAAGGCACGAACTAACAGACCTCCAACAAGTCTCAGGTTTTCTTGAGATAACTGTATAATCAGAAATGAATCCATTTTCAATCATTTCAGCAAACTAAAATCTTTCAAAAACTCATCATTTTCTTGGAATATTAGTTTTAGTTCCTTTTTAACAGGTGAAGGGAAATCAAAAGCTTAAATAGCAAAGTGTAATGGCGATTTAACAGCCTAATTTTTTTTAAAAAATCACTACTTTGTGGGAGAAAAAATACTTTTATTGCATGAAAATACAAATCATCTGGATATGTTAATCATGAACTAGATTCAATAGCAGAATAAACAACAACAGAATAAATAATTATCTACTCTTGAGGCTACAGCATAGAAATACCTCAATCCTTCCCATTTATCTATAAATCTAACTTCTGACTTTGGTTTTCCTCCTTCTGCTCAGAACTATAGCTGTAACCATTTTAAATGGGGGAGTAGGGAAAAATATATATGTGTATATATGTATATATATAGTGTGCGTATGTGTATAACAAACATCTTGAGAGAGAGTTTTTAGGAGTCTTGTCTTCTCACACTAGACCCACAGATGGAGCAGTTTTACCTTGGACTTTCCTAGACTTCGCTGAAAACAGATTTTCTGACCCAGGATACCTACTGAGTCAAAAACTTTTTTTTTAATCTTTGAGTTCCGTAAAACTAGATTTGAATTTAACCTCATAGCCATTCCAGATTATATGCCCTGGATCCCACTGGCTCCAAACCAAGGGACTATGATTCATTATCTATTGAAACCAGACTTGGACATGGGACACTCAATAACAACAAGCACGAGATCAGTGCAACTAGATTCTGATGCAAATAGTAAGTCTTGGGTTTATTTCAGTTCCTTTTAGGCTTTCTATGTGGAATTTAGTGAATCAATTATTAAATATTACTGTCACTCATTGAGTTAGATAATCCACTAGTTTCACTGTTAAGAGTCTTATCTGTTTACTTCCTTTGTCTGGACTGATTTTTCACGGAGACAAGATAAATTGCCTGGTTAGATTTTAAACTCTTTACCTTTAGGTATTTTCTTTGCTATCCTTTTTTTTTTTTAATCCTTGCAAATTTAGACATCACAGAAAACTGTTATTTGCCTCATAATGGCCTCTTTAGTGTGTTTCACAGTCTTTTGTGGAGAATAATGACATAATGATAGTGTTCTCAGACCTATATTTTCTACTTGATAAACTAGCAATTATATGATTAAAGCATTTTTAGAAACTCACATTAAGTATATGATACTCTAGAAACCAGTCCATCATGTAATTACACAGTCAGGAAAGAAATAATTTACATAACTAAAAACCATCTGAAACAGTATTCATGACCAGTATGTGATTTTTTTTAGTGGATAAATATTTAAGATGTATTAAACGATTCTATATATAATATACTTTTAATGTTAGGATTATAAATTCTGAATTTTATAAATTGTGATTAAACTTTTATTTTTTGTCCTTAAAGAAAGGAAACTGTGCTAAACTTTGCTGAAAACATGTGCTAATATGCTGGATACCTTAGGACTAATGAACCCAGAAAAACCTTATGATTTCTTCCAAAAAACACATACTTACAGAAAACAGAAAGGCAGGCAATGCCTGTGTATTTAAGCTCTATGATGAACACCAGTTTTGCCCAGGACTGTGTTTATATATATCTCAAAAGCAAATTTGACTAGATCTGTGTGATTTTCTTTAAATGTCAGGTTATCACACCAAGATTGTGATGAGCTAAAAGAGATAAATATAGTCATGCACATCATTTTCTTCAGAAAACAGGAAAGACCTTTAAAGGACGCCCAAGAGGTTCAAACAGCATGCACTGGGAGCCCATCCTCAAAACGTAAATGTAACAACATCTATCTCTTTTCACTTTTTTGCTCAACTTCTGGAAGAATCCATTACCTTGCTTTTCCCCAGCTCATTGAGGAAAACTATAGAAAGTTACAGAAGTATATCCTAAGAACCAACATTTCAAAGCGATAATCTCATACATACAATCACATGGGGAAGTATTGTCAAAAAAGAAAACTTAAGTTATTAAGTAAAAATGATCAAGGTGCCAAACCATGTATGTTATTTTAAGACACTTATGTGTTTTTTTAAGAAAGATAAATAATATATATTTATATTGGGTTACAGCTATTCAAAAGTATCTGTGTAAATATACACAAGAAACCTATGGCAGGGTTACCTTGTTTGTGGCCATGATAGGAAAGATTGTGTGTAAATTAAGCACGTGGGCAGAGAAGCAAGGAGGACTTTCCGTGTGTATTTGTATACTTTCTGATATTTGAAAATATCATCTACTCAAAAATTATGTCAATCTTAAAAAAAGAAATAAAGGAGTCTTGATCCCTGCGTGGAGTAGGTAGAGAGTGCGAGCTCGACCACGCATATTCTTAGCTATGATGTGTCGGGGGAAGAGGGAGGATCTCCCTCTGCCCTTTTCCTTAAGGTTCTTATGGCTGGCCAAATAATTAACAAGACAGGTTAGCAGGAGAAAATAATAACAAGTTTAATAACATGTATACATGGGAGAAAGCAGGGACACTGCGTTTCTCAACACAATAGCAGAAATTCTCGTCTTAAATACCGTGTTCAGCCAACAACAAAGGAGGATGTTGGGGGTGGGGGGAGTCACTTACAGGAGATTATCACTAAAGCACAGTAAACAAGAGTAAGGTTATTATGCAGATTTAAGGCTTCTACATTGATAAGCCTCTAGAAATGAGGCCATCCCCCCCTCTTCCCAAAACAGAGAGGGAGGTACCTTTACAAATGGAGATTTCCCTTATAAATGTAAATGATTGTCTGGCAACTCCTCCGCAGGGCCATCCAGAAAATGTGGCCAGAGAGACAGATCTTCCGATAAGATGGGCTTGTTGGTGCCTTTCCTATTGTAACATTTATCCTACATTATCTTTACAGCCATCATGATAGATCTGTTCCAGGAAGGAGCCACCGTGTCAAATTCTTTAGGCAGTTAGTGGGGGAGGTTAAATGTCCCTCAGAGAAAACAATCAAGGTAAAGAGATATATTTCAGAGTGGCCAAATCTTGATCTCCCACAGATGCCAAGCAAGCTTTAAGAGCAAAAACGCACCAAAGTTAGATGTCTCTTGTTATTGGTTTATTCCACCACCACTACCACACCTCAATGATATTGGCTTATATGTTTTCTAACTCAAAGAATCAGACCACCACAGGGCTTTTGGGTATCCATGCCTGGTGATGAGCATAATCATAAATAGTCTTGACAGTTCCTGAGAGAGATGATGAAGAAGTCAGCCATGGCCAACAACTAATCACCACCATCCTGTATAACACTTAACCTTGACCTTCAGTGATGTATTTGGGATGCTCGTTCTCAAAAGCCCTGCCATTTAAAGCACTACAAAGAGTTGAGAATAAAAACAAAGGCAACTAACGAAGTACACAAATACCGTAACAACCTTGCTGATCTGACCAAACTTACGTGCAGTTACCTCGTTCTTCCAGATCTACACCTCCTGAGCCATGCGCTTTGTGACTGGGGAATCATCCACTCTGATATTAGGAAACAAGGTCAAAGAATTGTTAATTTGTCAGTCCTTGTGTAAAGGATAAAAATGATGGAGATACCGTCTGGCACTGGCATAAAGTTTCACAGAACTATCACTTACAGAACCTCGTGGCTACATCCTAACTCTGGGAATTAGGTAGGGCAGGGATCATTAGCTGTACTTCCCTGTCACTTTAGGGAGTAAAGAACCTGTTTCAAGGCTAGTAGGCAGCAGGGCTAAGACTCTATCCCAGGTCTTCTGAGCTCATGTTCACTGCTATTACATACCATGTGTCTTCTCAGCGTCTGGGTTTTCTCCTTCCCCAAATAGCAAAGGGCTTTCCACAATTGTGAAAAGTGAGGCGTATAATACTTAACAAAGTTTACTGCTACACTGAGGGAGGAGTCCAACAACATGCTGTTATCTGGGTCTCGACTGAAATTTCTTTATAAAGGTCAAAACTGTTAAAAAAAGAACTACTGTATTTTGCAAAATGAAGCAAAAATATTGATTGCAACATTTGAGCTTTCAACTCAGAACTTAAGAAGATTGTGTTCTGTGATTTTGATTTTAGATAACCAATTGTAACTACTGGTTCAACTCCTGGCTGACCTTATCAGTTTATATCTAGGGATGCTGAATGAAAAAATATTGAATTATTTCTTTATCTTACTTCTACCTACCCATAAAATTCCCATCTTCTTAGCCACGATCGGAGGCAATGTGGTAGTATATCAATATAACATACTACGGAAAAGAGTCAAAACTTGATGGGAAATCTAAATCATATTATACTTTGGGCTATTCAAATAAGAAAAAAAATACAACCTTGTAGAAGTCTTTTCTGATTTTATTTCCACTACACTTTGGTATCTGCTGCAGAATTTCAATGCACACTGGCTCTGCGCCCTTCAAAGTAAAAACTGTGGAGGTCTTGAGGTCAGGTAGGCTACTCTGTCGTTACTCATTTCCTGTGCTAATGTGACACTGAAGAAAGTTTTAATGGTTTGGTGTAAACAGAGCAAGATTCAAAAGAAAGCTTTTAGAAAATAGACCCAAATTTGAAATTTGAAATGGACTTTCAAAAAATTAAAGACAATAATTATTGCATTAAAAATGCCATCATTTGTGCCTTAATAATATGACATCGTTAAAACGCCATTTTAATTGTTTTACCACCTATTTAAATGTTTCGTATTTATTGTTATTCTCAGCAGCTAACAATAAGAAAATAGCAAAAATGGTTTGAGACCATTTTTTACTAGAAATTGTTACTAATGAGCTGTGAAGAAAATGTTGCTAATCATACTTCTTTTGCAGTCTTGTAAAATAATTACTAATGCTTATGTATAAAGTATATACAAAGTAAATATATATGTGTGTATATAGCTTGACAGGTGAATTTCTTTAATCCAAAAAAAGAAAAAAAAAACTTTAGTTTTTCTCTTTTCCATACAACAAACCAGGTTTAATGAATTTTACTTAAATTTCACAATAGAGATCAAACAAAACAGAACACAATGCAACAAAAGATTTCAGCATACATTGAATAGCGCTCAGACCCTGTCTATGGAGATATGTACCCCAGAAGCAGATTGTCCGTAATTTTTGGGTAACTGGGAGGCCCTGTGATAGCAAAGCCCATGTGCTAGTCTCGAGGTCAGAAGATCTGGGGTCTACCCTGACCTAGCCATCCACTGCATGCTGGAGAGCTCTAATTCTTGCCTTCATATCTTTAAAATGGAGAAGGTATTCCTATCTTATGGGGTTTTGGGGAGTATTAAATTCAATATGTAAAAAAAAAAAGTACCTAATAAACTGTAAAACAATATATAAATATAAGGTATCATATTATTAATAATAGCTGAACACCAAGGACAGTATTAAGATTCTAGTATACAGATTCAAATAACCCCAAAAATTTTTAAAGTAGAAAGAATAAGATAGGTTATCATTTTAATTTTTATTTCATTATGTTTTTAAAATACAGTACAGATGATATTTATATTTCGGGAGAGCAAAAACTCTTCACTTATTCTTAAAGATAAATGTTCATCTCCTACTCCTACTTATTAGTCAAAACAGGAAATGTTCATCTCCTACCTGCTAGACAAAACAGAAAGGTGTTAATAATGTTATTTTTAATAAGTCAGTATAAGAGCTGGGTTCTAGAATCCTACAAACCTCTCAGATCCACCTACTAACTCTGTGATCTCGGGTAAGTTGCTTAACATGTTTCAGTTTCTTCACTTATGAAAAGCAGACAATGAAGCTACCAGTGCCTCAAAAGACTCGTGAATATAAATGACTTACAAGTTCAGAGATTAGCTCACTGTCTGACACATAGTAAGAAATCAATAAGTATTTGTTGTTACAATATGATTATATATTTCATCGCGTGGACATTTCAGACATGCTGGCCACTTCTCAAACTCTATTCGTAAACACCAAGGAGATTAGAATCCAACCCAGATTCATCTTCCTTCATGAGTCAGGGAGCTTGCCCTGTAGAGTCTGTTCAGATGAAATCTGGGTGATCCCTGCCTTCAAAAGCAGCTGGTGAACTTGATAACCAAAATCATCTCAGCAAAAAAAGCTTTAAATCATTTTAACAGCTTAATGGCCATATTTTCTAGTCTTACACAATCACAAGAGACTTAGTAAAGATTTATTCCAAATTCTTGCCATGTGGTTTCCTTTATTCCTTTAAAAAGAAAAAGTATTCATAGAACCCTTATCACATCCCAGGCACTGTATATGGTTGTGGGACACATAGTTGAGCAAAAAAATAAATACAGTCTCTGCCTTCATGTCGTAAGGAAGATAAACATTAATCAAAATCATTATACAAAATGAATGTAAAATTGGAACTGTAAAAGGTGCTATAAAGAAGACCCAGTGCTATGGGAGTGTAATATTAAAAGAAAATGAACAAATTATGTTGGTGAGGGAAATCTTCCCTGAGATAGTGATAACTGAGTTGCTATCAGAAGAAAGAGTGGAGTTAACAGGATAAAAAGTGTGAGCTACCGTGTTCCAAGTACAAGGATCTATGTGTGGGTAGGGAGAAACTTGGCCCCTTTAAGGGCTTGAAGGAAGGTAAGTAAGATTGGAGCTCAGAGCTCAGAAGCATGGAATGAATGAGACGAGGCTGGAGGGTGAGCTGAGCCCTGCAAGCTGTGATAAGAGTTTGTTTTCTTATCCTAAGAACAAAGGAAAACCACTGAAGAATTTTAAGCCTGGGTATGCGGTTGGTTTTGAGGAGTGGAAGAGGTTGACATGATCCAATGAGAATTCTGTGTGAAGAACAGTTTAGATGAGTCAGAGTAGCTGTGAAGAAACTGGTTAGGAGGCTGTTGCTGGAATTCAAGAAACACAATGTGGAAGCTTAGATTAGGGCAGTTGAGCCGGAGATATTTGCAACTAATAGAAGAGCTTGGTTTTCCATAAAACCTATATTTTCTTCTTTCATTGCCCAGGCACATTTTTCATGTAAAATTTTCCTTTTGACATGTTCTAGAGAATCGAAGTAAAGGTTAATGGTGAGTAAAGGGTTTGAATTCAATGAGGGAACAATCAAAGGCCAATTTCTAAATAATCAGTATCATCTCCCCCTAGGTGAAAGCTCCTGTCTAGTATTACTACAAAACACACAAGACTGAAAATGAACCAAAATAAATAATTTCTATTGAAATACATTTTTATTATGAAGATGGCATAGGTAAACAATCATTTATGGGAAACTAGATCAAAGAGCAGTACTACCTTTGAACACAAGCAGAAAGTCAAACACATCCAGGAAAGGAAGAGAGAGGCAACAGATCCAGTAGTCCCAATTCTAAAATAACTGATGCCGTTACCTTTGGAATCTGCCAGAAGACTAGCTGCTGTCTGATAGATAAAATCTCCCGTATTTTGGCCACTAAGTAAACATCAATACATCAGTGCATCAGTACCTCATAGCAACTGAATGAATGCAGAAACACACACATGCACGCACACAAATAGCACTGAAATGTATAAGCTCACACATCTCAAAGTATTAAGCAGAAAAACAAAAACAATGGCACAAAACACATTTTCATTTCAGAAAACAGGCACACAAAAACATCCATTACAATATTCTCTAAGATAAATTGTATCTGTCACCTAGAGGAAAAAAAAAAGTGAAATCATTGGCAGGCTAGGTCTCCCCGAGTAGAAGTGCGACATTAATTTAGATCATTGTGCACATTGAAAAGTTATCGCACTGCAGGGATTTCCAATTACATAATGCAGAATCGGAACTCTGTTTGGGTGTCACTTGGCTGCCAGCATCCATGGGTGAACTGTGTAACACTCCTCTGTCATGTAGCTCATGTGAGAAAAGAATTCTGCTGCTCCAAGAAATAGCACTCATCTTGGAGACCTTCCCAGTTACACAAAAGAGCATAATTTTCACATTATCCCCGGGCACACTGTCTAGAATGATAAGTCTATGATAGCTTTATGTGTAAATCATATACACAGTTCTTAGTAATGAAAGGCATGCACACTGCTTTTTGGTGGTGGCAGTGCAGAAAAACAAAATCAATTTGGTTTTCAATTTTTAAAAATGACACCTGAGCTATCTATAATAATTAACAGAGACCGTGAGGGTTAGATGGTAGATAGGGTAATTGCGCTATGATTATCTAATAGACCAGGTCTGGAGTTGGCAAGCAGTGTCGATAGTGCAGGTTTACCCACTGCCTCGTAACTGGCTTATTTCAGTACTTTGGTTTTAAGTCCTTAAAACTTTTAATTTCATAGTTATCTCAGTTTTTCACTGGGGACTGCACTCTTTTGCATTCTGGTTTAATTTTTCTACGTATGAAAGTACACTTACAAAAGAAAGACAAGAAGTAAAGTCAGGATGAATATTTTCATATATTTATTGTCTATTTAGTGACAAAATTCCATACGTTGTGCGCTGTTGTATCTCAGACACAGGAGATAAACTGGAGGACAAGACAGTCTTCTTTTCCTCTAGGAGCTCACAACTCTTTTACTAAGATGTCCAAAACCTGAAAACTTTTGTATACTAGCTATCAAGATCATCTGGAATATTTTTTTAATTCAATCATTTTAAACCAAATAAAGAACAGAGAATAGAGAATTGAGGTAGGCATAATACTTAATGTTTGTTGAGCATTTACTATGTATGCAGGTTTTGGACAAGTCTAAACCTAATGACAACCTTGTCATTAGATTATTATAATCTTCATTTAAAGATGAGGAAACTGAGGTTTACACAAGTTACACCACAAGATCAGAGATCTAGTAGGTGTAGCCTGAATTTAAGCCCATGTTATCTGATTTCCCAGTGCTCAGTCTTAGTCATTTCTCTATACTGCTCCATTTTAACTTTTACTATAACCTGAACATTTGGGCATTAGTGTCTCAGTTTTTATTTGTTTAATTTTATTGCTTGATTTGGAAATTTTTTTCAATTCATTCTCTTTTTATCTTATCTTGAGGATCTTAGCAGGAAAGTTAACCAAGTCTTTTTCTGGGTTATTCCATTGTAGTTGAATGTTGCTCTCTCATCTCCTATTGCTTTCATGATAAAATTTATTTACTGAGCACCTGCTGTATGCCAAGAACTGTGCTAGGTGCTTTATGAGTAAAGATGTGGTCCTTGCTGTATACTTACAGGGAAATCAGAATTAAATAATAAATACAGTAAAAGTCTAGTAAGTGATGTTGCAGGAAGAGTGCAAGGTGCTAAGGAATCAACTGCCAGCCTTGGGCTCAGGTGAGGCTGCCTGTAGGAAGTGGCATTTTGTCACCTGAAACTTGCAGAGTACCTGGACTAGCTTTAATCTTTATTTTTCCCACTTTGACCTCATCTCCTAGAATGTGGCTTTTCTCCATACTATTCAACTGAATTTGCATTCTCATTGGCCTCCAACCCTCGCCTAACTTCCAAAGGCAGCAAGTCACCATATGGCAGTCTACACTGGTCACCAACTGCAGCTTTTTGAGGTTCTCTCTTCCGTTGATAGCCCTGTTTCTACCCTAATCTGGCTTCCTTCCTCCATCCCTGACCACTTGCAGCCACTTCTCTTTCTCCTTACTGCCTTTCTTCCTCTTTACACTCACCCAGATACCGTCCTCAGGTCCGCCCTTCTCTGGCTTCTTCTAGTTTCTCCCAAACTCTCTCACTCTTTTAAAGTCATAATTTAAACTATTTCTTCACATTTTTTTATGTTTATTTTTCATCAAGCAGCGTAGAGATTCATAGAATGTATATTATATATATACCATATACAATGACATAAATTAAACAAAATTATAAACTCAGTTAAAAATGTTTAAAATTATATCCCTATCTTTAAAAAAATTCTCTAGTAAGCTAAATGACTCATTTTTGTATTATGTGTGAAATTAACATATGCCAGAATTTTAAAAAGGCAAATGGATTAAATAGATTAAAGGCAAATAGCTTGGGAAGAATAAGAAAGAAGGAATTATAAAGAATAAGTGTTCATATTCAAAATGCCACTGATCCCCAGATCTTCCCTTTGACTTATCAACGGACAAAGATATTAACCTTCTTTGACTGAATTGGGGGGAGCAGTTGCACTTTTTCCACAATTACTGACATTGAGGGAAGTGTTACCATCTCCTCAGATAATACTCTTTATGTAGAAACTCCTACGGCTTTCCAACAGCCCAACTATGCAAAAGCATCAGAAAAATGAATGAAACCCTAGACTGATGAGATAGAGTAAAGACCAAAGTGTTTATTCTCTCATAAACACGAAAACACAAGTATTTCACAAAGTTAATTGAAAAAAGACTTTGAAGCTGGGAATGAATAAATGTATCTGTATTAGATTACATTTACTGAATTTACTATGAAGAATGTAATCGTATGATTTGACAAGATTACATATGCTTCCTAAACTTGCCATCCTCATATATTAAAGGAGAACATGGAGAATTATTGAAGTTAACAGTTCATTAAAAGCTCATGGAATATATTCTACATATAAAGAAAATCATCTTTCTCTCTTTGCCTCCGTCCTTCCTAGTGAGGTAGGGGTCAATAAGAAGGTGACAGGACTATATTGGCTCAGCGTGATGCACAGTATTGTGGTGTTAAAGCCCAAATGGGGTTAGGAGGTTGACTGTGTGGAGGGAGAGGTGGTGATGGCCAGCTCAGAGCATAGCTGAAGCCTGAGCAAGATTAAGAAGGTATTGCTTAGGGGGCAGCAGGAGCCAGCCATGGAGTTTCAAGTTTTTACACACAGGTGTGTATACCTAAGATAATGAAAGGCAGGTTTCTCACTATCCAGAAGATTTCCATATGGAAAGGGAGAATACTAGAATGAACTTCATGGTGTTGGATTAGATTGAAGTATCAGTGTAAACTCATGGTGTTCAATACTCATTGACAGATATAAAAATACAAATAGGTATAAATGAATATATGCATATATTCCCTAGCACTATCTACTGGGAGAACCTAGGAGCATTGACACTCCAGTAGCAATAAACACGTCCAACATCCAGATCTTAGTTTCTGAATACCATCCTTCATAAAAGGAAGCAGGGATGCTTGGAAAAATAGCTAATTCCAGGGCCAGGGCAGGAAAGTACAAGATGAGCCTTCTTGTGCCAGAAAGTAGGAAAATGCTCAATAAATGAAAGAGACATACCAAAAAAAAAAAAAAAAGAAGTCAGCATGAATGGGCTCCCACTGGACAAATCTGGGACAAAATGAGCATCAAAATAAGCAATAATGTTAGCAAATTATAACTCATTGAATAAAATCGGAAACCATACTGATAAAAATGAATAAATAAATGAGGAGAAGTTGTTTTTTTAACAGTAGACTGCAACTAACAAATACAGAATGAATGATGGAATTAGAAAATCACCATTTGTCAACCATCATTGTAATAATTCGGTCAAGAAACATGCTAAAACTAGGGGGAGAGAGAGTTTGATAAGGAATGAGACATCTGCATAGTTTCAAATTATCACCACGTAAGTAGTGATTAAATTACGAAGGGCAAATGAGTAACTTTACATTGGAGAAACCTGACAAGCACAAACTTAACCACGTGATCAAAGTTACATCACCAGTAATGAGATAAAGTAGTGGGCCGCACAATATCCTAATAGGGTACAAAAAAAGCATAGCATGCCTTCTGTGATATTCATGCCAAAATTGCATAATCTGAATCTAATATCAAGGAAACATCAAACATACTCAAGTCGAGGAATAGTCTACAAAATAGCTGACCAGTGTCTAGGTCACAAAAATCAAGGAAACTGTAAGGAACTATTCCAGATGGAAAGTTTCAAGAATCGTGGCATCTAAATGCATCACATGATCCTAGATTGTATCTTTTTGTTTTAAAGGACTTTTTTGAGACAATTACTGAAACATGAATAGGATTTGTGGATTAAATGGTAGTAATGCATCAATGTTAATTTCCTGACTTTGATGGTTGTACTGTGGTAATGCAGGAGAATGTCCTTGTTTATAGGAAATACACACTAAAGTACTGGGGGGTGATGTGGCAACATGGTGTCAACTTACTCCCAGGAAAGAAAAGTTCTTTGTATTGGACTCGTAACTTTTCAATGAGTTTGATATTATTTCAAAATAAACAAATGTAAACATATACACACAAAGGAAATATTTGAGAATTAATTTTCAACCAATCTTTTTCTCTTTCTCACAAACTTTTTCACTCACATGAAAAATGAATAACTTTCTCTCTCACACATAAACTTGTGGAACACACATGCACCAAATTTTCTCTTTTTAGTGGAAAACATTTGGTATTAATTTGTCATTTACTAAGGACATTTTCAGTTCTGAAGAGAAGTTCTATCCACAAAAGAAGGACAGACAAATAACACTACTGTGGAAATACATGGATATTCTAATTCTTTTATTTGGCATACACTTTTCTATAAAGCATAAATAGGCATTTCTTCTGTTTGAGCAAGAATGGATGGCTACTGAAAACTGAAAGTAAGCTCTGCAGTTTGGGGAAAGTAGGAATTTCTCCAAGAACAAAATTGCTAATCAGCACTGATGTCACACGTATTGACTAGATAGAAAGAGAGCCCCAAATGTGCTTTCAAGTGACGGGTGGACCAAAATACTCCAGAGAAGAGCTATCTGCATGGGTTTTATCCTTCATTGTCTGAATAAGAACCTTCTAAATGACACTATTGTTTAAAATGAAAAGGCCTGTATTCATATTCTTGCCATTTTCTCTTAAACTGACTCCACTCAAGCTTTGGCCCCAACTGTTGTACCAAAACTGCTGTTTCTAAGACCACCAAACACCTCCACATGGCCATATGCACACGTGAATGTTCAGTTTCATCTCATTTATTCTATGAGTAGAATTTTACAAAGGTGATCAACTCTTCCTCTTTTCTTCGCTTTGCTTTCACGTCCACACTAATTTTCTTCTCATTCACTGACTGCTATTTCTATGACGTCTCATTATTGGGATACCCCAGAGCTCAGATCTTGGACACTTTCTCTTTTCTACTGATATTTTTTTTTAATTTTAGTGATCTCATTCAGTCTCACAGCTCTCAATACCATCTATTCAGGCAGGATCCCACCCTTGATCTCAAATTCAGATTTAAAAACTGCCTGCTTGATACCTAGTAAACATCCAAAGGGAAATACCTCCACTTTAACACGCCCAGACTCCTGACCCTCCCCTTGAGAAGCTGCTCTTCTGTCTTCCCGTCTCTGTTAATGGCAAATCCACCTTTCTAGTTGATCAGAACAAAAAATCTTGGAGTCATTCTTGACTTTTCTCTTTCTCTCATACCCATATCCAGTCTGGTGCAAATCCTGTCAGCTCCAGTGTCAAAATACATCCAGAATCTCACTATTTTCCACTACTTTCACTGTCACTTCCATGGTTCAAGCCACCTTCATCCTGCCAGGATTGCTAAAATAGCCTCTAAAGTGTTCTCACTACTTCAACCTTTACCCCTACAGTCTATTTTCAACACAGAAGCCAAAATGATCTTTTCAGATTTGTCAGATCATATCACTGTACTGGTGAAACCTTTCCAACAGCCTCTTATTTCAAAGAATAAAAGCCAAAGTACCAACAACACTGTATAAAGCCCTACACAATCTGCTAGTCTGTACTTTTTCTTAAATTTCACTTTATAGTACTTTCCCCTTGCTCACTCCACTCCAGCCTCTCTGACATCCTTGCTGTATCTAGACTATTCCTGGCATGCTCCTACCTCAGAGCACTTACTGTTCCCTCTACCCGGAAAGCTCTTGACCCAGATACCGCATGGATCCCTCCCTTACCTCTTTCACATCTTAGCTCATGTCGCCTTTCCAGCAAGACCTTCCCTGGTTACTCTATTTACAATTGTTGCCCTTCCCACTCCAAACCACTCCTGGCTCTCTAATTCTCCTTTCCTGCTGTATTCTTCTCCATAGCGTATAACACTCTCTAATTTCCTTATTTGTTTTGTTTAATATTTATCTTCCTTCTAGAATATGAATGCCACAAGCACCTATTTTTATCACTTAGTTTACTACTATATTTCTAGCACTAAGTTAGTGCCTGGCTAGTTGTGCCAGAACTTGACAGACAAGGTGATAGGGAAGGAAGGAGAGAAGGTGGAAACTATATTCTTATATTGCATAGACAGAAACCTCAACGTGGCAGTGAGATCAACCTGCCCAATGATAAATGGCTGAAAGCTCCCTTGGGCAACGAGTTATCTCAGTGCGAATGAGGATTAAACTCTAGTTACCTCCGATCTAGTCAGTGCAATGTAGTATCTACTGAAAGGAGGAAAGGGCCAAGAACTTAGATCATAAACTTCGATGAACCAATGTCTACATAGAATTTCAGATATTGAAAGTGTATGCATTTTTCAACAGTTTTAGAGGGTTAATCTCTGAACCCACATTCCAACAGACAGGTAACCACATAGCGTAAACAAACAAAAAAATCAAGGAAATGGCTGATGTTAGTTGAAAAGCTGTGCTTTTAGCAATTCTAAATATCACAAGAGAGCGAGATAGGTCATCAGACAGCTAATATTAGGTACTTAAGATTTGGCAAATCAGAGAATCTTGAGAATTTTTATATATGAGGACACTATTCTTAATGTGAGAGCCTCTTGGGAGAATGCGAACAGTACTTTTGAACATACAGAGTACAATCTGATCCTTCGGAAACATCTCCGGTCCTTCACAGTCCCTGTATTTTCCTAAAGGTTCCTTGTGAATATTTGGAAAAGACTTCATGAACTCCAGGTTGTCTGGCAGTAGGACTGAGTAGTTAAAAGCTCATGCTATGAAGGCAAATGTTAGTTTTGTGACTTTGAGGGAATAATATAATCTTTTTGAACTTCATTTCCCTATCTACATAATCAGAATGGTCTTGCTTCAGTAATGGTAATTGTCCTAGACTAAACACTGTGCTTATCCCAACTAATAAATCTTTAAAGAAGACCTGAAAGGATCAAATTGTTTCCAAGTAACTTAACTGCATCCGAGAGCAAAGATCGAACACATTCATAGGAGTAAAAAATATCCAGCATGAACAAGAGAAAATTTACAATGCCCAGCATCAAATAAAAAATTACCAGACATGCAAAGCAGCAAGAAAATATGATCCATTTTAAAGAAAAAAATGAATCAAAATCAATCAACTGAAACCTACCCAGAAATGACACAGATGTTAGAATTAGCCATCAAGAATATTAAAGCAGTTATTATATAATTGTTTTCCATATTTTCAAAAGCTCAAAAAGAGGGGCCAGCTTGGTGGCCTAGTGGTTAAGTTCATGCATTCTGCCTTGGTGGCCCAAGGTTTGCCAGTGCAGATCCTGGGCGTGGACCTACTCACTGCTCATCAAGCCATGCTGAGGCAGCATCCCATATAGAAGAGCTACAACTCTACAACTATGATACACAGCTATGCACTGGGGGTTTGGGGAGAAAAAAAAAAACAGGAAGATTGGCAACAAATGTTAGTACAGGGCCAATCTTCCTCAAAAAAAACCTCAAAAGAGACATAAAGGATATAAAGAAGATAAAATAAATCTTCTGGAGGTGAAAACTACAATGTCTGAGATGGAAAATACACTGAATTGTATGAACAACAGATTAGTCATTGCAGAAGAAAAGATTTGGTGAACTTAAAGATGTCTCAATAGGAATTATGAAAATCAAACACGGGAGGCCGGCCCGGTGGCATAGCAGCTAAGTTCGCACACTCCTTTCAGTGGCCTAGGGTTCATAGGTTCAGATTCTGGGTGTGAACCAACACAGCACTCACCAAGCTATGTGGTGGCGGCATCCCATATAAAGTAGAGGAAGATCAGCACGGATGTTAGCCCAGGGCCAATCTTCCTCAGCAAAAAAGAGGATTGGCATCAGATGTTAGCTCAGGGCTAATCTTCCTCACAAAAAAAAAAAAAGAAGAAGAAGAAGAAGAAGAAAGAAACTGAAAAGTAATCGAAAAATAAACAGAGCTTCACTGAGCTCATTCTAAAATTCATATGGAAATGCAAAGACCTAGAATAGCCAAAACAACTTTAAAACAAATTTGGAAGAGTAATGCTACCTGATTTTAAGACGGATATAAGCTACATTAATGAAAGCAATGTGGTATTGTCATGAAAATACACAAATAGATCAATAGAACAGAATAGTCCAGAAAGAGACCTACACATATATAGACAACTTGTTTTTTGACAAAGGTGAAAAGACACTTCAATTGAGAAAAGATAGTCTTTCAAACAGTGGTTCTGAAGAAAATGTAGGAGAAAATTGTTGTGACTGGTTTAGGCAAATATTTTCTAGATATGACACCAAAAGCATGATATAGAAAACAGATCAGTCGACTGTACTTTATCAAAATTGAAGACATCTGCTCTTTGAAAGACACTATTGAGAGAAAGAAAAGATAAGCCATAGACTGGGAGAAAATATTCGCAAGCCATATATCTGCTAAAGGACTTGTATCTAGAAAAAATATATATATGTATATATTCTCAAAACTCAATAATAAGAAAACAAAGAACTCAATTTAAAAATGGGAAAAAGATTTGAACAGATACTTCACCAAAAATGATATACATATAGCAAATAAGCACAGAAAAGACACTCAACATCATGTGTTATTAGGGATGTGCAAATTAAAACTACAGTGAGATAACAGTACACAGTATTAGAATTAAAATTAAAATACTGACCATGCCAAGTGTTGACAAAGATGAGGAATAACTAGAGCTCTCATACACTGGTGGTGGGAATAATAATGGTACAACCACATTAGGAAAACAGTTTGGCAGCTTCCTAAAAATTTAAATGTCAGCCTACCATATGATCCAGTCATTCCATTCCTAGGTATTTACTTGAGATAAACTAAAACATATGTTCCAACAAAGGCTTATGCAAATGTTCATAGCGGTGTGGGGGATCAGAATTGGCCACCTCAAAATATGTCTCTTTACCTTGATTATTTTGAAGAACAAAAGACTCTGAAAGAAAATTTGACCTCCCCCCTAACTAACTGCCTAAAAAAAATTTAAGATAAAAGGCCTGTCCCCAGGACCCAGGACAGGCCATCACCATGGATAACTCTGGGTCTTGATAGACTGGGATGGTCCTTGCTAAGCCCATTCTTATCAAAGTTCTGTTTACCAAACATTTGCTTTTCCACTTCCATGTGAATTGCCTTCCTCCTCTTTGAAGTTCCAAACCACTACCCCCAACACTCTCCTTTGTCTTTAGCTGAAATGCTATTTAAGATGAGAGCCTCCGCCATTTTGGCAAGTCACTCAGTTTCCTGGGTTTCTCCCATGTATCCATGTTATAAAGCCTTGTTTTATTTTCTCCTGTTATTCTGTCTCACGTCAATTTAATTCTTAGGCCAGCCAGAAGGACCTAGAGAGAGTAGAGGATTTCTTTTCCTCGTCTATAGCAGTTTTACTTGTAATAGCCAAAACTTGGAAACAACTCAAATGCCCATCAGCAGATGAATGGATAAATGGATGTGGTATATTCATACAATGGAATACCACTACAATGGAATACTACTGCTCCATAATACAAAGGAATGAACTATTGATAAATGCAACAACGTGGATGGATCACAGACTAATTAGGATGAGTGAAAAAATGCCAGACAAAAAGAGATTGAAAAATTATTTCAAATGGTTGTTTAAATTAACCTTGTTTGTTTATTTGTATTTTGTCATCTTAAAGCTATAGCCCTGAAACTTTTTAACTACTACAGGAACATTCCATTCATTATATCAAATCATTCCATTTATATAAAATTCTAGAATACATAAACTACTGCATAGTGACAGAAAACAGATTTTTGGTTGCCTGGGGACTAACAGAGAGAGGGAATGGGAAGAATTAGAAAAGGCATGAGGAAACTTTTGGGCTGATCACTATGTTCACCATTTTGGTTGTGGTGATGGGTGAATACATATCTCAAAACCTACCAAATTGTACATTTTAAATATGAGTGGTTTATAGTATGTCAATTATTCCTTGATTAAGCTGTTAGAAGAAAAAGGAGCAGAAGAAGTAGGAGGATGAGGAGGAGAAGGAAAAGAAGGAGAAGGAAATAGATACGAGCTTACACAAGTGGTATTTCTAGAGACATAAATTTGGTAGTCATCAGTGTATAGACGGTACTTTAAACTCTGGGAATGAGTGAAATCACCCACGGAGAGATTAGTCAGAAAAGAGAAGGGGACCTAGGATACTGTCTTAAGGAACACCAACATTTAGAAGTTCAGGATGAAGAGGATCATGACAAACTTTTCGATTTTCTTAAGCTGTTTAAATCCAACTAATATCAAGTTTGAAGCATCTCATCATGGTTTTATTCACTACAGGCTGAACCAGTAAGAATATAGGTCCATTTAAGATAGTTTGCAACTTAATTATTGTCTTTTTTCACTTGTTCTTATTCATTAGTCCATAGCATTTAACATGATTATTATTGATCTTAATTTACAAAAGTTGCCTTTTGTTTTTTTCCCAATGTTATTATTTTTTAAAGTTCCATTCAAAACTCTCTACTATTGTGAAAATATTTCTTATATTTCTAAGAAATATGCTAGCATATTCTGAAGATATAATGCATTCCAACTTAATGTTAAACTAACAGCATTATATTTGGCATGTGTCATCAATAGAATAGAGAATATAAAGTATTCACAGAAAGGAAAATGTGAAGATTGTCATTTTGGTTGATATTTAAGAGACATACGTCAGTGTATCCTAAATTAAGCTTAGAGTTCAAAAATAAGTAAATTTTGTGTTTAAACCTAATGTAAATTATTTCAAGTGACTATTTAAATTAACTTTGTCCCTTTATTTATTTCTATTTTGTTATACTAAAGCTATAGTCCTGAAACTTTCAAATACTACAGAAACTTTTTATATTTATATCCTTATATTTATATCAGAAATGGAGTTTTGTTTCCAAAAACCAAAAAATCAAATGCATCTCTTCCTTCAATCTTCTTTGCGGCTCAAACTATTCACTCTGCTTCCTCCTGCCCGTTATCAAATATTTCTGTAAGTGTTGTTTGTGCTCTCTGGCTCCACTTCCCATTCCTCTCAGCCAGTCAGCCTTCTAACATAGCTCTCCCAAAGCCCACCATGAAATCTCCGTCCCCAGCCTCCCCGAGCACTCTTCTGTCCCCTTGTTACTTGACCTGCTGCAACATTTGACACTACAGATGGCTCCATTCTTTCACAACTCTCTTTTTTTTTCTTCTAAGATTCTTCCTCCTCTCACTTTGCTGGCTGCTCCTTTTCAGTTTCCGAGTTTTTCCTTCTCAGCTTAAATTTTGAATTTGCATGCTCCTATGTTCTCCCCTTTTCTTTCTCTTCCCTCTTCCTGTACAATCTTATCTCCATGCGTTTCCCTCTAGCCTCCTAAAGTGTTTGCATTTCCATGAAAGAAAGACTATTCTCCCTTTTGGAGCCAAAACACCCTTGCCTACCTCTTGGCTAACTATACAGGACCTGGAAGACTCAGGGCAAGAAAATATGTAATGCTTAACAGCTTGGAAGCCGTGTCCATTCAACAATAAGCAAGTCGGTTAGCAAAAAATAAACCTTACCAAATAACTATGTTGTAATACTGTTTAAAGCAACAACCAGACAATCAGTTCCAATTTTTAACATATTTACTTGAAAGATAGTTTTCAGAAAAACAAACAAAAACAAATATAAACTTGTGGTTGTCAGTTACTGAGCAGCACATAAAAGTTGTGGGAAAAGGCACTAGAGAGTGAAACTTAAGATTATGAACTTCCCACTTGGCCTAGAGCCAGGGCTTATTCTACATGAATCTCATAAACATCCTGTCTAATCAAAAGTAAACAAAAGTAAATTAAGGTATAATTTGCAACCAGAGGATACAGCATTATGCTGAGACCTACAGAAGCTCTGTTCCGAGTATTTGTGACTCCTTGCTATTCTAGATGAAGCCGACTTACAGTGCTGATATTCGAGTTATGAAGTTCCTTGGACAAGGCCCAAGATACATCTACAGTGAGGTCTGTGTTAGTGCTTAGGGAACCAGAGGCTTTGGAATGGCTTTACTCATGTAGATGCCACTAATGGAAAAATATTTCTCTTCATTTCTAAATCAAATTATTCATTGAAGAAATTCTTCATCAAAATCACAGTTTATGAGGGGCCAGCCCCATGGCGTAGTGGTTAAGTGTAGCACGCTCTGCTGCTGGTGGCCCGGGGTTCGGATCCCAGGCACGCACTGACACACCTCTTGTCAGGCCATGCTGTGGTGGTGTCCCATATAAAGTGGAGGAAGATAGGCACAGATGTTAGCCCAGTCTTCCTCAGCAAAAAGAGGAGGATTGGCATGGATGTTAGCTCAGGGCTGATCTTCCTCACACACACAAAAAAAGTCACAGTTTATGAGTAATAAAGTGTATATAATTTGTATTCATGTGTTCTATAATCATGTTACATTAGCCTGTCTAATCAATTATTTTTTCATTTCTTAGGAGTACTTTTTTGCATAGTCTGAATAAAATTTAGTGCTTATAGCTGTCGTTATCTTAAATTTTATATGGACCTCAATCTTTTAATTTCCATAGAAATATTCCATGTTTGCTTTTGGTAACAAAAACAAAGATGTGTGTGTGGGTATAGAGAGAGAATATGAAAGAGAATGGGATTAAGAGATGGTCAGAAATTAAACATTTATTCAAATTTCGTACATAAATAATGTGTGGGTCACAAAATAAAATATTAAAAGTTTTACTACACATAATAGATGTTAGTTATGAATTTTTGAAATGCTTATTTCAAAGGTTGCCATAGTCTCTTGTAAAAACACTTGCATATTCATTATGTTTCCAGTAACACGCCTGTTTTTCTTATTTTTTTTAGTTTTGTGATCATTTTTATATCTGAGTCGTATGAAAACATTTAGGAAGCTCTCCAAATGAAGTTATTTTTAAACCTGTTTCTCTCTCAGTACTTCCTCTTATTGATAAAGTAGCAGATATCATCAGTACATATGTACAGTTAAAAAGAAAAACACTGTTTATTCTTTGATGATGCTTTACTAGGAATGAATTATATTCATGTATTTTTAATATCAGAACAGAAACTTATAAATCTTAGAGAGAGACTGCGAATATGGAGCAGGTAGGTCAACGACATTTATAAAAAACGTTATCTTAACCAGCTGTCCATTAATAACCTTCTGAGCATACTGCTTGGCAGACACATTTATAATACAGGGAAGAGCCCGCTAAGGCTTTTATTTCAATTACTCTGAAGATTCTCTAGGGTCACTCTAGGTGTCCAGGATGAAAGGCCATTGTAGTTAGTCAATACATTTTCTCCTACTAATTTTCTCTACTATTTTCTCTACTAATAAGATTGAAGTACATTATTTAATTGTTTTAGCTTTCAAGAGGTTAAAAAGGGTAAAGATGTTAGGCTTTACAGTTAAGCAAAACCCAAGGGTACTGGAGGGTTCTCTCTGTAGACACCTGTCTTGTCAAGAGTTATTGAGCTGATGTCTAATATCTGTACTGACTTTTACCAGAACACGACTGGACTGTTGCATGTTAACACCGAAAGTACGCTGCTCAGCTTAGCACCAGACGCAAACTTCCTCCATGATTCAAATAGCACGGACTTTCAGTGTGGTTTTATTATTCAAGAAGTCTAGCCCATTAATTTTGAAAAGAATACTGCAAAGCTCCCCCCCCAAAAAAAAACTCATTTTTCAGAGGAGTTAACCTAAAGGAACAGAAGGTGAAAGGTCAATCGTGAGACCACAGGAAGGAGGAGCAGTTGTCTGACCTACTGCTCTTTATGTTGTGATTTCCTTCAACATTACTTAAAAAAAAAGGATAGTTAAAAGGGTATTTGCATTTCTTTCTTTCTTTATGTATTTCTTTTGAGCGCTGCCAGTTTACATAATCAAAAGACTCCTGTCCTAAACAAGTGATCCGCAAAGCCCAGCATTTATAGTGACAGAAAACAATTACCAACCTCTGCAATTTGTTGCTATTTGGTGATTATTAAGCGTGTGTGTTAGAAATTCCAATTTCTTACACTGTGTTAGTAATTCCAATCACCACCCCTCCTTCTCCTCTTCATGTTATGTACATATTTTTAGTGAAAAGGAAAGAGTTTGGTTTTATAAATACATTGATGGAGGAAACTGCTTAAAGAAAACCTAAATCTTGGAAAAATACTCTTAGCATTTCTTTTTCCCCAACTTCAGGGTTTAAACATCTTTTCCGCTTCTCAGAAAAATAATTTTTTAACTAATTTAAAAATGTCCAAAATGGCTTATGGTATCTGTTGATCCAGTTTCTGATTGTACTTGAATAATTTTTAATGTTCTCCCTGAGTTATACCATTGATGTTCATCTTTACAACAGTAATAAGCTAGAAATCCTGTAAATAGAAGTAGTATACACTTATATTGTAGCAAAACCATTTGTATCTCCTAAAATCAATCACTATGAAATCTTTATCTTGCCTTCAGGGAGCACAAGTTTAGGACTAGTGTTCCTAAATTATTCTATTTAAAGTGAAGAGAGAAGGGTGCCCGAGAATTGCCCTCCAATGTCAATGAAAATGGTACACAAGCCTATCCTTGGAGCTGCTAGAAAAGACAACCAGACTAATGAATATAAAAATTCAGATGTCCGAAAGCCATGATAAAGGAGACATATTCTTACCCTAAAATATGGGTTTTCCGGCCATTCATTGTATTGTTAATGATTCAAACCATATATTTTGCCTCTGCCTTTTTGCATTTCTAAGACAATGCTGCTTTATTTTCAGAATGTTTGCCATTTCTAACTCAATATTGTTTCCCAGAATTTCTATCGGGGGCTCCATAGAGTTCTCTTTATGTTTGTGACGCACATTACAGTTAAATCAGTGTTGTCATCCTCCCAGGTACACTTCCCTGGCTCAGGAGTTTTATGAGCCCTAGTGAACCACAAAAGTCTAAGCAGTCAAGAATCAATTTTATAGCGTTTCCTCAGAACCCCTCCAAAAGTAATAGGTAACAGCTATAAGAGTGTCAAGGACTCATTGCATGAAAAACAAGAGTAAAGTACACAGTAAAAGACAAATGGCCAGCCCTGGTGGTCTAGTGGTTAAGATTTGGTGTTCTCACCCCTGCAACCTGGGTTTGTTAACTGGTCAGGGAACCACTCCACCCATCTGTCGGTTCTTATATTGTGGCATCTGTGTGTTGCTGTGATACTGAAAGCTATGCCACCACTATTTTAAAAACCAGCAGGATCGCTCATGGTGGACAGGTTTTAGCAGAGCTTCCAGACTAAGACAGACGAGGAGGAATGACCTGGCCACCCACTTGTGAAAAATTGGCCATGAAATGTCAGTAGAGCATTGTCTGATATAGCACCGGAAGGTGAGAGGATGGCGCAAAAAGACAGGGTTCTGCTCTGCTGTACACAAGGTTGCTAGGAGTTGGAATCGACGCCACAGCACTAATAAAAGACAAACATTTTTTCAGGGAATGCAAAGAGATTCCAAGTGGTTGGCAAAGGCAAAACTTGAGTGAACTGCCTAGAACCTCTACCAGAGCACCAATTTTGAATTCCAAAGGAAAGTAATTAACTGGGATGAATCAGCCACCAGGAGTGAGGGTGGGGTGGAAAAGGTTTGACTGAAGTTGCTTGAAGTGTATCTAGCAGAAGCAAGTGAAGCTGCATCTCCACACCGGCAATCATTTTATTTTCCTTTCAACAAACTTTTAGCCCTCTAGCTCCCTTTTCCTCATCCTGCTCAACAATCACCGTGCACACTCTTCCCTTACAACCTGGTGAATATCTTTCTGTACCCCTTCTCATGAAATCACTTGTAGGTAGGTAGGTAGGTAGGTAGGTAGGCAGATGAAACAAAGACAGAAAGGGAGAGAAAGAGAGAAACAGAGAAAGAAAGAGAAGGTTTGATCATTGCTTGGGGCCCTATTATATACACTTTTCTGCATCTGCATTTCTCCCTTAATAAGATATTTTAGAAACCCTTCAACAATATAGATCTAATTCATTCTTCTCAGTATAATATTTCATGTTATTGATATATCACAATCCAACTATTCTTTTCCTGATGGGTATTCCCTTTGTTTATTTGTTTGTTCATTTGCTACTACAAACAATTCATTCAGGCAACAAGTCTTTATTAAATGCCCTCTAGTGCCCATTCAACTCTAGGAATACAGCACTGAACAAAACAAAGTCCCCACCCTCACAGAACATCCATTCTAGCGGAGGGGATAGGCAATAACATTATGTAACATAATGTTATATTTTTATGAAGTTAAATAGGAGACAGAAAGTTAGAGGAAATTACTTATTACTTTAAATGAGGTGGTCAGGGAAAACCACTCTAGGGAGATATTTAACCAGAAACCTGAATGACTTGAGGGAGGAAGCCATGAGGAGTGTTAAGAGAGGAGCAGCCTAGTCAGAGGAATAACAAGCGCCAAGGTTCTGAAGACAGAGCATGCTCAGCGATTGAGAAGGAATGGCGATGCCATTGTGGCTGATGTGAGAAGAGCAGGAGGAGAGAAGCAGGCAAAGGGGTCAACGGACATCCTGCCCAGGGCCTGGCTGATGTAGGGCTCGGTAGGCACTTTAGAAAAATGCCACAATAAATGTCCACAGATATTACTAGATTGGCCTCCAAAAAGGCTATCACAATTCACATTTCTACAAGCGTCTATGAATGTCCTATTCCTCGATACCAGGTCCTATTAGTTTCTAATTCTTAATAATTTGATGGATGTAAAATGATATCTAACTGTTATTTTTTTTTTTTTTTTTTTTTGTGAGGAGATCAGCCCTGAGCTAACATCCGCCAATCCTCCTCCTTTTTTGCTGAGGAAGACGGCCCTGGGCTAACATCGGTGCCTATCTTCCTCCACTTTATATGGGACGCCGCCACAGCATGGCTTACCAAGCAGCGCGTCGGTGCGCGCCCGGGATCCGAACCAGCGAACCCCCGGCCGCCGCAGCGGAGCGCGCGCACTTAACCGCTTGCGCCACCGGGCCGGCCCCTCTAACTGTTATTTTTAAGTTGTTTTCCTAACTACTAGGGAGAGGTTGAGCATTTACTTATTTTCATTTATTTAACAAAAACGTAAGTAGTACTTACTACGTGATGTGCAATGTTCTAAACACTTTACATGAATTATCTCATTTAATAACCCAATGTGGTAGAAGCCACTATTTTACAGATCAGAAAACTAAGGCAGATAGCTGGTAAGTAACTTGCCTAAGGTCACTTAACTAGTTAGCAGTGGTTTCAGAATTTAAATGTAGGCAATCGGACTCCAGAGTCTATATAGCTGCTTGTCAGCCATTTGAGTGCACTATTCTATAAAATCTACCCATAACCTAAAAATGAATTAGAAGAATAAAATATTTGTATATACAAGGTATACAAATGCAAAATATTCTTGTTAGCTTATCATGTCAGTCAAGAAACTAGATCCACCAGTGAGAAATAGGACAGATTCACAATGAAAAAAAATCATCTCACGTTGAGGGAAAAAAAAAAGAAATTCTGGTGTAATTTCAGGTCCAGAGGCCTCTGGAATAATAGTTGCCAGAGCCAGAACTGGAGACTTCAAATTGGCACAAATATAGCACAATGATATTGGACAGGGTATGTTGCTAAAAGGCCCAACATGTATCAACATGAGATATAATTTTCTAGGTCGGAAAGAAATGATCTTTTATATATACCAAAATGCTGGCCCTCAACTATAATTACAATAAAATAATTTATATCAATAAAAATGTGTAAAATGTGTAAAAGTCAAAGTTAAAAGAAACTTGTTTTAATCATCATTGTCTAATCTTTTCTCGAAACCTCTGGTTTCATTTCTTAATTGATGTATCTTAATTCATAACGTCTTACATTCTGTGAGGGAGGAAGAAGAGAAAAATCTGAGCAGGCTGGAAAAAGCACAAAAGGCCTGAAGGTCAATGGGAGGCAAATCCTTGAAGAACGGGAACCACCAATATCTATCAAGCCTATGTTGCATTTTCATTAAAAAAGAGGCTTAAGCAAGTGGGACTTTATGAGATTAAAGAGCTTCCACAAGACAAATGAAACCAGAATCAGGATGAACAGACAACCCACCAGCTGGGAGAAAATATTTGCAAAACATATATCTGACAAGGGGCTAATCTCCATAATATATAAAGAACTCATACAACTGAACAACAAAAAAACAAACAACCTGATCAAAAAATGGGCAGAGGAAATGAACAGACACTTCTCCAAAGAAGATATAGAGCTGGCCAATAGGCACATGAAAAGATGTTCAATATCACTAATCATCAGGGAAATGCAAATCAAAACAACACTAAGATATCACCTCATGCCTGGTAGAATGGCTATAATCACCAAGACAAAAACCAACAAATGTTGGAGAGGATGTGGAGAAACAGGAACCCTCATACGCAGCTGTTGGGAATGCAAACTGGTGCAGCCTCTATGGAAAACGGTATGGAGATTCCTCAAAGAATTAAAAATAGAAATAACCTATGATCCAGCTATCTCACTACTGGGAATCTATCCAACAAACCTGAAATCAACAATCCAAAGAGGCTTATGCACCCCTATGTTCCTCGCAGCATTATTCACTACTGCCAAGAAGTGGAAGCAACCCAAGTGTCCCTCGACTGATGATTGGATCAAGAAGATGTGGTATATATATACAATGGAATACTACTCAGCCATAAAAACGACAAAATCATCCCATTTGCAACAACATGGATGGGCCTGGAGGGTATTATGTTAAGTGAAATAAGCCAGAAAGAGAAAGACAAACACTGTATGATCTCGCTCATATGTGGAATATAAACCAACACATGGACAGAGGAAACTGTATTGTGGTTACTAGGGGCAATGGGGGTAGGGGGTGGGCACAAGGGGTGAAGGGAGACATATATATGGTGATGGACAAACAAAAATGTACAACCCAAAATTTCACGTTGTAAACTATTAAAACATCAATAATAAAAAAAAAAGGAAACATTTGCTGCTGTGGAGGAAAAAAAAAAAGAGGCTTAAGGAGTCCTTAGTAATCTAATATTTACCTCGTAGGAAAAAAATATTTCAAACATTGAAACTTACAGTATTTTTAGATGATTATGAAGCACCCATTTAAAATAGCCACGTACTCTATATTTGCCAAAAGGAGACTAAGGAAAATCTTAGACATGATATTAATTCTACCCCAAGTATAAAATTCCTGATGGAGGGGGAAAGAAAATGCCTGCTGTGCAACAGTCTTCTATCTTTATGGAATTATTCATTTAATTAAGTTTTAATTTGCATTTGGGGCTTAAAGATAGACTTTTAGAATGAAACAAACAAACAAAAAGAATGAAACATGAAGAGGACAAGTCTTCTAAAAACCAAGGAATCCATAAAAATTCAGTCATATATTCCGGCCATCATTTAGCTTTTAAAATCCTGATAACCTTCTCTCAAAAAATAAAGCATTTCCTCTTGTCTACATGGCATACGCTGCTTCCTTCTCAGAGAGGGCCCTTGGGAACCCAGGCCCTGTCTCATTTCGCTCACATCATCTATGATTCCACATCAACCAGGGTTGTACTTCCCTTCCACACCCCAAACAGGGCCCTCTGCAAGCGGGTGCTTCCTACCATTCTTGGGCCAGTGCCTTCACCAAATTCTGTTTTGAAAAGCATTTGTTCCTGTTTTTTTCTTTCGCTTACCTTGTGAAGTCTCATCTCCATGACATCTGACGGTGGCTTTGGGTGTATGCTAACACGAAAAGAGAAAGCAGCAGGCAGTGGTTAGCGGGTTGAGTTTCTGTGGAGCAGACAGGTTGAGCAATCTAATATAGAGCATGCCAAGTTCAGGTCAGCCTCCAAATACTAAAACTGAGAAGTCGACAGCATCACATCAGGCAGCTAAAGACTTTCCGTAGATCCACACATGGAGCAGTGAAGCATTTTGACTGCTAGATTTTAACTACAGAGTTCTGCTTTCTAAAAATATTTCTTCTAACTTACAAAGATTTTTACAACACACTGTAGTTTTGAGAAAGGGAAGCCTTCTTCCTTTAAGATATAGTATCCAGAAACCATTATATGCATCCCTTGGAATGCATTGCTATTGCATCTTATCAGTACCTGCAGGAAAGGATCCATCTTATATTTCTTTGCTTTCCTCACAATATGGGCACAATGTGCTTCTAGGAGTTGAAGGTCTGCATGCATATGTCATTTGCTTGTTATTCATCCATTCTCCCATTTATTCACTCATCTAATTTATTAGACATCTATTGAGCTTCTCTTCTTTGTGCCCTGAGTGTATAACCACATATAAGACATAGTCCCTGCCCTCAATGGATTCATAAAATCTAGTTGGGAAAAGAAAACTGAGCAAATAACTGTGAATACCATGTGAGAGTTAGGATAATAGGAGTTTATACAGAACACATTGGGTCCCACACGGGGAAATGGGCACTCTGACTGGGGTGGAAGAATTGATCAAAGATTTTTTAACTGTTGTAAAGAGTATTACATGGGCATTTTCCATGCAAGGAAATGCATGCCCAGCTGGGGGCCCAGCATATGCCAAGACCCAGAGGTACAAAATAGTCCAGCATGTTCTAGAAACTGTAGCTAGTTCTATACTGATGGAGTGTATAGAGGACTCTGACAAGGGATGAGACTGAGTTATTAACAAAATGATTTTTAATGTCAGGAGGCATTTCTCTCACAGAACAAAAATAAGTGGCAAGCATTTTGATGTAATACTTCTTAGGAAGTATTTTAGTTAAAGACTAAAGAAAAATGTTAATCAAATGTATCAAGGTGCTTTCAATAATATAGCCCAAGCCAGAAAATATATAGATGTTAACAGATTTTCACAATGGTGAATGTTCTAAGTGCTAACACATGAAGCATAAATAGATTATAAAATACTAATACTTTTGAAGAAACTATATCCACTTTATTTTCATTTATTATAATGACATATCTAATAGAAAATTATAGCATCCATGAGAGAGTCTAGCATACGTAGGCAGTTGATAAATAGGTGTTGCTGGAAGCACCACATAAGGCTGCATTTGGCAAATAAAGAAATGCTTTGGTAATGACTCTCCAGCTTGTACCTGCTATTGCTCCTTTGATAACTGCAGTCCTTTTCCCTTGGGACCCCTAGAGTTGCATTCACTGGGTCTCTTTTTGGTCCCCCCTCCTAACTAACCTTTCCTCTATCCCACACAGAGCTGGAGACACTCGAAAATGTTGTCTCTAGGTGTGTCTGGGCAGGTCCAAAGGATGTAGTCCTCAGGCCATTGGCCTTGGACATGCAAACCAAAGGAGCAGAGTTGCAGTTGCCACCATCAGTGGCAATTCAAAACATGCAAATCAAAAAGGCCACGAAGCATGAGCTTCATGGGCTGCCACAACAAAAGAAGCAGAGAACTATTTCCTCTGTGCTCCGCTTTCTACTGTTTGGGTTCAGGGGGTGGGGTGGTGATGACAGGGAAGGAAGTGCAGGAGAGAGAAGAAAGAGCAGTTAGTGAACAGGGATGCTTAACAGAAGAGGGTCTAAGGTAGTGATAGAAAGTCTCAGGGCCAGTCCCAGATGCCATTTCAAACCACAGCAATGCCCCTCTTGACTCACTCGTCCTCTCCTTAGCTCACCACATCTCTGTAGGCTGCCCATCACTCCTACTGCCTTCTGGTCCTCTCCAGAACTCCTTTCCGGATACTCCTTTCACCTCTTTGTTCTGCAACTATCCCACTACTCCCTTTTCATCAAAATGGGTCAAAGCACTTTGAAGCTCTGAGCTGGATGGGACTTTAAAGACCATCAAACTCAAACCCCTCATTTCACATTAGAAGACACATTAGACAGGAAAAGTCTAGCTTCTCATCCAAAACCATATTTCTGATGTGTAGCAGAGATGAACCTCTGTCTCCTGACAGCCTCCCCTGCCCCTACCAAGTCCAGGGCCATTCCACCACACCAGGTTGTCACTGCTCCTACACAGCTTGTTAGTGGACGATTATGGCTTAACATAGGCATCAAGCATAAAACCAGGACTCTGTCTTCTCTCTCATTAACCCTTTCTAATAAATCACCAATTGGTATTGAGTCCTTTTTTTCTCATGCTCCGTGCTTTGCTTCTATTTTCATCCACTCAAACAAATACTTTAAGTTCCAGCCTTAGCTGTCCAGCCCTTCCATGAATCGACCTATCTCGATTCCACCACAGTGCTCTTTCCTTCTTCTGAACTCATGGCACCTCTAGTCTGAACTATTTATTTTGCAAGCATGTTTTTACTTTCTTGATTAAGCTCTTGAATTGCTATTTGACTTATTTGTGTATATCTTTTCTTTCCTAGAAGACAATCTTCTCAAGGGCAGAAAGCACATCCTATTTATTTCTCTATTTACCCATCAACTAGGATTGTACTGTGCACGGGATAGAAATTTAAGAAATATTTGCACAATGAATAGACCCTGGTAACAGAATGGATGCTTTAATGAAAGGAAGGTTGTAATGGAAGATAAACATGTCTTGGCATGGGGCCTTTGAATACCTTTTGGCCCTAACCTGTGTTTGTGAATTAGATGGTGAGAGGGAGAAAGAGTTGTCATTCAGTTTATTCAGATTAGGAGGGTATGCCTAACTTGCTGATCTCTAAAGTTCTATCCAACTCTTAAATTCTAAGTGCCACAATCCACACTGATAGTAGGAATTTGGAACACTTAGGTTTACAATGTTCTTCAAAGTGTTTTCCTAGAATCACACTGCAAATCTAAGCAAACAACTTCATCCATCAGCCCCTTCCTTGAACTTCTGTCTCATTCCTGAGAAATATGGGAGGATATGATCTAAACTATAGGTTTTTTGGTTTGTTTGCTTTATGTCAAGACTGGAGGTCCAAATGCAAGTATGTTCTAGGAAATGAATTTGGAACTCAGATTGTTTTTCCTTCATTAACAATATAATACATGGAAAGTAGAGCCTAAAACGTTAATTAGTTCTATCTAGCTGAGATACATTATAGGTAAAATAAATTTCACTAGTCTGACTGAGGACATACTGCCATTTCAGTTTTATATGTGGAAATTTGCGTATAAAACTCTAGAATACTGAATTACCAATAAACACTTGGAACAAAATTTGTTCATATATTAAGGACTATTTGTAGCTACATTTTATCTAGTAAAATCAATGTTCCTATTTTTCTAAATAGAATTTGGTTATATGTTTGAATGTATCTATAGTCTTTCCTTCATTCCCATAAGAAGGGACAGAGCTTAACATCTAATAAATTTGCAATTTTTTTGCAAAATCTATTCATTTTCTGAGGAAGAGATAGGCTACGATGTAGCACATAATACACAATACTGCTCAGGACAAATTTCACTTCTATACATGAAAATTTTAAACCTTAAACTGTTCTTTATAATTTAAGCTTTAGTTATTTATTTTCATTTTGAATTGAAGTAAAACTCACTCAGTTCAGTTCGATTTAGACTAAATTTCTTCAACTGGAAACAAATAACAGTATTTTTTAAATAGTTTAATATCTTGCTCTTACCTAGAATTGCATCTTATCTAGAAAGATGGCTGGTATATATCCCACACACCTCTCTCTATAAAAATACAGTAAAGGTTTTATTTTAATTCAACAAAGTGTTAAGCATCAATTACATGTAGGAACATGTACCACTCTAATGTCAGAGTCAGTTGAGTTTGAAATAGACTTTCTCTGCTCTGAGTCAAACTTCATCACTTGCTAGGGTATGTCTGATGTCTTTATCCACATTACTCAGACGGAATCTCAACAAAATAGGACTCAACTCTGGAGTGCAAAATTTCCAGGAAGCATTATGGTTGGGACAGGGCATAGAAGAAAGAGCTCAGTCGTTAGAGTGAGACAGATATGAATATGAATTCTGGCTCTGCCTCCTATTAGCTGTGTGATTTTGAACAAGTTAATTAACCTCTGTAAGCCACAATGTCTTCATCTGTAAAATAGCACCTACCTCTGGGACCAATGTTCGGCCAGCACACAGAGGTATTGCCATACTGGTTAATAAATAGTTGAAGGATTTCCATACATGGGTAAATAGCTGCTGACCAAATCCTACCAATTCCCATGTCCCATCCACGCCAGGACCCTCTGGACCTCCCTCAAATCTAGGAACCAAGCAGGGAGGTGTCTGGGATTCTCCTCCAGCATCACCATTCTGATTGGTCAGTGCCCTTGCCCTACTGGTTGCTGACCATAATATAATAAGCATAAAATATCTCACACAGATAGTCTCAGGATTTAGTGATATAGCAATGCCTGGCATTTAGCAGGGATTTGTGTTCTGTGTTGTACACTGTCCTGTCCATGCTCAATCTCACAACGCTCACTGTGGCTCATCAAGAAAATCCCTCACTTCATAAAACCGCAGAAGCTTTTACCCCCAAATTATTTCCTCATTTGATTGCTGGCAGTTCTGACTATATGTCTTTAGTACAAACATATTTAGCAATCTTAAAATACAGAAAAACTAAAACCTTTCTAAACTACATCAAAATGGGTTAGTAGACTGACTTTGAATGCCAAAATGACTTATTTTTGACTTTCATACCAATTCATTAAATTAATGAAAGGCTGTACATTGTTTCTATGTTGTACAGTTTGACATTGTATAATCATAAATAAACACAAAATTAAGGAGAGAAAAAGGTTTGTGATTTGGTTCAGCTGTGAAATATGAATCCAAATAATTGTAATTTCTTTGTTTCAGGCAGCAAAAGGTTCAGTTCTCAAAATAAATCATAAAATAAATTCCTTTTCTCCAACTTTATGGTTAAAGAAAATGGCCAATTTAGAGAAACCAAAATCCAAGAACCATTAAATTTTTGACTTTGAAAAGACCAAGTATATAAGAAAGTAAATGGATGCATTGCAGAGATGTTTGTTTCTCTCCCTGGTTTGCTGCTAGTCTCCTTTAGTGGGGAATGATGACATGAGTGTACATCCCAATGCATTTCTACTCAAAACAGACCTGTGTGCATTGGATTAGAAGCATTTCTGCTCCTCTCTATTCCCATTGGCCCGATAGGGCATCATTAGCACGGAATATTAGGTAGGACAGAGAGCGGGTAGCTTGCCAATCAGATTTACTATTGAAACAGTGGGTGTTGCCACTTCTAGCCATTTCTGACAGTACTGTTAGGAATTAAATCACGGCATTAGCCGAGCACTATTTGGCTGTGGAAACCCAGTAGGTCATCAGTTTATGCCCCCACCCTCCAGACAAGTGGCAGGTGGGGCAGCACTAGGCCCTGCTAATGCCATGAGCTGGAGGCTCTAACCAGTAGAGGAGAGTTTATGGGGTTTTGTTTTTTTTAATTCATCAGGCCATATGCTGCCAGGCACTCATGCAAATAGACAAAATTACAAATAATAAAAAAGAACCAACTGTTTCAGCGGTTGACTGTTTTCTGTCACCACTGCCATCTATGTGAGAGGCCAGTTAATGAAAGAGGAGTCTTGACTCCCAGTGACATCAACCTAGAGGGATGGATACTTCAAAATCCAAGCTTCATTCAAACCATGTTAAACCTCTGCCCTGGGGTGACTCAGCGCCAGTGTCTATTTGGCGGAAGAGCAGGGGAGCCTGGCCTTCCAGCTGGCCTGGAGATTGGGCAAGCTTCTCTAATACTCCCTGCAGCTGAGCCTCGTTGTCCGCTGATATGAGAAGAGAGAAAAGGTTGTTTCATTTAGGTCGGGTTAAGTTGGGGCTCGTGGGTTTATCAGATTCAGACACACTTAGAATAAGCAGCTTTGAAATAAAGATCAGTTGACGCAATTTTCTGTTTTAAAATTATAAGACAATTAGCATTTGTAGGCTGTTTGGCAATCTCTAACTATTTAATATCAAAGACTGCAAGAAAATCTCTCCAAGCAGATTCTAAACTCTTCCCCTGAAATACTTGCATTTAAAATTAAAATGTTGCTAAACTTTTGTATAATTTCTGCTATTTCTATATTTGTAATTATTACCAAGCTTCCAGTCTGTACAAATGGAGAATTTCACACCCTTGATAGCATTCACACATTTGTTCCCATTTTAAGGCAGTAAACCCCCAACCAAAAACGAAGTAGACTAACTCTGAATTCCTATCTACATGTGTATATTGAAAATGATTCCATTTT
Organism: Diceros bicornis minor; assembly: GCF_020826845.1. NCBI lineage: Eukaryota > Metazoa > Chordata > Mammalia > Perissodactyla > Rhinocerotidae > Diceros > Diceros bicornis. The sequence continues at coordinate 61,177,758 of NC_080749.1, read as the reverse complement.
AGAAATGTTGTGCTAACGTTCATTTGCACCTCTATCAGGTCACTTTGAAGCCATAATTTGCACCTTTTTAAGACAATTCAAAACCAGTTGTACTCAATTAATATGCAATGTGTTGCAGTTCAAAAATTGTCAAAATAAAAGTATCATGGAAATATACACACGTGCATGTGTGATCCTGAGAGAAGTTTGTGATGAGAGTCTCTTGTTCAAGTCTTGCTACCCAGCAAGCATATACTGAAGAGTGCTTCTGCCCACAGTGGCCAAGGCACAACAAATGTCTTGCAGGCAAGTAAGTGCAAATTATTTTCCTTCCTGTTTTCCCCAACATGTCACCCAAACCTATGTTCCCTAGTGTGTCACTGGGTTAGCTTTTACCTATTGGCTAATTTGTCATCTAAAGTGTGCTTATGAAACACACATGGGCTCAACTCTACTGTCAGGAATGGTTCCCAGTTCCATTGGGGGCTGGGAGATGGGGGGGAGTGGATCATAATAGACTCTACCAAAATTTGACAGCTTTTCAATGAAGAAAAATTGTTAGTTCATAGATAAAATTAATATTGTTAGAAAAACTATTTCATGTTGTATGTAAACAATAAGGACAATGAAAGATAATGCCTCCTTTAATTGTTCAAAAGAAAGTGATTATAGTATCCTACAACAGGGAATAACAGACTCTATTGTCATTGATATTTACAATCCTGTATTCCAAATCTGTTTGAATTTTTCCCCCTAATTTGAAAGGGGTTACTTCACTGGGAGGCAAGGTCCACAGTGTAACATCTTACAAAGAGAGGTCTACCATTCCAACAAATTTAAAGCTGAGAAAATAGCACCCAGGTTGACCTTAACTTGAATGGATGTTGAAGCAAAGAGTAATTCAACCAGTTCACAAAAGCTAAATGAGATTTTCCAATGTTTTCATGTTATGGGAAACTACATAAGTGAGATGTGGAAGAAAAGGTGATATTCTAATATCTCAGTAGCAAATTTCAAGATGTACTACTTTTCACAATGAATTCTAAAATTTACAATTCACCTTTAATGGTGATAAAAATTCTTCTCTCACATAAAAATGCAATCCCCTAATAGGCAAATTTATTTACATGATGCAAAAATGTACCTAGACATTACCACGTACTCAAGTATGACAGTTAATCATAAATTTTAGGAACAAAATGGCTAATCAAATTTAGTTCTTAAAAAACCAAGCACATAAACAACTTACTGATGAAAATCCCACTCTTGATTAAAGTAATAAGGCCACAGAGAAATAAAATATACATGGTTCTCATATATAGGAAGAAAAAAATTTAATCATATCCCCTAGCAATTCTTGTACATGAATGGTAGATTCAACCACAACTCTATCCCACTGACCTCCATGTGAAGTTATTTTAAAGAATAAAGAGGCTATACTCAGGGAACCGAGCTGAATTCATGCATTCATTTATTCATTCATTCAACAAATGTTTATTGGACTCCCCGTTATGGGCCAGGCACTCAGTTTTCTAGGCACTGGGCATCCATCTGTGATCAAGATAGTCTCTAGCCTCATAGAGAGGCAAATCCTAACCAAGAAGATAAACAAATAAACAAGATAATTAGAGGCTGTGGTAAGAGCTATAAAAAAAAAAATGAATAGGTAATATAATTGAGAATAAATGGCTGAGAAGAGCCATTTCAGATGGCTGAAGATGATTCTTTTCCTGGTGTGAAAAGTATAATATCATTTACTTCTGACATATTCAAAGACACACAAAATCAGAGAGCCAAACCTTTCAGAGCTAAAAAGGGCCTTAGAGATCACTCAATGTTACTACCTCATTTTATACAATAAAACCAAAGTTCAGGTGGGTTGAGCAGCTTACTCAATGTCCCGTAGCTTTAGCTGGACAATTAGCTTTCACTGTTAAAGAGTAAAGGGAAAAGCTTTGTTGGTGTATGTTAGTTTACTAATTATTCCATTTTGGTGAGACACATCTAAACGGCATAACTAAATCTGGTTATCAATCTAGTTACAATGGGATGAAACTATATAAAGAATGATCTTCATCTAATTAGATTGTTTCATAACTGTTATATGGCATGTGGACCTGAATATTTGACATCAAGTTTCCACTTTCATTCCTTCATAATAACGGTTTTTCTTTCCAGAATGATCTAAGAAGACTATATTCCTTGGATACTAGATACATAAGCAGATGCACAGAAAACATTAGCAACAAAATGCTCTCCTGAACTTTGTAAGAAAGATCATCATATTAAAACTCTATAGGGCTAGATCAGATCTTAAAGCTTATTTAATAATAATAGAGGGATAATACGATCAAACACCTATAAAGCATTTTATCGTTATTTTCATAATCTAATTTGATCCTCAAACAAATAAGAATGGCCTAAGTAGAACATATATTATTATAATTCTTTTAGAGGTGATAAACTGATACTCAGAGAGGATAAGTGACTTGCCTAAGGTTACATAGCTAGCAAGTATCAGAGAACTGAAATCTAGGCTTCTTATCCCAACCTTCACGTGTTTTTACTAGAACACTTACCCCCTCACAAACATGTACTACAGAGTCATCGAGGTACTTAACATAGTGCCAACATCCAGGGCAGAAAAAGAGACACGGTCTTTGTCCTTCAGCAGCACATAGTGTAAATGTACACAAACACGCACACGCACACACTCTGAAATGGATCAGCTTGCTTGAAGAATGAAAGAAGCAATGTCCCTCATCAGCCAGGTCTTTCTACACAGTATCTCACTCGCAAATGTTTCCCTCTTAAAATGTCCCATTAGTAAATTCTCAGGCATGAAGGTATTAATAGTTCCCAGTGTTGGAGCACTATCTGGCTAGCTTGTCTTCTTGCTTTCTAAGCGCCGTATTAAAGAATACACCAAAGAAGCACATGTGAGCAATTGTAACAAACTAATTTGCTTCCACTATTAACCTAAATGCAGTATATTTAAACTATAACAGACAAACAGTGGCAGTACAAGCTAGGGAAATGTCCCAGGCATCAAAATTGTTTCATTAACTAGGAAATTTGTCCCACTAGGCTAAAGAAATCCACTATAGAAAGATCGATTATTCCATCATCTTGCAGCCAATATTCCTATTATGTGAGCCCAGCTCAGTACAACATCCCTGACTGCAGATGAGCTAGCCGTCGGGATTGTCAATTGCTCGTTCAGAGACTTTGCATGTAAAGCTCTAAAATGGCCCATTACATCAGGTGGTTCGGAGGCATTTCATGATCCTGACTTCTAGAACAAGCATAGATAATTAATAAGGCTGACAGAGCCCATTATTTTTACACTCAAGTGCATCACATTAAATTAACAGACAGAGGCCACATGATGTGTGACATTTTTTCCACTGATCATCATTTATGTGGTGCCACTTTTGCTACTACATTTTTCTCTTTCATGGGCTGAACTCCAATAGCCAGTCACTGTGCAGCCATTTTATCAGCACTCCGTTTTTTTGTTTTGTTTTATTTTGATTTTCCTTAACTGGGAAAGCTATTTTGAGTCATTCTCACTGGTGGGACTCTGACATGGTGGGAAAGAAATTTGAGATAAAATAAAATATTAGCATAAATAGAGACAAATGTAGAGCTGACACTGTCTGAGTCAAAGGATGTCCAATGTAGATAGGAAAAAATATGACCTTAGAGTGTCTGTTAGAAAATAATTTTTGACTCTACCATCATATTTTCAGAAATTGTATTTGTTGATCCTAATGAATTATACGATGCATTTTCCTTTGAGGAATTAAAGAAAATATTCTTACCTGCTCTGTACTTTCCAATTATGTGATGTTATTTTATAAATTCTCATTTTCATGCATAAAAAAATCAAACTCAGAATTTCTATTATCAGTAATGATAGAAGTAGTGCACTTGTGTCTTTCGTCTGGCTTTCGTTATAGAAATAATTATTAAAATGATTGCTAAAATTAAGTAACTCATAAATGTTAAGTCTGATTACAAACACACTGGAACATATATATTCAAATGTTTGCTGCTATTACAATCTCTTTGGAAGGAATTGTAAAGCCAGTGCTTCTGCCATTTGGAACTAAGGAGAGAATTTTCAGTACATATGTGTAAAATTGTTCTTACTTCGTAGTTACATGGTCTTTCTTCCTCCTTTCTTTCCTTCATTCCATCCATCCTTCCTTCCATCTCTTTTGACCTAAGACAGTTTACTAGAAATTGGCCACCTGACTAATTTATCATATATAGAGCTCCAGGTGACCTTCATAAGTAAAATATCAAATCCACCCTTAAATGTTGAAGATCTGCCACCAGTGAAATATTCTTCTGCCACAAAGCTCATATTCGTAGTGTAACATCTTTACCTATGGAACTCAAAATCATGAGAAGCATTATCCTTTAACTACTGTACATTTACTAATGCTCAATATAGCTACTAATTCATTTGATATAGGGACATTTCTGTGGCTGTGTAGAAAAGGTTCACCCCAAAACAGGGTCTGTCTATAAATTACAATAAAATAATTTCACTTTGAAAATACTACTCCAAATTATTAGACCAATTAATCATCTTCTCAGTCTGTTATAAAAATTTTGCCTTGGTCCCTACCTTATTCCAAACCCCGACATAGCCACACTTACTTCTCCAGCTTCCTATACTTATTGGCTAAAAAAATAAAATCCTGGATTTATCAATCAAGTTGTTTTGAGATATTCTATTCAGAGAAAAGAATAACTTCTCACCATTGCGCTGATACATTTGAACATCAGCACTGAACATTTTCAGATGGTGCTCTCTGAGCTTTGTAAGGGAAACTTTGTCCGGGACACTGCTCTAGGCTCTACGTCTCACTGATTTAGCCTGTCATTTATTGGAGAGCTGCAGGCTTCTCCCTGTCAGCTCAGGTTTGTGTGCAAATAAGTCATGTGTGTAAAGCACACTGAACGCCACACTAACAGATGCCCATGTAACATGAGATATGGACATCATGTTTAAAGCATCTCAGGAACAAAACCATTTGCTGAGGCAGTCTTAAGGGCCTAATAAGCAAATGTAAATTTTTTATGATGGTCATAAGGTTGGTCAGGTTACACAGAATTGGCCCCCCATATTCTTTCAAACCTGAGAATGGAAGCATCCTTCTGTAAAGGATGGGTCTCACGAGAGGACAGAAACCACTTGACGTAGTGTGATACAAAAAGATGTGTGTGAGAAGGTCACCAGTCCCTCAATACTATCCTTATTGACTTTTTTCATAATGATAGCTTCATTTCCTGGTATGTTAAAGATTGCAAAAGCTGAGAGGAGGGTAACAGAAAGATTACTGAAGTAGATAAAGGCACCACAGATAAAATTCATTTTCACAATCTCGTACAGGACGTCGCTTGATTATAAAGACATAACTCTACATAGATAAAGATGTAAACAGCTTTTTCCCCCTAAATAACATTCCCCATTAATTTTGAAGCAAGGCTACTGATCCAGATCACCTGATAACTCCTTTTCTCCCATATCTAAGGTCTAATAAATTAGTTGTGTTTTAGTAAAATTGGTGTATATAAAACACTACACTTTGATTTGTATCTACTTGTTGACTTTCACTGTAATTTTAGAGTTCAAAAAATATAAGCCCTAAAAATTAATCTAAAAATCACCTTTGAGAATATTAATATTACCTCCACATGCTCCAGGTAAGACCCACCCCAGCCACTGCATTACCATTGGTAATCCCTCCTTCGAGTCCAGAATCTAAACCATTCTCTTTCCTCCCAGCTTTGAATTTCATATTATCATACTTTATCAATCATTACTCCTCTGTGGATCATCAACCAATTACTGGGTCATTTTCCATCATTTCTTGAAGAATCATTTCCAACTAGCTTCCAAAACTTTGCACCTGGAATCATATTTCAGATTATATCTAATCCCGTCTGCCATAGACTGTTTGTGTCCCCCAAAATTCATATGTTGAAACCTAATCACCAATGTGATGGTATTAGAAGGTGGGGCCTTTGGGAGGTGATTAGGTCATGAGAGCAGAGCCTTTATGAATGGCATTAGTGCCCTTATAAAAAAGACCCCAGAAAGTGTCATTGCCCCGTCTGCCATGTGAGGTTACAGCAAGAAGACAGGGGTCTATCAACCAGGAAGCAGGTCTGCAACAGACATTGAATCTGTTGGTGCCTTGATCTTGGACTTCCCAGACTCCAGAACTGTGTGAAATCAATTTCTGTTGTTTATAAGCCACTAAGTGTATGATATTCTGTTACAGCAGCCCAAACACACTAAGACAAGCACTTCAACCTGCCTCAATTTGACTTCCTTCCTTTTTTTTTTTAATAATTTTATTTATTTATTTTTCCCCCAAAGCCCCAGTAGATAGTTGTATGTCACAGTTGCACATTCTTCTAGTTGCCGTATGTGGGACGCAGCCTCAGCATGGCCGGAGAAGCAGCGCGTCGGTGCGCGCCCGGGGTCCGAAACCGGCCGCCAGCAGCGGAGCGCACACACTTAACCGCTAAGCCACGGGGCCGGCCCCGACTTCCTTCCTTTTTTAATAAAACTTGGTGACTCCTACTTATTTCACTTCGTCTGTAAGGAATTCAATAATCCTTCTAGCCCAGTGCTTTTCAGACTTTAAGTCACTTGGCATCTTGTTAAAATGCAGATTCTGATTCAATAGATCTGGATGGGACCTGAGATTATGCATTTCTAACAAGCTCCTGGGTGATGTTGCTGCTGCTGGCCCTCAGGTACACTTTGAGTAATAAGGTTCTAGCCTACAACGGTATCTACTTCCTCTAAATTCCTATAGGGCAAGCAGGCACCAGGCATGATTTATTCATCCTTATATCTCCAGTGATTCACAGAGTACTTGACACATCACAACACTCAATAAATATTTGTTGAGTAAATGATTGACTGAATGAATAAATGTATAACGTTTACTCTGGCACTTAGAAAATTCTGCTTAAAATAGAGTACTTTATATGCACGTTTTCTTTGCTGAAATTTAGTTGAGGGCAGGTATCATATGGTACTTCTTTGTATCTTTAAAGGGCTGTATATACCCTTTGTGTCCACAGAAAATAGGCACTCAATATAAATATTGACCGAAGCAGTCAATTGATAAAAGGATTGATTGAATAAGTAACCGGCAAAGGAGGGGCATCAGCTGTAGCCTGCATATGAGGTACCTAGAATGCACGGGTCATTTGACAAGCTGGCCATACTTATAGATAGGAAGCTTCAAGTCCAGCAAAAGCAGCATAAAGAAGAAGAAATATTAAAATGAGTAAGCAGGAAAAAAGGCCCTTCGTAGACACAGACACACTCTAAGGAGAAAAGTGCTTCAGTTAGTTAAAACGCCAAGCCGCTGGTTGATATGCCTGGGAATAAACCTAAGCATTATTACATGAGTAGGCAGATGGTGCTTTTTTTTTTTTTCTTAATTCAAAGCTTCGCTTTTGTAAATAACAATGGAAATTGAACAACTGGCACATACCAAGCTTTGCAGACTGGTGTTAAGGTTTTTCAGAAGTGAATTCCCTCAACAATTTCTGCCTTTCGAGTATTTAAATGTATACTGACTTGCAGTATTATTTATTCAATATTTCACATCTGTGTGTTATCTACCCAACCAGGATGCAGCCACTAGGGGTAGGGACCTCATCTATGCATCCGGTGGGTACACGGTGACACACGTTGAATACGTAAAATATTTAGAAGTATTTGGATGGCACACCACTCTGATTCCAGATATGGATCTGCTAATAAGCAGAGAAGAGCAAGGAAGGGTCAGGAGGTTGAATTTGAGGCATATAACTTGAGTGGATTCCCAGACTGGAGAAGGGCTTCACATACATTGGATGTGAATTTCTTTCTTTCTTTTTTTTTTTTTTAACTACATCCCCAGAAGATGAACGAGCTTAGAATTCTGCCAGTGATTGGTTCTTAAAATATATCATGTCATGTAAATAGATGAAAACTGCAGCATCCTGAAGCTTTCAGAATCACTTCCTCAAACATTAACTCTGCCACCAGATTACAAGTGAGCCAGATACAAATAATTTATCCATAGGGACAATGTGCTATTATCTTCTGACTACATTATATTTGTTAGAAAAGTAATTAAGGTGTCAATTCTTAGAAATATAGGCTGCATATATATATATATATATATATATGCTCAGATAAATAAACTACATGGTTTAAAATATACCTATAATGCTTAGGGTTCATGTTTTAATCTATTAACTATTCTTTAATTACTTAGACAATTATGCTTTCATTCTGCTTAAAGAGGATTCTGCAAGAACATAGGGGCTTCTCATAGAGTATTTAAAATAGAATGGAATTATCAATCTGTAACTTAAAATTATACATAACATTTAGCTTCATTTCACATTAGAGCACCAGAACCAGCAGATTTTCATGGCATTTTCATTATGCAGAGAGGTAAACAACAAATAAATAAGGCATGCATGAATATGAAATTAACAGCACGATAATTGCTTTACTCCTAGAGGTGTAAGATATTAAATCCTCAAATAAACACTTACTTAACCTCATTCTCACATATGCCTACTGCTTTTATCAAAAGCAGCATACCTGGAACACTCAAACTAAGACAGCTTCCACAATGAGGAATGAAGTCCTGCCATCCCCTGGAAATGGCAGTGATTTCTTGGTAAGCTCTAGTATTGGAGGTATACTCAAGAACCAGTGGCAGTGAGAGGAAATTTAAAAGTCGAAAAAAATGCATTTCATAGATCATTATTATTTTGCGTATGACATCATACTTAACCTCTCTGCTAATTCTCTAAAAAGCCTCATCCAGATCACCAGCACAGTCATTCCAGGGAAGTGCTACCACCCTGCTGAGACCAGGTCCAAGCTCTCCCCGTCTCGCACAGACCCCTGCTGACTTGTTTTACAACATTTATACAGGAAACTGTTAAATTCTATTTCTGCTGAATTTTTCCTTCTCTACAGTAAGCAGAAATTTTTTGTAGTTTTCTTATGGCTCTTAGAAGTGTCTCTTGTGCTCTGGGCCTAGCTTTGCCCTAAATTTAACCCCAAGTAATGGTTTCTGCATCTTACTCAGAGCATGAAACTGACTCATTTATAAAGAGGCTTCTGGCGCTACTGGAGTTTCCCAGTAAGCAAGGGTTAAAGGGTCAGTAATAATGTTACCTCTACCCTTATGAGTATGAAATTGGCAAAGTTGAAAGTTATTTGATGTAACCGGATAAAAATGTCTCATCGTTTTCCACAATGTACTCAAAGGTAAGTTTTGGAAGAGATGTATGGCTTGTGTACACACGACACTGTCTTTCCTAGCAGGAAATATCAAGCACATCTTTGGAAGCCAGTGACCAAAAAAGAAAAGAAAAGAAAAAAAATAAAACAATTATGAGGTCCAAAGGAAAGAAAATCTCATTGTCCCAAATAAGCATCATTAAAAATTATTAAATTCTATTGTTCCAGTGATTAAATTAGGATGTCTTTGTTGATCTGAACTTAAATTAGACACAATGGGTAAATTTAAGCCTGAGGCTTTGATGCCATTATCAGAGCCTCTGTCAGTGAGTGCTTTAACCTAATTACATTTGATGCAGCAAATCAACAAAACCACTGCTGGTTATGACCTCTGCCAAGAGCACTAGTGAGCTAGACAAATGGAGCTTAAGATGCTATTAGTTGTTCTGTTGCAAAGTTCCAGATACAACCCGACAGGAGGCTGTTGCATGACTTGGGCATGCATCCTCCAGATGGCATTCTGCAGTGGCTTGTGGCAAAGCTCACAGGGATACTGGCACATTTTCTCTGTCAAAATGAAAGTTTTCCAATTACAAGGAGATAATGTGAGGAGATGCAAACTTAATCTCTTGAACAAAAGCTTGCAAGCTGTGTAACAGCCATTTCAGGGGAGAGATTTCACTATCGTTCAATTGATTTAAACATCGCAGGTCACAAAATGGGCTATCTTTTCTAATAAAACCAAGGAATCAGCTGCAGTTGATTCTATTTCCTGGACCAGTGTTGTAATGGTTTCATCATCTAAGGGAGGTTTCTTTTAAACGAGCGCTATTCCATTGAATTGAACCCTACGATTATTTTTTTCCTAATGTGTGAACAGGTACGAGGAAGCCATTTCTCCTTTTTTTTGTGTGTGTGAGGAAGATCGGCCCTGATCTAACATTTGCCAATCCTCCTCTTTTATTTTTTTGCTAGGGAAGACTGGCCCTGGGCTAACATCCATGCCCATCTTCCTCCACTTTATATGGGACGCCTGCCACACCATGGCCTGAAGAGCAGTGCGTCGGTGCAGACCCGGGATCCGAACCGGTGAAGCCCGGGCCACCACAGGGGAGCGCACGCACTTAACTGCTTGCGCCACCGGGCCGGCCCCCATTTTTCCCTTTAAACACCAAATGCCATCAATGAAGCCTTCAGGTGTGATGCTGTAACAGACCGCTGTTGGATACCAGATCATAGAATTTCATTAGGAAGAATAAACATGTTAAATGGTAAGAAAGTACTATTATCGTCAAAATCTGTGAGACAATTTAGCTGAAATGTTTGCTTCTTCATTTTCTAACCCAGTAAGCACTAGTAAAACTGGTATGTAGAACTATTAATAGTTATGGAAATAAGATGATATGCCTCAACAGTTGTCCAAAAATAACTGACCCATCAAAGCAAGTCAGTAGGTACTTTGTTGTAAGGTTACTTCTCAGGAAGATGTAGATTTGCCACTTGACATGAACATGCTGTGACAAAGCAGGAGAGCTATTGTGTATCTACTTCTATGAATCCAACAGGGACACTACATAGGATGAGAGAGAGAGAGAGAGAGAGAGTGTGTGTGTGTGTGTGTGTGTGTGTATGTGTGTGTGTGCTGGCTTCCAGCAGAATGTTTCACAGGGTAACTGTAACCCGTGTAACCATACTCCTGTACTGAATATGTTGCACAGAATTTCAGTAGAGAGTAAATGCAAATGATATACAATTCTAATATACTCAAATATCCTTCAGTTTTGATGCTGGATTCCTTTTTGTGTGTGATTTAAGGAGAATTAACCAGTCCAAAATTTCTAAGCACAAATTCAGAATATTAAAAGGGACAAAGGTAGACTTCCAAAAATTAGTTAAGCTAACCCACACACAGAAAATACTTTTACATCAAATTCCAAAATCACTTAAAATACATATTTTACTCATTTAGATGAAGCTCAATGTTGCAAAATTGTACAAAACACCAAATTGCAGTCGATAAGGGTAAAGCTGTAGTCAGCAGACACCTTTTATCGTTTCCACAGGAAGTAGCTAGGAAACTGTCATCTCTTTACTGAAAATTCAGTCAGCTAAATAAACCAGGATTATACATTCTAAGTAGTCTCTACTGTAACATTGTAAGATCTGTAAGTCAGTCAGAAATATAAGCAAGCCCTTCAAATCACTCAGAAAACTTAACAGATTCCTACTGAAGAGTTAACATTTTCAAGCGATGAGCATTTTTAAAAAGTCTCAACACCAACATAAAGTGATCTCTAACAGCTGTGGTAAAGCTCAACATCAATTTTATGTCGGTTCAACTGCTAAACAGCAATCACAATGACTTCCCTTAGGAGGCATTTAAGGGCCCAAGTGTATAGCAATTTAAAAACTGAGCAGGAAATCAAAACTAATTCCTAGTCTGTTTACGAAAACACTTCTCCCTGTGTTCCTCTACCACCACCTAGCGGTTACACAGCTCTTCATCGGCATGTTAACAGAAACGAAATAGTAGCTGTTCTGGTATTTAAAAATGGAAAGGAGAAAGAAAGGAAGGAGAGGGAAGGAAAGAGGGAGGAAAGAAGAAAGGAAGGAAGACAGGAGGAAAAGAAAGACAAAAGAGAGAATACAAAAACATAAAGGAAATGCAAAAAGGAGAAGAAAATAAAAACAAACAGACATAATTTCCAGGTCTTAAGATCTACTTCCTCATAAAATTCATAGAATGTTATCAATTGAAATTAAAACATTATTTAAAACCATTTTGGTTGGTGCATTTATCAAGTACATGAAAATTCTGTAGTTGATGTAACAACTGCCTGTTAAAAAGAAAGGCGGGTGAATTTCTAAGGATTTATCCTAAGTTATAGAACCTACAGATATATAACTTATGTGTGTGAACTGATGTAAGTACAAGGTTATACAATTATTTGCAATAGCTTCACTATTCATCTGTTGAGCTGTGTATGTAAATCATGGCACATCCATAGAGTAAAGAATGAAACAGATCTCTGTCTTGCAGCGGGGAAAAGCAAGACGTAGAATAATGTATTTTGCATACTACCACTTGTATAAAAATATCTTTTCTATTATATGTATATAGTCTCTCTGGAAGTCGGAAAAATTACCTCCACAGAGAGGAACCAGGGGAAGCCAAGGTGGGAAGGAGACATTTTCTAGTTTAAACCGTGTGGATGTATTCCCTATTCAAAACTAAATAAACAAATTCTAAACCTAAAAAATAGTACATGATTAAAAGAAACTAAGTATTACATGCGGCTTTTTTAAATCAATAAAACCACCTCTGAAATTTTTCATTTGAAGAAATATTTGTCACACTGAATGTGAATGTAAATTTAATGTAACTGTGACAAAAACTGAAGTTTCAATTTTTCTCTATAAAAAGAAATACAGGGCCAGCCCGGTGGCACAAGCCGTTAAGTGCGCGTGCTCCACTGTGGTGGCCTGGGGTTCGCTGGTTCAGATCCCGGGTGTGCATCGACGCACCACTTAGCAAGCCGTGCTATGGCGGCGTCCCATATAAAGTGGAGGAAGATGGGCATGGATGTTAGCTCAGGGCCAGTCTTCCTCAGCAAAAAAAAGAGGAGGCTTGGCAGATGTTAGCTCAGGGCTGATTTCCTCACAAAAAAAAAAAAAAAAGAAAAGAAAAAGAAATACAATAGTCCAAAGGGGAGAAATTATTTGTAAAAGGCATAAAATTAAAGTAATGAAATACTAAAACCCTTTCACTCTCACAGTTTGACAAGCTCTGCAGACCTGGGCTGAGGAATATTCTTGTCAGGAGAGTCAGGATGTTCTAGGCTCTCCATGCTCCACGCTGAACTGTTGGCACAGTAAGAAAAGCACTAGTCGCCCACCAGATGTCTAAAGGTAGAAAAGTTGAGAACTGTTAGGAGGTGAAAAGAAGTAGAGAAGGTGTATAGTCTTTAACAGAGGAGGAAGGAGACAAGAACCATTTGGACTCAGCTCCACCTTCACAAAGGACTGTGCTTTTAGATGTTGGCCATTCTCTTCCAAATGAGACTACAACCGTAGCCACAGGGAGAGGTAGGCGCAACCGGCAGAAGAATAATGTCCGTTGCAAAGTTTTGTGTTAAAATGTTCATTCGTTAAGTACAAACATTTAACACAAATCATTATTTCTGTACTCTGACTTAGCAGTGCCCTCTTTTTTATTAATGTAGGAGCCTCATGAAAGGAAAATCTCTGAGAAGTCCTAGAGAAAACCGTGAGTACTCCGGGGAAGCTGGAAAATAGGTTTAGAAAGGAAAAAACCTCAACAGGTTTTGGATCAGGAGACCGGGGGGAAACTATGTCCTAGGACTGGAGGAGGGCATATGAGAACACACAGGAACGAAGCCCAGCATGGGAGAGGCACAGACAAGGAAGTACTCCTACCGCCTCCCGCCCTAATAAAAGAGAAATGCATTGGATGCTTGACTTTTGTTTCATGACCTGATAAAAACTTTCTATCGTTGACATGCCTCTTTTCTTCTTTTGTTGATATTCGTGTTATTCACTGTATTTCAAAGGTCAATATAAGCTATACCACTGTGATGGTTAATTCTATGCGTGAACTTGACTGGGCCAGGAGGTGCCCATATATTTGGTTCAATGTTATTCTGGGTATGTCTGTGAGGGTGTTTCTGGATGAGATTAATATTTGAATCTGAGTAAAGCAGATTTCCCTGCCCATTGTGGATGGTCCTCATCCAATCACTTGAAAACCTGATAGAATAAAAGGCTGAGAACAAAGAATTCTCTTTCTCTGCCTGTTGTTGAGCTGGGACATCAGCCTTCTTCTGCCTTCAGACTGAACTCAGACCGGAAGTTATACCATTGGTTCTCCTGGTTCTCAGACCTTCAAATTCAGACTGGAACTATACCCAGCTCTAGACTTCTCAGCCCCCATAATCATGTGAGCTAATTCCTTGTGATAAATAAATACCTACCTACCTACAAACACATGTCCATACACACACATGTCCTATTAGTTCTTTTTCTCTGGAGAACTCTAATACAGTTATTTTTCCAAGTGCTAAATTCTATAAAAATTTCTTGTGTAAATATGTAAAATACTTAGACTTTAAACTATAAATAGATGGTCGTTGGAAACTTGGCATGAAATCAATACTATACCCTGTTGAAGGTAAACGATATCCTTGATTAACATATGCTGTGAACCTAACATTAGAAATATTTTAAAATACTATGGAATGTTTTAGAATATTCAGTAATCAGACGTGAGTAGGTTCTCTTTGGGCAAAGGTATGGAAAAGAAGATATAGCCAAGAAGCAATACAACAAACTGAGATATTCTCACGATGAAGCTGGTTCAGCCTCATAGCTTTTGAACAAAATTGTATCAATGCTTACTAGCATAAGTGTTGACCCTTGAAAACAACATAACAAATTCATTTCTGCATTAAAGTTATATACTATCTTCAACATGATTTTTAAGTTTCTTTAAATTAAGCTTTGTATTTTGAGATAATCGTATATTAACATGCAGTTGTAAGAAATAATACAGAGATTCTGTGTACCCTTTACCCAGTTTCTCCTAACAAACAACATCTTGAAAAACTGTAGTGCAAAATTACAACCAGAATATTGACATATAGTCAAGATACAGAACACTTTCATCATCAAAAGCATCACTCACGTTGCCCTTTTAGAGTCACACCCATTCTCTCCAAACCCCACTCCCTCCTTAAACTCTGGCAACCACCAATTTGTTCTCCATTTCTACAGTTTTATCATTTCAAGAATGCTACATTTATAAATGGAATCACACAGTACGTAACTTTTGGAGATTGGCTCTTTTCACTCAGCATAATTCTCTGGGGATTCATCCAAGTTGTTACCTATACTAATAGTTCCTTTCTTTTTATTGCTAAGGAATATTCCATCATATGGATGTACCACAGCTTATTTAAATATTCACTTGTTGTGAGACATGTAGGTTGCTTCTAGTTTGGGGCTGTTACCAGTAAAGTTGCTATGATTGTGTACAAGTTTTTGCACAAACCTAATTCTTCATTTCTCTGGGCTAAATGCCCAGGAGTTCAATTGCTGTGTCATTTAGTAGTTCATACTTAGTTTTAATAAAATGCCAAACTGCTTTCCAGAGTAGCTGTACTATTTCACATTCCTACCAGCAAGGTATGAGTGATTCAGTCTCTCTGAATCCTTGCTATCATTTCATATTGTCACTTTTTTAATTTTAGTTGTTCTATTAGGTCTGTAGCAACACCTCTTTGTAGTCTTAATTTGCATTTTCCAAATAGCTAGACTGTTGAACATTTTTTCATGTGTTTAATTGCCATCAGTATATCTTCTTCAGTGATATGTGTCTCCATACCTTCTGTCCATTTTCATATAGGATTTTTTTTTCATGTTGTCTGTTGAGAGTTCTTTATATATTCTAAATATCAGTTCTTTGTCATATATGTTTGCAAACACTTTCTCCCAGTCCGTAACTTTTTTTTTTTTTTTTTTTTTGGTCAGGAAGATGGACCCTGAGCTAACATCTGTGTCTATCTTCCTCTATTTTGTATGTGGGACGCCACCACACCATGGCTTGATGAGCGGTGTGTAGCACCTGGGATCCAAACCCATGAACCCCAGGCCACCAAAGTAGAGTGCGCAAACTTAACCACTATGCCACTGGGCTGGCCCCTGTAGCTTTTCTTTTCATCTGCTCAACAAGGTCTTTCCCATAACTAAAGTTTTATTTTTGAATTTTGATGGAAATCTAATTTCTTTTAGGGATTGTGATTTTGCTGTCAAGTTTAACACTTTGCCTAGCCCTAGATCCTGAATATTTTCTCATGTTTTTTTCCTAAAAAGTTTAGAGTTCTATGGTTTACATTTAAGTCCATGCTCCAATTTATTTAATTTTTGTATAAGGTGCTTTGTATAAAGACTTAGTTCAAAGTTCTTTTTTTATTTTGGCCTATAGATGTTCAATTGCTCCAGCACCGTTTGTTTTTCAAGATTGTATTTCCTCCACTGAATTGCTTTTGCACCTTTGTCCAAAATTAGGTGGGTCTATTTATGTGAATCTATTTCTAAGTTGTCTATCCCTCTGCTACTACCACACGGTCTTGATTACTGTGATAAGTCTCAAAATTGGGTAGACAAATTCCTCCCACTTGATTCTTTTTAAAAATGTTTTTAGCTGTTCTAGTTCCTTTGCTTTTCCATATATATTTCAGAATAATCTTTCTATATCTACAAATAATCTTGCTGGTATTTTGATAGGAATTGAGGTAAACAAGTGTATTAATTTGAAGAGAATGGACCTTTACTATGTTGAGTTTGCCAACCCATTAACATGGTATGTCTCTGTAGTTATACAAATCTTCTTTGATCTCTTTCAACAGTGTTGTGTAGTTTTCAGCATACAAGTCCTACACATGTTTTGTTAGATTTACATTTAAATTTCTCTTTTTTTTGAATTTTAAATGGTATTGTATTTTTAATTTCAGTGTTCATGTGTTCATTGTTAGTATATAGAAATACTATTAATTTTTGTATGTTTATCATATATGTTGTGACCTTACTAAACTCGCTTACTAGTTCTAGAGTTTTTTTTGTAGATTCCTTGGAATTTTGTAAACAACCATGTCACCTGCAAATATGGACAGTTTTATTACTTTCTTTCCAATCTGTATTCCTTTTTATTTCCTTTTCTTGCCTTAATATGTAGGCTAGAACTTCCAGCATTTTGTTGAATAAGGGAGGTGAGTGTGGACATCCTTGCTTTGTTCTCTATCTTAGAGGGAAAGCCTTCAGTCTTTCACCATTAAGTATGTTAATTTATTTTCATACATTATATATAGTAGGTATTTTCTAGATTTTCCAGATTATCTTTATCAAGCTAAGGAAGTTCCCTTCTATTTCTATTTTTCTGAGAGTTTTTATCATGAATAGTTGCTAAATTTTGTCCAGTGCTTTTTCTGTATCAATTGATATGAACATGTGATTTTTTTCTCCTTTAGTCTATCAATATAATGGACTACATTGATTGATTTTCAGATATTGAAGCAGCCTTGCATACCCGGAATGAAACCTACTTGGTCATGATGAATTCTTTTCAGATATTGCTGAATTCTATTTGTTAATATTTTTGTTAAGTATTTTTATGTCTAAAATTCATGAGGGATACTAGTCTATAGCTTTCTTTTTTTCTGTCTTTGGTTTTGGTATCAGGTTATTACTAGCTTTATATAAATAAATTGGAAGTGTTCCCTCATCTCCTCTTTTTGGAAGAGATTGCATAGAATTGGTGTGAATTCTTCTTTAAGTATTTTTTTTTTTTTTTTTTTTTGTGAGGAGATCAGCCCTGAGCTAACATCCGCCAATCCTCCTCCTTTTTTGCTGAGGAAGACGGCCCTGGGCTAACATCGGTGCCTATCTTCCTCCACTTTATATGGGACGCCGCCACAGCATGGCTTACCAAGCAGTGCGTCGGTGCGCGCCCGGGATCCGAACCAGCGAACCCCGGGCCGCCGCAGCGGAGCGCGCGCACTTAACCGCTTGCGCCACCGGGCCGGCCCCTCTTCTTTAAGTATTTTGTAGAATTTTCTTGTGAAAATGTCTGAGCCTGAAGATTTCATTTTTGGGAGTATTTTAAGTTAAATTTTCTTCATAGTCTTAGAGCTATTCAGGTTATCTATTCCTCATTGGGCAAGTCGTGGTTGTCTGTGCTTAAATTTTTTAAATAGACAAATTTGAGGAATTTGTCTATTTAATTTAACCTGTCAAATTTATGTCTGCAGTATTGTTGACAGTTTTCTCCTATTGTCCTTTTGATGTCTGTAGGATGTGTAGTGATATCTCTTGTTCCATTTTTGATATTGGTAATTTGCGTCTTCTCACTCTCTTTTTTTTGTCACTCTTGCTAGAGGTTTGTAAATGTTATTGAACTTAACAAGGAACCAGCTGTTTTGTTTTCATTGATTTTCCTCTCTTGTTTTGTTTTCAATGCTATTGATTTCTGTTTTTATCTTTATTATTCCCTTTCTTCTGCTTGCTTTGTGTTTATTTTGTTCTTTTTCTAGTTTCTTGAGGTGGGAGCTTAGATTATTGATTTGATACCTTTATTCTAATATAAATATTTAGTGCTATAAACTTTCCTTTCAGCATTGCTTTAGCTGTGTCCCAGAAGTCCTATGTTGCATATTTATTTTTACTCAGTTTAATGTATTTTTTTTTTAATTTCTCCTAAGACTTTGTTTTTGACCCATGGATTATTTAGAAGTGTATTGCTTAGGTTATGAGTATTTGGAAATGTTTCTATCTCTCAGTTACTGATTTCTAGTTTGATACTATTGTGGTCAGAAAATGCATGCTGTATAACTTCAATTCTTTAAAATTTGTCAGGGCCAGCCTGGTGGTGTAGTGGTTAAGTTCGTGCATTCCGCTTCAGTGGCCTGGGGTTCACCGGTTTGGATCCTGGGCTCAGACCTACTCACTGCTCATCAAGCCATGCTGAAGTGGTGTCCCATATGAAGGAACTAGAAGAACCTACAACAAGGATATACATCTATGTACTGGGGTTTTGGAGGGAAAAAAGAAAAAGAAGAAGATTGGCAACAGATGTTAGCTCAGGGCCAATCTTCCTCAAAAAAAAAAATTAATAATAATAAAAAAATTTGTTAAAGTTTGTTTGATGGTCCAGGATTTGGTTTATCTTGGTATATGTTCTGTGACACTTGAAAAGAATATGTATTCTGTTATTGTTGGATAGAATGTTCTATAAATGTCAATTAGATCTTGTTGGTTGACGATGTTGTTAGTTCTTCTATACCCTTGCTGATCTTTCTAGCTCAATCAATTGGTAAGAGAAGGGAGTTGAAGTCTCCAACTACAATTATGGATTTGTCTATTTCTCCTTTCAGTTCTATCAGCTTTTGCTTCACATGTTTTGCATCTCTATTGTTTGGTGCATACATTTTTAAGATTACTACATATTTTGGGTGGATTGACACTTTTATCATTATATAATATCTGCGGCTAGGAATTTTCTTTGCTCTGAAGTCTATTTATCCAATATTAATAGAGCCCCTTTCCTTTGATTAACGTTAGCACACTATTTTTATCTTTTTACTTTCAACCTACCTATAACATTACCTTTTAAGTGAGTTTCTTATAGGCTGTAGATAGCTGGGTCATGTTTCTTAATCTACTCTGCCAATTTTTGTCTTTTAATTGACGCATTTATTTAGAACTTTTATATTTAGTGTAATTATTGACATGTTACGGTGTAAGTCTGACATTTTATTTGTTTTGTTCTGTTTTTCATTTCTGTTTTTCTTTTCCTGCCTTCCACGAGTTACTTGAACTTTTTTAGAATTGTATTTTGATTTATCTATGGTGTTTTTGAGTGTATCTCTTTGTGTATCATCTTAGTGTTTGCTTTAGGAATTATATTATATATACATAAATTATTACAGTCTACTGGTGGCAACCTTTTACCAGTTCAAGTGAAGTATAGAAAACTTACCTCCCTTTACATCCTTTTATCTTCCTGTTTATAATTGTCTTAAATATTCCCTCTACATACCTTCAGAACCACATCAGATAGTGTTATAATTTTTGCACCAATCATTAAACATAATTTAGAAAACTTAAGAGGAGAGGTAAATTCTATTTACATATTTTTTGGCCTATAGAAAGGCCTCAGAATTGTAAGCATCTGGTACCTCTGAAGGCAGTAACATGAGCATGGAGCGTTGATTGAAAGTTAAGTTTATCTATTGGCAGTTAAACACCTGGACTCCCACCCCCACTCTGTACAACTTTCCACCATTCTCAGATTATAGGTGCTTCCAGGACAATAGACAGCTAAAGAAAGAGTGAGACATCTATGTAGAACAAGGGTATTAAAGAGTCTACATACCAATAGTAATATTCTAGTGCTCCGCCCGCCACCATACTCCTCTCCACACACGCGTGCTAGCAAACAAGATTATACTCCCAGGCTGAAAACTGGAAGATTCCTTTGGTTACTAAACTAAACCCAAAAGAAAAATCCTACATATATGGGCCTTTAGGTGTTTTTGCCATTGAAAATCCTTATTCTGTAATGAAACCCACACAGTCAACAAGCACAATCATGCACATAGAACTTCTAATCAGCTTTTTAGTGATTGACCCTTAAATATGAACAATCAAGAATTACCTGGCATTTAAGAAAAGCTTCTGATGTGAAAGAGAGAAACCAAAGCAAATAAGCAGAAAAATAAAAATTTGGAAGAATCAAGGACAATGCAGTAAGCTGAAGAAAAACTAAAAGAGAGACGATATTGCATTCATGAAGAAAGAGCAAGATACCAGAAAAAGGAACATTCAGAGAATAAGAAAGAGCTCTTGAAAACTAAACATATAATAGGAATAAAAGATTGAATAACAGGTTGGGAGGTAATGTTGAGGATGTCTCTTAGAAAATAAAACAAAAAACAGAAAAATCAGGAAAATAGGAGAGAAAAATAAGAAAATAATAGAATTAAATGAGAAGTTCCAACATTCATTAATTAGAGTTCCAGAAAACTAATTCAGATAAAATGAACAAGAAAGAAATCATTAAATAATAAATAATATATGATTCAGACTAGAATGGAAGACAGAGGGTCCAGGAGTGCTGACTTTGAGGAAAAAATTGAAACTGATAGGTTAGTCATGTGTTGAACTATATTAAGAAGAGTTGTAGAGATCTAGTAGAGAGTTTGGAAATGAGTTAACGATAAGAACATAGAAAACTAAATAAATAAAATTAGGCAAATTTCAGGGGGAAAGGTTGTATTAAAATGGAAATTTAATTATAGAATAATATATTGCTTTGCTGTGGAAGACCTTATATTGTCATAATAATGTAACACTGAATATATATTTAACCCAAATGTGACATGGTTTGGGGGGAATGGAATGAGAGAAATTGGGAGATGGTATGAGGGAGGAGTAGTGGAAAACTCCATCTTCCACTGTAGAATGTCATGTCAATAGGTAACATCTCAAGTTGGAAAGCCAAGAAATACTACAATAAATATGTGATTGGAAACAGAATTTAAAACCAGAAACAAATAGCTGAAAGAGTTACAAGTGAATGGCTGTAGAAAATGGGAATCATGGGATGGGGAGGGATGGAACAGAGACCTGTGAAATTCCTCATAAGCTTTGTAGTATTATTTTAACTGCATTTTGATTAAAAACTAATTTGAAAATATAACAGTGATCACAACGCACTCAAAAAAATTGAGCAATACAGAATGGCACTTCCAAAAAACTGAGTTTCTTCCCCTTCCCCACTGCCCAACGTGACATATCATCTCTAGTTGTAAAGAATCTGATGTGTATCCTTCAAGACATTTTTTTATGCACATGTAAATGTAGATTTAAGTAAAAGAAGCAGCTCAGGGCTAAGTAGCTGTTATGGTTAATTTTATGTGTCAATTTGGTTAGGCTACAGTACCCAGATATTTGGTTAAACACTATTCTAGATGTTTCTGTGAAGGAGTTTTTTGGATGTGATTAATGTTTAAACCAGTGGACTTTGAGTAAAACAGATAACCCTCAATAACGTGGGTGGGCCTCATCCAATCAGTTGAAGATGTTAAGAGAAAACAGACTGAAATCCCCAGAGGAAGAGGGAATTCTGCCTCTAGACTATCTTCAAACTCAAATTGCAATTTTCCTGGGTCTCCAGCCTGTCAGCCTACCTTGCAGATTTTGCCTTTGCCAGCCTCCATAATCATGTGAGCCAACTCCTTAAAATCAATCTCTCTCTTTTGATCAATGGATCGATCTGTGTGTGTGTGCATACACACATCCCATTGGTTCTGTTTCTCTGGAGAACCTACTACAGTAGTGTTTTAAGGATATTTTGAGAATGGACTTGGGAGCTGAGAGGAATGAGTCTGAACTAAGTAATATGGGATATGCTCTAAAGAAGTCTTTTCAGCAGAAAATGGAAAAGCAAAGATAAACTAGTTTGGTGTTTTACACGATTGCA
Source organism: Diceros bicornis minor (assembly GCF_020826845.1). Taxonomy (NCBI): domain Eukaryota; kingdom Metazoa; phylum Chordata; class Mammalia; order Perissodactyla; family Rhinocerotidae; genus Diceros; species Diceros bicornis. The sequence goes on along the minus strand of NC_080749.1, from coordinate 61,155,433 downwards.
GCACAGAGAAATGCACAAAAAGGATCATTAATATAAGGCATGTTTGTTCAAGGATTTAAATTCTAATAGTATTTTAGGAGATGACATGCTGGGGCTATGTTCACATTAACACAGCTGCAATTCTTCTTTCACTCAAGCCAAAGACTGAAGAAAAATTGGGGAGAGAAGCTGAAATAGTAGAAAGCAGTAAGGAATCAAACTAACTTACTTTCAAATCCCTGAAGACAGAGTTGGTTTCAAATCCTTATTCTGTCTTAAATTTGCTATATTGTCTTGGACAGGTTATTTCATTTCTTTAATCTTGTGTTCTCATGTCTACAAAAATGGAGATAATTATACCTCTTACACGGTCATGGAGATAATTAAATAATAGGATGTATGTGAATGTAAAACCCACATTACATTGGGCAAGAAGTCCTTAATGAGTAATGAATATTAGTTGCTTCCAAGGATCAGTTTATAGGACACCCCGTCTTAAGTGACTCTTCCTGGTAGAGGAAGCTTCACATCTCTCTCATCATCGCAGGGGGGTGGGGGGGAGGGAGAGAGGGAGAGGAAGGGAGGGAGAGGGATAGAGACAGAGAGAGAAAAAGACAGAGAGAGAGGGAGGGAGGCAGAGAGAGAGGGAGAGAGCATTGATCACCCAGAAATAAAACAATTGCCATTTAGAAAGAGAATGTGAGTGGAGTGCTCAAGTTAGTGCAACAGAGAGCTTGAGCTACAGGGGCAAGCAAGGAGGAATTGGAGAAAATATTTTTGTGATATTCCTTGTTTGTAATTGTATGTATAATGAGGTTAATTTTTTATTAGGACTTTAATAGATGGCACTAGAATTTCTCTTAGGGAGAGAACTGTCTTTGATCAGGAAGACGTCATGCTTGTGGCTCCTTCCCACCTTGGTGCAGAGCAGGGTGTTAGCAGGAAACAGGAGTCAGGGGAAAGGGAGGCTGCTCTGCATGAGATGAAGAGAGGGATTCTTGTGTTTGTTCCCCTCTGGACAAAGGGGGCAAAAACGAGTAAAGGTCAGAGAGGAGGAGGGAGGAGAAGCCAGCAGGATAGGAAAAAACCTAGGAGGAGGTGAGAGGAATCAGTGAAAGGTGAGTGGCCAAAGAAGCAATGCCTGAGGCAGCTGTGCTATTTCAAGGTGTTTGCTTTGCTGTGATGCAAATCCCTCTCTCCACTGTCTCCCCACTGAACTTCTGTGTGAGGGGACTAAGCTCATGGATTCCAAGAGTGGCTTTCACCTCTACAGTGGAGCTTTTGTTCTCAGGAGCATATATTTTGAAGACCCCAGGGCAGAAGGTGTTGCATGTGCCCCTTCATGCAAGTGGTTTTCAGTAAATTCACTTTCCCAACCTTATTTCTCCTTCTCAATGCAAGTATTCTCCTACAACTATTTCTCAGCATATCATCTACCAAATGCCCTTTTTCATTATCATCAGATGTATTACCACTGTCTTCTGCTCTCTATTTAATTTCTATATAAAGTTCAGCTCAATAGCCCCTTCTTCCCGAAATCCTGATGACTCCAGCCCAGAGTCATCCTCCACACGCCCCCACCCCAATGTCTTTAGGATATATATGTGTGTCATTAATTTGATGATTAATTCTCATCTTTTCCTATGCATATACCTTAGTCTCTAGACCACTTCAGGGAGGGGTTCAAGTAAATTCAGTGAAACTAATGTAAAGCATCAGAGAGTGTCATTGTTTAATGTCGTAGAGACAAATGACAAGGAATTGTCAGGGCTTTTCAACTTTTCAGCTATATGTTTTAAGCAGGATGATTCATAATAACATAAAATCTGGTTAATTTTCATTTCTGTAAGATTTTTTGGGGGGAGGAAGATCAGCCCTGAGCTAACATTCACGCCAATCCTCCTCTTTTTTTGCTGAGGAAGACTGGCCCTGAGCTAACATCCCTGCTGATCTTCCTCCACTTTATACGGGACGCCGCCACAGCATGCCCTGACAAGCAGTGTGTCAGTGCACGCCTGGGATCCAAACCCAGGCTGCCAGCAGCGGAGCACGTGCACTTAACCGCTACGCCATTGGGGCCGCCCCTTTAGTTGTATGTCATAGTTGCACATCCTTCTAGTTGCTGTATGTGGGACGCGGCCTCAGCATGGCCGGAGAAGCGGTGCATCGGTGCACGCCCGGGATCCGAACCTGGGCCACCAGCAGTGGAGCGCGCGCACTTAAGTACTAAGCCACAGGGCCGGCCCCTCATTGCTGTAAGATTTTATACTAATTCCATGTCACAATGCTTTGGCTAATACTCCCAAATCAATCTTCATCACAATCACAAGCTACAAAACATTTACTTTTGAGAAGGTAGGACCAGGCTCCACCAGTGAGCAGAGCAGATCTACTGTGCTTATTTATCAAATGCTCAGTGAAGTCTCTCTTGAAAAGGACTCCCTGATAGTATTAAGTGTAGTTTTCTGGGCACAACATATTTTTGGCTGAGGGTCTTTGCTCAACATCTCACATCTGTAACAACATGGATAGGTCCGTCAATCAAGTTATTTTATTGATTGCTTTATAAATCTAAAAATAATGGAATTTTGGAGCCACAGAGCTGCCCACAGAAACACTTTGCTTTGCTTTTTCTTGGTCACTTTTTGTTTCATATGATACTGTTCGAGAAATCAGAGTGATGATCACATGCTGTGCTCCCTATGGGACATATTTTTGCTTCCCGTTTCGTTGATTGAGCATTGTACTGAGGTAGCACCACACAGCACTATAATAGTACATTACTGGGGAGAAAAATATTCTTGGCTACTCCAACAAAAATCACTGCAGATTACAACTCCCGAAATTAAAAAAAGAATAATGCCATGAAAATTGAACACCAGTGTTTTGTAGCATATGAAACACCTCTCTCACCAAAGCACATAAACTTTTACCCAGCAAGAGGCATTTTTTTAGAAGGCCGTTGCTGTAACATAGGTATCCTGACTGCAGCAATAATCATAAGCAAATAAAAGTGACGACTTTCTTCTTTTTGTGCCCATATATATCTCAGAATGTATAGAAGAAAACTGAACAATAGACGGTTGTAAGAGAAAGATTTCTATGGCCCTGTTCTTACCTGTTACCCTGAGAGGAATGCCTCTGCCGTCGAGGACATTGTATTGCAACAGTGGCCCATCTACATACATCTTGACCAGTTGTTTAAAATGTTAGTGTATATGAAAATCATATTGGATGTTTATTTAAATGCAGATTGTTGGATCACTTTCCAACACTTTCTGTTAAAGCACATTTGGAGCAGGGCCCAAGCGCTCATGTATTAACTATCAACTCAGATGATGAGTTGCGGGACCACACTTTAAGAAATACTGCTTTGGATCTTGGACAACATAGGCCCTATGTTCTCTATAATGAGAAATGGAAACAATGGCTATGGGTCTCCCTCCCAGTGCTCTTCGGGACCTGAGCCAATCTGGGCTCTGAGGCAGTTACTCGTGCCTGAGACAGCATGTTGCACTAGGTAGGGAAGGACTTCTAATACGAAAAGTTCCAGTAAGGAAAGTTCGATTTAACAAGGTCGTAACTGGCAGTTGGTTCAGTACATGTAGAAACGTTTGATACTTGGTTTCAAGGCCGGTGCAAATTTATAATTATCAAAACAGCAGAACACTTCAGTGCTATATTTCTGGTGATTCAATTGTGTGGATAAGTTTCTCTTTAAATAGTCAGCATTTGATGCAAATTGAGAAAGTGTGACTGGGCACTTGTTGCAGACATTGAGTCCTTACAATAATTACAAGTTTTTCTGGCATTTCAGTACATAGGATCATTTTTAGAATTAGAACACAGTTCTAGCAGCAGAAGAAGCATCTTTGCTAAGATCGTGTGGCGTTCTATTCCTTTTGTGGTGTAAGAAAAGGCTGCTGGCTTTGCAGTTACAGGCTCCTGAGTTTGAGTGCTGGTTCTGCGACTTCAGCTTTGCAAGCTTGGGCAAATTACTTTGTCTCAATAAAATCTCCTCTATTGAGGGTTTTTTTTGTTTTGTTTTGTTTTGTGAGGAATACGAGCCCTGAGCTAACATCCGTTGTCAATCCTCCTCTTTTTGCTGAGGAAGATTGGCCCTGGACTCACATCCATGCCCATCTTCCTCTACCTTATATGGGACGCCACCACAGCGTGGCTTGATGAGCAGTGCATCGGTCTGCGCCCGGCATCCAAACCTGCGAACCCCGGACCGCTGCAGCGGAGCGTGTGCACTTAACCGCACCACTGGGCTGGCCCCTGTATAAAGGTTTTTTAGGGAACAAGAGAAATCCCATCTGGAGATGACAAGGCACAGTAATAGTGAGATCCCACCCTCTCTTACTCTTACTCCCATCCTTAGTAATATTTCCTTTCTTGATTGACAGTGTGAGACTGTAGCAGGTAATTCAAACTAGAAGGTTCAGGGTCATTTTTAAAAATCCACCCCCTTCTTCATGTTTCTTAGCTAATTAGTCACCAGGTCAATCAGTTCTGCTCTTAAAACCCTCACCAACTGCCATGTGCTCTGTCAGGCCTTTATACTTGCTGCCTCCTTTATCTAGAATATCCTTCCCCCTCTACTCCTCTGCAGGAGAGAGAGTGATGTCTCAGGCTCTCAGAGTGTCACAAAGCCTTTGATCATTCAGTGCTGCTCAGGCTTCCCGAGGGTAACAAGGCAGCTGAGTGCCATGACACTGTTTGCCGTGATTACTCCCTGTGGTTGAGTTGCTTCCTCACCTGGATCCCTGCTATAGGAGCCAGAGCAACCTTTCAACAAAAGCTATGCGCGAGTCCTGAAGACGCTTGTCTGGTTTTGATCTCCCCAACCCACCTCCTGTACTAGGTAGTTCAGAAAGAGACATCCTGGGGAGAGGTGGGGTTGGCTTGAGATGGGGGGTCTTTTTTCCTTTTTACGTGTGTCTGTCGTTTATCTGACAACTCTGTCTCCTCCCCCTTGGCCTTTCCCCATTCCTCGTATTTGTACGATACAAGCAATAAGGACACTCCTTGCAGGAAAAAAACATTATAATCAATACCTGCCCCTGCCCTCTCTTGAGGCTCCTAAGGCCGCCTGTGCAAAACAATGCCCACTGCCAGCTCACCCCTGGGGGCTTACCCCTTAGGAAAAGGAAGTGAATGACCTCTTTCACAGATATGTTAAACCATTGTTTCAATTTGACTGAAAGGAGTTTTCTGAGTGTGTTTTAACAAAGCGAATCAAGGTGCAAAGAGTATCTATGCTAATTAGAAATGTAGAGGCCTAGAAAAAAAGAAATCAAGAGACGTTTTCAGAGAAGAAAATTCTCTAACAAACAGTAGGAAAACCTGAATTATGTATTTAAGAATGAAAAATACGTCAAATGATTTATCTTGAAGCACAGCTGCGCTACCTCCTTACCTTGGTGCCTCCACAGTTTTTGAAAGCTAAACAACAAGGACTACATGTTAATACACCAATAAACATTTGTTAAATAAGTGATTTTCAGAAATCAATATATCTGCTATAAACGATGGACCTAGATATTAAAGAGTTAACGTTATGCAAAATATAAAGCGATGATCGAAAAAACAAGAATTTTGTTGCCATATTCTTGCTGCTGCTAATTCCTAGGACCAAGTTTTGAAGGCTTGCATGTCAACGACTGAGAGCACAACGATAAACCCAGCAGCGGCAAACTCCGCACTGGCAGGAAAAGCGGCCTGCGTGAGCCTCAGGGACTGGTCCAGCCCACATGGTACAGGAAATCTGTCCTCCACAGGCTTAAACACATTTAGGACTAACAATGATGAAGAGATTTACTCGAGCATTTGCCAAATACAAGCCAGCTTCCCAAGATTACGACGAGAACGTGCTCAGGCTCCGGGCAGAGGCATCGATCATTCCGCAACGTTATGACCAGGAGGCCTTTCCACGACACAAGTTACCTCCTGCTTTATTAGTCCATCTTCAGTAGCATTTTTTTAAAGTTCATCTATGGTTGGAAATGCTTATGCCAAATAAACTCCCTATGGAGGGTGCAGTAAGTGCAGTTAATCAGGAGATTAGAGCTAGAAGGAGAACTAGGCTAGTCAGACTATCTAGGAAATAGCCTTCCTTTTCTGAAAATGAAGACTATAAGGAGCTGTTTGATATTGTGTACATTCAAAAAACATAACTGACACTGATGGGGTGCCTAATACGCGCCAGGCTAATGCAGAGTTACGCTACACTCTTTACAACCTTCATCTCATTTGATACTTATGAAATAAGTACTATTGCTATATACATTTTGAAGATGAAAAATTTAAACACAGAGAGGTTGAGTAAAATACCCAAGGTTAAACAGCTAGCACGGGGTAGAGAGCCCGTGTTGTTAAGTGCCACACTATATGCCTAGTCTGACGACGTAATACTGATAGTTTCAACTAATCAAATTTTGCCTGCTTCTCATAAACTAGAAAAACAAAACAAAACTTGTTAAAAGCTTTAAGGTGACTATCAAATCATTCTTCCTCTCTACTGAGCATAAAACCAAAGATTTAATTAATCAAGATAAGTGGATTACACTGTAAAAAATATACCATAAGAATAGAGGAATTGGAGGAAGGGAGGTGCTATCTTGATGAAAACCAGGGTGGGAAAAAGCCAACAAAGTTCTTAAGGACTAAAACAAAGTTGTCCTATTAAAACCAAAAAGAAATGGAAACTGTACAGATGGCCAAGATAGTATGAATGCAAGACCTACTTAACGTATCTTTTTATTTTAAACATATAACTCTTAAAACATTTTATATCTGCTATCCCCTCCCCCAAATAGCAACAATACTAAATGTAGAAATAAATTTGATGCAAAACATTTCCTTAATGTCGTATTTTAAGATACGAATACTTTCGCAGTCAAAAATCCCCTTCCCTTCTCGCACAGGAAATTATTGCAGGGAGTAGGGGCCATGCGGCTCGCTGGGCAGAGGGTCTGGAACACAGGTAGGTAGGACACAGCCTGGTTGATGAGCACACACCTCCCTGGAAGAGGAAGGAGAGAATGCTCTGGCTGGATTGGGTCGACAATGGTAAGAAACAACTTCAGAGGCATTAGAAACGTGTGTCTAGCTAACTAGACCCTTTGATGATGGGCTCTAGGGGATTCAATTTTACCAGGAAAGGAACAAAACCAAAGCCTCAAGCTCTTAGCACAGAAGTGGAAAAATACTCCTTGAATACGCTTCATCCACAAGAATTTATTAAGGGCACAAAATTGTGTCAGTCATCAGCTTAGACGTTGAATATAGAAAAATGACAACTCAGTTTCCAAGGACCCTACTTGTAGTCTAGGATGAGACGAGATTTTCAACAATCTCTAGCTACAGAGGGGCTCCTGAGTTCACCGGGAATGGAAGCAGAAAATTATGGTTTCAGGATAGGGAGGAAAAAGTTGGCTCTGCAAGCTTTGACAGCTCCCATCTCCTTGGAGGATGCAGCCTTTGCGTGAAGTGATGGCACCCTAGGCACAGGGCTGGGAGCTGTGGGGCGGCAGCAGCAGCAGCGGCCACAGCCAGTGGGTTTTCAGGCCTATGCTAGCAAGTCAATCAGAGAAAGTCAAGTAGCCACATTTTAACGGAAGGAAGATGGCAGTTGGGAGACTTCCAAGAACTCCTCTCTCCTTTATTTGAACTAGAGAAAAATTTGAGGGACCAAAGCACAAAATAACTGTTAACACACATTCTGACTGGCCTCCAAGGCTGATGACCTAGGGAAATAATCTCTGTTACACATGAGTATAGAGAAATCTTGAACAGCAAACAATCACTAATAAAAAGTATTCCTTGAGCTACTACCCCTATGCCGGGCCCTGGGCTTGCAATGAAGATTAAGATGGCATGGTCCTTGTGCTCACCTTGGGCCTCAGAAGCCCAGGTGGAAAAGACATACAGTCAAGTAGACACACGTATGAGAACATACCCTAATTCCAGACTGCAGTGATTTCTACTAAGGGAACAGCCTGGTGATCATTAGAGCATAACAAAGGAAACCGGCCTAAGTGGGGCAGTGGGGTGGAGAAGGTTTCCCATTTGAAAATCTTTTATAGTGACAGAACAGTACGCACTGTAACCGAACTATTAACACTGAAAGTTATCTAAGAAATCCATCCACTATAGTGGATGACCTAGAGGTTTCTATAAGTATGGAAGGAAAGGAAAAGCGCTTTGGATAGATTTGTTCAGATTAGCACTGCTAAGCAGACCAGCCTCTAACAGGCAATATTTGACGAATCTTATTGTTGTCGTTTCATATACCGCGATACCAAGGTTACTTAGCTATTTCCAACTGTAATAACCAGCTGTGGCACAGGGTACTTAATTATTTATTGGTTCTCTCACAAATGCCCAGCAAGGAAAGTTAATGTTCTTAAATGCATGCCCACTGAGAGAAATTTTACAAATCACAGCACACTATAGCTCAAATAGGATGGCTATGTATTAATGAAAGGAGTAAAACTGATTTAAAAAATGAAAAAAATATAACCTCCACAATGAACATTTTAAAATATATTTTTAAACATAATATTTAGCATATTTAATCTTTGAGACAAATTACATTTTGATAACCTTTAAACTGAAGTAATTATTATCAAATACTGTTATGTGAAGGTCAAGGAACTGTAACCATATTTTCTCATAACAATAATGATGATAATAACAACAATATAATCAAAGATATTGAAGAAAAGAGAACCCATTAAATGGAAGGGAACTGCAAGTTGGAAACAAAAATTTGAGTAATATTTTTGTATTTTAAGCTGTTGCAATAAGAAACTGAAATTTCTTTCAAGTTAACTTATTTTAAGTTAAAATAATTTCATATTTAGCGCCATCTTTAACTTAACAAGAATAGAATAAGCATTGTTCTAGGGAGATAAGAATTTTAAGAAGTTTCTCCCAGTCGCCTACGGATGTTTTTTCAATACATTTTCAATGTGTTGATGTTTTTAATTTAAAACAATTAAGAATTTCCAAGTTCTTAAAATATTTCTATCAAAGTTTTGAAGAGATTTTGCCAAGAAACACTGGCAACATTTAAAACAGTATCCTTCCTAACTCCTGCCGAATATCCTTAAGCAAGCTGTGGATTTCAAGCAATTCAACCCACCATGGCCAGGAAACTGATCTAAATGGTTTTGAGGCCTGTGCCTACTGAATTTCTATTCTTTATCCTCCTGATAACTTAGTGTGCAAGCCATCCTGTGGGTGGCTAAGCTTACAAAGATAAAACAAATCATGAGAGCTTGAATGGGGAGATCTCCTAGCTGATATTTTTTGGCAAAAATGAGGATGCTGGGCTCACTTTTGCAGCAGGTCAGGAAGCACCCACTACTTAGCACTTCAGCATATGCTGGGCTATCAGGCGCTCTGCCAGGGGAGCAGATATGGCTTGGGAATGAGTTGTCTAAAGCATTGCTGCTCCAAGTCTGTTCCAGGCATCCACAGGTAGAAAGGCAAATCCGTGGCCCTCACCTACTGAACCCGAATCTCTGAGCTGGGGCTCTGTTTTAACAAGCTCTGCACACGATCCTTGGTCTCCCTCAAGTGCAAGAACTTCTGGTCTAGGACACCTGCGTGCTGGGTTATAGGACTTGCTATAGGCAAACAGGTGAGGAGTTCCGTTCCTCCATACCAGCAGCAAAGACATCACCTGCGAGCTTGTTAGAAAGGCAGACTCTCCTGCCCCAGCCCTACAGAATCAGAATCTGCATTTTAGTTAGAAATTGATGTCCTCTGTTCTCCTGGAGGGCACTCCCTTGGGCAATCAGCCCCTGCCCCTCCTGCCTGTCCTCTCAGGCTAGAGCGCTCTGGGCTTTTTTTCACGCTCTTGCCTATCAGAATCCCCATTCACCCAACATCTGGCTTCAGCCAGGTGTGGGCGGGAGTGTGGGGGTGGAGTGATTTTTTTTGAGCTAATGAGCTTTTTTTTTCTTTTAAATGAGATTTTACTCTTTATTTTTTTTTTCCCCCAAAGCCCCAGTAGATAGTTGTATGTCATAGCTGCACACCCTTCCAGTTGCTGCATGTGGGACGCGGCCTCAGCACGGCCGGACAAGCGGTGCGTCGGTGCGCACCCGGGGTTGGAACCCGGGCGCCAGCAGCGGAGCGCGCGCACTTCACTGCTAAGCCACGGGGCCAGCCCTGAGCTAATGAGCTTTAGCGTACAGTCATTGATAAAAGTCAATGTGTTACTGATTCCCGTTATATCAGTACTAAAAATAAAAGATTTCTGGACATATACTTAAGCCAAAGAATGTAATCTCTAATGGTGGGATTCTAGGCACAGTGAGAAACTGGTCGAGAAAATAAAGGCTTTGTGGGAGCTGTAGTTTTTGCTATGCTACAAATCAGACATGAGGTAGGTAGGCTGAGCTGGGCTTGGTCTTCCACCTAGATTCCTTTCCTTTATATTTAACAAGAATTGATTGAACACGGGATTCACCTCCAAATGGGAGTCGAATCACCTCCACTAACCTATCACCTAGATCTGTTTCAAGTATTTAATAACTCCAGACAACTGTGAGCCCAATATTCAAGGCATTTTAGGCTAGTAACATTTTACTGGCTCCAGGAGTCCAAGAATTAACTTAAACTGAGTATACATCTGGGGGTGGGGGTGATTTTGAAGCTCCTATATGCACCAGTACTTTGCAGCACCCTGAAAAGTCCTGGAATTGCACACTCTTGCCTCCTCCATCCACCCACCCCACTGCCAAATCTGGAAATCCAGGTTCCCAAATATCATAATTATAGGATGGGGATGGTGGCAAGGAAACATATACGGTTTTTAAGAAGTTTTCTAGGCAGTTCTGATACACATGCCCAACTTCTCCAACTGATAATCTTCTCCAACTGATAATCACTGATCAATTGGGTAAGTTTTATTATTGTCCATGAAGTTTTTATACATAATTCAATGATGCCTACATTGTTATTGCTTGAAATGAGACATATAATAAAAGTACAAGTTTTCTTTCTCATATGTGAAATGTTATTTTATACCTCAATTTGATTTATGTATGATATATACAAGTTCTGAATCAAAACATAGGTTCAAGCATGCAAAATCAATAGCTATTATAATTTTTAATTTTGAAAATCTCTTGAATTTTACTGGCAACTCTTTTAATCTTGCACCATTTAAAATGAAAACACCAATTGAAGAGAGCTACATTTATTAAACACTTCATCAACATTTACGTAACATCGAGAGTATACTAAATACTACAGCAAATAGCCTGCTAGGATTTGGGCAGTCATTTATTTTCACTTAAAATTCACAGTAAGGTATGAAAATATGACTCTGTACTTCTGCCGGTTTAACCTTGATTTCTATGATTTAACTGAAACATTTGAAATAAACCAAATCTTCTTGAATTTCAATTGTTTACAATGTAACTCATCGATCTGAAACAAGCCTTTCTAAAGTTGAGACTGTGGCAAATTTTTACAAGATCGACAATAAAAGAGAAACCGTTTTTTTCTCTCTTTTTATTTATTATAAAACAATATTACCACATAAAGGGGAAAATTAAATTTACCCATAATCCCACCACCCTAACATCTTTTCTGTGTATTCTTTTAATCTTTATCCACAAACATAATTTTTACATAGTTGTAACTTGTGTATTTACACAATTTGGGGAAAATCTCGCTATGTAAATCCTAATATACAGGATTACATGTAGATTCCTCTCTAAGGAAATTATACCGTGTAACACCTACAATATGCAATTTGCACCATAACCTCCAAATACTCCAGAGCTCCCAGACCAAATTACAACTGCCTTTCTTTTCTTCTGCATTTGAGTACATGAACTAAGATGAGGCTCACATTAGTCTGAGTTAACCATCTCTAAATTAGTATATGTGAAATATAGTTTTTTCGTCTTGGTTGTTTAGCACAACGTCTTTGTGCAATCTTTATAAAAATCTTAAAATTACACCTTAAACATCCCCATACTAACAACTGATAATCTCAATCATTCTTAATTATTATTCTACTCTTCTTGAGCTTGTTTTACAGGCAAGATAGCTAATACAAATGCCAGACGAAGGGAATCTGCATCTAAATACACTACCCATGCCAAAAGAGAAAGAAAGCAGCACTATCTAAGTAGAGTAGGTTCTGTGACGGCAGAAATACCAGCCTGGGTCCACCAGACGTCGACTGTGTGATCTTGGGCCCATCATTTTGTCCCCTTGAACTTCAGGTTACTCTACTGTAAAATGTAAAATGAATATTTGTATTCTATGTCTTTAGGGATACTATGGCAAAAACCAGAAAACAAGGAAAGCATTTTGAAATCGTCAGATGAAAGGTACTGGGTTTTCTCAAATAAAAGATTTCATTTTTTACTAATGTTCATAAGGACAAATATAACTTATTACTAACTTGTATACTAAAACTTCTCTGTATCATTCTGGTTAAAAATTATAAATGAGTTCACCTTTCCAATGTTTCTAGAACAGGTCTAGAGAGTGTGCTGAACCGGTTTCGTTCAGTGACACACTGACATCTAGTGGTGATTTATGGTGTGCTATGGGATATGGTTCACCCAACAACAACGCCACAGTTCTGGTGGGTGCAGAGAGACAAATTAAAAAAGAAAGGTCTACTTCCAGTAGGTTTAGTTTTTGCTTGTTCAGTTAAGAACACCGGCCAATTCTCAAGACATTTAATCAAGTTATGGGATGATGCAGGTTGGGGCGGCAAAGAGCTGTTTAGTGTTGTAGCTGTGGGAGATCTCCAAAAACCTCCCTGTGATTCAGAGTTTAAAGGAGCAAGTACATAACTATGTGCTCACCTGCTCTTTCTACAGTGAATGCCAGCAAGGGTGGTGGAGGACGGGGACAAGGGGAGGGATTGGGGGGACAGTTAAGGGAGGTGAAATGTGGGGGAAGTAAGCTTTCTAGGTTTTTCATTACATCCCTTGAATTAATTTCTGTACCACTTCATGGTTAGAATTTTATTAGATCCAGAGGGAAATTTCCTTTAAGCAAATATACATGTAAGCTTTTTAGCATATCACTAAGCATTTATCTGAACCTGCTCATTTAATACATTGCATTTATTTTGGAATAAAAATATAAAATAAAATGTTTCTATTACCCTGAGCTTTCACAAATACCTAGCACCATCAGTAAAGTGTGGCTCTGTGTCTCCTCTGTCCCTTCCAAAGGCTACAAGACACAAACGTTGAGCGTCCTCGGAAGAAAGTCAATTTGATACCTGCTTACTTTAACATGTGATTATTGAAATTAAGATTAAGAAATATTCATTGGAAGATTGCCACAATCACATTATATCTGCTACAGTACAAATTAAATTTAAATTGTGCCCCCTCCCCTGCTTTGGTGGAAGTGGGAAGGACCCAGTGCAGATGGTCTGCTTGATCTACACCAGTTACTTCCTTGTTCTACCGAGCTTCAACCACGACGGGACTTCTTTACACCACTGTTTAATGGCTTCATTATTCCAGTGAACAGGAAAGGCTGAAGAGGATGAATTCTGGAAGCTGGAATAAAGAATTTTTTTATACTGCTGTGTGCTTAGCCTCTGGTTCTGGCAGACCCTTCCACCACACCTCTTCTGGAAAAAAAAAAAAAAAAGGAAGGAAGGAAAAAAGAAAAAGTGAAAACATCTTACTGTTGGCCTGGAGGAAACATGGAATTAAAAGAAACCTCAAGGATAAGGAAATGTGCGATTTTGCTCGAGAAGAATGTGCGTGAATTTATTGTGGGTGAATTTATTCCCACACACCCAGAATGCCTCTAAATCCTTTAACTCCTTCACTCTTTCATTTATGTCTGGGAATCAGAAGAATCATCTAGAAATGATTAAACCAAAGCAGCTCTGAAATGTAAAATCCTAGAAGAATCTTATGGCAGCTCCATCGCTTAATTATAACCACACATCCTTAAATAAATATGTATCCATTATTGGTGCCGTTAAATGCAAAAAAAGAAATATACTCACTTATGTCCTTCTTGGCAATTAATAGTAAACTTCAATCTTCAGAGCCCAGAGACAAAAACAAACAAACAAAAAAACAACAAAAAAAGATGCGACACAACCTATTAGCACAAGCAAAACAACATTCTAATACTGAAGCTTCATGCTGCAAACATGTAATTATCCAAACAATTTGCAACTGTTATGTTTTACTGCTTAAAAAAAAAATTCTTTCCAGATACTTTATACAGCCCAGTTTTACCATTACATAAATTTTTTCCTGTCACTACAACATTTCTGCAGTGTCGTTCATTGTTCAATTACATAATTGAGAAAACTGAGGCCCAGAGAAGTAAAAAAAAAAAAATCCTACTTACAGAGCAAGACAGTAAATAAAAAATTGGCAAGTTTAGTTACTCTATTACAGGCTGGTGGTTAAATTAATTAAACTATTTTGGCTCTAGAGTTCAGTATCCTAAAGACCCAGAAGTCAGAAGTGAAATATTATTGGAGTGCTTTACTCACAAAGAAACTACTGTGATAAACCAATGACCTCTAATTAGTCAAGTGATAACACAACCCAAATTTAAAAGTCGTCATCTCCATATTCATTTCTTTCAAGAGAAAGTGTCAAAAGTACGTCAGGCTGCGGCCCTTGGTAATTAGTTTTCATATATGTACAATATATATTTTATCCGATGATATGTTTTATTTTGGAAATGGTGATTTTAAAGATTCCTGGGCAGGATCCTGACTTTGAAGCTAAGATTACTATCCTTACTGTGTTAAATAGGCAGATTCCAGTGATTTTCAGAAAAGCAATCAGCCATTTCATGCCTGTGTGTGTGTGCGTCCTCCTAATTCACACTTCTAGTTCCAACCTCCCAGGGCATGCCACTATGTAGCAGACAGGAACTGAGTCTTCCAGACATGCAAGTTGCAGATGCTAAAGAAGAGGTGACTACTAAGAGACCCAGTGCATGGGTGTGTTATATGAATGAATCTAGAGACGTGATCAGAGCACCTGTGCACAATATATTTAATGCCAGAAAAGAGTTTACAGTAACAGCACAGAACCAATACCAATATTCCCACCACCAGAATCCACCAGCTTTGTGATCTTGGCTTTCCTGGAAATGTAAAGAAAATAGAGACAAGTCGGACTTAAGAATCTGAGGAAACTTTTTATTGATCTCTTTATCCTTCCAGCATTAGGAGAGCAGCAATACAATATTTTTAACCCAAACTCAAAGGAGTAAACCTTTCCCCAAAGTTTAAACAGACTGGATGTTTTCTCTACATTATAGTATCCTCTGCTAAATCAACATCCTCCATTAATGTAATAACTCACAACCGCCCACAGAATGTGGGTGCTTTTGCTGTTTCTCTTCAGAGGTCCCCACTGGAGTGTTCTCATCTTGTGGGCTTTGGCATCCCACGATATTTATCACCCAGTGTTCCCCAAATGATAACCAGAGTTACATAACCTACTTTGAAAATGCATGAAGAGAAGAAATACACTTCTAGCTAATCACTAAGAAGGCTCTAACAAGCTTCAAGTCAAAAGGAATACAAAACCATTTCTCATTTTAAGTGACAAAATACAGGGCTTTAGAGATGCTATTCATTGCAGTCTTCCAGCCAGGCCTTAAAGAAGGAAAAGCTGTCTTAGCAAGGTGTCTGAGAAGGTGTTAACCAGGGGAATAAAATGAAACACGAGAGATGACCAACATGTGACAAAAACCTCTGCTCCTTTAAACTTACTACAATAACATTTGGAAAGCCTCCATTTTGATCTTAACTAACATTAGCCTAGCTAACAGTTAACTTGAAACCTGGAAAGTTTTGTGCCCATGTTTAAATGTGGTCGAATACTTGCTAATCTTACTAGAAACATATCACTACAATGAAAATAAAAACAAGTGGTGCCATATGCCAAATTGATACCAGTGCTTATCCACTGATGATCTACTTGCCGACGCCTGTAATGTCATCTTACGAAGGCGCTTACATATAGTTAATATGGAAGCTAAAACACTTCCAAATATTCAAACCCAGCAAAAAAAAAATGTACAAAGTTGCCCACTCATCACTGAATTATTCTGGACTGAACAGAAGGCTCAATTTCAGCACTGCCAAATGCTCTTAGGCACAGAAGCAATGCACCATCTGTCTTGAAGCACCAAGTATATCAATTCAGATTTAAAATACTGGTGTTCCTAGCAAAGTATCTTCAGCAATCCATTTTCTGATGCTTGGAACTTAACATGGCCAGCAACAAGGTTACACGCATCAAACTTTGAGCTGCTAGTAGTAAAAGAAATTATAAAAATGTCAGAGCATCAAAGAGTTGTAGTTCTATGAGCAGAAAGCCTTGAAGAAGAGTCAGAGGATTAAGGAAGCGTTTTCAGTGAGTCACTATTGCTATTTCTCTGAGAAAATATTTTTAAGTGATAGATGGAACTGCTGCCATTGGCAAGAAGGACTCTGGTTATTCCACTACAGAACAAGGGCATCCGAAGCTGCTACTGAAATAGAGCCTACTTCATCACGGGGGCACACTGATGTCATGACAGAAGCCAGGCTTCCAAGGAGTTTGGACTTTATTCTGTAAACAATGGGCAACCACTCAAGTCTTATGAGCAAGGAGTGTCCTGATAAAGAGCGTACTCTGGGAAGATTAATGTGATAGTGGTGTGAAGAATAGATGGGAGTCTTTTGTACGGACAAGAGAATAACTTAAAAGGCTCCTGTAGATAAGAGATAACCGAGAGCCTGAATAAGACTAGTCCTGGAGAGGCGAGACCAGAATGGAAACATGACGTCCTTCAGAAATAAGGAAAAAAAACCCAGCAATTATCAGCCTGTGTATAATATGTGAGGTATTCTAAAGAATATTGTTATGACTAATTTAACTTAAGAAAGAAGAGTTGTACCCTATTCCTTTAAGTTTAAATAATAAGCATAGCTGGGTTTAAACGTGCAATAATCACAGCAAAGGTACTGTTCGGCAAGACTTCATCAGGAAAAGAAGTTAGCTTCTATTTGTTAACTCTTGATTCTCTAAGCAAAATTAAGTGGTTGAGCCAATTATGATTTGGGCCTCTGTCTCTGACCAGGTTTTGAGAGAAAATAAGCTAAGGTATGCCCCATTTCTTATGTGTGAACCTTGGGAAGCAGGAAGTCAGGACGGTGGCAGGGAAAGGGAAGCACATAGAAGGCATGAGCCCTGGTCATAAGCTCACTGCCCCATGGGTTCTCTGGAAATGAAACCTGCTCTTCAGATTCCCTATTTCCTGAGCAAGGTGGGGCTCAAAGGGATGAAGCCTGGAACTTGGAGTGTCTAACACTGGGACTAGGGGTAGGAGTCAGGGTAATAGAAGTTGGTGTCACTATGTCCTTCTCTGACCACCACATCCACCAAGTAGACCTGAGGTAAAGAAGGCTCACTTGTCTACAATCACCTGAATGAGCAAGAAAGGATTTTTTGTGTGTGTGAGGAAGATCGGCCCTGAGCTAACATCTGCCAATCCTCCTCTTTTTGCTGAGGAAGACTGGCCCTGGGCTAACATCCGTGCCCATCTTCCTCCACTTTATATGGGACGCCGCCACAGCATGGCTTGCCAAGCGGTGCATCGGTGCGCGCCCGGGATCTGAACTGGCAAACCTCGGGCTGCCACAGCGGAGCGCGTGCACTTAACCACTATGCCACCGGGCGGCCCCAAGAAAGGATTTTTGATAAGCCATTTTCCTCTAGCCAATTGAGAGAAGTCACTCATCTGCTACATCACCTACTGAGGTGTTTCCAAAGCTCTCTGTCCCTACCTAGGACGTCTCTTTTCCTGACGAGACTATGATGACCTCTTTGGGAAAACAAAAGATTCTTCTGTTTCCAGCATTTAAAGCAGTATTAGCTTTCAATAAAAACTTAAATTTCTCTGGTTAAATTTGGTGTCAATGTAGATTCTTCAATGACATAAGGAAATCACTTGAAGGAAATATTAAAGTGTTTAAGATTCAAACCAACTAACAACTGCTAACGATCCTTGATGAAAAAGAAGAGCCATTCCAGATGTTATGGGAATTTTAATTACTTGTCTATTATTAACATGTAGCTATGAAGTGAAAGGCCTATCTAGATAGACGATTCACTTAATCATTCATTTATTCTCTCAACAATAAATGCCTACTCTCCTGGGCCCAGAGGAGTCACACGGACACAGGAGCTCTGGCCCCTCCATCCTCACTTCCAGCCAATAACCACTTCCTATTTCATGGGGGAGTAGAAACAACAAGAGAGCTTTCCACTAACACATCTACACTCCAGCCTGGACCTATCCATTTGTCCTCTGCCTGTTCTCCTGTTAACTTTGGATGGCGTGAGATGTCTGAGCTCCCAGCAAAGCACATCCACCTCACTTGTGTGCTAGACTGTATCCCCTCCTGCCTACCTAGGAGAATTCAAGAATTTGGTGAAGGCCAATACTGCTTTAAGGGGGGATACTATGTCCCCCAGAGTTCCTGGTCTAGTTAGGAAGAAAGAAAAATGTTCAAGGGAAGTGCAGAGAGCTCTGGAAACACCTTCACTCAACAGTGTAGCAGGTGATTTTCTCCAGGACACTGCCTCTCTGCCCTGCTCATCCATTTCTCCCCATTTAATCTTTCCCATCAACATACAAACACACTGGAATTTTTCCCATCTTAAAAAACCCACAAAATTCCCACTACTCTCCATTTCTCTACTTAACTGCAAAATTTTCCGGAGTCTCCGATTTCTCTCCTTCCATTATCTTTGGCACCTACTCAATCAAGCGTTTGATCTCACCACTCTAACAAAACTGTGCTTGTATAGTCACCAATGACCACCACCCATCAGTTGCTAAATAAAACGGACATTTCAGTCCTTATCCTATTTGACTCATCAGTCGCATCTGATGCAGTAGACTGTTCCCACCTCCATGACACTCTTCACTTCCTTTCCAGGTCCCCACATTCTCCTAGGGTTTTGCTTACACTTCTGATTGCTTCTTGCTGGGTTCTTTTGCTGATTGCTCATCTTCTCGACTTGCTAATGTCAGAGTGCCCAGACTTCTTTCTTCTCTAGCAGCACCCATTTCCTTGATGATCTCACACAGTCTCACAGCTGTAAATATCCCTATCCACTTATGAGTCCCAAATGTACATGCCTGGCCCAGAGTTAACTCCCGAATTCCAGATTTGTATGTCCACTACTCTGACACCTCCATTTGGATGTTTAATAAGCATTTCAAACTTAACCTGTCAAAAACTAAGCTCTTCATTTTCTCCAATCCTGCTCCACTCCCAGGTTCCTCATCTTAGTTCACTGCAACTCCAGCCTTCTAGTTTGCTTAGGTGCCAAACTTTGATTCCTTTTTCATACCACATAGTCAAATCCATCAGCAATTCTTGTTAGCTCTGCCTTCAACCAGAACCTGGTCATTTCTTACTACCTAAACCAACGCCACCTAGGCCAAAGTCATCAGTATCTCTTACCCTGCTCCCCCTCCCACTTCCTCCACCAAGTCTTTTCCCTAACAGCAATCAGAGATCCTGATAAAACCTCATATCCCACTATTCCGGCTAAAAAACCCTCCAATGGCTTCCCACCTTATTTAGAATACTACCCAAGCTCCTGACAATGGCCTACAAGCCCCTATGTGATCCGTCCCACTGTCATCTCCTTGACTTTGCCTCCTGTTCTTTTCCCAGTCGCTCACCCTGCTCCACGTTCCCCAGTCCGTGCTGGTTTTGCACGCATCACGCGTGCTCTTCCCTTTGCCTGGAATACTCTTCCCCCCCGGCTTATCCCTCACCATCTTCAATTCTTGACAACTTTTTGGTGAGGTTTTCTCTGATTACCTTTTTTATAACTGCACTGCAACCTCCCCTTCCTCCCTCCCAGCACACACTATTTCCCTTCCCTGCTTTAGTTTTCTCCATAGCACTCACCATCTAATGATATATTTTTCTTACTCTTTAAAAATTGTGTGCTTTGTTCACTGCTAATTCTAAGTACCTAAAACGTGCCAGAGTATACAACCAATAACTTACGGACCAAGTGAAATGAATTGGATCCCTGATTTCCAGCGGCTCATGATCAAGTAAGGGAGATGACATACAAACACAAATATGTGTCTTTAAAAAAAACCAAACAAGGGGCCGGCCCCATGGCTTAGCGGTTACGTGCGCACGCTCCGCTACTGGTGGCCCGGGTTCGGATCCGGGCGCGCACCGACGCACCGCTTGTCCGGCCATGCTGAGGCCGAGTCCCACATACAGCAACTAGAAGGATGTGCAGCTATGACATACAACTGTCTACTGGGGCTTTGGGGGAAAAATAAATAAATAAAATTATAAAAAAAAAACAAAAAACAAGTAAGAAAAAGCATTGTCTCCCATGTACATTTAAAATGACCTTTACCATTTGGGAGTTGTGTGGCCAGGGAGAGTTTAGCAGAGGGCTAAGGCGCTCCTAAAAAAGAATGATAAAGGGGGCGGGCTGGCCCAGTGGCGCAAGCGGTTAAGTGCGCGTGCTCCGCTGCAGTGGCCCGGGGTTCGCCGGTTTGGATCCCGGGCACGCACCAACGCACTGCTTGGCAAGCTATGCTGTGGCAGCGTCCCATATAAAGTGGAGGAAGGTGGGCATGGATGTTAGCCCGGGCCAGTCTTCCTCAGCAAAAAAGAGGAGGATTGGCAGATGTTAGCACAGGGCTGATCTCCTCACAAAAAAAAAAAAAAAAAGATAAAGGAATCAGGTTAGGGGTGCCAGTGATACCCTACATATGGCTTTATTCCCTCACCCCCTTGTGTTCCTCAAAGCTACTCTCCTTCATCACTTTGTAAATGAACACATGAAATGCTCACATAAAGACTCCTCGTTAAGCACTCCAATCGCAGTCACTAGAGAATCTTTAATTTTCCTTACACACTTACATAATTGTCAGGACTTCTCACAGTGCCCAGCCCCTCTCAGTATACCATTGCGTCACAGGTTTAGCTTTCTCCCTTCTCGCTCTGAGGTGAGCAGCCAGCACACCTGAGTTTGCTCAACTGACTTACAGGATACTCACACTACAATGACTGAAAAGTGGTTGATTAGGGAGCTTTTACCCAGTCACCTTTCAATGATACTTATTGGTACAGGATTAACATGGGGCAATGAAGGAAAAAAGGGACCCGTTAGAGTCTTTATCCTCTTCTACTTCCCTTCTCAGCAGGGAAGAAAAAAACAAAGAGACTCGAATTACATTTCAATAACCAACTTTCAACATTTAAGGACTGCCCCCTTCCATACTACTATATAGTATACTAGTCTCTTTTCCCTAAAACATTTCTCAAAAGAAATTTTTTTCAAAGACCATCACTTTTCATTGTTCCTATTAGATTTCCCTAAAACAATACTGTAAGCAGATAATGTATTCCTTTGTGTCTTATTTCTATCAGTAAAAACAAAGAGGAGAAATATATCAATCAAGAAGATAGTAATGATAATGGGAAATTATGTAAATTTTGTAGGACAGAAATCATTTTAGTATATTAAGGGCTTTTAAAATTACAAGATTAATTCATTTTCCATTTTAAAGAAGTAGACGTTAACTAGGTTATGGGAATAACCCATTGTTACTTCTCATATTTCAAGTTAACAGGAATATATCCAGCACCTACCATGTATAAAGCACTGAATCAGTATGATGAAAAATTAAAGAAGACAGGACTGATATGCTTCACATGGTCTCTGCTTAAACTTATGGAGAAGACGTATGCCCATGATACAATGTTCATTCATTCAGCAAACATACATCATGTTAGATATTGGGCTGAGATACACAGACAAGGAGTATAGATATTATCCTCCAAAAGCTCACTATCCAGAAATATGTATAAGATGTTAACTGAATATAATAAAATGCCAAAATGCATGCTAGAGACATTGGAATAGTTTCCAAGTAGTTATGGAGACATAAGAGTAGTTTGAAAGACAGAGAGTAATTATTCTAAAAGCATCAGATAGTATTGTTTAATATCAATACATTGGATAAAACTTACCAAATTATTATACTAATATTTTCATAGCTAAATCAGCAGGGACATCTGTTCAATTTCTCATTTAATGGAAATGGATACATATTAGCAAAGATGTGTTCTCCTCTGCTAAGAGGGAAAAATCTACCTGGACAGGAAAACGATAAACTATTTAAGGATGCCTCAATGTACTCATGTCTGTATGCATCACAGCGCCTGAAAGGACCTTCAATTAGCAAGCATTTAAAACTCGTAGAATAAACTCACAATGGAGGTCAGTTAAGGAGTTATATAGCATACTCGCACTCCACCCACCCCCTCCAAAAGAAAAAAAAGAAAAAGAAAAAAGGATTCTTGCTGAGAAGGGCACGTGGCTTATTACTGGCACTTGGAAATAACGCACATGCTTGAATTCTTTTTATTATTTCTGGTGTTTGTGCAGATGGTGTCTCAGAGAAACATACAGACTGACAGACTAAAGGTACATGATAGTAAAATAGAAAGGTTTCATCGAAGGAGTTGGACTTGAAGTAAACTTTAGGGATTGGAGGATTTGGAAAAAAAAATTGCTTTTAATGTTCTGTGTTGGGTAGACTTGCATAATTGGCTTTAGCCTCACTGGATTTCAACAAGGTAACCTGTAGAAATGGAAGACTTAAAGTGAATTTAAATTTCTCTAAATACACTCATCGGTAATATCTAGATTTGTTTAACAATTCCTTTGCTGTGCCATAGTTGTTTATTTCTGAACACACCCAGGGCTGGGACTCAGAGCTCTGTTGCCTAATCACAGTCAAATCACTCTTTCTTATATCTAACTAAATTAATGAGAAATACCACTAAAGGAGGTTTCCACCGTCCTTGTTACCTAATTTTTTTTTTTAGTTTTTCAAACTTAGCTTCTTAATGTTTGGTCTTATTAATATATAGGATATTCTCATTTAAAAATCACCTTGGGCTTCTAGTTAACATGAGTTACTGTAACCACAAGAAGTTGAGGGCACAGCAGGTGGCAAACTGAAACAAGAGACACTGTTGGCAATCCAGCATACCCCCTTCAGAGAAGTGCTTATGAGTTGAATGGGGAGAGTCAGGGAGAAAAAGAGGAAGTGAGATTAGGTGTGGTAACACGCATCTACCTTAGAGGATCACTCTTCATTTCTAACTGACAAGGTTGATTCTGTCCAACAAGACTTTAACACTACCCATCACTGTTGGCAATGCACTTTATAAACCAGTCCCAGAAAATCATTTTATAACCATTTTGAAAGGATTATCAGTCCACTGTGTAGAAACATCTCACTACACACTGGAGAGGTACACATTTAAATCACTGAAGAGCTTTACCCAAAAAAAGTTGAAAAACTAGTTACAAAAAGTTGATGTTTCAAATAATACCTATCTACCAAAATGTAATTATTTTTTATTATTTGGGTATTACTTGAAAAAACTTAGCAATTTATTTAGACACAAATCAAATGAATTTATTTATATATTGTATTTATCTAAAATAAGGAACACTAACTGAAATATAAATGGATAATGTAATTATTATAGAATCATTATCTCAACCTCTTAAAATAATTTGCAGTGGTTTTATAAAGATAATTAATGTTTAACATCATGCCATAATTCTGTCCAAAGACCACAATATAAATGTCAACTGAAAATGTGTTAATGTACTGCATTAATATGACTACAACACAGGTTAATATCTGAAGTCACAGGGCTGAAATTGACTTAAATTTTATAATACAGTCATTCTTGTATAGTTAACAAGAATACACTTGGGCAAGTTAGTGGGCTGATTGTAAGTAACTAACACCTCAAAGTTCTTATTAAAAGAGTAGCATATACATGTGTCAATTCAAACTGCAAACGTCTACAGAACTTTATCCCTGTGATTACTTAAGATTTCTTAGTTAAAAAAAAAAAAAGCAATGCCTAGATAACTAATACATCTTGTTGTTTTGAAAAATATAGTCATTAAGTGCCTGATATATTTATCAATATAAATTTCCTGATGTGGTTATATGAAGGTTGGTTAAATAATCTTAAAATAACATCATTTATCTCATGTTCCAAATTAAAAAAAGGGAAATCAGTGATGTTAAAAGTATTCCTATGACAAAATTTTTAAAGCATAAGATAAACAAACATACCTCATATTCATTGGAAACAATAAAGCCTTATTCTGTAAGGTTCCATTTGAGACTTTAAAATAGAATATCAAAATAAGAATTTACCAAAATGCAAAATTGTACTTTACCTCATACAGTAATTTTCAGAAGTTATCTATGTATACCTGCTTTTACATATATACATCTATATTCAATACAAACTATGATGTTATAAACAAAAGCTCTTAGTTAGCCTATGGTAAATAATGGGGGCTGTACCTCCATATCATATTGGCTATGTCATCTCGGGCAAGTTATTTAACCTACGTATCAGTTTCACTCCGTCAACTGAGGATTATCAGAGTGTCTCCTCCCCAGAAGCTCTTTAGGGGATATTAAATGAGAGAAGGCACATCATGACTCCATGGTGCCTGGCACACAGTGGTGCACTGCATGGCTCCTCTGAGGAGAACACTCCAGGCTCACGGGATGCATGGTGCCATGACCATTCTTGAACACTTATAAAGTTACATGTGGACTTGTAACTCATAAAATTTGCTCTTAATGGATGAGAAAAGGTCTGGGTTTTGCTATATCACAATTTACATCTAGAGCAAAGGTTACATGCAAAAAACTCCCCTATTTATAGTATACCTAAATGAACACCTATGTAACTGGGAAGTGGATCTACAGTTTTTCAGAAATCGAGAACAAGATTAAAAAAAATTTTCAGAATTTTAAGGGAATCTAATAGAAGGAAACCAAATGATGATTGGTATCTTTCAGTCCATTTGAAACTGTAGCCTGTTCCCCAAAAGAGAAAGCAGAACAAGCATAATAAATTTTATAAGATTAGATTTACTGAATGAGGGCTAACAGAGAAGAGGGAGATAATTAAATTCAACTCTTTTGTTTCATGTATGAATAAACTGAAACTCAAAGAAATTAAAGTGTCTCTTTCAAGGCCACAAAGGCAGTTTGTGGAAGAGCCACAAATATTTTTAAGTAACCAATTCCCTCCAGTCTGTCCCAGGTGAGTATGCGACACAGGTAAGCACAACAGGTTGGTGGTAGTAATCAGGTTGATAGCAAATGAAGGAAGTCCAACGACAGCATCCCCAAACATCCTAACGTTCAGTAGGATGAAAGCTTTTCCAGCACCAAGAGAGAAGTTTATACTCTAGGATGTAGAATGTACAATATTGCAAGTGGGGAAAAACTACTTTCTATTGCTCACCTACGTGGAGATCCCTACAGCTTACACAAAAGGTCCCCGCTCTCACCACATTAACTTGAACTCCATCACATATTAGTTACCCCTTACAACAGTTAAGGCTCAGAGGTTTTCATAGGTCTAAGCCTGAATTCTTCAAAATAATACCTTTTTGTTTGTCGTTCCTTTCTAATATGGAGAGATTTTTTGGGGTGGAGTTTAAGTGAAAAATAGATACATAAATGTAATTTTATTTTTAGCCTGATTTAAGACTTCTATTGATAAATACCCAAGTAGGAGTCCACTTTTCTTAGCAAGGGTATATGCAACTATAAATGCTTTACTTTATTATCCTGAAGCAATGTATTTCTATGCAAATAATTCCACTCTATAAACTTTAAAATGGTACTCTATTTCCATAAGGAATGGAGAAGACATTTGCCCATATTTCACAACCTTGGTTACATGACCAGAGACTTACCTCAACAATCACCCCAGTCATAGAAAAAAAAAAAAAAATACCACATTTATACTTTGTTTACCAAATATGAATATTGCAAAGTAATTCTAACTCCTATAAGAAATCTAATATTTAATAACTATAACTAGAAAGAAGGAATTTATATAACCTGTAAAACCTTTAAAATTTGGTATTTTTTCAATTGAGAAATAATGCCACATCTGCACACTAATCCAGAGTTCGTTCTACCTACAGGGTAGACAAGGGTTTCTGTGTTCACCTCTGCCTCTGGCTGTGTCTCCTGCTCAAGTGCCGTCATAAGAATGGTAATGCACACCATACACCATGAAAATTCAAGACCAGGATTAGAAGTAAAAAATGCACCCAAGACACAGAAGAGCTACCAGATTAAAGTTATTTGACAACACTGCCCAATGGTGGATAGAAATCACCAATTTGGAAACAAAACATTCCATAAGACAACCCCAGATTCTTCCGTGAGCTAGGACTTCATACTATTTTTAGCTCAAATATATTATCAAAGTAGAGCTTTACGTGTTTTTGAGACCAATGGTTTAAAATTCAGTTTTGCATGTTTAAGCTCATTATATTCTCTCATTAGGACTTAAAGGAAAAAAACTCTACACACTTAATGAGATTTCAAATGTTTTCCATTTAATAATTCATTTATTTGTACTAGTCCTTAGTAGTCAATCTTCATATCCGCATTTTTATTTCATCAACAATCATCTCAGACACACCTTCTAACAAGATTGACTTGAAATATTACGACAGGAAACTATGCCTTCAGGAGCATGTTTATTGTGTTTGAGATGATACATCAGGTGCTCTCTGAGCTACAAAGGGTAAAAGGAAATCCTCTCATTACAAACTGACAAAGGTAAAAGGTAAAACATTTTTCACAACAGCATGAACCACATACTCAGAAATAGATCTGGGTTTAATACAAATGACATAATTCCTAGTCATCTACGGCTACTTTTATAACTTCATACAGATAATGAATTAGGCTAAAATGCACTATAATATTTGGTAGACTTCAGGACCAGTATCCTTAGTACATCACAAAATACATTTTGATATCCCAAAGAAGCAAGACTTGCAAGTAGGCGTTTTAAACATAACTAATCTACAGCTACAAACTTCTACTCTTGATAGCATTTACCTTTTTGGGGAGTCTCCCAGTCTCCAAAGGATAAAAGCAGAGAGTAGAATCAGTATAACATATACACAGAAGTCCGTATTGTAAAGGCTATAAAGATTTGCAGCACAGTGAGAAGATGCCTTCAGCTCCTTCACACTGCATACAAATTATGTGAATTATGTTGCGTATCTCTTGGTCCACTGTCTGGCTATCCTGTCATGTTCTGCTCTGTTGGTCAAATACTGAGTGGCTATGCTTCCAACCAGAGGATCCGCTGGAAAAGTGAAAAGAACATCAACTTGTATTACATGGTGTCTTAAAGGTATAGTTTTAATATGTTATTAAATTGGAATGCCGATTTTTCAGCAGCATCTTGAATGACTAAATTTTCAAAAGAAAAATGTTTCAAGTAACATAATCTGTGTAGTTTAATATTAAAATTAGGAAAGTACTTTAAAAATGAATGTTAAGTTAAAAAATTTGATTTTTATAAAAGATGCATGCCTTCAATATATAAAAACTGTTTTTACTCTCGGCATTTTATTCAACAATGAAAGTGTGCTGAGTGATTATATTTCTGCTTTCTTATGGATATTAAAAAATGTAATTTTAAAATAAAAACTCAGACCTTACAATGCAATGCTATTTAGAATGAAATGTTTCCTTCATTCTGTGCAATAATATGACTCAAATCATTATCCTTATTTCCATTTGAAAACTCACTTGCCATTTTGTTTTAAATAGAATTCTAAACTAGAAATTGAATCTGAGATATAAACTTTTATTTTGAATTTTTTTTTTCAAAAAGGTAAAATACGTGCACATGGCACAATATTTGAAGTGTACCGAACGACACCAGTAGAAAGTAAAGCTCTCTTCCTTCCTGACTCCAATTACTCAGAAGTTTCCCTGGCAAATCATTGTTACCTGTTCACAGGATTGCTACCCAGAGATATTATACACATTTACAAGCACTTAGAATCTTATTGTTATGCATACGTATTCTTTTTCAGTGCCTTACTTCTTTACTTAACATATCTCACAAAGCTTTCCCTATGAATTCCTATAGAGCTGCCTCATTTTTTTTAATAGCTACATCCTCTATTAATGGACACTCAGGTTGTCTCTAATCTTTTGCTTTAATAAATGATGCCACAGTGAATCTTCTTCTATATATTGCTATATCTATCTATCTATTTAGCTATCTAGCTATCTATCTAGCTATCTATCTTTGGCATATATATAACTGCTGGGCCTAAGGTAATAGTAATAGCCTTTGGTGATTAATCAAATATTTAGAAAAAGTAAGTCAACTTCTTTAAAAAAAGACCACTTAGTAAGATAACATACGCAAAATCCCAGGCCTAAACATCACTTTTTCAAGTCAGCTACCCATGTTAAAGACAATGCGTGGAATTATGGATTTCTTAAAAATGTTATGAATTAGGCACTAATGACTTTATTTCTAAGTTTATATAATCATAATCTAGTCCAACGCTCTCATCAGCTACCACTTTAATATCCACTAATACTACATCTACTACATCTAAAACAACTAACCATAATCCACAAAGGAAGGGAGAACAAGAAGCCCTTCATTACTAAGAGATTAATTTAAAGTACACGGTAGCAGGGAAGGAGCAAGAAAAGGAGGCACTGGTGTCAGAGTCAGGTACATTGCTTTACTCTAGTCAAAAGTGGCTTGCACAGTCTCATAATTTAGAAAATCCATCAACAGCAGGGAGAAAATAATTATAGGGTAGCATGCCATTAACAAACTAAAAGAACTTATTGTGAAACTTTTTTGTTCTATTCTAATTAAAGTGGCATTGATAATTTCCTAGCCAATGTTTTTTATGCTGATCTTTCTACCTATAGCACTTACTTCTCAAATCCACATTTAAGCTAACCAAGAAAATGCATTAGTTTTTGTAGCTCACTGTATGTGTTAATGAAGATTTGCTTGAAGATTTGCTTACCAGGATTGCAGTCTGTCAAAAGAGAACAAATCGACAGCAAAACCTTTGAAATAGTCAAAGCAGGACTCCAGTTGTCTTTAAGGATGTCCAGACAGATGACTCCCTGACTGTTGATGTTGCAGTGATAGATCCTGGTGCGGAAAGTAACCTAAGGGCAGTCACATTAAATACATAAAGAAAATGAATGTTTCATTACCAACTACCTCTCACCAGCAAACATGAAGGGATATACATCACAGATGATACTAAATAGCAAATAATGTAACTGAAGAGCTAATCGAATACTAGGTTTAAGTAGTAACAAAATTAAATGGTTTTATTCAGTTGAGAGAAATTTTATTTTTATCCAGTATAGTAGGAACTATATTGATTTTAAACCGAAGTGAGTAGTTGATTTGATTAGTTTAATCTAAATGATAGATTATTCAATGTATGTATGTGTGTGCGAGTGTACACACACATACCCCATATACATGTGCATGCATGTGCACACACATCCCCCTGTTTAAAGACAGAAAGTGAGGGAGAACAGAAATGTTTTGGTGCCAAAGGTAAGCAAAACTGGTGAAGAATTTTTTTTAACGTAAGACAAAACTTACACTAGTTTCTTAGTAGAAAAGTTCAGTATCAACTTAGTTGACTTCTTGCCATGTATCAGAAAATATTGGGGAAGAATTCAGAGGAAGGTTGGTGAAATCACTAACCTTTCTATTTCTCAGCCTTTCATTTCCACAACTGGTCACTGTCTTGTAAGACTAAGACAGTAAAATAAAACAAGCAAGGTCTTAAGCTACTGCATAAAGCAAACTAATATATCCCTGAGATGTGTGAAAAAAGAGGATAAATCATAGGAACAAACACTGGCAAGTTTCAGAACAATCACAAACACTAATTGGGTAGTTTCAGAACAATCACAAACACTAACTGGGAGGTCAATCTTAATCTGGAGTTGCAGAGAAAACAAAGAAGTTCCTGATCTCTTGGAACTAGCGGTGTGTACAGTGATCTCCCAAGTGAAGCCTGGGAAGAAAATATTACAAGCCCTCAAAAGGGTATTTATGATAAGGATGCATAATTAAAAACAAGAAAGAAACTACTGGTCAGCGAGGCAGAAGGAGACTATCCACCTCTAGAACAGCTCTAACACAGTACATACTTGTTATGCAGAGCTCTTAAAACATGGCTAGTCGAATTGAGACGGGCTAAAAGTAGGCTCAAAGACTCAGTATCAAAAAGAGAATGTAAAATATCACATTAATAATACTTTTAAATTGATTACACGCTGAAATGACAATATTTTGGATATATTGGGTTAAATAAAATATATTATTAAAATTAATTTCACTGTTTCTTTCTACCCTTTTTAATGTAGCTATTAGAAAATTTAAAATTACACATGTAGCTTACACTATATTTCTATTAGACAGTTCTCTAGAATATAAGAATAATATATTCAGATCATTGACAGCTGACTACTCAATAGATATGTATGGTCTACAAATACAATACAATTAATATTTTGAATCTTTTCAGCTATTAACAATCAATGAATAGAAGAGAATTAAATTTTTATTATTTTTCAATAAGTTCAACATTTTATCAAAAATAAGCAGTACTGTAGAGAAATAATTGTACTGAACACCAAGATAATAGCAGAAGTCTTACTTCTTTTTTATTTGTCCAACTATAGATCTGAATAATGCTTCACAATACTGTATAAGATATCTTAGGCAAGAAGAACGAATCAACACTAAACGGTTAGAAAATTAAAATGTTGAGACTTCAGCAAAATATTAACATACTAAATTAATAAACATTAACCAAAACGATTATGGTAAATCATATACAGAACTAGTTTGAAACCTTTATGTTAGTCAATTTCTATTTCCCATTAAAAGACTCTAAAAATATGTCTTTTTCTTCAACAAATTTTCCCTCACGTACAAAAATAATTTTGTAAAAAATCCTGCCAACTTTTTTCTGCTCATTTTGCTTATGATTTCAATTTGAATTGAACTGAAATTGAATCGAATTAAATTTACAATTTTCAATATGAAAAACAAAGCACGGAGAAATAAGTATCACTATTTATAAATACAATCATGAATTATTTTGCTAAGGTTTTTGTTTTCTATAATATGGAAAACTTAATCACTGAATGCAAATTGAGCAGTTAGTGATATACTGGTATTTAACGTGTGTCCTTGTGAATGTGAATACAATTTGTGGTATTAACATGAGGGTTCTGTCCCTTTGTTTGAGCGATCTAGCAAGACATACTCTACATAGCTGGGAGCATTAAATAAGACAATCATTTCAAGATCTTCAATTCTGATGGGACCCAGAGTAAAGGACTCAAAAAACTGATAGCTGTAGGTGAGAGCAAATACCTCTAGGTGTTAGGGAACCTTAGTATCTGCAATTTGAGGTAAATACCACTAGGTGGAACTGTTGTGGCCTTATTAGATAATAGTGGAGTCTTTTCTTTTTTTTTTTAATAAATCCTTTATTTTAACAGACGTGCACATGGATGTGAGCACAGGCATTAAATAGATACATATATTTTAGAGAGTATAGGGAACATAAGCAACTATGTTGAAAAGAAAAACATTTCATCATTTAAGGGCTTTATAATACACTTTTCCCTGACATGTCGGAAGTTTGTAGCTAGAGCATAATTACGCTCAGGCTTAATACTGGTGGTTTTTACCTGTTGGCTTGACCAATTTATAAGGAGAATTCAGAGGAGGAAGCTATTCAAGTAATTATTATGTTTAAGACTTGAAAAATATTTGCCAGTCAATACAAGGCAGAACTCAACCCTTCCCTCTGTTATCCATCTAATTTCATATCCAGAGACAACAAAGAGGCCTAAGTCACCCAAGCCACCCTCATTCCCATTATCACATCACACCTACAGAGTACACAAAGTAAGTTTATTAAGTAGTATTAGTTTCCCCCTTCTTTGCTATGTATGGCTTTCTAGCTTTTGCTCATCTATAAAGATAAGGTATTTAGCACAAAATTCAAATTATTTAACTCTTATTTCTGGAAGCTGTCAAACAGGTTTACTTTTTATCCCAGTATGTTTCTTAAGGAATAGTGACAGGATATTTTCCCTCATAGTATAAATCTAAAATTTATCTGCTTTATTGATGTGCAAAATGGCATACTTTTATTTACAACTAAACCCTCTTTCTGCTGATGATAAAGTTATCTGTAAAAGGCAGAAATTAATTACTTTCACAGTTTTAAAATTCTTGGTTACACAAGAGTTTCTGTATCAAGCCATGAAAAACAATGAAATAAAAATGATTACATCAATGCACACAACCTCTAGAATAAACTGATTTTGGAGGAGAAGGATAAATATTAAAGAATGCACTTCTGGGTTCTTACCTTTGGTGGCTTAAATGGATAATCGGATGAAAATGTGATATCCAGAAAAAACACACCACCTTCATATACAGAACCTGGTGGACCAAGTATAGTTGATCTCCATTCATAAATGTTATCTCCTTTAGGCCCAGCACTATTTAAAAGAAATTAAAAATCAATGTGTATATCTGGAAGCAATGAATGTTAACATCTTAAACTAATTAAGTATTAAAAGTAAATTAGGAACCTAGAGCACTAAGAGATAAGTATAACAGAAATAAGCCCCAATGTGTGCATGCGTGTACAGACTTATTTGAAAATATTTCAAACTTATAGAAAAATTGCAAGAACAAAGAACACTTGTATAACTTTTCCCAGACTCTCCTTCTGTTAGCATTTTGCCCCATTTGCTTGACCACCTCTCCCTCTCCCTCTCTGTATATATAAACACACCCTCACACAAAGTGCTTTTTTCTGAGCCATTTGAGAATAAGTTGCATACATCATGAATCTTGCCCCATAAATACTTCAGTGTACATTTGCTAAAATAATCTCCAATACAATCACAATACAGCTACAATTTCAGTAAATGTAATATCAATACAATACTTTAACCTACAATCTGCAAAATAATGTTGTCAACTGACCCAATAATATTTAAAAAAAAAAAACTTAATTTTCCTCCAGATACAGGATCCAGTCTTGGGATCATTTATGTCCCATGTCTTCAGTCTCCTTTAATATGAAGCCTTTCAGCCTTTCTTTGACTTTTATAACTAACATTTTTGAAGAAAATAGTTCTTCTTTTTTTAATAGAAGGCTCATCATCTTGAACTGGTCTGATGTTTCCTCATGATTAGATGCAGGCAGTGCATTCTTGGCCAGAATAGTACCTAAGTGATGCTGTGTTCTTCTCAGGGTATCACATCTGGAGGCAGATAGTATTCACCTGTTCCTAATTGGTGATGTTAATTTTCATTACCCAGATCCAGTGCTGTCCAATTTTCCTACTGCTTACTTAATATCTTTTCTCTGCAACCAATAAGCAACCTTTGGACAAACACTATAAGACAATGCAACTATCCTACTCTTCCTCAAGATTTCTCCCCCAGATTGAACATCCATTTGTGATTCTTGGTTGAACTAAACTTTACTATGATGGTGATAAAATCATGATTTTCCAGCTCCAGTATTTCCTCCATACTTACCTGCTGGCCCTCTTGAGCCTTCTCTTTCCCCGTTGGTGTGAATATGTGTATTACTGGTGAGGGCTCATGGATCCCTATTTTTTTCCTAATGATTTGTAATTCATTACTGCCTTTAATTATTTTGATGCTCAAAGAACCGCAGATTTGGCCAGTGGGAGCCCCTTCAAAATGGCCCCTATATCCTTGTGACAGGCCACCATCATTTTTTTGTGCACTTCTTACTTTCTGGCATAGATGTTCCAGATCCCAGCCTTGGAATCAGCCATTTTTTCAAGGATCCCTGGCTCCTTTTAGTGGGAATGTCATTAGAAACCAAGGTCTGAGTACTAGGTGCTACTAAGTCCCAGGTACACTGCACTGTGCTCACCACTATCATTTCATTTATAACACAAATGAGACAATTCAAATAAAATCTAAACTCACCATTATCTATTGAAAGGCACACCCAATACTCCTTAAACTCTCTTCAAACTTACCTTATAGACTTCCATTTTTCTCTAACCTTTACATCATAAATTATCTTCACTTTTGGAACTAATGTACATATAAAGCTTTTCTTCTTTTAAAGGGACCATCAGTTTAGAAATGATCTGCATATTTGATTTAAAAAAGTGCAAATCAGCACAAGTCAACCATATTAATTACAGTACGACAGATATAGTTAAAATGATTTAACTATATCTTATTCTGTAAAACAAACTATGAACGGTAAACAGGTAAACGACCTTCATATACAGAATAATTAAATGTGTGCTCTGAAAAATAGTTTATACATAAAGAGTGTAAAAAACTTGATGGTATAATCAAAATGTTTATAGGATCCGTCAAAAATCTATCTTTAAGGCAGATATATATGAACAATAAAATTTATATATTTTGGCCTATTTTTGGAAAATATATTTTTTAAAATAAATATTATTTTATAAGTTTTAAGTATACACAGCAACTGGAGCTAATTACAATAATGGCTGATTGTTCTGTCATCATTTGAGAATCAGGAATACTCCCTAAGTGAATTTTCACTGTAACTAAAAATATATAAAATTGGGTATCAATTTTGAAGAAAAAAAAAAGTTTAACCTGATTCAATGGCATTTCCTTTTCAAAGTTTATTTTTCCTTTGGTGACTCAAGGTAATTATTATAAAATTAAATTATAGCATCAGAGACTTTTATAGTAAAATGTTTCTAAACTATATATGTCACACTAGTAGTAGTAGTAACAATAATAATAATGTTAGCTAAGGTTTACTACATCCTTATTATAAGCCAGGCATTGTTCACAGCATCATAGTGCATAACATTTAATTCTCCTTACAAATCTATGAAGTAGGTACTACTATTATATTCCTATTTTTAGATGAGGAAATGAAGGTTCAGAGTTAAATAACTTTCTGCATGTCCCACAACTATAAAATGACTCAGACAGAATTTGGACAAAGTCTGTGAACTAGTCTGTATTGTCCTTAATGATTTTGCTATATTTCCTCTTATAATTCCAGTGCTGCTACATCTAATCTAATCTCCAAATTTTGCAAATACTTGTTTGTGAAGAACCCAAGGGGAGCTGTTCTCCAAAGAAACCAAATTTCCTCAGCAATATTTTTTTATTCTCAGCAAAACCATGTTATGCTTCACATGGCTGAATAGGAGGTAAGTTGGGGATTATTATATTTTAATGAATCACAGAATTTCAGACTGGAAAGGATCTGGTTGAGGCCCAAACTCTCCCTTCACACTTTAAGAAACCAAGACACAGAAAGTAAGTGATTCATCTTAAATTCCCTCTGCCAGGTGGTAGAAGAGCTGAGATTCCCACACCAAACTCTTGGTTCTTGAATTTGCATTCTTCTCACTTATCATGCTATTTTGCCACAGGACAAAGAATATGTTTATTACAGCAGGATATTAAATGTGACCTTCCCTGTTGTCTTGGAGTAGACTGAGTAGGGCTGCAGCTTCTAGTACTGTGACTCCTTTCTGTTCCAAGGACACCTAGCCTAAGTGAGGGTGAAGTGAGTGAGAGAGGGCTAAAATCCAGCCCTTGTACTGGCTGCCTTGTCTGGAATAAGAGGCCCATTTTCCTTTTCACAAAGGTGCCCTCTGCTAGTCAAGACACAGGTGGGGAGAAGGTAGGGAAAGGGTGTGTGTGTCGGGGTGTTGGATGCAGGATTGATTCTACCCTAATTCAAACAAAGCATTTTACAGGTTAGCAGCTGACCTGCCACTGAGGCTTCCCAGCTGAGTAGAAAATGGGTGATAAATGCCGACAATCTCAAGACAGGTGCTATACACACCTTTTCACTGGTTCTCATTCTCTCTCTCTTTTCCACCAGGGCAACACTCTAGCAATTCTACCCTCCTTCCTGGATCATCTACTTCTCCCTCTCTGGTGAATCATGCCCACAGGAATACCACAATGCCACTTTTCCAATCTTTATTTAAAAACAAACCTCTATTCCTCTACCCCTTCCAGCTCCCATCTCAATTACCTCTTACAGGCTTTTACTCCCCATCACTCCATTGAAATAGCTTTTACCCAAGGTCACCAATGACCTCATCACTAGACCCAATGCTCATTTCTCAATCCTCATCTTATTTTGACTGGTCCAGCAACATTTGGCATAGTTGATCACTTCTTCGTCCTCCTCGATACTAGCTTTGTTTCATTGCTAAAATAACATACTTACTTGTTTTCCTCCTAACTTTCCTGGCCCCTCCTTCTCAACCACTGTTCCTATTCCTTATCTTCTAACCTATAAAAATTGACAGTCCTCCAGAACTCAGTCTTTAGACCTCCTCTCTTTTCTACCTACATCCACTGTTTTGGTGATCTCATGCAGTTTTATGGCTTCCAATAGCGCCAATAAGCTCTCAACTCCCAAATCTGTCTGTATCTCCAGCCTAGATTTCTATCCTGAATTCCAGAGTTACACATCTAAGTGCTTACTAAACAGTCTTTATTTTGAAATCTAATATTTTGAATCTAATAATTTTGAAAATTCCTCAAATTTAACCTATCCTAAAGTGAGTTGTTCCTGATATTCCAATTCCTCGTATAATCTTCCCTATGTCGGCTAATAGCAACTCCATTCTTCTAGTTCCTCAAGGCAAAAGCCTACACCTCATCCTTAACAACACTTTTTCTACCCTACATCCACTATATCAGCAAATTCTATTGGTTTTATCTTTAAAACGTACCTGAAATTCTACTACTTCTCCCTACCCCTGTCAGCCCAACCTTGATTCAAAAGACCAGCACCCTTTGCCT
The DNA here is from genome assembly GCF_020826845.1 of Diceros bicornis minor. Classification (NCBI taxonomy): domain Eukaryota; kingdom Metazoa; phylum Chordata; class Mammalia; order Perissodactyla; family Rhinocerotidae; genus Diceros; species Diceros bicornis. The sequence goes on along the minus strand of NC_080749.1, from coordinate 61,118,619 downwards.
GGATAATTACAACAGCCTCCCTGCTTCCATTTTTGACTCCCCGCCCCCCGTGGTCTATTCTCAATGTGACAACCAGGCAGAGCGATAGTTAAAAAGTAAATCACACCATGTAACTCTGCTCAAAATCCTCCAAAGCCTTACCTTCTCATTCTTTGTTAAGTCAAAGTCTTATGACTTACAAAGCATTGTATAATTTGATGCCACCATCACCACCACTATCCTTCTTATCTGTTCCTCTCTTCCTTGTTCAATTGGTTGTAGCAAGCTGTTTCTCCAACACATGTCTACTTCCAACCTCAGGGCTTCTGCACCAGTTGTGTGTCTGCCTGGAATGCTCTTCCAGAAGACACCCTATGGTTTGCTCCATCCCCTTCTGCGGGTCTTGACTCAAAAGTCCTCTTCTCAGTGAGGCCTTTCCTAGCCATTCTATCTAAATCTCACATATGATCTCCACACATTTCATATCCTCCTTTCAACTTTTTCCCCATGGTATTTATCACTCCCTGACATAGTATGTATTTTATCTATTTATCTTACTTATTGTCTGTCTCCCACTAGAACGTAAGCTCCATACAGTTACAAGATGTGGACTGGGCTCTTTAACTTAGAGTGGACTGGGCTTTTTTTTAATCTGTTTTTTTGCTAAGAGGAAGATTAGCTCTGAGCTAACATCTGTGCTAGTCTTCCTCTACTTTATATGTGGGTCACTGCCACAGCGTGCCAGACAAGTGGTGTAGGACTGCGCCTGGGACTCGAAGCCGTGAAGCCAAGGCGGAATGCACGGAATTTAACCACTGCACCAGTGGGGCCAGCCCCTGGACTGGGCTTTTTATGCCCTGAAAGTTAGATGTCTTTTAATAACTTAAAGTGACTGAAGAGTTGTGGGATCTGCCCAAGGGGAGAAGAAAAGGAGATCTCATAGAGAGGGTTAAATGGCAGGTGACAGGCAAAGAGAAAGGGAAAAAAGAAAGGAAAGAAAAGAGGAAAGCAGAAAGGAAACATTTTCTTATATTACCTTCATAAGGAAGGGTTCATTGATATAGTAATTTACTTCACTGATACAGAAAAAGTAAAATTAATTCCAGTTCTAAGTCAAATTATGAAAAAGCCCAGACAAAATTAACAGGGGCTTTGTTTACCGAAACCTCAATATGTGCTAAAGTCAAAAAGAAGATCAAACATAACTGAGGACTCAATTTTTTGTTTAAATATCATTAAGAAAATGAGAAGTATCTTCATTCTGCTGTTTTCCCCCTGCAAACACTCATTTCCTCCTTTTAAATACCATGTTTCCCATAAGCTATTATATCTTCTACACAAAACAGCAATAAAAGTAAAAAGCAAGTAGCACGTTTAGAGGGACAAACTTGCAACTGGGGATCTTCTGTTACTAGCTGCTCTTATTATTAACAAGTGATATTATTCTAAACATTAGCAGCATGAGGACTGGTATCTTATAGCAAAATCCATTTCTCATCACTTTAACATTAATTCAGCAATTATTGTTACTGCAACGGTCATAAAGACCATCCATTTCCAGGACTGGAGTATTCCCTATAAGAACTTTCAAATGCTTAATAACACATTCATTTGACAAACATACTTTTTTTAACACAATGCTTTTACAACATACACAACTTTTTAATCCCATACTAAGCCAAATGCAAAGATTTATACTAAATTCTATATGCTTTTTATCCCTATGGCAAAAAATCTTATCTTATTTTAAAATGAGCTGAACTAAATTCAAGGAGAAAAGAATATAACAATGACCTACATCAAGACCTCACATAACCGTGAAAACTGTGGTATAACGGTGAGCATCCCATTTTAAATTATTAAATTGTTAAAATGAATATTCCTATGTGTGTATTATGCATTTGATATGAAAAAAATCTTACTAATACAAAATCCTAATTTAAGCATGAGTTTAATTTTATGGCTACAAAAATGAAAGAGCTTAAACTAAGATGCCATACTGGTATAACTTCAATAAGCCTTATCCACCTTGACTAAATTTTAAAGCACTATATAGTAATATAAACTCTATTAAAAATACAAATAGAGGGGCCAACCCCATGGCATATTGGTTGGGTCTGGCATGCTCCACTTCAGCGGCCTGGGTTTGCACGTTCAGATCCTGGGCACGGACCTACACCGCTTGTCAAGCCATGCTGTGGCAGAAACCCACATGCAAAATAGAGGAAGACTGGCACAGATGTTAGCTCAAGGCTGATCTTCCTCAAGCAAAAGAAGAGGAAGATCAGCAACAGATGTTAGCTCAGAGTGAATGTTCCTCACCAAAAAAATAAAAATAAATGATAAGTAAGTAAATAAAAAAGAAAAAAAAAATACAAATAGATCCAGCCCTAATGGCCTAGTGGTTAAGGTTCGGCGCTCTGCAGTTCAGTGGCCCAGGTTCAGTTCCTGGTCGTGAGACCACACCACTCGTCTGTCAGTAGCCATGCTGTGGTGTTCGCTCACATAGAAGAACTAGAAGGACTTACAACTAGAATATACAACTATGTACTGGGGCTCTGGGGAGTAAAAACAAAGAGAAAGATTGGCAACAGATGTTAGCTCAGGGCGAATCTTACCCAACAACAACAAAAAAAACAAACAAAATCAAAGAAGAACTAAATAAATGGAGAGAGATTCTACGTTCAGAAGTAAGAAGACTCAATATTGTCAAGATGTCAATTCTTCTCAACCTGATCTATAGATGAAATGCAATCCCAATCAAAATCCCAGCAAGTTATCTTGTGAATATCAACAAATTGATTATAAAGTCTATATGGAGAGGCAAAAGACCCAGAATAGCCAACTCAACATTGAAGGAGAACAAAGTCAGAGGCCTGACACTACGCAACTTCAAGACTTATTATAAAGCCATAGTAATCAAGACAGTGTGGTATTGACAAAAGAATAAACAATTGATAAATGGAACAGAACAGAGAGCTCAGAAATAGACCCACACAGATAAAGTCAAGTGACCTTTGACAAAGAAGCAAACACAATAAAATGGAGCAAAGATAGTCTTTTCAAAAAATGGTGCTGGAACAACTAGACATCCTACATGCAAAAAAATGAAATGCAGACACAGACCTTACATCCTTCATGAACATTAACTCAAAATGGATCACAGACCTAATATAAAATGGAAAACTATAAAACTCCTAGAATATAACATAGGAGAAAACGCAGATGACCTTGGGTATGTGATAAGTTTTTAGATGCAACACCAAAGGCACAATTGATAAGCTGGACTTCATTAACATTAGATTCTTCTCCTCTGCAAAAGACACTGTCAAGAGAATGAGAAGACAAGTCACAGATTGGGAGAAAATATTTGCAAAAGACACAACAGATAAAGAACTATTATCCAAGATATACAAAAGAACTCTTAAAATTTAACAATAAGAAAATGAACAATTAAAAAGTGAGCAAAAGACCTAAATAGTTACCTCACCAAAGAAGATATATAGATGGCAAATAAACATACGAAAAAATGTTCAACATCATATGTTGTTATGGACTGAATGTTTGTGTCCCCTAAAATTCATGTTGAAATCCTAACTCCCAATGTGATGGTATTAGAAGGGGGGCCTATGGAAGGTGATTAAGTGATAAGGATGTATCCCTCATGAATGTAATTAGTGCTCTTATAGAAGAGAACCAAGCTCCCTTGCCCCTTCTGCTACAGAAAGACACATCAAGAAGATAGCCATCTATGAATCAGGAAGCAAGTCCTCACCAGACACCAAATCTTGGATTTCCCAGCCTCCAAAACTGTGAGAAATAAATTTTTGTTGTTTATAAGCTACCCTGTCTATGGTATTCTGTTAGAGCAGTCCAAATGGACTAAGACATGTCATTAGGGAACTGTAAATTAAAACAACCTATTGGCCTACTAGAATGGCCAAAATCCCAAACACTGACAACAACAAATGTTGACGAGGATGTAGAGCAACAGGAACTCTCATTCACTGCTGGTGGGAATGCAAAATAGTACAGCCACCTTGAAAGACAGTTGACAGTTTCTTACAAACTAAACATACTCTTACCACACAATCCAGCAACTGTGCACCTTGGTATTTAATGAACTGAAAACTTATGTCCATATAAAAACTTGCACACAGATGTTTACTGCAGCTTTATTCATAATTGCCAAAACTTGGAAGCAACCAAGAAGTTCTTCAATAGGTGAATGGATAAATAAACTGTGGTCCATCCAGATGATGAAACATTATGCAGCACTCAAAAGAAATGAGCTATCAGGCCATGAAAAGACACAGAGGAAACTTAAATACACATTACTAAGTGGAAGAAGCCAGTCTGAAAAGGCTACACATATTGTATGATTCCAACTATATGTCATTCTGGAAAAGGCAAAACTATGGAGACAGTAAAAAGATCAATGGTTGCTAGGGTTTAGCGGGGAGGGAAAAATGAATAGGCAGGGCAAGAGGATCTTCAGGACAGTGTAACTATTCTGTATGATACGACAACTGTGGATACATGTCATTATACATTTGTCAAAACCCACAGAATGTACAACACCAAGAGTGAACCTCAATGTCAACTACAGACTTTGAGTGATAATGATGTGTCAAACATATGTTTATCAATTGTAACAAATGTCCCACTGTGGTGTGGGATGTTGGTAGTGGGGAGGTTGTGCATGTAGCAGGTACATGGCAACTCTCTGTACTTTCTGCCCAATTTTGCTGTGAACCTAAAACTGCTCTAAAAAATAAAATTTATTAATTAAAAAAAACAACAACAAAGACCAGAAGAGATAAATGTTTCTATATTTAAGCAAGAAGTAGTAAATGTTTCTTTAAGTGTTGGTTTATAAAAACAGTTTCCAACTTACAAAGAGATGTCTTCCAAAAATTTGTTTTAAAATCGGGTACCTTGGAACTTAGAACACATTTTAACCACAGTAATATAAATAGTGGTTTCAATGCTGGCTCACAAAAGTTAATTTAAACCACTTCACCCATAACTTTAAATGAAGTCCTGTGTATTGGTAGATCCCTGACTTTTCTCTTACTAACAGAGACATCAAGAATACCTATTTTTCCACTCCAAATCACTGATTCAAACATCCATCACCCTTTCTCCTCCTAATCCCCTCTGCTCCCTCTCAAATGAAGCCTACAGTTCTACCTTCCCTGGAACACAGAAAGGGGAGAAAAGGTAAAAGTTATCAATGGTGGTTGGGGCTTTGAACACCCCTGGCATGTAGAATAAATTTAATTACATTAAGTACATCAAATGCTAAATGGACATGTGTGAACTAGACTGGAAATCTAAGCAACCTTTGTATCGGGAAAATGTCTCAAAACAAGAATAGCAGCTACAGCAACAACAGTAACCATCTGCGTTGACTGAGCACTTGTATGTTGCCAGAAGTCACTATATTACATACTGTGTATCTCATTTAATCCTCACAGTAATACTATGAGTAGACACTGTATACCTATCCCAGCTTCACAGATGAGAAAACCAAGTCTCACACAAGTTAAGTAGCTTCCCCTAAAGTCTCATGGCTAGTACACAGGTAGACACAGTGAGTCTATCTAGAGAGAATACTATCTTAACCAAATCTCTATACTTCTTTTCAAATTTCAAACAATTATTTTATAAGTGAACAGGTGTATTCCTGAGAGCTTTGGGAAAAGTCATATTTCTCTAGGTAGAGAGTAATTAGGAGTTCACAATTTATTACGGAGAGATATAAGACAATGGCAGAGGAGTGATGGCTTAGAAAACAATACAGGGAAATAATTCTACTAACTAAAAAGACAGATATAGCTAACAGCTAGCAGTTCACAATTATCTTAGTTTCCTATTCCCCTCCCCCAGAATGATCTCTTTCTGGTAAATTTAATACCTAGTGAAGTCTGGTGAAGAATGGTATTGCTTATTAATCTATACTGCGCCTTGCTGAGCATATGAATTCACATTGAAACTGAAAAATGTATGTGAGCTTTTACAATATGCAAAGTACTTTGCATACTTTCCATAGTAGATTCAATGGAGAAAATAGAAATAAATTCACTCATTCATTAAGATTTGAGTGACTACTACTTTGTGCTGGGCACCTGTGCTGGAAACCAAAGACACAATGGCCACTGCCTTCAGGGAGATTATCGACTAGCTGGGGATATAGATATTAATCAAATAAACACCCCCAAAAAATGTAAACCCGAAAATGTACTACAAACGAGAGGTGTATCTTGCTGAGTGCCAGGGGGATGTGACCTAGTTTGGAAGATCAGGGAAGATTCACAGAGGAAGCAAAGCTTAAGATATTGAAACACCCAGTGGGAGTTAACTAGGGGAAGGTAAAAGCAAAGAGCTGGAGAAGACTGAACAGCATACGCAAATGCCCTGAGGCAGTAAGGAGCAAGGTGAGTGGCAGGGCCTGGAAATAAGGTCAACCTGAGAGAAGCAAAAAGAACAGGCTGGAGTGCAATAACAGATGAACTGCAGAGGGAAGTAGTAACAAATGTCCATGCAAGACCTTGTCAGGCTATATTAAAGATATGCATCTTTATCCTAAAAGCAACAGGAAGCTATCAAAATATTTTAAGCAGGGGAGGGGATTATACTAATATTTACATTTTAAAAAGCTTCCTCAGAGGGCTGTGTGGAGAATGGTCTGGAAGAGGACCAGAGGGACTGTGGGTGGACTAATACAGTAATCCAAGTGAAGATGACGGTACTCTGGACTAAGGTGGTATTAGAGATAAAAAGAAGAGGATGGATTTGAGAGATATTTAGGAGGTAAAAATCAACTAAACTTACGTTTTTGGAATATGAGCGATGAGGGAGATGGGGATACCAAGAATAGCTCATAGTTTTCTGGACTATAAAACTGAGATGAATATAGGTGCCATTTACTAAGCGAGCTGATTTTGGACATACTGGGATTAAGATGTCTTTGAGATATACAAGAAATAGATATGTCAAAGATATACACACACACACACACACACACCCCCCTCAGAGTTGGGGCCTGGGCTGTAGACATAAATTTGTGAGACCTTGGTACACAGGTGGTAATTAAAGTCCCGCAGGTGAGACGGGTTAGATTATGAAAAGAGTGTGGAGAGTCGAGGAGATGACACCTGGGAAGAGAGAACCACATGTAAGTCATGATAATAGATGGCACATCTGTGACAGGTGTATAATAGTATAATAGAGGGACACAAAAAGTAAATGGGAGCAAAGCAGAGGAGAGACGAATTACATGAATAGATACAGAAAGAAGCTGGGTCTGAAAAGGAGGGTAGAGACTAAGGAAGACTTCATATCTGTTAAGGACATGGGGCTCATACCAGCTCACAGTGAGCAAAATAAAAAAGTAATTTGGAAAGATCTCTAAGACATATGTTAAATGGGGGAAAAAAAAAAAAAAGGTACAGAGCAGTAGATATGAATGCTTCTATCATAGGTATAAACTACAAAAGCTATCTATCTGCATGTGTACGCTGGTACTATGAACTGACCTTCTGGAAAGATACACAAGAAAATGCTAACAGTGGTTTCTTCTAAGAAGGATCTGGTGCTCCGGAATAGAAAGGAAACCTACTTTTCAATGCTGCACTCTTTTCTATTCTGAATCGTTTCTTATGTACAAAAAGGTTGTTTTGCTTTAGGGTTTTGTTTTTTTTTAATTTAAAAAAATATGGGAAAAAAAACACCAGTGAGTTTTACATGACTGAAGCACTAAGACCACAGGAGAAAATCCAAACCATAAAGGATTTTAAATAGGCAGAGTGAATATGTATGCTATGCTTTGTTATCCTCAATCCTAAAACTGGAGAACTCTGGCAACAGATTCCCTAACTCTGAAATAACACAGATTTAATAAGAGCTTTTAGATATCTTGGCTAGAACTACTTACCCTTTCTCCTAGGTAACTTCCTTTCCACCATACTTTGCACACTGGAAAGTTAAGGGCTCAACCAAAATTTAAGCCATCTTGCCAATATATTGTAAATCTGTATCACAGGTCAACCATATTTGACAGGATCATCTCATTTTTATTTTCAACCTTCTACTTTAAGACAGATTTTGATCATGTGAAATACAACTAACAAGTTGATAAACACGCCAAGCTCTAGTCTAGTTTATCATGAAGCTTAAACTAAGCACAGACTCTTAAAAGTACCTGTTTGTCCACCGGTTTTTGTATATGTTTTATTTTGAAGTTTGATATGACAGTCAAGTATGGAAATGTAGCTTCTCCCAGGAACTGTTTGTGTTGTATGCTGCATTTTTGTTCAAAACTTAATAATATCCACACAGAATCCCTGACCTGCAAAAGACTTTCAAAATTCAATAGATCTATTTCCTGCTTATGTTCTGCTTTATGGAAGATCTTTTTCCTCAATGGATAATGTAATTATAAAACTTCATAATAAAGGTAGTACACACAGTTATAAAACAATGAAGTATTCCCAAAACTCAGTGTTAATAATTCATTCTTGTAACATTTACTGAGTACTCACTATATGCTGGGCACTCTTAAACACTGAAAATAGAGTGAGGAACAGAATGGACAAATTCTCTGCCCTCATAGAGACTATACAAATATAGAGCAAACAACACAAAATTATTAACATAAAATAATACTAGGTAAATGCAAAGTCACTTGTACAAGCAGGATATCTCCCAAAACGAGAACAGGAAAAACAGTACTTAAACTGATCCTTTGTTTTTTTGTCCTAACACATTTAAGGCATGGGCTATCATCCCATCGGTTAACACTGATTCACTCAAGTAATAAGGGGAAGAGGGAAGGAACAGTGTAGAGAAAATCTCCCTGGTGATTTTAATAAGCAACCCCCTTAAGAACTACTAAATTCACTGATGGTATTACTACATCTGAAACCATGGGTGGCAATCCCCCCTAGAAGAGATTCAGATTCTCAGGCTATGATAACCTTTTGCCAAAGCTCACTCTCATTTTTGGATTAGAGTGAATTTAGTAAGGTAATGCTGCTCTGCTGAGCTCAGCCAGGGGCACACCAGGCTCCCTGGACAACTTCCCTACCACCACCTCAACATGCTGCAATGACAACCAGTAGAATATAGCTACTTAAAAAATAAATTGGTCAACTGAGAAAACGTCTCAAAAATATTCTTACTCATGTAATGCACACGTAATTTTGCCCATACATTTGTCTTTAAAAAGTAAAATGTTGTTGGGACAGTCTAAGATCCTTGCTCCTCCTGTTCTAAGCTTTCTTACCATCTTCCTCCCTGTCTTTTTGCCTATATAAGCAGGAGCAGACTTAAAGGCATAAACACAACGTAGAGCTATTAGAGACAGGTAAAATCTTATTTTAAAACCCTATCTAAACATTTAGTAAGTTCTCTTACTTTATATTCTAACATTTAGAAAACTCTCCGTAATGGGAAAACATAATATATTAATAGTTATATATACTACACAATTATCAAGTCTAGAACATTAACCAGCAACATCACTAGATATTATATGACATTGTACTATAAAATACTTTTAAAACAGAAGTGAACAGTTTGAGACCTGAACTATCATTCAGGGACTTCAGTAATATCATCTAAAAGAATATAAAACAACAAAAGGTTCACTAAGAAGATGAAGACTACATTAATCTATGTGACATAAAACAGTTCTATCAGCATAACATTGGAAATTAGGTCAGAAATTTGAAATTACAAAAGCAGTTGCTACACAATAGGCTAAAACTGAAAACTCAGGATAAGGCCTTTCAGAAAACACAAGCTCCTATTAATGTAAAACCCGCATCCTCTACCACCTCCAGCATTCTCGATCACCTCACAAGATTCTTTTATTCCACTTCCATCCCTTATTATCTGGGTTTGCCCTGAAGTTCAGTCTTTAGCACCCTACTTTTTGCTATATATAATGCCATAGATATCATTATCCACCCTATATTTTTATGGCTTAGAGATATCCTGTCTCATGTAAACTGCATATAGAGGGTTTCTAAATCTTTAGTTGTAGCATTACATATTTTGCATTTATCACTATGTTTCTTCAAGTACAGTCATGCAACACTTAACGACAAGGATACATTCTGAGAAACGCGTTGTTAGGCAATTTCACCATTGAGTGTACTTACACAAACCTAGATGGTATAGCCTACCACACACCTAGGCTATATGGTACTAATCTTATGGGACCATGGTCGTATATTTGGTCCATTGTTGACCAAAACGTCATTATGTGCTGCATGACTGTACTACTTGCTGAACTTGTCTGTCCAATTGTCACCTCAAACTCAACAGTCAAAATAATCTTCAAAACAAAATCTGGCCCTTCTAAAGACCAAAAATTGTAGTACTTGATGGCAAAAGTGTGGGAGGGACAGTCATGCTTCTACACTACTGGTGGGAGAAGAAAGGAACTCTAAAAGTTCCTTAGCCACATGCATCAAGAGCCATTTGAACCGGTAATCTCACTTTCAAGTAGCTGTCCTAAGAGAATAAACAGAGACGTGGATAAAGACCTGTGTACAAGGAGGCTCAAAGCAAAATAGCAACGAGACTCAACCTAAACACCCACGATGGTAACAGTTAAATCCCTTATGGTTTTCAGGGAACTATGCTGTAGCCACTAAAATTCATTTATTTTATTTTATTTTTTTACTCTTTTTGAGAGGAAGATTAGCCCTGAGCTAACATCTGTTGCCAATCCTCCTCTTTTTACTGAGGAAGATTGGCTCTGCGCTAACATCCATGCCCATCTTCCTCCACTTTATATGTGGGATGCATGCCACAGCTTGGCTTGATAAGCAGTGCATAGGTCCACGCCCGGGATCTGAATACACGAACCCCGGGCTGCCAAAGTGGAGTGAGTTCCAAACTTAACCACCACGCCACCAGGCCAGCCTCTAAAAATCAAGATTTTGAAGATTATTTAATGACATGGGGAAACGCTCATGATAGAATAAGGTGAAAAAGGTCATAAAACTGTATACAACAGTAATCAGAATGTGTAAAAAAATATGTATATGCATTGTATTTTAAAGAGGATGGATGGGAATATTAACAGTGGTTATATCTACTGTGAAATTATAGTTGATTTTTATTATGTATTTTTTCGCATTTGTCTTACAAAATATTCTATAATTATACTTTTATAATCAGAAAATAAATGTTATTTTTTATTTTATTTATTTATTTATTTTTTTTGAGAGGAAGATTGTCCCTGAGCTAACATCCATGCCAATCCTCCTCTTTTTGCTGAGGAACATTGGCCCTGGGCTAACATCCATGCCCATCTTCCTCTACTTTATATGGGACGCCACCATGGCCTGTCATGACCAGCGGTGTGGTGTACGCCTGGGATCTGAACCCGGGCCGCCAGCAGCGGAGCGCGGGCACTTAACCGCTGTGCCACAGGGCCGGCCCCTAAATGTTATTTTTTAAAAGGGCACTATCATTTATTTGTGTAGACATAAAACTTGAGTTTTAAGCCTCCTTCCTCACCCATATCCAATCATTCAGCAAGCCCTTTTAATCAATCTTTCTTATAACACAAGAAGGAAGTAGCAAACTAACTATATTGGAAAAGCTTGGAAATCCTTGGAAAAACTCCTCAGGTCTTTGATCATGCCACTTCTCCTACCTCCCTGATCACTCCTGCCCCTTTCAATATTCTTCTTCTGAAATCACTAATAAAGAGAAGGTCCTCCCTAATGATAAAGGCGACCTCTCCCTCTTTTTGAGCTTATATGGTACACACTGCCGTCTGGCTTTTTGGTTAGGTCACGCTGATGGAGGGCCAACCAGAAGAAGAGCACAGCAGCTTGAGGTCAAGGCAGAAAACATGAAACATGTAGAAAACCCTGAAGGCACAGAATAGTAACATGTTTCACAATAACAGCCTTGAGTTAACAAGAGAAGACTGAGTGATGTGCAGTACATAGTCTCTGTTTCCTAAGACAGGTATTCATTTTCAAACATCTGGAAAACTTAAAATATGCTTGAAAATTGACATATTAGGCCAAAGAGATATGACAACTGAATGCAATATGGTATCCTAGAATGGATTCTAGAACCAAAAAAAAAAGGATATTACTGGAAAAACTGATAAAATCTGAATAAAGCCTAGCGTTTAGTTAATAGTAGTTTACCAATATTAATTTCTTAGTTTTGACAAATGTAGCAGACAACTTCACAAATATTTTCTCATTTACAATTGCTTCCTATTGCGTAAGGGACAAGCACCACTACAGTACTAAGTCAACAGTACTAAGGTCTGCCCAGATGACCCTCTACTTTGTGATGGTGAAGACGAGGTCTTCAGCCTCACACTCCAATGCTCTTCTAGACCACATGGCCACATGTCCAAGGCTTGGTTGTCATTCAATTCACCAAGTGAAAGTATCAGCCATGAATATAATTCTATACGACAAAACCTTATCACAATCTGCAGTACTAAGAATCCTTATGTTTCACAGCACTCACAGAAAACTCTGACACCCATTTTAACGATCAGTATTGAGCTATACTGTTCATCTATATAAAAGATATTTCATACTAAGTTTCTATTACTGTTCCCTATGAGGAGAGCTAAAAGCCTGTGTCTGAAGCGCTATTTGACCCACTATACACAGACTAAAATCAACTTTACAAAAGAAAAAAAAATGCCAGTGAATTTTTGAAGCATTACTCTTCATTGTATTTCTTTAGAGAAAACGAAATGTGCTGAAGCATCAGAAGGAACCTCCAAGAACCTACTTACGAAAGTGCAAGTCTTCCACTCCTCTAAGATAAAGAGTATTTAATTTACTGCACAGTCCAACTCACCTGATCAACCTAACAACATGACAGTAGAGAGAATGATTTTATAAAAATCCCAGGAACTGTTTTGTTAAATGACATTTAAACTATGATTATTTTGAATATTGCAGCTGCTGAAAAGTGATTTCCTTTGTCATCAGACTAAACAGTTTTTCCAGTATTTTTAACCTATGATCCACCTGGAAGCTCTAGTGAGTACCCACTCTCATCCTTTATATTATACCTTACACTAAATAGAGATTCCATTTTATTTTAACCTTAAAAGTTTAGATGTTATAGCATTTCTATATGTCCCAAAGCAGCTAGTGTAATGCTTTCCACATAACACTTACTCAATAAACACTTGCTGAATAAATGTCAAGCATGATAAAAGGCATCATGGCAAAAGACTGACTCTTTATAAAAAAACGTTTTGTCCTATCCACCAGTTTTTTATTTTACATACATCAGAAGCCAGGCACTGTAGACTGTGGTAGGAATAAAAGGGATAAATAAGATGCCACTTAAGTGAATTTACAGATATGAAAATGGTTAAATGCAATACAGCGTCCTGTGTGCAGAACTAGAAATAGTTCAATGTCCCATGGAAGAATGAAGCAGGACGTACCAACTCTGCTTAACTGGGTATAACAGAAAGTTCCATACATGCCTGAATATAAGGCAATGCTCCATTATCCCAGTAAAAAGAGAAAAAAGCTTTCCCCCTAATTTAAGTATATGAATTTTTAGAAATGTCAAGAAAACAGTCAAATGCCCATTTAAAATATTTACTAGTTTAGCTACAGATATTTAAAATCACACAATAAAATAATAAGTTGACTTGCAAATAAAGCTTTCCCCACTCTCATGTTTCATTAAAATTTTATTCAACTCCTTGACATCAGTGTTTTTATCATCACTAGAATCCTTTTCTAGAGTACATTCTCCTCACTTCTAAGTTACTGAGACGCAGCACTTTTTTTTTTTTGGCTGAGCAAGATTAGCCCTGAGCTAACATCTGTGCCAGTGTTCCTCTATTTTGTATGTGGGTCATCGCCACAGTATGGCCAGTGACAAGTGGTGTAGGTCCGCGCCTGGGAACCAAACCAGGGCCACAGAAGCGGAGCGTGCCGAACTTAACCACTAGGCCACCGGGCCAGGCCCCTGAGATGCAGCACTTTTGATTCTGCAGTTGACACAGTTACCAGAAATTTTATCATAGCCAAAAGTATCATTTGTACAATCTAAAGACAAATGTTTTTTCATTCAACCTAAAAGTATATTCATTATATACTCAATGTAATGATTTACTATATTCTTTTTAATATAAAATTAAATATTTTAATTAGCTTCATTGAGGTATAATTCATTTATACTAAAATTCACTGTTCTGAAATGAACAATTTGGAAATTTTTGACAAATGTATACAGTCCTGTAACATTTCCACAATCGTGATACAGAACATTTTCACTACCCCAAAAGAGTTCCTTCATGTTCCTCTGCAGTTAGTCTCATCCTCCCACCCCACCCCTTGCCCCTGGGAAGGACTGATCTGCTTTCTGTCACAACAGTTGTGCCTTTTCCAGAATGTCATATCAGTAGAAGCACACATATGTAGAATTTTGTGACTGGGTTCATTCATTTAGCATAGCCCCTTTGGACTCACCCATGTTGTGGTGTGTATCACTCATTCATTATATTATACAGATACATCACCATTTGTTTATTCATTCACACAGTTGGTAAACACTGGATTGTTTTCAGTTTTTGGCTATTAGGAGTACAGCTGCTATAAATATTCAATCTTTTGAATATTTCACAAAGAGAACATCCTTGTGAAAACATGCTCTCATTTCTCCTAAGTACAGTCAGGCACTGCATAATGACACTTTGGTCAACAATGGACCACATATATGACAGTGGTCCCATAAGATTAGTACTATATAGCCTAGGTGTGTAGTAGATTATACCATCTAAGTTTCTGTTAGTATACTCTACGTTTGCACAACAATGAAATCACCTAATGACGCATTTCTCAGAACATACCCCTCTTTTTCTTTTATTTCATGCTTTTTGTGACCTAAGAAATCTTTGCTTAATCCAAGGTTATGAAAACTTCCTCAAATGTTTAATTCTTGAACTTTTATTGCTTTACCTTCTACATTTAGAGCTATGACCCTTTTTTTTATCAGTAGTTTTTTTTTTTTTTGTGAGGAGATCAGCCCTGAGCTAACATCCGCCAATCCTCCTCTTTTTTTGTTTTTTTCGCTGAGGAAGACGGCCCTGGGCTAACATCTGTGACCATCTTCCTCCACTTTATATGGGACGCCGCCACAGCATGGCTTACCAAGCAGTGCGTCGGTGCGCGCCCGGGATCCGAACCAGTGAACCCCGGGCCGCCGCAGCGGAGCGCGCGCACTTAACCGCTTGCGCCACCGGGCCGGCCCCAGATCTATGACCCTTTTTGAGTTAATATTTACAAATGAAGTGAGGTAAAGGTCGAGTCTCATTATTTTGCATATGGATATTCAGTTATTCTAGAACCATATGTGGAAATCCTTTCTCTACTGATTACCTTGGCACATTTGTCAAAATCAAGTGACAATTTATGTGTGGCTCTATTTTGGGTTCTCTATTTTATTCCACTGATCTATATGTCTATTCTTATGCCAATACCATACTATTTTGATTACTGTAGCTTTATACAGTACATCTTAGAATCAGATAGTGTGTCCTCCAACTTTCTTCTTCATTTTCAAAAATTGGAATGTCCAAGATAGTGCCAGCTATTATCTACTCCCTCCATCTTGTACATTTCCATTAAAAATGTGGTATTTCAAAGATACAACTCAAGAAAATGAGGACACTGTCTTTGCTGTTTAAAGAATGTACTAGGGGCCGGCCCCGTGGCGTAGCGGTTAAGTGCACATGCTCCGCTGCTGGCGGCCCGGGTTCGGATCCCAGGCGCGCAGCGACGCACCACATGTCAGGCCATGCCGTGGCAGCGTCCCACATAAAGTGGAGGAAGATAGGCACGGATGTTAGCTCAGGGCTGATCTTCCTCACCAAAAAAAAAAAAGAATGTACTATATTGCTCTCACCTACCACACTGCAGGCTTACTTTAATATACCTATCGAGTTCAATATCACATAAAATAAATCTTGAACCCTAAGATAGCCAATTACTAAAGGATCTAAAGAATTCATTTTAAGCTTATATTGCCTGTATGTGACTCTCCTCCTGCCCCTCTGCCCCCATTGCAAGACTCCTGGAAGCATATACAGTAAGAATTGTATTACCAATAATAATTATTTAAAAATTCACTCATACTCTTTAGGAACACATTTAAAAAACAAATCAAAAAAATGATAAGGCTTGACTTGAGTGGGGCAGGGTGTGCACAAGGAGCGGGTGGAGAGTGTGGGGCCGTGGCAGAGTGTGTGGGGCTCCCGCCGTGGAGAGACTGGGTCCGCTTGGGGAGGTCAGGGCACGCACACGGGGCAGGACTGTGTTGACTGTGTGTGTGGACCTGTGGGCGGCAGTGCTTGTCAGCTGCAGAAGACTTGTGCTTCTCAAAGACCCACATAGGAGGTTTGCTCCACCTTCCAAAACCTGAAACAATTGGGTGCTCCTGTGCCTGAGGTCAACCCCACCCAGCTGCAATCCTCAGAGAGCTGACAAGAGACCTAATAGGCTAGAGGCTTACAGCAATTGTAAGGCCCTGAGCCTAACAACCTGCCACGGTGGGGGTCTACTCACTTAAAAGAAATACTGCAACACAAATGTGGTATTAGAACTTGCAGCCAACTGTGCTGGGGCTCCCCACACCTGATAAAGAGACTGAAGGGCCCACAACAACTACAAGCAGCTGAGCATTACAACAGCTGGCCAGGAGCATAACTCAGCCTCCCTGGGCGCCTACAGGGAAAGCAAACAGGCCACAGCAGAAGGATACACGTAGCCCACATAGGGGTCACCCCTGGAACATTGAGAACTGAGGGAAGCACACTGGAAGCCTCCTAAGCCATCACTTACATAAGGTCACCTATCCAAGAGCAGGAGACATAGCTGACCTACCTAATATGTAGACACAAGCACAGGGAAAGAGGCAAAATGAAGAGGCAAAAGAATACATTCCAAGTAAGGGAACAGGACAAAACCCCAGAAAAGGAACTAAGTGAAACAGAAATGAGCAACCTACCTGACAGAGAGTTCAAACTAAGAGTGTTAAGGATGCTCACTGATCTGGGGAGAAGAATAGATGAACTCAGTGAGAATGTCAACAAAGAAATGGAAGATATAAAAAAGAACCAATCAGAAATGAAAAATACAATACTGGAAATGAAAAATTCATTAGAGGGACGCAAAAGCAGAGTAGAGGATACAGAAGAACGGATCTGTGAGCTGGACGAAAGACTAGAAGAAATTACCCGAGGTGAACAGGTAAAAGAGAAAAGAATTAAAAAGACTGAGGACAGTCTAAGGGACCTCTGGGACAACATCAAGCACACTAACATCCGTGTTATAGGTGTCCCGGAAGGAGAAGAGCAAGACAAGGGGTCAGAGAATCTATTTCAAGAAATAATAGATGAAAACTTCCCTAACCTAAGGAAGGAAACAGACATCCAGGTACAGGAATCACAGAGAGCCCCAAACCAGATAAACCCAAAGAGGCCCACACCAAGACACATCATAATCAAAATGTCCAGAATTAAAGACAAAGAGAGAATCCTAAAAGCCGCAAGAGAATGTCAAGTTACGTACAAAGGAAACCCCATAAGGCTATCAGCTGACTTCTCAGCAGAAACCTTACAGGCTAGAAGAGAATGGCACGATATATTTAAAGTGCTAAAAGGAAAAAACTTACAGCCAAGAATACTCTACCCAGCAAGGTTATCACTCAAAACGGAAGGAGAGATCAAAATTTTCCCAGATAAGCAAAAATTAAAGGAGTTTGTCACCAAGAAACCAGTGCTACAAGAAATGTTAAAGGGAATGATTTAAGGGGAAAAGAAAAGACCACAAATAGGAAAAATTATCTATTTCCATGATTAGAACGTAATGGATACAAATGCACAACAAAGAGGTTAGATATGATATCAAAAACATGAGGGAGGAGGGGAGTTAGAGTACAGCTTTCAGACAGAGGTCAAACTAAAGTGACCATCAATTCTGTATAGAAGAAGAAAGCAACAGAGAAGGACTACTAAAACACTGAGAGAAAAAAAAAAAGTTAAAAAATGGCAGTAAGTACATACTTATCAATAGCTACTTTAAACGTCAATGGACTAAATGCTCCAATTAAAAGGCATAGGGTGGCTGACTGGATAAAAAAACAAGACCCATATATATGCTGCATACAAGAGACACACTTCAGACCTAAAGACACTCACAAACTGAAAGTGAAGGGATGGAAAAAGATACTCCATGCAAATGGCAATGAAAAGAAAGCTGGGGTAGCAGTACTCATATCAGACAAAATAGACTTTAAAACAAAAACTGTAAAAAGAGACAAAGAAAGGCATTACATAATGATCAAGGGAACAATCCAACAAGAGGATATAACACTTGTAAATATCTACGCACCCAATGTAGGTGCACCTAAATATATAAAGCAATTATTAACAGACATAAAAACAGAAATAGACAGTAACACAATAATAGTAGGGGACTTTAACACTCCACTTACACCAACGGATAGATCATCCAAACAGAAGATCAATAAGGAAACATTGGCCTTAAACGACACACTACAACAGATGGACCTAGTAGATATATACAGAGCATTCCATCCAAAAACCGAAGAATACACGTTCTTTTCAAAGGCACATGGAACATTCTCCAGGATTGATCACATATTAGGCCACAAAACAAGTCCCCATAAATTTAAGAAGATTGAAATAATACCAAGCATCTTTTCTGACCACAACGGCATGAAACTAGAAATCAACTATAGGAAGATAATCAGAAAAGCCACAAATACGTGGAGATTAAACAAAATGCTACTGAACAATGACTGGGTTAACGAAGAAATCAAAGAAGAAATCAAAAAATACCTGGAGACAAATGAAAATGAAAATACGCCATGCCAGAATTTATGGGATACAGCAAAAGCAGTTCTAAGAGGGAAGTTTATAGCGATACAGGCCTATCTCAACAAACAAGAAAAATCTCAAATAAACAATCTAACAATGCACCTGAAGGAACTGGAAAAACAAGAACAAACAAAGCCCAAAATCAGTAGAAGAAGGGAAATAATAAAAATCAGAGCAGAAATAAATGAAATAGAGACCAAAAAAACAATAGAAAAAATTAATAAAACCAAGAGCTGGTTCTTTGAAAAGATCAACAAAATTGACAAACTTTTAGCTAGACTCACCAAGAAAAAAAGAGAGAAGGCACAATTAAGTAAAATCAGAAATGAAAGAGGAGAGGTTACAACAGACACCTCAGAAATAGAAAAGATTATAAGAGAATACTATGAAAAGCTATATGCCAACCAATTCGACAATCTGGAAGAAATGGATAAATTCTTAGAATCATACAACCTTCCAAAACTGGATCAAGAAGAAGTAGAGAATTTGAATAGACCAATCACCAGTAAGGAGATCAAAACAGTAATCACAAACCTCCCCAAAAATAAAAGTCCAGGACCAGACGGCTTCCCTGGTGAATTCTACCAAACATTCAAAGAAGACTTACTACCTATCCTTCTCAAACTCTTCCAAAAAATTGAGGAGGGGGGGAAGCTCCCTAACTCATTCTACGAAGCTGACATTACCCTGATACCAAAACCAGACAAGGACAACACAAAAAAAGAAAATTACAGGCCAATATCACTGATGAACATCGATGCAAAAATCCTCAATAAAATACTAGCAAATCGCATACAACAATACATTAAAAAGATTATACACCATGATCAAGTGGGATTTATTCCAGGGATGGTTTAACATTCGCAAATCAACGTAATACACCACATTAATAAAATGAAGAATAAAAATCACATGATCATCTCAATAGCTGCAGAGAAAGCATTTGACAAGATACAGCATCCATTTATGATAAAAACTCTGAATAAAATGGGTATAGAAGGAAAGTACCTCAACATAATAAAGACCATATATGAGAAACCCACAGCTAATATCATCCTCAATGGTGAAAAACTGAAAGCCATCCCTCTAAGAACAGGAACCAGACAAGGATGCCCACTGTCACTACTCCTATTTAACATAGTACTGGAAGTCCTAGCCAGAGCAATCAGGTAAGAGAAAGAAAGAAAAGGGATCCAAATTGGAAAGGAAGAAGTGAAACTGTCACTATTTGCAGATGACATGATTTTATATATAGAAAACCCTAAAGAATCCACCAGAAAACTTTTAGAAGTAATAAACGAATATGGTAAAGTTGCAGGATACAAAATCAACATACAAAAATCAGTTACATTTCTGTACACTAACAACGAAGTAGCAGAAAGAGAAATTAAGAATACCATCCCATTTACAATTGCAACAAAAAGAATAAAATACCTAGGAATAAACTTAACCAAAGAGGTGAAAGATCTGTACACCGAAAACTATAAAACATTTCTGAAAGAAATTGAAGAAGACACAAAGAAATGGAAAGATATTCCGTGCTCTTGGATTGGAAGAACTAACATAGTTAAGATGTCCATACTTCCTAAAGCCATCTATAGATTCAATGCAATCCCTATCAAGTTCCAACAACATTTTTCAGAGAAATAGAACAAAGAATCCTAAAATTTATATGGAACAACAAAAGACCCCGAATAGCTAAAGGAATCCTGAGAAAAAAGAACAAAGCTGGAGGTATCACAATCCCTGATTTCAAAATATACTACAAAGCTGTAGTAACCAAAACAGCATGGTACTGGCACAAAAACAGACACACAGATCAATGGAATAGAATCGAAAGCCCAGAAATAAACCCACACATCTACGGACAGCTAATCTTTGACAAAGGAGCCAAGAACATACAATGGGGAAAAGAAAGTCTCTTCAACAAATGGTGTTGGGAAAACTGGATAGCCATATGCAAAAAAATGAAAGTAGACCCTTACGTTACACCATACACAAAAATTAACTCCAAATGGATTAAAAACTTGAATGTAAGACCTGAAACTGTGAAACTTCTAGAAGAAAACATAGGCAGTACGCTCTTCGACATCGGTCTTAGCAACATCTTCTCAAACACCACGTCTGACCGGGCAAGAGAAACAATAGAAAAAATAAACACCACGTCTGACCGGGCAAGAGAAACAATAGAAAAAATAAACAAACGGAACTACATCAAACTAAAAAGCTTTTGCACAGCAAAGGAAACCATCAACAAAATGAAAAGACAACCTAACAATTGGGAGAAGATATTTGCAAACCATACTTCTGATAAGGGCTTAATCTCCAAAATATATAAAGAACTCATGCATCTTACCAACAAAAGAACTACCAACCCAATTAAAAAATGGGCAAAAGACCTGAACAGACATTTCTCCAAAGAAGATATACAGATGGCCAACAGACACGTGAAAAGATGTTCAAAATCATTAACTATCAGGGAAATGCAAATCAAAACTACAATGAGATATCACCTGACGCCCGTCAGAATGGCTATAATTAACAAGACAGGAAACAACATGTGTTGGAGAGGATGTGGAGAGAAGGGAACTCTCATACACTGCTGGTGGGAGTGCAAACTGGTGCAGCCACTATGGAAAACAGTATGGAGATTCCTCAAAAAGTCAAGGATAGAACTACCATATGATCCAGCTATCCCATTGCTGGGTATTTACCCAAAGAACTTGAAAACACCAATTTGTAACGGTATATGCACCCATGTGTTCATTGCAGCGTTATTCACAATAGCCAAGACTTGCAAGCAACCTAAGTGTCCATCAAGGGACGAATGGATAAAGGAAATGTGGTATATATACACAATTGAATACTACTCAGCCATAAGCAACGATGAAATCCAGCCATTTGTGACAACATGGATGGACATTGAGGGTATAATGCAAAGTGAAATAAGTCAGAGGGAGAAGGTCAAATACCGTATGATTTCCTTCATTAAGTAGTAGATAATAACAACAATAAACAAACACATAGGGACAGAGATTGGATTGGTGGTTACCAGAGGGGAAGGGGGGAGGGAGGAGGGTGAAAGGGATAATTCTGTACATGTGTGTGGTGATGCGTTGTAATTAGTATTTTGGTGGTGAACATGATGTAATCTATTCAGAAATAGAAGTACAATGATGTACACCTGAAATTTTTACAATGTTATAAACCAATGTTACTGCAATAAACAAACAAACAAAAAAAAAATGATAAGTCTTGCATATAAAAAAGAAAAATTAGTAATTGTAAGACCTATTGCAACAACCAAAAGAATACCTCAGAAAAAGGGATATTTTATACATATATATCATGTATACATATAAATATATATTATTATATATAAGGATGTTTTATATATCACTATATATCTATCCTTATATACCCTTACATATCTGTATCTATCTCCACATATATATATCTCCATAAATATCCTTGCATTATAAAAATCACAGGACAACGATACCTTAGAAATTTTCACTTGTAGGTTTCACTTTTCACTATTGAAAATAGTGTTGTCCCTTAAAGAGAATGAATACAATTATTGAAACAAAACAGTTCTTTTGCTATAATATACACAAATTAAAAATTATCAATACTAACCCTAAAGTACTTAAGTGATTTCAATAATTTATGAAGTTTATACAAATTTATGAGTGATTTGTATATTACACATATTATGTAGCTTTTCCACAAGGGATTTTGCCATTTATGTAAATGGCAGAATTTATCTACCTGGAATTATCTAAAATACTGTACCCCTTTCTCTACCCTTCATAAATTACAAGTCTCAAACCAATTCTTCCCTGAAGCTGTTATTATATATTCTTCAAATATGTTAACTTTAGAAAAATTTCCATGACAATGACAAAGTTGTGTTTAAGTTCAAATTCTGGTTTTTTATTTTACTTAAACCACTTCACCTGTTGAAAGCCACATTTTATCCTTCTCAATACCTCTTTTGAAACTTCAATGTAAACAGAAATGAAATACAATTCAATGTACATAGTGCAATTTGAGTAGGGCATAAAATAATATTGTGACATGCTAGCTCCAGGAAATTTCAGATAATGTTTGATAATCCTAAAATTACATAAAACACTTGCCATTAAACGTAGTCATTCTGATCATAGTTGGGGATAAGAAAACACAATTAAAAATTATATTTTTTCCATTTCATTTTCTTTATATGTCCAAATCATCGTGATACACTCTTTTATTTTTTCAGAGTGTATATTTTTATTATTTAGAAAGATAAGAAATACCAGGTTAAAAAGATTTAGAGAGTTAATAAAGAAATGCATACAAACGAGAAAATGCTAAGATGCAAACAACATATTCAAAAACACTGAATGATTCACTCTAACATCTTTTGAAACTTCATTATCTTATCCACACCACAGAGGTTCCTTTAGAAAGGGGCCATGTGAATAAGTTAGCCAAATGATTTTTCTGTTGTATTTATATATAAATATATATATGAATTGTATATATAAATATATAAATGAAAGAATAATATATATTTTTATCAGATAGCAGAAGCTGACTCTCCACAGAAATAAATGTCACCAATTAAAAATTAACGTTAAATATGTGCTACTTTATACATCTGCTACCAGATGAATAAGTAAGGCCATGTTCTTTCTTTTCCTTGGAAATAATGACGTTCACTTTAGCTTTCATAAGATATTATTTCAACATAAAAGTTCATTTTGTCGGAGACATCTCCCAAGGAAGGCTGGGCATAGAATCAAAGTAGCCCTAGAAGCTTCTGCTTCTTGAGAGAATAAAAACCTCAGAAGAGTGATCATCAGTAGTTTTTGGTTTCCAGGTTTTGCTAACGGAGTACCTCTCTGACGCGGGTTTCCTATTGCATAAAATAACTCTTAGATCATAAGAACAGCTTACATGGCATTTCCAAAATGGCATTTGTGAGCCTGGCAAACTTTGAGTTAGACAGAAACAATGACATTTAAAAAGTCATTAGTCTGGAAGTATTTAAATCAGAAAAGAAACTGAATAAAGTTAAACTGTTCCATATCCTTGTGTTATTTGAGAGGGTGTTGAGATATTAACTTAGGACGTCTTTAAGTAGGCATGGTAAAATTTCAAGGAAACCAGAAGAAAACAGAAATAGTGTACATCATTCCAAAAATAGATGTAGACAAAAAATAAAATAAAATAAAAAACTAATAAATAAGTAAAAAGCCTTCAATAAATTTAAACTGGGAGAAAGAAAAAGTACAAGAAAAAGGGAAGTAGTCAGACAGAGACACAAAAAGATAGGAAAACAGGAAGTACTAAGTTAAACGGCAGAAACAAGCCCCAATCACAATAAATATAAATGGATCACTTTTCAGAGATTGTCCAACTGAATTAACACACATACAGAGTAATATGGTACTTTTAAAAGACAAAAAAACCAAAGCAATAAAGATAAACGTTTCTGAGACTTATTATTTTAAACCTGCTTTGCCTAATAAAATAGCCTCAAGATACACTGCTACAAGAAAGATTAGGCAAATGCACACATTTCCACACTTCTTGATTTTTTTTTGAGAAGTCAAACAGGAAAAAAAATGAAAATATAAAATATTTGAGCCAAACAATTATCGAGCTTTATATAATGGAAACATATAGAGCCTTACACCTGACAACTAGAGAAGATAAATTTTTCTCAAACATATTGGAAATACTTACAAAACCTAACAATGTATTAGGCTCAAAAAAGCAAGTTTCAACAAACTAAAATCACAGCATCAGAGGAACCACAAAAGCAGTACTTAGAGATAAACTGACAGTTTAGAAGCTTACATTAAAGAAGAAAAGCTGAAGATTAGTGAGCTACAACACTCAACCTAAAAAACTACAAAAAGAACAACAGCAGAAACTAAAATAAATAAAAAAGGAAGTTAACAAAGGTAAGAGTATAAACTAGTGAAACAGAACACAAATACAATATAGAGAATCAACAAAGATTAAAAGTTTTGTTTTTGTTTTGGCCAAGACTAATAAAACAAACAAACTTCTGACAAGACTGAGAGAAGGCACAAATGATAAACTGGAAAAAATCTTAGACAAATGGTCCTATTCCTAGAAAAACATAACTTACCAAAAGGAACAAACTATGACAATATTGCTATAATCAATAAAGAAATTAACTGGTAGTTAATCTCTACGTTTACCCACCTCACTGCCCCCAAACTACCTCACATACAAAAACTACCAGGTCCAAACACTGTTTTACAGGAGAGTTCTATCAAATTTTAAGCAAAAGATCATTCCAATCTTAAAATTCCTTAGAGAACCCAAAAATTTCTTCTCTGAGGCCAATAAACCTTGATATTAAAAACAGGCTAATAAAGTACAATTAAAAAAAAGGAGCTGGGGCCGGCCCGGTGGCACAAGCGGTTAAGTGCGTGCGCTCCACTGTGGCGGCCCAGGGTTCACCGGTTTGGATCCCGGGCGTGCACCAACACACTGCTTGTCGGGCCATGCTGTGGCGGCATCCCATATAAAGTGGAGGAAGATGGGCACGGACATTAGCCCAGGGCCAGTCTTCCTCAGCAAAAAGAAAAAAAGAGGATTGGCAGATGTTAGCACAGAGCTGATCTTCCTCACAAAAAAAAAAAAAAGAGCTAAAAAGCTAATGGGAATTCAAAGTTAGTTTGACATTAGAAAAATACACAAATTCAATTTCTCATGTTAAAAGATTGAAGGAAAACTATCTGATTATTTCTTTCAAGAGAACATAAGTATTTGGTAAAATTTAATACCCAACGAAGACTTGACATAAGAATACCACCAACAAAAACAACCAAAAAAACTTAGAAAATTCGAAAAAGGGAGTTCATTAACTGATAAAGAGTAATCTTTCAAACACCCACACCAAATAACATTTTTAAAGACAAAAACTTGTACCACTCTGTTTAAAATCTGGGACAAGACGGGAAGCCCACTTACGACCTGGTGGACCTGGACATTACACTAAGAAAGAGAACTAAAAGGAAAAAAGATTCAAAAAGAAAAAGAAAACTGTCATTCAGAGATAATACGATTATCTACGTAGCTCAAAAAATGTATAAGCAATTATTAGATTTGATAAAGAGTTTAGGTAAGGTTGCTAGATACAAAGACAATGGGAAAAAAACCAACTTACTTTCTATACAGCAGAACAGGAACAAATTTTTAGATGATGCAATTTACAATACTATCAAAACTGTTAAATACCTAGGAATAAATCTAACAAAAGATATGCAATACTTACATAGAACAAATTATAAAACATAACTGTAATCAAAGAAGAAGTAAATTAATGGGGTGATATACTGTTCATGGACAGAAAGATTCAACATCTTTAAAAATTTCACTTCTCCCTAATTTGATAAACAAATTCAATAAAATTCCAAAACCACAAAAATTTTTTTTCAAGGAATTTGATAAGCTGCTTCTCAAATTACATGTACGAGACAAGCAGCTCCTGATGAAGGAGCTGTGGATTCTTGCCCTACCAGATATCAAGAGACTCATTAGAATTATAGCAATTAAAACCGTATCATGTAATATTTGTGCAGGGATAGACAACTTGATCAATAAAACAGAAGAGCCTAGCATAGAACCAGGCAAATATAGAATCATGAAATGACAGAGGTGACACTCTGTCATTGGAAGGACTATCCAATAAATGGTACTAGAATAAAGAGTTATCCATATGGGGAAAAATGCAATTGGACCACTAATTTACACTGTCCAAAGAATCAATTCCAAGAAGACTTTATATGAAGGGCAAACCTATAAAAATGAAATATTGATATTATCTTCAAGACCTTGGAGCAGAAAAACAGTTCTTAAGCATGACATAAAAAAGGTGTTAACTATACAAAAGACTGATATAACAAAAAGGCATTTCACAGAAATGGAAGTTGGACTAGAAGATAAACATAAAAAGATGTGCACCTTATTACTGGTCAGGAGAATGCAAAATTAAACCAGGACAGATACCATTTCTACACACACGAATTAGGAAAAACACCAAGAAGCCTGAAAACTATCAATGTTGATAAGCATATAGAACAAAGGGAATTACTGCACTCTGCTCACAGGACCATACAATGGTGCATGACCAATTTAGTATTATCTTGCATGGATGAACAGGCACATATCCCTATGACCCTACTTACTCCATTCCTAGACATACACATAAAAAATTTACCCATATGCCAGAACACGTTAAATAATCTTCACATTAAAATCGCTCATGACAAAATAAAACATTGAACACACAATATTCCCTGCTACAGTAGAATATATCAAGGTATATTCTTGCCCATAATGAAATAGTATACAGCTGTGAAATTGAATGAACTATAGCTACATGCCATGACTCAAATAAATTTTGAAACATGATTTAAGAAAAAAAGGAGCTTCACTTCAAGATGATGACATAGGAGGAACCTGAACTCACCTCCTCCCATGAACATACTGAATCTACAGCTACCCACGGAACAATTCTCCCTAAAAAACCCCCCAAGCCCAGCTGAGCAATTCCTATACATCAAGCGACTGGGTAGGAGACGCTAAAACACAATCTCGCCATAAACCCCACCACAAGTGCGGTGACACACAATCAGGAGAAAACACAACTCCAAGCTTCTCCCTGAAGAGCAAAGGGTTTGAACTCCACTTCTGCCACCGCAGCATTTAAGATCTGCACGTAAGAGATGGGCCCATAAAACACCAGCTTTGAAAGCCAATGGGGCATGTGTCCATGAGACCCACAAGGCCATAGCAAACTCGGAAACAGTTCTTAAAGGGCTCATGCAGACTCACCGAGGCTATACCACAGGGCCCTGTGCAGAAGCAGCTGATTGGAATACCCAGTCTTTCCTCGAAAGAAGCCAAGTGCTTAACTTGAAAGCTTCTCCTGAGGGGCAGGCATCTAATTTAACACACGTCTAGGGATCGACTGAAATACTCTCCAAAGAACATGAAGGTCAGCAGGTGCCATCTTTGTTCTCTCCCTCTACCCTCATTCCAGGTTGCCAGTGCCTCCTGAAAAAGAGCTTGTGTACACATCTGGCCCCCCCCCCCCCCAACAGCCTGGCTCTGATGGCCTGCAGGGCTGGTGTTCGCAGGTTCAACAAATAGTAGCAAAGGAAGAAACAGTTCTTAATTGGCTATCACCCCACAGATGAATGCAGAGAGAAGAGACAGAAACACCCATCTCCCAGTCTTCCCCTGAAAGAGACAGATATGCATACTTTAAAAGACACTACCTGCAAGTTCAGCTTCCAATCAGCCTGAATCTAGGTGCTGACTGAGATCCTCCCCTTTCAGACACTCACACGTATTGGCATATCCTCAACTACTGGGAGCTACTAAGAAAAAAGTAGATTGCTTGGACAGTCACAACTAAGCACTATGGCAGGGCTGAACAGTAAGGTTCATCTCCTATACTAGGCCACTCCTTTAAGTCTGGGAGAGGTGGCTGCTTTATCTAAAGCATAGAAACCAACACAGAGAATCAAGGAACATGAAAAAACAAAGGAATATGCTCCAAACGAAAGAACAAAATAAAACCTTAGAAAAAGAGCTTAATGAAACAGATAAAAGTGATTTACCTGATAAAGAGTTCAAAATAGCTGTCATAAAGATGCTCACCAAGGTCAGGAGAACAATGACTAAACAAAGCGAGAATTTCAACAAAGACAGAAAATATAAGAAAGTAGCAAACAGAAAGCACAGAGCTGAAGAATACAATAACTGAACTGAAAATACAATAGTGGGGCTCAACAACAGACTACACAAAGCAGAAGAAAGAACCAGTGAACTCAAAGACAAGGTGGTGGAACTCATCCAATCAGAGCAGCAAAAGGAAAAAGGAATGAAAAAGAGTAAAAACAGCTTAAGGGACTTATGGGAGAACATCAAATGGACAATATTCACATTATAGAGGTCCCAGAAGGAGAAGAGAGAGAGACAGGGGCAGAAAACCTGTCTGGAGAAATAATGGCTGAAAACTTCCCTAAAGTGGGGAAGAAAACAGACATCCAGATCCAGGAAGCCCAGAGACTTCCAAATAAAATGACCCCAAAGAGATCCACACCAAAACACATTATAATCAAACTGTCAAAAGTAAAAGACAAGGAGAGAATCTTAAAAGCAGCAAGAGAAAAACAACTTGTAACATACAAGGGGACTCCCATAAAACTACAATGGATAGATCATCCAGACAGAAAGTCAACAAGGAAACAGTGGCCTTAAACGACACATTAGACCAGATGAACTTAACAGACATATACAGAACATTCCATCCCAAGCAAAAGAATACATATTCTTCTCATACACATATGGAACATCTCCAGGATATATCATATGTTAGGCCACAAAACAAGTCTCAATAAATTTAAGAAAACTGAAATCATATCAAGCATCTTTTCCAACCACAATGGTATGAAACAAGAACTCAATTACAAGAAGAAAACCAGACAATTCACAAATATTTGAAGATTAAATAACGTTACTGAACAACCAATGGGTCAAAGAATAAGTCAAAAAAAGAAATAAAAAAATACCTTGAGACAATTGAAAATGGAAATATAACATGCCAAAACTTGTGGGATGCAGCAAAACCAGTTCTAAGAGGGACGTTCACAGCAATAAATGGCTACATTAAGATGGGGGGTCGGCCCGGTGGCATAAGCATGCGTGCTCTGCTTCGGCGGCCCAGGGTTCGCAGGTTCAGATCCCAGGCGCACACCGACGCACTGCTTATCAAGCCATGCTGTGGCAGCCTCCCATATAAAGTGAAGGAAGATGGGCACAGATGTCACCGAGTGGCCAATCTTCCTTAGCAAAAAGAGGAGGTTTGGCATCAGATGTTAGCTCAGGGCTAATCTTCCTCACAAAAGAAAAAAACAAAGAAAGAAAGAAGACAGGTCTTAAGTAAAAAACCAAACTTTACATGTGAAGTAACTAGAAAAGGAAGAACAACCTAAGCCGAAAGTTAGTTGAGGAAGAAAATAAAGCTAAGAGCAGAAATAATTGACACAAAGGCTAAAAAAACAAAGAAGATCAACGAAACTAAGAGCTAGTTTTTTAAAAAAGATAAACAAAACAAACAAACCTTTAGCTAGACATACAAGGAAAAAAAGGGAGCGGACTCAAATAAGTAAAAACAGAAATAAAAGAAGAGACATAACAACTGATATAACAGAAATACAAAAAAAGATCACAACAGGGCTTGGCCCCATGGCTAAGTGGTTAAAGCTCCACATGCTCTGCTTTGGCCAGCCCAGGTTTGCAGGTTCGGATCTCAACCACAGACCTACTCCGCTCACCAGCCATGCTATGATGGTGGCCCACATACAAAAAAAATAGAAGAAGATTGGCACAGATCTCAGCTCAGGGCTAATCTTCCGCAAGCAAAAAAAGAGGAGGATTGGCAACAGATGTTCACTCAGGGCTAATCTTCCTGAGCAAAAATAAAAACAAAAGAAAACGGATCATAACAGACTACTACGAACAATTATACACCAACAAATTATACAAACTAGGAGATATGGATAAATTTCTACAAACATACAATCTAGACTGAATCACGAAGAAATAGAAAATATGAACAGACCAATTATTAGTATGGAGATTGAATCAGTAATCAAAAACCTCCCAACACAAGTATAGGACCAGATGGCTTCATAGGTGAATTGTACCAAACATTTAAAGAATTAATGCCAATCCTTCTCAAACTCTTCCAAAAAATAAAAGAGAAGGGAACACTTTCAAACTCATTTTACGAGGCCAGCGTTATTCTGATACTGAAACCAGACCAGGACACTACAACAAAAGAAAATTACAGACCAGTGTCTCTGATAAACATACATGTAAAAATCCTCAACAAAATATTAGCAAACAAGGGCCGGCCCAGTGGCATAGTGGTTGAGTTTGTACACTCCGCTTTGGCGGCCCGGGGTTCGCAGGTTTGGATCCCAGACGCAGACCTATGCATCGCTTATCAAGCCATTCTGTGGCAGGCGTCCCACATACAAAGTAGAGGAAGATGGGCACAGATGTTAACCCAGAGCAAATCTTCCTCAGCAAAAAAAGAGAAGGATTGGCAACAGATATTACCATCTTCCTCACATACACACACAAACACACACACACAAATTAGCAGAATTCTGCAATAGATTAAAAGGATCATAACACCATGATCATGTGGGATTTACTCCAAGGATGCAAGGATGGTTCAATACACGCAAATCAATCAATGTGATACACCACCTAAACAAAATGAAGGATAAAAATCATATGATCATCTCAAGAGATGCAGAAAAAGAATTTGATAAAATTCAACATCCATTTATGATAAAAACTCGCAACAAAGTGGGTATAGAGGGAATGTACCTCAACATAATAAGGCCCATATATGACAAGCCCACAGGTAACAACATAATCAATGGAGAAAAGCTGAGAGCTTTTCATCTAAGATCAAGAACAAGACAATGATGCCCTCTCTTGCCACTTTTATTCAACATAGTATTGGAAGTCCTAGCCAGAGCAATTAGGCAAGATAAATAAATAAAAGGCATCCAAATCAGAAAGGAAGAAGTAAAACTCTCTATTTGCAGATGATGTGATATTATATACAGACTACCCTAAAGACTCTAGCAAAAGCTGTTAGAACTAATAAATTCAGTTGCAGGATACAAAATCAATATACAAAAATCAGGTGAGTTTCTATACACTAATAACAAACAATGAGAAAGAGAAATTAAGAAAACAATTCCATTTACAAGTGTACCAAAAAGACTAAAATACCTAGAAAATACTTAGGAATAAATTTAACTAAGGAGGCGCAAGACTTGTACACTGAAAACTATAAGACATTGATGAAATAAATTGAAGATGACAAAAATAAACGGAAAGATATTCCGTGCTCACAGATCAGACGAATTAACATAGTTAAAATGTCCACATGACCCAAAGCAATCTACAGATTCAATGCAATCCCTTTCAAAATTCCAACGATATTTTTCACAGAGATAGAACAAACAATCCTAAAATTTTGTATGGAACCACTAAAGACCCCACATAGCCAAAGCAATCTTGAGAAAGAACAAAGCTCACACTTCCTGATTTTAAACTTTAGTACAAAGCCATGGTAATCAAAACAGTATGAAACTGGCATGAAAAACAGACAGATAGATCAATGGAACAGAATAGAGAGCCCAGAAATAAACCTACGCACATATGTTCAATTAGTTTGCAACAAAGGAGACAAGAATATACAAGGTCTCTTCAATAAACTGTGTTGGGAAAACTGGACAGTCACATGCAAAAGAATGAAACTGGACCACTATCATATATCAAAATCAACTCAAAATGGATTAAAGACTTGAATGTAAGACCTGAAACCATAAAACTCCTTCAAGAAAACATAGGCAGTAAGCTCCTTGACACTGGTCGCAAAAAGCAAAGGCAACAAAAGCAAAAATAAACAAGTGGGACTACATCAAACTAAAAAGCTTCTGCACAGCAAAGGAAACAACAAAATGAAAAGAAAACTTATCAAATGGGAGAAAATATTTGTGAATTGTGTATCTGAAAGAGGTTAATATCCAAAATATATAACGAACTCATACAACTCAACAGCAAAAAAAAAATCTGATTAAAAAATGGGCAGATAATCTAAATAGACATTTTTCCAAATAAGACACACACACGGCCAACAGGTACATGAAAAGGTTTCAACATCACTAATCATCAGGGAAATGCAAATCAAAAACACAATGAGATATCTCACATCTGTTAGAATGGCTATTATCAAAAAGACAAGAAATAAGTGTTGGCGAGGATATGGAGAAAAGGGAACCTTTGTGCACTGTTGGTGGGAATGTAAATTGTTGGAGTCACTATGGAAAACAGCATGGAGGTGCTTCAAAAGATTAAAAACAGAAATACCATATGATCCAGCAGTTCCACTTCTGGGTATTTATCTGAAGAAAATGAAAACTAACTCAAAAATATATATGCACCCCCACATTCACTGCAACATTATTTACAATAGCCAAGACATGAAAGCAAACTAAACGTCTACTGATGAATGAATGGATAAGGAAAATGTGGTGTGTGTGTGTGTGTATGTGCGTGTGTGTATGTATGTATATATATATAATGGAATATTATTCAGCCATAAAAAAGAATGAAATCTTGCCAGTTACGACAACACAGATGGACCCTGAGGGCATGATGCTAAGTGAAATAAGTCAGACACAGAAAGACAAATACCATATGATCTCACTTATATATGGAATCTTAAAAAAAAAACAAAAAAACAGAATAAAAAACAAACTCATGGATACAGAGAACAGATGGGTGGCTGCTAGAGGCACAGAGACAGGGAATGGGCTAAATGAGTGAAGATGGTCAATACATACAAACTTCCAGTTATAAGATAAATAAGTCCTGGGGATGTAACATACAGCATGGTTACTATAGCTAACAATACAGTATTTTATATTTGAAAGTTGCTAAGAGAGTAAATCTTAAAATCTCTCATCAGAAGAAAAAGAAAGTTTGAACTATCTGTGGTTACGGATGTTAACTAGACTTACTGTGGTGATCATTTCACAATATATACATATATCAAATCACTATGTTATATACCTGAAACTAATATAATGTCACAGGTCAATTATATCTCATTAAAAATTTTTTTCCAAAAAAAACCATCAAAAAAGAGAAAAAGAAGACTGTAGGTGTCTAATTACATTATGATACCAAGTATATAATGCTCAAAAATAAGAAAAAGCTACACTATTTAGGAATATACACAGAACTCATATTCTCAAAGTAGTAAGGGAATAATTTCTAAAAATCTCATCTGGGGGGCCAGCTCGGTGGCGTAGCGGTTAAGTCTGTGCGCTCCACTTCAGAGGCCCGGGGTTTGCAGGTTCAATCCCAGGCACGGACCAACACATCGCTTGTCAAGCCATGCTGTGGTGGCGTCCCATATAAAGTAGAGGAAGAGGGGCACGGATGTTAGCCCAGGGCCCATCTTCCTCAGCAAAAAGAGGACGATTGGCAACGGATGTTAGCTCAGGGCTAATCTTCCTTACACACACACACAAAAAAAATCTCATCTGGGTGAGGGGAAATACAGGACTGGACAGTGATACACAATATAGACAGATTCAATGATGCATTCTAGCTCTCAAGGTAGGTGAGGGGTCATTTCATTAGCGTTTATCATTATGCCTCATAGTATGTTACACCTACTCTTTTCTATGCATTATGTGGTGCAAGGATACTTAATTATAAAAGTATACTTATATACAAAATAAAATAGTATACTTTTTCTGTAGATTCAAATTGACTAGAAAAGTAGAGCTATAGCAATGTTAGAGTGGGAGACAGCAAATAAAACCTAGCTGAACTACATTCACCTTCAATAATTTATTTTTAAAAATGACACTAGGAGACAATTTAGGCTTTTCTGTCACTCTCAAAGACCTTTAACAGATATTATATGCTCCAGTACTCTTGTCTCTCATAATTGTATATTGGGGTTTTTTTAAGACTTCCAAATAAAAAATTTTTTGTCTACCTGTAAATGAATTCTTATATTTTTTTTAAGGTTAAATCTCAGAATTACAAGACTTTACCTCTAGGAATTCCTGGTAAGATCTTTTCACTTAATGGGTCAAATAGTTGTACTTCCAAATTTATTTGACATTTTAAATTATGGTTAACCATGCCTCTTATTTTAAATAAGAGGTTTGGCTGGCCATGGTGCAGTTACTAACATCCTATCCAGAAAAGCAAAAAGCAGGATACTGTGACTATAAAACTTGCCCACACTTTTTGTTACAGTCCATCTTTATTCTAAGATTTAATTTATACACACATGCACACACATAAATATACATACATATATATTTCTTATAAATTTGAAATTCACGTAAGGAATAAAATATATGAGCTTTAATTTAAAAAGTTGCAGGCGCTGGCCCTGAGCCCAAGTAGTAGTTAAAGTTCCATGCACTCCACTTTGGCAGCCTGGGTTCGCAGGTTTGGGTCACGGGCCCAGACCTACACCACTCATCAAGCCATGCTGTGGTGGCATCCCACACACAAAATAGAGGAAAACTGGCAGAGATGTTAGCTCAGGGCTAATCTTCCTCAAGCAAAAAAAGAGGAGGATTGGCAATGGATGTTAGCTCAGGGCTAATCTTCCTCAGAAAAAATAAACAAATAAAAAGTTGCAGATAACATTTTAAAGGACTATACATTTTACAGATTACCTGAGAAAATTCTGAATAAATTTTTAATAAAAATACTAAGAACATTCCTAAGTGTACTGTGAATTAGTAAGAATAGGTAAAATTAAAAGTTTGGATATTCTGCACAACTCTCATTCACAAATCTTTTTACTAACAAATAATTAGCTTCATGGAGAGAGATACTTCTTATTGATTAGTAAAATCCAAATCAAAACATTTAAAATATAAATTGCCTGTGTAACTGGGTATCAGCCATATCACTACAATAACCACAGAAATTATACAAAAGGTCATATGGTCAATAGACTCACGTTGGACATGAATTTCAATCAATATCAAACTAACATAAGTTTACTGACAATATACCCACAATAGATCCAATATTGCCATTGCCACAGGTTTAATTAAACATAAACATATTGACTGACACAAACGATGTATACAGGCAGTCCAGTCAAGGTCATGTATTCTACTTGAAGTGATCTCATATACAAAAGGCCCAGAGTCAAATGTTTAGATTAACGGCATTACCGCAACTTGAAGAACATGAATTAAGGCCATCTAATCCCCATTATATGCAGCTTTTCCCCCCGTTTCTTTTTTCTCAAACTTTGGAGGGCATTTCCCTAGGATTATCAAAAAGTGGTTCAAATCTAATAACTGGCTGACAGAAAATACACACACACAGAGGTGTCTCTTCCCTGCCTTCAAAGAATCAAGCTACAGAAATCAGCAGAAATCAAAATGCCCTATGAGAGACTGCAGTTGTCTTTTCAGGGAATTTAACTGAAGGAGCTACCTAAGGTTTATTCAATAGCTTCTTAAATTAAAAAAAAATTAAGATTACAAGAAAATGCCAAAATAATCTATAGAATATGCAATCTAATCTGCTATACTCAAAAACTTGTTTTTGTTTCTATGAAAACATCTAAAATATTAACCTCAAACCATTATTTTCAAAATTTCTGACTAAATCTTCTGAAAGGTTTGAGTTTGCTTTTTCAGGTTTTCCTGCTGCTTTAACTAATTATTTAAGTATTCATTATCCCAACACAATTGATCCTAGAGCAAGTTCTATCTCTTTAGTTCTATCATTATTTTATTAATTACTCTGTCGACCCTCTAAGTGAAATAAAATTGCTCCTTGGTATTATTCAAATTTTAACATATTTTTTGAACATTAAAAACAATTTTTACACATTCTAGATATAATGTGAGTACAAGTTTATATACAAATAAATCCATTTCCTGCTCTTTTGAAAACTGTTTCCATATAAATTTGAACTATCTTAGAGAGTTTTAAAAACAAGAAAAGAAAGGGCTGT
This sequence comes from Diceros bicornis minor, assembly GCF_020826845.1. Lineage (NCBI taxonomy): Eukaryota > Metazoa > Chordata > Mammalia > Perissodactyla > Rhinocerotidae > Diceros > Diceros bicornis. The sequence goes on along the minus strand of NC_080749.1, from coordinate 61,082,065 downwards.
ACACTGACATTACATTTATTCTTACAGAAGATGAGGTGTAAACTCAAATTTTTCTTTTTCTCTTTTATTAAGTCTAACAGATTGTCACTAAAACGAGTCTTTACTGCTAATATATGCAGATGTGACTCTGGAAGATTATTAATGGTCAATAATAGGATTCAAATCCAGAATTAATTTAATATAATGATCCCAAATTTCCATCATTTCTGAGACAAGTTCAATAACACAGCATGGTAGTCACTTAAATCTAGGGGAAAAAAAGAAACATATGGTATTGAACAGCTATGATTAAAGGTACGTCTGAGATAACTGTTCTAAAAGAAGACCCTTAATTGCATATATTCCAGGCAATTATACCTGTTTTCATAATAAATACTGAAGGAAAATATCAAATATCTTGCCTAACAGAGCTGACCACTTTTTTTTTTTTTTTTGTGAGGAAGATTAGCCCTAAGCTCTAACATCTGTTGCCAATCCTCCTCTTTTTGCTGAGGAAGACTGGCCCTGGGCTAACATCCGTGCCCATCTTCCTCCACTTCATATGGCACGCTGCCACAGCATGGCTTGACAAGCGGTGTGTTGGCCCGTGCCCGGGATCCGAACCTGTGAAGCCCAGGCCACCGAAGCAGAGTGTGCACACTTAACCCCTACGCCACTGGGCCAGCCCTGGGCTAAACATACTTTAACATCAACTTTCGTGGAAAAAAAATAGGTAACACTTTCAATGACAAAATCAACATTATGACACTGGGAAAATTATGTTTATTTGTAAATACAATACTGGTGATAAAAATAAATACATTTTCAGAAAGCAAACTCACTTCACTGTCTTATATGTTATTAAGAGCAGGGTTTCTGGTCTATTTAGGAGAGTGTCTAGGCTAGTGAATACATTTAGGAATTCAAATATATCGGACAAAGTGGTCCAGGCTCCGGACAAATGCCCAGACCCACCCTAAATCTTAAACTGTACCTCAAAACACTGTTGTCCTCAAAAATTATTTGATATTTTTAAGTCTCTGAGAATACTTCCAACTTTGGTCTCAGAACCCACCCAAGTGTGACTGACTAAAGCCATAAGAAATGGTTATGCTGGATTCTAAAAATCTCTATTAACAATTTTTTAAATTGTTTGTCCTGTCAATGGCATCATGAGAATTACTTTGCTATTGTTTTGTTTTTATTAATGGAGCTGATGTGAAAGAGTATCATAATATGCATCAGAAAAACCTACTTTTGAAATTACATTTGAATTAGTATAATTCAAGAAAATTACCTAAGTACAAAAAATAGACACCCTTATTTCACTTCTATTAAAAGACTGTGGGGACCACATACTTGTTTTTTAGAGTGTATAGTTTTTCACTTATAAAACTGCTACATCAAATTGCCTTCCTAAAAATAAATTACTCAGTAATAGAATCTAGGTGGTGGGCATACAGGTAGTCACTGTAAAATTTTTGCTTTGCTGTGTGTTTAAACATTTTCATAACAAAATGTTGAGAGAATAATAAATTACTGTATCACTGACTCATATCTACATAGTAGCACATCACAATTACATCTTTATAATATCATTATATGTGTAAAATGTGAAGTCTGAAAATAAATTGAGAAAAAATTCAAAGTACAATTTAGCGTTCTACAATTCTATTTTATTGGAGTTTCCTCTAATCTAATTACTGCTTGTTCATTCCATGATGATTGAAGTTTCCAAAATATTTTATTAAATGTTCCTTCCTTTTTGAAACTTTTCTGAATTATTTTTCACAGGAGGTGAACGGATGATAGGATGGAAGGATGGAGCCTCATTTTTTCCCAATCAAGTCTTACCATAACCCCTAATTTACTTTAAGAGTCAATCTTATATATACTGTCAAACATTTTCTGAGAACAAGTCCGTCAAAAGACTAATCTTCGAAGAAGATAAATGAAGATATTAAAGAATATTTTTTAAAAATAATCCTTTGGTGACTCATTACTGAAGTCCCTATATCAACTTCTGGCTCATAATGGAGGACTGAACACACATATTTATCTCTTCCCCTTCAAGATCTCTTACAATGACAGTAAAAGGCGGGTGGGGGTGGGGGCACGGAACAACTAATCTTGATGATAAACACAAGTGCTGGGAGAGGTTACCAATACGAGAAATATATAACACAGGTTTTTTTCAATTGCTTTATCTCCCATGACAGTAAGGAGTAGGGAGGAATAAAAAAGATCTACTTAAAAGGATGATAGTAACAGTAGTAATAATGATGACAGCTAACATTTACTGAGCACTAACTTTAAGTGGTGGGCACGATTTTAAGTACGTTCTGTGCATCAGTTAATTTAATTCTCACACCAAAATCATGAGGTAGATACTATTATTATCCTCACTGTCTAAAAGAAATTGAGGCACAAAGAATTTAATAGTCCTAAAGTCACACACCTAGTAAGTGATGAGACCAAGATAGAGTGCATGCTCTTAACCCCTTTGTTGTACTGGATGTTCCTGATCTTTATGCCCAGAACTACCCGGAGGCTGTCAGAGTAGAGTTAGTTAAAGAGCACGGCTACTGCTGAGCCAGGTAGTGTAACGGAAGCCGCGCACCGGCCGCACTGGCCAAGCTCCTCTCTTCTTTCTGATGCCACACGGCAATTCATGATTCCTGTAGTAGCAGATTCCTTATCACCAAATGAAAGGGCAAGGCGTTAAATTAATTTTTAATTATTTGTTACATATATCATTGATATTGGAGATTTTGTGGCTGTACTGTTTGAGAAATCAGCAAAGACAGAGGATGTACTATTACTGTAAATATAAATTTTCAAAATTAAGAAAAAAGTATCTGAATCTAACTTTAACAATTTAACACCTTAACCCAACTCATTCTTTCACTGTTCAGTCTATACCTGATGCTCATTTATTCATGGATTTTTTCCATTTGTGAATTCATCTACTCCCCAAAACATATGTATAAACCCCGAATCAATACTAGTGGTGCTTTTGCAGTCATTTGAAGCATGTGCAGAGTGGCAAACAATCCGAGTCCTAGCTGAGGCAGAACAAGGCAACTCTGCCTTCTTGTTTCAACTCACATGCTGTAAACAAGTGCTCTTTTCGCGGTCTATTTAGTACCATGTTTTTGGCATTTTTGTGCTTTTTCTTGGTGAATTACTGTTTGAAATGGCCCCCAAGCATAGTGTTGAAGTGTTATCTAGTGTCCCCAAGTGCAAACAGGCTCTGATGTGCCTCATGAGAAAATACATGTGTTAGACAAGCTTCCTTCAGGCATGAAGGAAGGTGCTTCAGGCATGGTGCTATTGGCCATGCGTTCAATCTTCATCAATTAACACCACGTATTAAATAAGGTGTCTTTAAATGGAAACATAAACAACGTTATGTTTGTATTCATGAATTTAGAGGTACTGATAAATACTGACATTTCTCATACTGAATATTTCTGCAGTCCCTACTATGTGATAAACATTACTTGGTGTCAAAAATGTAACAGTAAACAATTCAGATTTTGTCTCTGCCCATATACTCCTTCCTTTTTAGTCAGAAGACATATACATTAATTTTTTTAAAATTGCAAATATGTTAAGTGTAACAAAGGAAAAATACTAAGTGTTATAACAGTGTACCACAGGGGCTGTGCTACTTATCTATTGCTAGTTAATAAACTACCCCACAATTTAGTGGCTAAGATAGAAAACATTATCATCTCATACTTTCCATGAGTAAAGAATTTGGGAGAGGATTAGCTGCATGGTTCAAGATCTTCCATGAAGTTACAGTCAAGAGTATCAGCAGGCTGTAGTTATCTGCACACTTGATTTGATTAGAGAATCCATTTTCAAGATGGCTCACTCACACAGCTGTTGGCAGGAGGTCTCAGTTCCTCACTGTTTACTGGCAGGAAGCCTTAGTTCCTGGCCTCATAGGCCTCTCCATGGTCTGCTTAAATGCCCTGGTAACATAGAGTTAACTGCCTCCAGTAAGCGATGGGGTGGGGTGGATAGGGGAGAGCACGGCTTCTCCATGTGGCCTGGGCTTCCTTAAAATATGATGGCTGAGTTTCAAGGGAAAACATTCTCAGAGAGAGAGAGAAAGAGAGAACTAGATGGAGGCTGCACTGCCTTTTCTCACCTCGCCTTGGAAGTCACACAGCATCACTCCTGCTGCATTCTGTTCATCAGGGTAGTCCCAAAGTCCCACCCAAATTCAAGAGAGGAGAAACAGACCATGCCTCTTAATGGGGAATGGGAAGGTTCTGGAAAAGCATTTGGACCACAAATATTGATGTGGTCATTTTTGGAAAATATAATCTGCTGCAGAAGGGAGAGCAAGAGGCGATGCTGGCAGATCAGTTAACATGCTCTAGTAGTCCAGGAAGATGATGATGGTGGCTGTGGGGATGCAAAGAAATGGATATGTCAGAAGAAAGTAAGATATGTCAGAAGATGGACAGAATCCAGTGACTTAAAAGATATGGATGGTGAAGATGGGACATTAGGGATGACTCCCATGTTTCTGACACCAGCAATCAAGTTGATGCGGTACCATACTCTGGGATAGGAAATCCTGAATAAAGCCAAAGTAGGGATGGAAGTTTTATTTTTGTTTTTGTTTTCAACTGTTGTGGTTGTGGTGAGCTGAGTTAGGGGGAAGATTCTAAGTTCATTTCTGAATGAATTGGGTTTGAGTTATATGAGGGATAGTCAACAGAAATGGAATATTGCTAGTCTACTCTAAGAAGCAGTCTGAGCCGGAAATAATTATTTGAGAATTTTAGGTATATAGACAGCAATAGGTATGGATAAAGTTCAGATAGGTGAGTGTAGACTGAGAAGATAAAAAGTAAAAAACAGCCCTGAGGAATGTCATCTTTTAATGGTTGATTAGAGGAGGTTAGGTCAGAAAACAAGTTTGAGAAGGCCCAGCCTGAGAGGTAGGAAGAAAACAAGAAGGATATATATCAAGGAAACCTAGGAAGATAGTGTTTCAAGGGTGTATCAAAGTCAAGTAAGTTGAGGATTGAATAATGTTTAGTGGATTTGGCCTCTTGGAGGTGACTTTACCAAATTGTTTTTGAAGAGGAGTGGAGGTGAAGACAAGTTGGGAGTTGTGTGGGAAGGGAGAGAATGGAGATACCTGGTGAGGCAACTCTTTTAAGAAGTTTGGTCAAGGAGGGGAGGAGAGGGACCGAGGCCAGCAGCTGCAGCAGAAAATGAAGTAAAGAGACTTTTTAAATTAAAAGTTTCTCCCTTTTTAAAATGGAAGGGACTTGACACATTTAAATGTTTATTTAAGGATCAAGAGAGAGAAAAATAAGGATGAACTCTATATATGTTGTCAATTTAGTTTAAAAGGGGCATGCAAAAGGATATTTAAATATTGAAATAAGGCATTTATGGCCCAATATATTAAGCCCCTCTTACATATAGCCACATTAGGCCATTTAAAAAATGCAGATATTTACCTAGTTTTACTTCATTCCCACACTAAATTGGTGACTCGAATGTTCTTAATTTCAATAAATCTAGAACATTTGTCAGTAACGGCAGTGTTTATTGAGACAAAGGACAGACAGACAGTACTTGATGAATTTTAGCAATAAAAACGAACAAAAGTAAAGGATTTTACTTAAAAAAAAAAACAAGTGGTGAAATAAATGATAAAATATAATCTTGAGGAAACAAACTAGTGGCAGTGTTAAAAGATAAAGTCAGAATTCTTGGAAAAATAAACAATTTCCATTAAATGATAAAGACAAGACTATTTTTTACTTTGAGTTTATCATTTCAACAGATATGCACAGGTTAAAACCAAGCCAACTGGCTTAGGAAGTCCCCAAGAAATAACAGACATTTAAAAAAAAAGATGCTACAAATTCCATCAAAACTGAATGGTAACAAAAAATTGGGATGTACGTAAAAGAACACAAAGAGGTCTGGAACAGGAGTAATCACTAAAGGATCACTTGGTCCTTGTCCCATACACTAGAGATGAGACTGACAGAGGTTAAGTTACTAGCTTAGTAATTCACAGCTAACTGCACCGGAAAAGCCCAAACTAGAAACTGGGTCCTCTTCTCGCCCTGTTGAGAATGTTCTATAATACCATGGAGCACATTAGAGCCATGAGAAGGAAACCAGAGTAACTGTCAATGAAGATTAAAATTTGTCCAATTAAACTAGTTTTATAAAGTTATAGAAATTATTAGGAAGGTAAAATATCCACATGCATGTCACCTCTGGCGTTCACATGGCAGACTTGGAAATAAACGGTAGCGAACAATGTAATTGGGTTCAGTGTTAGGGGAACTGAGTTTAAATCCTAAATCTGCCACCAATTTAGCTGCACAAACCTGGGCAAGACATATAACCTTTACCTTCCTTATACTTTTGTCTTTCTCAATAAAATGGTGGAGTTGGAGTCAGAGCTATGAGAAAACTTACATTTACTGAGCAAACTATGTGACAGAGTGTCATTTTCTTAATACTTTCTCATTTAATCCTTGCAACCACCCTACGAGGCTGCCCATGTTAGCCCCATTTTACAGATGAGGCTAGGTAACTTGACAAGATTACCTGGTCAGTAAGTGACTCAACTCAAGCCTGCTGACCCCAAAACTGATGCTTTTTATACAGCATCAACGTGCCCTAAACTTCATTCATTTTTATAGCATTTTAATAACTGTTGCCCTATCAATGTGTCACTACCACTGTTATTTACTTAATATTTTTCTTTCAATCTATATTCACATATTTTACTTAACTTTATTTCAAAAGGAAACAGCTTGATAATTAAAAACAAAACTAAACAAACTGGTATGAAAGACTGAAAAGACAAGAAAGTCTCCCTTCCTCCTTGAAAAAACAAAGAAAAGAGATATACGAAAGATAGGAACAAGGGCCCAGAAAGAAAGAAATCTCTAGGTTAGAGGCCAGAGCCTGGAAATGCCAGAACAGTTCAGAGAAGTGGGTTTGGGACCGAGACTCTGGATCCCATCTGAGAACTGTGTCACAGACAAGATGGGGACAGAGTGAGGAGCACCTGGTTCCGATTTAAGAGAGAGCTAGGCGTGGGACACAGAGTTGGGCGAGAAAGGAACGTGGATTAAAGGAGGCTCTGGAACTGATGGAACACTCCCTGGGAGAGGGGAGAAGGGTAGAGCCTGAAGGAGGGACAGAGGAATTGGGAAGTCTGGGAACTCAGATTAAAGCAGGACAGTGGCCAGAACTCATAGAAATGGAAGGAGTGTGCAGGTGAAGGCTGAGGCCCAAGAGGGGTCACTGGGACAAGTAAGGGCAGCGCCAGTGAGGGGAGCTCAGAAATGAAGGCTTAGAGGTGGGTACATCTGAGGTTGGGACCCTAGAGGCTGAGCTGGGGGCACAGGAGGGGAACCAAGTATGATTCTCTCTCGTGTGAAGCCAATAGTTTTTCTCCTAAGACTGGACCATGAGTGCTACAGTTCCGGGCAATTTTCTCCCAGGGAAGACAGCTTGTATGTACACCATCTAAAACCATCTCTTGTACGTGCAGTAGTATGCACACCACATGTAAATATATGCACACCACATGTAAATGTGGCTGCTTTCAGATTTGATTCATCTGTCTCTTCCAGCTCTAGGTTCTCCCTTGATCTATTTTGTGAAGTACTTACTCTCTTGTGTCCTATGTTGCTTATTTAAAAATGGTGTTAAATAAAGGCTTTTTAAAAATTTTTATCTCAATATACTTAGATCCAGAATACTCCTTTAGCTTGCCTTGTCTTTCAGCTCCCAACTAAAAAGGGGCTCTGATAGCCAGGGAATGGGGCACTTAGGCTACCTTTCTAAAGAGAGCAACTGACCTGAGAAACTGCTGCAGATTTCCTTGGTAACAGGAATCCATCCCATCCCTCATAGTGTCAAACATCACCTTCCAACTCCTTCTGAGCTCGGTTTACTTTTTTTCTCCATTTCTTTTCAACAGTATCTTTACTTTCCGCTTTTCTCTTTCTATCTAGAAGATCACCCCAGTTAACTATGCTGCTGCTGTTCTAATTTTTCCCTAGCTTTCCATAATGAGACTGCCACGGGCTTTAGCTTCATTCATGCTGTTAGACTTTCATTTGCTTTGCTCTTGGTACTTTGTTGGCCATCTCTTCTAAAATGAATATTCCTGAATGACTAATAAAAAGTTTATATTACAGTAGCACTTTAAGCCAGTAAAATTTAAAAAACATTATTTTTAAAGATTCGGTCCCTCCTAGAGGAATGCATTCTGGTGATGTATATGCATACATAAATACACAAACACACACACATACAAGCAACCACGTTTACACGTGGTTAATATTTTCAACTATACACATATACACTTGACCTACAGGAAGACACAGTGAGTGTACTAAATATCTACAGGGGCGTTGTGTATGCATATGCATATACATAAACACACACTTCAGTGCAGATGATCCATTCATTATTAGCTTTTGTGCCAAAGGACCCAGCGGAGCCTAGGTAGTTAAAACTGTCTGCCTTTCTTATTTGCTGACACCTCTGCATTTTGTTTTAATTTCTGATGTTTGTTCTTTTACTAGACCTTTTAATAAGCAGGTTCTGAAGAGCTCGAAGAAGGAAGTCATTTTAATTCCAGGAGTTAGGGCTTTTTCATTCTGGTTTTCCATTCTGCCAGGATTCTTCATCTTTGATTTGATACAATGGTAATATCTCACTAAATGGCCATAGTGGAGTAGTACAACACACATAATAGTTTTTTTCCAGTATCTGGAGGATCTAGAAAAGCTCATACCTTTTATAGGGGAGAATTCTTTTCCTGATAAGCAATTATCTGGGCTAGCAGCAGGAGAGATCTAGGTTCTCTGGTCTCAGATTTTTCATTGTAAAATGAGAAAGTTGGAAATACTAAAACTCTGAAGTTCCCTTGCAGCTCTAAAATTTATGAGAATTCTTAGTTGACAGACATTAAATCATTGGAGCATGTTCAGCCAGCGCTCAAAATGTGCTGCCCATAAATGTCACTTAGAAGCATATTAACTTTACATTCATCTCTTTTCCCTCCTACAATATACCCTTTCAAACTTTCAAACTACACTGTGCAATGGCATTTTTAACTTGTTTCAGGTTGTTACTTTAGAAAGCACAGCATGGATTTTATTTTCATTTTGAAGGAATAATAGCAACTACAGAACTCTTAAGAGTTGGGAGCTTCATTTGTAACTATATCAAAATTTATTTTCATTGGAGGGCATAATGTACCAGTGAGTTTTTAATTCTTTATTTTTGTCTATTTACAGTTAGGGTTTTTTTGGAAGGTTGGGGCTGCTGCAACAAAGTACCACAAACTGGATGGTTTTAAACATAAATTTATTGTCTCTCAATTCTGGAGGCTAAAAGTTCTCAAAAGCAAGGTGTGGGCAGGGCCACGCTCCCTCTGAAACCTGTAGGGGAGAATCTTTCCTTGCCTCTTCTAGCTTCTAGTGTTTGAAGCTAATCCTCGGCATTCCTTGGCTTGTAGATGCATCATTCCAGTCTCTGCCTCCATTGTCACACTGTCATCTTCTCCCTGAGTGTCTCTATGTCTCTTCTCTTCTCTTATAAAGATAGAAGCCATACTGGATTAAGGGCTCACCTTCTCCAGTGTGACCTCATCTTAACTAATTACTTCCGGTCACATTTTGAGATACTATTCATTAGAACTTCAACATATCTTTGGGAGGGGCACAATTCAACCCATAAGAGTTGACAAGAAGATTATGATCGTAAATAATAATGTACTAAAACCAGATTATTGTCCTCTTACTCCTTATTTCATAATTCTTTCAACACTGCCTCTATCACCTTTCCATCTGCCAAGCAAATGTTACTGAATTCTCCTTTGTTTCTGGCATCTAAGATCCAATAAAAGCTTTTGTGTAGATTCAGACGAAATGTTCAAACTAGTTTTCATATGAAGCTAAGAGAAAGAATGTGAACAGCTGAAAGTGGGTTTCATGTGCAATGCATAAGAAATAAGTAGTCACAGGAAGTAGAAAATTTTCAACTCACCTTAACATATCCAGGAATTCCTTGATGCGAGTGTAAAATCTAGATTGATATGGTTTTAGCTGACCAGGTAGATTAAAGTTTTTATTAAATCTTTAGATTTAGAGAATGATTGAAGATGGGAAAGAAAGAGGGAATTTTATCCTTCCTGTTTCATAATATTTTATTAGGAAATGTTTCAGTATTTTAATATACATGCATTTGAAGCTAATGAAAGGGTTGTTGCACATTTTGTCAACAACTTTATAGACTACTCTGCATAAAAAGCAGTAATTATTTCAGGAAAAGTGGTTTAACTGGTACAGAAATATGGAGTAGATAATTGCTACGACAATATACCAGTCTTTGTGCATATATAATAACAGAGTTGGCAATTAAAAGACATGAGATTACTCAGGATTGTGGTGTTTTTACCGGCAAACAAAATATTAATCCCAATGGAGTGGTGTTTTCCCTCTTGAAATTATGTATTCATTTAAATTAAATTTTTCTGTCCGTATCTAAGTTTTAAAAATTATTCAAAATAATTAAAAATTATTCAATTATAATAATTATAACCCTCCAGTTACAATTTTTCTTTTGATGTGCTATATCCATTAATATCCGCAGTCATGAAACCAAATAATGCAATTTAGTGGTGTTTGAATAGATGGATTTCTTAATATTCTTGTAGACTATCTATTTCTAGTAGTTTACACTTCATCTTTTTCAAGAACCATATGTAGGTTAAAAAATATTTTGGGATTTTGTTTTCTTAAATGATTTCTAAGTGCGCCTGCAGGTTCAAGAGTAACAGCCCTGAGAATCCATGACCTGAGTCTTCCTTGTATGTGAAACTACCAATTTTTTTCTTTTGATCAGTTGTTTTACTAACAAGAATAAAAGCTGCCCTGCCCCAATCACAACTTTTATGAAGATAAAATAACAATGTGTGTATCATTTTGGAAACTGTAAAATGCAGTACAGATGGAATAAGATATCAGTAACAATAACGTTAGAACTGAAGTGGGAATGTGTATCGATGCCTCTCCTCTGATTAACGTTTATGGTAAATACACTGTAAGTCTACGAATCATGAACCATCTATTTTTTAATGAATGTTTAATAGTTACCTGATAGTTAAGAAATTTAACCTCAGTAATACTGTCTTGAAAATAAGATTAATTTTGTTAGCTCCATCCATTTCAGGAAGATTCATTAGATGGTTGGAAAAAGAAATTCAGTCGATTCTCGTTATTTGCAGTAGTTATGTTTCATAATGTTGCCAAAAACACTGAATTAGTGAATACCGAACCATTGCTCCTGGGGGAAACACAGGGTTAGGTTCCTTCAAGCCTCTGATTACATTTTCGTCAGCAGATGGATACAGGCATACTTCGTTTTTTTACGCTTCCCAGATATGTAATGATAAAACTTTAATGTGTGATGCCATCAAATGACTTAATATCTTAATTCAAAACATAGATGTTAATTACATATAAATATATATATGAAAATGACAGATATAGGGCTGTGTGTGTGTCTGTGTGCATCGAACTATTAATATACACTGAATATACTGCACTCATCTTACTAGTCAGATCTTCCAAACTGGCTTCAGACATAACAAAGAGGTTACTTTGTACCATTAAATGTTAAAACATCTCTGTGCCTATCTGACAACATATGGTTGTCAGATAAATGACTTAAAATCAATTATACACACAAATATGAATCCATGAGAGCATATGTACACGTGCGTGTGTGTATACAAACACATACATACATATACACACACACTCCCCTTGACCATGTTCGTTTGCTTTTTAAGAGCTAGTAAAGTACCTAAAATATACAGCAAACTACCTAAGAAATAATGTAAATCATAAGACAATACTGATTCAAATGACAACTGTAAATGACAAACATCTTGACTCTATGAACTGAACAAGACAAAATAAAATATCTGAGTTACATTTGAAAATTTACAGCATACACTATTATATGCAATAGATTTGTTTAAACCAATCTAATCAGCGTTGCTAATCTAATCAGCATTGCTGCACAAGAAAGAACTACGCATACTATTCAAAAATGTCATTCTTGGCAAGGGGCAAAACAAATCTGTAGATAGTGACCAATCAGTGCTTTCTCTCAAAATAAGACAATTAATTTTCCCCCTCCCACCTAGTAACTGATCACCTCTACCTTGTAGTGGAGCAAAATAGAGCTACCCTTCCACATAAAATTATAGTTTAATTCTGAAAACACTAAAGTGACAGGAAAACGATGTATTTTATGGAGCCCACTTTGCCTAATAAACTTCACTCAGGGAACTTAAAAACAAATAAAAATCATTGTCCATGATGTGAAATTAAATAATTGGAAAAAAATGTTAGTCTTTATCATTTGTTCTTCCCAAAAGCAGTTAAAGGAGGACATATGGTTCATTCATTTCAAAAGCTAAATAAAAACAATAAATAACGGTATGATCCAATTTTTATAACACCACTTGCCAGAGGATCTGAGTGATTAAACTGTTATAGCTCACACAATGGTGGCATTAAGATGAAAGCTGAAGAACGGAGGAACGTTACCTGGCAGCTAATATGCTTATAAATGACTTCTACATCGTAGTTCCTTTGCAGCCACTGGCTTATCTTTCTAAAAGAAAATTTTGTTTGAGGAGCATTAGAAAGAACATAGAATTGGAGCCTAGAGACTTGGACTGTTGTTCTGGCTATGATCAAAAATGAGTCAAGACCTTGTGGCCAAGTCTCTAAATCGCTTCTTGATTTTACTAACAAAGTGAGGGGCTTATAGTAGGTTAAGTCCATAAAGGCCCTGCCTGTTTTATGATGTGTAGCTGAGGCTAGTAAGTCTTCAGTAGGAAGTTTTGACTTAGGGTACTCTAATAAAGAAATCAGTAGGTTATTTCTGCAAAGATACTCAAAGCACACATAAAAGTCTGAGACAAATTTGAATATTGCCAATAAGCACATCCATGTAAGAGTGAAATGCAAAAAAAGGAAGAGGATTTAACAAAAACTACAAGCAGGAGGTATGTATATTCAACACTCTATAACATCATACTTCTTTTTATCAAAAAGGATTTTTTTTCCTAAATTGGTTTTACCAGTCAAAGGCTGTTTTAGTTATTCGGAAGTCCCACTAGAAAATAATGTTTACCCAAACACAGAAAAAGGAAAATATAATATGATATTGAGAAAATTCTACTAGCTACTGTTTTCCTTTTACATCCAACTGTGAAACCAAGTTCACAGGCAACTTCTGAATCCATTTTCGGCAGCCACAAAACAATGACCAAAATCTAACTAAAACTGTGCCAATCCTGTTAGAATTTTTACACCACAGTGAGGAGAATTTCCAATCTGATAGAAGTATTAAAAACCTACATAGTTTTTGCAGATAATCTCCCTTACAATTACCAGAGAGCACACAAAAGATCAGAGCTGACAGGCAAACCTAGAAATACATGAATATCTCTTTGACTTCCTCTACAGCTAAGAATATCAACCACTGCTCTTATTTTAAAAAGAAATCACCTAAAAGCAACCACCTCAAAAAATATCCTTTATAATACTGAAGGGTTAAGACAAGAAATAATAGTACATTAACATTTTAGTAACCAGCAGTCAATGACAAATATGTACCTTCTAATTATTATACAAGTACTATACCAGAAGTAATACTTTGGTAGACTTTCATCCTACTCTGTTTCTAGTTGGTAGAATACTACCACGATCCAGAAAAGGTAAAAAATTTGAACGTGACTGGAATCTTATTACAACCACAAATCTGGCTAGAACAGAACAGAAAATAGAAATAGTGTTTACAATATCAAACTACAAACACATTAGAGGACAATTAATGAAGACTAAGAAATGTATTAAAGAAACTTGAAAAGTTAGCTTATCAAGAAAAATAATAATAGACTTTACTTTTATGATAAAAATGCATTTACAAAGTACCTAAGTGCCAATGTGCTTTTATTAACACCACCTTCCAATCTGGATATCAACAAATCCTTAAAATGGTGCTTCTTACACTTCCTAGAGGAATTAGTATTAGCATGTACTTTAGAGTACAGGAGACAGAAGAAATTTTCACAATCAACACTTGAGTAGAAGACAAATACCAAAAGGAAGAAAATTATATTTGCGCATTGACTTCAAGCAGGTGTATACACTACAATAAACAAAAGCAATATGACAACTTAATAATTCATAGGTGGCTTTATAGATAAATAGTGAAAAAGATCATTTACTTTTCAGTTACTCATTTTGTAATGTGCCCAATCTCTCAACATCAAAAATATTACATGCCTAGGAAAAACATCACACTAGCATTAAATTAACAATTACTTAGGAAAATAGGGTTAGACAGGACATTCTTTCAAAAGGAGCAGGCAGGTGACAAAATGTAAAAGAGTTGGCTAAAAGAAATAACTACTTCCTTTACCTTTTAACTATTTTATACAAATAGTATAAAATATGCTATTTTAGAATAACCATATTTAGTATTGCTATAGTATTTAATGCAGCAAAGATGCAATATTATTCCATTCAACTAATATTACATTCTCATTGGAAAATAAAACAAATTATAGCCTAGTCTGATAAGGAAAGAGTAATGTGAGACTGAATAACTTTGTCAAAGACTACAAGGGAGAATCACGATCATAATCTATCAAATTATTTCAAACTTAGCTCTCAAGAGATTAAACCATCACCTCTCAGTAACTGTTTAATGTTTGCTTGTGAGAAGCTGACTTGCCTTAAGCATGCCCAGTGCTCTCTGACCCCCTTTAAGTGTGCCCATTGCCCAAACCAAAGCCACTGAGGAATTAATTCCCTTCCCCCTCCACTATCCTCCACAACACCAGAAACTCTGCCATAGCTAGGCCCAAGCTCTCGCTCACTTAGAACCTGGCGCTGCCCACAGCACTGCCCTCCATGGGCTGGAACTAGGAAACCTTTCCTTACACAATTAGGGCTGCAGTATGTATCCCCAGACCTCAGGTGGAACTAAGAATGAATTTTCCACCAGCAGACAACTTCTGTGCATACAAACAAAATGTCTATGGCCACTTGAACAACTTACAAAACCAGCACAGTATAGCAGTTAGGAGCATGAACTCTGGAGCCAGTACACCTGAGTTCAAATCTTGGTTCCACCTTTTACCAACTCTGTGATCCTACGCAATTACTTTATCTCTCTGTGCCTCGGTTTTCTCATCTCAAAGTGAGAGTAACATTCATAAGGCTGCTAGATTTGGAATAATGCCTGACACATAATAATTGTTGAATAAGTATTAGCAGAATTATTCGCAAAGTGTCCAGCCAAACCTCATGCAGAAAAACAAAATCCTTATGCAAAATAACTGCCTGACTGGAATAGCAATCATATTCGTCTATACTGTAGAGACCCCATGATGTCACAACTGGTAATTTTATCACTAAGGCCAAAGTTTAAACTGATTAAATCTTGACACTTGTCAAGTCTTACTTTAAAAAGCCAGACTATAGACTATTTGGAATATAAAATATCGTATTTGTTTGGTTTTATTTTCAGTGTATACTTGGGGAACAAGCACAAATTGACTTTTCCGTTCCTGTAGAAGCTTGGATAAAGGTTCAAGACTCCATTCAATACAGGAACCACTAGCCACATGTGGCTATGAAAACTTAAAATAAGTAAAATTAAATTACAAATTTCCTCATTCATACTAGCCACACCTGAAGCACTCAGTTCCCACATGTGGCAAACATTGCCACCTTCGTAGAAAGTTCTTGTGGACACACTGGTATAGGCAGAACCGTGCAGCAGCACCATCTGCTCTACTGGCCTCCATCACTGTCTCGCCTTCCAGTGAGGGTGGCAGAAAGAACACGGTGACGCAGTGCTCCTCCAGAGAGAAAGCTGAAGACCAAAGCTCACCCAATGGAAGGTCCAATGGACTAATTCCAGCTCCAGTCCCACCTCCTCATTAGAGAACAACAATGTTCTAAAGCTATTTGCCGAGGTATTGCCAAGCAGAAAAGAAAAAAAGAGATGATCAATTTTTACTTAGTTCCCAGTTTTACTTGTTCCACTTTCTCTCCTTACCCCCAGTTCAGTCTATTCTCTTTATAAAACAATAAAAGTATTAATGAGGTTTCTTTACCTATGGAGAGTAACAGTTGGGACTAAGTAGTTGTGTGGGAAACAAGCTGGCCATGTTTCTCCCCATGCCACACCACCTATTGTCCAGATGAGGGAAAGGGATAAGGAAGCAACCTGTTCCAATTTCACTAAAGAACTCTGAAAAGCTGAAGGGCACTTCTTTTCTTTTTCTCATCTTATTTAAAAGGAGTGGTGCGCATATAAGATGTTATTTATCCAAATTACAATTCCACAGTTATGAAATCACCACAAACTCCTAGAAAGGATAGGATTATAACCCCTTTGCCAAATCTGGGTCAAGGGAGCCAGAACAACTTGGAAGGACTGGGCAATGAAGGAGACCTGAGACTACTTGGTTCAAAATACTACCTGCTCATAGATGCCTCAAGCTAAATCACTGTTTGTTTCATAACATTTCCAATGCAGAATCTTGATAGAAAGGAGATTAAATTATTAAATACTCTAAATTCTGCATGACTTTTAAAGTAATTTTATTCTGAAATTTTGAAAATGGTGTAGTCTTTTGAGTAGTATCTTCCTTTCAAGATTATTCTTTCAAAAATCAATCTGTTCTAAAGTATTAGAGGGCCTACAAAGGGTTTCTAAATAATATTTATTATTTGCAAAACACAAACGTCTCGGGGTTGCGTTGCCCAATGAAAAGACCTCTAGAGACGGTTGCCAGATTTAGCAAATAAAAATACAGGATGATCTCTCTGAATTATTTCTTACAACTGCATATGAATCTACAATTATCTCAAAATAAAAAGCTTAATTAAAGAAAAATATAAGACATCCAGTTAAACTTAAATTTCAGGTAAACAAGGGATATTTAGTACAGTCATACATCACTTAATGACGGGGATAAGTTCTGAGAAATGCATTGTTAGGAGACTTTGTGCAAACATCATAGAGCGTACTTACACAAATCTAGATGGTACAGCCTACTACACACCTAGGCTATATGGTACTAATCTTATGGGACCACCGTAGTATATGTGGTTCGCTGTCGACCAAAACGTCGTTACGTAGGGTATGACTGTTTAAGTACATCCCATGTATATCTGCGATATACTTATACTAATAAGTTATTTGTTGTTTATCTGAAATTCAGATTTAATTAGGTATTCTGTATTTTATCTGGCCACCCTCGACCCAAAAGTATTAGCTTTCATGGAATCTGGAAAGACAAAGAGTGGAAGTCGACAAAATTCGAAATCACAATCAATATGGACAGAGTAAATATAGACACTGGACAGAGAGGTGTGCCCTTAAAACAAGCAAAGACACACCTATGAGAGCAAAGCGCAAGCCTGTGAATCTAATGCCACTGCAAGAGAATCTTGTCAGAGGGATTTTTCCCAAATTAGTTGTGCTCAATTCTAGCTTCTACTCTTAATTTTACCCCATTGACACAAATCTCAAAGAGTGCCACAAACTTGTGCCTTTCTACCCCCTCTAGTTCTGGCTTGCTCTCAAAGAAAGGGACTCTGGAAATGCCTCCTGATTCTGTTCCTACAGAAGGCTTGGACCCTCTACCTTCCAGCTATGGCAGCCACCTAACCCTCAGCCCATCCACTGGTGTTGAGATCAGTAGCTCGTGGTTTAGTTGTAACTAGAAAAAGAACTACTTTCAGTTGTACTATAAATACAACCAAAATCTTGGCTATAGGCTCTTCTAAAAAACTGCCAGAAGCAGTTCAAGACATCTAGCTAAGGTTTAACCAACAAGTAAATTTGTTTTTGTAAAGTCATTCGAAAAAATTAATAACCCAACCCTTTGTAAACATCTTTGTCGTTCCACAACTCAAACAAATGTAATTCCATATTCATAAAACTATTTAAGACACAGGTATCCAAAAGATTAACGCTATAAAAATAGATCTGTTTAATGGAGTAAAGAAAAATATACATTTATAAAACCACAACAAATTCTTCAATAGTTCTGATAACAAGAAACTATGAATCAGAGAAATCAAAACCAAATGCTCTCAAATGCCAAGCAGGTAACACAAATTAGTTAAGTAAGCCAGCATACTGGGAAGCATGGGGACTGGTCAAAAGAGATGAATATTGATCTTGCTACTCAGCTCCAGGCACTTGACTTGTGATAGCCCATTTCACATTTGCAGCCCTTCTCATAACCTATACACCTCCAGTGGAGTTAATGCCATCTCAGTCTCAGGGACAGTGCAATCGCCTAGGCATGAGCCATTATATGTACATAACATTTTACCCCCCCACACACACTCACCCCAATGTAATTGATTCAATGATGAACCCAGTTACAGTTAATAAGACTCGATTCCACGTCTGATGAAAATACTGGGGCCAGGGATCTCACTCTATTTCACACTGCATCTGAACCTGAAGAATGCAGGTAGGAGGTACTAAGAGATATCTTATGACCACAATAGGAAAGCCTGTCTAATAAAGGAGTCAACTAAGCAGAAGCAGAGCTGGCAGAGGGAGAGGTAAGTCAGATGCTGATGGCACGCCTAACGCCAACTCTACTCTGAACTTTTTAGTTACGTGAAACAACTTATTCAGTTGTGCTATATTCAGTTAAGCCAACAAATTCAGCTTTTCTTGAGCCAGTTTGGTTTGAGTTTTCTACCACTGCAACCAAATAAGTCCTGATACAGGCATTCAAAGTCAATTTTTAAAAATAACTCACACACAAACACACATTGCTAAGTTTGGCTTACAGGCTGCCAGTATGCAAGTATATGCAAATATAAACTCTTGGGTTTTATTTAAAATTCTTTCAAAGCATTTTCTTTTCTAAGGTAAGGTATAGTCTACCTTAACAATTAAAACACAAACACTAGCCTTCAAAACTACATTTGGCAAAAGGCCAAGAAGCAACACTGGCCTTGGCTGTCACTTACTACATAATATATATTACTTTTTTCACAACACAGCAGACTAGAACACCTTGGCCTCTTTAAAAAAAATAAGCCCTAAGCATGTGCATACAACAGAAACATAAATTTACAAGTATTCCTTGTGACAGAGTACTGTGCTAAACTGATTATCCTTATCTCTCCATCCCGACTCCACACACACGTTCACACACACACACATTCACACCTGATGCCATCAGAAAATCTAAGGAAGTGTGATTGATGAACAGCATGACCTTGGGATCAAACAGACTTGAGTTTGAATCTTGCTTCTATCATTAATTAACATGTCTTCAGACTAGTTACATAATCTCTCAGATTTATTCTTCTCATTTCTAAAAAGATGATAATACCTCCCTGAGAGAATTGAGAAATAAGATAATACATGTAAATTACCTAGCAACATACCTACCACAGTCAATAAGTAATAGCTGCTGTTTCAAATGGGCATGCACAGCTGCAATTAAGTGACACGTCATAATTCAACACATAAGAAAAAAGTAAATAGCGATGAAAACGTACAAGGCTAGAAGTCTTGGAAAATAGTCTGGTTCTATCATGTACTATGTGCAAACAAATTTCATTTTATGAAGTTTTTTAATATTTAAATTCAGTGTTCAAAAACAGCAAGCTGACTTATGGCCTTAGGGTAGTATAAAAATCAAAACCCAAAAAACAGTGAACTAACCATTTCTTTCTTCAAGTTTACATCAAATAAAATCCAACTGTAATGAAATTAAGTCAACTTTACATATTGAGACAATATTATTTCTCCTGAAAGTAAGTTCTTAGAAAGTAAGACATAAATAATCTAAATTAAAGTTATTTAAAAAGTACTTTTATAAATGTCCAGAGTAAGAATACCATATCTGATCATTAGAGGTTGTCTGAAACGTGAGTACTGCTTACGGCAAGATTATTTATAACAAGATAAAAATTACAAATACATTAGCTCATGTTTGCTTAAAAGGTGTTATTACAAAAAACTAAACTCATAACAAATGGCATTTCAGCTTAGAAAACCAATGAAAATATATTTAAATCCAATATAAGCGTCTTACTAAATAAACTCCATCTAGGAATCTTAAGCCGCATATACTTTCTGTCACAAAAGTGATGTTTAAGACACTCTCCACTATTAAAAAGAGTAGAGACTCCCTCTTAACCAACAAGTATGCATATAACACCATAACATATCAATAACAAAGAATCATGGGCAGAGAGAGAGGTGTTTCAAAACAAAATCCTCTGGAAAACAGCGGGCATTTCTGTACCGGCTGCCGAGCTTTCTTTCAGACCTTTCACATCTAATTACCTCTAGCCAAGAAGGGCTGCTAACCTTCCTCTTACTAACTGGGGTGTGCCCCAGTTCTTGAAATCTATGCACAATAAAAAGAGGTAAGAGGGAGTAAAAGACAAATTAATCCATGATAGGTGGAAGGATGCAGGGCAAACATTCTAAATCCAGGCTGTCCAAGGTAGTAGCCACTAGCTACCTGTGGCTATTAAGCACTTACAAAGCGGCTGGTCAGGATGAAATCTGTTGTAAGTGGAAAACATACACCAGATTTCAAAGATATTATACCAGAAAAATAAAATAAAATAGCTCATTAATAATTTTATATTGTTTACATGTTGAAATAATAATTTTAGATATACAAATTTATTAAATACAAATATATTAAATAATTTCACATATTTCTTTTTAATTTTTAATGTGGCTACTAGAAAACTGAAAATTACATACGTGGCTCGCATTATATGTTTTTGGGCCAGCACTGTTCTAAATCACGGCATCTAAATCTATTCTTCATTTGTAATCAGTCCTAAATTTGTCTTTAACGACAAAAAAAGAGATAACGTATCCGCCAGTTTACACAATCTACATTTCCTGTCACCCTTCGACACATTTTCATGCAACTTTTTAGGATGCTTTGCTAACAGGAGTGAATAATACAAAATAAACATATTAATATTAATATGGATTAGACTTGAAAATAGATCAGAAGACAACGTTATGTTGTTACTAACGTATTAGTGCTTTTATTATGCAGCCAACAACTGATATACATTTTCATTAAAACAAATCCATTCATTCCAAGAGGTGGTTAATAGGCCAATCACAGGTATCAACGTAATTCCTAGAATTTCATTTGCCAGCTAAGTGTGGAAGGACACATGTACTTCCAGCTAATGCCAACTGGGCTTCTATGACATGGCACTGCCTGTTGCTTGTGATATTCAAGCCCTTCAATCTCCATGTGCAACAGCTAGAAAAGTACCACTTCCTTAGAAATGCCATTATTAAAACACATGGACAAATATCACTTTTTTTAGTCATCAAATATCTAAGAGTGAGGATAGCTTTTTCATCTTACTACAAGATGAAAAAAATAAAACTGTAAAATCTCCTCATCCCTATTTGAAAATAGTATACTAACAGATTTGAAAGGTGAATTGCATCCAGATCATTTTCCCCCAGAACCATCCATTTGTCAATTAGTTACCCAAGCCTCTAACCACAACTCAAGTTACAGGCTAGTCTGTTACATCTAAATCCTAACTCCCCTTTTCAAATACCCTGCAGGGATTTCCTACTGCCCTCCAGGTCAGGATCCTCACCTTCAGTTTGGAGAGGTCTCATTAGGCCACTTCAGGCCTAATCTCTATTCTTTCATCTACTTTTCTGCCTATTCCTTCCATTGTGCTTGAGCAAATCTATTTATCTAATGCTCTATCAACTCACCTCTTCTCCAAATCATCTCTTTTGTTATATTTCCACTTCTTGTTCCCCTACACACTCATAGTGGGGAGGACTCCCAGGACTTAAGGCAAAACGCAATTTTATTTTCCTTTTCCCCAGCTATTTAAGAAGCTTTAAATTCTACTTTCAACATGCAAGCTCTCAACTTTCTGGAGGCTATACAGTTATTTCTCTCCCGCCTATCATTCCTAAATAAGTGACATATTTTACCTTGTTTCTTCACACTGATTTACATTAAATATAATAATTGATTTATAAAACTCTAGAGCTTAGAAGGAACTTTCTGGTTCCCTAACTTACCTGAAATGCTATACTTAAGTATTTTTCTGAAGAGCTAGTTCACAGCTTTCAACAGTTTTTGAAGCAGTCCAAGGACTGCAACTCTCTAATGTTGTTTCTACTTTTTGCCTCTTTAAGAGTTTGTGCAAATTCTCACCCTCCATCCAATCAACATGAATCTTGAAACCTTTATTACCGAAAGGAGCTAACTCTTTATAAATAACATATTCTTTGTAATGTAGATGCAAACATTTTCCCTGTGCATTTCAAGTTGTATTCCTTTCCACAGCAGGCAAGTTCTTACTTTACGTGTTGGAATTTCAATCATCTCCTTTAGGATTTTGCTTATGGATTCAAAATTAAAGTTAATCTTCAGGGTCTAATCATGGCCACCACACTGCACAACTCCAGGGGGTGCACTTACACTGTACTCCGTGCTCTGCTGTGTTGAACAAAGTACAGTGCGTATGGCACCCCCCAGAGTTGTACAAGGTGGATGTTCTGGATCAACCCATAATACATATGCCCATTTTCCAAAGTTTTCCAACAGTTTGACTTTTTAACAATATATTTAAGATTTTCATCCATCTGGAGGTTATACTGTAAAAGTTGTGATTAACAATTTTTTAAATCACTATTCATTTATCCCAATTTCACTTAATAAGTTATCTTAACTCCATGTCTTAGAAAGTTACTTTAACAGATTATTTTTTTAAAGGTGTTTGTTTAATATACCAAGTCTCAATCTGAACCTCTATTCAATAAAACTTTTAAAAAAATATATGTATCTTCTATGTGCTAGAAACTGGGCTAAACGGTGATAATGAAAAATGTAAAAGATGGCTGCTGAATGCAAAAGTCTTAGTCTCACCAGAGAAATAAATCAATTTCCATACTGTATAATATTTTTCTATTCTGTTCCACTCATCATTGCTATTTGTGGACTAGAACTATTATCTTAAAGTCTTTGTATCATAATTGGTTCTAATACCTCATTTTTCAAAATGCTCTTTCATAAACATGCCTGTTTGTTTTTCCATTTAGCAACTGCTATTTACCATTATGTGTAACACATACCAAGTATGTAATAACTAATATACCAAAAAACATGAAATAGCACTATTATCCGCATTTCTAGGAGGAGTTAACTTGCTCAAAATCTCACAGTTACTTTGTGGAGTTGGGACTTGAATTTCTATTTGCCTAACTCCAAAGCCCTTTATCTGAGTCAGTTGGATTTCCTGGATGTAAAAAAAAGACAATTTTTGGTGTTTTGGGGGGCAGGGGAGGGTTTCAAACTGTCTTTGCCTTCCCAATATTTATACCTTTTCTTTTTCAAACTTCATATCATAGTCACAGTTATTACATAACTATAATGAGGGCACCCCTGGCTTTTGTCCCCCCAAAGTTTAAAAAAACTGTTCATAATTATTTTCAGTAAAAAGAATACTGGCTTTTTGTTAAAAGGAAGCATATGTTATTATTTTAAGGAAGAATTCTCTTCTACTTCAATGTTTAAATTGGGAGTCAGTTAAAATATACCAAATGATGCTTAACATTACAAGTGATTAAGGAAACGCAAATCCAAACCACAATAAGATGCCACTTCACAACCACTAGGGTGGCTATAATCAAACAGAAAATAGGTGTGGCAAGGATGTGGAGCAAGTGGAACCCTCATACATTGTTGATAAGAAAGTAAAATGGTACAGCCTTTGTGAAAAGCAGTTTGGCAGTTTCTCCAAAAGTTAAACTGAGTATTATCATGTAACATTAGCAGTTCCACTGCTAGGGATATACCCCAAAGAACTGAAAACAGGTATTCAAACAAATGCGTGTACACAAACGTTCACAGCAGCACTACTCGTGACAGCCAAAAGGTGAAAACAACCCAAATGTCCATAACTGATGAATGGATAAAATATACCCAATGCTTTTATTTTGTATTGTGTATTTCTTGAAATGCTCAATAATTTTTCTTCTTTAGCCTGTTGTTGTAGTATGTCAGAGACTAGGAACTGTCATTCTTCACAGTATTGTAAAAAACCTGCTTTGTTTGAACGGTTTTATTCTCTTCTAATAAATGAATTCTACTTGTTTTTACTATTTTAATATTCCTGTTCATCGAAGAGATTCAATAGTTGTCATTTTGGTAGCACTGGTATCGTGCTTGGGAATATAGATCATATTTGCCTCAAAACATGTTTAAGTAGTTTTCCACCTCTTCCTATGCTCTACAATAAAAGAATAACATGGGAAATTTCTATCACTTAGAAGTTTAAAACATCTTATCCATAAATCTGTAGAGAAAGGTATTTAACAAAAATATAAATTTTTT
This sequence comes from Diceros bicornis minor, assembly GCF_020826845.1. Lineage (NCBI taxonomy): Eukaryota > Metazoa > Chordata > Mammalia > Perissodactyla > Rhinocerotidae > Diceros > Diceros bicornis. The sequence goes on along the minus strand of NC_080749.1, from coordinate 61,057,566 downwards.
AAAGTTATTTTACAAATAATCTAATTCATGTTTTCAAATGAATCATCCTCTGTTGATTATCTGAAGAGACTGCTGTTGAAGTTTTTTTTATTTCTTGTTTTTTAAATAAAAATACATATTAGTGAGATTTAGGGAAGTCTCTGGTGCTTTTAGCTCACATCATCTTCCTCCAAAGTTGCATCTTATTAAGTTCTGATTTCTATTTTCAGCTGTTTGCACTAAAATTTCATGCCTTCATTAAGTCATTAGCTACACATACATACATACACACACACACGCACACACACACAGCCTTAATGTTTAGCAGACTCCTCCCACACACTTCTACCAATACTTTTGCATTATGACACAGGCAATCAAAGTATGGGGGTGCTTAAGTTAAGAAATAGCCAGCCATTAAACTCAAGTAAGAAACATGATTTTAACTGTTCTTCTCTAGCTTTACAGAGAATAAATTGTATTGTATTATCTCCCCTGCCTCTTCCCCACTCTCCCCATGCCATCTAAGACCTTGAGCCTCAAAGTACTATTTCTCAAAAAATGATTAGAGGGCCATTAGTACCTGAATCTTAAGACACGGTTCTTTAAATGCACATTCACAGGCCACTGTTGTACCTCTAAATCAGAATCTCTGCTTTGAATAATTATTGATTACAAGAATCTCTTGATTCATTAAGCCCAACCAGAACACCGCCCACGTATAGCAACAGAGTAAAGTAACCCTACAATTTATCATACTAAGTGGGGCATTTCTGAAAGTGAAAGAAAATGCTATTAATAATTACACCAAGACAATAGATATAAACCAGGATGTATGGTCAAGAAGGGTTCCTGTGGTACTCCACACTGAGAATTTGGCTAGTTTCAGAACTACTTTCAACTAATCCGTTAAAATTATTCTACAATGTAGAGCAAGAGCATTATACTAAGAGCTGAAAATATAAAGAAACATAAGATCCATATCTAGTCCTGGTGCCCAGTCCAGTTGGGAAGAAAGGGCACAAGACAAGAGGTGGTAAGCGGCAGAAAATAAATAATACATAAGTCTTTCAAAAGAGAGATGTGCAGGAAAAGCTTCACAAGAAGATGTAGGATTTGAAATGGGTCTTAAAGGATCACTACTGTTTGGAGGATAAAAGCCATTCTAGGCAATGAGAGAAGGTAAACAAAGACGCACAGCTTAGAAAACCCAGGTTCTGCCCAGGGAGTAGGAAACAGATCACTTTTGCTAGAGCAGAGAGCTTTTATACATAACGGAAGACAAAAACAAAGATAAGTTAGGAGATGCAGAAAATTTTGATGGACAACCACTGAGATTTCTGAGACAATTCCACAATCAAAAAGCAGCTGTGACACAATGTGGCATGAGTACCAGAGGAGGTGAGACGGAATAAAAGATACAACGGTGGAAAAAAGAATAGATATCACATGTAGGAGGAAATAGTAAGTAACTAAAGAAGAGTAACTAGGAGAAAGAAGAGACATTTCAGGAAAGTCAGAAAAGAAGTTGAAAGTAAACAGACATAAGAAGGTGTGCGCTTAAAACAAAAAAGAAGTTAAGAAAAAGTCATATGAAGAAAACACTGACAGCTAGATTGCCAAATGACATTTTAGAAATAAAATGGAAGAAAAGCCAGATTACAAAAAGATGAAAGAAATACCAGACAGAAAAGTGGAGAAGTGGCTACAAATGGCTCAATAAGCTAAAGAAGCCAGATAGTGGATAAGGAGAAAAAAGATGACAGAATTAAATGAGCTTTTAAAATACTCTCAGAAACAGGAAGAGGTTAATAATTAGAAAGAGAATGGAGATAAAAGAAAAGGAAAAGTTTAGTTTGAGACAACAGGCTAGCAGAAAAATCCTGTTAAGAATACAGGTTTTCCTATATATAAAATAAAATTCACTAATAATAAAAAGATCAAAGGACTATACAACAATACACATTTGCAAGAGACTGGGTATATGTACATGTTAATAAGCTCGTGCACAAAGTTAAAATTTAGTATGAGATTTCAGAGTTTGGGGAGGGTCTAAAAGTAAAATGCTAGAGGAAGTAAACATCTATTTTTTGCATAGAAGATAATATCATACGTAGTAAAATCACACACACTTGGTTATGATAGGTTTTACGTAAGAAATCTATTACAAATTATTGTGCGTTACTTGAAGCAACACTATGTAAAAACAGTTTTTTTATTAAAGCATTATGATTTACTATCATTATCTTGTGGAATCTAGACCAGTAATTAGCAACTGGAAGTGATAACCTTCCCTCTCCCCAACACATTAGGAAATGTGAGGAGGTGGTTGTTTCTGGTGGCCACAATACTGGGAGGGACCCCACTAGCATTTAGTCAGCAGAGTCCAAGGATGCCCAGTGACTTCCAAGGTAAAGCACAACCCAGCCCAAACGCCAGAGGGGCGCCCTGATGAGAAACACTAAGTAAGCAGACAAATAAGGTTGCTTGTCTTGTATATTTAGATAACAATAAGATTCATTTTTAAAATTTAATTCTTGTGATAAATTAATTTGATTCTGATAAAGGTTTTTGCATTCCACCTTGATCTGTTTTAATTCAGAACTTAAAAACAGGCCTATAGTTCCAAGAAAAGATATTTCAGTTATTCTAATGCTGAGACATTAATTATCCTTTGACAAATAATGAAGAAGTTGGCTAGGAGAATGTCATGTTTAAAACAATAGCTTCAATAAGTATTCAGTTTTCAAAATAATACCTAGGGCAATGGTTAAGCTGAATGCACGCATCTGCATTATTTTACCATGAAATATGTCCATGCAATTTTTATACATCCAAAGTTTCCTAAGGCAAAGCAATTTAAATTGACATTTACTTAAAACTAAGAAGGTCTATAAGGATTATAATGGCAATATAGCGATTATAATGGCAATATAGTGAAGTACTGCAATGGATTGAAACACAACAAATAAAAGTTCACAATGATTCTGAAAAGGATACTAGGAAACCAACTCATTACTTTGAAAAAGAAGAAAAAATAAAACTGGTAAACGAGGGAAAGAATTAAGCACTTATTCTGCCTTCACTATGTAACTTACCTGATTGGGTAACCAAATAGAAGACGTGGGTAAGTTTCTCTTTGAGAAGTATTCCAGTGGCTGCCAGCATCACAAAAAGACAACCAGATCTTATGTGTCTCCTGACAGAAAAGCACACTACCACTTATGAAGTAGTTTCGTAAAAAAAACAAAACAACAAAAAAAAACAAGCAAGCAAGAAAGAAAATCAAACCTGAATTTGATCAAGCCTTTTGACCTAACTCCCAAATTTACAGGAAACACTGAACACAAAGAAAGATATTAAACCATGCCATAGGAATGCAGTTAAGTAAAATACAGACTCCGAGACTCAGTCCCGTTTCATCATTAAATAAATTTCAACAATGAAAAAAAAAAGAGAGGGAATTTACAGATTAGAAGAGATATAAAAGACATATCAACCAAACCCAATGTACCTACTTTATTTGGACAGTGATTCAAATAAGATGCAGGGGGGAGGAGAGGGTCTAGGACATCCGTGAGACTTTTGTAAATTTGAACAATGAGTGATTAAGGAACTTCAATAAAATTTTTAGATATATTTACGTCATGGTGGTTAAGTAAAAAGGAGTCCCTTATCTTTTGAAAATGCACACTGAAATCTATTCTTTAAAAATGCGGATGAAATGATGTCTGAGATTTGCTTCAATTAACATGAGATGGTGAAATAGGTAGGGCTATAGATGAAATGAGATTGGTCAGTGGGTTGATAACTACTGAAACTGGGTGAAGGCTGCATGGGATTCATCATACTTTGTTTACTTTCATATATGTTTCAAGTTCTCCATAATAAAAAGTTAATTAAAAAAAATTAAGAAACCTCAGCAGGAGGGAAAGTGATCATTTGCAATATGTTTACTTTAGGGTTTAAAAAAGAACAAAATGAATACCTGGAATAGTCCTCTAATGGATATGGGGATACTAAGCATCTGGGAGGATATATCAGAAATGTCTTTTAAAATTTTAAACAGACACTGGTGTAAATTAAATAAAGAAAATCTAAAGGTACACTAGTTAAAACTGCCATGGAATTCCACAGAGATCATATGCATCTAAGTCTGTGTTCAAACCTTTCAAATGCCAGATTTTTCCTCACTGTGATAGCAGGTAAATTTACTACAAGCATATATATCACAAATCTAACAAATATTACCAATACCCTTAGAAACAAGTATGAAACAAAAATAAAACCATAAAGCCCAGGCCTTATGGTGCCCTCTATATTTCGTTGTTGCTACTGTTTAAATTGGGAAGGCTACAGAAAAAGCAATAGGAAGCCATAAAAAACATGTAGCCACAATCTTCTGAGATCGATTCTCTTGGGGACCCTGAATAAATGGATGCTTGACCTACTAAAATTTAATGTGAAAAAAATGATCCATTTGTGAAGGACCTATAAGACTGCAAATGGCAAAACAAACTACAAATAACTACCCTCAGAAAGGGAATGAATGGTGTTTATGAAAAGTGAGACGCATAGATGTAAAGGGAAGATCATCATGATGATTTATAAGTAAAGGAAAATAAAATAAAAAGGTAACAAAAATTCATGTTTCCCTAGGCCTTTCATTCAGACCAAAACATGTGGAGCTATACTCCCAAAAGCAATTTAAGACTAGAGACGTCTTTATTTTTCCCCAGACAAGCTAGAAGTTAAACAGAATGACAAAGTATATTTGTTCTGGGACAGTGAAGGGGCAAAAAAAACCTTGGAATGGCATAACTGGTCCAAATCCCTCCAAAATAGGCAGACTAAACCTTGGACAATGAATGAACACAGCAATATTCCAATTCCTTTCAAAGTTTTGTTTGTTGCGAACAATCATAAAATTAAAACAATTATTACATACACCAAGGACCAAATAGAGTGGATTGGGATTTTAAAAATTTAATGACCCTAGAAATTTGACCCTACTGCTACTACTCGTAAGGTTAATCACCTCCTACTGAGCATCACATCCAAAATAGGTGCCAAGAACAAGCTTATGCTGTTTATCTATACACCCTTATAAAAGCAATGAAGTGTCAACAGAGAGAAAAGTATCAAAGCTTTAGAATATCGCATTTAGACAAGATACAAGGCACAGATTTGTTTCGTAAAACTCATTAGTTTTATCAATTTTAAATGAACTTTATAAACCGAGCAGGTCACCCTGACAGCATTAGGTCTGTTTTGCTAAGTGGATCAGCTCCTCATCCAAAGAGACTCATAAGAAAAAAAAAAAAAATCCTCATACTAATATCTGGGAATAATTTTATATAAATTCACATGTTTAGGGAAAAATGCTTAAATAAACTATGAAACTATATTTTAAAAGATGAAGTTAAGAGGGCTCTAATATAAAGTCAAATTTCTGTAAAAAGTCAGATCCGGTACCAGTATTAAAAAATAATAAGAGCACATATTGCTGAGAAATCAGCATTAAAACTCTCCTAAAATCCTACATAATTGGGGCTTTTCTCCATAAAGCTAGAAATTCTTATCTGCAGAGAGATTTTTTCCAACTTGAAAGCAATTCATAAACATGGACTGCTTCACAATACCCCAGAGAAAGAAGCAGAGGTAGATTTCACGTTATTCCTCTGCCCACAGGAAAGCCATACACAAAGAGCTACAAGGCAAAGAACAAAGATTTGCCTTTTCCATTATGATCATATTCAATCCCTGACCTTCTTCCTTACAAGGAGAGAGAACAGGGCAAGAAACTGGTAACTTGGGGACTGCTCCCTGAAAAGAAAATGCCTCTAAATGATTAAAAAAAAAAAAAAGTAAGAAGAGCCTAGTAACCCCAAACCAAAGAAGGAAATTCTCTTCTTTCTCCAACTCATCATCTGGACCTTACTTGCCAGGTTCTAAAACCCTACAGGAACAGTATTCTGAGCAAACGAATAGGATATACTTACACTAAGCTCTTATATCTACAGATCCATAACCAACTCTGAACCCTTTTACCAGATTCCTCAAGCAGTACTGTACAAATGCACAAGTGCTTACTTTCATATCACAAGTAAGCCTAGATTTGTGTCCTGGATCTGTTATGTATACGCACTACGTATGTGACATTTGGCAATTTTCTCAACAACTCTCAGATTCAGTTTTGAAATCTTCACAAGAATGATACTTACTTCATAGGGTTGTTTTAGGAATTGAACAAGGTAGTGTATTAACTGGTACTATACTATGGAATCCAGCACAGTGTCAGGCTGGGGGTTCACTTATCTCCTCTTTCCTCTTTTGAAGTGAGAGTAAAAGTCACCTATTCATGGAAGTATATACAGTGTGTGGCAGAGAAATTGATTTCTCACCGAATACCCATATGCTCCCTCACATTTTCCAGCCACCTTGCAGTTAGTTGAGGCCACATGATTAATTCGTATCTTACTTCCAGACCACAGCATTTAAAAGCTGGCATATGACCCTCCAGCTCTCTTGCCTGGACAAATGTTCCAAATGGCAAAGCTACAAGAGGCAAGCAGCACAGATCTGCGTCAACACGTGGAAGGGCTACTCAGGAGAGTCCCTGGACCTACAGTGGACTGCACATGAGCGAGAGAAATAAACCTTTGCATGTTCATACCTTATAAGCCTTCTAGGTTCGTTTGTTAATGCAACACACAGCTTAGCAAAATTTAATGTATCCTTTTATAGCCTAATTGCACTCAAATGCTGCAAGACAAAAAGCATACACAAAAATGGCAAGTCTCATGTTTCTGTATTAAAGGATATCTTCCTTTCTGTGTAATTTTGTATATCTAGAACAAAGAGAATGATTAAAAGATAAAATTTGATAGCAAAGTGGAAGAGTAATCCAATATACACAAACAACTTAAAAAGAAACTGATATAGTTTCACCTTAAAAGGACAGAAATCTAAAATCAAGAGTCTAAATTTTTTTCTCGTTAAGCATACAAGTTATACAACAAAAAAAGCAATGATCCAAAAATAACAACTGAGAAACTGAAAACAGCTATTAGGAAACAGGTAAAAGAAAGGAAAGCAAAGCAAGACTTTTAAAACACCCTTTCACCAAGAGTAAAATAGCTGTAGTCATTAGTCATTGTAACGGAAGTAGTATAGGGCCACAATTGTTTATCCACAATTCTGGAATGCCAAAAGCTCGGAAAATCAGACTTTTTTTAATAAGTTTGGAGCAAATGATTTGGCAGCAACACTAAACATGAACTTACCTCAAACTACTTTGAGTCCTTATTTATCCCACTTAGTATGAATATTCATATATTTTTGGTGTAGAAATACAAAATGTGTTTGATTATGGAGTGCTGCCCTAGATCCCGCTGAGGGTGTTATATAAAATATAATGAAAACATCATACTCCCTTTCTAAAATCTGAAAATTTCTGCATTCTGAAACTCATCTGGCCCCAAGGGTTTGAAGCAAAGGACTGCAGACTTCTAACAATAAGACAAGTAGATAATCTCTGTATTGTCTTGATGAAAATAAAAACCAAATGAAGAGCAGGACTTTCTAACCTGTTTGTAATTCAATGAATGTAAAATGGAATGCTGATGATTTTCCAATGGTATTTCTCGTTGATGGTACTTCAATATTCCTAGTAGAACATAGACACAACCAGCCTAAGGCTAGACCACGCGGGGGGGGGGGGGGGGGGGGCGTATAATTAACTAGTAGAAGACATAAAAGAGATAAAAATACTCCTGTAGGCATTGCTGGCCTCAATAGATCACAATTTAGCAGATATTCAAGATAGCCATTCCTGTGGGTTCACATAAAAAGTAACACACATGTATATAAGATAATATAAGATAAATATAAATTACAGCATAAGAGTAGTGGGAGGTGGGGACATCAGCTCTGAGGAAGGTCTAGGAGAATATATTAAGCAAGCGTCACCAATAAGAGGAAAATGGTGAAACGCAAAGTATGCAAAAACTCCAGAAGCAAGGTACTGGAATATCTGCCGCAGGATTTCTCAACCTCAGCACTACTGACATTTTAGTCCAGATAATTCTTTGTTGTGGGGGGTTGTCCTAGGCATTATAGGGTATTTAGCAGCATCCCTGACCCCTACTCTACTCACTAAATGTCAGTAGCAGCCCCTTCTTGCCCTGGTTGTGAAAAGAAAAAAGTCTCCAGACATTGCCAATTGTCTCCTAGGCCTGGCAGGAGGCACAAGTAGAGAGGCAAAAATTGCCCCCAGTTGAGAACCACTGATAGAGAAGCAAAGGAAACATTAAAAATTTAAAGATGTTTCTTCTAGATTCTAATAAAATGCAAATATACTTCCCTGTCAAAAGCAGTATGGGAAGAGAAAAAATCATTTTCTATTTCTCTAGATCCACAAGTGGTTTTATTATATGCTTTTAATCTCAATTTTGTAGGGAAGATGAGAATGGTAGATCAAGTTCTCCATCCTCATTCTGAATGCCCTTGCACTCTAAGCAAGAATGATCTGTTGATTTCCTTACAACTAAACATATTCACTTGTTACAGCAACTCATTCAAGGAGCGAATAAGGTACCAAATGGTTACCTACAGAAAGTAACAAAACAATTTGGGAGTCTTGCATGTGGCTGCAAAGTAACCAATATAACTTTTTTAGATGCACACACTGTTTTCATGCACTTTTTAACTACATTATCTGCATTGAACTTCATAGATCCCTAATAAGAATGTAACCTCTTTGGGGGGAAGAATATTGTTTTCAATCACATCATTCTTTTGGAAAAAGTTTTTAGCCACAAGAGTACTGAGTCCTTCAGCTACAGTGGCATATATGAGGGAAATAAATTTCCTTTTATAATAAAACCAATAGCAAAATGCCTTTGAATAATCATATTAAAAATTACAATTATGAAAAAAAGTAAAGAATATATGGGATATTTAATAGATTTTCTCCAATCCAAAGTCACTGTTCTGTCTGGAATTTCTATTCCTGCCAATCTGACAGACTTCAATTTATTTATTAATTTAACAAATCTTCACATGCAAAGCACTGTGTAAAGCAAGGGATACAAAAATGTATGAGACAAATCTCCTTTCAAAGGAACACTAACTCTTACAGAAAGTAGACAGGCAAGTAAATAATTATAGTGTACAGCGTTAACATACTGTATTATGTATTACAGCTGTGGTGAAGCAATAGTAGCTTATTGAAAAATAAAACATTTAAAATTATCAGTAACGACCAAGTCCCAAGAAAAAGTCTCATGATTTTTGAGTACTAACGCTGATAACAAATTTAATAAATTAATAAAAAAATAATAAGAACTATCGATTGGTAGATGACCACAACAGGGTGGGATGAAAAACACCTTCAATCAGAGTAGTTCTGTATTTACCTGTTTTACAAATCGAGCTTCCAATTAAGATTTAATTTTTATAAAAAGGGAGTTCCAGGATTTTTTTGGAAGAGTTGAAAATAAAAGGACTAGATGATTAATGAGATACAATTTTGTTTTATAAAATAGGGTACCTTCAGGCAGCACACACTGTTTAATAGAAACAGTAACAACAATCAAATGTATAAGTAAGAAAAAGCAATCTATGTATGTGTGTGGGAGGATTTAAAATCACTACTGTATAAGCAACCAACAAAGCTATGTAGACACCACATGTTATTTTGATCATGACCTGCCTTCATACACCAACTAGAAAAAGCTTCCAAAATCTCTCCTTAGACCACAGACAACGAAAGAATATTATGTTTTGGTAACAGGTAAACTATATCAATTCAGATTCTAAATTTTACAAATATTGATATATTCTCATTCTCAGGAAAATGCAAATTCTTATAATGGGATATTTAAAAGAGAAAACATAACCATCACCTTTATTTAAAAATTTTTCACTATTATTTACTGGATAGTCAGACCATTCTCTATTGAATTAAGTATCACTAACCTTATGCATATTCCTTTAAAGGGGATATACTATTTGTTCATCTTTGCCCAATGTTCTTAGGTTTATTTTCTTTTTTACTCAAGTTCCAAGGAACTGCTTTTACTAACATCAAAAAAACAACTGCTTGATATGTTCTCAATAAATAGGTGCTGAATTGATTAAAATGAAATTACTCCTATAGTAGGATGCTGATGCACTGGCGAAAATGCCAGCCAGAGTGAGAGCACGCTGCTGAACTGCCTCTCCTACTTTATCATGCTGTGGCCACTTTAGCGACCCAATGTACACTGTTACAAAACTTTAAAACATATTAACCCATCTAATTCTCACAATTAACCTATAAAGAGGGCGGGGGGTATCATTTTAATCTCCATTTTACAGCTAAAGAGACTGAAAGACAGAAATACCCAACTTATCTAACCTAACTTAGCTAGTAAGTGCCAGAGCACGGATTTGAACCCAGACCGTCTGTCCAGCTCCAGTTCCCGCGCTTTTAAAACTCTAATATACACACAATTCACCTGGGAATCTTGTTGGAATTCAGATTCTGATTCAGTACTTCTGCAGTAAGGGAGACCAGATTCTGCATTTCTAACAATCTCAACTGCGATGCAGATGCTGCTGGTCTGAAGCTCACCCTTTGAGCAGCAAAGTTCTAGTCTACTCTAGTAAATGGTGGAAAGTGGTGGTAACCCTCAAAAGGAGGCAGAGTTCATCCACAGTTAGACAATTAGGCTCATGAGCAAAGAAGGGGTTGCCAATTTCTGGTTTAGAACTTAACTGATTCTTTTATTAATTTTTTTTTAAAGAAGGAAGTTAAAATTTCCAAGTACTGTAGTACCTGCTTTCAGGTTTTGCAATACTGAAACTTGATACTGTAACGCTTCCCTCCAATAAGGCCTTTCCCACATCAAAAACTATTTATAAATGGCCCTGAATATCTACCTCAAGCTAGATTCAATCTGAACGTATTAAAGAATATTTTAAGAGTGTATTTGTACTTTCTTGTACATGGAAAACACTAGAGGTTGAGTTAAAAATCCAGCACCTTTCTAAATCTTTGCCGCCTGTACAAGTGGTAACTGTGAGAGGACAACGACACCCTTTGGGAAACTGATGGAACATAAGTGTCTTAATGGGACATCACTCAACAATTTTCTCTAAAAACAGGTAAAGAAATGCCCATAACACAATTTCCCTTCATTCTCATTGGTGTCTCAACGATACCCTAATCTAGAATACAGTTATGCAAAGAGTATAAACTGAAGCCACTAAATATTACCTCTCCATGTTTAGGATGGTTTGGCCTAAGGCATTCCAATATCTAAAAACTGAAATGCCATGAAATCATTGGAAACAACATTTCATCAAAAGTTTATACTTTCAGGAAAAGAAATATCAATACTATCAAAATATATTCAAATATGTCTAAAGCCATACACTTAATTCTAACAATTAGGTCTATCCTAAGATCACCCTGGGTGTATACATATTACACATAGGTATATGATAACTAAAGAATATTTTATTAATTAAACACAGGAAGGGATTTAAGAGAAATCTTAATCTAGTCTGAGTAATTTTGGTTTTGCTGAGTTTTCTTGTATTTCATTCAACTTTCCTGAATGTACACAGATATACTTTACATTTCTTCCCTGAGGAAGAATTACATCTGTCACACACTTTGACAAGCTCATAAACATCATATTCAAAACTATAATGGAATTCTGATTAATTAACTACACACGAAAGTCAAAAGAATTAGGTTTCTGAGATTTCAGGCAATATGAATTCAAATATTCTAGAACTTATTAATATAGAACCCCATTTTTAATTATAACAAATTAAGTTTAAACTATACAATCATCATAAAGCTAAAATTCTCACCGATGCACCTGTGAATTACAAGAACACCACAATCTGTCACATATTTGACATGAAGGTAAAAATACAATACAAATTCGGACTTGGCTGTCAAAATCCTAAAATGCCTCCACTAACCCACTCAATATTCCTAACTCCTGCTCAAGGACAAAGACTGAATCTTCTTCCACTCAAAAGCATCTAGACACTTATAATAAAACACACAAAAGTACCTGGATAGTTTACATGTCAGGCATACATAAGACGACTGTCCTCAAACTAGTAAGAAGCAACTTCTCCCAGGCCCCCACTAAGACTCAGATTTACTGTCTGTTTTTTCATTAATCACTTACACGGTCACAAAGAAACTCATAGATATATTAAAAGAACTAGAGAAGTGAAAGATGTCATTTGCAGTAGTTGACAGTCATCACAAGGTGTGACAAGGGAGAGTGCAGATGATGCATTATCCCATGTTATTGTTCACAAGCAAGCCCGAGGCTTCACCATTTCACTAGTCTAATCACTAAACGTGAAGCATTATTTCACGGACTGAAACGAAACCTGGTATATAAAGAGAGAAATTAAAACAAGTTAAACTTTCTATCTCCTATTTACTTCCTCTAAAACAATCCTCAGTGACCTTGTGGAACCATTCCCAAGTTAAACGTGTAAAGCATATTTCTTCAGCAACTGCGGCAATAAGCTGTTGCTCTAAGACATTCAGCATATATCCACTGGGCTCTCTAGATTTATGCACATACACTAGTTTGTGCCATTTGCAGAAAATCAACAGAAACCTTTAAAAATGTTTGACCTTACACGAAATTTTAAAACATTTAGGAGTTTTCAATTGATAGATCTTTACATCTTATATAACGGGAAATATCAAAATACACTCTGCAAGTTAAGTAATTCTTCCAGAGAACAAATTTAACTTGACCTCCCTAAATGGCTACAGATTTGACACACCATTTAGAAGCCTGGAAGGAAATACCCTGATTTACTTATTCTCCAAAGCAGTGCCGTTCAAGAGAGATATAACACAAGCCACATATGTAATTTTAAATTTTCTAATAACCACAATTTGAATGGTAAAAAATAAAAGTGAAATCAATCTTAAAACATATTTTATAAAACTCAATATAGCCAAAATATTCTCATTTCAACATGTAATAAAAATTTTTTTTAAATCAATAAGATATTTTACATTCTTTTCTTTGTACTAAGTTTTCGAAATCCGACGTGTATGTTACACCTAGAGCACATCTCATTTTGTATTACAACTGAAATGGTCAGGAGCCACAAGTGGCTACTGGCTACATGACTGGACAGAACAGCTCTTAAGTAACACTTTGAGACCTGACATACCACTATCTGCTTAAAATTAGTTTACATTCATGTTTCCTTTTTGAATTGAAATGGCTGATTACAAATGAGCAAAATTGCTATTTCACTGGATAAAGTAGTATCAGATCACCTTATCTGAGGCTCCGGTTAACACACACAATAAGAAGCAATTGGATTATACCCTATTATACCTCAAGCAGACTTCAGAGATAGGTCTGATCATCACAAATGAACAAAACTTGTAGCAAAAACAGAGGTTAAAACAAGAAAACATTTTCACATCAAACCATAACACTGACTTATTTGTAGCAGCCACTCTTGGTCCTGAGCACATATCTCTACACAAATTATCTACAAGACTCTTTTTTTAAGTTTGATGAATTTTGGAAGCCATATAGTCACTGTCGACAGAGCATTAAGTAAGATGAATTGAGAAAAAATATTTCAGGGAAAAAATTATCAACCAGTTACTTTTAATGCACCTTATACCAACCAACAATCTTAAATTATTCTACATGAGCTCCACTGAAATGAATTCTTCCAACAAATTTCAATTCCTTTACTGCTTTTCATATACAGATTTCAAGTACCAAAATTACTGAGACTTTTTCCAAGTAATTAGGACATTTGATTAAAATGTAAATAATTCCAACAATGCATTCTCTAGAAAACAACAACTAAAACCATTAGCTTAGCACATAAAATTTGTCCTTAAGGCAAATTACTGAATAAATCAAACTATACTCCTGTTTACTGCATTTAAATTTTGTAACAACACATTCAGCAATTTCTAAATTTGGAAGGTCAGTTCAGATTGCACACAAGCAGTAACTTTAAAGCTTAGCAAAATTTTAGAAGTTTCTGAAAATACTTCTGAATAAACACCTCTACAGAAATATTACAACAGAACAAAAATCAGCACCATTCATACTACCTCAATAAGAAGCACAAAATCAGTCTAATTCTTAAGTCCAAAATGTATGATATCTGCTAAAAAGCATTTTTTCTCCTAAATTTATTTAATTCACCTTAGACAATTTTTAATGCACTTGCAAAGCTAAAAAGAAGCAAATGTAGCCTCTTCTGCAGAACACACATCCACAGATGATACCTTAACCTCTTGATATTTCTCCACAATGTGAAATTAAAACAACAAAATTTGTTTCTTACCTGCAGTTAGGAGGAGGATCAAGAGTTATTTCAGCTAGCTCCTTCTGAATTCTGTTAGTGAAATGAGAACAGACAAAAAGGATTTGAGATAGTCTACAGAATAACCGGGGAATTACACTGCCCTCTACCACCATGCAGTTAAATGCAAGGCTGGCTCTGCCTTCAGTAATGCTAACATGGCTGCTTCCTCTTTGTTCTCAGAGGCATAACCCAAATCCCTTAACAGAAACTTTGCAGCTTTTTTTCTCACTTGCTACTGTAAATAAGCTAGACATTTACACCTGATCTGAAAACTAGTCCTCCACTAGCATTCAGGAAAGGATATAAAATCTATTTTAAAACACTTTTTACCAAAGAAATTCTCTTTTCAAGCTTATATGCAAATGAGACAAGAAGGGAGGAGGGAAAGCACTGGAATATTTGACAATGACTTCAAGTCACTTTTACAGAGGTAAGAATTAACAAGCTACTGCAAAAGCACGTTAATAGTTCTGACAATATTTTATCTGTCCAGAAAAAGTTTAAAATTTACAAATATCCTTACCAGTGAAAAACTTTCAAAGAACTCTGGCATTCTTATTTAACCATATCTGTTTTCCTTGATCTTAAGGACAGCACTTAAAATTAATAAATTTGATGGGAAAGGAGACAGTAAGATATATAGCCTTGAGTTAAAGGGGAAAAAAAGCAGTTCTATGATTTTATTCAAATTTAAAATGCTTTCAAAACTTCAGATGTGTTTAGTATGTTCCTCAACAAGATTACAACTAAGAAGGATTTTAAATTATTTCAAAGATTGCTGTTATCTAATAAAATATTCTCAAGTTATTAATACTTGATTATTGATACAATAAAGGCAAAAATCTATTTAAAAAATAGGAGTATTTCTGAATCACTACAGAACACCAATATTTAATCAGTTTTTATGGTTTTTTTCCCTTTGGTTGTGATCAATAAAAATCAACAAAATGTCAACATTGGCTAATGCTGTAGATACACCTGATGTATAATTACTAGAATTCATGGATATTCCACTATTACTACCACTGATGGCATCCCATTGACAGAATCTTTTTTTCACCATCACAGAAAATATAAATCAACAGGAAACAAATGATCTTTCACTTATACTCAAGAAAATATGTTTCTCCTGCTGCTGAGTATTAATGTGTCAAGCATATCCACAAGTTTTAGCGTGAAGAGGCACAAGGACAACAAAAGTTTTCAACGGCCAAGTACTACCTAAAATTGTAAATGGCTACGTCTCAGTTTTATTTGCCCTCACAACAACGCAGAGGCGTAACCATAATTTAACTACAAAAAGTAATACCTAGGATGCATGACCTAAAGTCCTGTTTGTAAAACTGAAAGCCGATTTAGAGCACAATCTTTAAATCTGCTTTCAAATACAGCCAAGGCCTTGAATTTACAAATTTTCTAGCCAAGATGATCCTTACAAGAAGAGAGGCACCGCTGATCTCGAGAAGTGTCAATTTCAATGCAGAAGAGTATGACTCATAAAAAGGAAACATCCTCAAAGTACCAGCTAACCTGGATTCACCAAATTTTCCTTGCCAACTCCTTAAACAATCTGTCAGAATGTGTAGTCTGGTCTCTACTCAAGGTCACTTTTACCAAAGTTACCAAAGTACAGAGTAAGTTTGCTTAAAAGTATAATTCTAGGCAGGTGGCTTGTATACCACCTAAAGAATGATAGCTCACTCAAGTACAAATAAAATTGATCGTGAAGTAAATATTTTTGAACCATTACTAATGATGCAAAGCCAACCAAAGAGTCCAATCACTTGGAAAACAACCTGACAACGTGCTTAATCCTTGTTTGACACGTTACCTTTTAGCACTAGTGGACAACTTAGCAGTGGTTTTGCTAGAGAGTTTGGTGTTTTTCTTCTGCTGGGTGGCAGAAGGTTTTCTTTCTTCTTGTTCTTCAGGCTCTGGAGCGGCTGGGTCTCGCTGGTCCGCATCTGAACTACCACTGCTGGTGCTGGGGCTCTCATCATCGGACCTCTGCCTATCACTGGACATCTTGGTGAAGTTATTTCTTGAAAAACTTTGAGAGAGAAAAGGGGGAAAGAAAGGCAACGTTAAACCTAAGAAATAAACCAAGAGCATTTTATTTACCTAAAATCTTATTTTAATGAAAACGTTTCAGAAGTGTTCCCACTTATTTCACCGTACAACAAGGTTACAGGGGAGGTGATGGGTCTCACAACGCCAGCTTGCAGGAATTTACCGAACTCAAGTTAGAAAACCCACTCACATTTTTTTCCATCCCTTGGACAATCTATCAATTGTCTACTTTCTCAGAAGGCATGAAACAGATTTGCCAGGGAACTTAGGCAACGAGCATTAATAACATATGACACACTGTAAATAACAGATCTAGCTGAAAAATGTTAAAAAGTCACTAATAACGTCTAAATATTTACACACTGACATTGGTCAAAGCTACCAAATTCCTTTTCCGAGAGGAAAACATACCCTGTTAATCGCCCATATGCTCATTTAAGGCGGCGATCCCTCCTCTGTGCATGTAAGCCTTTAAATACAACACTTAGGAATTTAAAAATCGACTAACGAGCTGCTCTAGCCCTTGCCACCGCCAGCAGCGAAGATTCATCCGGCCAAGACCGAGCTGCCACCCTGGGAAAAGCCGAATCCAAACTGCACCTTCTGCAAAGCTCCCAATGCCATCAAGGGTCCTCGCTCAATTTTTACATCACGGACCGACATTTTGTCCAGAATAACGAAAAAGAAAAGCAGAGGGAAAACAAACAAACAAACAAAGCCCCAAGAAGTGCAACAAATTTCCGCGCCCGCGGAGGCGAGCCGCGGCCGGCGGCGGCGGCCACGCAGCTCCGCGGCCCTTTGTGGGGAGGGCCGCGCGGGGGCCGCGGGCAGCGCTCGCCGCGCCGGGCGCCAAGTGATGCGAGCCGCCCGGCCGGCCCCGCCGCGGCTCGCGGACCCCGGCGGCGCGGGCGCCCGGCGCGAACAAAGCTGCCCGCCCCCGCCCCCTCCCCCACCGCCGCCGCCCCGGCCGCCCCCCACGCGGCCCCCCGGCCCCGCCGCCTTACCTCGGCCGCCCGCCCGGCCCGCTCGCGCGCCGCTACGGTGTGGGGGAGGGAGAGAGAAAAAACCCCTTCCTTAAGGAAATGGAGGCAGCTGGGGGGGGGAAAGGGGGGGGAGGGAAAAAAAGAAGCCGAGGAGGCTCTGGCCGGGGAGTGTGGAACATTGAAAGTCGGAGGGGGTTGTGCAGTGCCGGGCTCCGGCCGGAGGGTGGCGCCGCCCAGCGCCTTCGGAAAAAAGGGGGGGGTGGGAGCTCGGCGGGGCGAGGGCGCGAGCTCCCGGCGAGGCGGAGGGGACGCGGGAGACCCCCGCGCGCTGTGGCCTCCCGCCGCCGCCGCCGCCCGGCTCGGCTCCTCCCGGCCGCGCAGTCAGCAAGTTCCGAGGCGAGCGCGGGGGGAGGGGCCGGCGCGGCGGCGGCGCGCGTGCTCGCTGCTTGCCTGGCGGAGGGGCGCGCGCCGCCGGCGGCCGGCGGGCGCGAGCGGTTCCCGCGCGCTCCCGCGCGCTCTCTCCGCGCCTCCCTTCACCCGGGGGGCGCACGCCTCCGCCCGCGCGCGGCCGTGACAAAGAGCGCGGTGGGGACCCGGCGGGCTGGCCCCGGCCGGCCTTGGCCGCGGAGCCGGTGCCGGAGAGGACGAGGGCGCGGGCGCCGTCTCGCGGGGCCGCTGTGCCGCGGGGTGGCTTCCGGCCTGAGCCCGCCTCCGAGCAAGGCTGCCCATTGGGCTACCCGCCCTGCAGGCTGGGGCCGGGGTGCCTTCGGGGCGGCCGGGCGGGGGTCATCCCCGGGACTGGGCGCATCCCCTCTGTCTGCGCGGGGCCCGGCAACCCCGGGGCCCCCACGCCTGGGCAAGGGCCCTGGGCGCGTGGTCGGGAGTCCCCTGCTGCCCTGGAAGACTGGAGACCGTTGGGTGTCGTTGACGAGGCCAGGCACGCAGGCGGAGGGAGGCTGCCTCTTGCCCCTCCTGTGAGCTAAAGGGGCAAGATGGGGTTGGGGCATTAAGGAAGGTATAAGGATCTCGAGATAGGGGACCAGCCTCTGCTTCTCTTTGGACCTCAGCCTGCCAGAGGGACAGTCCTTCGCATGCCTTGAAAACTTAAAAATCCAAAACAATTTTTTAAATGTCCCGCTCAAGATTCTTTTAAAGTGAAGGAAGGGAGGTAGAGGGGTTCAGATCTGACACTTTCCTGCGGGGCTATTCTGACGTGCATACTAGACGGCAGTTCTGGAAAGAGAAGCCTTGAGTGATACAGGGTCAGAAGGTCCACCCAGAAAAGCTTCAGATGGGGATAGTGAAGGTTAGTTTTGTTCTATTCATTCTCTCTTGCCGTCTCCAGGTGGACTCGCAGTTTTTGCCTCAGGCACAAAGTAGCCAGAAGTACAGAAACTTCCTGGTTGCAGCTCAGACTTCCAGCTACAGAGAACTTGCTCCCGGGATGGAGCCCCAAAGAAATTTGTGAATTCCTCTCCCACAAGTGTCCAGGGGCAGAGGTGCTGGGAGAAAGTGGAGTGCACAGAGGGAGAGAGAATGGCAGAGTCATAACAGATGAACCAGAGTTAAAGGGAAAAAGGAGACAGGACAGAGAGCCAACATATTTACTTATTTTTCCTCCAAGTAGAAAAGTTTTGGTAAAGGGTTGCTTACAACTCTGCAGAGTAAGTTACGTTTCTGTAATTTTCCGAAGACACAGTCATTAAGTGAACTTTTCTGAGGGCTATGGTACTAGGTGCTGGACACACGGAATTCACTCATTCAGTTACTGTGTGACTAAAGCCAGGTCTCTCTGTTCTGTGCTAGAAGATCTCAGTCTAGAAGAGAAACAGATCATTGAAGTTCACCAGTTGATAAGGAGGAAGGATACTCCTGTCAGAATGAACAGTGTGTCTCAAGAAACGGTGAAGAAAGAGCATGGTGTGTGTTGTTGACAAGCATTTTAATTTGGCTGAATCAGAGGTGCTTGTGGAAAGAGCTTGTTAGTGAAAATATAGACAGAAGGTCCCCCCACCTTTTACACTGTGATACTACAGTAGAAGCCAGCCCATTTGGAGTTTGGACTTTGCTTTGTTTGGAATAGGAAGCTGTGAAAGGAAAGCTATATATAAAAGTGGGTTCTTTGAGAAAATTTAATATCACAGAAATAGCCTGAAGGCCTAAAGGCCAATTGCTGATAGGATTTGCGTGGGGCCAGGAGATTACAAGATAAAGATATTTAGTTGGGTTTTGGTAGCATTTTCTATAGAGGCAACAATGTTGGGCTGAAAAGCAAGGGAACTGGATTCTAAGCTCAATTTACTAAATTTATGTGACCTCAGGCGAGTTACTTGTTCCAACTTAATTTTTCTCATATGTAAAAAGATTGTAAAGGTGCTAAAGTTCTCTCTTGCTCAGAAATTCTGTGATTCTTCAATGAGTTTGAAGTCATGGAGTTCCACTCAACATTACTCAACAGAATACTTAGGAACTAGCAAATGCTGGGAAATTGGAGTGAAATATATAAGTGCTGCTCTTACTGAGCTCAATGGGCAGTGGGACAGCCAGAAATGTAAGTTACAGTAAGAGAAGTGGTGCATTAAAGGGGTGAACAGAATGAGTAGAGCATTATTAATTATCAATAATTAGCAATGGAATTATTAATTCAGCTTGGAGTTATGGGTCATGGAGTGTAGGTCAAAAGAAGTAACAAGGAACTGGGCCTGGAGGTATTAATAGATGATAATACGGATAATGCTCTTGGCAAAGTACCTGGGACATAACAGATGTTCAATAAATAGCACTTACCGTGTTGTTATAGTCACAATAGAGAGTGTGTGGCTCCCTAAGGTTAGGGAGAGTAGTGGCTGCCCCCGCAATATTAGGTGCAAGCTACCTTTATTCGCTTGACTAAAGGGGTCATTCAGGTGATTCTTTCCCAGCTCACAGCCCTCCTCCGAGGTAACATGACATCACCATCTTGACCAGAAGCAACTTGTAAGCTACGAACTGTTGCTGACATGAAGTTCTTCCTCACAGGACAACCTGTTTTGTAATTATTTTATGTCTGTCTTTATTTTTGCCATGTCTGCCCTTGAAATTAGGAGTCATGTTGTATAGGCACTCCTAAGGGCATACAAAATTGACCTCATGCAAAGTATTCCATGAAGTATGTAATAAAAATTTTTTCCATATCACCCCTCAAAATAAACACCAGCAAAGACAAAGCAGACACCAACTACCACAAAGAGATTGTTCCCTCGTGGGCTCCTATTTTTCTCTTGTTGGTATGGGGTCCTGCCAGCTTCTCACTCACAACACTGAGAGAGGCAGAAGTAAGAGGAAAGATACTAAATCAAGTTGCAACAGATATTGCCACATTCCTCCTCTCCCCTTTTCCCACAAAAGTTGTGACCAAAAGGAACCTGTCATTATAAGGGCAGACAAGGCAGGCCCCAGAATCCTTTAAACGTCCTAGTTTGGGAGATGCTTTTTCCTGAGCCTTTCAATGGGTCTCAGTGTTATATATATATATGTACTTAAGTATATGTGTGTATAACCAAGACTTCTACAAGAATATATCATTTGAGTTGCCTAAGAAGTTTTTGAATTGAGTGATTGTACAAGCTGCTATGAGGCTACAGATCTTTTTTTAATCACCCACCATGGCCGGCAACACACCTCACACATAACGGATGTAGAGTAAATACTTATTAGTTTTGTTGATTTCGGAATGCTTTCATTTGTTTCCTTATAGTCGATAGCTTTTCTCAATACCCCTTCATTTTCCCCCTTTCTTTTTTTCAAGCAGTTTCAGAAGGTACCCAGTTACTTGTATTCTTTTGTCTTTTGGCTATAAAATTTTCTCTTTCTACCCATAAAAATGGGATTGGTTCACTAGGAAGTCATGTCTTGGCCTAGGCTTAGTTTGAGAAGCTGTGTTTGCCGTTGTTAGCCTCAGTATCTCTGGACTCCCAGAGTCCAAAGCCCTGCTTGGCATCTATGAGTTCTGCCATTGTGTCATGTGTGGAAAACCTGCACGTGCCAGACGCTGGGCGGGGCCCTAGGAATGGAAAGGTGCGTAAGTCTCCACTGGACTTCAAGGACTTCAGGGCACGAAACTCAGAGATCATTTCCTGCTTTTCTCCTTTGAGATAACTCTGAGGGAGGGTAAATACCAAAAAGGGCTCGTGTTTTTATTCCATGAAGAGCTCGTACACATGAAGTGAAAACATAAACACATTAATAGGGCAAAAGACATGAACAGAAAGAATTTTAAATAAATACACTTATTTAACCTCATCAAAAAAAACTCAACCTTGCTAGTCATCAAAAAAGGAAAATTAAAACGAGATACCTAATAAAAGAACAAAAACAATTTTTAGTGATTATAATCATAGCTGGCAAATTGGTAAAAAAAATTTCCCTTTGTGCATTTCCAGTGGCTTTGAAAGTGGGTACTAGCCTTTTGAAAAGCAATTTGGAAGTTTGTGTGAAGAGCCTTAAATGTGTTCATACTCTTTAACCAAATTTCTCCATTTGGAGAAATGTAGCTTAAGGAAACATTCTAAATATAAGAAAAATAACATTGAAAAATTGGAAATGTCCAACTATAGGAAAATGATTTCAAACTATTTCACCCACACAATGAAATTTGCAGTTATTAAAATAATACATATGAGGAGTATGCAAAAATACAAAAACAGATTATGATAAAGTGTTAATGAGGGCAGGATTTGTCTATTTTGTGAAGTCAGAGCCTGACTCAATGCCTAGAAAGGTTTCTGACACAAAATAAGTGCTCCAGAAATATCTATCATGAATATGCACCATATCTTTACAACTAGCAAGACAAAAGTATCCAAAAGGAACATACTCTAAAAGGTTAACTATGTTTATGTTTTACAGTAACTATGAATAACCTTTTTCATTCTTTCTATAGTTAGTATTTTTCTAATTTTTTTTAATAGAGTAATTCCCCTTTCATAATGAGAAAAAAAGATGTGAATAAATGCAGAGGTGTACATTTGGTGAAAATAAATACTGTTTTAACAGTTTTTAAAATTATTTTATAAATTAAAAGAA
Organism: Diceros bicornis minor; assembly: GCF_020826845.1. Classification (NCBI taxonomy): domain Eukaryota; kingdom Metazoa; phylum Chordata; class Mammalia; order Perissodactyla; family Rhinocerotidae; genus Diceros; species Diceros bicornis. The sequence continues at coordinate 61,035,085 of NC_080749.1, read as the reverse complement.
ATGAGGACAATCAAGCAGACTGATTTAGAATTTGTCAAAATTTATGGTTGAAATAAGAAAAAGTAGGCAAGACTACTTTTTAAAATCCTTAAAAAGCCATGTGAGGGGACTTTACATTAAATAAAACAGTAAGCTCTGGCTCAAGGATAGATGGATCACTGAAACAGAAGAAGTACCTAAGAATTAGATGATTTAATATACAACAAATGAGACCACCTAAAACACAGAAAAAATGAAAGATTATTCAATTAATGATATTGAGGTAACTAGTTCCAATATGGAAAAAGATCACTTAGAACCATGCCTTATATCATACATCAACATAAATTACAGATGAGTTCAAAAATTAAGTTTTTAAAAAGTCACTCCTTAGAAAAGTTGGGATAATTTGAGTAGTTAACGTAGAGAGAGAGGAGTTATGATATGCTATGCTAAAAACCAACAGGAAAAAAAAAAATCACAGAAGAAAACATGTACTTAACCAGGTATAAAAGCTGAATCCTCATTATGCTTCCCAACACACGTAAACATACATGCATCAAGCTGAAACAACAAAATAGACAAAAAAGTTTGTACTATGAAAAAGGATTAAGATATATCACAATTCTGTACAGACTTCTAAAAACATCAAATCATCATGCACAAAGGACATGTTAAAAATTTGAGCTTATTAAACTGTACGTTGCCTTAAAAAAAAATCTAAGAAATGTATATTAAAATGAAGTACCACATTCTTGTCCACAAAATTAGCAAATCTAAAAACTGTGTGACGCCAAATACCTGTGAAGATAGTATGATAAGGGCACTTTCCTATATTGCTGATGGCATTGTAAATTGATACAACCATTTTTTGGAAAGCAATTTGGCAATGTGTTTCAAGAGTCATAAAAATGTTCATACCCTTTAACCTAGTAATTCTACTTCTGGGAATCTATCCTAGGGAAATAATCCAAAATATTAAAAAATGCCATATGCCTGACAATGTTTATCCCAGTGTAATTTATACTATATAAAAATGGAAACCACTCAAACTGTCCAACATAAAGGCTATGCTTTAGTAAATTATGGTCCATTCACTCAAGGGAGTATACATGAATATAAAATGGTGAGTATTACAACTATCATTTTTACCGTCAATTCCTCCTCATGATACATCCTTTTCTATGAGATCAGTTCATGTCTTGCTTAGTTAATAAGACTAACAAAAGATGTTGTGCATCATCTTTTTAACTGATATTTTTACTTAACATTATGTCACTTAAGTTTTTCTGAGATGCTTTAGAGTATCTCATACATAAAATCAGGTTAAGTGTATGCTTTCTGCTTCAGAAAACAAAATTGTATGCACAATATGATTGTCTGGAAAATGTATAAAAGAGATTTGGAAAAATTATGCAAACAATCATTTTGGTTTAAGGGCCTTTTTCCTTGTGAGTCTGGCCACCTTTTCTGTGTTGCACAAGTGGTTATCTAACTGGAAGAGATTCAATTAGAAACAATAAGCTTTAATTTGGAGCTGCAAAAAAAGTAGATAAATTTGACATGATAAGTTTACATTTTAGTTGAATGTCTTTATAACGAAAGAAGTAAAACAATAATTTTTAAAATGGAGATATTAATTAAATAGGTTGAGAGTTATACTTTAGTTTTTTTCAGGTCCAAATTGTAGAGTTTTGTCATAATTTATAAAAGACCTCAAAGGTATGCTTAGTAAAATGTCAGAGTGCATATGACTTTAACTTCCATGGATTTTAATATCCCAAAATAACTCAGATAAAGTAAACATCACAGAGGGATGTGAGATAAAAAAGCGATAAATAATTTTCAATAAGAATATATACTCAAGTGTGTGGTGGGAGTAAGTAGCTTATCCAATTTGGACTCATAAAGTAATGACCACTTAGTACCAGTGGGTTTAATCCAAGAAAAGGATATTGAAGTACTAGACTTTTTGACCAAGTAAACTGAGTCTCAGAGACACTAAATGACTTCTCTGAAGTCTTAAAGGTAGCTCTTGACAGAACTAGAGACAGAACTTGGGAATTCTGTCCCCCTCCACACCACCACTATACTGTTATATCCACCAGGGCATATACTCCAGTTCCCAAGTTGTCAGCTCCTATAGAGATGTCAAAAGGATGTCATCAGAAAGTTCTTATAAGTGTAACAATCTTTTCTCACCCTTGTTCGTAAGCATAAGAAAGATCTTCTCTGACATGTTTATATAAATTTGGTAATCCTGTTATAATCATTCATTACACCCTCTATATATTATATATATTTATCAGAGTTTGTAAGTAAATATTTATTTGTGTGATTATTTCTTTAATATTTTTCTCCCTCTACTAGAATGAGGGCAGGGACCATATCTGTATTTTGTGCCTAATACTGTCACTGGCATATAATATTTAGTAAATAATTCCTGAATGAATGAATGAATGGATGGATGGCCAAGTTACCTTCACAAAGTCAATTGAAGGGAATGTTATAGAATAACAACAACAACAATAACAACAACAACAAAACATAATCTTTTTACACTGCCTAATCATCTACATCATTGCCTAATGTATTTATGGACCTGATTTTCATGAAAAGTAGCAGAGGCCAAGCATACAGGAGTCCAAAAGTATCTAGATAAGTTAAAGGACAATAGGTTCATACCTTCAAATAAATTAAGGGTGTTTGGTATGTGACCCTAACCTCTGAAATACATGTAAGGAGAACAATGACCACATTTTCTCACCAAACTTCTTATAGATCCATGGTCAGAGAATGAATATTGGCTTATATTCTTTTCTAAAAATACAGTAGGGCAGCAAAATGTTTCTAACCTGCTTTATAAAATGTCTACATAGAAGAAATCAAGTTATGTGTTCTATAAAGCTACATGCTAGCAATTAAGATTAAAATCAGTCAACCTCAATCAATCTCAGACTCACTGGCAGACATATTTAAAAGGACTGATGCAAAAATAAAACTGTTACATATTTGGTCCAAATTTCTCTAGCTCTTAATCAGAACATCGTGGTTATTAACCCGGAAACCTGGCATCTTGAATTCTAGTTCTAATTACATTGCTTCAACCTTCTGGATGCCAGTTTTCTCATCAGCAAAATGAGTCTGGAGGTTCTTTCTGATTCTGGAATCTCTATATGATTTACGCTATTGTATAAGTACGTGCTGTTGAACAAACTGAATTAACTAACATGGCTGGTAGTGCTTTTTTAAACACTAACATTGCTTAATGGCGAGACTTATGCCAGCAATGATTTAAGGCCATATGTATCCACACAAGTTGATTAACTGTTACAATTCAATTTGGCTTTTAAAAATTTAAATGTCTTTCTTATATAAAGGCTACCATACCCAGCTACTCCACTCCACCCCTATCCCACCCCACCCTACCCCCAGTTATTTTGGCTCTATAAATATATATGCATTCAAACCCTCTGTCAATTAAATGGGAAAAAATATATCAGTAATTCTAGTTGTTGGGAATTTTGTCAAGAAAACAACCAATGTCATTTTTAATAAGGTTGTTTACATCAGGTGAGATTTTCACTTCCTGGTCAGATGAATTCTAAACGTTTTTTTGTCCCTAGAAAAATTTCTTTGAAAAAAAGCCCACAACTTACCTATGGCCATTTTGCCATACACACAAAAAACCCCACAAAACTGAACTTATGAAATACAATTATGTGCATATCTGAGACTTTACTCCTTTAACAAACGTAACAAATGCCTTTTAAAGGACAAAGCACAGTGCTAGAAGATATGTACCAAACAAGATATGATACCGTCTCTGCTCTAAACGGTTTATAATAGCAGGATGATTTAAGAGAGAGGGCTTCAAGGTCCAAGAACAGGAGTTTCCTGCCTAAAAAACAAAAGGCAGAATTTCATTCACCCACTCTTCACGTAATAAGCAGCCCCTTGGAATTGTGCTTTCACTGCCTTCAAATACGTTAGAGCAGAAGCCAGAAGCTGTAAGAGAGGGAGTTATATGCTTATTCAACAAACAAACATTGAAAACCTATTCAACAAATGAGAAAACTGTATTTTTGATTGTAAATGGCATGTCCTTCAAAACACACACATGGAGCAGGCTCTGAAGAAATAGGCACTGGTTGAGTAGATGGAAAACAAGTTCTATCTTAGGATAATTATATGGTTAAAAAGCAGCAGTTGAATTATTTTTTGCATTGTAGCAAGTTATTTTATTTTATTTTTTTAGGAGAGTAGAGTTCAGAGTTCAACCTTCCAGCAAGGATTCTTCAGATATTGGGCTCCTTCACCCACTCCCTGCCATCACAACTGTATCCCCAGTGCCTAACACCTTGTTGGAGCTCAGTAAATATTTGTTGAAAAATAACAACACTTCTGTAATACTTATTGTCTTTTATGCTGTATTTTATATACATTGATTCATTTAATATTCTCAATAGTCCCAATGCGGCAGGTATTGTTATTATATATTAATGTTACAGATGAGGAAACTGAGTCACAGAGAGGTAAAGCAACTTGCCCAAGGTCAGATGACTAGTAAATGATGGACTCTGGTCGGGAAACCCATGCTCTTGACTGCTATGCTATGCCACTTCTAAATAAATAAGTGGCATTCCAAGTGAGGGGATGGGAGGGAGGAGAAGGAACTAGTACCATCATTGGCCCTGTAATCAGAAGGGAAAGAATTGGGACCTCTGGGACAGGCTGGAGATGTTGATAACCAGTGAAGAATGGGGAAGTGCTTTGGTTTCAGGCATCCCAAGAGGGTTGCTTTTGGACAATCTTTGGATGGTAGGATTGACAGAGGCTATCCAATGAGAAAGAAACACACAAAACCAGAAATGATTTGTGGTCCTTCTGGGCAGTTTTTCTTCTGCCAATCTCTCTCTAGTTCATTCTCCTCTTTATGGCATTCTCTTCCTTTGTCCCTTTTCTCTACTATCCTTTTTAGCCTGCTATAATGTTGACCTAAATTCTAAATTATTATACTTATTAAATCAAATGTATATATCATCCCACTCTCTCTCTGCTCTTCCATTGAAAGAAAACAACTGAAGTTATTTCAAAATTTTTCCTTATGGGTGTGGTACATGTAGGTCAATGACTCTTAATAGAAGAAAAGTCTCCCAAAATGGACTAACTCCTAAAAAGTAAGAGATTATGAAAATAAATCTTGGTATTCTATCACTTCAATATTAGAAGAGATGGCCAGATCTTAAATGCAAACCATTTCATGTTGAAATTTAGCACTTTCTTTTAAATTTTAAAAATATCTCCAAATTTAGATTTAAGAACATTTTAACATTGATTAGACTCTTCACTTTGTAAGAGGAAGAAGAGTTAATTTGTGCCTAATATTGGCTAAGGGATAGTTTATAGAATGCTGAAAGTTCTGGGTTTCTGAAAAGAACACTAAAACACTGATAAGTTATATTTGTGCATTTAACTATGTAAGTATATAAATATAATAGCAAGTCATTTACAGGAATCGTCTACAGAAAATTCTCAGCGGCACCAGGCAATTTGTGCCTAGTCTGGTACAAATAGTGTGTGGATCAATGACTTAACCTGAGTATTCTTAGTGTAATTAGTATAACGGTACAAATATATATACATACATATGTGTGTGTGCGTGCACATGTAGTCAATTTAATACAACAATAAGCATTTGTTAAAAACTGAAAATGAGGACCAACATTGCAGCATTCACAACCACATAGCTTGGTAAACTACATAACTTAGGTGTTGTAAATATGGAATAAGTAAAAACTGACATCAGGAACATATAGATAGGTTCTATTTTGCCTAAGCTAAGTGGTTACAATGTATTCTAGTGTGATATGCATGATGTAAAATCCAAACAAAAAGAATCCCATTTTAAAGAGATTGATTTGGGGTGAGGGAAGGTGATGTGATAGTCATCTCTGCCTAGCTTCTTAAAACTGATTTACTGCAGTGGCTTGTGGAAGTAACAGATGTTTATTTGAATGAATATTCATTTGCTGACATCAAGTTCCAGTAGATGACACTTTCCTCTTAAGAGGTCATATTTTCCTCTTAGGAGTGTTTGCTATTGTGGTTGCCAATTGTCTGTTTAGGAGACATAACACTAAGGAGCTATGTAAAGTGGAGTATTGATGTATAATAATGTAGACTCTGAACCAGAGGTAAATATGCTAATTAGAAGCAGCAATAATGCCTGATACAAACATCATAGTGACTTACCTTATCCTTCTTGACAGTGTCATGATAGCTTCTCATCAACCAATCATGAATTTTCTTTTAAATTACCTTATTAGTACACTGCTTGAGCTGTAAAAACATTTATTTAAGGAAGAACATTACCAAGAAGTGAGGTGACTTTAAATCACCGTAGAAACCAAATAAAGAACTTGATTGTGAAAACAGTTTAAAACAATTATTAAGTTCTGTATGAATAGAAATTATTATTATTTGGGGCCTAGCTGCATCTCTACCACCTGCTGTACAAAATCTCGCTTTCTTCTATGTGTGTTTTTAGAGAAAACAGCAGTATCAGAAGTACAGATAGCCTGTTATAATTGTTTGTTTCATAAATTCATGCATTGAGGCCAGTTTATCATACCTAAAGTTACTTTGGCTCTGCAAAAGATTATTTTGGCAGAAGTTTTATTAGTGTGTCAAATTGTCTTTTGAAAAACTTGGCCAGGGTTACTGCCCAAGATGGTAAGTTATAAATTTTAAATCTTATTACTATACACTCCCACTCCCCTCCCCCAAGACAGTAGTACCATTGAATTTTCTGGTGCTATGATCCAAACACAAATTTGTTACAGAATACCAGAAACAAATAAGATAATTTTAGGAGCAGAGTTACAATGAGATAATGATCTGGTTATATATCTTGGTCCAGGAAATGCCTAGAGTATTTAGCAACAGAACTAAGTCTCCATTATCTATGGTGTTAGGAAGAGATATAACATATACATGGAAATCTGTAGCTAATTCGAAAGTATCACTGCTAAGCCATTAGAATCAGCCTGCTTTCTCAAACACACAGATGTGTTTTCTATTATCTAACCCTTTATATTAGTGGTTCTCAACTTGGGCTGCACATTAGAATCATCTGGTGATGAGTGGGGAGCTGTTAAAAATCCTGATGCACAGGCCACACTCCTGATTAAATCATAAGCTCTGGGGGTGAGACCCGGACATTAGTAGTGTTTTAAAGGTCCCTCAGGTGATTCCAATATATGGTCAAGGTCGAGAACTACTTAGTGGTGGGGATGCTGAGAATCAGCGAGGTGAAGAAACTATAAGAAAAGAATGTCTATTTACTAAATTAGAGAGTAAATCTCAGTGATTGTTCAAATTGCCGTGGACCAATGATATGCAGCAAGAGATTATTAGGCTATTTTTTTTCTGATTTCTTCAAAAATCATAACTTCAGTTCTGCCTATTATATGAGATGGTAAATTTCCAGATTGTAGAAGTGTTTACCTATATTAAGATTGAAATACACCAGTTATTTAAGTTGTCCCTATATTTCAATACATAATAATTATTTTTAATTTGTGGAGTTCTTAGAAGTGTCTTTGAATAGATACTCAGCAAAAAATATTTTATTAATCCAAAAACTATATAATATACATATTATTGCATAGTCATGATGCAGGATGAATAATTTTCAAATAGTAGTTGGAGGTAGCAGGGAGTTCCTTGAGAAATGGATTTTGGCCATTCTCAGTTTACAGAAAAAATGATAACTTCAGGTTTTGTGCTGTTACTCCTTAAAGTTTGTTCATTTTCATAAAGTATGTTTTCCTGAGGTATCTTATAAGCATTATCCAGTAAGAACGATGAATCACAGTAGAGGCAAAAAAATTCCCCCTAACTTGAACGTAATTTCAGTAAGTTGGAAGCAGTGATTTATTTGCTTAGATATAAGCAATATAATTAATATAAAGGCAGTATAGTACAGTGATTAGATTCAAATAAACCAGAGTTTAAAACCTAGCTCTGCCCCTCCTGGCCATGCTTCCTGGAACATATCATTTACCTAGTCCAGGACTCTCTTTTTCCATCTATAAAAGGGGCATATTTATATCTTCTGTGCAAGGTTATGAGTTGTGGGAGATTAAATGGGGAAATGTTGACAAAGCCCTAGCATGGTGCCTGGCACATAGTAAGCCCTGAATAAATGATAGTTATTTTTTAATTATTCAAGCAGGTTTTTTGAAAGTGTACTTTTTCCCTTGGGTAATATATGCTGTTTTTATAACTGCCCACCACAGACTTGACATACATAAGGGTTACAGGAAGTCTTTGCATATTCTTAAATTTAGGCATAACGTAGCAAGGAGAGTGTGAATAGCTGCACGGGTGCATTCATGGCCATGTAAGTTGAGTGCATAACCCATCACGCTCATTCACTAACTGAGGTACCCCGTTCTGTGACCAGATGGGAAACGTGCAATATGTGTCTCAGCAAAACTGAAATCACCACCATCTCGGTTACTACTGAAGAGTGGGAATCAAGAACATTAAATCATCATATTCTAAGGGTCTCCCGATTCTATATACATTGCATTTCATTGATTCTAACATGCACATTTTAACATCTCTGAAATCAAAATGTACCATCCAATCGATAATGTCTTAAATCATTCCTAGCCGGGCAGCACTTCTGATGTAGTTGGCATTGCCAGTGACTGCGTGAACTTGGCCATAGCTCTTCATATTGTTGTGACACATGATAAAACCTGAGGCCAAGTAAGTTAAGGAAAATTCTTTAAATAACTATAAAATAAAAATTCTAAGCGATAAAAAATAGTGTCATAGTTTAATTGGCAGTGATTTTTCTTCCTTAATGGCACATAAAATAATAATGCATCTCAGAATCTAATCTTTAATTTGAAATCCTAGTTTGTGTAATAGTTTGCTATGTTTTTTGCAAAGCAATTTGACAATATGCTTCAAAAACCTTTACAATTGTGCATATATCCAATGTGCAAATTTCCATGGTTATAATTCATCCTAAGGAAATAATCAACATTAAACTACATTAATACTTCTGTCTTAGTTGCTGTTTAGGTTAAATTTGTTATTGTGGTAGGCAGGAATAACGCGCCCCCCCCAAAATAGATGTCCATATCCTAATCTCTGGAATCTACGAATATGTAAAGTTATATGGCAAAGAGAAATCAAGGTTGCAGATGACTTAAGGTAGATAATCAGCTAATCTTACAATAGGGAGATGATCCTGATTATCCAGGTGGATCCAATTTAATCACAACGATCATTAAAAGTGAAAGAGCAAGGCAGAAGAAAGGAGTCAGAGAAGGAGATGTAATGAAGCAAGATGTCGGAGTAATATGATGAGGTGTGAGAAGGACTCAATCCGCTGTTGGTGACTTTGAGATGGAGGAAAGAGCTACAAACCAAGGAATGCAGGAGGCTTCTAGAAGCAAGGCAAAGGAAAAGGCAAGGAGAGGCTTTCACCCCTGGAGCCTCCAGAAGGGAATGCAGCCCTCCCAATACTTGGAGTTTAGCCCAGTGAGACCCAGGTCGGATTTCTAACCTACAGAACAGAAAGATAATACACTTTTGTTGTAAGCCACTAAGATTGTGGTAATTTGTTATATCAGCAATAAGTAACTAATGCAGTTGATGAGGTAGAAACATTTTTATGATTGATTGTCTGCATTAGGTAAATAGTTACTAGACTTGTGAATTTAATACACCAGTAAAAGTTCCAAAAAAAAAAAAAAATGTTAGGGCCTATTGCTAGCTTTTAATTTTGCTGCCTTATTCTAATCCTAATGCTTAACATTATAACATAACAACAGCATATGATAACATAGTTTTACAAAGAAATAATAATATAAACATATAAGTGCAAATATTTAAATAAATTTAATTTATAAAATATTCATGACATTGCCTTTATTTTCCTCACTTCATCCAAGGACCAATAAAAATATCCCATACCAGTGCTATTCTATGATCAAGCATTTGGAAACCTCTGTATTAGCTGCATTTTGTTGATTTTGGTGTGTGAGTCCCCTAAGAAGGGGGAGATTGGCATAACAACAACAACAAAAATCCTTAGGTTATAAGTTCTTAGTTCAGAATTCTCAAGGTTTGGAGTTAGGACATCTTATGATTACTTTTGCTGTGATTTTTTTTTGATTGCCTCCCCCTCTTTTCTCACCATATACCCAGAACATGTTGTATTAGTTATCTATGACTGTTGTAACAAATTACCACAAACTTGGTGTCTCAAAACAAGGAACGTTTATTCTCTTACAGTTCTGAACGTCAGAAGTCTGAAGTCAGTTTCACTGGGCTGAATTCAAGGTGTTGGCAGGGCCATGCTCCCTCCTTCGTCCTTCTTCAAATCCAACAGTATTGCATCTCCAAATCTTTTTCTCTGCTGAGGTGGTCACATGGCCTTCCCTCTTCTGTGTCAAATCTCTCTCTGCCTCTCTCTTATAAGGCTATTTGTGATTACATTTAGCACCCACTCAGATATCCAGGATAATCCTCCCATCTCAACATCCTTAATTTAATCACACCTCCAGAGTTTCTTCTGCCATGTAAGTAACATTCACAAGTTCCAGGGATTAGAACTTCGATACATTTGGGGACCACTATTCAGCCTACACATATGCTTAGTTTATATACATATTGCATAGCTGTTGTATTTATTTTAATTAAGTAGGAAAATTTTCTTTGCAAGACTCTATTGTTACCCATTAAAGTTGTGACATATTCTAGGATATCTAGATCCTAGAAAGCCATGCCTATATGACTATCAAAGAGGATCATAACACAATTAAGCAGTTTTGATTAATATAATAACCTATTTCTTGTATACATTGTCCTCTATAGAAAGCCCTCTCCTAGGTAGAAAAGTATAAACTACTTGTGAATATTCCACATTAATTTTGGAACATTATCTGAAACTCCTGGTGCAAAAATGACACTCAGACTGCTAGTGCAGAACAGTCTACTGAGCATCTCTCAACAGACGCTCAGGCACCCACCTTTTCAGCAGCGCATTCCTGAGATTGGCTGGTGCTAAGGCAAATAAAAATGTAATTTAAGAGAGCTCTGAGGGCTGCTTCTTATCTTCTACTGAATCCCTATCAGACAACTGGTGGATCAGTTGTACTGTCGGGAAAAATAACACAACAAACAAGCTGGCAAACCCAATCCTGGGCCTGACACCAGCAGTCCTGTTCCAACCATTGCTGCTGAGGTTCAGTAAACAGTATCTGAGTGACTCCAACCCACTCAATGCCCAACTAACCACCAAAGAAGAACTTGGGTATAGGGAGGATTTGTCTCCATAAGTGTCAGTTCCTAATAAATAAACAAACAGACACCTTATATGCCTGGAAAAGGAAAGAGACTCTAAATTAGTGGTTTTAGATTCAGGATTTCGCAGGTACCTCAAAGGGGCTGCCAGGGTAGATGGAGTAGACAGAACAGACCTAGCTCTGGCTTATTTCCCCTAGGTTTATCCAGAGCAATCTCATTTTTATCTGTTTTACTTATTGGGATTCTGTGTGAGTTTTTGTTTCCAAGAATAATTCAACTACTTTTTTAAAAGTAAAAAGCAATTCTAAAGGAACGTTGTCTTAGTCCATTCTGGCTGTTATAACGAAAATACCACAGTCCAGGTGGCTTATAAACAACAGAAATTTATCTTATGGTTCTGGAGCTTAGGACATCCAAGACCAAGGCACCAGCAGACTGAGTGTCTGATGAGAGACATCTTTCTGGTTCTTAGATGGCCATCTTCCTGCTGTGTCCTCACACGGTGGAAGGGCAAGGGAATTCTCTGACGTCTCTTTTATAGTGGCACTAATCTCATTCATGAGGGCTCCACTCTCATGACCTAATCACTTCCCAAAGGCCCTGTCTCCTAGCACCATTACATTGGGAGTCAGGATTTCAACATATGAATTATAAAATATGTATGAAAGTAACCCAATTAAAAATTGGGCAAAGGATCTGAATAGATGTGTCTCAAAAGAAGACATATGAATGGCCAGCAGGTACATGAAAATGTGTTTAACATCACTAATCATCAGGGAAATGCAAATCAAAACCACTTGGGATATCACCTCACACCTGTTAGGATGGCTATTATCAAAAAGACAAAAGTGCCGGTGAGGTTGTGGACAAAAGAGAAGCTTTGTACACTGTTGTTGGGAATGTAAATTGATACAGCCATTATGGAAAACAGTATAAAATTTCCTCAAAATATTAAAAATAGGACTACCATATGATCCAGCAATCCCAGTTCTGGGTATATATCCAAAGGAAATGAAATCTGTATCTTAAAGAGATATTTGCACTCCCATTTTCATTGCAGCATTATTCACAATAGCCAAGATATGTAAACAACCTAAATGTCCATTGATGGATAAATGGATAAAGAAAATGTGCTTTTATATATACATATATATATATACACAAATACAAATGGGATATTATCCAGCCTTAAAAAAATAAGAAAATTCCGCCACTTGTGACAACATGGATGAACCTGGAAGACATTATGCTAAGTGAAATAAGCCAGACACAGAAAGGCAAATATTGCATCATATCACTTATATGTGGAATCTAAGATAGTCAGACTCATAGAAGGAGAGATTAGAATGGTGGGTACTAGGAAGAAGGAGGAGAAGGAAATGGGGAGATCTTGGTTAAAGGGTATAAAGTATCAGTTATAAAAGACGAATAAGTTTTGAAGATCTAATGTACAGCATGGTGACCATGTCAAAATACTGTATTGTATACTTGAAATTTGCTAAGAGCAAATCTTAATCTTAAGCGTTCTCATCACAAAAGAAAGAAAGGAAGAAAGGAAGGGAGGGAGGGAGGAAGGAAATTGTAATTACGTGAGATGATGGATATGTTAATTAGCTTGATTGTGGTGATTATTTCATAATGTGTAAGTATATAAAAATATATAGTTGTATGCTTTAAATGTATACAATTTCTATTTGTCAATTATACCTTAATAAAGATGAATCAAATAAAATATGTATGAAAAAGCAGAGGGCTGGAAGTAGCCAAGACAATTTTGAAGACGAACAAGTTGAAAAGATGTGCTCTAGCAAATATGAAGGCTAAAAGCTACATTAGGACAATGTGGTGTCAGTATAGGGATAGACAAATAGGCCAATTGGACATAAATAGAGCAAAGCAAGAACAAGCTAGCAGTTCACATCAGTGGGAAGAAGACAGATTTCAATAAATAGATCTAGATCCCATTCAATAAACAGGCTTAGGCCCTAAGGACAACAGACAAACAGACTCCTGATTTACATAGTAGCAGTTCCCAACTTTGGTATTTCATATTGGAAAAATTGGATTTCTTCTCATCTTATGCACAAAATTAAGTTCTGGGGGGGATTACAGACCTAAGTATGAAAAGCAAAACTTTAAAATTTTTTGAATATTTATAAACTCAGAGTTAAAATGAAAAACGTCTTTTATCAAAAGACACCACAAAAATTGAACAGATAACCCACAACTATTTAGAAAATATTTGCAACACCTATAATTAACAGATGATTAATATCCATACCATCTAGAACTCAGTACAATCAATAAGAAAATGACTCAATAGAAAAATAGACAAAAATGCTGAGCAGGCAATTCCCAAAGGAGGAAACACAACTGACTAATAAGTGAAAAATCTGCAGCCTCACTGATAATCATGCCCAATGATACACAGCTGGGAAATGGAACTATTAACTCTGAAGCTTATGCTTGTATAACTAATAAAATGTATAAAAAGACACACAGGAAATGGTCTTAGAGGTGCAGGTAGCCTATTTTGCCTGTTTTACAGGGTGATTCGAAAGAAAGAGGTAATAGATGTGAAAACGTTTTAAAGAATGAAAAGTGCTATACAAATCACTTACCACAATCTACATCATAACAGAAGTAAAACTCATGCTTGGCTCCAGTCTTAAAGGAGTATATCTTGTAGTAAATTAAGAAGTTCCTGGACTCATGGCTGGCAGGAAGTTCTAGAGAAAGAGATCCTTAGCATTTTACTCCTATTAAAAAAACATGGGGAGGGGAGAAAACTACCAATATTCTTTATCAGGTAGTATTTTTAGAATTTTACAAGAGTCATGTGTTGTCATAGTATGATCTATATCCTTTTGTTTGTTTCACAGCTTTCTCGTGTAACTTAAAACATTTTTAATTAACTATTTTTTAAATTATAAAAGTACATGTTCAGAGTAAAAATGTCTAAACAGAATAGAGGGGTAAAGATAAATTAAAGTTGTCTGCCACATCGTCATCTCTCTCACAATCATTCCCAATAAGTAAGAAAATTTAATAAGATTTTCATATCTAAAATAATGTAATAGCACAATAAAGAGTAATAATCTCCACATTTATTCCAAATGGGAAATGATCACATTTCTAAGCAATACCAAGCATCTGAGTTCCCAGGAGCAAATGGGAATCTTGAAAAATCCTAAGATTTTGAGTTCCCAAGCAGAAGGCACGCCTTTAGCTGCCTGACGTTACTTCTTAGTGTTTCCACATTCGTCTTTCTTTTTCCCATGTCCCTACCTCACACACAGAAAAGAAACACATCTCTCTTTTGTGGTCATATGAGAAACCCCAACATTAACCGGAAAATATGAGAATATTGATAACTCTATAGCCCAAAATATCCCACAGATTTTCAGAAAGTTCTCACAGCACAAGCATTTCCTACTACTGTTACTAACTACTCCTAGTGCCACAACTACTGATGCTTGCGGTATTAAGAACAAGATTAATACTTGGAATTGCTACCAATTTTTAGTTGAGCACTTACAGTGTGCCACAGACTTTGCCTGCATTTTCTCATTTTTTCTCACTATAGATATACAAAGCTTAGCACCATTTTACAGATAAGCAAACTGAGATGAAAGATTTTAAGCAACTAAGCTATGATCACATAGTCAGTGCTGAAGCCTACACTTGAGACCAGGCAGCCCTCACAACATTCTGTGCTTCTTAAGCACTAAGCTTAGCTGCCTTTCAGTCTTACAAACTTACCAAAGGGAACTTCTTGGAGGCACGTTGCACCCCATTAATAACAATTTTTGTGTTTGCTGATATTATAATTTAATGAAAATTATTTGAAATTATTTTTAACCCCTGTACTGATATAAAAAAGTAACAATCTCAGAATAAAATTAATCAGTGTAGATACTTTGAAAATCTACCTCAAAAAACACTCTTCTTGAAATAATTGAGAGTTTGATGATCGTACACACTTCTCTTGGTGGTGTCATAAGTGAGATCCATGGTTTTAACTAATGCCGGCACACTGATGAACCCCACATCTTTAACCCCAAAGCCAGCTCCTGCTCCAAGTTCTAGTCACTGTATAAAACTGCACTGGGGCTTTTCCAAAAGGATGATACCCCATAATCATCTAAAAAATAAATGCCTAAAATAATAATCATTTCCCCCAACAACACTATGTATATATAAACCCCCTTCTGTCTCTTAGCGCTCTGGTTTTTCCCTTTATTCTTTTTACCACAATTTGTAATTTAATATTTATTTGCTCATGCGTTTTTCTCTATCACTAGAGTGTTTGTTCCAAGCGGGCAAGTGTCAAGTTTATTTTGTTCCTACAATATTCTCGGTATGTAGAACAGTGTGTGATTTATAGTTGAAACTTGAAAAAAAATGCATTTGATAAGTGAATGAATGAAAGAGTAAATGATACCTGTATCTCCTCCTGTATTCAGTGACTTGATAACTAGCAAGCCCACCCACATTCACCTGGTCACAGCCTGAAAATGTAAAGTCAACCCAGACTTGCTCCTCTTCATTTCCACGCCAGTGACAGCTCAGGCCCTTTATTTTCTCCTTGTATAACTGCAATAGCCTCCTTACTGGGCTCCTTACTACTGGTTTCATCTTCAAACAATTTTTCACACTCCTGCCAGAGTGGTCTTTCTAAAGCAGTATTTGTCAAACCCATGCCTTCTAGAATGTTTTCTCCCTGTACATTCCGTGCAGTTCCACAAAGATCTTATCAAAGTTACTTTCTGCTGTTTATATCATAAAAACAAGACATAGATTGGCTTTTAAAAAATGAATCCCCCAAGATTTGGGCATGGTTCTCCATAGCCCCTCCCATTTCAAGAACTAATATTGTTCTTAACATAAACTTGCTTATAATTCTTTAATGGCTCTACAATGTCTAGCAGTGGTTTTCAAATCTGGTTGTGCTTTAGCATAACCGTGGCGGTTTTGCACAAGCTGAGGCCCCATTTTCTTGTGGATTGCATGACTAAATAAAAATATATTTTACATTTGTATTTTCACCTTCATGATGATCTAAGACAATTTAAACAATTGTATTCTGGATGATTTCAATGACTGCCTTGTTTAGTGTCCTTGTCTATTTTTATGTGTATGATAACATGCATGAAAAATAGTGTAACTTTTTATGTTGTGGTGAATAATAAAAGAAAAAAAATGTGACAGAGATTGCAAGCTGTCTCCCAATAACCTGTCAATAATCTGTTGTCCTCTTTTCCTCAGTAATAGAACCACATGGTTGCCTCAAATAAAGACTATATTTCCCAGCATCCCTTGCAGGTAGATGCGGCCTCGAGGTGTAATTGAAGGTGCTATGTGCAACCTCCGGGAAGTGTCCTTAATGCGAGAAAGCATGCCTTTTTCCTTCCCTTTTCTCCATTCTGCTGTGTGGAATGTAGCCTCATGCCTGGAGCTGGAGCAGCCTTCTTAGTTGATGAGATATTTGGGCTCATTTAGGGCCATTTAGAGCAGAGCAACAGGATAGTACACAAGAAGCCTGATTCTCTGACACTGTGAAAACTATTCCAAGCTTATATCACCTTCCCAGACTTATACAAGAGGGTAATAAATGTCTATCCTGTTTAAATTAGTTATTTGTGTTTTCAATCTCTTATAAACAAACTTAATCCTAATGAGTACACAGACTCAATACTCAAAAAATTCTTAAGCAGAGGTCAAATGACATCAAAGTGGGCTGTATAAATTAGAATTCACAGTAGTTCAAATACAAAACAGTGGGGAATGAACTGAGTCATCACATGACACACAATCATATTGACACGCTAAACCTTGAAGATCTAGCACTGCAGCAACAGGCAGAGTCATAGCCACTGTAGAAGCAGCAACTTAGTTCAGCAAACAACATCATGTCACAATTGAATAACAATTGATATTATTAGATTTAAATTTCATTGCTTTCACAATTTTTTTGTTTATATTATATTTGGAAATACCGGTGGTCAATTGCAATTTGTTTTTCCTATTAAAATGGTCCATATGTTATGCTAATTTTAGAAACACTGACCAGGAGAGCTTATTAAAATATCTAATTCCCAGTCCTCAGAATCTGATTAAATAGATCTCTGGTAGGGGCATGGGAATTTATAATTTTAATAAGTATTCCAGGTGATTCTAAGGTAGCCAGTCTGCTGGGAGCAAATTGGTATATCTGAATTCTTAAACTGGTTCACAAATGCATTTAAGATCTGCCTCTGCCAACCCCTCTAGCTTCTGTTCTCACTGTCTCACCATCACCACACATCCTTTTCCTTACTAATAATAAACAACTTGAAGTACCTCTAAAGCTATAAACTCTGTTTCTACTCTGTGCTTTGACATACATCCTTCTTCTGCTTAAAACACTTTCCTTTAATTGACTAAATCTTGTTTATCCTTCAAAATCAGTCATGACTTCCTAAAGGAAGCCTTCTCTCATCGTCCTAATGCCCCCCCTCTGTGCTAACAGCACCCAGGACCAACTGCTGTTTCTGTCCATTATCACCGTCTATTATCATTGTTATTGGTTTGTCCGTCCTATTAGACCTTAAGTTCCTGGAGGGCAGAGTTGGTAATATTCCACTTGGTATCCCCATTGCCTAGCATAATCCCTGGTCATGATAGGGGCTCAGTAGATGCTTGCTAACTGAATTAATGAGAAAGTGAATGAATGAAGGAGTGAACAAACCATATATATTATAAACATATGGAAATTCTTGACATTTTAATACATATGCATCTAGCGTAATGGCAAGGGTATTATACTTTGTAAATACTAAAGTTTTAATTTTTTTCTTGTTTATTTTTTTGCATTATCAGGAATTTCACCAAGATCTTTGAAATAAATTTATGCACATTACACAGAATACAATGGGGCATTGTATTCTACTAAGCTTGATTATAGAAGTCTCCACTGAAAATTCAGACTATATAATGATGTGTTTCTCTGTAGATCAAATTTAATACAGCTGGCAGCCCCAGTCCCAATACCCAAAATATGAATGGGCAAATTTCAAGACAGAAAGAAAACTGATGTGTACATAGCACACAATGTTACATTGTATTATTTATTTATTGCTGTGTAACAAATTACCCCAAAACACAGTGGCTGGAAAGAACAAACACTTATCACCTCACACAGTTTCTATGGATCAGGAATCTGGGAGTGGCTTAGCTGTACGGTTCTGGCTCAAGGTCACTCCTAAGGTTACAGTCCAGCTGCTAGCCAGGGCAATAGTCTCATCTGAAGGAGTTCCGCTTCTGAGCTCACTCGTGTGGCTCTTGGCAGGCATCAGAAGATCCACTTCTAAAATCACTCACATGAATCTTTTTACAGGACTGCCTTACGTTATGGCAACTAGCTTCTCCAAGGTGGTTCAAGAGAGAGCAAGATTCAAGACAGAATGAGAGAGTGAGCAAGAGTATCCAAAATAGAACGCACAGTCTTTTTGTAACCTAATATCAAAAGAGGTATAACATTACTTCTGCCATATTGTATTTGTTAAAATTGAGTCACTAAGTCCAGTGCCCACTCAAGGGGAGGTGATACACAGGGTATGACTACGAGGAGGTGAGGATCATTGGGGGCCATATTACAGGGTGCCAGTCAAAAATGTATTCTCTATATTTCAGATGAATTTTAAACAGAACAAAATAGTAGCATGTCACAGGTTAAATTGCACAGAAATTTAGATGATGAAGAAAACAACAAACGAAAGCCCTTAAAATAATAGTTAAACTCATTTTTTTTCAGTTTTCTTGAGATATAATTGATATATAACATTGTATTAGTTTAAGGTGTACAACCTAATGATTTGATATATGTATATACTGCAAAATGATCACCACAATAAGATTAAACAACCACCACCCCACATAGTTACATTTTTTTCCCATGTGATGAGAGATTTTAAGATCTATTCTCTTAGCAACTTTCAAATATACAATACTATATTGTAAATTATAGTCATCACGTTGTACATTATATCCCCAGAACTTATTTATCTTACAAGTAGAAGTTTGTACCTTTTGACCCCCTTCACCCAATTTCCCTGCCTCCACCTCTGGCAACCAGAAATCTGATCTCCGTTTCCATAAGTTTGGTTTTTTTAGATTCCATATAGAAGTGAGACAGTATTTGTCTTCCTAAACTCAATGTGTAAAATGAATTCACGTTAGGTAGAGGTGGCTTTTGAGACAATATATTGTGGGCATAATTCTTCTAACAGTCATTAAAATTGTTATGGTTTGTGTCTAATTTTGGAATCAGAGTCAGGTTAGTTTTAAACATAGTTCTAGTTAAACTTAGTTCTAAACGTAATTCAGCTTCCTTACCATCAAAATATAACAAATGAAAACAATCATTTGCTATAGATATTGTATACTCTATTTAACTATTACCATTAACATCATTTGACTTTTCTTCTTAACTGAAGGGGAAATAATGTTCTTTTAATTACTGGGTTAACTCTATTCTACTTACACACTAACATGTCTCTAGGTGGTTCAGTATGATTTCTTAAAATAAATTAGCAGTTAAGCTAATACTACCAGGAAGTATTAACTTTCTATTTCTGATGTGTTTTAACAAATAAGTATTAATTTAGTTATGAATCCAAGATTTTGAATTTCATATGGCCTGAAAAATCAGCAAAGAAATAAATTTACCATGTCTGAATCATAGCAGAAGTTTCCAATTCTGTTTAAAAGCAATTTTATGTTATTACTCCCATTTTCTTCATTCATATTTAATAGTAGAAGTAGACCTATAAAAGGAAAAGCACACATCCGTTATTCGTTGTATCCTTTCTTAAATTATGGGTTTCTAAATTGAACACACCTTAATGTATGTACATCCCAGGCCTAAATTTTCTATTCCTTTTTGATGGAGGTCTATTTTTAGTTCTCCAAAGCCCTGAGACCCTTGGGAAAGGGGTGCTGTAATGGTCAGAGAGGAATGCTGAGGGTGAATACTGAGAGTGAGGATTTGCGCACCTGACCCAGAGTCAAGTTAGCATCATGGTTGCTACTACCTGGGGATCAACTAGATTAGGTTTTACAAGAGATCAACTAGGACCTCTATTTCAGGTAATCAAGTAGGATTTGGTGAACTACTTTGGCGGGATTCAAAAAAGTAGAGAAAGGTCATGAAGCACACAATTTAATTGGAGGGATAAGACAAATCTGTAACAAGACGGCAATACAAAGAATCAAGTAATAGACAAAGAACAGTATTGCAGTGAGGCACCACACTATCCTATATCCATTTATTTTACTCCATCATGTCTCCAAAATTATTTATGGTAGCTTACAAAAGTTTCATGAATATGACATTAAAAAATAATTATGTAAGGCACCAAAAGAGAAGGAAGTTCCCATGTGTGGGTTTTAAGAGGAATAACTTATGTAGATCAGCAGAGAGAAGTAGAGAGCATTTTAGTCAGGAAATAAGGAAAACAAGAAAGGTGATAGTCCTGTTGTGTGCCAGGGAACAACAGTTCAGTTTATCTCAAATTAAAAAATTAAGGTTAAAAGGCTATATTAGTTTGCTAGGGCTTCTGTAACAAAGTATCACAAACTGACTGGCTTAAACAACAGAAATTTATTGCCTCACATGGAGTCCAGAAATCTGAGATCAAGGTGTTGGTAGGACCATTCTCCTTCTGAAGGTGCGAGCAACGGATCTGTTCCAGGGGTCTCTCCTAGCTTCTGGTAGTTCCTTGGCTTGTGGTAGCATAACTTCAGCCTTCACATGGTGTTCTCCGTGTGTAAATGTCTGTGTCTGATTTTTTCCTTTTTATAAGGATGCCAGTAATATTGGCCCAGGCTACCCCAGAATGACCCTGTCTTCACTGATTACATCTGCAATGACCCTATTTCCGAATAAGGTCACATTCTGAGATACTAGGGGTAGAGATTTCAACATAGAAATTTTGGGGGCACAAATTCAACTTGTATCAAAGCCCAAGGAGTCTACTTGAGTCCATAGGCAGAGGTGAGCTACTAAGTGATGATTTTTTTTTTTTCTCTTTTCTTTGTGTCAAGAAACTGATGTGTTCCAGCAGATCTTTTAGAAAGATGTATCTAGTTGTAGTGGGCAATAATAATTGAAGGGACTGTAACCTGGAGGCAGAGAGGCTAATTGTAGACTGTTTGAGGGCTACAATACTACTTAGCCTACAAGAGGCTGCATGATCTGGCCACTCCCCCTTGCCAGCCTCAGGGCAGACCATTCTCCTCCTCTCTCTGTCCTCCATCCAAATAGGCTTTGCCCCATATTCCAAATGCCTCCGGTCCTTTCCTCCTCAGTTTCTTTGAACACACTGTTCTTTATGCCTAGATCACTCTCTCCCTGCTTCACTTAATTAATGCCACCATTTTAAAGCTCAAGGCACATGGCACTTCCTCAAGAAATATTCACGTGAGCTCTCCAGACTAGATCTGACTCTCTAGTTACTTGCACTTAAAATTTTCAGTCCTTCTGTGAAGCATTACCATAAGTGTAGTTATGTGATTAATTGTAGAGTTTGTCATTTACTGTCTGTCCACCATGCTGGACTATAAATTCCGTGAAAGCAGGAAGAGCCTCTGTCCTAATATCCTTGCCATAGTGAAATGCCTTGTACAGAGTAGGTGTTCAATACATATTTGTTGCATAAATGAGAAAATAAAAATCTGTGCTAGAGTGGGAGCCAGGGGAATGGAAAAAAAGAGACAGAGAATAGGTTCAGGGAAGTTTATGATTTGGTAACTGGATATGTTTGTTACCGCACCAGGTGCGTTTTTGCTCACCGCCTAGAAAGCCAATCACCGAGACAATGACATTGCAGAGAGAGAGAGGGTTTATTAATCACAAGGCAGCCAAGTGTGGAAATGGGAGAATGAATCTCAAATCTGCTTCCTTGAAAATGAGGACTCAGGGATATGTATGGGGTAGGAGGCAAGGTGGTCTGAAATGATTGGAGGTGTGGAGAGATGAGGTAATCGATGATCTGCACAAGTGGAGTCAGGCTTCATGTCTCTTCGTAGGATGCATGTTCACAGAATGGTGGCATTAGCATGCCCTAAGGGTGGATTTCCAACATCTTGCTGTCAAAAGATTGCTTATCAGACGTCTTTGTGGGCCCAGTTGATGGGTTGGTGGTCTCAGTCCGTCCTGAAGTGGATAAGGGGTTCAATTCCTGAAAAAAATAGCTCAAACACCCATTACCATGGTGACCCAGGTTCCAGGGAGATGTTATCTATAGGAACCTAGTGGGAGTCAGATAGCATATTGCCTAAACAGCACAGTTAACAATGGGTAAGTTTATCATGCAGATTTAAGTCCTTGCCTTCCACCTTCCTTTCTGATAAGTTTCTAAGTAAGGCCATCCCCCACTTCTTCCTGGTACAGGGAGGAAGATACCTTTACAAATGGAGATTTCCTTTACTAATGTTAAGTGTCTCTCACAAAGGGTAACCAGAACTAAGAATGGGCTTAGCAAGGACCCTCCAGGTACCTGGAGATGTCTATGGTGATGGCCTGTTCTGGGGGAAGGCTTCCCATCCCAAACTCCTTTGGTCAGTTGTGGGGGTGGGGGCCAAAGTGTCTTTCAGGCAGAGACATATTTTGAGGTGGCCAATTCCAATCCCCCATAGTTACTAGCTGCTTAATCGTCAATGGCTGTTTGCCAGTTTCATGGTGGGCTAGGAAGAAGTCAAAGATAGCTCAAAGGTTTCAGGTGTGGGAGAAGGATGGTACCACTGATAGAAACGAGGTGAGGGAGAGCTAGGTTTGGAGTCCCATTTTTGGCATTTTTAATGTAAGATGGATGATGAGACACTTAAGTAGAAACATCTACCAATTAGTTAAAGAAAGGAAGGTAGACAGATATTTGAGGTTGATGTGCGGGTCTCATGTTGGTTCCATGAAACTCTTAACAATCACTGTTGAGGGATTGGCTGTTCTATCTTGTTTGATCTGTATTTCTAATCTATATCTTCACAGCCGTTTTTCATATGTGTGAAAGTATTTTTTTATTAGTAAAATATTTGTGTTTAATATAGATAACTTGGACAATAAAGAAAAATATAAAGAAGACGTGGTAAGTTAGGTGCACATAAGTAGAAATTGGCTTGCTTACAATGAAATATATAAAAATTGGTATAACACTTCTGGATGGTCATTTGAAAATGTAACATAGAACACTTATAAATAGTAATATACCTCATACTGGGTGATTTCTATGTTTAGGACTTTAATCAAAGTAATTAATCAGATATGTGTATAAAGTTTGCATAGAAGGATGCAATCTTTCTATCTAGATATGACTGTTGCATGGTTGAATTCCCTTTCAGTAATTTTTCTATGTTGAGTCTTACTGTATGAATAATTTTAAAAATTCAGGTCATACTAAATATACTATTTCAAACTCTACCTTTTTTGTCTTTGATCATAACCATATATTAGGGTATGTCCTAATAATCTAATAATTAAGTTATTTCCATTTATTCTTTTATAAATATACCTGAAAAACATCTCTTTAAATAAATCTACTTTATCCAAAGGAGGCGATCAGACATGAGCACAAAGTAGAATTGCTTTGCCTTTTTAAGACTCTTGATTCATTACCAAATGATCTTCCAAAAAGTTGAACCAACTTATACCCTCACCAGCAGGATATGACATTTTATAGTGACACCTAATTCTGGCCAAGTTTAAAGCTATCTCTAATTAAATCTAGGTGACTCACTGGGCTGTTCCATGTCAAACAGGCATCTGTCTGGGCTTTGACAAAGAAAGAAGGATAGAAGGTCACCTCCACACATCGGTCATTAGTGACATAAATTTTAATAAATGAGTTTAATCCAATGTAATAACTATTTCAGTTTATTTACACTGAGTTAATTTGAATTGCATATAAGTATAGATTAAATGTAGAACTAACATCTATCTTGGAAATGTCTTGTTGCTCTTCACTTTTATTTTTCAGAAAACCATTTAGTTTTTGATTCAGGCATAATAGCACTATTTGTGCTATATGAGACATCAGCATCCTAACTGTGTAAGTTGGTCTTTACCTGATTCCCCTCTGCTTTCTGTTGCACTTAGAGGACAGGATTCAGCAATACTAACAGTTACTAAAGGGAAACTATTTTGAGAACATTTTTCTTCCCAAACTGGGATTCAGATTAAATAAGCTGATGCTCAAATGTTATATGTAAGGTTATTTTCCAATGAACTCGATACATATTATTTTGTCATAGATGTTTTTAAACTGAGAGCATTAACTTATTGCATTGCATTTGCTGCACTAGAAACTATGAAAAACCTCTTTGCAGAGACAGATGAGGATACCATTTTCTAGAATAGAGACATACAATGTTGGGCAATTTGGTGAAAACCTTTCTACTGCTCTTGTAAAAATTCTGTTCTGAAATGGAGAAAAAATTAAAGTCAAACAAAAATAGAGAAAGACAGAATGGAAACTGAAGATCACCTTAGAAAAGAAGCAGAACCAGCAAGAGCAAAATATAACTACCTCAAAGTGGCAAGTAACTCTGAAATTAAAATATTTTTTAAGTTGAAAATTCTCTTATATGTGATTGCCTCAACTAAGATAGTTTAACAATTTTTAAATTATGCCCTTTCTCTCTCCTCAAATGCTACACAAATTAGTCTTACATTCACAAAAAGCTTTTATGTGAACATCAATGAGGAGTCTTTTTTCTGCATGGATGAAGAAATTTAGCTTAGAAATTTGATTAGTTATACATGTTTGGAAACAGCTTATACGTAATGCAGCAGTTTCCACTTAAACATGAGGTTGTGATTATACATCTTTGCAGATGTGAAATTTAAATATAATAACATTTACTGAGTGACACAACACATTATTTAAAAACCCATAGTATGGGGCCGGCCCGGTTGTGCAAGTGGTTAAGAGCGCGTGCTCCGCTGTGGCGGCCTGGGGTTCACCGGTTCGGATCCCGGGCGCACACGGACGCACTGCTTGGGAAGCCATGCTGTGGCGGCATCCCATATAAAGTAGAGGAGTATTGGCACGGATGTTAGCACAGGGCTGATCTCCTCACACACACAAAAAAAGAAAACAAAACCCATAGTAGAGTGAACTGTACTTGGCTATATTAAGTCTGTTTCGTTAATGTTAAGAATTCATTGGTAGAGTCAATTCTATCCAAGTTTTGATGGAGTTTTTAGATGGGTGTGGTATACATTGCCTTTACCCAAACATTATTTATTTTCCCTTTCATCCTTACTAGCGAATTCTTATTTTGTTCAAGGCAACAAAGAGCATCACTAAAAATACTGACCCCCTGATGCTGCCTAGCATCCAGGGTAGGTAATGTGACTCACTTCTGGCCAAAGGCAAGCAGAAGTCTGCTGTGCCTGTGGTCTCCTCAGACAGGCACTACTCCTTCACTCTTCCATCCTATTCTTTCCTGAAACTGAGATGTGAAGTGTGGGGGTACAAGAACCAACTTGAAACCATGAGGCAACAAGCATGATGAGGATGACCAGGATGGTGCAAGACAAAGACAGAAGGAGCCTGGGCCCCTGATGATGTCATTATGCAACACTGTGTCTGAGCCCTAGACTTCTCATATCCAGTCTGTTTTTTCGTGACACAAAAAAATTCTGTTTAAGCCACTATGGTAGAGTTTTCTATTATTTGTAGACACAATTTGCATTTCTATGGACAGGAATTTTTTTGTATTATTATTTGTTTTCTCCAAGTTAGTTTCTATCTCTACAGAGTTGTAAAATAGCCCAGTGAAAGACAAGCAAAGGTGACCACCAGGTGTATGAACTAGCAAGGATACCCCATAAATTTCAAAATTTTCCCTTATATACTAAAAGGTGGTGCTCTGTCTTGACTCCCATCCTGGGAACTGGCTTAATAGGCTTTCCTAGGAGAAGATAAAAATGCAGGTGAGGGAGAGTGAGGAAGGAGGATAATTTCAAAGGACAAGATTGTGAAACTGAGTAAGAGTGAGACAAATTGTCCTTTCCCACCTGACCTGGGGTAGTGTTAAGAGCTTGGGCGCTAGAACCACAACACATGGTTCAAATCCCATTTTGCCACTGACTACATGGGCAAGTGAGCAAGTTACTTAGTCTTTTGAAGCCTCAGTTTCTTTATCTAGATAATGGGGTTATTAATAGTACTTAATTGATAAATTTGTTGAAGGAGGTCAAGTGAGATCACCTAAATAAAATATTTAGCATCATAACTGGCTTGGCAAAGTGCCCAATAAATGTTAGTTGTCATTGCTAATATTTTTGCCAATATTATAATTTTCTTTCAAGTGAAACTAATATACCCAAGCTAAACCAGCTCAGAAATATATAATCACATCAAATTAATGTTTAAAACAGCTTTACTGAGGCATAATTGATATATAATAAACTATATATATATATTTTTGTGTGTGTGTGAAGAAAGTTAGCCCTGAGCTAACATCCGTTGCCAATCCTCCTTTTTTTTTTTTTTTTTGGCTGAGGAAGATTGGCCCTGGGCTGACATCTGTGCCCATCTTCTCCTACCTTATATGTGGAATGCCAGCCACAGCATGGCTTGATAAGCAGTGCATAGGCCTGTGCCTGCGATCCGAACCTGCGAACCCCAGGCTGCTGAAGCAGAGCATGCAAACTTTACCACTATGCCACTGGGCTGGCCCCATAAACTAGATATATTTAAAGTGTACAATTTAAAGTTGACGTATATATGTTGTGAAACCATCACCATAATGAACACATCCATCACCCTCAAAAGTTCCCTCAGAACTCTTTATAATCTCTCCTTCCCACTCTTCCCTGTTTCCCATCCGTATTCCAAGTTAACTGCTGATCTACATTTTGTCACTATAGATGAGTTTGCATTTTCTAGAATGTTTATAAATGGAATCTTATAGTATGTATTCTTTTTTGGCTGGCTTCTTTCACTTAGCTTAATTATTTTGAGATTCATTCATGCTATCGTCTGTACTAATGGTGCATTTCTTTTAATTGCCAAGTAGCATTCCATTGTATGTATATACCACAGTTTACTTAGCCATTCAGCTGTTGATGGAATGTGGATTGTTTCCCGTTTTTGGCTGTTACAAATAAAGCTGTCATAAACAATCATGTACAAGTGTTTATATGGATGAATGCATTAGTTGGGTAAATACCTAAGAGTGGAATGGCTAAATCACATGGTAGCTATATGTTTAGCTTTTTAAGAAACTGCCAAGCTATTTTCCAAATTAGTTGTATAATTTTTCATTCTCATCAGCAATGTATGAGAGCCCCTGTTGCTCTGCATCTTTGTCAACACTTGATATGATCTGTCTTTAATTTTAGCTATTATAATAATTGTGCAGTACATCTCATTATAGTTCTAATTTATATTTCCCTGATGACTAATGATATAGAGCATCTTTTAATGTGCTTATTATTATGTACTTCTAAGTTAAAATAAGGTGCTTTGTTAAAACTATTGTGGGAATTTGGTCATTGAGTAGTAAATTCCTATGTAATATACGTCATCTGATCAAAACCCATAGCCATAACAGATAAAAAGTAAAAGCCATAGACAAAGTCCAAAACACGTAAACATCTTCATGGCTCATAAACAGAAATGTGAGTGAGTAAGTGGGACTGAAGCTGAAGGCCTGCCAGCTGATGGCTCTGGAAACAGAAGTGAGGAAACGATGGCTCCTGCTGATAATGAAGATTAAAAATTCTCCACAGGAGATGGGGGACCTGGCCTGTCTCATAGCTTGAAGCCAGTGGCTGGAGCGGGGCCTCTCCTACTCACCCCTACGAAAGGAAGCTGAAAAAAGAAAGGCCCTGTATTTTCTGCTTTTCTCCTTGCTGCTGACCTGCTTTCTGGGGCTCACAGAAAGCTGTAGGCTAAGGAAGCAAGAAGACCTGTGACTAGGAACTTAGTCAAGCTGCCTTCTGGTCCCAAGGCCTAAATCCCGTATAAACCCATGGGTCATAATAGTGTAGGAATCCCAAAATACATCATAAGACTCAAGGGAAAGTAAGTAAAAGCACATGGGTAGAGGAGAGAGACTGAGAACAAACCAAAACAACAAATCAAAACAAAATCTACCCCTCAAAATGAACCTCATGAAAAAAGTAATGATAAAAAGGCAGCCAACAAAATCAACAATCAGAATATAAACTCACCCCATACGAAATCATATGCATGGCAAAATATGACAAAGACCTTAAATAAGTTTGTTCACTCAAAGAAAGAAATAAAGGAGTTATATTCATTGTGAAGAATAAGATTTCATGAAATAAAATAGGCATAAAAAACAATACATGGATATGAAAAAGAATGTTAGAAATATTGGAAAAAGAATGTTAGAATAAAAGAATGTTAGAATATTGGAATTCCAAGTATTGGAAAACAATACATGGATATGAAAAAGAATGTTAGAAATATTGGAAAAGAATGTTAGAAATATTGGAAAAAGAATGTTAGAAATATACTTGCAATACAAAATATAGAAGATGGATAAACTCTAGCCAGGTATGGTAAATTTCAAAGAATGGTCATACATTCTTTGTAGCTCCTGCCATCAAAAGGTGGAGTCTATTTCTCTACCCCTTGAACCTGGGCTAGGCAATGTGACTTGTTTTAGCCAATGGATTGCTAGCAAAAGTGATGCAAGTGGAGGCTTGAAAAGCACTCAAATATTGGATCTTATACACTCTGGCTGCTGGGAACACTGAAGCCATCATGAAAGAAGCCTGGGTTACCTCCTGGGTAGTGAGAGACCCTATGGAGTGAGGGGTTCAGCCATCTCAGTCACCCAGCAGCCCTGTGAAGCCCAGACCCTAGCTGACCTGCCAGCTGAATGTAGTTGCATGAGGGAATCCAGACAAGAGGAGCAGGAAAACCAAAAAGACAGCTCACAAATCATGAGAAATAATAAATTGTTCTTATTTCAAACCACTAAATTTTGAAGTGATTTGTTAGGCAGCAATAGACAATTGATACACTGGCGTAGCAAAAGAGATAATTAGGGAATGAAAAGATAGTCTGAGGAATTTACCTAAAACACAGCACAGAGAGACAAAAGTGATTAAAACGTGAAAAGGCAATTAAAGAGATATGGAGGATAGATGTGAAGATTCTAACGTCCTTCTAACAGGAGTTCTAGAGGAAGAGAATGGAGGGACTGGCAGAGACGTAACATCTGAAGCAATGATAACTTGGAATTTTCCAGAACTGAAGAAAGTCATGAGTGTCTAGCTCCAAAACTATTAAAATATATTTTATGGGTTTAGTAATGTAATTTACATATGAATTAAAGTTTACCATGCTTATAAGCTGTTTTTATACTTTGACTTGAAGAAAATGTGAATTCTGCTCAAGTTAGACTGAAAAGGGTCAGTTTCTCATTTTGAAATCCAAGTTTCTTAAAATTTGACAAGTGGCCGGGATGGTTGTGGGGAAGGGCTCCTTGTAGTAAGTGTCAGCATATTGAACATGCTTTATTTTTGTCTGTCAAGCCTCCCTTTCTTTTAGGAATTAACGCTTCCACAAGCCACATGGTTTTGATTGTCCCTACATCACAAAGCATCCAACCCAGCTCCAGTATTTCAGGAAGGATGTTTGAACCAAGATACTCCAAACAGTTTTTTTCTCTCCCAGGAATTTTACACTTCAGACAAATTCACTGTAAACATGCCATACATTTTTATGTTGCACACATACAGCATATTATTTCTTTCATTTTTGGGGATTTGGGAAAGAAAGATGAGGCACACACATGTGCTCAGTCCACTGTTTTGATCTAATCTTTCTTATGTGTTCTTATTCTGCTTATCTATTTTTCAAAACAGTAGTAGATAAAAAGCAGCAAATTTAATGTTAGGAAAAATGCTGTAACAGAGAGACTTACTAACAGCATTGAAGAATGACAGACTGAAGTCTGAATGTAAGGAAGAAAACCGAAAATCTTTAAAAAGAAGACATTACTAGTCAAAACACACGTCAATGGAATGCTAATGTCGAGCTATATGTATATATATACATGCTTCAACAGACTCTGAGGGCATCAATATAAGGTGAGTATACGGTGATAATTGTGTGTGTCATTAAGACATTAAAAAATTTTTTTGTAGTCTCTGTTTAATAAGGCAGGAAAGTGGCTAGTGTGTCTATACATTTGTAAAAAGATTTCTATCAAAACAAAACTTTCGTTGTATAAAGGAATAAACATTCGTATGTTGAAGTTATTCCATAAGGACTTGAGATTTTACTCCATTAACTAAAATCCGACGGTTTAGAAATTTATCAGTATTTTTTGTTTTTTTCACTTTGTCATGCTCATGTTTTCATAAAAAACACTCTAGAGTCCCATGCTGATAAAAATATAATGTTTTTCTTTACTTGATATGGTATGTAATGTTTTAAATTTTATCCAAGGGAAATTTTTCTTCTCTGTGTAATTCAGAATAATTTTATTTTTCAAAAGGGAACTGAGTGTCCTGTTAGTTGTTTGTATTTAAAGCATTGACTACTGATTGTTCTGAGTCACAAAAAGATCAGGACCTAAATATTTTTGCTACTAGAAAATTGTGAGTACAGCTTTCCCCAAATATCCTCTTTCAGACATTTTTTGAGTTAATTTAAAAAGTGTGCTATGCACACCTATTTGAAGACGATGGTCATGGTTCCCCTATCTGTTTTCATTTATCTGAAATAAATTTCCCTAATTTCTTACATAGATGGCTATGTAACCAAGCTTTCTTCTTTCCTCTCTCCTTCTGTTCATCCCTCCTTCCCTTCCATCCTTTCTTCCTCCCTTTTTTCCTAATTCAGTCCAAAAGCCATGAAGTGGAACTAAGCAAAGTAGGGGTGTATGTGATGAGGAGAGGAGTGATGACATAGCTCGGGGTATTAGAGCCTGAGTGAGGCGAGGAC
Organism: Diceros bicornis minor; assembly: GCF_020826845.1. NCBI lineage: Eukaryota > Metazoa > Chordata > Mammalia > Perissodactyla > Rhinocerotidae > Diceros > Diceros bicornis. Next base: position 61,003,799 of record NC_080749.1, on the reverse strand, counting down.
ACTAAGGCTTGACTAGAGATGCAGGGTCAAATGATCTCATCAGTTGTCCCTCCATCTCTTGACTTCCAAGCTGTAACAATACAGCCACTCTAGCTCCAGACTTATTCAAACAAAAATCTGGGGCTTGACTCTCTCCATCCCACCCTTGAATCAATATCCGTGGCTGGCTGGGAATACAATGATTGGTTGAGATTACGTCACATGCCAATTCCTTTGCTGAGTTTGGGTTTGAGTTAATTCCACCCAACTGTTGGACAGAGGTAAGAAAGGGATAATTAGAAAGTCCGGGTCTTGTTATTATGAGAAGAAGAAATAGATCCCGGGTAAGCTAAAACAACAGATGTCCACTCTAGCATAACTATTAATATTTTGAATGATAATACTTAGACTTTTTATACATATATATTTCTTACAATGGGATCATTCTGTGGAAATTCTATTTTGTGACTTGTTTTTATTTTACCTAAAACCAATTATAGACATCTTTCCATGTCAATGACTATTCTTTTTAGAAAATCATTTGGATGGCTACAAAATACAAATTTTATTTAACCAACCTTTACTTTTGAACAAGTAAGTTCTTTGCATATTTTTCTTTGCTAAACAACACTGTGAAGACTCTGCATACAACTCTTTGTGCACACATCTGGGTATTTTCTCAGGATAAATCCTTAAAGATAGGATCATTAGGCCAAAGAATATGCTAATTTTCAAGATTATCAATCATTTGTAAGTATCATTCTTCATTTGGCATTTGAGAAACACTTAACAATGTTTGTTGACTATTATCTTTCCTACCTACTCCAGTTTGTCAATGTCTTTCTATATGAGTGTCAGAAAGGAGCATAAAACTCCCAATATGTGTGTAGATATTACTGGGACAAATACTTCCTTTTTCTGAAAAGTATACATTTATTTTTATACTGCTAATGATTGTATTAATTTGTATATTTAGCTATACTGGTATTCACACCTTTGTGTTGTCCCTCCCATGTTTATCAGAGTTGGTCTGTGTGACCAATAGAATACAATGGAAATTATGGCATGTCACTTCTGGGATTCAGTTATAAAAGATCTTATGGGTCTCTATATATCTATATCTACATCTCTATCTATCTATCTATATATCCTGTGTCACTCACTCTGTAGTAAGCCAGCTGCCATGTTGTGAGGATAGTTAGGTAGCCTATGGAGAAGCTCACAAGGGGAGGAACAGGGCTTTTCAGCCAATGACCAGCAAGGTAAGCAAAAACCATGGGAGTGAGCTTGAGGCGGATTCTCCTCCAGTTGAGTCTTCAGATGATTGCAGCTTAGACCAACAGCTTGATAGAAATCTCACGAGAGATTCTGAGCTAGAAACACCAAGTTAAGATGCTCCCTGATTCCTGACCCACAAAAATTTAAGATAGTAAGTGTTCATTCTTTTAAGCTGCTGAGTTTTAGGGATAATTTGTTACACGGCAATAAAAAGCCAATATACGCTATACTGTTAAAGAGATTGAACTTTTAATAAAAAACTTCCCACAAAGAAAACTCCTGGCTCAGATGGCTTTACTGCTGAGTTCTATCAAACATTTAGTTAAGAAATAATATTAAACCTACACAAACTCTTTCAGAAAAAGGATAAAAAGACAATTCTCAATTCATTTTATAAGGCTAGCACAATGCTATTACAAAAACTAGACAAAAATACTACAAGAAAAAAGTTATAAATTAATATTTCTCATAAACATAGATGCAGAAAAACTTAACAAAATACTGGCACATAAAATTAAGTAAAATATATTAAAACTAAATTAAATTAAATGATTAAAATAAATCATGACCATGTAGGGTTTAGACATAAATGCAAGATTCTTTTGACATTTAAAAATCAACACAATTCATTTTACATTGTAACAGTTTAAAGTAGGAAAAAATTCACAATCATTGCAAGAAATGCAAAAATAGTATTTGGCAAAATTTGCCAAATTCATAATGTTCATAATACTATTCATAATAAAAATTCACAACAAACTAGAGACAGGTGGAAACTTCACTCATCTGATAGAATACACTTATGAAGAGCCTACTGCTCAGGGTTGAAATATTAAAACTTTCTCCCGCTTCTGTTTAACATTGTACTAGGTAGACATTGTAGTCAACACAGTGAGAAAAAAAGACTTAAGATTTGAAGGAAAACATAAAACTATTTTCAGATGATATGATTACATACAGAAAATCCTAAAAAAATCTCCAAATACCTAGTAAAAGTAAGTGAATTTAACACGTTGAGAATCCAAAGTCAACATACAAAACAATTATTTTTCTCTACAATAGCAATAACAATTGAAAAAGAAATTTAAAAGAATCGGCATTTGCAGTAGCATCCGAAAACATAAAACACTTAGAAATAAATTTGGGGGCTGCCCGGTGGGGTAGCGGTTAAGTGCGTGCACTCTGCTTCCGTGGCTGGGGTTTGCAGGTTCGGATCCTGGGCGCTCACCAATGCACCACTTGTCAAGCCATACTGTGGTGGCGACCCATATAAAGTAGAGAAAGATGGGCATGGATGTAGGGCCAATCTTCCTCGCCAAAAAAGGGGAGTATTGGCAACAGATATTAGGTCAGGGCTGATCTTCCTCACAATAAAAAAGAAAGAAATTTAACAAAAAATGGGCAGAATCTCTACATTGATAATTATAAAACATTGCTGAGAGCAATTAAAGCAGACCTAAATAAATAAAAACATATACCATGTTCTTGGATGGGAAGATTCAATATTTTTAAGATGTAAATTCTTCCCAAATTGATCTGTATAGCCAATGAAATCTTAATAAAAATAACCGTAAGAATTTTTGAGAAATTGACAAACTGATTCTAAAACTTATATGGAAGATTTAAAGAACCTAGAATGGCCAAAACAATCTTAAAAGTTGGAGAGCTTACATTACTTGATTTCAAGACTTGTGCAAAGGTATAGTAATCAAAACAGTGTGGTATTGATAAAAATATAGACAAATAGATTAATAGCACAGAATAAAGGGCCCCAAAATAGACCTATGTATATGTGGTCAAATAATTTGATACAAAAGAACCAAAGTGGTTTGATAGTGAAAGGAAGTTTTTCAACAAATGGTGTAGGAACATTTGGATATCCATATGGGAAAAAAATGAATACACCTACTCCTACATACTCCAAATTGTACAAATACTATACACCAAAATTATTCAAGAGGGCTCATAGACTTAAACATAAAGGCTAAGTTTATAACGCTTCTAGAAGAATTCACTGTAAAATAGCTTTTCAACCTTGATTAAACAAAAATTTCTTAACAATGACAGAGAAAGCACTAATTGCAAAAAAAGGTTGTTAACTGAAGTTCATGAAAATCAAAAACTTCTGTTCTTCCAAAGAGACCACTGAGAAGTAAATAGTAAATACACAGACTGGGAGAAAATATTTACAACATACATATCTGGCAAAGAAATTATTGCTCAGCATCATCAAGCACAGGAAGCAAATTAAAACCACGAGTGACCCCTTATTAGAAGGGTTAAAATTAAAAAATAAAACTTGCAACACCAAATGCTGTCAAGGATATGGAACTTTAAGAATTCTCATAATGCGAATGGGAATAAGAGTGGCAAACCACTTTGGGAAATAGTGTGCAGATTTTTATAAAGTTAAAGTTAAAAATTATAAATTTACACAGCATTGTACTTCCTGATATTTATCCAAGAGAAATGAAAATATGTATAAACAGAAAGCTTAGGAGAAGAGTGTTCATAGCAGCTCTTCATAATAGTAAAAAGTGGAAATTGCCCAGGTGTGTGTCCATCAATAGGAGAATGGATAAACAAACTGGTATATCCATACAATGTAACACTATTCAGCAAAAAAGAATTAAATTAGTGGCTCATTCTGCAATATGGATGCATCTTAAAAAATACCATGCTAAGTGAAAGAAGCCAGAGTCAAAAGAGTACATATTGCATGATTCCACTTATACGAAGTTCTGGATCACACAAAATTAGTCTTTTGAATGGGAATCAGAATAGCACTGTTTTCTGCGTAAGAGGGACTGACTGAGAAAAGGGGCACAGGAAACTTCCTGAAGAGAGAAACACCCTGTATCTTGAAAGATGTGTGGGTTACACGCGTGCCTGCATTTTTTATTTATTTTTATTTATTTTTTTTATTTTAAAGATTTTATTTATTTATTTTTTCCCCCAAAGTCCCAGTAGATAGTTATCTGTCATAGCTGCACATCCTTCTAGTTGCTGTATGTGGGACACGGCCTCAGCATGGCCGGAGAAGCGGTGCGTCGGTGCGCGCCTGGGATCCGAACCCGGGCCGCTGGCAGCAGGAGCGCGCGCACTTAACCTCTAAGCCACCAGGCCGACCCGCCTGCATTTTTTAAAACTGAAAAATACTCTCAAAATCTGTGTATTTCACCATGTCTTAATCATATATCAATAAATTTAAAATAGCATACAAAATTTTAGCTTTTGTTCTCCATTAGAGTCTCCCTTTCGTCAATCCATTGATTAGCACATATTGGGCAGGGCAATTCAATTGCCAATGAATCAATCTATCTGAATCTTTATGCGGTCAATGTTTGTCCATTGTCTCTAAGGATATCGTGAGTTACTTGATCAGGTTAAATAAAGCTCTGCTATGTTTGTGACACTCCTCAATATATTAATAGGCCCAGTAATTCTAACTACTGTTGAAATTAGACACAGAAGTCAATTTTAAGTTTCATAATTCTTTGTGTTCATTTTTTGCACTTTTTTTCTCTTTGTTTCTTATATTTTGTGCTGTATTTATTTAACTTGTGATATTTACCTCCTTTAATACATGACTTAGTGTCTATTTCCTGGCAACTTGGATTTTGTTCCAAAATGTGAAATACGCAGTATATTTAAAAAGGAAGACTAGCAGAATAGGAGTAAACGTAAAACCCTTCTAAATGAGTGGGGAGAAGGCTGGGAGGAGACATACTGGAGCAGGGAACTGAACAGAGGGAGAATCAGAAGAGTTAGGGAGTCTTTGGATGAGAAATTTAGGGGTTGTGCAAGGAGCTGTCCGAGGTCTGAATCAAAGAGATGCCATGCCGCCACCTTTTCCAGAATGGTCCAAAGAACGGCAAAAGACACCATGGGAAAGAAGACTTCATTCATTTACAACAAGTCCATTATAAACCTCTTCAATTAAAGAGGCAATTATGGTAAAACGTTGTTATCCAAAAATAAAAAATATATTTTGTAGAGGCTTTTCTTAACTAAAGCTATATTATTAAAAATATTCCTCTCTGTAACTGCTGTATAAATTTCTTTGTTTTAATAGTTCATGAGTTAATGAGAAGCTTTTGGTTCCATCAATATCTGTCAATATCCAGTTCAAGGGCACTTTTGTACTATAGATAAAACTATTAGGGATTAAATATGTTATGTTATTCTAGAATCTAATTATTCTAGACAGTTATTACTGTGATATATAAGGATTATTTATAATGATGATGATGAGAAAGAGGACAGCTAATGCTCTTTGCGTTTTTAATGTGTACCAAGCAGTACTCAAATATTTTCCATGAATTTATCTAAATAAATCTGCACAACAACAGTAAGACATAGTACTGTTGTTATTTCTAGTTTACAGATAAGGCAAGTAAGCTACACGAGTGTATAACACACATTCAGTGTTACTTAGCTAGCAACGGCTAAGACCAAATCTCTCCTCTTAACCAACATGCTCTGACTCAAATATGTCAATTTGCATGTAATCGAATGCTTATATAGATGCTCTTTTCTTTTTAAAATATTCTACTTATAACATGTTGCTACTTTTAAAGTCCTTTTCTTCTTAGGGTTGTTTACTGTTTGTTTGTGACAGCATCTTCAAAGAGCAGGGACAGAAATCCTATTTCTGTGTTCTTCAAGGTAAAAATGAAGCTTTTATCCAGCATGAAAGTATTAATACAATCTTTTCCCAGAGAGATGGATTATCAGTGAAAGTAAACGACAACATTCTCTGGCAATAAAAATAACGCGACAGACAGGACAAAAGTAATGACATCCTCTAGCATAATCTCGGCAGAAAATAACTAAATCACCTTGAAGGAGATAAATTGTTACAAAACACCTTCCTTGTCTAATATGGATTGACAGGGAATGACAGGATCCTTCAAGAGGACGGCAGCCCACAGGCCCATGTGCTTTCAAGGGATCAAAGGGACTGACTCTGCCTGCCAGCCTCATCTAAGCAGAAAACAACTAGATTCTCTCCAGGCGGGTCTTTACTCTAAGATATTATTTCTGGGAAAAGATAGCTTATTTGGGAAAGATGACAGCACTTTTCCTACATACCCTGTCATCTGTTAGAGTAGGACTGGGATGGGGAGGGAATCTACCAAACCCATCCTTGGGATCCTAATCAGTCATAAATCTTTAGCAAGCTAGGGAAATTGAACTATTCTGTGACACAATTGTTTTAAATATAGCACATGAGGAGCCTTGGGTTTACAGATTATTATTAATTTCTCTTCTATCAATCTAAAACTTTAAAAAAATCTTTAAACTTTTTAAAAAGTTTTATATAGACTCAGTTTAACATCCACCAAAGTAGATTTTAATAATGATCTAGGAAGCAAAATAGCTTTGATGAACTGAAATGTTAAATAATAAAACAATAAAAGTTCCAGGAAAAAACCATAAAAGAATATTTTTATGTTCTTGCAAATAGAGAAGATTTTTCTAACCATGATATGAAATCCTGAATCCATATGGTAAATATTTATTTAATTATATAAAAGTATTAAACACTAGTAAAAAGTTGAAGACATGATAAACTAGTGGAATCAACATTTACAATCAATATTACATTGGTTACTGTTCTTAACATATTAATGACTCTTATAAATGATTAAAAAAATGAAATCTGAAATGGCAAAATTTATGATGAGGCACTCTAAAGAGAATGAAATTCAAATGTTTATTGACTATATAAAAAGATGTTCAACCTCTCTACTTCCTAATCAAAAGAATATAAACCTGAACGGCAAGGAGATCTCATTTCTTACTTATCAGACTCACATTCAAAAGAGGGACAGTGTTCATTGATGTTGAGGTGTCAGAAAATGCACTATCTCCTGTGTCATTTGTGGATTGTCAAATGGTACACAGGAATAAAATAGAATTTTGTCAGTTTCTCTAAAAACCTAAAATGTATATATTCTTTGATTTATCAATTCCACTTGGAATTTATACCACAGTAACACCTTTAGAATGAAACAAATATTTATATACATTGATGTTCACTAGAGTACTGTTTACAAAATTTACTGTTGGCATAATCAGAGATTTAAAAAAACATTGCAAGAATAAAACTTTTACCCAGAATTCCCAAATATGAACATTTTATTCTTTTGTTTTCTTCTCTTTCTCCTTCTTCTCTCTCTCTTTCTGTCTTTCTCTTTCTCTCTCCACACACACTCATACACAACTTTTTTTTTGCTGCACCGTTTGAGAGTAAATTGCAGGCAGAGTACTCCATTATCCCTGAATACTTCACTGTATTTTTCCTAAAAATCCAGGACATTTTCATATAATCTCAGTACATTTATCAAAGTTAAGAAATTAATGTTGATATAATTCTATTATCTTATCTAGAGAACTTATTCAGATTTATTCAATTGTCTCGGTAACATTCTTTACAGCAAGAAAATCCATGGGTTGTATTCATTGCCTTGCCGCTTTAGTTTCATTTAACCTGGAACAGTTTCTGTGTCTTTCTTTGTATGTCATGACATTGACATTTTTGAGAGTACAGGCCAGGTAGTTTGTAGAATTTTTCTCACTTTGGGTTAGTCTGAGGTTTTCTCATGATTAGGTTCATGTCATGCACTTTGCAGGAAAACAACAGAAGCGATGTTGTATGTTCCTTAGTGCATCACCCCAGGAGGCACATGTTGCAGTTTTGTCCTCTTACTAATGGTGTTAACTTTGATCACTTGGTTGAGGTGTTTGCCAGGTTTTTCTAGTGTAAAGATAGCATATTTCTCTTTGTAATTAGTATGTATCTTATGCGCATATACTTTGAGACTAAAGAAATATTCAGTTACTCCTCAAACTTTTACCCACTAATTTTAGTGTCTAATGTTGATTCATACCTGAATCAATTATTAACATGATGGTTGCCAAATGGTGATTTTCTAATTCCATCATTTCTTCTATATTGTTTGCTTTCTACTGTAAGAGTTTTCTCTTTTTTTCTATGTATTTAGTTTTTCTTTATCTCAGTGTGGACTAATAGATTCAAATTTTAGTGAACAAAATACTCTTTATTAACATATATTAACAATATTATATTAATTATGAAGACATAATCTTTATTATTTTGGTGCTCAAATTGGACCAGATTTGGCAAATAGACCACTTCAAGTGAGCTTCTGGGTCCCTTTGATATGTCCTGATCATTTTTAAAATACTTTATACTTTCTGATATAACAAGATGGTCTAGGCTCACTGTCCTTTTCCTAGGCCTAAAATCAGCCATTTTCCTGAGGAGTTCTTGTTCTGTTTAGTGGAGAATGGTATTTAGAAACCAGGATCTGGTCAGTAGGTATGTAGAGCACTGCTCTTTCTTTCTTTTTTATTGTTTTGTTTTTTTGAGCACCACTTTAGACAGTAAAAAATTAGAAACAATTTAACATTTATCAGAGGAATCAGTTAAAGTATACCCACGGAATGGAATACTAGGCAGCTATTAAAAATAATGAGGAATCTTTATTGTACTGATATAGAAGAGGGTCTAGTATATATTATATTTGGGGAAAGCAAGTTAGCGAACAGTTGGTATAATTTATTTTAAATATATATAAGTGGATGTACATTCAAATAAAAAACTTTAAAAATCTGGAAGATTACATACCAAACCAGAATTTTTTTTTAAACTTCTGACAGTGGGATAAGAAATAAGGTGAAACTTTGTTTTCTTCATAAGTTCCTATGACTCTTTTTTTGTATTAAGTATTTATCAATTTTTATTTAAACATACAAATCTGAAACCAATATATAAAACAACAAAAACTGTTTAGGTATTAATAGCTTGCAAGAGAATAAAAGTAATTTATGGGGAGGTTAGGGAAACTCATCCTCATTGTACGTTAGTACGATCGCTAAGATTAATACTCACTAGTCAATTAGTTTGTAATAATTGCCTCAATCAGTAAGTCCATTTTCTCCAAGTCTCATTTAGTATTCTCATTAAGTAAGTGTTTTCATCTGTAAATAGATTTTCATTTACCAGGGCACAAACTTGTTAACACATCCCCAGATCAAGGCCAGTAGGTGCCTCTGGGGCATGCTTTACATTCTCCTGGCCCACTCTTGATTTCAGCTGTCACTACAACAGGTAGTTCTGTGCCAGCTCAGATTTGCCTTGCACTGACAGTGACCAGCTAGGTCACACACAGCATGCTTCCACATTTAGCTGGGGGCTTCTCAACTCTATAAAAGATTGCTTGGCCCTCTTATAAGCAAGGCCAGGAAGTGGGGAAGAGATAAAGCTCCTCAGAAGATCCTCCAACAATGGCAGATGGGAGCTTGAGGATAAACGCTTAAGAATAGGAATTGGCAAATTTGTTCTGAAAAGGGCTAGATGGCAATTATTTTAGGTGCTACAGGCCGTCTGGTCTCTGTGGCAACTACTCAACTCTGACCTTATTGCCTCAAAATAGCCATAAGCAATAAGTAAACAAATTAGCATGCCTGTGTTCCAATAAGACTTTATTTACGAAAAAGTCACTGGCCAGATTTGGCCCCAGGCCATAGTTGGCCTACCCCTGCTCTAGACTCCTGCCTTCTGGTTGACAACCCTGGAAGGCATTTTATTTGGGCTTCTGAGGACATCCCAGTGGAATTGAGACTGTTCCTCACAGCAGTGACCTCAATACTATACCCTTATATTGGCCTTTTCTCCTTTTCTATTCATTCAAGCTGCTGCCTCACCCTTGTTTCCTAAGTAGCTTCTAAAATAAACCACATACATCCAAGTCCAAATCTCACATCCCAAATGAAGACACTGAGTTTCCACATTACATTGTCTTATGAATGAACCAGAATACAAGTGGAGAAGATGGCATCTGCCTGATTACTAGGGAGTCATAAAAAGACAAATAAATTTGGAGACTATGCTCTAGACAATACCTCACACTCCGAGGAGGACATAGTTAAAGTGTAAAATGAGTAGGAAGGGAGGTAGCATTACACTCTATTTTTTATTGTCAAAATTACTTAAATGATCTCCTGTGAATAGTGTAGAACTTGGAGGCTCTGACGTTCCACGCTGAAAAATAAATGATACAATTCTAACTTTGGGAAAATGTATAGTAGACAAAGTTTATCTCTAGTAGCCATATATTCCCAATTAGGTCCTGCTTCTCTGCTCTCCCCGTACAGCTTCCCAGCAGCTCTCATATCATCCAAAGCTTCTCATTGCATCAGATTTTCATTCATTCAACAAATAATTGCTGTGTGCCAGACACCGCTCTTCGCATTGGAGGCACAAGAATGAAAAACAGAAAAATCTCTGCCCTCTAGGAACTACTGTTTAAGTAGCAGAGGAAGGCCGTGAATAAACACGCGATTATTCAGGGGGTGGTCAGCACTAAGAAGTAAAGACGTGGGAAAGGATGATGGATGGTTGGACGCTATTTTATATAATGTGCTCAGGGAAGGCTTTTTGATAAGGTGCTATCTGAGCAGACACTTGAGTTATGTGTGTATATAGCTGGGGGATGACCTTTTCCAGGCACGAAAGTAAATGTCCTGAGTTGGCAGTAGGAAGGAGGCCAGTGTAGACAGCAGTGACTGAGGGCTAGAAGGGTGAGAGATGAGATCCGAGAAGAAGGGAGAAAATGTGAGGAGTGACTGAAGGGTGGAGAAAGGGGGAGATAATGAACATGGATTTTATTTTGAGGAATCAGATGAGTGAGACATTTTGACTTCTATTTTAAAACGATCTCAGTGTCTCCTGTATGTGGAGAATACGCTGCCAGACGCCCAGGTGAGGGGATTTCAACAGGAGCCTACTGCAACTATCCAGACAAGAGATGGCGATGGTTTAGGATATAGGGATAAAAGTGGAGGTAGTCAGATTTTGGGTATATTCTGAAGGTAGACTTGACAGGATTTGCTGATGGGATATGGTTCATGAGAGAAATTGAGGAGACATGGATGATCTCAAGGTTTTTGCTTGAACATTGAGAGGAAGCGGATTGCCATTTACTCTCATAGAAAAGACAGCAGAAAGAGAAGGCCTGGAGGAAATTCAAATGGTGGGTTTTGTCATGTTAGATTTGAGATCCCTATTCAACATCAAAGAGGAGATGTCAGATGTATGAGCCTGGAGTTCAAAGGAGAGGTTAGGTCTGGAGATAAAAATTTAGCAGTTATTCACTTGTAGATAGTATTTAAAGTCATGAGGGGCCGGCCTAGTGGCATAGTGGTTAAGTTCATGTGCTCCTCTTTGGTGGCCCAGGGCTCACAGTTTCGGATCCTGGGCACAGACCTATGTACCTCTTATCAAGCCATGCTGTGGCAGGCGTCCCACATACAAAGTAGAGGAAGACGGGCACAGATGTTAGCCCAGGGCTAACCTTCTTCACCAAAAAAAAATAAATAAATAAAAAAAAAATAAAGTCATAGGACTGGATGTGACCACCTAGAGTGTGATTGTAGCTGGAGTAATGAAGAGAGGGGTCCCAGGACTGACTCTAAGATACTCTAACACTAAGTTGTGGAGAAGATTCAGTAGAGCACATTGGCCTCAGGTTTCAGGACAGTATATGTGAGTGTGTGTGTGCGTGTGTGTGTATGATGAGCTAGTAGTTGGGTGTGTTCATACATTGGGCTCCCTTTTTCTCTTCTTTCTACCTCTATCAAAACATCCCTCAGAACACACCTTGTTGATATGGTGAATGAAATCATCCTGGTATTAATAGCATCAACTCCTGACTAAACTGTTAGTACAGTTGTCTCCCCTTATCTGCAGGGAATACGTTCCAAGACCTCCAGTGGACGCCTGAAACCATGGGTAGTACTGAACCCTATGTACACTATTTTTTTCCTATACACATATATACATGATAAAGTTTAATTTATAAATTAGGCACAGTAAGGGATTAACAACAATAACTAATAATAAAATAGAACAATTATAACAATATACTGTAATAGAAGTTACCGTAGATCTTAGCAACCTTAGCATATGATTTTTTCTTTCCTTATTAAGTCAAAACGTTTACCTTTTCACTTATAGAAAGCACTTTATGGCTTCTCTTTGGCATATCTGAATTGTCAGCATCACTAATTTGTGTTTTGGGACCATTATTAAGTAAAATAAGGGTTACTTGAACACGAGCACTGTGATACCTGATTGGCTACTAAGTGATTAATAGGCTGGTGGCATATACAGCAGGGATATGCTGGACAAAGGGATGATTCATGCCCTGGGCAGGGTAAATCAAGATGATATGAGATTTCATCATGCTACTCAGAATGGCATGCAATTTAAAACTTTTGAATTGTTTATTTCTAGAATTTTCCATTGAATATTTTCAGACCATGGTTGACTGCAGGTAACTGAAACCTTGGAAAGCAAAACTGTGGATAAGAGGGGACTACTGTTTTTTAACAGGAACACTTAAGTGCCTAAGATGCAAAAGTTTGGGATTAGAGGGAGTGCTCTGAAATGCCAATGAAAGGAAACGTTGTAAGGTGCTGTTGTTGTGGGGATTCAGTATATAACATATGGGTCAAGCAATTCCTGACATGTGAGCTTGACATTAACTCTAAAAGAAACATACCTGGAGTAAAATAATCCCATCATCTTAAGTAAAGAAATAAAAGTTTTAAATTTTAATAATGAGATAAAAATACCAAAAGCTATTCTTTTGTTTTTTTGGTGATGAAGATTCATCCTGAGCTAACATCTGTGCCAATCTTTCTCTATTTTGTATGTGGGTTGCCACCACAGCATGGCTGATGGGTGGTGTAGGTCTGTGCCCAGGATCCAAACCCGTGAACCTGGGCTGCTGAAGTAGAGCGTGCCGAACTTCAACCACTACGCCACAGGACCAGCCCTACCAAAAGCTATTCTTAAATGTAGAATGCACAAATGAAACTACAGGTAATGGCCACTAGCAAAGCTATCAGTTTAGACATACAAACATTCTTTTCTTGTAATAAAACAACTAAAGATAAAATGAGAAATAACTAATTCCCTGTGACATACACTTTGAAGTATCAAATTTAAGTGAAATAGGCTCTTTTGGTTTTCAAAAAGCCTACAGTTTTGGAATTACTGGGGAACTCTAAAGTGTAATAGGAATATTGGAAAAGATTCTTAGAGCTAGGGGAATTTCTGGGAAAATTTTTAGCTCTACTTAAAACACATATATATTTTTTATTTTGCTCAATGGAACACTTTGCTTTTGAAGAACATTGTCACTGCTGCATCTATAATTATTAAGCACCAACTAAGTGTAAAAACTTCATGCCTTTTCATCTTATCCTTACTTATGCTATATATATCTAGATACTTCTCATACATTTGATCATGTATCATTTCAGTTTCTCAGTTTCTATTGTATTGACATCATATTTGTGAATGAAACAGGGACCCCTCTCCCCGGTCTAACAGGCAAATCTAACAAACAAGCCACATAGGCTTAAAGTCAGTACAATAAAATTCATGCTGTACTGTGCAACAGCCATGCAGGTCTCACAGGCCTGTGTCTAAGTGACCTTGCAACCCCTTGTCCCGTGACTGAAGACTCATCTGGACAGATCCACAATAGGAAAAGGTAAAGGGTACCTCGCTCCCACATTTCCCCGCTGCATTTCTCAGAGATTGAGTGAAAAAGTGATGACCTTGGTCTTTGCCTCTCTCCACACACAGACAGCATTATAGGCCTTGTTTGGTGTATAACCAAAAAGCTCTTGTTGTCCTTGAAGTAGATGACTATTAGACATGTGAGCCCTTTCCTGCACCGACACTGCTTTGTTAAAAGGTATATAAACCGCTTTCAGATCTGTGGACATCAGAGCAGCTCCTCAGAACACTCTGTTGGACTGTTTCCCGGGATTTGAATCCCTCACCTTGATTACCCAATAAATTCCTTTAATTAACCTTTACTCAGACTCTTTATTTCAGTCAACATATTCTTTAGAAAGCTTTAAATTCCATGTCGTTTTTCTCTGTTATTTTTAAAAAGGAAATAAATGAACAGGACGGTCATGATTAAGAGGCTGAATTAGCATGCATTTCACTACTTATCTGGTTCTTTTAAGATAAACATATAGAAGGTGCAATATATCTGTCAGGAGAGTCTAGGTTATGCTGCAGTAATGAACGACCCCAAAATTTTAGTGGTCATAGTCACAAAAGTTGCTCGCTCATGGTATATTCTCATTGCAAGTTGGCTCTGGCTCTCCTCCATATTTTCTTGTCTCCAGGAACCAGGCTGAGGGAGCAACCTTTCTTTTGGATGTTGCTGTTAACGAGGAAGAGAAAAGAGACACAGAATAGCATGAGCTGGGTCTTAAAGCTTCCACTCAGAAGACACACACTCACTTCTGTTCTAAGTTTCACGAACACTTCTAGTGCAATAGGAAAGGAATGTATAATCCTCCCACAGGGAGGATAAAGAGTTGAAGTCCAAAAAATCTTGGTCTTTCCACTTCTCCAATGTAATGACTATATCTTTTCTTTTGTTCTTCTTTATCATACCTTTCTCCATTTACTCACAATGCCCAATGAAATATTTCTCAGCAACCAAAGATCCTAATCATCCATTTAAATTCATCTTAGGATTTATACCAACTGAGAATAAGAGCCAGTTCTAGAGCCTGAGCCATTGACATTCTTGTCATAGTCATCTAATCTTTCTGTATAACTGTTCTTCAATATTTTTTTTCCAGTTGAGAACCTTGCTATTTAGGTCTATCCTCAGCTAACATCACTTTTTCCAGACCTATACTGCCATTAACCTCTGCCTCTATTTCCTTTTTGAATCCTTCTAGTGGAATTTTTAAAGAAACCATAAATTACCTCACAGTTACAATGTAGTGAAAAGAATACACTATTTGAAAATGGAGGATATCTGTGTTCGTTGATGTCCTGGTGCTGTCACTATCTAGCCTTTTCACTTGAGGCAAGTAATTGACACCCTAAGAAGCTCAGTTTTCTTATCTGCACAGTTGAAATAGTCACACCTACCTTACAGGGCTGTTGTAAGGATCAAATCAGATAGCATATGTAACGTACTTTATGAACTCCACAGGAGGAAAAATGTTGGTTGGTGTTATGGTTGTTCCTATCACTCCAGGCGGGTTATGAATACACAATCCTGGCATGTTATTAATCCTGGACGAGGGAAATAACAAAGAGATTTTATGAAGCCCTAACATGTTGCTTTTCTTCACATTTTCTAGTGACTAAAATATTCTGTTTTGGAAAAAGACTGGATGATGAAATAAATGGAAAGACAGAATCTTCTAACCTACAGGCCTGGCATTACTGTACCGTATACACAAAAGATCTAATTATAACAATGAAGTTCTACTTGTCAAGGTTCCAGTTTCTTTTTGTCTACCACTTGTCAAGCTTCCCAAGTGACTTTGGTGGAAGCAGCCTTTAGGTTAGCAACCTTGTCTCTGGTTAGCATCCTTGTCACTGATTTGCTCCTGAGGTAGCTAGTCCACAATGATAGGGCTTCTTTCTACATGCCAGGATTTCTAATAAGAGTGATCTGCAAGACTTTAAAACATAAAACACCAGCTCCTAAAGGTATCGAGTCTGCATACATTGGGAATTGAATACTTTTCGTATACACCTTCAAATTTTCCGCCATATGGAATAATAATTCTAAGGTACTGGCGTGTCAGAAATAATAGTAATCAAACTTCGCCAAATAACAGTTTACTTTTACAAAGACCTTTCTCATCCCACTTGGTGCTGCCAAGGGTTTATCCATAGGAAGTCGGTATGGATTGGGAAGAGTATTTTCCTAGATTCTTTTCTGCTTAAACCAAAGAGGAAAACATCTGGTCAAACTCATTTATCACAACTGTTTGCCTGTAGTATGGAAGTTTCCTTGGCCATATTCTTGGCTAATTTGTACTTGCCAGTAACTCAAAGATGACAAAAAACTAATCAAGTAGGAAAACAGATGTCAAAAATTTCAGCGAAAATACAGGTACACTTCTCACTTAGGGACTCTAAAATGATATACAACATACAATAGGTAAGAGATTTCTTTCTTTCCTTTCCTTTCTTTTTTTAAAACATTTTTGAGGGTTGCAGTCTTATAAAAATGGCATTGAAAATGAAACCTAAAAGAAAAAAGAAAACAAGGAGCCATTAGTAAAAAAATCAGTACGATCGTAAGAGGAGCTTTCTGATTCACATTTGTTGTGCAAAAAACAAATGAAGAAGAGACTTAAAAATAAGATCTAATTAAAAATAGCAGCGCAAACATCTAGAAATACTACCAGAAGCAACACCACCACCAAGGTGGTGTCAGAGCAGACAGAGTGGGAAGCTGAAACCTTCATCTCTACCAGTTGGTAAAGAGGGCCCCTCTATGGTGTTGTGGGAGACCACAGGGGCGACAGGGGGAAGACTTGGACTTTCACCCTTACCCAGAGGTAGCAGGCACCCCTCTCACTCCCTGTTGAGGTGGTGTCAGAGGAGGCCCAGTGGAGTCAGGACTTTCACCACAGCTCAGTGGTAACAAGGCCATGTGGGAAGCAGCACAAAGATATCCCTCCCCCTCCTACTCAAGGTAGTATCAACAGAGGCCAAGTGGGGAAGTGATTTTTGACCAAAGTGCAAAAGCAATTTAATGGAGGAAGAACAGGCTTTTCAAAAAATGGTGCTAGAGGGGCCGACCCCATGGCCAAATGGTTAAAGTTCTGTGTGCTCTGCTTTGGCAGCCCAGGTTCACAGGTGCAGATCCCAGGCGCAGACCTACACCATTCATCAAGCCAGGCTGTGGCAGTGAGCCGCATACAAAATAGGGGAAGATTGGCACAGGTGTTAGCTCAGGGCGAATTTTCCTCAAGCAAAAAAAAAAAAAATGGTGCTAGAGCAATTGGATATCCATAGGCAAAAAAATATAAACCTCGACCTAAATCTTAAACATTTTTGATAAAAATTAACTCAAGTCATAGATTTAAATATAAATTATAAAACTATAAGACTTTTAGAAAATAACATAGGAAAAAATTGGGGGGACCTAGGGCTTAGTGAAGAGTTCATAGACATGACACCAAAAGCATAATTTATAAAAGTGAAAAATCGATAAATTGGACCTTATCAAAATTAAAAACCTTTGCTCTGTGTAAGGTCCTCCTAAGAGGATGAAAAGACAAGCTACAGAGTAGGAGAAAATATCTGCAAACCAATCTAGCTAAGCACTCATCTGGAACTCTTAAAACTGAACAATAAAAACAAATAATCCAATTAGAAAATAGGCAAAAAACATGAAGAGACATTTCACTGAAGAGGGTATATTGATGTCAAATCAACATGCAAAAAAATGTTCAGCATCACTAGCTCTTAAGGAAATACAAATTCAAGCCATGATGAGATATCACTGTATACCTCTCAGCATGCTAAAATAAAAAAAGTGACAACACCAAATGCCAGCAAGAATACAGAGACACTTGATTGCTGAAGAATATAAAATGGTACGGCCACTGCAGAAAACGAGTTTGGCAGTTTCTTATAACAATTCAACATACACTTACCATACAACCCAGCAATTACACTCCTGGGCATTTATCTCAGAGAAATGAAACATTATTGTAGCAGCTTTATTGTAATAGCCAAAAACTGGAAACAACCAAAATGTAATACTGCTCAGCAAATAAAAAGAAATGAACTATTGATATATACAACAACTTGGATGGATCTCAAGGACATAATGCTAAGTGAGAAAAAAAAATTTTCATTTATATAACATTCTTGCAATGATAAAATTATAGAGATGGAAAACAGATAAATAGTTGCCAGGGGTTAGGGCTGGTGTGGGGGTGGGAACTGGGTGTGGTATAAAGAGGTAGTATGGGAAAGATCTTTGTGGTGATGGAATAGTTCTGTATCTTGATTGCATTGGTTACAAGTCTACGCACGACATAAAACAACATAGAATTACACACATACGTCCAGTCAATGTCTGATTCCTATCTTTGATATTATATTATAATTATGTAAGATGGACTCATTGGGGGAAACTGGGTGAAGGGCACAGGGGTCCTCTGTGTACTACCTTTGCAACTTCCTGTGAATCTATAATTTTGTGTGTGTGTGTGTGTAAGGAAGATCAGCCCTGAGCCAACAACCATGCCAATCCTCCTCCTTTTGCTGAGGAAGACGGTCCCTGGGCTAACATCCGTGCCCATCTTTCTCCACCTTACGTGGGACGCCGCCACAGCATGGGATCAGAACCCGGGCCACCAGCAGCGGAGCCGGCACACTCAACCACCACGCCACAGGGCCAGCCCTATAATTATTTTAAAATAAAAAGTTTGTTTTGTTTTGTTTTCATTTCATTTTAGGGGCATTCCCGGGAGCAACAGAGGTTTATCTGACTTCTGGTCAGAACAACCATATTCTGCCAAAGGCTGTTGAAAGCAAAGTGTGACACAAAGTAGGGTTGCCTACCAATTGAAGAGAAATGCCATACATAGAGGTTTTTGTGGCAGAGACAACAGTCATTCCTTTGCAATATGAGGTCCAAGTAGATTTAATGGTTTTAACCCCTGACTGCAGGTTAGAATGAAATGAGGAGCTTTAAAAAGGTTCTAAGTCCAGCCTTACCTCCAGGGAGTCTGACTCCTTCGGGTTGGGATGATCATAATTATCCTAGATGATTCTAAAGTGCAGTCTGGACTGAGAAGCATCATATTACACTAAGGAATGTAACATCAGTTCAGTGTCTGAAATATGACACTATTTTGAGTCCCATAAAGGACCAGTAAACCCGAGAGTTTATGTTATTCCAATAGTGAGGCTACATTAAGGCCAGTTACTGAACCCCCTTAACCTCCTAAATCTTAATTGATGGATCAATATTAAGAACGCAGGCAGTTAAAAAATTACGTGGGTGGTTTTCAACACGCTGTGTATAAAAAAGAAATCAATATTTGATCGTTTGGATATCACTGATTCTCTCAAATGATACTTTTACTTGGCCATGGCTATTAATAAGATACAAGAAAAAAGTGCTCTAAATTTCGGGCATTAATCTGTGATGACTGCTTCTAGAAGGGGCAATTCCATATGGTATAAACTAAGGTAAATAGCAGCAGAGACTCATTCATATTGCTCAGGACAGTAGAATAACAAATGTGTTCTATAAAGAGGATTTAACACAAATCTAAAAATTAAAAATTATCAAGCTTTATATTAATTACTGCAATTATGAAAGGTTATCAAAATTCCACATTAACATTTATAGTTTCTATTAAACTTTATCTTAACAAGAGTTAATGATGCTCCTGAGCAATGCTGGATATTACAGTTAATACAGAACTGAGATATGGAGCAGAATCCTGGAAGCAGTCTGGGAGCTGAGTAGAGGGCTTCTGTCCATGTCTCTGCTACTTGACCCTGGATGAGTTCTTTGTCAGTTTCCTCATATGTAAATTTGAAATAATAATATTCTGAGGAATGAAAGAAATATGAGAAAGCACTTTAAGCTGCAAAGTGCTGAACATTTTTTCATCGTTATAATTATTACCATTTTTAAAATTCAATTCTGAATTGTTAGCTGTCCACTTATAGGTCTATGAAACTCACTTTTGAAAAAAGTTATAGTTTATATAAATAAAGCAATTTTCTATGATCAACACTACTGTGTGGCTATTCAATCGTTTAATTGATGGATGATGGTTTCCAAATTGCAAATGACTCAGGCATATTTGTTGACATTGATGAATCCTATTAACTACAACACACGGACGTGGCCAGCTCCCTTGGCATATAAGCCATGTGGCATGCAAATATCGTATGCCAGTTTACAGATTTTCTTTTAGAAATCTAGCAGATATATTTTATTTCTATATATAGCCTTTCCATTAAAGGACACTTTAACTGTGGTGCCACTAAATTTTTAGACTTTAGATTTGGACGCAGAAAAATTTCTGATAGTGTACATGTAGCTGTCAATATTGCACACCCCAAAGCAATGCAGAGGGCCACCAGGACATCTGGAGCAATTTCAAAATGTCTGTAGCATTCAATACTAATTGGAAAGTAGAAACGTGATATTGAATAGTGCAAGAATGACTAATGTAAATTTTTTTTAAACTTCACAAATATAAAATGATACAACAATTCTAAACAATAAATTACAAATAAGCCTAAGTGAATGATTTATAAGAATAACTGAATAATTATAATTTAAGAACTAGCTATGACTTAAATATTGAAAATCACAAATAATATCTTATTGGGACGATTTTACCTATAAATTATATTACCCATATAGTATTACCCATAAATTATAGCTGTATATAACTTTGTAATTAACAAAAGTGTTTTTAATATACAAGTATGGGAGTTTGCCTTCTTTTACATATTTAGGTACATAACAAGTTTCATGTTTCTATTTCAAACATACAAATTCCACATCTTTAAGAAAAGTACTGTTAAAATTTAATATTTAAAGTGCAGACATAAACTTGGTGATCCTTCAATACCCATCATTTTCTATACTGCAGTTTCTTTTCCTCAAGTTGAGATATTTACTTCAAAGTATACCTATAGGGTTGTCCTTATATATGCAAGTAATGGGCAATGAGATTTTATTGGTTTATCTGGTTATCTACACCCCTCTTCATTGGAAACAGAATTACAATGTTCTATTATAAATAGTTACACCATAATATAAAAACAATTAATCAAAGAAACTGAAATAAAATTAAAATGAGTATAGGAAAAATAAGTTGAAGCTAAGTAAGGTTGGAATGGGTATGGCTCAGTGTACTTACCAGAGAAGGGCTACAAATTTAGCTTTAAGGGAAAAATATGATTGACTCATGACACATAGTGTCCAGATGCTCAGGAGGTGTGGTTATTTCTGGTCTCGAGATCTGCAAGACATCTCTCCCTTACATGGTCATAAAGTGGACTCTCTTTGATATGTAAGTGACATTTTTGTTGTTGTTATTAATGAACAGTTTATTGGCTTTAAATAAACATCACTAAATTTTTAAATGTTAGTTTATGTTTTATGATAGAAGAATACTGAACTAAAACATCAGAGAAAATGGAGGCTCAATAGCATGATTTCAATATATTTTCCTGGATAAACAGATTTTTTTAAAAAGTAAATGATGTCATTAACACCTCTACAGTAGTGATAAGTGTCATAGGCCTTTTCTTATGATGTTTCTCTAAGCTGGCTGATACCACAGCATCAAAGTTCAGGAAGACTAATTCTACAGGAGCCAAAATTATGCAGAACAGGCACCCAGTTCCCTAACAAGGACAAAATATCAAAACTTGGACCTGAGCCATATAGATAGTGGCAAAATGACTCTGTCTTAGTCCATATTTTTAAAGTTAACTGGAGAAAAGAATGACCAATATGGTCAAATGCCAAACTATCATTTCTTTTTAAATAAATTAGAATAAGGGCAGAGGTTTTCTTTAAGTTTTATATGCTAACATAATTTCTTCATTATTATTTTACTATGTGGTGGAGACCATGATTATAGACTTTAAAAAGAATCAGGAGAAAGAAAAAAAGAAACTCTGTTAATGGGGAGTCAGGTTTTGAAAATAAAAGAAAATGAAAGGTTTGGATAATGAAAAAGAAACAACTCATTTACTGTTAGTATATTGCTATTGGGTATTTCACGTCAAATTTGGTGCCAAGAATAAAAGAAAAGCCAATGAATACAAATTAAATTTTACAATAGCACGGAGAGAGATGGAGTTTCACAAATAAAATGGAAAAGGCCCACATTTCTTTTAACTGGATGTTCAAGATAAAAAGCCAAATTATCTAAAAAGCAGAAATGGGTATTTATAAACTAACATACTAAAATATCTATACATAGACTACCAATGACAAATACCCAACACTTGTTCACTTGTCTTGGTCTATTTCTATCATCTATTGAGAGTTGACTGTATAGTGGAGGAAAGAGGACCTTAGGTCAATTTACATAATCTACTTGTCTAACATTGTCAATAGACTCCAGGAGGTCTTTATGTATTACGTTGATAACTGGGTATTTCCTTTCAGAAACTTACTGCCAACAAAATCAAGACTTGAGCACTAGCCAAACAAAGAATTACAAAGGAGGCTACAGGTAAATCCCAAGATTAATTCATTTCAAATCAATTAAATCAGACACCAATAGTATCCAAGAAAAACCACCGGGGCATATAATAGACTTGACTCAAAATTTAAGGAGTGAAGGTAGAAAGTTCTTGCTTTTGGCTAAGAGAGTTTGGAAGGAATTGAAAGCTGAGAAAAAATGGAAGATAGAGAGATTTCAAGAGGAGTTAAGTAAAGCAGGACACAGTGGAGATGAAAGATGGTTTCCTACCAGCTTTCTATGCAAAGCCAGCTGCCAATCGGCCTTGACTCTGTGTAGGGGTTTATAAGCCTCGAACCAGCCAATGTGCCCAGCTGTTGCAGAACACGATGAAAGGCACATTTGGGGACTGAGAAAAGGAATTAGCAAAATACACAGAGGGGATATTTTGGGGAACATCCAAGGTTTGAGACACAAAAATACACCTTAATATGTAGAAACATAGAGTTCTCAAATAGAAAAATTCCTGAAACAATGAATAAAAACAGATGTGGAGCAGGAGCTCCCAAACAGGAAGAGAGACTCAGAGACCGCTGAGAGAGGAAAGAGCTCAAGAAAGAGAAAATGAGAACAAGGTGGAGAAGGCTATGAGATAGAGGGAAAGAAGGGCCAGAAGGAGGAGCCCAGCCAAGAATTTACCTTGCTGCCATTGGCACTGTAGAGCCTAACTGACTATTTGAGATACCAACTCTCTGGCAAGGTTCACCTCGTTGCCAGCTATTAGCCAAGTAGGAATAGGGTAGATATCCACAAGGCAACTTGAAATACGTTGGAGGATTGGGCAATTGTAGCCTTGCTACAATACTATTGATTTTAGGATAAATTTTATTACAGGGAAGAATCATCTTGGAACCTATCCTAGAATATTTACTTACTGAAATACCAAAAAACTTCATCTATAACACTCTCATTTATAAGGCAGTCTCCTAAGTGGATCCTGAAGATATTATCATAATTCAGTTCTAGGTTATATATAAATGCAAAATCCTGGTAAACAGGACTCTTCTCATAAGAGAAGCATCTCTGTAGATAAATCCAAAAGTGTTACCGAGTACTTCTTGTATATGAGAATATACCAGGGTGTGAGGCTACTAACGAGAATTTTCCTTTAACTTGTAGATCATAAAATTTGGTTGAAGGGAAAAACCGAATCCTCCTCTTTTTGCTGAGGAAGATTGCCCCTGGGCTAACATCGATGGCCATCCTCTTCTACTTTTTATATGTGGGGACACCTGCCACAGCATGGCTTGATAAGCGGCACATAGGTCTGTGCCTGGATCCGAACCTACAAACCCCGGTCCGCTGAAGCGGAGCACATGAACTCAACCACCATGCCACCAGGCCGGAACACCGGAGGAAGTGTTTTACACCTGGTAAGTTACCTTTGGAAAAATAAATTACCACTTCCATCATTGTAAATGTGGAATGGAATCTGTTTACCCATGACTTTTTATTGAGACTTTCATTTCATATGTAACCAGACAGAATTTGGGGACTAGGGACGTTGTTAAAATGTTGTTTTAGATTGCTAGAGGAACACTCTAGAGCTATTGTGATAAATCCAACTGCTGATTAGTTTTGTTAAATCCTATTTCTAAGCTCTAACATCTCAAAGAATTTGTCGAGATAATTATCTTGAAGTTGGACCAGACGAAGAAACTATTGTTCGTAAATTAAATTACAGAATATCTTATAAAAGAATGAACTTAATGCTCCATTCAACTTTGTTTACTACTGTACTATCAAAGTAACAATAATTGCATATTTTGCACTCACATTGTGAAATGTGCTGAACAACAGTCTTTAAAAAATAGCAAATGACATTGTCCTCAGATGCAGAAGTATGTGGAAATGCTATGTAAATATTTGAGGTCAGAATTTGGTTTGAAGTGTTGGGAAAAAGGAACGCGATATTTAAATGAGACAAACAGCTTACAGGCTTAATGGAAACAGATGGATAGCAATTAGAGGGGACGCTAAGCTGGAAGCATCACTGGAAATAGTTCCCGTCTGGAGAAGAGAAGATGAGCAGAGCCCAGGAATGGGAGGACTGAGAAAGGATAAGTAGAAATTACTCACTACGGCTCTTACTCAACCTTTACTTTTAAGTAAAAAAAAAAAAAAATTAAAGAATCTTAAGGTAGAAAATAGCTAGGCAATGCTACCAGATGGAAGTCATCTTCAAGTCATAGTATCTGTATCATTTATTCTTTCTCTCCTGCTTCCCACTCCCCACCCTCTCCTTCTCTTCCACCTTCTGTCTATTCGCTTCTCTCCTGAAGTCAGGATTTGTTTTATAGCTTTGTCAGGTTTTCATTTTGTCAGAAAGGGCCACAGACTTCCTCGTAACTGCAATCTTGGGTTAATACAGTAAAGGAGAGAAGGAAAAACACTATTCATAAAAGAAGGGAGTGGGGCCGGCCCCATGGCATAGCGGTTAAGTGCGCGCACTCTGCTGCTGGCGGCCGGGGTTCGGATCCCTGGCGCGCACGGCGCAGCGCTTGTCAGGCCATGCTGTGGCGGCGACCCGTATAAAGTAGGGGAAGATGGGCACAGATGTTAGCCTAGGGCCAGTCTTCCTCAGCAAAAAGAGGAGGATTGGCACGGACGTTAGCTCAGGGCTGATCTTCCTCACACAAAAAAATAAATAAATAAAAGAAGGGAGTGGAAGAGGATTGACCACTAAAATCTTTTTTTTTCCTTCACCTTCAGGAAGTTTAGAAAGACTGAATAAAGCAGGAGGGGGAAGGGGATAATATAGCTTAAAGATTTACCAAGTACACTTTCAAGAACGGCTGGTGGTACATTTCCAGCTTGCGAAATCACTTTTATACTGGGATGAGAGGGGAAAGGTGCAGAATTGTTGCATTATTATATTACTTGGTTTATTCTGATTATATTTAATAATATTCCACAGTGATATTCAAAATATCCCATGCTTATAATTTTAATTATGTGGGACACCACCACAGCATGGCTCAACGAGCAGTGTGTCACTGTGTGCCTGGGATCTGAACCGGTGAACCCCAGGCCATGGCAGCAGAGTGCACGCACTTAACCGCTTGCACCACCAGGCCAGCCCCTGATGTTTCCTTTTTTGAGGATACCCTTTAAATAGCCTGAGGCACTAGTATTTTGAGAATAATGCTGGGCATCCTTGTAACTACTCACTTTCAAAATCTTGAAACATGTATCTTGACCATTAAAACCCTGATTGAAATCATGTTATGCCAAATAAGATGAATAGTACAAGAAACAATGTACATGAAGAATGAAAATATTTGGGAGGAAAATGAATCTTTCTAATTACTAACTGGTGTTTGGGGGAACACAGATGCTTGCTTTTAAGGATAGTGACTTCCTTTAATTATGCAGATTCCTTGCTTATTTTGATAAGGGAAAGTCATTGGAGTTTTCAAAATGTGTGTCAATCAAGTCATAATAATTATGTATATATCTTGAAGTGGAATAAAACATTATATTTTAAATATTAAAATAAATATAACTTAGAAGAAATAAAGTAAACATTAGACATTACCTAGACTTGGTAATTAGCACCAAATATCTTCACAGAGAATTTAGCTGAACACTTTTAAATTTATATCAGAAAGAGTGAGTATTCAAAGGATTACCCAAAAATAAATGACCAAAATTCTTGAAGAAGCATGAATTTTCAAGTTCAATTTCAAAAAGCTTGGATTAGTATACTGTGTAGGAGTAATATTATATGGCAGAAAAAAATTCTGGCTGAAATTCAGAGGCCTGGATTTTGGAACACTCTTTTTTATCTCTTTACCACTCTAAGACTCTTGAATACAAAATGAAAGCTTTGGACTAAATGACTTGAATTTTCTTCCAATTCTCATGCTTTATGAATCTACAAAATCTTATAGTAATAAGAGAATGTATTCTCAATCCAAGGTTAGTGTTCAAAATTCAATTACTTTCCAGGATTCAAAGTGTACACACTATGATGTCATTTTTTTAAAGAATATTTACATATGAAAAATTAATAGGAACGCATACACCAAATGGCAACATTTATTTTATTTAATAGGTATGTATTATTGCTATCGTGTGCTTGGCACTACGCTCTTCTCCATGGATACAGCGGTGAACAAGAGGGATGTGGGTCTTGCCCTCATGGAGCATATGGACTAGTGGTTATTTCTCTGGGAGGCAGAATTGCAATGTGCTTTTTTTTTTCTTTTTAATCACATTTCTGGAGTTGCTACATGGAACACTTTTGTAATAAGAGAAAGTTACTAAAAAAAATCCACTTCAAGAATCACATAGTCCTACTAAATCTTTACAAACAATGATGCACAAAAGAATTACTCACAACTTGAATAACTCCAGGATTTTTAACAAAAGCAGGGCAATTGTTCAAATCCATTCCCACAAGTAACAGGTTTTGTAAATTTTATTGCTAATTTATTATTACCCCAGACCTTTGTGGCCAGTTGACCGAAGGAGCAGGGTTAGGAACATCCTCAGACTGCCTACAATTCTAGATACCATCTAGAAACCTAGGAGACTCTTGCAAGCGCTGTGGTCATGAAATACTCAGAGGAAACTTTATTTTTAGTGAAACTATTACCGGCAATCCTCAATAGTCATGCTCCCCATAGCAAAAACTTTCAGTGCTACCCATAATGATTGATCCTAAACTAGAGCAGCCTCTCTGATGAGGCCCATCATACTGTCAAAATCCTTTCTGAGAGCTCCACAGTATTGCTCTCTTCTTGACCAATATTTTTCTAGTCACTGTTTATGGATCCTTGTTTAGTCTTGTATGACGTACTTTTGTTGTTGTATAGTTCTCCTTGTCTAAGGACCTATTTTGGAGAAATCAGAAATTTCTGCTGACATTTGCAATGGCTAGCCTTGTCAGCCAGATATTGCTTTCTTGCTCATTGCATTTTTGCTCCTTTCCTTTCTAAGTTTTCTTTTCATAAGTATCTTCTACATCATCTTTAGGCCTATATTCCACCTGAATTTCACCTGATTGGCATGTTGGAAATTATTGTTATTGTGCTATTACAATTACTTTTCCCAATCTGATGATATATAGCTTCCTAGATATTTTTATTGTTATTATTCTTCTCATTATTATTACTGCTGCGATTATTAGTAATCTACTATACTTCTTATTCAAAAGTAGACATATTTATATGCAATATACTAATTCCAGCCAAAAGGAATACATATTAATAAATGTGATATTGAGGATGGCCTAGGAAATTATATCAGAAAAATGTTTTCATTTTTTAATAATCTAGATGATAGTGTATCATTTCTATCAGCCTAATCTGATAATTAACGATTAATAATTTTGGAAAATTCAGGATAATATACTAGAAATTGCTTTGGTTTGTTAATCTATAGAAGTGAGTTTTAACCACTCTTCCCTCAGTACCCTATAGTCTTCTATAGTGGTATTTTATTATTTTGCACTTAAGCTATGTTCATTACACTATAGTTTAAGCCTGTGTCATGATATTCTCTAACCAGTAGAAATAATCTCTATTTTTATCTGTAGTTTTTAAGATATATTAGGTTAAAATTATCCCTTTTGTGTCTTATCACTAACTGTTTAATTTATCTTGAACAAAGATCTTATAAATCTTAACAAAAGTCTTGTAAACAAGTCTCTTTTGCATACATGAAATCAAACTAAATATTATCTCCACCCTCAGGGAAATTTCAATCTAGCCAGGGAAATAAACAAATTATAATAACCCAAACTTGGTTACTAACTGAACTTAATCTAAGTTCTTTTGGGACGTACAGTGTAAAACTACAAAGTGTACAGTGTAAACTTCATATTCATTTGAATATGAAGATGATCTGGCTGCGACAGTCCAGACCCCACTAATCACCAGTACTGATTCAGTTGATCTGGCTAGCTTGGCAAGTGTACCTGTTACCCCTCCCCACTTAGCCCAGCAGAGAGTACACGCCATGAAATGTCCCAAGTGCTTTCCTCCAAACAACACTGTTGATGAACATTATGTACATTTTACAAATAAAGAAATTAGGACTCAGAGAAGTTCTTTGCCCAAGTGCCATGGCTAGGACTCCCTTTGAGTCCAAGTCCCAATCTTTTCAGTAAAATGTGGTCACCTTCCCCTCTAGTATCACTAATGTTAGATTCATTGTTCCTTTAGTAAATCCTCCAACCAAACTCCTAGATCTACCCATAGGATCACTAGAATTTTATCAGTGCAAAGTTTATGGACACTATTACCTTTTCTGCATTCATAATTAAGGCGTTTCTAGAGGAAATGAGAATTGAGAAGAACTGAGATCAGTTAATAGTGACACCCTACAATATTGTGTTGTGAAGGATTCTGAAGACTTGTTTGAGATCAATAAAAAAAAGTCATAATTAATTATTGATGTTTACCATGGGCATAGAAAGGAGAAGTAGTTATATACAGCTCACATATGTTTTCATTCCTAATCAACTGTAAAGTAGCACAGTTTATATGTGTTATCTACAATATTATTTTGCTGATGTATGGTCACTTTATTTTTCACTACAATCCATGCTATAATCCACCATGACCCTCTGTTTTGCCCTCCCTTATGACACAACATACTAATTTTTCTCTTCTTGCTTATAATAACTATTTACTTCAAACAGTTCTTTTTATAATCATTGGTGGAAAGATCCTTAACCCATTTAATTTATTATCTTTATGGAGAGGCCATAGTTTGTGACTTGAATAGTTACATATCATAAGGACATAAAGAATCAAAGCATATAGGAATAAAAAGTAATTTATAGTCACAAAGAATTGAGTTATAGTTACCATAGTAACCTTAACTATGAACATTAAGGCTTTTTAAGGTAGAAAACTCAATCATAACAGTGCAGAAACATGGCTTTTTCATGCTTAATAAGCCAGAGATATTATATATCATAATTGTGTGCGATACGTTACTTCTGCAAAGTAAAGAAACCTCTAAGATGGTAAATCAGCAATTTTTAAGGGTTGACTTGAGTTTTCAAAATGTCCTGTGGGTGGAAAAATAATATACCCTCTACTGTAAACTGTCTATTGATATCTGTATACTAAGAGAAGTAAAAATAAATATTTGGACATGTAATAGTCTTGGAAATAAAGACAAATTTCTAATAAAGTCATAGAACCTAAGAGTTGTTAAGGACCTTAGAGACCCCCAAAGCAGAAATGTGTTGTATGGATTCCCTAATAGATTGCAGCCAGCCTTGGCGTAAACCTCCAGCAATAGACAGCTCATTTTCTCATCCAGCAGCTCTTGTTGTTGTTGTACAGACTGAGGTGTTATTATAAAGGTGTTTCTTTGAGCCAACAATCTGCCTTCTTTTTGCTTTCACCTAGTGACTCCTGCTCTGCTCTGTGGAATGACACACAGTGAAAATAATCTGTATAACAACACTTGACAGTCCTGTAGATATTTGAAGACAGCATTTAAGGGTTTTCACTAGTCCAATTCCTAAGGTTAACCTGTCTCGGTTCCTTCAACTCTTCCTGTAGATCGTAGTTTCCTGACTCCACCAGCATCTACTGGTCACGTTACAGATGGTAGATGTCTCTCTTGAATTAAGGGGGAGTGGATGCTGAATTGAGCAAAGTAACTTTTTCATATATCTATTACATTCCAGGCATCAGGCCAGTGTAGTCTGACGATCTCAGACTGAAGGGATCTACACTTCCATAATACTCTCATTAACCGTGTGGTCAACTAAACACTGTGGATTGTTTCACATGGACTGCTGCACGATTGCTTTTTCCTACTGTTTTGTACTTATGTTTTTGCATTTCCAAGTCTAGGCTGCAGACCCTTTTTGTTGCTAAATTTCATCTTGTTGTTTTGGTCTGATATTTTTGCCTGGAAATATAATTTGGCAGGGTTGGGAAATAAAGTTTTGAATCTTGAGGCTAGCATTGCTAAGCTTTTTAAGTCTAATGATTGTGTCTTCTATTTCCATTGATGAAAGTACTGATCAGAACAGATTCAGGAAGGGACCCCTCTGGTCTTCCATGTTTGCCCTCATTCCAGATTGCACAGAGATAGTGATGATGCCCTTACCTTGTATTTTTATGCCTAGGGACAGTTTGTAAAGCCTTTTAAAACTACGATCTTATTTAAACCTCACAGCCACCTGTAAGATTGACTTACAGCAGTTTTTACATCTTTGTTTTACAGATAGGGATACTTGCAAGGCCACACAGCTACCAAATGGCACCGTTAGGACTACAACACAGCCTAATTCTTTCCCTTCTGTACTATTGCATCTTCCAGTGGGATCCATGCTTACCCTGCAGAAGAAAACAGGCTCTGTCACCACCCACACAAGCTGCCATTGAGATGCAGACAGCATCAGGAAGAGAGGAAGATTCTCAATATCCCTTAACCTGCCATGCACTAGATCCATGATAAAAACAAAGCTAGCCAATATTCAAAAGTAATATAGCCATCACTGTGTTAGTTATGATTGTTAAGCTGTGCATACATCAAACCGGACTCTTAACCCACCAGCATATCCATAAGGATATAATGAGAAGTAATTCTTTTTTCTAAAATCATTATATACCAGTCCTAACGTTCCATATATCAATAAATGAATGGATAAAGAAGATGTGGGATACACACACACACACACACACACATACACACACACACTGGAATATTTTTCATCCATAAAAAAGAATGAAATCTTGCCATTTGCAACAACATGGAGGAACCAAGAGGGTATTAGGTATGTGAAATAAGTCAGACAGAGAAAGACAAATACTGTACAATTTCACTTATATGTGGAATCTAAAAAACAAAACAAACCAGAAACAAATTGATAGATACGAAGAACAGAAACAAATTCATAGATATAAACCACATGAGGGGCTGGGGGGATGGGCAAAATAGGTGAGGAGGTTCAGGTACAAACTTCCAGCGATAAAATAAATAAGTCACAGGGATGTAATGTACAGCATAGGGAATATAGTCAATAATATTATAACTTTGTATCGTGAGTGATAGTTATTAGACTTATTACAGTGATCACTTCATAATGTATTTGTGTCAAATCACTGTGTTGTACACCTGAAACTAAGATAATATTGTATGTCAATTATACTTCAATAAAAAAAAAAACCCTCAGTACGTACCAATCTAGTAACTCTGATAAAATATAATCGAATATTTTGGAATGTTTTATCCTAAAAAAGCCATGTAAAATCTTATATTCTTTTCTAAATATCAATCATTTATATGATCATTTGTTCTACCATTTCACAATGGATAGGTTTTTACTTTGCTGAAATGGAGACATTATTATCTTTCAAGTCTCCAGGAACTTTTGCAGGACTCTATGATTTCTGAGAATATTGCTAATAGGAGATCTTAGATAACTGATGAACGTTTCTTTGCCATCCTGAAATGACACTTCATCTGCTTCTGGAGACTCAAACTCATTTGTAGTTATCAGAAGTTTCATATTACCTACCCACTTGCATATCTTGCTCTATGATTGCTTCTATAATTTGTTGATTTTCCATTTTTATTTGTAAACTTTGCCATCTTGTAGCAAATATGAAAGCAAAACAGTTTTTTAAAAAATTATTTTATTGAGGTCACATTGGTTTATAACATTGTCTAAATTTCAGATGTACATCATTATATTTCAGCTCCTGTATAGACTGCCTAGTGTTTATCACCAAAAGTCTAGTTTCCATCCATCACTGTACATATGTGCCCCCTTACCCATTCTGCCATCCCCCCACCCCCTTCCCCTCTGGTAACCACCAATCTATTCTCCTTATCTGTGTGTTTGTTAGTTTATCTTCTACATATGAGTGAAATCGTATGGTATTTGTCTTTCTCTCTCTGGCTTATTTCACTTAGGATGACACCCTCAAGGCCCATCCATGTTGTTGCAAAGGCACAATTTTGTCTTTTTTTATGGCTGAGTACTATTCTGTTGTATATATATACCACATCTTCTTTACTATTCATCCATTGATGGGCACTTGGGTTGCTTCCAAGTCTTGGCTATTGTGAATAATGCTGCGACGAACACAGGGATGCGTATATCTTTTTGAATTAATTTTTTCTTGTTCTTTGGATAAATACCCAGAAGTGGAATAGCTGGATCATATGGTATTTCTATTGTTAATTTTTTGAGAAATCTCCATCCTGTTTTCCATAGTGGCTGCACCAGTTTGCGTTCCCACTAGCAGTGTATGAGGGTTCCCTTTTCTCCACATCCTCTCCAACACTTGTTATTTCTTGTCTTTTATTAATAGCCATTCTCACAAGTGTAAGGTGATATCTCATTGCAGTTTTTTGTTTGTTTGTTTGTTTGTTTGTTTTGTGAGGAAGAGTAATCTGAGCTAACATCCGATGCCAATCCTCCTCTTTTTGCTGAGGAAGATTGGCCCTGGATTAACATCCGTGCCCATCTTCCTCTACTTTATATGGGACGCCGCCACAGCATGGCTTGACAAGTGGCACGTCGGTAGGCGCCCGGGATTGGAACCTGTGTACTCCAGGCCGCCGAAGTGAAGTGGGCGCACTTAACTGCTACACCACCAGGCCGGCCTCCTCATTGTAGTTTTGATTTTCATTTCCCTAGTAATTAGTGATGTTGAACATCTTTTCATGTGCCTGTTGGCCATCTGTATATCTTCTTTGGAAAATTGTCTATTCATATCCTCTGCCCATTTTTTCATCAGGTTGTCTGTTTTTTGTTGTTGTTGAGTAGTATGAGTTCTTTATGTATTTTGGAAATTAACTCCTTGTTGGATATATGATTTACAAATATTTTCTCCCACTTGGTGGCTTGTCTTCATTTGTTGATGGTGTCTTTTTCTACGCAGAAGCTTTTCAGTTTGATGTAGTCCCATTTGTTTATTTTTTCTTTTGTTTCCCTTGCCTGAGGAGACATGGTATTCAAAAAGATACTGCTAAGACCGCAATGTCAAAGAGCGTACTGCCTATGTTTTCTTCTAGGAATTTTATAGTTTCAGGTCTTACATTGAAATCTTTAATCCGTTTTGAGTTAATTTTTATGTATGGTGTAAGCTAATGGGCTATTTTCATTCTTTTGTATGTGGTCATCCAGTTTTACTAACCCCATTTATTGAAGAGACTTTCCTTTCTCCATTGTATGTTCTTGGCTCCTTTGTCGAAGATTAGCTGTCCATAGATGTGTGGTTTTGTTTCTGCTCTCAATTCTACTAGCAAATTGAATACAACAATACATTAAAAGGATCATACACTATGATCAAGTTGGATTTATTTCAGGGACACAGGGATAGTTCAACATCCACAAATAAATCGATGTGATACACTACATTATCAAAATTAGGAATAAAAATCACATGATCATCTCAATAGACACAGACAAAGCATCTGACAAGATCCAACATCCATTTATGATAAAAACTCTCAACAAAATGGGTATAGAAGTAAAGTACCTCAACATAATAAAGTCCATTTATGACAAACCCAGCCAACATCATATTCAATGGTGAAAAACTGAAAGCTATTCCTCTAAGAACAAGAACAAGACAAGGATGTCCACTCTCACCACTCTTATTCAACATAGTATTGAAAGTCCTAGCCAGAGCGGTTAGGCAAGAAAAAGAAATAAAAGGGATCCAAATTAGAAAAGAAGAAGTCAACCTGTCACTATTTGTGGATGACATGATTCTATACATAGAAAACCTAAAGAATCCACCAAAAAACTGTTAGAAATAATTAACAAATACAGTAAAGTTGTAGGGTACAAAGGCAACATACAAAAATCAGTTGCATTTCTATACACTAACAACAAACTAGCAGAAGGAGAAATCAAGAATACAATCCCATTTATAATCACAACAAAAAGAATAAAATACCTAGGAATAAATTTAACCAAGGAGGTGAAAGACCTATACACTGAAAACTGTAAAACACTATTGAAAAAAATTGAAGAAGACATAAAGAAATGGAAAGATATTCCATGCTCGTGGGTTGGAAGAATAAACATAGCTAAAATGTCCATATTACATACAGCAATCTACAGATTCAATACAATCTCAATCAGAATCCCAATTACATTCTTCATGGAAATAGAACAAAGAATCATAAAATTTATAATAAACAACAAATGACCACGAACAGCCAAAACAATCCTGAGGAAAAAGAACAAAGCCAGAGGTATCACACTTCCTGAATTCAAAATATACTACAAAGCTCTCGTGATCAAAACAGCATGATACTGGCACAAAAACAGACACAAAGATCAATGGAACAGAATTGAAAACAGGTTTTGACAAGTAGAACTTCATTGTTATAATTAGATCTTTTGTGTATACGGTACAGTAATGCCAGGCCTGTAGGTTGTGACATCTAGGAACCTGTCATCATTTGCCTCCAACATGGAGTCTAACCCTTCCCTCCAACGCTCCTTTCTGCTCTAAATACAGCTTAAAAGGTCATGTGGGCTGTTTCCAGTAACTTTTTTCAAACCTTCCTTTTATTCCAGGTCTTAGGTGGGGGAGTTGCTGCATCTCCTTATAGCCTGGCAAGGGGGACAGTCTAGATTCTCCACTGGGCCTTTGCTTGTGGGGATGGGGCTGCCATATTTTCTGTGGTGTTTGGCTGGATTAGAATGCTCACTGTCCAAATGTTTCCTGTCTTGCTAGGTTGCCCCTTTCCTGGTCCATTGGCAAGAGAGAGTGGGCTATTCTTGGGGCTTTTCTTTTGTCTGTGTCATTAGTGTTTTTGGATTCCTGGCTTTTTCAGTACCAGCAAGGGATGTACGAGGTGAGAAGAAAATGCAGGGAATTCACCATGTAGTTCCTTGGGTTCTGAGTTTCCAAGCTTGCCTGCCTTCCTCTTTCCACCTATCAATATCTTCTTACATTTGTTTTATATATAAAGTCCAGGGTTTTTAGTCATACCCAGTGGGAAGAATAGGGAAAAGTACCTCTACTCGTTGTCCCAGAGGTGGAAATCAGCATTAATTTTGGATACGATGCTTTGCTTATAATTTACGTGAGACTAACCTCCAAATTTCATAAAAATCCCTCTGCAGTTTTTGAAGCCTATGGTAATACACAGAAAATAAATTTTACTTTCACATGTAATAATGATAATAGTCAACAGTTTTTTTGGTACTTAACTGTGTTCTACGTCATTTAAGCCAGCCCTGGTGGTCTAGTGGTTAAAATTCGGCACTCTCACCACCACAGCTCAGGTTCATTTCCCAGTCAGGCAACCACACCACCCATCTGTCAGTTGTCATGCTGTGGTGGCTGCATGTTGCTGTGATGCTGAAAGCTATGCCACTTCTATTTCAGATACCAGCAGGGTCACCCACAGTGGACAGGATTCAGTGGAGCTTCCAGACTAAGACAGACTGGGAAGAAGGACCTGGCCACACACTTGTGAAAAACTGGCCATGAACATCCTTTGAATAGCAGCAGAGCATTATCTGATACAGCACGGAAAGGTGAGGGGACGGCACAAAAAGACTGGGCAGGGTTCTGTTCTGCTGTACACGGGGTCGCTAGGAGTCAGAATCGACTCAATGGCACTAACAACACCATCATTTAAAGCTCACAACAATACTGTGTCAACAGAATATTATTATTCTTTTACTAATGAATAAACTAAGCTTAGAGAGGTTAAATAATATTCCTTTTGTTACCTTTGTCTTACTAACTTCAGAACTTGTACTCTTTAACCACAATGCAATATTGTTTTAGCTATACTTCCAAAATTTCTTAGAATAATGCAATGAAAACAATTGTATTAGGAGCCAAGAGATGCTGTATTTTCATACAAATTTACACAAAATTCATTCTCTGAATTATGGCAAGGACTTTCAAATTTCTGACTCTGTTTTCTCAACTGTAAAATGAGGGGTTAATCTGGATTTCTAAAATCTTTTCTTGAGTAATAATTTTATGAATATCTAAAAATACAAAGAGAAATACAATTTGGGATTTTAAGATAGGAGGGGAATTCTGAGTAGTCTGTGGAGCTCAGTCTGCAATAGTGTAGCTGGTGGTGCCAAGTGAGAGGGCATTAAGTATACTGTTTTGAAACTCTCATCTTCTATCTTTAATATTTATCACCAGATGTAGATTTATAAACACCTGTATCTGAATACACAGGTTATGTGAGTCATGGAGTAGATCCCATGAGGCTGTTGAGAGAGTCAAGGCTGAAATGACAAGATGTGAAAACCGTCGTCTCTGGGTTTTAATGTAGGAGGTGCATGGGAATACATGAGCCAGAAATCTGCTGCTCCGAGAATTGAGCAGGATTATTATATATTTGGATGCTTCATTGAATGGTGAACATCAGTGGTTAATGCCCCGATTAAAGATCATATACATAACATCTCTTATGATGTTCCATTATTTTGTGCCAATCATTTTCATTTTCTCTGCTTTTCATTGCAGCCTATTTGTGTTATTTTATGTTCTAAACTTGCACAAATTTTCTGAAAGAAGGAACATATTGCCATGTGAAAAGATAATGGATCTGTACATCTGCTGAGTGCTCTTGTTCTCACAGTACAACTTCATATGTATAAGAAAAATAATTCAACATAAGGTTCTATGGTTTTTTTTCTGTAGCTCCGCTCAGCTGTTATCTTTCTTTAAAACTCTATTATATAACTGTCTAGCAACGAACAAAGTGATTTTTAACAGATGTTTAATGTAATTTCATAAACCTTTGTAAAATATCTAAAATTTGCCTGGATGGGTGGTGGGTGCTGGAGAGGATACTAATGTAAGAGCATAAATGAGCTTTTCTAGGAAGATAACCACATCTTAACTAGTAAGCAAAACTTGTATATTATATATGTGTATAATAATTTTTTTCTAAAAGTTTTTTTATGATACCATATATACCATTGTTTAACAAACTGTTTTCCTTATAATATCAATTCTAATAGGTAAGTAGATTAAATAAATTTAACAAGTTTCTTTATTGCAAGAATTCTGCCTTTAACATACCCTTCTACCTTATTAATCTTCAAAGATTATTTAATATGCAGCATTTCCCAAACTTGTTTATCCTCTGAATTTTTTTCCTTTATGGTAAACATTGGGGAACTAATATTCTATAAACTGATTTTTGGATAATGGTGCTACAAACAAATATAATTCAATATCCATATACAAAGTACAAATTACCATAAGGTGGGGTTATTCAAGAAGATTCATTGGGAAAATGAGGTTAGCCAGGACTTGATGGAATTTCAGGTTCTTCCAGATTTATATTCACTCCATTTATATACATCCTTTATGTATGAAAAAAGGAAAAGCTGATGGTTATACGAATCCTCCTTCTTTTTTCGTTTATTCTTTCCTTCTCCTCTGCTAACTGGTCCCAGTGCTGATATTCATAGGACTCTAATCCACCTCTAGGAAAGCAATTGTCAAAAGAATTAATCAACAAAGAAAGAAAGAAATTTGTACAAAAGTATTCATAACAGCACTATTTTAAGCAGTGAAAATATAGGAAACAATTTAAGGCCATAAATTTGCAGACAGTTAAGAAATCCATTATGGATTACCACAGTGGCATTGCAAAAGGTAAATATGTGGACAAATTTGCTATAAGATATTGTATGTTAAATAATATCAGTTGAAAAATCTGAATCCAAAATCACATATACATGCTAATTATAACTATGTATAATTTAGATGTAAATTGAGAGTGCTCAAAGAGATATGTTGCAAATAGCATTGTATATTTACTCATTTTTTTGCATAAGTTTTTTTGTCGTACAAAATAATAAATGTAAAAAAACGATCATCTCGTTTACCTCTCTCAGGTTGGGTTTTCTGGAAGCAAAGGCAGAGATGGGTTTTGGAGAGAAAGATGTGAATGGAAGGGGCAGGGAAGCAGGACTGGGCAGAGGAAGAAATTGACCTGATACAGACCAACAAATCTTCAACCAATCCAGCAGGAGCTATGAAGGGAATATTGGCCTTCAGAGATTTTTGCCTTAGACTAACATGCTGGAGCCTTTCAGGGGCTGCCTCGCTCATTCAGCGGATGTGGGCTACCTTGAGAGGGCGTGGTCTCAGGAGAGATGGCTCTTTACAGCTGAGGTGAACCCTGAAGGGGCGGATAGCTGGGCCGCCTGCTGACTGTATTCCCCAGAGCCAGGCAGCAAGTACTCTCTTACAAGTGCTTTGGCAGAGCATCTCTGAGGCTACCACATATCCCTATTACCAAATTCCATAGAATTGCACTCAAATAACCTGAGAGCGAGGCCATTTTCAAAAGATTTTTTTCCTACTTTTTGGAGACTTTCCTCAGTTGCACATGAGATAATCATTCCCTCAGCAGCAGTTTTGGTTCCAATTGTCACGTTGTTCTTGTTCAAGTGTTCCAGACTAGAGTGACTCCAGACTAGACCAAGCACCAAATGCCAGGCAAAGAGATGAAGATGAAACTGGTACTTAACCTTAACGGTCAGGAAACGTTCCGCTCTGTTGAAATGATAACGTTCACATTCACATTTCTGACACTTTCCAGAGGAGTGACTGTGATTAGTTTGGATGGGGCAGAGATGATCCTCACTCATTTTTTTGTATCACTTTTCTAGGTTGTTCCCTGGGCAACTACAACTACCTCCTTCACAGAGCTCAGAGGATTCTCTTCACTCCAACTTTGGTTACTAAGTTTATGCAAAAATCCGCAATGAGAGAAATATCAAAATTTTAAGTAAGGACAGGATCATAACAGGGCCACGCTGAGCCATAGTAGAATCAGAGCTAAAGGAAAAAAAATCAGTAACGTTGATCCTATTTTTGTTTAAAATTTTGATATTAGGTTCATTATGGAGTTTTTGCACTAATTTCTATTTTTAAAAACATTGCATTAGAATGTGATTTTTCTTGATTACTGACTTTTTGACACCCCTTCAATTTTGTACCTGAGGTGAGTGCCTCACTTACCTCCTCCTAGTTCCAGCCTCTGTAATTTATAAAAACTATTTGTCCAAAGTTTCTCATTGTTATCTGTGGGAGGGGTGGTCTGATATGAACTACTTCTCTGTTACTAGAAGTAGAACCCACAATACTGAGGCAGTAGTTTTGTATAATAAGAGGTGAAGGCTTTCAAATAGCCTGCGTAGTTTCTCTTACACACGAAATGGAAAGACCCCAGGTTCTAAAATATCAGACACCCTTTTTGTAATTATGAGGTGAGGGCTATCAACTCTGTGTGCCACATTTCAATCCTTCTCATCCATTAGACTGATGGCAGAGGTGTGTGCTATTCGTCTTGGTCTCCCCCCGTTATCTAGTCCACCAACTCCTAAGCAGGTATTAAATGTTTATTCCAGATATTGAAAACAAAATTAAGTGGCACTATGAAATAAGAAATATATTAACTAATATGTATTTGGTATATTTCCTTTTAATCTTAGCTTTTGTTGTTATGTGAAGAGTATAATCTTGACCATATAATGTTACCAAACACTATAATTATAACTTTTGTAAAAGAATCATACTTAACAGCATACTTTACAACCTAAACAATATCCTCAAAGGGTCCAGCTATTATGTATAGTACTATTTTGACATCTTTCACTGGACAGTAAGGGATATATTTGAATTCTATTATGAAATCTGGGATAGGAAGAAGAGAACACATATGTAACTACAAAGAGCTGTAGGTATTCACTACTTTCCCAAGTTGCAAAATTTTTTTTAAATGGAAAACTAAAATGTAATGAAAATATGCAATAGAAAGGTGGACCGTAGTCTGGGAATGCTGCTTCTCCTTTTCATTCGGGTCCTGAATATAACTGGGCCACGTTGAGTCTTGCCTCTTTTTTCCCGTCATATCCAAAAGAAATGCATATGCCACACCAATGAAAACAGAGGAAGTCTTGAAAAGCAATGGGAAACTTTATTAAATTTTATTCAGGGTAGGATGGGGAGTAATAAACAGGCATCATACAGGAAAACATATCAAACTTTTCTTTCCATATCTTTCCCCAAATCCCTTCCTTTATTGTAATCACACATCTCGTTTTCCCCACCTGCCATCTAAACTCGCTACTTCTCTTGGGTCAGATTCTCCCTGGATCTTCTTGCCAGCCCCCACTTCTCCTCTTCCCCCACTTTTTTGTTCCCTCTGTTAACACCTGAAGGCCCTTTAACTTGCTTCCTTTGCTCCCCACGCTTCATTCTATTGCAGAGCAAAGTCACTCTAGTTACCTGGCTTCTTTGATTCTATCTCTATACCCATAACCTCTAGCACCACCACCCCCACTCTAAATCCACATAACAAAGAGGGGCAGTTGAGCAACTGAAAGTCTTTCTCTCGCAGGCAGGAGGAGAGATGGTGAACACCTGACTTTTAATGTTTTGATCTCTTCTATCACATCACTTCTTTCTGGTGATTATTATCTTGTTTCATATAATTTGGGTCAGGTACAGGTACCCAGAGTCTATTGAGATCTGTAGAGGTCATTGGACATTTATAGTTTATACACATTTATATTCAAACAAACATGAGTTTGTTGTTTGACTATATAACACTTTGACTATATATAACAGTATATATAGTATTTATAATACATATATATAATAGTATATATAGTCAAGAACGATATTTTATGCCAAATTCATAATGTATTATTTGATAAGTAGACAAAGTAGACCCTCAGTTTTTAGCATCCTTTTTATCATCACTGGATGTAGTTAAATCCAATACCAAAGAAGCTAGTGTGACGTGTTAATTTCTTTTTTATCATGAGATTTTACATGACTGATTATCATGTCAAGCTTCTGCCTTCCACAAATAAGGGCTTCAAATATTTCTAAGCAGTCCTTCGGGCCTGTGGTCAGGCAAGCTGTAGTGAGACTATGAATACATGTGATACTTATCAACCTCCTCTGTCAGAACAGGACTGGTGTCCAGTGAAACATGTTTAAAACCATTTCTACCCAACCACCACCACAGAACCAATCACAAAATCAGTGGGAAAAGAATAACATTCTTATTTATTGTATGAGAGTTTTAGGAGAAAACAAAAATGAGAAGATTTGAATTGGTTTTGTTATCTTGTTTTATTTTTGTTGTCAAATTGTGTATTAGTCAGGGTACAATCACGGCATAGGAAATACATCAGTAATTTGAACAGGCAAACGTAAATGTAAAGAATCATCAGCTAGCTATAGGATGGTTAGCTACTAAAAGAAGTAAAAGAGAACGAACTCTAAGGTATTCCAAGGTAGCGATGGTAGGAAGGACTCCTAGGACTTAGGGAAAAGTGAAAAAAGAATGGACTTTGAGAAGAGAGGATGTCTCATTGGGCTGAGATTCAGAGTCCTGGTGAGAGGCTGAGCTACCACAGGAACATGCTACCTGATGCTGGGTTGATGGAGAAAGCAGATGGAGGTCCTCTGCTGTTGCAGAACTGTGAGAGCTGCCACTACTGCTGGGAAGGCTTCCAGGACCCCCAACCACACCCATTTTCTCACCACAGCATGAAAAACAACACTGGAAGAGGAAAAACTCCCTCCTTCCACATCCAGCTTTGCAGGCTCTCTCTAGCTCCCTCTATTGGCAGACCCTAATTCGGAGCCACCTGGTATAGGGTAAAGGTGGGCTGCAGAACTCGGTTCTGGCATCACAAAGCAGGACCAAAAGGATGTGTGTGGAGATAAACGGTAATAAATTAGGAACTAGAATGACCCAATTCATCGTTGCCATTACAGAAAATTAACTCACTAAGCACCATTATCTCACTTTAGAACTTTTAATTTGGTGCATGATAGCTTGCATGATAATAATAATAATAACGAAAGTGTAAATCAAGTTTCCTAAATTTAAACTAAGTTTTATGTGACATGTAGAATTCAGAAGAGAAGGGGTTTTTGATTAGCTGCTGCTCGTTTATATACATCATAAAATCAAGGAATGTGAAGATGGGAAAATTCTTCAGAGGTCAAGCCTAGACATTAAATATGCTTCCCTTATACGTGAGAATTCTAACTATAGTTCACCATCTAAATTCTTTTTGAATACCACTCACAACCAGGGGTTAGTTCACGAGCTGATAAGCCACTTTCTTATCTAGAAAGTTCTAATTTTCAGAAAGTTTCTTCTTGTGCTGTGCCAAAATCTGCTTCTTCTTAACTGTCTGCTGCTGGGCCTCATCCTGTCATACGGAAGGTACTAAAAACTTCAGCGATAACCATTATGACAGACCTCCAAATATTCGAAGGCTCTGTCTTATCTTGTCTCTAACTGTGGTCATTAACCGTTCTCATATGGCAGAGTTTCTGTACCCCCACATCATTGAGGTCATGATCCTATGACCTCATTATTCCTTCTTAACATCTCTTAAAATGTGATGCTCAGAGATGAGCTTTACTAGGTAGACGTGATAGGACTGATGTCAAGTACAATGGATATATTACTATTAGGATCTGGATACTATGTTTCCATGAATGCTGCCTCAAGATTTGACTGAAGATTTGATTTAAGATTTCAACAACTGCATCACATTTTAGTTTTAGTTTCCATTCCCCACTGGCGCCACCACCCTGCCCCGCGCCCTGCCGACCCTGTCATTAAAAACACCTAGGGATCTCTTTTTCGTGTGTGTGAGGGAGATCAGCCCTGAGCTAACATCCATGCCAATCCCCCTCTTTTTGCTGAGGAAGACTGGCCCTGAGCTAACATCCGTGCCCATCTTCCTCCACTTTATGTGGGACGCTGCCACAGCATGGCCTGACAAGCAGTGGCCTGACAAGCAGTGCGTCGGTGCGTCCGGGATCCGAACCGGGCCACCAGCAGCGGAGCGTGCACACTTAACCGCTACACTAAGGGGGCGGGCCCCTAGGGATCTCTTTTTAAAAGCATCAATGGTTCATTGAATTGTTTTTATAGAGAAAAAAATATATATGACATACCTTACATCAAGAATATTGTCATTTTAAGTACTAAATCATTCTTCACTTCCCCTAAGACGACCCTCCCAACTGGGATGGCAGGAAGATTAGGTGTGGAAGCGTTCTTTGACTCAGCCAAA
The DNA here is from genome assembly GCF_020826845.1 of Diceros bicornis minor. NCBI lineage: Eukaryota > Metazoa > Chordata > Mammalia > Perissodactyla > Rhinocerotidae > Diceros > Diceros bicornis. Next base: position 60,960,358 of record NC_080749.1, on the reverse strand, counting down.
CCTCCTTGTAAGCTTTTAACATGTGCCTTAGAGCTGGGGAAAGCAGAGTTTACCCCTGACGACCACGTCGGAAGGGAAAGATGGATATTAAGCTAAACTACTTTTTAATTACTCTTCAGGGAGGGTTCATGACATATTTATTTCCTCTATATCACCTAACATAATGTGAAACATGCCAGGACAAAAATGATTCTTCACAAAGCAGCATTTTGTAATGGCCACTGCTTCCTCTGTTTGCCTACTCTGGGATCCAGAATCTTGATTGTGGTGATGAGTTAAGATCCAAGAAGCCATGGACTCTACCTCTAAAGACACCTGGAAGGGTTCTTTACCTCAGTGTTTCTGAAGGCAAGAAAAGGATTTGCCTGAAAATGACCATTCACACTTAAAATATATTTTAATATATGTATAATTACAAGTGAATGAAATATTCATTTTACTACATGAAAACTGAAGTGTAAGTACCTACAACAATGCATGGGCTGTGCATTCTTAACCCAGAGTTCTCGTCCCTCTGATAGCTGCTTGACTAATTCCTTCACCTCTTTAAAGTCTTTTTGTTCAAATGCTACCTTTCCAATGAGGCCTGGCTTGAACAAACTATTTAATATTGCAAACAGTTCCTTCTCCCCTCTCCAGCCCCATCTTCCCTTTCCTACCAGACTTTTTCTTTTCCTGCAGCACTTAGCATTTTCTAACAGACTATATCATTTACTCATTTATTGTGTTTAATGCTTGATGCCAATTTTTCTCCCCTTGCCCTCCCAGCCCCTTCAGTGTGTGTTCCTTGAGGGCAGCTGTCTTTGTCTCCTTGCTTTCTTTGTACCCGGATGTAGTACAATAAATATTTGTTGAATTAATGACATTAACTTTCAGTTCCTTCTCATAAGCTGGTGATAATTACTGCAGACAAGAGTATATTGACTGTTCTGGTTGGGTCGGTTTTCTTTGCTTCCCAGTTGTCCAAGTTCTACAGCTTCTCTTGTGTGCACTCCATAATATTTTACTCTTCCAGACTGCCTTGAGTGATGTTGTGTTGTTTCAGCCCATTCTCAAGCTCTGTAAACTTAAATAAAGTACAGCCTTTAACTAATTGAACCTGAGGCTTTGCTTGCCTCTGAAATGCTCTGCAAAATGCAAGCAGCTGACTCTTCGCCCTGCGGCAACTTTTAACTGAATCAACTGCATCCTCAGCCTTGCTTGACTGGTCTCTGGGGAAGGTTATGCTTTATAATTTTCCTTTTCGGTGAGAAAAGCCACTTTCTGACTGGAAGCTGCAAGACACTCATGTCTTGGAGTGCAGTACTGTGATACTTCCTGTGGAACACCAGTAGACATCCTCTTTGTGCAGGCGGTAACTCAGGAGCACTGCCTTTTAACCATTTCCTGTCTGGCTTCTGACTGATAACCCTAACCACTTCACATAAAACCTTCTCCATTAGTCAATTTGGGCTGCTGTAACAAAGTGTCATAGACTTGGTGGCTTATATACAACGGAAATTTATTTCTCTCAGTTCTGGTGGCTGGAGGTCTGCGATCAGGGAGCCAGCATGGTTGGGTTCTGGTAGGGACCATCTTCCAGGTTGCAGACTCCGGACTTCTCATTGTATCCTCTTATAGCGAAGAGCAGAGAAAGGAAACAAGCTCTCTCACGACTCTTATAAGGGCCCTAATCCTATTCATAAGGGATCTGTCTCATGACCTCATCTAATCCTAATTTCCTCTCAAAGGCCCCACCTCATAACGCCATCACATTGAGGGGTAAGGTTTCAACTTATGAATTTTAGGGGGACATAAAAATTCAGTTCATAACACCCTCTTTCCCTATTAGTCACATTTCTGGCACCTCTATCCTTCAGGTATCAACTTAAATGTTAATTCCCCAGAGAACTTTTCACGGGCCATTTATGGTAGGTAATTGCTCTTTATACAAATACACTGTGCCCTGGTTATTTTCTTCACAGTACATGTTACAATTCATAATATATTTTGTTTACTATCTTTCCCTCCCACTGGACAATGGACCTCCAATACGTCTGTTTTATGTACCTAGTCTGAGCATAGTACCAGAGCAGTCATCTAGTAGGTAACCGGATCTAATGATATAGTGGCATATTGTCAACTTATAATACCTATTCCATATGTATGATCAATTGACCTAAATTGGGGCTTATTTAGATGTGGGCCTGTATCTCCTAAAAACTGTAGTGCTACTTACCCCAGCATTCTTATATTTAATAACTTATTAATGGATACTTTTTTGATTAGAAGCCCAGGACAAAACTGAGACCATTTAGCTGTCAACATTCATAACTCTTCTTGCTTATGATCATATTTACTGGTTTATTAAAATGTGTCCGCAGGCATTTGATGAGAGGACGTCATCACATATCTATGGGATATCTGTTTTAAGTAATTTGATGTATGTATAGAAAATAGATTCTACAGTTGACATAGATAAGTGATTAAATGTGAGCACATTCAATGCAAAAACCTCTTAGCACATATAAATATTGAAAGTATACAAAAGTTCAAGAAAATCTTTAAAAAAAATTAAATAGTACATCCCACAACTTGTGCTAGAAGGCACACATTTCGTAATTTATGTTTGTACAAAATAATAATAGTGAACTGTGCTAAATCTCTATGTGCCTTATCTAATTTAACCTCAATTCTATGAATTGAGTATTATCATTTTTTCATTTTACAGATGAGAGGATTGAGGTTTAGTGGTTAGATAATTTACCCAACGTCATACAACTAGAAAGCAGCAGACTTATGAAAGAACCATTGATCTTAACCACTTCGCCCTACTTCTCCAGAGGATTATTCAAATGATCACTTCCTGGTACCATCGCTTATGAAAGTAAGAAATTTTAGTATATGCAATGCAAAAACAGCACTAAATGAATTAGGAAAGAGAATTGTTGATTTACTTTTTTGATAATTGTCTACAAATGAAGGTTACAGATCTCCAAATGAAGACAGCAGTAAATTGATTTATCACATAATTTGAGACTAGAACCCACGTATCCCTCTAGACATTTGAGTCGGGGTTGGGACGGGTGGAACAATGCAGAACTATCTTTGTGGGTTCTTATTCATTCCCTTCTCCAATATTGTGCATCTCCCACCTTGCACTCTTGTTAAGTCAAGGTTATAGAATGTCTATTCTATAGTCCAAATGCCATGCAGAAAACATCCCCTAAGTAGTCTGTTTTCATGGGACTAATTCATTTTTATAGATGTTCCCCTGAGGCCCTAAACAGAAAACTAAAACACTGAAGATGGGATTTCCAAGGTAATTATATCTGACAGACAGCCAAAAATGTGAGACAGATATTGAAAAATTATAATGACTTGAAATCCAGAGCTAATGCTCCATCAATTCCTACTGTGATTAGTTTAGTTTGACACTTTTCAAAGTGCAAATCTAAGCTATTGAAGTGATTTGTTTGCAAATGCTTATTTTTCCTTAGGAAGTTTCTAAGCTTTGACTTGATGGGCAGCCAGTGAGTTTTATATAAGAGAAGAGAGGAGACAATAAGACAAATTCGTTTTGTGCTTTTCTGCTTTAAGGAACAAACACTGGTAACTGAACTAGGTTCTGATTAGAAGCCTAGGACAATGATAATATTTTAACAGTAATTTTTGGTCAAATGGATTCTTTATGTGGGGCAGTCAACATGACCATAGTATCTGAGTTCTTAAAAGGCCAAAGAAAGTTAATTGCTTTGACTGACATCGTGGTCTAAATAACTTTGGAACTGTCCTACTTCTGTATAGGAAGCTTTTGGGAAAGCGATCACCAATGATTAGACAGTAAGGCCCCACACCCCTGAGCTGGGATGGCGGTGGGGAGGGGAATGTGTAAGTCTAAACAGGAGGATCCCAAAGGGAGACTTTTTTATGTTATATCAAACCAGAGAGCTGTTATGTTCTCATCTTGCCAAAATCTAGAGTGAGATATAAAACTCCTCCAGCTGCTACATTAAACCTTAGGAAAAAACTGTACAAAACCGTAAACAGAGAGGGGCCATCCCCAGGAAGTTGGCAACTGTACTAGCCATTTTTCTCTGAGTTACCATTGTCGATACAAAATAACCAATAACCATTCTATAGAGAAGAGAAATAAGGTGAGTTTACATGAGCCAGAGTGAGGATTATAACCTGGGAAGATCTTAGACAGTGTTCCGGAGAAGCATGGTTTTCAGTACAGTCTTACATCTTTTTAGAACAAAGAACATACATTAAACACACCCAGGATACATTTTCATCAAAATTTCAAAAGATATTCAGTTGCTGATTCAAAATTTCAAAAGATATTCAGTTGCAAATTAGCAGGTCAACACTACCCTTGTGTCAGGAAAGGGACTAATCTGGACGTTACCAATAGGGCATTACCAATAGGGTGTAGGAGGGGAAGTATGCATTCTTATCCTAAGAGAGTGTATTCTTTAATGGTTAAGCAGATGTGCAATCTTTGATAGGCCATAAGTCAGGCTTTTTAGTTTAAGCTGAATCAGTTTTGAACCTGAAGAGTTACCCCATATACCTCAATATGTAAGAATCTCTTGTCGCCATCCATGTAGGTCAAGGCTTAAAATGAAATAAATGAGGAAAGTCTACTTATTTTTTTATTCACAGAAGGGCAGAATTTTGCTTGTGAAAACGACTTCAGACAAATTACCACAGTTCTGGTCTTCCTAGATGATTGATAAACAATCTGTGCCGAAAGAGTGGACTTAGAACAGATGTAAACAGAGAGTCAGAGAATTTCTTCATTTAATATCAGAAGCCCTGAGGTCAAAGAGTTGATCTTGTTGAAGCAGACGGGAATGGGATTCAGTAAAGATGATCCGCAGGCAATGAACGAAGATGTCCGTGTGAGCCTGTCATAAACCCAGGCATTTCCCAGGTGGCTAAGGGTTTCACTACATCCTGACAAGGAGGGATTGCTTAACCAATCGATACCAGAACACTACTGTTTAGTTTCTGAAGCCTATAGCATTATAGTTCCCTCTCAAGTAAACAGTACATACAGAGTGTTTGGTTTTTTCATTCTCAGTGAACCTTTTGAGTGTCTTTAATAGAGTTCAAAGTTCCAAGTTAGAGAATTCCAAGTTATCTGTAACAATACCTAAAGAAGTTAAAGTATTCTGGTATTAACAATACTTAGAACAGTTAAAGGATTGTTAACAATACTAGCTATTGGTAAAGATAAATACTTGAATTGGATGGACCTCTAAATGGTATTCAGTGTGAACAGACTAGATAACCTGTGAAATATCGCAGAATAATGTAGGAATAAGGCCAATTCCTGTCAGCGTGTTACCAGTTACACAAGTGACTATTGTGTTTTGCGATGCAATGCCAGTTAAAATAGGAGGAGGCAGCTGCTCTGCAGAATGTAAACTAAGCCGCCAGTTGTTCAAGGGGGTTGTGAGACCACCTGCCTCTTTCTAGATAACTAAACACAAGCCTCCTCTTGATGCAAGCAAGAGTTCAGCACTCAATTGGTGTCAACATGGGTATGCACTTTCCTCCTTGACATGAGTATGATTTTCTAAATGATTGCACACAGTTACTCATGTATTTTTTCTGCATTATTTTAGAGGATGTGTTTTGGAGCATGGTACTTGCAGAAACATTTGAATATACATGATCAGATACATAAAATAAATAGAAACAATTGTGTACTATTTACATACTGAAATATCAAAGTATGAGCATAACTTGTCTTCGTGGTAAGAGCAATTTCTTATAATTTGAGCCTGTGTAACGGCATTGCTGACTGCATTTGGACAGTTAGAGCAAAAGAGAATTCTTCTGAACAGAACTCAGCAATTCCTCTACTGCAGATAGTGTTTTATTTACTAGAGCTGTCAGAATCCAAAAGCTGAACTTCAGTAATAGTTGATGTGGCACTTTATAAATAGCATAAATCAATTGAAAAATGAATTACTCATGGTTTGTGACCGAAATAAAATAACAATGATAAACCCATCACAAAACTGTCTAGGAATGGGAGAAAATATGACACGGGCAAAATATTGCTAACAGTCTATGCAAGCAGACAAAACTATGACTTTGGAAGAAGGAAACTTGACTTTTACATGAAATACTGTTAACTCTAGAGCTGCTCTGAAGTAAGGCATGTTGAATGTTTTGGACCATCCAACATAAAACACATGTTAAGTATGTTTATCTTTACTATCTCATTGGTTGAAATGATATACTCAGGACAAGGTGATATAGTTTATTGGATAAATATTTTCAAATGCACTTTGATTCTAAGATGGTTCAAAAGCATATTTTACTTTTTATTTAAAACTTAAATCTTTGTAAATAGAATTTTGCTAAAAATTGAATCCACCATGAAATCTTAATGCTTGAAGGAGTTCTAAAGGTCGTGGAATGAGTTTTCTAGTTAAATATTCACGACAAGTCCTTGCTATTTTGAATGATAGTGCACACACATATATATATTCTTCTTATTGGTCAGTTATGCCTATACATATACAGTGTTGAGAGGGAAAAACAAAAGAAATCCACACCCAAAGGAACATGCAATTCAAATAATACCCTGAATGCATGCAGGTAGCCAGCAAACAGCTACAAAGTTGTAGTGGATTTTCAGCTCTACTTATGTAGAATTAAAGCTACAGTTGTTATACGTCGTCCTACTTTTAGTAAACAGTCCTCAGGTATTCATTTTGCATCAGTAGTTACATCAAGCTTACTCTGACGTTCTGTTCTTTCATTCATAATTCCCTGTCAGGCTAAGTCTGAGGTTTTGTTCTTCATAGTTCTTTATCAGTACCTCCTAAGGTTTCCCTTGACAGTGTATCTAGAATATACGATTAGTCCTATCCTTTAACATTCCTCAGTGAGGTTAGATTAAGTGCAGTTTTCTCACAACAGGTAATCTCCAATATTTCAATTGCTCGCTCAAACATCTGGATCTTATAGATTTATCCTTGCATCCTTGCTGGTGTCCTACACAATGCCAGGCCCATATTAGGCACTCAGTAAATACATACTAAAATGAAACAAGTGTCTCTCATGAGCAGTGGGTTCAGCTGGGTAGAATTACCTCTCTCTTTCTGATGACTACAGAGCTTCTCTTTTTTTGTTCTCCTCTAGTTAAATGTTGCAGAACACACAATGTAAACTGCCTTGGTGACATTGTCTTCTCATCTCACATTGCAGCTCACCCAAATGATGGCAGTGAAAGGACTTACAATGGCTTCTTGGGCAAAGAGGAAAAGTTAGGAGGAGAGGGGAAAACCCCTGTACTGCCGATACCCAGCAGCCGTCTTCTTTCTCCTCCTCCGTACCCCCTACCTGCCCACGTTCTTACCTCCAGGCCTTTGGAGCAGCAGGCAAAGTGGAGTCTCCACAGCTGCTGCAAATAGTTACTATGCAAGAGACATGCCCATGCATTCAAGGTAGAACTCTTGAGTGTATTTTCCAAGAGAAATTTTATTTTCTTTTAGGATTATCTTACAAAACTACTGTTTCTAGTATGCTTTAGTAGCATTATGGAGAAAATAAACAATTGTGGTCCATCTCTGACAGTTACCTACCATCTCAAAAAGTGTTGTTAGTTTTTGAGTGCTCATATTTGTGTGTATGTGTGAGGAAGATTAGCCCTGAGCTAACATCTGTGCCAAACCTCCTCTTTTTTGCTGAGGAAGATTGGCCCTGGGCTAACATCCGTGCCCACCTTCCTCTACTTTATATGGGATGCTACCACAGCATGGCTAGATGAGCGGTGCGTGTATCCATGCCTGGGATCCGAACCTGCAAACCCTGGGCCGCAGAAGCGGAGAGCGCGAACTTAACCACTATGCCACTGGGCCGGCCCCTAAGTGTTCATATTTTAAAAAATATGAGAAAGCTTTTAAATTTCCCCAAACTGACATATAAAACTACAACTCGATCTGTTATAAGAGAAGGATTTTAGTGGATGCTCTGGTGTGCCACCTTAATCCCTCCATCGGGACTGACACACTCATTTTCAGCTGCTGGCAATGTTGGCTGATGGCTCAGAGCTGAGTCCCTCTCCAGGAATTTCCTTCCTTCAGAAGAAGCTGCCTCACTTAAAGTTATGTCCAAGACTACACCTCCTCTCTGGGATTGGTCCTCATCCAGCAACTGGTCGATGGAGTCAAAGACCTGGGCCTCTTTCTTCATTTGGGGCAACTCTGAAGGGCTCTCCCAGCTCCAGGGCTCCCTGTGAGGCATTTCTGGCAACTGCTTCTCAGTTTAACTCCTCTCTTTGTCCAATCCTGCTCTCCCCACTCCCTTGGGAGTATTGTTCCCACAGATACTGGCCCCCCAATCTCTTCCCCACAGGTCTTCCTCTCACAGGGAACCCAACCTAAAATAGAGAAAAATAATATATTACTTCTGTCAACTTAAGGCTAAGTAATCTCATATGACTCCTAACACTTCTCTTTCATACTTATTATGATAATTATATTAGCATTTGCACAATTTTAATTTTTATTCAAACAATATGTATACATGGCTTAAAAAGTTAAATAGTACTGCAATATTTACAATGGAAACAGCAATGCTCAGTCCTATGCCTCTCTGAGGTCTTTTACTGCAATTTCATGGATTTTAAAATTGTAGCCATTATTTACTGACTTCCTACCATAAAAGATTAAGATTTAAATCTCTTGTACTCCTCTGTATTCCCTGCTATCCATTCCCTCACTAGCCAACTTGGAAAATAAACAGTCACTGTTTAGATTATCATTAGTATATACCATTCTCATAATAATATTTATTGCTGAGCCACAGAGTGTATTTTGGTTACATTTCCTTTCTTTTCTTAAACAACGTTTTTACCCTGAGGTTAATAATTTCCTTTTATTTTTTAAAACTTGGTTTGTTTAGTTTTCTTGCACCTATTGCTAATTCATCACCAAACTGTACATGAAATGCCTCTCAGAATGGTAAAGCATATTTAAGCATCTTTCAGTTCTATTTTTTTTTTCCCCTTGGGGACATCTGACATGTGTCTTGGCGCCCTCTGTCCTTCTACCCCAATCTAAACTGCTTGTTCTCCTTACCTGGGGCATCAACTGTCACTTTGGGTCTTCTCTCCATCTTTGCCCCGGGATTTGCCTTTCTCAAATGTTGAATTCTGTGTTTCTTGGAACACATGCCTTCCTTTTTCTTGGCTTATACCTTTGTTTTGCTGGAGCATATTCTCCAGAACTCTCTCAAGTATGGGTGTATCTCTGGAATAAACTGTTGAAGCTGTGAATGTCTGAAGTTGTTTTTATTCTACTCTCACATTTGCTTGATAGTTTCATTGGGTATATAGTTATAGGTTGGAAATAATATTTTTTTTCTCAGAATTTTGAAGACATATCTCCATTATTGTTTTGAGAATTATAATGTCAGTCTGATTCTTTATTATGTGGATGAGGCCTGTTTTTTTTGTTCGCTTTTTCCCTCTCATGTGCTTTCTTCTGAAGACTCTCTCTTTATTCCTGGCCTTCTAAAATTTAATAATGAGGTAGCTTGTTGTGGATCAGTTTTTACTCATTGGACTGGGAACCTCTTGCACTCTTTCAATCAGAAAACTCATGTACTTTAATTCTGAGAAAATTTCTGGTATTATTTTATTGATAATTTCCTTTCCTCTTATCTCTCAGTTCTTTTATTCTGGAATTCCTATTAGACATCTTGTATCTTCTGAAATGATTATCTTATTAACAATTTTTTTCTTCTAGTATTTTCCTTGTCTTTGTGACTTTCATTTTTTTGTTTTACTTCATTCTACTTTACAAGTAATGTACTCAATTTTATCTCCCAAGCTTGATAAATTCTGTTATCATATTTTTAATTTTTAAGGGCTCTGTATTGTTCTCTGAATGCTAGCACACTTTTTTAAAACTAGCGTCTGTTCTTGTTTTATGAATGCCACATCTCTTTTTTCTCGAAGGAGATTTATTGTAGTTGCTTGAAATTTTCTTCTGTTCCCTAATATGGTCTTTGTTTTCTTTCATTTTCTTATTTCTTTGTTTTGGTCTGGTCTTGTAAGTTAGAGTCTTTCTACTTATGTCTCATGATCTTTGGTCATCCATTCATATTTAAAAGTGAGACACTAAAAGATGAATTGGAATTTCTGTGTGCACTGGTGGACTTTGGCAACTGGTGGGACTCACTGTGAGTGGCTGGGCATAGCAGATCAGTTCTCTGGCAACTGCAACTGTCAGTGTTGGTAGGTAATTTCTCATGGGCTTGTCAGATTCTTCAGAGAGGGGTCTTCCAATCTCCTGCCTTGGGACAGAGGGAGCAGCATATAAGATAGGCACCAAGTGTTCTGGAGCTGAAGAGGAAGAGGCTGAGCATCTTCCATTGAGCATACAAGATTTCATTTACTCCCTTCATTACTCCTATTGCCTCCCAGTAGAGCCTCCCTCGTTCAAGATCTCCAGAGAGTAATCCACTGGGCTGGAGCTAAATATTCTCCATTCCAAATTTTAATCAATCCAGTTGTCTTCAGCCTCACCTTACACGTCTGATGTCAGAGAGAGGTGGTGCTTCTTCCAGGATTCTTGTGGAATTCTAAGGTACTGACCAGTTTATCTTTTAATGACCTCCTCCTCCTCACCCTGGCAAACACCTCTCCTTCCTACGCAGGCACTCAGCAGAGGGGAAGGTTGAAACCTAAGCCAGTTACCAATTAACCATCTACTTTCCATTTTTCTCAGTTTTGTTGACTTATACTGTTATCTGTTCTCTCCTATTCTCTTTGTCTTTGTGCATTTGTGCATTTTTACAGTTATTTTAATGGCCTTTCAGGAGGAAGCAGAGATACACTGTTTTGTTCAATCTGTCATGACTAACTGGAAGTTTATAATTATTTGTTTAATTCTGTGTTCCTTGCTCCATATCTATCTGGTTGACTACTGAATTTCTAGGAATAGAGCAATGACTAACACATCCAAGGGGCTCAATAAATTTTTGTTAAATAAATTAAGGGATGCAAATTTATTTTGTTGTCTGTACAGATGCAATTTAATGAAAACTTTCCTCAAATTATAAACTATTTGGTAATGCCAGGAAGGGAATTTCTAGAAGTTAACAAGGTTGAGCTATCAGAGAACAGTAGAACTCTAGCGGTGTGACAGTATGATTAGCAAAGACTAGTTCTGTGATGATCAATTCTAAAATGAATATTGAATTTGTATATGGGAGTAGAACACACATTTCATCTTGAAGGGGAAGACGAGTATCCTCTACCCACTCTGGATCCTTTCTGCCTGGGCTACAAATTAAATTGACATGAGACTGAATAGCAAGAGAAAATCAAACAAAGTTTTATAACATGTATACATGGGAGAGACCCAGGGAAACTGAGTATCTCTACAAAATGGTGGAGGTTCTCTTCTTAAATAGATCCAGGTAAAGACAAAGGAGGATGTTGGGGGTAGGGGGAGTCAGTTATGGGAGATTACCAGAAAAGCACAGTGAACAAGAGTAAGGTTATTATGCAGATTTAAGGCCTCACTTTCCACCTTGACAAGTTTCTAGAGATGAGGTCATCCCCCACTCTTCCCAGTACAAAGAGGGAGATACTTTTACAAGTGGAGATTTCCCTTACAAATGTAAAGGTTTGGAAAACAGAACTTTGACAAGAATGAGCTTAGCAAGGACCCTCCCAGTCTATCCATAGGATACCCAGAGTTATCTATGGGGATGGCCTGTCCTGGGGACAGGCTCTTATCTTAAATTGTTTTAGGCAGTTTGGGGGAAGGTCAAATGTCCTTCATGATTCTTCTGAGCCTTTATTGTCTTCAGCTCAAAATAATCCACATACCAGAGTGGCACATCTTGGGGTGGCCTGCCCTGAACCCCATCAATCTCTTTTCCTCAATTTTAACAGAGACAATTCACATTTTGAAGAGAATTCACGGATGTTGCTAATGCCTTGGTAAATGATTAAGCAGTTATTTGAACTGTATATGATATACTCCAGAAAATTATTGATTAAAGAAAGAAACCATTATATTTGGGGGTTTTCTTTTCATAATGATATTTCTCTTCAATTTTTGTCAATTTTGTGAGAGTGTTTCATATCATTCTATTCTCGTAGCTAGAAGATTACAATTATAATACTTTTTTTCAGTAATTAGCAATTAAAAAACTGCGCAAGAAAATCTGAGTATGGTCTTGCATGATAAATAGAAAATGACATTTTAAAAGCTGTAAGTTTTACTGCTTTTTTGTAAAATATGTACAGTCTATTTTTAGGGGGATGCGTTTTGAAGTGACATATATAGATAATTCATCAGGGTAAAAATTCAGTTACTTGATAGTTTTCATATGTGTGTATGTCTTCAAAAATCTAAAATTGCGTTGCTACCACATGCCATACTATGCCGTGCAACATATGGCCTGGAATACAGCAATAATCACCAAAATTTGTGTGAGTGCCTTCAGAAAAAGTGAGAAATTGTCCTTGTAGTGGAGCAATGTTAGTAAATAAAAATGAAGTCTTAACTTTTGCTTACATTTAAGTCCATTTCTTAAGGTTTAAATATGACCTGAATAAGCTGTTTGGCTTATATAGAGAGGTCTAAATCTTTAAGGATTTTCCTCACTATACACAATTAATGTGATTCTTAAGTAGCTTTGACAACTGATTTTGATAAGTTAACCTCACCTTACTAATTCTTTTGTGCAGATTTAGTTAAACTTTTTTCTCTTTGTTACTTTGGAACATTAATTTGTTCTATTACTGGACTTTGAATAAATTCTATTTATTTATTCTTAAGAGGCATTTAATAAAAAATGGTAATATTTGTGTTTATGTGTTTTTAGTTATTTTGATTCTTAGAAAAACTTTATAAATTTTGAACACTGAAATAAAGCCTAGTGCAAATGATCACATTTTACATGTTGAAAGTCAAATAGTTTGCTGCACAAAATTAATTTTATGTTCATGATTACTTACATTTAATGCATATTCATTTGGTTCAATAATGACATCGTAGCAACATAAAATTCTTTTCCTGTGATTAACTTTCTCCTAAGAAATGGTATGAGAACCAGGTGTTGTAGAATATTACTTACTATCCAAAGTTCCCAAGTTAGTATTGACAATGCAGGAAGGGCTCCATCATTAGAAACTAACCTGCAACACTGCCCTGAATCTTGGGAAGAGAATGAAATACATCCAAACCTTGGTCTTGAATGTTGATAACTTCTTCCTAAGATGAAAAGTTGTTACCTTCTTTGGCAAGTGGTCCTCAGGGGCATCTCATCATTGTACAGGTTACTTTATTTTGCATTGTCTCTCAATACCTTTTGCTTTGTTCTTCCCATTGTATCTTAATTTTTCAATTAGCTATGTCTGTTAAAAGAGATTTCCACACACTCTGCCTCAGAAGATTCATTTGGCCAACAAATATTTATTTGGCACACGTTGTGTATTGGATACTGTTTTAGGTACTGGAAATATAGTGGCAAACAAAACAGACAAAAATCCATGCCCTGATATTCTTGCTACATTCTAGTTTACATTCTAGTGAGGAAAGAATATATTAAACAGGATAAATAAGAGACATATATAGTATGTTAACCCAAAGTCAATCTAAAGAGGAAAAGAGTAGGGAAGGAAGATAGATGGTTTAGTGGTGGGAGTGGCTGTTGAATTTTTGATGAGGTGACCAGGAAGGGACTAGCTGTGGGAGGGAGTTGTGCGACTATTTGGAGAAAAGAGAATTTTAGATGGAGGGACAAGAAGTGAAAAAGTCCCAAGGCAGGAGAGTTCTGGGATGTTCACAGGAGGAGTCCAGTGTGTCTGGAGCAGAGTGGACACCCTGGGCAGGAGCTGGAGATGATGTCCAAGAGATAAAGAATGTGTATGTGGGGGGCAGATCATGTGGATTTAGACCCAAGGAAGGCTATGCTGTGAGTGAAATGGAAAGCCACTGCAAGGTTTCCAGCAGAGGAGGTATGTGTTCTGGTAGGTTTTAACAAGATTGCTTTGGCTACTAGAGCGCCAGTATTAAAAGCAGCAAGAGCAGAGGCAGAGACCAGATGGGAGGGGAATGCAACTGTCTAGAGGGAAATCAGTGACTTGAATCTGGGTTACAGTATCAGTAGAGACTATAGGCAGAGGTTACATTTTGAAGGTAACGCTTAGAGGATTTGCTAATAAATGAGGTGTTGAGTGTGACAGAAATGGAGAAGTGAAGACTGATTCCTAGTTTTGGCTTGAGCAACTAGAAGTGTTGGAGAGTTTCCATTAACTCAGATGGGAAGACCCCTGGTGGAGCAGGTTTAGTAAGAGTACGAGAGAGAATAATAGCAAGAGTTTAGTTTTGGCCATTTTAGGTTTGAGATGCCCATTAAACATTCAAATGGAAAGGCTGAGTGGGGAGTTGGATATACAAGTCTGGAATTCAGAAGAGAGACATGAGCATATAATTTGGGAGTTATCAACATGTAGATGGTATTTAAAGCCATGAGACTAATGATCCATTTCATGCAAATTGTGACAGTTTTCTGCCATTACTAGGGAGATTTATCATTTAGATTTAAGAGTAATGCTATTTTTAAGGTAATGTTATTTTAGGATAATGCTAAAATCTCCATGCTTTCTAGGACTCAGTAAATTTCTGCAGGCTTAGAAGAGCTGCAGGTCTTAGTGTTTGTTATACAAAATGTAGAATAATGCTTATGTTAAAATGTTTAATAAAAAAGGAGTATGCAAAATTATATGCATTGTCTAATCAGAATAATGTAAAATATGCTTAGTCTAAGATGTGGAGGAAATATGAAATTTTTAACATTGATTGTCTTGGGTATTTGGAGTATGGATGAAATTTTCAAACTTTTTATACTTTTATTTATTCTCCAAACTTTCCACACAAGTATGAATTATTTTTAAAATGTAAAGAAAGATAAAATTTATCTTCCAAGGTTATGCAAATAAAAATTTATTCCTCTGTGCTGATTAGTTAACGCTTGGATATATAACAGAACCCAGGGATTAATTGCTCTGCATTTCATCACTTATGATTGTATGTGGTATGATATAAAAACACAGAAAATGAAGATGAAGGGCATTCATCAATCTCATATGGATATCATATAAAAAAATATTTGGTTTATTGACAATTTATCAATACTCAAGACCAGATTTTCTAGAGAAATCAAGAAGAAAACAGGCCCCATAACCAGTCTAGTCCATGAATCTCACTATATTCAGGATGCTCATTATTTCCAAACCAAATTGATGCAATTTTCAGCTCCTGTTTTGGTCTCTGATCTCCTTCTCCAGCACACAGACTCCCTTTGGGATTTCTTTTTTAACACAAACTTTCACCATGGGTTTTTTTTCACCTTGCTCTTCCAGACACACTGAAGGTTTTCATTCTTGAAGGTTTATTTCAGAGTACTTCAAAGAAGGACCTCCTGAAATGGGGTAAGATAGATTTAACAATACCAACCTACCTCATAAGGCTGCTGTGAGCAATAATAATATAAAGGACTACAAAGTACTTTGTAAATATAAAGTTCTATACAAATGCTTAAAAATAATTACTGGCTGGATACAGCACAAAGCAGTCTTTTGTGCATTTATAGAAGTGCCGATGAGTAGGATAAGTTTCCCTCCTCCAGCCATTTTTTGATTTTTATAATAAAAGTGTTTCATTTAAAATCGTGTACAGAACATCCTTGTGCTCCAGGCCTTGGATGTGTTCCCAAGTAAGAACTGCAACAATGTCAGGCTGTGGGAAAAGAGGCAGGGTGTCCCGGGTGCAGCTCTCTTCATGTTTGAAGATGCTTTGGCACAGTAGGGAAACCGGAGATGTATAGCCCCAAGCTATTTTTTTCTCTGAATGGACAGATATACGTATGCTCTGTCCATTGACAGGGCAGTACTCTCTGCATTTAGATCAGTGTGAAGATTTGCTTAAATCGTGCAATCTCACCTCTGCTTTTGACAATGCAAAGAAATCAACCTTACACTTTTAATTTCCATCAATTGGCACTGGCATGAAATGGCTTCAAATTTCTTGTGTTCTTACAAGTTTTTTTTACCAACTCCCTTAATTCACTGGACATTTACAGCTTTGGTCTGCAGGTTTCTTTTCTCATTAGTAACCAAAGCTTCCATTTATATCATTCTTTCAGCCTCTGAAGAGTATCCAGGACCACTTTGGACACCATTTACTTTTGGATATTAGAGTCCTCATGAAATTTTTTTTTTGTGATCAAAATAGTTTTATTTAGAAATCTTCTTTTAATGTTTTTCTAAGATGAAATCTGACCTAAATTATCTCATAGTAGTCCTGCATTGTAGCAGTTATAAGGATAAACCTGACTGGTTTTCCAAAGCACGTGACTACGTGACTCTGTATCTCTGTTACATCAAGAGCCCTAGAAACTGACAGGGGATACGGGACCCACTAGAGGGAAGCTCTGTCTACTCTCTGGTCCAGAAAAAGGAAAATCTTTGGTATATGGAGAGGGTTCAATTTAGAGACGGGAACCTGTGCTCTTCCTATATCTAAAGGGAAGAACCTTGTATCTGATCAAACATTCATTCTTCAGCAAATATGTAATGAGTTGCTACTGAGTTTCACACACAGTGCATGTTACTGGGAAAAAGTTAATGATGAATAATGCACAGTACCTGGCCTTAAGCCAATCAAAATCTGATAGTTGAGTCAGAAATATTAACATCAATCTGAATAAGATGAAATAAATATTATAATGGGGATATTGCACTAAGTGAGGTAGCAACTTGGAGGAAATACTCTTCTTGGGTGAGTCAGAACATTTCCACTAAGGAAGTGAGGTGGGTCTGGATAGATGATTGAGCATTTTCCAAGCATTTGAGGAGTTTTGGGAATAGTAAGTGATTTATGAACAAATGTGGCCTAATTGGCAAATGGTGAGAAATTCAGAGTGACTAGAGAATTGATTGTGGAAAGGTGAGGTGGGAGAGGAAATTGGAAAGACTGGTTGGGACCATAGTGGGAGGAGCCATGCATTCTATGCCAGAGAGTTTGGGAGTCTCCTGTGGGCAGTGGGGCAGTTAGCTAAAGTGAGAATTGTCATATTTATGTTTTAGAGAGATGACTCTGATACTGTACAGATAATGGTCCCATTTAGGAAGCCACTGAAAGGATGAACAGGAGCTGAACAAGCACAGTGTTGTCTATATAAAATGAGCCTGCAAATCCTTCCAGGTAAACAACCCAGACACTCACATCTGGATGTAGACGCTTCTTCCAATGTCAACCTCTCAGCAATGTCCTTCGGAGAACCTACTAATACCTGAGAAGCTTATGGCTTCTGTTTAAGAAATCTTTAGTTCTGGTAAGACACAGTATCCCTGGATGAGTAGTAAACGAAACTTCTAGTAACTTTAGTAACTTGGTGATGGTCAGGAAACTTCAATGTAGATAGGATTCTTTTTTGTTGTTGTTTCAGTTTAATTTTGCCAATATCTTTCTTCCACGTGGGGAGCAATCCTTAAAGTTTACAAAAACAGATTCCTTTTACACTTTTCAATTAGTCTAATCATACTACAATTTCACTTGACTACAAATACAGCAACAGCAATTATACTTTATGCTTAATTCCTGATTGCCTATAAACTAATTATTACTTACTTTTGTAAACTGCTAGCTCAGGTTTACAAAGCATTGTGTGTTCAATTTATAACAGCAACATGACTTCTCAACCTATACTCACCATATGGTAGAATAATTGGCTGCATCAATCAGGCATCCCTTTCCCACTTACATTCCTGCCCTCGAGATACACGAATTTGCACCAATCACTTTTCTCATTCAAAAATTTCACTATATTATTAAAATCAACTTTATTGAAAAATAACTTCTATAAAGTAAAATGTGAACATTTTAGGCATATAGTTCAAAGAGTTTTGCAAAGCATATGTACTTTCAAGTGGGTACTACCAACCAATTTAAGACCTAGAACATTTTCATCACCCCAGAAAGTTCCCTTGTGCCTTCACACTACTTTGTGCGCCTGTCTCAGGCAACCTCTGACCTAATTTCTATCTTTGTAGATTAGTTTTACCTGTTTTAGGACTTGATATGCATGAACTCCTACAGCATGTCCTCTTTTGTGTTGGGCTGCTTTTTGAGGTTCATCCATGTTGTTGTGCGTACCAGTAATTTGAGACTTTTTTTTTTTTTTTTTTTTTTTTTTTTGTGAGGAGATCAGCCCTGAGCTAACATCCGCCAATCCTCCTCCTTTTTTGCTGAGAAAGACAGCCCTGGGCTAACATCGGTGCCTATCTTCCTCCACTTTATATGGGACGCCGCCACAGCATGGCTTACCAAGCAGTGCGTCGGTGCGCGCCCGGGATCCGAACCAGCGAACCCCGGGCCGCCGCAGCGGAGCGCGCGCACTTAACCGCTTGCGCCACCGGGCTGGCCCCAGTAATTTGAGACTTTTAATTGGTGAGTACTATTGTATTGTATGAACATGCCACAATTTGTTTATTCATTCACCTGTTTACAGACAATTGAATTCTTTCTAGTTTTGCCTATTATGAATAAAATTGCTATAATATCAGTATGTAATTATTTTTTGAGGACATATGTTTCCGCTTCTCTTAGAAAAATATCTAGGAGTGAAATTGACGGTTTTATGGTAAGCATATGTTTAACTTTATATGAAACTTCCGAACTGTTTTCCAAAGTGGTCGTGCTCCTTGACGTCTCATCAGCAATGTGTGAGAATTGCTTCACATTCTGACTTGTTATTGTCAGTTTTAAAATTTTAGTTGTGCTAGTGGATGTATAGTGGACTCTTGTTGTGACCTCCTTGACGACTAATGACGTTAAACGTCTTTTCATGTGCTTATTGCCCATTCATGTTGTTCAAACTTCTGGACCATTCTATAATTGAGTTATCTTAGTATTTAGTTTAGAGTTGTATATCCTGGATACAAGTCTTTCATCAAATATATATATTGTGATTATTTTCTCCCCGTCTGTGCCTTGTCTTTTCACTTCCTTAACAGTATCTTTCAAAGAGCAGAAGATTTAAATTTGGTAAAGTCCAAATTATTAATTTTTCTTTTATGTGTTTTATTGGGTCTTGCCTAAGAAACAATTGCCTACCAGGTTTGTGAAAATTTTCTCCAATGTTTCGTTCTAAAAGCTTTATAGTTTTATTTATACTTTTAGATTTATAACCCACTTAAAATGATTTTTTGTTTAGGGTATGAATTGCTCTTTTTTTCCATATATGTATATCCGATTATTTCAGCATCATTTGTGGAAAGAATTTTTTCCCTGATTGAGTTGACTTGGCACTCTGCTGAAAACCAATTGGCAATATAAGTGTGGTTCTATTTCAAATCCATTATTCTGTTCCTTTGATCTATATATTTATCTTTATACCAATACCATACTGTCTTGATTATGAAACTTTATGCTTAGTCTTGACATAAGGTAGTGTAAGCTCTCCAACTTAGTTCTTTTTCAAAATTATTTGGGTAATTCTAGGTCCTTTACATTTTCATATAAATTTTAGAACAGCCTGTCAATTTCTCCAAAATTCTTTTTGGATTTTTATTGGGATTACATTATATCTATAGATCAATTTGGGAAGAACATATTTCTTAAGACCGTTAATCCCTAAACATGGGATAACTCTCCATTTGTATAGATTTTCTTGAATCTCACTCAGCAATGTTTTGTAATTTTCAGTGTAGGGGTCTTGTACATCTTTCATTACATTGATACCTACATATTTTATGTTTTTTGATAATATTGAAAAATGCATCTAGAAAATCTAATTTATGATTATTTTTCCCAGCATATAACAATACATTAGATTTTTGCATATTGACTTTTTATCTTGCAACTTTGATAAACTGTCTTATTGATTGTGGTAGTTTTCTTGTAGATTCCTTAGCATCACTTCATCTGCGAATGAAGAAAGTTTTGCTTTTTCCTTTCCAATCTGTGGACTTTTTCTTTCTTTTTATTGCCTTATTATATTGGCTAGGATATCGAGCACAATGTTGAATAGAAAAGGTAAGAGCAGACATTCTTGCCTTATCCCTGACGCTGTGAAAAGAACCTTCAATTTTCATCATGAATTATGTTATCTACAGGATTTTTGTTGACGTTTTTTGTAAGGTTGTTTCCTTCAGTTTCTTGTTTGCTGAGGATTTTTTTTAGTTATCGTAAATGAATGTTGAATTTTTCAAATGATTTTTCTCTATCTTTTGAGATGATTATATGGTTTTTCTCCTTTGTTCTGTTAATATAGTGAATTACATCAATTGATTTTTAAAATTTGAACTAATCTTACATTCTTATAGTAAATCCTACTTGATTATAAGGTATGATCTTTTATATACATTACTGGATTCAATTTGCTAATATTTTATTGAGTATTTTTGTGTTTGTACTCCTGAGGAATATTAATGTGTAATATTCCTTTGCTTTAATGTCTGTCATATTTTTATATGAGAGCTATGATGGATTCTTGAATTGAGTTGAGAAATGTTCTCTCCCCTTCTATTTTTCGAAAGAATTTGTATGAGATTGTTTTTAATTCTTCCTTAAATGTTTGATAAATCTTTACAGGTAAACCACCTGGACCTGGTATTTTCCTTTTAGGAAGATTTTTGGTTATGGATTCAATTTCTTTAATAGATTTAGACTATTCAGATATTCTACTAATTCTTGCGTCTGTTTTGGTATGTCACTTTTTCAAGAGAATTTTCAATTTCATCTATATTTTCAAATTTATTGGTATAAAATTATTCTTAATATTCCATTAGTGTCTTTTTAATATCTACATGATCTGCAGTGATATGCTTTATATCATTCTTGATGTTGTTAATTTGTGCTTTTCTTTCTATTCTTGATTAGTTTTGCACAAGACATATCAATTTTGTTAATCTTTTCAAAGAACCAACATTTGGTTTTATTAGTTTTCTCTTTTGTTTTAGGTATTCTATTTTTATTCACACAATCATTAAAAACTTCCTCCTTGGGGCCAGCCCCATGGCTTAGCGGTTAAGTGCACGTGCTCCGCTACTGGCGGCCCGGGGTTCGGATCGCCGGCGCACACCGACGCACTGCTTGTCCGGCCATGCTGAGGCCGCGTCCCACATACAGCAACTAGAAGGATGTGCAGCTATGACATACAACTATCTACTGGGGCTTTGGGGGAAAAATAAATAAATAAAATTATAAAAAAAAAACAAAAAAACCACCCAAAAACTTCCTCCTCTTCTAATACAGGCATTTAAAGCTGTAAATTTCATCCAAGCACTGTTTCAGCTAAATCCCACAAATTTTTATCTATTGTACTTTTATTAACATTGTTAGAAATTTTTTTAATTCCCCTTGTGATTTCTTCTTTGACCTCTGTGTTATTTAGAAGTGCCTTATTTAAATCCAAATATTTGGGGATTTCTAGATTTCTTGTTGTTATTGACTTCTAATCTGATTTTGTTGGGGTCACAGAATATACTCCAAGATTCCAATCTTTTGAAATTTATTGAGACTTATTTTACAGCCTTGCACATGGTCTATTTTGGTGAATGTCGCATATATACTCCTTCAGTTGCACTTTTCAGAATGTATATTCTACAGCCATGGAGTGTGGAATTCTTTGAAAGTCAGTTAGATCAAGTTGGTGGATAGTGTTTTTCAAGCTTTTATATTGTCACTGATTTTTCTGTATTTTTTTCTTTCAATTATTGAAAAAGGGGTGTTAAAATCTCCATATATGATTATGGGTTTGTCAAAATTTCCCTTCTGTTCTGTCAGCTTTTACTTTACGAATTTTGATGGTCTGTTATCAGATGCATGAAAATTTAGGATTATAATACCTTATTGATAAATTACCTCTTATCATTATGAAATATTCCTCTTTATGTCTTTTTTTTTTAAATTTATTTTTTATTTTTTTCCCCCAAAGCCCCAGTAGATAGTTGTACATAGCTGCACATCCCTCTAGGTCCTGTATGTGGGACGTGGCCTCAGCATGGCCGGAGAAGCAGTACGTCGGTGCGCGCCCGGGATCTGAACCCGGACCGCCAGCAGTGGAGCACGCGAGCTTAACCACTAAGCCACAGGGCCGGCCCTCCTCTTTATGTCTTATAACACTCTGTCTTGATATTAATATAGACACATTGGCTTTCTTTCTTTTTTTTTGTGAGGAGATCAGCCCTGTGCTAACATCTGCCAATCCTCCTCTTTTTTTTGCTGAGGAAGACTGGCCCTGGGCTAACATCCATGCCCATCTTTTTCCACTTTATATGGGATGCCGCCACAGCATGGCTTGCCAAGCAGTGGGTCGGTGCACGCCCAGGATCCGAACTGGTAAACCCCGGGCTGCTGCAGTGGAGCACGAGCACTTAACTGCTTGCGCCACCAGGCTGGCCCCCAAACACATCAGCTTTCTTCTTCTGACTTTTTGCATAGTATATCTTTTTCCATTCTTTTACTGTAACTTATTTGTATCTTTAAAGTATACTTCTTGTAGAAAGTATATTGGTGGATCACCCTTTATATCAAGTCTGACAATCTCTACTTTTTAATTTGAATGTTAATCCATTTATATTTAGTATAATTATTGATACATTTTGGTTTAAGCCTTCTATTTTTCAATTCATCTTCCACTTTCCCTTCAATTTTTATTTCTCTGCTGCTTCTCTCCTCCCTTATTTAGAATAGTTTTAGAATTCCATTTTAGTTCTCTATTAATTTCTTAGGTATAATCTTTATTATTTTTATTGTTTGCTCTAAAGTTAGCAATATTCATCCTTGACTCATCAAAATCTGTTTAGATTCTATAAAGTACCACTTTCCATTTTACAACTGTCTCTTCACACTTTCCACTTATGACTTCAGAGTATTCATGCTATTATTGTCACATATTTTACTTTATATATGTTATAAATCTCACCTTCCATTGTTATTATTCTTGCTTGAAACTGTCAGTTTTCTTTTAAGGAAATCACATGAAGCAAAACATTGCCCTTTATATTTATCCATTTATTTATTATTTATGGGTCTCATTCTTTCCTGTAGATCCAAGTTCCCATTTGAAATCATTTCTGTTTGGTCTGAAGAGTATCCTTCAGTATTTTGTTTCTAGTGCAGGTCTGCTGGCAACGAGTTTATTTAGCATTTATATATCTGAAATTGTCTTTATTTCACCCTCAGTTTTTTGAAGATGATTTTCTCTGGATATAGAATTCTGGGTTGAGAACTTTTTCTCTTAGTATGTTAAAGATGTCCTTCTTTGCCTTCTGACCTTTATTGTTTCTGAGAAGTCAGCTGTTATTCATATTGTCATTCTCCTTCTAGCACGCCAGATAAACATTGGATTCTTTCAAGATTTTCTTTTTATATTTGACTCTCAGAATACTGACTATCATATTTCAAGTGTGGTTTTCCTTGATTTTATTCAGCTTGCAGTTGACTGAGCTTCTTTGACCTATAGGTAAATGTTTGTTTCAGAAAATTTGGGAAATTTCTTATTT
Source organism: Diceros bicornis minor (assembly GCF_020826845.1). Classification (NCBI taxonomy): domain Eukaryota; kingdom Metazoa; phylum Chordata; class Mammalia; order Perissodactyla; family Rhinocerotidae; genus Diceros; species Diceros bicornis. The sequence continues at coordinate 60,936,816 of NC_080749.1, read as the reverse complement.
ATTCAAATTTTTTTGTGCCTCATTCTCACTCTCATCTCTGTTTATCAATTTTATGTTGTCCCACAGGTTTGCAATGCTGTGTTTCATTTTTCTTTTTTTTTCACCTCTAAAATCAAATGTCTTTCTTTTAACATTTACAGTCCACAGTAAACTCATTCAGTGAAATTTCCATTACAGTTATTATAGTTATTCATTTTATAATTCTATTTGCTTTCTTTTTAAAATAGTTTCCATTTCTCTGCTTAAGTGATCTTTCATTCATTAAAACCAAATCTTCTCTTAGTTTTGAACACATTTTCTTTTAATTTTTTGAAAATATTTATAGCTGCCTGCCAAATCGAACATCTAGGCCATCTCAGATTCTATTTCTATTGACTGTTTTTTTATTTTTTGACTATAGGTTACAATTTCCCATTTCTTTGCACACCTCATAATTTTTGACTATACACTGGACATCTTAAATGGTACTTGGTAGAGATTCTGAATTCTGTTATCTTACTTTGAGGAGTGTTGATTTTTGCTTCCATAGTTAGTTCTATTACTGGCTGATCAATTTGAACTTATGTAGGCTTGTTATTTACTATGTTGGGACAAATCTGTGGAAATCCTTGATAGTTGTCAAGCTCTTCAGCTTGGCAAGACTCAAAAATCTTTAAACACTGTTTCTCCTAGGGATTTTTTCAGGGCACAGTTTTAGGCTTTGTTATGGCAGATCTAAAGCAGACCTTACTCTAAGGTGTGGCTCTTACTTCTAAGGCTTGTTCTTTCTGTTGTCTCAGCTGGATATCTAGGGCAGTCACAAGCTATTAAAGAAATTTCTCCATTCTGGCTGGGTTATATCTCCAACATCTCTAATCTCTGTTTGATCTCTGGTATGTCTGTTCTGTTCTAAATTCCATAGCAGCCACTCTCTTGTAAGCTCTGGATAGGCTTGCACTGTCAATATGCAATCTAGCCTTCAGAAAAGACTCATAGGGAACTCCTGTACAACTTCACCCCTTCTCCACACATTATCTCCTCCTCTTCAGTAGCTTGCTGCACAGATTACAGTCATTTTAGCTAGCCTATACTCTAATCTTTTCCACCCTAGCTCAGTAGGAATTCTATGCTCTTTTTAGACTCCAGCTTTCTCTGCTATGGTCAGGAAACGATCCCCAGGCGGAGTCAGGGCAATCATGAACCTCACCTCAAGTACTTCTCTTTTCTCAGGGATCACAGAAACCAGCACACCCATTAGAGCAGAATGTATCATGTGAGCTCATCTTTGGGGTCCTCACATTGGAGAGATGATTCAAAATCAGTCCCAGGACAGTCCAATGAAAAATAGTTCCAACTGGTGATTGTTAACATAAATTTTCCATTCTTTCTGATCCTATAACTGCACATTATTTTTCATGTTTAAAATCTGCTTCATCTTTTCAAATTTCTCTGTACTCTGTTTTCATTGTAAACATGATTTATTCCCACTTATCAAGGCATAGATATTGCTTCTCTAGATTTGAATATGATTTAAAGCCTGATGAGAAAATGATTGAGAGAAATACAATATCATTATCAATTTTTTAAAAATAGTGGTTTCATTAATACAACACTTTTACTCTTATCACAATAATTTCCAAAATCTTGGCATCACATAACTACCATATATATTTAATTATTAAATAATATAGATTTTTTTTTGACCAATGCTGGGGTTTTAAGTATTTGTGACATTTTGTCAAAGCCACTTCTCATCACTCAATCTGGACTCTCATTGCTCACCATCGTTTAAATATCAATCCTGATAAATGGAGCTGGGAATTGAATTGCAATGCCTTAAAACTTAGATACAGCTCATCTGTGAAGCCAATATAAGAACTCTATCATTTTATAATTCTGATCATGAATAATTGAAGGGAATTTTATGTAAAGAGATGGAATCTTTACCTTCAGTGTGACTTAAATAGGTTGTAATTTTCTGCTACTTGTGAGTAGACAAATAATTCTACTAAAGTACATTTTTGGAATGTCTTTCAACATGAGAAAATAACATTAAATATTTTTAAAATTGACTGCCTAGTGAAAAAATTATCTCCACAAAACAACCACCAACAGAATTTAGTTGTATATAAATAAGCTATGAGTTTTATGTATCTTTAAATTGAATCTTTTTCAATCTTTTAATATTATAAAAATAATGAATATGAAATTTGTTCCTCATATATTACAGGTAATGGATTTTCAACAGTTACTAGCAGAATGGTGCTGTTAGACAATGTATGTCTTAATTTATTTGCAAGACAAAATCCTTTTAATCTCCCATTAAAACATATTCAATACGATTGCTGCATTCAGTTTTGTAATCCTTAAATTTTTGTTGAAAACAGATATCTCCTGACTATAACATCTGACTCTATTTTTGGGCAGAGTAAATGGTCACCACTAGGGAATGATTTTGAAGCAGTGCGAAGCCTGCCCATCCCAAAATATTTTCTCCAGAAATCTACTACAATTCCTTGAATTAGGTACTACTTCCAGAAAAGATCTGTCAACCTGAAAATATGCTAACCAACCAGCTACCAAGTTAACACAGTTCAGAAACTTTTACTTGTAAGTAGGTGCCTAAGGAAATGGAACTAATATAGGTAAATGCTGACACTGGGGAAACAAGACAAGTTCTTAGATGTGAAGTACTATTGGATGGTTGATTCAGTAAAGGGTGAAGGGCAATAGAAGGACCTGGCATTGTGTACCTTGGGAGAAGTCGGGGGAAGAAGGTAGCGACATGAACTATTAAAAGGCACTAAAAATGTACAAAACCCAAATATTCTGTTTAGTGTAAGCTCTGTTTCCTAGAACAAAATAATACATACGTTTTGGGTCATCTCAAGATTTAGAAAAAACTTTTTAAATTAAAAAATTGTTAAAAATCTCAAGATTTTTAGGTAAGGGTGTCAGTCATGGTACTGGCAGGAAGCTTTAGCTGAGTGTCTTAAGTGTGATGAAATGGCGTTTTCATATTGTAATTTGACAATAGTTTAATAAAGGGGGTATTTTTTGTGGGCAGAGTGTGGGGAAATTACAAGGGATATTGCAGTAACTGGGGCTAGTTACACCCCAGGCAAGAAGGGGCAAGTGGAGGGAACAGCATGCAGAGCCCAGGTTATCACCCAGGCAAGAAGGGGCATGGGGAAGAGAACAGCACCTGAAAACCAGAGACATGGAAGGCAGGTGGAGAGGTCTGCCTGACGAGAGCTGTGACTTTTGATTGAGAGATCAGTTAGTCTGTGGCATAAATGCCATAACTTCACTCTCTTCTTTGCTTTTGATCTCACACCAGTGTTTTCCATTAATCGAGGCCAACAGGAAGCCAGTGGGCAAAGGCCCCATTATAGTCCACGAACCTTGCTCTCCTAGAGCAGATAGCAGGGTGGGAAAGGGTGGAACGGGTGTCTATAGGGGCAAATGAAAGATATCCCACACTAAAAAAGGGGGAAAAGAAAACTTCTAAATATGTAAAAAAAATATTTTCTTCCAGAGTTTGGATTTAATAAAAATATTTTCATATAGATAAAATTTTTCAATGCTATAAAACAAGTTCCAGAAAATCTATTTTGAGGATTTATACAGAAGTTGGACGACTTTTCAATTGAATCTGTCTATATGCTTCATAATATATATGCTTGATAATAATATATACTTGATCAGAAGTTGCATAAGCTTAAATGGGCTGAGAGTATATCCTGACTGTATTTTATTTCCAGAACTGTATCTATCTCAAGTTAGAAAATTAATATTTTTATATTGTCTTGAAAAAAGTAGAGATGAAATATTCAGCATAGTTTATGTTGGAGAATTTTTAACCTGTTTACGCTACTTGGTATCCAAGAGTGGTATATTTAAATTTCTGGGCATTGAACTAAGTCATTCCATTACCACCGAAAGTATTTTTTATTCATAAGAACGAAAAAGATATAAGTGTCATGAATTCTACACTAGTAAAGAAACCTTCTCTTCTCAGCTGTTGCTAGTATTTAATGTTATTAGTTTCACTTAATAGCAATAATACCATTTCCAATTTTTACAAATGTAGATGCCATACTGTGTATTTAGAGAGAAAGGAAAGAGAAGTTGAGAATGAAGCTTTGAAAATGAATAGGAAATCTTTCTGTTAAGATTTATTATTTTTTTCCTATTTTGCCAAGACTTTTGTTTGCTTTTATTTTTTTTTTTGTGAGGAAGTTTAGCCCTGGGCTAACATCCGTGCCCATCTTCCTCTACTTTATATGGGATGCTGCCACAGCATGGCTTGACAAACGGTGCGTAGGTCCATGCTCGGGATCCGAACGTGTGAACCCCTGGCCGCTAAAGCGGAGCACGTGTACTTAACCGCTATGCCACCAGGCTGGCCCCTTTTTTGGTTTTATTGATCTTTTTGGGAGAAGAAGTGGTTGGAGGATAACTGGAATGTATGATTTCTGAATAGTTCTATTAATCTGCTGCTTACCACCTTAAGAATAAAAGATATTCAAATTGGCAACTACTATAAGGATTGGTTTACCGATACTCTAATCTAGAAAGAGCCATGGGTCCAATCTGGCCTTTTATCAAATTAATATAACTTCATTCTAAACATATCCCTTACTAAGGGACTGTGAGTAAAGATACAATAAATGTGGTCTCATTGCTATGTTTACATATGTAACACTGTTGTGGGAAACATAAATTTTATTGCTCTAATGTAGGGATAAGAGAGAAAGGGCAAGTGAGTTCACAATTATAATGTACTTGTATATGCCAGGCCCTTTTTTAAGCATTTGTATATAACTATAATTATTTCATCCTATAACAACCTTATACAATTATAATGAAAAGAAAACTTTTTACAGATGAGGTAACTTTCTCAAGGTCACGCAGCTAGTAAGTGGGTTGAACACAGACAGCCTGGCTTTGGCATTTGGGCTCTAACTAGTACTTGATTCTATCTCTTACTAACCTTGAACAGAGGATGCCCAAATGCATTCTTTTTGCTCTGAATTACTGCTATGTATTATGAAGGAATTATAAGTGCATCAATCATGATTTTATTTCTGAAGCTAAGAGATTACTCTAAAGTGGCTTTCATATGGATGGTAAAAATAATGTAGACAGTCTTCAGATCTTCTATAAACTGAGTCAGTCAGTTCTTTTGCTTACACTGGGTGGCAAAGACAACTGCAACTGGTTTATTCACTAATGTGACCCAGTTCAGGGAAGAGCATGTTTAGTTAAGCCATTACTTTGGCATTATGTAGACATAAGCCATGTGAGCGACTGTTAAATCTAAACATGCTCGTTGTAGCATTGTCTCCAAAGTAATTAGTGTGCTGCTTGGGAAAAAATGCATGGACATCTTCCCCTCATAATTAGTACTCTTGGTATAAAGCCATTTTAAAAAATCTGCAAAAACTAAGAAAAACAAAAGAAAAAGAAGAAAAAAACTTTGGGAGGGCATTCCCTTTCGAAGAAAGATGGCTAAATTAATCTAATAAATGTTGAAATCATTCAGCCAACTATTTAATGAAATTGGGACATCTAGGCTTTTCAGGAAAGGCTGTCTTACAGTGACATTGCTGGGCTGGCATCGCAAAGGCAGGAAGACAATCCCTTTATAGAGTTTCTATTGAGTTGTGTAAAAATCATTTGAATTATAAATGCATTCTTTCTCTGATCTGGGGCTCTCCTGTGCATTCTAACCTTCTCTGAATATTCTTTGCTCATGTTGAGATTCTATACTAAGGTATCTTTAGTGAGAGCTTTTTCAAGCATATTTTGTTGGCACCTTGAGATGCAGTAAAATAACCCACACCTAAGACTCCAGTGTGATACACTGAATATAACATAGGATCTTTGGAATGATGATTTATACTCACAGGGCTATGAAACACCAACAATTTACAAAAACAATCATGAAATAGAGAAGATGAAAAATTATACATTTAAAGGCATATTTTTAAGGACAATGAAGTGAAAAATCAATATAGAAAGAAGCAGGATTTTTATTTTTCACCAGAGTACTAAGGGCATGTTGCCACAGAAATTATTCACCACTCATAATACCCAGAATTATAAGCACAGTTTCTTAGATATTTAAGAGAATTTCAGTTCCCATGACAAGATTTTGGCCAACGCAAAAGGCTTTGTCTCTTGTCACCAATACATGGACACGCTGGCTTAAAGCTAACGAATGTTTTGAATAAGTAGCCAATCATTAATCCAAGAGGGAAATCTCATGTGCCAGAAATAAAGAAGAACCTTCAAGTCAGAATGAGCAGGAGCTGAAGTGAAATGCTAGGTGATATAAAAACCAAACAAAACACAGGCTGGGGTGGAAGGGTTGGGCAAGAGGCGGGGGTGAGGGGAACATTATTGATCTCACGCCTGAGGGGAAAAGGAGTTGAGTTTGAAGCCTCCTTGCAGTCAGAAAGCTAGCGTTGAAATACTAGCACAAAGCCAGGATTTAGGAAAGGATTGCCCTCACTGAAAATGGTGCTCAGAAGCAATTTATACCTTGACATGGGCAAATGACTAAGCAGCTGGCCCTTTTGCCCACGAGAGTCAAAACAAAGTCACTCTCAGAAACCAGAACCCTGGGCGTGGACGTTACAATGTCTGGCACAGGTCCAGGCATATTGTAGGTGGACAATATTTACTGAATGAGTGAATGAACACTGTTTCTTCATGTAGGTACCACAGGCAGGAATGCTATCTCCAATTTTCTTGAACACCTGCCATGGTCCAGTCATGTTCACCGATGGGGATACAAATAATGAAGAAAAAAACAAATAAAATCTTCGCCCACATGGAACTCACATTTTGGATGTCTGAGGAGGAACCACAAATAAACACATACATATAGATATAAAACATGTCATGTGATGACAAGTGCTGTGAAGAAAAATAAAGTAAGTTGAGTAGGACAGGAATAGAGGAGCGGGTGCTCTTTTATAAATAGTCATTAGAGAAGGCTTCACTCATGAGGTGACATATGAGCATCCCTAAAAAAATTAGACAGTGACCACACAGATGTCTGGGGGAAAGCACTCCAGGAAGAAGGAGCAGTGAGGGCAAACGCTCTGAGGCAAAGGTGTACACGGTTGGTTCAAGAAACAGCAAGGAGAGGGGTGAGCAAGGGAAATGGGAGAGGGGATGCATTCAGGGAGGTTGTGGGAGCAGCTTATATAGGGTTTTGTGAGCTCTGTTCAGGACTTTGGTTTTCCATTTCAGTAACATGATCTGATTTAGAAGGATCCATAGCAGGTGTGTGGTAAACATGCTATAGGGAAGACATGGAAGAGTGGGAATACCAGTAGGAAGCCTACACAATATGCACATCGGTGTGAAGATCTCATGTAAATTATTACCATAGCAAATCCACCAGTATTAAAAAAATAATGCACAATGACCAAGAGAATTTATATTAGGAGTATAAAGCCAGATTAATGTCAGAAAAACCATGAAAGTAGTAATGGGTTAAAGAGAATATCTCAATAGTTTCCAAAGAAGAAACTGATAAAATTTATTACCTATAAACTCTTTGCAAGCTAAGAATAGAAGAGAACTATCTTAACTTGATCAAGGACAACCACTAAAATCCTCTACGAATATTTAGTGGCAAAACATTAGGAAGCATTTTGATTGACGTTAGGACAAGAACGCATGTTGTCAGCCTATTATTCAATATTTTACTGAAGAATCTGGCTGATGCATTAAAATCAGAAAATTAAAAAAATAGCAAGTGAGAGGGAAGGAGGAGACAAAGTGATGTTCATTTGTATGTGACAGAATATACATCAAGTCTAAGAAAATATGCAGACAAACATTAGAACTAAAAAGAGAGTATAAAAGGATTCCTGAATACGAAAAAATCAGCACACAAAAATAATTCTGTGCATCAGCAATAACCAAATATAAAATCTTAGAGAAAACAGATACTACTCAAAAAATACAAATACACAGAAATATACTTCACTAAAGATGTATAAGAACTGAATGAAAGAAATTACAAAATGTTTTTGAAGGACATAATAAATGTGACAATTTGCCATGGTTATGGATGAAAAGACTCAAAACTGGAAATATGTCAAATTTCCCCTTTATGAGTCCATAAATGTAATGCAATTCAAATAAAAGTCTTAATAGGATTTTACATGGAACCAGACACACTGAATCTTAAATCTATATGAAGGGAACATTGTCCAAAGCAATTCTGAAAAAGTAGAACAAGGAGTGGGGGTCTTGTCTTAGCATAGCTTATGGCAGTACAGAGCTCTAATAATTGAAACAAAATGGTATAGACCTAATGCCAAGAACCTCTGAGAATTTAGAACATGACAGAAGAATCATTAGAATTCAGCTGGAAAAAGAAGGAATTAGTAAATAAATGATATTAGTAAAATTGGTCTTTTACATAGAAAAAATATTGACTTTTATATGAATTCATTAATCAGTTTTTATCTATATTTGGTAATATTTCATAGATAGCTTCTAAAGTATTTTTCTCTTTTCTCCCTAAGCATTATCTTTTCTAAAGCAGAAATTTACCTATACTCAAATCTTCCAATCTTGTTTAACCAAAGTGCCTTTTATCAGAATTGAGAGAGGTCTAAATAGTACTTCTGTAACTGCCTGACTTAGTGAAAGGGAGCAATTGAAGTTCTGGCAGCATTAGACTAAACAAACCATATTCAAATTTTCCATATCATTTTATTACAGGATTCCAATTTCAATATTGACTTTTCTTTTGATGTTTTATATATTTTCCTCAGGCCATAACACATTTTAATAGTCAAAAACAGAAGGGAAATGTTTAAAAACAACATGGTATTTATTTCAAAAGCCAATTCATAACCTGATCCATTTCTGGTAAATTAACTATAGGAGACGGAAAAATGCAAAGAGTAATTTTCTGTGATTCATAATGACTTAAACATAGACCCATTCATTAGGGCTTTATAAACAAATTATGTGTAATTGAAAATGCTGTTAATCAACTAACTTGAACACTAGAACTTTAAACTAATGTGTAGGGCAGTCCTCACAGGGAGTAGGCAGTGGTCCTCACAGGTTAAACCCCTTGAGAAGGCTGTTAAAAATGCAAATCCCCAGAGGCCACTGGAGAGATCCTAGGCACAGGCTCTGCAGGCGACCCCAGGGCTCTTCATTGGTAACAAGCTCCCATGTGACTCTTATGCAAGAGCCCTTTGACCACATTTTGGGAAAGGTGGGGAAGGAGAATCAGGGGGATCTTTTTTCTGGTTCCTCTTGTGACAAATAGCGTTGCCATCTTCTTCTGTGTCCTTTTTTTTGCTCCAAAAATTCAAAGAGGTAGGTAGTTGAAATGGACATTGGCCAGGGTGGGCAGTAAGAGAAATAAGATGTATTTGGCTATTTATTTGAGGTTCTCTGTCATTTTATGCATAATGACTTGGTCCAAAAGACCTGGGTGCTTGGTCTAAACTTCTCAAACATTATCTATCATCTAAGTCTTGAATATCAAACTGTAATTTGGTCTAATTCACAGGGATGCAGTGATTCTGAAATGAAATAGCAACTAAGTGATGAATGATGCAAATGCAAAGCCATATCTTCATTACTAGATTTTACTTATTAAATATAGCTAAAATATTTTAAAGATAAATGTCTACACTTTTCTTGAATATAGTTTTAAAAAAATTTATTGTAAAAGGAAACCATATTACAAGGTCTAAATAAGAATTTGAAATCTAATCCTCTACCAAATAATATATTCATAAATCTTTGATTTCTTAATGAACTAGATGTAACCAGAAAGACCCACTTCTCCAGACAGAACTAGATAGATGATGATATCTTTTCTATTTCTTTAATTACTTGTCCCTTTCTGTCTCCATTAGCCATACATGGTAGAAGTCCAGAATCTCCCTCTTAGGACACTATTGGGCCAGTCATCCAAGATTCCCGGGGCTTACTAAGGTCTGAAGTTGTTGGAGTTGCTTCCAAGCATGAGGTGGTGAGCAGTCAGACATTCTGATCAGTTCACTGTACGTCCCTGATTCAAGGTTGCCCTTGCCTCTGTTTCCAGCACCGAGTGTTGCTACTGTAGTTTGTTCCTTTGCATACAGCAAGGACCATCCTTTTCCATTCAGTCATGAATCTTTCTTAGGCCATGTTTCTGTACTTGGCATCCAGGTTATAGCTTTTTTTAAAATTATTTATTTATTTATTGGGAAGATTAGCCCTGAGCTAACACCTGTTGCCAATCCGCCTCTTTTTGCTGAGGAAGATTGGCCCTGAGCTAACATCTGTGCCCATTTTCCTCTATTTTATGTGGGATGCCCACCACAGCATGGCTTGATGAGCAGTGCGTAGGTCTGTGTCTGAGATCTGGGCCCGCATACCCCTGGCCCCCAAAGCGTGGATTGTGTGAACTGAACCACTACGCCACTGGGCCAGCCCCGAGGTTATAGCTTTTTCAAGTCACATTATTCATGTGCAGAACACTTGTTTTGTACCTAAATGATGAGGCAAAGAGACCCCAAGGGGTTTCTAGTCTCAGCTGTGCACACTCATGAACTTCTGGGTCCTGGCCTTAAGATTTTCCCTTATGCCACTGCAAGATCCTCTTTGCAGTCTTTGCCGTCCTTTTCTGCCGACGACCTCCAGTCAGACCATCTCAATCCTGAACACAGGGAATAAATTAGGTTCAAATCCCCTTCTTTCTAGTAGCTTTCTCCATTGATAGGAAAAATTTCCCCTTTCTCCATGTGATGTCCTGCATTTCAAGAGGGTATTAGGAATAAGAGCCTTCATCAAACCCAAAAACAGATGTTTTATACTCTTCCCCAGGAGTAACTGGTGCAAAACCGGCATTTGTAAAATACGAGGGGTTGGCCCAATGACTTGAAACAAAGAATAAATGTGTGACTTATGTCTTCTGAATCCCACCTAAACAAAGTTTGCAAACTGGTGGCTACCAGTTGGAGAAAGCCCTTTGTTAGTTTGAGAAGACAATGACTAGTACAGGACTTTGAAAATTTTGTGCTTGAGTGCTTTTAAGTGGGTTATGGGTTCGTTTTTCCTTATATGTCCCACTTACATGTCCCGTTACCTTACATTCAACCAGTCCATTCACACATACATACCTACTTAGCCTCTGCAAACATTTTCCCTCACACACCTCCTCAAAATTGATTCAAATTTGCCTCTTTTTGCTTAAAAAGGAAAAGCATAGCTTGCCAGGCATCCTGCTACACAAATATAACCTTTACTAGTTGATTCCTGTCTCAGGAGATTTTTACATAGTCAAATATTATGTAGGGTTCACTTCTATACTTTAAGCTTTATTATTAAAATTAATATAGAGATAGAAAAAAATTTTGAGTAAAACACATAATATCTTGTTTATAGGTTTAAAATATTTTTCTTTCTGCAAAAAACATTTGCCAGTTTGTAAACTATTCACATGCCCCTATGAAAATGATAATGCACGTGTTGATGGTGACATCAGCAGTATAACACCAATTTTAAAGGCCATTTTCATTTTAATTTAAACTTTTTTCTAGACTATGGTTATTTCAGGTATGAAACAGCGAATATGAGCTTCCTTGAAGTGACAATATCAGTAAACCAGGAAACATGGACAATGAACCTGTTTTGTATTTAAATGATGAGGCAAAGGCATGACCTCATTGAATTTCCATTTTCTCTTATGCAGAGAGGGGGTATAACGACTCATACTGATTTTGTGAACATGCTATGAGAAAAATACGTCTTTATGATACATTACTGAATAGTTAACTTCTAAAAATTGTATGCAAATTGATTTATTTTCAGGTTGAATTAGAAATGCAGTAGGAAAAAATGTTTTCAGGAAATTTATAGTGCATTCTTTTCTGGATAGTATAGTTACTTATTAATGCCTTGTATCTTTAGGTTAAGGTTTGTTACATTATTTTTCTAATAGAAAAATATATTTAACCATATAACAATCTCCTGAAAAGTTTTGAAAAAAGCTATAACAATTTTTAGGATATTATCTTTTTTAATTATAAGAAGGCCAACATTCTAACTAAATTTCTTATAAATAATACTTTTAAATTGTGTAAAAAATCTGGTTAATTGGTCAACACAATAATCTCTTTGTTTTTCAGGTACTTAGACAAACAAATTTCATGGTTTTTGTTTTTGTGAGGAAGATCAGCCCTGAGCTAACATCCATGCCAATCCTCCTCTTTTTGCTGAGGAAGACTGGCCCTGGACTAACATCTGTGCCTATCTTCCTCCACTTTATATGGGACGCCGCCACAGCATAGCCTGACAAGCGGTGCATCGATACGTGCCCAGGATCCGAACCCAGGCTGCCAGCAGTGGAGCGTGCACACTTAACAACTACGCCACAGGGCCAGCCCCCAAATTTCAGGTTTAAAAAGACTAAATTTGGAAATTTTTAAGGATTTGGAATACTGATAAAGATGTAGTGAAAGTAACAGGGGACAATTCAAAATAATTGTAGACTGAACGTGTAGACTGGAATTCTAACTTGAAGGCGATGATAAAAATTTCTTACTATGGTGAGCATTTTTTAATGTATATATATATCGAATCATTGTGTTGTACACCTGAAACTAATATAATATTGTATGTCAATTATACTTCAATTAAAAAAAGAAACTTGGTAAAATATTGATAATTAATAACAATAACAATGCTTTGCTATTTGTAGGTTGTTTAACAAATACAAGGCTATCAATTTCGTTTAATGGAAGGTGATTTGAAACTAAATGGTACACATTCTCATCAGTGCACTGTAGTAATTTATTGCTTATAAATGTATTTCATAGTAATATACTTGTAGACTTAGGTCATTATTATTCATATTCATTTCATAATCACTAAATCCACCTGCAAACCCCGGGGAAGAAAAAGAAACAAATATATGTACAACACTGGATATATATTTAATCTTAAATTACACTTAACTGATCCTTAATTTCTGATTTTTTTCCAGCCATGATGTTTATATAGTTCATACTTGGTTCACTCAAGTTATATAATTTTGAATATTTATCTACAGGTGGATAAACACACCATCTTGGCTCATTAAAATTATGAATCAATTGTAAAGACCAATGGTGATTTATTATTATAGCTAAGAGAAAAAATTACTTAGTCATAAATGCATAATCTATCTTTTCCAGTATCCACAGGTTAAGTGAGGCACATTTTGTGCTATCTTTTGTACAAGTCTTTTTTCAAAAAGGAAAGAGATAAGAAAAATACATTGAAAACATTTATCTGTAGTCATTTTTCTAAAAAAAATTCCATTAATTTTTTTGCTAGTCTGCAAAAATCTTTCCTATTTTTTTAATCCTTTTAAAAAATTTCAACACACCACCATTTTAACTGTATCCTTAAATATTTTACATGCATCTATTTTTAATGGCTTGTGGTATATTCTCAGTGACAAAGATACCATTAGTTCAGTTGCTTTTTTCTTCTACTTGGTTGATAATAGAAAGACTGTTTTGTCTTTTATAAACAGACAAAATGACATTGTTTAGTTTTCTAGGTCTCTTAAGTGGTAATTTTGGGAGAAAATAGTTCTCCTACTATAGCTGTTGTACAAAATGACAAAGGTAGAAACAACTCTTCTGTCCCAAAGGCTCAACTGTCCACATTCAAAGTGAATGTCATTTCCAAGAATCAATTATGTGTTGCGAAAGAAACCACTCATGGCAGTAGACTATATTTTCAAGAAGGAAAACAAAGGAATCTCTAGTTTATAGAGTTTTTATTGGAGGAGAAAAGCTTCAACTCATTCTTTTCTCCCTTTTTTAGATGGCTTTAAGCTCACAAATATATGAGCACATTGCTTTACATTTACTTTCCAATTGTTTTCCATGGAATACTCTGTTTCAGCTTAACACAAGGCAGCAGGCTTCATCTGGCCAAAATGTTATTTACCTCCAAATGTTACCTTCTAACTCAAATGTCCAAAGTGGAAACAGCTAAGAATTCTATTGGCCATAGCAAGCAATATAGTAAAAAAAAAAAAAAAAAAAAAATTTTTAACCACTCATCAAAATAAATATTTTTATGTTTATTTGGTGGTATCATGTACCAAAATAACCAAATATCAACACTTTAATTTTCCCTTTTTGTTCAATTTAAGCAATGGCTTTTATTTCCTCCCAAATTTATTGGTGGGGAATTGTTCACATCTGTGAAGGATATTTCTCTTCAAAGAGGGAGATGATCAATCTAAGCCACAGTGACTGTGGGAGCTCAGCAAACATGGAAATAGTTGGAGACTAGCAGTACTTGGATTCCAGGCTGTTAGTTCACGTTACAACCAATCCAACTGCTGCCTGTGAGTACAGATGCAGAACTAAGCCCCTAAGAGACTGGGAAGAGCCATACACTTGCCAGGCTCAGGCCAGATGGGTGGTGCCATTTTCACTGGATGAAAGCAAACAAAATTTGAGGCAGACATCAAGTCACGTAAGTAGGGCATATAGGGGAGAGATTACTAAGTGAATTTTCATATTTAGTTGGTATGCTAGGTCCAGACCTTGCTCTAGGCATCCCAAATCCTATAATGTGAATGGCCATATTCATTGCAAAGCTCACCACTGTTCTTAAACCACTGCAGGACCTTGAAAGGACCTAGCAGACTGAAGGACTGCAGGACGAGGGGTGTTAACCCAGTAGATTGAAGTTACTTCAACTCTTATCACACAGGGCAGGGACTGACACTATTTAAAATAATATAAGTACTTCAGAATTATTCCTAGCAATAGGAAAACAAAACACACTGAAGAAATCTTCCTATTATCTGTTAACTTGAATAATAGGTTCTTATCTTAAGTAGATTCTGTCTTTTTTAATCAGCAGACGCTCCGAAGACCCCAAATTTCTCCCAGAAAACCCTTTTGATAAGCCTTCTAGACCTAACTCTACTAAGTGGGCCAGGAACTTCCCAAGACACAAAATCACTGCACCTCATATTCAGAATGAAAGTATATGGAGATTAGCGACAGTTCACACGACTTCACAAGAGGCAGTCTTTAGGTCATATTTTTAGCTGGCTACTAAGATTCTTTACTACCAGTATCAGTGTTGTCAGCACACCAGCAGCCTAGTTAAAACCTAGGAAGTAGAGTCAAATGATTTCTTTTACAGCTGAGTCTGGCTCTGCATGCGGTTGTTTTAGTACTTTGTAACATTTTACAGATTCATGCCTGGAGACTGGTCCAGGATCTATCAGCATTATGCTAAATCATTTCACCAGCCTCTTAGTGAGTCTCCTGCTTCCTCCTTCTTATCTTTTGTATTCTCCATACAATATACTAAATAACTATTTTCTTTGAGTGCATTTTAATTGCTTATTTCTATCTTAAATTAATCTACCAATTCTAATTGATTAACTACTTTCACAGGCTATTTAGAACTCATGCAATTTTTTGCATAATTTTTTTGTTTTCTTATTTTGCAGAGTCAAGATGGTGTTGAAAGCATTGGGCTTGAATTCCACTCCAGCCAATTGCTTGATATATGATTAAAGGCAAATTTCTTCTTCAGCAACATGATCGTAATAATACATCCTTTTAGGTCGGATGAGGTTTCCCTGAGTTAAATGGGATACCTCATGTCAAGCTCCTAGCGTGGTGTCAGTTATACAGTTACACAGTAGGCCTGGTAGTTCTCCCTGGCCACCTTAACTTTCTTAGTTTTGAGCCATTTCTTCTGAAGATTCTAAATTTCTTAATGCTAAAAATTAACAATATTGGTAGGAATATTATGCCTTTTTTTCAGGTACATGTTTTAAATATTAATGTCTAATTTGTCAATAGTTTCTTTTATGACATATGTACTTTATATCGTTCAAAGGTCTCCTGTACTCCAAGATTACAAATATATTTTGAATGCTTTCATAGTTTTATTTTAGACATTTATGTTTTTAATCTACCTAGCATACGTTGTTTTTGTCTTGGCACTAAGTTAGGAATTTAACAATTTTTTTCCACCCCATTTGTTCAGTCTTATTCTCACTGGTTTGGAATGCCCTCTCATCATGGATTCGGTTCTCCTCCATTTGTAGTTGTATATTAATGTACCATTGTCACATAACTCTAACTGCTATATTTTTATAGTATATTTTAAAATTTGATACTGTAAATTCTCCATCTTTTGATAATTTTGGGGGGCTATTTTTGCATCTTTTCTGAGAATTGGACTGTCAAATTTTATTTAAAAAATCTGTTGGGCTTCGAATTGGGATTGCATTTATTTTGTTGTTTATTTAGTGGAGAATGACTATTTTTGCTATATTTTCTTTCCATTTAGCATACGGTATGTTTCTCTATTTAATTACATCTTCATTTATGTCCTACAATAAAATTTTTACTATAGATATTGCACATATGCATTAGTTAATTAATTTAATTTTCTATCATTTTCAATTATGACTAAGGACTTTTGTTCATTACATTTTCTAGTTTGTCATTGCTGATGTTTAGACAGCTACGCTTCATCGAGTTAGGAAAGCTTCTTCTTGTATTATATACTTAAACACAAATAAAAATATAATAAACAGGGGTCACTTTTAATAAATGGGTTTTTTGCATTTATTGAAATAATTTTGTGGTTTTTCTCTTTAATCTTTTAAAAATAAATTACATTAAAGCATTTTATAGTGTTGAATCTTCTTGCATTTCTGGTATCATGCAACTTTTAATACACTGCTCTATTTAATCTATTAAATTTTTATTTAGAAGTTTTGCAGCTATATTTAAAAGTTAACTTGGCCTATGGTTTTATTTTTTGTGCCATGTTTGTCTAGGTTAGGTATCAAGGTTACAAAATTTTCTTAGAAGGATATTGGAAGGTTTCTCTATTTCTTCCCCAATGCTTTGGAAGTTTATTAACTCTAAAAATCTCTAAAAACTTATTCCTCGAATATCTTAAATTTTAATTTAAATGGGCATCTTGTACCTTTATTTGCTAAATCTGGCAACCATAGCTTAGAACAAACAACACTTGGCACATAGTACACACTTCATAATGTGAGTGGCTTGATGAGTTTACTGTTTTGAGATCAGAGGATTGTGCCCTCTGAGATTTCTTTTGTCGACTAAAAAATGGTAGATTTTAATGAATGTTCCCTTGGGTACAAAGTTCTGTATATGCTCATTATTTATAAAACCAATTTTGAAAATTGTCTGTGCTTTTGAATTCTAAATAGATTTAATTATTTTTAGTTTACTTAATCTGTCAGTTTATAAGAAAGACATATTAAAATCTCTGACTGTGCATTTATTAATTTCACTCGTGTTTGTCTCCATTTTTGTTTTATATATTTCTGCGGATACAAATTTAAAGTACAAAGAGTATATATTATTTTTATATTATTCCTTTCATCTCTATATAATATCATTCTTTTTCTTTTTCATCCTTTGTCTTGATTTCTATTTTGTCTGGTACTGACATTTTTACATCTGCTTTCTTTTTGTTGGTTAGCAATTTTCTGATATATTTTTCTTTTCAAATATATATATATTTTTTTGTGAGGAGATCAGCCCTGTGCTAACATCTGCCTATCCTCCTCTTTTTTTTTTTTTTTTTTTTGCTGAGGAAGACGGGCCCTGGGCTAACATCTGTGCCCATCTTCCTCCACTTTATATGGGATGCCGCCACAGCATAGCTTGCCAAGCAGTGCATCAGTGCGCGGCCGGAATTCGAACCAGCAAACTCTGGGCCGCCGCAGTGGAGCATGTGCACTTAACTGCTTGTGCCACTGGGCTGGCCTCTCAAATATTTTTATATCACATTGCTTTAGATAGATCTTTTGCAAACACCATGCATTTAGATATAGATTTTGTTTATTTTTACCCAACTTAAAAATCTCTAATTTTCAATAGAAGCACATATATTATTCATATTGTTCTGTAACTAGTATGTCTGGGCTTTTCTTGCCATAATTTAAAAATAAATTTATATTTATCAAACTTTCTTGTTATATATACATTTTCCCTTCCTTCTAGTATTTCCATATAGTTCTTTTAAAATGAATTATGCTCATTGGCATAAACTGTAGTTTCAGACATTTTTTCCCCTTTAGAGCTTTCCAGAATTGTTCCATTGTCTTCTTACATCCACTTTTACCAGAAAGAAGTCTATCATCTCAATCTCATTCCTTTGCAATTAAAATTTTTACTTCTGTTTCTGGAAATTTTAAGAATTTTCAAATTATCTGTTCTCTTTTATATTTTTCCAGGTGTTTCCAGGTGGTTGTCATTTTTATTTATCCTGCTTAGCCCTTGATGGTCCATTTTATTTATTTATTTATTTATTTATTTATTTATTTATTTATTTATTTATTTTTTGCTGAGGAAGATTTGCCCTGAGCTAACATCCACTGCCAGTCTTCCTTTTTTTGTATGTGAGCTGCCACCACAGCACGGCCACTGACAGAGGAGGGGTGTAGGTCTGCGCCCGGGAACTGAACCAGGGCCGCTGAAGCAGAGCATGCCGAACTTAACCACTAGGCCACTGGGGCTGGCCCCTTGATGGTCCAGTTTTAAACAGAAAACTCCTATATTTCTTCAGCTTTGAGCATCTCCCACCACATTTTATTTTTGGCTGTTTCCTCACATCAATCCTTTCAGAAGCTCACATTAGTCAAATATTGGACTTTTTTTTTTTGTTTTGTTTTTTGTTTTTTTTTTGTGAGGGAGATCAGCCCTGAGCTAACATCTGTACTAATCCTACTCTTTTTGCTGAGGAAGACCGGCTCTGAGCTAACATCTATTGCCAATCCTCCCCCTTTTTTCCCCCAAAGCCCCAGTAGATAGTTGTATGTCATAGTTGCACATCCTTCTAGTTGCTGCATGTGAGATGCGGCCTCAGCATGGCCGGAGAAGTGGTGCATCGGTGTGCGCCCGGGATCCGAACCCGGGCTGCCAGTAGCGGAGCGCGCGCACTTAACCGCTAAGCCACGGGGCTGGCCCATGGACCTTTTGGATCTCTCTTCCATGTTACTCTCTCTTCAACCCCCTGTCTGATTTTTGTGCTGTGTTACAGGAAAATCCATTGCCTCAATAGTCTAACACTTTAATTTACTTTTCAGGTGTAATCATTCTGCTATTGAGCCCATCAATTCTTTTTTTTCAGTACTAATGATCACATATTTTTTATTCTCAAAATTTATAATTGAGCCTGCTTTTTTTTTTAAATTTTTATTTAATTTTAATTTTTGTGTGTGTGAGGAAGATTAGCCTTGAGCTAACATCCGACGCCAATCCTCCTCTTTTTGCTGAGGAAAATTGGCCCTGGGCTAACATCTGTGCCCATCTTCCTCTACTCTATATGGGACGCCGCCACAGCATGGCTTGACAAGCGAGGCATCGGTGCATGCCCCGGATCTGAACCTGTGAACCCTGGGCTGCCGCAGCGGAGTGTGCACACTTAACCGCTTGCACCACCCGGCCGGCCCCTCAGCCTGTTATTTTTCATGGATGAGACAGCCTCTCATATGCCCCTGAAAATATGTATGTTTCTTTAAATTATTTGTTGCTTCCTTTCATAATGGTTTTCCTTCAAATGTTTTGGATTTTTTATAGTATTCTTATCTGTGTATTTGAGAAGCCCTGACTGTGAAAGCTAATTTCGATTATCATTGCATGTGTGTGTCAACATGTATTGCTTTAGCTGTGGATAAATACTTTTTCTCTCATGACTTAGCACAAGAGCGGAAGGTAGAAGGAATCACCTTGACAGGAATATTTACACCTAAATAATTGCCTCAGCTTCCTCTCTTGGTTCAGCTCTCCATGCTTCTAAGTTTGGAGCAGCACGCTGCTCTGTTGCTGTCTCTCCCACACTTGAAGGTTGTGGTTTTTCCTGTCTCACTGGCTTGGTGCAGGCTAATCTTGATTCATCATCTGGGGCTTGGACATATTACTACCAGAACAATGGGGATTTTTTTTTTTTTATAATTTATTTATTTTTTTCCCCCCAAAGCTCCAGTAGATAGCTGTATGTCATAGCTGCACATCCTTCTAGTTGCTGTATGTGGGACGTGGCCCCAGCATGGCCAGAGAAGCAGTGCGTCGGTGCGCGCCTGGGATCCGAACCGGGGCTACCAGCAGCAGAGAGCAGCGCACTTAACTGCCAAGCCACGGGGCCGGCCCAACACTGGGGATTTTTAACAAAAAGATCCAAGAAAACAACTATTGGCTAAAAAACCAATACAGTGTCCCATACACAGCTAATTTAGTTTATCTAAAAATTTCACTAATGTGAGACACTTATTTTATTTTCTTAAATGCAAATAATTGTTTTTTTAAACTGGTAAAATGCACATGGTTTAAAATTCAAGAATTGCAAAAGTGTGTGCAGTGAAAACTAAGTGTCCCTCCTAACCTGTTTCCTAGGCACCTACTTCCCCTCCCCGGATCAACCTCCTTCCCAGGCTTTCAATGCCTCATTTTTTGATCAGGCTAGATAAGAAAAGTATTACTATATTTGCCATTCAGTTACACAACAGTGGCTTTTCAACTCACTAGATATGCAGGTTTTTGTTCCCTGCTTTAGGAATATGAATCTAAATCACATGAGTTCTTTAGCATCTGTATGACCCATACCTATAGATTCTGGAATACTGACATCATAACTTACAATAGTTAATAAGGTGAACTTTCCTTGTTGATTGTAAAACCAGCTGTGTATTCCTTTGCTATTATTTACTTGTATACTCTAAAGAAATGGGCTGAATGTTCCATGGAGGAGCACAGAAGTACCCCTCTTCCTTCAAAGCCCAGTCCAGGCTCCCCCAGTTGTAGGAATAGGAGTACGACAACTATCGTGACCCCACCCCATTCTGTCACCTCCCTTAGACTCTTCCTTGGCTGACTTGGCCTCTCTGTACTTCTGGTCCTCAGAGGAGTCTGTAATACCCAAGACTTTACCTGGCCCAGGATCTTCTCTGATTTAGATCTGCTCTTTAGACTGAATTGCAACTAGGTCAGCCTCCAGAGAGGAGAGAGTATAACATTTTCCGTGGAGGTATTCCCTTTGACAGTGAGTTTCAAAACTTTTTTTGTTGTTGTTGACTGCGATCTGCAATAAGAAATACGTATCATATCTGTCTCACACATACACATTTGAAACAAAGTTTTAACAATTCTTACTCCTACTATCTGTGATGCAATGTCATATTTTCTATTATTTTTCATTTAAAAATGTTATGATCCACTCAAATGGATTTTACGATCACTAATATATGGCTGCCTGAAATTTGAAAAATACTCCCTAACGACAATCAGCACATTGTCAAAGATGTTACTTCTGTAGCCATAAAAAGAAATGTCTACCATTTCATGTAATTTATTGCAAAACAGGTTTTTTATAATCTTATTTTCATCTATTTTAATTCAGACCTATACTTTTCTGGAACACTACTACTCCAGTTGACAAATCTGGTTACTGCTGGTGTACCAGCAGTTACAGTGTTTACTAATTCTAAACAAGGTCCAGTCTTGATGTGTGCTGGTGAGATTGGGAATTTCCACCGAATCATTCCCTTTTTCTTTGTAGTCCAGTGATACTTTTTCATCATTTTCTTTGCACTTGGATTTTTTTTACTCACATTCATGTTCTCTCAAGACTACATAGCTTTTATGTTTGCCTGAAATTGGAATCTCTTTTATATATTTGTAGATAGGTCTCTTAGTTCTCCCCCAACCCCGCCTGCCACCATCTATGCTTAATAGAGCTGGGCTGCAATATTATATTTTGCCAGTAGGCATATTTAACACAGGATGAAATCATCCAGAAAATTCCTTAAGTTTTAAACTTTGGTTTATTTTGTAAAATATTTTGTTTATAATTTCTGTGATTTAAAAAAAATGTTTGTAAGTTCACTTAGAGAACTTCAGCATGTATCTGTTTAAAAAATATTTAATTTCCAGGCACAAACTTTTAAAATCAGGGCTTTCCAAAGTTATTAGCACTTACAATGTATCTCTGTCCAGTGGAACAGATGTTGCCTGTATCTACAAATATTTCAAAAACAGATTGAAGGCATGCAATATGCAATTCCTTTTGGTACGATTCATGTACATTTTGCCAAAAAACGTTTGAACAGATTTTAAATCTTTCTCCTCATTATCTTTGAAAAATATACAAACTCACACGCATTTTTGCAAGGTGTCTGTTATGAGTTACATGCTGTGAAGAGTACCTCTTAACCAATATACCTTTCAACATCAAAAAATTTGACTATATAAAACTTGGAAAGATGAGGAAAAGGTCATGTGTACAGTAATTATTACAAGTCACATCAGACAAGTGTATCCTAATAAAAAATATTTAGCCTAGTAGATGCATAAAATTAAACTCTTTGAGAAAAATTAACAGCACCTACATTCTAACACATGTCAAAGACACAGTACTTTATTAAAGAATTATAACTATGAGCAATCCTCATTTGTCACATCTTATTATCTAATTATGTTTTGGAGTCCAGTTAAATTGTATCTATTGACATTTCTCAATGCTCTTCTCTTCAACCTGTTCAACCTGTTCAACCTCTACAGCTCTCATTCCACCTGGAATGTTCTTTTCCCTTTTTTTTCCATTTAGACCGTGTGGAATTTGGAGAAGTGTCATGTAGCTCAGTGTAATGGAGGGACAGGGTACCTTTGAGGCCCTGCTAGGAGATGAGGCTGGGAAGGTGGACTGGAGCCAAATAACTGTAGAGGCTTGTATACAATGCTAATTTTAGGAGTTTGCAATCAGCGCTGGAGATTTGATGCAAACAGTGGAAGATTTTAATCAGGGAGATGAATGACAGGATTAGAACTACATTTTATGTAATCTAATCCAGATGCATCATGGAAAACGAATTTAAAAGAGCAAAGCTGGAAGCAGAGTGGCCAGTAAGGAGTTTATTATAATGGTTTAGGAGTTTATTATAATGGTTTAAGTTAGAATCAGTAAATCACACCATGCCTCACACTCCTGTCATTTGAGGTCGCTGTCCCTAATGTAAAGGCTTCCACTGTGTGTTGTTTTCCATATTCTCATCCTCATGTTGAAAGGACTTTTTCTCCTTTGCCCCACCATATCCCTTCCCATCACCTCCCAGATCTTTCTATGCCACCCTCTGGATGCCTAGCTTATGTAATCTACCTCTCCCACATCTTTACCCTTTACATAGACTGTTGATCCCCCTCTGAGACATTCACTGAAAACCGGCTTCTCCAGCAGCGGTCTTAAGTGTGTACCACCCATTTTCCCACACCAACCTGGGGAGGGGAGTAGGCTCAAAATGCTCATGCCTCAATCCCACATCCGGACTCTTATGATTCCTCATCTTTCTCCTCCTCGGAGGTTCATGACACTTTTACAGTATCACCCTCTACACCTTTTTCACTCTTATAAACTTTCCAGTCACTATCTTTCCTTCATTATATATTTTGGAACCTGATGCATCTTTCTTTCTCCTCCTATTCCTGCCATTGTCTGAGGTAACTGCAGTGATCACTGGGTCTTTCAGGGATCAGCCTAGCTTCTTGTTAGCTTGGCTTTTTCTACACCAATGAGCTCCACATCCATCCCATTGCAGACAGCCACTTCCACACCTCCAACTCAGACCACGTTTCATCAGAGAGTGCTCCATTTCTGAAATATTCACAACTTGCTCTTGTATCACAAACTCTTATCCTTCTAGTTCTTCCCACCACTGTTCTACAACCTCATCAGGATCTACAATTTCTTGCTCCCTTTATTTTTATCTATGGTTCCCTCCTTTCTTCACTTCCTTCTCTGTTCATACTCCAACATTTGAGCCCCTTTCTCACTATTTCTTTCAACTCTTGCCACTTTCCCTTCCCCTATATCCACCAGCAAAACCAAAGATTAACCCTATTTCATTGCCCACTTTCTCTGTTCTCCTTCTTGAGCTACTAAGTACTGCTGGAGAAAATCAGCACAAACAACAGACTGATGGTCTGACAAATGAACAGCTTCAACAATAACCGGGTCCTGAAAGCTGCCTGGAAAACTTTCTGAGTTTTTCTGTTTGGTTCCCCCTTTCAATTTCTGCAGCAAGTTTTTCAAATTGTCTTTCTCCTCAGACCTTTGATCTCTCTGTCTCAATCTTCACTCAGAGAAGACAATGTACTGAAGAAGGAGACAATATCAGAGGGAACTTTCCTTAAACTCCTCCCACCACACTTGCAAATCTCCCAGCTGCTGCACCTTTCACTTGCCTCCCTTCCCTCTGGTCACAGTGGAGTAGATGTCCCTCCTTCTGCTCTACGACCTTCCTGCTCCCGTGTACTGGATCTGTCTTCTGTCTCATCCTTAACTCTTCACTATTGCCTGTCTTTTCTTTTCAGTATCTACAACCACTCTCGCCACAAGATTTCTTCCCATCAGCATTTACATAGTCAAGTCTCTACTATTTTATTAATAACCAGCCATCCTTCTTCCTCCATCTATCTTTTTCTATCATCTTTCTCTTTTCACATTTAATGGCTGTCTTCATTTTTCTCACCTTCTCTTCATTCCTCAACCTAATGTAATCTGGCTTTTGTTTCTAGAACACCACTGAATCTCTGCTTATTAAGATAGTTTGATGCTAAATAAGTCCGTGTTTACTTGTCTCTATCACTGTATTTTTAAACTGGTGTCTACTTTTTCTTCTTGAAATGCTCCTCTCTTCCCTCTCCCTCCCCTCTTTGTCCTATTCGACATTACATTCTCCTGATTTTCCTCGTCAGCCTCTTGCTGTTGCTTCCCAGATTTCTTCATGAGCTGTTTTTCTCTGTTTTCCTTTTAAAGGTGTCAGGTCATCAGAGTTTATCTTCAAACTTATAACAACCACAACAATAGTAACAATAGCCAACATTCATTGAATTTTTACTTGTATTAAGTGCTTTTTATAGATGATATTTTAATCTTCATAAAATCCTATAAGGCAGATACTATTATTACTCTCACCTTACAGAGAGGCTAAAGAGCCTGAGCAGAGTCTCAGAGCTAGCTGGTAGCAAAAATAAGATGCATACCCAAATTTGACTGAACAGAGTCTGTCCCTTAACCACTTGCTCTGTGTTCTCACCCTCTGTGATCTCATCCACTTGCGTATTTTCACCTGCCAAATGCTCATGGTTCTCAAGTCTAGTGCTCCTTCCCCAATATGGTTCCTGAAGACCAGGCGCATTCATCCCATTGCCTCCCACTGTATTGCACAAGAATCTCGAAACCCATATTACTCAAACTCAAGTCACCATCGCATCACTCCCTGTCCTTGCAAAATTGTTCTTCTTCCTGTTTGTCTCATTTCAGTCAACGGAGCCACAATTCACTCTGTTTGCCAGGTCAGAACCTTGCTTTCATCCTTGACTCCCTTCAATCCTTACTCCCTACATCATTCTAATTACTGATGAGTGTTCTTACTTTTACTTGTTTATGACTTCTAGAATCTTATTACTTCCCTTCATTTCTGCTGTCTAGATTTCTAAAACAAGTGCAGGTTCCTCGCTTTCAGTGTCTCTGCCATTCTAGTGTGTTCTTCACACTGCAGCATAATTCAGCTTTCTAAAGGCAAATTTGATCATATCAGTCCCTACCTTCAATACCTTTAGTGGCTTGTCACTGGCCTCCAAACTCCTTATGGCTAATGAGTTTCTAACAACCCAAGCCTGGATATGTGCCCCTCTGTTGTATGTCCGTAGAATCTTGTGCTTACTCTACATCAGCACATACCACACTGTGTTGTAAGTACCTATTTATTGTTTGTTCTGTTAAGGTATAAGCAATTTGAGGGCAGGGTTTGTGTTTACCTTTGAACCCTACAGTGTATGGTGCTGTGTCTAGAATACATCAAGTGATCAACAAATATTTATTAAATTAATGAATTAATAACTGTCTAAAAGTGTCATGCTAAAAAATTGAAGCCATCTGTTGTACTTGGCAACTGATCATCTCCACTAGAACAGCTTTATTAGGATAGAGCAGGTTAGAAATGAATGGGAAATAAGGAAATAGAGAGAGGGTTAGACTTCTCTTTTGAGAAACTTAGCTATTAAACAATTTAATTCACAAGATCAATGATAAATAATTAACTAACACAGGAATAACCTCTCAAGAGTCATGCAGGGCTTGTAGGAAGAAAGTTAAAAATCTTTACTGGAGGATATAGAAGAAGAGATGAACACATGGTGAGACACACCATATTTCTGGCCAGGAAAACAATATTGTAAGATAGAATTATTTCCCTAAATCAATTTATAGTTTCAATGCAATATAACACAAATATTCCATTGAATTTTTTATTAATGATTTTTTTTATTACGAAAATAGTTCATATTTTTGGGGAAAAATCAAAGCAAGTCTCTCATTCTCTTACTTTCCTGTGTGTGTCTGTGTCTGTGTATGTGTGTAAGTATTCACACATGAATATATATTTATACACACACACACACACACACACACACACATATATATGATAGTGTTTTATTTTTTTTAACACATATGGATCTTTCTTTACGTACCTTCCAACAACTATTTTATTTAACTTAGCAGCATAACTTGGATATATTTCTACGTCAATCCATATGGATTTACCTTAGACATTTTAAAATTTCTAAAATTGAAACATCATTCAGACAAAAGAGTGCAGAAATCATCCCTCCCTCATGTCCCTTTCCAATCATAATTCCCAAAAGTAAACACTATTGTGACTTTTTTCAGCATTGTTTAATGTTACCCATTTTTGAACTTTATATAAATGAAATTATGCAATATGTTATTGTCGTGTCTGGTCTCTTACACTCAACATTACATTTATGAGTCATTCAGTAGTTTGGCTTTTCATTGCCATTTTACATTACATGGATATAATGCAATTTATTCATTCCTCTTTTAGTGGATATTTGGGTTGTTCCCAGACTGAGAATATTATGAATAGAGCAGCTGGGAATATTATTGTACATGTCTTTTTGTGAACATATGTACATTTTTCTGTTGGGTATATACCTAGAAGTGGAACAGCTAGGTGATAGGGTATTCATATGTTTAGTTTTAGTAGATACTGCCAAAGAGTTTTAAAAATAATTATAGCAATTTATGCTCCCGTAGCAGTGTATGTACCATATTCCTTTTAAAGACTGAAAGTATAGGTTGTGTAAATATACCGTACATTTACTTAACATTGGTTGTTTTCACTTTGTTTACTAGTATAAACAATTCTTCAATAAACATTTTGTATAGGTATTTTTGTTTATTCATGTGACTGTATCTTTGAGCATGTAAATGGGATAAGATGTAAAAAAAAAAATTGACAAAATAATTTTAAAGTTCACTTGGAAAAATTAGTCTTTCCAAAACAAAATTAGGCAATAACATTTTTAAAAATATGAGTAAAATTAAAATATTTTATGAAGGTTATAATTATTAAAATTGTAGCCCTGGTGCAGAAAAGAACACATACATCAATGAATAGGAATGATAGCAGCTTCAATTAGGCTCCAAACAGGAAAACTGAAAGTAAACTGAATATTTAAAACAGAGGGAACTTGATGCAGGTAATGGGTTACACAGATGATAGAAGGGACTGAGCAGCCACCAAAGGTTAATCGTAGTAGGCAGCTGCTATACCTCTAGGCTGGAGGAACAAGGGAAAGGGTGGAGCTCCCAGAGCCAGCAACTGGGTCAATTAGGGAACTAGGTAGAATCTTGGGGCACCTGTCTAAGCAGGGACAAAGTGCCAGAGAAGAAGTGCAACCTCTGCCCGAGATACAGCCTGAAGCAGAAAGAGGAGGGAAATACCTTGGCTCCTCTCTTCCTCCCATCAGCGCCTCCGCTGGCAGAGCAGACAGCCTGTTAATAAGGGGTGTGGGAAAAGCGTGTAGGTCAGCCTGCTTGAGAGCAGGCTTCTGCCTGCAGCAGAAGAAAGGGCCAACAGGAGGGCATAATAGAATATACGATAAAGATGATGTCACAAATCAGAGGAGATGGGAATGCTGATTTAATAAAAGCTACTGACATGTTAAAGAGGTAACTAAAATGATCATTTCTGGACCATGGGATTAAAGCAACTTTTATTTAATTATACTTTTTTTGCATTTTTCAAATATTCTACAGTGAACCTTTATAATCTAAAAAAAAACAATGATGACACATATCAGTGAAGTGAAGTCAAAAGATAGAGAGGCACACAGAGTTATGGGAGGAGCATTGCCAAACAGGGAGTGATTTACACAAGTTTGTAGGCTGAAAGGAAAGAACCAGTGGAGAAGAACCAATTGAAGATGAAAAGGACTAAAAATTGCAGAAGGATGGTCTTGGAGGAGACTGGCTGAGCTCTAGAGCACTCATGGGGAAATTGGGCTTGGATAAGAGGGAGGGAGAAAAAAAAAGTCTTAGGAAGCAAGTATGAGAACCAGATCCTGAGGGAGTTCACACTTCACAATCTTGATTTTCTCTCAGTGTTTTCAGGCAACCTCTGCTGAGAGTGAGGATTG
Organism: Diceros bicornis minor; assembly: GCF_020826845.1. Classification (NCBI taxonomy): domain Eukaryota; kingdom Metazoa; phylum Chordata; class Mammalia; order Perissodactyla; family Rhinocerotidae; genus Diceros; species Diceros bicornis. The sequence continues at coordinate 60,908,284 of NC_080749.1, read as the reverse complement.
GGGTTGAATAGTGGATTTACAGAGACTATTGGTGGTTCTGGATATTTGCTGAAGAGAATAAGAGAGAAGGAGTTGCTAAGAAAGATCAAAGGATTAACAGGTTATCTTGATGGTCTCTTTAAGGTCAGACATCTTAACTTTGTAATGGCAGTGTCATTCTCTACAACAATGTGAGGTTTTCCATCAAGAATACCTATTTTAGGAATAGAGGCATTGGAAGTTTGAAATGTTCTCTAGCTGAGAATTTGCAGTGTGGACATAGTTAAACGACAAAAAGTTTAGGAAACTCAAAGTACAGAGAAACTGAAGTCTGTGCTGGGATCTATGTAGAACAGGAAAGGAATGTGTCCTGGAGTGGCGGAGGACAGGTAGAGCATGTCATTGGAAGCAGATTACTGCAGTGGGTGAAGGAGAAGTGAGAATATGTTCTCAACCTTCACTGAATGCCCAAAGCCTTTGAATCTGACTTTTGGCATTCACCACATTCTGTCTTGTGTTTTATAGTTGATTGTACTTTTTTTCTTTTTCTTTTTTTTTTTTTCTTACCACACCCCACTCTTGTATGTAGCTATGTATTTCTGGGGCACCTACCCAAGTGCTCTGCACTTGGCAGTTGTGCAAGTACTGTTGTCGGAAGACTAAAGGCAACCAAATGTGCTAATTTTGGCATCATGGCAAGTGCTTTGGTTAAATTTAGAACTACTCTTTTAAAGATAGTGGAGTCAACACTAACAACGAAGTAGCAGAAAGAGAAATTAAGAATACCATCCCATTTACAATTGCAACAAAAAGAATAAAATACCTAGGAATAAACTTAACCAAAGAGGTGAAAGATCTGTACACCGAAAACTATAAAACATTGCTGAAAGAAATTGAAGAAGACACAAAGAAATGGAAAGATATTCTGTGCTCTTAGATTGGAAGAATTAACATAGTTAAGATGTGCATACTTCCTAAAGCAATCTACAGATTCAATGCAATCCCTATCAAAGTTCCAACAACATTTTTCACAGAAATAGAACAAAGAAAACTAAAATTTATTTGGAACAACAATAGACCCCGAATAAGTAAAGGAATCCTGAGAAAAAATAACAAAGCTGGAAATATCACACTCCCTGATTTCAAAATATACTACAAAGCTATAGTAACCAAAACAGCGTGGTACTGGCACAAAAACAGACACACAGATCAGTGGAATAGAATCGAAAGCCCAGAAATAAACCCACACATCTGTGGACAGCTAATCTTTGACAAAGGAGCCAAGAACATACAATGGAGAAAAGAAAGTCTCTTCAACAAATGGTGTTGGGAAAACTGGACAGCCACATGCAAAAAAATGAAAGTAGACCCTTACATTACACCATACACAAAAATTAACTCAAAATGGATTAAAGACTTGAATGTAAGACCTGAAACTATGAAACTTCTAGAAGAAAACATAGGCAGTACGCTCTTCGACATCGGTCTTAGCAACATCTTTTCAAGCACCATGTCTGACCGGGCAAGAGAAACAATAGAAAAAATAAACAAATGGGACTACATCAAACTAAAAAGCTTCTGCACAGCAAAGAAAACCATCAACAAAACGAAAAGGCAACCTAACAATTGGGAGAAGATATTTGCAAACCATACATCTGATAAGGGGTTAATCTCCAAAATATACAAAGAACACATGCATCTCAACAACAAAAAAACTAACAACCCAATTAAAAAATGGGCAAAAGACCTGAACAGACATTTCTCCAAAGAAGATATACAGATGGCCAACAGACACATGAAAAGATGTTCAAAATCACTAACTATCAGGGAAATGCAAATCAAAACTACAATGAGATATCACCTCACGCCCATCAGAATGTCTATAATTAACAAGACAGGAAACAACATGTGTTGGAGAGGATGTGGAGAGAAGGGAACTCTCATACACTGCTGGTGGGAATGCAAACTGGTGCAGCCACTATGGAAAACAGTATGGAGATTCCTCAAAAAAATCAAGGATAGAACTACCATATGATCCAGCTATTCCACTGCTGGGTATTTATCCAAAGTTAACTTGAAAACACCAATGCATAAAGATACATGCACCCCTGTGTTCATTGCAGCGTTATTCACAATAGCCAAGACTTGGAAGCAACCTAAGTGCCCATCAAGGGACCAATGGATAAAGAAGATGTGGTATATATACACAATGGAATACTACTCAGCCATAAGAAACGATGAAATCCAGCCATTTGTGACAACATGGATGGACATTGAGGGTATTATGCAAAGTGAAATAAGTCAGAGGGAGAAGGTCAAATACCTTATGATTTCCTTCATTAAATAGTAGATAATAACAACAATAAACAAACACATAGGGACAGAGATTGGATTGGTGGTTACCAGAGGGGAAGGGGGGAGGGAGGAGGGCGAAAGGGATAATTCGGCACATGTGTGTGGTGATAGGTTGTAATTAGTATTTGGGTGGTGAACATGATGTAATCTATGCAGAAATAGAAGTATAATGATGCACACCTGAAATTTATACAATGTTATAAATCAATGTTACTGCAATAAACAAAAAATTAAAAAAAAAATAAAGATAGTGGAGTCAAAAGTATTAATTAAATTCGCAACAGTGCCTGCCAGCAACATCAATATGGCGTCCTTGGCGAAAAGCCAATTGAAGGTATTACCAGGACTATAGCAAGCTCAGGGCACCAAATTTAATTGCACCTAAGGAAGCACCATCTTTTTAAGCTTCAAAGTAGTGGTGAAAAGACCTGTTTCCCAAGCAGGCACAGTTTGCTCTGGATTGACTGTCCTGTGCTTGCAGGAATGGTAACTGTGGACATTCTTTGCTCAAACAGTATCGACTCAAAAGGGTGACAGGGAACTTTCTGCTTCTCCCTAAAATCACAGTTTCAGAAAGCATATTTGCCTGATCCCATACTGCCAAGGCATACTCTTCTCAGTTCAAGCCCTTGGCTGTCAATTTTCCATAATTTAGGGGTAAACTAACAAGGTTCCAAGTCTTTATTTTACAGGAGGAGTAAAGATGGAGAATATATCACTCTCAGATAGCTTGGGGGTTGGGAGGGAGGAAGAATTACAATTCTTCCCTTTTGGTAACCTTAACTGTGGTTCTACAACCACACACACACACACACACACACACGCATCTCTAAACACATTCATATGTAGTCACTCACTCACTCACACAAATCTTTCCAATCTTATTCTTTTCTGTTGAACATTAAAATCCTAACTCTGGTATTTAACTTTTAGTGTTTTCAAGACTCTTTCTTATATATTCATGAATCGACTAGACCTCATTCCAGTGAACATTCTTAATTATAGTCAATTGCCCCGAATTAGCTTTCTTGAATTTAAATGCGTTTGCCATTCCATTTTTCAAGATGAATTTGATTGAATGGCTCATAATGATTGATGCAAGCTCATTCAGAATATGTGACTAGTAAATTTATTGCTCTCTAGAAACAAGTAATAGATCAAAAAATCTCTTTGGTTTAATATTTTACTGTTAAAGATTAAACAGTTCTTCTAAATAACTTAGCAACCCTTTCAAACTCAAATTGTTTAGCTCTATGTTTAAGGAAACTATTGAAATTGTTTCAGTTCCCTTGGGTGCAGTTGTGCAATTTGGATTTAGCTGGTCTGCAGATTGTACTCATCTGTGTTAATGTTTCTGTAATGAGAATGATCCAACTGTGTCATAACCTTTTGGGTCTTAACCTCCTTCATTTACATAACCTTTTACTTCTCGTTTATAGTAGCCTTGCCATTTTAGAATGAATACATCAGACTCCTTCCTCTTTCTCTCACGACCTGATTTTGTTGCTAAAAAAATCAATTGGTTTGTTTTACATATGAGAAAAACGTGTTCGCAGTAGATTTGTCAATATTTGAAAGAAATGTGTGATAACAAGAAGAGAGTTAAAGATTTTAGCACTACTCCCATGATTTTAAGAGAAAAACTCTGTAAGTTACTTTTACTCTTAAAAATATGTTAATTGATTTGAAAATATTTAAATACATAGACTGTTAAATAAGCGACTTATATGTGTATTCAGTCCCTTGCTACAAACAGAACATGTTACAATTTAGAATACTGCTACTACCTATTATCCTAAAAATATATGTGTTAAAAGCATATATGCAGTATGGCTTTTTATATTTAAAATTATTCCCACTTATATATATTTTTGTATATACATATATTCACAAGTATTTATTTATAATAAAATAAAATATAAAGTTGGACTTGCTCAACTAAAAATATAATTAAAAGGTGAATGTTTAAAAAAATTAATGATAGAATTTGTTTAAACAGAAAATATGATACACATAAAATGATTTTGTTTTAAAATATCCTATTTAGAGGCCGACCCTGTGGCCTACTGGTTAAGTTCGGCTCACTCCACTTTGGCAGCCTGGGTTTAGTTCCTGGGCACGGACCTACACAAGTCCTTGGTGGCTCTGCTGTGGCCACAACCCACATGCAAAATAGAGGAAGATTGGCACAGATGTTAGCTCAGGGTGAATCTTCCTCAGCAAAAAAAAAAAAAAAAAATTTCCTATTTATATGTAAGATTTTTAATTTTATTAACTATTCTGTTCTATTTATGATACTCTGAAGGAGAAAGACCAGGTGTGTCATAAGAAAACCAGATGTAATCTAGGGTACCAGGGAGTCCCGCCCTGAGGAGATGTTATTTGAGCTGAGTTCCAAAGGGTGAATAGAAGCTAAAAGGCAAGGGGGCCGAGGATCTGGGGAGGAGTAGTCTTTTTATGTAAACCTGACCCATGAGCCCCTCACACTCTCCTAACCCTGCGATGGCTCAGATCCTCACCATAACTTGCCAACTCTGCATGATCTGGCCCCTGCCTACTTCTTCCCCAGCAGTGCTTATCACATTTGTAATTTTTTGTTTAGTGGCTATTCCTGGAGGATGAACATGGACCGTGTATCCTCAGCGTCTAGATCACTGTTACATTTTAGGAACCAAGCAAATATTTGGTGAATAAATGAATGTACATAAGACCTTAAATCTTTAACTTTTAAAGGTAATATGTCTTATTAGTCATTTTAAGAACTGCAGCTGCTATTTACTGAGCACAAGTGTTCAGCACAGTCCAAGTGCCAAATGGGGTGAAATTAACCCCATATTAGTGATGAAAAAACTGAGGTTTGGGAGTTCACTAAATTACCCAAAGTCAGACTATGATTTTCTCTGTGATGTTTAATAAAGACAGAATCACTAAATTGTCTCAGTATCACCAGGAGCAAGGAAACACTACTTTTTGATGGCAGTCTTGACGTAGTTCACCCCAATATTTTTACTTTTATTTAAAATTTGAATTTTTTTCTATTATTAAATTTATTCTCATTTTAAAGCATTCAGTTCATCAGCGTTGTCAGACACATACTATAAATAAATGAGTAAAGTAGGCGATGTGACGTATGTGGTTTTACCCGTATATAGTTATGGGCGAGGTTACAATTTGTGATGGGAAAGAGGCCTGGGGAAAAGCATATGTGTTATAGTCAAGCAGCCACAAAGTCCTAAGGGTCACAGAGTTATGCATATTTAACAAATATTTTAAAAATGCCTAATAAGCCCCACACATTGTTCTAGGTACTAGGCATACAGTAGTGAATAAAATAAACAAGGTTCTTGGTCTCATGAAAAATATACCGTAGAGATGAGACATTAAATTTGTTTTTTGTTTTTGTTTTTTTGTAAGGAAGATCAGCCCTGAGCTAACATCCGTGCTAATCCTCCTCTTTTTCTTTGCTGAGGAAGACTGGCTCTGAGCTAACATCTATTGCCAATCCTCCTCCTTTTTTTCCCCAAAGCCTCAGTAGATAGCTGTATGCTATAGTAGCACATCCTTCTAGTTTCTGTATGTGGGACGCAGCCTCAGCATGGCTGGAGAAGTGGTGCGTTGGTGCGCGCCTGGGATGGGATCCGAACCCAGGCTGTCAGTAGCGGAGCGCACGCACTTAACCACTAAGCCACAGGGCCGGCCCGAGACATTAAATTTAATTGGGGAGGCCTAATTAGGCAAGGTTTACTAGAGAGAGTGATATTTTTGTTGAGCCTTAAAAGATGAGGAAATAGTGTCATACACTGATGCGGAGTGTATTAGGTAGAATAGACACATCTTTGAGTAGTAGAAAACCCAAAATAACATTGGCCCAACAAGCTCCCTCACAGATATGAAAGAAACCCAGATATAATTAGCCTAGCTCCAGAATAGTGCTCCAGGGATAGGAATCTGGGGTGCTCCCTTTATGTTGTTTTTCCACCCATCTTCTGCGTGTACCTTCCAGCTCAGGCTCTAAAACGGCTGCTTGATTTCAAGACATCATATCTGCATTCCAGCCAGCAGGAAGGGAGGAGGTGGTAGGGAAGAAGAGCATGCCCTCTTCATTTCTGGACGGTTACCAAAAGCTGCATACACTGATTCTGTTTATTTCCAGAATCAAGCACAAGAGAGGTGAAAAGGTGGGAAGATGATGTGTCTTGCCAAAAACTGAGAATTTTATTACTGAGGAAGAGGTGGAAAATGAATGTTGGGGATATGTGGTAGTCTCTACCACAAGAAAAAAGACAAAGCACAGAGGTATGACAGCAAAGGATTCAGAAAAATAACTTGGAAAATTTTGTTGTGTGACTTGGCTGGAACTGTATGTGCATGGAACAACATGGAAGGGAATAAGACTATACAGCTAGGTTAATGAAAGTATTTATTTGCCATGCTTAGAAACATTATCATGTAGGAATATATAATAATTTAAATACATTTTTTCTATATTATACTTATATATTTTATGATTTCTGAAAGTCTTTTTTCATATATTATCTTATTTAGTACTCACAATAATCCTATGGAATAGTTATGATTATCCTTGGTTAGCAAGTTGAATAATAAAGGTCAAGTTGTCCTTTCCATTGATAGCTAAAACACCTAATAGTCAGAGAGATTCAAGAAGATATTACATTCTTAATCCAAGACCAGAAAGGCAATGCAAAGGGAACTATGGGAGAATAAAAAAGAGCTCCTACAGATTAAAATATGAACACTAAAGTAAAAAAAAATATTAATAATCTCCTAGAAACTAACCCAAAATTAGAAAGAAATGGAGATGTTAGTGAAAAGATGAGGCATAGAGTTCAAATATGGAGTGTACACATTTTGATTAATTAGAGTCCTAGAAAGACAGGACAAAAAATAGTGTGTGTGTATATGTGAAGGAATGTTGTTGGTGGTGGAGAAAGGAGTGTTATCAAAAACAAAAATAGAAGGAAATTATCCCAAACTGAAAAAGACATGAGTCTTTATGTCAAAAGGAATCACCAAGTAGGCAGAACTACAAAAAGACCCTCACAAAGACATATTCCAATGAAATTTTGTAGAGCATTAAGGATAAAAGACACTAAAAACGAGTTCTTCAAATTTCTGAGGGAAAAAATATTTTATGCTCAAACTATCAACCAAACATGAGGCCTCTTTGAAGACATATTTTGACATGCGAAGACTTAAAAGATTTATTCTTCATCAACCTTTTCTCCGTAAGTGACTACAGGATATATTCCAGCAAAACAAGAGAATACACAAAGAAAGGAGATATGGGATCCAAGAAACAGTGGATGTAACTTGGTAAAGAAGTCAAAGAAATCCCAGAATTAGAGCTTTGTATAGTACTGGATTGGAGCTGAAGAGAGAAGACTGTAGGAAGTAGATCTCTTGGGGGGAGAAAAAGGAACTCTATAGACAATATGATTGAGAAGGCAGAAAAATGTGAGTATGATACAGTCACAAATTCAAGGAAGCTAGAAATGCAATGAGAAATTTCAGGAAAAAATATGAAGCAAACTAAGATGTGACACAATTTTAAGCAATTGTAGAATGTTAAAAAAAATTCATTTGAGGCAGTTTTTATATCAGTCGTATATACACACACAATTGTAGAAACTGTTTATACCGCAAGGCATCTGGCGTCTGATGTTGGAGCATGAAGAAGTCTGCAGGACAGACAAGGGGGGAGGGAAGATAAATAAAATAGTGGGGAGGAAGCATACTGGAACCCAGGAACACTAGCTGAAATCTACGAGAACAGATTGGAATCTGTGCCAATTTCTCCCCACCTCCAACTTTGATGATGTATATGTTCTGCAGAATAAGCTGGTGCCTTTTGTCGTGGAGTTGAACATCCACCTGGCCCAGAAGTCAAAGCAACTCGAAAGATGCAGGTGAAGAGGCAGCAGCTGCAGCCTGGGCTTCTGCTCCTTGCCAAGGAGGTAAGCCAGGACATCAGCAAAAGACGTGGGCGAGCTCAACAGCTTCTGTTGCCCCTGCCTCAGTCTTCCGAGCATAAAAACAGTATGACTACTTCTTGAGTTTGGCCTTCAAAAATCTCACACATAATGCCTCTCGTGGCCCACTCTAACATGAATCATACAGGGAAGGAATTCTGGGAAAGGTAGTTCAGCATAACTGATCACTTTACACGTCGACATGTTTCAAAGCCACCGCAGTCGCCTTTGAGTGTCCCTCGGAGTTGTCACATTAGAACTACAGAAAAAAGTAATGCAATTTTAGTACAGTACTTGGTCCAACTTTGAACAATAGTTACATGATAATGATAACGTAAATGCTGTCTCTGGGTCACTACATTTAGAGTCAATCTGTGGAAAAGCACAGATAGCTGGTCTGTGGTTGCAAGAAAAATGACTGTTAACAACTCTGAAAATATAAAAGTGAACGGTAGGTCGTAGAAGGTGGGATGTGGAAGGGATATTGGCATGGAAGAAAAGTGGAAGGAAGGATAGGGAGCCAGATTTCTTAATTTTTTGAGTGAAGGGTGAAGGGATCCTGCTTAAAATTAACAGAACAAGAAACGAGTTTAAGGATATTATTTAAAGTGGCAAATGTAATCAATAGGAGCATTAAAGATAATGCTCTATCTATAAACATTGGGACAAGGAAGCAAAGGTGGGAAAAAGAGTATAAATATGCTAAATCTCAAAATTCATAGTGCTGAATCAACAGAGAGCGTCAAGTTGTTAAATCAAAAAGCTGAACTATATGGAAGCATATTACTTAGAGTTATTAAAACAGAAATGGTTAAGAGGTTGTTTCTGAGAAATAGACATGGGATAGGGAGGAAAGTGGAGGGATACTGTCACTTTTCATCAAAACTTTTTTGTAATACTTGATTAGTTATAATAAGCATGCATTACTTTGATTGCAATAATTTATTTTAAGGAGAGAAAACGGAGGTCAGAGAATAGGACCTTGGTCAAATCCTATATTAAAGAGGTAGATCCAAGAGAAGAAGCTAGAATAGAAGATAAAGTGCATTTAGATCTTTAAGATGAATGTTATAGGGGCCGGCCTGGTGGCATAGTGGTGAAGTGCGCATGCTCCGCTGCTGGTGGCCTGGGTTCGGATCCCGGGTGTGCACCGATGCACAGCTTGTCAGGCCATGCTGTGGCGGTGTCCCATATAAAGTGGAGGAAGATGGGCACGGATGTTAGCCCAGGGCCAGTCTTCCTCGGCAAAAAGAGGAGGATTGGCATGGATGTTAGCTCAGGGCTAATCTTCCTCACACACACACAAAAAAAGATGAATGTTATACACTAGCATATTAACTTTTGACAGATTTAAACAACGAAAACTTTATCTTTACTACAACTTTGGAATGGATTTGGCCGCTGGTCCAAAACGATAGTAGCAGTATCTGTCAAACCACTCCTTTTTTTCACTTGGAAAGAATAAACCATTCTGATGAAAATTTATGGCAAAATTTAAAAACTCCAATTTTATAAAACATGAAACCATAATATTGTTATATTATATTACTATGTTAGTATATATACACTATGTTATATTACGCTTTACTATTATGTTATGTTATGTTGTATTGTGTTACATTACATCACATCACATCACATCATATTATACTATATTATATTATGTGAAATCAAAAAAATTCAGCCACACCAATGTTTCTAAACATTTGGATGCTTGGTGTTTTGTAGAATAGGCTAAGTTTTTCAAAAAATTTTATTTGTCAATATAACATAATAACATTTTAGTATATTCACAAGAGAAATGAAATTAATCTGATGAATAGAATCCTAATTAATACTTAAAACAAATTAATGGATATCACCTGGGTGGAATATTTAGGATTAGAGTCTTATCTGCCAGTTTATAATTTCTTCTAATTATGTTCAAGAGCATTGGTCATGTTATTATAGGTTCTAAATGTTCTAATTATTTTTTCTAATTATTAGTTACTATGTGTTTTCTGGACTAGTAATATGACTAAAATATAGAAGAACCATGTTAATGTTATTCACATTCTTCACATTAATATTAGTATATTTCTAAACCTCACCTATTTCCCATCTTTACATGGTTTCCTTTGATCAAACATCTCTGAGTTATTCTCAAGTGCATTACTATTAACTTCAACAAGTTATGTTACTTTAAATCATTTATTCTGCTGAAATACTATATTACATAACCAATTTCGGCAAATCTGTTAGTGATTTGAACTAATTTCTTCTTTAGAAACTATGCTAGAATAATTATGCTTTGATCTTGTAAATTAGCCAAATGGAATATTGTTTATAATATAATTTAAATGAAAACTGCCATTACATTAAACAGCATTTCTTGGCTCATCTCTTAATGGACCTCAGTTAATGTGCTGTTCAAGGGGAAATGGCAGGACTGGATTCACTGGGGTTAACAGGATAAGAGAAGCACAATTGTCTCACCAACGTTTTCATCACAGAGGAAAGAACAAAAACCAAATCAGTCACCAAATATAACAAATTTCAAAGTGTTATTTAAGAACTTATAACGTAGAGTTAAGCTCTGCCTACATGATGCTTACATTAGTGAAAAGCAAAAATGCTAAAACTGCCTCTTTTGGGATCTGTCCCAGAAACTTCACAATCCTGGGATTTCGGTAATGACAGTGACCACCACGCTCATACATGTTAGTGACACATGAGACCCTGGTCCCCATCCTGAATGTTTTATCCCCTGACCTATTTCATCCTTGGAATTGTAATCTCTAAATTCCATTCTCTGACCAATTTCAGATTCTTTCATTCCTCCCAGTTATTTATTCCTGCTAATCATGTGTTGGCTTCATCAAGGTCTTGATCCTCTTGAACTCTTCATTTTCTTGCAACCAATTTATTCAATAAAGATTACAATTTATTGTGCACTTACATTGTCCCAAGTGCTTTACACACATTATCTTATTTAAACCATGACAAGCCTGTGAGGTAGGAATTGTTATCCCATTTCATGTATGGGGAAATTGAGGCATAGCAAGGTTGACGAGAAGGTTAAGTGGGAGCACAATGATTCAAATTTGGGTCTAGTTGCTCTGTAGCCTGTGCTATAGCTCTTATGTTTTAACTCCCTTCATATTCAACCTTGACCACATAGTACCTCACTTCAACCTCTCTCTCTTTCGCCCAGTGCCCTCCATTCCTTTATCTTCTAGTCTTGTCAGCTACTGCCCCTTGAAAAGACCCAGTTCCATTAGCTGAACCATTCCCCTTCTCTGTTCTCATATGCAGGTTGCTGAGCACTCCTGGAGGAATCACACATCCACGAGGACTGGGGCCGCTACCCATTCATTGTCTCTAGTCCCAGCTGGGTCTTCAACACTACCTGGCTCTGTGGCCTTTGTCAGCTCCCTTCTCTATTCCAAACTTAATTTCCTTAAACTTCCTGCTCCACCATTTCCTGTTCATTGAGGTAGTCCAAAGGACCAGATTGTCAAATTGGCCTATATAAATGAAAGATCTTCTCCAGTGTCAAGCTTTGCTAATACTTTCAAGAATACAAGCAATTAGGAGGCACAGGGGGAGCATGGGGAGGTCTAAGACATCCTGCCTAGCTCTCGTGGTCTGTCATTCCTGCATTAGACATGCACAGTGAGGTCCAGAGTACAAGACGAGGTCTCTAAGAAATGCTCATGGGTTATACCTTATATAGTGGGAACATTCAGGTTAACTTTATTAATATTAACTCATTTGATCTTCATAAAAACCACATGAAGTATATGCTGTTAGTGTCTCCAACTTACATATGACGAATATGAGTACCAGAGAAGTTAAGTCACTTTTTCAAAATCACACAACTAGTAAGTAGTAACACAAGGATTTGAACACAGCAGTTTATAACGTGCTGCAAGTACCTTTCCTAATGTTTATCTTTTTAAATTATGAACACATCTTAGACTTACAGAAAAGATGTAGAAATAGGTCAAAGAAAGTGCTTATAACTCTAATCCCCTTTTCCTCTAATGTGAGCATCTTACTTTACCACAATACAATTACCAAGGACAGGAAAGTAACTTTGGGACAATATTATTAACTAAACTAAACTTTATTTTTAAAAATTAATTTAATTTAATTTAATTTATTCATCAGTTTTTCACTTATGTCCTTTTTCTGATCCAGGATCTAGTCGAAGTTGGGAGTGATTTCTCCTCAGTTGTCTCTGGCCTTTAATATTTCCTCAATCTTTTCTTCCATGACCTCATGAACACTTATTTTTTGCACTCGTATTATTTTCTCCTCATTCTTTAGAGGGCGTGTCTAATTTGTTCTTAAATCCATTTACTCAGTTTGCTTCAGTTATTTTATTTTTTTTATTGTCATAAAGAACATACAGCATAAAATTTATCATCCTAGCTATTTTTAAGTGTACAGTTGAGTAGTGTTAAATATATTTACACTGTTGTGAAACAGATCTCCAGAGCTTTTTCATCTTGCAAAACTGAAACTCTGTACTCATTAAACAGCTTGCCTTTTACTCCTCCCTCCAGCCCTTGGTAACTGCCATTCTACTTTCTATTTTTATGAATTTGACTACTTTAGATATCTCATACAAGTGAAATAATACAGTATTTGTCTTCCTGTGACTGGCTTATTTCACTTAGCATAATATCCTTAAAGTTCACCCATATTGTATCACTTGACAGGACCTCCTTCCTTTTTAATATTATTCCTTCTTGAATAATATTCCATTGCCTTTAGAGACTACATTTTGTTTATCCATTCATTGGTTGATAGACATTTGGGTTGCTTCCACCTCTTGGCTATTGTGAATAATGCTGCTATACACATGGGTGTGCAAATATTTCTTCAAGATTCTGCTTTCTCTATTGTCTATTTGAAGTCATTCTTCTAATGTTTATCTGTGACATATTTAAAAAACCAATGAAACAGATAAACAAAAACCTATTTCTACCTTCTCAGAACACTTTTAGCATCTAAAATCCATATCATACAAATTAAATAATCTTAATTTTTTTCAGTCATTGTCTCACATGCCCATTCAAGAAAATCCTTTGAGAGCAGAAATCATAACACGTTTTTTTCTACTTCATATGGCAATGAGCACAATTCTGAACATGTAGTGCATACCTCAAGAATAATTAATTCGGGGGTCTATTACGGGTTGAATTGTGTCCCCCTAAAATTCATATATTGAAGTTCTAACCCTCAGTACCTCAGAATGTGACCTTGTTTGGAAATAGGGTCATTGCAGAAATAATTAGTTGAGTTAACATGAGGTCTCACTTAAGTAGGGTGGGTCTCTAATCCAATATAATGGTATCTTTATAAAAAGAGAAAATTTAGAGATAGACAGCAATAAAGAGCAGGCCATGTGAAGATGAAGGCAGAGATTGGGGTGATGTTTCCATGTGCCAAGGAATGCCAAAGATTGTCAGCAAACCACTAGAAGCTAAGGGAGAGGCACAGAAAAGATTCTACCTCACAGCTTTCAAAGTGAGCAACCCTGCTGACACTTTGATCTTGGACTTCCAGCCTCCAGAACTGTGAGAAAATAAATTTCTGTTGTTTAAGCCACCTGGTTTGTAGTACTTTGTTAAGGCAGCCCTAGCAAACTAATACAGGGCTATTGACTCTTAATTAGTCATTGGTTGATCCATAAAATTGTGTATAAAATTGTATGTGTTTGTTTCTGAAGGTACACATTTTTTTGTCCTTTGTACAATTTCGCAATCTCTACTAACCCACTTTTCATGATTAGTTGTAGGAGCATAATCAAGAGAGATGGAAGAAATGAGAAGAAATGAGCCCCCAATGTGACATTTACCCCTATTTTAACTTTGGAGTTCTCATGGTATCTTCAGTTCATGAGTATTTAGCATCTTATGACACAGAAAGCGTGCATCTATGATTTCCCAGATCCATCTGAGCTATAGTCAGCATCTTGAATCCAAGGGTATCTCTCTTGGATCTTCCTCCATAGTAAGCATTAAAAGTGAGATTAAATCACAGATAAATCAATCTTAAATGAAAACCAGAGGAAAGTGAAGGTAAAGTTATTTTGAGACAAAGGGAGGACAAGTTATCACTTGGCAGTTGCTCCGTTTAATAGATTTGGAAATGCAGAATGAGAGACAGCTCATTATCAGTGCCCTAGGGCTGCCATGATAAATTACCACAACTGGGTGGCTTATAAGAACAGAAATTTATTCTCTCACAGTTCTGGAGTCCAGAAGTCTGAAATAAAGTTGCACTCTTTCTGAACTTTCTAGGGAGAAAATTTTCCCTTGCTTCTTCTAGCTTCTGGTGGCTCCAGGCTTTTCTTGACTTGTAGCTGCATAACTCTAATTTCTGCCCCTGTCTTCTCAAAGTCTTCTCTGTGTCTTCTCTTCTCTCTATATGTCTCTCCTCTATGTGTCTCCTATAAGAATACTTGTCATTGGATTTAGGGCCCACTTAAAATTCTGGCTGATCTCAACTCTAAATCCTGAACTTAATTACATCTGCAAAGACCCCCTTTCCAAAGAAGGTCACATTCACAGGTTTCAGGGACTAGGATGTGTACATATCGTTTTGGGGGCCACCATTCAACTCAATACAGGCTCTAACCTTATTGAATTCTGAAAATAAAGGAGGAATAAAATTAGTATAACTCCATTTCTTAAGTGAGAGGCCAAGAATAAACTCTTAATTATGAATGAGCCATCCACCAACTAAAGGACCTGAAAATGGTTAGACTGTGGAAATGGAAACTTAGGGATTCAGACTGAGTCCAACCTCTTTTGAAGATAATAAGTTCAATATTTCAAACACTAACTAAAATATTTTGGGGGGAGAGGTGGTATGATTGGTGTCTTCTCATTTTTATGGGATGTCACATAGAAAAAGGATTAGGTGCGTACTGTGAATCTCTCTAGGGTACATCCAGAAGTTTCAGAAAGGCACATTTGAACCTAATAAAATCCAAATAATTCCAGTGGCAAAGATAGGTAGAAATAGAGTGAGTTACGTTGTGAGTTGTGAGGGCTTTGTACAGAAGTCTCCAGCTTTCGGTGGGAGGTTGAGCTAGAATATTTTCAAGGCCCCTTTCAAGTCTACATTCTACGATTCTGCAATTTTCTTTTCCTACGCACAAGTAAAAATTACTTATGGATATTTTTCAAGTCTAGAGACACTGAATAACAGTGTTTTGCTTAATAATATTGCTCATATGATCCTGGTACTAACAGCTGAAGTATTTGTAGGTTGAGCACATACAGTAAGACTGAATACGAGCTGGAGGTGGGCTCCAGACTCTTTGAAAGGAAGATGCAATAATTATAGAACTTTGGCTCACGAGGATTACAAGGGGCTGTTAATGTGCATATCTTGTTCTACGTATGACTATAATAACCAGGTTTATCTGCTATGAGTTTAGGTAAGGAGCTATTTCATTTTTCATAAAAAAGACATCTTTAAATCTGTTTTCTTTCACTTTTTTTATTATTAAAAGTGTATTATTCTTTCTTTCCTAAAAACTATTTGATAACGATGAGTAGGCAATCATTAGATCGATATTGTGTTCCACGGAACTTGGAAATTATGCCATGGGACGTAGGGATAAGAGCTCAGGGGAGAAGAAAGCATATTATAACAAGTAATAGTTTCATATATTTTTTTCTCTGCTTGCCAGCACTTTTTACAGATGGGAGTTTGAAATTGGATGAGATTCAAATAATTTGGAGTAATAAATAATGCCAGGTGCAGATCAGGACTAATTTCTTTTTTAAAATGTTGAATCCAACATTTCAAATAACCAAAATATGTTCAAGTTGGAAACAGATCAGAATAACTGGCTACGGCAGAGACTCTGAGGTAACTGACGAAGCTCCATATACCCAGAGCTTTTTGGCACGGGGTTAGGAAGACAGCGTAACACAAACTCTGAAACGATTTTCATCACTAGGGCAACCTGGCAAACAACTAGGAAGGGTCAAGGTCTAATGCTTATGAAAAATGTTGCAATTTTCAATGTACTAAAGTCCACGGAACTTGAAGGTTTTACCTGGGTAAAAATAATAATTGCTCACAATATGTCAAGTGCTGTTTCAGATGCTTTCTTTATGGTGTCTTATTTAATCCTCACCGCAACCAAATGCGGGGATTATTTTTCCCATTTTTCAGCCAAGAAAGTTGAGTTTCAGAGAGTGACTTGTCTAAGGTCCCACGGCTAATACATAGGTCAGCTCGGACTCCAGCCCAATCAGCCTGTCTCCTGCTCCTCTCTGCCACTGTGCTATTAAAATTTCTGCCTTCATGAGAGGACAGACATCTGAGTCTAAAACTGAAGCCAATTAGTTTGCCTTGGTGAACTTGATGATTCGCACTTTCATCTCATCTGTTTAAAAAGAATTCATGTGAATCATGAAACCAAATACTATTTCATATAAATATACCTGACCTTTCTGAAAAGTAGAAAATTATAGAATGAAATATTTATTCAAAACTCATTAATTTTTACAACCAATATTAATTGACTACTTGCTACATGCCAGATGCTCTGAAATGTGCAGGGGGTAAAAAACCTGTCTGCTACCCTCAAGATGTATATACAGTCTTGTGGGGGTAATAGATAATAAATAAGTAAAGGATTTTACATTTTGCTAAATACTGGGGGCTAGGGGTTATTTATTTGAGATTTGATAGTTGAGAAGTAACTAGCCATGAGGAAGGAAGGTAGGAAAGGAGCAAGAACTGTCTAAGCAAAGAAAACAGGATGTGCAAATGTCCTGAGGTAGGAAAGAGCTTGGGTTACTCTAGAAATTCAAATATCAGTGAGTTCAGGAGGCAGAAAACAAAGGGGAGAATGGCTAGAGGGGAGGTTTCAGGGGCAGAAGGCAGGAGGTATGGGGGCTCTTGTGTGATGATTGAATTATATTCTAAGTGGCACAAGAAGACATGGGAGGGTTTAAGGAAGGGGAATGCCATGATCTGATTTGTATTTTAGAAAGTTTGCTTTTGTTTCTGTGTGCAGAATGGATTTGGAGATAGATTTTTATATTCTGGGTTGAGATTTTCAAACAGGCATCTGGAGCACTCCTTAGGACCCATTAGAAAAAGAAAGTTTTAAAATTCTTTCTAAGGGTTGATTTCCTTTGTGCTTCATTCCAAAGAACTCTAGCTGGACTAGGTTTTTTGTTTTATTTTATCTGTTATAAAGCAATGTTGTCTGCTAGGTTATTTATTATAATGTATTTGGCCTGTGCTTTTAACCTTTTCATGTTTCCATCCTTTTTGTCTACAAATCATGGATTTATTTCAATGACAACGGTTTTCGCTAAGATAAAGTATTATACTCAAAGTCATTCTGTACCTTTCCTAATATATGGATACTGTGTTAACCAGAACATCTGTTAGTTTATTGCTTCTTTCAGATTTTATCTGGCAGTTTAGTGTCATGTCATTTATAAAATGTGTGTAAATGCATTGCAGACATTTAAATTAGCCTCCAAAACACATACAGGGTCGGAGGGCTCTGGAAGATAATCAGGTGAGCTTAAAAGAGAAGGCTTTTATATCTCCTGCTCTTGTCTTCATATTTTATATCTTTTAGAGAAGAAGAGAGAACAACAGTGCCATAGACATTTTTCTTTTACTTTCTTCTTCTTTTTGTTTCTGCCTGCCTTTTTAGAAAGACCACATTGGGTGTAGCATCCAGTTCCCCACCTCTGTTATGGAAGCTAAATGGGAAAATTCCTCTCTCTCCCCCTGCCTTGGCAGACACAACGAGGCATGGTCGGGCTTTGAATGAAGGTGTGGTGTGCCATGGCAATGAGTGTCTAATTGTTGTGTGCAATGTTAGTGCCTCGGCCAGAATGTTCAAGCCACCCAACTTCCAGAATCCCTTTGGGTCTCACACGTTTTCCAGAACAACCTGTCTCTAATTCTCAACTTTATATTCTTTCAATAATTTCCTTTTCACTCCTGACAGCCAGTTGGTTCTGTTGCTTGCCCCAAGAAACTTACAGTCATTCACCTGCACCTATGGGAAGGCAGCTCATGAGGCATTGGGGGAATTTGACTGATCTGCTTTGTGTAGGTCATACATCGGATTCTTCAGAGAGCAAAGAATAAAAATCCAACTTCCTCCTTCTCTAACCCTTGAGTACGACGACTGAACAAAATAAGCGTAAGTAAATATCTGTTACATATATATTTTTAAAATTTCAAAACATTGAGATAGTTTTGAAATCACTGCTGAAATAAACCTCTATTACTAAAGTTCAGAAGGATACATGGTCCCTGTCACCAAACATGTATATTTTTATGCTGTATTTCTGTCTTCTGAAGGAGCTCTTTTATACAAGGGTGGTATTCAGACCATCACCTGACAGGTAACTTTCCCTTTTCAGCGTCCTCCCTGCAAGAGCCACTTGTGTTATCTTTTAAACAACCTTTCGTTTTAAACAACAGCAAAATAAAACTATTCAAACTGTTGTGGTTTCTGGAAAATGACTTTTTTTTTTTTCCTTTTTATGATGTCTTCTGGGAAACTACAATACAATTTGGAACAAATGACAGCTCAGGACTCAATTTTCTAGCTCTAAAAGGAACTCGGAGCACAAATTTTTAAGTTCAGATTGAAGCATTTAGGTTTTAATTTTGAAGGGAGTTCTGAATTTGTCGTAATATCTTCTTGTGTAGTGAAAACAAGCACTGAATGATACAAAGAGAGACGCTAGCACCTCACACCATCCTCATATATTATACTTTCTGTTCTGTGTCAGTTTTGTGTTCACAAGGACTCCTGCATGTTTTTCTTCTGCTCTCATCATGGGGAAAGTTCAGCATATTGCTTACTACTTTTATTTACATTTGAGTTGGCTGATGAAAATTCAGCAGTTTTAAAACCAGTAAAGTAGTGATGAGGACTAGAGAACCATTTACTGCTGTTGTTCAGCAAGGATTTGAGCTTTTCTCCTTCCTGCACTAGAAGACTCCATTAATATCCATTATTGTCAGTGCTGATTTTCTACATGGAGATGAAGACTAAATCTTCCTCTACATGCAAAATTGTTTTGACTACAGAATCTGACTAGATATTTGAGCTACTCGGACAAACGGTCAATTCATTTCAGTGAGGAGTTTGAGCAATCTTGTTCTAAATTAATTTAGTAAATTCATTTTAAATGATTAAATTGTTCATGTTGATATGTTATAATTTATTTATTTAATCAGGAAACATTTACGGCCTGCCAGGCACCTGTGCTAGGCATTAACCTATATGATGACTTCTTTCTCTTTTAGTATTTTTATCACTTGCTCTGTTATCTTCAAAGCTAAACTACGATAATGCTATGGTATTACTCATTTTATATTAAAATTGCATTAATTAAAATTATACTGGATTGATTAATGACCCAGGAGTTGTTAAATTCAAATAAAACTCATGTTATTTTTGAGAAGAATAAATTTTCTAATTCTTAACAGAGGAGTGATTTTTAGGTTAATTTAGGGAAAATTTGGTCAAACATCTTGGTGAGAATTATATAAAGTCATCTTTCAAAACTATATTTTCATCAAAAGAATCAGACAAAATGCGGTTAGCTCACAATAATTTTGTTTTTTAAAAAATAATTTTCATATTCACATGAGCCAGAGATCATTCTAAAATTAGTCTTTAGTAAGCATAAAATACCAATAATTATAAGCATACATTATTTACTTAATGATTATTCTCAAATAATCTTTGCTCTTCGTTCTTGATTGGGGGTCAAATGCTATCCTGTGAATCCTTTCTTAATCCCCATGGTGAGAATTAATTACTCTCTCCATTGTCTTCCCACAGCATTTTAATACCCTGATTACAGTGCTTAACACACTGAATCTTCATTATTTTTTAACCTGTCTTCCACACTAGACTGTTAGTTCTGAGGTAAGGTTTTATTCACTGCTGCTTTCCCACAGAGCCAGTCACAGAGTGGGCAATCAATAAGTGTTTTTGAATGAAATGAGCACAACATTTCCGTAAGCAAATATTTTACCAATTTTCCATTTCCCTATTCTATTTTTGTCGTTATTATTTCCTAATGCTTATCTTTTCCCGTCTTCTCATTGCGTTTTCCACTTCTGCAAATGTTCACCTTACTGCCTTTGCCTGCTCACTGTCGCTTTCAGATATTTCCCTGCTTTCTGGAATTCCCCTGTCTCTAGTCCTGTTTTAAATGCCCCACACTAGCTCTTGTCTGAGACTGGACATCCTTTCCTGAAGTCATACCACTTATTTTGGAATCTAAAACCTCCATCATCAAAGAATTCCCTGCAATAATGATTATGGGACACAATTGACTGTCTTAAGAGTGTTGGCAACATTTCACACTAATCCAAAATGATGGCCTCCTGAAGGAATTAAGAATTGAGGTTTTGAACAAAAGCATATTTTAGGAAGCTACTGCCTTGTGTAGTATAGTAAGATGGAACCATGGTAGTACACCCAAAGATCAGAAATGCTACCACTTAAATTAGTCCAGGGGCTAATTGCTTTTGAGACTTTTTTTTTTTTTAGGTGAGGAAAATTGGCCCTGAGCTAACATCTGTTGCCAATCTTCCTCTTTTTGCTTGAGAAAGATTGTTGCTGAGCTAACATCTGTGCCAATCTTCCTCTATTTTGTATGTGGGATGCTGCCACAGCATGGCTTGATGAGTGGTGTGTAGGCCGACGCCCAGGATCCGAACCTGTGAACCGTGGGCCATCAAAGAAGAGTACGTGAACCTAACTACTACGCCACGGGGCCGGCCCCTGAGACTCTTAATACATTTGCTTCAAGATTCCCAGACTTCACATATACGGCAACCTCTGAATCCCGGGGCCTATGAGGGGAATGTCTGTAGCCTATTGTTAGGTTCTTGCCCCACTGTTTGGGTCAGAACAGGAGAGTCTATAATGACCACAGTGTGGCAGAAATTTGGGTGTTTCAGCAACTCCATAGGTTTAAGAGAGTAAGAAAATTTATGCACAAGTTACATCATAAATCAAAAATAACCAGACTAATTTAATTAGAAAATGATGGGTATTTTTGGGTCTGTATTTTAAAATTTTTACTTTTTCTTCTCCTTCCCTCCTTCCCTCCTTCTTCTCCTTCCTTCCTTCTCAGTTACAAAGTGTGGAGTTAGTCTTTTTAGTTCACGGCACAGTATCAGCATTTGTCCTCACAAGACCCCTCTCTTGTTTTGTCAGCATATTCCTTTTTATGTTATTATCCATCAATTGCTCTCCCCTGTCTGGACAACGGTCGTAATACATAAAATATATAGCAATATTTTTGCATATATTTTTAATTTACATAAAATTAATTTCGCCATAGATCCCATTTTGTTTTTTACTTTTTCCACGCTATGTGTTCAAGATATATCTTTGTTCTTAGGACACATCTTAAGAAACTTATTTCTTCTAATACTAAATAATATTCCATAATACGAACCCACCACATTTATCCTGCTCAGTTTCCACAGTGAGGGACATCTAGATGCCCTCAACTCCCCTGCAATATGCATACTCTCGCATGTCCCCTACTTGAGAATTTCTTTGGAGAAGGAATTCCAGAAGAGGGGTTGCTGGGCGTAAGGTATGCTTGTCCTTAACCTTACTAAGAACTGCCACATTGCCCTCCAGAATAGCTACGCCATTCTACAAAGTGCTGGCTGAGCCACGGTGGTTTTTGTTTTCCCCTATGTTTGTCCACTTTCTCACTTTTTCCAGTCTTTAAGGGTTAAAGTGGGATGTCATTGTTTTGATTTACTTTACTCTCATTATGAATGAATTTGAGTATTTCTTCATATAATTATTTAATATTTGGGCTTTCCCTTTTCTTAAATGTCTGTTTATCAAGTTTAATTTTCTCCTTTTTCTTATTTTCCTGAAGTGGTTCCTCCTAACTCCCACCATATATCATTCCTTTGTCAGTTTAGATGTTGCAAATCTGTTCTCCTGTATTGTCATTATTTCTTAGCTTTGTTTAGGATATTCTTTTTTTTGAACAAATATCCTCATTTTGATGCATGCAAATCCATTAAAATATATCCTTTTACTTAAAGGTTATACATCTGTTGTCTCTTTTAGGACTGTTAGTATGTCTGAATGTTGGTAGGCTAGATGTCGACCTTCTCTTCCCAGTTTTGCAGATTTTTAAAAAAGTTAACCTAGTTATTCATTGATCAATAATCTGTTATTTTGGTTTTATTACAAGCATATTGTATCTCGCTGAAAAATCTAGCTAGATTTTAACTGTGATTGCATTGCTTTTATACATAATTGTGGAGAATAAACATCTTAATAATATTAAGTCATCCTTTACACAAGCATAGAATATCTTTTCACCCATTCAGATTTTTATGTCTTTTGACGGAATTTTGCAGTTTTCTTCAAGAGGTCTTGTAAATTCTTTGTTAATTCCTATGTACAGTAGAGTGTTTGTTGTTATTAAAATGGTAATTTTTTCCACTTGCTGTTTAGAAAAAAGTGCCATAGAATTTGTAAGTTTATCTTGCATTACTCTGACAATGTATTGCTAGATAGTGCTTTTTAAATCTAATCTGATCGTCTCTGTCTTTTTATTGGAGATTTGAATTTATTTATAGTTATTATACTTGTTTCTATATTGGGACTTTAAAAATTCTATCTTATTTATAGAAATATAAAGAAAATCTCTTTAACGTACATATTTTTGTTTTTCATTCTATCCTGCTTTGCATTGGATAAACCAAATGTTCTTTTGCTGATTAAAAGGCCATATATATTTTCTCTTTTTCCGTTGTTGTCACTAACATTTTAAGGCACATGTAAGGTTAATTTTTCTTGCCAATTTTATGAATTTACCAAAATCTATATATTCCCTCAAATAAAACAGGTATTTTATACCTTTTCACCTTTCTACCTGTGGTTCTACTATGAGGCAACATAGGTGTAGGGAGAATATAAGTTCTAGAATTTTAGTTTTGTGTTGAAATGGATTTCCTTTTTCTCTTTTTTTGCCTTTCTTCTATTTCTTTTTTTTCTTGCTTGCTTGCTTTTTCTTTTTTTTTTTTTTTTTACATTTGGGCCTTGTTATTCTACACTACAATAACTTTTCTAAGTTACTCATTCACCAGTTCTTTTCATATTTCTGGTAGTACTCTACTTTTTGTTGTAGTACTTCCTCAAAGAATGTTTTCAGAGGATCTTTGTTACACAAAACTTTTGAAGCTTTGAATGCATAAGAGTGTCTTAATTTCATCCTTACACTTAAATGATAGTCTATGAAGATATCATATTCCCAAATCAGAGTTATTCTCCTTCCATGGTTTGAAAATATTCCTCCATTGTCTTATTTCCAGGGCTTAAGTTGAGGAGTCAGATAATCTTGTTAACATTCTGTTTTTGGGTGATCTGCTCTTTCTTTTTGGAAGCTTTTAGAAATTTTTCTTTGTCTTTGATAATCTTGAATTTCACTATGATGAGTCAGGGTATAGGATATTTGTTATCTATCATTTTTGTCATGCTAAAAATCCATTCAATCTTTTTTAACGTTTATTTTGTTTTCTTTTCTCTGGAAACTCCTGTTTTCTGGATATTGGAACTTTCTGTCTCGGGTGAAATTTTTCAACCCTATCTTCCAGGGGCTTACTATTTTGATCTTTGCCGATACAAATTCTACTATTTATGGCTTTCATTTTGTTTTCTCGGTGAAAATTTACATATCATTTAGCTTTAAAATCAAAATTACCTGTATACACAGTTACGTAGAGTTTAATAGTACCACAAATTATGTTATGAAAAACAGTAGTCCCCAACCCTTCTTCCTTCCTGGAAGCCAACACAATTAATTCTTAACTGATTATTTGTTATTTATCTCCATATCTCTAAATAAAATATGTCAATTCTTGTTTTTTGAGTTTTAGCCATTGTCTATTGACTTGATAATTTGGAAGATAAAAATTTGGTGCTTTTTTATCTTTCCGTCCCATATCCCCTCACTCCCCAACACACATTTTCCATCCCCATCCTATCAATATGGTTACATAATAATTTTGGCTATAAAACATGCATTATTTACATTACTACATCTTTAAAAGCTAGACCATGTATTACACTATGGCTACTTTTGCTGCATGACAACTGTGTTTTCTATGAGGTTAATAATTATGTTTATTTACTTAATTTTCTATGTCCTATCACTAATTTAGCTCAATTTCTCGTGAAGTGTGTAAATATCACTCAGTATGTTCAAGCATATTAGATACTTTATTAGTATGATCATGTTAAGTCTTTCCTGGACTGACCATTCTCTAGACCTACTGCATTCTTCTCCTCACATGGTATTGATTTAAGTAGCCATTTTCCCTAGGGTCTTAGCTTATAACTGGTTGGTAAGTCGGGGTCTCCTTTGTTACAGTTATTTCCTCTGGTGGATTCCAAATTTTAGATGTGTTGAGTGAGTAACAGGGTCCGTTTGACTTTAGGTCTTAGCTAGGTTCTAATGACTGTTTGTTCTTTGTGTGCATTCTCTATTGACTATAATCATGTAAGGGGAAAAGGGTGAAAGATAGAATTTGGGCACTGAATTAGTCAGAGTTATCCAGAGAAATAGAACCAATAGGAGATATATCTATATATCTATGTCTATATATCTCTATCATCTCTATTTATCTATCTATCATCTATCTATCTATCTATCTATCTATCTATCTATCTATCTATCTATCTATCTAGAAAGAGGTTTATTATAAGGTATTGGCACATGTGATTATGGAGGCTGAGAGGTCCCACAGTGTGTCTGCTGCCAGCTGGAGAACCAGGAATGCTGGTGGGTGCTGTGGTTCTGAGGCCTGAGAACCAGAGAGTTGATGGTGTAGACTTCAGTCTGAGTCTGAAGTCCTGAGGACCAGGAGCACTGAGGGCAGGAGGAAATTGATGTCTCAGCTGAAGAAGTCAGGTAGAGAGAAAATTCAACTTTCTTTAGCATTTTTTTTCTTTTCAGGCCCTCAATGGATTGGATGAGGCCTACTCACATTGGGGAGAACCATATACTTTACTCAGTCCACCAATTCAAATGCTAATCTCTCCCAGAAACACCCTCACAGACACACCCAGAAATAGTGTTTAACCTGCTATCTGGACATCTCTCAGCCCAGTCCAGCTGACACGTAATAATAACCATCATAGGTACTAACCCTTCAACAATCTTTATTTTTCTACTTTGCTAAGACCTGTTATAAGCTTTAACATGAACCTGAAATGGTCTGTGGATTAGTGTTTGGGAACTACTAAGTGAGCTCGCCTACTCTTAAGGCTTTCACTAATGTCTATAAACTGTCAACGCTTGAATCTCTATCTCTAGCCTAGCCCTGTTTCTTACATTTGAGTCACATCCAGCAAGTTACCTACCAATAAGATGTTCTCTAAGTGGCTCAGATTGACATCTTCCCCACCACAGCTACTCCTTTCTTTTTATTTTCCTTGGCAATAGGCAATGGAACATTCCTACTGTCACATGTAACATGTGAAAGGCAGCCTAGATGAGTGGTTAGAAATATGGATTCGTGAGCCGAATTGCCTGGGTAGGAGTTCCAGTGCCACCACTGAATAGCTCTCCGACCTTGGGACAGTTGCTTGGCCTCTCATTCACAAGATAGGGATAAATAATAGTATGGTTGTTATGGAGGATTCGAAGAAGTAACTAAGTGCTTAGAACAGAGCCTTGAAGGTAGTAAGTTCCATATGGGTGTCTACTAAATATAAATAAATGAATAATCAAATAAACAAACCCATGTTAGAACCTTGAAAGCACTTGTTTGTGTGTTCTTTAACTTCAAACCCCCACTCATCCATTATATAAGCTGGCTATTGATAACTACCACCAGCCAATTTTGTCATTTATTTATTTTTTTTTTTTTAAATTTATTTTTGTGAGGATTAGCCCTGAGCTAACATCTGTGCCCATCTTCCTCTATTTTATGTGAGATGTCTGCCACAGCATGGCTTGATGAGTGGTGCATATGTCCATGCCGGGGATCCGAACCCATGAACCTGGGGCTGCAGAAGCCGAGCGCATGAACTTAAGCACTACGCCACCAGGCTGGCCTCTCTATTTATTTTTTTAAATAAGTCTCTAGACTATAAACTCCGTAAAGACAATGGCCATGTTGTTTGCTTGTGATGTTATTTCTGGTTCTTTAAATACCACAATATCAGGCATACATAGTGAGTATTCAATGTAATTTTTTGTGGAATGGTTTAATGAATTATACACACTATATTGTATTATAATTTTTCTGTTCATATAGCTCCCCCACTAGAATGAACTTCTTGAATACTAGGACCTTTCTGTATCCCAGTGCCTGGGATTTATTAGGTACAATAAATATCTGTTATATAAATGAATGAATGAATGAGTGAAAGCATTTGGATAAGAGAAGGATCTAAGCCTAATAAGTTAGATTTTTTAGTCTCACTGTTGCGCTGAGAAACACTTACACTGTTGAAATTAATAAGGCAGAAGAACTTAATGTTATGTTGGCTTTACTTGGTGTCAATTTAAAAAAAAATAACAAGCATTTAACTCAGACAGACCGTTGAAAGTAACTAAGACATCTAAGGCACACTAAAGTAAAGCCAATTATCCTGACAATTAGTGGTATTCTGTGTTTGCTAGGCTTAACTCCCAGAGCTCAGAATGCATTTTTAGTAACAATTCAGATAGTAACACTTCTGGACCCTTCCATATAACCTGAAAAATTCTATTCTAGAAATAGAATGTTATAATATTCCTGACCAAGAGGATCCACACTATTATAATATTTATGCCATGTTGTGTTAACTGATAAAATTAAAGTAATAATGAGGAAAATAATAAGATTGTAAGCTTCCTAGGTGATTAAAATATTTTATTACTGAATGTAATAGATAAATATCTTATTCTCAATAATATATACTCTTGAATGTATCAAAATATTATTGCAACTTATAATGAGTGACTGGTAATTGGACTATCTATAAAGTGAAAGAAATCTTTTAATTTTAAATCTTAATTAATTCTGTGCTATATGATGAGCAAAGCACGACCAGCACAATGCATTGTTCCAATAAAATGGCAGTTGACTGATCTACTTACAGAGAGAGCAAAATAAAGTAACTGATGTGAATGATGCCAGTCATACAGAGGTAACGCAGATAACAGATATGCTGATTTACTTTCTTTTACATAACACTCAAAATCATTCTTTGTTAGTAGTCATAGCAAAATATTTTATTTGTATTTTCCTTCATATTACACAAGAAAAACTATATTTAACACTGCCAGGGATAGGTATTTCAAACATGCCACAAAGTATTTCTTAAATGTGTTAATTTTATGAAAATATTTCAGATGACACACAAAATGATAAAGCTGTGCGCCCCTTTTGCTGTGTTCATTCTAGTTTTATTGAGCAGGCTACTATTTTTACACTGCTGGGTTTCCATTTGCAACACAGTATTTTAAGTTCGGTTACAAAGTCCAAGAAATTGCTGCTCCTCTGTAGGAAACTATGATCCAGAAAACAGTCATGCATTAAACAATTTTTTAAATGCTATTTAACTTAATAAATATTTATTGCTCTGTGCCAGGAAATCTGCTAGGACATAAAAAAGGGACAAAAATCAGCCAAAGACACACGCACGCGTACCCCAAACATACATACACACCACACATGGGAGAGTCTTAGTTATTGGTGCCATAAAAGAAATCCAGCAGCAATTTGGAGAAAGGGGTGACGACTTCTGGTTTATATGAAGAGAAATAGCTCAGGGAGAAGGAACCAGGTGAGCGGGGCATTGAAGAATGGACAAAACCTTGACAGCAGAGATGATGGGGTGGGCACTAGGTGGAAGAAGTTCCACTGGGAAAAGCGCAGAGCGGGAACTGTGAGATCAATAGCTCAGTTGGGGTGGATGACAAGGGACAGATGTATTGGAAAGCAGTGGGAGGTAAGCCAGATTCATATCACTGACAGTCTTAAAGACCAACCTAAGGAGTTTGAATCTCGATGATAAGCAAGGAAGTGCTGTTATGGGTTAGCATATATTTGAGTTCAAATATTTATTCCATGCTTGGGCATTTTATTGTTTTTTTTTTTTTAAAGATAATTTTTTTAAGAGCAGTTTTAGGTTCCCAGCAAATTGAGGGAAGGTATACAGATATCCTACATTCCCCTTACTCCCACACATGCACAACCTCCCTCATTATCAACGTCCTCCACCAGAGTGGTATGTTTGTTAAAATTGACACACCTGCATTGACACATCCTTATTACCCCAAGTCTGTACTTTACATTACAGTTCAATATTGGTGTTGTGCATTCTAGGGGTTTGGACAAATGTATAATGGCATATATCCACCATTACAGTATCTTACAGAGTATTTTCACTACTATAAAATCCTCTGCGCTCTGCCTTTTCATCCCTTCCTTTTCCCTAACATCTGGCAACCACTGATCTTTTAACTGCCTCCAAAGTTTTGCCATTTTCAGAATGTCACGTAGTTGGGATTATACAGTATGTAGCCTTTTCAGATTAGCTTCTTTCACTTAGTAATATGCATTTAGGGTTCCTCCATGTCTTTCATGACTTGATAGTTTACTTCTTTTGAGTGCTGACTAGTATTCCATTGTCTGGATGTACCACAGTTTATTTATTCATTCACCCACTGAAGGACATCTTGGTTGTTTCCAAGTTTTGGCAATTTTGAATAAAGCTGCTATAAATATCTGTGTGCAGATTGTTGTGTGCACACAGTTTTAAACTCTTTTGGATAAATACCAGGAAGCACTATAGCTAGATTGCACGGTAAGAGTATCTTTAGTTTTGTAAGAAACCGTCAAACTGTCTTCCAAAGTGGCTGTACCATTTTGCATTCCCACCAGCAATGAAAGACAGTTCCTCTGGCTCCACATCTTTGCGAGCATTTGGTGTTGTCAGTCTTCCAGACTTTGGCCATTCTAATAGGTGTGTAGTGGTATCTCATTGTTGTTTTAATTTGCATTTCCCTGATGACATATGATGTGGAACATCTTTCACATGCTTATTTGCTGTCTGTATTTCTTCTTTGATGAACTGTCTGTTCAAGTCTTTGGTCCATTTTTTAATTGGATTGTTTGCTTTCTTACTGTTGAGTTTTAAGAATTCTTTGTGTATTTTGGATGACAGTCCTTTATCAGATGTGTCTTTTGCAAATATTTTCTCCCAGTCTTTGGTTTGTCTTCTCCTCACTCTCTTGACAGTGTCATACATAGAACAGAAATTTTTTATTTTAATGAAGTCCAGTTTACCAATTCTTTCTTTCATGGAAAGGTAAATGTGAGAGCATATGCCCTCTCTAAAAGGGAGCCAATTCTGAGTTTCAGTCTGCCGTTGCCTGCTGTCTGGGAGGAATGTAAGCATTTTCTTTCATTATTATTAAAGTGTCTGAAAACTCTTCCTTGAAGAAGCTTGAGATTTTGTAAAATTTTACTTAAAAATCATGTTTCTGAGATGTAGTCATACTCAGGCATTTATTTCTGAGTCATTAATTTCATTGCTGAAGAGTATTCTTTTGTATAAACATAGAATAATTTGCTTATTTATTTTCCTAATATTGGATGTTGAAGTTGTTTCTAATTTTTAAATACTACAAATAATACCTTAACAATTATCCTTAAATATTTCTCCTTACGTGCACGCGTGAGATTCTCTGCATACTGAGAGAGTTCTATATCCCTAGAAGTAGAGTTGTTGGATTATAATGTATGTACATCTTCACATTTATTAGATATTTTAAAATTGCTCCCCAGAGTGGCTTTAACTAATTCGTATTTCCAAAAGCAGTATAGGAGAGTTCACTCTTTTCCTTAATCTTTGACAAAACTTGGTATTGTAAAGCTTCTTAAATGTTGCCAATCTCATGGTTATAAACTGGTATCTCATTGTATTAATGTGCATTTTGCTGATTACTAGTGAAGCTGAGCATCTTTTGGCATATTCAGTCATTTACTGTTTACCTCTTGATTTGGAAGAACTTCTTATGGATTCCAGGCACTCGCCCTTTATCAAACATACGCATTATAAAATCTTCTCCCATACTGTAGTTTGTCTTTTACTGTATCCCCATAATGTGGCTTACTTTTATTAAAACGTGAACATAGATAAATGTATTAATATTTTCTGCTATGGTTGTGATCTTCCTGTCTTGTTTAAGAAGTTCTTTCTTATCTTTTTTTTTTTTTTTTTGTGAGGAAGATCAGCCCTGAGCTAACATCTGTGCTAATCCTCCTCTTTTTGCTGAGGAAGACCAGCTCTGAGCTAACATCTATTGCCCATCCTCCTCCTTTTTTTCCCTTTTTCTCTCCAAAGCCCCAGTAGATAGTTGTATGTCATATTCTTAAATTTCTAAATAATGGGTCCATATATTTTCATAAAAGGAAGTTTTCTTCAGGAATTCTACAGGGCTTCTATATTCTTTCCATTAAGTTGAATAAAAACAACTTGATCTACAAAGAGATTAAAACATGGGATTAATATTGAGAAACGATAAATGTCATGTAAAATCCCTAGGTGTAAAATAGTAGATATTCCATTTTACCTTTATTTTATATCAGGAATTATTTATTTTTATTTTTTTATTTATTTATTTTTTTTGTGAGGAGATCAGCCCTGAGCTAACATCCGCCAATCCTCCTCTTTTTTTTGCTGAGGAAGACGGCCCTGAGCTAACATCTGTGCCTATCTTCCTCCACTTTATATGGGACGCCGCCACAGCATGGCTTACTAAGCAGTGCGTCTGTGCGCGCCCGGGATCCGAACCAGCGAACCCCGGGCCGCCGCAGCGGAGCGCGCGCACTTAACCGCTTGCGCCACTGGGCCGGCCCCAGGAATTATTTAAATTATTTTAAAGCAATCATTACCATCATCAGTATGATTCACCTGCCTATGATTAGAAAGGACAGGAAAACAGATGCCTGGAACAATGGCTGATTTAAACTTTCATTCTTGCTGAGTTATATGAGTAAGGATTACTAAATTTGGTCCAAAAAATGAAAATCACAGATGTATTAAAAAAATTCATAAATATTTTTGCAGTCTGGAAAACAAAATATCATGAGATAAATTATCTATATTCTGACTTTTATTAGGCTTTGGTCCAAGGGTAGTGAATTTTAAATTGGTAAAATACCATTTATTTTCTATAGATGTCTATTTCTCTGATTTTTTATTGGATATATATTAATTTTCATTAATATTATAAATGGTTCTCACTCAAAATCAAAACAATTTTAAGAAATTTTAAGAAAGAATGAACTACATTCCATGTATTTTAGTCTAAAAAATAAATAGGGACTGTTTTATGTACTTAAAATATAGGTAAATATGAAGAACACTGAATCTCCCGCTGAATAAATTAAGGATGTTGAGCTTACCGTCTTGTATGTCTGTCCAATCTTATATTGCTTAAGTTTGAGATAAGATGAAATTTATCTTTAACATTTGAAAAGAGAAAGAAGCATGATCAACATGACAGAAGTCTAGAACAGCACTGTCGAGTAGAATTTTCCGCAATGATGGACATATTCTGTATCTGAACTGTCCAGTATAGGAACCATTAACATGAGGATATTGAGCATTAGAAATGTGGCTAGTGCAATAACTGATTGAATTTTACATTTTATTTAATTTTAATTAATCTTATGTCAAATATCACACATGGCTAGTGGTTACCATATTGGACAGTGCGGGCCAAGTCTGAGGTTTTCCAAACTTGCCATTAAAGCCATAATCTGTTATTATAATTTTAACATAACTCTTGGTTCTATAAAATGATTATATTAAACTTGAAGTTTGAATATTATTTATTATTAAGACCTATCGGGTAAATTTTTCACATATATGGATCAACTTAACCTTCTAAATAGCATGTAGTCCCAAACTAGAAAGATCCTGGGCAGACCAAATGATGATTTTTATTCCAAGTAGGGAGAGCTGGTAAAGAGCTAATGTGCTTGATGGATATATTTCTACCAGTTTCCATGCCAACAGAATTTTGATTATTGTGATATTTGATGGTAATTAATATAATGAAACAAATATAGAATACCCATTCTAAAAGCATTTTTATTTTCTGGTAATGTGAAAAATCCCCAAATGAGATTTCTTCTTGGTAACTTTCTTTAAGTATAGTTTTTCACCAGGCCTACATATTATAGAACTCAGAGGACTAGAAAAATAACTTTTTGAAACATATTAATTTGTTTTTAATTTGGAGTCTTCACTGAGGTCTATATTTTCAAGGGAAATTAAACTGTCCTGTAAAATTACACAGCTATGTATTACATTAACATTTTAAGAGCTGGAAATAATAAGAAACCACATTTTTACACTGCAAATGACTACAGTTATAAAATCTTTTATGTAAATCTCTTCATTGCTTAGTATTTAAATTATAAATTAAAAATTGATGAAAAACTGTTGCATGTACTCTACATGGAGGGTAAAAGAGAACAAGAAATAATTTTCTCAGACTCCAAACTCAAAAGCTAGATTCTACATTTGGGTTTTTCAAAAAATATTTCTATAAATAGTTTAAATCCAGAATAAGAAATAGTATATAACTACATAATTTATTATATTTAGCAGTTTTTTGGCAACTAAATTTCAGACATTAAGTATTGTCTAGACTTTCTCTAGTATTTCTTAACATTCCTAACATACATATGTATATACATATATATACGTACATAAACATATATAATTAGGACCACTATATAATCCCTTTATTAATAATGCTTAAATGACATCATTAGTCATTTCACACGTGCACACACAGCTGAAATATTTTGGAATGCCAAAGTAAAATTTTCAAAAATTTAAAAACATGACTCCCACACAAATATAAAATAAATACATGTCAAGGATTTTTTAAGCCATTAAAGAGTAAACAAGCAGAATGGTAAACTGATTAAAAGGAGAATTTGATGAACAGCAGTTTATATTATTGGTCAGGAAAGGAATGCTGAAATAAGTTGGAGAAGTTAGAGACAGAACTGATTAACGTCCTATAGGGGAATAAAATATCATCTTTGTGGTTATTTTTTCTACTGTAAGAAATTAACTTGCATTTCTATTGGACAAAAATATATAATTTCACCTGTTATTTACAGAGTTGGGCCCAATATATAGTAAATAGTAAGTGCAACAAAAGTATGTCCCCCGCAGAACTGAATAGTCCATAGATAAGCCTGTCAGATGATGCTCCAGCAAGACATTGAAAGGACACGCAGCCATTTTTTTTCTTATTCTCAAGTTTTGGTTAATTTTTTTTTAACAGAAAGGAAGTATTATATTTTAGAAATTTTTAAAAAATTACAACTCTTTATTATAATAAAGAGTCATAGATTATTTCTTTAGAAGCTCTTAGGAGATAAATAATATTACTTTGTAACTTATGAGACAAGTTTTTACCAATGCTGATAACCTTGGAAAACAGAATTTTTTATATTTCAATATGGTAACAGAAAGAATTTGAGTCCTTTCAATTATACGTGTTGATAAAACTAGCAGTCAAGTCTGCATACATGACAGTGTAGAATATGATCCTTCCAGTTCTCTGCCAGTGATACAACTACAATTGTAGAGGCCACTCTGCTGCCATGTGTCAGACTAAGACTCTCTAAAACCTAAAAAGATTATTTGGAAAATATTTATTTCTTGGGGGCAAAACGTAAAACTGAAATATAACCACAATATTGGAAGAATTTCCCTCCCTGCCTCTTTCCCTCCCTCCCTCCTTCTTCCTTCCTCTCTCCCTCCCTCCCTTCCTGAATGCTCCCGCTATGGAACTTTTGGTACAATGGCCGATGAGCACAGGTATCTAACTCCCTTGCACCTCCTCTTTTATCCAGCAATCCCGGGGAAATGTCCAACAGAATTAAAAAACTGGAAAAAACCTGTGTATTAGTTTTCCATTGCTGCTGTAATAAATTACCACAAACTTAGGTAGCTTAAAAAGACACAAATTTATCTACAATTCTACAAATCAGAAATCCAATATAGATCTCACTGGGCTAAAATTAAGGTGTTGGCAGGGCTGCATCCTTCCTGGAGACTCTGAGAGAATTCAATTCCCTGCCTTTTCCAGCTTCTAGAGGCCTCCCACATTCCTTGGTTTGTGGCCCTTTCCTCTGTCTTCAAAGCATCTCTTTGAGTCATTTTCCTAGTCACATCTCCCTCTGACCACAGCTGTGAAAGCTTCTTCACTTTTAAGAACCCACATGATTAGATTGGCCCCACCCGGATAATCAAGGATAATTTCCCCATCTCAAGATTCTTAACTTAATCACACCTTCAAAGTGTCTTTTGCCATGCAAGGTGACATATTCACAGCTTCCTGGTAATGAACACCTTTCAGGGGCCATTATTCTACCTACCACAAGCTGCATCCATGCTGTAAAGGTTCAAAGTTACTATCTACAAACTCTAAGCTTTAGGGACTTTCTACTTGAACTATGCGGTGAGACCCAGATGAAAGAGGTTTATGTTCTCCTTCTTGTGAAAATGTGGGGTGCCTGGGCAATAATTTGAGGAAAGCCGAACAGCCCATAATTTGGTGAGGTTAGGGAAGGGTCATTGAGGAGGATGCAGGGGCCACAACAAGCCAGTCAGCAAACAGAAAATACAATGGCAGATGCTTCTCCAAGAAGAAATCCTGCACAGGCTGGGTTTCTTTCTGAAGTAGGAAGTTGACGCAACAAAAAACCCCAGGTAGGATTTTTTCCTATATTGGATGGTGGCACAAAGTTCTCTCCCAAATAATTCCAGAGATGCAATGCAATTCAGTTGAAAGTAATAAGGGATGTACTTGCAATATTAGATGTTAAAACGTGTTGTAAATTTAAAATATTGAAAACAAGACAGTGAGACAAGAATAGACAGAAGGCCTTATTGCAGACAAGAATTCAGCAAAAGATAAATGGTATGTTTTAAAAAAATTGTGCTAATGCTATTAAGATTTGGGGCTATTTTAATTTTCTTCTTTATAATCGTTTCTCTTTTCCATTTTTTAAAAATAAATCTGAATTATTATAACATATATAGCATATTTTATCAAAGTGCAAAATCATATGGCAACCATATATACACATATACTTACAGAAACATACATACACAAACATTACACCACGCACTTTTATTAAACTGAGGAATTCAGGTAGGGTTTTCTTTGATCTTGCTTGTCGAAATTAAAGAATATTGAGGTACGTACAACATAAAAGAAGACCAGGAACAAACCTTCCCATGGCTAAGAAGATTGGGTTGTGGAAAGATCACTTTACCATATACTGCCCAACATTTCAGGTTTCTCTGTGTTTCGTCAAAGCAGATCTGGCAGAGAAACACATGTTTTCAATTTTGCTCCGTGAAATGATAATCTTCACTTTCGTATTCATTATGCACAATGTATGCAAAATGCATTGAGCCAACTGACTCACACTTTGGTGTCATGCAAATAAAACCTAAACACAGGAAAGTGTAACATCTAGCAAAATGTGCATAAAACCACAAAGGCTAAGATAAGAAAATGGATAGCTAAGAAACACAATTAGCACATTCACTGAGGGCAACTAGTAGGATTTGGAGATGAGCCATATAAATACAATTTTGTGCTTTTGGCTAAGAATAACATTACATTTATAGGCAAATATGGGCTCACTTTTGCAGAGCAGTTCCTACATTTGATAAATTAATGAAAGCGGAAGCTTCTGTGTAGATTGGTAGAAGGCAGGTATATAAGTGTGTCAAAATGTGATCTGAAAAAAATGATGCATATGCTTCATGATTTTTTAATCGTGTTCACGTTCTTTTCTAATATTTGAGAAAATATTAAATCATTCAACATTTAATAATTTAGGTAAGAATCTGACTTTCCGCATAAGGATATAAAGATTGATTTTGTCCCCAGAATAGTAGATAGTTGAATACATGTGGATTATTTTTGGATTGATTATTTTTGTGGTTTGGATGGGTAGACTTCTTTCAATTAATGGCAGTATCTAGGCTCTCCAAAATCAGTTTGACTGTTTTATCTAAGCAAAAAATTAGAATTGATTATGAAATCTATAGGGCTCAAATATTTAGGTTACTAATACTAACAGATTATCAGGTAGTCAATTATTCCAAGTAGTTAAATTGTTTTGGGTTGTTGAGATACAACCAGAAACTGGTATGACAATAAAGATGAAGATGACTATTCGGGAGGTCAGACTCTAGTATGGTAAAATAGTGGGGACGTGGAAATTTTGGAGTAGCAAGAGGACACTGGTTTTCAGAAATATAAGAAAGTCGCTGGAAGGAAAAGGATGGAAGATAATTTTTCTAAAGTCAGCCCTATTATACAAAATTCAAAAGTCAATCCATTTCAGTGGTTCTTGAACTTTTTGGATGTGTTTCACCACCTACAGTGATTATCACGTGATCACGTTCACATTATAACAACATCTCACCAACCTATAAAAGCAGCCGCAGTCATCACAGGATCCAAAGTTGACCTTTAGCACTGGATCTCTGCTTGAGAATAACTGATTATTGCAGATAAATGCCTTCTTAAAAATCCAAGTGGCAAAGATCTGGAATTTACTAAGGAATCTTCCATGTTGCTTTGAAGCCAGCTTGAAAACACACCAACCAGGTTTTACTTCTTCCTCTCAGCAAGTCCTAACCTGCACCAGAGCATATCATAGGACCTGTTTTGCTCCTTGTTCCATTCAACAGACATCTCAATGACCATATGTATCCTCAGTTGTAACCAAAATACATTTTGCACATTGCTTGAAATTTGGCAGTACACTCAGGAAACATTTGCGGTACATCCCCATATGCCCCAGCATGCCAGTGGAGGGCAACCGATTCATTTGATCATTTCAGTCACATAAGAGGCAAAGAAAATGTTTGACGAATATGACCTGAAACGTAGTTAAAAAAAAGAAAAAGAAAAAGTGAACGAATAACCTTAGTAGACACTGGTTTGGAGGAAGAAAGGCATTTGTGAGGGCAATAATGGAATATGATCTTGAATTTGAAATGCTCATGTAGAGTTGCCTATTCTGCCTTTTCTTTTAATTGACACTGGAACATATCCAAATGTTTGCTGTTGATGTGTATTTACATGGTAGAAGGGTGCAATCTGTGAGCTATGAGAGGATCATGACAGCTGGTAATTTATTTCTAGTTTATTAATATTTTCCAAGTATATTCCTTGAAATTATTTGTTCAGGAGGAATTGAGAAGTTAGATACTTGAATACTCCCTACTTAGAGCTCTGTGGTCAATATGAGTGTGAGTTCCAGTTGTACATACGACTAGCTACGCAACCTTGGACACAATACTTACAACCTAGGCCTCAGTTCTCATATTTGTGAAATGTGGTTAATTGATAAACAGCTGCCTCTCAGGGTTATTGAGAAGATTAAGTAAGATAATATGTGGAAAGCACTTAGCACAGTACTTGCAAATAATAAGTGCTCAATAAATGTAACCTGCTGTTATTATCCAGCCTAGTTCGACTACACCCAGATATTAAACCCTCAAGGGATAAAGAAAATATAAGTATAACCCTGAAATCGTGCGATGAGCATATTCAGGATGGCATAGGTCCTGAAAAGCTTAAATTAGCAGAATAATGGTGGACAACTTCCAGGAAACAGTCTGAGAAAAAAACTACATGTAAATAAAAATTATTCTATATAAAAGCCATCTATCATTTAATCTAGGATTTATGAGAGCCCAGGCACATACATTTGTTCCCTCAGTTCTTCCATGAAATGTTTCCATATATCCTTAGCAGTGAGGAAAGGCCATGGGAGTCTCATGATTACGTGAAACAACATCAAGAATATCAGAATAATTACTGCTTTTCATTATTGAGTAATTGTTTTTGGAATCCATTTGGCAGGCATCTGTTTCCTGTGTCCAGAAGTATCCAGAAAGTAGTTCTATAATTTACATTTCATTCTTGGAAAAGTCTAGGAACACAAATAGATGTTCCCAACGAAGAACAGGGTTATTTTGCTAAGAGATGTTGAAATATAGGATAAAGACTTGAAATAGTTGAGAAAACAAAGTAGGATATACAGGTACTTGCTGAGAGAAGTGGGGGCTAAGCCTGACATAACTAGGATCCCGAAAGCCACTCTGGGGAGCAACACAACTGAAGGAGTCTCCACCAAGGCCACCGGACATTCCAGCAGGTGTCAGACTGGCCCAAGGGTGAGCTTCCTTTAGAATCTAGTCTCAATAGAGTTCTCTCTCAGGTCACTGAATGCTAGCTTGGGTGCTTCTTTTACTTAACCATCTTCTACTTACAGGCTATGGGAAAATATCGACTTCAAAGTTGGTCTTTCATCTTCGGAGGAAGATTGAAGCTTACAAAATAAAATGCCACAGTCTCCCACGGTCAGTGGCAATGACTTTCAAAGGATGAGCTCCGTTGAGTTGAGTAGCTCCCTGCTGTGCTTGTAGCTTCTTAAACACTATGAAGTTGTTTTTTGTTGTTGTTTTTTAAAAAGAAGCTGACTTAAGAAAACTGGAAGGCATAGTTCTTCTTCATTTTAAAAATAAAAGTATATTTTAAAAATAACAAAATCTATGCATTTCTGATTAATTTACGTAAAGGAACTCAGAGCCATTTAAACTTTAAAGATTTCTACAGGCCTTTTAATAATTCTGATACTTTTTTCCATTGTAAAGGCCATTTCATCCTAACCTATCCTTAACTATCGTGCGAAAGAGGTAAAGATCTGTCCTAACACAGCAACCAACTATGTTACTCCCAGGGTCCAGCTCCTTGCCTTCCAATAAA
Organism: Diceros bicornis minor; assembly: GCF_020826845.1. NCBI lineage: Eukaryota > Metazoa > Chordata > Mammalia > Perissodactyla > Rhinocerotidae > Diceros > Diceros bicornis. The sequence goes on along the minus strand of NC_080749.1, from coordinate 60,869,067 downwards.
AGAATAGTGGTTCAACCAAAGTAGCAATTGTTTAAATCAAAACATGACTTTACTGTGTTCTTTCTTACATCAATATTAGGAATTATTGCAATACATTTCCCAATTTTGATATTTAAGTTTAAAACATAAACTAAAATAGAAATACACCTATTCTTTCTGATGTTCCATCCTGACCTAAATGAGAAGTTTTTTTAGAACACTGTTAGCCTAAAGATAATTTTTAAATGCAAAAAAAGTACAAATAATCTCATATATCCTAGCTTCTAGAATCTAAATGAAAATCTTTCCCTGTGGTTTTAATTATAATAATTTCTATCAATTTTAAAATAACAGTCAATAATTTTTGGTAGAGTTACAGAAATTAAAATTTTAGGGTTAGATAGATTCCTTTAAAAACACTAAATGCAACCTCCTCCTGTTATAAGCAAGGTAACAGAATTGTGGATGGTGAGAGCAGTGTCTACACTGAAACTCATCCTATGCTGAAGTCATTTATTTACTTTTTTCTCAACTTTCTGAAAACGTGATTAATCCTTAAGCATGCATAACGTAAAAAAATTATATTCTACTGAAAATAATTCACTACAATTAGAAACTGAAACATACTTATGGAAAACATGATCCAGAGGCAAGGGAGAGGGAAAAGACAGATTTTGCTGTGCAGAGCTATTTTATAGCCATATTACTAACACTGTTGGTCAACCAAGCTGTTTTGAACACTGCCGTTTGGCTTTCCTTCATGACAGAAGCAGTAGGTTCTACACCCGGATCAAACCACAGGTAGAATGTTGCCTCATTTGATATAAGGATGATTTTTCCAAGAAAGGTAGAGTAGTCATTACATGTCATGGATTGGTCAGTAACATATAAGCAAATTGAAATTCTACAGAGTTACACAAGTCTAGGCCTAGGTAATTAACATGATTTAAAATGAACTAAGCTGCCAGGAAGAAAGTAAACATTTCTGGTTCCAGATCAGATTCCTAATTCAGCCCTATAGTTACATATTATCTTAGGTTGGCTTCCCCTGGAACTCTGAGACTAGTATTTGAGGTGCAGGTAGCTTATTTGAGAAGTGAACCTAGGAAGCACCAGCTGGGAAGTGAAGTGAGACAGGGAAAGAAGACGGTGATGTGTTTAATGAGCAGGTTACCACTGGGGACAGTTGTGACCCAATCCCACAGGAGATTTCTGGGAGATAATGTAAAATAAACCTCAGAGCTGTCATATCTGGGGAAGACGAGGCTGGAGTTTGTTTGTCATTGGTTGTGGGCTACTCCCTGAGGTATTGGCACTTCAGCACCTCTGGTCTTCTCTCCTCTTAGCTGTGACCAGAGAAAATCGCAATGGATGTGGGTGGTATATACTCAGTTATATTATACACATATACATGTAGTAGTGTATAATTAATTAACACCTCTAGACAAGTGGTAGTGCAGTGAGGAAGTCTGAATTTACCAGGTTCTACCTGTAGCAAGTAAAACAACATGATAGCAAGATATTCTCAGAATGTTGGAATAAGGTGATTGTGAGAATGATATTATGGGAAGTCACGGTGGGCAACAACAGGTTTCTCCACCTATTTATTAGGTTGTAGCTTTAGGTGAAGTCTGCCTATAACATCATGTCTAAGCCTGCTGATACAGATTAAACTGCATTATCATAACTTAAAAAGCATGGATTCAGTCAAAATGAGATGTTTAGCAAAAAAAAAAAAAAATTAAAGAACAGCGTGAAAGGAGAAGCTTTGACAGTGCTCTCAAGATACTCTAGAATGACTGAGGCTGGGACTCATGCCGTTAATGATGTAGGTCATATTGCCTGCTCCTCTTGATCTGATCTATGCTCACCAAATAACCTTCTGATTTTAATTTAGCTTTCCATATAGGATGAACTACAAAGAGAAGCAGTACTAGTTACAGGATATGGATGCCTGCTTGCTCTGACCATTTTGTTTTTCATTGTAAATAAGTGAACTTTTAAGAACTAATCTGAGCCTATACCTATGGGATTGATATTATGATATTGGTCACTACAAAGTCAAGTTTCTGGGCCTGTATCATGACAACTTCACCAATATATTGTGAGACCATCTGGTAATGCCTCTTTGTGACTATCTGGTCCACATGTCTCTGGCATTACCTCCACAACTCTCAGCAATGGAGACCTGGAGCTGAATTGTAGAACAATGATGTCTCCACTTGCATTTCTATGAACACTTTATTCATTTGCAGAAAATCACATTTCAACACTGGCCGCTGCAGCAATGTCTACAATGGAATGTTCAGTGTGGTTGAAGTCTAAATCAATTTGGAAGACATTCAGTTACTAATGTGTTCCTCAGAACTCTTGGTCCCTCAAAGTGTTTTAGGAGTTTCCAGGTCTAAAAAGTTTGGAAACATTGCACATTCTATCTCCATTTAGAGATTCGGAATGTAACCTTTAAAGATTTGAGAAGTCGTGAGGATATCTCTTTAACTTTATTTAACACAACATTTTCCCTCTCTTCTCCATCCCCTCCCCACTTTGCTTAACCAAACATTTATTAATATCCCTTAGAATACATGTGTGGATTATCATAACCATCCATCTCTTATCCTATTTCGTGTTTTAAAAGTCATTTAATATTATTAAGGTTTGTAATTGGGAAAATTAATCTGGTTTTGCACATTTATAAAGGTTGACTGCATCATGATTATTTACTTTGCCCTGCAATAATATTCAAATCAGTTTCTGCTTATCTCCTTTTTACATGAGGTTTGTCCTCTTAATAACATTCAGTTTACCAAATATGGTAAAAATGCATTTTCATTTCTCTCATAGCTAGAAAATCTTTGCAGTATCTGTGCAAATAATTTTCTTCCCGCATTTCCTAGTGTACATCTATTTGCATTGCTCTGTCAATATGCTTGAGTTGCAAATGTAAACATTGAAACGACCTGAAATTCCCTCTAACAGAGAGGTTTCCACCACTGATATTCATTTCTCCTTATACGTTTTGCTGTGTGAACAATTCCTTTCTTTGTTCATACATTAAGGCTTTGCCAGCGGCAGACGTTTATGGCGTTAATATACAGAATGTTGTGTCTCTCTCTTTCATTATCTGGAAGGAGAGCAGATAAAAACAACTCTGAACTCTAAAGGCATAAGCAAATACAAAAGATTTCAAAGACTGAGTGCTAGCTGAGATTTTCCTCACGCTCAGTATATAGCCATCTACGGCCGGGGGTGGGTGGCTGTGTGCACGCACATGCTTGTGCGTCTGAGAGAGAGACAGAGAGAAGGAAAAGTTTGCCTCACAGCCTTGTTTTAAATGCTACCCTTCTTCTTGCCTCTAAAAAGAGACTAGAAACACAATTTTGTAATAAACTTACTAATACAAAATATAACTTTGGAATACCACAGAGTCCATAATTACTGATACAAGAGTGTTTAAAGTAATAGTGTATATTCAAGGAAAAACATATGATGAAAAAAGCATGCAACTATTTGTGAAAAGTCTAAATGAAATTTGGGGTATCCAGAGGAAGCAAAGGAAACCGGAAGAGGTATCACTACCGTCAGACTCTCCAGAGGTTAAGTGATCGAGTGGATTAGGCACTTTCACTAATGAGACTCAGGCTTAATCTCAGCTTTAGAAGGGACTTGTGGAATTTGTAATAACTCTCCCTAATGTCCATAGCACTCTCTTTCTCCATTTAGCTTTTTTTTTCATTAAGCATGTCTATGATGAATACTTACATACATCACATAATTTCTATTTAGCCATCTCTCTGAGGAAACTCCAACTGTGTGGATATTTTCAGCCTCCATTATTAATCACATTTTTCAGTATGAAGGAGGGAGCAGCCAGGAAATGTCATTCCTGTTTGATAAATAAGAGAATAGAAACTTATGTGCTCAAGTTCATAGAGAACACTCCGAGTGGGTGCAGGTGGATAAGGTAAATTCTGTGACTAGATTAGCCCAAAGCTCACTACTGCTCCTGGAAAACCTGGAAACTGAAAAATAAGCCAGTGACGCTTCCTTGGGGGTAGGGCAGGAAAGGGAAAGGTAAGGAGTCAGTTCGTTCCAATATCGAAGCACTGCCATGCAGTGAGGTAGTCCCTGTGCACATCTTGAACTATGAAATCCGGAAATGAAGTAGAGCCCAAAAGCATTGACAGTCAATGAGTGGAGTGAACCCAACAAGCAAGCTGGACTGACTTGGAAGGTACTTTGTTTCTCACACACTCCTCTGGAAACAAGAGCAGCTTTTCCCTCCTGGTCATGACAGTGTAGGACAATGGAAACCCAGGAGGAGGCACACGAATGCTTTTCTGCTTCTCTGTACCACATGAAAGCTATAAAGGGACAAGAGAGAACTAGCTGTCGCTACATTAGGAAAATGAGGAGCCAAGTGAAACCCCAAATCTCGTTTTTACAGCCGCTGAGAAGTTGCAGCTTAGGACTCACACTGGGAAGCAAGCTGCGAATCACATGAAATGCACGACCCCTGTCACAAGACAGCACCATCGATACTTCTGAGCCCGCTGTTGTACTTGGCACAGCAAGATACACTTGAAAATCAGAAGAGTCCACAATTCATTTTTTAAAAGCAGCTTTATTGAGATATGACTGGTGTACAATAAACTGCAAATGTTTGAGGTGTACAATTTCATATGTTTCAACATGTGTATACATCCGTGAAACCATTAGCACAGTTAAGAGTGTGGCATATTTATCACCCTCAAAAGTTTCCTCATTTCCTGAGTTCCCGTCCAGAGATTTCCTTCTGATCTCTATAGTACATCTCTATGAGCGGTAAAATAGCCCAAACAAAGTAGCCAGAAAGCCACCAGATACAAAGGAAAAGGCTTAGTCCAGTTGTATTCAGTCCCTGACATGCCTGTGAATTGCTGGGAGTCATTGAGACACATGGCAGGGAACATCAGACTGCCTCTCTGTCAGCTGGCTCTTGTATTAGTTTCCTGTTGCTGCCGTAACAAATTACTACAACTTGGTGGCTTAAACCACAACCTTGGTTGGCTTAATCAACATGAATTTATTATCTCACAGTTCTAGAGGTCAAAGTTCCAAAATGAGTCACACTGGGCTGAAATCAAGGTGTCAGCAGGGCTACATTCCTTTCTGGAGGCTCCAGGGGAGAATCCATTTCCTGTCTTTTCCAGCTTCTAGAGGCTGCCTGCATTTATTGGCAGCAGAGTCAGCAGTGGCGTTGAGTCCTTCTCACATCACATTCTCCACTCTCCTCTTCTGTCATTGCATATCCATCTCTGACTCCAACTTGGCTTCTGTCTCTCTCTTCCACTTTTGAAGATCCATGTGATTACAGGGTCCTACCCAGAAAATCCAGGATAATCCCCTTATTGAAGGACGTCTGATTAGCAACTCTCGTTCCATCTGCATCTTAATTCCCCTCTACTGTGTACCACTGCATGTTCAAAGATTCTGGAGATTAGGATGGGGACATCTTAGGAGACTTTTATTCTGCTTAACACAGTTCTATAGCCACCCGTCTCCCCACCCACCACCATGTTGTCTCCATATTGTCATGGGTGTTCATACTATATGAAAGTTAATTCATACCTTGGTTTACTCTTGCTCTTTTATGTTTATCAAGTATTTTTACACATATTGCCTCTCTTAATTCTTAAAAAGTATGACAAATTCCCATTTAACAGATGAAAAATGAGGCAAAGAGGGGCTAAGTGACTTTGCCATACTGCAAATGGAATTGGTGGCAGAGCTGATATTGAAGTCCAGCTTGACTGTCCCTAGATTTGATGTTATTTTGCTACATAACTACGTTTCATATAGCTACTCTTATAAAATAATCTATGTAAGTACATACAGACACACTTATTTACACATATTTATAAGTGTATACACTTGTGCTTGGTCTTTCTGTTCATTGATGAAATGGCAACAGTGATACTTCACTCTCAGAATTATTGGTAGAATTAAAGGGAGAAGATATTTAGTGCCAGACATCTAGATAAGAGCAAGAAACTGGTGTCTTCATGGCTGAAATTTGCATATCCCCTCTCACTCTCCTCACAGTGTTTGGTTTAGCTAAAACAATGTTTAAAAATTAGGATTTGAGGGCCTTTAGGTAGGGCTCTTAATCTCTAGGACCCACCAATCTCTAGTATTTCATACCAAACTGGAATCATGACTTTTTATTACCTGCTTGGGCCCTATAGGCATATAAGTTTGTATCTCTGAGATAAGTCAGCAAGGAGAAATGAAAAACTCATGAATGTTTTGAGACCTCAATTCTTTCTTAACATATGCAAACATCCAAACTGATTGGTTTAGAACCAGTGTGTTAGATAATGCTTCTTTTTTTCAGGCAAATCAGAAACCAGTTAGCAGAAAGAAATAATAAATAGAGAAACCAAAAAACCACAAGTTTGTTTTGGGAGGGGAGAGTAATTTAATTGATAAGTTCTTTCTTTAAATGCTGAAATATATTACCTGTTCTTCTGCTGAGAGCAGATTCTTAGACATAGTAATCTTTAGCATTAAACTACATCAAACTATTTTCACTCATTGTTTTCTCCTGCTAACTAAAATACGAAATAATGCTCTGCTCTTACTAAACGATCTTCCAGAAGTGCAGGTCAGATTTCTTTGACAGAGGAAATTCCCTTCACTTTATCATCCCTGCTGATGAGACCAAGGTCAGACGTGGATAAAGCACTGACAAAGCATTAGGACAGAGGATTCTGGTGCTTAGAATAAAAGCAAATTAATTATTCCTTCCTGTACACATCTTTTATAATATAAATGATTCCAGAACCGAGGAAGAAATGTGTAATCTGAAAAAGAATAAATGATACTACATGCAGTAATCTGCTGTGGGAGAAGAGGGAGAATCCCCCTCTGCCCTTTCCCTTAAAGTTCTTATGGCTGGCCAAATAATTAACAAGACAGGTTAGCAGGAGAAAATAATACCAAGTTTAATAATACATATACATGGGAGAAACCAGGGACACTGAGTTTCTCAACACAATAGCAGAGATTCTCGTCTTAAATATCATCTTCAGCTAAAGACAAAGGAGGATGTTGGGGGTGGAGGGAGTCAGTTACAGGAGATTACCACTAAAGCACAATAAACAAGAGTAAAGTTATTATGCAGATTTAAGGCTTCATCTTCCACATTGATAAGTTTCTAGAAATGAGGTCATCCTCTCTCTTCCCAATACAGAGAGGGAGATACCTTTACAAATGGAGATTTCCCTTACAAATGTAAATGTTTGTCTGGCAACTCCTTGCAGGGCCATCTAGAGAATGTGGCCAGAGAGACAGAATTTTTGATAAGATGGGCTTGTTGGTGCCTTTCCTATTGTAACATCTATTTTACATTATATTACAGCCATCAGATAGTAACTCCTTCCTGGAACAGATCTTCTATGTCAAATTCTTTAGGCAGTTAGTGGGGGAGGTCAAATGTCCATCAGAGAAAACAATCAAGGTAAAGAGATATATTTCAGGGTGGCCAAATCTTGATCTCCCACACTGCATATAATTCTTCTGCAAAGAATATGTCCATTTTAATACCAAAATGAAGAGAAAACTGTCAAAAAAAGACTTGAAATTGATGCACAAAACATTTTCACCTAGAGTTCAAAGCTATCTATAGAAGCAGCAATTATTTTATGCCTTAAAAAAGAGTATAAAACATCTACAGGAAATGGATACTGTACTGAAGAGAATTAGCAAAAATCAGATGCTGAGTGACTCTGTATGAAGAATTTTTCTTCTGATTTTTGTAACTAATTTCTTCTGCAGATAAGTTGTCTTAGTTTGGGCTATTTTGCTCTATAGAGTCATTGTTTTTGATTTAAAACAAGGAATACATTTTAGAAATAATGATAGTAATAGTTGTAGAATAAGGGACTATTTTTTAAAAAGCAGTACATTCTAAAATCATTTAGAAAGGTAACTGGTTTGAACAATAAGATGCTCATTTCCAGGCAACTTAAAATCTAATGAAAGATATCAGAAAACATTAGAAATTAAGAACAATATTTAGAAAAAAAATTGATTATATTAAAAAACCATTTAAAATTCTGTCTTAAAATAATGTCTGTCTTATAGGTTTCTCTTATAGGTTTTGACACATCTCCTGATTTCCCACCAAAAAGAGATGGAAACTCTCATTAAAACTAAAAACCAATGCTGTCTGATATGCTGTTAATGGAATTTGGGGATAAAATCCACTAAGCACAAGATTAATGGCCAGCCTATATTTGCCTTATGTGACCCAGCAGAGTCACTTGCTTGGAAAAAAAATGGTGGGGAGTGGGGGAGTATTTTATTTATTCCCTATTCTTTGACCTGTAGCTTAGGAATAGAGAATGGGAGCCATGTACAAAACTGAATAGCAGTCCCCTCACTCAACTTTAAGTATCATAAGAGTAGGAAATGGACCTGGTTTATTTGACATTTTATAATCTGGGAGCTACTACAGTGCTGGGAATATATAGCCTGAATATTTTTGAATGAATGGATAGAAGTAGCCAGTAAGAACTGAAATCCAATAATCAGAGGAACATTAATGAAAATTAAAAACAAAGAAAGCAAAGTTCTTGGGCTAAAATAAGATTTACAGATGTGGATTGAAAGCTATCTGCTAGTTTGAGGCAAGAGACTCATGCCTATAGATATTCCAGGATTTTCTTTTAATTCCAAGAATAAAGGAAAATATTTATGAGAATTTAGGAAAGGCATCCTTTTTACAACTTTTCACTATAGAGGGAGCAGACATTATTCAGGGGTGTCCTAGGGTTGGAGCTGCTTTGGAAAGGTAGCTACACTTGACTTACCAGGAATACAGTGGGATATTTACTCTGAGAGCTGTCCTATACTCACATAATGGTAGTTTGATCACAGAGAGACTCCTGGCCCTCAAATATGAGGACCATGTTCAAGGCTCGGCTAAGCACTAATTAAGCACATCATTTCTTGGACCTCAGTTTTTTTACTTGCACATTGAAGAGTTTAGACTCTTCAAGGGGTCAACTTGGTCACCTGTGAGATGAATCCAGCCTGCAAATGTGTTTTGTTTGGAAAGGATGAAATAAAACTGTCTTTATTTGTAGAAGATATGATTATGTACAGAGAAAACACAGATGAATCTATAAGCAAACTATTAGCTCTAATAAGTGAGTTTAGTAAGGTGGTATGAGACAAGGTCCATTTAAAAAATAGATAATATTTTTACATTCTAGCAATGACCAATCAGAGATTAAAGAAAATAAATAAATAACATTAAAAAAAATCCCCATCAACTCTTAGGATAAATTTAAGGAAAGGTGTACAAGACTTGTATGCAGAAAACTACTAAATGTTTCTTAGAGAAATTAAAGAAGATCTAAATAATTGAAAGGGTATATTATGATCTTATGTTGAAAAAGCTCAGTGTTTCTTGGATGTTAATTATGCTTAAATTTATCTACAGATTCAATCAAAATCCCAGCAGACTATTTTGTAGAAGTAGACAAGGTGATTCTAAAATTCACATGGAAATGCAAAAGAACTCTAATAGCCAAGAAAATCTTGACGAAGAAAAATAATTGGAAGACAACTTACTTTTGAGATAATTTATAAAGCCACAAACATTGAATTAGTGTGGTAGTGGCATAAGAATAGACAAACAAATCAGCAGACAGAATAGAGAGTTCAGAAGTAGGTTCATCCACATATGGCAAATTGAGTTTCAATAAAGGTACCAAAGAAATTAAGCAGGAAAGGAAAATATTTTCAACAAATGTTGCTGGAAATACTGGATGCTCTGTAGAAAAACAAAACAAACAAACTTGACACTCTTCCTAACACCATACATAAAAGTTAATTCAAAGTGGCTCATAGACCTAAATGTAAAAGCTAAGGATATAGCTTCTAGAAGAAAACATAAGAGGATATCTTCCTGACTGTAGAGTAGACAAAGATTTTTTAGGGCACAGAAATCATTAATCACAAAAGAATAACTTGGTAACTAAGACTTTATGAAAATTAAAAACTTCTCATCAAAAACTCTTAAGAAAATGAAAAGGCAAGTCACAGACTGGGGGAAAATATTCGCAATACATATATCTGGTAAATGACTTTCATCCAAATTATAAAGTGAACTGCTGAAAATAAAATTTAAAAAGATAAATAATAGACACTTTGACACATACTTCAAAAAGACATATGAATGGTTAATAAGTACATAAAAAGGAGCCCAACATCATTAGTAATTAGAAAAATGTTATTAAAACCTCAAGGAGGATACCAATTCATACTCATAGAATGGCTTAAATTAAAAAGACTGATCATACTAAATATGGATAACAATTTGGATCAACTAGAACTCTAATACATTGACAGTAACAGTGTAAAAACCACTTTTGGCAAATGAAATTTTTAAACAAAGTTAAACATATATCTTCCCTATAACTCAGAAATTATACACAGGCAAAATGAAAGCATGTTCATAATAACCAAAAACTGAAAACAGCTCAAATGTTCAACAACAGAAAATGAAGAACCAAATTGTGGAATAGTCACATAATGGAATTCACTTAGAAATTAAAAGAACTGCTGATATGCACAATAATATGGATATATCTCTAAAACATTATGTAGAACAAAAGAAACCAGACAGAGTATAAACTTTTAATTCCATGTATTGCAGTTCAAGAACAGTAATGCTATTCTAGAACAGCGGTTGGTAAACTTTTCCTGTAAAGGGCCAGATAATAATATTTTAGGCTTTGTGGTGATAAGTTTTTAGTATCTATATTCATTTGTTTTGTTCTGAAAGCAAACAACAAGTTTCTGGATCAAAGGCAGACTATTATTCCTTACAGCAATCCCTGCATAGGTTCCCCACTCTCTGTTCTCCCGTCAGGGCAATGTGATGAAAGCCAGAAGTTTAGACCTGTAATACAAAGAGGAAATTTTCTTATCACAGGAAAGGAACCCCAGAATGATGAATCCGGGAGTTTATACGGGAACTGCTGTACAGCTGCCCTCCACTCCTGAGAAAAGGACATAAATCTTATCTCCTTAATGTAAATAAATCTTCACTGGGAAGAAAAGAGGAAAGTTTCTATTTTACAATCCTTTGAAATGAAAACAAATGGCTCCCAGTTTCATCTCCCTCTGAAATGTAAAGACATACTCATCAAATGTGAAGAGCAAATGTTTCTAGGGGACAAAAGGAGGCATTCTCTCTCTTTATGGCATGTCAATTTGCATTGCTCAGGAGGCTGGGTCTCTGCAAGAATACAGAAAGATCCAGAAAAGACCAACTTCCACAGTGCGCCCATAACGCCTCGGTCTCAAGTACTCAACTTTGCCCTTTAGCATGAAAAGAGCAGTACGCAATACATTAAAAAAGGGGTGTGACTTTGTTCTAACAAAATGTTATTTACACAAACAAGTGGTAGGCCAGATTTAACTGGTCTAAGCTGTAGTTTTCCAACGCCTGTTTTAGAATGATAGAAATCATAGCAACAGTTTCCTTAGGCGTGCTGCTTATTGACTGACAGGGAAGTCAAGGGAACTTTCAAGAGTGGTGGAAATAGTCTTCATTTTGGTTTGGGCGATGGTTATATGGGTGTATATATTTGTCAAAACTTATCAAACTGTGCTGTTTAGATCTGTGCATTTTACTTTTGTAAAGTTTACCTGATTTAAAAAAATCACTACAGACTCCTGCAGCCATTAAAAAGATAGTAAGGGAGGGGCTGGCCTGGTGGCGTAGTGGTTAAGTGCGTGTGCTCCACTTTGGCGGTTTGCGGGTTTGCAGGTTAGGATCCTGGGCGGGCATGGAAGCACTGCTTGTCAAGCCATGCTGTGGGGGCATCCCACATAAAGTAGAGGAAGATGGGCACGGATGTTAGCCCAGGGCCAATCTTCCTTGGCAAAAAGAGGAGAATTGGCATCAGATGTTAGCTCAGGGCTGATCTTCCTCACAAAAAAAAAAAAAAGATAATAAGGAAATACTATGAACAATTTTATGCTCCTCAATTCAACAACCTAGAAGCAATGCACCAATTCCTTGAAAACCACAAACTACTAAAATTCAACCAAGTCAAAATAATCTGAATAGCCATATAACCATTAAAGAAATTCAATTCATAATTTAAAAGCTCCTAAAAAAGATGTTTCCAGGACAGAATGGTTTCACTGGAAAATGCTACTAAATATTTAAAGGAGAATTATCATGAATTCTACACGACCTCTTTCAGAGTAGAGAAGAGTAGGGAACACTTCTCAACTTGTTTTATGAGGTCAGTATTAATTAGCCTCATACCAAATCAAATGAAGACAGTATAAAACAAAACAAAGCAAAACTACAGACCAATGTCCCTCATAAATATAGACACAAAATCCTCACCAAAATATTAGCAAACAGAATTCAGAAATATCTAAAATGTACTATACCCCATGACCAAATGGGTTTTTTCCCCCAAGGATGCAAGGCTGGCTTAACATTTGAAAATCTGTTGATCTAATCCACCCATATCAACAAAATCGTAGGTCTATAAAACTTTTAGATTTTCTATAAAAAGCAGTAAAAAGCAATCTGCCCTCAGATATCACTTTGCAACACTAAATGCTGACGAAGTCTCCTATATTTAAATGGTAAATAACAGACAATATGTTCCTAATTTGAATTCTTACAGAAAACATACACATTTTTACTCACATTTGCACATCTCAATATACATGTTTACTTCTACACAAAGATAAATGGGAAAAAAAAGAAGAAAAGATATGTTTTTAAAATGATGGTGTTTCTAAGTAGTAGAATTATATGTGGTTTGAATTTGCATTTTAAAATACACTTTCTACAATGGGCCTGAATATTTAGATCCAAGAAAAAAAGTAAAATAAAGTATGTAATCTGAAGAGAGGTATGCATTGGTATTTCTCCCAAGTAATTTTACTCATCTCTTTTTTTTTTAAATCTTGAAAATTATATCAGATGTCAATATAAACAATTCTGTAATTTCAAGAAACACTCAACTATCCTCACAGATAATTACCCTCAAATTTATGTCTCTCTATATATTTATGTCTATATATATATTCTAAAGGACAATGAGTGAGACATTTACTATTATGACTTTAATGACTGACCACCAAACCAGGCTTAAACAGACTGCAAAATGGATTAACATTGACATATTGAAAAAAATGATACAATTTCCCAACATGAACTATTGTGGTCAAGTCATAAGGAATTACCCTTTTTAAATGTATCATAAAAACATCAACTTTCCATTATGACAAATTAGGTCCCTTCTGTAGGTAGATGCTATTAGGAAAATACAAATGAAAAGTACATTGGTGGCCATTATTATACTAATAATCCAGCACTAATATAATGTCCAAGAATCAGATGTAATTACAGTAAAAGCCCCATGGCGTGGATCTGCCACCATTTTCTTAAAGAATCAATCTGAAAAGCTGAAATAGTGAGTCTGGGGGGCACCTTTACCAAATGGAAAATTACATTTTCATTAACAATAACACATCAGTTTCTATTTTAAATGGACGTTAATGAATAAAGCATGTATTTAATGTCATAGCATAGAATCCCAGATATCTTTCTTTCTTGGTTAACGTGTTACATACTTTCAAACAATTCCAACTCCCTCAATTTAAACATTGTAGATGTGACTTTATTCCTTGAATGAAGGAAGGTGTAGAGACTAATAGAAAAATGACTCTAAAAATCTTTCTTTTGTGGATGGTATAGGAAGTACACACATGCACCTCCCCCTCTGGCCCCCCCGCAATCTGGGGTCTGAGTGTTAGCAGCATCTCCGTTTATCCACAATGAGGGGGAGCTGGAGAAGAAGAGGGAGCACTTGAGAAAGTCTGAGTTGACACACACCTCCTCTACCTTCTCTTTCTGCTTTGAACTCTTATTTATTCTACTCCAGAGACTCTACGCATATTCTAATTAATAAAAATGACATTAACATTGACTCACATTCTTCTAGGTTCCTCACTGTGCCACAGGGTGTAAAACCTAGAAACTGCATTCCACAGACTTCCTTGCTGGCAGGATTCTAGTTAGAAACTATCAATAAGAAGCACTTGCATGCGATTTGTAAGGAAGAGGAGAAGGAAAAGCTATTATCCGTTCGCTTTAGACCTTGGTAGCCGGTAGAGGTAAGGTTATACCTTTGGGGCTTTGATATCTTCCTGAGTGTCAGCCAGTTTGATGCTGAGACCTCTGGTGGTGGCTTACCTACAATTCTTGCATGTTCAGATTTCCCAAAAGCGGACTTCGTGGCTGGCCTTCACACCTCCTACCTTTCTATAGTTGTGTGAGCCTTTAATTCCATGTTTAATCCACAAAGCAGCTATTTCATGTGGTCTGACCTAAAAACAATATAAAGTTTGAAATTACTTTCAGTAAAAATTTAATAATAACACCGTCAATCCCCCAGATGGGCCACATTCCCATTTTAAACAAAATGGGATGGGAAAGTATATGCCTTTTTCATATGGAAAAGTATGTCCATGAAAGGTGTAATTCCAACATTCCACACACGTCCCCTGCTGTGGTAGAGGCATTTGGCCTCCTCAGCCCCTGATGAGCTTGGGTCATTCATCTCCTACTCGCACATTCAGTCTTGCCCTGGATTCTTGAATAGCCGAGGCTTGATGAAAGATGATCTCATGTTGTGGTTTAGTCACACGCACACACGTACCCCTTTGCACAGACTCCACTCTACGCTTTGTGTATCGAGCCAAGAACTAGTGTCCCACTTTCTTCTTAATTGTTCCCTTCTAATAAGTCTGGAACCCTGTCACTTGTTGAATATCAATAACCAAGAGCCCAGTCACAGTTTCTGGGTCTGTCCACAAGTAGCAGGACCTCAATAAGTGTCATTTGGCTCTGCTTGACTATCAAAATGTTTTCTTCATTTTGGATCCCATTGTGTTGATGGATGTATTGAATGGTGATTAAATATTGCTATATTGTTGTGCACAGTGTCTAGCATACTTCATTAATATTAAATGAAAGAATAAATGAAAAATAAAAGATTATTCAGGGCAGGCCCAGGTTAATGGGAACCCAGTGTAGGAACCTAAAAATATCTAGAAAGAGACTTTCATACAAATTTACCATAGGGATTCAGGTCATACAAGCACTTATTTGAGGTTAAGTCCAACCAAGGTTTGCCTGCTTGGTCAAAATTGACTCAAGATAGAGATTATTTTTTCTATGAGACAATACAGACTTGAGCAGACAATATGAGGTAGGTAAGTACAATATGAGGTAGGTCTTCATCCACATGGCTGAAGCTGGCTCAGCACCCTCTAGCGCTCTTCAGGAAAGAATAAAGAAGTGTGAGGAAACCAGCTTCTTTTTTTGGACAACTTGACCTAGAAGTTGCATATATATCACTTCTGCTCATCTCCCAGTGCCCATCATATGACCACACTCATCTTCAAGGAAGTAGTTTCTAGTGGTAATGCCGTGTGTTAAGCTAAAGCTCAGGAGTTTTATTACAAAAGTGAAGAAAGAGAAATGGTTATTGGAGGACAATTAGCAGAGTCTGACATATATGGAATTTTAATTCAGCCCATGGTGAAACCAAAGTCTCACTTGTTTGTTCCACTGTGCTATGCTACTTCTCCATCTTATAGGTTATAAGAGAGATTAGATTTTAAACACAGATGCAATATAATCAGATTTGCACTACTGAATGAGCACTTTGAAGACATTACAAAGAGGTAGGGATACATTGGGAGCCAGCTGTAAAAGTTAAGGCAACATATGATGGCTTAAAGAAACAGTTCTCAATCTTTTTGGTTTTAGGACCCTTTACACTCTTAAAAATCATTGAGGACCTCAAAGAGCTTATGGTTATGTGGATTATATCTACCGATCTTTACCATATTAGAAACAAAAAGGAAATTTTAAAGCACAAGAGTATACAAACATATTCTATTAGTCATCACAGTAATGATGTCACCACCTGTCATGTAGCTTCTGGGAAATTCTGCTGAACATTTGGGAGACAGTGAGAGTGAAATAGGCAAATAATAACTTAATATTATTATGAAATTTTTTTGACCTCACAGACCCCTTGAAAGGGTCTTGGGGATCCTCGGGGATCCCTGGATGACACTATGAGAACCACTGGCTTAAACTAAGGTCATGTCAGCAGAGACGTCAAGGAAGAATAAGTTTAAAGACCTTAAAGGAGTAGAAATGACAGGATTTAGTGACCTCCTTCAATACACAATTTCCCTTCAACATTAGTTAAGTTGTTATTGTATTGAGGCTAACCTTTAAGGATCACTGTGCTATGTGCTTTAAATACTTAATTTTGTTTAATCCCAACCTAAACTCTATGACATGGTACTATTAAGTTTTTCCACACCCAAAATGTACAATGAATAATATATAATTGTGGGTAGTAAACAATGTATAATTTCCTGGCTACCCAGAACCAAGGCTCTTTTAAGGCAAGCAAAGTTTTGAATAAAAGCTTCAAATTATTGAAGCCACTGCTCCAAAAATTACCCTGTGCCTCCAGGAAAGTCTTTTTCACAAGCCTGTAAGATTCTGATCTCTGTTGCTTCTTCAGAGAATTGATTTCTGTATTTTTCTTGGTCCTTGTTCTGATGCTGTTCCTGTTCTGGTTATTCAACATTGCTTACTGCTCAACTCTCGTTCCATCTGTTTCTCCTGACTATCTTTAACCTGGATTCCATTCTTATTACTCAGCTAAACTTAGTTTCTCAACACCTGTTTCAACTTTCCTCCTGTTTGTAACCACCCCATTCTGGTATGTAAACTGATTTTCCTATATTCCAATTGGCAATCTGGTCCAACTACCCTCAGATATTCTGGATTTTCCTCTGGTCATTATTTACAAGGTGATATCACAACCATCCACTGCTCAGAGACATCCCAGAGTTAAATCTTTAGTTTTTTTTTTTTTTTTTTTTTTTTGTGAGGAGATCAGCCCTGAGCTAACATCCGCCAATCCTCCTCTTTTTTTGCTGAGGAAGACGGCCCTGGGCTAACATCTGTGCCTATCTTCCTCCACTTTACATGGGACGCCGCCACAGCATGGCTTACCAAGCAGTGCGTCTGTGCGCGCCCGGGATCCGAACCAGCGAACCCCGGGCCGCCGCAGCGGAGCGCGCGCACTTAACCGCTTGCGCCACCGGGCCGGCCCCTAAATCTTTAGTTTTTAGTGTTAGCCCTGCTGGGTCTGACGGTGGTGATGGGTTACTACAGGAGGAGAAAATGGAGCAAGGCCAAGAGGCGTGTGTTCCATAGAAGAAAAAATTGCTTCTTTTGACCTCTAGGAATTGCCAATAGAGTATTTGAGGTTTTGGTTTGCTTGTTTGTTTGTAAAGGACATAACCATAGTTATATGCTGTAACTATGAAGTGTATTATGAAGATCACATTGTGCTGAATGTTTAAAGTGATGGCGTTAGCTGGAGAAAGTCTTTCAGAACAGGGTTCTTATATAGCAATTTAAGAAAAGTAGTCATTTCATCAGATAGCCACACAAGAGAGGTTACTTAGAGTACTTGCATTTTTTTGTAATGGAAAATGTGCAGGGCTCTTAAAAAAAAAAGTAACCAAAGTATCATTATCACAAATTGAAAAATGAACAATAATTCAGTAATTAAATATCCAGTTAGTAATCATATTTCTCTGGTTATCGTCCTATAAGTGATCACATTTTTTGTTCTATACATTTTGTTTGTTTGAATCAATATAGAAATAAGTACTACATAAAGCAATTGTTTGACATGTCTCTTAAGTCTCTTTAAGTCTATGGATTCCATCTTTCTCTCTCTCTTTTTCTTACCTTTGTTTATTCAAAAACCCAGGTAATTTTCTTATGGGATTTCCCACTGTCTGAATTGTGTGGTTGCATCCCTGTGGTGTCCCCTGTATTTCCTGTGTATTGATTGTTAAATCTAAATGCATCACCAGACTTCTTTGGAGGTGATGTTTTGTATATTCTCAGGAGTTATATGATATATGATTGCAACTTCCTGTATAATCTTAGCTATTGATGATCATTTTCCATTAGTTAATTAGGAATTGCAAAATAGTAATATTCTAATTCTAAAAATCTTCTTTATTTATTAGTAGGAACACTTCCATAAAGAGGAGTTTTCCGACATGAAATGATTGCTTACCCTGAGATACAGTTAATTAAAGAAAGGCAGGATAAATGCATGATTCTCCTCTTTCCTCCCCTCTTTGCCAGTGGGTGCCTATTCAAGTTGTCTCCTGAATCCTTTTACTAGACTCTAGTAGTCACTGGTAGCTTCTTTAACTTATTCCATGATGCCAGCTAATGCAAAAATCAGACAAAGACATTACAAGAAAACAAAACTAAAGAGCAATATGTCTCATGGACACGCATGCACAAATTTCCAACAAAATATTAGCAAATCAAATCCCCAAAAGTATTAAAAGAATTATACACCACAACCAAGTTGGATTTATCTCAGGTGTACAAGGCTGGTTCAACATTTGAACATCAATTAATGTAACCCATCACATCAACAGACTAAAACAGAAAATCACATAATCATATCACCAGATGCAGAAAAAGCATTTGACCTATTTATGATAAAGATTATTAGTAAACTAGGAATAACAGAGAAATTTCTCAACCTGATAAACTATCTTCAAAAAAACCCCACATTTAACATCACGCTTAATGATGAGAGACTAGAAGTTTTCCTACTAAGATCACGTATAAGGCAAGGATGTTCCCTCTCATTACTACTTTTCGACAATGTACTGGAAGTTCTAGCTCATGCAATAGGCAAGAAAAGGAAGTAAAAGGTATACAAATTGGGAAGGAAAGCTGTAAAATTCTGTTAACAGATAACATGATCATTTATGTAGAAAATCCAAAAGAATAAACAAAAAACTCCTGGAACTCATAGGCAAATACAGCAAGGTAGCAGGATATAAGGTTAGTATGTCAAAGTCAATCACTTTCTTGTATACCAGCAATGAAAATGTGGAATTTGAAATAAAAAACACAATACCATTTACATTAGCACCCACAGAGAAGAAATACTTAGGTATAAATCCAGAAAAATATGTATAAGATCTATTTGAGGAAAACTACAAATGATGAATGAAATCGAAGAACTAAAAAAATGGAGAGATATCCCATGTTCATGGATAGGAATATTCTATATTGTCAAGATGTCAGTTCTTCCCAACTTGATTAATAGATTCAACACAATTCAAATCGAAATCTCAGTAAGTTATCTTGTAGATATCAACAAACTGATTCTAAAGTTTATATAGAAAGGCAAAGGACCCAGAATAGCCAACACAATATTGAAAGAGAAGAACAAAGTTGGAGGACTGACACTACTCAACTTCAAGATTTATAAAGCTACAGTAATCAAGACAGTGTGATATTAGCAAAAGAATAGATAAATAGATCAATGGCACAGAATAGAGAGCCCAGAAATAGACCTCCATAAATACAGTCAAGTGATCTTGGACAAGGGAGCAAAGGCAATACAATGGAGCAAAGACAGTCTTTCAACAAATGGTTTTGGAAGAACTGGACATCTAATGCGAAAAACTGAATAAAACACAGACCTTGCAACTTTCCACAAAATGTAGGCCCAAACATAAAACACAAAACTACAAAGCTCAAAGAAGGCAACATGGGAGAAAACCTAGATGACCTTGGCTGTGGTGATGGCTTTTTAGATACAACATCAAAGGCATGATCGATGAAGGAAATAATTGAAAAGTTAGACTTCACTAAAATTAAAAATTTTTGCTCTGCAAAAGACAGTATCAAGAGAATGAGAATACAAGCCACAGATTGGAGAAAATATTTGCAAAAGATACATCTAATAAAGGATTGTTATCCAAAATTTATAAAGAAGACTTAAAACTCAACAGTGAGAAAACAAATGACCTGGATAAAAAATAGGCCAAAGATCTTAGCAGAAATCTCACCAGAGAAGAACCACAAATGGCAAATAAGCATACGAAAAGATGCTATACATCATCTGTCATCAGGAAATGCAAATTAAAACAACAGTGAAATACCATTACACACCTATTAGAATGACCAAAATCTGGAACACTGAAAATAGCAAATTCTGGTGAGGATGTGGAGCCAGAGGAACTCTCATTCATTGCTAGCTGGAACACAAAATGGTACAGCCACTTTGGAAGACAGTTTGGTGACTTCTTATTAAACTAAACATATTCTTATCTTATGATCCAGGAATGGCACTCCTAGGTATTTACCCAAAGGAGTTGAAAACATGCCCACACAAAAACCTGCACACAGATATTTACAGCAGTTTTATTTATAATTGCCAAAACTTGGAAGTAATCAAGATGCCCTTCAGTAGGTGAATGGTAAATAAAGAGTGGTACAGCTAGACAGTTGAATATTATTCAGCACTAAAAATAAATGAGCTATAAGCCATGAAAAGACATGGAGGAATCTTAAATGCATATTACCATGTGAAAGAAGCCAATATGAGAAGGCCAGATACTGTATGGTTCCAATTATTTGACTTTCTGGAAATGGCAAAACTATGAAGACAGTAAAAAGATCAGTGGTTGACAGATGTGGAAGTGGGGAGGTACGAATAGGAAGAGAACAGAGGATTTTTAGAGCAGTGAAAATACTCTATAAGATATTATAATGATGGATAGATGTCACTGTACATTTGTCCAAACCCACAGAATGTATAACAGCAAGAGTAAACCCTAATGTAATCTATAGATCTTGGGTGATTATGGTTTGTCAACATGGGTTCATAAATTGTAACAAATATTCCACTCTGGTGAGTGATGTTGATAATAGTGGAGGCTGCGCATGTGTGGGGGAAGAAAGTATATAGGAAATCTCTTTACTTTCCTCTCAATTTTGCTATGAACCTATAGTTGCTCTAAAAAAATAAAATACTTAAAAAAAGATATACCACATCCTGAGTTCACACTGAAACTTTAATGAAAATTGAGAGCTATTGAATATTTACTGAACCTATCGATCTTACATCTTTGTCTTTTCTCCTGTGCTGAAATCCTGGTTCTTAATGACATCAACACAATTATTCATTTGCTTTATTCTGCACCACACACAAAGCTATCTTAGAATAATATCAACAATATCAACAACACATTTAGATTTACTTCATATAATGTTTGATTTAAAATATTTACTTTTTCAATGTTAAATTGACAAAACAAACTGTTAAAAGAAGTCAAATTTCTATCTCTGCTCTTTCCACCCTTATTTCTTCATTCCCACATGTCCTCTCCACCTTTTTTTCCCCCTCTACCCGCTATAGAACCATAAAATTTTGGTCTAAATTGGGACACTTTCAAGAGCGAAAAAGGCTTATATTAATAATTACAGCTTATTATAATTATAACAAGTGTAAACTGGGACAACCTAGGGCAAATCTGGGATATATGTCATTGTATCTTGAAGATATCATTTAAAATTTTTACCTTTTACTTTTAAAAATACAGGCTAATGGGGGGCCGACCCTGTGGCCTAGTAGTTAAGTTCAGCGTGTTCCACTTCGGTGGCCTGAGTTCGGTTCCTGGGCGTGGACCTACACCACTCATCAGTGGCCATGCTGTGGTGGTGGCCCACATACAAAATAGAGGAAGATTGGCATGGATGTTAGCTCAGGGTGAATCTTCCACAAAAAAGAGACAGATTGTCAACAGGTGTTAGCTCAGGGCTACTCTTCCTCAGGAAAAACAAAAAATACAGGCTAATACATATGCCTTAACTAGAACCACATCAAACTGCCAATATTTGACTTCTTTTTAATCTAAAAATGGCAATTTCAAATGTTCTATTTATATATCATAAATATTCATGTCCCTTATTGCCTGGATAAATGGTAGCATACCATACCCATTCTTCCTCATTTTGCTTTTTCACTTAAGTATGCTGGAGATCTTCCATAGTAGTAGATAATGATAGTCTCCATTCTTTTTACAGGTGCAAAGTCTACATTGTTTACACGGATCATAGTTTATATAGCCAGTCCCTGTTAATTGAAAGTTAGTATTGTTTCTATATTTTTTGTTTTAAAAACAGTGCTGTAATGAATACCTTTGTACATAATATCTTTTCATGTTTTTGCCAGTGTCAGTTTTGGGATAGATTCCTAGAAAGGGAATTGCTGAGTCAATTGATAATATGTATGCATTTTTGCTAGAGGTTGCCAAATTCTTCTCTTTAGGTGTTGTACGTTTTGCCTTCCCACTAGTAATGTGTGAAAGGTCTATCTACCCACAATCTTACCACCAGAGTGTGAGGTCAAACTTTTGGTATTTGTCAATTTAATATACACCATGCTCTTTCATTTCCCTATGACTTTGTACATGTTGTGCTCTCCTTCAGAGAACCTTAACTTTTTTCTGTCCCTAAGGAACTTCTCATCAGGGCTGGCAATACATCTTTGGCCTTCTCCTGAGCAGGGGTGGCTGGCCTGACTAAAGATGTGTGCATGGGATTTGTATTGATATGCAGTATAGTTGGGCACTGGAACTTGGTCCAGTGATTTGTACTGGATTTCCTACTCACTGCTCCCCAGCCCCCCAGCCCCCCAAATAATTCTTTAAGATTCTGATCAAACGTTGCACCTTCTATGAAGCCTTCCCTCTCTCCTCTATTCCAAGAGAACTTGTGGATATTTTTGTTACAAGATTTATCACACTGTCCTTAACCATTTACAAGTCAGCCTTCCCTCATTATATGGATTTCTTGAAGTCAGAGATCATATGTTTTTCAGATTTCCACTGCTAGCACTAAGCCATGTCTTTAGCACAAATAAAGATTTATTTTTGAAAGAGTAGAGCAGACAAGGTATTACTAACTGATGGAAGACTTTGACAGTTACAGTGAAAAGTTTTTGGTCTAGAGAGCAATGGGAATCCGTAGGAACTTTTTTCTTTTATGTGTTTATGCATATATATTTTTGTCAGATTGAAAGAACAAATTACACTTGGGATAGTATTTATTTTTCAGGCTGAATATAATATTCTCTTCATTTTTCTTATTTCTATTTTTCCCACCCACAGTTACACTGTTGCTTTTATTATATTAATTTACACAGTCTGTTTAAAACATGTGAAAAACACTCCCTCCTAAATTGAATTACATTACAAGTAAGTTCCATATATTTAAGCTGAGTAATATATATACATACACAGACATCCTTATGTGATAGAAAAACAAACACTTCTAGGAACTTTAAGGTTATTAGTTATACCATTTGGATGGTATACTAAGAGTGGCAGAGAGAGAAGTGTCCTGAGTTTTTCACTCACTGGCCACTTGCAGTTAGGGAGGGCCATGCCACCTGTTCTGGCCAGTGAAATGTGGGCAGAAGTGTGGTGTGCTATTTCTGGATTGAGGAAAAACGTATGTGCGATTTCTAACATCTCTCTTCTCCTTCCATGGAAACTGAGGAGGCATTATGATGCGTTATGCAGCTCTAAGACAGTGAGATCTCTGCTCATCTGTTTGCATCCCTGCATGACTATGTGGAGCAGAGTGCCTAGGATACGGAGCAAGAGTAGAAATGAACTTTCACTATATTAAGCCACTGATGTTTTGTGGCCATTTGTTACTGAACACAAACCAATATACTAGGTAGGTGAAAAAAATGAGCTAAGTTATAGAAGAAAATACTTAGAAGATTAGTGAAATTACAACCCCTTAATGGTTATTTTTGAATTATAAGTCAACAGTGATAGGTAGTAGAACTTGAAATAAATTTTAAATGTTTATTTTAAATAAAGGAAGTGAAGTAGGTGATGGAGACAAGTGAATAAGTAGCGATAGACAAGACTGTGCTAAGTGATGATCCAGGGGAACGTGTCTTATGCTTGTTTATCATTTCCTGTGTGACTGACACTGTGTTAGGCTCTGGGGTTGTAAAGATAAACAAGGTAGATGATATCCCTGCCCTAACTGAACTTTTAGCCTAGAGAGACAGATAGGCAATTAAAAGTAAATAAATTAATTAAATAATTAAGGATTTTTGAAAGTGTTATGAAGAAAATAGAGGGGTGCTGTGAAACACAACAATGGTGGTGTTGCAGGGAGATCACCCTTAAATAAGGTGGTCAGGAAGAAAACCTCTCTAGGCAGGTGATATTTAAACTGAGACCTGGAGGGTGAAAAGGAGCCAGGAATCCAAAGAGCAGGAGGAAGGGCATTTGTAGCAGGGGAACAGCACAGTCACAGTCCCTGAGGTGGGAGCTGAAGTGTGGCTGGTGCATGCCTGGCAGAGGGGAGACGACAGGAAGTAATGCTGCCGAGGTGGGCAGGGGCCAGGCTTTGGAAACCAGAGCAAGAAGTTTCGATTTGATTGTAAAGGTCCCATCAAGGGTTTTCCATTTTATTCTAAGTGAAATTGGGATGTGACATTGTCTAAATTATATTTTAAAAGAATATTTTGCTTCCTGTGTGGGGAACGGATAAGAGGACACTGTAAATGGACACTGGGAGAGCAGGTAGGCGGCTCCCGGTGGTGGCGAGGGCAGGGGTAGTGGGAGTGGACGTGGAGTGGAGTGGATGGATTCAGAATATATTTGGGGGATGGACCATCGGAACTTGATGATGGATTGGATGTGGGGAATGAGAAGGATAATCTCTAGGTTTCTGGCATAAACAGCTGCGTGGAGAGTGACAGCATTTATTGAAAAGAGGACGAGGAGGAGGAGCAGGTTTGAAGGGAAAGCAAGAGCTTCACTTTGGATGTGTGAAGTCTGAGATGCCTATGAGACATCTAATGTTAACTGGACAATTGACCGTAGGAGTCTCAACTCAGAGATTTGAGCTAGAGATACAAACTTGGAAACTCTCCTCCTGTAGGTAGTACATAAAACCCTGAGAACAGATGGAGCGGTCTAGGGAGAGAGTGAAGGGAGAGAATAGAAGAGTGGGCAAGGGATAATACTTGTGTTACAAAAGTTCCCTATTACAGAAAATGTAAGATTTCAGAAGACATTTGAAATCCACATTGTGAGTAATAATTTATAATGAAGTTTGATCGTATTAACAAAATATTAGTACTGGCAAAGGAACAAGCATACATGTGAGAGGGAAATGTATCTTAAATGGCAATCAATAATGAGAAGATAGAAAGCTCTAAAATGTTGAAAGCATTTTTGCTTTATTTTAATAAGACTAACTGAAATATGTTTTCTATTTTAAAGAGAGTAGTGTGAGGAAGGCTGGCATCATTGCTTTTTGGTTAAGTTTGAAATCTATAATACTGCAGAATCCATTTCATCCCATGAATAAAAATGACTAAGATGGAGGAAAAATCTCAGCCTGTCAAGATGCACCTTAAATATTAAGGTACGCTTAAGACAGGAGCCCAATGATGGAAAATTTATAGTACTAAGGATATACATTCTATTATTATGATAGTTTATGCCTACCTGTATAGTCAGATTAAAGGAAACGTTAGAACAATAGATAGGCTTTCCAATTGCAGACTCAAGGTTGCAATTTTATAGACATATAGGCTCTCAAATCTCTAGGGGGAAATGCAGAAAAATAAAAACTTACTGAAGTAAAGCAATGTGCATCCTACATTATTATGGCAACAAATCGATAATGGTATTACAATAAAATCTGGTGTAATCACATTTTCCTTCTTTGGTATTGCAGCATTAATCTCTGTCTCATGGGGGATGGGATGGATCGCAGGATATATAATGGGATGCAGAATATTTTGTCTGTTACAACCAAGGCAGCGGGACTAGTAATTACTGAAAGTTTGTATTACTTAACAATTGTTTGTTGCTTTTTTCAGCTTCTTTTAACAGCTTAAGTATTCATATCTCAGAGCCCCCAACCTCACGCCAGTACTACTGATACTATGCATTTTAAGTAAACATTTTCCTTCATCCTCTCCCTGTACCTTACTACTAACTGAAATGCTTAGAGCATGGAGGCACGGCTTTGACACTGAAATAATCTAACAAATAAAAACTGGTACTGCCTGAGCACCAGCCAGGCTGAGAGATGAAAAATGGCCTGGAGGTTACTCTCCTGTCACCTCAATAAAAGTGTGACAGAAGAGAAGCACATACAGCTGGTTTCCCTAGTCCTATTTCTTCTATAATCAAGGAAGTATCAATTAATTTACAGAGGAATAAAAGACATATAGCTGTTTTCAAAAAATCAAATCCAACTATGGTTTTATTTTAATACTTTCCAACCGTCTTCAATAAATTCAGTAGCTCTTGTAATGATGTTAAGTTTATTATTCTCTATATAGTGTATAGCATGGATTTCCAATTTTGTCTTTAAAAATTATTGATTGTAATTTGGAGAAAAACGGCTCTAAATATGCAAAGATCTTTACGAACAAACACTCTATTGGAAACAAATAACTCTAAAAGTACAGATAATGTGTTGTCAGTACATGCATATTTATTTTTATTATGAGTATATTATAGCCCTGTGTTCAAAAACACATATTACTAAAATGAGGTTGCATAATCACAGAAGTAAACTCTCACAATGTAATCTGCACAAACAGTCACTAAAGTGAAACATGCAAAGTATTTTTCAAATGAATATCCCAGCTGAGAACTGGAGCTTGAGAACTAGAGACACACCGCTAAACATTCAAGTAATAGTCAGTCTATCAGTTAACTGTTTTGTGATTCTAGGAAAGAGTAGAGAATATCTGGACTATCTGGAAAGAATCCAAATCACCAAATAATACCAAATAATGACATGAACAACAATATCTTATTTCTAGAAGCAATCAAACAAAATCCACGCGAACAGTTAGTATAACATCCATTTTAAGCCTTCTGTAAACAATTTCCATAATCTCTCCTGAACCTGCTTCTACAGCCTTCATTAGTATTCTTTTGCTGTCAGGCATCTGGTGCCTCTAAGATAGATATTAAATATCTGAAGGGAGGCGGGTCTCACTAGCATGCAGCAGATGCAGCAGCTCACGTAAGCCAAAGCTCTGTCGAGAAGTCTGTAGGCAAAGCCTTGAAGAGTGATGGGTCACAGCTGCTAGTCCGAGGATAGACTCTTGGTGAAGCAAGGCCCAATGTCAGTCTTTTTATCTCCACTCAAACACAAGGGCCACACGATCTTTAAGATGACGAGGTTGGATTCTCCTGACTCCAAATGGGAGTCTAAAATTGTCAATGTCATTTTAGATGCTTTGGCTACACAATATTGAGGTATGCATATTGGGTAACTGCAGATGATGCTTGTATGAAGGAACAGTATTCATCCATCCACTCAACACATTGATTTGTTAGTTATTGAGCATCTACCATGTACCACTGTCTCACTCTCAAATTACCATACATTCAATCTGTTGTCTGAATCTTCTGGTTTCTAAACTTTGGGGCAGCAAGGACCTACAACTTCAATGGTGTTCAAGTCCTTGTCATCAGATGTAAAGCTAGAATAAACTGTGTTTTATAACCCTAGAAAGTTTTGGAAATTCTCAGCATGTTAATAAGGAATCTTTATTCCTGGCTTATTGGGCAAAATGTTTAGTAGTTTATCTGAAGATGTAAAGGCAAGGTCTCGTCACATTTCTTTTAATTTACTGTAGGATATTCTCTGTGAGATGTACAGTTCTGTGCATGTCTTTGCTATCTAGTGTCTCTACTCTGAGCTGTTTACATATGCAAAGTTAATATTCAGAGTAGTGATAAAGCATCAAAGCAATTGTCCTGCTTGAGATGTAACTTGGCACCCTTGGAGTAATCAGCTTTTTAAAGTATACTAATAAAGCAATACACTTTGTATATTAATAAAGCATATATTGGATATTAACAATTTGTATATTGTATTGTAAATAATAAATTGCATATTACATAAACCAATTGAGAAGCTGTAGCTTACATATGAGGATGTTTCCTTAGTGAATGGGTTAGAATAACCATGTTTTCCAACACATACAGTGTCTCAATCAGCTGTAAGGTATCGTGAGTAATTAATTACTGATAGTAGACAAAGAGCCAGAATATGTGGAAGAGTTGCCTTTATAATGAACTCGAGTCGATTCAAGGTTATCTCCATATTGACATCTCCCGGATTTGTCTTGGCGTGTGCTTTCTAGAGTGTGAGAGAAAGGAGCTAAAGGAACTGGACTGAGAGTGTGACAAGCACGTGACTTTTATTCTCACTTGTATCATGAGGTAAAAGGCTTGAGAATTGCTGGTTCAAGCAAAATGAAAAATAGTCTAATATAATTAGGATGGCCATGTAATTTATTAAACAAACTCTGACACTTCTAATAAAAGGGGGAGCTATTTTTAATTATACCTGGTCATAAATGGTTAGTACTTGAGCTGTGAAGTTAGGAAAAAACAAGGTTCGAATCCCAATTCTTCTACTTATTAGCTATATGATATTGGAGAAGTTATTCTCTCGATACGATGAGCTTACTAATTGCTACCTCCTAGGCACTGTGTCAGTCAGGCTCCAAGCAGAAGACAGAAACCTCATAGACTTGAACGGAAGAAGTTTAACATAAAGAATTACTAGTTTTAACAGATGGTTGGGGGTAACGGAGGATTGGCTCGTAAGAAGTAAAGAGATCTTCACAGAATGCAGCAATGGCGGTTTCTAAGGAACAGCCACTACTTGAGGGCTGAGATAGAGCAGCCAGGGAAGAACCAGAGGATTTTGCTGGCTGCAAAGTGGCTCGAGAATGTAACCGAAGAAGCCATCCACGGGTTGGTGCTTTCCCTGCGCCGCTTGGCTGTGAAGCTGTCTGACTGATGGGGTGCTGGGGAAGGTTTCTGGCCACTGGTGCTGCTAGCTGCTGCACATAGCAGGAGCCAGGTGCTGGAGAAGGTGAGCTCACTGCAGGAGCCTGGCAAGGGGAGCACACCAGACACAGAAGAGGAGCATCCCTTCCTCCTTCATTGTTCCCCCAACACCTTCTACTGGCAAAGCTTAACCTGGCAAGGGAAAAATATTTAAACGGTTCAGCTCTATTTTTTCAGAACAGGGAATGAAGGCTAGATTTGGAGTTGAGAGGCAATGAATTGATAACTAGCACAACCACGTAGAGAATCACATGAGGTATTGTAATGAACATGCTTAATGTGT
Organism: Diceros bicornis minor; assembly: GCF_020826845.1. Classification (NCBI taxonomy): domain Eukaryota; kingdom Metazoa; phylum Chordata; class Mammalia; order Perissodactyla; family Rhinocerotidae; genus Diceros; species Diceros bicornis. Next base: position 60,839,915 of record NC_080749.1, on the reverse strand, counting down.
TAACACTGAACATGTTTAGCACAGTGCCTGGAATATGGTAAGTGATTAATATATGGTATACTATTATTATATTTTTTATACATCATATTCTATTTTTATTATTAAATGAAGCTAGGGCTCTAATTAATGACTCTAAGAGATGTGAGACAATGGATAACGTTCAGAAAGATGAGACAGTATCTAGTAAGTGTAGAGGTAAAAAAGAAACAAAGAACAATTACTTATCTGCCTCATATAAATCCCGACTTGTGATTATTTTTCGAAACAGATGTGTAAGCCCCTAAAATAGCAGCAAGACTATTTTTCTAGGGCTCTAGTATGGGAAATTCCAAGCTTAATTTTTTTTTTTTTGGGAGAGGAAGTCTGGCCCGGAGCTAACACCCATTGCCAATCTTCCTCTTTTTGCTGAGGAAGATTAGCCTTGAGCTAACATCTGTGCCCATCTTCCCCTATTTTGTATGTGGGATGCCACCACAGCATGGCTTGATGAGAGGTGAGTAGGTCGACACCCAGGATCCGAACCCACGAATCCTGGGCTGCCGAAACAGAGCGCATGAACTTAACCACTGCGCCACCAGGGCACCCCCCAAGCTTAGGATTTTTAATGTTCAAACAAAACATACTTCCTCATTAATAAAGACATTTTTCCATTGAAGCTTCATCACTTTCCTTTTGTATCAAATGGAACTGTGTTGTCATCTCATTAATTCTCAACTCCCTTGGGAGGCAAGAGTATAGAATTATCCATCTCATTTTCTATTGCCTTTACTTCTCATAACTGGTTTAATATCATGTTATTAAAACTAAGTTCCCTACATTTTTTTTTATTGGTAGTAATAGACTAGCATTTTTTGATCCTGAATCATAATATTTTGTTAATTTGGTTCATGGCTTTTTATGCCATTTTATTTATGCTTTTCATACCCATCTTAGTGTGTTTCAGCCTCCCAGATCACTGATTTAAAGGTTAAACATTAGAGTTTCATATTTGTTGCATTTGTCACACCTACACCTCTATTCCTTAATGTTTTTGAAATCCAATCTTTATTTGCTGCAATAGTTGACGCCTATATAATGTTTATTTAATGTTTCTCCTCAGAATTAGTCTTGTAAGCAAAGTTACATGTCTTGACCTCTCATTAAATTAGATTTACAGCCTCCCACACTTTTTCTTTTTAATGATTTCTTTTAAATTTCATCTTTTTTCTACTTCTTTTGAGCATATATAATAACTACTTTAGATGAAAAATGTCAATAGCCTATTCTTTTTGTCTAGAAAATTAATTTTCTTGGCTATAATAGTTATATAATGCAAAGTTTAAGAGCCTTTCTTTGTTACATTTCTTGAACCATGAGGATGAGCTTCAAATCTTTATGATTAGCTCAATTCTCTTTTATACAAATAGCTGGGGGGTATTTTGTTTCTGTTTTAGATAAAAAATTAAAAAATTGGGGGATTAAAAAAATGGAAATTAAAAGTACGAAACTAGTAGCTCAGGGCAGATGAGATATGAACTAAATTTACCTTTCCCTAAATTATATTATTTCATTGCATTTCTGTCTTATGTGAAATGCCTATTAAATACAGTCTTATCAGGAAATAGTAGATTTGAGAAAGAATTTGGTATTTCATGTTTTACTTTGTCATGACTCGTTTATTGTTGTTCTAAAAATGTTTTGAGGGGAAAGTAATAGTTAATAATAAATATCAGAACCAATTCTAGGTCTGGACACCAGAACTCTGTAGTGTATAATTTAAAACCTTTCTATATAATTTCCACAGTCATTTTTTTTAGGGCACTTTGCTTTAACCACTCTTCTGGAATGTAAGGAATCCTTCTCCTTCAGATAGCTTTAGACCCAGCCATATTTGTGTATTTACTGTCCTTGGATCAATTATCCTGTCTCCACTGCTTTTTGCTCTTGCTCTTCTCTGAAAAAAACCTTCTACCCTCTCTGGCTACTTCCCCAATTCCCAATTGTACTTAGGGGTTAGCTCAAATCTTCCTGTTTCCTTAAAACCTTCCCTGATCTCCCTGGTTGACTATCTCTTAAACTCTTATATAGCTTGTTTTTATTGTTGATTTTAGTCATTTTACAGATGACATTTATTGCCTTGTATTCTTGGTGTCATTTCAGGATATATATCCTAGTGCCCCAAATGAAAATAGCAAGTCCACAACACTTGTTATGGTTCGTGGTAGGTGGTCAATAGCTATGTGTTGATTCATTAAAACAAATGTTTGTTGAATTTGTTTTGGTTTGGGGGGAAGAAGGCACTAAATTTAAGTAGGTATTCCTCATGGAACTCTCTGTCTAGTAGTGGGAAATATGCAAATAAGTATGTGAAATAGCAGAGCCCAGTCTAGACCAAATGTTCTGGAGAAGAGGGTGACTCTGCAGTGCAAATCAGGGAAGGTTTGGTAGAGAACGTAGCTTTTGAGTTGAATTCTAACATAAGGGGACAGCAAACGAATTCTAGGCAGAAGTAAAAGGATGTTTGCTGCCTCAAAGACAGTACCGCAATTGTAACAGAGGTCAAATCTTATCTGGAATCATAAGTTAAAGATTTTAGCCTTTATGAGATTAAAACCTGAAGATCCGTGTACATTTAGCACACTTTTCTGGAACTGGGAAACCTCATGCATCCTCATCTGAAACTATCTTGATCCTAAATATGTGTGAACACTGGTGAGATTCTTTTAGGTATATGCTATCATTACAGCAGAAATAAGCTAATGCAGAATAAGCTAAAATATCTTTCTTCAAGGAAACACAATAAATATCTCCTTTCCAAGATTTTTGTAAGGCTTAACCCTAGAAAGTAAAGTGTATTTTAATGTCAAGATATTTTCAGAGCTCTGTTAAGGTTAAATTGATTTTCAAAGCTTTTAATCTTGAATAAAATTGGAGTAATTTTTTATTTTTTCCTAATAAATATTATAGCTCTTGGCACCGTGATAAAAGCTCTTAATAAACACCATGAATGCAAGTGGAGATTTGAGGCACAGTATCTCTAAACAACTTTCCACATAGGTACTTCTGCTGCAGTGTTTGTAAATGTAGCTCTTCATGTAAATGCTAGATTAGACTGAATGATGAATTTAAAACAAGTGGGTGCACTCACCGTGGCCCAAATTAAACCTGTTCTAAAGTTGCTATAGCAACATTATCTGTACCAAATGTCCTGCTCTAAAAAATAATTGGAAACATTTCCTGTTATTTAGGGAGAAAAATAAAACCACTATTAATTTTTTATATCCTGCTACACAAAATACATTATTCTCATGCAATTTTTTTTTTAAATCAGCAAAATTCATGAATGGGTATATGTAATTTTTATATAATTATAACAGCAAAATCAAGAAGAATAAGAATAAAATTAATTTTTAGGCATAATATGACATACCTAGGAGTTAAATAAAATATTGGAATAAAGATACTTTTCTTCTTCGTTTCTTGAATAACACTTAAGATCAGAGAGCCATGAATAGCTCCTTTGGGCTTGGTATATATAAATTGTTTACCTTTTGGATCATGAGCAAATTTCTTCAATATCTGGAAAAAGTTAAGGAAGAGCTGAAGTTTTCAGATTATTGATAGGATAGTAAATAAACAAATTCAAACAACATATAAACACATAACAATTCAAGGAGCAGAGAGGTCTGAAATGTTTTATGAGGGCAACTGAAAGGAATGTACATTTAGAATTTGACCACAATAGCTACTTGATTTAATCAAACACCAGGTCCAGATGCATTTCTTTCTGAAAATGATTTTAAATCAAATCTATCAACAAATTGTTCCATAAGAAGTTATTAGGAAATACTGTAACATTTAGGAAAAGCAAAGACTCACATAAAATGGAAGGAAAATAACCCCTACAAACAACATACTCTTTATGGGCTAATAACCTGTGAAAGTGTACTCTGTGTCGTTTTATTCAACATTTCAATACTACTTCTTTTCTTGAGTTTTGGAAGGGCTCTTTCTTTCAATGTAATTTTAATTCTAAAAAGTGCCATTTCACGCTTCATTACCTCAGAGTGGGAGTTGTAGTTTGTAGCTGGCTCTCAGCTTCCTTTGTGAATCATGGGTTGTATAGCTAAGTATATTTTCCTAAGCATTGGAGTGAGGTGAATAATACTTTTTCCTATATATTAATTAGTCTTTCCTATTTAACATCACTAGATCTCAAAATGAAAGTGGCATATTCTTAGAAACAAGATGAAATATATAAGCTGCAACGTTTCGGAGAATGCTTAAATCAATTTATTTGCAAAGTGAAAACATTTTGTTTGTGCATTCCTTGCCCCCACCCTAGCCCCCAGTTTCCACTGCTCTTTCTACCAGGTCAATATTCAGCTGAATATTATGGAATAGCTCAAAGCAAATGTGAATAAAGAAGAAGATTCCCAGTTACTGGGGTTTTGATTTTAAACAACTTTGGGCACTAATGGGTAGCAGCCAGCAGCTCCTATCTCACTCCTGTAATAGATGCTGACCTGAGTTTGAAGGTTGTAGCTTTGCTGACCATATATATTTAAACATATGAAGTGCATTCATGAGCTCCAAAAGAAATTTGGCATGGAAACTGGGGGAAACTAGGACTGAATTAAACTTTTCCACCAACGGGTTATGTTGTGTCTGTTCAATACCAATTCCATTATAATTAAGTTTATGATTAAGCTTTCCCCGACATTAGCCTCATAAATCCAGCTTATTTCTAGTTTTACATGCTCGCCTGGTCTGTAATAGCCTCCTTTAACTTTTTGCCTATATCCAAATCATTCACATCTTCTCTAAGAAATCTTCCTTGACTGATGCCAACCGTTGTCACTATCTACTGTCACTTGCTTTAGATGAAATGTTAGCCAAGCAGAGTATTTAAGAACTTGGGTTCTGGAGTCAAGTTCAACTCAACTTCAAATCCTGGCACAAGTGCTGAGTAAAACAAATTAATTGAACAAATTAATTACGAGGGCCAGCTGTGGGCCAGACACTGTTATAGGTGCTGAAGTACAGTAGCGAGTAAGGCCCACAAGAAACCTCTTCTCCTCAAGCTTTCACTCTAATAGTGGTGGAAGAGGGTGGGACATGGGCACGCAAAAATATTACAGATCGTGGTAAGTTCTATAAGGAAGTAAGCAAAATCATGTGATACAGAGTAAGTGGGGGCTCCTGCTTCAGTTGGGGAGGGGGTCAGGAAAAGCCTGTATAGGAGGATGACATTTGAGTTGAGAACTGATGATTGAGAAGGAGTCAGCTGTGCAGGATCAGGGAAAAAAGTATATGCCAGTCAGAGGGAAAAGCATGTATGTACCAATGTGCTGAGTAGGAAATAACAGTCAAGGAATAGAAGTGCAGTGTGGCCAGAATATAGGTTGGGGGAGTGGGGAGCAAGAGCTGTACTTGGTAATGTTGAAGACTACTAAAAGGGGTTTGGATTTTATTCTAAAATTGAGATAAAAACTGGTGACTTTGCTTAGCTGTCACATAGATTTTTAGAAAGTTGAATTGGATCTAAATATTTAAAAATTATAAAATGTTGCATAAAATCCCAATATGTTATAATGTACATATATGTGTTGTACATGAAGATTTCCCTAATCATTAAAACACAACTGTGCTGACGCACAATTTTCTTATCTACTCCAGTCAAACACAAGTATCCTGGGTGATGATTACAGTAACAAAAGCGAAGAGTCCTTTGATACCACCAAGTCACAGAGGCACCAGGAGCGTGAGCTTCTGCCTTTTCCACGTCTATAGTCTCCTTCACTCGATGATGTTGACCAGAGGCATAAATGAGGAAATGAAGATTTTTGAGCCTGGAGCACAGAGGAGAAGTCAGGGCTGGTATTGTAAGTTTGGGCATCATCAGCATATAGATGTTTGCAAATCAAGGGAATGAGATCACCTAAGGGGACAATTGATAGAATAAGGCGCCAAAGGGAGCCCTGAGTCATAGCAACATTTAAAAGAAAGTTTAGGTAAAAGAACAGGTGTCATCAAAAGAGACTAATTAGGATCATCAAGCAACATAGACAAATCAGAAGAGAGAAAACTATTTAAAGATGGAGGATATGGTAAATTGTGAGATTCAGTAGGATGAAAACTGAGGTACTTTTGCTGGATTTGGCAATATGAAGATACTTGCAGACCCTGACAAGAATCATTTTGATGAACGGTGGAGATAAGTAAGTTGGAGTGGGTGAAGGAATGTGTGAGAAGTGAGGAAGTGGAGATGAGGAATGTAGTCAACTTAGAGAAATTTTTCTGTGAAATTGGCTGTGAGGCAGCATGGAGAAATAGTGTGGTGGCTAGAAAAAGATAAGGGATTCAAGGATTTTTTAAAAGTTGATATCAGTGGATTAGTTATATATATTTGTTAGAAGTTTCGTATCTGTAAGGGAGGCAAAATTAACAACGATACTTCCAATGGTTGCTATCAGAATCAAGAGGTATTGCAAGCAAAGAACTAGCATCCTACTTGGTTCTTCCTATGTTCTCAGTAAATGGTCATGGTTATCATCATGTAGAATTCCTTACTCTCAGCACATTTACTCCAACAATTTTTCCTTTCCACTCGTCACTGCCCCATGTTTAAGTAGTTATCTTCATGTAATGTGCTATGGTAGTGGAGTTTGGGGAAGAGATTAAACAGTAAATTGCTATTAGAATTAAATAATTATTCAACAAGGTGCACTAAACTTTGTCTTAGGCGCTATGGTTATGTATATGTATAAATAAAACAGTGTCCAGTCCCTTCCTTCTGTTAGCGTATGCAGAGTTCAGGAGTCCCCAAGACTGCCCTTACTTCTCACACCAACTGGAAGTTCAGGGTCCCAAGACCACCCTCAAGTTAGATAATTTACTATAAGGATCCACAGAGCTCAGGTAGCAGTTATACTCATGATTGTAGTTTACTAACTGGAGGGTATGGATTAAAATCAGCAGAAGGAAGAGGTGCATAGGGCAGGGTCCAGGAGACAGCAAGGCTATGGAGCTTCCAGTTGTCTTCTCCCGGTGGAGTCACATGGATAGTACTCCCAGCAACGATGTGTGAAAAATACACATGGAATGCTGCCAACCAGGGAAGCTCACCTGAGCCTTGGTGTCTGGAGTTTTTATTGTGGCCTAGCCATCACCCATGTGGCTTCCCTTCGTCTCCAGTCCCTCCAGAGGTTGAACTGCTGCCACGTGGCCCAAGGCCCCTCACCATATATCACATTGTTAGAATAGATCATCAGGCATAGCCCAAGGCCCCAGGTGAACAAGAACGCTCTAATCAGGCGGGATATTCCAAGGGTTTAGAGGTTACCTGCCAGGAGCCAAGTGCAAAGGCTAAACCTCTCTTCGGCACAGTTAATCCTTTACTGCACAAGTTATAATCTAATTGAGAAGATAATATATAAAAGCATAACATTCAAATAACAATACATGATTCAACTAATGGTTCAAGCCAACAAAAAGTGTCGTAATGCTGTGTTTACGTAATTAATAGTTTGTTCAAATAGGGTTTACTGTAGATATTCAGAGAAATATCTGAATATCTGAATTTGAGCTGGGGTGATAAGGGAAGATTTTGTAGAAAAAGTACTATTTGAACTATTTGAGTTCTTTCTGAGGGATTACCTGGATTTAAACTGGCTGAAAGAAAGGGGAAGTCACTTCCAGGAGAGTGGAGAGGGGAAGGCAAGATGTGGAGGCTGCTTCCCGAGGAGGTGATGAGGATAGGGGAGTAAAGTGAGATAAGACTGGAAAGGTAGTATATTAGTTTTCTAGGGCTACTGTAACAAATTACCACAAACTAGGGAGCTTAAAAGAACAGGAATTTATTCTCTCACAGTTCTAGAGGCCAGCAGGCCAAAGTCAAGGAGTCAGTATGGTTGGTTCCTTGCAGAGACTCTGAGGGAGAATTCATCCCATGTCTCTCTCCTAGCTTCAAGAAATGCCAGCATTTCCTTGTAGACGCGTCACTGCTTCCATCATCACGTGGCCTTTCCTTTTTGTGTCTGTGTTTTGTCTCTGTGTCTCTGTTTTCTCTTCTTACAGGGGCACCAGTCATTGGATTAGAGACCACTCTAATATGGTAAAAGCTATGACCTCATCTTAACTAATTAAATCTGCAAAGACCTTACTTCCAAATAAAGTTTCATTCTGAGATTCCAGGTAGACAGGAATTTGGGGGGAAACTATTCAATTCAGTAGAGGTAGATTGGGAATAATGTTGTCTAAGGCAGGCTATAGCTTACAAAAATTGTTACAAAGGCATAAACAATGCCTGAATACTTTTTAAACATAATTCACTAAACAGGTCTTTCACACATTTTCAATTGCTTTTTCCAAACTCTAGAATACCTTTTTTCACTGCAAATACAATAGCTCTCAAGAGTAGAATACACGTGTGATGGGAGTGGAGTAAGGGATACTCCATTTGGTTTCAAAGAGACATAAAGAAGCACAATTTGGGTAAAGCTGGGACAGCTTAGTGATTCAGGGGCAAAGCCTGTGGCTAGGAAGTCTTGGTGCCATATCCTCAAGAGGAGAAGGAGGGCAGGGGTGAGGTGGAGAGGGCCAAAAAGGAGAATGTATGGAAGACAGACTTCTTCCTCTATTCTATCCAAATGTTTTATTTTATTTTACTACTATTTTCATTAATAAAAATAGTTTTTCTCAAAGTTTAGTTTGCTGAACCACTGCATCACGAGCATCTGTGGTCTTTGTTGAAAAGGTGAATTCCCAAACTCTATTTTGGACCCACTGGATCAGAATATCTGTGAGGGAGTCCTGGGAATCTTCATTTTTGACAATCTCTCCAAGTGATTCTCAAGCATGATAACATTAAAGAACCACAATGTCAGAATTTGGCTTGGATTTAAGATGGATATATTTTTAGGAAGGTTAAAGGGGTACTATTCCACGGATCAGTTTTATTAGAAGAATAAAGATTATCATGTTAAGGTATGTGAGTTCCTGAGCCCAGAATTATTGGAGTCAAGTCTGGGCAGGATTCCTCATGAGGCAGAATGTGGGCACGGAGTCTCTAGTTATCTGGAAAGAGGAGAACTAGGATGTGGTTGAGGAGATGAGAAAAAAGAATAGTAATGTCAAAGGAAATCTTTGCCTAAATAACAACCTTATGTAAAGGTAAGTTTGTGCCTAAGAAAGGATCGTTTCTTGTCCTCTTCTCCCTCCTCCCAGCTTCCAGCATTCAAATGGCAATCTGGGAATGCAATGGCCATTTATAATTCTATAATTCTATTTCCGTTTATAATTTCTTTTTCTAAATATATATATATTTATGTTGAGTATATACTGCTCAAAATCTGAGGTTGGGCTGTGAAGAAAGAGCATAGCATTCGTGTCATTTGTACCATCCTATGATACTTTTGCTAAAATTTTGGAACTGACTTCTAGTCGTTTTGAGAATGTATAACTTCTAGCTCCTTAGCATTTTATAATGATGGCAATATTTTTTGAATCAATATTTGAAACCCATTATTTGAAAAAGATGTTGGTATTGCTTCCAGGTGCATAATGAGAGTAGCTTCTATGGGTTGAAAATAGAATTATTGTCATTTTCAGAATATTGATAGTGAATAGAGAGAAGGGTTAGAGGATTGGAACTCTAGGAAGTTTTAGAAAAACCGAAAGAATCTCTTTCCGAGCCTCAGAAAGAACAATGATAACTGACTTGGAAAGATAAAATGGATTGCATAATAAAATATATTCAGTTTATTAATATTTTAAGATAATTGATCAAGTTCTGGAACTGCAGTATTCTTTTTTCCCATTCAACTGAATTTTCCCACCATTCTTCTAAAGGAATTGAAAGCAAAGCAAATGAGAAAGGCAACTTTGCAAAGCCCTATCTTCGTCATAAATTTATTCCATTTCTCTAATAAGAACCTGCTCTAATTCAGCTGAGGATTTCACAAGATATTCTCTTCTCAGGGAAAAGAAAAGAGAAAAACTTGATATGTATTCAAAACCATGTGACGTTTCCCCTATTAGAGGACTTATTACATTAGCATTTCTTTAGTTTGAATTCCTAATTTCTACCCTAGAGTAAAAAAAGGTCAGCCGGGGCTGTATTTAAAAGAAAATGTGGGAGTTGGCCTTGTGGCGCACGCGGTTAAGTGCGCGCGCTGCGCTGCTGGCAGCCCAGGGTTCGCTGGTTGGGATCCTGGGTGCGCACCGATGCACTGCTTGGCAAGCCATTCTGTGGCAGCGTCCCATATAAAGTGGAGAAAGGTGGGCATAGATGTTAGCCCAGGGCCAGTCTTGCTCAGCGGAAAAAAAAAAAGAGGAGGATTGGTAAATGTTTGCCCAGAGCTGATCTTCCTCACGAAAAAAAAAAAAAAAAGAAAATGTGTTTATTATTGTTGTAATCAGTACTTCTCCAGTATTGTAAAGCTTATCAGTAAAATTTCCAGGGCTCCTTCTTCACATTTGATGATTTATTTCCATTCTGGTTTTGAGCATTAATATGCCAAGCAAACCAAGGTTTTCACTAATAAAGTCTATTCAAGTAGAGTCAGCACCAGGTAGATAGTTTACATCCATGGCGAGGGCTTCGCTTTCACAAGAAGTAACACAGGCAGAAAAGCCCACAGGTTGTGGAGTCACTAGGATGAGTTGCAGGCTCAAATTTTGGATCCCCCACCCGCCTGGGGGAGTGACCTTGAGCAAATAACTTCTCTAAGCTTCAGAGTCCTCATCTACACAATGTAGCCTTGTTGTTAAAACTTAGCAAGGTAATTCAACATCCTCAAATTACTCAATGTGATACACCACATCAACAAAATGAAGTCTAAAAATCATATGATCATCTTAACAGATGCAGAAAAAGCATTTGACAAAATTTAACGTCCATTTATGACAAAAACTCCCAACAAAGTGGGTATAGAGGGAACATATCGCAACATAATCAAGGCCGTCTATGACAAGCCCGCAGCTAACATCATTGTCAATGGTAAAAACCTGAGACTTTTTTCTCTAAAATCAGGAACAAGACAAGGATGCCCACTCTTGCCACTTTTATTCAGCATAGTATTGGAAGTCCTAGACAAAGCATCAGGCAAGAAATAGAAATAAAAGGCATTCAAATCGAAAAGGAAGAAGTAAAACTGTCACTGTTTGCAGATGACATATTATATATAGAAAACCCTAAAGACCTCACCAAAAAACTGTTAGAACTAATCAACAAATTCAGTAAAGTTGCAGGATACAAAATTAATATGCAAAAATCTGTTGCTTTTCTATACACTAACAATGAACTATTGAAAAGGGAAATTAAGAAAACAAGTCCATTTACAATTGCATCAGAAAGAATAAAATAGCTAGGCTAAATTTAACCAAGGAGGTGAAACACCTGTATACTGAAAACTATAAGACACTGATGAAAGAAATTGAAGACACAAATAAATGCAAACATATTCCATGCTCATGGATTGGAAGAATTAATATTATTAAAATGTCCATACTATCCAAAGCAATCTACAGATTCAATGCAATCTCTATTAAGCTTCCAATGGCATTTTTCACAGAAATAGAACAAACAATCCTAAAATTTGTATGGAACCACAAAAGACCCCAAATAGCCAAAGCAATCTTGAGAAAGAACAAAGCTGGAGGCATCACAATCCCTGATTTCAAACTATATTACAAAGCGATAGTAATTAAAACAGTATGGTATCCGTGTAAAAATAGACACACAGAGCAGTGGAACAGAAGAAAGAGCCCAGAAATAAATGCTTGCATATATGGACAATTTATGACAAAAGAGTCAAGAATATACAATGAGGAAAGGACAGTCTTTTCAATAAATGGTGTTGGGAAAACTGGACAGCCACATGCAAAAGAATGAAACTGGACCACTGTCTTACACCATGCACAAAAATTCACTCAAAATGGATCAAAGACTTAAGTGTAAGACCTGAAACCGTAAAACTCCTAGAAGAAAATGTAGGTGGTAAGCTCCTTGACACTGGACTTGAAGATGATTTTTTTGATTTGACACAAAAAGCAAAAATAAACAAATGGGACTCTATCAAACTAAAAGCTTCTGCACAGCAAAGGAAACTATCAACAAACTCAGAAGACAACCTGCAAAATGGGAGAAAATATTTGCAATTCATATATCTGATAAGGGGGTAATATCCAAAGTATATAAAGAACTTGTACAACTCAGTAGCAAAAAAGCAATCCGGTAAGATATGGGCAGAGGATCTCAATAGACATTTTTCCAAAGAAGACATACAGACGGCCAACAGGTATATGAAAAGGTACTCAACATCACTAATTATCAGGGAAATGCAAAGCAAAACCACAATGAGATACCACCTCATATCTGTTAGAATGGCCATTATCAAAAAGACAAGAAATAACAAGTGTTGGAGAGGATGTGAGGAAAAGGGAACCTTTGTGCGTTATTGGTAGGAATTTAAATTGGTGCAGCCACTATGGAAAACAATATGGAAGTTTCTCAAAAAGTTAAAAATAGAACTACCATATGATCCAGCAATTCCACTTCTGATATTTATCCAAAGAAAATGAAAATACTAACTTGAAAAGATATGTGCACTCCATGTTCATTGCAGCATTATTTATAATAACTGAGACATAGAAACGACCTAAGTGCCCATCAATGGAAGAATGGATAAGGAAAATGTGGTATATATATGGTATACACATGTGGTATATTATATATATATCAGATATATATGATACCTGCTATATATATCAAAAATATATACACAATGAAATATTATTCAGCCATAAAAAAGAAAGAAATCTTGCTATTTGCAACAACGTGGATGGACCTTGAGGGCATTATGCTAAGTGAAATAGGTCAGAAAGGGAAAGACAAGTACCATATTATCTCACTTATACGTGGAATCTAAAAAGTAAAAAAAAAAAACAAAAAAAAATAGAAAACAAAAAACTGAGCACATATATAGAGAATAGATTGGTGATTGACTGAGGTGGGTGGGAATGGGTGAAATGGATGAAGGTTGTCAAAAGGTACAAACTTCCAGTTATAAAATAAGTAAGTCATGGGGATATACTGTACAGCATAGTGACTATAGTTAATAATATTGTTTTGCATATTTGAAAGTTGCTAAGAGAGTAGATCTTAAAAGTTCTCATCACAAGAAAAAATTTGTGACTATGTAAGGTGATGGATGTTAACTAGACATATTGTGGTGATCATTTTGTGATATATACAAATATCGAACCATTATGGAGTACACCTGAAACTAATATAACATTATATGTCACTTATACCTCAATTAAAAACAAATTAGCTAAGTATTTTCTGAAATATGCTTGCTACGTAATAGGCATTTAATAAGTATTTGTTCTTTCCTCTCTTTCCTATCGCAGAGCACCTCTCTCGAACTGAAATGCCAGCTGCTGTGCACATCACAAATGTTCTGAAGACTGAGTTGCCCAGAACTGTTGGTGCCTATGCTGAGGATAACGAGGGGCCCACAGTGAAACTTCTCAATGGATCACCAGCACTGACAAAGTGATAGGAAAAGAAATCATTATCTGATCATTTATGATTCAACACACAGCCAAAAAAAAACCCAGTAATGGGGGCCAGCCTGGTGGCATAGTGGTTAAGTTTGCATGCTCTGCTTTGGTAGCCTGGGGTTCTCACGTTCAGATCCTGGGTGTGGATCTGCACACTGCTCATCAAACCATGCTGTGGCAGTGTCCTACGTACAATTGGGGAGGATTGGCAACAGATGTTAGCTCAGGGCCAATCTTCCTCACCAAACAAAAAAGAAAAAAGAAAAAAAAAATAAAACCCAGTATTTACTGAGGGCAGGTATGGTCTTGACACTTTTACTTATTAATTTAATTCCTATGTCAATTTTACGAAATAAAATCAATAATCCTCTATATTAGAGGAAACTGAGGTTGAGAAAGCTGATGTTACTTGCCTAAGGCCACATATAGTATACAACAGTGTAGGAACACCACACTGAGGTTGGACATAACTTTGCCTAATGCAGTGACTCACACTGGTGAATATCAGTAACTTGTCTGTTCTTCATGTCAAAGAATGGCAAGATCAAACTCTCTGATTCGTGAATCATCCTTCAATCTACGGCAAGCACAGAAACCTGAGGGGATACAGACATTACAACAGAGTAGAAACAACAGGAACTTTACAATCAGACAACTGTGGGTTTGAATCCTGTCTCTGCCACTTATTATCTATCTGTCATTGGGAAAATGATTAAATTTCCTAAGCTTCACTTCCTCATCCAAAAGTGAGGATAATAATGGTTCTACGTTCATAGAGTTGTTTAAGGATTATTTGAAATAATGCCTGTAAAATACTTAATAGAGTTCCTGGCATATAATTATGAATTTATTTTTAGTTGTAAGACACTACAGTCTCAAAGTGTTTCACAAAGTTTGAATTAATAACTTCTTGCACCAGAATCCCCAGGGATCTTGTTAAATAAGAAGATTCCTGGGCCCAGCTCTACACCTCATGAATCAGAATATCTGGGCAGTAGGAATTTGCTTTTTAAAAAGTTGCCCAGATATAGTCGAAATCTGCTACTGATGCTATCCATCATCCTGATGGATCCTCAGGATCCATCCTCTCCTGGTAACCATAGTCAGATTTCCATCTGGGGGATTATACCTGCACCCTACGCCACTTTTACTTCTCTGGAGAGCACCTGACTTGTCACTGGTGCCTGATTGGCATTCCCCTGGCCACAAAGACTGGGACCAATCTGTCCCAATCAGAGCTGATTTGATGTATTTAGGCTTTTGCTGGAATGCTTGGACAAAGATAAGCACTCTCTCCTGTTGGATCTGAAAGGATGTAGCTCTGGGAACGCTGGCAGCCATCTTGTAACCATGAGGCAGGATGGCTGTCTGAGAGCAGAGCCAGAGGAAGCTGAGCCAAAAGATAGAGATGGCAGTCTCATGCTGATGGTGTCGTTTGAGCTTCTGGTCTAGCTACACCTAAAGCCAGACTCCTATACTTTTCAATTATAAGCCAACAGAATCCCTTTTCGGTTAGACCATTTTGGATTATGTTTATATTTGTTACGTGCCACCAAAGGCCATAATAAGCTAGATAACACATGTGCAATACTTTTGTCAAATGTACACTTAGCTAGGTCTTAATTCCACACTCCTGCATACTTGGACACATTGGGCTAGACGACGTGTGGACCTTCAGGATTCTTTTTGCCTAAGCTTGAGACAAGGAAAGCAGCCCCCTAGATATCTCTCCTCTAAACTAAGACCCGGATCTTGGCCTTCTAGGGCATGCAAAATACATCCAAGAATACCCGATCTAACTTTGATGCTTTGACTAAAACTTCGTTCTACTAGCCAGAGGTTACAAATTCAAATATCTAAAGGGGCCAAGCAGGAAAAATGATGAAGGGAGACAGGCTGGGAGTCCAAGGGAAACATTAAGGCAAATCCGACATTAAATGCCCAGCCTCATTGTTAATAAGACAACGGGGAGTAGAGAGACTTGAGTATTCAGGTGTTTCTGGCTCTTTTAAAGGGAACAGCTACTACTCAGCACCAGCCAAAGCTGCCATGGGGGAATGCAGTTTCTGTATTACCAGAGCAGTCAGGTATTCTGAATTTTATATGAAATCTCCTGAATTTTAAACATTAACAACTAATTCAAATTTTTGAAACCTGCTGTGCAGGCCGACACAGTGAAGGCCAAACTACATGTACACATGAGGCATCCTGTAATCTCCTTGGTAGACCTCCCTAGGGGTGGCAGAGGAGAGAGGTACCGGGGAGACTTTCACAAATAGATCACCCCAGGGCCATCCACAGACACATGGAGGAGAAGAAAGAGGAAAGATCCATAACACCCCCCAAATATGACAAGCAGAGAGAAATGTCTTCACTCCACCCATAGACGAGCTTGGTGGCTGGCATTTGGGCCTCTTAGGAGTGCATTATGCTCTTAACTCATATAAGATCCTTCTCCTCTCAGGGGGCAGGAAGCCTTGTTTTTTTTCTCAGCGACTAGGTTGTGTTGCTAACAGTCTCTACCCACCTGATTTCTTACTTTTCCTTTTTTACAGCTGGTAGGGTCTTCTGATTTCTTTCTCTTCAGGAGACATGATTGGCCAGAAATCCAGGCCCAAGCAAGTACTGAATTAACCTTATAATCCTAAGGAAGAACAATAACTAAGAGTCCATTTGATTAACAAATTATGTTTATCTATGCTTTCAACATAGGTTCTTTATAAACTGTGATAATCTCCTCTTGTCCAACACATATTCATTCCACTTTTGGATTTTCAGATATCTGGGCAGGGAACAGAGGTTCACTGATACAAATTTAAAAAGTTGTCTCCCTAATTCAATCTTTTGAGATTTGGAGGCCCATGACAGTTGATAATACATGGCCTTCTCCTCCTCAACATTTGTAGGTGGGAGCATGTTAAAATGAACATCCATGGCAGCCAAGAAAAGAAAGGGAAGACTCCAAGATGGTTAACAAAATCTTTGGGATGTGAAGTGGTGGTTCCCCATTTGCATTCATATTAATGAGGAGGTATAGCAATATGTCTCATGGTTGCCCAGCTCCCAATAGCCTATTTCCACCGTGTCTCCTATTTCAGTCATCACCACATACACAAAAAAGTATTCCGGGTCCT
This sequence comes from Diceros bicornis minor, assembly GCF_020826845.1. Classification (NCBI taxonomy): domain Eukaryota; kingdom Metazoa; phylum Chordata; class Mammalia; order Perissodactyla; family Rhinocerotidae; genus Diceros; species Diceros bicornis. The sequence continues at coordinate 60,823,233 of NC_080749.1, read as the reverse complement.
GAGCTATTTCTATAATTTCCAATTTGTAAGTTATTGTTCTAGCGGGATGTCAGGAGAATTGAGGAACTACTAGAGAGCTATTGTTTAGAAGATCAGAGAAGGTACTTATTCTAGGAGTAAATATTTGCTATTTTCTTGACTAGTTAATTGAGTGCTTAGGAAAAAAACATGTCAACATAAACTGAAGGTATAGAAACGTAGGACTGGAACCAAAACAAGAGTTTATTGTATTGCTGGCCAAACATGTATAAAATCAATAATCCCTGAGTAGAACTTCCCTCAAACGAAATAAGAAGAAGTTCTAATTCTATACTACAACTTGGGTAGTTTTGCCTTACTCAAAACAACTAGTTTATCTGAAAGCACGTAGCAGACATTACTAGTGTTTACCAAGATCTGGTTCTTCTCTCATTCCTAGTGTAAGACAGACTGTATTTCCCAGTGCCTTGCAGTTGAGTAGGGTCGTGTGACTCGCTCTGAGTAATGGAATGAAGCGTAGAGGAGGTGGGTATAAGGTCTTTATGTACTACCTTCTTTTTTTTTTTTTTTTTTGTGAGGAAGGTCAGCCCTGAGCTAACGTCCGTGCTAATCCTCCTCTTTTTGCTGAGGAAGACCAGCTCTGAGCTAACATCCACTGCCAATCCTCTTCCTTTTTTCCCCCAAAGGCCCAGTGGATAGTTGTATGTCATAGCTGCACATCCTTCTAGTTGCTGTATGTGGGACGCGGCCTCAGCATGGCCAGAGAAGCGGTGCGTTGGTGCGCGCCTGGGATCCGAACCCGGGCCGCCAGCAGTGGAGCGCGCACACTTAACTGCTAAGCCACGGGGCCAGCCCTGTACTATCTTCTCTTAAAAGAAGAAGACCTCATATCACAGATGGTATAAGTCTCGTAGGTGGGACCACTATCAGCCTGGGATCCTGAGTGACCATGTGGAGGAGAACCCATGCTGACCAAAAATGAGCATGTAACATGGGCAAAGAATAAGCTTTGGTTATGTTAAAGCCATGGGATTTCAGAGTGAATTTTTATTGCAGCATAGCTTAGTCGACTCTGACTAATAAAAAGAGATGCTGAGAAGGCAAAGCGATTGCCTTGTCTCTGGAGCTAGAGGAAAGAAATTAAAAGCAGGGAAGCTGCTAGCAGTAAGTTTTCCTATTTTCCTTCTGTCTTCCTGCCTTCCTTTAATCCTTGTTCTCAACGCAAAAAAAATGCACCCATTCTGTCAATTTTCAGTTCTATATTCACACCTATGCCAACTTTATAAAGTGAAAATAACTGGGAAAACATGTATAGTACACAGCTTAGTCTTGTGCATAATTTAAACATTTTTTAAATTTTATATATTCAAATGCATTCATGAAAGGAGACATTAGCATGAAAAGCAGATGAGAAGTTGGTTTTCAGTTCTCCCAGTCTTACTGTTCTTTGCCAACCATCCTCTTGGTAGCACATACCTATCCTCTTCTCTTCCAAAGATATCCAGGGTCCTAGGAACTTTTTCTACACTCAGGAAATGCCGAATTAAACTCATTCACTCGCTTAGTCTTTGACACACATCTTTTGTGAGGCAGACGTTGTGTCTGTATCTACCCTCAAGAGAGCTCCCAGGTTAGTGAGAAAGGTGATCTGCTAATCAATCCTTTACATGAAGTGTGCTGCATAGACATCGCATAAGAGCAGGGACTAGTAGAAGCAAGCATATATGTTGTAGTGGCAGTGGGACGCCAAGAAAAGATTTTACTGAGAGGGATGTGGTGACTTTTGCTCTTTAAAAGATTATTCTGGCGACATTATAGTGGATGACTGGAGAACAGTGAGATTGGAGGCGAGAACCACATTAGGCAAGAGGCAAGGGAATCATAAACCAGGACAGTTAGCAAGAGAGATGGAGAAAGAGGACTTGTGGCAGAGATGTTAGGAGGCAGAGACTAATTTGGATCTGAGGAGTGAAGAAGAGAGAGGAGTCTAGGAATATTCTAGACTAGGGGTCAGCAAATTTTTTCTATAACGGGCTAGCTAGTAAATATTTTAGAGTCTGTGAATCACATACAGTCTCTGTTGTACAGTCTTTGTTTTTTACAATCTTGTAAAAATGTAAAAGCCATTCTTAGGTTGAGGTGTGGATTTGGCTCACAAGCCACAGTTTGTTCCATCCCATGTTCTGGATTAAGATATCCTTCTTGGGTTAGCTAAGAGAAGGTTCAGCCTGCAAAGGAAACTGAAAAGTACTGGCTGATACTACTAATTAGTTCACTGTTTTATCACAAACACAAAGGCTCTATTTCAATAAGATTGAAATTTTATCATATTGATCTAATTGCCCTTTATTATAAAATCTGTTTGCAACATATTCTTGTTTTGGAAAATAAACCTTTGATTCATTACTCCTGCAGTGTTTTTATTCTAAGTCCTATATGCCCAGTACATGTTTTGTGCTGCACTTGTCAGTTCTCAGTTATAATGTCCTAAACACTTGGTGTTAAGAATATAGGTTTCTTTTTACAAAGCCATAACCCATTATATTTTTTAACAGTAGATGCTTTTTGGCTTGATGTACAATAGGTGCTCAATGCATGTTATTTGAGTCAATTAACGATAATGCTAAAATTCCATCGAAAAGTACATTTCTGTTCACTTAGAAAATAATCACCGGTTTCAGAAGGCTTAAAAGTTTTCAACTTTGGGAGTATAGAAAGCCGTTAATAGGGATGCTTTTCAATACTATTTGTATTTTTACATCTGGATTAAAAGATACGGACCAAGAAATGTTTCTATTATATTCTAAATATAATTTCCATGCCTTTAAGTATGGAAAATAGCTCCTTTTGTTTCTAATTATTATGTATTAAAATGCGCGCGCACACACATGCGGATACAATTAATTCTTGATTATCTGAGGATGGATTAACTGGTTTATGGAGTAACAAGTTTGTGGATTAGCCTGTTTTCAGATGAGATTTGGGATCAGGTCACTTCTCCTACAGGGGTGTGTAATCAAGCCCTGGGGCATTAGCCCTGATTATCAATCCCCAGCGGTTGGCGGACAGGATACCAGGGCTGGAGTCATGCATTCTGGCACACTGATCTCCTCTATTAACAGCCTTACTCAAAGTTTGGCTCCTCAGCTCCTACACCTTGGAGAGCTGTCCTTCAACTCCAGTTTCATAATTACCTAATTGTTCAGCCACACTGGGAAATGAGATTGTTCCCAGATCCCAGCTGTAGTTTATGCAATGTTTAATTGATCTACAAACTGGCTTATGTACTTCTAGGTAATGAAGAGTTGACTGTGGTTTTATTTGGAGGGTGGGTGGAAATAAAGTAGATTACAAATAACCCCAAACCACACACAGATATTCAATCCAAAAAAACCGGGCTGAAATTGTTGTCTTAACTTAGGGAGTTGTTTCCAAATGCTTAGAGCTATCTGAATATTAATAAACCAATCAATATACTAGTGCTTTACTCCAAAATGTGTTTACCTGATAACATCATCTACGTCTTTTAAATTTTTACTGTATTATTTAATTCTAAGATATAAGGCAATACATGTGAAAAAGCTTAAGAAAAGAACACCAAATAAATGTATTACTACAAGCGAAATTCAAAAAGTGCTTTATCCTTTCAATACCAGAAAAAGAAGAATGAACAGAAGGGTTAGCGAGAAGGAGATATCAGAAGACATAGGAAGAAGTAATTTAGGGATCCAAGTATGGAAGAAAAGTGAGTGAAAGAGAAGAAAAGGAAAGCAAAGGAAAACCTAGAGCTCTTGCTGGCCTCCCTCCAAGCTGTCTGCCTCTCTTCTCAACACTTTGTAGAACGGAAGTAGGAAGAATACCGACATTTGTAGGAAGGCTGGAGGCAAGTCACGCAGAGTTACACAAAGTCCTAATACGTTTCTGAATCAAAGCTGCGGGTGTGAAAACAGAGTAAGCTTTGTTCTTCTATGTATTTTCATGAGTTACATTTTTATCATTTCTCCTTAGATCTCCAGTGCAATATTCAGGTAAACCTCGGAGAATGTGTTTACTTAGTTAGGAGTCATAGCTATCAGTTTGCATGTACTGTGTTATATCTGGTACCGTGTTGCTAGAACAGATTGCTCTAAATTGTCTCCCTTTGGAATACCTCTAGCGCCCTGCTCGCTGCAAAACCTTTTGTTTTCCTTCTTAACCCTTTAAATTTAAATGTTTAAACAATATAATGAAATGAAAGTGACTGAGACGGGGTAGATAATCAATAACCGTAAATTCCTCTTCCTTTGCTTCTTTATCCCTCTTTCCAGCACCTTCTACTTTCAGGCTTCTTCCTAGATGCTTGGAGCCCCAACGGTATTGTTCCGCTGGGCCTTGGCAGCTCCCCACACTGAAGGCCTCTACCTGTCTCCTCCTCGACCTCAGAATCTGCACGTCTCTGGTAGCCATTCAAGCTTTTCTGATATTCCAGCTGTCTGCCTCCCAGGCATATCTGTCTCCTTGTGGTTGGGTAAGTTCACACGACCACTTCTGGTTACTGAGTTGGGAGCAGAAATAAGAAGTATCCTTTCCAGGCCAAGGCATTGAATTACTAACACAAGACCCTCTAGAGTGTTTTTTTAATTTTTATTTCTTTCTGGGCTTTAGTGACCAGTAATATCTGAGATAGTGGCTCCTCTATTAGCCTGAATCCCACAGTGAAGAGATGGGGAGCAGAGCCCGAGCTCACCTGGAAAGAGCATGAAGTGAAAGTGAGAGATAAGCCATTGTTCTCAGAGGCCAGTAAGTTTGGGGGATATATTTTTCTGTAGCATAACTTAGCCTATACCCTGACTGATACATGGTCCAATACTTATCCCACCTCATCAGTATACGTGAAAATATAGACTCACTGAGGGCAGAGATTTTATCTATGTTGTGACGTTCTCTTACGTAGCTTCAGTGCCTGCACAGTGCCTGGAGTATGGGCAATAATCACTCAAGAATTTGTTTATCCTAAAAATAAATGGAAGATTCTACTTCTTGTTGTGGTGACAATAGGTTGTAATGGGGGTAAACAAATGTGGTTGCTCATGCAAACGAATCACAGCTCTATTAGCTAAGTCAGTCATGGGTTTTGTTCCCAATACTACTTAATGGTGATGGCAGATTCATTGGAAGCCTGGCATATGAGGCAATTTGTTAGATCTGGGCTCCTTCAGAAAATGTCACTGGGCAGCTACCTGACCAGCCTCATGAGTACAAAGGCTCCAAATCTGCTTAAGACTAGATAGGAGTTATTGAGATGGCTAATTGGCACAACTGAGAGGAAAAAAGAAAAAGCTAAAATGAGCCTTGACAGTTGTGTTAAATAAGGCCTAGCTGATTAACCTATCACTCTATTTGTAGTTATTAGTCCTGTAACAACTTAATTATAACTTAGCTGAAGTTTAGGGGAGATTCTAACTTCGGATTATTAAGGCCATTTCATTTTTTTTTTACTAAAAAACAAGTAAGAAAATTTTGCTTTATGAATTTTAAGCAAATAGAAAAGATTCATTTACTTTCTCACCTGGAATTTACTTCTTCAAAATGTTTTCTGAAATGCCTGCAAATAAGAAGATTCTCTATAATAGACACACTATTGTGTGATTATAGTTCCTGTACAGTGAAAGCAGTTACATAAAATTATAATAAAAGTATGAACATCTTTTACCAAGAGCCATGTTGGGAACTCCATGACAGGTTGGTGCTGAAAGAGGGAAGCTAGAAATATGTGAGAACATTTCTCAGGACCTTATCAGACTGTAAGAGCTGGACGTTGAGAGTGGTCCAATTACAACATCCAAAGGTCGTGTCAAAGGGGCTCTAGCCAAGTCATCTCAAGTGGGTGAGGGTAGCATTAGTGTAAGGGGGTGATAATCAATGCTTAGGCAGGTGGGTGACAGTGTTGGGGTCCTAAGTCATATCTTGCTTTGTATCTAAACAGCAAACATCTAACAGTATCTAAACAGACTCCTGCTACAGAAAAGAGAATCGGGGGCCAGAAAAGGAGAGTGTGGACCTTGGTCCTATAAAGCACTGGGTTCCAGAACCTAAGTTCAGGTGGGGCACCAGGCATACAGCTCTGAAAGTGAATGTCAGAAAACGAAAATAAATAGACATAGACAATCATGCCATGGGAAAGTTACATTAAGTGATTTTTTTCATCATCATTTATTTTCTTACCACTGAAAAGACAAGAATGGCAGGAGGTGGGGTGGGGGGATTGGTGGCAGACAGTGGGTTGAAGAGGTTTCTTTTCTGACAGTGATAGTCTTCTGTGCCCACTTAACACTATGGAAATTATCAAATCTTAAAACTGTCTTAAGTTTTACTTTTTTAGTTGTGTATTACTAGTTTCTTTTGTTCTAAAAATATAGCTTCTTCACAAATTGGCAAAAACAATGATGATATTCTAGATATTTTAAATATTCAACAATAGAACAGTTTGTTACAAAAAGGATATAAAATATTTAAAATTAAATTATCACAATTAATTATACCTTACTTTATAACTAGAACTTCTTAGAAGGAAATGTATTAATTGATAAAGTTATAATTTATGAACAATCTATTCTTTCAAGCTTTCAAACCAAACAGGGTATACTTGTAAGCTTATATGTTATTCATCGTATATTTAAATGTTTGTGAAAAGAAAAGTACTTTTAGATTTATTATGAGTGACAAAATGTTTAGGCCTGACCCACTGATTTCTTTTCATCCTCATCTTGTGGGATATCATCTCCACTCATGAATTTTTCTCTATCATATTATAACTAGATGACACAGCATAAAATTCTGAGTATGATTGGAGGCTATGGGCTCAGACTGCCTGGAGTTTAAATCCTGGCTTCTAACTGTGTAACCCGATTAACTTACTAACTGTGACACTTACGCCTGATCTTCTACATCTGTAAAATTGATCATAATAATTGATGACTCATAAGGTCATTCTGGCCACTAAATGATCCTACGAATGTAAAGTCTTTGACCTCATTAAATGATCTGTAAATAGTAGGTATTATTTACTATCTATAAATGTGAGTGTGAGACCTGTGGATATAACTGCCTGTTGGCAAAGTCCACGGTGATGTTGCAGAAGCACAACGCAGTCAAGCTCTTCAAAAACAGAACTCACTGTCTTCACCTCTAAAATGACTTTCTCTCTGAAATCTCTGCCTAATTGTTTTGAATCTTATCTGCTGGATCTAACCAATCACCCAGACCTACTAATATACTTCTAGTATGTCTACCATTGCCTTAGGTTAGCCCCTTCCCCTTGGTCAGTCCCTTGGTATCAGCTCCCAACTTTGATTCTTTTCCTTTTCTCTAGTGCTCCACCCTGATGCCCCCTCTCCCACCCTTTGTATCCATTCTCCATAAGGCAGTCAGAGTAATTCATCTAAAACACAAACCTGATTGAGTGACTCCCTTAGAAATTCCCAATGGCTTCCCGTCACTTACAGAAAAAAGTCTGAGCTCACAGCATGACTTACAAGCTTTAGGTCTCCGGTTGTGCTCTGTTTCCAGTTACTTTCATTTGGGGCATCCAAGCTTTTACTTTTGCTATTACCTTTTCCTCCAGGAAAATGTCTTTATATCCCAGGTTAGGTTAAACAACACATAGTTTGCTCAGATAGAGTCTGTGCTTACCTCTCATTGACCACTTCTATATCACATCAAATCATTCTTGGGACAGTCTCCTCCACTAAACCACAAGCTTCTCAATTGCTATGATCATGATTTGCTCATCTTTGTGCCATAAGGACCTGTTTATAGTAAAAGCTTAATGTTTCATGGAACTGTTGAACTTCATTTTAGTTAATTTTCCCAATATTTCTCACCTCCCCTCTACCTCCAGGAAAAAAAAAGCAAAGCAGATTCTGCCTTTTATAGTTTCCACATTTCTGGAATTGCTATAGCTCTATTTTCATAATTTTCCAGTCTGGCCTTTCTTGCAGGAATTGAGATACTGGGGTATAAAAAGCATACAACAGTCCCATAATGTAAATGTTTGTGAAAAACACGTCAAGTCTGTAGAACATTCTGAAGATGCAGCACCAAACTTACAAAGAATTGAACAAGCTCGGGGGATTTGGATTTGCCTGGCAAAACAAAAAACACAAACAGGTGGGGAGGAGAAGAAGATACAGTCCTCTCCAAGGCTAGACCAACTCAGATGACCTCTAGAGCTGTGCCATCCAGTTTGGCAGCCACTAGCCACATGTGGTTATTGACCACTTAAAAATGTGGCTAGTATCAAAACGAGATATGCTTTAACTGTAAAAAACACACCATATTTGAAAGCCTTGTACAAACACAAAGAATGTAAAATATCTCATTAATAATATTTTAATATTTAATACATGTTGAAATGACAATATTTTGGATATATTGGGTTAAATAAAATATGTGATTAAAATTAATTTTAGCTATTTATTTCTACTTTTCTTAATATGACTACTAGAAAATTTAAAATTATAATATGCGGTTCACATTATATTTCTATTGAACAATCTTAGAGTATGAAATAACATCCTATAATTAATTATTTTTTCTTTCAGTTGGAACCCCTGAGATGCTTCTTTGGGGAATATGATATCTTGTTTGGGCAGGGCCATTGCAGAACCAACTTGTACACTCAGGAGTTCCTAGGGCAAGCTTGGAACAAAAAGAGACCCCCTCTACCCCCCGACGAAGAAGTCAGGTAAAAATCTCAATAGGTGTTCTTAGGCAGAACTACTTCTAACCTTTACTCCTAACAAGTCACATGTTCCCCATGGTTGAGTTACTTCCAATGGGGCATGAACGATGGTTGGGCATCTACCTACTAAATGTCTGCTGAGGCAGCGCGTGGCTAATTGGCCATATGCCCAGATTGTTACAGCCCCCTTTGGGTCAGTAACAGTCCTGGTTCTTGGGTGAATAACTGCTCACCTCTCAGAGGTGAATTAACTCTTTCAGGGCACTAGGGCACCATTTAGCACAGTGAAAAAAGTAATTTATTCAATGGCTCCCTAAGGACACCCTGGAGTGCAGAGAGGAAGCGTAGCAATTCGAAGCTCACATAGCAATCCTGCAAAGCCAATTAGAGGAGCAAGACAAATTAGATGGAAGTTTGCTCTGTCCAATTGAGATATAAAGACAGTTTATATAAGCAGGATATAATTGCCTAAGTGGGAATCTGGCTAAGAAAAGGAGGTTTTTCTGAGAAGGACTTTGGAAGGAAAGAATAGAGCGTGGCTAAAATCTCAGTTCTATACAAAAGCAGATTGTATGCTTGCACACTTGAAAAATTATATTTTAAAGTGTTGGGAGTGTTCTGTGTTGTGTCTATTTTATTGTAACTACTATACCCAATTTTTGAACACTAAACTGGGACCAGGAAACTTGACTTCAAGCCACAGTGCTACCACTAACTACCATGTGACCTTGGGTGGGTTACTCTTTCCCACTGGGCCTTAGTTTCCTTTCCCCATTAATGACTTTAGGGATTGTGTTCCGATTGCCATGTTTTTAAAAGGGATTTGGAGAAAGGATTTAGGAATGTTTAAATCCCCAGACCACAGCCAACTGGGAGGGAGAGATACAAGCAAGGAAGACAGCGCAAGGAAGCAGATTATCACTTTACTGTTAGCTGGGCTCCTGTCCCAAAGCCCAAGGAATGCTCGGGTAAACGGGGCTGGAACACGTAGCCCAAGGGCCTTTTTTCTTCCTGAGCCTGAAACCCTGAAGCAGAATTTTACCACACTCTAGTTGGCTGTCAGAAGGACTGGAGAAGAGAGTGCAAGTGATGGTTTGCTTCAAAAAAATAGGGTCTGGGTCATCCTTTCCTTGGGCTGCAAGAGGAACCCCGTGCACGGTGGCCCCATTTCCCCATTCCTCACTGATAAAGATAGCCTTAATAGATTCCTCAGCTCTAAACCATTAGATCCCTTTCTAGAGGAGGAGTGAGGAAGGGATGGGGACTTCTTCAGGGAGGAGAAGAATGAGGAGTTGTTCTTCTTCAGCAGAGCCCTTCTTCTACTCCTACTATTGTTTCATTATGCCCTCTGCATGGAAGTCTGAGACCTTTAGCACTGACCTGATGTAACTGATTCAGCAACATTGTACTTTGCATCTCTAAGAGAAAAAAATTTTTTTCTGTTGATTACTTGCTTTGTTTACCTAGAGGTTCTCTGAGATTTTTCAAGAAAGCTTATTAAAGACCCCAATTTTGATAATTTAGATTAATAGCTCCTCTGACAATCAAGCAATAATAATGATATCACTCACCATCATTCATGCAGTGCTTATTATGTGTCAGGTGCTGTTCTAAGTGCCGTGATATATCAATGCATTTAATCTTTACAACAAGACTAGGAAGTGTTTTAATTATAATTGACATTCCTCTCTTACTGGATAAAAACTGAGGCACAGGGAGGTGAAGCAACTTGTTCCAGGTGTCCTGGCTAATCGGTAGCAGAGCAAGCATTTGAACCCAGGGTCAGAGTCCTTAGAGCCACCAGGTTATACTGCTGTTCAGTGTCAGTTTTATCCCTTTGACAATACGTTTCAACCATATAATAATTTCCATTTGTAGAAAAAGCAGATTGAAAAGTTTTAAATACCACTTTTATATTAATTTAATGCATACAAAGTGTTTCCAGTTGTATGTAAGTTACTTATACGCAACTGAACCGTGATTATTAAAAGTGCTCTAATTAAGAACACATGAACATATTTATATTTGTTGTAGCTAATATTTTAATTGCATAATAAAATTTTACTAATATACTGTAGTAATTATAAAACATCGGAAAGTTTTGTTCCACTTTATGCAAAAATGTAACATAATCGTGGAGGTCTAATGATGTTTGGTGTCCCAACTCTCATCACCTTTTTATCCAGATGGGCAGAGGCATAAGGTGCAAATCAAACAATCAAAATTAAGCATAATATGTATCACTGACCTATGCCATCATCTTGTCATTCATTAATTTGCAAAATTTAGCAACTTACAATGAGTGTTACTGTTATTGTGCTAGTGAGTTAATACGATTTGTGAAAAATCACCTCTTAGCCATCTAGCAGGGGGAGGACACACCTCAGGGCCCAGTCTTGGTAAAGGATTTTCATTGATTATACGTCCTAAGGGAGAAATTCTGAGGCCCTCACATCAGTCAGTGGCAGCTTGGCACACAAAAAGGTGGCAGTTTGAGTCCCCAGTGTTCTCAATAATGCAGCAGGTAACTACCCCACCAGGGGTTTAAAATCCCCTAATGCTTATTCGAATTTGTCTTTACAGACACCTACCTAATAAAAACATTCCATTTTCGTCACAATTAAATTCAAAGAGCCTGTGATTTGGGTTCTTAAACCAGAACCTATCTCTCTTTACCCACAGTTTTACAAGCGCTAAACATCGTTTCCACTTTTTCTGACTTGAAAGATTATTCGAGCAGGAGTAGAAACACTGGGCCTCCGCTGGTCACATTTTCCCTAAGTGCTTTGGGAAAATATCTGCAACTTCCTTTCCTCCACGTGACTAGGTGACATGCTATTTTGTCATCTAGGTCGAATCTGCATTTTAGGTATAGAAATAAGTATCCTGACATAGGCAAAAGGCACATTTTCAAACACTGCCTTTTTCTTATTTTCTCTCTTTCTATATTTTTCTCACTCCTGGGTCTCCACTTTTATTTTACTCTTTCCTTTCTTGTCTCACTTTTTTTCTCTCTTTAGAATCTTATTTAGCCTTTATCCTTCTGTCTTGCCTTATTTCTGCAATTCATCACCTCAGAGGAATACAACGTGTGGTGGGGGGTTCAGAGGACTGGGGGATGGGAGGAGAGGCTGTCACAGCTGGACAGAGGGAGGGAGCAATATCCTCTAATTGTCACTGCCTTATGAAGCAGTGGGGCTTCCTCTTCTCTTCTCAACTGCTAAAAGGCTGCACAACCAAAAGCAATCCTGGTTGCAACTGCAGCTAAACCTGCCCCATCCAAGCTGTGTTTCCTCCCTAAGACATTTCATAAATGCACTTAGTACATAGTATGTGCACGATAGCTGCCTGCTGAATCATCATGTCACTGCAGCTTTCTGAGCCAGCACATGGGGGCTGACTTGATGGGCCTGGACTTAGATTCTAATGGTAGGGACTAAATTCTCCCCTGCTCCCCCATTTCTGTGTCCAAATTTCTCTAATGGAGTATTTAAAGAATGACTGCACATAACTGGTTTTGCAATAGTAGGAACTCAGTCCATATTTACTTGTAATTACAGACAGCAAGGCACAGGATGTTAGGTAAGCCTAGATATGATTACTATGCACAATAGAACGAAGAGAAGACAGGTTAATGAGCATGCTCTGTTTTTCTTCCTTTATGTTATCATTGTTTGTCCTGGTTTAACCTGCAGACACCCATTTGCCAACATATATTTTTACTTGTCCAACCTATGGGCTGTGCTTCCCAACTCCAGCTCCTTCTGTCAACTGCTAGCTTCATTAGGTTTGCCATCTCAGCCTGGGACAGAGTGAAGCAACTTGATGTGGTAACATGGGGCAGCTCATCCTGCTCTGCCTCACATTTCAATCATCCTTGCTCACCCACCCAAAATGAAAATCTCTGCTTATCTCTCTATATTTTCCCCTGCTCAAGTGCACATTCTCTGCTCTTACCCTACTGGCCTCACAAACTTGCCCACAGCACCCTAAGGAAGCCTTGTTCCATGTGAAATGACCTTCTGTTCCTCAACCCACTCAGAGAATGCTGCCTCCGTCTCTTTGCCTGGCTCTTCCTGGAGGCCCGTGCCTCTTTTGAATCATCCCAGAGTAGAAGCTGTTGATTTTCCTAAACTCTACGTGGCACAGATCCTAGAAACTGAATGGCCTTTCCCAGCTCCGAACAATAATATGGCTATTTATGGAGCACATCCTATGTGCCCGGCACTAAACTAAGCACTTTACGTAGATAATATTTATTCTTCTTGCTATCCATTATGATTTACAGATAAAAACCAGTTATTGAGTGCTTACTATATGCCAGGCATTATTTTATGCACCTTATTTGTTTTCGTTTGAATTCCCCAGAAGACAATCCTGAAAAAAGGATTTGAATAAAAACTGTTTATTTGAGAGGTGATTTCAGGAAACATTAGTGGGGAGTGGGGAAGAGACACAGGAAAGGGAACACACCCAATAAATTGTGTGTTATCAAACAAGTTACCACTGAAGGTAAAATCTGGGTAAAATGGAAAAATCTAAGAGCCAGTGTAGAATATCATCCTTAGAGTTACCCAATCAGGGGTTAAGGGGCCTGGCTAGAGACACATAAATGGATTTTCAGACAGTGCTGAGATCTGGCTAGAGTTAGAGACCATTCATTTGTAATAACACTGATCTATTCACTTCTGTGTGAACGCCCCACACCGCTCCCACCCAGTGCCTTGATCTTCTCAACATTTAAATTGTCTACATCCAATCTCTTCTTCCTTATTAGCTCTGCATCTTCCTTCCCTGGCTAGCACCATCACCTGCCTGCTCAGAAACTGAGCCATCACCATCTTCTCTTTTGGTTCTATCTTCAATCTCTCTGTCATGTTTTCATTTCATTTCATTATATTTCATTTCATTTTCATTCTTAAAATAGGAACTGGTTCAAACCTCTCTTTTCTTGAAAATAAAAACATCCTTCAGTGACTTCAAAGTGTATATCCCAGCCCAATTCTCTCTAATAATCTCCAGACCTGAATTAAACATAATGTAATTATCACCTTCCCCCCTCAAACTTGCTCCTCCTCTTCCTTCTCGTATATTTTGGTTAGAGTCAATGTTATCCCTCTAGTTATCTTTAAAAACAAATAAACCCAAATCTAGATTTTGTGCTTGAGTCTTCCCTCTCATTCTTCTCCCAGGTAGAATTTGCCTTGAGTTGAATTTGATTTTACCATGATAATATCTGTCAAATCTCTCTCTCCTACTTTACTTACAACAGTCTTCTAATACATCTCCCTGCTACCATTTTTTCACCCATCTCAATTCTTCTCCACTCTTCTTCCTAAAAGACAGATATGATCATGTCACTGCCTTCCTTAAAAGCCTTCCATGGTTCCTCAAGACCCTCAGAATTAGTCCTGGATTCTTTGGCAAAGCCTGTGATTCCTTCATGGTGTGACATCTGCTTGGCCCCCACCTTGCTCTGTCTCTTGTCTCTCCCCATGTGCCCCGTACTCTTCCACCTCACTAGGCCCTATCTCATCTGGAGGACATGCTCACATACCCATGCTTCTGTCCCAACCACAAGCCTGGAATGCCCCCCCAGGATCATTGTCCCTTGTCCCCAAACAGACACACACACTGCTATTAACCTGAAAAACGACTAAATATTTGTTCTCCCAGCTCAGCTCGGGCTTTGGGAGATCTCCCCAACCTGCCAAATCTGGTTTGGATGCCCTCTTAGGTGATTCTGTAACATCAAGTTATCTCCAATAATAAATTCGAATTTGTTAAATAAAAGGACCAAGTTGTGTACTTTTTTGCATTTTCAAGTACTTATCACTGTGCCTAGCTTGTAGCAGGTGCTCAGTACCTGTGTGTGGAACATGAACCTTATAAAATTTCTGCCCTAAAACAAACACCCAATCCATCTTCTAATAAAAACACTTAACGGCATCATTTCTTATATAATGTTTTCTTTCTTTTAGAACTCCTATTTGTCTGGACTTACTCTTCTACCCTCCATATCTCACACATTTAAAAAATATTTTTGATATGAAGTTAAATAAAATTGGAAGGATGAACTTTTTATTTCTTAAAGCACACTTACAAGATGGATGATTACAAGATGTATCTTTAGAGACAACTAAAGTTCATCAATTTAATATGCGAAACCTCCACTAACTTCCATCATGATGACTAAACATTTCGAATAGCTATTTTCTTAAGTAATTTTTTTGAGTGTGCACTTCATTTATGTGTCAGGAAAATGCACCATTTCATTTGATTAGTGTAAATCAAGTTGCTACAAACTGCTCTCTGAACCAACACCACACTGTCTCAGATGTGCATTAAGTAGTAAATCAACCTTATTGGAAATGTTGGGTCTCATCTTTTCAGAGCAAATGCTGTGTACTTTTTTTCAGAGGGACAATAATTCTTTTACATTTCTGGAGTCTCTTTAGTAAATTGCTCCTATTTAGTAAATTATCACTGCACTAAGCAGCCCAAAGTAATGAAAGTATTAAAAAGTGCCCCAAAGTTACACCCCTGTGGTATTCTTGAGCTTTTAGCTGAATGCATTTAGCCTTCTGTCCTTGTCTGCAGGGATTTCTCAGCACCTTTGGCAAACTTTTGACAAAGATTTGCCAGCATCTTTTGGCTGGGCCTAATATTTTATGACCTGCTTCTAGGGAGCTTTTGGACAAAAAGACATTCAATAATTAGAGCACAGTGAGGTGCTTAGCAAAAGAATGCAAGGCTGCCTGGGAGGGAGGCAAACTCTTGTGTGCGGTCAACATCACACTTAGGTGCATCTGCTAAATTAATTCATCTTCTATAGCTTTTCTCATTTCGATAGAAAATTTATCAGCACCTAGAAGAGTAAGACTGGTTCAGTTTCACACTGAAATGCGTTGCATTCTAGCGCTGCGAAGTGTGATTTTAAGTACTGCTCAGAAAACAATATCCATAATGTTACAAAAGTTTTGTCAGGTAAAAGATGGTGCATTCTGGATATGAAGAGGTTCCTTGCTGGGCAGCATAAAATATGTGATAGTGAAGCCTTCCTCTTAAATTAAAGCAGTTTAACCTGGCCCTTTCATTATAAGATAATTACTTACTTCTATTTTACTGAAAACGCACGTGCATTGAATCTGCTCAAATATGACAGCTGGTGTTCTCTAATCTCTGGTCATATATATATTAAGTTAACACATCTTAACAGCCTTTTAGGATGACATTTTAGCCCATATGGTTTTAGCAACAGGCCTTGCTGCATGCTTCATCAGTTGCAACTGTGGATTGAATGGTCCTTTGAAAGCACTATGTAAATATTTCCGCAAATGAGTGATCTGTTCCCACTACATCCGCTAATGCTATCTCATGGCAGCAAACAAATAGTTCAGACACCACATCACTGCACGCAGGACAGTAAGGGGCATTCTGCTGGGGTCTAGTGCATTGCTGAGAATTGCATCACTGATTGTCTCGGAGGAGCTAACCTGTCTTTTGAGAGACATGTTCCTTGACAGCCTGTCACAAGGGGAGCTGTGGACGTTCAGTGAACAAAGAATAATGCTAACATTGTAAAGGTTAAAAAGCCACAAATTTTAATCTCAACAGCTTCTGACAAAATGTAAACATCTTTTTAGGGCCAATAAAATTTTGAAAAAAAAAGTACAAGAGATGAGTGCCCTGAAAATTGAAAAAAATATATCACATCTAATCCAAAATATTCTTTACAATAAATTTAGAAAAAAAAGTTTAAAAATAATGTTTTGTAAATTTATCTTATTTCTGAAGTCCAAGCAGGTGTTATCAGTATTACCCTAGTAATTTTATATTACACACTTTTTTCTGTGAAAAATTTACCAGAAATTGTTTATACCTTTTCTCAGTCCAATGATTATTATTTTTGTTTGTGAAATAAGGGAGAGTTAAACTCTTTTCCACTTTGATAGCAATTTGACATCTTCTTCTGCATGAATGGTTAAAAATGGCTGACCTTTGAAGACGTCTTTGTATAAAATGATTATGTGTTGTAGTTCTCAAAGGAAAGAAACAAACAAATGGGGAAAACATCTATATCTTTTAATGCAGCTCAACAAAGTATGGGAGATCGATCAGATAATAATTTTTATGATCAATCATATCTTATCACATCATCTTCAGAATGAGGTGATCACAGCCACAGATACAACATCTGTAGAGTCAAGTTTCTTATCTCTCTATCGCAGCCTGTAACCTGCCAAAGAAAAGGCCATTTGGTACTCTTTTATTTGTCTAGGATGCAAATGCTTCTGCTTACCAGCTTGAAATAAAAAGTTTCATTTTTAAAATCAAATAAAGAGCTTTAATGCTCACATGAATCAACAAATTCTAGAAGTTTTATAATGTGCCAGCTTTGGCTTGCTGCATTTCCCATGAGCTAGACTAAATAACCTGTTCATCTCTCAGCTATATTTTTCTGCCTCCTGCCTTTGAGGTTTCTGAGATGTGTCATCCTATAGATGACTACAACAAGAAAGTAAAGAGATTACTCTGTGGACAGAACTTTGTTGTTCCAGGGTTTGCATAGGGGATAGCTTAATGAGTTACTTCAATGCTTTGTGAAGAAAAAAAGGTACTGATAAAACTGGTTGTGTCATAACTAAGAAAGTTTACAAAATGTTTTAAGAAGAGAAAATGAAGGCATAGAGAAGTTCTGTAATTTCTCCGAATTGCAGTGCTCACTGAGACCAGGACAGAGATCTTTTGATTCCCAAATGCAGGCTCTTACCTCCCCTGCATCTTCCTTAGCAGTTATATGGACTGTGGCTAAACTAGGTCCCACTGCAATGTATTGATCATCTTGGGTGGCCTCTGCTGAAATTCCAGCCACCTCTTTCCTTTTTTTTTGTTTCTGACTCTCCAAATTCTTTTCTCCTCAATGCAATACAAATATATTACAGAATATTTGACGGTCTTAGAGCACAAAGTATCACTATTATTAAACTATTATTCTGCTTTGAGAATTTGCTGTGGTATAAAATAAAAATAGTTAGATAACAAAGTTCATAGGAATTTACAGTACGTAAGAAAAACACTACCAACATTGCCAAATGGACTTACGACAAAACTCTACCCATTACAAACCAAATAAAAACAACAACAAAACAGCAGTGAGATGGTGCCTTCTCAAGCCTCTCCTGTGCATTGAGAGAGATTCTCTCCAGCAGCTACACAGACTGCCCTGTTAGTGGACTCCCATTCAGACATTTAGTAGGTCATGGTTTCTTTAGTGAATATTGCTTGAGGGGAAAAAATACAGAAAGGCACAAGTCACATAGCCTTGGTAACTGTCTTATGAGAAGCTAACACACTTATCCTTACAGGCACATTTGATAGGTCCTTACTGTATGCAGAACACTGTCGTAGGAGTTAAGGAGTAATAGCGTTTGCGAAAGACATCCTCTTTCTTCCCCAAGGAGCTTTCAGTCTGCCTAATCAGGGGCTTGTGCCACACAGCCAGCGTGCAGTTCCCACAGAAGAAACTAGTCCAACCAACAGTGATTTGGGGCACTCCTGTGACTAATTTGTATTCTCACACAGTTGAGGGGAAACCCACCCTGAAGACTCTAAATGATCTACCGAAAAGCAGTATCTTTGCTGTCCATTTGCCTCCCCTTAGAATCAATGAGAAACAAGGGGCTGGGCCGGCCCCGTGGCTTAGTGGTTAAGTGAGCGCGCTCCACTGCTGGTGACCCGGGTTCGGATCCTGGGCTCGCACCGACGCGCTGCTTCTCCGGCCATGCTGAGGCCGCGTCCCACATACAGCAACTAGAAGGATGTGCAGCTATGACACACAACTATCTACTGGGGCTTTGGGGGGAAAAATAAATAAATAAATAAATAAAAATCTTAGAAACAAGGGCTGAAATCCAATAGAACTCCATCTAAATGTATTCCTCATAGCTCAGGTGTGCTGACTTAGTCCTAGTACCACCCAGGGATTCAGAGAGACTATTAGTGGTTTACTATTAAGCAGTAACATCGTAATAGGGAATACTTTCCTTGGCTATTGTCTCATGTTTTGAAATATTATATAAAATACCTACAAGCATTACGTCTGATGATTTGAAATCCAGAAGCAATCTATCCTTTTCATAAATAATACACTCACACACACACACGCACACACATACACACAATTACACAGGAGAAAAGAATGTCTGTCTCACACCAACATCTTATGTTGTATCATTTCCAGAGGGCCTAAAGATTAAAGTTAAATATGTATGAGGTGTGTGACACCTGTAAACAATCTATGATCCAGGAACAATATACTTTCACAAACAACTCATGGCCAGAATGCCCTTCTATATACTTGGAAGGAAGGGAGGAAGGAAGGAAGGAAGGGATGGATGGATGAAAGGAAAGAAGGGAAAAAAGGGACATATTTTCTTACCAAGTTAAATTTCATTCATAAAGTCAAAAAAACCTGGAGGTAATATTTTGATTAGTTTTATACATCATAATAAACAATGTTTAATTACATTTTGGCATCAAATAAAAATTGTTGAATATAATTTTAAGGGTTGATTGAGCCCCAACACCCCCTCTCCAACCTTGGTGAGTCACACTGCAAAGCTCCTTGATCAATTTTCTATTTGCTCAGTAGTTAGTTTTGCACAACCACTTAGCTATTTGTATCACACAATTTGTATATTTTCAAAGAGTTCAATGTCCATTCACACCTATGTGCTCTGATATTTCCTATGTGACTCTTAAGATAACTAAAGGAAGAGACCATCTTTTGCAATCTCCACCATTGGGTGTCAGACTCTTATTGACTATCTCTGTCTAAGCCAGGTGTAGTAGACAGTGATTCAGAATAGAACTTATTACTAGCCAAGACCTTTAAATATAGCACAAGATTTAACAAAAATACATTATTTCCTAATTTCGACACTACCAATGGAGGGGATTTTGGGACAATTTTATGTTCTCTTGGACTATTGATTATTCCTGCTTTGAAAACTTTCCAGGCAGTAATCATCATGATCTATGAAAAACTTGGAGACCTTTTTCACAAACTGAAGGTGGGATAGTGCTGTTTTCTGGGAAACTTACTGACGCTTTACAGGCATTCTTCTGGCCTATCTCTAGACAAGTAGCCATCATTCTGAAACCATTTCTGAGGTAGACTTGACACAATCTGGGGACCAGTTAGAGAAGGAAGAGAAAGTGGCAGGTTGAACTGAGATATCTTCAACAATGACTTGCCTGCATTAAATTGCAGGACAATTTGCTTTAACAACAACAACAGAACCCATAAAATAAATAGAGTTCAGTGACGTATTTAAAAAAAGAAAAAATGAAACATCGCATTAGAGGGACTAAAATTGTTGTTTGTGATAAAATCAAACTTACATCCATCTACTTAATTCTGTCATTAACTATAACTGTTCTCCTTTGGTGCACATTGATATTGGTTAGCAACGTAAAAATTAAGACTTAATATGCTGCAACAATGCTGCTAAGTGTTCTTTTCTGTACTACTCAGAGAAATACAATTCTAATGTTAAAAGGCTCTGTGTGTGTGTGTGTGTGTGTGTATGTGTGTGTATTTTGGGGCTAGTTCTATATAAGGACTCATATTAAAAACTATCATTATTTGATTTGCATGAGTTTTAACCCTACATATCTAAGTTCCCGTATTGTTTTTGGACATAAGGCTACTGTTTTAGTTAGAAATGATTTTTAAAAAGAAATTAAAACTATATAGATCATTTATATATGAACAAAATGGAAAAAGTAGGCAAAAGCACAGGTATCCTCAGGAAGCCCTAATCACATGATATATTATGCTGCCATCTCAACCACTCCTAGCATAGTCATTTCAACGCTATCAGGGTCCTAAACACAACCCTTCCCCACACCACCATTACTCACTTTCTGTGCTATTCTAGACAGAAAGAAAATATTTGGAAGGCCTGGAGGATCATTTTGGGAACACTCTCTGAAAGGTTAAGGAAGGGCAAGATTGTGGCTGGTCATAAAATCTACAAGGAATTTTACTTTAAATGGGAGAGATACTGAAAGAACCTATAAACAGAGGTAAGATGATAAGAGCAGTGGTTTAGGTAGATGAGCTAACAGTGGTGTGCAAGATGGGCTCTAATCCAGGAGGGAAAGGTAATTTTCTAGAGAAACAGAGACACAGAAACAGTAAAAATGGAAAGGGATCCACACCTCCTTTGTTGCAAAGAAAGAATAGGCAGGACTTAGGGAATATTTAAAGATGGGAAGGATTCAAAGAGAACCTGAAGTTTTAATCATAGCTGGGTAAGACAATAATGGAAACTGATAGTGTCGGAGAAGAGGGAGAATCCTCCTCTGCCCTTTCACTTAAGGTTCTTATGGCTGGCCAAATAATTAAAAGACAGGTTAGCAGGAGAAAATAATACCAAGTTTAATAACATGTATACATGGGAGAAACCAGGGAAACTGAGTTTCTCAACACAATAGTGGCAATTCTCATCTTAAATATCATCTTCAACTAAAGACAAAGGAGGATGTTGGCGGGGTAGTGGTTTGGGATTTCAGAGACGAAGAAGACAATTTATGTGGCGAGGGAAATGTAAGTGTTGTCAGACAACTCTTTACAGGGCCACCTATAGAGAATGTGGCTAGAGAGACAGAAATCACAGTAATCAAGAGTATGTAGATTTAAGTCCTCTCCTTCTTGTCCTGATAAGAGTTTCCAGAGACAAGGCCATCCCCTCACTCTTCCCAGCACACAGAAGGAGATACCTTTACAAAGGGAGATTTCCCTTATAAATGCAAATGTTTGTTTGGCAACTCCTTGCAGGGCCACCTAGAGAATGTGGCCGGGAAGAGACAGACTTTTTGATAAGAGGGGCTTGTTGGTGCCTTTCCTATTGTAACATTTATTTTGCACTATATTACAGCCATCATATGATAGTAACTCCTTCCTGGAACAGGTCTTCTATGTTAAATTCTTTAGGCAGTTTGGGGGAGGTCAAGTGTCCGTCAGAGAAGATAATCAAGATAAAGAGACATATTTCAGGGTGGCCAATTTTGGTCTCCCACAATAGCATGATAGCATTAAAACTATAAGGAAAAATAACCAATTGTGGGTGGTAAGCTATTATATGTGCTTTCAGACTTACTGTACTTTAGATAACAATGAAATATCCATATTAAACTAAAAAATAAGTCATAAGGAGTCTTTACACTTGCATAGAGGTTTATATTTTCAAAGTATTTTCTCAGTTATTTTGTTAGATCCTCACAACTTTAGGCATTATTATTATGTCTATTTTACAAATAAGAAACTGAAGGTCAAATAAGTTAAAGGAATTATCTAAAGACATACAGCTTTTAAGTTGCAGAGCTAGGATTCTAACACAAATGTCCTGATTCCTAAATCTAGAATAATTATGTTTATACTTGATATTTGGAGTCAGAGAATTAGAATTTTTCCCTGAGATCTTGGAAGATCAAGTAGTCCATGAGAAATCTCAGGATGACAGATAGATAGAAGACTTACTGTAATTTATTCATCCATATTTCTTGGGTTGAATTGTTATCTAGCTTGATTTCTTTTCCTCTCTAGTGAAACAACCTATATGATGATGTGAAATCTATTCTTTTCCTTAACTGATTCCCATACCACTGTTTCCTCCCCTTGTCTGCCTTTCTTATGGTGATTTCATTGCATTTTTTTTCTTTTTAAAGGCCATGGCAGAGCCTATATTATCTGTCCTGCCACCCTTGTCTACTATCACATTACTACTTCTGACTTTTATCTTTTTTTTTTTTTTTTTTTTTTTTTTTGTGAGGAGATCAGCCCTGAGCTAACATCCGCCAATCCTCCTCTTTTTTTGCTGAGGAAGACGGCCCTGGGCTAACATCTGTGCCTATCTTCCTCCACTTTATATGGGACGCCGCCACAGCATGGCTTACCAAGCAGTGCGTCGGTGCGCGCCCGGGATCCGAACCAGCGAACCCCGGGCCGCCGCAGCGGAGCGCGCGCACTTAACCGCTTGCGCCACCGGGCCGGCCCCCTGACTTTTATCTTTTACTGCAGGCATCATGCTCAACTGAAAATCTGTATATTGCAATCTGATCTCATGTCCCATGAGTCTCCTCAACTTTCCTTTAAGAGTAAAACGATAAACTCAAGCAAATAATCTTAAGATAAAGGTAACCTTCAAAGGAGGGAAGGTAAGGAATTAGCCAAATGAGCCAGCTTCTTGTCCAATTAGGTAACATCTCTGGACATGCCTATCATCACTCTATTTTCAACCATCTTTCTTGAAAATTCCCAAGAATAAAAATCCAAGTTATATGGAAACTCTATTTATTTGGATCACTCTATTTTACAAATCCAGAAGAAAATAATATACTGTTTTAAGGGATATTTTTAGGAATACAAAGTAAAGCAAAGAATCGGTCCTTTTTCAAGGAAGTATTCCATATTGTTGGATGGAAATTTTGTGTGTGTGTGTGTGTGTGTGTATATGCAATATAAGATGGTATAGGTGAAATGATATAAATTAAATAACTTTTGAAGAAATGGAAAATAATAGCATGGTGATATTTAGTTGAGAAGTTTCTCTGGAGGTTTGGAGGGTGGAGTTAGGTACTAAAGGAAGGCCTAGATCCAGATGGTGGAAATAAGGTGGGATTCCAACTGGGGAAAACCAGAAGAAGCAAAGGCATAGATAGTTATAGGAATATCTACCAACACATACAAAGGACACTGAAGATGTGGACCTGCTGGGGAAAAATAAGTAGGAACAAATTTAAATTTGAAGTCAGTGTTCCCCACTTAAGCCTCGATATTCTGAGACTGAGGGGGCATTTCTACTCATTTGATCCATCGTTTTTCTCTTAGCTGCATTCTCTTTATAATATCAGGTGAAGTACTAAAGACAAAAATTAGCCAATTAATGTTTTTCCTTAAAGTGGCATTTCTTTTTTAAACTTAAAACAATTTATTTATAGACTTTTTTTCCCCTCTAGAGGCTACTAAAAAATAAAGAAAAACACTGGTCTTGGGAACAAAGATTAATGTAAGCACAATGTATAATTTTCCTGGCCTGTATAAACATATTTAATGGGCAAATAGTATCAAATGATGATCAGGCAGTTTAAAGCCAACTAATGACATTTGTTTAGCAGCCCCTGGCATAGCTTTTCCCAATTTCCCCATAAAATACCTAAAAAGACAGAGAGAAACACAAGTCACAATGGCACAAGCATCTAGGTCTGCCAGTTTGCCTCTCTCTGATTTAGGGGTGCAATCTTCTAAACTGCAAGGCAACTGGATCCAGGTTGGCAACTGCAATGAGAGAAATAAAGTCTTGAGGTTAGTACTCTCGAAAGAAGCAGGAAGGTCCTTCAAGCCCTACCTTCCCCAACCCCACTGCATCATAGCTCGATTCCAGACAGAGTACTGGGCAGTTTTCCCTCTGCTGTGTGGCTATTGCCCCTGGGGGGGTTTAGGTTAGGTCTTACGCCATCTTATCCTACATACATTCAGAGTTTGTGACTTCAAACATCAAACATACAGAATGAGGGTAGATTGGGCAGATGAACAGGCACTGACAATGGATCCTGGAAAGTGCTATCAGCCTAAAAATAGTCTGGGTAGATTTCTTTTCCATGTTGGCCTGGAAATCTTGGGCCCCACCCCTTGGAAATTGGGCTGGAGCGTTTACTGTAGACACTTTATGGCGTGTGTTCTGCTCGTCAACTGTTTGGGGACACTGTGCTCAGAGAACTGTCATAGTATCTTCACATATGTTTCGTTCAAGATCATTAAAGCTGGGAACCAGCTCAGCCAGGGTGAAGGACTGTCCTTAAACTTGAGGTGAGAGCTTTTCCGATTTTCAATTGTTTTCCCTGACTTAGGAAAAGATTGATGAGTTGGTGAGAATTTAGGTTGCAGAGATGCCTCATGACTCTTATTTTTGGATTCGTTATTCCTGAATAGACAACTTTTTTGTTGTTCTCAGTCCTCAGCAATGACAATGGCTCCTAGGAGATTATTATTTTTCCCTCCTGCTGGTGCTAGATCAGAAAAAAAGAAAAAAATCACTGTGTAACAGCAATCCTCGTTCCCCTTCTCTGGTGTTAGTATTGTTAGTATTATTTTTCAGTGGTTAGAAAAATGACTCCAAGGACGGTAATACCTGTCTCTACCCTCAGTCCACCCTTGCCCCAGCCACACTCTCCAACTAGAGAATATTAGCAAGAATTTTTTTTCTGAATTCTTTTCACTTTCCCTTGTTTTCTTTTAGTTTCTTGCATTGCTCTCTCAAGAACTGATGTCATCCTATAATTTGATCAAAATTGTACTATGCAATGAGATGACTCAATTTATAGTATCAGAACCACCCTCAGAAAAATTGCTGAGGGGGCTTGAAAGAAATGTTTGATGAGAAATTTGGGATAAGGAGGTGAGGTGGCAATGGGCAGGAGCAAGTAAAAATAGTTGACCATATATGGCCCTCCAACAGGGGTGGTTTCTATTAGTGGCAGGACCATTAACAGAACTAGGGGGTATGCAGGTTTTGTGGAAGGTAGAGAAGAATTTCTGTACTTGAGAGGGATCCAACACAGAGGAGCCTTTTCCAGTTGGCCAGCTCTCAGCCCTTAATGTAGAACTTCCATCTTCCTAGGGGTCTCGAGAACTCTCAGCTGCATTTCCAATGCTGGGGTCTTCAGGTTTTGCAATCTGAGCTGCCCCCGATAGGTCCATCTGCCTGGTTACCTCCCTCGGTCATTCCTCATCTACTGCTCAGGACTTCCCCATGAGGCCTGCAGTCTCCAGGACGACAACCTGAGAATGTGTGGCAATTTGAATGTGTGGCAGGAGTGGTGGAGTTGGTGGAGGGAGAAATAGCATAGAGGAGGTGGATAATCTTAAGTTTGGTAATTGTGGATTGCAGTATTCTAGAATTGGTGGCTTTAGAGAGTCTCTCTTAGGCTTTCCTCCTTCACCCCTTAAAAAAAAAAAGAAAAAAACCTGATAAGCTTCATTAGTTTAGTTTCAGTCAGTTTATTCCACTGAACTCAGGATAGTAACTAAATCACAGGTGATTACTATACAACACATAAACTTTGAATTGCAGATGAACACAAACAAAAATATGTGAGACGATGGACATTGCACATGGATAAGGAAGGTATGTCCTACGTTGCACTTCACTGGTGACTAAATTCAGACTATGCTCACATGCTGTGGTAGAAACCTATGATGGCACTTCTTACAGACCATGCTATCATGAGTGGCATCATTTTAATAAATAACTAAAAAGAAAGTATTATTTTCTGTGAGTGTAATGCAAATTAAGGTAAACCCCAAACACGTCTATCTATTTTAAGGTTTTTCGAGGTTTGAAATCACTAACAAGACAATACTATTATTGTAATCTAACTATTAACAAAAGTTATCTTGGTATAAGGTCAAGAGGATGCAGTATGTCCTTTCAATGTCACACTGGGGCATCATCAGAGGGACCAAATGTCCCGGGTTGCCCAGGACTTTCCTGGTTTTAGCTCTGAAAGTCCCATGTCTGGGAAACCCCTCAGTTCTTAGATAACCAGGACAGGTGGTCACCCTGCACCCTCAAAGATTATTTAGGTGCTTAGGGGACGTACCTGTGTTTGACTATGTTACTTGCTATTATTTAAGGGCTCATACTTGGTGACATTACATGTTGATTTACAGACCTTGTCTGGTAGAGATGCAAACAAATCGTGTAGTAGAACGATAACTCCAAAGGCTTTTTTGTTTTTTTAATTTTTATTTTTATTGCTCTGTAGGACATTATCTAGTTTTGTATTTACCCTAGAAGTCTTGATTTAAAATTCCCTTTAAAAATGCTTATAAATGTCTGGTTTCTTAAAATGTTTCACCATCTTATTGGCTCTTTCCTTAATGATTTAACAGATCTTTGGCACATTTATTCCATATCTGTGTAATAGCTGTTCAATTAATTAAGCAAGGAGGCCATCAGACTGCAGTGGCTTTCATGTCTCAGTGGCCTACATGAGCAAACCAGGATCTAAGCCTGAAGGACTCAAGGTTAAGAAACTGAAACCTAAGAACAAGCAATCACAAATAGCCAACCGGGCTTTCCCAAATAAGGCAACCTTAAGCTATAGCCAATCGCACAATTTCTTTATTTTCCTTCTACCTCTTCTCTGTAAGTCTTGCCCCTAGCTCCTGTCAGCGAAGCCCTTCTAACACCTCTGGTTTTGTTCTGTCTGATTCAAATCGATTTTTACTCAAATAAACTCTTAAAATTTTAATATGCCTCAGTTTATCTTTTAACACAGTCCTATTTTCACTTTTAAAACTTTGTACTTGGGCATCACTCAAGAAAACAAGACCATCATGATTTCAATGCAGTTCTTTTAGATAATCATATTTTAACAAAAATGTCCACATATTTCTCTAAGCTTTAGTTTATTCATCTCCAAGTATCAGGATAATGTAGGATTTTTGTGATGATCAAATGAGATAAGGTATATTAATTATGAAGCAAAATGCCTTATATACTGTAAGCGTATACTTATGCTTTACAGTCATGGATATCAACTCACTATCAAACTTCTTCCTATGGAGTTTTCAGTACCTAAGAATAGGAAAATATTTCTGCTTTTATCAATGTGTTCTCATTGGAAGAGTCTACATGATTACATTCAATACATTATGATTCAGTACACGGTTTGTGGTCTCTCTTAAGTTTTTTTTCCTATACTCTTATTCAGAATACATCCTCATTTTATATTTGTGGTGAGAATTAATCATTTCTAAGTGCACTACCTTGCATTTGTTCTTATTGAATTTCATCACATTTATTTCAGACTCTTTCTCAATTATTTTAGCCATCAGTCTAAATTCTTCCCAAATAACTTGGTCTCTGACATTTTGTTATATTTTGTCAAGATACTATATATATAACAAGGTAGAAATACTGCATGAAAAGATCCAGTTTTTCAGAATTAAAGGATCTGCAAAATGTTATTAACGATATAATAAAGGACATTTTAATCCAACAGTAATTCATTTCTACATACTTTGAACATTTCTCTAATTTCTTCAATATAATTAACCAATTAACCTCCAGAGATTCCCAGTAATTTAGAAGGAAGATAATTCATAAGTTTATGTTTTCAAAACTATCAAAAATTTATTAAGCCATTCCAGATCTTTTTTGCCTAATTCTTACTATCTTTTCTTTTTCTTGATATTTGAAAGCCATTTAAAATGTCATAAAACCCCATTCAGGAAGGGTATCAGAGTGACAAAGGGCACTATTATATTTCATTACAAATGCTGTACATGTAGTGGGAAAAAGATTGTCTCTGGGGTCATACAGACTTGGGCCCAAATTCAAGCACTAGATTTCAAGTTAGTTGCTTTATCTCTCTAAACCTTAGTTTACTCATATGTAACGTGAGGATAAGAACAGTGACCATTTAATGGGAGGTCTCTGTTGAGTCAATGAGTTAACAAACATAAAGTACAGAGCAAGGTAGCTGGCACATAGCACTCAATGAATTTTTGCTATTTATATCATCATTGTAGGATGAATTACCAGTTCAAAATATGGATATACAACAAATACATATGTGTTTTACAATGTTAGAATCATAAAGAAGGGCAAAGTGATCAGTTATTGGTAGGGGAGTAAGACCTCTCTTGCCTTTCTGCTTTCCTAATTATTACACAACTGAGCTTTGATCCAGAAAAGGTGATTGTTTGATAGAATAATTGCCCCCAGGAGGTTCAAGGATCGGGGCATGGATAGACATCAGTTAACTGTGCCTGATACCTGCAAGGAGATTAAAGGATGGGCTATGAGTCAAAAGCCAGGCTGACCTCGATTACTCCCAAGAGATGCAGAGTCAGATCCCACTTTGAGTATGGGTTCTCCAAGCCCATACTGTTGAAGCAATGTTAGAGTCTCCAAGGTGAAACAGGGTGGAATAACCTTTGAATGAATACACGTTATGGAGTGGTGATAGAGTCTCAATTCTTAAACCTACTTCTTCAAGTCAGTGTAAGACACAGTCAAATTAATCCAATGAAGAGGAAAGCCATTATATAAATTCATGTGACCACTAAATAAAAGCAGAATTTGGTTTGTAATGGCAAAATTTTCTTTCCTAAATGGCTTAGTCTATCGCTTAGTTTCAGTTGTAATGTGAAACTAAGCACTGGCTGCACTCAGCTTCTCTCTGATTAAAGGCACTCACCTATTTCTCGCCTGTGTTTAATGTAAAGCATGAGATAAGGGCAGAGGATAGAAAGCTTCTTCTTTTATATCAAGAATCAGCAAACTATGGCTTACAGGACAAATCTGGCCTCCAGCCTATTCTGTACTGCCTGTGAGCTAAGAATAGTTTTATATTTTTAAATGATTAGAAACAAACAAAAGAGAAGATTACGTAGCAGAGACCATTTGTGGCCCCATACTCTAAAATGTTTACTATCCGGCCCTTTACAGAAAATGTTTAGCTGACCTCTGCTTTAGATCTATGATCACAAGCCCAATTATAAGAGCCTTCTAGAACAAGTATCAACAAACTTTTCTGTAATAGGTCAGAGAGTAAATATTTTACATTTTTTGGGGCCATATAGTCTTTGTTGCAACTACTCAGCTCTACTGTTGTAATGTGAAAGCAGCCGTAAAAAATAAGTAAATGAATAAGTGTGGCTGTTTTCCAATAAAATTTTATTTGCAAAAACAGACAAGAGGCCAGATTTGGCCTATGGTCACAATTTGCCAACCGCTGTTCTAGAAGACTGCCCTCATATCTGAACTTCATCTATGTATTTGATTTCCCATTATATTCTTTCTTTGATCTCTCTGAACTCAGTTTACTTATTATGGCATTTTTGACCCTTCTGTTGCCTTATCGAGTACCATGATTTAGCTCTTTATATGGACTTTCATTTTTCTAGATTTCTGGACTTCCTGGCAATGAACTCTTGCTTACCTGTACCCATATTAGTTGTCAGATCATGCTTTATCTTTCTTTACCTATCTGTTCAGGAGCCCAAGTCCCAGAGCAGCGATCCCTCCATTTTTTTGACTGGACAAAGTTATTGAAAACAATGCTAGTCTCAAAGGAATCCTTATTTCCACACAGAAGACAGTTTGACATCCACGAGAGACTCCAGGCTTTGGAATCAGATAGAACTAGGTTCAAATCTTCACTTACCAACTTTCTACCAGAAAGAACTTGGACGAGGTTTCTTTCTGAGCCTTTCTTCCCTCAGCCTTAATACCTATACTTCAGGCTTTTTCTGAGGATTAAACATGTAAATGTACATAAAATGTCTGGCATGTTGTAGGCATCAGCCAGTATCTGATGATGATACTCCAAAATCATGATTGCTGTGATGGTCTCCTAGAATGATTCTGCTTTTACTCTTCTCCCTTTCATCTGTTATATGCACAAATGTTAAATTAATCTTGATATCTTTTCAAAATCTGTTTTCTGAATTAAAACACCTAAAATGATTTCCAGTTGCACAGATGGGATATAATATTCTAATAACCTGAATCCATAGATGGTGTTGGGACTAAATTTTCTCCATTGGGGTCATCTAGACTAAAAATCCTTTGAGATATAGGGGTAAAGGTTACCTTGAACTGTAATAAATTTAACTTTTTCGCACAAACATTCTACTAATTTGTACACAGCCTTCACTCATGTACTTACATACACACAACCCAGGTAACAGAAATGATTCAAATGTGGCATCTCCATCAGAATCCGTACCTATATCTATGCGTCCTTTTTGACCTAAATTATATTGAAAATTTACTTGATTCTTGAATGCTTACCACTTAACTCTTGTATGATAGATATTTAAAATGCAATGATAACAACATGACCTTGTCTCAAAAGTATCTTGGAGACCAACAAGGGAGTGTCAGATGGGTCCTTTTGGAAACAGATGCTAAGACAGTTAGGAGTGCAAAGGGCTCATTGGAACTAATAATGTCTGTGGGTGACAAAAGGAGGAGGAGGAAGCAGGACTGGGCCGGGAGAGCTTGCAAGTCATGACGCAGACCTGACAAAATCTTGGTCAACACACTGGGGAGCTCCAGAGCAAACACTGCCTGTTAGAGGAGTCCTGCATTGGGCAGAGATGGCCAGGCCCCAGTCCCCCTGCAGCGCTCCATCACTAGGAACTGCCCAGGAAAAGCATGGCCTTGCCTTGAAAGCTCAGGCAGATCCTGAAGGGTAACAGCTGGCAGCTGTCAGCTCACTGTACTCCTTACAGCTGAGCAAGTTTTTTCTTGAAGGAACCACTGACGAGCACACTTCCATAGCTTCCACGGGAGACAAAGGCAAAAAAAAGTGCAATTCCTGTGACACAGGAATTAACAGAAATATATATAAGCTGAAGGAGTTAAATTAATGTACCAGTGCATCATTGAGCACAAGCCAATTTGAATCTCATTAGAACTCAGAAAAGTGAACAATCAAGTGTTTCAAGAGACATGTTTCAATGATCAACACTTTTCAGAAAAAATATTTTTTATTTTTAAATTGTTGTTTTTACTTAAAACTTCTGGTTCCATCATTTCTATTTTATGATTGAGTGGCTGGATCTTTGATTTAATTTATTGCTATTTGTTAAAAAAAAGACCCTTAGATTATAAATTCAGTCAGATTTCTCAAAAGGGGATTCCGTGGGTTGCTATAACACAGAATACTAACCTATATGTTTGAAAATGTTTCCACGTGCAAACTAATGAGGAAAAGATATAGGATAAACAAGATAGACATAGATCTTTACTGCAAAATTTCTCAGGGCCTTTAATGTGCAAATATACATTATAATCCAAAATAGTGGAAGGGGAAGAATAAAGTATACAGAACTTCTCACACTTAACAGAACACAGAACCAAAACTAGTTTGAGATTTGCTGAACTAATGAACTTTAATTTTATCCATATGAAGTAATTTAGTCAATCGCCCCAATTTTTTGAAATATCCAAAAAACAGACTAGTTATTTTTTCAGTTTTTATCTGCATATTTGACATTAGATAAACAAAGCCCAATTTTTCCATTTCTTTGTTAAAGGCATGTGTTCTTTCTGAAATAAATCTCATTTTGAAACCATTAGTTAATAACACTAACTAGAGGCTAAAGGCAGCTATAATTATTTGCATCATCATCTAGAATGGACTTTCCTTTTAATAAAGCCCATTTGCTCTGTAATAAAAAGCATGATAGTAACTGATTAAAGCTGGTTGGAGCAGTTTTTGTTTAAGAATTTCTCTTCCTGTGTCAGCCGATGTTTCTCTCTTAATGTTATTTTAATGCAGTCATTTTATGTTTGAAAATGAAGGCAATCATGTCAGTCCACAAGCTGGCAAAAGACATTTATTGATTTTTACAAATCAGTCACTTTTAAAAATCCATGTGAGATGAATATTTATTATTTCACAAGTACAAATCAGTTTCTGTAAAAACAAGAATGGATGCATGATAAAGCAATGCATTTTACAAGAATGGCAATGTGAGAAATAGCTTGCCTTAATGTGTTCCTTACCTTGTGTCATTGCAATAAACATTCCTCATTGATTATTTCTCCCATAGTATCAGCAATTTTCATTAGCTCGCAATGTGCCAAATGTAAAAACTGACAAACTTTAAAAATGACATACTCTGGAACCACCTTTTGCTCATTGAGTTATTACAATTCACATGTAACAATAAAAATTCGTCTAACTTCACCAACAGGAGTGTTGCCGTGACCCTATGCAGAAATGATTTTGGTAAGTTGAATCATATTATACACATATCAAGGCAATGGTTTTTGAATTGTTCCACAAAGTCTTTAGGGGAGGGTGCAGAGAATTGTCAGAGGTTGCCCCAGGGGTGAGAATGCAAAGGCAAAGC
Source organism: Diceros bicornis minor (assembly GCF_020826845.1). Lineage (NCBI taxonomy): Eukaryota > Metazoa > Chordata > Mammalia > Perissodactyla > Rhinocerotidae > Diceros > Diceros bicornis. Next base: position 60,790,585 of record NC_080749.1, on the reverse strand, counting down.
ATATTGGTTGGGTGCCAAACCTCCTCCATACCCCTCCTTCTACAGGGAAGTTACATATTAGAGTTCTTCATAATAAATCATTTGCAGCTAAAACAAATGAAGTGAGACAAAACAAAATCTTGAATGAACAACTTTGCTAGGTGAATTTTCTTTCTTTTTTTGCTGAAGAACATTAGCCCTAAGCTAACGTCTGTTGCCAGTCTCCCTCTCCTTTTTTTTCTGCTTGAAGAAGATTAGCCCTGAGCTAACATCTGTGCCAGTCTTCCTCTATTTTATACGTGGGTTGCTGCCACAGCATGGCTGTGAGAGTGGTGTAGGTCTGCGCCTGGGATCCAAACTCACGAACCTGGGCCACCGCAGTGCGCTGAACTTAACCACTAGGCCACAGGGCCAGCCCCTGAATTTTCATTTTTAATTGTTTATCATTATGAACTCTTTAAAAATAAATATTATCAACAAATTACATAAAATATGTGCTTTTTACATAAAAACAAATGTTCACACAGAATTCCTTGAATAAAGTAAACCTGTGTATAGCATAAAGATGATAAAATATCCTTAGATAACTAAAGGTTCTTAATAAGATTTGAAAGCTTTTTCCTTCCTCTCATTTTGTTTCATATCCTTAGTGTCAGAAGGGAGCTAGGAGTAGAAAATGGTTCTAGAAACCAAGCTCAGAGTAGCCAACTTAAGGCAGCAGGGCCAACTATATTTAATCAACAGTGTTGACTTCCATGTTAGAAAGATGTAAAAAATTTCCTCTAGAGTCAATCCTTGCACTACATTTCATCCCTAGAGGAAAGAAATTCTTTTACTTCTTACTGGCCCCAGGTGATGTCCTACTACATCTGCTGCCAATCTTGGCATTTAGCTCCCCAAAATAATTAACTTGACAGAACAAATACAGGTTAAAAGATCTGTAAAATGTGACCAGACATCCAAACAGGTAGCATGCACTTTGACAGCATGTTATGGACAAGTTAAGGCAAATCACGTCCAATTTAGCAGGGACCTGAATCCCAATGAAAAGAAACAGATTCTGGGTGTATGAGCTGAGGAACTAGGAGCAGTTCCCATAAGGCTGACAGAGAAAGGTATGGCCTTTTCATCCTTTTCTCAAACAAAATGTCTTGTTAGGGTTACAACAAAAACCAAAAAGTTAACCAATGTTGAACATAAGGAAATTCATTTTCAGAACGCAGATCTCTTTCAGACATATTAAAAAGGCTCATTCAGGGTCCGGCCCCATGGCCTGGTGGTTAAGTTTGGGGTGTTCGGCTTTGGCAGCCAGACATTGGTTCCCAGGCACAGGCCTACACCACTTGGCAGTGGCCATGCTGTGGCAGCGACCCACATACAAAATAGTGGAAGATTGGCACAGATGTTAGCTTAGGGCGAATCTTCCTCAACAACAACAAAAAAGGATCAATCACCCAGCATGTTGAATTTTCAACTGAATGATCTCAACCCACCATGTTCTAGAAGGAGGCATCTCAGTCATTCAGAAATAAAAGAATACGGCTAAACGACTGTGTGTGTGTGTGTGTGTGTGTGTGTGTGTGTGCCATTGGCATTTGTGAAAAGCACCAATTCTGGTTAAGTAGCTTGTCCTGAATCTCCCAACCACTCCAGCCATCACCAAGTAAGGAATGCCCGCCATTTTCTAGGAGCAGTGGAGTCTACTAGCTTCCAGCATCAAGCCTCCTGCCAGGAGCGGAGCTCACTAATAAATCAGTGGAATAAGAATAATTATGGACCATTCCTAGGGAAAGTGGTTTTGGACTATGGCCAAAGAAGCTCCATGTTCAAAGGTAATGCCACTTCTAACAGGTGGAAGGTAAGGGCAGTTGGATTGGGGCAGGTTCTTCAGGTTCAGGTTCAGAGAGAACTTTGTAAAAGTTTGGGATCAACATCATGGCCTCAGTCCTGCAAGTCAATTAAATTGTCCTAGAGTGATTTTGATAGCCTCAGTTCTCTGTTGAAGAGATGGAAAATCCCAGCTTCAGTTGCTGCCCTGTGTACCTAGATTTTTTTCAGGTAAGACAGAGAGACCAAAATCGACTTATCTATCTGAATGGAGTGGAGTTAGTGGGTGGGGAGGTTAGGCTTTTACAGTCCTTAGTTTCTGGAAATCTACACGATAAGGATCCTGGCAAATGAGAGAAGAACTCAGAAAAGTCATTAGCTGAGCCCATTTTAAAAATTCCTTTTAAAACTGGTAATGTTTGTTAAGTTAGGAGGACAACTGGGAGAGAGAAGAAATGAATGGCAAAGGGATTTCATTTTAGGGTATTTTAAATCTTGAAGTGTGTGGATATATTAACTATTCCAACAAACAAACAAAGATAAAATTAAAACAAAAACATAAGTAAACTTCCTAGGGGAGGAACCAGTTTTAACTCCAAAGACATGGCAAACACAGTATTTTCTTCTTGAATTGCTTTACATTTATTAATTTAATCTTTACAACACGCCTATGATGCACATACTATTACCACAACCCCCATTTTACAGAGTAGGAAACTAAGGGACAGAGAGGGTAAATACCTTGCCCAAGGACACAGATCTAATAAATGGCAGAACTGGAATTTTGACCGAGCTCCAGCTGTCTGGCTCCCAAAATCTTAGTTCTAAACCCTTCCGCTTTGGCTTCACCTGGGAGCATTTTAGAAACGCAGATTCTCAGGCCCCACCCCAGACCCACTGAGTCTGAATCTGTAGGGTAGCAAGATCCCTGGAGGATGCTTGTGCACATTAAAGGCTGGGAAGACTGAAGCCTAGAGCACTACACAACATGACACCATGGGGAGGACAGCGCATCTGTTCTAGGTCAGAGGAGAACTCTTGAACTCACTGCTCCACATTATGGATCAAAAGTCAGTTATTGGGAAGAATATTTAGGGAGAAACTTGCTGAAAAAATCGCTGTTCATTCATTGGAAGGCATTGGGATTTTATCAAAGCTTCCAAGGTCATTTCATATGTGTCCAGGGTTTATAAACACGACTCTGGACTCAAGATAGATACTCTAAATTTTGTTTTTGATTAAGGCTTTGGAAACTATTTCTGTTCCTGATAATTGGTTTCATAAAAAGTGACTCCTTTCAGGATTTAAAATGTTCAATCCATACCAATAATCAGAACTCCAAACTTCATTTAAATGAGTTTCTTCCCTCAGCCCTTACCCCCAGCTATGCAAGGTTTAAGGTCTGGAAGTTGGCCCTGGGACAGGATGGCATTAGCTGTGGCTTCTCGATAGTCTCCTGGCCACCGCCCCACTGTTCTGACCACTCTAGGGTCAAGCTCAGGAGGAAAAAGAATAAGTGGAAAATGGATGGTGTGGTACATTGTGGTAGGCATACCATTGCTGTGAGTTTTGTTTTTATTTCACGGGTGCCCTTTTGGGGATTTCTAGGTGATACCCTGTTGGGAACTTCCAGCTGCAATAGGTATGACAAAGGCATGCTTCCTCCCTCTGACTCATGGCTCTCCTCCCTCAGGCACAGCCCCCTCTCTGCCGGGCTCTCTTCTCTTGTGCTGAAACACTGCATAGATTTTAGATGGCTCCATTGAGCTCCCTCTCACGGGATGATCTGCCTGTCAGGTAGGGGCAACTGTAGCCTCAATCTCTATCCTTTAGACTCTTAGTTAGAGTCAGATTCCAGTCCCTCAAGCTCTAGGGGACATTTGACTGTCTGGAGGGAATGGGAAATATAAAATTGAATGCAAATTGTCTTCAAAGAAATTTTCCCTCTTGATAACTTGCTCTGTCCTCTTAGACCCATATTCCCTCCCTCTCTCCCTACTCCTGTTCCTCTCCTCTCTTCTCCATCTCCATCTCTCTCTCTCTTTTTCTATCTCTTTATCTGTTTCTCTTTCTCTCTCTCCTAGAGGTTGCTGATCATTAATGCTGGCAGACCTAATTGGATAGACTCTTATCATTTCCTGAATGGATGGTTCAGTACTTCACGTTAAAATGTAGAGCTATTTGGTTTTGGCCCTTGGGCCTTCAAGGAAACTGACTTAGAAAGTGTTCCATTTTAACATCTTGACACATACCAGACCATCTAAATATCCATCTCCCACTAAACCGTGAGAGACACAGTATCATCAAAATATTTCCCACCAAGACTATGCCTTTATTCAACATTGTGTCTCTAGTGCCTAAATATGTTTTGAATGTGTAAGACTTGATCCTCTTCTTCACCTTCTCTAACCTGTCAAACTCCTATTTACCCTTCAAGGCTCAACTCCAACATCATTCCTTTGCAAGTCTTCCCTGATCCCGTACGGTGGAATCAAGAGTCTTCTTTGTCTTTATATCTCCTATAGAACTTTACTTGTACCTCTATTATATTGCTCATCCCCAATCACGGGTTTACAGATCATCACCAGGTCACCTGTCTCCTTTAATGCTAGATGCAGGAAGAGAAGAATACTTTGTTCCTGATACCCTCCTCTGTCCCTGCATCTAGCATAGTGCCCTATACATACCAGGTGATCAAAAATAATCTCCTCTCCACCCACATTTCTTTCTTTCTTTCTTCCTTTCTTTCTTTCTTTCTTTCTTTCTTTCTTTCTTTCTTTCTTTCTTTCTTTCTTTCTTTCTTTCTTTCTTTCTTTCTTTCTTCCTTCCTTCCTTCCTTCCTTCCTTCCTTCCTTCCTTCCTTCCTTCCTTCCTTCCTTCCTTCCTTCCTTCCTTCCTTCCTTCCTTCCTTTCTTTCTTTCTTTCTTTCTTTCTTTCTTTCTTTCTATTTAATTTCACTTTGCTAGCAAGGGATCATCAACAGGTATCATGCTGAGTGTTAACAAGTGGGAGTTTTCTGTGTCATGGGAAGGAATTCAGACTCATCCTCCAAAGTGAGATTTAAGGGTCTAGAACTCTTCCATTAAAGGGAAAAAAAGCTCCCATTCCATCTGAAGAGGCTGACCACTGAATGCTATGTATTATTGCATATCTTAGAGGAATTTCTGCCATATCATGCAACCAGCATGCAACCAAGACCGCAGGAATCAAGCATGACCTGGTTTATACTCAACTGGCTGTCAGTTATTTAATTTCTCTGAAACTTGATCTACTCATCTAGAAACAGGGATGTAAAGTGCATATCAGAAGGTTTATAGAAAAACACATTTGTGTACATCACCTGGCTCATAGTAGGTACTTAATTAGTAGCTACGATTATTAAGATTAATATTGCTGATTCGTTTGGTGCCATGTTTACGCCAGACCTGCTCATGGGGACCCATGTGCTCTCTTGTTTCAAATGATTAGGAGCCACTGCCCTTCCTTGAAATATATCAGAAATTGAACTGCAGACTTCAGAGAGTGAGTTTCATGGTGTTTGTAGCTTATATTATCTGGGTCAAGGAATATTAGACTCAAGTCAAAGACCATTTTTGTTAAACTGTACGTTTAACACTTAGCAAGTGATAGAATCCCAGTCTCTTTGTGACATTTTTTAAAGAAGGAAAACATAAACAGATGCCTTGAGAAATCTATGTATGTGAGAAAGATTATTCATTCTGAAAACAAAAATTGCTACCCTTATTGAGACCTCTGTTCCTTATTAGCCCAGCTGCTCTGTGGACCCAAGGACCCTTCCTGGGTGATTTGTATCTTCTCCCAAAGTAATGGAGTCGCGTATTCCAACACCTGGTACCACCTGCTCCCAGTAAGCTAAACGACTTTGCAGCCTCCTTGACTTGCAATGAGAAGATAAAATGATCATGTGCAGCTAGGGGAGCATATTATGGGGACACGGTAGCAGGAACAGGAATAAATTAAAGCAGTCCCTCTTTATGCCCTTAGGTAAAACCAGACTTAAGAGATTTAAAATGTTGAACTTTGGGTCAGCTGGGCAATTAAATAAGCAGCTGAAAGGATCTAGAGGGAATTTGCTGACAGATATTTGAGGCTCAACTGTCAAGAGGGTCTGGAAACTCTACCATAGGGCCAGAGTTAGAAGGGTTTATGGTGAATATTCCTGATAACCTGAAGGATTCTTTTAACTTATCAGCAAAAAGTAAATATAATTTAAGAATTAGGCCTATCTCCCTCTTCACTTGATTTTTATTTAAATACCTATCTTAGAAAATGAAAAACAGGTACTAATGTTGAAACACCATCTTACAGAATGCTTCTTACTTATTTGCCTAAAATATTAATTTCATAATGAGCAAGGCATAGAGGTTGAGGAAAAATGTCTAGTATACTGTAGGAAAAGAAAACACATGAACTTTATGAGTATTCTAACCTTTGGGGCATTCTTTTAAGGTAGAAGACACTTTCAAGTAGTGATATCTACAACTTAAGCTCTCCTCTCTGTGTCACTAAATATTTTTACGCCCCCAGAGAGATAGAGATGCCTGAGAGCAGCAACTGGTAATTGTTAAACATAAAGTCTGGAGTGGCTACCTGGTTCTATCACTTTTTAGCTGTGTGAATTCTGTGCCTCAATTTCCCCATCTGTAAAATGGAAATACTAAGAGCATCCTGCTCATAGTGTTCTTGAGAGGATTGAAATAGCTAATTCATGTAAATCACTTAGAATAATGCATGGCAAACAGTAGGTGCTCAGTAAATATTTGTCAACTGAAGTTTTAAAATGTACACATCTATTTCTGCTTTGATTCATCTTTGTTGGAAATTTTATTTTGATAATATTCCTCTTTAGTTGTTAGTTCCTTTAAAATCCTTTCAGTTTTTCCCAAGTGTTTAGATTAATCATAACTACATCAATCACAACAATGGCTCCATTTATTGGGCTCTTTTAGCTCACATCCTTTGCATCCATCATCTCGTTTATTGTTTGGCTAGAATAGAGTCCAGAATTCTTACCACACTATTGTGGGGCCTTCATGATTTTTCTCTCCCTTCTCATCTCTCATGTGTCAGTCTCGCGTGGTCAGAACAACCCAGGTGACTTTCAATTGTATACAATTTGCTCCGGCAGGAATGCAGAACTGCCACTGTTCACTGACAAACACATACTTGTACTTTAAGATTCAGATCAATTATCTGCTATTTCAAAATCCTGTGCTCGTTCCACTAGCAGAGTGTTTTTTTACTTTTTTTGTAGCAGTTATTACGGTGCTGTGCAAAATCAAGCACCAACATAATCACCTTAGAGTTTTATTGTGCTCTCACACTTTCCTCTTTTATGACTCCCCAGCTCTTCTTCTATAAACCTATCATAATTCTGGTACAAACTGCTCTACACTTGCTGCGCCATTATTATCATTAAACACGCCCTCTTGTGCAGCACTACCTCGAGGTGATGAAGACCCTAGTCTCTGGAGTCAGGACATCTGGTTGCAAGTAATCACACTCCACCATTGTGTTACCTTGGGAACCTTGCTTTCTCTCTCTAGGCCTCAGTTTTCTCATCTTAAAAAGGGGATAATAATACAAACTATTTTATAGCATTTTTTGAAGGATTAAATGAGACACTTTTTTTAAATGCTTACTTTGGTGCCTGGCTTCACATGCGTGCTCAACATTTTCTATAAATGTTATCTACGGTTAATTGTGAAATAAAATAAAATGGGCCAAACTCTTTTCTCTCTATGCATGTGCCCACATGCATGTAGAAGACACAATTGTCAAAAAGATTACTCACACACTATCTAAATGAGTACGTTACAGGCATTTAATAAATATTTGTTGAAGGAATAACTCGTCATGCACAATATATTTTAAAAACACAAAAGCATGCCTCTCAAACATGACATGCCTAAATAAAGGGATTATTTCCACAAATCCCCCATTAATGCAACAGAGAAACATGAGAATGCAAAGAAAACCACAATTCCCTGGGAATCCCTAACATCTTTCTGCCCTGTTCCTTCATTCATTAAACAATTATTGAATGCCTATTGCACAACTAGCAACAAATCCTTTACTAGATAAGCTATACAATAGCCTTTGGCTAAAAGCAATAGGATTCTAACCAATCAATTCAATGGTCTGCGTGGAGTTGAATTTTACCTTTTCTCCTATTGTAATCCTTACCTTTGGTGTAGGTGCCATGGTCAGTATACCAAATGCAGTTATGTAGAAGCAAATGGTTTGGCAGATTATTTTTAAAAACGTGCATAATCAGATCCTAGAGAATGGGGAGATCCAAATATTTTCTGTGCTACTCCTTACTAATTCATGGCTTCACGTAGGCAAGTACATGCATGCTTAGCAAGAAATCTATGGCTTAAATTGACATCTCTTTTTTCCCCAAAATGCTTAAAAAGGAACAGACACTAAATTTTTCAGTGTGAAGGTAAGCAAAATACCAGTTCATTTTATTTACATGTGTCTTAATAACTAAATTTCTAAAATCTTGAGAAAATTATTTTAGTTTTCCTTTCCTTTCATTAACTTGTTTTCATAGCAGAGTATTTTTTCTGAAGGATAAATCTGTGTACTGTTATAGCCAGAGGGGCATTTAAGATACCGCTTTGCACCTGGGAAATCCGTTTAATTACTCGAGCTGTCAAAATGTTTTATTGTAAACAGCTTTTCTGATAGATCCTATTTCCCTCCTATGAACTATCTTCGCCAGAAGACAGGCCTCTTTTCAGAGGAGCTTAAAGTACAGGTGTCATAATTTAGAGGAATGAAGGTTTTATGTCTGAAAATACCCCATCCTTCTTCTCATGTCTGATTAAGAAATATTGTATGTTCATTTTTTTCTAGTTTATGTGCATCATAAAACACTATCATATTAAGAAGATTTTAAAAATTAAATGGAACAAATTGTCTAAACTACAGGTAAAAGTAAGGTTTTATCTGAGAGAAAAAATAAGATATTTGAAATTATATATATATGATAAATCTATTTAGAATGCAATCTAACAACATAAAAAAAAGGACTAGATGTTATAAAATTTTATAATTCACTTAAACTGAATATCATATAAATAAAATCAGGAACCAAAACAAGTTTCTGTAATGCACAAATGTCTTTTTTTTTTTGATAGCAAATATCATTCATTTTTTTTTTTTTTTTGCAGGGAAAGATTTGCCCTGAGCTAACATCTGTTGCATATCTTTCCTCATTTTTTTTTTTTTTCCCCTCCTCAAAGTCCCATGGCATGGTTGTATATCCTCGTTGTAAGTCGTTCTAATTCTTCTATGGGAGCCGCCGCCACAGCATGGCAACTGACAGACTGGTGGTGTGGTTCTGCGACCAGGAAGAGAACCCAGGCCACCAAAGTGGTGAGCACCAAATTTTAACCACTAGGCCATCAGGGTTGGCTTGCACAAATGTCTTTTCACACAACACAGCTGAGGTTAGGGGGCTTGTGTCTTGTGGGGACTTCATTGGGCTGAACATTCCAAATCTGTTAAATCCTTTCTTCTCTTTTGGAAAACTTACTCTAATTCCTAGGTCTGCCCTGGCTTGGAGTACCAAAAGCATTAACAATTAAGAAAATTTTCCTCCTTGCAGAGAGACAGGGTTCCAATTTATGTACCATTAATTCTCAGTTCTGGAGTTTTCTCATACAAGTACAAGCATGGTTGGTTAGGTGGGGAAATACAGTGAGGACTGTATTATGGATTTTTAAAGATTATCAGCAGCTAATGGCCATAATTAGAAAAGAATTATTAGCACATTCATTTAAATTAGGCTCATATCTACAATACTGTTGTGAAGGATAATCTTATATCTTATGCATTGTTGACTGTGTCATGTGAAAACATGGACTGAACCTAACAATTCCTGTGAAATGTGAGTAAAATTCAAACAGATAATCTTTTATTATTGGATAGGATAATTAATAAACTAAGGAGACCCCAACTTGTGGTTAGTTCCAAATACAACACTAAACCCAGTCTTAAAGAATGGAGTTGTTAATAGTCCTTCTCTACTAAACACTCAAATATTCACACATACTTTCTCAAGTGAAGATGGGCAATGAACTGTCTGTGTTGTTCACACCATTCGAAGTGTGCTATCATGTTGCTCAAAGATGCTGCACTGGAATGCTGTCTGTCGAACAGCACATGGGCTTAGAGCCCACACATGACACACGCACACACACACACTTTTGCTATTTTAGGAATTAGGATTTATCTCAACCAACAATCCAGGTTCTGAGTGTTAAAAGAGTCAAAAAGTGACTAAGGATGTAGGAAGGTAGGAAGACATGAAAAACTATGGACAACCAGAACAGACACTTGGAAGCAAATAAGACAAAATGACGGGTGAGAGTGTGTAGGTTGGTAGTTCTCAATTCTGGTTGCACAGTAGAATTACCTAAGAGCTTTTAAAAAAATGCGCTTTTCTGCACTCCATTGCTAAAATTTCAGATTTAATTTGCCTGAGGTGGGCCCTGGGCATGAGTTTTATTTAAAAGTGTCTCAGGTGAATAGAATGTGCAATCAGGGTGAGAATCACAGAGGTAGACTGTGGAGTGGCCAGATTATAGAATACTTGGTAAAATTTGAATTTCTGATAAACAGGGAATAATATTTAGTATAAGTATATCCCAAATATTTCATGGGACACACTTATAACTGAAAAATGACTGGTCGTTTTTCTGAAATTAGAATTTAACTGAGAATCCTTTATTTGTATGTGCTGAGATGTAGGGAGAGATTTATCTGTGAATTCTAATAAATGGAAGGAAATGGCTCTGGCATTTTTCCTAATGGAAGGAAATGGCCCAGCATTTTTCCTAAATAAAAATGCTATTATTTTCCTAATAGCACTGGGCGTTAGCAGATGAGGGATGAATCAAGTGAGGGATGGAATGATATTAAGAATGAAACTTTCTGAGTGGAGCAAATGATAATTTTTATTTTACTTCTCCCTGTGCTAGAGTCTCAGGAAATAAAGACTAAGCATTTCCCAACTCTACAGAATCCAAGCAAAGAGAATTTAGGAATGTTAAAATGCAATGCCAATAGATACCCTAATACCCAAATCTTGTTCTTGACCAACCACCCATCACTGCCAGACCTCTGACTAAAACAAATAATTAGAAAATAAGACAAAGCAAAAGAACTAATATTAGTTGAGAAATGGCCCCCAAACTCTGAACTGCAATGTGGAATGTGTGTTTCGTTCTGAACCCATGTGCTGGTCTGAACAATATGGGTGTGTGTGTGTGTGCGCGTGCGCGCATACATACAGTGAATAGATGAGGACTTTTGACCAAGTGTCGTCTTTGCAAATGACCCAGAAGCTGAACAGGACTGCTTTACATACTCCCATTCCAAAGCCTGTCTGAGGTCTGGCTATTTTGATGTAAAAAGAGCAAGCCCAGGGATTGTTGGTCATGAAGAAGAGGGAGAGGAAGATTACCAGGGCTTCAGCAATATGGCTTAGGAAGAGAAAAAATGCCTCAGCCACCTCTGGGCCAGGGGAAAGTCACCTTGGTTGACCTAAAGAGTTCCATGGGGAAAGACTGTGTTGTCTGATGTTCTCTCACTGTTTTCTCCAATATGTCCCTTCTTCTTTCATCTAGCTGAGTTTTTAAAACTTAGCCTGCTTCTGAGGTTGGTCTGCTGTCTACCATATGAAGGGTTAAAACTGCTCCTTACTCTTTTGCTCCCTTTTCTTCCTTTTCCCCAGAGTTCCTACTCTAACTGAAAGATCAAAAACTGGATTTTAAGCTGATTTCATTCCTCACTGAGTTTCTGAGATTTTTCTTTCAAAGCCCCAACAATAGATGTCCATTCATATGACAAATTCAGAGGGCTTTTCACCCTTCACTGGGATACTCCATCTGCTGCTGAGCAAACCTGATTCTTGGAGCCCAAACGTTCCAGACACGGATCTTTTTATTTCCTACTAAATCTTTGAGTACAAGGTAATTCCATTGAGTTCTATTTCCATTTCTACCCAGGTTTATGACTCATACTCAGTATAACAAGGGCCCTATCCCTCTTTATTTGTTCAATATTTAACTCTGCCACACTTTAGGTTTCTGAAATCCACAAGTACAATAAAGGATTTAGCTAATGGTCTCTGAGGGTTCCAACCAGGAAAGACAGCTACAGAAGATCCTGGCTGTTTTGTGAATGTGTGTGTGTGTTTTGTCTTTTGTTTTGGTTTCACTTCAACTCTCCTACACACAATCTTCTGAAGACCATGATTTATATAATGAATAAATTGAGAGCACATGGTTAGGGTGATTAGGATTGGCTGAAGAAAATCCACAGGGGTCCCCTGAGATGAATCTGGCGTGGCTGCCTCTGACCAGAGATGGTAAAACAGTCCAGAGCAAGGCAGAGGATGACAGAATCTAGGGCAGCCAACCAGGTAGTGACTTCCAGTGCGTGACACGAGAATTCCAAAAGCAAAACAGAACAAAACAAAAAATAAACTTGCATAATACAGCTGTGCTTATTTTGTGGTGAGCTTCATCTGGTTAGTGGGGAACTCTGTATTTCTTGTATTGTGCCTGGAATATCAGTTTCAGCTGTGCTGGCAGTTGGACGCTCACTCAAAACCAGTGGTTCTAACTGTATAGTCTGCAGACCAGCAGCATCATCTGGAAGCTTGTTAGAAACACAAATTCTTGGGTCCATCCGGACCTACTAAGTCAGAAGCTTTGGGGGTGGAGCCCAGCAACCTGTTTTAACAAGCCCTGCAGGTGACCTGATGTATGAGAACCACTGCCCTAAACAATAACAATCCTTTCTAACAGAAGAGTCCTCTGAGCCTAGATTATGATGGCATTAGGCCCCAATTCTGCCATTCACTTCCATTGCATCCCTTCTGATCCCAGAGAGGGAAATGTTGGCACTGAGGACAACGCAGGGCAAAGAGACACAACAGCATTATTAGCTAGACTTGGGCTGCAAACCCCAGGGTCTTTTTCCATTGTCCCTGCCTGGGAGTAGTCACATGCGAGTTGCAGGGATATCCAAGATCTGCTCAGAGGCAGCAGCCTGAGCCCAAAGTGCCACTTGCCACTCTCAGCAGAGGAAAAAATTTTTAAAAATATTTACCCCCTCTAGCTTACAACACTGCAGAGAATTCCATCATCCTGTCCAGCAAAATGTCCTGGGATTTGACTAATACTAGGGCAGCATTTCTAGCCCTTGAGTGACTGGGAAGAGAACCAAGAGCATGACTCCCCTCAGAGCAGTGATTCTCTGGCTTTCGGTTGCACAGGGAACCAGGGGAATACAGCTATTCAAGCCTGAGTGGTTCTGTTGCAGATCTCTAAGGTGTAGAGCCCAGGAGTCAACATTTTAATAAGAATCTTCACGCAATCCTGCAGTTGCTTCCATAAGAAATTCAAATAACGACTGCCTTACACAACAATAGATCCAACAATTTTAGCCTGTACGTTATATCCATTTCCCAGACTTCTTAGGTGGAGGTTTCAAAGCCTTCTCTTGGTTAAAAATATGAACAGATAGCTCTGTAATGATAATGTTCCCATATGTTCATATGGCACTTGTACTTTTGAAATTCGTTCTTTCACATGCACCATCTCAAAATAGTGAGGGCACAAAATGGTATTGTTTTGAGAATGTTGCTTCCTTGGTCCAAGCAGTTACCTCGAGAGAAGTTGAAGAATATATATTTGTGGCCATATACAATGAGTAGCAATGAAGGTGCTTTGGAGAACAAGCTTCCAAGGAAAATCCAAAAGAGGATATCTATTTTTCTTAGTAAGAATTAAATTAAGGTGGTTTTTAGTGTAACTACACTAGAGTGCCAGCTGTTTTCAAGGCTGTGGTCTAAAATATTGGATTATATACTTTTTCCATACTTGAAAAATTTGCAGTGCAATGTCCATAGCATACTGCCAGATAAATACTAAATATGTCTATGTTTATTCATTTGGAACAGAAACATAAAAATCAACTAAGAATTCTCTTTATTTAGGAGGGGAGGGAGACCCCTGAAGGACGCATTTTGATTTTGTAATAATAAACGATCAGGACATCTCTCAGGAATTTCCTACTGGGCTCTGGCTTGATCAGTTACTTTTACCAGAGAAGAGTGCTACCGCAGCCAAGGTTGCAGGTCTGATTCCCACCTAAGAGAAAAATTATTCTCTGGTCACAGACCACACCTTGACCTCCAGCCAGACGCCTTGCAAATGTTTGCCACTGAATAGGAAAGATTTCAAGAAAAATCGAGGAGCTATTAATACTCCCATATTGGTACATGCAGTTGGGGCTTTATCTCCATTGTATCTGTCATTTAATTGGATTTTAAAGTAACTACTACTTTGAGAACATCATCTTTTTTTTTAATACGAGTGACTTTTTTTTTCTTCTCCCCAAAACCCCAGTACACGGTTATATATCCTAGTTGTAAATCCTTCTAATTTTTCTATGTGAACTGCTGCCACAGCATGGCAACTGACAGATGGGTGGTGTGGTTCCATGACTACGAAATGAACCAGGCCACTGAAGTGGTGAGAGCGCTGAACTTTAACCACTAGACCATCAGGGCTGACTCCATCATCTTCTTTTTGTACGTGACAATGTTAACCATGTAACACTTTAGGGGAATCCAAGACAGAATCTCTCAAATATTAAGTACATCATACTATGCAGAACAATACTTGTGATTAATTCTGACATTTTTATCCGATTACCTCTATTTTATAGACACATTACTTATTTGCAGCTTTCTTACAAACTTTTTGTTTTAACAATTGTTACATTGGTACATGATTTGACGTTATACTTCGTTTGGTTCTGCTTAAGTATTTTTCTCACATGATTTAGGCTGTAGGTAAGTATGCATTAATTCTAACTTGGAAAGTTCAGTCTAACTAAAATGACTGCAGGAAGATTATATACAGTTTCACACTGTGTGGAATGTAGAGTGAGTGTGTAAAACACACACACATTAAACATACAGCATCACATCTATGTCAAATTTCTCCAAAGAGAAAAAGACAAAACCAAAAACCTAAGGAAGCGTCTACTTGACCATCCTTTTCTTAGTTCTTGTTTATTTTCTGTTCTGAATTTTCTTCTTCCAAACAACATTAAGGAGGGCAAAAGAGGTGAAAATCTTTGTTCCAAGAAGAACTTTGTTAAAGTAAGCTTTAAGGACTGGAGTCAAAGGCCTTTTCCCATGGGCTTCTAGAACAAAACAAAAATGGAAACACAAGCCCACAGATAACAAGCTGTGATGGTCCCTGGGGCCAAGCTTCTCAAACTAAAGTTGAGTTATATTCTACCATTACTGGGGACTGTTAGTGCTTCTGGCCCAGGTTTAAGGAATAGTTAAAGGTTCATCAGAGCTGTGGTTCGGATGCTACCTGCCCTGTAAGCATCACTAAATGAGTTTAAACCACAAGGATCACTAAACTAGTTTGTACTTGAACAGAAGCTCTCAAATAATGTTAGCTATAACTATGTTATTCTACGGTTGAATAGGACCTTAGAAATTACCTGGTGAGATCCAAATCCCTCAGTTTCCAGATAAGGAAATGACCAGTTCAGGTAAAAAGACTTGTCCAAGGACACACAACTGGTTAGACACATTATCCTCAGCTATTAAAGAAAATGATCACATTTTTGACCCCAAGGACATTTTCACCTGCCTTAAAAATATTTAAAAAGATGAAGTGAGTAATGCCTGCAATAATGTGCCTGATTCCCACCCAATCCCTTATCCTTACTACCTCTGTGAACCCCACACCTTCCTCTTTCTCCTTGAGCTTCCCCTCCTCCTTCAGTTTTACCTCATTTTTCTAAATTAGTCCTGAGCCTCCTATACCTCTCAGCCTCTCCCAACTCCTGAGAGATTTGATATTAGAGAGTCAAGAATAAGGAAGAGAATCAAGAATATCTATTGCTTATATCACTTGGCAATTTTTGTTAAAGGTTTTACATTTTGACAGGACATTTCAAGTGTTCCTACTAAAGGTATCTGCATCAAAATGTCCAGCTCTGCCATAAAGATGAACCATTAAAAATCCAGGAATACTAGATGAGAAATTTTACATTTTAACTTCTGACTATACCATTACCTGTAGATGTATCACACATCTGTTATATATCTTTGCAATTCTCTTAGCCACAACTGCATCTTGTTCTGGACACCACCACAGGGCCCAGATCTGGGTGGGCTCCAGCCAACCTCATGCAGGTGCAATCTGCTGACAGCATCGTGTGGCATACCCTAATGTCTTCTCTCTCTCTTTATCGCCCCCGGGGCCTCCCTATTTTTGTGGATGGGGATCCCCAAAGAACTATGCTTGGTAGCCACACATGCACAACTCAGAAGTAGGAAATGGAGGTTAGTGGAAAATTATTCACTTGCCTCCCTGCGCAACGCACAGGGAAGGTCCTGAGATACAGGTTATATGGCTCTTCAGGTCTCCTGAATCAAGTGATCTGGCCAATTTGTTTAGATGTCCACCTGTTGGTTCTCTCTCTTTCCTGCTTCACCACCCTTGTATGTCACTTCTCTCTGGATTTGCACTCTCTAATAAAGTAATGCCAGTTAAGCCTGCTTTCTAAGTAACCCAGGCTAAACGAGTATGCTTTGGTATATAAACTTTACAATTCAGTTGATTCTCAAAATGACATTGGTCAATATTCTACAATATAAGATTTAGTATTTATCAGTTGTATGACTACATCTAGTGTATACAAAATTTTAACCCCAAATTAACCAAGAATTTGACTGTTAATGACTTCCCCAGCCTCATTCTTAAAAGAGGTTTTGCTCCATATTTAATCTTCACTTGTATAAGAAGGGTGTGTGTGAACTAGAGTAGGGAAGAGGAAAACATAGCATTGAAATGCACTGTACATTTATGTTCACTATGTTTTCCATATCACTCAAGGTGTTGAGTTCATTTGTGATAAAAACAAGATATTGATAGGTATTAAATTTAAAAATAAATGGGAGGAGAGAAGTCTAGATGGCGGTGTAAGCAGACTCTGAACTCACCTCCTCCTGCGGACACAGCCAATTTACAACTACTCTTGGAAAAATTACCCCTGAGACAGAACTGAAAACTGGATAAGAGGAACTCTTGCAACAAAAGACAATCCTAATTGAGGTGGAAGAGGCAGAAACTCCCTTCTGGAGAGAAAAAACACCGCCTTCACAAGCCGCCAGCTTCACGGCCGCTCGGGAGCAGCCCAAAGGTCCACAGCCTCCCTGGAGGAGTGGGGCCCTGAGCCGGGAGCACCTCCACTGGGGGCATTTTGTGGACCCAGCACAATTGAGACGAGTGGCATAATATCTGACTTTGCCTGCTTAAAATATTGGGGAGTACCCCCAGAAAAGCTGGTTCACAAAGAAATTAAAACCAGCTCTTAAAGGGCCCATGAGCAAACTCACCCGGTTCAGAAAGCAACCTAAAATCACCAGAAAGAAAGCTGCACAGTGCTTTGGTGAAAAGAGACTCACCTGATAGGCTCTGAGTGCATTGCAGTGAGAGGTGAGACCTCTCCAGGGACTGGGACATTGGCGGTGGCCATTGTTGTGGCCCGGTGTGGGCGTGCTGACACAGACACCATTGGAGTTCTCCCTGGGGGCTGCTAGCCCAGGGTCTGCCCCACCCACTAGAGCACTGATTTAATCCAGCTCAGCCACGGCAGGCAGCCCACCCTAGAGACTGGACTCACCCAACAACAAGCCCTCAGGCATCTTGTGGGCCTGCTTAGATTGGTGACTGGATTCTCTGCAGCCTGGCAACTGAGCCCACTTCAGTGGGGCAGGGCATGCACAAGGAGCAGGTGGAGAGTGTGGGGTGGTGGTAGAGTGTGTGGGGCTCCCACCGTGGAGAGATTGGGTCCACTTCAGGAGGTCGGGGCATGCACATGGGGCAGGACTGTGTTGACTGTGTGTGTGGACCTGTGGGCGGCAGGGCTTGTCAGCTGCAGAAGACTTGTGCTTCTCAAAGACCCACATAGGGGGTTTGCCCCACCTTCCAAAGCCTGAAACAATTGGGTGCTCACAAGTGCCTGAGGCCAGCCCCACACAGCTGCAATCCTCAGAGAGCTGACAAGAGACCTAAAGGCTGGAGGCTTATAGCAATTATAAGCCCCCTGAGCCTAACAACCTGCCACGCTGGGGGCCTACTCACTTAAAAGAAATACTGCAACACAAATGTGGTATTAGAACTTGCAGCCAACTGTGCTGGGGCTCCCCACACCTGATAAAGAGACTGAAGGGGCCACAAACACTACAAGCAGCTGAGCATTGCAACCGCTGGGCAGGAGCATAACTCGGCCTCCCTGGGTGCCTACAGGGAGAGCAAACAGGCCACAACAGAAGGACACACGTAGCCTACATAGAGGTAACCCCTGGAACATTGAGAACTGAGGGAAGCACACTGCAAGCCTCCTAAGGCATCACTTACATAAGGTCACCTATCCAAGAGCATGAGACGTAGCTGACCCACCTAATGCACAAGCATAGGGAAAGATGCAAAATGAGGACGCAAAGGAATACATTCCAAGTAAGGGAACAGGACAAAATCCCAGAAAAGGAACTAAGTGAAACAGAAATGAGCAACCTACTTGACAGAGTTCAAACAAAGAGTGTTAAGGATGCTCACTGATCTGGGGAGAAGAATAGATGAACTCAGTGAGAATGTCAACAAAGAAATGGAAGATATAAAAAAGAACCAATCAGAAATGAAGAATACAGTACTGGGAATGAAAAATTCACTAGAGGGACTCAAAAGCAGAGTAGAGGATACAGAGGAATGGATCGGCGAGCTGGACAAAAGACTAGAAGAAATTACCCAAGCTGAACAGGTAAAAGAAAAAAGAATTAAAAAGAGTGAGGACAGTCTAAGGGACCTCTGGGACAACATCAAACACACTAACATCTGTGTTATAGGTGTCCCAGAAGGAGAAGAGCAAGACAAAGGGGCAGAGAGTCTATTTCAAGAAATAATAGCTGAAAACTTCCCTAACCTAAGGAAGGAAACAGACATCCAGGTACAGGAAGCACAGAGAGCCCCAAACAAGATAAACCCAAAGAGGCCCACACCAAGACACATCATAATCAAAATGTCCAGAATTAAAGATAAAGGGAGAATCCTAAAAGCCGCAAGAGAGAGTCAAGTTACATACAAAGGAAACCCCATAAGGCTGTCAGCTGACTTCTCAGCAGAAACCTTACAGGCTAGAAGAGAGTGGCACAATATATTTAAAGTGCTAAAAGGAAAAAACTTACAGCCAAGAATACTCTACCGAGCAAGGTTATTATTCAAAATGGAAGGAGAGATCAAAAATTTCCCAGAGAAGCAAAAATTAAAGGAGTTTGTCACTAAGAAACCAGTGCTACAATAAATGTTAAAAGAACTGACTTATGGGGAAAAGAGAGGACCACAAATAGGAAAAATTATCTATTTCCATGATAAGAGGGTAATGGATACAAATGCACAAAAAAGAGGTCAGATATGATATCAAAAACATATAATGAGGGATGAGGGGAGTTAAAGAGTAGAGCTTTCAGACAGAAGTCAAACTAAAGAGACCATCAATTCTGTATAGAAGGAGAAAGGAACAGAGAAGGACTACTAAAACACTGAGAAAAAAAGTTAAAAAATGGCAGTAAGTACATACTTATCAATAGCTACTTTAAATGTCAATGGACTAAATGCTCCAATTAAAAGGCATTGGGTGGCTGACTGGATAAAAAAACAAGACCCATATATATGCTGCATACAAGAGACACACTTCAGACCTAAAGACACTCACAAACTGAAAGTGAAGGGATGGAAAAAAATACTCCATCCAAATGGCAATGAAAAGAAAGCTGGGGTAGCAATACTCATATCAGACAAAATAGACTAAAACAAAAACTATAAAAAGAGACAAAGAAGGGCATTACATAATGATCAAGGAAACAATCCAACAAGAGGATATAACACTTGTAAATATCTATGCACCCAATGTAGGTGCACCTAAATATATAAAGCAATTTTTAACAGACATAAAAACAGAAATAGACAGTAACACAATAATAGTAGGGGACTTGAACACTCCACTTACACCAATGGATAGATCACCCAAACAGAAGATCAATAAGGAAACATTGGCCTTAAATAACACACTAGAACAGATGGACCTAGTAGATATATACAGAGCATTCCATCCAAAAACTGAAGAATACACGTTCTTTTCAAATGCATATGGAACATTCTCCAGGATTGATCACATATTAGGCCACAAAACAAGTCTCCATAAATTTAAGAAGATTGAAATAATACCAAGCATCTTTTCTGACCACAACAGTATGAAACTAGAAGTCAACTATAGGAAGGAAATCAGAAAAGCCACAAATACGTGGAGATTAAACAAAATGCTACTGAACAACGAGTGGGTCAATGAAGAAATCAAAGAAGAAATCAAAAAATACCTGGAGACAAATGAAAATGAAAATACGACATGCCAGAATTTATGGGACACAGCAAAATCGATTCTAAGAGGGAAGTTTATAGCAATACAGGCTTATCTCAACAAACAAGAAAAATCTCAAATAAACAATCTAACAATGCACCTAAAGGAACTGGAAAAAGAAGAACAACAAAGCCCAAAATCAGTAGAAAAGGGAAATAATAAATATCAAAGCAGAAATAAATGAAATAGAGACTTAAAAAACAATAGAAAAAATTAATAAAACCAAGAGATGGTTCTTTGAAAAGATAAACCAAATTGACAAACCTTTAGCTAGACTCACCAAAAAAAAATGAGAGAAGGCACAAATAAGTAAAATCAGAAATGAAAGAGGAGAAATTACAACAGACACCTCAGAAATACAAAAGATTATAAGAGAATACTATGAAAAGCTATATGCCAACCAATTTGACAATCTGGAAGAAATGGATGAATTCTTAGAATCATACAACCTTCCAAAACTAGATCAAGAAGAAATAGAGAATTTGAATAGACCAATCACCAGTAAGGAGATCGAAACAGTAATCAAAAACCTCCCCAAAAATAAAAGTCCAGGACCAGATGGCTTCCCTGGTGAATTCTACCAAACATTCAAAGAAGACTTAATACCTATCCTTCTCAAACTCTTCCAAAAAATTGAGGAGGGGGGGAGCCTCCCTAACTCATTCTACCAAGCTGACATTACCCTGAGACCAAAACCAGACAAGGACAACACAAAAAAAGAAAATAACAGGCCAATATCACTGATGAACATCGATGCAAAAATCCTCAACAAAATACTAGCAAATCGCATACAACAATATGTTAAAAAGATTATACACCATGATCAAATGGGATTTATTCCAGGGATGCAGGGATGGTTCAACATTCGCAAATCAATCAATGTAATACACCACATTAATAAAATGAAGAATAAAAATCACATGATCATCTCAATAGATGCAGAGAAAGCATTTGACAAGATACAGCATCCATTTATGATAGAAGGTCTGAATAAAATGGGTATAGAAGGAAAGTACCTCAACCTAATAAAGGCTATATATGACAAACCCACAGCTAATATCATCCTCAATGGTGAAAAACTGAAACCTATCCCTCTAAGAACAGGAACCAGACAAGGATGCCCACTCTCACCACTCTTATTTAACATAATACTGGAAGTCCTAGCCAGAGCAATCAGGCAAGAAAAAGAAATAAAACGGATCCAAATTGGAAAGGAAAATGTGAAACTGTCACTATTTGCAGATGACATGATTTTATATATAGAAAACCCTAAAGAATCCACCAAAAAACTTTTAGAAGTAATAAACGAATACGGTAAAGTTGCAGGATACAAAATCAACATACAAAAATCAGTTGCATTTCTATACACTAACAAAGAAGTAGCAGAAAGAGAAATTAAGAATACAATCCCATTTACAATTGCAACCAAAAGAATAAAATACCTAGGAATAAACTTAACCAAAGAGGTGAAAGATCTGTACACTGAAAACTATAAAACATTGCTGAAAGAAATTGAAGAAGACACAAAGAAATGGAAAGATATTCCGTGCTCTTGGATTGGAAGAATTAACATAGTTAAGATGTCTATACTTCCTAAAGCCATCTATAGATTCAATGCAATCCCTATCAAAGTTCCAACAACATTTTTCACAGAAATAGAACAAAGAATCCTAAAATTTATATGGAACAACAAAAGACCTTGAATAGGTAAAGGCATCCTGAGAAAAAAGAACAAAGTTGGAGGTATCACATTCCCTGATTTCAAAATATACTACAAAGCTATAGTAACCAAAACAGCATGGTAATGGCACAAAAACAGACACACAGATCAATAGAATAGAATTGAAAACCCAGAAATAAACCCACAAATATATGGACAGCTAATCTTTGACAAAGGAACCAAGAACATACAATGGAGAAAAGAAAGTCTCTTCAACAAATGGTGTTGGGAAAACTGGACAGCCATATGCAAAAAAATGAAAGTAGACCCTTACCTTACACCATACACAAAAATTAACTCAAAATGGATTAAAGACTTGAATGTAAGACCTGAAACTATGAAACTTCTAGAAGAAAACATAGGCAGTACGCTCTTCGATATCAGTCTTAGCAACATATTTTCAGGCACCATGTCTGACCGGGCAAGAGAAACAATAGAAAAAATAAACAAATGGGACTACATCCAACTAAAAAGCTTCTGCACAGCAAAGGAAACCATCAACAAAATGAGAAGACAAGATAAAAATTGGGAGAAGATATTTGCAAACCATACATCTGATAAGGGCTTAATCTCCAAAATTTATAAAGAACACATGCATCTCAACAACAAAAAAACTACCAACCCAATTAAAAAATGGGCAAAAGACCTGAACAGACATTTCTCCAAAGATACGCAGATGGCCAACAGACACATGAAAAGATGTTCAAAATCATTAACTATCAGGGAAATGCAAATCAAAACTACAATGAGATATCACCTCACGCCCATCAGAATGGCTATAATTAACAAGACAGGAAAGAACATGTGTTGGAAAGGACGTGGAGAGAAACGAACTCTCATATACTGCTGGTGGGAGTGCAAACTGGTGCAGCCACTATGGAAAACAGTATGGAGATTCTTCAAAAAGTCAAGGATAGAACTACCATATGATCCAGCTATTCCACTGCTGGGTATTTATCCAAAGAACTTGAAAACACCAATGCATAAAGATACATGCACCCCTGTGTTCATTGCAGCGTTATTCACAATAGCCAAGACTTGGAAGCAACATAAGTGCCCATCAAGGGACGAATGGATAAAGAAGATGTGGTATATATACACAATGGAATACTACTCAGCCATAAGAAACGATGAAATTCAGCCATTTGTGACAACATGGATGGACATTGAGGGTATTATGCAAAGTGAAATAAGTCAGAGGGAGAAGGTCAAATACCACAAGATTTCCTTCATCAAGTAGTAGATAATAACAACAATAAACAAACACATAGAGACAGAGATTGGATTGGTGGTTACCAGAGCGGAAGGGGGGCGGGGGGAGGGCGAAAGGGATAATTCGGCACATGTGTGTGGTGATGGGGTGTAATTAGCATTTCAGTGGTGAACATGATATAATCTATGCAGAAATAGAAGTATAATGATGTACACCTGAAATTTATACAATGTTATAAACCAATGTTACTACAATAAACAAAAAATAAACATTCTAAAATAAAAAACAGTGAAACTATTCTTTTAATGTTTCACATAATATTTCATAGTATGAATATTTTATCATTTATCTAACCATTCTTTAATGTTGGACATACAAGTTATTACCAACAATACTACGATAAATTTATTTATGCATACATATGTGCATGCATTTACGAACATTTACTTAGGAAGTATTTAAGTTAGATTTATTAATAAAGCATGATGCAGAAATTTAAGAATCTTAACACATATTACAAGATTTAGCTCCAGAAGAGTTGCACTGATTCCTGTTACCACCTGTAGGTTATGATTATGCTCATCTTACCACACCCTCCCCAGCTACTGAATATTATTATTAATAAAAATAAAAAATAAAAAAAAAATAAATGGGAGTTTGGTCAAATAGCTTTGGGAAATTTTGAGTTAAACAATTTTTTTCTTTACTGTAAAGCTTCTTAGAGCCTTTGATATGGACAACAACTACAAGATTATTTATTGACATGTGTCAATATATCAATATATTCCATGCTGGGGATCCAATGGCAGGCAAAAATAGAAACAATCCCTGCCCTCATGTAGCTTTCAGCCCATCGAAGGGAGACTAACATCTATCTAATGATCATGTTAAACAAATTTAAACTTGGAAACATGAGAAATACCACAGAATTAGCATTTGGGTAATTATAAGGTTTGAGAGCATGAGAGTTTGTAATAAAATTCCAATGAGAGGGGACTTCCTGGCAGTGTAGCAGTTAAGTTTGTGTGTTCTGCTTTGGCGGCCCAGGGTTTACTGGTTCGGATGCTGGGCATGAACCTACTCACTGCTCATCAAGCCATGCTGAGACAGTGTCCCACATAGAAGAGCTACAACTCTACAACTATGATACACAACCATGTACTGAGGTTTTGGGGAGAAAAAAGAAAAAGAGGAAGATTGACAACAGATGTTAGCACAGGACCAGTCTTCCTCAAAAAAATAAAATAAATAAAATAAAATAAAATGCCAATTAGAATTGTGAATATCTAAGGAGGCTAAAGTCCGTACTATTTACAAACATAATTTGATCACTGATCGTCTTTTCAGGGGAACATTTGTTTTGCGGAGGAGTGGAAAAGCTGGATTAGAAATGAGTTCAAGTTTGTAGCTGAGATTCAAACAATGTTCAAAGGTTTGTCCTTGAGGGAAATTCTTAACCTCTTTGTCTCCTCATCTGAAAATGAAAAGTTTGAATTCACTGATATTCAATGACTTTTCTAGCTATATACTGTATGATTGAGTAATTCTAACTAAACCATTTGGAGACTTGAGTATATTGTTTGTGCTTTCTCCAGGACTCACTACTGTCTTTTCTCTCTTTGCTGCTAATCTAATTCCTAATTACCCTCTCCACTTGACTAATGCTGTGGGAAATGGAAGCCATGAAATCTACATTAGGAAATTTTGCTACTTATTGATAGCTCTTGCCAGCAGGGAGATTAGAGCTATTGTACTCTTCAGCCTAAATATATGGCATAATCCAACAAAGCATCCTCTTTGCTCAGAAAATAAAGTTCAATGTCAAAAAAAATTTGGGATGGAGAATTAGTCCACATTTTCTTTGGTGAGCACTATAGACAATAATTGTGTTGAGTTTTATATAGAAAAACTTCTATAATGTACTTGGAGTTCAAATAACCTCAAAATATTGAAATGACTTTTAAAAAAATCAATTAAAATTAACATAGATTTCTGTTTTAAATGCCATTTTCCAGCTAATCTCTATAAAAAGCTAGACTTCTGTTTCCCATTTGTTTCCTCCTTAAAAAAAAAAGCTTCACTGTGTGCCACGTATGTCTAATCTGTCTTGGGTAATATGGATTTAATAAGACATATTTTTCCTTATGTGTAGTACTTGGAAAGCCTTTGCCACAATTTGCTGTTTTAGGTCACACACATCTGGTGCTATTTTGACCTGGCAATTACATATAGTTCTTTCCTTAATTTCTTGGGAAAAAATAATAATGTGACAAATTGGGACTATGTTCAAATTAGCTTTTAAGTTTCCCCCAGTTGGGTGAACTGAGCAAGGACTTCTATAAGCATTTCCTTCTTAGAGCTACATAAAACTTTCTCACCCATTTTTCATTGTCAAGAAATGTCCTTTTAAATGTCCAAAAGTCAAGCTTAATGGTAGCATTCTAACATTAGTTCAATAAGCCACTCTACAAATTGAGGCTAGATATATTTCTCCTTGAATATTATGTGTCAGAAGACCTTTCATTTAGCTCTGGCTCTACCACACATGAGTTTTGGAACTTTTGTCAATTCATCTGATCACTATTAGCTTCTCTGTGTAATTTTTACACAGAAATTAAATTATCTGGTCTCCATACATCACAAGACTGCTTTAAGAATTAGATGAAAAAATATATGCGAAAATGTTTTGAAATAAAAAAAGAATTTCACAAACATGAGATACTGTTCTTGTTGTCCTCTAAAGATTCATCTTATTAAACTAAGAAATCTAGACTAACTAAGCCGTCTAGAAATCAACAGGACCTTTTTAGATACTATGGAAGATATAAAACTGTTATAATGCAGTATTTCTCAGCTATAAAAGATGACCTTAAAACACGTGAACCAATTAAGAATGTACTGCAAATTAAATACTACATACTATGAGTAAGAAATATAATAGCTGCTTAAAGAAGAAAATAATCAGTGTAAACTGGAATAATCAGAGACAGCTTCGTAGACTTATGCTAGGCAATGAGAAATCAATAGTATTTGAGTAATTGGAGAGGATTTGAATAAGTAGAGAACAAAAAAGCAAGACAGAGAGAAAATATTCAGGAGGAGCAACATCAGACACAAAAAGCTGAAAAGTCAGAATGAATGAACCCCTTCTCAGGTGACATGGCCAGATCCTTTTTAAAAAAAACAAAACTTTCTCATTCCGGTCTTTTGTATAAATTTGAATCCCTGAATTCTTCTACCCAAAAGGAACATGTGGAAGAATTCAGGACCAACAAATCACTAAGAACACTTTGTTCTCAAACACCTAACGCTCCCTGTCTCTCATTGCTCTTCTTCCACCAAAAGCAGCATAGACCATTTTTGGGGCCTGTCAACATGCACCCTGCCATTGTGCTAATTAATGTGTCTATGGCTAGAAAAGCAATGATAAAAATGACAATCTAATGTTTCAGATTTAATCTCTGACAGCCAATTTCCCCAATACAACTTGTGGAATTTATAAATCAAGAAGAAAATCTGTTCACGTTTTCAAATCAAGGACAATATGGTGACTCTGCTTTACCCGATTCATATAGCACTAGCATGATTGGCCAAAGCAACTCTGGCATGCGAGTCAGGGAAGCAAGGACCCAGGGAGAAGAGAAACATAAAGAGTATGTTTTGTCATGGTGATTTTGGGGATTATCATATGGTTTTGTCCATAAAATTTGTCATGGTTATCTCAGAAACGTAGAAAGAATATGCTTATGGCACACTGGAGTCCCTTTATAATGTGCTCTTGGGCACAACTCTTCCCAGTGGAGGACAGCTCACACATGTTGCTCTCCCTCACCCAAGAAAGTTCAGTGTTTCCCGTGAGGTAGTTTTATCACTGCAGGACAAATCACAAAGTAGTTTTGTGATGCTATTGAATCGCTTTTGTACTGCCTCTCTCTGTTTTCCAGCTGGTTTCAAGCTACAACTGAGTTACTAATTAAGCAAAAAGTTCATCTCGAACAAATTTCACCTTCAAAATCCCTCCATCCCAGCACCCATTTTGTTCATTTAACAAAAATTTGTGTAGCACATATGATGTTAGGATGCTTTCTGGGGACTGATGATTCAAAGACATGTCATGCCTGGTCTCGAAAATTATTTATTGAGGTCACCGTGCACTTGCAATATTATTTAATTTCTCATTATGCCAAGGGACCTTGTTTTATTGTTTGCCACGTCCTTAACTTCTAAAAGTGCTAAATTTTGTTTGGAGGCTTTATTTCATTGATAGCACAGTCAGGAAGATCTACCAAGTCCCCTTCCATGGACCTCATGACATTTCAAGCTTTGGCAAAAAATGGGTGGGGATGGATGTGGAGATGGAGGATGCAGGACCTAGTAGGTACTACCTACCATGCTGCCTTCCTCACCCTCACCTTGCTGTTGGCACGGCTGAAGAGGGATGGGTGAAGACTGGTGTCATGCCTTCCAGTGACCCATAACAACTATACCTGACTCATGGATTAGACATCAGCACAAGCTCCCTCACCAGAGGCAAACAGGAGACTTCAACGAATGAGTACAATAGTTCCTCACCACAAAGATATTTTGCCTTTGAATACAGTGGAGACAGATTTCCAAGCCATGACATTAAAATACTAAATCTTCACTAAATCCGACTTACTCTTGCAATAAATAACAGCCCCATGGAAGATGGCTGCTATAAGAAAGAAATATCATTCCAACTTCACAAGATATTTGCCTGAACTGGAAAAAAATGGTCGAATCTTAGTCAAACCATGAGCACTATAGCAATTTCAGTCTTTCATGCCTTTACACATGCTGTTTTCTTTGCCTGGAAATACCACTTCTCTCTGCTTGGAGAATTCAGCTTAAATGTTACCTTCTAGATGAAGTTTCCCCTGATCTCTCTGAGGTAGAGAATAATGCTCCCTCTTCTGTTCTTTCATTACATATCCTCATTGAACACACTTCCACTGGAACACTGATTATTTGTTTTAATGTTCATCTCAACTCAGCTCTAAACTCCTTGAGAACAAAGACATCCTTATATTTGTTTCTTTAGTGCCAGGCTAATAGCAGAGACTCAGTACTTGTTTGTGAAATAAGCATTGTCATGGTCACATGAAGTAAGTGGCTAACATTAAATGGACAAGGGACAGGAATCCATAGCCATTTGTCCATGTCCCTGATGACCGCCCCAGCTGTGAAAAGGTGGGAGAAACCATCACTGTTTATACCATTCATGTTGATAATATCAATTCTGGATAAAATGAACATCAAGGGCAGCCTTAAAATGAAAAGGCATCCTTTCATTCAGAGAGGCATTCAGGAAACATTTACTGATTAATCACTATATGCTATAAAAGGCAAGATAAATGACACAGTCCCTGCTCTTAAGAAGACAAGAAAATAAATCTTCACAATACAGGATATTAAGTTTTGAGCATTGTGATGTGAGAGGCACCTAATCCACACTAGGTGAATCAGGGAAGGATTCTCCAAGGGGGTTATGCCCAGTGCCCTTGAGAGACCAATGGGACTTAAATGCGAAGAAAGTATAGAAAGCATTCTAAGTAAATGGAAAAGCCACGTGAATGTTCAACGCTGAGAAAGAAGCTAGCATGTCTGTGGACCTGAAAGAGTTTCCTATAGCTAGATTTATGGCCTGAAGGGTAAAGAAAGAATAGGAAAAAGGGGAGTTCTATCTGGTTACAAGCTAGTAGGGGAAGGTGAGAATGCATGTAATGGAGTATCAGGTCTTTGAAGGTACAATTTAGTGTATTCCAACTGCAGACTCCAGCCCAGTTCCTCTAGGGCAGTGTTACCAAATCACAGAGTCAGGGATACTTGGTCAAATTTGATGTACCTGGGGAATTTCTTTTTTTTTTCAAGATTTAGGACAATTATACTAATCCTATTTTTTATCATTTTAAAAAGTTATGTTAAAAGTCCACAAGGAAGACCACTAAACTTTTTTTACATAGATGTTTAAAAATAATATTTTAAAACTTTCTTTTAAGTCTAGAAGAAAGATAAATGATCAATTGATTCTAATGCATAAGCATGGCTAGTTTGAAGAAAAACATATTTTGGTAAAATGGACTATATATCGTAAATTTTGAATTTTTATTTTGATCAGATGTGGCTATAGTACAACAGAGTTTTATTCTCATGGATGAGTGATTGATTTAGAACAAAATTAAAGTGTCCATAAGAATCTTCAATAGCATTTTCCTGGACTGAACTTAATCCAAAGTCAACTTTGTATAAGAAATACCACATTTCTGCTAACTTTAATTCCAATTTATGTTTTTGAATTCCTAAATCAGCATTATCTCCCTCTAGAATACAGCTGTCATTTTATTAAATCCATGTACAGAAGGTCTACTTGTTTCTCTGAGAAAATCACAGGACACAGAAATAGTCTCATTTCCAAAACAATACCCAAAGAGCAGAATATAGAAATTCCAAAGTGTATTATAATTGTTTAAAGGCAGAAAAGAGCCATAAATCAGTTCCAGTGGTAGAGCAATCATCTACATTCTATATACACAAACAGACTCATTCATCATCTGTGCTAGGATTTTCAAAAGTCTCAAAACCATATTTGAAAAATTTTAATGGATCATCAAAGAAAGCAAAGTAAATTGTGTGCATTTATTTAAATCAAGTGAATTCAAACATTTTAAGCATCTCCTAGTGCAAAACTCGATGCTAGGTCTCAAGTCATATACAGAGATGATCCAAGCACAGTTCCAGCCCCCAAGGACCCTGCAGTGTGTAAGAGCTGATGGACAGCTCCCTCTCTGAATACTCTTCATTGTAAATATAAAATGCTTATCCACTCAATAAGCACTCCCCCACCTCATGTCAACTGATAAATATTTTAAGGCCTTTTGGAAAGACAACAAGTAACTGTGGTGAACTAGGATTAAGATATGCTGAACAGTTGCTTCTGAAGTTCATATTAGAATGTCTTTCAGGAATTTGCCCGACAGGACAAAAAAAAAAAAAGAAAGAAAAGAGTTAATAGGTCTATCAGTACATAAAGATTGTTAGAAATAAAAGGGAAAGTAGTTTCTTTGTAAATCAGCAACATGAGGAAACAATGCAGGAGAGGGAAGGGGAAGAACAAAAAAAAGGAGAATTTTTTAAATTTAAAGATTTCTAACAGAAAATCCTAGATTGATAAATATATGAAAAAATATTTTGCAAGGAAAAATATGTATGCCTAGATTTCAAGATATTCCTAAAATATTAATTTTTACCACACTTCTGAGATCAGTGGGCATCATTTCTGCTACTGGTAAAGAAAGGTGCCAAATTGCCTCAGGCTATGTAGCTTATTATGGTGTGAACCAAGAACTAAAATAGGAGTCCTGGCTCTCTGGATTTCTGATATCCAATTCAGCAGACTTCAACTTTCTATTAGATGCTCTGCAAGTTAAGCAGTTCTCGTATCAGCTTGTGCCAACTCCTTAAATGCCCCGTCAACTCTTCAAGTATTATAAGTGTCAAATGCCTAGGGACCTAGTATATTCTCAAGGACTAGTACCTACCTTGCTATGTTGTTTGAGTTTAGTAACAGTAACAGTTCAAGAAGCCATCATTTCTATAAGTATTGCACATTAAAGTACTGATGTTAATATCTTACTGAAAGAGGACTTATCTGGATAGATCCCAATTATTTCCTTAGATAGGAAACCAAATTCCCAATGTTGATAAAGTGAATCAATATTTACACAACATCAACAGGTTCTATTAAGAAAGAAAAAGAAAAAATAAAATAATTGGAAAGGAGTGGGCATGTATGTAGATGGGTGCTTATGTTGGAGCAGAATTTTTCTACATGTGCCACATAACCAGTTTTCTTTCCATAAAATTGACTGGTTGTTTGACATTAAATACACATAATACATAGAAGTGCCTCATATTTATTTTTAGTATTAAGTAAATAGCTCATACTTAGAAACATGTTTCTTATTGGCATGACCAAAAAATCTGGAAGTTAATAGAAGATTGAAAATTGAACACAAGGAAAATAATGTAAGGAATGTAGAGGGATTGGAGGAAGAAAGTGAAATAATGAGAAAGATGAGGTTAATGTGTGTTATAAAAAAAGTACTATTAACTCAACAAGTGTTTATTGAGAAATTATTATTCATAGAACTGAAATTCTAGTGTATGGAGAAAGAAAATAAATAGACATCGAATGCACAGTGTGCCAGGAGGGAATAGAAGTTATGGCTATATTGACATTTTAAATAGAATTGTCTTAAAATTTTAAATAACATTAAATTAAGATTAGTTTTTAGGACAGCTTAAAATAGGAATTGTTCACCCATGGTCACGTATCTATACAATAGTATATTGTCCACAGTAGAAAGGATTTCCACTAGGTGTTCTTTCAAGCGTTATGCCCTTACATCCCAAGAAACAACCTAAAACAATGCTTCATTTATAATGAAATGCTACCAAGATAACCCACTGACTTCACAGAGAGACCTTTCTCTGTATAATCTTTGAAGTAGTAATTGTGGCCGTCCACTCTCATCTCCAAATCTCCATTTTCAAAGCCTTGTTGCTTTGAGTCCTAACAGCAGTGTTAAGAAGGGGTCTACTTGGATAGGATCAGACTCTAGAATTAGTTTGATAGCTTCATATTCACTCCACAGAGCCCTGGAGCTCTGTGACAATTGATTAAAGAGTGAACAGGGTAAAGGTAATGAAATGACACCACTAAGGGGACCTCACCAGGGGAAGATGACATACAACTCAGTGGACCATTAAATCACCTCTCTTGATTTGTTCCAATAAGATACATACAGTCTTAATCCACGTGTTTTGTATTACTAACGTGTATCTGAAGCTCATTCACAGTTATTTTATTTATTTCCTTTTCTAATCTCCAGCTTTGCTTAAAACTCTCTTAAAAATGTGCATAGCAGAGTTTTCTGCATGATCGCATCTTTTCATACTTTAAACCAAAACTTCTTCCAAATTTAAATAGCATTTTGAGTCCCCAATATTTGGACTGGCAGATAGAACTGCTGCATATTCATTCATTTGTTCATTCAATCATTCATTCAGTCATGTAACAAAATGTATTGAGACTTTATAATAATATCAAGGCACTGTGCTAGTAAATAGAGAGGAATATAGAGATTAAAGACCTATTGTCTCTAAATCTTGTAGGAGGATAGGCAAGTTTGAAGACAATTACAACATAGTGTAATTAAGTGCTATTATAGAAATACGCATAGAGTGAAGAGATGTTGGCACCTAACTCACCCTTGATATAGGATGTGGGGCGAGAATTTCTAGAGGAGATGACACTTGTCTTGAGTCTTGAAGATTAATTCATATGTAAACGGCAAGGAGATAGGGAGAGGAAAGAACATCCTAAGCAGCCTTCCTGGTTCCCAAAGGAATTAAAGATGTTTGGCACGAACTAGGCCTGGGGTTATTTTCGAGTCATAAACTCTGCCTTTCTTCTTCTTGCATTCTAGAATTACCTGTTAATGGGTGTATTTACATGGAATCAGAAGCATAGAAGTGGCAATTGGGGCATAGTTAGGGTGGGGAGCGAAAATGAATTTCCCAGAAGAAAGCTGGGTTATGGGCTTGAGATCAGGGAGCCAGGCCAGCAATTGTCATTGACAATACCAGCCTTTTGATATATTCTCATTGTGCAGAGTAACTGGGGGAGGGAGGGTCTCATGGGTATGAGGCCTTCTAACCAGCATTCCTGTGTGAGCTAAGACGAGGTAAAAAGCTAGATTTGTCAGACCAGCTCCTGGTTCTGTAAAGCCTTCTGAGACCCCAGAGTGCACTATTACCTCCATGTAGGATGAGAAACCCATGATCTGTCTTTCTATTAGAATGCAGGACGTACTCCCACCCATACTCCCTCCATGTTGGAAGTCTAGGGTATTGGCACAAGTGCCAGGTGGGATGGATACCCACACTGCTGAGAAGCCAAGTGATTCTTTTAGGTGGAGGCTGTCTCCAAGTTCTGGCACCTGTGGACAAAGTGGATTACCATGGTATAAACCCAACTCTCAGGGGGCATTGGGTGGTCCCGGGCAATATTCTCTGTGCAAAGTCCCTGTGCAATCCACTGAACTTCTCAGCCCCTTTGCAGCCCATTATTAGAGCACTTCTGAATTCCTTGTATGCCACACACACCATGCAGAGCCAAAGTCTGACTCAGGCTCACTGTTTACTCAACTCCCGCTGCCATTGTTGCGCTGTTTCCCTGAACCATATTGTAAGTGGTAACTAGTAGAGTTTCTCCAGTAACACAATGAAGTATGCAACTAGCCAGGCCCCCTTACTCCAGGGTCCTGTGGGAGGGAAAAGGAGGGAGTGGATTGTTTTTAGCTTTTCATACAATACATATAGATGGTACCAGTCAAAGAGAGGAGGAAAGCAAGGGTACTTGCTGCTGCTATCTTTAATCATGTTGTCTCCCTTCAACCTCCCATTCAAGAAAGGAGAGGAGGCTTTTCACTTCCTCTTCTTATATGGCTGCACCTTTGCTTCCATAAAACTCAATGACCAATTCCTCCACGTCCAGTACTTGTTCTACAGAAGGAAGAGCACTGAAATTTAGAAATCTCGTTTCTAATTCCAAAAAGCTTGGTGTTTTTCAAGACCATTGTCTTGCTACATTTGACAGTAACTTCTTTGTTCTGTGGGTACTTGTTGGTGCCCTCCCTGGGGAAATGCACATCAGGGTTCAGCACTGGTGGCAGAAGGCAACAAGGCAACATGATATACAGGAGAAATAAAAACAGATCAGTTTAATATTTGAAAAATATTGTCCCTGTATCATTAGGAAAGAATGAGGCCCAAAGAATTAGAATGTATGATAATCCAACAGGTAAATGAAAAGAAACCTAGATATGCAAGTTTATGGATATAGAGCTGCTGTATCCCCAGGCTTAATTGGTCAGGTCATCTTTGATGGGATCTTGAGCAAGGATATTGGAGGAGTGCAGAAAGAACCAAGTATTACAAAGCCTTGGGAATTAATCATCTATAGGTAAGGAAAGGGCTTTCTGCAAAGTGTGTGTAATTAATTACCTTGTTGTTGCAGGTGTGGAAGTTAGGCATCACGCCGGCAGGAGAGGACACGTATTAGAAGGTGTGTAAATTCAGCTGGGTGCAGAGAAAGCATTATTCCAACCTCAAAAAGAGAAGCAGCTTGGTATGTCATGTGCTTTCTGAAGGAAAATGGTGAGACTTCTTGAGTATAAATAAGAGTTACCTAAAATAAATGAAGGAAATAACTGCATGTATTAGACCACACTAAAATATCTGAATAATTTTCACTGCTCCATAATTTAGAGTTTCTTTCAAGTGCTTAATAGTTTCTTTCTATATCTCAAACAATCTGGGAATATTTGAGTTTGATTAGAAGTCAAGGAGTTAAAGGCACACCGTTTTTAGTCAGATGCATGTTGGAACTTTTGGAAATCCTGGGAAAATTGAGTATAACGAAGGAAGGGGAATGTTGCCATCCTGAAAACTAATGATTTGTTGCTACAAGAGAAAGGACTTTTGAAAGAGAAGGTACTGAGTTAATTATAATGCCTCATGGCTTGGAGAGCTCAGAACATACATTGATAGTGTTCATGATGATCTTATTTCATGGTATATAACAATTAAAGAAAAATAAATACTTTGAAGTGTGAAAGCTATGATTGGTCTAATTTTTGCTCATATTCTCAGTATAGGACAGATGTAAGTGAAGTATAAGCATACAGAGAATTTCTCACAAATACTACTATTATTGCTATTACTAGTATTATTGTGTTTGTTCTAGAAAACTTTCACATATATTTCCTTGTAGTAACCTGAAAGGGTCTAGTCTCTACCTTCAAGTTTCTTCAGACTGGGAGGAACTTTGCCTCTTGGTCCTCCCTCCTCCCCTAAACATGAGGGTGTTTTTTTTTTTGAGGGGGAAGAATTTCCCTTTGCTCTTTTGCTTCTACTTCTGACCAAGACATTTTTTCCTTATCCTTAAATTCTTTCCTTCCTCTGGGCTTAGTCTGGAGAACTCCCTATTTTTGACTTCTTCTGACTGCAGCCTCCACCTGTAGACAACTGATTCAGGGCCAAATAGCTGCTTAAGTGGGGGGAAGGGAAATGGGAGATGAGGGGAACTGACATGGACTGAATGTTTGTGTCCCCCCAAAATCTATATGTTGAAATCCTAATGCCCAGTGTGATGGTAGTTGGAGGTGAGGCTTTGGGAGGTGCTTAGGGCATGAAGGTGGAGCCTTTAGGAATGGGATGAATACCCTTATAAAAATAAGAGACCCCAGAGAACTCTGTTCCTTCAGCCATGTAAGGGCACCGTGAGAAGATGGCCATCTATGAACCAGGAAGCGGACCCTTAGCAGACACAGAGTCTGACGACGCCTTGCTCTTGGACTTTCCAGCCTCCAGAACTGTGAGAGAGATCAAACATAGGTAATAGTATATCGACACATTATTCTCTTATGCTATGGTATGTGCAGTGTTGGTAGGGATGATAGGGAGGAAAAAGGCCTTTAAAAAAGATACCACATAAGAGACTGAAAAGGAGAGAGTAAAATGATCCCATAGACAATGATAATTGCAAATTGTCAAATGTTTCTTGCGCTCTCCCTTTTTGCTCTGCCCTGCCCAGTGTATCTCCTGTGGATTGTATAACTGGGGCTGATATCACTCGTCCTTTGTGACATTGCACTCTCTAGTGCACACGCGTTAAACAGAATGTCAGATGAGGTCTACATACATTGCCAAGAAAAATGAGAAAAGAAACACCTTAGAAAACAGTGATATGTGTCATGTTTTGTGTGTGTTGTGTTTTTTGTTTTTTTTTTTTTTGGTCAACAGAGTAGTTTGCGTCCGCCCACACTTTGGCATGAAAGCTTATGTTTGTGCCACATGAGTCAGTCAAGATGAGCATAATAATTTGTTTGAGCAGACATGGGGATGCATTGCTTTGGAAGCAAGGCACTGTCTAGGTACTAGAGCATACCATTACAATGAAACATCATGAAAGTTTATGGGCAGCAGAAGGAATTTATATGTTTGGATTGGTGAACCGAGATGGAAAATCTTTCAGGTGTCTGTTACAAATTGTACATGAAAGAGAGAAAATGAATAAATATAAAGGACCTAACAGTCCTATTGTGGAGAGTGTGCGATGAGAATGAAGGATGGAGATCAACATCCGCATCAGTGCCAGTAGTCAGAGCATGGGTGCAAGCTCCAGCATTAGTCACCAAGCGGCTGACTTCCCTGCCAGCAGCCAGAGTCCACAGAGTAATGTGGGATAAAAGATCCAGAGAGGCTGCGGGCCAAGCAGAAGCAGACAGAGGTCTGAAATCTTTAAAAGACATGGAGAGATACTGACCTTCTCAAAACTTACTGAGAAAGATCATAAATCTGAATAGAAAAATCTCATGAAAGGATCTACATTACAGTGACATCCTACCTCACCATAAAGCTTGGAAGGAGGCTATAGAGTAGAGATTTCTGTAATTTACTAACAAAAACAGTTCTTTAAAAAGAAAAAATTCTTTACCTCTGGCAGGCAGAGAAACAGGTTTTAGTTTTGGTATTTTTTTAATCTTCCTTTTCTCTAACCCTGTGCATATTTTTCTCTGTCAGCATCTGGCCTCACAGAAAACAGCTGCTCACATGAGACTTCCGGATCGTAACTCCTTTTCCTGAGGACTCTGCAGCTGGCTGCTCAAAACTAGGTAACGTGGGTGCTAATCTGATGCTAGGAAGGATCACCATAAACAAACAAACAAAATAACACCTCACTGTGGTAGTCACACGGCTGCCCTAACTACCAGGAGATGCCCTTCCATGGGCTTTCTGAGTGGTCTTCTGAATATTCACAAATATCTTCCCCCAGTTTGGTTTAATACTGGCAGGTAGGTGCAAAGACTGGTCGGCTATGGGAGTTGGCTTGATCTTCAGATTTTCAGACACTCAAAGTGTCCCTGTTTTATTTTCCAGGGAAGAGTCACAGTTATAACTCAGCAGTTTCAGCCTGACCATGGTGGATGAGGCCAGCCACCCACTGCTCTGCACGTGCTAAGGATTTAAAACCCAAGCAGCACATATGGCCCTGGGTGTTCCTCAAAATTCTCTTTGTGCCTGTCTCCATAGCTCCCACTTCCAGCCTTTGCATCCTGGCCCCTTCTCTCTTCTTGGATTTTTATCCTAGATTTTAATTTTTTTCCTGGAATTTCAGTTTGAGACACGTGATCATATTACTACATTATTGGGCTTCCTGTTCAAATCTTGGTACTACACACTCTTGATTTTGGAGTTGCAGCAACTTTGGGTTAAAGACACTTCCATCACTGGTCAAGCCAGGCAGAACCTGCAGCTTTGCCAGGGATGAAGGATGGAGAAAAATTTAAACAAAGTATTACCAATTTCCATACACACATGTACTTTTGATAAGAGCACCTGTGAGGCTAACAAAAAACATAAGTTAAATGAAATACATTTTACCCAAAAATAAAGATAGAATTTTATTTTCATAATTGTTTAAATACTTTTTATAATGCCCTGCTATTTACATAGCATACATAATATATACATACGTAGCATACATAATAAAAGAATGTATTCTTTTCTCCTCTCCAGTAAGAGAGACACTTTAGAATAATGCAAGTAGTTGTCATATCCTTCCCTAGAAGGGTAGGTCTAGATAGCCTAAATTTTGCTGGGGACTTTGACTAAGAAAGCAAGTCACCTTAGATCCATTGAAAATACTCTTTCAGGGGGTTGATTGGAGGGCTCCCATTATTGAATGAAGGATTATTGAAGTTTGCTTACTTTAGGAGGAATTGAAGGGGATGTATCATTAAAGCCCAAGTGTTTCGAGAGTTTAAAGGATATTTGTCCTAGGTGAATTCCAAGGGAAGATAGAAAGATGATGGTTTTAGGTCCATGAGACGGGGGATACTGGAATTCCCTACTTAGTGCTCCTGAAGCCAGTTGGTGCCCATGAGAGCGACTGTCCATAAGACCCAAAAGAAATGAAAGCTAAACCTTGCAAATTTAGAAACCAGAGCATTGGCTCAAGGAGACGAGTTGGTTCCTGGTTGGAGTGGCCTATGGAGGTACCTGCACCATCAAGACATCACTAAAGCAGTCCACCAGCAGAACTAGGTTTTGTGGCAAGACCCTGTAGCACCGAGCAGCAGTCTACGTGGATCAGACTCCCTTTTCTAGCTCCATTTGGGCATGGAAGCAAGATTGCCCCTCCACCCTTTGGACTATAAAAGCCTCCAGTCTAATGGGTGTAAAAAGTTTCTTTCTTAATTTTTTAAATAGAATATTTCAAACATAGAGAAGAATAATATAATGAATACCTTTTTACGACTATCCAGCTTTACCAAACTGTGACATTCGCAACATTTTGATGCAATATTCTTTAAATAAATCTATACTGATATATTTCAAGCCCCCTTTGTAACCACCCCTAATCCCATTCCATTCTCTTTTCCCCATGTTTGTCTTTCCCACACATATTTTCATATTTTTACTGTGAATATATGCCTTCATAAACAATATATAATATTGCTTTTAAAATATGTATATTTTTCAGGAAATACCACAGTTATCTATGTACGTGTTATTCCTCAAACAACATTTTTTGCTTACTCCTGTTTTTGAGATTTATCCATGTTAATATATGTATAGTTCAAGAAATTTTTAATACTCATTTGTAATAAAGAGTCTGACTTCATT
Organism: Diceros bicornis minor; assembly: GCF_020826845.1. NCBI lineage: Eukaryota > Metazoa > Chordata > Mammalia > Perissodactyla > Rhinocerotidae > Diceros > Diceros bicornis. The sequence continues at coordinate 60,751,520 of NC_080749.1, read as the reverse complement.
TTTGATGTTTCACTGCTGACAATTTTCAAGCCCCACCATTCTCCCTTACCCTTCTGCCCTGCATCTGGGCAAGCTGATAAGAAAGCCCAGTGCTCACTCCTTTAACATTGATGACAAGCTCAAACCACGCAAGCCCTAGCCTTAGCACATGCGTGGAAACACTACCCCCAACGTGGGTTAAGAGTTAATCCATGTGGTTAGGAGTTAATCACCAGAGAAACCCCAAGCTAGTCTCCTTCCCCAATTATCTCAAGCCATTTTTTACCACCTTGAAACTCTTCCTTGCTCTCTCCAGAAAGCCTCATTATGTGAGTAATAAACTTTTTCATACCCTCTTAGTGCATGTGGCATCATAAATCTAGACATCCAAACCAAATTTTGAGTGGAGGAATCCATCTTATTTATGCAAGATGACTACAACACTATCATATGACTATATTACAATTTGTGTCCATTTTCTATTTGATGAACAATGACTTTTCCCCAAAATTACTTTTACAAACTATAATGCAACAACAAACATTCTTGTATATTTCACCTTATTGTGTAGTGCTAGATTTTCTCTAGGTTTTTTTCCTAAAAGGGGTATCACATCTTCAAATTTAGTAGATGCTAATATTCCTAAATCATGCCAAATTGTCCTCAAAGCGGTTGTGCCAATTTAAACTCTCCTCATCCATTGTGAGAGTTCCTGTTGCTTCATATCTTTGTCATGCTTTTTAATTTTTGTCAGATCTAATAGGTGCAAAAAGTACCTTCAGTGTGATGTTAATTCGAATTTCCCTGATTACTTATAATGTTGAGCACCTTTTCATTAGTTGTAGGGCATAAGGTTTCTCCTTCTGTTAAATGCCTATTTATAGCTCTTATCCATTTTTCTATTGACTTTGTTTGGATCTTGATTTTCAAACTAAAAACTGTTAAAAAAAGTATGTGTGAAGCAATTAAGAAAATTTGAATTATGTATATTTGATAATATTAAGGAATTATTGCTGACTGTCTATGAGTGATAAAGGTATTGAGTGCTATGTTTTTAATAGGATTCCTTAGATTTTAAACATACATATTGGAACATTTATAGATAAAGTAATGTGATTCTCAATTTAGGGATGGGAGGTAGTATAGTGTATATAGATAAAACATGATCAGAAATGGATTGTTAATTGTTGAAGATAGGTGGTGGGTACATGGGGATTCATTACACTATTTTCTCTACCTTTTTATATATTCAAAATTTTTCATAATAAAAAGTTAAAATAAGATTGAACTATGAAAAAGAGAAAAAGCACAAATAAAATTAGGAATAATAAAGGGGACATAAAACTAGAGATTAAAATAGTATAAGTGAATATTATGAGGGCTCCTCTAATCCAATAAATGTGAAAGTTTAGATGAAAATAATTTTATCCAAACATACATATTTCTAAAATTGACTTAAGAAGGAATAAAAAAACCTGAAATAATCATCAAAGAATAAGAAATCAGAAGATTTCCTGTCCCTTATCGATAGGAAGCCTAACCCAGATAGTGGGGTTAGATGCTAATTTTACCAAACATTCAAGACATTAATAATCCTTATCTCATATAAAGTATTTCAGTGAATACACATAGACGAAAGGCTTTCAGATTCATTTTACAAGGCTTATGTAATATTAATACCATGCCCATGCTAGGACAAGTAAAGAAAACTTTAAGCCAATCTCACTTCCACATGAAATTCAATGTTCTTAAAAATATGTATCACAAGTGAGTAGGGCTTATCTAGGGGATTCTAGGAAGTTTTACCATTTAAAAATCTATTAGCGTAATACATTCATTTATGAATTGAAGGAGAAATCACCCGTACAATTTTTTCAACTGATTTTGGGAAAAAGCATTTGATAAAATTAAACATGCATTCATGCTAAAAAAAAAATAGCTAATTGAGAATAACAAAGAATCTCTTTACCTAAGGAGGTTACTTATCAAAAACCTATAGCAAACATGTTCTTTAGAAGAATTTTCATGAGAATGAGACAATGATGCTCATCATCCCTGAGTCTACTACATCATACTTGAGATCTTGGTCAAGTCAATGAAAGTGAGCTCAGTGAATTTGCTAGCACAAGAGCAATTTACAAAAATCATCAGTGTTCCCTTATAACTATAATAACTAATTAGATAATATAATAGAACAAAAATCATATTCACAATAGGAAGAAACATCTTTCCAGACGTTTCTCTATGTCTACATATGCATGCACATACATACATGCACACACAATGTAATATAAATGGGAACTATAGTAAATATTTTTATTTTGTTTTTTGCACTCATCAACATGTCACAAAGATCTTTACATCCTGTGAATATAACCATCCTTTTTAATGATCACATACAATTAATTACATTGTAAAGCTATCCAATAATCAAAGTCCTATTGATATTTAGATTGTTTTCAGGTTTAACAACATTATAAACAACAGTGCATTGAATACTCATATATAGTAACTTTTTTGGATTTGTCAGAAATCTCTCTAGAATAAGTTTCTGGACTCATCATGAATCATTTACTAGCTCAGGGCACAGTTATGGCCATATGTCTTTAAATTTTTCACATTAATCACTCTAAGCCCTACCACTTTATTAGAAGGAAATCTAGTGTCTCTATTTCGATACCTTGCCCTCCTCTTTTTACATATTTAAGAACCTGGAGATTTGCTCAGTTCTGCTTTATAAAGGCAAGGCTGAGAGATCACTGGAAAATCTGATATGGCCACGAGCACCTTTGTTACCATGAGCAGCCTCAGGACGTTTAAGACTGGCCCTGCCCATCTCTCCCCGTGCCCCTCTGTCTTTGTGCATCCAGTCACTGGTCTTCTTTCAGTTCTTGGAACAACCTATGAGCTCTCCTCTATAGAGCATTTGGTGTCCCCTTGCTTTAGCTTGTTCTTCCTTACCCCACCCACCTCTTTGCATGGTTACATCCTAGTTAATCTTCACATATCAGTCTTAAGTGCATCCTTCTAAGGGAAGATTTCACGTGCATTCCCTGGTCTTACTACCCTTAGACCCAAACAAGAAGGGCCCTTGCCTTAGCCTCATACTTGAGAGAGAGCCCTTTACATCTGCCACACACACCCGCGCAAATATTTATTAAACCATTAAACTACCAGGCACCTCTGTCACTCAGGAGCTTGTTCTGCATTCAGCATTAGTACAGCATTAGTACTACCTATAATCATAAATATCAAGTAGGGGCCGGCCCTGTAGCTTAGTGGTTAAGCGCGCACCCTCCGCTGGTGGCGGCCTGGGGTTCGGATCCCGGGCGCACACCGACGCACAGCTTCTCCCGCCATGCTGGGGCCACATCCCACATACAGCAACTAGAGGGATGTGCAACTATGACATACAACTATCTACTGGGGCTTTGGGGGAAAAAAATTATAAAAAATAAATAAATAAATATCAAGTCTGATTAACCGACACCAATCAGGACCTAGGAAATGCTCCTCCACCTACGTTGCCCATGTTCCTGAAACTAAAAGTTTCATTCATACCGTGAAGGTTTGTGGGTTGTGCTGCTTCTTACACTGGAAATGGAAATGGCTAGGAAACGTGGGAAGAATTTGAGCAATGGAAGTGCTTCTGTAAAAGAAAAGTCGAATTAATTAACATGTCAAATCCTTCCTCTCAGATAGCATGAATGCAATACATTCTTGCATAATGAAGTATCATTTCCCAGTAGTGCACAGCATCCATTTTTTTGTTCTCTTTGTGTTCTAGTTTATGGTTTAGAGGTACTCACAAATTAGCATTGTATTTGCAGAAGTAGCAAATCGTGGCTGAGGAACGTTTTGCAATGTTAAACAATTCGTATTATTCTCATTTTGCATAGATGTAGATCTAGATATACAGAAAGTGCAATACAGATTTTTATGTTGGTAATCAGATGGACATTGAATGTTAGAATTGCAAGTTTTTCATTTTTATAAATTATTTAATATGATTTAATTAATTTAAAATGAAAATATTTCAGCTTTACATATTTTATTTAAATATTTGATATTTAATCATTCAAGAATACAATTTAATAATTGACAGGACTTGATATGGGATTGGAAAGGAAGATGACAACATTGTATAAATAGATAGATGGTGGTGCCATTCTCTGAGCTAGGAAACACTGATTTGGGAGAACATATCATCAGTTCTGTGTGAGGTTTGTTGAGTATAAGGTAATTTTGACAAGCCAAGAAGAGATGCCATGTAGACAGTAGGATATATGGTTCTAGATTTCAGAGAAGAGAGTATTGTGAGAGTGAGAAGATAGCCTAGGATTGAAATTTGAGAAATTTCATAATTTAATGATCTGTTAAAATAGGATAAACCAGAGAAGAAATGGTCAGCAGAGTAGAAGGAAAACCAGCTGATTGTTGTTTCAAAGAAACAAGGGGAAGAAAGTGCTCAGGTAGGAGTGAGTGGTCAAGCCCACTCATGCTGGGACAGTCCAAGACTGTCAGCTGCACAGGGGCAAGGATCTTGTTTTCTTCCCTGATGTCCCAAGTGTTTAGAATGTTCTGAGAACACAGCAGGTCCTCAATACATAATTACCACATGTTGAACAAAGCAAGATGAATAACAAAAAGTGCCCTTTGGATTAAACTATGTAGAGGTTATCAGTGAATTTAGAGATTACTCCTTTGATGGAGTGCAAAGGAGGCAAATTGGAGTGGTTGAGGAGGGTGTGGGGTATGAGGAAATGGAGAAAATGATGTGAGTGTAGACGCTCTTCTCAGAAGGTTGGCCGTGATGGGGAAAAAGAAAATGTGGGGTCCAGGGAAGGTTTTGCTTTGCCTGAGTTTTGTTTTTTAATAGGAGAACGTCCAAAATCTTGAAGGGAAGGATCAAGTTGGGAGTGAGGGTTGAACATTCCACAGAAAGAAGGGAAAACCAATAGTGTGAATTCTGGAATAAAGCAGGACTGGTAGAGGTCTAAGCACAGATAGAGGCATTGGCCTTAGGCAGCTGGAGAGCAATGTCCTCTACTGCAACAGGAGGAGAGGAAATAGAATAGGTGCTGATATACGTAGCTTGAATGTTTGAGAATGAGGGAATGCTCAAGTGATCGACATCTTCTTAGTGAAGTAAGTGGTGAGATTGTTTGCTAAGATAATAAAAAAGTGTTGGATGTTTGAGGAAAGGGCAATCAGTTTAAATAGTTGTTATAAAAAGGGAAAAATGTTGACTGGAGACATTAGAGTAATTGAATAGTACTGAGGGCCGATTTGAGATGGGTCATTATTAATTTACAGAAAAATATATCTGCTCTGTTTTATAAGGATAAGGATGGGACTATCTTAAAAATATTTGCTTCATAGCTACAGAACAAAATGAATTAGAAAATACCAGCTCTCCCATCTATGTTGGGCACAAACAGAATAGACTTGCTTGCCTAAATTTCCCTAGAACTTTAGTACATTTCCCTAGGCAAAAATGGTAACTCAATCAATTTGAAAACGAATTTTAAACGTTTCAATCCTCTTAAAGAACTTATTTATAGTACATTGATATAAATATCTGTTTATTATTTTTGTGATATTTGGTAAATTATGTTTTTATTTGACCATATGTTTATGTGAGTTTAAATTCACTGATGCTAACAACATATAGGAATTTGAAGCAATAAAATGTTTTTATTCTTGTCAATATGACCACTCTTCAAATGTATGTATTCCAATATGTTGGGGTTAATTTGATTTGGAAATCTGACTTGTCAAAGATTAAATTACTACTAAATCCATCTCCAGATATTTAGCAAAATTTATAGCTCTAGTGGACATAAAATCACAGGGTAGAGCAAATTAAGAGAAACTAAACACAGTATCACACAAATGAGTTAGGGTGTTTTAAAATTGATATTCATTATTCATTTTATGATAATAAAGGTGATAATCAGCTAAATTGGCATGCCACCTTTTACTTTTACATCTGGTATTTGAAAATATTCAGCTTTATCTACAAAATAAAGGTAGGATAATGTAACATTTGGTCAATTCAGATTTTTATTATGTTATTTGTGCACTGTATTCTTTGCAGAAAACAAATGCTTGAGAACATGTAATATTTTGATTATACATCAAAATGAAAAATTGAAAACTATAACCATATTATAACCTATTTTCTTTTATATAGTTGATTTTTGCATTTTAAAATTAGCTAATTTGAATTCTTTACAGATATAATATTAAGAAATTGTGTTTTTAGAAAAGAGAAATTGCATATAAACTATGTTTATTTTTTAAATTAATTAATTTTTTAAACTGAGATAACATTGGTTTATAACATTATATAAATGTCAGGTGTACATGATTATATTTTGATTTCTGTGTAGGCTACATCATGTTCACCACCCAAAGACTGATTGCCATCCATCACCGTACACATGTGCCCTATTGCGGGTTTCTCCCTGCACCCTCTCCACCTCCCCTCTGGTAACCACCAATCTAATCTCCATATCTGTGTGTTTGTTTGTTATTGTTGTGGTTTTTATCTTCTATTTATCAGTGAAATCATATGGTATTTGACTTTCTCTCTCTGACTTACTTAGCTTAGTATAATATTCTCAAGGTCCATCCATGTTGTTGCAAATGGCAAGACTTCATCTTTTTTTTATAGCTGGGTAGTATTCCATTGTGTATATATACTACATCTTCCTTATCCAGTCATGCATTGATGGGCACTTAGGTTGTTTCCAAGTCTTGGCTATTGTGAATAATGATGTGATGTACATAGGGGTGCATATATCTTTAAGTGTTCGTGTTTTCATGTTCCTTGGATAAATTCCCAGAAGTGGAATAGCTGGATCATATAGTAGTTCTATTCTTAATTTTTTGAGAAATCTCCATACTGTTTTCTGTAGTGGCTGCCCCAGTTTACATTCCCACCAGCATTGTATGAGAATTCCCTTTTCTCCACATCCTTTCCAACACATATCATTTCTTGTCTTGTTAATTGTACCCATTCTAATGGGCATCAGGTGATATCTCATTGTGGTTTTGATTTGCGTTTCCCTATTAATTAGAGATGTTGAACATCTTTTCATGTGCCTATTGGCCATTTGTATATCTTCTTTGGAAAAATGTCTGTTCAGATCTTTTGCCCATTTTTTAATTGGGTTGTTTCTTTGTTGTTGAGATGTATGAGTTCTTTATATATTTTGGATATCAGCTCTTTTTCAGATATATGGTTTACAAATATCTTCTCCCAATTGTTACATTGTCTTTTCATTTTATTGATGGTTTCCTTTGCTGCAGAAGCTTTTTAGTTTGATGTAGTCCCATTTGTTTATTTTTTCTTTTGTTTCCCTCACCTGGTCAGACATGGTATTTGAAAAGATGCTGCTAAGACTGAAGAGCATACTGCCTATGTTTTCTTCTAGAAGTTTCATAGTTTCTGATCTTACATTCAAGTCTTTAATCCATTTTGGGTTAATTTTTGTGAATGGTGTGAGATAATGGTCTACTTTCATTTTTTTGCGTGTGGCTGTCCAGTTTTCCCAACACCATTTATTGAAGAAACTTTACTTTCTCCATTGTATGTTCTTGGCTCCCTTGTCAAAAATTAGCTATCCATAGATGTGTGGGTTTATTTCTGGGCTCTTGATTCTGTTCCATTGATCTGTGTGTCTGTTTTTGTGCTAGTACCATGCTGTTTTGATTACTATAGGTTTGTAGTATATTGTGAAATCAAGGAGTGTGATACGTCTAGCTTTGTTCTTTTTTTCTCAAGATTCCTTTAGTTATTCAGTGTCTTTTGCTATTCCACATAAGTTTTAGGATTCTTTGTTCTATTTCTGTGAAAAATGTCCTTGGGACTTTGATAGGGATTGCATTGATCTGTAGATTGCTTTAGAAAGTATGGACATTTTAATTATGTCAATTCTTCCAATCCAAGTGCACAGAATATCTTTCCATTTCTTTGTTTCGTCCTCAATTTCTTTCAACAATGTTTTATAGTTTTCAGTGTACAGGTCTTTCACCTCTTTGGTTAAATTTATTCCTAGGTATTTTATTCTTTTTGTTGCGATTGTAAATGGGATTGTATTCTTGATTTCTCTTTCTGCTATTTTGTTGTTAATGTATAGAAACACAACTGATTTTTGCATGTTGATTTTGTATCCTGTAACTTTACCATATTGGTTTATTACTTCTAACAGTTTTCTGATGATTTCTTTAGGCTTTCTATATATAGAATCATGTTGTCTGCAAACAGTGAGAGTTTTACTTCTTCCTTTCCAATTTGGATCCCTTTTATTTCTTTTTCTTGCCTGATTGCTCTGGCTATGACTTCCAATACTATGTTAAATAAGAGTGGTGAAAGTGGGCATCTTTGTCTGGTTCCTGTTCCTAAAGTGATAGTTTTCAGTTTTTCACTGCTGAGTATGATGTAAACTGTGGATTTGTGATATATAACCTTTATTATTTTGAGGTACTTTCCTTCCATACCCATTTTATTCAGAGTTTTTTTTTTTTTTTATCATAAATGGATGTTGTATCTTGTTAAAGGCTTTCTCTGCATCTATTGAGATGATCATGTGATTTTTATTCTTCATTTTGTTGATGTGATGTATCACATTGATTGATTTGCAGATGTTGAACCAATTCTGCAACCCTGGAATAAATCCCAATAAATCACACTTCATCGTGGTATATGATCTTTATAATGTATTTTTGTATTTGATTTGCTAGTATTTTGTTGAGGATTTTTGCATCTATGTTCATCAGTGATATTGGCCTGCAATTTTCTTTTCTCATGTTGTCCTTGTCTGGTTTTGGTATCAGGGTAATGTTGGCCTTGTAAAATGTCTTGAGAAGCTTCTCCTCCTCTTCAATTTTTTGGAAGAGTTTGAGAAGGACAAGCCTTAAGTCTTCTCTGAATGTTTGGTATAATACACCAGGGAAGCTGTCTGGTCTTGGACTTTTGTTTTGGGGGAGGTTTTTGATTACCCTTTTGATCTCTTTAGTGGTGATTGGTTTTATTAAAATTCTCTATTTCTTCTTGATTCAGTTTTGGAAGGCTGTATGATTCTAAGAATTTATCCATTTCTTCTAGATTACCCAATTTGTTGGCATATAGCTTTTCTTAATATTCTCTTATAATCTTTTGTATTTCTGAGGTGTCCATTGTAATTTCTCCTCTTTCATTTCTGATTTTATTTGAGCCTTCTCTCTTTTTTTCTTGGTGAGTCTAGCTAAAGGTTTATCAATTTTGTTTATCTTTTCAAAGAGCCGGCTCTTAGTTTCATTGATTTTTTCCTATTGTTTTTTTTAGTCTCTGTTTCATTGATTTCTCCTCTGATTTTTATTATTTCCTTCCTTCTACTGATTTTGGGCTTTGTTCTTCGTTTTCTAGTTCCTTTACGTGCACTGTTAGATTGTTTATTTGAGCTTTTTCTTGTTTCTTGAGGTAGACCCGTATTGCTATAAACTTCCTCTTAGTACTGCTTTTGCTGTATCCCATAAATTTTGGCATGTTTTATTTTCATTTTCATTTGTCTCCAGGTATTTTTTTTATTTCTCCTTTGATTTCTTTGTTGACTCAATAGCTGTTCAGTAACATTTTGTTTAATTTCCACATATTTGTGGCTTTTCCAGTTTTCTTCTTGTAGTTGATTTCTAGTTTCACAGTATTGTGGTCAGAAAAGATGCTTGGTATTATTTCAATCTTCTTAAATTTATTGAGACTTGTTTTGCGGCCTAAAATGTGATCTCTCCTAGAGAATGCTCCATGTGCATTTGAAAAGAATGTGTATTCTGCAGTTTTTGGTTGGAATGTTCTGTATATATCTACTAAGTCCATCTGGTCTAATGTGTCATTTAAGTCCAATGTTTCCTTATTGATCTTCTGTTTTGATGATCTATTCATTGATATAAGTGGAGTGTTAAAGTCCTCTACTATTATTTGTTACTGTCTGTTTCTCCTTTTATGTCTGTTAATAATTGCTTTACATATTTAGGTGCTCCTATGTAGGGTGCATTGATATTTATAAGTGTTATGTCCTCTTTTTGGATTGTTCCCTTTATCATTATGTAGTACCTTTCCTTGCTTCTTGTTAGAGTTTTTGTTTTAAAGTCTATTTTGTCTGATATAAGTATTGCTACCCTAGCTTTCTTTTCATTGCCATTTGCATGGAGTATCTTTTTCCATCCCTTCACTTTCAGTTTGTGAGTGTCTTTAGGTCTGAAGTGTATCTCTTGTATGCAGCCTATATATGGGTCTTGGTTTTTTTATCCATTCAGCCACCCCATGTCTTTTGATTGGAGCATTTAGTCCATTGACATTTAAAGTAGCTATTGGTAAGTACATACTTATTCCCATATTGTTACTTTTTTTCTGGATGTTTTAGTAATTCTTCTCTGTTCCTTTCCTCTTCTCTTTCTCTCTTCCCTTGTGATTTGATGGGTTTCTTTAGTATTATGTTTGAGTTCCTTTCTCTTAATTTTATGTGTATTTATTACAGATTTCTGGTTCATATATAATAACTTATGTAAATAGCAATCTATATTAAGTTGATGGTCTCTTAAGTTTGATCTCTTATTAAATCCCTACATTTTTACTCCCCTCCCCCAAATTTTATGTTTTTGATATCATATTTAACCTCTTTGTCTGTGTGTGTGTGTATCTCTTAACCTCTTATCATGGAAATAGGTAATTTTACTACTTTTGTCTTTTGACCTTCATATTATCTTTATAGGTGGTTGATCTGCTACCTTTACTGTGTATTTGCCTTTACCAGTGATTGTTTTTTCCTTTGCTGATTTTCTTATTCCTATTTGTGGTCTTGTCTTTTCCATTTAAATAAGTCCCTTTAACATTTCTTGTAAGGCTGGTTTATTGGTGATAAACTACCTTAGTTTTTGCTAGTCTGGAAAACTCTATCTCTCCTTCCATTCTGAATGATAACTTTGCCAGGTATTCTTGGCCGTAGGTTTTTTCCTTTCAGCGCTTTGAATATATCATGCCACTCCCTTCTAGCCTGTAAGATTTCTGCTGAGAAGTCAGGTGATAGCCTTATGGGGTTTCCTTTGTATGTAACTTGTTGCCTTTCTCTTGCAGCTTTTAGGATTCTCTCTTTATCTTTAATTCTTGACATTTTAATTATAACGTGTCTTGGTTTAGGCCTCTTTGGGTTCATCTTGTTTGGTGCTCTCTGTCCTTCCTGTACCCAGATGTCTGTTTCCTTCTTTAGGTTATGAAAGTTTTTAGCTATTATTTCTTCAAACATGTTCTCTGCCTCTTTGTCTCACTATTCTCCTTCTGGAATACCTATAATATGTATGTTAGTATGCTTGATGTTGTCCCATAGGTCCCTTAGACTTTCCTTGTTCTTTTTTTTTTTTTGTGAGGAAGTTCAGCCCTGAGCTAACATCCATGCTAATCCTCCTCTTTTTGCCAAGGAAGACCGGCTCTGAGCTAACATCTATTGCCAATCCTCCTCCTTTTTTTCCCTCAAAGCTCCAGTAGATAGTTGTACGTCATAGCTGCACATCCTTCTAGTTGCTGTATGTGGGATGCAACCTCCCACATACAGCATGGCCGGAGAAGCGGTGCGTTGGTGCACACACAGGATCTGAACCCAGTCCGCCAGTAGCGGAGTGCGCGCACTTAACCGCTAAGCCACGGGGCCGGCCCTGTCCTTGTTCTTCTTAATTCTATTTTTTTTTTTCTGTTCAGCTTTGATGATTTCCTCTAGTCTTTCATCCAGCTTCCTGATCTGTTCTTCTGTGTCGTCTATTCTGCTATTGATTCCTGTCTACTCCTGCTATTTTCATTTCCATTATTGTATTCTTCAGTTCTGATTGGTTTCTGTTTTATATTTTCCAAATCTTTGTTGAAATTCTGTGTTCATCTATTTTTCTCCCAAGACCAGTGAGCATCCTTATGACTATTAGTTTGTACTCTTTATCAGGTAGATTGTTTATCTCTGTTATGATTAGTTCTTTTTCTGAGGATTTGTCCTTTTCCCTTATTTGGAACATATTCCTTTGTCTCCTCATTTTGCCTACTTCTCTGTGCTTATATGTATGTATTAGGTAGATCAGCTATGTCTCCCAATCTTGGAGAGGTGGCCTTATGTAAGAGATGCTTTATAGGGCCCAGCAATGTGCTTCCCTCTCGTTACCAGTTCCAGATGTCCCATGGAACACTATGTAGGTTACATGTACCCTTCTGTTGTGGTGGGGTTGCTCTTGCTGCAGGTGCACTGGTAGGCTAGGCTGGCCCTCAGGCTGGCTCGTTGTAATGCTCAGCTGCATGCAGCTGCTATAGTCACTTTAGTCACTTTATTGGGTGGGGTGAGCCGCAGCACAGCTGGCTGCAAGGTCTAATAGTACACAGCTGGTGCTGTTTTGCTGTTAAATCAGTCAGGCTCCCAACATGGCTGGTTGCTAGGCTCAGGGACTCACAATTGTTGTAGGGCTCCAGCCTGTGAGGCTGTTGTCAGCTCTCTCAGCAGCACAGCTGGATGGGGCCAGCCCCAGGCATGGCAGCACACAATTGTTTCAGGTGTTGGGAGGTGGAGCAGATCTCCTGTATGGCTTAAGATTGCTCCCAGCCATGAATTGCTGCAACTAGAATGAGGTTTTTGTTTTCCTCATCAGAAAGATATTTCTGCCTCTTCCCCCTCTGTCAGTGCTGTCCCTTATCACAGGGGTTCTTTTTATCCAGTTTTCAGTTCTCTCTCAGAGGTGATTGTTCCACAGGTAGTTGTAAATTTGTTGTGTCTGTGGGAGGAGGTGAGTTCAGAGTCCTCCTACACCACTGTCTCCCCAGCAATCCTATATTATTCTTGAAGGAAATGTCTCTTCTAGGGGATTTATTTTCTAATGATAATTGAGTTGAAGATAATTAACAAATATTTGTTGACTAAATCGATTTTAGGGCTTTACATATTCATCAATAATTAAGGTCATTATTAGATTTTTATGATGATATTTTAATTCCTATTTCTGTATGTTGTAATTTTGGGGATTATTAATATCATAGAATATAGAATGTAAACATTAGGAAATATCCTAGATAATTTAATCCAACAAAAATTTGGAAAAAACCATAATGTAGCTATGTTTATGGAGGCCTTGCATAGTTTTTAGTCTGTTGTTAGGTGCTTATGATTAGATCTCACAAAAGTCATTGTTTGGAGGTCAATCATGATGAAATTTAACATTATAAAACATTGTGCCAACAGAGACTGGTAGGAGGAGGAGGTGACAGTTTAATAGACTACTTTGGATAGTAACCAATGATCCAATCTGCTTTTTGGAGGTCCACTTATCAGATAGGATGAGTCATTTTGAAACAAAATGATGAAAAAATTTCTCTAATTGCCATTTCTCTTGTTTTTCTAATACAGCCTGTTGTCTTTATATAGACACATTTTAAGTAAACACTCTAGTAATTTCTGTGATTATTTGAAACAATTACCTACTTTGCCAGGGATGTAGATTCCAGGTATATGGTAAGTGGCTTAGTATTTGAGACTCCATTTATGAAAATAGGGCTGGAGCTGAAGGTTTAGAGAGAAGAAATGGGTTGGTACTTGAGGAAAAAGAAATGTAACAATGAACCTGGAGTTATATCAGAAATTAATTCTCATAAATTTAAGGCTTTCATGATTCTGCCCATCACAGGAATATTCTCAGCTAGCACTCAGAGTGTACCTCCTCACCATCAGTATTGTTGTACAATGCAGAATAACCATACCCCTACACCCAGGATGTGGAAGTTTGCTTTGTTTTTACATAGAGGGTATTTTTTAATCTATGTTTGTTTGTCTTAATTTCCCTCTAAAAGATCCCAAAACACTTGATATTTTACAAGTTATTCCCTCTGTCTGAAATATCTTTCCTTACTCACTTCATACATCATTGCCTTGCCCTAGACTCCTTCAAACTTCATGTCTGCCTAGTTTCTTCCTCTACATTTGGGAGGTTGCTGATATGTTTTCTTTTCTGTGCAACATCATCCCTCACCTTTTGCTTTCTTCTCAACATCATATCTCACTTACTCCAATTCAGATTAGGCCCTCCCACTTCTATGTACCCATAAAAATCTGTTCACAACTTCATTATAATAATTCACTTTGTCTTGTAACTGTTTGTTTATTCAAACATTCTGCCATTGGATTATGGGCCTCTGGATGACAATAATTCTGCTTTATTTTTCTTTGGATTCCCAGTGCTTAACTTATTACTTCTCTGAATATTAATACCTTGTCTACATAAGCTAAGTCTGAGATAGAGAACTGAAAGTCTCCTTATTCAATCGTTGGAATTCTTTGTGTATATTGCAAATATTTTTTCTTGATTTTTCACTCGTCTTTTAACTTTGTTTAAGGTGTTTTTTGCTGTACAGAAAATGTTAATATTCATGATGTCAAATCTGTCAATATTTTCCATAATTGATTGTGTTTCATTTCTCATTTAGAAATATGGTCCCTATATGGAAATTGTGGACATGTTTTTCTGTATTTTCTTTCAATACTTTTATCGTTTTTGTTTTTCAGTCTTCTTAAAAACTGTACAGTCGATGGCCATTTCAATTAAAGTTACGTCAGAGAATTTTATAATCATTACTGTTTGGGGAAAGAAAAGCTAGAAACTCTGACCATTATAGAGATGACTTCAGTTTTTTGTGACTCAGAACTTCTGGCAGAATGAAAGTCTAGTGAATTGATGGAGATATGTAACATAGGACTGCTCCTGGAATTATGAAACGGCCCAAAAAAGCAAGATTCAAGGGAGTATTTTTGGCTAATGGGATACAGTTCACACATAGGAAAGAATGGTTTAATTATTTTTATTCTTAGGTTTTAATGATTTTTGGTGTTATTGAAATGTTATAGTTTTAAAATTTATAATTTTTATTCATTGCTAGCAAATAGGATGTGATAGTTTGCTAGGGCTACCATAGTAAAGCTGCACAGAATGGGTTCCTTAAACAACACAAATCTATTTTTTTTCTCATAATTCTGGAGGCTAGAAGTCTGAGCTGAAGGTATGGGTTCTGAGGCCTCTCTCTGGCTTGTAGATGACTGGCTTCTCACTGTGTCTTCACATGGTTTCTCCTTTGTGTGTCTGTGTGTCCTAATATCCTCTTCTTATAAGGACACTAATTATATTTGATGAGGACTCACCCTAATAACCTCATTTTAACTTAATAACCTCTTTAAAGACTCTATCTCCAAATACATCATATTCTGAGGTACTAGGGGTTAGGACATCAACATATGAATTTTAGGGGAACACAATTCAGCCCATAACATGGGAATTCATTGATAAACCTTATATCCAGTGAGTTTGCTAATTTTATTAATTATTCCTAACTGCATTCTGCTTTTCAGTGGTTTTCTGCTTAGCTTCTTAGCCACTTTCTCTGAGAAGCTTAAGAATAGGGCAAATGTCTAGAGGGAAAACCACTGAGAATTGGAGTTGTTGCTCCGTGCCTTCCACCTCACCTAGATCTCAGCCTCTCTAGTCACAGGGCCCTGACCTCCCCACATTTGTCTCTCTAGTCTTGTGGGATTATACTTTGCTGGTGTCTCTACCTCTTCGTCATGGCCTTCTGCCTTTATTCAAAGTCTCTGAACCAGAGCCAAGAGATACAGATACTTATGGGGAAGAAGTGACTCACAGAATATTGGTTCACATTTCTGTGGTTCTCTTTCCTCTAGGATCTTAGTTTTCAAGTCTTGGTTGCCTCAGTGGCCCCATAATGCCTTAAATATATATATTTATAGATAGATAAATTTGAATGTTTTGGGGATTTTGGGTAGAAGTATTGTCTGCCCTAAGATAGTCTATTCTTGCTTGAAGCACAAGTCTTCCATGAGTGAATCCATTTGACTCTGGAAATCTGCCACCATTTAAAATATCAACTCTCAGTTAACCTAAAAACATCAACTTCCCAATGTAAATTGGACATGAAACTAAGATAATTTCCTTAATTGCCAAGTTAAATGTCAGTTCAATTATATTATTCTTAAGAGATTTAGTTGATAGCACCATTATAGAACATATGAACATTTTATTTTATTTAGAAGGAAATCAACAGTTCCTGGGTTTTTTTCAACCAATTAAGTAATTTCATTTCTAGTATATACACTAAGAAAAAAAGGAAGTGAAAAATAAAATTTTTTCTGCAAATAGGAAAATGTCTAAAATTCAATTAAATAATTTCTTTGAATAATGTCCATAGCTATAAGTGCCATAAAGTTCTTTAGCAGGATATTTACTATATCCAGCACATAATTAGTTATAAATATCAGCCCTTTTATCATTATATATCTGGTCTAACCAGATGAAACCCTATGCATATTATGACTAAAATAGTTTTTGCAATTTAATGTTACCATAATTTTTGTTCAGTATTAGAAAATACCAATTTTGTTTACATAGTAATAGAAGTCACCAATTTTATTTTACTTGCCATTGTTGACATTGATTAATGACCGTTATTAACACAATTGAATTTTTATGTGAAACTACTTTTCCATGGATCATTTAGGACCTTGACCAGTCATCTTACATAACCCTGAGATTAACCAGTTGTATTTATATTGGTAAATTACCAAACATGAATAGTACTGTTTTTCTTTTAAGAATGGCCTATTCTATATTAAGAATACAAGTTCTTTTCAATTGTTTTCTTTAAAAAAAGGTTTTCTGCTCTTTCTACATTCATTCTAATCATGTTGCTTCAATTTGCTGTTGCTTTAAAGATGTGCTACAAGTCAGAAAATAGAATATTATTATAAAGATTTAACAACAATAATTCATGAGGTAGCAAAGCTGACTGCTCATATTAGGGTTGATTAAGCATGCAAGTTCTGGAATTAGAATGCCTGTGTTTGAATCCTGGTTCTACAATTTATTAGATGTCTGACTTGTGCAAGTTACTTAACTTTTCCATCTCAGTTACCTGATCTATGAAATGGAGATATAAACACTAGCCAATATTAGTCAAGGAGTTGCTTGAGTTAATGCATTCGTGACACTTAGAACAGTGCCTAGTACACAGTAAGCACTAAATAAATGTTAGCTACTATCATTTTTATACAGGTGAAATTAAATTAAAACAGACTAAAACAGTCTAGAAAGGTAGATCAATTCTCAAAATGGTAGATTAGAATTTAGGAGTTGGATATAGAAGTGAGTCCCACCTATTTTGATTTGGTGATAATTTGACCAAATATTTGCATTCCGTAGTCAGTTAGCTGAGCTACTGTATTTTCACTAACGTTTTCTGTGTTCTCTTCTATTTCTCTGCTCCCCTCTTTTGTACTGCTCCGTTAAATGTTCCTGCTTTCTGTCATCTTCTATCCCTACTCCTCCATTTACGTTTTCTTACTTGCTATCAATCTTAATTATGTCCTTTTCATCTTAAAATTAAACCAAACAAACAAAAAAGATGTTCCTACTATCATCTTAGACACCCTTCTCAATTCTTTTTTTTACCACCAAACTTCTTGAAAATGTTGACTGATTCCTCTCTCTCTCTTTCACTCTCTCTCTCTCTCACACACACACATAAAAGAGGTTAAAAATTGTAAGCTAGAAAGGCAGAAAGTATACAAAACAATGGAAGAGATAAGGTTCCTATTTCTGGAGAACCAATTTTACTTAGTGGCATATAATTGAAACATTGATAATGCTCTACCTAAACAAGGGCATATATTATGGAGTAGAATGTACTAGTTATGTGAAAATTTTAAGATAAATAAGAAGACTTTAAAAAATTGAATTTAAGATGGTGGCTTAAGTTTTCTCTCTAGATCCCCAGAGGCATATAACATCTGGACAAGATCTGGTCCTCCTAGACTTAGTAGATGCTATGATTGAAACTTAGATGCAGGGGATGACACCCTAATCTCTCTACTGTAAAATTCAATATTGAACCTTCTCCTAATGGTTTCATGCAATGATGATTTTAGCCTGAATTGTTTATTTCTTGAGGAATTACAAAACGGTGATTCAGTTATTTGTTCTGCATTTATTAGTCATAATTGTTCTGTAAAGAATAACATCTATACCTTGATTTTTATCATATAACAAAATGTCTAGGAGATCTTCCTTATTCCTTTTCTATAGCTGCATAATATTTCATTGTGAGAATGTATCATAGTTTATTGAATGAGTTCTCTATTGAAGAACAATCAAATGATATCTATTTTTTTCTATTTATAAGTAATGTCAGAGTAAATAAATGTGAGCATAAGTCACTTAAAAAATTTTGTAATATATTTTTTGAGACAAATTCCTAGAAATGATATTGCAGCATTGAAGGATAAATGCATATTTTAGAAGACAAGAATTTGGCCTTCTTACATTTTACATCCTCTTGCCCATTATCCCAATATTTATAATTTTATGACAGTATCAATAATATTGACAGCTAAACAAAATAATATGATACATTTCCTTTGTTGTACTTAGTTTTACCTTTTCTGAAATTAATAATGCCTCTTTAATATTTTCAGTTACATTGTCTTCTACAAGGCCTGATTAGTTAGATAATCAATCAATTCTGTTGTATTTCTGGATCCTTCCGTCGTTGTACTTGAATCTGTGCACAGCTCTTCTCCTGAGGTTTTCCCTTGCCATCTCTTGGAAAATCCCTTTGGATCTTTGCTATTTAGGATCCTGGTTACCTAGATCCTAAAACTTGTTCTTTCCTGGTCAAGCGTAACTTCGAACTTCCTAAGCAAGGTTCACACAGGTAAAATTTTTGAGCATTTACATGTCTGAAAATGTCTATCCTACCTCACACTTTATTGCCTGTCACACTGGTTATAAACTCTAAGTCAGAAATCAATCTCCCTTAAAATTTTGAAGGTTTTCAAATTCAATTCCTTTTTCTTTCTGACATTGTTTTTGAGATGTCTGATGCTATTCTACTTCCTGTGCCTTCATTTGTTTGGAAGGCCATGGCCAGACCAGATGTTGGCTTCATGAGAAACAAGAAACAGAACTCATAAGTGTGGGACTGTGGCATAGCAAGACTTCCATCATGTGGTACTAGTTACTAATTATGGACCCTTGGGTGGTAATGTGGCCCTATCCTGGCCCAATGTTGCAACATCAATGAGCCTGTACTTCTGAGCTCCTCTTACCTGGTTACTCCTTACTCCTCGTGGGCTGCCTTGACCACATAACTTCCAGTGTACCTCTGTGAAAAACCAAGGAATTCATATTTGTATAGTTGTATCCTTGTCTTGTATTCATCTTTGCACAGCTTGTTTATTTATTAGTTCACCAAATAAAGTGAAGGTAACCTTGAATCATGAGTCATCATTCTTTGCAATCTCTGAAGCTGTACCAATTCTTTGTGATCTGGCTATTATGAACTTCTCTTACCCCCAGCATTCTGAAATTACAAAGTACTTTATCTTAAAGCCTCTCCCACATCTTACCCCCCAAGAATTTGGTGGGCTATTTCAACTTGGAAGCTCATGTTCTTTAATTTTGAAAGACAGTTTTTCAGTTTTGTATTATTTCTTTGATGATTTCTGCCCTTCCAATTTTTCTGTTCTCTCTTTCTGAAACTCCTGTTAGCCAGACGTTAGTCTTCCTAGATTAATTGTCTGACTTAATCTTTTCTCATGTCCATAGGTTTGTTTTTTTATTCTAGGGTTTGGGAGACTTTCTTTTCCAAACTTTCTATTGAATTTTTTCAGTTTGGATAGCATGTTTTTCATTACCCAAAGCATTGTTGTTCCCAAATTGTTCCTTGAATTCTTTTCTTGTTTCTTGTATGCAACATTGTATCCTACCTTTGAAGTAGCTAATTAAAGGATTTTCTAAAACATTTTCTTCTGTTGCCTGCTTTGTTTTTGTTTCCTATGAATGCCTTTGTTTGTTCTTTGTCTTTCATGTTATAGACATTCGTTAATTATTTTGTTATTCTTAAGTATCCACCAAATTTAAGAGTAAGCCATCAAAAAGCTGATTAAAAGCTATGTATACATGGATGTGACTTGTTGGCTGATGAGCTTTCAGCATCATGACTATGCAGAGACAAAGTTATTTTATTCAGGAATCCATAAATGTCAGTATTCTTTAGAGCTGATCAGTTTCTCTAGAATAGAATACTCCCATCTTTTGCCTGGTAAGTATTCTCTTTTATCTACTTTTGTCTGCACTCTGGGAGCTGAGTATAACAAAGAGGCATAGCTTTCTCAATGTTCCATGTGTAGATTTTTACTTACTCCTCCAATTATCAATGCAGTACTTCATCCCTGATCTCTGTTGTGTCTGGTGTTTCTGAGTCTAGGGACTTACTGGTTCAATTTCTCTACATAATACCTCTCTGGTTTCATCTGAAGGTAGAGAGACAGGTTTCATCTTCTGGTCATTCAATGTACATGGGGTAGAGAAGAGGTATTTGGGTTGTCCAACAGCTTTCTACATGGCCTTTCAAACAATCCCACAGTTATCAGCCCCTCACCTCACCTTGCTTCCATGAGACATGGTGCCTCCAATTCCTGAGTCTTTTTGGATTTCTGTGGATGCAAATTAGCCTATCTTTCTTGTACTTCTCTCAAAGATCTTTTAGGTGATAGTAACCCCTGCTCCACTAAGATAGACTCTTCTCATTCAGTTCACTTTCAATCCCCAATTCATTGGTCTAACTCTTTAGTCTACTATTGATTCATGTCCTATTCTTTTTGTTCGTGTGTGTTTACACATGTTGAATGAGAAGTTGGGAGTTGGAGAAGAGATAAATTAATATGCTTTTCACCATGTTAAACTAGAAATCCATCTTCATATTATTTAACTTTATTTCTCACCATTGAATTGTATGCCAGTAGGTAAAAGGATCACAAAGGAAAATACCAATAGTGAGGGACAGTTTTCTTAATGGAGTGGTATTTGAGTTGAGATCTGATAAATAAGCAGAAGTTAAATCAACTGAAAGTAAGGCAGTGAACATGGTAGAAAGCACTCCAGGCCACGGAGAAGCATATGCAGAGAATCCAGAAAGCAGGAGGGAGAATGGCAAATCTGTGAACCTGAATGCATGCTTTATCCAAGACAGCGAGGAGAGTCCATTTTGAGATCAGTCTGGAGAAATAGACAGGGGTCAGATCATGAAAGATTTTGGACACTTGTTTAGAAACATAGTCTTAATTCCAATGGCTTTTGAAAGGTTTAAGCAAGGAATTTACATGATAAGATTCAGTTTAAAAGAATCATTCCAGTTGCAGTATGGGGAATGAATTGGAAGGAGACAAAAATCAACGCAGGGAAATAATGTATTACAATGGTCCATATGGAAGAAGATGGTAACAAGGGTCAGCGTACTGTGAGACAATGTGAAGAAAATTGGATGAATTTAAGAGACTTTTAACAGTAAAGTTGGATTATTGGAATTGATTGGTGAATTTATTATGGCATGTAATGAGAGGTAGACAGTTAAGATGATTCTTAGGTTTCAGATTTGCATAGGGATATTGGTGCCGTCTATTGAGATAGGAAATACTGTGGAAAGGCTAGGTTTGGGGGAAAAATTCTAAATTCTGTTTTAGATAGTTTTAATTTGGTGCATGAGAAATCAAGTAGGCAGCTGAAATATGGCCTGGAACTCTGAAGAGAGGTCTAGGTTGGAGACACAGATTTACAAACTATGTGGATGATAATAAAAGTCATGGGTATGGGTTGGATCACCTCAGAAGAGAGGAGAGAGTGAAGAGAGTACCTATACTCTACAGGAAGAAAGACCTGCCAGGACAAAACTTGTAATTCAATACAGGTTCACTCTCTATAAGGATAAAACCGTCTACAAACTTCCAGCCTCTACTATAGAGCCTGGCACACAGTAAAAACATATGTGACTGAATTGTACAACAACATGAAGAACAAGGATTAATTGTAAAGATCTTTAAATTCACCATTTTTACTTGATTTGCAAAGAATTACCTTCATCAACCTTCTCTTCCTATTCAAATCTTATCCACTACTCATTATCATCTAGTAACACAATCATTATAAAATCTCCTGCTATATCATTTCCAGGAAATGGTTACTTCTTCCTTGAAACCATAGCATTTTGTTGATATCTCTGTCATGATATTTCTATTTTCTTTTTACTTTAGCAATTTATGTACAGGTTTTATTTTTTCTTTTATTCCATAACTTCCTTGAGGTCAAGAGCTAAGCCTTTTTCAACTTTGTATTCTACACATCTGTTTAGCACAATGGCTGACATGTAGTAGATGGCCAATAAATGTTTATTTAATAAATGCATGAATGTGTCATTATGCTCAGACACCAGTTGCTGTAACAACTCAGTTGCAAAATCCCAGGTCCCAGGATAATAGCCTTGTCACATCCTAGGAGCAGCGAAGCACAAACTTTTGAGAAATCTCACATTCTTTTGGCTTTCTGTGGTTACGTTATGTATAGCTTATCACATTTCTTACCTAAAAGAAGGTAAGCTCATGCACTTGTATTTCAAAATGGATTTATCCCTAAATAAATACACCATACGCCAAAATTAGATTTTTATTTTCTTTACATTATCAAACAACACTAGAAGGGAAAGAGATATTTAGAGCTGATATTAATGTTTGGAGTCTCCAGAATATTCCAGATTGATGTTTTCTTTAAATTTATCCAGAGATAAAAGTTTTATAGCTTTCTGCAGGAGATTATATAACACTAACCACATTTATGATTAGTAAATTCCTTACGTTAAACTAATGTTTGCAATGTAACATTGCTTAAATCCATGGTGAATATTCAAAACTGCTTGTCAGCACTTTCCTTAGTTCCTTATTTCCACTTTTCAATTACTTGAAGATAGTTATTAATTTGTCCCTAGTTAACTTACATGGAGATTACATAGCTTCAAATTTTCTCATTATGGGCACCTTATTTTCCAGCTTATTATTTAATAAATCCACTGTTGACCATTCCCAGTTTTTACATAGCCTTCTTAATTTGTTTTAGGAATATTTTATTACAGTGCATTAAATAATTATCCAACACTAGTATTATAATTTCCTTTCAACTTTTCTAGGAATATTTAATAATTAACATAATTAATTTTAAAGGTAAAGATTTCCTTGCTAAACTGATTTCTGATTTTTTTCATTTCTCTATTCCTAAACCAAAATATTAGCTAGAACAGGACCATAGTATTTATCTTGCAAAAAATACTTTGAATAAAAAGAATACCTTCAAATAGCAATCTATAATGGAGGTTAATTAAAACTGTATTATTTTTCCCTTAGCTATCAGCAACTAGTTTTGGCATAGATTATTGGATTTATAATTAGATGTAATTTGACTTAATTAGTTGGCTATAGCTCTTAATTATGGTATACCTTTTCCCATTATGGCCACTGTAACAGTAGCTTAGGATAAACATTGATGATCCCTCTTGCCGGTGGGACTAGTTCTATCCCTTGGGTTATTTGTGTGATAATGAGGATGAGATTTCAGGAGCGTGACAGACGGTCTAGGCATGAAATACCATTTTGGCACAGCTCCCTTCACTGTCTTTCAAAAGTGGCAGCTTATTCCACTAAAAAAAGAGGTTTCATGTGGATTATTATTGTTTTGTTGTGGTTTTCTATTGGGAGGAATCAAAGGAAGGCTTAGGCAAACATTAAAAAAAATTGAGACAGCCAAGTTTTTTTAGAAACTTCCTGAGATACAAAATATTAATATGATTTACCTAAATTTGCTTTGCTGAATAAAATAAGTCACATGTATACTTTGAATCACTTTGTTTGGGAATTCCACCATGCAGTGTCAGCCTCTCCCTCAAAATCTATGCTTAAAAGGATTCCTATGAAAGAATGTAGTACACACATACTGAAGCTAAAAGAAAGCAATCTTATATAATGTTTCCTGTGAATAAAGTCAGAGTGATACCAATTTTCAAAGAAAAAATTTTCAAAGAAGCTAGAGAAGAATGGTCCCTAGCCGTTGAATACTCACACATGTAGATATGCAGGCATGAATCCTATATGCCACAAAAATAGTTTTGTGTTGAAAATAAAAAATATACACACAGATTATACGGTAATTGGGTACCACTTCTCTTGTTTGCAGACCAAATCATTCTTAGTCCATTTCATAATAGCCAATTACAGGTTACTCAAGAGACATGGATCATGCAAATCAGCTCATATATCATTGAGTGACTGTTTCTCATGTGTTTTAAGCTATTATCTTCATTACAGTGCAGCACATGAATCCAACTCATCTGTACTGTAATTGCTATAAATCAAGCATTCGTTTGCCATTATTTATTGCCTACTATAAAGAGTTTTAATAATATTTAGAGGGCACTGCAATAAAAGCAATCATTTATTGTGTCTGCTTACAGGGTCACTCAAGGTTTTCAACAAAAGCCAATATCATTTCCTAATCTTTTAATATTCATAAGGTAGCATCACTTGCAAATGGTACATTATGATTTATAAACATTTCCTGGCCAGGAACATAAAAGCATCATTATAATTCCTTCCCAGGAAAAGCAGTCAGGTTCTGTGGGGCAAATAGCAACATGGGGTACCAGAGCCCTGTGTTGTTAACTGAATCTTGTTTCTCCTTGTCCATTGCTCTTGATCATCCTACTAACTCATCCTACAT
This sequence comes from Diceros bicornis minor, assembly GCF_020826845.1. Taxonomy (NCBI): domain Eukaryota; kingdom Metazoa; phylum Chordata; class Mammalia; order Perissodactyla; family Rhinocerotidae; genus Diceros; species Diceros bicornis. The sequence continues at coordinate 60,726,878 of NC_080749.1, read as the reverse complement.
CCTACAAACTCATTCTCAACTATAAATTACAGAGGGCTTTCAGAGTCCTTCTACAAGGGAAGATCTGCATTAGGATTTAAAAAGGAAGTTGTGTTTTTCCTCTCCCATCTCAGAAGTGGCATGGTGCTGTAGACAGCTCTGGAAAAGGAGGCACATGTTCTATTTACATCAATTACTACATGTGTGACGTTTGACAAATGAATTAATCTCTACAAGCATCTGTCTTCATTCATGTAAAATGGGAATAACAGTACTTGCTCTATCTATTCAAAGGATCTCTGCAAGGATTATGTGAAAACCACTCATCAGGTATAAAGCAATCCAACTATTAGTTGGAAACACAACCTCCTTGTGAGAAAGGTAGAGATAATTTTCCTCCAGAACACCCTTTGTAAAATTATAAGTGACCGAAGAAATATATTACTTCGCATTTATCTAGAAAAATCATAGAATCTCAATTCTCATGCACTTACATCAACCACACATATTACTAAGTTGAAAACATATCGTTAAACCATATCCCCAGACTATGCTTGGGCGCCTCCAATGATGGGCAACTCATTGCTCCCAACAGTAACATACTGAATTTCATAGTTCTAATTCAGTGCTAAATTTGGTTTTACTTCAGGAAGACAAAACAAGCCCAGTATCTTTCTTTTTTATTCGTTTCTATGATATCTGAAGACAAGTACATGTCCTCCTCAAGTCTTAACTTTTTCATATTAAACATTTCCAATTCTTTCAACAATTATTTATGAAACATGATTTCAAGTTACTGGTATATCTGGGGCAATGTATTCTGAACAATAATTCAATTTGATTAAACTTAATTTAACTGTCTTAAAATGTCTTGCATATCTACTACGTGTCAGAGATATACTAGATGCCAGAGATACAAAGCTGCACAGGTGCAATGAGTGTCCTCAAGGAGCTCCTACTGTAGCCAAGCCAACCTTCATATTTATGACCTTCTGTAGTACGACACTGTCAACTGAAATGAACTGAACAAATACTCTATGCCAAGCTCTTTGCCGTGGCTGGGAATTGAGCAGTGAACCAGGCAGGATTGGTTTCTGCCTTCAATGAGCTTTCATTTTTGTGAGGAATAAAGACAGATAGAGTCATTTGTAAGCAAGTTATTAAGTGAGGAAGAAAAGAGGGTTTTAGAAAGAAGAGTGTTGTGTCCCTGAAGGCAGAGACCATTTCTATCTTGTTCCCTTGTGAATCCCCAGTACCTAGAAAAGTGCTTAGCACATAGTATGTATCTGGAAAACACCCTGAATAATGAAAGGGACAGCAAGCAGGTAAGAATTCCCAGTGCTGTGGCAGAAGAAGGCAGTGAGGCTAGGGAGGAAAGAAGGGACCTGCAGCAGATACTGTGAGAGCTGCCAGATCCCTTCAGTAGCCCCTTTAGGTCTTTCTCAGGCAAATAGTACTGAAGCCACTTTGCCTACCCTTGAAGCAGACCAGAAGTGCTGGGAAATTAACGCACCCCTCCCTACCCAGAGCAACCCTCAAAGACTGGTGAGAGTTGGTATATAAATACCTCAGCTTCCTTGCCCCTCTGCTGGGACAATTCTGTGTCACATGTTCTACAATGACCTCCAGATTTTTCCTCAGCGGATTAAGCTTCAGTTACCTTCAATGGCAAGTGCCTTGATAAGATACCCCTTACTGGCTGACTTCTTTTCTGGATCCCCTTCCCCCACTTCTCTACCGGTGCTTCCATCATCAACCAACTGAACTGCTCAGATCCTTATTTCAGTAACTAATTCTGGGGAACCCACTCTAAGCCACATAATGAAAAACCTTATAAGCCATATTAAAGAGTCTAAAGTCTATCAAAATACAATTTGTAAGTGCTGTATTAGCAGTATAATTAAAGTATTAGGAGGACTTGCATAGCATTTTCAGGAATCTTATTTAGCCTTGGCTGGGCTCTGGGTGGAGCCTCACTCCCTGCCCCCATACTAGAAACAGGAAAGGAGATCAGAGCCCACTTCTAGTATTCTCCCCTGATAACAGTCCATTCCCAATTGGAGAAATCGGTCTTCATATAAACCTATGAGGAGGTCTGGAATAAAACAAAGACATGGGTATTATCTTGACTTCCTGGAGAGTTCTCCTAACTTGATGGCTGGAACACATTGAGCACTCTAGAGATACTCAGGGCTTGTTCTAGGACTCCTAAATAGTTCCATGCACATGAACAGAGACTGACACACTGGCCATGAGGACACGCAGTCTACTCTGGAAACTCAGACGGAGGACAGGTCTGGACACTAATACAGTATCTGCTATACACACACCGACAGACTCAACCTGTCTGCCCCAGAGCTTCCTAACAGGCTGGTCATAATCACAACTCTCAACATACCGACTCTCTCAGAGAGAAACACCATTCCAGAGCTTCCACTCTGAATGGCAAACAGACCACAGTGGACTGTGGATTACCCTCTCCCAGCGATCAGTCCCAGTACTCCAGGTATCCTAGGGAGGTCAGGATGAGATCATTTGTAGGGCCTAAAGTGCCATCTTCTATCTAGCTATATGATATGCTTCTATCTATCTTATAAAACATTGGTTCTCCAAGGATCAACAGAATATTATTTCCAAGTTATAATTCCAGCCCATGAGTGCACCAGTATCTAATGATTATACAGTCATCACCCACTCTTAATTTATAATTAATGGCAATGACCCAAGACCGTTTGATTGTGACTACTAATGAGAATATTGTGTGTTTCTTAGTATTTCTTTATTTATTCTTTCTAACATTAATCTAAGCATGAAAACAAGGTGTAATGTTAAAAAAATTCTCTATTTTTAACTTAACATCACACATAAATATATATAAGAATTCCAATTGATTCTGAGACTGTCACAAAGAGAGACTTCTTAACAAAAAGAAATTTTACCATGTGATATCCGTATTTAGTTGTGGTCAGTTATAAGTCATTCTCTCAAGAGTATGATTATTGGATTTCTTAAATGTTATACATAACAAGAACATTTATCTTTTCTTTTTTTTTTTTTTTGTGAGGAGGACTAGCTCTGAGCTAACATCTGATGCCAATCCTCCTCTTTTTTGCTGAGGAAGTTCGGCCCTGGGCTAACATCCGTGCCCATCTTCCTCTACTTTATATGGGACGCCGCCACAGCATGGCTTAACAAGCAGCGTGTCAGGTGCGCGCCTGGGATCCGAACCTGCGAATGCCGGGCCGCTGAAGCGGAGCATGCGCACTTAACCACTGCACCACCGGGCCAGCCCCAAGAAGAACATTTTTCATTGGCTTAAAATGAAATATTGAAATATATATGAATAAATACTCAAATGTGCTTGGTGCTATGAAAATGTTACGCAACATTGGGTAGAGCCAGGAGATATAATTTTCGCCAAAAAATTTGGCGAATATTTACAATTTGCTAACATATAGCCCTACCCAGGGTTTGAGTGAAACACAATTTTTACAGCTATACACTAATCCACTAATCCCACATTTGTAAACTTATACTAAAAATTATAAAGAGATATGCAATGATTTGGCTACAAGAACGTTTATAACATTCTTGCTTATAGTGTCAAAAAATTGTGAAAAGTCTAAATATTTAATTACATAGATTGATAATATTAATTCTGGGGATCTCTATCAATGTCTCTTCAGTCATTAAGAATAATAATATAGGTGAATATTTATTGATATTATAAACAAGTTATTGCTCGTTTCTTAAAAACTGGTTACAAGAAAGTATATAAAGGGAATTTAAATTTTTACAAAATAAAATACATATAGCTATATACATAATTTATAGTTGTAAGGATAGACGTCAAAAGAGTCACATGGCTTATCTTTGTTTGGTGGATACTATAAATGGGTTTTAAAGATTTTTTCTTCACTTATCTTTATTTTTCACTTCAAAAAAATATAATGAAGGTCACACTAGAAAAATAGCTAAGGTACAGATTTAAAAGGGTCTTGAACGGCATATGAAAGAGTTAAAATTTCCTCCTGGAGGTAACAGGAAAATATCCCATGTTTTTAAAGCAGGGAAGCAAAATGGTCAGATGAATAGCTGAGAAGATATCTCAACAGTTGGTACCAAAGTTTCTCTTATATAAGAAACTGACTTCTTTTTGGGTATAAATAAAGATTTAGATAAGCTATTTGAAAGTGGCAGATGAGATCTTGAAGATACAGCCAGAAAAAGGATAACTAAGCAAAGTAGAAGCAAACCTATTCTGCACAAGAATTATCAAGAATGAAAGGGTGAGGGAGATCACAGAGGAGAGGAGGGATGGTAAGAATAGAGAGAGAGAAATATTAGAGAATATTGCAGAAGGCCAGGATTGCATAAAATCAGGCCCGGTGAGAAGTTTCCAGTGGTGAGGAGGCTGAAGTAATTTTAAGTACATATCTAATATTTAAGAAATACCTAATATCACATTCTTAGTTGGTTGCAATGCTGGGATATAAACCTGCTCCGTCACCTCATACCTTCAGTCGAGTCTCCTAGTCCAGCTCGGTATGGGGTTTTTAAGGAATAAAGTGTTGGAGCCGTAAAGGGAGGTGAGTCTGATGCAGGTAGACCTGAATCATTGACCTGCTTTTCAATTTCCATGGCACCTTGGGCAAATTTCTTAATGAGCTGCGGTTTTCTGAGTTAACATTTAATCATTACTTTAAAGAAACTGCTAGTAATTATTATTTATTAACTGCCAACCACTTGCTGGGCAGTATTCTAGGGATTTTACAGGTATTTATTCATTTAATCCTTGGGATAACTCTACGAAGGTATAAACTATTTTATTTATAACCTCAATCAATGTACCTCAGGTGAGAAAACTAAGGCACATTGAAGTTAAATAACTTATTTGAGGTCACACAGCTTGAAAGTGAAAGAGCTGGAATTTAAATCAGGTAATCTAGTTCCAGAGCATGAATTTTCATCCATCCATGTTATACTGCTCCTCAGAGGTTGGTTACAAGGGTGGGAGAACTAAACAAGACAACGTATGGTAACACCAAGCATTGTGACTGACACATAGAAAAGTGCTCAGCAAATTTTATATTTCTTCTTTTTTCTTGAATTCACTCTGTATTTATAAAACTTTTTCACAAAGAGGTCAAAAGAGATTCTGTCAAATGTCTTTAAGCTTAGATACAATATTACTTTTTATATTTTCCTGACCAAGAAATAAAAGAATTACATGAAACACGGAAAAGAGATTAGACATTTTGTATTCTTCCAAGTAAACTCTATTTTCTTTTCTATTCCATTCTAGGATTTTATTTAAGATGGAGGCCAAGCTCATTTGTCTGTAGCCTGTCGAGTTTAAATTCATACATTTATCAAAGTAGAGGAACATACCTATTTCACTTGCTCCCATAGCAAGATCAACAAGAAAGATATTCTTCATTTCTGTGAATGAGGAAACTGAGACTTAGAGAAGTAAATGGCTTGAGTAAGACCACGTGTGTAACAAGCCAAGGAGTCGTATTGAAAGTTGGGATACCTGGTTCTAATCAGGGATTAACTGTCTCAACATAGCTTTTTACAATTTTCATGGTCAGCTAATTACATATACATATACATATATATAGAGAGAAGTGGAAAAAAAATACAACATGCAATCAAATATTTTTTCTATAGATATGCAGAATATGTATACAAAAAATCAGGCAAATTTTCTAAATATAATACATAATATATATCAAAATCAAATATTTTTGGATTATTTTTATCAGGTTACATTGATGTCATTGCTTCCATTCATTAGGGTAAATAGTTAGGAAAAATTGCATTTAGAATTTTCCACATGTAACAATTTCTATAGATAAAAGAACTGAATCTTAAAGCAGAAGCAAAACCCAAACTGTGGAAATAAAAAATTGAAGGCCCAGACAATCCATTAAATTTGTTGACAGTAATTTTTTTCTCCTAAGCTCTAACACCTCTGTTGAGCTGAAATCTGAAAATATTTAAAATTCTTACTTAAATATAGTTAAAACCATGAACAAATCTCTGTAGCAAATTGACTTTCCATGTCTGCAGTCACTTAATAGCTGACAAATAGTTTCTATTAGGCCGTATCTTAATTGGTACTTGAACTTTTTGCCTTAAGCTGATTTGGCTTCTATAATCCTCCCTGTCTTATCAGCTGCAACGGCCAACTCCTTTAAAGCTTGCTACACTGCACATATACTTCACATGTTTATGTTTCAGCTTTTTGGACATTTTCTCCTTGTTCTTGATTGAGACACTGTGTGATTTGTCACAAGTGAATTAACTCTGAAATGTCCACGTATCCAGATGTTTAGTTTCTTTCAAGTCCACTTAATTTCATGAAACTCAGTCCACATATTCCACAATCTGACAACCAATCAACCAACCAAACAAGCAAACAAACTAGAGTATGGTACTTATCTATAAAATCATTTTCTTATAGCAGATGCTGGTAGTTAGAGAATAGTCTTCTATCAGCTCTCAAAATTAAACATCCATTTTACCCAGGTTACAATAAAAGTATGGTGACTTTTATCCCTTTGCCTTCCCAACCATGTCCAGCTGATAAATTGCTTAGATTTATGTACCAGGATGCTATAGAGCAGCCAGCCATTAACTGCCTCCAGGATTGTCACCCGCCCCTCCTTGCTTCGGCTAGACCACCTCTATCTTTCCTGTTCAGCGAAGTCAGTCCTGCTTTCCATTCCTTTCTTTCCTCGAGCTGAACGACAGCCTCTGGTTTTCCTTGCTGGGGAGGCATCCATCAATGCATCCATTATCTCTTTCAACATATTTACACACTGTGTGTGCTCAGATGATTGAGACTGTGCCAACAGTTCCCAAGGCACTTGGCCCCCAACCTACAGTTGAGTATTGTGGTGAAATATCAGGCTAAGTAAGCGAGAAGCACATGCTAGAACTGGTAAAAAGATGGTACAACTGTACATATGACACTAAGCTGGATGCCAGGGAAACTTTAGACTCTTGGGTCGTGACTTTATGAACCACCCACTTCCTCAGAATTGGTCAATGCAGCCAATTCACTTCAGCCTGGAAGGAAAGCAATGGGCTATTGATTTTTTTTTTTTCTTTTAATCTGTATAGAGGGAAAACGTTTAACTGGATGAATCTATTCAGTTAAAAACATATTCAATTTAGTGAAATAACATTATGTTTTAAGTCATTAAAACACTCATTACTGAAAAATAGGTACAGTTACATATATAGATATATATATTTACACACACATGTACACATATATGTATATATACATATATATTTCTATATATTATATACTTATATATAATTTATGAGAGTCCTTCAGTGTTTAAAATAGTTTAATTTTTCTGGTTATGGGACTTTTAAGTTATAAAAATCTAGGCATTCTCTCTCTAACTTCAGCTTCAATAACAAAATATACCTTATTTTTAAAATGTTCAAAACAATAACAACATATCTCATTTAATACTAAAATAGAACAGGTGACTTTTCCAAAATAGACCCTTTAATGCTTTATTTTATGTATTTGTATATATTTTTCGATGAGTAAATTTAAAATAATAAAAATAACTAAAATGAGTTACCAAGTAATTCTAGCCCATCAAGTAGAAACATATTTGAATGAGTTAAATAATCCCGTCAAACCTATAGTGAGTCGCTTGTGTGAAGTGTATTTACTTTTCTCAAGTCCATTTTATATTCTGTACTCACTAACATTTGTAATACATGACTTCCCCATGCAACAGTAATTTAATGATACTTTATTCTTTGCTTGAAAAGCAAAAGAAATATTATCAGGCATATTACATAAGCTAAACCAGTTACCTTCTAAAACGATTTTAATGCAGGCAAAATATTAGTCATCATTTTAGCACAGTGAGATTTATTAAGACCTCAATTCAAAGCAGTAAACTAGGCTTCTTACATGCTACATCGCTTCCTATTGAGTTTCGATTAATATTTTGAAAGTTTGTATTTTATACTATAAAATTTTTAAACGTCATATCCTAGCAGATTTTGTGTAAAGAAACTAACAATATCTTCTAGGCCATTTGGTTGAACCTGTCAGATATACACATTCAAATTCAAGGAATACACTGCAAACACCACCACTAAGAGAGACAGACCCACCAAATAGTTTAAAAATTTGCTCCCATGTCCATAGTTCAAAAGAAGTGAGGAAAAAGCTAAAGAAAAACTAATATGAACCCCACACCTCTTGAAAAATCCTCACTCTCAAGTTGTTAATATGCTATGAAAAAATCTTGCCAGTGTTACACTAGACATTCTTCTAAGGAGATAAGTAGATATGGTAAATCAGATACTTACTTTTTTCCCCTCAAGGATAAAAATAGGTCCCATCCTTAAATTCTGCACACAAAGATCCACTGCAATAAAATGATTATTTTCTCTTGTCATTGCCGGGCTCGTATATTAGCACTAGGTGCACTATCTCATCTGAGGACTAAAAGATAGTTAAAGCACATATTTCTTCTTCAACCACTTTTATCTCTTCTCCTTCAGTGGAGTTAGCATCTTTTTGTTTCTTATTGTAATTGTGAGATTAAGTACCTCTTTTTCAGGAAAAACTCAAAGAACTAGAAAAAAGATCTTTTTTAAATAAATAAACCAAAACAATATCTTTTAAAAATGACCTTTTCTTCTTACCCATGTGCTTAACTATGCACTCTAAGTGCTACAGGCAAGGTACAACATAATAGGTTGAAAAAGAAAAATGCATCACTGTGCGACCACACAGAGTAAAGTACAATATTAATAGGTTAATGATCTCTCAAAAATAAGATATTAAGAAATGCCTACAATTTAACATTTGAGGGAGATTCATTTTTGGTTATCAATTTATAAGGCCTTTAGTTTTCTTTTTGGCCTCTTGCATATTCTCACTATAGTGCATGAATGTTATTTTCTGTATTTTCACAACCATTAACGGATAGCTTCAGACTGGCGAAAAATCATTACTTTCAGGAAAAATAATGTTGCAGCACCAAACAGAGAAGGGCAGATGCCAAGATATCACTCCAAGAAGGAGATCCCATTGTGATCTGGAAGGAGGTGATGTGAGTTACACACTTCAGGAATACCCCAAAGTTCATTTTTATTATGTGCATTGTATGTGCAGTCTCATTTACTCTCCATAAAAATTTCATAAAATAAATACTACTATTAATCCATTTTATATGAGCCTGAAAAAATCATTTATGACTTGTACAAAGTCAGGTATCCGTAATTACAAAGGCAGTGCTCTAAAGCGGTTAAGTGTGCCCGCTCTTCTGCAGCAGCCTGGGGTTCGCTGGTTCGGATCCCGGGCGCACACCTATGCACTGCTTGTCAAGCCATGCTGTGGCCGCATCCCATATAAAGTGGAGGAAGATGGGCACAGATGTTAGCCCAGGGCCAGTCTTCCTCAGCAAAAAGTGGAGGATTGGTAGACGTTAGAACAGGGCTGATCTTCCTCACACACAAAAAACAAAAAAAGAAAAAACAAAGGCAGTGCTCTACACTTTATTTTGCCCCTTTCTCCTTCTCATTGTATATGGTAAGCAAATTGGGACATGTACAGTAGTATCTGCAAAGGACAATATACACAGAAATTAAGGTCGCCATAAGGGTTCATATCCTAGCACTGCTACTTAAATATTTGGCCGGTAAGTAAGTACTTACCCTTACCTTCCCTTAGGCAAAATAATAGTCCCTACCTCATAGGGTTGTGGCAAAGATTAGATGAGGTAGCATGTGTAAAGTGCTTAGAACACCACCTGGCACACAGGATGTCCTCAGCAAACTAGGCGAATGCATATACATTCATTCCCCAATCATTTATCAACCTTTCACTATGTGCAAGGTACTCGCAGGTTGGGAAAATAGAGTGATAGTCTACGTTCTCAAAGATATTAGAATCTAATAGGGAGACTTGCACACCACTAATTAAATGTCAATAATGGCTATAACCCTATTGCTAAAGGAGTTTAAAGAAACATGTAAGTGTAGATGAGAGGATGCTTCATGGATGAGGTGGGTTTAGACATAACTTGGAAGAATGGATAGATTTTGAAGAGGCAGAGGAAAGGTGGTGGGAAGTAATTTGTTGACCTGAGTAGATGAAACAGTGGGACAATCTTAAAATCTCTTTCAAAAACTCTAGGGTCTTTCACTCTTCTAGAGGAGATGCATTGCCCATTCTCTGGACAAACGCATAGAGCGTCTTTCTAGTCACAGAAGAAAACTCTCTTCTTAAAGAAGAAAATTGAGGTCAGGCATTTCAATGTCCTAATCTTCCACAAATAGCAGTTTGTACATTTAATTTTTTATGAAGCAATATAACTATGATTTCATTTTTTCAATAAGGGAAGTCTTTTGGTGTTCAGAGACCAATTCCAATGTGTATATTGGTCATACTTCCCCAAACACCACCAAGCAATTCTTGGACATGAGCAAGGTGTCCAAGAATTCAACTAAATTCCAACACTATATACCTGGAGATAGCATCAGATTCCACAGGTTAAAAGTTCAGTCTTATAAGATTGCATCCCCCTTCCCGCCCCCACTTCAGATGCCAGTCGAAAGCCCAGGTCATTAACTGTACTTCTGATTGATGCTGTAAGTCAGAGGTTCCCATGACTCCTTCCTAGGGTTCAATTAATTTGCTAGAGTTGCTCACAGAACTCAGAGAAACCTTTTACTTACTAGATTACCAGTTTATTATAAAAGAATATAACTCAGGTACAGCCAGATGGAAGAGAGGCATAGGGCAAGGTATGAGGGAAGGGCACAGAGCGTCCATGCCCAATCCAGATTCGCCTCGCTCCCCAAATCTCCATGTGTTCACCAAACTGGAAGCTCTTTAACCCCATCCTTTTGGGGTTTCATGGAGGCTTCATCACTTAGGCATGATTGATTAAATCGTTGACCATTGGTGATAGAATTCCATCTCCAGCCCCTCTCCCTTCCTTTCTCCCCTCTGGGGGGGAATGAGAGTTCCAACCCTCTAATCACGTCGTTGGTCCCACTGGCCACCAGCTCTATCCTTAGGTGCTTTCCAAAAGTCACCTTATTAATATAACAAAAGACATCTTTATCACTCCCAACACTTAGGAAATTCTAAGGGCTTTGGGAGCTCTGTACCAGAAATGGGACGAAGACCAAATATGTGTTTCTCATTATAAATCACAATATCACAGGAAGGAAGAAAACCAGTAGCTACAATCTGAAATTGGCCTGTATGCAATTTTGCTAGAGCAGGCCTTATCTTATCTAGAGAGGAAGAGTTTGAAGGTTATGGATCTTTACATCGTATCTTTAGAATGTCATGTTTCTTCCTCTCTTCTGGGTCCCTACTTTCACTTCAGCTTGGTTTTTAGTTCAGCAATCTAGAGAGGATAATAGATAGACTGCCAGATTTAGTTTGTCCAAAACACATCATCCTCTCCACAAACCAGCTGCTCACTTACTGTCCTATTCCTCACACTGACCAGATTGGAAACTTAAGTGTCATCATCAACATTTTCCACTTGCTTGTCTCAAAGATCTGGGCCTTGAGATTAAAAGTCCAAAATGTCACTAAAACTGGTGGCTTCAACCCTTATTACTTTACCATGGACTGTTACAATTGCTTTGCGATTGGTCTCCCAATTTCCTGTCCATTTCCCTTGCAATTCATCCTAAACGTTTTGCCAGAAAAAAACAATCTAAAGAATAACAGCTTATCTGCTAAAAAAATTCCCAAGTCTTCCTATTTTCCACAGAATAAGTTTATACTCAGCCTGCTGCTCAAGGCTTTCTAGAACCAGACCCCAGCCTGCCTTGTCTCCCACTCTTGCCCTCTTAGTGCCCTTTTTTGGAGATTTCAACTTAAAGATGGAATAAAGTGATCACTCCTTCAAACAGGTTCTCCCTTTCACATGCCTACACCCTCAAAGATCTTCCTGTTGGAATTCTACACGTTTTTGAAAACCAACCTCAATAACTACATCTCTGAATCTCACTAGAAGTTCCTCCTTTCTCTAAATTCCCATTTTACTTTGTATATACATTTTGGGTCATTCAGCATATTCTAAATTGTGTTATAATTACATATGTAACACTTTCAACAAGGAGCCGCTTATATTAAAAAAAAAAAATGCACTTCACAGCACCTAGCTTAGTGTCTTAAATAACAAGCTCAAAAGATGTATATCAAATGAATGAACAAATGAATGAATGAGCCATGGAGAGTGCAAGGATGAGGAAAGAAACACAGGAAATTTTCAGTTTGCAAAAACTAGGTTTCCAAAGTTTCCCTTAGCACAGACCTGCACTCAGTCTTCTGATAATTACAATACTAAGACTTCTGCTCTGTATAATAAGAAAGGAACAAGTAGGCGGGTTTTTGTTAAAGCAGGGAAATCCAGGAATCAGCATTTTCAGGTAAGAAAATAGGTCTTTGGATATTGATATATAATTCCACATTATTAAACTTAAACAGGAAGATAATATTTCCAAGTTGAAGTATTTCCAAATTTATAATGCATGATTACTTGGTAGTAGGCAGAGAAGGACACAAAGTTTTAACAAGACAAATGTAAAAGATCTTGCTGAATTTATACAGCTTATAAAGAATGCTTCTAGCCTGCCTATAGAGGGGAACCCGCAATTGTGTCTAGCCATTAGTTAAGGCTTATTGCTAGAGTTAAAAGATTCTATGGATTCGAGTGCTTCCAAGTTCTTCAGCTTATAAAATTTCAAGTCACCTTTGAATTTGAATGTGCTGTATAAATTTGAAAAAACAAATACAGGAATCGTGCCATTCTTGTACTGACAAGCACTCACACTTTTTACGACTCAATGCCACACACCTACTGGATTCTAAGATTACTGAGGGGAAGGGATGAAGATTTGGAACCAGACAATTTTATTCCATTTTAACTGCTGTTCAAGCTAAAAGCATCACTTGGAATTTAAATCAAAGCCAGCTTTAACGAACTAAACCAACCCTATATGAAAATGCTTCATTTCACATCAACTCTCAAAGCTGATTACGCATGTATGCTATTTGCAAAGGGGAAATTCGATTGGCTCACGCACTGAGAGCTGCGCCGGAAGTTAGTGTTACAGCCACTTACATCTCAGATGACGTGAAGCATTAGTTTGCTCTGATAAAGTAGACAAACCACGATGAAAAGATTACTAACACAATCAATTTTTTGCTAACAAGATTTAGGGGTGACTTAGGTACTCATTATACACTCATTGGATTTAGGACTCAGACTTTGAAAGATAAAGGGAACTGTGCTTTAAAGAAACAGAACAGAGAAATCCCTCCTTCTTAGGTGACTCATCTAGATCATGACCCACAAGATCTCGTATGATCTGGCCCACTGTCTCCTGGACAAACCTCATCTTGACCATTCTCCCTCTTCCTCACCCTGCTCGAGGCCCTGGGGTGCACGATGCCCTTTATTTGCTCTGAGCCTTTGCACTGAGCCCTTCACCTGGGCTCATGCTTATCCTGTAGATTTGCTCTATTCATTACGGTAGCCACTAGCCACCTGTGCTATGGAGACTTAAAATGTGGCTAGTGGGAATGAAGCTGTGCTGTGTTAAATACACATCAGATTTTGAAAATCTAGTGTATAAAAAAAATGACCTCGTTAATAATTTTTTGTATTGGCTACATGTTGAAGTGATAATATTTTGGATATACAGGTTAAATAAAATATATCATTAAATTAATTTTACCTGTTTCTTCTCATAATGTGGCTACTAGAAAATTTAAAATTACACATGTGGTTTGCATTTGTGGTTCACATTATATTTCAAATGGACCACACTGCTCTATATATTAACTCACATGTCACGGCAGAGAGTTAAATTTGTCAGTAGGCATGTGTTTGTTTATTTTCTCCGTTTTATACATTGCTGTATCCAAACCACCTAGACACATGTGAGGCATGAAATAAACATCTGTGGAATGAATGAATGTATTATACATGCTGTGATTAAGAGCTTGGGCTCCGGAATCAAGATGCCTGGATTTCAATCGCAGTTCAGCTATTTATTAACTGTATGAGCTGGTACAAGGGACTTATTCTCTTAAAGGGTAGTTGTTAAGAGGAAATGAATTCTTACATCTAAAGTGTTCATATCAGTGCCTGGTATGTGCTCAGTGAATATTAGCTATGGATAAATATCATTATTCTAGTCTGTCGATGGGAATGTAAGACACAATAATGCTAATCCTTTGCTTACTGTGTTGGTAAATAACAGGGCCATGATTTAACTCTTGAACTATATAACTCCAAGACTCCCTTTCTGTCTATTACATGAATGTGAATCAATGATTGATGTAAATAAAAACCTGAAGTCAATTTTAGAAGTTACTTCAATAATGTTAAAGGTAGATACATGATGATTCATATCTGACCATCCTGAATGATATATCACACTTTGGACTTTAAATTGAGCATTATCTGTTAAAAATGTGACATGTGATAATTATTATATTAGCTAATATTTACTTAGTTTTCTTAGCAGCAGGCACTCTTCTTACATATCACAAGAATCAAAATATTCAATTCTTACACCAACTCTGAAAGCGGACACTATTCATCATGATTCCTATTTTCCAGATGAGAAAACCAAGGCACAGAGAGGTCAAGTACCTTGCCAAAGTCACATAGCTACGAAGTGAACGAGGTGGAATTGCACCTCAGCTGGTGTGGCCCCAGAGCCTGTGCTCTGCCCCTCTCTGCAGCACGGCGTTCTCCTCTCACATCTTACGGCTGTGGAACAGTAAAAGATGGGCACGCATTCAGCCTTGTAGTTGCTGTGATTAACTCAAAGACAGGAACTGACTTCTGGTATTTATCAGTAACAGTACATTTTCTAAGAAAAATTGTTTTTCTGACTCAAACTGCGGAATGGACCATCTAAAAGTAAATTTTCCTTCCAAAAGACATCTTTGTAATCCATATAAACCTAGGCCATCAAAACCTCTGCTGTCCTGAGGATTGCTGCCCCTTAATTGGACTTAAAGCAAGAATAAACTACCCTGTGTGTCACACCACATCAAGCCCAGTCAAGCTCACTAAGTGACAATTTGCTTCTCTCTTCAGAAGCCCAGCACAGCAGATCCCATGCTGCTGACACTCACAATATTTAAATAAAACCAGACTAAGTTTATGATTGAAGAAGTCATCATCTTTCATTAGAATGAGAAAATAAATTTTCCGTAGTAGGCTTTTACTAACATGTTTGAATGGCTCAATTCATTTTCTAGCAGGTCCTGGCCAATATCTAGCACAGAGCAGTCTTGTTGAAAACAGTCCTCCTAAAGAACCTACTTTGTCTTGATGACAAAGAAGTGTGTTCTTCTCCTGACAAGAATTTGAAAAAAAATCCCCTAAACCTACTAAATGTTTTTACATTTCAGTAATTTGGTTCTGTGACATTCTATCCTGTGTGAGGGAAAAAAAGGGAGCAAGGGGTAAGGAAAAGGACAGCTCATGATCAGTGAGCTCTCTCGGGCCTATGGCAGCAGCAGTTGAAACCCGGAAAACCAGCAGCCAGAGGCGGCCTGAGAGTCAGAGAGGCCAGGTTCTGCTTCAACCCTGTCACTCACTACCTCTGTGTATTTGAGCATCTCACAGACCTTTTCCAAGTAATTATTTATAAAATGATAGTGTTCACTTAGATTACTAGATTATTTTCAGTGTGTACAAGATCTTTCTTAATTTGTACATGTGTCAGAGAATTCCAATGTCTAGAATCTTGTTAGAATGTGGGAGTCACAGGGAGGTGGTCCCCTCCATAGAACTTGGAGAGGAGGCATGTGATGCCCTCTGGTAGATAAAGTAGCAAAATCTACACACTACAGTTGTGGCCAGTAATGAGGGAGATTTAACTGGGAAAATGCATGTGATTCTATGATCGAGGGCCTTGGCAACACTCGTAACTCAAGAGCACAGAAATGAAACGTGAAGATGCCTATTGTGTTGAAATCTAAACATGTGTGTTGTCTTTTTTTTTGGAGAAGGATGATGTGAACAAAGGATGTATAGTCACCCTGAAAAATAAAAAAGGGAAGACCAAGCAGATTTGTATTATTTACTTACTTATCCAGTTCTGAGTCTGGGAGTGTGGTGAGAGGCATTTGCCTCTGTGGAGATGGGCAGATCAGACACCTAGAGCTCGATGCACTTGAGTGTTCAAATCAGATAACTCGCCTTGTTCTGATTCTGCTCTTAGCAGGCACCCTTTGGCCCACATGGAGGGAATGCGTTGGGAAGACTAACATCGATATCCAATTTGTCTATGGTTATATATATATATATATTTTTATTGGAAATAAGTAAATCTGCGTTCTGATGCTATTCCTATGAGAATGAGCCTCAGGGAGTATATGCACCAGTTGGCCAACTCAAGTATTCTAGTCTACCTAATAATTGTATTTCTCATTCTAATTTAGTTAATTGACATTGTAGTTGAAATACACCCATCTCAGTGAGTTTTATTAATGGACGTCTGTCCCTGGGAGACATATCTTTTCTAAGGATTCTGGCAAGATTAGGTTTAAAATCACATATCCCTAAGTGATCTGGACTTTGGGTTCACTCTTCCTTTCAAAATGCAAATAGCAATAGTCCCAGTCTCTTTCCTACTTGATTAGTAAGGAATCCTGTCTTTTCCCTCTCTGAGTATTTCTTGGTTTCTTAGGAATATCTACAAGTCCTAAAACCCGTCCTGGTTGTCCCTTATCATCGCTGTCAGCCATCTCCCTTCCTACCAGTAGGTTTCTTGGCCAGTTGCTTTTTGCATGTCCTCACCAGTGTTCCCACGCTTCTGCCGAGGTTCCCCTACACAGTGTCACCATAGGCCTCGCGCAGGCTTGAGAACAAACTCTGTTCACTGAAGATGTGGGCTTGTAAAAAAGAATAAAACCAAAAAAAGAAAAAGAAAAACTTCTTAAAATTGGACAAAGATTTTATTATGCATTGTTGAAGACTTAGCCCCCAGTACCTTAGAATGTGACCTTATTTGGAAATAGGGTTGTTGCAGATGTAATTATTTAAGTAAAAATGAGGTCATACTGGAGTAGAGTGGGCCCCAATCCAATATGACTGGTGTCCTTATAAAAAGGGGAACTTTGGACACAGAGACACACACACAGGGAGAGCACCATGTGAGGACTAAAGTTCCTCTGCCCAAAGCCAAGAAACTGCAGGAAGCTAGGAGAAAGGCTGGGAAGAGATCCTTTGCTAGCACCTTCAGAGGGAGCATGGCCATGCTAACACCTTGATCTTGGACTTGTAGCCTCCAGAACTGTGAGACAATAAATTTCTCTTGTTTAAACCACTTAGTTTGTGGTACTTTGTTACAGCAGGCTGAGCAAACCAGTACAGGTATTATGGCTCCTTTGAACTGCAGGCTCAGCCCCTCCCCAGGGCCCCCTGCATCTTAGGCCTCAGCCTGCTGCCACACTGCAGGGACCAGATCACCTGTAGATAAACCTGTAACTCTCCGTAGCAGGGACGCTGGTGCTCCTTACCTATGTCTAGGCCCCACAACCGACCTTATTGCGTTCTGTATGACAGATTAAAAAAAAGAAAATATTCTTTCTCTACAGCTAGTATAAGATCTGTTTCACAGTCAAGATCAGAATGAGTTCTGCCAAGATGCAATTCTGATCATAATGAGAAAAGTTGTCTCAAACTCCATTACAGGGTAATGTCTGGCTTTACCTTTGTGTAACCAAAGAGGCCCATGAAACATTGATCCAAAAGAAAAGTGTTCTTCTCAAGGTTGAATTCTGCTTATCACTTCAGAAGAGAGGTGTAAAATAGTAGCTTGTCTTCTCTCTAGTCATTTGGGTCTTAGAGTGTAAGGCACCCTGTACCTTGGTCTAGGAGCTATGAGATTGATGAACTGTGGACATAGTGTGAATTCTTAGGTAAATGTCACCTCTGGAGGTCCCCTGGCTAGCATTTTCCAAATGCAGTGAATGGAGTTCATGACCCACCCACATCTCCCTGTCCCCTGGGCACTCACTGTTCTCATACATGCTAATGGGTTTTCACAGCAAGCTCTACTTGAAGGTTGTCTCTAGCCTCAGGGTGTGTGGCCCACTCCCAAGGCAGGCTGGATTGCCAGAGTTAAAGCCCAGGGAACAGCCTTCAATCAATGCAAAACAGGAGATGGTGTATAAATGCCTGAGATGATCAGTGGGGTGGGTTGAACTGTGTCACTTAAATGATATGTTGAAGTCCCAATCCCTGGTACCTGTGAATGTGACCTTATTTGGAAATAGTGTCTTTACAGATGTAATCAGGTTAAGACGAAGTCATACCATACTAGGGTAGGATCTAATCCAACATGACTGGTGTCCTTGTAACAAAAGGAAAATCTGGACATAGACAGACACAGAGGGAAAATGGCCATGTGAACACAGAGCCAGAGATTGGAGTTATGCTACCATAGCCAGAGAATGCCTGGGGCTACCAGAAGCTGGAAGAGGCAGAAACCTCCCCTAGAGATTTTGGAGAGAATGTGGCCTTGCCAACACCTTGATTTCAATCTTATAGCCTCCAGAACTGAGAGAGAATAAATTTCAGTTGTTTTAAGCCATCTGGTTTGTGGTACTTTTTTACAGCAATACTAGGAAACTAATACAGTCAGTTTGGCTGGGCTATAGCACCAGTTATGTAATCTAACACGAATCTAGGTGTTGCTGTGAAGGTATTTTGTAGATGTGGCTAACTTTAAGGAAAGGAGATTTCCTTTGATAGTGTGGGTGAATCTCATCCAACCAGTTCAAGGCCTTAAGATCAAAACCAGAAGTTTCACAGAGAAGAAGAAATTCTGCCTCCAAACCTGCCTGAGTTGCCGGTTTGTCAGCCTACCCTGCCCTACAGATTTCTGACTTGCAGCCCCAACAACTGCATGAGCCAATTCTTTAAAATAAGTCTTTTTAATTTATATATATATGGTATTCTTGACCTTGTGTGATCCTGTCCCCTTGAGTTTAGGCAGGATCTGACACTTACTTGTAACTAATAGAGGTGATGGGACATATATCATTACATATACATAAGAACATTACGTAAGATTGCAGTATCTGTCTTGCTGAAAGAGTCTCCCTCTTGCTGGCTTTGAGGAAGCAAATGGCCATGATGAGAAGGCCCACCTGGCAAGAAACTGAGGGCAACCTCTGACTGATAGCCAATAAGAAACTGAGGCCCTGAGTCTGCCAATCTGCAAGGAACTGACTGCTGTCAACAAACACGTTAGCTGGGAAGTGGAGACTTCTCCACTCAAGCCTTGCATGAGACTGCAGCCCCAGACAACTCTTCAATTGCAGCCTTTGAGACCCAGAAGCATATTGGTTAGAAATTGTGAAGAACTGTGGTGACATACTAAATGGAAAAAAAGAAACTAGAACTTGGGTCATCAGAGTCCTAGTTCAAGGATCCTTTTGTTCTACACCATGTATCCCTCTGGCGCTCACAAGAACACAAAAACTGCACACCAACTTCTGGTGCAAGAAAAGGCTCTATCTTTCATACTAGAGTGAGCATGCAAGTATGGGTGTGTGTATGCTTGTCTTTTGTGCTTTGTAAGAATTTGATTTATACATCAGCACCTCTGTTCGTCAGCACATATCCCTATTTCCAATTCAGAGCAACTTGACAGTAACGAGCATCAAAAGTAATCATTTCATGTGAGGAAATAGAGGGTTATTCAGCCATCAGCACTCAGGAAAATTTGCCCTCTTGGCCTCCTGCTTCCTGACTAACATTGATTCAACTGGAAAACTGCAGAGATGTGGCTCTTTCCCCTCCATTTAAAGTAATTAGAATTAGTGAGAGAATGTCTTATTGTCATACCTATTGCTAGTTTTCACAATTACCGTGAACTTCCCAGAAGGGAAGGAATAAAGGGGAAACTCATATTGACATTTGGCAGGCCAGATTATGTTAGCAATCAACCATTGAGCTCATGGGATACCACTTCCAGTAAGGTTTTCTCATTTATTTTTCCACAAAATTATGATCTGAGTCATTACCTTGGCATTGATGTATAACTATGGTGTTGAGGAAAAGGTATAAGATCGGAAGTCAGAAAACTCCTCAGAACTATTCACAGTAGCATGTGCCCATCACCTCACCCTGAATTCGAAAAGCAGCCTAAAAGCCAGGGCAAGCTCCCCTCCCAGGAGAAACTTCAGCATCACTAGATGCGGTGAACTATAGCACTCAATTTTAACAAAATTCCAGGAGGATAAAATGGATGACTCCACCCTCTACAACTACTATGGCTATATGTCTATGGGGGACTTTGAGAAGCTTAGAAAGTTCTTCATGCCCCTGTAATAAGCTATTTCACAATCTCCTAAATTTTTTATAACCTTTACATCAAGAAATTTTACCTGGCTGTGTCTGTGTCTTTCTGTTAATCTCATCACCATGATGTTGCTACATGGTGCAGTGGCCGTGGAGTTGGGGTTGGATGTGGGCATGTGTGAGAGAACAGATTAACATGTTAATATTGTTTGTGTCTTGTGTCCAAGTGATGAGATTACAGGTGGTCAATATCTTCTTTTGGCTTGTTTTTATAAATTTTCTAAAATTAATATGTATTACTCGAGTAATTTTAAAGTCATTTAAAGGCAGCTTTAAAACAATGCGGATGGAATGACCCCAAGTTTGATTTGGTATCTATACATACCATGTGTAAACCAATTTAGCTGTGGTTAATGTCTTTGGTTGGTGAGACTATGATTTTTTGCTTCTATGTATTCTAAAATTTATAATCAGAGTAATGCCAATAATTAAATTTTTAAGAGTGTCCTCATATTTGGAAATATTGGGAATCATGGTCTAAGATCTGGTCACTCAAAGTGTAGACCACAGACTAGCACCGTTGACATCACCTGGGAAGCGCAGAAACTCAGGCTCCACCCCAGATCTACTCATTCAATATCTGCCTTTTGGCAAGATCTCAGGGGATTTGCATGAACATTAAAGTTTCACAAGTACTTCTGTGGGTGACAATTCACTACGCAGAGATTTTTTTTCCTCCATGTTATCAAGGCTCTTTAGTTCCTCTGTTAAATATTCTGATTGGCAATAAATGCAGCTACAATTGGAAGTGATTGAAGTCCCATGATGGACACTTGGTCACTCCAGGCAGCTTTGTACAGGATTTATTCTCTGAGATATTTTAATTAAAAATATACGTACTTTAGAAGACTATAAATGGCCATTTGGAGGGTGGAGTAGACAGAGGAAAGGCAGGGAAGGTGTGAGGAGGAAGCAGCTTTGGCTATAATTAACCTTCAGTAGAGGTGGAGATAGGAGGTGCTCAGAGATATGAGAGTCACAATGGAGGTTAAGAGGTAGACATGTTTTTCTTAATTGAATCAGTTTTGTTCACCACTAATTACCTGATTATGAAAAGATTTATTAATAACTTATACCTATATGTAGCTTTAGATTTTATGAAGAATTTTACAAATATTATCTTATTTTATCTTTACCACTATCCAATGGGATAGGCATTTTAAGTAAGAGCACTGTGATTCGGAGATGTTAACATCTGGCTAAAGACTGGAGAGCTAAGCAGTGAGGAGACTATGAGTCAAAGCTTCCTTCTGCACCAATAGCCAAGATTAAGCAGGGAAGAACCACTTCGATGACTGCCCCTCCTCATAGGGTCTCCATCTCTGGCTCCAATCCCATTTACTCACCTATGTGTCCCTCTCACCTACTGAAGCCTGGGACTGTGTTGGGTTCTAGGCAGAAAGCAAAACAACATGACACATGTCCCTACTGACAAAAAGCTCACAATCTCCCGAAGATGGACTGTCCTTTCCATATTTTAAATGTATTTAATTCAATATATCAAGCCCTCGTGTCATCACCCTTGTGAACATGACATACCCCATACTGAGAGAGGGCTCATTCTGGGAATAACTTTTCCTTAACCTCTGGCTCAAAACTTATCTTGTAACAAGCCCAGGGAGTTACTCTCTATATAAACCAGCATGTTTATATTAAAATAAGTGAGTCCATTTTCATCAGAACACGTTTTCCCTTTTCATTGTGATATCAATACCTATCCAGAGAAAGCAGGAATAGTATTTCCCAGACTAACAACCCCAGACCATTTCAAATGGAAATCCCTCCTGATTACGTGGCTTGTCTCTGTTCTGAAGGGCTGCACCCCAGAGAGCAGAGAATGGCATTTTTCTGCCAGTGCTGCTGCTCCCAGTGAGAAATGACTGTACGAAATCACCACCAAAGAAGCAGGCTTTACTGTTCTGCCTACTTGGTTGCTGGACTCATTAAGATCACTGAAAGATTTTAGTTTTAAAAAAAAAAAAAGTGCCTTCAATAATGAATGCTTTAATGAAAATAACAGCTTCAGTTTTTCATAAATGCTAAACTAGAAAATGTTATTAAAATTTTGCCTCAGAGCTGAGCACTCTATGCACAGGGAAGTTTTTCCAATCTCATCTGCATGCATTTACTCGTCCTGGTTGGTGGCCCCAGATACGAACCTCACAGGGAGCAAAGCAGTGTGGTTAGAGTGTGGAGTCTGGAACTATATGTCTTGATTTTGAATTGAGATTCTGCTATGGATTAGCTGTGTGCTCTCAGGCAAGTTACTTGACCTCACTGTGATTCAGCTCGTTCATCTGTAAAACGGGAATAATAATAGGATATTGATAGTGTTGTTATCAGGACTAAACGAAATCATGTGTCTATGGTGCTGAAGATAGTGCCTGCCATATAGTTAATACCATACGTGCATTAGCTATTGTTAAATTGTGCCTTTTCTGAAGTCCAAGCATATTCCCTTAGGAGGAGTGAAATACTTCACATACTATCTATGTGATAGTGCAAGTCGCTACTCCTACAGAAAAGTATGACACAGCAGAAATAGTACTGAACAAGGAATTAGGAGATACTTGTTGGTAGTTCTAATTCTCTTAATTAGTTTGGGGTCTTGGGTAAATTTCTTAGCCTTTCTAAGATCTAGTTTCTCCTTTGGAAAAGAGGAGGTTAGAGTAGTTAATCTCAAATTTCCCTTTCAGTTCTAAATTTCAGTGATTGAGTTTTTGTTTAGGGTTCTATTTAGTATGAGAGAGGGAGGGTTTGTATAACTCATAATATTTAATAATTGCATGTATAATATAATACTTTATATTTGAAGCTATAAGAAGAACCATTTAAACTGACTTAGCTAACAGCTAAGAGCTATTCTGTACCAAATTCTATTCCAATTATTTGGTGCTTATGTCACTGAATACGGAGTCTACCGGATTAGAGCTAACTGAATCTCTTATAAAACTCACAGCAGGGAATGGATATCCATGTGCTGAACCACACTTCCAGGAAAGTGTATAAAATAACTCTAAGAATCTAACCCTGAAATGGTAGGCCAGCACTATAATAATTTCATGGCCCTGGGATCCAGTGGAAGGCCAGAGCAGTCCAGCCATGGGAGGCTGAATCATGGCCAAGACCTCATTATCCTGCTGGAGGAAGGGAGCCTGAACTGAGAAAACTTGCTGCTCAGGGGTCTTTGAAGACCCAGTAAGCCCCACACAGCACATTCAGCAGATGCTTTAGTTTGTGTGGCAACGGGTTGTACATGTGAATCTACTAAAATCACTCCTGAGTTATATCAGGGCAGAAAGTCTTAAAAATCTGCCATCCATGACTTTCAATAATAATGGAGGGTGAAAAGTCATATCCAAGCTAAAAATGAAAAGTAAGAGGTTGTGTTTGTGGTGTTGATGTGATTCCTGGCCCTCCTGGTATATTCACCCTGGGATACCTGTCCATCTGGAATTCCTCTAGCCTGTAATATTTGCTTTGGAGATAGCCTGCTCACATTTGAGGGGAGACTATCACATCTTATAATTCTTAGACGGCACCCTCCCTCTAGCCCCACATAACCCTATATAAAACAAAGAGTGGGAAAATAATAAATCCCTGCTGAGATGTGATGCTAAGTGATCAGCACTGCGAAATCACAAATTAGACCTTTGAGTGTTCTTGAAACAGATAAAAGTGTGAATGCTAAATGCCCATCATTTATTTACTTTAAGAGAGATTTTGCTAATGGTTAAGAAAAAAATGACAAGGATAGTTGGGCAAAGATCCATAGATTAGCACTATCCAAGAGAACTTTCTGCAAAGATGGCAAGAATCTAGATCTGTGTGCTGTCCAGTATTGTAGCCTCTAGCCATATGTGGCTATTTGAATACTTGAGATGTGGCAAGGGTGATTAAGAAACTGAATTTTAAATTTTATTTAATTTTAGTTCAAATAATGTGGCTAGTGGTTACCATTTTGGACAGTGCAGCTATAGATCCTACAAGTCGAGAAACTTGAGTTGTTAGCATTTAGTAAATAACTGTAACCAAAGCCCTCTGCCATGATTTCCACTGGCTTTTCTCAAAACCTCTTGAGAAAGAAATTTACATTCTAATTTCCAAACTTTGTATTGAGCAATCTCATGCAAATCTATCTGCAAGGAAAATTATGAGGGAGATGATGTCTGTGTTTTTCTTCTGTGGCTTTTCTTACCATTGATCTTCTCCTTGGATGCCTCTTACCTTTTCTTAGCCATTAAGTCCCAAGTCACACTCCGTACTCTATTCTGCTCTACTGCTTATAAACTAAATTATTAATTTATAATGTCCCCTAGGGGAATTTTTATTGTGATATGTGACTACTGAAGACCAAACAATGTCTTTGAATCCTGAAGTCAACACTTTTCAAAACATAAGAACCCCTGGCATTACAGCCTTTTGGGGGCTAGAGAACGCGTATGTGGAAAATTTGGATTCCTGGTCCCACTGTAGACACACTGATTTCAAATTCTCCACGAAAGGGAATAAAGAATCCTCTTAGAGGTCAGCAAAGTGGGTAAGAGCACAGATTCTGGAACCAGGCTGCCTCAGTTTGAATTCTAGTTCCAGCCTTTACTAAGTGTCAAACCTTGAACAATTGACAAAACCTCTTTGTAGTTCCACTTTCTTTCCCATGAAATGGGATAATCATAATACTTAACTTAGCATTGTTGTGATGAAAAAATCAGTTGATATATGTGGAGTGCTTAAAAGAGTTCCTGGTGCATATTAAGCTCTACATTAACTGTCATTCCTTTACTTTTAGCAAGCAACTTGAACGAGTCTTATACATATTTAAGTTTGAGAACTCCAGTCCAAGGAAAATAGTGAAAACAGTAGAGAGACAGGGAACCAGATTGTGTAGTGGTAGCTTCTATCTTGTGCCTCTGTGTTTTCAGCTGTAAAATAAGATGGTGATATTTGCTTAGAGTTAAATGGATATAGAAAACAAATGTGAAAGCCTTTTACAGTTTATGTAAAGCTGTACTATGGTTTACACTTGAGAATACCAGATTGGGGTTTTGACTGGAATGAGATGCTTAGGGGCTATCAAATAGACCGAGTGTCACATTGGGGAAGTGCAAGAAGGAAGAATCAAACCCGTGCACACAGCAGGGAGCAGGTATCCCCATATGAGTGCAATTTACAAATAGTTGTGCTTATTACACAGAAAGACTTTCAGTGGAACCATTGTGCGTGCCAGGTTATAAAGCCTTCCATTTCACAAATCACATATACCCGCCAACTGGGACAGGCACTTTTCCCTTGTCAGCAAGCGGGCCTGAAAGCTTTGCTGATCATCCTCCTGCCAGTTAGAAAATGGATCTCACCATCAATTTATTCTGGAAGTGAGAAGCTCCTTGCCTCTGGGAGAGATTATAAGATGGAGTCATTTCACTCCTGACACTTTCAGAGTCAGTTACTCGTTGTGGGACAACTCAAGATCCACGTTCTGTGCCTTTGGCAAGAAAACATTTTCCGGCTACCACCTCACAGAGGACTTTTATTTAAGGTCTGTGTGGGACCAGAAACCCAAAGCCAATAAATTGACATTTTCTAGAGAACACAAAATATCTCAAGACTGAAGCTGGCAGACGTTTTTTTCGTTTTGTTCAGTATTATAAATCACTATTGTTTTAAATGGATGCTTGAATTCTGAATGTAGCCTACGGTAGGTTTTAACATATTCTACCCTCTCAATTTCTGAAATACCTATGTAAACTAGCTCATCTCTCATTTTACTTAGACAGCATACTGTACTCTATTTCCATTAAAAAAATCATGCATGCTGCCCTTCTTTGATATGAAATACATTTTTAAGAGTCCTACATGTGTATCATGTAAGTATTTTTCTATGAAGAATGTTTGTGCTTTAGAGCTTACTGCAGAAGAGCAAAGGTCAATCTAATTGCCCAGTATATTTATCTGTTTCCAGAGGCCAGTTCAGTTCAGGCTTCCCTAGAACATGGATCACTTAGATGCTCTGAAAAGGGGTTTGGGAAAATTGAACGGAGGGTACCCCTGGTACAAAGAAGCCTTGAGAGCTCTGCTCAGCTCTGAAGCTGAGCCAAGTTGAGCCTCTGACATCTTGGAGAGATTGTTATCTAAGCCTCACCATAGACTATTCCATTAGCCAGAAAGAATTGTCGGAAGTTTTTTAACAGTCCTCATCCTCTTAAGAGCCTATGAATAGAAAATCCAGCAGATTCTGTCTAGAGTGGATAAGGTCAGTTGGGCACTTAAGAAGGTCAAATTGACAAGTTCTGGGACTGGTATACGACTGTACAAGCTTGAGGCTCTGGAGAGCCAGCCACTGAACATACTGCTGTTTATTTATTCTTCTTCACACCAGGTTGACGTTGAGTCTTAGATTTTTTTTTTCTTAATTTGAAGTAAACTTTCATTGTATGAGCATTGAGGAACTGAACACAATTGCATAACTTTATTGAGCGAATCCTTTATCTAACCCCCCATTCTCTGCTTCCATGATATTTTCAAAGTAACTTGTTTTCCACCGATCCAGGAAAAGAACTACCAGCACCAAAAGCAACGAGAAATAAAATATATTAATTTTTGGCTTTTGAGCTTCCAGTGGCCCAGTTTGGGTAATATGAGGGTCCTTTAAGAAGGTTTCAGAGGTAAATCACTATATACTATTTTTTGCATTACAGGCTGACTTGAGCACCAAAGCCCCCTGTAAGGTCTGACTTCAATTAAAGTAGCTCTTCACCTTGTAAGAACTCATGGACAACTTTGAGAATCTAATCAAAGCAATGGACTCAATCCTTGGTAAAAATATCTTCTATGTACAAACACAAAATTTTGGACACATTTTTAGGGGGTTCTTGGACATCATGAAGTCCATCTGCCCAGAACAAATCTAATTTAAACCAAAACACTAAATTACAATATAGCCTAAAAGAAATAGACTTTGGAATCTGACGGCCTAAATTTCCACTGTGGCTCTGTTACTGGCTGTGTGAAGTACCTTACCTAGACTTCAATTCTCTCACCTGTAAAATAACGATGATAAAAGCACAGATTTTCTTTGTGAGGATTAGATGATACAATGCATGTAAAAACACTTAGCAGAGGCCTAGCATCTAGAGAGCATTCAGTTGAAGTTGCTACTAATTTGATATCCATCATTTGAAAACAAATATAGAAGGGATTCAACAAAATTGAGAATTAGCCCAGATGTTGGCATTCCTTTCATCTCATCCCAGAAGTTGTCTCATAGGTAAACCAAAGTGGATTTGAAGAAAAAAAATAGACAAAGATTGAGAGAAATGCTTGAAAATGGAGCAGATGTGGCTAGGAACAAGGTACCATGGTGGGAGAATAAGAAGGGGAGGGCTTTTAAGTTGTGTCTTTTTTCATTGTCCTGGCCACATAGCTCAAGAGACAGAAAAACAGTACTGCCTACCCAGTGCCACTGAGTCAGCAGATAACACTCAGGCTGCACAGGAGTCTGACAAGGGTTAAGAGAGATAACAAAAGGGTCCGGTGATGACAGCAACCCCCACAGCATTGTCAAACCCATCCCCAGCATTAACCAACTACAACCAAGGGGTAAGGATCTTCTGGTGAGGAGAGAGCAAAGACGGAGGGTCAAGTCTAGACTGTGGTGTGGTGGGCTCTCTGCCCAGGATCTCATCTTCCTACCTACCTTTAGCCCTCAGGATCAGCACAAGCTAGAACCTGGGCCTGCCTACTTACCAAAGCAGCCCGAGAAAAACATGTTCAAAGGCAAAGATCACTAGAACTCTGAGGAGCATAACTGCTAAAAAGCAAAGACAGCAAACCTAACTGCAAATAGCAGGCGGACCCAGCTCTTGTTTATTTACGTATTTATTTATTTATTATCTTTTTTATTACTCAAAATAAAACTGGTGAAAATTCTTAAAGAGTTAAAAGAGAATAGTTGGAATATGAAGCAGAAGCAAGCATTTATAAATAAGAATCAAGTCGGCATATTTGGTGTGAAAAATGTGAGTTTAAATAAATTATTAATGCATTAGGTAAATAACTAAAAGGATATAGGCAGAGAATGAAATAGGGTACTGGAAACTTGGCTACAATATTCTCCAAAAAGCCCTTGCAAAGAAAAGAGAGAAAGGGGAAAAAGTCAAGAGATATGGAGTCAGTAACAGAAATATCAAAATATATATAAAAGTTCCATTAGGAGGAAAAGAATATATGTAGGCACAGAAAAGAAAACATTTCAAGAAATAACATCTAAGAATTTCTTCACCGGAAAGAGGATGAAAAACTTTAGATTGAAAGGGCTACAGAGCGAAAAAGCACAGAGAATGAGAAATTCAAACCTAGAAACATTACAGTAAAATGTATGAATATTGAAGACAAAGAGAAAAATTTGAAATTTTCTAGAGAGAAGAGCAGACCACTCACCCACAAATGAAAACAAGTCATATTGGCATCAGTCTTCAAAAAAACACACTTGAGTATAGAAATAGAGTGGAATAACATTTTCAAAGGTTTAAGGAAATAGCTTCCTGATTTTAAATCAAAATCAAAATCTAGCAATATGTTGCCATATATGATCATTAAGAGACATATTTAAAAGCAGATTTTTTTGGGAACTTGGAAAACTCATTCTAAAATTTATACAGAAGAACAAAAATCCATAAGTAGCTAAGTCAGCTTTGAAAAAGAAAATAAAATGTGCATGAAGCGGTGGGAGGGGAGAGACTTTCCCTACCAGATATGAAGACAGAACCAAAGCAGTAGTGATAAAAATCAAGATAGTATTAACAGGAATAGAGTTTGGAAGTAAAATATAGCACCACAAAGCAATGAGGAAAAGGACTGTTTATAAATGGTATTTGGAAAACAGGCTCACTATAAGAAGAAAAATATAAACTTGTACATTATCACTGCATAGATGGCAAACAGATTAAAAAGAGTTGCATTAAAAATAAAGAGATTAAAAAATTTAGAAAAAAATTTTGTGACCTAGCATAGAAAAAACTTTTTAAATGAAACCCCAAACATACAAACTCTTAGAGGAAAAAAAAAACCATTACATCAAAATTAAAGATTTCTATCTAATGAGGAACAATACAGACAAAGTCAACAGACAGATGGGATACTAAGAAAGACATTTATAGATCAGTAAGAAAAAGACAAGAATCTCAATAGAAAATTGGGCAAATAGATGAACGAGAAAGAGAAAGACATATGACTCTTTAAAGAAAGAGAAGACATATGACTAACAAGAACGTATATGAAAGGATGCTCAATCCTCTGATTAACCAGATAAAGGCAAAATTAAAGAATAAATAGATATCATTTTCGTCAGTCAGGATGGCAAAAATAAGGAAAGCATTTAATAATGAGTGTTGCTAAAGATGAGAGGAAAGAGAAACTCATATACTGCTGTTAGGAATATAAATTGGTACAGATATTTCTGAAAGCAAACTGATATTTTATTTACTGCAATTAATTATCCATTTGCCTTATAACCCATGGATTCCAATCTTGGATATATATCCAGAGAAGTCCTCACACAGCTTCCTAAAGGCACATGTATAACAATGTTCATTGAGCATTGTTAGTGATGGCAGGGAGCTGCCAAAACCTGGGTTGTTGTTGACCAAGGATGTGGAAAATATGAACTATGCAGACAATGGAAAAGTTTCCTATAGGGGAAAAAGGAAAATGAATGTACATACCACAGAGTGAAGAGATTTCAAATGTGTTAGGTATGAAATGTAGAAAACAGACAAGCTCAACAGCAAAATATCCCATACATAAATTTAAAAAATACCCTCCCACAAAACAATACTGCGAGGATATGTGTATATTTAAGACTCATATCACAAATAGGGTGGTGCCCGTGAGTACGAGGGGGATGGGAGAGGGTATTGGGAAGAAGGAGAAAAATACAATAAACAAGTTTGAGGCCTTGAATTGACCAATGATGACAATGTGCGAAGAGTTGAGGAGCATGATTAACTCAGCTCTGCACTTGAGATCAACTTAAAAATACAAACAAACTCATACATCTTTAAGGGTTAAAGAAAACTAACAAATAAGAGCAAGAGGAATAAATAGAAAATATTAAAGAAACCAGAGTGAAAATTTAACTTTGGATATATCTAAATATCTTTGCATGGAAGAAAAGGTTAAGAAATAATTTTTTTAAATCTTTCAATACAATACAGTGTTCTATTTTAGGGATATTTTCCTTGAATATATCTTGCTTATTCTTCCTTATTTTGAAAGGATCACATATCTGATGTGATATTAAAATTGTAAGTCAAAAGGTAACAGAACCAGTCATACCTAAAAAGATAAAACTGCAGAAAGTGTTGAGAAGTCACCTAATATTTAGTAATGATGATATAAATAATAATACCACTGATGTCTTGAATTAATATACCCTCTTATTTCCTACGTGCTCAAAGAATTGTGACTGTAACTCACAAAATATTTGACACAAATATTGTACTGTCATCATTTTTCACAGGTTATCACATCAATTCACTGCAATGAGACCTGGTGGTGCCTGATCTTCTCTGTCAACATCAGAAGGATTTGTGGTCACATTCTTATAATGAAGAGCAAGGCTGGGCTGTTAGAACTAGCCCATCATTATTCTGATATGAAAATGAATCATGCAACAAGAGAGGGAGACTGAAAAGAAATGACTAAAAAAATCGGGGTGGAAATAGTTTCAGAAATTGGACAAAGTACTACTGGAATCTCTATATTCATCATTTCTGTGATGGATATTTTTGTTGCCTCCGTATGCTTCCCATACACTGTCACCACCTTAAATGCCCCCGTATCTGTCACCACCACAGTACCTATTTCCATGACACAAAATGCTTGTCCTTTTCTAGAGCCAAGCCTAATCATTTGGTAAACTCAGTTTTACTCTCCGTTGTGACTAGTGTGAACTAACTAGTGTGAACTAACATTATGAAATATTGATATTTTACTGATCCCCTCCAGAGACCCTCTCTATCCCATTAATCCTCCATTCTATAGACAGAAACATTTTTTATCTATGAATTTACACATTTGTCTATATTTCTTCCTCGATAGCCAGAAGTAGAGTTGACAAAAACAGCTATGCAGTGACACTTTTTTTATTAACATACTCTTTCTTCTTTCCTTAAAGAATAGTGACCACATGTCTTAATTGCTGAGTACGGAACTTTTTAGCAGTGTTCTGAATAAATTCTTATTTTCCTACTGTTTAAAATTAGTTCTATACCGTGATTTCAGTGCCCTGAGTATGTCAACCATCGTTACACTCCTTACAGACAACCGAAAACTAAGTACTTACAATAACTTGCTGACTCATGTTGACCATCTTATAACCAACCATCAAAATTTTATGGATTCAATGATTCACAAAGATTATTTTTCTTCTAAAAGGAAATGTCTCCTGGACAAACTTGAAATAAATAGTTTGGGCATTGTAACCAAGCCTATTATCATCATAACAAAATATTCTATGAAAGAAGCAAAATTCTAATGTCACCATTACCCAGAATTCTCTGTGTCTACTCATGTCAGTTGAGAATTAATAGAGGAAATTTCAGTAGTTCAGTGACAGAGCTACAAA
Source organism: Diceros bicornis minor (assembly GCF_020826845.1). NCBI lineage: Eukaryota > Metazoa > Chordata > Mammalia > Perissodactyla > Rhinocerotidae > Diceros > Diceros bicornis. The sequence goes on along the minus strand of NC_080749.1, from coordinate 60,694,856 downwards.
TTACACTTGGTTCAGATGCTAAGGCCCAGGAGGAAGAAGCCTCAGAGTTTATACGATAGTTTATAATGTTGAATGAGTGTTATTTTTCCATTAGATAAAAACATACAAGGTCTTTGAAACAGTGAAAGAAGAGAGGGAATCCTTTATACTCAGTAGAATATTGAAAAATCCTTCCCTGAGGGAAAATAATAAAATAATCTCATGATGTTATTATTAACAAATATAATCTTTCTATTCTCAGGCAATTTATGTAGTTCTGGCAAATATATGCCGTCATTAGTGTACTCTCTGCTGCCGCATGATTTTTGCTTAATAATAAAGTATATGGTGCTCTCACAAACCACAGATGTTTATGAAGAGGTTTATTACTTTCCTTCATGTAAAGCTTAAGTGTATTTGCTAAATTTCTTCTCCTTCCCTCTGTCATTTTCCTAATTAACAATTTTCAGCAACCCCAGGCTGTGTTGCATTTGCTTTGTAGCTGAAAGATCAAATACTTAATTTGAACTGAATAAATCAGTAAAGAAACAGAGTACCAAAGAAAGTGCTCTGAGCCCTCTTGCAACTTCTTGGCAGAGATGTTTCCTTTGCAACAGAAGTATCCTTCATGAGGCAGGAATGGGGAGGGGCGGGGAACAGGAGGCACTGATAAAACTGGATCTTGACTCTCCTCGGATACTTAATCTAACAATTTACTAATCCTCGTTTTGTTAATTGATAGTGATCTCAATCACTATCCCTTTTCTTTATTTTATAACTTCGGTTTTATTAAAGCCACCCCTTTTTTTGAAGCCTCTGGGTTACAAAAGTGTCACACACCAGGAAATAGAAATCGAGGGTGTGGCTCACTTCAAGAGCTGATGCGTGAAATATCCAAATTTATAAAGAAGATGACGTCTTTTATTGAGATATAATTCGCCTGCATAATATTCACCCTTCTAAAATGTAAAGTTCCGTGAGCTTTAATCTATTCATAAAGTTGTGCAACTGTCACCTCTATCTAATTCCAGAACATTTTCACCACTCCAGAAAGAAACTCCATACCCATTAGCAGTCACTCCCCATTCCTCCCTCCTACCGGGCCCCAGAAACCACTAACCTACTTTCTGTCTCTATGGATTTGCCTATCCTGGAAATTTCATATAAATGGAATCATGTAATATTTCTCATTTTGTGTCTGGCTTCTTTCACTTAGTATAATGTTTAAAAAATGTATCCATGTTGTAGCATGAATCAATATTTCAATTTTTTTATGGTTGAATAATATTCCATTGTGTAAATACAGCGTATTTTGTTCATGCAAACATCAGTTGGACATTTGGGTTGTTTGCAATTTTTGGCTACTGTGAACATGTTTTGACTGCTATGAACATTCACGTACAAGTTCTTGCATGGACATATGTTTTCAATTCTCTTGGGCGAATACCTCGGGGTAGAATTCCTGGGTCATATGGTAACTCTATGTTTAACTTTTTGAAGAAACTGCCAAACTGTTTTCCAAAGCAGCTGTACCATTTTACATTCCTCAACATTCCAATTTCTCCACATTCTCACCAAAACTTGTTTATTGTCTGTCTTACAGCCATCCTAATGCATGTGAAATGGTAAAGTCGAGGAGTTTTAAAGAATTCACATTAAATAAATCTTTCACCACAGGATTTCTTTAAATCATGAGTTCTCTTATTCATTGAAGTTATGTCAATTTATTACAAAAATTAATTTTGGCAAAACCGTAAAGGTTTCATTTTTTTTTAATTGAGGTCATAGCAGTTTATAACATGAAATTTCAAGTGTACATTATTATTTATCAGTTTCTGTATAGACTACGTTGAGCTCACCACCAATACTCTAATTTTTATCCTTCACCATATATATGTGCCCCTTTACCCCTTTTGTCTATCCCCCAGCCCCCTTTCCCTCTGGTAACCACTAATCTGTTCTCGTTGTCCAAGTGCTTCTTTATCTTCCATATATGAGTGAAATCATGTGGTGTTTGTCTTTCTCTGTCCGGCTTATTTCACTTAATGTAATACCCTCAAGGTCCATCCATGTTGTGGCAAATGGGACGATTTTGTCTTTTTTTATGGCTGAATAGTATTCCCTTGTATATATATCTTCTTTATCCATTCATCAGTTGATGGGCGCTTTGGTTGCTTCCACATCTTGGCTATTGTGAATAATGCTGAAATGAACATAGAGGTTTCTTAACTATAAGAAAGTGATCCCCTGAATGCACCTCTTAATTGAAATGATATCGTAACCAAGAAATGTCTTCAAGTACGTGAGGGGAGAACTGAAATGCTGGAAGACTGAGATTATCATAGTAGCAACTTATTTATCTGGCGTCATTGGGGAATGAGATGGTCTCTTCAGTGAAATTGTTGGGCATATCACTTTTTAAATTTCTAATACTAAGTCATTTCTGGTGGAATCCTTTCTAAAGTGACTTCTTAGATAGACAGTCCAAAGATAATGTAGCCATTCCTGATAACTCAGGGAATGTGCTGTGAATATCTATCATAATACTCTCTTTAAATCTAATTAAACAATCATGGACGTGATTCTCACATAAGATATACAGACCGTTGGCCACTGCAGTAAATTCCCATGCATTTTGATATCTTGTGATTATTTCACAGATTTTTTTTCTCCTCTTTTTACTTTTCCTTTGCTAGTAGGCTACATTTCTTGATACTGTCAGTGAGAACGCTTTTGAATACTTTCTATTCATTCTAATCTTCTTGATTATGATTTTTAAGTAAGAATGAAACATTAGCTTCTTTCAGAGCATCTCTGAATCTCCTGAATGTGTGCACAAGACTTTACATTTATATACATATGCTTATTTCCTGCAGATGTATATATATATATATTAAATAAATCAGAAATCAAGAAGGGAATCCATATTGCCAAAAGGTAATAATCTCTGTTCTAGATAAAATACAGTATCACTGATTGTTAACAGTGATCAATTCTGATATTCAACAGTGGTAAATTCTGGATAAATATGACACTAATGTAACTATTTACTCCCAGTCAATATTATTGAACCATATATCTTTATTTTGAAGTCTATGGGCAGGATAGATATTTGGTAGAACCTTTCCCTCCACATCACCCCAATTTTGACACAATTCAATTTGAGTGTGATAGCAGGCCCTGCTGTCTTAGACACTAAACCTAGTGACAGATCTTTAGGCCTTACATTAGTTATACCTCAGAAACGCATCCACCCAGCTCCCCCTTATACTTTACCTCTTTTTTAAACTAACTCTTCCAAAACTTACTTTCAGACCAGTAATTTTACATGCCAGAAAAACTACCTAACTCTATACATACACTTACTATGCATAGACAAACTTTATTTTACTTAAAGAGTCCTCAGTTAGTAACTAATTACCTAGGTACGATCCATTTCTAAACCATAGCTTCCTTCCCTAATTCTACTAGAAAATATATTCTCTTGCGATTGCCACAAGATTTCTACCAATAAGCCAAACTGAGATCCTATTCTCTGAAAAAGAATATTTTTTTTCTGAAATATTTTCTCTGAAAAAGAATATTTTCTCAGGAAAATCAAATGTCCAACACTAGGATACTAGTTACATAAATTATGTTCCATTCCTGTGGCGCAATATTATGCTGACATTAAACATGTAAATCAAGGGGGCCGGCCCAGTGGCATAGTGGTTAAGTTTGTGCGCTCTGCTTGAACTGAAAATGTGGGAGTGGAGATAGTGAGTACAGACAGTGAATATATACAGTGAGAATAGAGCATAGTTGGAGGCAGACCTTTCTGGCATCTACAGGAAGTTTTTAAGTCATCCTTGTATAGTCATGGGAATGATCTAGGTGAGAGTGAGAAATTGATGCAAGAGATAATGGGGAAAACTACAGGAATGAAAACTTTGAGAAAAAATAAAAATTATTAACATTTGTAAAATACTTGCTATGCCCAGCTCAGACCTAGATACTTTGCACTCACTAACTCATTACTCCCAACTCACTTTGAGTGAAGTGCTACTAGTATTCCCAGGTTATGGATGAGAAAACTAAGGCACACAGGTTAAATAATTTATATTCATTGTTAGTGACTACATGGTATTACCTCAGAGAACTGAAGTGAGGTTAATCCAGAACACAAATGGAAGGTTAACGTTAGAAAGGAAGAGAGACATTTCTTCTGTTTTAATGGAAATGTGGGTATAGGTGTAGGGTGGTTGGTGAATTTGGTTGTGGGAAAGGAAGTAGTTCTCATCTGATAGCATCAATTTTCTCTCTGCATATGAGACAGTAATTGGCCAAGGTGGGGATGGGGACAAGTGTTAGAAACTCCAAGAGACAAGGAGCAAGTCTGAAGTTCTCATTTCAGAGACTAGGGAAGGCAATTTATGAAAGAGGTAGAGTATAACTACCTGGCAGTGTATGAGTGGCCATGAAGATTCCTGGATGTTGTAAAGAGGAAGAGAATTTCTGGATTTATACAGAGGCAAAGGTGTTGAGGGAAAAAGTGTGTTTATTTTGATAGACTCAGAATCTAAGCTGTGTAAGGAAGGACATGGGGACATGGAGGTGACTGCGAGTGAATGGATTGGAGGTCCTGATGTGGTCAAAGAATTGTTGGAATGCAAGTACAGAGTAACAGAGATGAAAAGATTGGAGCTCAGAGAGGAGGATGCTTGAGATTGAGATTTTTCAAGGTAGTGAAGTTAAGGAGAAAAAGATCTGTTGAGGGGGCATGCCAGGGCACTGAGTTGCCAGCTGTTGGATGGGTCATTGTTGTGGCCAATAAATCACTAGAATGAAGAAGATCACAGTGAGCCACATGTTAAAGTAACTAATAACTATGGGATCCAAGTCGGGAGGACAGTTGTCAGGAGTTGGCAGATGATAGCAAAAAGGAAGAAGAAAGGCTGGTAAGATGCATTTCAAAGAAGCAGGCATTGCTGATGGAGAAACGATTTAGAATAAAAAATGAGGAAAAAGAGGATACCTACTCTACGTAACTAAAAATAATTTTTCCTCCTATAATTGGGAGTTTAAGTTTATTGAAATCCATACATTTATATCAATGAAATAAGGCATGGACCTATAGAAACCAAAAGTACGTTTTTACAAACTGATAGTATATTAATTTAGACAGCTTTGATAGAACTAAAAGAGAAATGATTGTCTAAATATAATGTGGCTATAAAGTATAACAAAATCTGAATTATTTTATTTATAATTCTTAGGAATGACTATTCCTGTAAGTAATAAATAATGAAGATGTGAGACAATTGATTCAATTCACCAATGTTCTTCTGCATGGGAACACATCTAATGTGAAATTAGCAAAATAACATGAAATGAAATGAGTGCATTCAATTTTATGTAACTAATATTTATTCTAAGCTTTTTTGTTTTTAAGTTTATATTTACACTGGAAATAAATATAATGAACAGTCACATAGGTTGAGTAGCATTTAAATAATAAATCATTTAATTAACTAGTTACTTGAAAGTAAAAAGGGAAATTTGAATCTGTTGCTTAATTGCCACATTTCAAGAACACATTTTAGCTGGCTGCATCTAAAAAGAAATAATAATATGAGATCATGAAAGCATTTCATAGTAATGAGCAGGCTCTGGTTTCTATTTAATGCATATACAAAGGATACTGACAATAGTTTTGGAAAAATGAGTAAAGCTCTCAGAAGAGCTAGCACAGAGATATGAAACACTGGTGTGAGGCAGATCAATTCTAATACTATCTCCTGGGGGGAGGACAGACTTTCTTAAAGCTGTAATGGAAGGAATATGTGCCTCAGAATTATGTGGTTTTAAAGAGTCACCTTTGGACTAAATTCCAGTTCTAGCCATATTTATAAACACATTGGCTTACTAAGGACTCATCTGTCATATCAACCATTATTGTGTTCATGTCCTAGCAGCCTCTCAGACAGCGTCTTCCTTAGACATGATGGGAGAAGATTCCAATATCTGAAATTCTTTCTTTGCTATTTCCCTTTGTGTTAAACATTGTCCCTACACATCCAAAATAAAAACGTGTCAGCAAAAAAATGTCAAGCCCCCAATACTTTAAGTTATATAAGTATTAAAACAATTTTTTCCTCCAGGCACCTAGATATAGTAATAGGGATGGGAAAAGATGCATAGAAATAAATTGTGAGAAAAAAGAGGGATTCCAAAAATAGAACGTATCTGGTTTGTATATTTCTCTATATTTTCTTTTTCATAGAAGGCTGATTATTCTCTAGTGGTCAGGCTAACAACACTTGGGGAATTACTTTCTTTCTACCATGCCGTATACCTGATGTTGAAGATGATGAAATGACATGGAAAATGCTTCTGATACGATGGTAAGTGGGAAAAAAATAAGCAACAAGAATACAAGCTAATTATACAACCCAAGAGCTAAAGGCCTTCCAAGGGCTTACAAAGCCCTACCATGACCTCTGCCCCCATCGACTCTCTCACTTCATCTCCTACCATTCTCCCCATTGCTCCCTGAACTCCAACCACTCTGGCCTCCAAACATGTTCCTGTCTAAGGGCCTCAACCTGGCTTGTCTGGAACTTTCTTTCCCTTGATATCCACATGGCTAACTGCTTCACTTTCTTTAAGTCTTTGTTCCAGTGTCACCTTCTCAAGGAGACCTACTCTGTTTACACAATTTATAATTGCAATACCTCTCCCCTGCTCTGACACTGCTGACACCCCCCACCCCTACCTTCTCTATTTTTTAACCAAAGTATTCATTCCCTTCTAACAGTAATATAACATACTGACTTCTCTTTTATTGTCTGTCTTCAACCCCCAGAATTTAATCTTCATGAAAATAGAGATGTTTTGGTCTGATATTTCCCGAGCTCCTAAAATAATGCTGTTGCTTAATAAATATTTGGTGAATGAATGAATAGATAAATAAATGATGTTGTTACTATGTTTACCACTATGTTAAAAATTTTATACACACACTGTCAAGGCTTCAAAAGGATAACAGAAAATTAAAAAGTTTGATTTTTTGAGGTGACAGGATTGTGAAGAAATGCTGTCCTCTTATTTGGTGTTTAATTATAGTTTCTAAAATATTTGTATAATAAGAAATAAAAATAAAAGTAAATAAAAGCTTGTAGAAAGAGTTTTTCTTCCCTTTCATGCAAAGCAGGAATATTATAAACAGATATGATGGTCAAATCAGTTGTGTACTATGAAATAGAGAGATGGCCCAGTTCACACTAGTCAATATTAAACGTATTTACTTGCCTTTGGCAGATTTCAGCCTTCATCAACCAAAACATATGGCATAGAGACCCTCAAGTATGAGAATACACATATTCTCTTAGAAATGCATTTTAACTCTAAATTCATACAATGATTTGTTACTCCAAATATGTATTGAGAAAGAAATTCTATATAGAGTTTTGCTTTATTTCCAAAAATGCTCCTTTATCTATTTCAACGTGCAGTATTACCTGAGATATCTTTTTTCAATTAAACCTGGATGATGAATAAGTCACAAGGCAACTCATTAAAATTATGCTAAGTATTACAGCATTAGCACTTGCAGGATAAACTAAAATTTCTCACTTCTTCCTAATTCAGGGTAATGAATTTTATAGTATATTGAGTGTGGGTTATTGTATGAGATAAGTGATTTATCAATGCACTGCATAAAAAAAGTAATTCAAAGTCCTTGCATCATTTCTGATACTCTTTTACCCCTACTTCTGTTTCCATATGATGGCATACTAATTGTCAAAAGCATTGTATAGAAAAAGTTTCCTCTATCCTAGTTTTAAAATGATGGTTACGTTCGTGCCCTCCACTTTGGCAGCCTGGGGTTCGCAGGTTCAGATCCCGGGTGTGGACATACGAACTGCTCAGCAAGCGATGCTGTGGCGGGGTCCCATATAAAGTAGAGGAAGATGGGAACAGATGGGAATGGATGTTAGCCCAGGGCAAATCTTCCTCAGTAAAAAGAGGATTGGCAACAGATGTTAGCTCAGGGCTAATCTTCCTCATCAAAAAAAAAAAAAACAGATGGTTAGAATAAGAATTTTCCTTACTGAGTAACAGAACAAGAACAAAAACATCATTTACTTCACTGTGAATTTCTGAGATAGTTTTTGGAACAAAGAAAATGGTACTGTTTATGTCCAGGATTTTGCCTTCTTGCTTACAAATTTGTCATGAAAAGAAAGAGAATTCAGAATAAAAGAAAAAATAGACAAAACTTTTTTAAATAAAGTGATACTTTAATTGGGCCTTTAATGTAGCAGTTTATGTCAATGAAAAAGTTTACTGGAAAAAATCAGTATGTCACACATAACTCATGTTATATTTAAAAGAAAAATTTGTGTCTAGATGGTAGCCCTCAAGTAGTGTTACTTATATAGCAAATATTCAATAAATATTTAGGGAAATAAATAAATGTGTTCTTTACTTATTTCACTTGTATGTAGAGTGACAATTTTGCTTAAGGTCAGATTCATTGAGGTACAATTTACATGCAGCAACATTCACCCTTTTTAGTGTATAGATCTGAGTTTTGACAAATGTATATAGTTGTAACTGTCACAGCCATCAAGATATGTAACAGTCTCGTTCCTACTAAAAATTCTTTCAGACTCCTTGTAGTCAATTCCTCTGCCAAGCCCCAGCCCAGCCCCTGGCAACCACTGTTTGGTTTTCCATCAATACAGTTTTGCCTTTTTGTTTCATTTTGAAATGTTGAACTAGCCTTGAATTCCTGGGATAAATCCCACTTGGTCCTGATGTATTACTCTTTTTATATATTTCTGGATTTGATGTGCCAATACTTTGTTGAGTATTTTTGTATATATGTTCATGAAGGCTACTTTTCTGTGATTTTCTTTTCTTATACTGTCTCTATCTGATTTTGATACCAGGATAATATTGGCCTCATAAAACAAGATTGGAGTGTTCTTTTAACTAGTATTTCCTCAAAAAGTTATTGTAGAATTATCATAATTTCTTCCTCAAATTTATGCTAAAATTTGCAAGTGAGGGCATCTAGGTCTGGAAACTTTTTTTTTTTTTTTGGTGAGGAATATTGGCCCTGAGCTAACATCTGTTGCCAATCTTCCTCTTATTTTACTTGAAGAAGAATCACCCTGAGCCAACATCTGTGCCAATCTGCCTCTATTTTGAATGTGGGTCACTGTCTCAGTGTGGCTGAAGAGTGGCATAGGTCCTCGCCCGGGATCCTAACCCACAAACCCCAGGCCACTGAGGTGGAGAGTGCTGAACTCAACCACTACACCATATGGCCAGCCCCTGGAATATGTTTTTATTGGAATGTTCCTAAGACAAATTTAATTTCTCTAATAGATATCAGACTATTTAGATTACCTGTTTCTTCTTCAGTGTGCTCTGGTGGTTTGAGTCTTTCAAGGAATTTATTAATTTCTTCTTCTAGGGCCGGCCCCATGGCTTAGCGGTTAGGTGCGTGCGCTCCACTGCTGGCGGCCTGGGTTCAGATCCCGGGCACACACCGAAGCACCGCTTCTCCAGCCATGCTGAGGCCGTGTCCCACATACAGCAACTAGAAGGATGTGCAACCATGACATACAACTATCTACTGGGGCTTTGGGGGAAAAAATAAATAAATAAAATTATAAAAAAAAAAAATTTCTTCTAAGTTGTCAAATATAAGGGCATAAAACTGATAGCCTATTATACCTAATACCTGATAACCTATGGCTTCTATAGTGATGCTTCTTTTTCATTCAAAATATTGGTCATTTGTGTCTTCCTTTTTTCTTGACCAGCCTGGCTAGAGTTTTATCGTTTTTATTGATCTGTTAAAAAAACAGTTTTTGGCTGCATCCTATTATTTTTGTGTGTGTTTTTTTTTGTTGTTGTTCTTTTGTGAGGAAGATCAACCCTGAGCTAACATCCGTGCTAGTCCTCCTCTTTTTGCTGAGGAAGATCGGCTCTGAGCTAACATCTATTGCCAATCCTCCTCCTTTTTTTCCCCCCAAAGCCCCAGTAGATAGTTGTATGTCATAGTTGCACATCCTTCTAGTTGCTGTATGTGGGACGTGGCCTCAGCATGGCCGGAGATGCGGTGTGTTGGTGCGCGCTGCCGGGCTCTGAACCCGGGCTGCCAGTAGCGGAACGTGAGCACTTAACCGCTAAGCCACGGGGCTGGCCCTATTTTTGTGTTTTTGATTACACACAATTTCTTCCCATTTCCTTTGGGCTTAAATTGCTCTTCTTTTTGTAATTTTTTAAGGTAGAAACCTAGATAATATATTTGAGACTTGTCTTCTTTCCTAAAATAAGCACTTGCAAATGGAAATTTGCTCTCTAAGCACTACTTATACAACATCCCACAAAGTTTGGTATGATATGTTTTGATTTTCATTCAGTTCAAAATATTTTGTAATTTCCCTGTGACTTCTTTGCCTCATGGATTGTTCAAAAGTGTGTTATCTAATTTCCAGATATTAGGATATTTTGCAAATGTCTTTATATTACTGATTTCTAGTTTACTTCTGCAATGAAGAACATATTATATGATTTAAGTTCTTTCAAAATTGTCAACATTTGCTTTATGTATCAGAATACAGTCTATACCAGCAAATGTTTTATGAGTACTTGGAAAAATGTGTATTCCGCTATTGTTGGGTAAAGCATTCTATAAATGTTAATTAGGTGAAGTTGGTTCACAGTATTTTTCAAGTCTTCTATATCCTTACTGATTTTTTGACTACTTGATCTGTTGATTATTGAGAAAGAAGTCTCCAAAATAAATTGTGGATTTGTCTATTTCTCCTTTTAGTTTTATCAGTTTTTGCTCACATAATTTGAAGTTTCGTTATTAAATACATACACACTTAGGAATGCTACATCTTATTGTTTTACCTTTACTATTATGTAATGTTCCTCTTTTTTCCTGGTGGTATTCCTTGATCTGAAGTCTCTTTTGTCTGATATTAATATAGTCATTCTAGCTTTCTTTTAGTTAGTATTGGCATAGTATATCTTTTTGCATTCTTTTACTTTTAATCTACATTTTTCTTTATATTTAAATGGTTTTATCTAGACAGAGTAAAGTTGGGTTCTGCTTTTTATTTGCTATAGACTGAATGTATCCCCTCTCCCTCAATTTATAGGTTAAAATCCTAATCCTCAATGTGATGGTATTAGGAGGTGGAACTTGTGGTAGATGATTAGGTCTTGAGGGTGGAGCCCTCATGAATTTATTAGTGCCCTTATGAAAGAGACCCCGGAGAGCTCCCTTGCCTCTTCTGCCATGTCAGGACTCAGTGAGAAGCTGGCTGTCTATAAACCAGGAAGCAGGCTATCACTAGACACCAAATCTGCCAGTGCCTTGATCTTGAACTCTCAGTATCCAGAACTGTGAGAAATAAATCGCTGTTGTTTATAAGCCACCCAGTCTATGGTATTTTGTTATAGCATCCTGAACAGACTGAAACAGTATCCAATCTGACAATCTCTGTCTTTTAATTAGTGTATTTAGACCATTTTTATAAAGTGTAAATATTGATATAGTTTAATAAGACTCTACCATCTTGCTATTTGTTTTCCATTTGTTCCATCTGTTCTTTGTTCTTTCTTGTCTCTTATTTTTCAGCTTCATTTTGATTGAGTAATTTACATGATTCTATTTGTTCTCCATGATTAACTTATGTGTACCTTTTTAAAAAAATGTAGTGGTTGCTCCAGGATTTTCAATGTACATCCTTAATTAATAACAGTATACTTTCAAATAATATTATGCTGCTTCATTTAGAGTACGATTCTTAAAACAGCATACTGCCAATTCCTCCCTCCCATTTTTTGTGCTATTGATATCATCAGTTTTACACTTACATATGCTATAAACCCCTAATGCATTGCTACTAGTTTTTTCTTGGACATTCAATTATTTTCTGGAGCAACTAAAACTAAGGGAAAATGTCTTTTATACTGTAGTCCTTGAGTTCTTTATTTGCATGTATTCGTGTAGATCTAAGTTTCTGTCTAGTATCAAATTCCTTTTGTCTCAAGACCTGCTTTTTCTTTTTTTAATGTCCTGTGCAAGTCTGCTAATATTCTTTTATTTATTTATTTATTTATTCCTTCTTTAGTCTCAAAAATTCTACTTGATCTTTATTTTTGAAAGATATTTCTAGCATTTATATTTGACTCTTTCTTATAGCTTTCATCTCTTTGCTAAATTTCAAATCTCTTCAGGCCTGTTGACTACATTTTCTACTATAAATTATAATTTATTATTTATTAGTGGTAGGTATTTAAAGGATGTTTCCAATATCTGGGTAATTCCTGAGTCTGGTTTTGTGACTTGCTTTGCGTCTTGATAGTGGGTTATTTTTTCTTGGTTGTGTGTCATATTTTTTATTGAATTCTAGTCATTGTATGTAATACAAGTAGGGACTGAGGGCAAATAATATTTATGCCTGGAAATGGGTATGCCTCTCCTGCTGGTCTACTCAGACCAATAGCGTAGGAGGTTGAGTTGATCTACTCAGCCTCTGAGTTGGTTTGAGTTTTGTGGTTGCTATTATTTCTTTCAGGGTTATCTTGTGTTAATCTTGGGAGCTGTGCTGCCTGAGGGTTTTTCCTCAACATTCTTGCTCCATCCTTAGCTTTCAGCCTTCCTTTTGTGCTTGCACCTCTTAGTGGGTGTCTCAATTTTCTTACCTCTTTCTCAGGGACAGACATTTGTTGCTTGTTATTTGGTACTTTCTAACCTTGTGGTAGCAGTGGCAGGAGGTTTCTCTGTTGTCCTCTCCATCCTCCTCCTTAGGCAAGCCTTGTGTTCTTTGGCCTTGGAATTGGAGCTTTGTCAGTGATCCTGCCTCTCATCATGTTTTCTTTTCTTTAATTTCATAAATAAATTTATATCTTAGGGGCTATAAAAAAATAACTCATCAGAATGATTCCCTGTTTTTCTGGATAACTGAGTCCTTTCATAGACCTGATAATTTTCTCATAATTTAAAAGGGAGCTCTATCTTTGTACTATTTGTGATGGTATTTTCTCCTGGTACTCTAAGAATCCTGTTTTCTAAGGTGTCCTTGTATCACAAGACTAGTTGTCTATAAACTACATACCTAGACTCACTTGCCTACAGGGAATTGTAGGCTGGCCTCCAGAACAGGCCCACAGCCTTTTTATATATATGAAGTTGGCATATAACTAACTTTTAGCTACAGTGGCAGAGGTGAGTATTTGCAACAGAGACCATATGGCCCGCAAAGCCTAAATATTTACTATCTGGCCCTTTATAGAAAAAGCTTGCTGACTCCGGTCTTGAAATTGTAGAGTATAGAAATCGTAGGAATTGTAGGTCGTGGGGTCTAGAAAGGTAGAAAGTGGGTCTGAAGTGGCAATTACGAGGTAACCAGCCCAGAGGGCAACACAGGTTAAGTCTGCTCCACGTTCTTCTTAGATTTATTTTCTTCAAATGAACTTTTCCTGTTCATTCAGTCACGTGTTTTATAGCATAGTTCCCACCGCCTCAGTCACAACTACCTGGGAGTTCATTTATATCATTCTTAAAATGTGATTTTAAATTTAATAGTTCCAGTTATATACTTCATTAAAATATATGTAATAGTTTAAAAACCCTGCCAATACCTTTCTTATATATCTACTGCTCTAAAATGCAGAAGCCTGGGTATAGTCTGATCAAAATTTCCAGTTTGGAAATAATGTCACGAATTTTTCCCTACACATGTTGGAAGGTAGCAGGCAAGCAGAGTTCTCTTTCATGCCTAAACCCCTCATGCCAATTTATTTCAATTTGCTTTTCAGACAACTGGCAGGAATGGCTTCCCTATGAATTTTCTTTTAACGAATAAACGTCCAACAAAAACATCAACAGATTTAGGTTGCAAATAATGATCTCCTTTAACAGGCAGAAGTTAACACTATTTTTTTTTAACTGGATTGGAAATATTTGCTGTAATTCCATTTTTCTTCCATCAGTTAAAAAGAATTCATGGTTTTAGCCAAAGCAGGTTTTCAAGTGTAACTTACATTTACATTCCTCTTAGTTCCACCCTTTGAGCAATAGCATGTGAAAAACTTGAAGATTTATTTCTTCCTTGATAACTTATATATACATAGTATACATATCTATATGCACATATGTATAAATATGTATATGTCTATATTTTATATGTATTTATACTTTTTCTATCACTTTAAATTATGGATGGTTTTAAAAATCATAACGTAATGCTTTAAACGTGGACCAAACCAAACCAATTGAAAAATTTAAGAATCATCTTGTAATTTATATTGAATTTATATTTTATATATGAGTTTGTATTCACCCTCTCCACATTCTAAAGTTTGGATCTCCTGAATTTCCTTCATTTTTCTATAAGTTTACCCCCTCCCCCACCCCACTCCCATCTTCCTTCTTTCACATAACCCATCTAAGAGTAGAAGAGTGGATGTGATGGGAAGCATTTTAGGTTCATCTCTATCTCTACGTTTTACACAGGAGTGTAGTATATAATACTGTCTCCTAATCTCATCCCAACTCAGAATAAGATGCTGAAATCAGTGTCAGCTTTCAAAAGCCAAAGATAGGAATTTAGAAGAGTCAGATTACAAAAATCAAGAATCGGAACATTGAAGGCCAGAGTCAAAAGACAAATATGAGGAAAACACATAATCATGAAATCTTAGATATTAATTTTTACCATTACTTAAGAACAGGTTTGATGCTCACATTGTTGTATTACCATATGTGATAGGCAGAAAATTCCCCTCCCCTCTGAAGATGCCCATGTTCTAATTCCTGGAACTGGTGAATATGTTACCTTATATGGCAAAGGGACTATGTAGATGTAATTAAGTTAAGGAGTTTGAGATGGCAAGATTTTCCTGGATGGTTCTGGTACCCCCAATTTAATCACAAGGGTCCTTAAAAAGAGGGAGGCAGAAGAAGAAAGTGAGAGGGAGATGTGACTATGGAAGAATGGTCAAAAAAATGTAACACTGCTGGCTTTGAAGATGTAGGAAGGGGAACATGAGCTAAAGAATGCAGACAGCCTCTGGAAGTTGGAAAAGGCAAGGAAATGGATTTTCCCCTAGAGCCTCCTGAAAGGAAGGCAGCCCTGTTGACACCTTGATATTAGTCCAGAGAGACGGGGGTCAGACTTCCAACCTACAGAATTGTAAGAAAATAAATTTGTATTGTTTAAGCCACTAAGTTTGTGGTGATTTGTTACTGCAACAGAAAATCAATACATTGGGCCGTCCCCGTGGCTTAGTGGTTAAGTGCGCATGCTCCGCTACTGGCGGCCGGGGTTCAGATCCGGGCGTGCACCCATGCACTGCTTCTCCAGCCATGCTGAGGCTGTGCCCCACATACAGCAACTAGAAGGATGTGCAACTATGACATACAACTATCTACTGGGGCTTTGGGGAAAAAAAAAGGAGGAGGATTGGCAATAGATGTTAGCTCAGAGCTGGTCTTCCTCAGCAAAAAGAGGAGGATTAGTATGGATATTAGCTCAGGGCTGATCTTCCTCACAAAGAAAAAAAAAAAAGAAAATCAATACATCATAGTTATCACAATTATTTACCTTCCACTGGTTTTGTTGTTCACTAATAATTTTCTTAATACCATTGTTTACCTGTTCTTATGTTTTCTACTTGGATTAAAATCTTAGTCTAAAGGGCTAATTATTTGAGAAAATTTTTTTTTCAGGAAAGGCACATATGTGGGTTTTTCTAGATCCTTCCGTTTAAGAGAATAACTTTCAGTTTCCCTTGCTCCTAAATAGCAACTTGACAGTATACAATCCTTGGGCCACAATCTTTTATTCCCTTCACCCTTTAGATTTTTATTAATGATCTTTTCCTCCAGCTCTTCTCTCTCACTCAGTCTTTCTCTCTCTCTGTTAGGCCATGCTTTTTTTGGTAGGAAATCTTGTTTCCTATCTATAACTTTGTTTTATACCTGTGCAGATCTCTTTGTGTTTCTCCTCTCTATTTCTAGTTCTTTTGCCCTGAAGACACTAATCTTTTTTCCAGGAAATTTTTCTTCTTAGTATTTATTTTCATTTTCTCTGTCTGCTCAGTTCTTTATTCCTTGAATTCCTATTATCTGTATGTTGCATCTCACATATCTGTTCTCCATGTCTCTTATCTTTTCTCTCATTATTTTACTTCTTTTCCTAAATTTTGAGAGAATTCTTAAGCTTATTTCTGTTTCCTGATTTACTTCTTTTCAATCTATTGTGTCCTGCCTCCTCTGTACTTTTTAATTTAGCAATCTTTTCATTTCTTTTAAACTGCATTCGGGCCTCTCAGATCTTGGATTATTCTCACTTCATGTTTGCTTCCTCTAACTTTATAAACATAGTATCCTTTAAAGAACATGGGTTGAAGATTTTCCAAATGTAGTTTTCTTTATTCTTTCATTTGCTCTGATTCCTTAGAGTAGCTAGCACCTCTTGTGTTCAGTAATATTTCTGTTTTCTCATCCTAAATTCAAATCCTAACTCTGCTTCTCTCTAGATGTATGAGCTTGGGCAAATGAGCAATTTTCTCTAAGCTCAAATTCCTCATTTATAAAATATTCTTAATAATGGCACCTACCTTATAAGAACTCTGTTATGATTATGATTATTAAAAATAAATGATTATTATTAAACTCAGTTATGGTGAACAGAAATAATACGAGAAAATGTGTAGCAGCGTCATGTACATGGCAACTGCTCAGTAAATGGTAGTTGACATTATAATCATTGTTCTCATCACCATCATAACTATAATCATTACCATCACTATAGAGGAAGGTCTATTATCGTCTAGGCAAGAGCAGAGATTGGTTTTGTAAGAGTGTTTGGATTCCTACACTAATCTGACAGATCTAGATAAAAGGGGAAAAAGAAAATTTGGAATTACTATAATGTTACTTTGCTATTTCAGAATCTCACTTTTCTGGGACCAGCCTGGATGGCACCTGAGGCTGAGGCAGCTGCAGCAGAAAACCTTATTTCTGCTTGAGGACATCTTTTCCTTTTTTGATATGGAAGCCGGAAATTTGCTGGTATACTCTGCTCCAACCTTCATTTCTCTCATGTGCTTGTCACTGCACACTTCCACTTGATGAAAGGCGACCACAGCCATATGCCAGCTCTTTGTTTGACTTGGTAGTTCACATCAAGGGTGTTTCTATAAAGGGTGGGGAAGTGAGCATCACCAAGGGTTCCCCAGTTAATGTGGACCGTCACGTGTGTGCTTGCCTCCAGGCTTTGCCCCTAAGAGTTAGGGGTAATTGTGTGGCAGTTGTATGGGAAGGGTGGGAGGATATTGGAATCTCTTGCAAGCCATGACTTCACAGGTGGGGATTCACAAATTGTCCTTCTCTTTCTTAGATATATTCCTGTCTGTCCTGCCTTGCAGAAATTTCTCAAAGTTTTTGGGCATGAATATCTCATTCTCCTAATTTCCACTTGATGTAGCTTTCCTCATTTTTATATTCCATTTTCCATTTCACTAGTCAACTGGGAGGAGGGAGTTAGACATGAATGCTCTTATTAATGTTTCAGAAAATCAACTATTACTCTTGAAATAAGTTTTCTTTGTCAAGCTCATCTTATACTCAATAAAGGGTTTATTGTTTAAAAATCATAAGTCAAAATTTCTTCTAATGCTTGCTTTCACATTATGACAAAGCTATAAATGTGAATCTTTTTCCATTTTTTTAAAGTTCTCAGATCTTATTTCTACTGCTTTAGAATCTATTTAAGGTCCAGTAATTTCTAAAAATACTTTGCTCTATTAACCTAAAATGATCTAGCATTACTCTATTACAATAGCAATGAAAACTAAGCCAGATTTTTATATCTATTGAATTTCTTGTATTTTCAACTATAGCCCAATCCCCCTGTAAAGCTGTTCAGCACGTTAAATAGGTAGTTATATATAGTGGAAATGGAGTCCCTCAATAATATGAAGCAATCTAAGAGGCATAAAAATACTCTCAAGGAGATCTTCTTCCAATTGAGGTTAAACAGATGTTGAATATGTTTTGTGTTTTAAACACTGTCAGTGTGGTATGTTCCACTTTTTCCCACCTAGCTAAGAATGAAATAATCAGACTTTAAAATTTTCCCTTTAAATCACTGAAGGTAATTGTTTTGTGATGTGGAATTTTTGTTTTAGATCATACGTTGGTGTATAATATTCAATCAATTTTTTACATCTCTTAGTTTTTTATGAATTTCCATTTAAAACTAAAAGACTCTGAAATGAGCTTTATTGCTAATTCTTGTTAAAATCAATTATGTTTAGAATATCTAGAATAACACTAGAAAACCATTTACAATTGCAAATACAAAGGCAACAGAAGCTTATGGAAGAGCTGGTTGGGTCCTATTTATGGCTCTAACATTAGTTGCGGAAAATCTCTAAGATTTACTTCAAAAAGTTAGGAAAAGTTATGTTCTGAGTTCTCCAGGCGAGATAGGGTTTATATCTAGAAACAGAGTAGGCATTCACCCAAGGATTGGGATTTAAGGCTACTTGAGAGGAATTATCTCATTCATACTATAAAAATATCTCTTCTACTGACCTGCTGCTGAGTATCTAAATTCTAACATTACTTATTTACTTATTTGTCCCGTGGGCAGATCCTTCCTCCTTCCCTTCCTCTCTCTCTTGCTCCCTTCCTTTCCTTCTGTTTTCCTATATATGAATGTAATCTAGAAAAGCAAACAACATTTAGCAAGGCATTAAACATACTGAATAAACACATACTGAAGTATATTATTTTGCTTTGTGTTCCTCTCTTAAAATATTCCTGGGAGAGTGGAGATGTTAAGTTTCTGTCATATTGGTTACCAAAACTTACCTGCGCATAAAAATCATCTTGGATGCTTGTTAAAATGCAGATATCCAGGCCCCACCCCTCTGAGATTCTGATGCAGGTAATGCTTAGTCCACATTGTCTGAAACCACTCTGAAACATCTTAGTATATTTGATAAGTTTTCTCTGGGAAAAGTTGAGTGTTCCTGGATGGAACTAAGAAAGAACAGGTTAGGAGAGAATATGAGTCTAATCACTGCCTTTTCCTCCCAGTCTCATTTTTCGGGGATTTGGATAAGGCAGTGAGTTTTAGAGTGGATGTTACAGTAGCTTCCTTTTGCTTGTTATTAAGTCCAGGGTAACCAACCACATAGCTTTAGTCAGGTGGCCTTCTTCACTCCATACCCTCACATCCAAATAGTCAGCAATTTCTCTGCTTTCCCTTACTCAGTGATTCCATAGACGTTTCCCTATCTCCATGCCACTGGCCCTGCTTTTGTTTGTGGTCTTTGCATTGCTGCTAGACTACTGCAATGGTCTTGCTCTTCTTTCCACCCCCAATCCTCTCCCAAACTGCTGATGAATCAGATTTCAAGAAAGCAGATCTGATTAACTCATTCTGCTGCTGTGATTCTTCCTAAGGATCTTCACTAATTTCAGGATAAAATTAAAATATCTGCGTCATTTGTGATGTAACACCTGCCTATTCATCCACTCCTACACTGATCTCCAGCCACAGTGAACTATGTCCACATCCCTGGACAACACTCAGTCCTCCACATCCACAGACCTTGGCTTCCTGCTCTTCTCTTTGCCTGGAGCATCAAACATTCCCCAAAGAAGGCTGACTAATGTCTACTCATTCCCTAGAGTCGTAATTTGGCCTCTAGATTAATAATACTTAGACATCAAGGAAATTTCTTCGTGAATTAAAATCTGTGAACTTAAGAAACTCTCAAATCATATGATTCCGTAATCAGAACAGCAAAGAAATATTGCTGCCTTTAGAAAATTTTTGGTGACTATACAAAATATTAACTGTGTACACTAAGTCCTGGGATTACAAATTATTATTTTACCTTTGTACTTTTCTGTATGTTCTAAATTGTATGGCCTAGGCATTTACTAATTTTGTAGTGGAAAGAGTAATTCTTATAATTTTTTGATGAATGACTAATCGTACAAGAACCTGTCATTTCCATTTCATTTCTTTCAAGAAGTTGCAGGTTCTTCATATGTATTCACTCATTTGTAATTTGGCATGTTTCTCAGCTAGTTTGGAAACTGACTTATGCTCACTTCATAGGCACAAAGAGTAACTTGCAAATAATATCTAAGGACGCCAATGGCAGAGTGGTCTTAGGAATATTTGTCCATCATCCTCTCAACAGAAAGCACTGGCAAGGTTTCTAGAAACTGAATCAACTATCATGTTGCTACCATTTATTAAGCAGCCAAGTGGTACAGGTCTCTGTATCAGGGTATCCAGGGGTAAAGAGTCTTTTTCAAACAGCAGACACAGTCCCTGCCAATCTACCCTTATCCCCACACATCATTTAGCAGAAACACCACAACACCATACTTAAAATGATAGAACTCATTTAAAGTGTGCTAGCCAGACAAGGTTCTTGATTACAAACAACAGAAACAACACTGGCTAAATTGAACAGAAAAGGAATACATTGGAAAGCTCTTGCATAGTTCACAGAACTCAAAGAAAGTCTGAAGAACCAAGCTCTGAAAAGAGAACACAGCAGATTCATCCCACAGGCATGATCTGCTTGGGACTCCAGCTGTAAATCCTACTCTCACTGCTCCACTGCCCTCTGCCTGCTCCCCATCACAGCAGGAGAACCAAACTCCCTCAGTGTCTGAACTCCTTCAGGAGTCTAAATGACCTGAAGTTGTGGCCAGTTAGTGAGCAGAGTTGATATGCTCACCACCTTAATGACAAGGGAGCAGGGCATTCTTCTGAAACAGGAAATGTGTTCCAGTGCTAGGTAAAACTAAAAGAAAGCAATGCTCGCCATACACAGCACCATGTAGAACCAATAGATGCAGATCTACAAACTGACAAGCTGTGACCCTGGGCCCTGGGCAAAAGGCTGGCCGTGACAGGATCAGACTCTTCCTCTGGGGTTGATCATCTGCCCAGAGAAGAGAGGATGGAGATGCTTGTGAAACTGAAGAGGAGTGAAGGAATAATACAAAAGAAGAGGAGGAAGGAGAGAAAGAACCTTGAAATCAGAGGAGAAAGATGGAAACGGAGAGAGGGAGCAAAAATAGCCAAGGATGGAATATAAAGAGAACTGAGAGGTGGAAGGAAAAGAGGATATTAGAGGAAGGCGTGTGAAGACAAAGGGTCAAAGGAAATAAAATACCAAAAACACCAGAGATCCTTGCTCTCTACAGTCCCAGTATTACTAAGTTCGTTAATAAAGATTCTAAGATTAGAGAATTGGTACTTCCCAGGACATATGAGGGAGGCACTCGATGATCCTTGTTTGTATCGGGTAATTGGTAAACACAGTTATGTAAACATTTTACCCATTAAATAATAACAAAACCTATTAGTGCCATAGCAGCATAGGCACAAAGTGAGGAATTTTGAGACAAATAAAAGGAAAATATTGTACTATTGGCTTCTATCCCTATCTTTACATTTTTCAGAATATATGATTTGATAAATTACCTACTATTGTTATAGTAATGACTATCAGTAGCTTCATGAAATATTCTATGTATGTGTTCAAGTGCTGAAGATTTGTTATTATCTACAAGTCAGTAGCATTCCTCATCTTTTTCTTTCCCACTGGGCCACCTGTAATTTGTTTTCTTTGTGAATAATCCTTGATTTTATTGCTTATGTTTGCTCATCTTAAATAAAGTACATATTCTCCTAAGCATCTAATAAGATGCTTATTTAACTCCACGATTTAAACTTATTTGTTGTTCTTAGCCTAGAAATGTCATGGGACCAATCCAAGTGAAATTCAGTGTTAACAGTCACATTTATTATTAATAAATGGACAACAATATTTATTTAATCCTCATTATTTCATTAGAGTTTTGATATGCATATAATTCAAGGCTAATCTTTAAAGTCACAATAGGCAAACTATGTATTCCTCTAAATTGCAATCGGTGAGATAGAAGGCAAACATATAACATAGGCATTAGGAGGTTGAATCAGACAGGGTTCTATGAGAGAAAGTAAAAGCAGGGAAGAGAATTATTGCACATGCAGAGATTTATTGCAAGGAATCAGTTTATGTAATTGTGGGGCTGGCTAGGCGAGTCCAAAATCCAAAGGGCAGTGGGCTGGATAAGGTTGGTCAGGAGCTGACACTGCAGTCCACAGGAGGAGTTTCTTCTCACTCAGGGAAACCTCAGTTTTACTCTTAAGGCTTTTCAACTGATTGGATGAGGCCCACTCAGATTACGGAGGATAATCTCCTTTACTTAAAGTCAACTGACTGTAGCTGTTAATCACCTCTACAGAAATACCCTCACAGAAGAACTAGATTAGTATTTGATTGCAAAATGAGCCAAGTTGACACACATAAAACTCACCATCACAGATGTTCAGTGAATAAAAAAAAAGCCTTAACAGAGCTGGAATAACAAGACAGCAAAGTGTCCACTAAGGCCTCTGCAGAATGGCAAGGGTGACTCCAGGGCCAGTGGAGATTTTCCTAGACATCCAATGAAATTTTGAGAAAGGCAGATCCACCTTGGGATTGATTTAAAAAAAGAGAAAGAGTTGTGTTTGAGAATCTCATAAATCATATCTCTGGTGAGGGATTAACAGCAACAGAGCAGCTACCACTGACAAGCTTCTCACTATTCCATGCTCCAGGCTGAGCAAAACCTCATTTCATCACAACACCCTCATGGGTTAATACAATTAAAGCTTCCTTTTACAGCTGAGGAGACCGAAGTTTACAGGGGTCAAGTCTTGTCTAGTAAACTAACATTTGCTGAATACCTATGACATGGTAGACACATTGCTGGGGCTTTACATTACTTACTCTTTGTCGTACACTATTACATGTGGAATTATCTCCCCTATTTTACACCTGAGAATATTGAGGGCCAAAGAGTTAAAATAGAGTACTCCACATTTAGGTCCAGTAGGGAGTGGATTCAAGTACAGGTTTTTCCACTCGAAGCCCATGTTTGTTCCACTGCTTGGTAGAATGCCAACAATCACTTTTCACTTAGAAAGCTCCTGACAGAAAAGAGGAAGAATTAATACAAAGTGATGATGGAGGGGGAAGGGAATTGTTTATTTGTAATTGGCTAGACAAGAGAGGGTAAGTCACTGTGCCAGCTTTCAGGTTACCAAAAATAAGCAGAGAACTGACGAGTGTGTGGTGTGTCCCCTGAGGAGGTGTCTGTGTAATGAGGGGAAAGCACGTAAACTTGTGTGTGTGTGTGTATATATATATTATATATATATTCCTTAAGTGAACAATAAGGCATCTACTCATACTATTGCTTTACTAGATGGAATTTAAGCAGCTGTAAGTGACAGAGGAGTAATAATAACAATAATAATAATAGAGGAAGAGTTTCTTAACCATAGTATCACAATACATAGATTTTTTTATACTCTTTCATGAAATGTACCTTAAGTATTTTTATTAACAATAAAGTGCCTAAGCTTGTGTACAATTGATTTTTCTTCCTAAATCTGAGCAGATACAAGGTTATACCTATAATATCCTTTCTGTCTGGGTCTGGGCGGTCTGAGTTTGGCCAGGAAAATTGAACCCCTGCAATTATTCTAGGAATAAGGGATTCAATATAGAAGTTAAGGTTTGCACAAATGTGGAAGGAGCTGGATGGTGGATTGAAGAAAGAATCACCAGTGATTTCAGTTCAAAGCCCTGGAATGGCTGGGAAAGTTGAGCTGTAGTCAGTCTAAGGATACGTTGTGTCTGGCCACTTGGCCTGCAAAGTGGGAGCTGGTGGAGAAATCTCTGATGCTGCATCTGGCAGCCTCCCAGGAATAATGGCTTTCTCTTTCCTTTGCCTTCCAAATCTTCCACAAGTGCCTCTCTTTGGCAAACTCTCCTGGAACCAGACAGGAAAGGGGTTTCTGGGAAACAAGTCCCCAGTGTCAGAGGGGAGTGGGGGTGGTGCTGAGTTGACAGCCCAGTTGGGTTATGATATACTTTCTTAAGAGGGAGAGAAAGTGTGAAGTTAAAGCTAAGACACCAAGAATTACATATGGGGTTGTATCACCTATATGAATGTGTCCTCATAAAAGAGAATAAAAGAAAAAAAAAGAGTTTGAGACATCTGTGAAAAAGGCATGCCTGGACAGCTTATGACTACTGAAGGCTGATGTAGAGCCATTTGAAATATAGCACCATATCTATTTTGTTAGAATGAGATCACTTCTTTAGTTTTTACTTTTTCATGCTGGATACCACGGAGGGAGGAAAGGAAGGAGATCGGGTGGATGTGTACGTCTTCCAACAGCAGGGATCAGCATCAGGAGAAAAATAAGAAGCAATTGCATCATCACCTGTAGTCGGTAACAGGCTGCAATCCAGAAAGCCCCACGTGTATAATTCCCCTTGCTACACTGACTGCTGACTAGTCAAGGTTGCTTTTCCACCCCTGCTCTGATGTGACACTGAAAACATGGGCAATTTCGCTTCCTTATGAGACTAGCACCATAAAGCAAATCATTTAAAAATAGCACTATAAATTCAGGGTGTAGTCCCTTACATAGGATGAAAAATTAACGCCTTTTAAAATGAGGCAGTATTCACCTATTAAGGGAGACAGCATGTGCATTATTATTATTTATTATTTAATGATGGCAGCCGGTGTGCTAGGTGTTGTATATCAACCTGCACAAAGGGTTGCGTGTATATAGAGGAACCTGGAATCCTATAATTATAGGGTCATGTGGCATATGGGAGAATGGACCATACCCTAGAAAGGTCACATGAACAACATTAATCACAACTGGTTCATATACTTCATTTCCACCAACCGAGGTTTCTTCTTTCTTGATACATTAACATTTATATTATACTTCACTGCTTATGTGGGACTTGTTGAAAATTATGACTGCTTGGAAAATAGTTAAGCTCTCTTTGTCCGATTGTAAATCTCCTTTAAACAGAACTCTCTTTTTTGATAGGTGAAATGCTCTATCTCTATTGGGTTTGCGAGTTGTTGGTGTTGAGCAATCTATTTTAAAGAGGAATGGTAGCTGCATAAAACACAATATTAGTCAAAAAGAAGAGAAAATATTTTAAGTTGAAAAACATCTCTAAAAATAAAGAAACTAATAAACCATGTACCAAAAACTGTGCTAGGCGCCTTCTCAGATGATTTGCCTATCCAGGATAGTTTGTTTCACCTTAGAAACACCATATTAAAGACAAAGGTCATAGTTTGGAATATTGAAAATCAGCCATTGCAGGAGAGAAATAGTATTGGGAAAAATGGATTAAAAATTGATGTACAAACGCACAAAAAAACTCTTTGTAAATGAAAAGATTTCCTTTCAAAAGCTGCTCTTATGCCATTCTATGGGAAAATTAGTCTTGGGGGGTGGGGGAAGAGATAGTAACGAAATTTCAGTTCATTAGTTCTGATGCCGAACTTCTAAAAGTTCTTAGAAATCAAGATAATCGGCAATAAGGATGGTTGAAGTTGTATAACTTAAGGCACAGATGAGATGAACATGCTGAAGGTCAGGTGCTTTTTCTATAGTACAGCAGTCTCCCTGTACTAATGGATTCATGAGACAGTTCTATTACTTCCACAGCTGGGGCTAGGTATAATCAAGAAGAACTACTGTGGCACTCACAAATAAACCGAGTAAAGGGAAGGTTTGCTGAGCCACAAAGAGAGTATTTTCAGTGTGTGGCTACGAGTTTAATTTCACACTTGAGAACTTTCTAGTCTGTCCTCTTTTCCGCTGATCTGTACCACTAACACTTCAAGGAGTGATGGAAAAAACTGAGTCAAGCTGACAGGAGTAACGTCTTTCATGCAAGAAATACAGCTGCCAAAGAAGGCAAGTGGGGACTTCATACAAGCGTAAAGCCAGCACGGTATCAGGTGACATCACATTTCGTTCCTCTTTTCTATTTACTGTAAGATATAAAAATAGTCATTTGCTGCTGGGGGCATATTTTATGAATTGAATGTTATAATTCCATAACCAGATACTATAGGGACTAAATTAACTTATCAGGAAGATTTTTTTTTCCTACTGTGATCCTAGAACAGGTTCTAGCAGCCCTTCAGCAGGTAAATGTTCCTTGTTTAAGCAGTTTTTGTTGTCCTTTCTGGCCTGAACAAAGAACTTTAGGAGTTATCTTCCCTTTGCCAGACAAATTTCATTTAAAGTTTAATGATAGCAAACTATTTTAAAAGTAACAATTCAATTAGTTTTCTTCTCTCTCTCTCCATCTCTCTTCCTGCCTCTCTTTCTTCCTCCCTCTTTCTTGCAAAACAGGTATTTTTTCCCTATCCTTTCATAACTTCCCCATATGAAGTCTTTATTTTGGTTCCTCTTTCAATTGTCTGGAATATAAGACACAGCCCTTTAAAAAACATGCTTGAGTTGTATATTTCAGGAATTCTTGTATGTTTAAGTATCTTTTTATTGTCTTGACTCATGAATGTTACGCTATGAATGATAACTTGCCTGGTAGAGAAGTTACTGAATCATACTTTTTTCTCCTTCCAAATAATGTACACACTGCTCCATTTATACTGGCATCTAGTATTCCAAGATTGTTATGTCTTTTTCCCCATTATAGATGACATATTTCTTTTTTACAGATGCATGTAACCTCCTTTTTCAGTAAATATTCAATATTTCAGTAAAATATTTAAACAAAAAAAGATTATCAGATTATATCGTAATGTAGTTTTCCCTTTGTAAGGAGAAATGAAACAGAAAACACTGTGACTTTTAAGACAGATGAAACGAACCAAATACTGATATGCAACACAAGCTAAGCTTAAACTGTTTTATTATCAGTGCATTCAGACTCATAGGCTGCAAGAGAAGACCTCAAACTGACCTAACAGTAGCAGTGCACAACTTGTGTGTTCTGAAGACAAGACAACTTTAGAAAATACTATATCTGTGGGGTCTTTCTCTAAGGCCAAATAAGAACAACAGCCAGGACTGAAGTAGAAATGGTACAGCCAGTGGCATTTTCACTGACTTAGCTTCCTAACATCTAAGTACATGCTGAAAATAGAGCTTATAAAAGGAGAAAAAAAGAGAAATGAAACAATATTCTGAAGCCAGCTTTGTAATCACAAAAGACCACTGTCATCTAAAAAAAAAATGCATTGACTTACTAAAGGAAAGTTCTGTGGGTTCTTGTTAATTTGCATTGCTTGAGGCAAAGCATAGTAATAGGCCAAAACTCCAAAAGGTTCCCCTATTCCCATCACAGAATAAAATATTCTGCTAGTTTAGAAGAACTAAGGGTTTAAAGAGATTTAGAGGAAAAGAACACAGGACAAAGTTCCAAAACTAAGGGCACTCATGTCCCCAGATTCCACCTTACTCTCTTCAGGCATCCAAAGTCATAACAGAGGATACAGAAATTCTAAATTCAAATTTTCAGCTTCAATTTTAAGGGGAAAATTTATAAAAGAGCAGAAAAGATGTGGCAGAGTCAAAGAGTTTCCACTCACACTCTTTTGGCACAAGTAGGAAACTCATGTAGAACCGAAACTGCTAAAAATAATAACTAAGAGAAAAAAGAAAAAATCAGTATGTTATCTATGAAAAAATTCTGTAACCACAACGTAAAAAGAAAATGTGGCATGCAAAAGATGATCGAAACACACACTTGAAAAAATAATTTTCTCCAAGGCATTGAAGAATTATAAATTCAATGCTTTAGAAAGAGAAAAGAACAGAATCCACACTGCAGAAAACCAAACATGGAGGGAAAACATGCTAAAACAATACTAATGATTAAAAAAAAAAAACCTGGACAAAGAGAGAGAGCAAGTAATGAGAAGATGCCAGTTATGGAGATAATAATGGGGACTCAACTCAGAAGTATAAATGGTGTGCTTGATGGAGAAAACAGAAAAAAAGAAATAAAAATATTCAAAAATGTAATAGAATAGAAATTTTGTGAAATTAAGGAAGGCATGGATCTTTAGACATAAAGGAGGTATGGTATGAATGTTTATGTCTCCCCCAAATTTGTATGTTGAAATCCTGACTCCCAACGTGATAGTATTAGGAGGAGGTAATTAGGTTATGAGGGAGAAACTCGCATGAATGGGATAAGTGACCTTATAAAAAGAGGCCGCAGGGACTCTCTAGCCCTTCCACCATGGAAAGACAGAGCGAGAAGACAGCCTTCTTTGAACCAGAAAGTGATTCTTACCAGACACCGAATCTGCTGGCACCTGGATCCTGGATTTCCCAACCTCCAGAACTGTGAGAAATGAAGGTTTGTTGTTTAAACCACCCAGTCAGTGGTATTTTTGTTAAAGCAGCCTGAACTGACTAACGCAAAGGGCAAGCTCTATCAAAAGATAATTTATGTTGAAGCAGAAACTATAAAGGAATATATATTAGTCACACAAAGCTGGGTCTACTAAATAGCTGAGCAAGGGGGGCACTACCCTGACAAAGTCTCAGTAGCATCTCAAATGTGAAAAGTTAGGAAAAGGTACTTGTGCGTTTTGGCAGTCAGGGTCAAAATCATAAGATGATTTGGGGGCAGAAGATAGTAAACGTGGTCTGGGCAGGGAACGGTCAAAATTGTGAACTACGCAAGTTCATTAAGCTTCTTTCAACACAGATGTCTTGTGTCCAGGAGGTATTATTTGAGGTCTATGGTCTGAAGTTGGAGCTTTCCATCTCTTTCAATGGAAATGAAGTTTTATTCTTATTTTGTTAATTTGGTGGATTTCAGGAAGAAAAATTGTGCAGACTTTTCCCAAAGGTCTTGTTGACTATTTTAACTGTAGGATCATATGGTTGATAGCCCTCTTATTTATCACCTAACACCAGAAAAACCTGCCTTAAGTCATGAATTCTCAAATTCCTTCCTCTCATTCCCTGTGCAGAATTGGACATAAACACATCCAGAGGGGAAGAGGACAGCATGTCTTAGTGGACATCAAAGGATTTATAGCAGGGCTTCCAGAAGACCATGAAGCCCTTGAAAAATGTGTGGTCATGTATGCGTGCTCCACAGTCCTAAAAATTTTCTGTTCCTTCTTGTACCAAGAAGCAGATGTAAATATAAATCTCTTTTACTTAATTATATATAGTCATGTGCTGCATAATGCTGTTTTGGTCAACAATGGACCACGTATATGATGGTGGTTCCATAAGATTAGTACCATATAGCCTAGGTGTGTAGTAGGCTGTACCATCTAGGTTTGTGTAAGTACAATCTATGATGTTTTCACAAAGACAAAATCGCCTAACAACACACTTCTCAGAACGTATCTCCCTCGTTAAGTGATGCAAGACTCTGTGCGCGCGCTCGCGTGTGTGTGTATAATTATTGTTTTGGAAACACATAACTTCTGGGTCTGTGCAATATTCTTCTCTCTTAGGAGCCTAAGAAGTTCTTAAACAATGCTCTGAGTAGTGAAGTACCTAACAGAACTTGCTGGTAAGGTCCAGGCATAAGGTTTGAAGCTCTTTCAAATAATAAGTTCGTTGTACTTTGTTTGGTTCAAAGCAGTCCATTACTATTTCCTATTTCTGGATACTTTCCATAGCTACATATAGAAGATCTAATTAGCCTACTAATGTGATTGCATATTACTGCCACATGGTGCTGCTGTTGGAGCTGATTCTTGCACAGCTCTGTGGACCATGTTCATTCTGCAGCAGTCGCCTTGCTGACTCAAGTTCTTTCAAGGGTCATAATAGTGTGCTTGGGCTCCAAGAGTTATCAGTTGCCTTGGTCACACTCACATGCTCCGTCATTTTTTTCCCTAGCACCACACCATGCCAAAGTGGCTGAGTCTTGAAGGATATACTGATACAAATCCTCCTTATTAACCTCAAGATCATTTTATTCCAGTGGCTGCATTGCCTTTCCCTGTCACTGAGCCTCTGCTGGGACCACTTTAGTTTATCTCAACAGGTCTTCCTACAGATTCATTTTCCTCTAGAAACTCAATTTGTAGGCTATTTATGTAAATTGATCTACCCCCCTGATGACAAGTGATACATTTTGCATGTGGGTCTCAGGAAGTGGTAACCTTGATAAAGCTACAAAAATTTCCACCACATCCTTGCCCTATATGTGTAAAATCAAAGGGCACTGCTCAGTGGTGCCTGTCTATTGGTATTGCCTGTCTATTGGTATCAGGAACAGCAACAAGGTCAATGCGGCCGGTCCAGAGTGAGTGGTGTTGGGTGGGCATGGGGCGGACATCAATGATGAGTAATGAGGTCTGAGGGATTATAGATGAAGGGCTTCTGCTGGCCCATATGGCAACTCCAGGAGACTTAGAAAAAGGTGCACATCAGTCAGACACCAGGGCATGTGGTTTGATGAGTGGATTTCAGCCTCTATTAGCTGCTTCAGCCTGGTGCACCCATATGTAGCGCAGAGCCTATCAACCATACGGAGCAGCCCAGGACTTGAATATCTTTATAAAGACATTGGTTTTCACTGCGAGTCAGGCGGGGAGCCATTGGAAGCTGTTAAGTAAATCACTGGCATGACCTAACTTAGTTTTTACAAGGATCATTTGGGCTGCTTTGTGGAGTATACAGGATAACGGCAGAAGCAAGAAGGCTATTGGGGGGCTGGTGCAAAATTTGGATGAAAAATGATGGTGACTTGGATTAGGGTGTTATCAGTGGAGGCAAAGAGAAATGTTCAGGTTTTGGCAATATTTTGATGGTACGTTTGTAGGATTATGATAGAAAGAGAAAGGTCAAAGATGATTAAAAGAGTGCAGAGTAAAAAGCTTCTAGACTTCACAGAATCAGTCACTAAATAGGTAAATTTGAGAACATAGCTTAATTCTATTATATTTTAGACTCTTCATTTGTTTGATGAGGTTAATAATGTTTCCCTAATTGCTACACTGGTATGGTGTGAGAATCACAGGAAATATTGCATGTCAAAATATTTTAAGATGGTAAAACACAATACAATGTTAATTATTGTTTGAAGGCTGACTACAGGGCACGTTTAAGCGTGCCTCTAAGAAACCCTGCCCACACTCCAATTACATCCCCTATTGTTTTTCAGAGACCCATAAGCACACAATTAGAGATTTATTGATTTGAGCTTTGATTTTGTCTTAAGGATTCACGTGTCCCTGCTATCCTCAAATACTTCAGTGGAGAATGACTCCTTTAGTGATTAATCCTCAATAGGATTAACTGATAACAGTATAGGAACTTGGTACTGTGAGAAGAGGGCACAGTTTAGGTTTCAGGGAAGGACATCAGGAGGGGCTGGTTGGAAAAGAAAAGGCCCTCAAGTCTAAATTTTGTCTACTTCACAGTTTTTCCCATCAGCTGCCGTATTTTTACGTCCTGTGTTCCACAGGCAGAATTTTTAATACTAGGAAAGTTACAGTTTTACATTTCATAGTTTCTGGACAGAGATCACAAAGAAGGAATGTCAATAATATCCATGGAAGGCTCAGTCACATTGACTAGATTTAGGGACAATTTATTTTATCTGAGTTAAAGAAAAACCTACAAACACGAAAGAGAAATCTATAACTTCTATTGAGGAATTTCCCCAAAATGTAGCTAAATTCAACAACTTATCAGGTTGTTGGCCTAGAATTAACATATATAGAGGAAAAACAATCCATATTCATTGAATTTAATATTTTCTTCCTCAATGAATACCTTTCCCAAACTTTTTGTACATTTAGAATGTTGATAATATATGGAACTCCAAAAAAGTGCTGTTTTTTATAATCTGTATTTAATAGTCAGAATCATATATGGAAAATGACCTCATTTCTAAAGATCAGACATAGGTCCAATACATGGTATTCATGTCGACTTACTAATACAATTAATAGTAATAATAATTAGTATTTATTTAGTGCTAGTTATGTACCTGGAAATATATGAAGCTATTTGATTACATAATTGAAATCAATCATTAAACAACTCTGGGGTATTGCTAAGTGAGGAGATCGAGAGACCAAGAGGACTATCAGTCAACATTTCAGCGGAGATGAGTTGACAGGTGTAGAGAACCTTGTGTTGTAAGAGGGTTAGTAGCTGAGGAAGGCTGAGGATCAGGGAACCTATGGAAAGCCACTAAATGGTAGAACTGAGATATGAACCCAAATCATTTTTATCCTACTTACTGTCAACTGCTTTGTGATATTGTCCTCAGTGTAACTTCTTTTGAGAAGAAATCCTTATTAATGTGCTAACTATAATTTAATAACTTTTAAAGATGCCATTATGAATGATTCCAAAAAGTACTGAGAAAAAAATCACCTATAACTACTTTTTCTATAATGTACTCTGCATTTTTAGCAACAACCTTAAAAGGAAACCTACTGAATGCAAACTTTCTCATTATTTGTAATACTAACAGTGTTTTTAGTTCTTAACACAAATTTTAAAAGACAATGTATTATAACCACTTATTTGTTCAGCAAATATTTGTTGAGTGCCTACTGTATGACAGACACTGTTCTAGATGCTGGGGATACACTGGTAAACAGCCAAAATCCCTGCCTCATAGAGTGTCCCTGTGAACTATGAAAAGGTAAACCACAGAAAGACAATATTAAATTCTTGGTTCTATTAGGGAAGGTGAGTAGATCTGAAAGCCAATGTGTATATATATATATATATATTTTATTTATATATATATTTATGTATGCATATATATACTCTAGATGTTAATAATCCTCTAGAGACTCAATTTTGAACCATCTTTGGTTTCAAAAATTGTTTTTTAAAAAGTGACTGCTAAACTCCTCCCAGTGGCAAGCTTAGGGCCAAACATGGGAAGTGGCAGAAAATGATGTCAAGTGGCTTAGACCAATACGCACTCCAAGTTAACTGAAAGATCTGAGGAGTTTCCTAGGAAACGTAAAGAAGTACCCAGAAGTTTCTATAGTGCTGTCATGGCTGTGCTATGATGCCCATGTGAAGCCATGTGCTATGCTGATGTGCACAAACATTCTAGATTGCTCTCCCCCTTGAGTCTGTGCCTCAAGAACATCCCCATTCACTATCCTCAATTGTCTCTGATTTCTCTACCTACCAGAGAAAAAACATACAAAAAAGATTTGTCCCTCTTGCAAGGGAATCCAGACCAGCAACTATAGTTTGTGATACCACAAAGTGAATATGGTCCAAATAGTTAACATTTAGCCACAGAATAAATTTCCATATCTCTAAAATGTGGAAGATTTAAAATGCTTAACTAGCTTTTAGGGTTACTATCAAAATTCGTTAATGGATAGCCTTGAGGAAGAGTGTTTATAAAGCACTTGAAAAGGATAATTACAATGAAAGGCACATTTAGCAGGCACATAGAATGTGGTTTAGTTTCCTTTGGTTATAAAGCTCATCACTGTACATAAAAACCTAGATTTTGCATGAATGGATAAGCCAGTTAGAAGAACTCCTGATAGTCAGTTCTGCAAGATATTATATTCAGTAATTAATGTTATAATAACTGATTCACACATATAAAGCAGTCCATTTGCATAAAAAATTACTGCTTAAATGACAAATCAATTATTGCACACAAAGTCAATTATTATACACTTGTTTAAAACTGAATATCATAATTAAAATTTGAGTAATTTCCTGTTTTTTCTATTGTAACACAGTACGGTAATTAGTATTCCAGCTCTGTGAGATTAAGTATCTCCATAAAGTCATTAAAATAAAAATCCCTAAATCTAATGCATAGTAAATGCATGATAATTGTAATATTTCAAAGAAAGGTTTTTTTTTTTTTTTTTAAATAGCAATGATCTTTTGAGTCTCCTTCTGCTTTCTAAATCTTATGACAGAGTCCACATGGCTGTTGGTTACCACTCTTTTTTTTTGAAACAAAGGTGAGAGTAAGAATTGCAAATGTGAAGCTGGAGGGCAAGCATCTTGCTGATTAAATGAAATTCACCTATATAAAGTAATTGTAAATCTTTAAAAAAGCATGGAAAAGGGATTTATTGATGTTTCCTAATTGAAACATGTAACTCCTAGTGAACAGAAGACAGTTTGTTTTAATTCCGCAGAAACACTCCGCAAGTGAAAAACATTCAAAATGGTAGCAGAATCATCCTTGGTGGATAAAAGAATATAAGAGAAACTACTCAATAAGCCTTCACTCTGATGAGGCCCACAGGCCCACATGGCCACACGGATCAGGCACTCACAAGTATGCTTCTCCCTAATCCTTTTCCTTGAGCAAAGTACACACTGAATGTCAATTCTAGCTTCCAATTTTATCCAGAATCTGACCCCTTTTCACCTCTTCCACCCTACCACCTTGGTCCAAGTCATCATCATCTCTTGCTTGGATTACTGTAATAGCTGCCTAACTCCCACCCTACTCCTCCTTCTCAGCCAACCTAGTCCTTTTAAACTACAATTCAGATGAAGTTATGAGCAGATAAGTTGAGCAGGTAACTCTGCACAAAACCCCTTGACGGCTTTCATCTCACTCACAGTACATGTCAATATTTTTGCCATGGCCAACAAGGCCCCTCCTGACCAGCCTGGTAGTGATATGAACTATGGAGAAAAACGAAGCAGAGTAAGAGGTCACCTAGTGTCCAAGGGTGCTATTTGAGAAGAGATGGTGAGGGAAGCACTTTATGAGGAGGGTGCATTTAAGCAGAGCCCTGAATGAAGCATGAGATTGAACTGAGAGGATGTCTGAGAAGCGCTGCCGGATGTTAAGTATGGGCACACTGCGTGGAGAGTGAGGTTGTCATTTTGGAGAAAAGGAGGCCAGGGTGATGGGAGCAGAGGCCCGGGAAGAGTGAGGGCAAGCAGGAGGCAATGAAGTTAGGGAAATAAGCCGGGGCAGATTTGGAAGGCCATTGGATACTATTCTCAGTGTGCTGAGAAGCCACTGAAGAGTTTTCAGTAGGGGAGTGACTGGATCTGACTCATATTTTACAAAAATATGTTGTGTGGAAAACAGAGTGAAAAAGGGCAAGTGTGGAAGCTGGCAGAGCAGAGAACCTCACGAGAGACAATTATTCCTAATAGTTGTGGTATATTACCAAGAGCTCCTTTGTAATATTTGAGAGGTGGGAAGGAAAGCCCAGAATGGCCAATCGCCCCGGTAAATTTGGGAGCAGAACAACATGGGCAACATCCTCTAAGCCCCACCATCACAGTCATTCAGAAAGTTCAAAACAGAAGCCCAGTGCTCAATACACCCAGGATTATCCCTCCTAATAATGAAAAAGAAAAACACTGCAAATACTATATTTTCCAATCTTTCAACTGCAAACAGAGAAAAAGAGGATCAGGAGAAATAACACATGCAATTAACCACCCAGCCCACCCATTCCCCTGGGAAATATGTGGCCAGATTGGCTCCATTAGTCATTTATGGTGACATAAATAAGACATTCATGGAGGAAGTCACCCTTAACCCCAAAGGAACAGTTAAATTAGTAACAACATTGGTCACTACAGAGATCTATTTTTTCCTTTCACTATCCTAATGTACAGTTTTCTTCTTTTCCCCTACTATTCCATCTGTTAAGTATAAGTGACTCAGAGTTTGTTTTACAATGAAAAATATACTATGATACTCTGCATCGACCATACTAATCTCTTCCATTATAGTTAAATATCTAGTAATTTAAATCTATGTCATCTACCTATACGTGGCATAATCCTATTGACTGCGACCCAGAGAGGAACAGATGAGTTAATGAAATTCATAAGTTCCTTGGAGTCACTGGATCATGACTACCAAAAAGGGTGGTGTTTACGTTTTGGCCCAGATTATGATTTGAAGCCTCTACCAATCTGAAATTCTTCATAGTACCCCCTCTCCAAATGTTCTTGATAGTTTCTAGAAGGGCCTGATGTTCCCATACGACTGACTGGAATGCTTACTTTGGTAATAGGCTCACTCTTTACTGGGAAACTCATTCCATGTGGATTGGAAATAAAGTACAGGACAGCCATTATAAGCTCAGGCTCTGAGTTCAGACAGCCTGGATTGGAATTCTAACATTGCCACTTACCAGCTACATGACATCGGGCAAGTTACTTAATCCCTGTATGCTTCAGTTTCCCGATTTGGTCAAACAGGGATAATACTACTTTCCTACCTCCTAGTAATTCCCACTCATAGTAATGTTATGAGGAATAAATGATATATCTGTAAAACATTTAGAACAATGTCTGACATCTGATAAGTGATAAATACATATTAGCAATTACTATCAAGTCTTGGGAGGGGAGTTGTCTTAAGCCTCACCACTTCCCCCACTGAGGGTGCCCATTTTTTTTTTTAATTATTTTTTGATGAGGAAGATTGTCGCTGAGCTAACATCTGTGCTAATCTTCCTCTATTTTTTGTATGTGGGACACAGCATGGCTTGATGAGCAGTGTGTAGGTTCGTACCTGAACCCGTGAACCCTGGGCTGCTGAAGTGGAGGGTGCAAACTTAACCACTATGCCACCCTGCCAGCCCTGAGGGGGCCCATTTTGAGAATGCCAATGTCTGGGTCAAGCATCCTATATCCAGGTGTCCCAAAACTGCCCTCCTTTAGCACTGAATTCTAGATGAAAGCAGGAAGATTAGCTCTCTCTTTTAAACTCTTATCAGGCCTTAGCTTGGTTTCAGGCAGAACTACCATCATCTTGTCAAGCTTCTGGCCTGTGGTTTCTGTTAGTTTCTCGTCCTCTCCTCTCCATTTTCTAAATCCAGACCTGGCTTCAAATCCAGACTTTGTGCCTAGACAGGAGGCAGACATCATACCATCCTCTTCACTCTCTTATTGGCTCCTGCTTCTAGAACTCCTCTCCCTTCCCTTAATTACCAAACAAATGCCCGCATAGAGATCATCAGAATTTGCAAAAGGAATGGGGGAGAGGAGTTTTTTTCTACACCATTAATGTCTGCTTGTAGTTCAGCCAGCCAAACATGCTCTATTGTATATGCTGGAGTTTTATCTACTTGGTGGGGTCAGATTTAGATGGCCCATGGTTACCTTGTTTAAAAGATATACTGTATTACTAGGAGGAGGATTGGCAATAGATGTTAGCTCAGGGCTGGTCTTCCTCAGTAAAAGGGAGGATTGGCATGGATGTTAGCTCAAGGCTGATCTTCCTCACACACACACACACACACACACACACACACACACACACAAAAGATATACTGTATTACTTAGAATAGGCTAAATCTGGATTTAAAAACATAGAAGCCAAACATCTATGGCTCAGATGTGGAAAAAATCTTATTTCTTACTCACGTAACAGTCCAAGGTGGATGTAACCGCTGGGCAGCTCTCCTCCACTTGGCAATTCAGAAAGTGACCCAGATTCCTTTCCTTTTGAGGCTCTGGACATTGTTATCATCTGTGTTTAGCTCTCCAAAGAGAAATGGAGCATAAAGGAGGCATGCCTGCTTTGAAAAAGCCTTAGTGCAGAAGAGAACACATTTCTCCCATTCACAGTCCATTGTGAGTCAGTCACATGGTCAAGTGAGTCAGAACTAGCTGCAAGGTCTGTCAAATGCATTCCCTGGCCAAGAAGCCACTTCCCAGCTACACTTGTGTACTATGGAAGGGAACAACATCTTTTGGTGAACCGCTAGCCTTCTCTACACATAGAGAAAACAATATAACGTTATCACAGTCAAATAATCAAGATACGTAAACTTTTCATTCAACCTCAGAACTGGTTTACTCCAGATCAAAATTAAAGCTCATTAGTGAATTATTATCAGGTGAAACTAAATTTTAAAAAAGTTAGAACTTTAATCAGTATATTTATTTCTCCTGCCACATTCTCTGCAAGGAATTAAGGTTTAAGAGAAAATATTTACTGACAAAGCTTATTAAATTAAGTCTTCATTCTAGAAATCACTCCTAGTAAAATTTAACCTTGGTTGAAGAAGAAATTTAACCTCAGTTAAAAAAGTAAAAAAGTGAGACCTAAACACTACCACCGCCTTTTTTATTTTTACCTCTTCCACTATTCAACCAAGGACTCACATTCAGTCTCTGGAAAGTACAGAGAAGGCGGCAAGTACTTCATGATACTCATTAGCAATATTTTTAAAGACTATTTTTAACCTTAATAAGCTAATTCAATTCATGCTCAGGGAGTTGCTAAAATTACAGGATTTCAATGTGCTAAACAAATACCCCTGACTCAGGCGGCATCTTTTTCTACATTACGAATGCATTACACATAAGCTTTCCTAATATTGATGCCACTGTGCAAACAGTACTGTCACTTAGAACCATGTTCACCTTTTGTAAACAAATGATTCAATTAATAAACCTCACCAGGGAATAGTACTTTTGACTTAAAAGTTGCCTTTCTAAGATTGCTTTATAAAACAGTCTTCACTTTCCGGGAGCTTATGACCTATGTGCATTCAGGATTTGCTAATGAACTGCTCGACTGCTGAGTTGAGTAAATAGAAAAGGCCATTTCTCTTTGCTCTTTTCACACCTTTTAATTGGAAGAAGTAAGTTTTGGTCCGTTTCATACTTTTACTTGTATGTGTTAGAAACTTACATGGATAAGAATTTGGTTGAAATTCTGCAGGCAGTAGAGGTCATATTTTTTAATGTGGGCAATAGGGTTGCTTTAATTCTACAGGACAAGGATTAATAGATCATGAATGACATGATGGATTGGTTTGAGAATTACATTCCAACCTGAGTGAGTTTTAACTCTCATAATGTATCTGGCCATGTTTCTAGAGCAATTATTTTCCAAGTAGAATGCACAAGGTGGCCCAAGGGGGTTAAGAGAGATTGTATTAGTCAAGATTATTTCTGGTTGCAAGTGACAGAAACACTTCTCAAAATGGATTAAGCAAAAAATGGAATGTTCATGCTCATGTATGTGAAATGTCTAGGGTTGAGCTGATTTCAGGCAAGGCTGGTGCATCATTAGGTGTCTCAACAGGAAACAGCTGGCACACTTGTACTAGAATAAGCAGAATGGTTTATTTACACGAGGACTATTATGAAGGTGTGGGAGTAGTGAATGAAAATAAGCCAGTACAGCAACTCAAAGTTAGCAAAATAGCTGTTACCACCTCTAGTCTCGATGATACGAGAGGAGGAAGTTACCAGAACCTGGAAGGAGCCTTCACAAAGCCAGACTAAGAAAGTCTTACAGAGGGATCCAGAGGATCAAACAGCCTCACCTTACTCTCCTGGGGCTCCCCAGTACCCTACCTCATTTGGAAGCCAGAAGACACTCTAAGTAGTCTCCCCAGGTCAGACATCTGAGGTAGGGAGCCTGTGGAGAGTGGTTCTGAAAAGACAAACAGAAGCTGGCTTGCGCAGCTAGATATGATATCCTCAGGACTGAGTCTCCATCTCCTAGGCTTTCTTTACTCTCTATTGCCCTTATAATTAGACATGCTTTCCCCTCAGGGTGGCAAAAAGACCACCAGCAGCTCCATGACTAACTCCTACCAGCCTAGCCACCCCTGAGAGGGTTTCTTTTTCCTGAGAGTTGAACATAAGTCCCCAAACTGGCTCACAGATCCTTCCCTGAACCAATCACTGTAGGCAGGAGATAGACTACACTGACAAGCCAGCTTTAGATTATGTGCAGACTCTGGAGTTGGGGTGGATTCAGCCATACCTGAACCAAATGAATTGAGTTAGAGAAGACTGCATCCTCAAAGGGAAAGGCAGGGTGTTATGATCAGAAGAAAGAGAAATTGACGCTGGACAGGTAGATAGATACTGAATAGATATCCACTTCAGTGACCAAAGTTGGAAGAAGGATGAGCAAATCCACTCACTGCACCTATCAAGCACATTCTCAGTTATCTTTTGTTTCTTTGGCCAAGATCCATCCTCAGAAATACAACTCTTTTTTTTCTTGGGATACACCCACTGGAGAATCTGAAGACCTAGTATTTCTTCATCTCTGCTAAGATTCTGATTCTATCAGTTCAATTCTTTAGTAATTGTTCTTTCCTTGAATGGAAAACAACCCTATTCTCCCCTGAGAGACTCATAAATGAGGAGGGGTGATTTG
This sequence comes from Diceros bicornis minor, assembly GCF_020826845.1. Classification (NCBI taxonomy): domain Eukaryota; kingdom Metazoa; phylum Chordata; class Mammalia; order Perissodactyla; family Rhinocerotidae; genus Diceros; species Diceros bicornis. The sequence continues at coordinate 60,654,806 of NC_080749.1, read as the reverse complement.
TTCTTTTGGAATTTTTAACATGAGGTCTTTGGAATTCTAGGGAGTTTGGTTATGGATTTTATAATTCTTGTGAACACCTGTAATTATATATAAAATACATTATTTTCATTTTTCTAAGAGGGAGAGTCTATAGCTTTTCTCAGATTCTCAGAGTGGTGCCTCCCAGATAGATCACAGCCGCTGATGGTTCACCCTCTTTCATGAACAACATCCTTCCTGATGGCTCACAGCTCCTACAGAAAGCAGCTATAGGAATGCTTTATCAAGATCTGAGTTCAAGAGAATCAAGACTGCTATTTCTTCTGATTTTTAAGTTGTAAGCAGACAAACCTGCTCTATCAAGAGATAACCATAGTCTATGAAAAGAGAAGAAAATATTTTATTAAAAAATATCAAAATAAATAAGTCAGATGCTTAATAATGATGCCCCTAAACGTGATGGTGTTCCAGTAATTAGCTATGTAATGAAAAGAAGTTTTTATAATTGTCTAGGGTTAATGCTATTTTAAAAACTCAATTTTTTAATCTTCCATATCAATTTTCTGTGTCTATAAATACTATATTAGCATATTGGAAGTGCCAAGAAGTCTTATAACCAAAGAACTTTCTTTTTTTTTCTTTTGTTGCAGAGGGAAGATTCACCCTAAGCTAACTTCTGTTGCCAATCTTCCTCCTTTTTTCTTCCTTCCCCCATCCCAGCCCAAAGCCCCAGTACATGGTTGTGTATAGTTATAAATTCTTCTAGTTCTTCTATGTGAGCTGCCGCCACAGCATGGCTACTGACAGATGAGTGGTGTGGTTCCGTGCTCGGTAACCGAACCCGGGCGCCAAAGCGGAGTGCACCAAAATTTAATGGCTAGGCCATCAGGGTTGGCTCCAAAAAAAATTTTTAGTCTTGCTTGAACCACATTTTTTCAAACTTATTTGATCATATACACCAATTTTTTTCACTAACTCCTATTTATCATCTTCTAGAGCAGTGTGTCACATTTGGGAGAAACCACAAGGTAAACATTTACCAGGACCTATTCTAGATTCAAATTTTTGTTGCCTTCCAGGAGGAGAGGAACAGAGAAGCTGGAGAGAGGAAATGGCAACTAAATAGTTGAGTTTCTACTTTAATATTTTTAGTCACGGGTTCTGAGCCCAGCTCTGTGCCTTTGGGAGATTAATCATACAAGGAAGACTCATAGCTTAGGCAAGGCCCTAGCTCTTACGTGGGAGAATTTACTAAAAATATTGTATTATTCATGGCTGGGTTTCTAAGAGTGAAAAGGGCAGAGTAACTGTCACCAGCATGCTAAGCAAACACACAAATGCCTCTAATGGAGCATGGAACAAGGTCTCACTAGAAAAGTACAACATGAATTGGTTTGGCAGTGCAAAGCAAGCACAGCATACAACTAGGACTTTACATGTATTTAATCCTTAACATAACTCTCTGAAGGCAGTGATGTTATCCCAGTTTCACATCTGATGTTCTGAGTCTCCGCAGTGTTAGCGATAGAGCTGGAATAGGAATGCAGACCTCCGTGCCCCCGTAGTCTATGTCCTCACCATGACACACTGATCTGAAAAGATCCCTAGGAGAGAGGGATGTCTTTGAATGTTGGTGAGAAGTCCTTCAAGATGGATGAGGAAAGGGTGGGTTGGTCAAAAAGTTCTGTTCTAGGCACAACATGCTCCATGACTTTTAGGTGGTGGTGTTATTAGTTCAGTTATTTATGATAAACCTGAAAAAACCAAAAAACTACACAAATACCCTTCTCAGACCTAAGATTACCCTGAATAACAGAGAGCCAAAAACTATCACCGAATTCTGCAGACTGCAAGCAGATTTGTAAAGCTGTGCTAATTGACAAGGAAAAAAACACAATAAATTAATTTAAAAAAATCACATCCCTTGGGAAAGACCCAAATGTGGATCTGTGCGGCGGCTGTGCCTGATCCTGCTATGTATTTGACATACCCTTGATGCTGTAGCAGTTTCCCTGAATCTCGTTAATGTCACCAGCCAAGCAAAATTAGTATAAAATAAGACAATCTGGGATCACCAAGAAGATCCTAAAGCAATCAGTCTGAAACAGCATCCAACGTGGGTATATACCTCTGCCCCATGAGAGATACAGAATGAACATACAACAGCAGGAGTCCAAACGACAGCTGAAGAGCAGGTTGAATCGAGAAGCTTTCTAGAGACACTGCAGCCCAATTTCAAGTGGCATGGCAGAACCGGGAACAAATTGGAAGCATCACTGGTAGACAGAACAATATGGCATGTAGTATCACAGATGGGGTGACTTTTTGACTAAAGGTGTCAAACAGACTGTAAGGGAATGAAACAGATTCTTAGATGGTGGCTGCAGATGAACACAAAAGGGCAATCTTTGTGTGTCTGCAGTGTGGAGAACACTGCTTCACATTTTTCAGCATCAGAACACTCAAACATCCAGACTGTGAGCACTGACAGGGTAAACTTTTTAAGTTTTTGAAAAATTTGACTCATAAGAAAAATTCTCAAAGAATATTGAGCATTCTACCATTGCGATTTACTATGGCATTTTGTGCGCACTGCAGTCCAAACCTACAATACATAGTTAGCCTATATCATGCTATTGTCGTAACTCTTTTTATCTCCAAACCACATGGGCTTTTTCTCCCAACCAATAAAAGACAAATGGGGTAAGATGGGGAGATGGGCAGGAGTATCTCAAAATATCATTATATACCATTTAAAAAAAAATAAACTAGAGCAGTTTAGCTAGAAGAAAAATTAAAGGCATTTGTTAAAGTAAATTGAACCAAAAGAGGACATAAGGGTCTTCACATATTTAAAAGATTACCCTGCAAAAGAGGGAGTAGATTGTTCTTGGTTCAAAAAACCAGAACAAAAATCAATGGAAAGAAACCACAAAGAAACAGATTTTATTTCAGCGCAATGAAGAACTTTCCAGTTATATTTCAATCTTATAGAAGAATAGATTGCCCTGAGGTAGTCACCTAGCTGGCAGTGGTCAGAGACTAGAGAACCATTTGTTTGGGATTATATAGAAAAATCTCATGACTGAGTCAGAGGTTAAAGTAAATGTACTTTTCATTTTTTGTTTGTCTCTTATTCTGCCTACTGGGTTGTAAACTCCTTGAAGACAGGGATAGGGTGTTCTAAATATTTCGCATCTCAACAGAACCTAACAGAGAACCTTGAACATAGCAGGCTCTCAAAACCTATGATTAAGTTAATTTCACAATTTATTTCATCTTTAGACTGTTATGACATAAAGAATTCAAAAGTATCCACTCAATTCAATTTAGCTAATTCAGCCCGAAAGTAATCAATTCAACAGATTTCTCAACTAAATTTTCTAAGATAATGTGATTCTTTCTCAACAGAGTGCTTAAAATCAGTTTATATTACGTGTATCAAGAGGGCCAATGTCAGTTGACTGACTGTATTTTCCACTTTCCAACCTTACACTATCAATAGGATATAACTATTTACATGAGAAAGTAAATTTCATACTTTTAAGGGATTCACACCAGTCAAGAAACGGTAAAATCAGATCATCGTCAATAATTTCTAAACTTTATCCATTTCTGCGTATCCTATTTTTAAAAATTAAAATATATCACGAGATTCCAGTTATATTCATTTAAAACTTAATCTACGTTTGAACGACCCACTTCAAAATATCATCGTCACCTTTGGAACTTCTGCACTTGAGTCCATCTTTAAAAGTACGGCACTGACATTTTTGTCTTAATAGATGTTTCATGAAGGTCACTGCTACCCCTGCTGTAATAAATAGAGGAGAATTAAGAGCTCATCAGCACTGTCATAGTACACATCGAGTACATTAAATTATGTATTTAAGGAGATGAATTGATGATTATTGGCAAAATGCTAGGAAAACTGCTGCCTTGAAAAATATCTCAGAGAAAACGTTTTCATGAATATTTTTCCCCTTTAGCATATTTTTATTTTGACAAAATACTCCCATAAATTAGGGTTATCTTTTAAAGATTCATACTGGGACTCTGTAATTTAACTACCCTCTAATGAGCTCGCAGGGATCCCTGTCATAGCTGCGATTTTGAAGTACACTCTGTGAAAACCTGCCATTGAGTGCTCATTGAAAATATGACTTGTTCTCCTGACCCAAGAGAGTAATCAAATCCCTGTCTGGTTTAAAAAAAAAAGAAACTGAAGAAATATTAAAATAATGAGGAAATATGCTATGTGTGTAGTATGGAGGTATACTTAGCTATTTAAAATACCCTTTGTGTAAAATGAAACATCAATCTAATTCCAAGTGTGGAGAGCGAGCATGGCGAATCCAATGTAGCTGCAAGGCAGTTTACATTGTATCTTACCAATGTTCAATTTAAGAAAAGATTGAAGAACATCAGGCTGCTATAAAAACAATTTGTGCAGAATAAATTTGGTACTTGCCAACCATTTCTCAGAGAAAGCAGCTTTCTAGCGGAGCCAGGATGTCATGCAGTATGGGTTACTAGTACTCAAGCAGAATGATTATTAGACATAAAATTAGTTCAAAATATAAATTTACAAAAGTATTAAATGTTTTAAATGAGAGCACTATCCACCATCTAAATGGTATTTAAATTTTGTTAACTGAGAATAGGTAGTAAGAGAAATATGCTTCTTACTGAACCTTATACTTCTTTTCCTGTCAGATTTTTGCTGCAGCTGCCTACAAAATAATGGGTTAAGGAGAAACAGTCAACATCTATGGATTAAGCTTGTCTATGCTCTTTGCAATGTGTTACATGCTATCATGGGGCAGGTAGAGGGTCGGGAAAGAGAAGGAACCCTGGGGTGGGGGTAAGGGTACAAAAAAAGTAAATGGCATTATCCCTAATGCTAGAATGTATTGTACAAATTAAAGGGCGAGGAAATTCAGAAAGAAATTGGTTATAGGGAATTAAAAGAATTGTTTCGTGGAGAATGCAGGACTTAAGGTAGGTCTTACAGTATAGAGGTCAACAAATGTAGTGAAAATAAAGTGGCCGTCATTGATACCAAAACTTCGTAGTTTAGAGCAAAGGCTATGGGATCAGAGCACCTGGTTTGAATCCTGTCACTTCTTAAATCTGTGTACTTGCACAAGTCACTTAACCTTTTGGTGCCTCCATTTTCTCGTCTATAAAATGAGACTAATGAGAATATCTGCCTCTTTCGGTGGTTTGAAGGAATAAATGAGATAATACAAGTAAAGCTTTTAGACAAGTGCCTGGAATGTAACAGGTACTCAATAAAGTTAGCTATTGTTATTATCAACATCATCATCATCTTCATCATCAGAATCATCCAGCTTAAAATTCTTGTTATTAATTCTCTGGAACTTCATTTTTACCTCTAGAAATGTGACTTTAAGTACATTTCTTTTCACAAAGAGTAAACCAAAGGATCTCAATTTGTTGGGAAACAAACTTAGACTTAAAAAAAATGCAGTTGCTTTTTAAAAAAAAGCTACTATGTCAAATTCCCCTTTTTCTGGACGTACGAAAAGAATCCAAAATTTTCCTGCTCCTTTGAATTAGTAAAAAGTCTAGTTTAAAAATCAAATTTCACATATAATTTAAAGCTCTTCCCTTCCGCTAACCATGGTTTTTAGACTTTAGATTGGAGGGTTTGGAATGGAGAATCAAGTGGGGTTGCTCTTAATACATCTCTCCTCCTCTGGTTTCTAGCTTCTTTAGCGTTGAGGGGTGGGGATGGTGGCATGGAGAGGAGGACAACATCTCTTTCTCAAGTGAATGAGGCCACGGCCTTCTGCTTATAGGTTGTTGCTGCTTCTTTAGCTAACACCAACTGACCATTAGTGCTTTCTGTGTGGCTGGTATCAAAATGTTGAATCTCTTATGAGGCACATATTTGGGTTCTTTGGAGAGCCCTGCTATGCTCTCTGTTCACTGTCATGGGGGATCCTGCTCTGGCTGAACCTCTTTCACTCCACCCCATCTTAGTTCGTGCCGTTCATGGTCGATCCCACAGCTTCTTACTGTCCGCATGCCCAGGCCTAACAAATAGCCTTCCTGGGTAAGTTATCCGCTCTGATGGCTTCTTGATGAAGGGGAAATTCACACAACCAAACGCTGGAGAGTAGACTGTTTCTAATCTCTTTTCTAAACCCTGTTATCTCATTCCAGTTTTCTTTAAGATTACATAGATAGATTGGGGACATGTTTAAGGGTACAAACTTGCAACTAGTAGATAAGTAATTCCTAAAGATCTAATCCACAGCTAGTGATTACAGTCAACAGTAAATAAAAATATTATATTATAAAAGGGTATTATAAATTTCAAAGCTACTAAGAGACTAGATGTTGTTCTCACCACAACAAAAAAATAATATTTATGTGACACGATAGACATGTTAGTAACAGTATGATGGTAATCATATTGCAATATATAAATGTATCAAATCAACACGTTGTACACCTTAAACTTGCACAATGTTGTATGACAATTATATCTCAATAAAAAAAATTACACAGTCAGATGAGCAGATTCTGAAATCTGCTGTATAAGCTTATATTTAACAAGGAGATAAGAAGCCAACTGCCCCCTCTTGCATATACCCCCAACTCAAAGAGTGATTCTCTTGGAAGCTATCCCCTCGCATATCTTAGAGGGAGCATATCACTCATTCCCAGCCAACAACTCTACTTTATCCTCACAATCTTCTGCTTGTATGTGGCCTGAAAAGGAAGAAAGATAGAGGAACAGGGTGATGGTGAAGATAGATGGCTGGTTCTACTGCCTCTCTGAAACTTTTGCAGGGAAGTGTTTTACTGGTGAACTTCTTCAGAATGTGAAGTTCCTTCTCTCACTTTGGGCCTTACGGCACTTCTGGGGTAATATGAAAAGTCTTCCTGAGCATCCTGTAACACATGGCTAGTACTCACTATCTGTGGTGAACTTAATAGAGACTTCACGTCTATGTGCTAAATTCACTTTTCAAATTCCAGTTCAAATGTCAGCTGTTCAAAAATGCAACCCTGACTGTCTATAGTTGAAAAATACAATCTCTCTTATCTAAATTCTCATGGTCCTTTATTCATAACACTATGGCACTCATTAGATGTTCCTGTATTTTATAATTATTATTTATTTTCATGCTTTTTATCAATTTTAGATGATGAGTTTCTTGGAAATAAAATTTATACGTGAATCACATTCATATTTCCCACAGCACCACCAAAGCTCTTAGAATGAAATCATTCTTAATATGTGTAACTGAAGGAATTCTTTGTTAAGGGGACTAAACTCTATACTTAATACAAAGTCTTACAGTGCATACATAGATATTATCTTTTAACAAATGGTAGGGAAATTCTGTTACCAGCTTGAATGGCAGAATTCTTCACAAACATAGTAAATTCCTCTTCCAGAAATATATCATAAGGAAATAATTCAATCAGAATAGAAGTACATGAAGGTACCTGCTTTTACATTTTATTAGTAAGAATCTGAAAACAATTTAACATCCAATAGGAGGAGGATGGCTTCAGTTTTCACACATTAATCAAATCAAAAACTGCAACTATTATGGGTCCAGCTCCGTGGCCTAGTGATTAAGTTCAGTGCACTCCACTTTGGAGGCCCAGGTTCAGTTCCTGGGCACAGACCCACACGACTCATCAGTGGCCGTGCTGTGGCGGTGACTCACATACAAAATAGAGGAAGATTGGCATAGGTGTTACCTCAGGATGAATCTTCCTCAAACAAAAAGAGGAAGATTGGCAATAAATGTTAGCTCACGACTAATCTTCCTCAGCAAAAAAACCCCCAAAAAACAAAAAACTGGGCAACCATTAAAAATATTCACTCTGAAAAATATAAAATTAAGAATATAGAGAAAGTATTTGTGAAATAATAATTGAAGATAGAATAAAAACTTGCGTAAACATGATTGAAATTATTAAAAGCCATAACATATGAAAAAAAATTGGAAAGAAGAAACAAATTTAGTGAACTATTACTTCCATGCCACTTTAATTTAAAACTTATATATTTAAAACACATATTTATGAATAAAAGAATCTGATGCATAACACTAAAAAAGATTCTTTCTCTGCATTAATAATCAGACTGTGCCCAGTTTTGTCAGTAGCTGAAAGGTCTCCACGTCTTTTCCAAGTGATTATTGTATTCCCCAGCTCACTACCTTCTGTCATAAAGAGGTGTCACTTTTCTTTGGATCTTACTGTCATTTTTCCTTGGATCTCTCTTTACCTCTCCATCTCAAGCAGAAGTGTGAAGTGACCTTGACGAGTCATGAGTGAGAGCATGGCTAACAGAGATTGCTATTTAATTCGGTCAATCCCTATTAGACACTAATGGCTGTCATGGTATCAATTTGAATCTTTTTTCTTCCTTATGTTTTTTTCACTGGTCTAAAGCTGTGAGTTCCCTCAGAAGACCAAAGTTAATAAATTTGAGAGTTGGACAAGTTGATACCTAGTCAACTGCTCAATAAATTAAAGCAGCAAAAAATGTTAAAAACAAATTGCTAAGAGGCCAGCCACCTCACTGCTATCCAGTTTAGTAATTTCTTAAACATACACTTTGGTTTCATTTTCTCTAAAATACAAAAGTCACAATAGTGGAAATGGGGGTACATACAGAAACCTTCCCTGCGTAGCTAATTGACTTGAATGGTCTGACCCTTGGAAAACAAAATATTGCAGTATTTCCAAACCCTCAAACCCCCATGCTTTCAGTTGCTTCCATCAGTAAACTCTGGACCACTTCGTGATCATGGGCTCATGTTTCTGAGAACACTGAATTGGAGCAGAATGACAGTTCATTGTCATAAACCAGTAACCAATTAAGATGTCTGCTTGAGAATCAAATCACTTCCTTGTCCTTAATTTGGACTAAAATAACTAGCCATCGCCACCAAATAGTACTGCCTTTGCTCTTAAAAAATATCATCAGGTGTATTATTGTTTTGAAAAGTTACCTTTTCCTAGTAGAGAAGAACTGTTTCAAATGCATTCCTCTTACTGAAAGGCTTCACACCACACTAAGCCTTCAAGTTCTCATTTCACTTATTTTTTTTTTTCGGATAGTTTATTATGCTAGTGAATTTACTTTTGTAAAATAAACCCCACACTGGGATATTATGTTATCATAATCCTAGCTTCAATTAACCTTCTTTCCAGTGGCTAAATTAATACAAATTGGATAGGATGTCATTCCAAGCTATATAACCTTAGTGTTAAAACCAGTGGTCATCTCATAAAAGCAGTGCCTCTGTTAAAAAAAAAGGAAAATCATTTTGAATGCATTATTGCACATAGATTTCATTTATCTCTTGGTCCTTATTGTACAGTGATATTCCTGGAAATCAGCAGCTACATAATGTCAGTTTATTCTGCCTTTTTCCCCTCATAAATTGAAATGTTCTAACATAGCTGAAACACCATTAGGTCTTTTACTTTACGTTCATTAGTCATGCAGGGAGTTAATCATCTAACTATAAATGAAAGCTTGTACCAGTTTCAGTAAGGCAATATTTATTTTCTTTTCATCCTTGGAGATAAGAAAGCCTAATTGGCAGAGAAAATTAAGATTGACAAGCCTTGAGATGGTCTGATCTCTAAACAAAATATTTTCCATTGTATTTCTCAAAGCAGAGATGTCCAACAGTTTTATGATGAGAAGGGAGTGAATGTACCCCTCAGTTAAGACTGGGTGAATCGGGAGGAGGTGATGGTCCTCGAGTGAGAAGTAGAGAAGCAGAATTTCACACCTCACTTTCACACTCACGATCATAATCACAATTCTTTCTCCATATTTCATTGGAATTTGGAGAGGTGTGGAGGGCGAGCCTGACAGTTGCCAGCCCTGATTATCTTCCTTTCCTAGAACCCCAGTTTGAATTTCTGAAAATCCCTGGGTAAAGAAGATTGACAACCAGTGCTAGCCTGAAAATGACTATCTGATTTCCCTGTTAACCTGTAGATTGAACCCATGAGAGAATATATGTACTAAGTATTACTTGATAGTCACTGAACAGTAAAAGGCTGATCAAGCGATTCAGGCCCTATTACCAATGAGTTTAAAAACTATTAGGTAATTCTATTTTTTTTTAAATTACCTTATAGTAATTTTAATACACTTTTAATTACCCGTTAAAATGAAAGAAGAGGGGCCAGCCTGGTGGCATAGTGGTTAAGTTTGCCCACTCACTGGGCCATGCTTTGGCGGCATCCCACATACAAAATAGAGGAGGATTAGCACAGACCTTAGCTCAGGGCCAATCTTCACCACCAAAAAAAAAAAAAGAAAGAAAGAAAGAAGAAACATACAAATAAGAATAAATCTATGATATCACAGAAATGCTACTGGCTATAGACCTAAAATTGAAGAATTTCTGGAAAGTAGAGAGCAATTGGGAACAGGCCAACCATGAAACCCAACATAGTTGTAGAGAAGGAGATCTCTGAAAAAATAAATCAACCCAACAGAACTGAAGAATAACCGCAAGATCAGGAATGGGTCTTGGAATAGCAGTGAGCTATCTAGCAGTAGGCATGATAATTAATTTAAATGCTGTGGAGTATTTGATCCAATCTTCCCTATCTCAGTTCCTGGTTACAATGTTTGCTTCCAAGAAAAAACTATTATTAGAGCTCACTAAAGAAGTTGATATTTACTGAAGCAAAATCTCAGAATTAAGATGGGAGTAAGAAGAAAGCAGAGCAGTGCCTCCAGGCAGTCATCCTGGTGTACAAGGTGCCACCAAGACGGCAAACTCTCTGGACACCAAAGGACAAACACTTTCTGCACCCACAAACTGGAGCCAGTACTTGTTGTGACCATTCCTTTCCAGGGGAATAGAGGGGGAAGAGAGGTTTTTATTTGCGTTAGGGAGACTGCACCCAGTTAATAGTATCGTAAAGATGAATAGACCACTCACCAAGTATTGGAGGAAGATCCGTACCATTCTGAACAAATTCAAAATGAAAGTGTTGATGCAAAAAGGTAGAAGAGATCTTTAAAATGAGTAATATTACTATCCTCAGAGAAATTCACAGAGCTATCCCATCCAAATAATAAAGACAAAAGAAGTCATTCTTTGAAATGAAAATCCTGATGGTGAAAATTTTAAAAAAATCTAACAAGCAAATAACAGGACTGAATGACAGGATGTTTCTCTGTTTTTATACATAATCTTTCAAGTACTGAGCCAGTTGCTTTAAATTTTTTTTTCCAAAAATGCAAACTAATCAACTTCACAAATGTATAGCAATATATACAGAATCCTGCTCCCTTGTTTCAAAGTAGAGAGATTTTACTCCAAAATTCTCCAAAATAACTTTCTCGAGGCTTTCTCTGATGTCCCAAAAGCTTCTCTGGAAAATCTTTTGACAACAGCTAAACACTGGCAAGAATGACTACATTTCATCCCTCAAACCAGTTGATTTCTTTTCTTGAAATTATGTTCACAATCCTGGCTTTTGAGAACTTTATTCATTTAAGAAATTTAAAACACAATTTTGTTACTAATCTATAGTATCCAAAATTATATTTGGTTATAAATATTTGCAGTATATTATGAAGAATAAAGTCAGCCCTATGGGGAACTCAATATTTTCATAACCTCAAATCTATCTGCTAAATATGCCAATAGCCACTGAATTTTTTCATTTTTGAAGATTTGAAAATTTCTTATCCCCGCTATACTAAAATTGGAAAAACTACAAACATTGGTGCTTGAATATGGCCAAGTATAATTTCCTTTTGTAAGCAACAATCCTCAGTATGGATCAAAAGGGCTTTATGACTAGCATTCATATCCATACAGCGCAAAGAAAATGATCTGATATTTAACAGACAATTTTTGCATTATGGAGTTCTTTAATAATGAGGTTAAGGTCATGTCATAGATGGATGGACATAGTTTTGAAGGTCAATGATTGGAGATGAACAATTAAGTGCATCCCCCAAAGTGTAAAACAGAGAGTTACTGGACCAATATTACATTGCTTCTTCTAATCACTCCCACCCTATCCCCAACTGTAGTTACATTTCAGCACATTCACAAGGAAGAATGTTCATGCAGCTTCGATGATAGTGAAGAGCTCCAAATGCTAAGAAAACAGTATTTTTTTTTTCTCCTAATAGTTTTAGGCACAAATTGAGAAGAAGTAAAGGTTAAGCATAAATTTCCTCTATGACAGCCAGTAGAGAATGAGAAGAATAATTTGATCTTTGGGAAACTGGGAATTTAATATTCTTGCTTAAGTCATCTGTTCAGCTTTGACTATATATTTGGATAAGGAAATATTCTAAAATATCATTTCAATTTCCTCTCCAAGTAATGTTTTGGCAAAGTACTCAGAATGCAAGTTTTCACAAGAATTTCTCAAATGGTGTGATTTTTTTCCCTAACGATTAAGAGAACTATATTAAACAAACTTTCACAGCCTTTAGAGATTACTGGTATGTTTTATTACCATTTAATTTCATGTACTTTAGTGAATTGTACTTTCTGAAAAAAAAAATCATCAGTAAAATAATTAAAAATACATTTTTATGATTTTTATTCAAATCAGAAGGCCACGTAGTATCACTGCTCAGTGTTTATAAATATAAAACTTGTTGAGAAATTTTGACTATCTTTTGTAATATATACAAATCTGAATTTGAATTAATCATCTTTTTTTGGCAAAGGTCTTCAAAAAGCTGTCACTGTCTCACTTGCAGATCAATAAATGTATGTGTTAACTGGGGGGTGTGAAATATTCTAGACACCCAGGTGTGTCTGAGGCTCAATAACTGAAATTTATCTTCTATATACCTATATCTGCAGCCTAAGACCTTACATCATTTTATGATACCAGATGACAGCTTCAAAGGACCTAACTTTGACAGTGCCTTCATTTCCATCATGCTGATACATGTCAGCTCAAGTTGCAGATGAAACATAAGATACAAAATAATGGACTTTTTGAGACTCACTGTTAGTTATTAGAAAATCAAAGTTTACTTTTTTACATTAAAGTATAACTTAGATACAGTGAAAAGAACAGATTTAATTTAAAGTTTGATCAGTTTTGATGAATATATACACCAGTGCAACCTAACCTCCTATCCAAACATAAAACATTTCCATCATGTCAGAAAGTTCCCACGCATCACTTCTCAGTCTATCTCACCATTCTCCTCCCCACTCCCCCACTGCTAGAAGCCACCATTGTTCTGTTCTACATCACCGTAGATGAACTTTGCCTGTTTAAAAACTTCACATGAATGTGTGTAATCTTTTGGGTCTGGCTTCATTCACTGAGCATAATTTTGTTTGAGATCCATCCATGTTTTCCCAGGTGTCACTAGTTTGTTTCTTTTTATTGCTGGGTAGTACTCAAGTGTATGAACACGCACAGTTTGTTTATCCATTCTCTTGCCGATGGAATATGGGTTATTTTCAGTTTGGGGCTATTATGAATAATAATGTTATGCATACAATTATAAAAAGTTTTTGTGGATGTATGTTTTCATTTCTCATTGACAAAAACCTAGATGTTGAATTGATTGACGATAAGGAAGATGCATGTTTAACTTTCTTTTCATAATTTTCAAAATATTTTCCTAAGATTGTACCATTTTACATGCCCAGCAAGAATATAAGAGAATTTTGGTTGGTCCATATCTTTCCAACATTTGCTCTCATAAATCTTTTTCATTTTACCCTTTCTAGTGAATGTGTAGGGGTAGTACATTGTGATATGAATTTACAATTCCCTGACTAATGATATTGAGTACATTTCCATGTGTTATTGGGCATGCATGTATCTTCTTTAGTTATGTGACTATTGAAGTCTCTTGACGACTTTTAATTGGGTTGTCGTAGTTTTTGGTTTGTTTGTTTTAAGACTGTTTTTTTTAGAGGAGTTTTAGGCTTACAAAAAATTTGAGAGGAAGGTAAAGAGATTTCCCATATACCGTCTGCCTCCGCACATGCATAGCCTCCCCCATTATCAACATCACTCACCAGAATGGTACATTTTTTACCAACGATGAATCTCCACTGATACATCATAATCACCCAAAGTCCATAGTTTACCTTAGGGTTCACTCTTGATTTTGTATATTCTATGGGTTTGGATAAAGGTAAAATGGTATATGTCCATTATGATAATATTATACAGAATACTTTCACTGCTCTAAAAATCCTCTGTGCTCACATATTCATCTCTCCACCAGCACCATCTTTGCAAACACTGATCTTTTTTTTATCTCTACTGTTTTGCCACTTCCAGAACATCATATAGTTGGAATATTATAGTATTTAGCTTTTTCAGATTGGCTTCTTTCACTTAGTAATATGCATTTAAGCTGCCTCCATGTGTTTTTATGGCTTGATAGTGCAGTTCTTTTAAGGGCTGAATAATAATCCATTGTCTGGATGTACTACTATTTATCCATTCACCTATTGAAGGACATCTTAGTTGCTTCCAAATTTTGCTAATTATAAATAAAGCTGCTATAAACATCCATGTGCAGGTTTTGTGTGCACAAAGGCCACAATTGCTAGGTCATATGGTAAGAGTACATTTAGCTCTGTAAGAAATCACCAAACTGTCTTCCAAAGTGGTTGTACCATTTTGCATATCCACCAGCAATGTATGAAAGTTCCTGTTGCTCCATATCCTTGCCAGCATTTGGTGTTGTCAGTGTTCCATATTTTGGCCATTCTAATAGATGAGCAGAGGTATCCTATTATTGTTTTAGTTTGCATTTCCCTGATGACAGATGATGTGGAACATCTTTTCATATGCTTATTTGCCATCTGTATTTCTTCTCCGATGAGGTGTCTGTAAAGGTCTTTGGCCCATTTGTTAATTGGATTGTTTGTCTTCTTATTGTTGAGTTTTAAGAGTTTTTTGTATATTTTGGATACGATCCTTTATCAGATGTGTCTTTTGCAAATATTTTATCCCAGTCTCTGATTTGCATTCTAATTCTTTTGATATTGTCTTTAGCAGAGCAGAAGTTTTAATTTTAATGAAGTCCAGCTTATCAATTCTTTCTTTCATGGATCATGTCTTTGGTGTTGTATCTAAAAAGTCATCATCATACCAAAGGTCATCAAGATTTTCTCCATGTTATCTCTGGGAGTTTTATAGCTTTGTGTTTTATATTTAGGTCAATGATCTATTTTTGAGTTAGTTTTTGTGAAGGTCTGTATGTAGATTCATTTTTTTGCATATAGATACCCAGTTGTTCCAGCACCATACTTTGAAAAGACTATCTTTTCTCCATTGTTTTGCCTTTGCTGCTTTGTCAAAGATCAGTGGACTATATTTATGTGGGTCTGTCTCTGGGATCTCTATTCTGTTCCATTGTTCTATTTCTCTCTCTCTTTTTTTTCCAATACCACACTAGTTGATTTCTGTAGCTTTATAGTAATTCTTGAACTTGGGTAGTGTCCGTCCGCCAACTTTGTTCTTCTTCAATATTGTGTTAAATATTCTGGCTCTTTTGCCCCTCCATATAAACTTTAGAATCAGTTTGTTGATATCCATAAAATAATTTACTGTGATTTTGATTGAGACTGCATTGACTCTATAGATCAAATTGGGAAGAACCAGCATATTGGCAATATTGAGTCATCCTATCCATGAACATGGAATATTTCCCCACTTATTTAGTTCTTCTTTGATTTCATTCATCAAAGTTTTTTTGTTTTTTTGTTTTAACATGTTGTCCATATTATTTAGATTTATAAGTATTTCATTTTGAGGGTGCTAATGTAAATGGTATTGTGTTTTTAATTTCGTTCCACTTTTTCATTGTTGGTATATAGGAAAACAATTGACTTTTGTATATTAACCTTGTATACTGCAATCTTGCTATAATCACTTCCAGTTTTTTGTCAATTCTTTTTGATTTTCTACATAGATGGTCATGTCATCCGTGAACACAGACAGTTTTATATCTTCCTTCCTAATCTGTATATCTTTTATTTCCTTGTCTTGACTTTTTATACTAGTTTCTAGTCTAATTTTTGAAAGGCTTCCAGTCTTTCACCATTAACTATGTTGTCAGCTGTAGGTTTTTGGTAGATAATTTTTACCAGGTTGAGAAAGTTCCCCTCTGTTCCTAGTTTACTGAGAGTTTTGTCAAATGTTTTTTCTGTGTCTATTGATATGATCATGTGATTTTTCTGTTTTAGTCTGTTGATGTGATTACATTAATTAATTTTCTAATGTTGAACCAGACTTGCATAGCTGGGATAAATCCAACTTGGTCATAGTGTATAATTATTTTCATACTTTTTTTGGACTTGATTTGCTAATAATTTGTTAAAGATTTTTGCATCTATGTACATGAGAAATATTGGTTTGTAGTTTTTTTTTCTTTTAATGTCTTTGTCTGGATTTAGTATTAGGATAATGCTTGCCTCATGGAATGAGGTTGGAAATATTCTCTCTGTTTCTATCCTCTGAAAGAGATTTCAGAGAATTGGTATAATTTCTTCCTTAAATGTTTCATGGAATTCACCAGTGAACCCTTCTTGGCCTGGTGCTTTCTGTTTTGGAAGGTTATTAATTATTGACTCAATTTCTTTAATAGATATAGGCCTATTCTGATCATCTGTTTCCACTTGTGTGCGTTTTGGCAGATTGTGTTTTTCAATGAATTGGCCCATTTCATCTGGGTTATCAAATTTTGGGGCACGGAACTGTTCATAGTGTTCCTTTCTAATCCTTTTAATTTTCATGGGGTCTGTAGTCCTGTCCCCTCTATCATCTCTGATATTAGTAATTTGTGTTCTCTCTCTTTTTTTTTCTTAGCTGCCTGACTAGAGGCTTAATGGTTTTGTTGATCTTTTCAAAGAACCAGCTTTTGGTTTTGATTTTCTGTATTAATTTCCTGTTTTCAATTACATGGATTTCTACTCTAATTTTTATTATCTCTTTTATTCTGCTTACATTGGATTTAATTTGTTTTTCTTTTTCTAGTTTCCTGGGGTGGAAACTTAGATTATTGATTTTAGATCTTTCTGCTTTTCTAGTATATATACTCAATGCTACACATTTCTTTCTAAGAACTGCTTTTGCTGTATGCCATAAATTTTGATTGTTTTCACTTTCATTTAATTCAAATTTTTTTTTTAACTTTCTCTTTAGATTTCTTCTATAACCACGTGTTATTTAGAAGTGTGTTGTTTAATTTCTATTTATTTGGAGTTTTTCCAGTTATCTTCCTGTTATGGATTTCTAGTTTATTTATTTATTTATTTATTTATTTATTTATTTATTTATTCTCCCAAAGCCCCAGTAGATAGTTGTATGTCATAGCTGCACATCCTTCTAGTTACTGTACGTGGGATGCAGCCTCAGCATGGCTGGAGAAGCGGTGTGTCGGTGCGCACCCGGGATGCGAACCCGGGATGCAAACCCGGCCACCAGCAGCAGAACGCCTGCACTTAACCACCAAGCCACAGGGCTGGCCCTGGATTTCTAGTTTAATTCCATTGAGATCTGAGAGCAGATATTGCATGATTTCTATTATTTGAAATTTATTATGGAGTGTTTTATGGCCCAGAATGTGTCTACCTTGTTGAATGTTCCATATGAATTTGCGAAAAATGTGTATTCTGCTACTGTTAGATGAAGTAGTCTATAGATGTCCATTATATATAATTGATTGACGGTATTGTTGAGTTCAATGATGTCCTTACTGATTTTCTGCCTACTATCTCTGTCCATTTCTGAGAGAGGGGTATTTAAGTCTCTAACTATGATAGTGGATTCATCTATCTCTCCTTGCAGTTCCAGCATTTTTTGCCTGATGTAGTTTGATGCTCTGTTGTTAGGTGCATACATGTGAAGAAATATGTCGTCTTAGAAAATTGACTCCTTTATCATTATGTAATGCCCTTCTTTACCCTGATAAATTTTCTTAATTTGAAGTTTGCTCTTTCTGATATGATATAGGTACTCCTGCTTTCTTTTGATTGTGTTAGCACGGTATATTTTCTCTCTATCCATTTACTTTTAATCTACATGTGTCTTCATATTTAAAGTGAGTTTTTTGTAGGCAACGTGCAGTTGGCTCATGTTTTTTGATCCACTCAGAGAATCTCTTCCTTTTAATTGGTGAATTTAGACCATTAAGACCATTGACATTCAAAGCAATTATTAATATAGTTGGATTAATATCTACCTTATTTGTCACTGTTTTCTAATTGTTGCCCTTGTTATTTGTTCTTATTTCTGTCTTCCACTCTTTTATGGCCTCTCTTGGTTTTAATTGAGCATTTTATATAATTACATTTTTTCTCTTTTCTTAGCATATCAGTTATAATTCTTTTTTTACTTTTCAGAAGTTTTAACTGACTCTCAGATGTAGTGGGCTAAAGAACAGTAGAGACTGAAGTAAATTATATTTATGCCTAGAAAAGGGTGCATGTCTCTTTCTCTCTAGCCACTAGCATCAATCTAATCTTTAAAATGTTCTGGGTCTGGGTTTTTGTTGTTGATTTACTTAGATTCAGTTCACCACAGGCTTCAAATGATTTGATAGCAGAAACAAATCTTTCCCTTATTAGAGCTTGGGGTTTGAGTGCCTGGAACATTTGTCTCAGGTTTCCTGCCCTTTTCTCAGCTTTTAGCAGGCCCTATGCACCTGTATCTCAGAAGGGGTTTCTCTTCTGTCTCCACCTTCAGCTGCAGATAGTCACTATCTGGTCTCAGTGTAAGGCTTGGAGTGCCTATTGGGTTTCTCTCAATTCTCCCTCTGACTTTGGCAAGCCTGGTGCCCCTACACCACAGAATGGGTTTCTGTCAGTTTTTCTGCTCTGACTTCAGTGTTTCTTACGAGCACTTGGTGAAGGACCTTGGAAAAGAGTTGTAGGTAGGGTCAATTTTTCTGCAAGCCTCCTAGGTATTCCAAATGATCATGCCTTCCCATACTCAGCCTTTACAAATTCATCACAATGTCAACTCTTCTCTTCTTTTTCATACATAAGCAGTTTCCTTCCGCTCCCATTGCTCTGCCAACAATGGATGAAGCCGTGGGTCTCTTCTTTCCTAGGAGGGGTTCATTACCTTCTGAATTTCCGTTCAGTAGTGTTCTTTACAACCTCATATTTCTGATGGGATTTTTTAAAATGTGATTTTGTAAGTTATCCAGCTTGTTCTCACTTTAAAGTTGGGGTTGATGCTCTCTTGAGACTTTCTACATCCTAAGCAGAGTGGAAGTGGTCACAAACTTTATTTTTAAATGAAATATATGCTCAACTTAAACATAAATAATTTATTATGTTTATAGCATACAATATGAAAAGCAGCTTAAGTTTGCCTTATATGCTCCAAATACATTACAAATATCTAATAAACATGTGTCATACCCTCCATTAAATAAAAGGTTCTTGCATGTTTTCTTAATTGATGTCTTGACTATTTGACCTTGGCAAGAATATTTTAACAAACTTTTCTTTCTCATTTCCATTATGAAAATAATGGAGATGCTTCACTTTCAAATAAAAATTATGTTATAATATTGACTACAATTTTTAATTATATTACCTCCACCCTCTTCCTACCTGAAGATTCTCATGTGACCCACTGATTGAAAATCAGGGTTCCAATGTGCTTTTGAAAACTCTACTTAAAAATTCATGGGACACATAAAATAATATATCTCATTACTTATTGTCAGACTTTTTTCTTTCTTAAGTAAAATTGGAATTTTTAGCTTGTTCAATCCCCAATGTCAAAAACTTGGAACTTATATGACTTTCAGGTGTTTCTAAAAACTAAAACAGTTTGCAACACATTGAAGATAAAGGCATTTCTAGATGAGAAATAGCAGGATCAGTCCCATGAATAGAGTGCTTGAGCACTGGCTTACCCTGATGGGGCATTATAGAGTTTCAGTCCTTCTGTACCTTCGAAAATGTTGTTTTAAAAAGATTCAACAATCTATTAAAAGGCTTAGTCTTGCTATTTATTGAAATTATTAAAAAATACACTACCAGAGAAATAAAATAGCTTTGCAGACAGTTTTGAAATCTGAATTTCAAAATTGAGCAATGGAAATCATTCTAGTTAAGTATTTTGGCATGACGATCCTCCATTAGATTAAGTGATTTAATAAAAAAATAATTAGTCACATTTCTTTATAGCTACAATTCAGCTACTTCATTGACCTTTGTCAGTGAAAAAAGCTTAATGTTTTTCAAATAATATAATGCCATCAGGTCCCCTATTACTTTATTTGTATGTCATCATACAGAAAAGTAAATAAAAAAGAAGGTGCAGCAGTGACTTATTTATGGGATGTAGTTATACGCAATCTGTTACTCTACATTCACCTTTTAACATGAACCATTTATCTAAATTGAAAAATTCTTTTTGTAGTCTAAAACGTAATCAGAATCCATGTCAACACACTTGTCCAAGATGCAGTTTAAATTGAAATAAATGACAAACAGAAGATAATCTTGAGGAATTGAAATCCTTTAATTTTTAAAATTTTTTTCCAGTTGAGATATTTCACTGTATTATGCTATATTTTTCAGAATTCAAATACTAATGCAAATAACTTGTCATATTGTTTAAGTTTTTTTATTTTTATAATATAACACATCATCTAATTTTGAAAATAATCTCTATATACTACCAATATGAGAAAGAACAACATTTAAAGATAGTAGTAATCATAAAAAAATTTGGCTATCCCCACCCTGAGAACTTACTCTGAAATGTTGCAAACACATGTACATCAAGTCACATTGTTTTCACCTCTAATAACCTACGTGATGAACACAACTGACAGAAAGTAGCAATTCACAACTTCATTTCTATTTACAAGTCACGAAATATACCATCTTAAGCGGACTATATCTCGTAGGCTGAGTTAAAAGATAAAAACCAAGATGCTCATTACTGCTCTTAAGAGGTGTTCTCAGATGTAATTTTGACAGAAAGGAATTTTAGTCACATGTTATGTCGACTCATAGCGAGTAGTGCTGAAATATACAAACTATACACACACACACACACACACATGCACAGCTAATTACATACACCTAATTTTTAAATGCATATATAATTATTGATGGACTCATAAAGAAATATTTCTCTACTCCACAGAGTATGAATCAGTTTTTTAGGAAGCAAGACAACCAAGGTGCAGCGAGCTACAATTACTTGGGAGTTTGTTGGGAGGAAAGACTGTGATAGAAACATCCTGACTGTCACGTTATATGACCATTGATCTTTAATATGTTACTGAAGTATTTAAAAAATGCCCCCTTTTTCCTAAAATTAAATCCTTAAAATGTAAACCATTTTTCAGGGGTTTGTAAGCAACTGTGTCAGAACAAAAATAATAATGTGCGTCTTGAGTACAGGTGATGAGACAATCATATCTTGACTTTCCCAATGCTACACCGTCCAAGAATCATCAGCCCAGTTCACACTACAAAAGGCATATTTTTATAAAGTTAGATTCAAACTATTTTTCAATATTAATATGACTTATATGGTACACACTCAAAAACACAAAGCTTAATAATCAGATTTCAGTGTCATCCACAGTCCTAGCCATTTTCCCCCTTTAGCTTTAAAATTAATTGCTTTCTGAATAATATCATTACTTTCAAGATGGAAATATATAGTATTCAAATAATTTGGACATAGGACGTGTGTTCATCCTCTGTGCCTCCATGGATATAGATATATATGCCTCTCGTGCCAGGTTGTAAATGGCATTTTATTTGCATATCCCCCCCACCAATAGACTGAAAGTTCTAGAAAAAGATTATAACTCTTTTAATCACTATTGATTACTATTGTAGCCACAGTGCTGGTATGTAACTAGTGATCAATATATATTTTTTCATTCATTAAACAAATATTTATTAAATGCCTTCTATGGGCACTGTAATGGCAGTCAAGATTCTGACATGAGCATAACGAAGAAAATCATACAGGAGAAATAAATAAAATACAGTATAACAAGGGAAACAATAGAAAAACACATCATTTATAAAAGCATCAAAGAAGAAGGAGGACTTAATTCTCTCTGTTGAAGTCTGTAAAGGATTCTTGAAGGAGGTGACACCTGAGCTGGATTTGCAAAGATGAATGGGCTTTTGCTAGACAGATCATGAGGGGAGATGTGACAAAGTTCTAAAAAAATGATACACTATTTGAAAAGGCACATTGGACACGATGATAAAAATCGTCACAACCCATATCCCTAAAACATAAAATAAATCAGTTCTTAGAGCATATGGCAGTTCTCACTCCACAAAGAGTGAATTTTCACTCCAAAAATCCCATCAATATCTCCTTGATATTTCTATTGCTTGATCCTAGTCTTGTATAATATTATCATTATTAGCATTCCATTCTAATTTACTCCAGTATGTCCCACTTACCCGTGTGAGGTACAAAATTATTCACAGTTCTTTTATTCAAATTAAACTTTTTGAGTCCTTATTCCATCTCTTCAGAATCCTCTCATTATTGATCACTTTAAGACCTCCAGGGATAATATCTCAATCCAAAGGGTCCGTCCTGGTTACTGTCACCTCAGGGAGAGAATCCAGGAAAGCACGCTCTGTCAGAGGAAGGGCCTTGTTCCTGCCTGCTGTACTGTGGTGCTAATACCGGACTACTGATGTAACCTGGGCACTCAGCCCAAGCAAATGCAGTCCAGGAAGGCAAGGTGTTTCCTGGGGACAGGGTACAGTGGCTTGGGCACACACTGAGCCCAATGTTTGGTGAGCCAGCAGCCAGGTACAGTTTCCTGCCTCCATGCCTGGGCCTGAATAAAGGTATAAACAAGGTACCTTCATGGCTCCATGCCACCGTCTACTCGGGCTCCTGGTATGAAAGTTATTGAATGACGCGAATCTTTCTATTTATACACGTAAATACACACACAGCCTTTTTTTTTTTAACCAAAACAAGCCCAGATCTAGAGGGGTTTCCTATTTCAGCCACAGGCTATGACATGAACTACCTTTTTGCTTAGTTCCCAGGAGTGCTAGCATCTTGCCTCTTCCAGGCACATGGTTAATCACCACTTCCTATCCTTGGGAGAATGATATTTCTATCTGTGAAAATCCTGAAACCAATCCATCCTACACAATGCTTCCCAATTAAACTTTCTAAAGCATAATTCTCATTGTGCCAATTAAAAATTTTTATTGGTTCTCTACTGCGTATCAAACTGTGGCCACCCTCCTCAGCCTAGCTTTCAGGGGTCTCCGTGTTCCAGGTTCACGTCTTTCCATTCATCTTATAGCACACCTCTGCATGTAATCATAGACTAAGGTGTTCTTTCAGTGGTAAGGAATAAATATCTACTTCTCATTCAGTCATCTTATTTTACTGGTGAGGAAGCAGACAAGGTATCTCAAGGTTCTATTATGGTAAGGACTTTGCATGTTGGTCACTGTATATTCAATGCTGAGAAGAATACCTACCTGGCCTTCAGAAAGCGTTCACTAAATATATGTTGCATGAGAACAAGACCTTAATCCCCAAAAAGAAAGGGTCTGTTCAGCCTGCAGGTGGCCAGAAAGGGCCCTCAGGTCCTCCCTCTGCCTCTAAATCCTCCCCTGGCTCTGGAAACCCTGTCCGGAAATGACCACCCCTTACTCCAATTCCCTGCCAGCCCCACAGCGATGATTTCCATGCACAGATGCCCCAGGGGTGCCCAAGCTTCATATTCTGTGTGTGGAACCATAGGCCTCTTCCCATCTGAGTGACCAAAATCCTAGGCCTTTTACTCCCGTTGGCATTAGCCAGGAGTTGGAAGGGCATACTCAGGTCTCCCAAGAGTCCTTCCCTCATACCCCTCATGGCAGGTTGTACCACCCCCTGCCTCCAGAAGCTGTGGAGAACTTCAGATCTTGTGTAAGTGGCTCAAGAGATCTGTTAAGAGCTTTCCTCACTTTCCACCCCCAACCCCCTACCCCTCAGCAGTGTTTAGAGAAGTCCCCCAAAGAAACCACTGGTTTTGACCCATGAGGTATTAGAACTGTGCTGTTCAACTGTAGCCACTAGCCGCATGTGGCTATTTAAATTTAAACTATATTAAAAATTCACTTCCTCAGTTGTATTAGCCACATTGCAAGTATTCATGTGGTTAGTGGATTCTTTATTGGACAGCAGAGACATAATGGAATATTTCCATCATCACGGAAAGTTCTTTTGGGCAGCACTGAATTAGAATATTTTCACACTGCTCTTCCTCAGATCAGTTAATTTTTGTTAGAGAATGTTGATACCTTAATTTGATGGGTCACAATATTCTATGAAAACTTTTGAAGATACATTTGTATGTTCTTTATATCTTTCACCTCAAGCAATTCTTGGTCTGCCATTTCTTTTTCAGTTTCCTGTAAAGCTTCTCATCTTCATCAGTTTCCTATAAAGTTTCTTGTTTCCTGAAAAAAAAAATAAATAAATAAATAAATAAATATATGTTGCATGGATTAAGGTTTAGAGCTATTAATTTTTCAGTTTACTTCCAAGGTATATACCAAAGTATATATAAAGAATCTGACTTTCTCACAACACTCATAGTGAATATTAAAACAAATCAAAATTAAAATCATAAAATTATAAAATTATGTATCTATCTATATTCACCCACCTAACACCAAAGTGCATAAATTCAGAACAGCTATAATTACCATTTCTATTTCAAAAATAATAATAAATATTTATTGAACACTTTAGCATGTGTCAGTCATTGTTCTAAAATTTATACATATTAACTAACTTAGTCTTCAAATAACAAGTCTATACTATAGATGTGATTATTATGTTCATTTTACAAATGAGAAAACTGAGGCCTAAAGAAATTAAATAACAATTACATTGAGAGTAGAATGTAAGAAACTTTGGCTATTTCACGTGTATGAGCGAAGAGTGTCATGGGTAACTCCAAGCTGTCTGGCCTAAATATCTGATTAGATGGAAATTTTCAATACAAAGATGGCAAACATTGTATGAACATTTGGATTTGGGGGTGTGCATGTGTACCTTAAGTGTTTGGTTTGGATTTTTTATGTTAGAGGGAGCTCTGAGACATCCAAGGAGAGATAGTAGGATGGCAAATGGCTTAGAGGTCAGAGGAGAAGTCTTGGGAGGGGATATAAATCTGGAAGTCATTGACCTACAAATTACACACTACCCAGATATGACGTGTCTGTGTGAGTGTGTGTATAATCTCCACATGATCGTACACAGGTACAAACATATACTCAGATACTAATATATAGATCTATGTCATGTCGAACTCTAATTTAGCCCAGCTTCTAAATTTAGAAGATACCATCTTTTGATACTAAAGCTTAGGGATCTGAATCAGTGAGGATTGAGTTTAGATACTTGTAATAGAAACCAAATTAAAATATTACTTAGGTAACAAGTCTGGAAGTAGGTATTTTAGGGCCAGTACAGCTGTTAAGGGACTCATTAAAGATTTAGGCTTTTTATAGCTTTCTACTCCTCCATCCTAACAGTGGCACGTGTATTCATTGTGCTGTGCTGTATTCTAGGCAGGAAGAAGAAAGAAGTGAAAAGGAGGAAGGGTTGTGTCTATACCGGGAAAATAAAGCATTCCATTTTGTTTCCATTGGCTGGAAGGTGTCGTACGACCATCCTTTTAAAAAAAAGGCAACTGGGAAATCAAGCTTTTATCTGAGTATATTGTAACTCCAAATAAAACTGAGATTTTGTTTTGTTAAGAAAGAAGGGGAGAATGATATCAGATATATGATCAGCATATCTGCCAGAGAGTCATAGGGCTTTAGAGCTTTAATAGAATTTGAAACTGCGTAGCCTAAACCCCTTCATTTTCTAGATGGAAAAACTAAAGTGATTTGCTCCAGGTTATATCCTGAGAAGGCAGAGTTGTTAGTAAGGGAAGTTGGTAAGAACAGAACCTAGGTGTTCTGGCTCCTAGTTCAGTGGCACATCCATCATACCACACAGCAGTATCAACTGCCTCAAGGCTTGTTATACTGGCCCAACCACCTCATCCCAGAGCCTTCCATTTCCCACTAAACTCTCAGAGTTCTCTGTGCAAATGGCCATTATCATACTTGCCACAATCTACTGTAATTATCTGTTTGTGTGTTTATGTGCCCTCTAAATTGGATATACCCCCTGGAGCAGGCGCTGTGACTTATTCATCTTTATATCCCTCCTCTTTCTCCCCAGGGTCTCAGAGAACACTCAGCATATTGCAGATAGTTAATAGGTTCTTGTTAAATGAATTAACCTCACACAGAAGAACATAACCCTAGGATGGTATTTTAATGGTCTCTGATGGAAGGATATTAAGCATTCTTATGATGTTGAATTTTACCCCAACAGCCCCTGAGCCATTGGTTAAAATCATTATTACAACATTATAATCATAGATCTTAGGGCTGGTAAAAATCATCTGATTCAGTCTCTCTTCAGTTCTTATAGTCCCCTGTTTTATCAGAGTCAACTAAGGACCAGAGACATTACACTGCCCAAGTTTGCTAGATCAGTAAGTGGAAGGGAGGAAAAAAGGCCCAAGACTCCTTCTTAGGGCATTTAGTGTTGTTATTGTTGTGTTTCAATACATCACATTGCCAAAACTTTCATGTAAAAATATATTTCACTTTTATATTTTATATGCTCAAAGTCTAAAATGGCCTATTTTGGAATATTGACCCTTTGATAAATCTCTAAGTGAAGACGCAAAGGTTTTCACATGTATGATATTGTAAATGGACAATAGCAAAAGAGAACCAAGATTTATTATCAAGATCAAACTGGAGTTTTTCCACTTCTAGTGTTTGATACTCACAATACATCTTTAGCACCCCTCCAGGGCAGCTTAGATATTTTACTTTCTGTTTGTAACTGGGAAAATAGAGGTTAAGATAAAGGCCAGAGCAACTGTCAGAAAGCATTAGTTTTGCTACTCTATAAACATATCCATTTGCTTAAATTACACTGGCTCTTAGCATCTATACTTCTGCTATATGCAACATGGCCAACACTATTTTCTCAGCACTTTACTCATTTGAAAATGAGAACATGCATTTTATATGATTAAATAAATTAGACCAGGCCAGGATATGACACCTAGTCCTTGTCCTCAAGATCTAAATGAAATCAGGGAAGCCTATTAAGAGCTAGAGAGTGGGCATAAAGACAGTCAGGTGCAGAACTAAACATGAGCTCATATATTTATCGTATATATCTCATATTATATAAATCAAATATATCATATATATTAATAGCAATCATCATAGCTTTGTTATATATGGTCATGTGAACTCTATTTCCCTGGGACATAAATTTTGTTCAATATAAATTTGTTGAATAAGAGCGATGCATGTTTCTTCTTCAATTCAGTGCAACTTACAGAGAGAGGGAAAAATTTGGAAGTTGTTTTAACAATGAGAGCTAGCTGGGTAAGTCAAACAAGATCAGAAGGAAGGTTGCATGTCAGGGTTATGGCCCCTAATGTATCCAAAGAGTTAGTCTAGGCTTCTGTTTACAAATATATTCTCATTTTTGTGCTTGACCCCATTCGATCCTTTCCAAAGCCTAGTGACATAAAAACAGAGCAGGTTTTGTTATTTCTAGATGAGGAAAATGAGGCTCAAAGAAGTTCTACAGCACTCTCAAATTCTGATAGCTACTGAGTCCCAGAACTGGGAGACAGAGCTCTAAATCCCCAGGAGTTTGGCCTCTCACTCCCAGATTCTTCTACTCCGCCATCTTTTCCTGCTGTTAGAAGTGGGCAGCCTGGGTTATAGTGGGCAGAACCAACGCACATTGTAAGAGCCAAGCTGATGTTTCATAGATTTGTTTTAAAAATTATTTTTTAATCTAGTTTAGTTACTAAACAACTACACTCAAGACAGGTAATCATTTGAAATCTCAATCATTTGATAAAAGTATGAAATACCTGAACAGTAATTAGTTCTGCTACATAATTGCCTTGATGTGCTACGTTTAATGATTATTATGCTTTTTAATTCATAATTGTCTAATATCTACCTACCTATTGCTATGGGACAAAGAGACTCTTTTCTGTGAAATGTGTGCCATGTAATCTTGTCTCTATATTGCTCCGTGAAAAGCTGATTAGAAGCAGAACCCATTAAGGTCTATATTAAAGGAATTGTGGGAAAATAATGAATCAGAAAACTGACATAGAGAGTTAAATGGAAAATAACACCTGTTCATTCTTTTAAAAAATATGTGTGTTTCCTTTATAGGAAAGTTTTAGAAGCCAGTTAAAAACTTATTTCAAAAAAGATTTATTGTGAATAATTCAGAACCTTCCTCCACACAGTACTGTTCTCTTGTAACCAAACTGCTCTCCACATGACAATATTATACTACCATTCCCTTTATATTTGTATTTTTTTAGTGCTTTATAGCTGAAAAGAGAATTTTTACCTATTTTACCTCTTTGATCTCTTTCTCTATATTAGCTTGTGCATCCTCCCTCTTCTACATAGTCTATTTCTCTGATTATCTTCTCTTCAGTCTAAAATGTTAGCTCAGGAGTTATTCTTGTGTCACAGTATCAAGACATATGTGGGTGTTCAGTTTTGAGAATATAAAGACAGTATAAGATTTTTAGCTAAGGTAGAAGATGAATGTCCTGAACATTATGCAATAAATTTCATGACAACATATTTCATAAATCATCCAGAAGCTCCTCCTTTTCTGGGATCATAGAGATTTGAGAATTCCAGAAATGTAATGATGTTGTCATCATTCTTTATTATTCGAAGGTGATTTTATATTCTCATCTTGATCTGAGGTTGCACCTGAAAAATGCTTGAAGCTCTTGATCTTTTCCACACAGACCAAGCCCCGTTACTGTTGGTGGCTGTCAGCAAAGGATCTGGTTTATATGTGCCTTGATTTCTCATGCCAAAAGTTTTGCTTAGACTTTTGAACTCTATATGCCAGGTTAGCTGATCTACTGCCATTCTTCTTCCATCCTATTGCTTAGTTCCTCCGCTTGCAATTGTATAACTCAGCAGTGTTTGTTCCAGCCATCCACACTGCTCAGTACTTCTTATGTTTCTCTCCAACTTCATAACTCTCTTCTATGTCTAAACGAAGATCATATACATAATGGGCCTGAGCAAAGGAGAGAACTACATGAAGCTTGACTTTAGGTGTCCCATCCTCCTCAGTATGCATGTTCCCTCTCTTCCCAATATTTGTGACTCCCCTAACCAATCTGCTTTGAAGAAAGAGTACTATAAGTATTAATTAAATTCTTTTGTAAATTTAAGTTACCGCAACCTAAAGGTTTTAATATTTAACACAGTAACTCTAATCCTGAAATAAAAGACTATTAAGGATACTTCTGGTATCAAATGAGGCAGGAAAATTCACAGGATGGTTGTGATGAAAATAGCAAAGGGCAGAGAGTTTGTTTCTGGAGAATAAATTTGGTTGACTCTTTATCTACATCAGAATCAGACTTTGTGACCCTAAGAGTAGTTTTCTCTACTCTGGTCCTATGACAGATATTCTAGAAAGATTAAAGATGAGATCTTTGACATTTTAATTTAAAGCCAAAAAGCAATATTTGGGTTAAGAAGAATGATGTCAAACTCAGTGCCAAAAGCAAAACATTTTCACTCTTTCATTTTATCTAATACTTGAAAATATTCTGGAGAAGGAAATACATTCTTGGGAAAGAAAATACTGGAAATGGAGACATCCTTGGGAAAACAGGCAACATAACTATTAAAGTATCTGACTCATAGTGACTCAAAAGGCACCAGAATCTTTTCCTCTGTCTATCATTTTGCCTACCTCCTAAAATGAAATCTTGCCATTTTTATTGTACTTGGAACAACTATTAGATATGTTATTAAAATGTCAGCCTTAAGATAAAAATTGGCCAAAGGCATTACCTTAATTTTTACCATTTTATACCTTGAAAATTACAACTTAAAGCATACATTTAATAATCTTAGTAACGGGCTATAGAAATGCCAGGTATGTATGTACCTCTTCTGTGGCAGAGTGCATTTTCCCAAGATGGCTGCATCCATATATAGCCCATCTTACATAGTCTTCTTACTACATGACATCAACACTTTGACCAAGAAGTGAGGTCTATATTTTCTCTTTCTCAATTTCTCTCTCTCTCCCTTCCCTCTGTCTCTCTCTCTCTGTCTTTAGTCACTGTGGGAACCCAGCCACCGTGCAGCAAGCAAGTCCATACTAGTCCACATGGAGAAACCATGTAGAGAGTTCCAAATGAAGAGAAACTGAGTCCTCTGGCTAATAGCTAGTCACAACTCCCCACTATGAGTGAGCCTTCAGATGATTCCAGCCCCCAGCCTTTGAGTCTTCCAACTGAGACCCTAGGCATTGTGGAGCAGAGATAAGCTATCCCCTTTGCGCCCTGTCTAAACTCCTAACTCCCACAATCCATAAACATAATAAATGGTTGTTTTACTCAAATACATTTTGCATAATTTATTATATAGCTATAGTAACTGAACCATCATCATATTGGAAATACATATGTGATGTTTTTGTTTTCTTTTCCTGGCTTCTGTCATCAGTGCAATTCTTGATTGTTTAAAGAAATTATGAGACATAGCACTGTATCATCTACTCCATTCTTTCCATGTCTTCAAATCTGCTATGCAGGTTCAGTACACTTCCAGAAGTAGAATGTGGCACAACCATATTTCTAGACTAAATGAGCAATTTAGCAGCCACGTGGGAACAATATATTCTTTAGCCTTATCTGTGGTAGTACCCAGAAACAGATGTACTCAACTTACTTCTACAGACATTTATTGACTATCTGCGTATGCAAAAGAAGAGAAAGAAAGAGGATACTACTGTTTAAGTAGTTTGTACATGGCAGGCTCTATTTGTTCCTTAAATATTTACAACAATCTTGTGAGATAGGGCATCACCACAGGTGAGACTCAGGGAGGTTAAATAACTTTGCAGATCTAACTGCCAGAGGGTGGGAGAGTCAAGATTCTATCTTGTATCTGCATTATGACAAATATATGCCTTCTGCACCCTGCCTTATTTTTATAATGGGATAATAATAGTAACAACTTCAATGGTTGTCATTTAAATTGAGTAAGACAGTTGGTGAAAATTGCCTAGAAAATAGTAAACAATAAATATTAAATATTATTTTTATTATACCATTTTGTCTTACCTTTCGACTTAGTGCTAGATACTGTGAAAATACGAAAGTAAGATACAGTCTTCACCTTCAATAAGTTTATATTATAGTTTTAGAGATGTTGAGTTGGAGCTGTAGTGGTTTAGGTATTGAGGTAAGTATGCAAAAAACTATAATGTAAAATAAATTTTAATAAATGACTCAAGAAATGTACTGGAAAGTGATTATATTCAGTTGAGATATTGAGAAAGATTTCATGGATACAATGGTGCTGAGGATGGATCTTGCTGGTTAAGGTTTTACTCTAATAGATAGGAAAAGTGGCTAATTCCATGTAGAAGGAATTGCATAGCAAATAAAATGAAAGCATTGGGAACTATACAAAAATTCTAAGAAGTTCAGTATTCCTGGAGAAAAGAACTCATTAATTTTTTTAAGATGGAAAAATTGAATATGTTTATAGGCTTAGGGGAAGGAATCCATAAAGATTTTAAGCCTAGATAAAGAAAGATGATGGCTGTCCTGAAAGAGGTGAGAATGGGGTGGACTGAGGGCGTGGAAATGGAGCTGGCCGTGAACAGCAAGAGGAGCTCATTCTCAGAGAGTAGAGGAAATTGTGGCCATAGATTAGGTGACTGTGAATGAAAGGATACTGAGTGTAGGAAGGGTGCATTTGGCAGCTTCAGGCCTTCAGCTGGATAGGAAAGGAGATTACATGAGTGGTGGCAGTGAGAAGAGGGCTTGAAAAGGCTGGGGAAGGTTTAGAATGGTTTTGAAAGGGAATGGAAGAAGCAATTGAATGAGAACAAATCCAAGGATTGTTGATAGTGTTGCTCCCACAATAAACGTGTATTGTTTACCTCCCCTGTGCTAGAAGTTGAGAGTACAATAATAAACAAAGTAGACATAGACTCTGCCTTCAAGACGGGGATTAGGTAAGTAAATGGGAAATTACTATTCAGTGTAATATAGCCAGATAGAAGTCTATTGTGTAGACTTCTATAGGGGCACAGCTTATGAGGGGCACTGAGTCTCAAATTCGCAAGTTAGAGGAACACTTTCCAAAGCATGTGACATCTAGATTGAAAATAACAAAGCAGTAGGTGTTAGCCAAGCAAAGAGAGACAGAGAGAAGTGGGGGGAGTGTTGCAACACATGGCCTAGTGGGTGCAAAGACCCACAATTATAGGAAGTCTGGCATATTTTGCACTGAAAATAGTACCTTCTTTCTTTATATGTTACATCAAGGAGTGTGAACTAAACCCCCAAGATATTAGAGAAGCAGTGATGTTTTACATAGGAGAAAAATCAGCCTAAATCTACATTTTGGAAAGATGTCTTAGCCAAAGTTTTCGGTGGCAAAACACAAAATTCCACTTGAGCTGACTTAAGCAAAAAGGAGAAATTTATTAACTATGTATTATAGTGCTTTTCAACCTTTTTCATTTCCTGGCACAGATGGAAAATGATAATATTTATACAGCACCCTGGGGAAAACAGACATGGCTGCTTGTGGCGGGAGGCAATCAGCCTGGGACTCCAGCTGCCCTAAGGGCTCGAGGGGTCGAAACTGAAGCACGCATCTTCAGGACACTGGCTGGGGAGCTCAGATCCATTATATGAAATTATAGACTCTGGGATAAATCATGAACCTGAAAGCCTGGCTGAGCCTCATGAGGGGCTGAGGTTAGGAACTCCAAAGCCGTCAGAAGTCAAACATGCCTTTCTCTCTTTCTGGGGCAATGGGGTCTTATCTCTGCCCCTTTCTGTATATACACTTCTTCTCACTCTCTCTTTGAGCTAGATTTTTTGCTTCATTGTACACATGGCAGAAGATACTGCCTCAACACTCCCATATGTGCAAGTTCTCCCAGTTAAAATATTTAGTAAATATACACTAACAGTTCTTAGTGTTAATCTCGAGTTCGCAAGAAAGAGTATCTGATTGGCCTAGGTGCCCAACTTGTACGAATTTTTTTGTTGTCAAGAAGAAGTAATAAACAGAGGGCCACAGAGGCCTACCATTGTGTGGCTGGAGGTAGACATTTCCAGAGGAGGGGCTGCAGAAGCTGACAGACTCTGGAAGGTCACTCTGGCTGCAATATGAAATATGTCCAGAAGGGAAGGCAATATGGGAGTCATGGAGATGAGCTGAGAAGCTGCTGCAGTAGGCCAAGAAAGGGTCCAGAATGGTCAGGGCTGGAGTAAGAGCAGAGGTATAGAACTACAGAGATCTGAGCAACAGCGTAAAGGCAGAACTAATAAGGCTTGTAGGTAGAAGAGAAATGGAGCCCGATTTCTGGCTTGAACAACCAGGTGAAAATGATGGTATCCTTCTCTGATAAAGGATAACAAAAGAAGAAGAACAAGTCTAAGAGATGGAAGAGTTTTAGTACTAGACACAAATTTAAAGTTTCCATGGGAAGTCTGAGTGGATAAATCCAACAGGCGGCTGGTTAGGAGAGACTGGAGCTCAGAAGAGCCATCTAAGAACACAGAGACATTTGGGAGGTTTTTAGATAATGACTGAAGTTTTGGGTTGAAATTGTGCAGTTAGAGAGTTTAGGGTGAGAAGGGAAGTGACATAACAGTGGAAAGACCCCTAAGAAAACCCCAATTTTGAGGGATGGTCAGAGCCAGAGAGGCCTCCAAAAGAGATGGAGAAAGAACAAAAAAATAAATGGGATAGGGGGAGGAGGAGGGAATGGAGGACAAAAGAAAGGATTTTTTTCTACAAGTAGGAAGTAGCCAATAGTGGCAAATGCTGCCAAGAAGTAAAATAGAATACAAAATAAAAAGGGCTCTGTGGATTTCGCAATAAGGATCTTGGCAAGAAAGCAGTTTAAGTAGAGGGATGAGTACAAAGGCCAAACTAGAAAGCATTGAAAAGTAAACGGGAGGTGAGAAAGTAGAGTATGAAAAGACTTACAAGAAGTTTGGCTGTGAAAGAGCGGAGAGAGATGCCAATATCTGGGGAGGGTCTTGGGCTGAGGGAGTGTTTTGTGTTGTTCTTAAACACGTCACATTAATTCCATACAATGGCATAGCTGGCTAGCATCTTCAGGCTAAAGAATGGAGCTTGAAATGGTGTCAGTGGCTCAAAAAGAGTGCTGAATCTTTGCTACATGCACCTAAAACTGCATAAAATAATGGTGAACTTCAGGATTTAGAAGTGGATTCTCTAGTCATTGAACATATCAGGTGAAGAAAGTCTTCTTGTCAGGATGCTGACAGAGATCATGGCATATCACCCCTAGGAAAGCAAGCCCAGCACAGGGAGAGGACCCTTACTGAAAAGGAACAGGCTGCTCCTAAGCCAAAAAATGAGGCTGCTCAGAAGAAAAGATAACCCAAAAGAAACTGAAGAAGGAAAATTTAGGGCTATGAAATATATAGCATAGAATGCATGCAAATAAAAAGAAAATAAAAAGAGAGGGAGAAGATTGTCGCTAAAGGAGAGCATGAGATCAAGGAAAGGTGTGTCTGCATGTGTTCTTGTCTGTGTGTGTGCGTGTTGTATTGTTTTATATAGAATGGGAGGGACCTAAGCCCTTATTATCATGTCCAGCACGTAGTAGATACTCAATACATATAGTAATGAAGGAAGAAGGAAGAAAGAGAGAGAGAGAGAGAGAGGAAGGGAAAGAGAGAGGGAAGGAGGGAGGGAGGAAAAATGTCTGCAGGCTCAGTAGGGAGAGTCCTTGAAAGTTGGTGTCATTGAAAACATAAAAGAAAGACCTAGAAGAAATAAATGATGGACCAAAGTCTCAGTGAAGTTTGAAAAAGATAGGGTCCAGAATGCATAGGTTTATTTTTAAACTGACTGAAATGTGGGTTTTATATGGAAGAGAAATAAATAAATATAAGGATCGAAATATCTGAAAAATAGAACAAAGTCCTAGAAAGCAAGGGCTGATAATGCCAAAGATAACTGTAGCATCTTCAAAATGGTGCTTATGGGGTGAGCTGAGCTACTCTTCCTTGGCTTTCATGAACAATAAAGTAAAAAGTTAAACATAAACCCTAGAATTTGTTGATTATTTACACAAGAAGCTAAACTGTAATCTCTAATGAGAACCATCGTAACAGGATGTTGTAATGGACTAAAGCCCCAAAATAATAAATATCACATTCTAATTGAGTTACAAGATAAACATGCAAGATATCAAAGGAGGTGGCCAAAAACTAGTTTTGTGATTATTAATCTCTTATCCATATTTAGGGCATATTTGGGAGTTTGAGAGGAAGGTTGGAGAAAAAAGAATTTTTGTAGCAAGCTGGTATTCTCAGAGGCTCCCTCCCAAGTGGGAGAAGTTGGAATTGCCTTTTCTTCACCGCATTCCTAGGAAACGGAGCTTCTCAGGCACCACTCAGAGGGTTTAATATGTGTTCCTGGAACCTGGGGAGACATGGTGGGTTGGTTGTCTGCCTCGCCCCTAAGAAATCAAGATTTACAACACTGTGGCTGGCCAAGTGCCTGGGAATGGAGCAAGGAGGAAGTGGCTGCACTGGATGGGCCTGCACTCCATGTTTCTTAAGGCAGAGGGGATGAGTTTTCCCTATGGACCAAATGTGGGCCTCTTGTAACAGAGATAACATGAGCCTTTTTAATACCCTGCATTGAGGGCTAAGAGAGGTTGAGCAGAAAGAAGCTGGAGGTACTCTGCTAGAGGCAGAGGATCTCTAGACAACATTATAAGGAAGTAGCTTGAGAAAGGTGTGTTACCTCTGTCAAGGCCACTGCGATGAGGGATCCCCAAAGACGGTGATCTCCAGGGAGCTCACAAAAGTAACATGATAGACATGATCACCAAGCCCAGAGAGTGCTGACACCAAATGTTGAATGTTTTCTTCAAGTAAACTTTTTCTGTCTCTCTTAATTTTACTTCCTTTGCCCTCACCCAGACTCCAACCATGGAAGGGTCAAAAACTCTGTTAGCAAGATGAAAAAGGTGGTAGAATTTCTGGATTGTAAGAGAGAGAATCTTACCAAGCCTTTCCCTTCATTTCCCACTACTGGAGGCCTGCCAAGGTGGGCCCAAGGAGGGAGACAACTAACTTAAAAATAAATTTGGAGTATTAATTATTACACCAGACTGGATATATTAATTATGGAAATGAGACTGTGATCTGTTCCTTGAAGTGGCTGGGGGAATTTTCATTATCTATGAGTGACCGGGAAAGTCATGGGTTTGCCCAAGATTTCATCAAAGGGCAGGGTAAGCACTAACCTCATGCAACAGGTTTGAACAGTGAACAGGGAAAAAAATCGAGTTGTTTTCTGATTGCCTCACAAGACCCTTTGGTTCATCAAGATGTTTACACAGGTATTCATAATTCTTCTGTTACTTGCTCTCTTTCTCCAGGCAATAGAAAAAACAGACATTTCTAGTATCTTGAAATTTTTACCTGTCTTGCAACTTGAAATTTAAAAAAGCAATAAAGAAGTGGAAAAATCAGATAGAAACTAAAGTTATTTCATTTTATAAAACGTTGAAACACAATTTCTTTTCATTTAATTTCTGGGACAAGTGAGTTAGAGGAAGTTTGAAGGAAAATTCCTTATGCTTACAGAATATAACCTTCTGTGCTGAATGTGTCCATACATTCCCAGATTAGTTTACTCTTTTACTAGTGTTTTAATGATTATTCTTAAAATATATTTCATTAATTAAATGATCCCAGTGAAACGTATTCGTTAGGAGAATAATAAAACCTGTAATCCGTTAATGTTAAGAGCTATTTCTGTATTGGCTTTCTCTGGTTTCAGAGACTATAAACTATTTGTTCTAGGTAGAGAGTTCTTTATTGCTTGCTTTCTGAGAATTTGTGACTAAACTGCAGAATGCTGATTTCCATGAGCAACACTTGAAGAAATGAAAGCAGTCATTTGGAGGTGAACCAAATTCTTTGCCTATGCAAAGCCACCAACATTATATTCAAGTCGAATACTAGAATTTGGGGAGTCATCTCTATCAAAATCATGCAATGATTAGCTGAATTTTTATGTAGTGCCTGACCTGGGCATTTGGAAATAAAGCAGGTTGGCATTGACTGAACCATTCTTGCAGTAGGATGTTTCTGCAACATATTCTCCACCAAAATCCATTTTTGGTTAATAGCTTGTTGAAATACGGGTGTTACTTTTTTTTTTTTTTTTTTTTTTTATTTTTGTGAGGAGATCAGCCCTGTGCTAACATCCGCCAATCCTCCTCTTTTTTTTTTTTGCTGAGGAAGACGGCCCTGGGCTAACATCTGTGCCTATCTTCCTCCACTTTATATGGGACGCCGCCACAGCATGGCTTGCCAAGCAGTGCGTCGGTGCGCGCCCGGGATCCGAACCAGCGAACCCCGGGCCGCCGCAGCGGAGCGCGCGCACTTAACCGCTTGTGCCACCGGGCCGGCCCCTACGGGTGTTACATTTTTATAGAGGTCTTTTGAGGCTTTACATTTTGGAGAAGTAAAAAGTAAGTTTATTTTTTTTTCTGAGACAGATAAACTTGTTCAAATTTTCATTTGAAGCATAACGTTTTCTTAGTTTGTTTATGATGCTGAAATTTTTGCTAAGTTTGGATGATAAATTGAAAGGGTTAAAATACAATAAAGCTGTTTCTTAGAATAGTTTGTTACTTGAAAAATTCACAATAAATAGAAAATCTTCTATCTATTAAAACAAAGGTTCACATGACTTATTAAGAATTTATTTTAATATGTTTTTTCCCTAGTGGTAATAGTTCTTTAATGCTACGAAATAGAAAGGGCAAATATCATGCCTTTAACAAGGTCAGAGAGAAATCTGGGAACAGAATTTGGAGTAACCTGAATTCAAAAGCCTGATCTAAACCCCAAACAGGTGTTCTTTTTTATGGTCTACTGAATGAAACACTTCTTATTCATCACAAACCTAGAAGCCTCATATTCAGTCTCTAACTCCAAAATCCATTTCTTAACTTGGCAAGGGGTGTAGAAAGTACAGAGGCAGTGTTTCATAATACTATTGGGCAGTGTCTCTGGGAAGAGATTAACAACTGCTTAGCTTGGAGATTTTACCTTCTGCCAGAGAATGCCTTTGCATGGAAGCAATTTTAAAAACTCCCCACTGTAACCATTAAAAATAAAATATATACACAGCATTGGAACTTGGAGTCCGTTTATTTCCTTCTTTTTGTTTCCTCAATTCATATTCCCCAGGAAAGGAGTATATGACTTCTGGAGGCAGAGAGTACAGCTCATGGCCAAAATGGAGCCCTCCTTTAAGAAACAGTGTCGTTGCAAAGACGATTGCCTCCTTTCTCAGTAGAGTCATTTTATTCCTAGAATTTTGATAAACATTTTCACCTGATCCACACAAGAAGCATTAGGAATTTCATGCCAGAAAATTAGGAATACGTTATGTCACATGAAGTTAAAACTCTGATTGTTTCCAAAATTTTACTGTAATTTATGCCCTGAAAGACTCAGTTTTTAAAACAAAAATGTGATATGGTTCTGAAGAGATTCCTTTGAGCCTCTTCTTGTCTTCTGAGCATATCAGAGTGTTCAAGGACAATCTTGGGCCAGCTGTACAATCTATTGTGCTGCCCCAGTTTTCACGCCCAACACCCTATTAGAGTCCTGTGGCTTCAGCTTGCTCATTAATTTGTTCATATATTCACCCAGTAAATTCCAAGCCACAAAAGCCAAGATAAGCATTATTCCTGGAGACCTTGCCCATAGTATGGAGTGGAGATTTAGCAGTTAACACAAGAGACATGGGCCCTGCCATCATGCTGTTTATATGTAAGTAGAATGATGGTAAATCACCTCTGGCATTATTGATTAATCAAGTACAAACTGTGGTAAATGCTATGAACGGCAGTATAGGGAACTGTAAAATGGTATAACGGAGGAATCTGAACTAATTTGGAGTCCTGAGTGTCTGGGAGTCAGTGGGGCAGAGGCATTCCCAGCAGAAGAAATGATAATATGAAGACCATGAAGGGGAAAGCACATGGTACACTCTAGGAAATGAAATAAATCAGGGTAACTAAAGAAAGTTTCTTACCTGAGCACCCAT
Source organism: Diceros bicornis minor (assembly GCF_020826845.1). Classification (NCBI taxonomy): domain Eukaryota; kingdom Metazoa; phylum Chordata; class Mammalia; order Perissodactyla; family Rhinocerotidae; genus Diceros; species Diceros bicornis. The sequence goes on along the minus strand of NC_080749.1, from coordinate 60,615,549 downwards.
GAAACTCTAGGGGTCTACAAGTTGTCACTAGGGGTTTCACTAGAGTGGGGAAAAGAGGGGGCATTTTTTTAAACTTCACATACCATGCAATGTTAGCACTTGCAGTGATGGGTAGTTACTGAGTGGCCCCGAGAACAATTTCATTAGCAGTCTTGCAGATCCATCTAACAGTGTCCAGTAGGACTGTGTTATTTGCTGGAGTTTTCTCAGCTTTTCCATGAGTTAGGGGAAGTCACTCTTGAATGGTGAGCACTGTATTGCACAAAAGGGAGAGTAGTAGATTGATGACATCAACCATTCCCTCCCAAATTGTCTCCCACAACCTCCTCTTATGTGCCAATGCCTGCCTCATCGGGGTGACCAAGTTCTACCTGTATAATAGAAAAATATAGGGAAACTTTTATTCTAAAGAAGATATTTTTATGTGTCATGACATTTTCTCTCATGCTGCATTATTATTGTTGTAAATGTTGCAAAACATGGCTTGTGTAGGTCAGCCGTGAAGTATTACAGGAAGTTTCATGTTTTAATGATTTTTCTCACTGCTATTTATCATGTCATTCTGTTGTATACTTTATCAGTGTTTTTGTTTTCCAAAACAAAAACTCTTTTTTTTTTTTTTTTTTTTTGTGAGGAGATCAGCCCTGAGCTAACATCCGCCAATCCTCCTCCTTTTTTTTTTTTTTTTTTTTTGCTGAGGAAGACGGCCCTGGGCTAACATCGGTGCCTATCTTCCTCCACTTTATATGGGACGCCGCCACAGCATGGCTTACCAAGCAGTGCGTCGGTGCGCGCCCGGGATCCGAACCAGCGAACCCCGGGCCGCCGCAGCGGAGCGCGCGCACTTAACCGCTTGCGCCACCGGGCCGGCCCCCAAAACAAAAACTCTTTGAAGATAGAGTTTGAGGTAGAAGAAGATTCTAGACCTAGGTCTGTGGATAATTCTAATAAGTTTAGAGAGAAGAGTTACAAACTTCTAAGTCATTTCCAAGTACTAGTGTGAGAAAAGACAAGTTCATTCTTACACTAAAAACTAGTTATTAATGAATTTTGCATGGGTTGGTTATCCAAGTTGTTGTATTCCATTTTGCAAATGCATCAATGGCTGCAGAAAAATTTAAAAGACTCGAGTATAAATCACAGCCATTTAACAAGTAAAGGAATTGATTATTTTAGATGACTGTTGGAATCTCAAAATAAGAGTAAAACTTTAGTGTAAAAAAGTCACATTTAGTTAAAAGACTCAGGAAGCAACTTATTTAGTAATAGAACTTACTGCCTGGAAAAATAAAAAAAAAAAAATTATGCACTTGATGGGAATCTAAAAATTCCAGCATATAAATATATAGTGAAGAAAATGCTGACAAATTGTAATATGAGAAATAGAAAAGTTTCCATATTACACAGTATAATAAGTTGTCTATATTGATGACATGTCACACGATGCTAAAGAGCTCTGGGGTAATAAACTGAAGAACAATAGTTTCCCATTGCAGGTTGACGAGTCAACAGATTCCATCAGTAAGTGTCATGTTGTAGCATTTGCATGATTTCTAAATGGTGGTGAAATTCAAGAAAATTATCTGCTGCAAACAAGCAGAGGCTGAGATCGAGTTAATGTTGTGCCATCATATCTGGAAACAAAAGACCTGTTTTGGGGAACTATTGGCATCTGTGCTCACAGTGCCTCATCAATGACTAGCTATGTGAAAGGTTCTGTGTCTATTATAACAAAGGAAAATTCCAATGTTGTCATGCTCATTACCTTCTTTACTGAGAGGTACTCATGTCAAAAACTCCCTGACATGAAATAAAAAGGCTGTAGGTGATGCTATAAAAATGGTTAACTTTATTAAACAAAGACCGGTTCACTCAAAGATTTTCAAAAATCTGGACAACATAAACATGCTACCTACAGAAATCCACGTACTCAGCATAGGAGGGGATCTCTACAGGGTGAGTGAGCTAAAAGGTAAATTGCAGGAATACTTGAAAAGACACAGAAGGTCAGATTTTACTAAGTGCTTGGATGATAAGGAATAGCTGCAGACTAACCTGCTTAGCAAACATTTTTCATCACATGAACTAGTTGGACAAGTCTCTGCAAGGCCCTGGAAAAAATGTTTTGACTTCAAGTGACAAGATGTTTGGCTTTAAAAGAAACAGAATCATTGGAAAAAATCATGTTACAACAAGAAAGCTTGAAGTATTTCCCATGCTGCTTGGATTTGAGAGTGAGAAAGATTATCAGCAAGTCTCTAGTCTTACTGAAATCCCCTAGGAGGAACTGCAGAACAAAACCACAGGTTTTCCCTCCCATTCAACACAACTACCTGACCAGGTGCGGGGCCCTTTCTCTGACTCTCTTGTGCAATCTACGAACTTCATTTCTTTGTATTTGTGAAGTGAAAGACAAGCACGTTTCACATTAAAGAGGTGAATTTCCTCCTTTGTTTTTAGTTTATGCATGTATAGACTTATAAAAGAGATCAAGAAAACAACATATGTGTATAAGAATTTTGTAACTATCTAGTCCTGTATTTGCACCTGATATATAACTCAGAAAGAAAATATCTTTCAAGTCTTGTATAAAACTATGCCTAACTTGTATGTTTTTTTAATTCTCTTTTTTTTTTTGAGGAAGATTGGCCCTGCACTAACATCTGTTGCCAATGTTCCTCTTCTTTTCTTTTTTTGTTCTCCCTGAAGTCCCAGTACATAGTTGTATATCAGTTATAGCTCTTCTATATAGGACGCCGCCTCCGCATGGGTTGATGAGAGGTGAGTAGGCCCTCGCCCCAGTTCCGAACCGGCGAACCCCAGGCTGCCAAAGTAGAATGCACGAACTTAACTGCTACGCCCCTGGGCCTGCGTTTTATATTCATATTGCTATGGCCAATGGTTTTGGTAGCTTTACTATTAAACATTGTTAATAAATTTTCATATTGAAATAACAGTAATTAAAATCAATTTATGATCTTTATTTAAATGAAATCTATAGAATCTATCATTAGAAAAATTAAATCCCATCTTGGCTCAAGGCAGTTATTTTAAAAAAAGTTATGTCTGTTTTAGAATTTTTTTTAATTTATGAAAAGGAAAGAATAATAATTTCAAAAATAGTAAACTTAACTGTTTTAAGGAAAATTTGGATAAAAGTCATTTTTAGCTTTAAATAAGGAAAAATACAACTATAATTGTAAATACCATATAGCACATACCAAACCTCATTAGGATTATATATAGCAGAAACAATACATTCCTTTATATTTCTGTGGTATCAGTAGTAATATCTTCTCTTTCATTTCTGACTTTGAGTCCTCTTTTTTCTTGCTGAATCTAGCTAAAGGTTTGCCAGTTTTGTTTATCTTTTCAAAAAAACCAGCTCTTAATTTCATTGATCTTTTCTATTGTCCATTTAGTCTCTACAGGCACACCTTGTTTTATTGCACTTTGCTTTATTGAGCATAGCAGGTACTGTGTTTTTTAGAAGAGCCTCCATGAGCAAAAGACTATGACTCACTGAGGGCCCAGATGCTGGTTAGCATTTTTTAGTGATAAAGTATTTTTTAATTAAGATATATAAATTGTTTTTTAGACATAATGCTACTGTACACTTAATAGACTACAGTGTAGTGTAGACATAACTTTTATATGCACTGGAAAACCAAAAAATTCATGTGACTAACTTTATTGCAATATTTGCTTTATTGCAGTGGTCTGGAACTGAACCTATAATATCTCCAAGGTATGCCTGTATTTCATTTATTTCCCCTCTGATCTTTGTTATTTCCTTCTTTCTATTAACTTTGGGCTTGATTTATTCTTCTTTTTCTAGTTCCTTGACGTATAAAGTTATGTTATTTCAGATTTTTCCTGTTTCTTGATGTAGGCATTTATCACCATGAACTTGCCTCTTAGAACTGCTTTTGCTGCATCCCATAAGTTTGGGTATGTTGTATTTCCATTTTCATTTGTCTCAAGGTATTTTTTGATTTCTCTCTTGATTTCTTCTTTGACCCATTGGTTGTTTAATGGCATATTGTTTAATATCCACATATTTGTGAATTTTCCAGTTTTCTTCTTGTAATTATTTCTAGTTTCATACCATTGTGGTCAGAAAAGATGCTTGATATGATTTCAATCTTTTTAAATTATTAAGACTTGTTTTGTGGCCTAACATATGATCAATCCTGGAGAATGTTCCATGTGCACTTGAGTAGAATGTGTATGCTATTGCTTTTGGATGGAATGTTCTGTATATATCTGTTAAGCCTTTCTAGTCTAACGTGTTATTTGCAGCCAATGTTTCTTTATTGATTTTTTGCCTGGATGATCTATCCAGTGTTGAAAGTGGAGTATTGAAGTCCTCTACAATTATTGTATTGCTGTCTATTTCTCCCTTCATATATGTTAATATCTGCTTTATGTATTTATATACTCCTATTTTAAGTGCATAAATATTTACAAATGTTATATCCTCTTGATGAATTGATCTTTTTATCATTATATAATGACCTACTTTGTCTCTTGTTATAGTCTGTGGTGTAAAGTCTATTTTTTCTGATGTAAGTATAGCCACCCCAGCTTTCTTTTGGTTTCTCTTTGCATGAAATATCTTTTTTTCATTTCTTCGCTTTCAGTCTGTGTGGGTCTTTAAAGCTGTAGTGCATCTCTTGCAAGCAGCATATAATTGGGTCTTGGTTTTTTTTTTGTTTTTTTTTTAATCCATTCAGCCACTCTATATATTTTTATTGGAGAATTTAGTCCATTTACATTTAAAGTAATTATTCATAGGTATGCATTTCATAGGTACAGATTTACTATTTGTAGGTATGGACTGACTATTGCCATTTTGTTCATTACTTTCTGGCTGTTTTGTAATTCCTTTGTTCCTTTCTTGCTCTCCCCTTTTGTGATATGATTTTCTGTAGCAGTATGCTCATATTCCCTTCTTTTGATTTTTTGCGTATCTACTATAGGTTTCTGCTTTGTGGTTACCCTAAAGCTTACATTACATTTGTAACATTCTATTTTAGACTGATGACAAATTAATTTTGAACTCACACAAAAGCTCTCCACATTTATATCCCCTCTTTTATGTTTTTGATATCATTTTACATTGTATATCCATTAAAAATTATTATAGTTATAGTTATTTTTAATACTCTTGTCTTTTAACCTTTATAATAGAGTTATGTGATTTACCTACCACCATTATAACATTAGAGTATTCTGAATTGAACTATATATTTACCATTACCAGTTAGTTTTATACTTTCATATGTTTTCCTGCTACCAGTTAGTATCCTTTAGTTTCAGCTTGAAGAATTCCCTTTAACATTTCTTATAAGGCCGGTCTAGTGGGATGAACTCCTTCAGCTTTTGCTTGTCTGGAGAAATCTCTGTCTCCTTCAATTCTTTAGGATAAGTTTGCCAGGTAGAGCATTGTTGGTTGGCAGCTATTTTTCTTTCAGCACTTTGAATATATCATGCCACTCCCTTCTGGCTTGCAAAGTTTCTGCTGAAAAATCTGCTTATAGTCTTATGACGGTTTCCTTGTATGTAACAAGTTGCTTTTCTCTTGCTGCTTTTAAGATTCTCTCCTTGTACTTAACTTTTGATAATTTAATTATGTGTCTCTGTGTGGATCTCTTTGGAAGATCTAACGTAGAACATGGTGACTATAGTTAATAATACTGTATTTTATATTAGAAATTTACTAAGAGTGTAGAACCTACATATTCTCACCAAAAAAGAAAAAAATGGTAAATGCGTGAGGTGATGGAAGTGTTAATTAAATCAATGGGGGACAATGCCTTCACAATATGCAGGTATATCAAATCATCACATTGTACACTTTAAATATCTTACAATTTTATTTGTCAATTATGCCCCAATAAAAATAAATTTTTAAAAAAGAAGCATTGACAATTGTTATTGGATTATTTTGTCTACAACTTACTCTTCACATTAACATACTGAGAACTGTAGATAGAATAACTTTTATAGAAGGTTCTCTAAAATCTGCAAATTATTTCAAGAGTTCTCCCAGGATTAAAAAAAAAGAAAAAGAAAAAGGTTGGTCTGGAGAAAAGAAAGTAAAAGATTAACATACACTGGATGAGGCTGGGGATGTAGGTTAGGACCAGATCTAGAGTGGAGCTGCCATAGACTGAATGTTCATGTTCCCTCAAAATTCATATATTGAAACCTAATCCCTAATGTGATGGGGACTTTGAGAGTGGATTAGGTCATGAGGGCAGAGCCCGTATGAATAGGATTAGTGCCTCTATAAAAGAGACCCTAGAGAGGTCCCTTGCCCCTTCTGCTATGTGGGGACACAGTGAAAAGACAGGCATCTAGGAACCAGGAAGCAAGTTCTCACAGACATCGAATCTGCAGATGTCTCTATCTTGGACTTCCCAGTCTCTAGTAACGATGAATAATGTTAAGAGAACAAGATTAGGCCTGAAGATCATGTCCACTGGATTTTTCTAATAAGCAGTAAGAGATGGCATAAGCAAGAGTAGATTTGTTGAAGTTGTAGGTGCCAAAGATTACATCATGTTAAAACTAAAGAAAAAAAAACCCAAAAACCAGTTTGTTACTTCACATGGCATGGGGCAGCTGTTGCTAGTAAGTTGCAAGCTCTATGGCTGGCTACGCGGCTGACACATCAGTGTGAAATTTGTTCCCTTGTCAAAAGTTTAACTCTGATAGAAGATTGGACTCACATTCTGGTGTTTGGACGTGGATTAGCTAGGATACGTCTGGTCAAAAAGACCTTGGTGGCAAGCCAGATATCCTATCACCTCATTAGAAGGAAGGTGGCTGCCACCTGGTCAGGTTGGAGACACCAGGGGATCATTCTTTGACTACCAAAGACTTCCTTCTAGCGGAAACATCTGCCATTGCTGCTTTACCCCGTCGTCTCCTCTCAGCTTCACTGAGGGCTGTTCAGGTGGCGACATTCTTGCAGAACTCTGTAGAGAGCGAGCCAAGGAGCTTGTGGCCAGATGTAGCCATCAGTGATCCTGGGGCTGTAGGCTTGGCCAAAACATCATGTTGTTGCTTTGTTTCAGGCTGGACACTGCCAGATACCGACTGCTTGATCTCTTTTTAAATGAGGGACTTCAAGACTAGACAGTGTAGATCTTTTCAGTTTATTACATGAAGAAGTTACACTAGTCCACATTAAAAGCAGACTCCAAATGATTGCATTATACAAGCTGTGAGGTTTTTAACCTTGCGACAAGGGACAGAAGGGAAATCCTACTCATTGTGAAGAAATCCTCACTTAGGCTTCAGTGAGCCAAAAGCACTTAAAACCCATAAACCTTCAGCTGGTCGTCCTTAGCCAGTCCAATCTCTACCAGGAACTGGCATATGTTCTTGTGCTGGTCACCCTATAGTTGAATTACTTCTCCATATTCTGGATGCTCAATTACAGTACCAAATGCAAGCAAGTTTCTTCTCAAATGCCTTCACTAGTTTCTTTTTATAGCAATCATCAGCGATCTGTTGGACAGTGGTAAGAGTCTTCTCACCATTTCTGTGTTGAATTCTTACACGGATATAATCCTCAGTGCCAGCAGGAAGCAGATCATCACCCTTACTTGCATTAGCAAAGGGGTCGAAAGAGGGGAGGTTCTGGGTAGCGGACATACAATAGGATTCCTTTTCCTCGGTGGAAATGGCCTGAGGAAGACAGGAGGGGAGGGCAGGCAGGAGCGGGGATGGATCCTGAAGCAAGGGGACTCGTTGGGGAGGCTGCTGAGTCCTGGGCAGCGGCTCAGTGACTGGCTGTGCAGGAGAGTAGAGAGATAAGGTGGTAGCTGGTGAGCCTGTCCTTAACGTTGAAGGGCCTGGGGCAAGAGTACAAATGGTGGCCCATATGCTATATGTCTAAATAGTTAGTTATAAATCAAACTGACATAATGTTAAATAAAAGATCTATTTTCCTATCTTAAAAAATGTATCTTTATAACAATCAAGAAGGCCAGGTTCAAATTTGAAATTTCTGGACTTCTCAGAATTGTGCACTAGAATGTGACAGCAAGGAGAGTGCCTGCTCCAGGTCTATGTCTTTGGCCAGTAATTTGCTCTTCCTTCTCTTTTGGTCCCAAGAGGGACCTCCCACTCACACCTCAGCCCGGATATCCAAGCTCTATCCACACTCCTGCAAATTGCCCCTACTTGGCCACTTCTCTGACCCGAGTGCAATGTGGTCCACGCTTGGGAGGAGGCCCTGAGAAGAAGCCTGTGCAGGTCCTGGAAGTGGGCTTGGGGTCCCAGGTGCTTGAAGAATGGTCTAGAAGGAAGGAAAATGAGCTCTGTGTGTGTACATCTGCTTGGCCCTGTAGACTCATGGTTCTATGAGTGACATGGTAAGTCAGATCTAGGTCCTCTAAAGCACAGGGTCCGAGTCAGAGGTCCCTCTTCCTCAGTTCTGAAGTTCTGAGGGTAGTACTGGTAGCTGGAAACAGAATATTGTTTTAAAACTCCAGGGATATTTTTCCTTCTTTTGGTATTGAACTGTCCTTCTTGGCAGGTAAGTAGAATGGCCTGCTTCTACTCCAGTTTTTTCTGTTCAACATTATCTAGAGGAGGAAATCGATAAGCTATAGTATGGTTTCAGATGAAATAGGCTGGTTACCAAATTCTTGTAAGACATTGATTTGTGAGTTATTTATTCAAGTTCACTGAATAAGCAATTTACAAATCACTTTTCATTGAACTTGATTCATTCAGCACTCTGAAGTAAATAAACATGGAATCTCTATCAGGCTTTTGTGCAGTCTCAGTCTTGCCTAAATAGAGGATGCTGAGTTTGTTATAGCTATAACTCTATTTTGCTATATTTGGATTCTTTTTGTTGTTGTTATTCCTGAGGTTCATATAAAGTCTAGATCTACGTTAGCAGAACAAAATGAAAAAGAAAAAAAACCCTGCAACATTATTTGTTGCAATAATATATTTCAAGTAAGATGATTTATCCTTAATTATCCACACAACCAGCTTAATTTTATTCTTCATTTTAACTGAGTAAAACTGTCCAAACATAGAGATTTTTCCTAGTCTTGTTCCTTTTAAAATTTGACAATAATATTAGATAAAAACACTGTCTCTTATATTGTGCCTCTAAACTTAAATTTGGCAGATCTTCACAAAAAAGATTTTCAATATTATTTGTATTTTTCCATACATCAATATAGCTAATTCACTACATACAATATTCGAGGTAATGTTATAAAGTGTAGATTTTGGAAATAGCTCATTTATCATATTAAAAAAGACAATATTAATGCTCTATTACCCTATTTCCTTTCTCTATTTAAAAATCCAAAGAGGAAGATAGATATTCTAGAGAAAATCTAGCATCGTGTATTTAAATGCTGTTCTTATTGTTTAAGAAATCATTAGAGAACATGATAGCTAGAAGAAATTATCTGGTACTTATCAAATAATTAACTATTTTGATAATTAATAAACTTGAGGAATCAGAGATTAAAGATAAGAAACAAAGTCATGCTTGATTATTTAATAATAACAAACTTACCTAAAGGTTAATCAATGAAAATTATTCCCAGAAAGTCTTATTACACGGATTTATAAAACTAGATTATATAGTATATAAATGCCTTAATTTTAAATTATTCCCACATGTTTCTTTCTGTTTCTCCCATATTTGATGCAGAATATAATAAGAGGCCCCAAAGTACCATTTAGAACTCTTATGAGTTATTTGAAAATCAGAAAGATTTCAGCAATTTTGATCACATTGGTAATTGCTTTTCCTCATTGGGATAAACCCAGCTTTTGAAAAATATTGACAATAAAGCAGTAGGCAGAGATCGACTCATATAATAATACAACTACAAGCAACAGGAGCAGAGATCCACAGCTAAGGTCAGGTTTTACTGACTTCTTCCCCAGGTTCAAGGGTACAAACGTGTCTGCTTTCTTTTGGATATGAAGTCAAAAAACAGAAAATAAACAGAAAGATGACAGGAGAATGCTAAATTGTGTTAACCCACTATTGTCTTGATGCTGAATAATGGGGAAAATCTGTCTTTGTCTTGATCCATACACACAAAGTGACTCTTGTCCACAAAGGACATTTAAAATGCCCTCACCACTCTCCTCACTACCATATTCAGAATGCTGATCAGGCAGCAGGAAGACTGGTCAACAAGAACACAGAGACTCTGCAATTAAAGAGATCAGATGGGCAACATCGGGCAGACATTCACACTAAGAATGCACACAAAGTATCTGGGGGACAAGTTAAGTCTTCCACAGAAATCTTCCAAAAATGATTCAGTGCTTAAAGGTGTCCTTTGTGTGATTCTGTAAGCAATGATAGAAAAAAAAAGGTTAGGTTCCAGTCATAAGAGGCTTGAAACAAAAGTACAGACAGCATGGCACAAGAGAAGCATGACACCCACTACAGGGGATTCTTCCTGCCTAGAATTTTTGTGAGTAGATTTGAGGTCATTACCTATTCCTAAGCAAAAAGGAAGCTGAAGGTAGATGTTGAGAGCCAACCCAACACACAGCTTTTGCAAATAGTTGTATATAAATATGTATACTAGACTGAATAGAAGTCTTATAGTGTATTGATTTGGTAACTATCAAAAAATCCTTTTGTTGTTTTTGCAAAATACTGAGCTAAAAAGTCCTCCAGGTACTGCTATAGTTAGATAGCTGAACTGAAATATACCAGGGTGTCGAGTTAGGCCTCTAGTGAGCAGAGCAGGCAATCCAGGCAATTTGTGCCCCATCTGAATAGAGCGTATTACACAAACACTGCCTTTAACAAAATGGATCAAAAGTAGAAAAGAAAATTTTAAAAGTTTTGCAATATTTCTTTTCTGGGATAATTTCTGGGATAATTCACAATATATAAATAATGTATTTAAATGAATCCCAGTACACATGATTCTATGAACTAGAAACATAACTTTATATTCTATAACAAATCAATTGCAAGCCTCCCAAGAGAAATGAAATCTACTCAGTGAGTTTTCGGTTTCTAGTCTTCCTTCTTAAAGTTGTATCCAAGTTCCAGGGGGTTTACAGTGGCCAATTCATGTGAGAGAGGGGCCAGGGATTTTTGGATCCTTGAATCTCTTGGGCACAAGGTAAGGTCTAAGCTTGAAATAATCCTCAGCTCAGTGAACCCGAGGTATGGGTATCTCCGTAAAGCTTTCTATGGCTCACAATTACTTATAAGAGGCTCACAGTCATTTCTTCTTTGAGGTCTTGTACTATCTCTGGGCTCTGCCCAAGAGATGGACATAGATAATGTTCCCTTTAAGGCCCCTTAATACATTTGTATTTCGTTTCTTCTTCTCCATCTCTCTTTCTCAGCCTAAGGGAATTGTTTTCTACACTGCAAATTGGGTCTAGGAAACTCTATACTCTTCCTCTTGTTTCACCCAAATATTTAGTCTAATCTTTGAAAACTCTTACTTTTCCTAAAGGCTTAGAATTTTGGAAACTGCAGTTAGGATAATTCATAGGATTTCTCTTCTCTCTGTATTATCACACCTGACCTCTAAGGGATTAAACGTAGAGTCCACCAGCTACTCCAATGGGGTATTTCCATTCCAAGAGAAATACCCAGACAACAGAAAAATAACATTTGTTAATAGCTTTAAAAAGATTTTGTTTTGTTTCTTTCACAAAGCTTTTATAATCAGATAACCAAAAGATGACCAGTTACTATGAAATCCTAACACATACATCTCATAAATACTGCCACATGTGTATTACTATAGTATGGCTCTTTTCTTTATGTCACCAACTTTCATGGGCCATAAAATGTAAGTAATGAATAAGTAGTACCTGGAAGAATACTCTGAGTTTAAACACTTGGTATTTAAGATCTTCTAAGAAAGAACTTTTTTTTAAAACTTCTCAGCTAGAGCTCAAGAATCAAAATATTATGATTTCCACTTTTTAAATGTCACCTTGTTCTGAGCCTTTTGCTTTTAACAGTAAACAGAAATTTCCAAAGATGTCCAGCAGCAGTCATGACATGAGACAGGAAGAGAGAGCCCTCTGTATACCACACACCCAGGAGAGAAGTCCTGCAGAGGAAATGTCACGGACAATGTTATGTCGGGGATTTCTCTAAACCCATCATTGCCGGGCACCTGTGCTCCAGGGCATCCATCCAATCAACCAGAGAGCAGGCACTTTGCCATTTCAGCAGATGGGTATTAATGTTGAAGGCAAAGGAACCATGTACAGTATATATTTCAATTATGAGTGTGGAGACTGGGACTCCCAGTTGGAATCACGTCCGTTCCTTTCTGAGTTAGTAACAAACTAGAGATTGTACCATCCAGAATGTGCTTTACACAGAATTAGCTTTCAGGAAAAATACACATTTACCAAGGGAAGAACGTATTTTGTTTGACAAGTCGAGAGGCAAAGGAAAGAAGCTGAATAGTCCTGAAAGAAATTTCCCAGGCTTTTTCTTTCTACTGAAACAGCAATGAAAAGGCAAAGGGGAGGGAACGTTTCTACCACGCAGATATATTATGGCAGAATTGACAGAATTTTGAAAGCCTGTGTATTCCTAATGTCAGTGTGGATTTCAGTTTTTTGAAGTGTTCTAGTCAAACAAACCTCAGAGGTGAAGTGGCTTCTGGGACAGGATCATCTTTCATTTTTGGTCTGCATATTCTAAGACACAGATGTCTAAGTCTATCCTTCCAGGACATGCTGACTTCCACGTCATTAAATTTTAAAAGGGTTTCAAGTAACAATATCTAGGTCTCATTAATACTTTTACTAGCCAATTATTATTCCAGTGTATGATAACCTAAAACACTGTATCACTCTGTATCTAACTATTTACATAATATCATTATCATCATCAAAAATTATTTAAATCCTCCCTTAATATTTTACATATTATTCTGGTCAGTCAGCATTACAAAGCAAGTGGCCATACCTGGGTAAATGGTTACAATTATCTAAAGAAACATCATCTAGATTGTTTCCTTGCCTTCGTGTAAAATACAAAGAAGCCTTCTTAAGGGGTTTAATCTGTTCTTTCTAACTAACTACTAGAAAGTTAGTTTCTAACTAGAAAGTTAGTTTCTAAAGTTCTTTCTAACTACTGTTCTTTCTAACTTTCTAGCTTGAGTATAAAAAGAGAGAGATTTTTTTTTTTTTACATTGATCAAAAATATATCTCTTATTGCACTTGGTACATCATCAGACCTTATAAAATTGTTTTATAACACCTGGGGTTAGCATATGGGAAGAATGTCGACATATATTGAGATGTCATCTAGCCCATGAAATGTCTCTAAATTCTTGTTCAAGAAATCAACTATTTATTTTATTGACCACAAATGCTGCTGATACCCTAGTCCTGAGAAGCAGTCACAACTCAAGAGCCGAATGGGAACGACATACAGAGGTGGGGTTCCTGTTGAACCACTCCAGTGTGCTATGGTTAGATTCCAGTTACAACGGCATAGACTTCAGGCCAATGCAGTTTTTCAAAAACCTGATAGCTCTGCTTGTTTTCTAAAATTCTGCTTGAGTCTCATTCTCCTTTAACAATTCGCTCTGGTAACACAGAGACTGTAAAAAGTAACACCTGCAACACTCAAGGGAGTTGCACGGGCAACCAGATGGCCGAACCAGTCGCCAGAGAATAAGAGTAATACTAGCAACAAAAACACCCACTGCACTATTGTCTGTCCAATGCGGATTGAGAAACAATGTGTTGAATCTATTCCTAATCTTCCCATCATTTCCAGTTCAGATTGGCTCCTGTCTCCCCCTTCTCTTAGACTCTGGGTTAAGTTCGGAACTCCCAGGCTGCTCTCACCATCATCCTGAAATAGAGGGCCCCACGCGTACATGCCCAGCATCAGGCTGGCCCAGATCTGTGTTCCCAGGCAAGAAACAGACTTCCCGGCCTGTGAACAGCCACTCCGCACTGACTTACATTGGTATCCATCCCACCAGTGCCACTGCCTCTAATTACAATAATAAGCTACTACATATGAGCACTTACTATGCACCAGATATAATGTTAAACACTCACTAACATTGCCTCATCTAATCCTCTCAAAAGTTTAAAGCAGATCCACCTTCAGATCTAACATTTCCTTTTCAGAATATTGTGTCAATATTGTAAATGTATTCCACATTTACTATCCTGAAATGAAATTCATAGTTCATATAACCTACCTACACACATAATTTTTAAAAATATAATGCTCTAGCTATAATATAAAAGAGAAATAAAAAGAAAGTAGTTCATATTGAAATAATATTTTTTCATTAATATATTTCAATTACTTTATTTGAATGGGGAAATGCCCAGGGACAATTACTCTGGAAGACACAATGAGGTAGTCAGTGGTTTACTCCCATAGGTCGTATCACTGTGAACACAGCTTCCCGAAATACAGTCTGATAAGGCTGTTTTACAGAAGATGAAATATCATGCATAGAGTTGCTGCTGGCTGTGTGATTTTTTTTTCCCAAAAGGGTGAACAACTTTTGATAAGAAAGCACAAACAAAGCAAAGTATAATCTTCTCTCAATTTATATGATAGTAATTTGCATTCCTGGAAAATTCAGCGTATTTTAAAACCATGTAAAAAATATCTTATGTTTGTATGCAAAACACAGTTAGGTTCTAGGCTTAAATAATTATAAAGAGGATTTTCACCTACATAAATGTCTTGGGGGCATTAAAAATTAGTGCAGGGCATGGTCCAGTCCTCCGTGGTGGGCCTGTCCCACCATTAACTCCCTTCAAGGGAAAATGCTGCCCCCTCCCCATTTTGAGAACTACCTCCTAAAGAGCAGGCATCATTAGTCCTGTTTTACAGATTAAAAACCCTATTAGCCCTATTTTACAGAAATTTGAATAATTAGCCTAAAGTCAAATAGCCAGTGAGATTCAAACCCAGGTCTATTTTATTTCTAAAGACTGGGCTTTTCTCTTCTTGGGCCAATGACTTCTTGGGCCAATTATTGCTCCATTTAGAAAATGCACAGGTAATTTAATTAGGTAGAGCTGATATGAGGACTAAACAGTCTCCAGACTCCAGACTCATATTCTAGAAGTTTCTATTCATGTTCAGTTTTGAGTGAGTAGGAAAATTCTATGGCTTCTTTAGCATTTCCACTATCTGTTCATTTTCTCATTCAGTTTTCTAATTTCTATTTTGATTTTAAAATATTTTAAATTGGGCACAATCTCTTAAAAGTGAAATCAAAGAAAATGAAAGAATATGAGCTATGAAATCAAACTATTTTAATTCCATTTTCTGTGTTATTAGTGTTGCCTTTGTTGCTCTAACATAATTCCGGAGGCAGCCTTCAAACACAAGGATTCTTCAAACACTGAACCCTTCTTTCAGCTGTAATCATCACCTTTCTTTCTCCTAAATCTGCCTACCTTCACGTTCTTCACTTCGGCCCACCCAATAGCTAAATACTCACTTGCCAAATTTTTTCTCTCAACATGACTATAAAGCAAGGATTATCTCATCAATTAAAAGGATCTTTTCTCATATAATTTCTACATAACGACCATTAGTATTTCCAGCCTTCTGTTGCTACAAATGCTAAAGCAGTGGTTCCCAAACTTTAGTGTGCTTCAGAATCATCAGGAAAGCTTGTTCAAATAGAGCTTGCTGGGCCACACCACCAGAGTTTCTGATTCAGGAGGTCTGGGGTGGGGGCCAAGTTCTAACAAGCTCCCAGGCACTGCTGAGGCTGCTGATCTGGGAACCACACTTTGAAAACCACTGAGGACTTCTCTCCACTGCTGTCTGATGGAGGAAATACTACACAGAATTTACATAATGACTAAGGAACTACATATGCATTCTTGTCTATGTTCCAACTAAATATTGAACAAATTGGTGCTGAAACCTTCATTATAATTATTTAAAAAAAAAATCCTTGAACTCCTGTTGTGAGGTGATAAGGAGGTGTGACTATCTAAATCAAGTTTCTATATCTGGAACCTAGACACTTTAACTAGGAGCCTTATTATCCACAGAAAGTCATGCTATAGTAAAGGTAGCAACACCTACAATTATGACAATACAAATTAGTAATAACAACTAATTTATTGAATATTTACTATAGACAAGGCACTGTACTGAGCACTTTCCCTGAATTATCTCATTTAATATTAGCCTTGTAAGATGCAGTTGTTATTATGTTCCTATTTTACAGTTGAGTAAATCAAGACACAGAGAGGTTACATAATATCCCCAAGATATCAGAGCCAGAGAACATGTTCGGTCAGGATCCAAAACATGAGTGCCTACCCACTCTGCTAAGGGGTTCCCCTCAGCAGGTACTCCTACTCTTCCTCCCTTCATTAGGTGTTGGCACTGAGCTAAATCCCTTCAGCCATGAGATACAGTGTTCATGGACATGACAAATACATACCACATATGGAAAACGTTCTAGTGCCCAGTGGTCCCGCTGCCAAATGGTTAGTTGCCAGGTCAATGTGACTTTAGGATGCGGAAGATCAAAAGATCATGGATTCTTTAATTAGCCCCCTGCTCTTTTATCATATGCAAATCTGACCTTTTAGGCATGATGCTCCAGGAAAAAGTATGTTAATGGTTAGTGAGCATGTCTCACATTTCTATACTGTGATAAATTCAGAACAATGTTAGCATAATTTATATTATTTTTTGCCATTATTGTACAAGCTTGGCTTTAACTTAAATCAGGACTCTGAGGGACCATAATGCAAAGCTTGGTTTCAGCATTTTAGCAACAGGCAGCTGATGTGTGAGGAGTTTTAAAAGAACCCAAAAAATATAGTGAGAACCTGGCTTTATCGAGCCTCCTCAGCCACATCATGACATGAAGTAAGGGACTGTAAAAGAAAAAGAGCAGTCAGAGTGAATCTTGGCTTCATAGTTGAAAAAAATAGTAATAAAAGTTCTTTTAATAAATGACTGTAAATGTTAATAAAATGTCACTAGGGTATGTGATCAACTGTTGTGACATTAAGAATAAGAATTAAGTAATACATATTCTAAAAGGTTAGCCCACGATTGGGGTGTCATTTTACTTCATTCACATTACAGTCTATAAATATATCATGTCTATAAACACAGTCTAGAAACGTACAAGGATAAATAAAATCGTCAATCCTTGCAGGCAAACATTCTTCAAATCCAAACCCTCACCTTTTGACAGAAAAAATCTATAGTGTGACTGTGTGACTTCTTAAGATTTTTATGGCAACATTGATGTTTTGGTTTTGAATTAGCTATACCTTCTTTGATTACCTAATATCACTCACAGCTTCTCTCTGAATATCTACGTTTCTAAATAACTGAGTCATGTAATCTTTTGGAAAGTGATATCCTACTATCATTTTTGAGGAATTCACCTTTAATTAACAGGAAAAAACTGACTTGCCTCTATGTCTTCCTTGTGAGAATGGAATTTTTACCTAAGGTATACTTTAAAACAAATTTTCTCAATTGATTCATAATAGAGCAGTACACTAATGCATTGCAAGAAGGTCAAAGAATGATTTGCAGTTAATAGTCTCCACACAGCATGACAATCACAAAATACTCACTTCTAAAAAAATGTAGGCTTGAGATTATTTCATCATTTCAATAGAAACTCAATGAACTTGGATTTACAAATTTAACAGGTGGAAATTTTGAAATAGTATTTTCCACTTGTTTTTCTAATAGTGGCATTAATTTCTCATTGTATCTGAACAAGGTAAAATGAAAATGGATAAAAATGGCATACACATTGGGCAAAAACAAATGTTCTTTTTTCTTTTTCCCTAATTCTACTGGTTTGATTTTGAAAGAAAGATGAATCAGATACTCTCAAACCTAGTTCTCCATCATTTTTGGTGTCTGCTTATTTTTTGAAATTTTTTTAATCGTGGCTGAGGCTAGAAAGGGAGGTAGAAGAGTGAGAGTTGGGAATAGAGTCAGGATCAGGGCTGAGGACAAACAGAAAAGAAAAGAGGACAGCAGGAGGGAGAGAAGTGAAAACAAACTGGGGATGAAGTCAGAGAGAGACAGAAGACTTTGTCTAATGGAATGGGCTGAAGGTGAATTAAAAGTTGAAACAGAACAGTGAGATCATGACAAATTGCCTTAAGGACAACAGAGCATCCAATACCTTGATTACTCTCCCTCCAATATAATCCAGAAGTAGAGGTTCTACAACATCATTTATAAAGTTCATATTTTAAAGTTCTAGCCAGATACAAACATATGACAAAAAAAGTTCATTACATCTTCCAATGATTAACTGGAACAGAAAATACTGGAACACATAATAATAATAATAATACTTCCAGTAAACTAGAAAGGTACATAAAACATATTTATCTAGCAATCCTTTTCATATCTACTTCTTAAATACTTAGGAGAAGTGATCATTTAAAAGCTATGAAAATAAGCATGAATTTTCTTCCTTCAACTTTTCAATAATTATTATCCTCAAAATATTTGTGATATTATCATTTTTAAGCAAGTCATTTATCACATCCAAAAGTATAGCCATCTTCCCCAAAGGGAGAGCCTCTGCAAAAATGTCAAGGCATCATCACATTCAGTAAATGATTTCTTCCCCAACCAGGTTAACCAAGTAATCAGACAAAGGGGAGAAAATCATACTTAGGAACTATGAATTTTGTGATTGATGACTGTGTAGATTCTAAGATAAATCTCAAAATATCAGAAGCGTTGGTTTTATAAAGTCTGTCCTCAATATATTGTGATATTTTAAATTGTATATGTTTCATACTTATTAACTCCTGTCTGATAATGATCACAAAAAGCAAAAACATTTGTACATGCTCTTATCCGAATACATTTGTTGTTTTAGGATTTTTGTGGTTTCAGAGAAGGGCAAAATGTGGACCCAGCTCTGTCATCACAACCTTAGGCAATAGACACAACCTATTTCCAAAATCTTGAAGCAGAATATAATAGACTTTTATAAAACCTTGATAACTATGATAATTTATATTAATTTCTGAAGTGGTATGTGTGGTTGTTAACTAATGTTCTCTTCTATCTAATCTATTTCTACATCCATTAAACTTTCCTAATAAATAATGACTTTTGGCTACAGATCCTAGCTTTGACCTGTTGGTTTGCCCGAGGAAACCTTGGTATCTCATTCCCCATGTGCTGAACCACTGAATAGAAATAGCCTGCAGCTGGTGTCAGATTGGTTCGCAGCAGCCCATATGCAACAGGCAACCTGATCACAGTGCTTTACTGAGGTGCATTATTTATGGCCCTTGGCGACTGCAAGCCACATTACACTACATTACGCAACTATCGCATCTCGGGTTCAGGACCGGAGGAGAAATAGATTTTATTAAATACAGGTCATATTCGAGAAGGAAAAAATAAATAAATCACATGTGCACTCCACAAGAAGAGTACTTTAACATCTATCTAAAAAGCTATTAATAATTATTCCTTTAGTGTGGAAGCAGTTGATGCTATTTTTATGCAAAGTTTTAGATCACAAATCACATTGGAATGGGAATTAGATATTTCTGGTTCTGGCCAGGCCTGAGTCATTTTGTAAAATACCTGATAAGAATTGCTTCCACTGCTGGCACTGGCCATCTGCTGCTATGCCAACCTGGAGAGGAGCAGCTCTATAAATGGGTGTGAGGGGTCAACGTGGAGTGCCTGGGGTAGAGCCGAAATCCTTTCACGGTTCAAACCCTGTGTTCTTGTGCAACAAGTCCTAGAAATCCTCAACCTCCATTTGGAATAGAGTGTTTCTTAGAATACAAATAATAGTAGATCTATAAACTTTGTTCCCATTCTAACACTTTTTTTTTTTGGTGTGGAAGATTGGCTCTGAGCTAACATCTGTGCCCATCTTCCTCTATGTTGTATATGGCATGCTGCCATAGCATGGCTTGATGTGCAGTGTGTAGGTCCACATCCAGGATTCAAACCCACGAACCCTGGGCCACTGAAGCAGAGCACATAAACCTAACCACTATACCACCGGGCCAGCCCCCCTATTCTAATACTTTTTAATCCTCAATACCTCCAGACACATCTACTCAGACACAAAATCAGATTATTCCCCCCAGAACCCTTACAACTATTCCCCACTGAATGTACTGAGAGCTCGTTAGGTTCCAGACTCTTGCTGAAGTTTTCAGCATGCAAATTCTCCTAAAGATCATGATCATTCAACGAGGAGTTAATCAGAAGCAGTTACTAGCATAATATCCCTGCCTCTCCTTTTGTTTACTTAGTTTGGTATTTTCATGATAGTGAGTACCTAGGTTGGGCTATCTTTTTATAAGCAGATTTTGTGTTCCTTAAGGAGAGCTAAAAGAACCCAGAAAAGACTGAAAGGGAAAAGTGAGAGAAAGGAAAAGAAGAGTAAATACTGTTAAATCATTTAAATTTTGTAAGCCAAATACAATTTTTGCAAGTACAAGTGTTTTCACAAGTGATTTAAACAAAAGACCAAATAGATCTTTCTCTCTTTTGTCCTCAGAGCACCCTCTCCATGTGTCAATTATAGAATGCAGCAAAATATACTATAATTCTAAGTTTTGGTATCTATCTCTCTGTGAAGGCAGAGGATCAATTCTATATTCATAGTGGCCAGCTTAATGCCTAGCATTTAGGACATACCCAAAAATGATTTTTGAATGAATGATGAATGAATGAATAAAGAGTCTTAAAGCACCAGTTAATGTTTTCACTATCCTCAAGGAGCTCAGAAGAGGTCCTTAGAAGAAGTCATTCTAGAAAAGACCAACTTGCCAAAAAAGTTCCTTAAAAATACTAACATACAAGCAAACGTATTCAGTTGACCCTCTTTGCCAGCCCAGGATATAAATTGTCACATCTGTTTTAATACTTAAAAATAATTGCTGGAAAACCCTCTTTGCCAAAAACAGTAGGCCCTCTAGTATCTCTTCCCTCTTCACCTTACCTGAACCCTTGTACAGAATATCTGGAAGGCTTACTCAGTGAAAGAATCAGCCCTCCTTTGAAACAGAAGTGAGGTGACTACCTGAGGCTGTAACAAGTTCCCTAGAAAGCCAGATTGTAAATGATTTGCCTTTTTGACTATTAACAGATGATGAGTTCAAAACTTATTCTACAAAATCTTTTTAACAACTTTATTAAGATATAATTCACATATACTACAATTCACCCATTTAAAGAGTGCAATTCAACGGTTTTTAGTATATTCACAGTTGTTCTACAAATTTTAATGCTTTCCTATCCATTGGCTTCAGTAATAATCTTGCTGGCCCACAGATCTGCACAGATCACTGGGCCAGTGAAGGAGCATGCAACTTCTAGTGGTACCCAAGGTCAAATGTGCAATGCTTAGGCTGTGTTATGTGCTGTGTTATGACTTCATGCATTAAGCTCAGAAGCTCAATCACAGTTTCCGGAACACAACCCATATTACAATGCCGGGTTGCCTGAATGAGAAGTAAATTCAGGTCTTAAAACAACCATCCACCAAGACCTGGCTATTGAGCTCTGGTGAACAGTCCAGATTCCCTGTAGTACACACTGAGATTGCAACACAGATCTCCCTTCAGAGAAAGACAGGTTGCCCAGCTGCAGGGAATACGGTCAGCAGATGTCCTCCAGCTCTCAGTGCTTTTAGGGTCTGCCTCAGCTGCAAAGAGCTACCTGGCCCAAGATCTTCCCTTCCTAGGGCAACCCACATCTAGTCTCTGAGTCAGCCAGAGGTATAAAAGCCTAGCCATTTGGTCTGACATGGCACACTCTGATGGGCAATACTCATTCCAGAACTTCCTGCAGAGTGGGCTGAGACTTTGTTGGGCTGCTTCGCAGTTTGGTTTTTTCCTCTTCCCAGTACTGTATCTTCTCCCTCCTTTTTACAGGTGTTGATCCATAATCAGCATCTTGCATCTCAGACTCTACCTTATTGTCTCAGGAGTCATGGTTGTTCTTAGGAGTGGTCTGAGAAAGCAGGCAATAAGACAGTTTTAAAGCTGGCTCACTTATGCCCAGCTGGCAATGAATGCCCTATCACTGGTGGAGGTGAAGCACCAACAGCCCCTGGTACAAAGTGGTATTCCAGTTATTAAAACTTCCACTGGAGGTGACTTGGTGGGTATACCAGTGGAAAGGAGTGCACTGGGTGAAGCCTATCCAATATTTGAAACATAGGGAAAAAATAGTAGCTATAAGGATAACAGGATTGGACGACTATTTCTAAGTACCACTGGTGCTCTTCAAAAATGTATTGTACAGCAAAGGGTGGGTAACAGCCAGCTGAAATCTAGGTATGAAAGCCAGTAAATCTCTTTGGTTACATACATACAAAGAAGTTCTCATTATTCACAGGGGAGGGCAGAGAAAGTTGAGGACCAAGCCCAGTACCTAATAGTATGAATGACTTTATTTCAAAGAAGGTTAAACACAATACCAAGGCAGGTCCATTATGTGTAGTTCAGAGAAGTGTGCAGGTTTTTTGGAAAAACCCCAAAGTTGCTGTAAGATTTAGCCAATGTGAACTGACAGGAGCCAGAAGAGTAAGAATGGAAATGGATTCTGTGTGTATTTGATCGGGGGGGACCAGAACATTAAATTGGATAGGGAAGAGTCTATTGACTTGGGAGCTCTCTATCCATCCCAGAAGACACATTATTTATCAAAGCCATAGGAATGCAGTGGCAACAGCATCACCAAAATGTTTAGTGGTGTCTCTCCTCTTCAAGTCAAGGGTGACAATAGGAAAGATTGTTGCATAAATTGGCTTGTTAATAGCAAAAGAGATAATAAGACCCTAAAACCATAGAGCTAGGTAGCAGCACTTAACCTCCAGAAGCCAAGGAGCTGCAATCGTTGTAATGACTAAGCAGGTTAGAGTTGCAGCCAAGGGAACCTGAGCTGTAAAGAGTTATAGAGATGGTTAACAGAAGACAACATCCTAAGGGTCATAGAGATGTGCAGCCAACAAGGGCACTTCTCAATTTGTAACAGCAGAAGAAATCAAGCATGAATGACAAGAGGGCTGAGGACTGTTGCCCCAATAAAAAGTCACTACCCATTGTCCATTTTTCAGACCTGAGCTATTTCCCAGACCCATAACACAATGACTGAAGAGGTGGTCAGATCCTTAGAAGGGAGGAGGCTACACATTACGTCAAGTTTACACAGTAATGATTCCTCCATTCCTTCCCCAAAGGGATCTATGGCCATTTACTCAGACAGTTGTACCTTGTAGAGAGGAGGATATCCAGACATTTTAAAGACAGTTGCACACAAGGTCAGAGTTGACATTGATATCTGGAGACCTGAGATGTCAAAGTCTCCCTGGAAGAGTAGGGGTGTGTGCCAGTTTAGGTTCCCTAAAAAACAAATGCTATATCAAGATTAGAAGTGAGAGAGATTTAATGGGAGAAACTCCTGTGAAAGATAAAGGAAGAGGAAATAGGAGTAGGCAATGAGAGTCTTCGGATTTGCCTCAGGACTATGTTAATTTTCTGGCCCTCTTTCATGTGTGTTCATCATGAACATCATCTGGACATCATGCAAAATACCACTTGATCCTTTACACTGGTGACCTTTTGTTGGTTGGGCCAGATGAGCAAGAGGTGACTAGCCTGTTGGAGGTCTTGGTAAGTCACACTCACTCCAGAGGAAAGGAAATAAACTTTATAAAGATTCAGGGGACTGCCACAACCATAAATTTTTAGGAGTCCAATGGTCACGGTATGCCAAGACATCCCATTCAAGGAATGAATTATCACATCTTGCACATTTTACCACGGGTAAAGAAGCACCATAATGGTGGCACTGCTTCCATCTCTGGAATCAGTGCATTCCACGTCCATATCCAGGATGATAAGACTGTCAGTTTTAAGTGGGTCGCAGAGCAGGAAAGAGCTCTGCTGCAGGTCTTGGCTGCAGTACAAGCAGCCCTCACACTAGGACCATATGATCTGGCCCACCCTGTGGTGTGGGAGGTATCAGTGGTGGGAAGAGATGCCATATGGCAAGTCCCAATGGGAGAATCATATAAAGTGGGTCCCCTGAAGTTTTGGAGCAAGGTCTTGCCATCTGTAGTATAGAATTATACATCTTTTGAAAAATAACTCCTGGCACGCTACTGGGCTGTAGTAAAAATGGAATGCTTGACCATGACTCACCAAGTGAACATATGGCCAGAACGGTCCACCATGAGTTGAATCTTGTGAGACCCACAAAATAATGAGGTACTGTGGACCCTGGAGCAATCTATCATAAGGGAAAAATGGTACATCTGTGACTGAGCAAAGACAAGATTGAAATCAGCCATTGTTACGCCATGCCCCTCCCTCATCATTCTTATAGCTGTATGGGGAATCTTGTATGACCAGCTAAAGGAGGAGGAAAATCCTCCTAACGGACAGATTAGGTGCAATGTACCTTGTCATTCATTTTGGATAAAAATGGTGAGGTTATAATATATTCAAACTTGTGGGCAATGATGAAAGGCCTGACCAACTCTTCAGAAATATGGAAAGAAAAAGATTAGAAGTTTAGGGATAAGCAGGCTGGGTTAGACATGTGAAATATTTATGAGATGGACATATGTGAATAGGCATCAAGTGTGAAGATCTGTGTATCATAAGTCAACGCCTACTAAAGAATATCTACCACAGAAGACTCAGTAATCAACCAAGTAGTCAAAATAACTGAGCCAGTTAATGCCAGCCAGGCTTTGTCATCAGCAACCTCAGTGTTGTCTTGAGGAATAGATCAATAAAGTGGTCACAGTGGCAGAAAAGGAGATCATGAATGTGCCAACATCAAGGACTCCCACTTATCAAGGCCATCTTAGATACTGAATTTGCACCCTGCCAACAACAGATATCAATGTGAAGCTTCTGATATGGCACCATTGTTCAAGGAGTGCATCCAGCCACATGAGGCACTTTCATCCTGGAAGGACCATTAGTTTATGCTCATAAGACTAGATATAACATGTATCCCAGGCATGGGTTTGCTTTTTTTGCCCAAAGGCCTCAGGTAGTACTCTATCTGAGGGATTATAAAATGCTTGATCCACCTGTACAGAATCCAACATAACACTTTCCCAGACCAGGAGACTGCTTTACAACGTAGGAAGTGCCACTGTAGACTCATGACTGTGACATTCACTGGTTACATCACAAACCACACTATCCAGACACTGCTGGCCTAGTAGAGCTTTGGAACGCCATGTTGAATGAAAACCTGAAGCCACAGATGAGAGGCAAAACTCTGTGAGGAGGAATTCTATCCTCCGGGATGGAATATTCACATTGAATCAAAGAACTTTACACAGTACTGTGTTTCTGATAGGAAGAATTCAGGGGCCCAAGAACCAAGAGGTGGAAGCAGGAGTTGCCCCATTTACCATTGAAACCAAAGATCCATGGAGAACTCTCAGCTCCCTGTCCCCACTCCCCTGCACTCTGCAAAGTTAAAGGTCCTGATCTATAAAAGGGTGATAATTTCACCAGAGGACACCATAAAAGTCCTATAAGCCATGAATGCTGTCTGGGGATTTGGGGCAAGAAGAGGAGTCATCATCTTGGCAGGAATAACTGAATTGGATCATCAAGAAGAGTTAGGACTGCTGTTACACAATGGAGGCTGGGGAGAAATACATGTAGGACCCAGCCGACCCACTTGGGGGACTCGTGGTACTCCCTTGCCCAGCCGTAAATGTAAATAGACAAATACAGCAATGCAGGCATGAGAAGAGCATGGTGACCAAGAGATCGGACCACGCAGGGATGAGATTCTGGGTAGTGCTAACAGATAAGCCACCAAGGCCAGCAGAGGTGGCGGCTGAGGGTGCAAGGAATCTAAAAGGAATAGCCAGAGTAAAGAAAGTAGGAACTGTGGCCCTGAGATCAACTGCAGCAGTGGGGCTGGAGTTGATTCTGCTAACCTCCCTCTTTTAAATTTCCCCTCAAGAAAAGAGACCCAGCAGAATCCTGGAGGAGCTGCTCCCAAAACATATACAGAGAAGTGGATACAAGTGACAGAAGGGGCGGGGGGGATGATAGATATGGAGATGTGCCACCCAGATCCTCCTTCAGGGAGCCATATGCTGCTTTCAGGGTTTGCCACAGCCATATGAGTTATCTATTGCTGCTAATAAACTACCCACCAAACTTAGCAGCTTAAAACAAGAATTTTATCTCAAATTTCTGTGGGTCGTGAATCAGCATATGGCTTAGCTGTATGCCTCTGGCTCAAGGCCACTCATGAGCATGTAGTCAAGCTGTCATGGGGCTGCAGTCTCATCTGAAGGTTCTACTGTATTGGGGCGTTTGGAAGGTCTACTTCCAAGCTTACTGACATGGTCCCTGAGTCCCTCACCAAGTGAGGGCTGTCTCACACATGACAGTTGGCTTCCCCAGGGTGAGTGCTCCAACAGAAAGTGTAAGAGGGTGCCTCACTCAAGGTCACACCCTTTCTAGGACAGCCCACATCCAATGACTGAATAAAACACAGATAGAAAAGCCCAGCCATTTCACTCTGACATGGGTCACTCTGACAGGTAACACTCACCTCTAGGATCCCTGCCAGGTGGGCCTGGGCATTGTCAGGCCTGCATCACAGTTCAACTTTTTCCTTTGGCCAATCCTGCTACCCCCTCCTTCCTCTCGTAAGACTTGATCCCTAATAAACATCTTGTACTCCAAACTCCATCTTCCTTGCAGGGTTGGGGGAAGGTGATTTATTTCCTTTCCTATCATTGCTGAGTGTTTTCCTCCCAGGAGACTCCCAGCCCCCTTCTCTGCTTCACTACTTCCTCCCCCCTGACCAAATCTATTGCTGACTGGAAGGCCCTGTCTCCCCTAAGCCATAAATGGTCTTGTTATATTTTTCCCAAGTTAGCAGCTACCTCCTGGCCTTATGTTTCAGATGGCTTTGGTTTTGAAGATGATAGAGGAGTTGGGGAGAAGTTCTCAGATACTTTTCTTGAATTAAGAGAAAGTTACACTTACTAATCTAACCTAAATAGAGACACAACTAACTTTCATATGGCAGTTTTCTTAAAATTTCACCAAACCTACCTAGTAAACCAATAATATTGTCATATGAGAGGTTCTCTCATAGAGGTGCATGGAAAGTGTAGGAGGAACATCAAATGAAGCAAATGACTCATTTTGTTTTTATTTTTGTTAATAATCTAGTAATTTAAAAAATTTTAATTTTGGAATGCACATAATGTTTAGCTTCTACCTCAAGATATATATTCTTTGATGAAATAAGAATTCTCCATTTCTTTTGAGAGTACACAAATGATCAAACATAACATATACAATTTAGAAGCAGAGGTATAATGAAAATGCAAATTAATTCAAAGGTCCATCATGAGATCATTTGGCCATATGGTCACTAATGAAGTTCTTAATTGTTACAAGATCAACACCCCAGTCGGAAGGCGAGATGGAAAAATTCTACTGTATTTTGATTTCCTTAGAATATTCTTAAAATTTTAGTTGAATTTTAAGAAATAGTTTCCATCTTTGAAACATTTTTTTTATACCAAGGAGCATTGCAAACCTTGTAACTACAAAACTTTAAAAAATACGTATTTGAATAATAATTCCCCGTGTTGTATAATGAATAAAAAAATCAAAATACAACATTCATAATTTAGCATACAAAATATATGCCAGCAGGGATTCTACAATGAGTAAAATTAATTTATTCATTCATCCAAGACATATTTATTAGCATCTATAATGTGCCGGGAACTGTTCCAGGCATTGGAGAGAGACAGCAGTAACCAAAACAGACAAGAATCCCTGCCTTCATGGAGTCTGCATTCTACTCAGGGAGACAGAAAATAAAACAATAAATAAATAAAATATATAGTATATTAAATAGTAAAAAGTTCTAAAAATAAAAATAGAAACAGAGAAGAGTGATATAAAATATGGGTGAGGGGTGGGGAGTGAAAGTTTAGATTCTGTCTTGAGGACAAACCTCACTGAGAAAGTGACCTGAGTAAAAACCTAAAAGAAGTAAGGAGATGAGCTAGGCTTCCTCCCGGGGAGGAGCAGCACAGTGGAAACAGCAATTGCAAAGCCCCTGAGGCAGGATTCAATCTTACACGTATAAGAAACAGCAAGTGGCCAGTACTGACATTGAGGAGTGAAGGAAGCCAAAATACTAGGGATGAGGTGGGAAAGGTGAGCGGAAGGGGGGCAGATCGTGTATGCCTTGAGGGTCACATGGAGAACTCTGGCTTTACTTTCAGGAAGAAGAGAAGTCTTTGGGGGTTTTGAGCAAGGCGACATGACAGGATCTCACTGAGGTTTTAACAGAATCACCCCAGCTGTTCTGATGAGCAGTAAAATGGGGCAAAATTAGAAGTAGGGATACAAGTTCAGAGCTAGATCAAGGTGAGAGGTGATGAGGACTTGTCCAATGTGATGGCAGCAGGGCTGGTGAAAAATAGTCAGACTCTGTAGTACATAGGATTTCCTGAAAGTCCAGATTGAGGAATGTGGTTTCTGTTGGTAAAAACTGTGATTCTAAAATGTCCTTACCAGGGCCGGCCCCGTGGTGTAGTGGTTAAGTTTGGCTCGCTCCACTTTGGCAGCCTGGGTTCACGGGTCTGGATCCTGGGCACAGACCTACACCGCTTGTCAGCCATGCTGTGGCAGTGACCCACATACAAAATAAAGGAAGACTGGCAAAAACATTAGCTCAGGGCTAATCTTCCTCAAGCAAAAAAAGAGGAGGATTGGCAACAGATGTTAGCTCAGGGTGAATCTTCCTTAACAAAAATAAATAAATAAAATGTCATTACTTTCATTTTATAAAGTATGTTCTGTAAGAATCATGGTGCTAAATCTGTCTATAACCTTTATTGTCTGTTTGCTTATTTTACTTCTTTTTTTTAGCAAAGAGACATATTTCTGAAGTTTAGCACTTAACACTGGCCTGAAGATACTGTTTTATTGATGAAGCTTTTAATGATGTCCCAGTTTTGTATTGAATAATAATAAGAAAATGTTCAAGAATCTATAAACCTTTGACCTATTATCATGTTAAAGAGGATCTTTGGAGCAAACCCCTATTAAACAGGTTCTCAACCTTAGTCAATTCTAGCTAAGCATTCGTCCTTTGATGGGCACTTAGGTTGCTTCCACGTCTTGGCTATTGTGAATAACACTGCAATGAACACAGGGGTGCACATATCTTCATGCATTGGTGTTTTCACGTTCTTTGGATAAATACCCAGCAGTGGAATAGCTGGATCATATGGTAGTTCTATCCTTAATTTTTTGAGGAATCTCCATACTGTTTTCCACAGTGGCTGCACCAGTTTGCACTCCCACCAGCAGTGTATGAGAGTTCCCTTCTCCCCACATCCTCTCCAACACTTGTTTCTTGTCTGTTAATTATAGCCATTCTGATGGTCGTGAGGTGATATGTCATTGTAGTTTTGATTTGCATTTCCCTGATAGTTAATGATGTTGAACATAGTTTCATGTGCCTGTTGGCCATCTGTATATCTTCTCTGGAGAAATGTCTGTTCAGGTCTTTTGTTCATTTTTTAATTGGATTGTTAGTTTTTTTGTTGTTGAAATACATGAGTTCTTTATATATTTTGGAGATTAACCCCTTATCAGATGTATGGTTTGCAAATATCTTCTCCCAATTGTTAGGATAAAGAAGATGTGGTATATATACACAATGGAATACTACTCAGCCATAAGAAATGATGAAATCCATCCATTTGTGACAACATGGATGGACATTGAGGGTATTATGCAAAGTGAAATAAGTCAGAGGAAGAAGGTCAAATACCGTATGATCTCACTCATTAAGTAGTAGAGAGTAACAACAACAAACAGACACATAGAAACAAAGATTGGATTGGTGGTTACCAGAGGGGAAGGAGGGCAAAAGGGATAATTAGGCACATGTGTGTGGTGAGGGATTATAATTAGTATTTGGGTGGTGAATGTGAGAACACGATGTAATCCATGCAGAAATAGAAGCATAAAGTTGTACACCTGAAATTTATACAATGTTATAAACCAATGTTACTGCAATAAACAAACAAACAAAACAAATTCTAGTCAAGCAAAGGTTAACCGTTGGCCTCCTAGAGAGGGAAGAAGCTAGACGGAGCAGAGACCTGACTGTGTTTACAAGGGCATATACAAATTCTTTTACTAACATAAATACCCCTCGAGCCCCCAAAAAGGTGAAGTTCTTGGTTCAATGACTGTTCAAATACTTAGAGCAGTTTTAGTTTTCACTGCAATCCTTGTCGTGTTTAGAGAGCCATCATGTTTTTTTTCTGATTCGAAGGAACCAATATGTGTGACAACCTAGGACAACTCTTTGCAAAGTAACCTAATATCCAGCCATTTTCTCCAAGCTGTTTCTGCTAATTTCTTCAATATTCAGCCATTTTCTCCAAACTGTTTCTGCTAATTTCTTAGTCTGGCATGCTTTTACCTTCCCCCTTCCTCTTACTCTATCCTACCCTTGAACTCTATTTACGGTGGTTAATTTTATGTGTTAACTTGACTGGGTCACAGGGCACCTAGATAATTGGTTAAGCATTTTTTCTGGTGTATCTGTGAGGGTATTGCTGGAAGAGATTAGCACTTGCATTGGTGGACTGAGTAAAGTAGATTGCCCAGCCAGTGCTGATGGCACCATTCACCCCATTGAGTGCCCACGCAGAATAAAAAAAGGGGAGGAAGTTGAATGCTCTCTCTCTGCCTGACTGTCGAGCTGAGACATCGGTCTTCTCCTGCTCTTGGACTGGGACTTACATTATCAGTGCTCCTGGTTCTCAGGCCTTTGGACTCAAACAGGAATTTATAGCACTGGCTTTCCTGGGTCTCCACCTTGCAAATGGCAAATCATGGGATTTCTCAGCCTCAATAATTGCATGATTCAATTCCTTATGATAAATCTCATTATTTATATCTGTATCTATATCTCCTATTGATTCTGTTTCTCTGTAGAACCCTAAATAATACACTATTCAACCCTATGCATCAAAACTCAGTGTTGAAGTGACACTTCTTATATTAAAGCTTTCCCACTTTTTCCAACTAAAAAGGAATTAATTCCTCTCTGCTCCAACCACAGTGTCTTCTATTTCTCCCATTTCTCCCTTTGTCCTCGTGCCGTGGTTCAATCCTTACCACAGCCATTAGCGTATAATCTTGGTACCCTCCAGTTTCCAGAACAGTGCTGTGAATGTTTCTTGACTTTATTTCATATCCAGTGGGCCTTTGTATACAATTAGACCTAGCCAAAAATGAATACCAATTCTTCAAACACTTAGCATTGTGGTGGTTGTTAGGGATATTGGTAAAAATTGTATTGTTAGTTCAGTGATTTGTTACTGAAGGAAAGACTAGTAAAGAAAGTCAACTTACTAGCAACTTAAAATGGCAGGAAAAGAGAAAACTAAAAAGAGAACAATAAAGTGATATAGTCATTGGACACCAACCAGGAAAAGGAGTAGGGTCTCCATATAAGAGCAGAGAGCAAGATCTGGATTAGACTTAGAAACCTGGAAGCAAAAAAGGAAAGGATCTTGTGTATGGGACTTAATATCAGGAAAATCAAATAAAATTCAAAAATTAGGGAGGAAGAATGAAAAAAATTAAAATTAAAATGATTCTAAAGATTTAAGATGACACAAATCTGCGAAAAAAAATGGATAAAGTATACAGTCCATTAGGAGCAGTTCATTCATTGTACAAATAACATCCATGAGTATAACAAACCAAGTATATCTTAGAAGCTTTTATAATCAGTTAATTGCAAAATGGCACCTATAGATGCCTTTCCCAAAATAGAAATATAATCCCAGTCACGAGTAAATTGAAGTCAAGGTCAAGGATATAACAGTATGACGTATTTTGGAAGTAGACACAAAATTCCTAGAAAGAGTTCATTGTTATTAAAATAGGGCAATCTAAGATGAACCTCTCAAAGAGAAGTTGAATAAATGAGCTATCACATAGGATCAGATTGTCAAATCAGATTCACATGACTCAAGAGATTTTAGTCAATGTCAAACTTTACTAAATAATTACACGAGGCAAGAGGCCTGAATGAAGCAGAACGAGGTCTAGGACATCAGCAGTGGCTCCCTAGGTCCTTCATTCCTACATGGGACACGCACACCTCTAGCTCAGGGTAATAGATAGGGTCTGAAAGGGAGGCTCTTGGGTTCCTTATGTAGTGGGGCATGTTTAAATTATGAAGCGTCTCAGTTTTATACCCAATAGAGTTTTGTAGCCTATGTGACATTTTC
The DNA here is from genome assembly GCF_020826845.1 of Diceros bicornis minor. NCBI lineage: Eukaryota > Metazoa > Chordata > Mammalia > Perissodactyla > Rhinocerotidae > Diceros > Diceros bicornis. The sequence goes on along the minus strand of NC_080749.1, from coordinate 60,583,206 downwards.
CAAGGAGCCATGTCATTTATCCTGAGTTCCAATTCTTATAGGTAATCCTCAGTCAGGGACATCCGGATAAAGACATTTTAGAGATAAAGTCTCTTCCTCCTAGCAAATAATATTAGTTTCTTTACCCAGAGGTCTCTTCGTCAAGGAGATTAGATAGGGTCATTTGCCTTCTTTTCTTTCCCTAGGAGACCTCCCTCTGGTGAAGGGAAAGAACGGATCCCATGGATCCTGGCCAGCTGCTCTAACATCTTCCTCTCAGGAAGTTTAAGACATTGTTCCTTAAGACAATGTAGTGCTTTTTGTAAGAAAATGTAAGGTTATTTTAGGAAAGTGGGGGGAAAAAGAATTTTTAAAAGAATTAAGGTAAACAAGTGTTTATAGAATCCCTGAGTCTACAATTTGACGACAAGGAAATGAGAATGATATTTGAAGGAAGTGTAAAATAAATGATAACTCTATTGATGATACTTTTGGTAACCTGAGGGGAAACATAGGCTAACGCATTTAAAAGTGCAAAAGTTGGAATGTTCTCATATGATTGGTAGCAACAATGATTCCTAAGCTGGCATTTTGCCATTAGCCATGAACTAGATCACCTCCCTTCATAGACAACTTACATATGCTTAGAAAATATAAACCACATGTAATAGAATATTAAAGTGAGACTTTTTCTGCTTCCTGCAGCTGAATAAGAAGATAACAGATGCTTTACCTTTTCTTTTTCTTTTCTTTTTGTGAGGAAGATTAGCCCTGAGCTAATATCTGTTGCCAATCTTCCTCTTTTTGCTGAGGAAGCTTGGCCTCAGGCTAACATCCGTGCCCATCTTCCTCTACTTTGTATGTGGAAGACCTGCCACAGCATGGCTTGATGAGAAGTGTGTAGGTCCATGCCTGGGATCCGAACCTGCAAACCCCAGGCTGCTGAAGCGGAGCGCACGAACTTAACCATTACACCACCAGGTCAGCCCCTAGATGCTTTATCTTTAAGTGAATTGTAAGACAGAACATCAAAACCTAGAACCTGTTACAGGATGTGAGCTATTGGAACCCCAACAGCAAAGACTTTGAGGAGTGGACTGCCAGAAACCCAAGGGCTACGGGAGAAGCTGCAGCCTAAGGGAAATGCAGCCTCTGTATGACAGGAAGTTGCAGGGAGATGTTTCTGGTGAAAGTATCTGGAAACCCCGGATGCGTTCCCCAGAAAGGGGCAGCTTTAAAATCTGCCAGGCTCACAGAGCACCAAGTGTCTTAGGAAAGAACCAATCAAGTAATAACTTTCCTGTCCCCTTGCACCTTTCCCTCTCTCCTTCTTCTACTTCCAAATTTCTCCCATTAGCAACTTGAAGGAAAAGTAGAAACATCTTAACAATGAGGAAGGAGAGAGGAAAGGTCAGTTTTCCTGTATTCAGGTTCTGCCTGTTGTCCCTCTCAAAAGTTTGATTATTATCTGGGATTGGACCTTTTTAATTACTGAATTGAGATTTTCGGGGGGGGGGGGTGAGTGTGTGTGATTTCTATTACCTAAGAGTAATCAGAAAAATTTTTATCCACTTGTCAAGGTGGGAACAATACCCATTGATTAAATTTAAAGAGACTGTGAGAGACAAAATAAGATTGCTTTTGCAATTATACCTTGTGAAAACTGCTTGTTCAATGTATTGGTCATATTTATTTACTAACTTTAATCTTAATATCCCCACAGAAAACATAATTACTATAGTTGAAAGTACTCTAATTGGGGGTAAAAAAAGAAAGAACTCAAACTGACTCTAAAGGAAAAGCACATGATTTAAACTATTGTTTCTATTCATTAAAATAATGAGTCAATAACTGGCATGTAACCAAAAAGTGCATATTTGTTATTTTACAAACAGGAAATGCATACAGGCAAAAGAAAAAGAAAGAAAAATAATTGTGTTCTATCTTGCAGATAATAACCACTTTGGATTATATCTTTTCAAGTCTTTCATAGATGAGATCCTCTATGAATTGTTTTCCACTGAAAATGTATCAAATTTCCATTTCAACAAATATAAATCTTCTCTATAATTTTTCTTTTTTTCTGGTGAGGAGTATCCCTGAGCTAACATCTGTTGCCAATCTTCCTCTTTCTTTTTTGCTTGAGGAAGATTAGCCCTGAACTAACATCTGTGCCCATCTCACTCCATTTTGTATGTGGTTCACTGCCTCAGCATGGCTGATGCGTAGTGTAGGTCTGCACCTGGGATCCGACCCAGTGAACCTGGCAAAGCAGAGTGCACTGAACCCAACCACTACACCATGGGGCCGGCCCCTCTTCTCTTTAATTTTAAGGGCAGTATTATATCCTATTGCAGTTAACCAGCTGCTAATATTAGATATTCTTTACAATTTTGTTATTATAAACACCATTGTGTATCTCCAGTAACAGATGGGTGTAGCAAAGTGGTCTGGGAGCATCCTTAGTAAGAAAATAGTAGTTACTCAAAGAGGGCATTGTTTTGGCACCCTTTATACCCGTTATATATTTTTCCCCACTTTCCACTCATTTTTAGGATGAATTCCTAGGAATAGAACTGGAGGTTCAATATATATAAACGTTATTTATGCCAAATTTCTCCAGATAAATATTAGACTAATTTCCCCTTCCTCCTTAGCAATATATGAAAGTAATTTTAATTGTTACCTATCTGTGAGTTGAAAAATGGTACCTTTTTTCTGGTATTAGGTCTTTAAGGCTGCCATAACAAAGTACCACAAACAGGGTGGCTTAAAAAACAGAAATATATTTGTCTCACAGTTCTGGAAGCTAGAAGTCTATGTGCTAGCAGGGTTATGCTTTCTCTGAAATTTGTAAGAGAGAATCCTTCCTCCTCATCCTAGCTTCTATTGGTGGTTGGCAATCTTAAGCAATCTTAAGCAATTCCTTGGCATGCAGCCACATCACTCCAGTCTCTGCCTCTGTTGTCACATGGTATTCTCCCTGTGTGTCTCTCTGTGTCCAAATTTCCCTCTTCACATAAGGACACCAGTCACATAGGATTAGGGCACACCCTAAATACCTCATCTTAACTTGATTACATCTGCAAAAACCCTATTTCCAAATAAGGTCATATTCACAGGTACGAGGAATTAGAACTTCAACATATCTTTCTGGGAAACACAATTCAACCCATTATACTGTTCTAATCCATATTTCTTTGATTACTAGTGAAGTTGTGAATTTTCCATATTTTATGTAAAACATTTTCATGCTTGATTCTTTGTCTATCTTTCTAGTAGAGATATGGATTTTTAAAAATTTACTGGTAAAGTCTTTTAATATAGTAGACATATTACACCCTTTATAGCATATATATTGCAAATGTTTTTTAATTTGCCATTTTCCCTTTGATTTTCCTTATTCTTTTTTTTTTTTACTACATAAAAGTTTAAAATGTTTATTTAATCAAATCTAGCAACATTTTCCTTTGTGGGTTCTGACAGTAGTGACTTAAAAATTGAGATTAAAGTTTTAATTTAGATTAAAAAAATCCATCTGAACAAAATATTACATTGAAAATCAAGTATATTTTCTTCTAGTACGTTTATGGTTTCTTTTCATTAAATATTTCATTTTTAATTTATCTAGGATTTATCTTAAAAATGTTTATATATATATAAAGTTCCAACATTGAGTTCCCACAGAAGTATTCTGAAGAGGAGATAAGGGGCTGGGGGATCAGTTCCGGATGGGTTTCTGTTTCTGAAGTGGCATTGGAGAAGCTAGCTTAACTGGGTATTGGGTGCTATCACCAGACAAGGATGGTTGAGCCATTGTGTATCCCCAGTAATAGATGCATAGCAAAGTGGTCTGAGGGCATCCTTAGTAAGAAAATAGTAGTTACTAGAAGAGGGCATTGTTTTAGCATTATGCAAGTTGCTGTTATCACCTTAGAAGAAACCGTGGTTCCTGTCAACTTTGGAGCTGGCTCTATCTGTGTCTTCACTCATAGCCTGGTGAATGGCAGGCTTTTTCCTTTCTTTGTCCAAGATGATTTTTACTATTTCAGTCCCAGAGACGTTTTCACTCTTTCAGTATATACACTATATATGCAATATGCATATTTATATATTTTACATACATATTTTATATTAACCCATTGGTTGTACTTTAACCTACTAATCTGAAATGCATCATTAATCACATTTTCATATATACTTGACTGTTTCTATTCTTTTTATTTTATTCTAAAAAGCTTTCTGATTGTAGTGGCTCCAGAATTATGTTGTTTTATTACGCCTCATATTGGTTGTTTTATTCTCTTTCTTATTCTAATGTCTTGACTGATGCTTATTTCCATGTTTTTTATTTTGAATTACAAGTTTTATATTAATATTGCAAAATGTGCTTATCAGTTAGGATTAACTTCAACTATGAGTCTGAGAACCACCACATAACTGTTGTTTAGGTGTTTTAAAAGGTTAGTGGTCTAGGACAGATAGGGTGTTCCCCTGTGCCAAGGAGTAGGCTCCTTCTGTTTCTGTTACTCAGTTGTGGATAGCCTTAACTATATGGTCCTGGATAGCAGCAACCATGTTCCTAGCTGCAGGATGGGGAGAGAAATGAAGATTGAGGAAAGGATGAAGACAGAGAAGAAAGCAAAGAGTACATATATATTGTTTAAGGAGGGCTTTGAGAAGCTGCTATAGGACACTGCTGCTTACATCTCATTGGCCAGAGATGTCACATGACTATACCTGCTTACAAGGGAGGCAGACAAATATGGTCCTTATTCTGGGCTACTCTGAGATCAGCTAAAAATTCCATTACTATGGAAGACGAGGAGAGCAGATATACGGGAGCAACTAGCAGTTCCTACTGTAATGTGCCCAGTGTCTCTTCACCAATTCTTTGACAATATTTACTTTTTCCTTTCACTGTTATCAAAATTATTCTTTTTTATGTTTCTTATAGAAGAATGTATCAACAATAATTCTCTAAGTTTTATTAAGAAAAGTAATTTTCTCAAGAATTCCCTCTACACCCCCAGTTTTTCTCCATTGAGGCAACCACTATCAAATCTGAGTATTTCATTTTTTTACATTTTTTTTTTTTGTGAGGAAGATCAGTCCTCAGCTAACATCCATGCCAATCCTCCTGTTTTTGCTGAGGAAGACCAGCCCTGAGCTAACACCTATTGCCAATCCTCCTCCTTTTTTTCCCTTTTTCTCACCAAAGCCCCTGTAGATAGTTGTATGTCATGGTTGCACATCTTTCTAGTTGCTGTATGTGGGACGCCGCCTCAGCATGGCCGGACAAGCGGTGCGTCGGTGCGCGCCCAGGATCGGAACCCCGGGCCGCCAGTAGCGGAGCGTTCGCACTTAACCGCTAAGCCATGGGGCCAGCCCCTGAGTATTTCATTTTTTAACCATTTTTCAAAACAATGATTTTTACTGCCATTAAAAAATATTCCTGTTTACTATGGATGATAAGGATTTAACTTTTTCACCACTCCTTTCCCTCACCCACATATTTCCCATCCATCCAGGATCCAATTTATTATCATTGTTGGTTAGATCAGCATTCCATTTTTAATGTAATTATGACTAAGTAAATGTTAAAAGCTGAGCCATGTAGTATAAAATGATTTTTATTTCTTTTATAACCTCTCCCAATTAATAATTGTTTCTTCTTTTGCTTAGTTTTCTAATTTGTCTCTATATTATGTATCATCAGCTGTTCTCTCAATTTCATCTTCTTAGACCTCAGTATCCCTCAGCTCCAATCTGTGCTGATTTATCACTAATACACACCATAGTTTTTTCCTTCACTATCATCATGAGGATTCTCTTTGCCTCTCTCCTGTGTATGATCCTCTGATTCCTGATTCCAGGTTCCTCTTCCTTGGTGCAATTCCACTTTTTGATAGAGTAACTATTCCAATAATTAACTGAGAATGTTGTCTGAAAAGGGAAGTTCTTCAAAATTTTCCTTTTTGAAAGTATTGTAAAAACTTGTTCTTAATTTTAATTTCACATTTAAAAACATATGTTGAAATTCTTGATATCTAAAGGATAGAAATAATTTCTGGACTCGTTACATGCTATGAACTCCCTATAAATGTTTTAATTTGATGCAAGTGTTTCCAAGAATAAATGAAAGATTTTGTCATCTCTAAAATATCGAAGTATAGATTGTAAATATCTTGACCTGAAGCTACTTTCAAAACTACTTGTATGAACACTTCCAGTCTTTTTGTGTGATTGAATTTGGCCTCTCTTTTGGCACTTTAATGTCTCAGGTAGAGAAGGCCCCATCTCTCTGGAGAGGTATCCTTTAGGCTTAGAAAAGCACTTCACTGCATTCAGGTGAAACCATCAGTCAAGAGAAAAAAATATCTCAGAGAAGAGCTCATCACTGACAGGCTTTCTATTTGGGTTAGCCATGAAGTTGATCTTTTGCTGCTGCAACAGCTGAGTGAGTCCTGGTGTGGTGAAGCACAAGGGGCTACACTGGAGGGCTTCTGTTCCTCCGTGGGCAGTGTATACTTTTCCACGTCCTAATTCCGTTTCTTATGTGTCACCACAGCACATTGCTTTATCTGAAAGAAGAGCTGGAGTTAAGCTGGTTCCACTTGTATTCTACCTAGCAATATTTACTTAAAGTTTATGACATATTATTAGTATTTTTTGCTTGCTTCAGCAACTTGCTTCAACTAATTTTGTTTACATCCCCCCTCCCTTTGATAGTTGTAGTGATTTATTGGAGGAAATTTTTAGAAACTTGCTCCTCTTGGACTTCCCTTTATCTTTTTTATATTTCTTTACTCTTTAAGAAAAAGACTATAATATCTGTGCAATAAATTATGATTTCATCATTTTGACTTGAAATTTTGGAACGAAAACACAACACTATTTTAGAAATTAACAGGATAGTGATAGGTTTTCTCCTATTTCGCCAGAACTGGTTAGCAAAATCCCGAGCTCAGGACAAAAATTTGTCAAGTACCTGATATTCTGAAGAGAGCAAAATTAGACAGGAAGGAAGAAAGCCACTTCAGAATTTATTGGAAGACAGCAAACTACCTGTCTACCTTCAGCTGTCATCCTAGAGCTTCCAAACCCTAGTCTACATACATTGAAAACTAAACAGGAAGTAAGGAGAGACATGTGAGAGGTGGGGAATCACAGTAGCCCTGACACATCAGCTGTATTCAGAGGAAGAGTCTGTAGAGAGAAGATCCTCTTTACAAGGGGGAGGAGATCCAAGAGAATCACCAATGGAGGTTGGGGGTGCCAGTAAGCAAGGGAGACTGGCATTTCCTTCCCCAGTAGAATACTTTTGCAGCAGCAAAGTTGCTGTTCTTTATCTTGCATTTATTTGAGCTAGAAAGAAAAGAATAGGAAAGAGACAGCAGGGCAGAGAAGAGTTCCACCATGGAGCAGCCTGCACTTTCATCATTTGGCACGGCAAGTTTGTGGCTCAAGTAGATACAACAAAAGTTAGCTCTATCCAAGATGACAAACTGCTAGAAGAATAACCTCAGTAACAAGCAGCTATGGGTATTCTGCTGGGGTATATATGAAAAAGGAGAAATGGAAAAATATTAGCAGTAATCAGGATGTCCCCATAGAGCACCTAAAGAACTCTACCATGGCTTCAGTGAAAGTGTTAGCATTCACGTGTCTGCTAGCAAAAGAACACCAGTGGCCAGTCAGGGTTCTCCAGAGAAGCAACAATGGCCAAGAGAAGAGCACAACACCAACTAAGAGACAGCTGTCCCTTTCCATCTTTCTTATTCCCTCTTCCCAGGCTCCAACCGCAAAAGAGATATTGATCCAGAAGTGAGAGGGGGAAGATGAATGGAAGAGTAGGCTGTGCTTTCTCCCCACTTCAAGATGAAGTCCAAGTATTCCTGGGAAGAGAGGAAGAGATGATAATCAAATTGGATATGTGGTAGATGTTTTGAACTAAGCTCAACTAAAAATAAATTTGATAATTGAAAATGATGAAAGAGTTATGGGATCCTTCTGAGGTAGCCTTAGGAGACAATAAAGGGAAAGACTGCATAGCCCATTTGGGACAGCAACTGGAGGAAAATATTAAACAAGCATTGTTATGTTCATATCCTATATTGTTTAGCCTACTAATAGTAATAAATATAGAAAAAAATAAATATGAAATGAGATAACTTTATAATTAAGTCCTAAGAGAAAAGTATATAGATAAATTTGGGTTTTATTTGGAATAACTGGGTGAGGGTGAGGATGTCAAAAGAGATACTGAAGAATTTTAAGAATTTAAACTTGCCAATGAACAATTTTATGTCATGTGATTTTTAGAAATCAGCTTTTGTTGGGCATAAAGTGAAAAAAACTCAAACATTTTCACACATTCTTTTCTTGAACTAATTGAGCATCTCTATGTGCCAGACACTGAATAACTCCCTGAGAAACAACAGGCCTGCTCCTGCTCTCCTGAAGCCTATGTTCTTTTTTCCTAGGTGCTCAGAATAGCGAGCTTTGTAGGACCAATTAGCAAAGTCACAGAAATCCCAACGACCCGTGATCTTACATATAAGGGGAAGAGACAGCATTGTCTAAGCACTTGCTATGTGCCATGTGCTTTTATAATCATTATATAATTTAATCCTCAGCATAAATATAATTTACCCCTATGTGGGGAATGAACAAATTGAGACTTAAAATCATTAAGTAACTTCCCCAAGCTCATCCAAGCCACATAAACGCCAGAGCAGTAATAAGACACCAGTTTTATCTGGTAGCAAACCCTGCATTTTTTCCACTACATCATGCAGCCTCTTAATGAAATGGCCACACAGAAGTAAACTAAACACGTGGAAGAGATACCTACAATTCACAATTTGGAGATCAGAGCACTATAGGACCATCTTAGTTGTGAGCATTATTGAGCAAATTCCATGTAATGTGGGGTCACTTTGGATTTTATCCTTAAGGTATCATTTCCTACTAAAGAACCATAATAATATGAATGCATGTATAAGATGACCCAGGTAAAATCATATGAGATAACTTATGACGAAAGCATTTTGGATTATTTAGAGAAAAAGTACTTTATTGCTTTAACAAGAACTTCTATTTATTGTAGAATTCCCTAGTATAGTTGTTGTGACTCCATGATTTTCAAATATTTACAGAAATTAATTTCCTTTGTTGCATTATCACACTGCCTAGAACGTTTACAACTGTTCTCCAAACAAGAAGAAAGAAGAAAAAAAGCAATGATAATCTTCCCAGGGTAAATATTACTGTAATCCCCATCATGGACTACAATATGCAGCCCTTATGTATCGCCAGAGAAGAAGCATCATGGTGACAAAGCAGCTGGAAAGGCTACATTCTGACCTCTGGTATATCCTGATGTTCCTGATTATTAAATGATGCCAAAGGAAAATATTTACACAAATCATTGTTCTTCTTATCTATATGCATCCTGGCATTTATCATTTTCATTGGGATATACTCATTTTCAAGCATTTATTTATTAGGCAAGCATTTTTACAAGGAAGCTACTCTCACCTGGGTTCTATGAGAGATGAGAAATAAATACAACAGAATCTCTACCATTTGGCAATTATAGCTAAGTAAAGCAGACAGAGTATATACACAATTATCTATAATACAAGATACAATGTGAAAAGTGTCATAGCAAAAAATAAATGCAGTGATATGAGAGTTCAAAGTAGCAATTGCTTTCAGCCAAAGGAATCAAGGAAGGCTTTTTGAAAGAGGCAGCATTTGAGCTAGACTTAAAAATGGACTTTGAAATTTATCAAATGCTTTTAGTATTTTAATTGAAGTTAAAATAATGTTTTCCCTCTTTTGATCAATTTTGTAATTTATATTAATAATTTCTTAGTAGTAAGTCATCCTTATATTCCCATAAGAAAAATGCGTTTTTAAAAAATATTATGTTGGATTCAATTTGCTTGTATTTTATTTTGGACTCTTGCATACTTATTCATGTGTATTCCAGGAGACTGGTGGGTAGTTTTCTTTCTGTGTACCATCTTTATCGAGTCTTTTTTATCAGGTTAACATAAAATGAACTGTGCAGCATTCCATCCTTTTCTATACGTTGGAAGAATTTACCAAGAGGATCTTCAGTCCCTTAGAAAATATGAAAGGATTCCCTGGTAAAACTACCAGGATTCCCTGGTAAACGCTACTTTGGAAGCATTTTTTTTTAAAGTAACTGAAAACTCTGATGGTGTTTTCAGTTTCCTCCACAGCTGTGGATAGACCAATAACTCTGTTCACGTTAATTACTTCCTCCTAAATTAATTATAGTGATTAAAATTTTCTAGAAAATTGTCCATGTCATTTCATTGAGATTTTTAAATTTGCATAGAGCTTTACATAGTTTTCTCTCACGTTAGAGCCTTTTAATAGATTTTTGTCATTATATCATTGTTCTTTCTCTAATTTTGTTTGCTTATATATTTTTTTATTGGGTAGGTCCTTTTAAAATTTCTTGGTTTATTTATTTATTTATTTATTTTCATCAGGAGGGCTGGCCCTCAAGATGACTGAGACTGGGAGGCACAAAGGAAGGCAGGAAAGGATAAAGATATTAGAGGTAGGAAAAAGGAAAGTAAGATTTTTATTAAAATAAATACTTCTTTAATAGCAGTGAGCAGAGAAAGAAAAGCAAGATTGGGTCCTCCATAAGATAAGAAATACTGTTTGTCTTGATAACATAATAATGCTTTTTAAAGTACTATTTTATTATCTCCACTTAGATAAGTATTTTATCTTAATAGGCAAGCCCATTTATCAAATTAAATGTCTTCAAATATAGGTGGTGTGGGCTGAGTTGTACACTTATCCAGAGAAAAGTACACTGAAAATCGAGAAATGTGTGTGCTCACCATGGTATAAGTCTGGGAAAGCTGGTTTATGCATTTTGTTCAACTTCTTCTGCTCATCCTGTATCAACAGGGAATGACACTGGTCCCATCTTTATCCTCCAAGGGTATTCTGATAATAAATGAGCCAATACACAAAGTATTTGGAATCTTTCTAAATGGGTGGTTAATAAGAAAACTGCAAAGTTTTCTTTTAAAATATATTTAAAGACATATCTTTCCTGGCTAATATTAATAAATTTGCATCTTCACCAGAATGTTTATCACATGCTTTAAGGCCAGTGTTTGTGACCAAACTGACTGAAATTAAGGTTATGCAAGAACTGGAGCCTTGCTTTGAAATATCTCAAAGCAGCATTCTTATTCCTCTCTCAAGTATGGCGACTGGTAACGTTAAACATCAGACTGTCTCCATATTGAAATAAGTAGAGCCATTTCACCGAGAAGCTTCCATTATTTATATTGTTGGCTCTCCCCTCTTCTATCAGCAAGCACAAGTACAATGAGATCCTGGAACAAATGAGCTTATTAAGATCATGGTTAGACACATCGTTTTTCAAATCACACTCTACAAGACAGATATGCTGGCAAAGCTGTAATAAATGTCAAGGCTCAAGGCATCCACCATTCTTTTCCGCAGCCCGATGGCTTGGCTAGAAAAGCTTTTCATAAATTTTAGTGCACACCTGTCAAGTGGCAGGTGTGATAGTCTGCTATCGCGGAGGCTGAGCTGTGATTTCTGGGCTGACAGCACTGTCATCGTTTTCAGTGCAATCATGTGCTTTTCTCTGTTTGTGACCAATGAAATCTATGTGATCACACTGAGAAATGGTGCGTCTTGGCAGATCTGCCAGTGGTACTCATCACATAGAGATTATTTTAGATTGGCTGCCATGAGGTGTTATTTCCCATTTTTTACACAATGGAATTTCATGACTATGACAACTGAAATACATTCATTTGTATGTGGGTTTTGTCCTTGTTGCAGATACAAAAACCCATTCCATCTTTCGTACACCCCTTTAAACTTTCACAATCAATCCGCTACCTGAAACAACTTTGGGGCTAATTATGTCACATTTTCCCTGTGGGAAAAAGAGAGGGGAAAAAAACTTTTTGTTTTAATAAGCTAAATTTGAGAGTTAGAAACAAACTTTTGATCCAAATTATGTGAAGTAAAAATATATTTCACAGACATACAAACGTATATGCTTAGAAAATTTCTGAAAGGAAACTCAAACTGTTTATAGTGATACCACTAAAGAGAAAGGAAGATTTGGAGACAGATGAGTCAAGGGTCTTCCATTTTCTTCTCTATATATTATGGTAATGCTTGAATTTCTATGATGATAATATATTCATACATTTCTTGTGTAATAAAAAAGCAAATTTTCAAAGAGGGAAACCTGAATATTGATATCAAGAAGAGAATAGAATCCCAAAAAGACCATACTTGGATGAATAGTGCCATTTATTTATAGAGTGCATTCATATCTATACATCACTAAATCCTCATAGACACTCCGTGGGATGATTGAATTAGGCATTAGCATTCTCATTTACACTGGTAAAATCTGAAACTCAATGAAGTTCAGTGACATGGTTAAGTTTCTAAGTTGGGACTGAAGACCTGGGTCTTCTGATACCTAGTTGAGACTTCCATCCCCTCAAACCCCTACCTCCATTACCTCATTATTTTCTGTTCTGAAAGCAACATTGACAACAATATATTCAACAACAATATATTCTTACTGTCCATTTGCTATAAAACATACCATCCATTTTTGAATATTTCTGACACATATATACCGTGAATATATTTCAAGTTACAAATAGACTGAGAGTTTTATATTAATAGATCTATTACTTTGTAGAATTTTTCAGGCATAAACAGAAATTTAAATTCTAGAACATGAACAGAAATTTCAATACTAAACTTTCCACTGAAGAAAAAATAACCTTAATTATGTTTAGCAGAATAATTTTTTTTTTTTTGCAAAATTATGGCAAATGCAGGTCCTCTGGTTCATCAACTAATGGATGTTTGCCATAGATATCATTTAAAAAAAATAACTGCTGGGGCCAGCTCTGTGGCCTAGTGGTTAAGTTTGGTGTGCTCCAGCAGCACACGTTCAATTCTCAGGCATGGATCTACACCACTTGTTGGCGGCCATGCTGTGGCCGTGACCTACATACAAAATAGAGGAAGATTGGCAACAGATGTTAGCTCAGGGCAAAGTGTCCTCAGCAAAAAGAAAAAAAATAACTGCTAAGTGGAAATCTTAGTTGCTATTGATGGCATAGTCTAGTTTACCAGAATTAATAGCAATTCACCAGTTGACCACAGGCACGTTTTTAAAAACCTTTAATCTACTAACCAGTAATTACTTAAGGCAAAAAGTTAATATGAAAATTTTAGGAAACTGCTTACCTTCCCACCTCTTCTTTATTCCCAAATCTCTGCCCTCCTATGGTAATACAATAATTTATAATTATTTTCCTTTCCTCAACTTCTCTTGTAAATGGTTTAGAGGAGAGAATAAATATTGGAAACAGGCTCTTATCTCAATTGTTTATTGTTTTGGCATTAAAACAATAACACATATTCCAATCCATAGGCAGAAAGAGTACACGCATACTAAAGATTCCTTGGTCACCTAGAAACCTCACCTGAAATCATTGGCACTCAGTCTGGTGACCCCCAAGTCTGTTCCCAGCACTCTCAGGAACGAGAATTGGGTGGGGATGGGAGAGAAATGATTGAAGGAATTCAAAGTCTCCAAACAACAAGTCAGCATTGACAATCAAACAGTCCTAACTACCAGCCAGCAGGGTCTTATGTGCCTCACAAAAGTGCTAGGCTGCCTTTTAGCCCTGTCACCATTTGAATCTGCCCCCTCTGAGCTTTACTCACAAGGCAAAGTGCAAACAAACCCTTGACTTCTCTTCGGGGCTGCTAACTGTGCCTCTGAACTGGAAGCACTGGCTCACACTCTCAGCCGACTCATAGGGTTTGCTCAGCTCTACATTTATTCTGATAGACATTGACCAAATCCACTATTGAGTGAAGAAAAAAGATGTTATGCTTTGTAATATTGGAAGCACACCTGTGAAGGGGAGACAGTAAGTGACTACCACGGAACACTGCACGTGAACTACCACTCTCTTCCTTTCCCAAGTAAGCCCATGGCTGCTGCCGGCACAATGACTCTGGGGAGTGGCCAAGCATTTTCTACGAGTGCCTGTTGAACTAGAACATTCATCCACTGGAGATGGCTGTGATTTCTGCACCCTGCAAACCTTCTTTTAAAGTCCTTATATCTGCACTAGCTGTTACTCATCTAAGGCCTTCTACTCGCTGGAAGGAAGAACTACAAGAGTCTTCTGTTTCTAGGAGCTTACGGGCAAGACAAACTGATCACATTTAACTAGCAACTGCCATATTGATATCTACTGTTTTTTCCAACAGTTATCTCTACCTTCCAATAATTGCTAAGATTTATTTATTTATTATGTGTCAGATATATTTCTAAGAGCTTTACATTAATAATTGAATCCTCCAAACAACCCTAAGAGAAGACTCTACTATTATCCACATTTTGTAAATGAGAAAAATCAAGGTACAGAGAGGCGAAGGTTTTTTGTCTGAGAACAGATACATAGTGTCATCTCCCTCTCGAGTCTGTAGTCTTAACTGCCATGTGATTTCATTTCATTTTCATTTCATTTCATTTACTGATTCGTCTGTCCACCGGTTTTTCCTCTGCCTATATTTCCATCTGGACTATAGCAGTCGAAATTTCTAGGTTCCCTGGACATCTCATCCGGCCTCATGTATGGAAAAATAAACTACTTTAATTAAACTATTTATCCTGAAATTAAAAGCTTTGAGATTTTATTGTTTTCAAAAAATCTTTAAAAAATGACTGAAAGCTGGGCTTAATCATTATAGTATTTTCCTCTAGAATGCTTAGTTGATATACTCCCAAAGCCAAACACTTGATTGAAAAGTGACGTGTTTTATAAACCATCTTTTACCTCAGAGCTCTAAGAAAACAGGATAGGGCTCATCAGACCCTGAAATCCCTGCTGACTTTCTTAGCTCCTTGTAAGAAATGTTCTAGCCCTCTGTGCACATGTGCTTTTCCTTTCAATAGCTATTGAAGTTGTCACTTGACAAGGGATTGAGAAGGACTGTGAATAAAACAAAAAGGACGCTTGCGCTAATTCTATCCCCAGACACTGACATTCTATCTTAGGTGAAAGAAACCATCATGTGTGTGTTGATTTTAGAAAAGCTTTAATGGAAGGTCTGGCACTTAAATGAATCTACAGCTTGTTTCCAGCACGAAATGAATGTTTCAATTAATGTCTTACTCTGTTACATTTTGGCTGGCGGTTTCCTCTTCTTTTCTTCCCCTGGGGCTGGGAGCCAGGCACCGCTCTAGGTTCTGGAAGCACAGAGACAGTGCCTGTGGCATAGTCCCTGCTCTCCAGGATTTCAATTGGTTTCTACAGCAATTGCAACACCCTGAGACACATGGCTTCCAAGGGACATCTTTATGTTCTTATGTTGGCTTGCCAACTTTCCAGGTTCGAATTTTAAGTTGTATTAATTGTTCCATTGTCCTCTTCAGCTGTCATCCCAATGGCTTTGGAAATAAATACCCACATCTTACCTAAACTGGTGATCAAAAATGTAAATAAATGAACAAAGCAATGGAGACTATCAATCCAAAGGAAATGCTCATTAAATGCTGACAGGGAAACCATTAATATTTGAAGTTTCAGAAAGTGTAATCAGACTCCTGATTAATTCAAAACCGAGTTCCGCTGGCAATCTATGCAATCCTGAACAAAATAGGGCTTTTCCCGATTTAGCTAGATCCCTATGAGGTAAGGATTTAAAGGAGACATAGGACCTATAAATAGCTCCTTTGCTGCAATGCTCAATAGTTGAGAAATTTCAGCAGACCATAAGGAGCTCAGCTGGTTCGTTTCTCTGATGTTCTTGCAATAAAGATTTAGCTGACTGCCTTTTAAGCCTTTTTTAGGGGTTTGTTGCATTCAATTTGAAATGAAACTGTAGTTTTTACCTAAGGATGATTACTTTTCCTTTGTAAAATATAACCTCTATTTTAGTTGGTGAATGGTAAACATGCTAACGCTCCCCTAGCTGCATTGCTTAGAGTTTTCCTCATGTGTTAAGCCATCTACTGGCTGCAGTTCTAATATCCTTCACTGAAAGTAAGCAACACTAACAAGGTGAATACTGCTTGACCGGCACCCCAAGGCCCTGGTTCAATTGCTATTTGATTGGGCTTTTGTAAAGGAATAGTATTAAAATCTGAGATACCATCATTCCTTTACAGGCAGCTAGGTGAGCAATCTATATTAAAAAAAAAGAAGAGAAGGGGCTGGCCCAGTGGCATAGTGGTTAATTTCATGCACTCTGCTTCGGTGGCCTGGGTTTCATGGGTTGGGATCCCAAGTATGGACCTATGCACTGCTCAACAAGCCGTGCTGTGGCAGTGTCCCATATACAAAATAAAGGAAGATAGGCACCTATGTTAGTTCAGGGCCAATCTTCCTCACCAAAAAAAGAGGAAAAAAGCAGCTACCATATATGGATCCCAATCGCATAGTAAATGCTCAGTAAGTGTTCAATTTTATCATCAACACCATCATTGACTCTATGACAGAACTATGCTAGTAGGTCATATACTTTCTGAAAATTACTTTTCACAAATATGTGAGATATGTACCATTGGTATTTCCATTTTTACACATAAGGAAACTGAGTCTAAGAAAGACCAAATGACTTGTTCAAGTTCACTCAGCTAGTCAGCTATCCAATCAAGATGGGAACTCTGGTCTGTCTGATTCCAAAACTAAACTCTAGCTCAGACCAAGCTGCTGTTGAGATTGAGATGCTAACAGTGTAAGTTGTTACTTTCTCCCACAGTACGAAAAGAAAGTCAATTTGCAGTCACTTTTGGATTAAATAATACATTCAAACTTTACTTGCTTATCATGACAGGTCACAATAAGGTAATTGTATATATACGTTATGGTTTATCCTTTTTTAAAATAAGAATGGAGTCACTTTTTATATTACATTTGTAATTTTTCTTTTTTTACTTAATATCTCATGGGCATCCTTTCAAGTTAGCACATACTGATCCAAAATATTATTTCTCATAATTGTATCCCACTTCATGGTATGGATAAACCGTCTGTATCTAAACAATCTTCTGGTAGAGGGCATCCAAGTTGTTTCCAGATTTTACTCCATAAAGGATGCTGCCATAAACAGTCTCTGTATATGTACATGTACACACACATACATATATGTATATGCTAACAGACACTCTTCTACGCATGTCTGTACCTATGTGTATGTCTCCCTCTCTATGTCTATATGTATATGTGTGTGTATATGTGTGTATATATATAGAAAAAGAGACACACACACACACAGACAACACACACATACCCACTGGGGACTTTATTCGCATTGATAGATTCCAAAAGTAGAGTGGTTGGTCAAATAGGTACAGACAAATACAACTTTTTCTAAACTGTTTAGTTACTTTTCTCATCCATCAGCAGTACATGAGAGCATCTGTTTCTCCATCTCGTCCCTATATCTGACCCATTGCTATTTTTAGCTTTTGGCAATCTGATGGTAAAATGATCTCAATATTATTTTATTTTATATTTTCTGATGAATCAAGATGTAAAGATATTAAAGTATAGCTACATTTTACTTTCTACTAAATATCCATTATATTAGTTGTCTGTTTTTTATTGGCTGTGTTTTTATTAAATTGTATCAGCTCCTGGTATAATGGTGTTAAGGGCTATGAAGATCTAAGACACCCTACTTGCAAGCTAACAATTAGTCAGCTACAGTTTCATGGGTGCTGAGAAAAGACACAAGATGCCTGGGCCAGCGACAAAGGGCATTATTTCTCACACTACAGGAAACAACATGAGCATCAGCATATTTGTGTCAGTTCTCCCCTCCAAGTCCCACAAAGGGTCCAGGTGATGCCTGTACATGCAGTGGGCTGTGCTACAAGAAGGAAACCCGGGCTGTAAGCATGTCTGCCCTTTGCTCTGGAGGGAGACACTACCTGTATCTTCCAAGGCTATTTGCCATACATACATCTTTAAAAAGATAGTCCTGAACAAAAGGCAGTTAATGCCTCACTCATACGATGTGTGGAAAGGCAGAACATCCACTGAGAATTGTCTCCCAGCTATTAGAAAAATCAGCCTTTTATCAAATATATTCCATATGTTTTCTCCCAATCACTACTTACTATAGCATTTATATTTTGCCCTTGTCTGTCCTTCCCATGGTCCTGGGTCTGATATGTGTACTATTCCCATGTTAAATTTAGTATAATAACATGGAAATCATTTCCCTAATTTTGGATACAAATTATTGCTTTGCTCCTGGTCAAAATAAAAACAGATATTGTCTACTGGCTGTTTTACAAAAATACATGTCCTTCATTATTTCTGTTCTGTTTTTGCCCTGACAAATGAGGAATAAAAAGCATAGAAAGGGAAGCCCATGGAGACTTTTGCCCAACCAAAATAAAGACTTCAGGTTCATAACTCCTTTCTATCAATGTAATGCTATTAACTTGGCAGATTAGCAACAACAGGACCCTGCCTGGGGGAAGGTGTAGAGGCTGGGGCAGATCTATGCTTTGTGGGACTCGAAGTTACTCGAAGAACTTGGAAGGGGAGTGTGCCTGAAGTGTGAGAATACAAAATTACAAACACAACTTCACTCTGGCCTGTACAAATGTGAGGCCCTGAGATGTCAGCTAAGCTCCTTCAGCTTCACAGTAAATCTGCTCTATCTGGTAAAGGATGTGAAAGAGGAAGTTGAAGCCAATCACAATATGAAGTTTTCACTTTTCTAGGCCATGGTGCTGCTTTATTAGCTCAGCTAAATATGCAGCCCTGGTCCCTCATGGAAGACATCCCGTAGCCTCTGCCCTTCCTGACCTTGGATTATGCTGAGCTGTAGTTCAAGATGAATGATGTTTTGTTGAGTATATCCACAGGGTACAAGTATTATCACATCAGGTCCAGCAAGATTACCTCAGTTCCGGGGTGCGGGTGGGGAGGGTGGATGCTAGAGCAATTCATCCTGTCAGGTGCCTTTCTGTGAGCTCTCCAGTGTTTGTAAGGGTGAAATCTGTGCTAAATGGATTTGGAAGGTAAAGAAGCAAACAAAGACCTGTAGAAGTATCAGAATATAACAGTGACATTTAGGAATGTGCATGAAATGAATTGGGATAAAGTATTTTCAGACCGCCTTAGTTCCTCCTGTTTCCTCTTTCTCATTGTTTATATACATGTCATATTTTTAAAAATTTAACAGCTATTGGTAAAGATACCTCTTTTTCCCTCAGTTGCCCCAGTCACTTGGTTCATGTTCACAGTTAGCTTTAAAAAAATAAATAATATTGAGTGCCTAATATTTACATAGTATTCTATAAACCATTGACACATAAAGATTATGACACTCCCTAACCTTACAGAGTTTACAGTCTTCTTACAGAAATAAAACCAGTACACAAATATTTCCAGTGCTAGATAGAATATGCCTGGTGGCATGAGAGAGCAACACATGGTTATTTGAATTTAAAAGGGAAATGTTTCTTAGAGGGAGAAGCATTTAAGATGATACCTGAATGATGAGGTTGTCTATAACGTAGACGCAGAGAAAGTGTTGCAGGCAGATGAAGCGGCAATGCCCTGAGGGGCAGAAGTTTCAAAGAATAGGAAATAGTCCAGTTTTAGTCGGATGATACAGTAAAATGAAAGAGATTAAGCAAGAAAGGTGGCGGGACTATGTCTCTGAGATCTTTGCACTCCCATCAAGTGTAAACACTAATGTAGTCAATGGAGAGTCATTTTCTGCAGAGGGATAGACTGAAAAAGGAAGTAATTTTGGAAAGTTAACCTGAAAGAAGAAGGTAGAGAAAGAAAAATATTGGGAGGCCAGGTTAAAGGTTAACAAAGTACCCGAGGCATTGTAGTAGGTATGGAGGCAGAAAGGCCATTTGTAGATCTCCTTGCAAAGAGTCAGTCTCATGATGGGAATGGAAGGTTCCAGGAGAAAGAGGATGACAGCTCTCTGGGGATCTTGCAACTTTGGGATCTTGAAGGGCAACTTATTTTATTTATAGTACGTTATTATGTTGATATGCATTCTCTCCTTCTTTTCTTTACCATTTAATGTATATTGATGCCTTAATGCCCTCATTCTCTCCCCTTCTTCTGTGCCTTCACCTATCAGGAGCAGCTGCCATCATAGCTTTGTTAGTGGCACAGTAGATTAAAGCCCCCCTAAGATTGTAGACACTGTGCAATGTTGCCAAAGAAAAAGAAAGCTCAATTATTCTTGAGGGGTATATGACTTCCTTGAGATTTCAAGACAAGTAAGTACAAGTGACAAAAAACATGCAAACATAAATACCACCAACTACCTTCAAGAGTACAAAAAAGCGTACCAAGAGATAGCTCCCCAGGGAGGAGGGAAAATAACACAGAAATATGGAGAGAGTGATGAGGAGGCTAATATCAGGTGGTGACACTGCAAAATCTTCACGACCAAGGAGAGTCAAAGAATTACTATGTGGTTTGAGAAGGTAGCAGGGTATTAAAGATGGGGGCCTTGTTAGGGGGCATTGTTTACTAGGAAGTTTCAAATCAACCATGAAATCCCTATTCCTCTATTTTACCTCTTCACTTCCATCTTGTTTTTATCATCACAGCCATACCCATATGCAAGTGATGGATTCAACAGGAAAGATGATCTAATGTTATGAAATATTATACAGCATCATCTTATCCCCATGAAGTACCTCTTTCCATGCATTTTCCTACCTCTTGGTTCTGTATGGCAGAATCACGCAATCTTGATTTTGCCCAGAAAATGTCAACAGATTCCTGACAGTTATAATTAGAGACAGAATGTGAGTCAAAGGTTCATGATAATTGAGTTCTGTGCCAGAAAAGTGGATCACTCTACCTGAGAAGTAGGTCTACTTGGCATCATTTGGAAAGGACTTAACATTTTGCCACTAAAATTGGCAGATTTGTTCAAAATTTCAGTGTGCCCTTTGCCACGTATTATGGTAAGAATAACCACTTTAGGCTAGGAACCAGGATTCTAGGAGTGCTCTGCACCTTACTGATTCTGTGATATTTTGCAGGATTGTTTTGAACACCTAATGAAGCAAAGTAAATAAACTATAAAGCCTTATATAAATGAAAGCTCTTATACAATTATTACAGCAGGTTCCATAATTTCCTGTGGTACTCAAATCGCAGTGTTGGTGGAACTTTGGAGAAGGCTGTTTGAAAGGGCTGTTTCTAGAAAATTCCTGAGCCATCCACATCTTTTCTATGACCTGGTCGCTATTTACCAACAGCACAACCACCATTCAGGGTTGAGCAAGCAGTTTTCACTTCACAATAAACTAAGTCAGAAAATTGTTAGAAAATATAACCCAAGGACATATCCAGGTTTTGTCAGACCTAAAGCTTATAGTTCAGAAACCTCTTTTAGAAAAAGAACATAAAATCACAAATACATAATTTGGTACAAAATGAACATATACTTAAATGAGGAAAGGTATGTCAATAAATTACAAATTTAAAAAGGCTGACAAATAGCACAAACATACAAATTCCAGGAAAATAATAAGAAATTTAATAAATGCGTGACACACAACCTAAAGACCTTTTTCCTAAAATGTTTGGCTGCGTACTCTTTTTTTACCCTTTCATATAACCATAATTTTGTGATACCATTTTCCATAGAGAAAACATAATAACAATTTAATCTGCCCTCTAGCATAGTTGATTGAAACATGTTTTTTATTATTGATCACCAAAATGTATAAAACATGGTTCTTCATACTTAGATGTATTCTATTTGCTGCTTTAGCTTTGTGCTCTCATACTAGAAGTTTTAATGAATTCCATGATCTCTTTAAAATATTATACACATAGTACATTTGTAATTCTGTATATTCATTTGAGAATATTCCTGACAGGAGAGAACTTCTGTTTAGACTTGATGTCAGTGAGAACTGAATCCTCTGCTTACAATTTTACACACCTGCTGTTTGGAAGAATTTACCACAGACTATTTCCGGCTCTGTACATTTCCAATCTTGTTTCTCCTTATCTGTCCACATACATCCTGTGATGGGTGCTGTGGGACCTGTTCATATCCAGATAATACCTCTAGCCCTGCACCTTACTGACATGATACCAGCTGAGTTTGCACAGTGGACAACTTCTAGAAGCAAGTCCTACCTTGAGTCACGGATGTGACTACATACCTCATAAATATATCTCCTAAACTACACACAACAAAAATATGTCAACCCAAACTAAATATATCCCTGACTCTACTTCCCCTCACCTACATCCCCCAAATTCCCATAGCTGCACAGACATTGTCATACAGGAGGGTATAGCGTTAGGATCCTAGTGGAAGGAGAGAGCAGTCTGAAGGCGGAGTGGCCAACATGCTTTCCTTTGCAAATATTATAAAATCATTTGGTCATAGGAACACACTGCTGAGGCCATCTCGAGTCCTTGGAAGGGGCCCAAGCAAATGAGGGCACTGAAGCATAAGCTCAATTAGCCTCACGGTGAATCTACCTCTGAATCAATGATATAGGAAACCAAGTGACAAATATTGACTTCATTGGCCTTTTCCATGTGCATCACAGGAGAATATCAAGTGTAGATTAGTGTGAGGTCAAGCAGATACAACAAAGGGAAGTCTGACCAGGAAAATAGGATGACAGAGTTGGAATTCTAATGGAGATGTAGGGAGCATCAGAGGCAAGAGATGGGAGAAAGAAGACAAGGGTCAGAGTTCAGGATCACTGTGTGAAACTACAGAAGCAGCTATACCTAGAGATGCCTTCTCCATTGGACCCTGGTTTTCTGACAACACTTGGATATTATAAACTCACACAACTCAAGACATTCAATATAAGAACCTATCTACTCCAGGAGTATAAAAGACATGCTAGTGTTAGTCTAAATTGTTAAACAATGACATAAACCTCTAATTACTCTGGTTTGGTTGACAGTCTAGTGGCTTTATAAGGAATTCTTTCAAATGAGTTATTCTATCAATGAGTAACCCAGCTGAGGAGATGCTGTGTCATTAGGGCTCGAATGGGGCTGCAGATAATGGCATTGACTTAAGTATTTCTAAACATTTTCTTTTAGGACTATCAGACTTTCCTGAGCTTGGAAATTTACAGTCACTTGGGAGACAATATTTTTGTTAACAGAAAATAAATAATTTACCCCTCCACCAAAAAAAATAAATAAATAATTTACCCCTCCACCAAAAAAAACACTTTGCATTCCCAGAAAAATACTACCGTACTCCTTTTGGTTCCACCTCAACTCTAGGAAAGATGTTCCAGTAGTGAAGTTTAGATTAGAGGTCCAATCCTTAGCATAGGTAGTCTAACTGCTATTCTCCTTGAAATCTCTCTTTCCTGGGAAAACTACAAAATTCACAGGGCTCAGGTAGGAGTCAGATAGCAAACTGAACTACACCTTCCAAAACAATGTTGCCCTGCATTGGAATTCCCAAGGGTACTTGTCTAAAATGCAGAATCACTGGCTCACAAAGAGACTTAAGGATCTGGAATCTCTGCATGTGGTTCACAGAGATATGTATGGCTGACCAGTACCCCAGGGGATTCTTATGACCATTGTGCTAACTTCTGAAAGTGACAGTGCTCCCATTAAGGAGTAGGCATAGATTTAAGGCAGGGTTCATAGGTACCATCAAGACAGCTCAAAGAATTGCCGCAAGTCACAGTCTAGAGTCTCTGAGAATCCCAAAGTGAGGATGCCCGCACATTTTATTTTATTTTATCTTTTTTCCCCCCAAAGCCCCAGTAGATAGTTGTATGTCATAGCTGCACATCCTTCTAGTTGCTGTATGTGGGACGCGGCCTCAGCATGGCTGGACGAGTGGTGTGTCGGTGCACGCCCGGGATCCGAACCCGGGCTGCCAGCAGCGGAGCACGAGCACTTAACCGCTAAGCCACGGGGCTGGCACTCCCCGCACATTTTAATTCTCCCTTCCCTCCTCCCTGAGCTACCCGTCCTGAAGGTGAATTTCCTCTTATTAGAACACTAGTTCAACTTTGCTGCTTCCAACTACTTCTCCTTTGCCTTTTCCTCTCTACTTCTTTTGGCTGATGCAACTTCATTTTGGGTGTTTCCATGGCCCTTTTCATTCTGGACTTGCAGGACTGAGTGAGATCTCAAACCCAACCAATGGTTTACTTTTCTCTGTGATAATCCCGAAGTGTTACCGTATAACTTTAGCTTGATTGACTCCATTGAAAGGGAACCCTGGGGCTGCCTGTTCCATTTTTAGACATTACTAATCATTAGAACCATCTTCCTTATCACAAATCAAAATATGTCTCTCTATAATTAGCACAATTGGTCATAGTTCTACCTTCTAGAAATATACTTCTGGCAATGGTATTCTCCTTCCATGTGACAGCTTTGGCTACATTCTTACTGATGAGTATTTAGCTTTGAATGTTTTGTAATGTATCCAGGATGAAGTTATTCCGCAAATGTGGAATGGGAGTTAACAGTCTCAGTTGCTATTCCTAGGATAATACCTTCACAGCCACACCCTATTAGATAAAAACTCCGAAATTATCCTCAGAAAAATAACCTGTATCTAAAATAAATCAGCCCAAAGCCTGGGGAAATTTGTCCTTTGATTTATGTGTTTGTTTCAGTACTGGTTCTCCAACCAGGGCAATTTTCTCCCCCATCTCCCACTCCCCTGCCCTGACTGCAAGGAATACTTGGCAATGTCTAGAGACACTGACAATTGTCACACTTGGGAGAGGGGTGCTACTGCTATTTAGGGGATAGATGCCAAAGATACCACTAAGCATCCTACAATGCCCAGAACAGCTCCCCACCCTCAACCCTCCATCCCCACAACAAAGGATTATCCAGACCAAAAAGTCAGGTGTTAGGTTTAGAAATCTTTGTTAGAGAAACCTCAAAGAAGTCAACATAGAAAAATGTATGCAGTGATTACTTGCTACTCACTCTTTCTTGGTATTCTTTTCAAAAGAGCTGAAATTTTCATACTCTGTATCACCTTTCACCTGGAAAATTGTTAATATATTTTTATAAGTTAGGATCATCATTGACAATGTTATCAGCCACTTAGAAATTTATCTTGGTGGAAAAGAGAAAAATGCTGGCTATTTGGACATATTTCTTTGATTGTTTTGCCTATATATAGTCTCTAACTGGCCTGAGAGAATCAATCCCCTCTACTTGAAAAATAAAACAAATGTCAGTGCATGGGAGCTTGGCTTTGAGGTAAGATATTCCAAATCAGCCTTCTATTAAACACTTTAATTCTAGTCCAATAAGAAAACATTAATGTAAATATGTTCAAGTTACATATTAACTAAAGGTGAAGACAGAAGTAATTTAAAAACATTATTATCCATTTGTATTTTACAGTCATTCGTGAGGTATTTAATGTATGCTGGGCACTGGGTCAGATGCTGGTGATATGAAGATAGAGAAGACATGATCCCTGACTTTGACAAAAAGACTGGTGAGGAAGATAGAAATATAAACCATTTTCTCAGAGCTGATGACATTCCTTCTTATTCCACTAAAAACATGAAAGAATCAGAAGAGCCCTTTTTTGTTTTCCTGCCATTGCATCTTCCAACCCACTGGCATCTATAACCGTGTATGTTCTGCCTCCGCACTGACTCACTGGATTCGCTGTCCATGTTCTGTATGGGCCAATTTCTCTCACATACTGGGTCCCATCTCTGCCTACTCAAGGACTTTTCTCATGCAATTATCTCTTCTCTTTTCTCCCTTATCACATCATCATTTTCCCCTTTCTTCTGTATCATTAGTATTATCATAAAAGCGCATAATATCTATCCCAGCTAGCCCCCAATCTCATCTCTATCCCCACCCCTTTCCACTCTCCTTTCACCCTCTTAGCTCAAACTCTCAGCGTCATTTGATACAGTTCATCACTCCCTCCTCTCCTAAATCTTCTTTTTTAAGCTTGGAATTTGGTACACCATGTTCTCCTGATTTTTTTCTTATCCATACGGCTGCTACTTCTCAGTCGTCTTTGCTGGATCCTCTTCATCACCCCAACCTTAAAATGCTATAGTATCCCTTACTCATAGGTGATCCCATCCATCCCAATGGGCTTCAACACGTGCTATACGCTGATGACTCCAAAATTTATATCTCCAGAATGAACCTCTCTTCTGAATTTTCATACTTGTTCTAGGATGTCTAATAGGCATTTCAATCTTAGCAAATCCAAAACTGAGCCCTTGATTCTCTCCCCTACCCCTTGCCAAACTTTCTTCCTCTAGAGATCCCTATCACAGCAGTTATTGCCATAAAGCATCCAATTTCTCAGGTAAAAACCTTGGCGCCATCCTTGATTCCTCCCTATTTCTCATAACTTTTCTTCCAATCCAACAAACAAATCCTGCTAGAACTATGTTCCAATAATATCCATATCCTGTTCCAACCTAATCTAAGCCATCTCCATCTTTCTCCTGGACTCATCACCCGGTGCCCCAAGAAATCTTCTGCTTCTGCTCTGGTAAATCAGTAGTCAGTTCTCCCCACAGTAGCCAGAGTAAATCTTTTAAAATGGAAATTACGTCATATCACTCACCTCCTGGACACCCTGCAGTAGTTTTCCAACTCAGAATAATATCCTAAATCCTTACTGTAGCCTACTAGAGCCCCCCTTATCTGGCTCTGGGTATCTTCTTACTCCCATTTCCTTCCATTTTTCTCCTTGCTCATGGACACTTTCCTGGCCTCTTTGCAAGTTTCAAACACTCTCCTACTTCAGGATCTTCAAACTCCCTATAACTACTTCCTGAAGCAATTTTCCCCAGATAATCACATGGCTTATTCCCTCACTTTATTAGTTCCAGCTCAAATGTCATTTCCTAAAAGACAATCCTCTCTAATAATAAGCCCCTTCTCTATCCGCATACTCGGCTATAATTTTCTTCCTAGCATTTATCACTATTGATATATAATAATTTACTTGTATATTTCCTGTTTATCCCACTATTATATAAACCCCATAACCACAGGGTTTTTGTTTTGTTCTCAGTTCTATTCCTAGTGTCAAGAATTGTGCTTGGAAGATCATAGGGCCTCAATAAATATTTACTCCACTGAATGAACTAGTCTCCATATTCAGCCTGATATCACTTAGAACATGTAATCTTAACTTTTGTTTACTTTTCTCATTTCATTTACCAACCTTATACTTTTGAAAGCAGTATACCTATGTTGTTCATAGTTAACTGAAAACAGGCATTCATTTATAGTACTTTCTATATTTGGGTACATCTTACTCTGAGGTGGGATCAGACAACATGACACAGTAAATACAATACCACAGCACATCAATTAAATACAAATAAACTATTAAAATAAATACCAATATATCACATTTAAACGAATCTAATTTTTATTATTTTAAATAATAAGCAAGAACACATTTACATGAGTTTGTATGCTTTTTGGAGAAGATAGAACGACCTCTGGATGTCATTTTTGGGATGGAAGCAATTTGAGCTCTTGGAAGAGAATTACAGTATATCTAATGGCTTTAAGCAACATTTGATACAAGAAGCAATATCTCTGTCTTTTTTGAATTAGGTTTTGATGCATTCCCTGACATCTAGGATTTGGGGTTCGACAACTTAACAACACTAGAACTTCACTTTGTCGATAGCAAGTGGAAATGTATATTTGAGAAGCATCCTAATAACTGTGCAACCTAAAAAATGTCTGAATAATGTTAGTGAATCATAACATGCAGAGATAAAGAGCTTGACGTTCTCATTCTTCCTGTGTACACTTAGATTAATTGTTAAACTCCCAGAAGCACTTAAAATGAGGAGTAAAGAGCTGCTTGCCTCAATCTTGTTCAGAATAAAGACTCTAACACTTCTTATTTGGCATTAGAAGGGTAACTAAATATCTGCTAATATGATATTTAAGCACCGGATTGGGAGGGAAGAGGCCTGGCTCCTAGTCTTGCCTCATCCACTGAGGAGTTGTATGGCCTTGAGCCTCAATTTCTTCATTTTTCTCATTAATTAATAAAAGGAGGGAGTGAGATAAAATAATGCTACTTTGTATCTTCTACTCGTGACCAACTTTCAATATAAGTCACAAAGCTGCTTATTAGAAGAGCTGAAATTTGAACATGTATCAGTCAGGATAGACAAGATTATGCTGGGATAACAAACAACCTTCAAGTCACAGTGGGTTAAGACAATAAAGTCTATTTCTGACTCATGCCTCATGTCAGCAGGCGTGGTGTGCTCCTGCTGATCATTCAGACACCCAGTTAATGGAGTCACCATCTTGACATGTTTTCACAATCATTATGGCAGGAAGAAGGAAACATGACACTTGAAGCTTCTGACCAGAAGTAACATACATCACTTCTCCTGACATTTCATTGGTCAAAGTCACATTGACGCACTTAGCTTCAAATGGACTGTGGAAGAAGAACCAGAATATTTTTTTTTTTTTTTTTTTTGTGAGATCAGCCCTGAGCTAACATCCGCCAATCCTCCTCTTTTTTTTTTTTTTGCTGAGGAAGACAGCCCTGGGCTAAACATCGGTGCCCATCTTCCTCCACTTTATATGGGACGCCGCCACAGCATGGCTTACCAAGCAGTGCGTCGGTGCGCGCCCGGGATCCGAACCAGCGAACCCCGGGCCGCCGCAGCGGAGCGCGCGCACTTAACCGCTTGCGCCACCGGGCCGGCCCCCCAGAATATTTTTTAGTAGCTCTAATGACTACCACAGTAACCAACTGGGTCACGAGACCATACTGCTTGCTTGTGTGTTAGGGGTGAGCTTGTTAGTAGTTCCTGGTGTACATCAGATCAGCAAGTGCCCATCTTTTTCTCTAGAAAGTTTACCAGGAAAAAGAGAGGAAAGATAGATATAAATAAACAGATTATATTGAATGTAAGGCCTTTTTTTGTCTTCTATTTGGACATATAATATAAAATATATTCTTGACATAAAACTACATGTATTATACATGATCTTATAATGGATTTTTAATTGAGTAGATTTATTGTAACAGGAAATTTAAACTTGTAAATAATCATGTCATGTGCAAATTATTTTTTAATCTTGCTATCCTAGATAATACCAAAAATCAAAACAAAAAGTAAACAGCAAAATGAAATTATAGCATTTTAATTTTTAAAAAGTAGATGATGACAATACATTCTATATTAATATTCAAAAGCACAGAAGTATCTACAGTGAAAAGCACATCATTCTCATCTTTTCTCCCTTAGTCATCCAGTTCTTATTCTACAAAACAACCACTATTTTTTAGTATGTTGTCCTTAGAATTTATTGTGTTTTTTATTTCACAGATTCGTATGTGTGTAGCTGAATTTACCAATCTTTTATGGGTTCTGTTTTTTTTGTGTGTCATTCCTAAACATGTATTCTGATTGCCAAAAAATATCCCCCAAAATACCCCATGCTTTTTCTAGTACTTTCATAGTTTTATTTTTCTTTCTTATATCTATGTTGCACATCTAGAATTTATTTTTGACGAAGGATGTGAGATCAGAATACAAGCTTATTTTCTGATAGTTAGGTACCCAATTGTCCCAATATTAATTATTGCAAAATTCATTACCTTCCACAGATTAGAAACGACATTTTTGTTATATACTAGATTCCTGTGTGTATTTAGGTCTACTTTTGAGTTTTTAAATCTGTCTCATGAACAATATTTTGAATTTGGTATTTATTACATTGTGACATGATTTCAAAAACACAATATTTTTTTACTTAAAAAGACTATGAAGAGCAGTACTTCCAGAATGGTGGAGAAAGGATCTCCAAAAACCTGCTTTTCTATAAAATCAATTAGAACAATAGCAAAAAAAACCCCTCAAAATCAATTCTTTCAAAACTATGAAAATTTACCAATGGTTGGCAACAATCCAGCGAGCATTTATTCAAGGAAAGTGGTTGAATCTTGGTAAAAACAGTGAACTTTGTGGTCTTTTAATTTGCCCTATTCTGATTCATTCTTACCACCTCTGTGATATCCTTGAAAAATAAAAAGCTTTACAATCTACTGTGAAAACCATTAGCCTAGTAGCCACTAGATGGGGCAGAATAGATTTGGAGCTTCCCAAGAAGTCCTGTTCCCAGAGAACTGTTGTTAGTTGATCTGTCAGGCAGCTCCCTGAAAACTACCACTCACAAAACTTGTATTTATTTGAACTGATTCGGCAAGAACAGTCCTTTCTTTGGGGATAATTGTCTAAAACAATCAGGGGCAACTATTCAACATTGCAGCTGCCTGAGGCAGCAGAAACAGTTGAGGCAAACAAAAGGCTGAGCAAAAAACATAAAAGAAAAAGCTAGGGATGAAATGTCCATACAGGGCTTTGGAAGCTCTGACATATTCCTGGGAATTTAGAAGGCCACACACATGTACAGGGCTGTGCTCAGGAAAGACTGTACTCAGGGCTGTGTACCTGCTGAGGAAAGGCTCAGAAAGGTCCTAGGTTCTCATGTATGGCTCTGCACAATCAGGAAGTAAAGGCTATGGGATAGTGCAAACTGCCAGAGCATTTAGGTATGCCCCAACAGGTACACAAAGCCCCTTGGCAAAGACTGAGAGACTTACTGATTCAATACACTTAAGAAAATATCTATCCAATCATCAGCTGACTACTGAGCCAACTAAACTCCAGACTTCAGTGGCTACACATGACAAAGCATATAGAATTAGTTCAGGACAAACAGAAAAACCTCAAACCCTAGTGAAGAGGGAAGGGTGGAATCTGATTTCCAGAGTAACTACATATATAATTTAAGATGTCTAGTTTTCAAAAAACATCATGAGACATGCAAGGAAACAATAAAGTATGTCCCATACACAGGAGAAGAAGTTAATTGACACTACCCCTAAAAAACCCAGATGTTGGACTTAATAGATTGACAAAGTCATTAAATCAGCTATTATAAATATGTTCAAAGAACTAAAGGAGACTATGTTTAAAGAATGAAGAAAAATATGAGAATTATATCTCACCAAATAGAAAACAACAAGTAAGAGAGGTAAATTAAAAAAAAAAAAAGAACAGAGTACATAAACTGGAGTTGAAAACTATAATAATTGAAATGAAAAGTGTACTAAAGAGGATCAACATCAAATATGAGCTGGCAGAAGAAAGAATTGGCAAACTTGAAGACAGGTCAATGGAGAAGATCTAGTCTGAGGTACAGAAAAAGAAAATGAAAAAAATGAACAGAGACTCAGACTTGTGGGGCAACAAATGCAAAATGGGAGTCCCAAAGGAGAGGAAAGAGAGAAATGGATAGAAAGAATACTTGAAGAAATAATGACACAAAACTTCTCAAACTTGAAGAAAAATATTAATCTACCTAGCCAAGAAGCTCAATGACCTCCAATGAGGATAAACTCAAAGAGATCCATGCGTAGACACATCACAAACTTTTGAAAGCCAAGGGCAAAGAAAATCTTGAATGCAGCAAGAAAGACATGACTAATCAAGTACAAGGGACTCTTAGTAAAATTAACAGATGATTTATAATCTTAAACTATTGAGTCCAGAAAGCAGTGAGATGACATTTTAAAAGTGCTGAAACCAAGAATTCTATATCCAGCAAAACTATCCTTCAAAAATGAAGTTAAGATATTTATGGGTAAACAAAAACTGAGAGAATTCATTGCTAGCAGATCTGTCCCACAAGAAATAAATTTGTAATGCACAAAGTTGTAATGTACAAAAAACTGCAATGTATGATTATAGTAGCACAAAGGAGCAAGAAGGGAATGTAGATATACTGGAGCAAAGTTTCTGCATATAATTGAAATTAGCAGGTATTAATTTGAACTAGATTACAGTTAACATGTTAATTGTAACCCCCAGGGCAACTGCTAAGAAAACAACCAAAAATATATTAAAAGAAACAAGGGAATTAAAATTATATATTAGAAAATATTCATTTAAAACAAAAGAAGAATGGAGGAGTAGAGAAAGAAAAAAGACATATGACATACAGAAATCAAAGAGCAAATTAGCAAAGTGGATAAGCAACAATTTCCAACCATATGCTGTTTAAAAGAGACACACTTTAAAAGACACAACCAGGTTGAAATTAAAAGGATGGAAAAAGACATACCATGCACATAGTAGTGAAGAGAGCTAACGTAGCTATATTATTACCAGACAAAATAGACGTTAAGACACAATTTGTTACTATAGACAAAGAAGGATGTTTATAATAAGAAGGTCAATATATTAAGAAGGCAACTAACAATAGAACCTCAAAATATATGAAACAAAAATGGACAGAATCGAAGGGAGAAATAGACAATTCAACAGCAATCATCAGAGACTTTAATAATTGACTTTCAATAAGTCTTTTATTACATGATTGTAGTAGAAGGAACAAGAGATAGAAGACTTCAGCAACACTATAAATGAACTTAACAGACATCTATGAAACACTTTACCCAGCAACAACACAATATACATTCTTCTCAAGCACACATGGGCTATTCTCCAGGAAAGACCATTTATTAGGCCATAAAAAAGGCCTCAATGAATGTAAAATGTTTAAAATCATACAAAATATATTCTCTGACCACAATAGAATGAAATTAGAAATCAATAACCAAAGGAAATTTAGAGAATTCACAAGTATTTGGAAATTAAATAATACATTCCTAAATAATCAATGGGTTAAAGAAGAAATCACAAGAGAAATTAGAAAATATTTAGGTATGAATGAAAAACAAAAATGCAACATTTGAAACTTATGGGATACACGAAAGTAGTGCTTGTTGGGAAATTTATAGCAGTAAATGTCTATATGAAAAAGAAGGAAGATGTAAAAAAATGTATACACATTGTGTGGTGTTCCTGTTTCTGTAGTTTCATGAAGATTTATACATCACATTCAGTGTTCTGTGAAAATCTGCCTTAATTTTCATTTATTAACCCCTCTTCATTTGAGAGAGCACCAGCAATCTAGAAAACTAATACTGCTAACTCTTAAACTGGCTACTAAATCAAGAATAGACACATCAGCTCAATTTCCTTATCATTAATGTGTGTGATCTTGCAATTCTTCAACAGTTTAGCAAGTAAGTGCTAGCTTCCCTGCTCAAAAATTTAAACAGGAAAATATAAGTTTTAAAATGGTCTTTTAATGGCAACATTGACACATCTATGAAGCTGTCTTTTGCTGTTGTACGTTTGTAATCACTCGTATGTGAAAGATTGCTTTTTATGTACTGCAGTATGCTCACAAGTATCCTTCTTTTCAGTTTTGTTAGAATTTAAATCAAGACTATTTATTTATCAAGACTATGTATATATATATATATACACACACACACACACATCAGTATTTTTCCATTCTATGTCCTTTGCAAATACTGATATTTGTCTTCAATGTTAATTGACATTCCATATTTGATTCTCAAATAATTTGACATGGTGAATATCATACCTGAGAAATTGCACCTCTTCCATTCATTAATATAACCTAAGTTCTCTAACCCCCTCTTATAGATTAAAAGTATCATAGTTTCAGTTATTTAAACATTAAAAATTTCTTGAGTATGTACTTTGAGGTCATCTAAGGTCATAGCTGATACAATAATCACTTTTATTCCCGTATCATTCACACCTACTATATATACTGCCATGATGAAAATGTAGGGGAAAAAGTATTCAAGTATTATACACTGGTACAATTTTTTATACTCTGATTCTGTGACATTTCTGATTTTTATTTTTGTTCTACAGAAAAATAAAGTGATAAAGCAATAAGAAGACCAAGAGGTTTACTATCAGTGCTTAGGGTCATCTGAACTTTACTGGCCGATAGATTTACATAACCAAATTAATTTACCAGAGTAATATTTTTCAAAAGCCATTCTTTTATGCAGCTTTGGTATGAAAGTGTCAATACTATGAATAATAAGGGAGAACCATAAAGGAGAAAATAGGTAATTTTCAGTTGTGTTTGTATTACCTAAAGGAGCAGTATGGAGGCAGATGCAATTAGCCAACTTTATGACTTGGATAGTATTGATTTAGAAGCATTCATACTTGCATTTTGCATTATTCATACATAATCATATTACCAAAGACAAACTATTTCATAACTTAGTATAAATAGTACTTTCCCCCAGATTCTACCAGGAAGTTTCTGTGTCATATCGTCTTTCAGTTGCAATAAAAATTACTATTGCATCTATTGAAGAAAAGAGCAAGAAGAAGAAAATCTCAAATCGATAACCTAAACTTACATCTTAAGAATCTAGAAAAAGCAGAGAAAACTAAATCAAAAGTAAACAGAAGGAAGGAAATAATAAAAGTTAGAGTAAAACTAAATAGAGAATAGAAAAATAACAAAACCAAAAGTTATTTCTTTGCGACAATCAACAAAATTGACAAATATTTACTTAGACTCACCAATAAAACAGAGAGAAGACAAATTACTAAAACCAGAAATGAAAGAGGGGTTATTACTACTGACTTTACAGATAAAAAGGACTATAAGGGAATATGATAAACAACTGTATGCAAACACGTTAGATAAACTAGATGAAATAAAATTCCTATTAAGGCATAGCTACTGAAACAGATTCAAGAGGAAAGGGAAAATCCCAATAGACCTATAACAAGTAAAGAGACTAAACAAGTAATAAAAAAAATTTCACACACAAAAAAGCCCAGGCCCAGATGGCTTTACTGATAAATTCTACCAAAGATTTAAAGACGAATTAAAACCAATCCTTCACAGATTTTTCTAAGAAGTAGAAGAGAAGGGAACACTTCCCTATTCACTTTGAGGCCAGTATTATGCTGATAACAAAAACAAAGACATCACAAGAAAAGAAAACTATACACCAATACCTGTTATAAATATAGATGCAACAATTCTCAACAAAATACTAGTAACTAAATTCAGCAACATGTAAAAAGGATTATACATGATGACAAAGTGGGATTTATCCCAGGAAGCCAAGACTGGCTGAGCATCGAAAATCAATTAATGTAATACACAATATCAATAGAGTAAAGGACAAAAATAAATAATCATCTCAATAGCAGAATAAAAAATACTGAAGTATTGAAGACCTAAATAAATGAAAAGATATCTCATTTTCATGGATCAGAAGAATATTGTTAACAAAGCAATACTTGCCAAATTTACCAACAGATTCAACACAATCCCCATCAAAATTCTATCTGGCTTATTTGTAAAAATTGACAAGCGGATCCTAAAATTCATATGGAAATTCAAGTGCCAAGGGTAGCCAAAACAATCTTTTTAAAAAAGAACGAAGTTGGAGGAATCACATTTCCTGATTTTAAATCTTTCTATAGGTGGACTTCCAGTTTCTGGTCTGCATGTAAAGAGTTCGAAGTTGCCACTCCATCCTAACAAGTAAAAAGCTGCTAGGATCCATAAGAGAGGGCAAGGCATAGGGCAAACTACTGCCCTTAAGGTTGGGGAGATGGACAGGAAAATACAGGGAGTTATGGCTTACCAGAGCAGAGACTCATGAGTGGAAACCACCACCAGAACCAGTCCTGGGGTAGGAAAACCTGAACTGCAACTGATGGATTGCTTGAGGCTGGGTGTGAACAAATCTCAGAGTTAAAAACTCTAGGAGGATCCAGTCATAGAGGGGCCACCATAATATTGTGAGATTTATCTCCAGGAGCTCAACCAGATTCCCTCAATAAATATGGGAGTAAAAAAAATCCCCTCTTGCTTTTGCCAGGGGGAGGGGAAAAGGAAATATTTTGAAATATGCCAGAGCACTCTGTTCTTCTTAATGAGGCTTGCCCTCAGGGGAAACTACTTAACCAGAGCCTAACCTGCTGGGATGATACCAGAGCCTAACTGAGCTGGAGAAGGAAAATACCTAACCCCAACTCACTCTAGCCATCCTATCCCACCTAAGCTGGGAGAAAGAATTGAGAAACATTTGTTAAGGTCACAGTCCAGAGGCATATGCTCACTAAGAGATTGATCTAATCAATGACTATAGAATGCTTCCTCTACCCCCACACCTCACCATCACATTAGTAAAAGCCTACTTACAGTAGTTTCTTTTACCCAGTGCATCATGTCCAGCTATCAAGAAAAAATTACAAAGCACACCAAAAGACACAATTTAAGGAGATAGAGCAGGCATCAGAACCAGACATGGCAGGGGTGTTGGAATTATCAGACTGGGAATTTAAAACAACTATGACTAATATACCAAGGGCTCTAATGGATAAAGTAGACAGCATACAAGAAAAGATGTGCAATGTAAGCAGAGAGATGAAAATACTAAGATCCAAAAAGAAATGCTAGTGATAAAAAACACTACTAGAAAAGAGGAATGTTTTTGATGGACTTATTACTACTCCGCACAGCTAAGGAAAAAATCTCTGAACTAGAGGATATATCTACAGAATCCTCAAAAATCAAAAAGCAAACAGAACAAAGCCCCCAGAAAACCAAAACAGAATATCCAAGGACTGTGGAATAACTACAAAAGGTGTAATGTAAAGTGTAATGGGAATACCAAAAGGAGAAGAAAAAACAGAAGAGAAGAAATATTTGAAACAATAATGACTAAGAATTTCCCCAAATTAATGTCAGACACCAAACCACAGATCCAGAAAGTTTTAAATAGACCTATATCTATTTTAAAAATTGAATCAATAATTAATAAACTTCTAAAACAGAAAGCCTCAGACCCAAAGGGGTGCACTGGTGAATTCTATGAAACATTTAAGGAAGAAATTATACCAATTCTCTACAACCTCTTTCAGAGGATAGAAGCAGAAGGAATACTTCCTAACTCATTCTATGAGGCCAGCATTACCCTAATAACAAAGCCAGGCAAAGACATTACAAGAAAACTAAAGACCAATCTCTCTCATGAACATAGATGCAAAAATTTCAATAAATTATTAGCAATCAAATCCAAAAAAGTATAAAAAGAATTATATACCACAGTCAAGTGGGATTTATCCCAGGGATGGAAGGCTGGTTCAAATCAATTAATGTAACTCATCACATCAACAGACTAAAAGTACAAAATCACATGATCATATCAATAGATGCAGAAAAAGTACTTGACAAAACCCAATACCCATTCATGATAAAAACTCCCAGTTAACTAGGAATAGAGGAAAAATTTCTCAACTTGATAAAGACTATCTACAAAAAACCTACAGCTAACATCATAGTTAATGATGAGAAGCTAAAAGACTTCCGATTAAGATCAGGTACGAGGCAAGGATGTCTCCTCTCACTGCTCTTTTTCAACACTGCCCTGGAAGTTCTTGTTAATGCAGTAAGGCAAGACAAGGAAATAAAAAGTATACAGATGGAGAAGGAAGACATAAAACTGTCTTTTTTCACAGATGACATGATCATCTATGTAGAAAATACAAAATAATCGACCAAAAAACTCCTGGAACTAATAAGCAATTATAGCAAGGTTGCAGAATACAAGATCGATATACAAAAGTCAATTGCTATGTACCAAAAATGAACAAGTGGAATCTGAATTTAAAACATGATACAATTTACATTAGTATCCCAAAATGAAATATTTAGGTACAAATCTAACAAAATATGTGTAAGATCTGTATGAGGAAAATTACAAAACTCTTATGAATGAAATCAAAGAACTAAATAAATGCGGAGATATTCCATGTTCATGGATAGGAAGAATCAATATCGTCAAAATGTCAGTTCTTTCCAACTTGACCTATAGATTCGATACAATCCCAATCAAAATCCCAGCAAGTAATTTTATGAATACTGACACACTGAATTTAAAGTTTCTATGTAGAGGCAAAGATCCAGAACCAACAATACTGAAGGAGAAGAACAAAGATGGAGGACTGACACTACTGAATTTCATGACTTACTATAAAGCTACAGTAATGAAGACAGTTTGATATTGGTGAAAGAAAAGACAAATAGATCAAAGAAACAGGATAGAGACTCCAGAAATAGACCTCATAAATATAGTCAACTGGTCTTTGACAAAGGAGCAAAGGCAATACAATGTAGCAAAGATAGTCTTTTCAACAAATGGTTCTGGAACAACTGGATATTCACATGCAAAACACAAATGTAGATACAAATGTTACACCCCTCACAAAAATTAATTAAAAGCAGATCATAGACCTAAATGTAAAATGCTAAACTTTTAACTCCTAGAAGGTAACACAGGAGAAAATATAGATGGTTTTGAGTGTAGCAATGTCTTTTTATATACGACAAAGACGCATTCTATGAAAGAAACAATTTATAAGCTGGACTTCATTAAAATTAAATTAAATTAATTAAGTGAAATTAAATTAAAACTTCTGCTCTGCAAATGACAATATTAAGAGAATGAGAAGGCACAGACTGAGAGAAAATATTTTCAAAAGACACATTTAATAAAGGACTGTTATCCAAAACATACAAAGAATACTTAAAACTCAACCATAAGAAAACAAACAACCCAACTAAGAAATGGCCAAAGACATTAACAGACACCTCATCAAAGATGATATACAGATGAACAATAAGCATATAAAAAGATGTTCTGCATCATAGTCATCAGGGAAATGCAACTTAAAGCAACAAGATACTATTACCTATTAGAATGGCCAAAATCCAGAAGACTGACACCACCAAATGCTGGTGAAGATTGGGAGCAACAGGAACTCTCATTCATTGCTAGTGGGCATGCAAATTGTACATTCACTTTGGAAGAGACTTTGGTGGTTTCTTACAAAACTAAACATCTTCTTAACAAACAATCCAGCAATTGCATTCCTTGGTATTTACTCAAAGGAGCTGAAAACTTATGACCACACAAAAACCTACACATGAATGATTATAGCAGTTTATTCAAAATTTCCAAAACTTGGAAGCAATCAAGATGTCCTTCAGGAGGGGAATGGATAAATACACTGTGGTACATCAAGATGATGGCATATTATCCAGCACTAAAATGAAATGAGCTATCAAGCCATGAAAACACATGAAGGAACCTTAAATGAATATTACTAAGTGAAAGAAGCCAATCTGAAAAGACTACATACTGTATGATCCCAACTATATGACATTCTGCAAATGGTAGAACTATGGAGAAAATAAAAATATCAGTGGTTGCCAGGGGTGAGAGGAGGGAATGAATATACAGAGCACAGAAGATTTTTAGGGCAGTGAAAATACTCTGTGTGGTATTATAATGATGAATGTAATGTATAATACTAAGAGTTAACTTTAAGGTAAATTATGGACTTTGAGTGATTATGATGTGTCAATGTAGGTTTATCCTTGGTAACAAACGTACACCACATTAATAAAATGAAGGATAAAAATCATACGGTCATCTCAATAGATGCAGAAAAAGTACTTGACAAAATTCAACATCCATTCATGATAAAAAAAAATCTCTCAACAAACGGGGTATAGAGGGAATGTATCTCAACATAATAAAGACCATATATGACAAGCCCATAGCTAACATCACACACAATGGTGAAAAGCTGAAAGCTTTTCTCCCAGGATCATCAACAAGACGAGGATGATATGCTTGCCACTTTAACATAGTACTGAAAGTACTAGCTACAGCAATTAGGCAAGAAAAAGAAATAAAAGTCATCCAAATTGGAAAGAAAGAAATAAAACTGTTTCTATTTGCAGATGACATGATATTATATATAGAAAACCATCAAGACTCCACCAAAAAACTGTTACAACTAGTAAATGAATTCAGTAAAGTTGCAGGATACAAAATTAATATACAAAAGTCAGTTGCCTTTCCATATACTAATAACAAACTATCAGAAAGAGAAATTGCGAAAATAGTCCCATTTAAAATTGCATCAAAATGAACAAAATATCTAGAAATAAATTTACCCAAAGAGGTAAAAAATCCATACACTGAAAACTATGACATTGATTAAAGAAATTGAAGAAGATAATATAAATAGAAAGATATTCTGTGTTCATGGATTGAAAGGATTAATATTGTTAAAATGTCCACACTACTCAAAGCAATCTGCAGATTCAATGCAATCCCTATAAAAATTCCAATGGCATTTTCACAGAAATAGAAAAAGCAATGCTAAAATTTGTATGGAACTACAAAAGACTCCAAATAGCCAAAAGAATCTTGAGAAAAACAACAAAGCTGGAGGCATCATGCTTCCTGATTTCAAACTATATTACAAAGCTATTGTAACCAAAACAGCATGGTATTGGCATAAAAACAGACACATAAGTAAATCTAACAGAATAGAAACCCAGAAATAAATCCATACATATATGTCCAATTCATTTATGAGAAAGGAGCCAAGAATATACAATGAGGCAAGGATAGTCTCCTCAACAAATGGTGCTGGGAAAACTAGACAGCCACATGCAAAAGAATGAAACTGGACTGCTATCTTACACCATACACAAAAATCAACTCAAAATGGATTAAAAACTTGAACATAAGACCTGAAACCATTAAACTCTTAGGAAAAAACACAGGCGGTAAGCTCCTTGACACTGGTCTTGGTGATATTTTGGATCTGACACCAAAAGCAAGGGCCACAAAAGTAAAAATAAATAGCGGGACTACATCCAACTAAAAAGCTTCTACACAGCAAAGAAAACATCAACCAAAAGAAAAGGCAATCTATGGAATAGAAGAAAATATCTGCAAATGATATATCTGATAAAGGGTTAATATCAAAAATATATTAAGAACTCATACAACTCAATAGAAAACAAACAACCTGATTAAAAGATGGGCAGGGGAACTGAATAAACATTTTTTCCAAAGAGGTCATACAAATGGCCAACATGTGCATGAAAAGGTGCTCAACGTCACCTTTTCCCTAATCATCAGGGAAATGCAAATCAAAACCACAATGAGCTGTTACTTCACACCTGTTAGGATGGCTGTTAGCAAAAAGACAAGAGATAATAAATGCTGGCAAGGATGTGAAGAAAAGAAAACCCTCATGCACCGTTGGTGAAAATGTAAATTGGTGCAGCCACTATGGAAAACAGTATGGAGTTTCTGCAAAAAATTAAAAATAGAACTACCGTATGACCCAGCAATTCCACTTTTGGGTATTTATCTGAAGGAAACAAAATCATTATCACCAATTCTTGCACTAAACCCTAGTGGTTTGATAAAGTACATGCTTAATGCAGAGATGTCCCAAGTAGTTTACCTATGATGAGAACTTAACTCAATGACCTGTGCAAGTATTCCACAGCCCTTGCTGAGCATTAATGGGTTTTACATCTGTACCTTCCAGTAGAAGAGGTCCTTGAGAGTATCAGGTTTGTAGAACACAATCTCCTTCTAGACGACAAAACAAGGTCAATCTTCCAGCCCTAAGTTAAGGATTCTCCAAAATAATGCTCTTTCCATTTAAAAGGAGCAAACCGAGGTCAGTTTGAAGACCACAAGCTGCTCCAGGAATAACACCATAACTATTAAGTTTTGTCTAGTTTAAACTGCTTAATCACAAGGTTTGTGCTTGCAAAAAGAGAGGTATATACAGAATTTACCTATCTCGAATTGGTATTTTTTGAATAGGTTGAAAACTTTAAGTAGATCAATTTAAAGCTGACCTATGTCCACCACAAACTCGAGGGATTTTTTCATTATGTGACAGTCTATTTCAATAATTCAGATATATTATTTCAAATAAACATAAACAGAAGCAAATCTCTAACTTATTGTAATCTATACTTGACCTTGCATCAATATGACCAAGAATATCAAATAAAGCTACATGAGTGGATATAAGAAGAGTATTATTTTAAAAATATGGGGTGCTTGTCATGAGGAAACTAGATCAATTAATAGAAACCAGTTAAAAGGGACTGCTTAAAGCTTCTCAAAGTTTAACTTAAGTTTTACCCAGTCTTAAAAATATATTATAATCCTCAACCTCAAGTCATTTCAATTTAACAAATGTTGTAGTGCTTACTATATGTAAGGCACTGTGCTAGCTGGTTACCTTCTCTCCTCCCCCACTCTAAGTATTGTTAGATGTAGACCTTTTAAAAATCCCTTACTGCTTTTTACTTGCCTTTCAGAGAGTATTAAAGATAATGAATCATTGTATTTAAAAAAAAAAAAAAAAGTAAAAACTTTTGTGCTTCAAAGAACATCTTCAAGAAAGTAGAATGGAAAAAATTTTCAAATCATATGTCTGATAAGGGACTTGTATCCATAAAATATAAAGAACTATTACAACTCAATAATAGAAAGACAACCTAATTAAAAGATAGGCAAAGGATTTGAATAGACGTTTCTCCAAAGATACACAAATGGCCAATAAGTGTTGGAATATATAAAAAAATGTTCACTATCATAAGTCACTTGAGAAATGCAAAAAGAAACACAATGCAATACAACTTCACATTCACTAGGATGACTAACATACAAAAGATAGAGAATATCAAGTGTTGGCAAGGATGTGGAGAAATTGGAATCCTCATACATTGCTA
The DNA here is from genome assembly GCF_020826845.1 of Diceros bicornis minor. Taxonomy (NCBI): domain Eukaryota; kingdom Metazoa; phylum Chordata; class Mammalia; order Perissodactyla; family Rhinocerotidae; genus Diceros; species Diceros bicornis. The sequence goes on along the minus strand of NC_080749.1, from coordinate 60,540,607 downwards.
TAAATGTAAAATGGTGCAGCCAGTTTGGAAAACAGTTTGGCAATTATTTGAAATGCTAAACAAAGAGTAACTTTATGACATAGCAATTCCATCCCTAGGTATATACCCAAGAGAGCTGAAAATGGTCCACACAAAAATCTGTACGTGAATGTTTATAGCAGCATTATTCATAACACCCAAAAGGTGGAAACAACTCAAATGTCTATCAACTGATGAATGGATAAACAAAATGATATATTCATAAATGTGACATTATTCAGTCATAAAAAGATATGAAGGGGCTAGCCCGGTGGCGTGGTTGTTAAGTTCGTACTCTGCTTCGGCAGCCCAGGGTTCGTGGGTACCGATCCCAGGCACAAACCTATACACTGCTCATCAAGCCATACTGTGGCACGTCCCACATACAAAAAATAGAGGAAGATCGGCACAGATGTTAGCTCAGGGCCAATCTTCCTCACCAAAAAAAAAAAAGAAATGAAGTATTGACACATGCTATAACATGGATGAACTTTGAAAACATTATGCTAAATGAAAAAAGGCAGACAGAAATGACCATATATTGTATGATCCCATTCATATGAAATTTCAGAATAGGCATATCTACAGAAATAGAAAATAGTGGTTGCCAGGGCTTGGGGGAGGAGGAATGGCTGACTATTAATGGATACAGGAGTTCTTTTTCAGGGTGATAAAATGTTTTGAAATTAGTAGTGGTGATGGTTGTACAACTCTGTGATTATCGCTGAGTTATACGCTTCAAAAGCATAAAATTTATGGTATGTAAATTGTATTTCAACAAGGCTGTTATTATGAAAAACAGTCTATGATCTTTAGTTTCAAATCTACTCTACAAGTCATGGACAATTTTCTCATAGCCACACAGACACATGCACACCCAAGCCCACAATTTCCGGGTATTTGAAAATGTATATATTTGACTTTTCCTTAATTGATGAAAAATCAACTTGCTGGTGTTATAAATTAGCAAGTCATTTCTATGTAGACATATAGATTCCCGAACTGTCACAAAACTAATTTGACTATTTCCAGTATTTACCCAAAATAATATTACGCATTTGGATCATTCCTGGAAAGATTCACTGTAATTCCTAATGAGGAAGACATTAACGAGTTGTATTGATTTTTATCAGGCTAATGCCATTATATTAAAAATTTAAGTATTTAAAATTTGTCGGCCAAAGATGTTTCTTTATATCATTTAACATGTGCCACCGGTCAGATAGCTATGAGAGCTAAAGGAAGTTCAAATTAAAATATTTGCACTGCTATTCTTTTCCCCAAAATAACCCAATCTGGAAGATAGTATTATCAATTCTGCAGAGCAGTAAATTGATCAATTTATATAGGTCATGCTTATTTTGTTCTTCCACAAATTTCTTATATATTTCACACAGGCCCTCTTTGGGAAACTACTGGTGTGAGAGAGCGACAGAAGTGTGAATTTTCTAACACCTCTTTTTGTCAATATTTTCCTTTCAATTCTCTCTTGTTCCATTACAAGTTTGGATCTCAAGTCATTTTCTAATCAATAGCTCTTTGTATCTTTTGATTGAACCAAGAAATAAGGAGACTCTCTAAGGAAAATCAAGTTGTGATTGGCCATTATGAAAGAATCAATTTTAGTCAGAAATACACCAGTTTCTTTCACTTAACAATTAAACTAGTGCAATAAAACTAGATTATAAATACTGTGATTGACATAGCAGACACAGAGGACAACCAATGAAACTGTCAACTGCACATGAGCAGATAACTAATTAACATTTAGGATCTTGTGATCCGTATCAGGCAATCGGCATTGTGTAGCAGAATAATTTAAAAGCTATTTTAATATTAAACCTAAGGAAATTTTATGAACTTTATCATAATTATTTCTTTATACATCATACTGAATATTAAGACTCCTAGTTGTTATATGAGTGGCAAAACCATAAACATTATAATTTAGATCATTTTGGAAAAAATTTTATATATAAAAATTTTATACACAGGAGAATTATTGTAAAAATAGATGCATTTAGGATAGTATCATTAGCTAAACTTTTATAAAAGATTAAATACTAAAATTGTGCCATTATTTTTAATATAGAATCAACTATTTAAATCAAGTGCTTTAGGTATATCCCATCCAAATTGTTCTTTGCAAATGATATCCTGATTTCCTCTTAAATCACTAACCAAGGCTCCTATCTTAGTCCAACAAGTAAGACTGAGTGTTTTTATGCACAAAGAGTAAAATTCTCCATTTGACCTTTTGAGATGCTTGAAAGACAAAAAGAATTGATTGACTGCCAAAAAAGGGATTTATGTTGACATTACAATTTTAAGGTTGACCAGCTGTGTGCTAACATATTCGGAAAGTATACCACAACATTCTTAATATCTCTTTTTTCCCTCATGTTAAGTACCCTTGGGTTAGTTAAGGGTAAGGGGTGGCGAACTGATACTTTGGCTAAAAAAAATACAACAGTGAACTTAGCAGAAAAGTGAACACTCAAAAAACGAAGTCAAAATTTAGACCAAAAATCATAGGCTGAAGATGTAAAGACAAATATTCTCTACAAAAGTGTTATTTTTGCCTTGTAAAGATTTTTTTACAATTTTAATTTGTCTATGATTAAAAACTGAGATATTTCACAAACAATTTGGATATCGGGCTTATCTTGAAAAACAAAATCACATACTCTGGCAATCTCAGACCCATTTTTCATACATAGAAAAAAAAAAAAGTAGAAATGAGGAAAGCATGATTCTTTAGATGGGGGCATGCCAGAAGCATTGTATTCAGTCTGTTGTTTTTTGGATTTATGGTGTTTTTAACTTTTCAGCTTTGCTGATTTATATTATTTACCCCTCTATAAGTTTACAAACTCCACCAAAATAGATTTAAATGCATCTACTAAAAAAACAAAGTTTAGTTTCAAAAAAGTTAAAATGTCCCAAAGTATATCTTCAATGCTTTTATTTTGATATATAAATGATAACTTTGATCAGCTGTAGAAGTATTGGTACGCATATCTGGTCAAGTCTAGCTTTCGAAGCAGCATGGAAAGGAAGCCTTAAAACCTTAGGTACATGGTGCTCTCTACTTGCTAAAAGCTCTCCTCCCTTCAATCTCTTTAGAATCTACCGCTATGGCTGATGAAGCCCAAACACACGTGAAAATGAATGGGATTAGAGAAGACAGAAAGGGAAGCAGTGCTTCCCAATCAGTCATATACAACATTTGTTCGAAAACCAAAATTGCCTTATTTTAAGATCTAGCCTTAAATATAACATACCTATAGCATTAATATAATATTAAATATAAATATTGACTAGATGACATACTGGAAGTTTAACAAAATTTTCACTAGAACTGTGTTGATTCTTTTCACGAAGGCATAAATGCACCTAGCATACTTATCTGCCATTCAGAATATTAAATGGTGTAAGCTGAATGTTACCAAAAGTCTTGAAAAAAGTGTATACTCTTGGACCAAGAAATTCGATATCTAGTTTAGAATTTGACATTATGGAAACAATCACTGACATATCCAAAGATTTGTATACAAGGAAGTTCATCATAGCCTTATTTGTAATAGCAAAAAGGAGGGGGCAATATAGCAATATATTCATCAATAGAGTGTTGGTTGCATTAATTTAGTACACTAGAAATGTAAAGTATAGGAAATTAGTTAAGGCCACAAGACAACATTCACAATATCGAATGAAGTAAGCAGGCTGAAAGTAGTAGGTGTACCAAGATCCCATTTTTGTAATAGATAAGAACAAAATAAAAATGAAAGCATGGACATCAAAATATTAACAGAAATGAGCTTTTAGGTATAGTGGGTTGAATACTGTTCCATCAAAATTCATGTCCGCCTGGAACCACAGAATGTCACCTTATTTGGAAATAGGGTCTTAGCACATGTAATTAGTTAAGATAAAGTCATACTGGATTAGGGTGGGCCCTAAACGCAATCGCTACTGTCCTTGTAAGAAGAGATGACACACAAAGACACACAGAGGAGAAGGTCATACGAAGATAGAGGTAGAGATTGGAGTGATGCAGCTACAAGCCAAGGAAAGCCAAGGATTGCTGGGAGCTGCCAGAAGCTAGGAAGAAGCAAGGAAGAATTCTCCCCTAAAGCCTTCAGGGGAAGCACAGCCCTGCTGACACCTTTGTTTTGGACTTCTAGTCTCCAGAACTGTGCGAGAATAAATTTTTGTTGTTTTAAGTCACCAAGTTTGAGATCATCCCTAGGAAACTAATACAGTTTGTGACTTTTATTTTCCTCTTCATGCATATGGTTTCTGCCCTATTTTTTAAATTAAACATGTTACTTTTGTAGTGAGAAAAAATGTTATTAAAAATATACTGTAGCCTAATAATTAAATACCTAATAACTGATAATTATACTATTCTTTAGAATTGAAAAGTTCTAATCCACATATTTTAAAAAGAAAAACCTATGTTCAAACACACTCTAAAACATTGATAAGTATGTTAAGCCCCAACGCTTTTATTATTTGTCTTCTACATTTATGAGATCTGGTGATAAACAAGGAAACTCTCTCTCCTCTAAGAACAATCAAACATCACTAAGATTTAGCTCGGTAAAAGCAATAAAGACCTGCTGGAAGAGCTGTCATGTTTGGTTCATATAATATTGATTTGGTTTTAGTAAACAGAGATATTTCTCAAGTGAGCATTGAATTCAGTGTGGAGCAAATAAGTCAAAATACACCTGGATATAAGACAGACAGAAACAATCCGAATAACAAAACTTTGGAATTGCAAGTTTTATACTTCACCTGGTACATCTTACAATAATTCAAGAATCCTTCAAACAACATTCCTGACAGGTAATAACTCATTCAACAGAATGAAATTTTCTAAGTCCCCATCACTTGCCAAGGATGCAGGACTACATCATCCAGTAACCACCTCCAAAGATAGAAGCTCACTTCTTCAGAAAGCAGCTTGTTCTATTCTTCTACAATTCTAGTTCTTAGAAAATTCTTAAGGTGAAATCTTCCCTCTGAAATAACCATCAACTATTTTTATTCTCCTCCCATACATTTTCTTCCATCTTCCATTCATCCTTCATAACCAACTTGTACCATAACTTGAAGTCACAAATTTAAAGAATTTATGGAAAGGAAATCAAGAAATTAATAATTTCTCACCAATGACAAAATTTCCATCACAGCATTCTTTACCCAACTGCTACCCCCTCTGTTTTTGAACACACCCATTGAAAAAGAAGCAGTCTGCTCATCTGTGGCAGGCAGATCTACTTTAGGCATGTTTTATGTGGAGCGGAACTTTTCCTTTCTGTGAATTAACCATAGTTGGAGGCAACGTCACACTTACTGTTGATTGGCTAGCTAAAACCTTGGAGTATTTTCCACTACAGTCTTTTCATTCTTGAGATTTTTTGTTTCCCTTCCTATAAACAGGTAGTTTTTTTATCTTAACTAAAATACAGAACTTCATATTTATATCCCTATTGAATGTCATTGTATTAGTTCTGGTTTTCCTTGCTAGGATTCAGAGAGGTGTTGAAAAGCTAATTCTTCCATCCAAATGGTATCTTTTAGAGACTTGCACCATTCACAGATTTAACAAGATCTTTCCTGTCTTCTATCAAGCAGAGGGCTTTAACATGCTAACTGCAAAGTTCTGGAGTTCCATGGAAGTTCCTCAAATGTTAGTCACAATGATGATGATGATGATGATAGCTAATACTGAATACCTCTTTCTATCAAATATTTTTCTAAGTGCTTTATTTCTATTATCACATCTAGTAATCATAAAAACCATATGAGATAATGACTGTTCCTCTACTCATTTTACAGATAAAGACACTGCTGGTAAGCAGTAGAGCCAGAGCTGGTTATGAGATGGTTGGCTGTATCAATTGTTTATAGGCTATGTCCATTCTCATTGGTAACATTACCAGTTGTTAAATATTTTCAAGATAACTCTTGTGTTGAGCCAGGATTTGAACCCCAGCTGCCTGACTCCAGAGTCCATCCTCTTACCCAGATTCCTTTCTGGCTGCCCACAACAGATGAAGGAAAAGCCAAATAATCCAGTCTCCCATGTTTGCTTCAACCAGAGACGCTTTGCTTTTATCTTTTTAAGCATTTTCTATGTAAGTATTTGATGTGAAATTAGATTATTAGAAGTATCTGTTAGCAAAAGTTTTAAAAGCACCAAAGGATAAATGAAAAGATAACAAATAACTGAACTTAAGATATATAGCTCCTCCCATGACACAATAAATGTATTAATACTGAACACATAATTTAAAACGATCCCCTGAAATTATATGCAATATTATGTGTGTTTATGTGTGTACATGAGAGAAAGCATTCCCCCCCGGCCCCGTGAGAAGATGCATAGCTTTTGTTAGAGTCTTAAATGGATTACAGATATAAGGTCAGCATGACATAGGATCACCTCTCTGATCAACTGTATACCTACATTTGTCCAATTTTTTAAGGACATGAGGCAATAGGATAAATTCCTTGTTGAAATCAGATGAATTGTGATTGTAATTATCAAACTCAGAAATCTGATCTTGAGCAAATTGCTATTGCCTCTGAGCCTCAGTTTCACATTTATGAACTAGGGGTGAAAATAGTACCTACCTCAGATTGCTGCAAAAGCAAAATGAACTAGTACATGTAATGTGCTTGGAACAATTTCTGGTACATAGCTAGTACTACATATACATACATTAATATTATAAGGAATGTAGTGTGCCAGAACTGTCAAAGCTAAAGGATGAACAAGACACATCTTCCTGGATGAATTGTACTTGATGATTTGGGGAAAAATATTTATATATTATAACAAATATTTAATAGAAAAAGTCATCGGACTGAATCTTTAAGACAAAATGAGTGAATTGGATATTCATTCATGAAGCACATCTCTTCTATGGGAATACCTCAGGAGAAACATTTGAGAAGAAATGGTATTGGAATTCCCCTATTGAGCAGTTTTAAAACACTCTCAAAAAAGAGAATAACTTCTTCAGTCTATTAAAAAAATACATGAAGAATGAATGAATGATAAATTTTACTATAATTTTAAAACTTTTTATGGCACATACTGTCATAAGACAATTCTCCGTGGGGTTTTCATATATCTGCATGTCTTGGGAGCAGAGGCACTGACAAGCTTTTTTGAATTATCTTTTTAAGGATGTTTATTTTGCAACAGCCTTAGGAAATAGAAATACGGCAGGTATGTTTGCTGTCCAGCATGATAAAGAATGTCTCCCTCTAGGGCAAATATTGGGCAGATTTTCTTGCTGGCTACTATAAAATATTGAAGTTTTCTAAGCTTGGAAAATTTAGCTATCCTATAATGCAACACACTGCCTGTGCAAACATCACCCGGCCCTTGTCATGTTGCCCCGTGGGAACTGGGGCTTGGAAAACCAGCTTAAGAAAATGCTGACATTCTGGCTACTGCTATTACAGTGAGCAGTAAACTATCCATTTTCTCTGATCCAGAAGTCTCATGTCTTCTGCCAGCATCCATGAGACTATAGCAAGCTAACTTATAGGTTTACAAGTAGGGTAAAATCTCAAACCCCTCACAGTTATTCATATATATATCATAAATAAGTTTAAAATGTAAATAAAGAAAAAATATTTGCAACTATATGAGAAGCAATGAGTTAATAGCCTAAATAAAAAAGAGCTTTTGAAAATCAATAGGAAAAAGATGAACATCTTTAAAAAATGGGATAAACATATGAAGCTATAATTACCCCAAAAATGAATGTAAATGTAAAATGTAAAAAATATACAAACTTTTCTTTTTGGTGAGGAAGATTGGCCCGGAGCTAACATCTGTGTTAATCTTCCTCCATTTTGTATGTGGGACACCACCACAGCACGGCTTGATGAGTGTTGTGTAGGTCCGTGCCCGGAATCCGAACCCATGAACCCCGAGGCGCCAAAGCATAGCATGCGAACTTAATCACTACACCACTGGGCCGGTCCCTATACAAACTTTTTATAATCGAAAAAATATTTAACAGAACAATTTAAACTGGGAAAAAATTCTAAATAGGGATAATATTGAATTTAATATAGATGTTTGGAAAGTGTCTCTATCATTACCAGCTAGTGGGAGCATAAGTTGTAAAACATCTTTTGGAGGGAAGTATGTAATATATACCACAGTTCTTAAAAAGAATGCAGACCCTTTGATACTATCTTCCCATTTTAGAAATATATCCTACTAAAATAGAAAAGATAGTATATTTCATTATTTTGTAAATAGGAAACAGCATAGATTTCCAATGAAAAATGAATTTTTAATTATGATATAGGAATATAGTAGAATATTATAGTGCACTATTAAAATAATTTAAATTCAGATTTACTAATATGAAAGGGTAGGCATTTATTATGTATTTTGAAGTAAAAAAAGAAACATTACAGAAAAATTGCCAAAGTAGGATCTCAATTTTGATAAAGAAAAATTTATATATGTATAATTTCTCATAAGGAATTTGAAAGCCTATAACCAAAAATGTTAACAATGATTTTCTCTAAAATACAGGACTCAAAGTAATTTTAATTAGATTTTTTTCTGTCTTATGTTTTTGTGACTTTTATGATCTTTTAAAATTATAAAAGAAAAAAATGTTACCTTGTTAAAACTCATTTATTGTGTCTATCCTGGTCCTTTGTAATCTCTATCTCTTTAAAGTGGTCAAAATCTGTTAAGATTTCTTTTTTCTCCACTCATTGTGGTCAGTGTCACTAGTCTGAACAATCCGCAGTTCACATTTTTTAATTTTTTATAATTTTATGCTCTTTGGAGTCAGGGAGTACAAGTGTATGCCCTCTGTTGTGTAACAGCCCTTCAAATATTTAAGGACCTTGCCTATTTCCTTTACCTGGTTCCACTTTATCTTCTCTTCTCTGGTTTAAACATATGGTTTTGTCAATTATTCCTTATGTGGCTTAATTCCTAGGCCCCTCTCCATCACAGTCATCTGTTCTCAAATTTCCTGGAACTCTGTGGTCAGTGCCTTTTTAAAACTTCAGAGAAAACATTCCTCTATACCTCTTTTGACAAACACAGAGTACAAAAGACCATAGTTTCCATCATTTGTACATAATTTCTATTAATGCACCTGTTTTTTGCATCTTTTTAAAAGTAGTCATATCACTCTACCTGATACATATTGAACTTTTCACTTACTAAAACTTTGTTTTCATAAAAATACTGCCAAATTAGATCTCCACCATCTTGCATTTCTTAATTGAGTTTTTATCTAAGTGTTTGTATTTGTATATTCATACTTAAGTAAATTTAAGACTTCACATTTCCCACTATTATATTTCATTTTCTTTGGTCCTTTTCCCAATCAGAAAACAGTAATACATCTTCTAGGCTTGACAAATCTAGATGAATTTTGGGTGCCTGTAACCGTCTGCCTTTGTATATTTCTTATGTACATATATCTTTACAAAATGTAGTCAAGTAGTTTATGTTCCCTCATAGAGTAAGTTGTCATCTTGAGAGGATCCTAAGTGAAGGGCACTAGAAATTTAAAAGGGGGAACAGATCATTTTAAACAAGAAAGAGCCTCAAACTTTTGAGGGTTCACAAACTCAGAGACAGGTAATATAAACGAGTGAGGCAGGTTCATGCAGGAGAGCACTTGATCATCCAGAGGGGCAGCCACTTCTGATTGCTGCCAGAGGGGAATATGGCAAAGGTTCTGAGTTTTCATGACAATCCAGAAAGCTGGGTTTTCATGTGAAATCATCTGACTTTCAAATAGCTTCACGTAGTTTAAAAAAGTTTAACAAGCTGTCTTCCAAATTAAATATATCCATGAGCCAAATGTACCCTGTGGTTGGCCAGTCTGTGACCCCTAAGTGGACAGAAGCTAAGTGAGGAAACAAAAGTCATAGTATCCAACTGCCCACTACTGATGGCATGCCAGGATTGGCAGTTTCATGGTTTTGCATTTGTTGAAAGCTCACAACAAATTCTGGATACCTTATTGAGCATAGATTCAAAAAGTACTTATTGATCTCTTTCTATACTCTATCATGTTATTCATGAAAAAAATCAACATTATCAACCTATTAGTGTCTACTCGGGATCCACAATAATTTCAAGAAAGTCAAATTTAGAGTTTCAAGTATGAGTTCCTCTAAAAGCCTTAATAAAAATCTCTTAGATCAGGATTTAGCATGGAAAATATTTACTCAGTATCTCATAATCACCACAAGGAAAAATAGACTCACAATATGAATCTTTCATAATCTGGAGATATTTCAGTGATTTGGGATTTTTAATGAGACTTTCTGGTAACCTCACCTTTGTTAAATATGACCAGTTATACAGCTATTGACACAGTGTCAAAATTTCATGAGCAAAAAGCACTCTCTTTGACCTATAGCAACTGTACAATTCTATTCCATGCCTGACAGCTGATTCTCACAAGACCTCTGACAAGCCAAACATAATCCATGACAGCTGACTCTAGTGAATAGCAATCACTGCAGACAATTCTTTTTGACTAGTTGTCTGAAAGACACAAGAATGAACTATATATTAGATCTGAGCATGGATAGAGATAGCCTTTCATTAGATCCAAATCTGGAATTACAAGGAAAACTTTCACATTGTAAACTGACACATTACTTTAGAAAATGCAGAGGGGCAATTTGATGATTTATATTCTAATACTGTTGTTCAGGTTTTTCTCCACCCCTCTCCAGCAGCCATCTTTTAAGATAAAGGAAATTCTGTTTAACATACAGTTCCCAAGTCAAAAGCCCAAGAGTTTTACTCTTTAAACTAGGCATAGCCCAGGAATCTGCATTTTATTGGGCACGCTAGGGGATTAGGAAGTAGGACATCTGTAAAGCATATTTTGAGAGACACTGCCTAATTCTTTGTGCTTCTCTAAATATTCCTCATATCAAACTGTACCCACTCTCAATTCTCCAACCCCTTTATTTGCGTATTATGTATTATTCATATCACTTTCAGAAAAATAAGGAAGACTGGACAAGACATAGGGTCCAATTTGTTTGGTGATTGGTAGTCCCTACTAGCCTATCTCCAATTCTTTCGACCTCTCGCCCCAGAAAGTGATTCCAAAGGAAACTGGCCAGACTTTGATTTTTCCAATATAAAAGCATTTTTATCAATATATAAAGATATGCAAGGAAGGTTGCTACTCTCTCCTGTCTAGCAACGTTGTAGCCAGCCCAGGCTTTGGCCACCACCAGTACCTGAAGGTACAAAGAGTACAAGTTTCAGCCAGCCTCCATGGCCAGATGGCACATGGGCCAAGGCCCTGAGAAAGATGGCTCTGAAATGTATTTGTGTCAATTAGCAGTCTCTGGAAGAGTTTTGGCCCTAACCTACCAGACCAAGTAAGCAAAGTCCTACTTCATGCATGGGCTTCTCTAGTAAATAGTTATGGCCAGTTGTGGGCAGTGATTTGACCATGGATCTAGGCCCCTTTGGTTGGATTTCTTCAGAGAAAGTTCAGCACTGAGAATAAGCACCTTTAACTGGGTATGTTGGCTTATCTGATAGTAAATAGGAAATCTGAGTCAATTATGTGGATAAAGGGGTGTGTGTGTGTCTGTGTGTGTGTAAGCATTGAGCATTACAAACCTGTGACTAACGTGACCCAGCTGTGACATGAACTATAACCAGAAAGTACTTTAACAACGTTGCCCACTATCACCACTCTTATTCAACGTAACACTGGAAGTCCTAGCAAGGGCAATCAAGCAAGATACAGAAATAAAAGGTATTCAAATTGGAAAGGAAGAAGTAACATTGTCTTTGTTTGCAAATGGTATGATCTTATACACAGAAAATCCTCAAGACTCAACCAAAAGATTGTTGGAACTAATCAACGAATTCAGTAGAGTTGCAGGATATAAAGTCAATCTTGTCCAGTATCTTCACCATAAGCATCTTTGCCGCAGACATCCTTGCTGTGAGAGTTTTTGCCACATAACTAATTGGCCATAAGGCAATTTAAAAGATCAAATAACAAAAAATAAAATAAAAGAAGGACATTAAAAAAGACAGAATGAAATATATAGCACATATCTGGACTACATTTAAATGTTGCACCGCATGCCTAGTCCTTATATTTCACCAAATCACCTAAGCCAGACTTTGTGCCAAATAGCAAAATTTTGTCCACATCATGTTCTCCACTATCAAACAGTAAAAAATTTTCATGAAACTTATACTTATCAGGAACCATGTAACCATTTCTTTTCGGGGAGGGATGGGAAGAGGAGCTCGATTTTTCTTTTACCTCCAACTTCTAATATTGCGTGATAAATTTGGCAAAGACGGCATTAGAGAATAAGCTGTGGTATTTAAATTAGCTAAAGAATTGATAATTAATGCTCTCTAAGAATGCTGTGAATGACTAGCTGCTTCTTTTATATGTGTCATAGCTTGGTAAACTTTTGGTTTTAACAGGTGGGAGGGATGACTATGATCACCAAAGGAGTTGCAAACTGATATGTTATCATTTTCCACTATAGTATGCAATCTGGCTTCATACTTCCAGTAAGTTTTATCACCATATTTTCTATCAAGTTGATATAAATAACTGGTTCTATCAACCAGTTATTTTATCTTTTATGGCAAAATTGCCTTATGGCCAATTTATGCAGCAAAGATTCTTACAGCAAAGATGCTTGCCGCAAAAGTACCTAGAACCAAAATCAATATACAGAAATCAGTTCTCTTTCTATACGCTAACAACAAAACATCCGAAAAACAAATAAAGAAAACAATCCCATTCACAATAGCGTCAAAAACAACAAAAAACTTAAGAATAAATTTACCCAAGGAAGTGAATGATCTGTACAATGAAAACTACAAAACTTTGATGAAAGAAATTGAAGACAACACAAACGAATGGAAAGATATCCTGTGCTCATGGATTGGAAGAACTTGGCCTTCCATTCTTTACATACAAAAAAGAATTAGATTCAATGATGGCAAAAAGATTCCTCCCCCAGTGCTCCATGTTTCAATCATATACAAATTTCCTTGCAGTATTATTTAACTATCTCATTCATATATTTCACCAACAAAACTATAAACTTCATATTATATCTTTTACTTCTTTTCCTTTATCTAATCGCATCTGAAAGCACACTGTTATTTTCATTCACAAGTTTTGGCAGACTGGTTAATAATTTCCCTCCTCTTCTGGGGCACACAACTAGGTTATATTTTCAGTGCTTCTCCTGAAGTTATATACAATCATATGACTGAATTCTGAACAATAGAATGTGGACAGAAGTGAGGTGCTCTATTTCTAAACCAGGCCCATAAAACCCTCCCACATAAAACACTCCACTCTTTACCCCTATATACCAGCTGAGCAGAGAAAACTTGAAGGTCTGGAGGAGAACTGAGCCACAAGATGGAAGGAACTTGTTTCCCTGAGTTGCTGCCCCTGAAGAGCTACCCATATTGCTACCTAATAAGGAACAACCACGCTGAGCTATAGAACAAGTAAGAAACTCCTTATGATGTAAACTCCCTGAAATACTGATTTTTTTAAAAAATATGACCATTTAGGTACCTAATATATGGCACTTATCTCAATTGTAATTATATATCATTTATTTATTTACTTACTTACCTCCCTAAATAGTCTGGAATCTCCTTAGAGTCTGGAAATGCCTGTTTTTCTCACCAGCAAGTCTCTAGCTCCTGGAACAGTGCCTAGTATGTAGCAGGTTCTCAACAAATCCTGTTGAATGTATGAATACAGGAAAACATGCACAACCAGTTTAAGTTAATAAATGCCTATTATATTGAAGCACAGAAGCAGAGAAAGAAATCCAAAAGTAAAGTTTAGAAACTGCATTTCATTTCTTATTTTGTCATTTCTCCTCTGATCCAAAACATTTCAAAATACTTGGAAGCGAATCTTGGGGAGTTTTATAAGTGTTTGAATAAATTCAATCCTACCATGGCTACCTAACAAATACCCTATGATATTTTCTGTTCTCACACCACGTCTATGTAACTTTTCCTTCCCTTACTGAGTGTGATTATATTGCTATGTGACATAGTCTAGCAGTCAACCAATACTGCACCTGTTTTGGCACCACTCAACAGCTATGCTAATTTTCCTAATTTGTTCTGATTTCCAATAACTTTCTCCCAGCCAGACAGCTCCAGATGCCTGCCTAAAACAACACGCATGTTTATATGAGCCCCTGTGTAGATCAGATTAGATAGACAACCCCAGCACCAAATGTTGAAAGGTAATCTCTCTTTGTCTTCTCTGACTGTAAAACTAAATCAAGGCCAACAGGCGTCTTTACATGTTATTGCACTTACTGTCAGTCAGTGCCAAAATAAATGATCTTAACAGGGTTAGGAGAAGCAGTGTGGTGCTTAAAGTATGTGTGCTGCCAAGACAACAGGGTGTACTGCATCTGTTGCCTGGGATACACATCTACAACATCCAACAAATAAGCTATACAGTTTAGTGTTTGAGAAAAGCCCAGGACATGCATATCAAGCAAAAAGTTGTTGAGGAACTGTCTTAGAAGACAAGGACAATTCAAGTAGTCACAAAAGGGATGGAGACCAAGGCAAGCTAAATATCAGATCTGTACATCAGATTTTCAGAGGGTGAAATCCAGAAAGATCTTTTACTTGTTAAAGTGTTCTTGGACACAATGGTAATCTGCTCTAGACAGCACCTGTTCAGTAGGCCTGCATGAGGTGAAGAAATAGTTTGACCATAGACAATAATTTTCCACTGAGCTATAAAGGTCATATAACTACACATATTAACAATTTTGGTTTTTTCCAAGACTCATATCTCTAGGCTATCCTGTTTTGTGCGTGATATGGTAGACTAAAGAGGACCACGAATTCTTGGATATCCTTTTAACCGAGGTGAAGTCTATCTACCTTTCCCTTCAATCTGGGCTATTTTGACCAAAGGAGTGCAGTTAAAGTGATGCCATTCCAGCCTCAGACATAACCTTTAATAAAATTGGCAGCTTCCACTTTGGTCTCTTGGAGATCTGAGCCTCCATGTACAAAGTCTGACAACCCCGCTGGAGAGGTAACATGAAGAGGTCCTACAACTACAAGGAGAAAGAGAGGGGCCCCGTTGGGGCCAGCCTTCCAGCTGTCACCATCAAAACCCCAGGCTTGTAAGTTAAGCTTCTTCTTTCCATCAGACTGGCCAAGACACTACCTGCATATAACCAAGGGACCCCAAATGACACCATATGAAGCAGAAGAATCCCCCAGCCAAGCCCTGATGGAATTCTTGACACATAAAACTGTTAGATATTAAAGGTACAAAGTTTAAGAATGTTTTTATACAGCAATACAATAGATAACTGAAACGTGGACATCAAACACAAAAATTTGGTGATGTGGCTTTTATATGAATTTAGGATTTGTATGTTGATGATCAAACAGCAAAATGACCCTATCAGAAGAATGGGGGGAGGGGGGAGAATCGAGGTAGACAGTTACCGGCTGCAGGGGTAGGTCACTGCAGAGCTGGCCTCCAGAATTACGGTTCCCCCAACACTCAGATCAGTCACCATTCCTTAGCTTCTGTTGACTGGCCTAAGGGATTTTCTTCCAAAACCCATAAAATTAAATTAGAATTCACTGCTTAAGTGTAATGACTTCCCACTGTTTATGTGGGTTATCATTTACAACCAACTGGCATTTAATCAAACCACTATTTTTATTTCAGGACCAGAGGCCACAACATTGTGTTTTTTCTCTACCTCCCTGTTGAGTCAAGCAGCTTCATCCAAGCTGTGAAGGGATAGCAAATTGTTTATGAAAAAATCAGCATGAAGTATTGTTTTCAAACATATTTATGATTTCACACCAACTTAGGAAGGATTTAGTTCATTTTGTTGATTGACACATAATTTTATATTTACATATATAACGATGTCAAAATCTCCTGGAGAGGGGCCGGCCCGGTGGCGCAAGCGGTTAAGTGCGCGCGCTCCGCTGCGGCGGCCCGGGGTTCGCTGGTTCGGATCCCCGGCGCGCACCGACGCACTGCTTGGTAAGCCATGCTGTGGCGGCGTCCCATATAAAGTGGAGGAAGATGGGCACCGATGTTAGCCCAGGGCCATCTTCCTCAGCAAAAAAAAGAGGAGGATTGGCAGATGTTAGCTCAGGGCTGATCTCCTCACAAAAAAAAAAAAAAAAAAAAAAAAAAAAATCTCCTGGAGAAAAAGTAAGAATTAAAGGAACATAATCACACTCTGATACCAATTTACCTGTGAGACTGCTCTTGTCTCACAATTTTGACTCTGCCCTGAATTGGATGTATATGGAACGTGCCCACTATTACGTAGCCCAAGTGAACGATGTCTGCTCTCACATGAAGCCTCCCATGTCCACACTCTTGCTCCTGCCATGCCCCTTTCTTGAATTCCCTCCTGCCCTCCTTCTTTCTGCCTCTTGAAATTATCAAGACTCAGCTAAATGCCATGTCTGTAACGGCCACCCAAGGGTTTGTCTGCCCTGAACACCTCCTTCTAATTCTGAGAAATATGGCTCTTTCCATGCAAGCCGTGTTCCCCTCCTCACCTTGACCGCAAATATCCACGTGGCTGCAGGAAAATAAACAAAACACACTTCTTGTTTTAAACTAACTAGGGTTGATTTCTGTCATCACTTGCGACCACATTCTTCCTGACTTCTTCCTTTTGAAGCTTTTCCTGTCTCATCAAATTTCAAATTGTCACCTCTATATACCTATAGTTATACGTTTATTCCAGCCTTAAAGTTCTTATTTCAAATTGACTTGCAATAAATGACATGTTCCTTGACACAGGTACCCGATTCGCTTACTCTAAGACCAAGCACCGTGTTGTTAAATAATGTACCATCTGTCAAAATATTAAAATAAAGAGAACTGCAGAGGATCTTCTCTTCCCCTTGATAAACTGTAATGACAGCACAAATGCAAATTTGGTAACACATATACTAGTTGGTTACTATGAAAATCACACATGCAGTCCCTCTCCTACCATAGTTCCTTGATGGTACTAATGCTGGGAAAAATGGCAAATTCCTGCCCATTGAATAACTGTTTAGTTAATATTAGGTTTATAGTATCTGTGTAATTTGAGCCATGGCATAACCAATTTCATCTAATAAGCTGATTCTGACAAGCCCTATTAATTAATTTATTTAAAAGAATTCATTGGTTTCAAAATTTCTTAAGAGCTCATAACACAAAAATTTTGAAAATATATAAATCTTGGTGTTGTTTCAGGTAAATCACTAATTTGAAAAAGCAGGTACACTAGAGTATTTACATATACGGGCAATCTCAGTTCAGGGAAATGTACATTTATTTTATACGTGCTGGTAGCTGTCATGGTTGTGCCACAGCTGTTAGAAATTACAGGTTTTTGGTACCAAGCGTCAGCCATCACTGTAATTATTATTATTTTATCAAACACAATCGCAGGGAGTATTTTAGGCTGACAAAAGCCTTCTAGGTCTTTGTTTATTCACTGCACCGTATATTCTGCCCTCCACGCTGACTGAGTTAAAGTTCTCTTACTCCTGATTTAAAACCTGTTATTAGAGAAAGCGAAGCTTCCCATCTTTAACACAAAGTAAGATTGGTGCTTGCATGGAGAGAACACTAACCTGAGAATATAAATAAAAGAAGGCACAACCTGAGACGCCTTATTCAGTGGGCTTTCGGCAACATTCCCAGATAGGGACTGCAGATTACCATGCGATGTTAAGGAATAAGAACTAAGGCAACAGGCAAACATCAGGCTAAATGAATTTACAACTTAGGTACAATAATAGCAGCTCAAGGAGGTCAAGCTTTCTATCTAAGCAGCAGGCACAGCAAAAGCTCCACCTCCGTGCCCAGATATTTCACCTGTGTGAGTGAAAGATTGCTGTCATGAAGTCTCCACCACACGGAGGGAGGGACCTTTTTCTCCTTTTAACTCTTCAGTGAGCATGGAAAAGAAGTGTCGGCAAATGCAGAGAGCTCAGTGATCTAGTGTCCAGGAGAAATGAGACTGAGGGCAAAACTGATTGCTGTAGAAAACAGTTGTTGGGCAAAATATCAGTCATATTTTGACTGGTGGGAGTGGGGCATGTCTAACAGTCTGGGGTATAGCCACTGTCAGCAGCAAACATTTTAACCTGTGTATTACACATTAATATTACACATACTTTTAGTGCCCAATTATGCCAAGGGCAGGGTGGGAAAATGACAGAGGCTCCGTTTCTTAGCACGTTATTCAGAAAGAGATGTTCCACCACTGTTTATTGAGTAAAACAGGAAAAAAAAGTTCTAAAGTCTTTAGTCTATGTTTTGCAAAGAAACTTCAAATATTTCTATTAATGATGTTAAGTCTCCCAGGAACTGATGCTATAGGATAAGAAGGACATCATCCCTAAAAATTTGCAGAATAGTATACTCTTATAACATGAAATTGGATGCCATTATTTGGCTCGTAAAATCCAGAAGTCATGAATAACAAGACAAGGTACAGTCTTGACATGATCTTTTGAAATGTGAAGCATCTTTTCAACGTGGTTTTCCATGTAAATTAGGTACTTTTTTCTAGTAGAACTCAACAGAGCTTTAGTATTAAAGTTAATGAATGTTTAAAAAGATGATTTTGTGTACCTAACATAGCACTAGAGAAGAAACAATCCATCCATATGCTGAAATGCTGTAATAATACATTTGCTAAAGTTTAAATATCATTAGCTTCATTAAAATATTATATTAAACTATAATGTACATCATTACATTTCAAGCTTATATTTGCTATTATTGTTTGCTCCTTTTAAAAGAGCTTCCCACTTAATACTATTACCATACTCAAAATAGAAATTCTATTTCAGGCTCAGTTGCTACATGAGCCAAAGCTGGGCCTACTTGGAAATCACATACTTGCCCTGAAGTTGGAAGGATGGTTTCCAGGAAAATCACAGTTTAACCTCATTAGTGTTAAGAAAATAGAAAGAAAGAAAAGAGTTCAATTTGGGTCACTGGTCTGTCTTTTCAGTGTCACGTTGAAGGTCTATTCTGTAAGGTCATACTTGAATATTTAACCCAGTCAAATTTTCTCCATTTATTTTCACAGTCCAGTAGTCTCACCATTAATTTCCCCTGCAAATTAACCTGTTGACATTTCTCCAAATGATCCTCTTCTAAAATTAGCAATTACTCTCCTTCTTTGTTTCTTAACTTAAAAATCTTTTAGAAGGCTTTGAAATGTAAAATTCACACATCACAAATGTAGACATCAGTAGCATTCTCCTGGTTTCAGAAATATATTCTATCAAATAAGAAATGCACCAAAATTTCTAAAAAGAACAAAAGAAAAGGGGGAAATTGACACTTTCAAAAGGAAAAACTGAAATATAAAAATGATTCAAAGAAAAAAACAGCATAAGCTTTCAAGACGCCGCAGTCAGCAATGAGAAGAAGTTAAGTTGTATATTATTCAATTTATATAAAGAAAGATGCAGCAAATATCCAAAGTGCTTCAAGATATAAAATGGTTATTGTTGGCAGTTTGATGAGATTCAAACTCTGTGGAGAGGAATTGCAAAACCAATTTGTTATATCAAGGTAAATCTGAAATAAGTGCTCCAATTTGCCCAGAGCACTAGGAAAAAAATCAGATTTTTTTCCTCCTTTTCTGCAGAGGACAGGCACTGTGCATCGTTTTTCCAAGCCTCCCCATGTAGAGATAGTTAACACACACAGATATTCCTGCACAAAAGGTGACAAGCCAACATGATGGCTGCCTTATAGTCACCTAGTCATAACTCTGTGTACAAACAAGAGAAGAAAACACCACCATCTCAGAGAGCTAAGGAGAGGAATCCCATTCAGACAACAAAAAAAGTATCACTAAGATGAAGGTATTCTTCACTGCCCACCCCCCGCCGCCATATCATTTCTCTGAAGAAAGTATTTGAGACAGGAAAAAATATTTTGGGAGCAATTGGAAAATTTGGGTTGCATTGAATATTAAATGACATTATGGAAGTGTCACTAATTTTCTTAAGTGTGATAAAATACTGTAATTATGTACAAGAAGGTCCTTGTACATGGAAAATGTATGCTGAAGTAATCAGGGATGTTCTAGGAAAGAAATAGAAAGCAAGCAAGAAAAAAGGATAAAGCAAATGTAGCAAAATGTTAACTTTTCTGAAGATTTGACAGTTTTCAAAATAAAAATGTAAATAAATATTGCATAAATAGAAAAATATGATAATAGACTTTGTGGATCTGAATTCTTATGATATAATTTCTAATTATAAGTTAGCTCCTGATTATTTCTTTTTGAAGAGTTTATGAGGTAAACTCAGCATAAAGCATGATTTCTGGCATATATTTTTCAACAACTTTAGCTTTCAATTAAATAGGCACCTTTCAACCCAGCACTTTGGTCTTCGGGTGGTATGCGTGGTAAGAGCTGACTGGGAACGGCTCTGAACTCTGTGGAGTGGAATTGCAAAACCAGTTTGTTATAGCAAGGTAAATCTAAAATGTCACAGAGGGATAGAGGTGCTGAAGGGCTGAGAGGCTCGGGGGAGAAGTGTTGTGTTGTGGATTGAAGGATGAGTAACTGAACTCTTAGTAAAACTCTAAATGAGTAATGGAATACATACATCTGTTGCTAGACTGGATGGGTTGTAAAGGGGCCAAGTCAGAGGGAAGCGCACTAGCTCTAAAATGTTTTGTTTTCTTTAGCGGCATTATACATATTGATCATTTATAAATACTAACTGCATATGCATGTGAAAATCAATGTGTGACAATTTTAAGCTTTAGCCTCACCACACTTTTAGGAACACCACCTTAAAGCATGAGCAGAAAATCTACAAATGCTCTAAGAATGGATTTTACAATGATAGGTATGCTCTACATCGTGGACCTGGAGTAGAGATGTGAAAGGAGTGGGTATTTCATTTGATTCATTCATCCTTTCGTTCAACAGAAGTGTGAGTTTTAGGCACACTTTATGCACACACTTTTACCCCTTTCTCTCTTCTCTTCCTAGACGTTTATATAAGTCTCCACCATCTTACATTTCCCTACTTGTAGATAGGGCCATCTATTGTAACCGTAATTCTAGGAACTCCTCTCATCTAAACTTTTTTCAGGCTATATGGAACTTCAAGTTTCCTCTGGTTGCAAGATGTTGGAATTTTCCAGAATTACCTAGGAAATTTTCCAGGGCTAATGAGCAAGTGTTAAATGTTACAAGATGCCAAGAGCTTACACAAAGATAAGGTTATTCTATGAGACCTCCTGGGACAAACTTTTGAACTGGAAAACTGGAAACAAAGGTCTCATTTTCAGGGTTATCCCTTCAGTTAGTTCTTTCTCTACACCATAAGGGAAAGAAGGTTTTTACGATGATAATTACCAAGGGTTGCTGACTGGAGGAGAGATTGTGAAGGCTTTCACAATGTGGGAAGTCAGCATGACTTATAAAACCTTGTAAAAATGTCTTGCTTTGAAAGGGCTTAAATGATATGTTGTTTGTATCCATGATGCACTAATATCCCAAAGTTAATAATTTTCTAAGATTTTGCAGACCATATAAGTCCCTATCTTCTCTACATTATTCCAGGATCCCCAGGAAGCCATATTTGCTGAGCACAGAGGGGAACTAGGTAGCAGCAATGCATTTGACTTTAAAGGGAAAGGTAAATGCCTGACCATATGTGTAATTCTCTGTTGCTGACATCCCTGGTAAAGCATGCCTCATGTGGACAGGCTTAAGCTGTTTATGACCCAGCTTCAGAAGTTACACAGTAACTTCCAATGTCATCACAAGCTCTCCTAGATTCAAGGAGGAAATAGAGACTCCATTTCTTAATGGAGAGAGTATTCAAGTCACATTGTAAGAAGAGAATGTGGGATAGGAGATATTCTTGTCGCCATTTTGATAAAATACACCTGCCACACTCACGCAACAGGATTTCAGAGATGGAACAGCGCGCCAGATTATCTATTTCAACATCATCCCTGCTCCTACCTGCATTCTCTTCTGCATTGCTGAGGAAAAGTCTGAAACTACAGTCATCAGAATCCCTGTCCCATGAGATACACTTGGAGGAGGCTTGGAAAGAAAAGAAATAGAAGGCATTCTCTAGCAGCAGCTGCTGGCCCAGCTGGGATCAGCAGCAGCCGCTTCCCTTGGCTTGTGAAAGCTTTCCTGAGAAACATCCACTTGGGATAGTTAGTTGGGGCCCTTGACCAACGGGGAATGGTCATTACTATTCTGTCAGATGAAATTTATAGTCATTAGATAGTAGATTTTCTTTAAAAAAACTGGAGTTTTGAATAGGATGTACTTAAATGTGTAGATTAATTTGGGGATGACTTAGGTATTGCAATATTGAGGCTTTTCATCAAAGAATGTTTTCTATTGTGCTTCTTCAACAAAGTTCCACAATCATTTTTACATAGGTCCTGGCCATTTTTATTAAGCTTAGTCTTAAATAGTGTGGTAATTATTGTTGATGGTGATGATATTGTGAATGGATTAATTTTTCCCATTACATTTTTAATTGGTTATTATTCTTGCACAGTAAATTGTTAGAGAGTAAACTCAACAAGAAGAGAAAGAGAAATCCAGAGATAATGCCAATATCCCTCCTCCCCCATAGGAAACCACAATACAGCTTACTCCTCAACCTTGGAGAATTGTTTTCCAGAAATATATTAAACAAAAAATAAATACCAAATGAAAAATAATGTGATTATATTATAAGTGCAGAAGTAATATTTATGTGTTACTAGTAAACAGTAGGATTAACCATGTAAAAGAAGTCACAAGAAAAGATTAAGTACTAAGCAAAATATTAGTAGCATTTTCACACTTGAACTTAGTTCATCTCAACATCGTTTCCTTAATTTATTAAATATTGTCAAAAGCCCCTTATTTGCTTATTCTGACCCCACAACTTAACCTTTTATTATATATTCATTATACAATGAATATCTCTTGGAATTGACCCCAACTCTGGAATTTTTTTAATTTAAACACCACTGGCCTTTTGCAGGCTAATCCCAGGTTTGCCATAGTTCTATGTCCTCTGCAGAGAAGCTTTTTAAAAGTGAAGATGACAAAACCCAACAACAAAATCTCTGGGGTTGTTACATCATTAATGATAATCCAGATATACAGCTATAGTTGAAAACCCCTACTCTCAATCCTCAGAGGAATTATAAATGCTCCCTTAATCACAATAATGTGCATGATTTATTAAAAATAATAGCCAACATTGATTGAGTAGTTACTAGGATCCAGGCATTGGGTTAAGTACTTAACATATCCTATTATAGTTAATTATATAACAAACATCTACCCAATTAAAAATATTATTAAGTGATTTCAATGATGGCATTTCCCCCAGAAATTTAGTGGAAAAGCATCTCCTCCCCAAACTATAAAACACTTCTATAATGAATATTCTTGGTCTTGACTTAATAGATTCTGAAATGGAAAACAAATTTCTTCTCTAACTGTTAAATATGTTCCACTGGACATTTGGATAAATTGACTAGACTGATTCACAAGCCACTAATAAAAGACCATTTCACAAGGATCTCTGAAATCAAAGGACTCCATGCCTGTGACTTTCTCTAAACGAATAGAATTCTCCAAAATGCTATTGTAGGGTGTACTGTAATTGTAAGATTTTAATAGGTGAAAACAGAACTTCTTTGTCAAATAAATTTGGGAAATGAGAAGTTAAGTGACATGAAATAGGATTCTTTACTACAATATTTCTTATTATAGCCTCTAATATGTCATATTATAGCCTCTAATATGACAATGCCAATGTGTTTCGTGAGTTTCTAAGAGAGATACATGCGGCATTCCCAAAATGTATTTAAACGTGTAACTCTTATTGAGAAAGCATTCCTGAAGACCAGAGTTTTGAGACATCAATTAGAAAATACTGCAGTAAGATATAAAAATGATAATAATAAGGACTTATACTTGAATAGGGATTTAACTTTACAAAGGCTTCCTTATTGGTGGAAAGTTAAGTTCAAAGCTCCAACATTTACTAATGTTCACTTGATTTCTTCCCAAAAAAGCAGAATCTAAGACAACGATCTTCAGGTAAATAGTTCATTATGGGAACTGTTCTCAGGGAACCAGAGTCAGGAGACTTGAATGAAGAAAAGAGGAAAAGAGGGACACCAACCCAAAGATGGTATTCAACTGGTTAAAGCTGTGGGCAATTGGGGTTTAATTGCCAGTCACAAGGGACCTGCCTGTGCTTCGATTAATGGGCTATGACTGTAAGAACTCGGTTATGTCTGGAAGCTGGTGAGGGATAAGAATCTTCCACTGCAATGGCTAATATCAGCTTTGTGTTTTCCAGCCAGCCCTTGATTTTTATTATTATTATTCATTTTTGATTATACAGCTCAAGCAAAACCCTAGTCAGCTGCCCCTCCATTTCATCCCTAGGAACACAATGCTCTGTAAGTCATTGACACAGGTTCCTGCAAGTCAAGGCACCCTGGTTGCCACTCTCACCTTATTGCCTCTAGTGTTACCTTGCTGCTGTCAGGTAAATTCTGCCATTTGATCCTTTACTATTTTAGAGTCCTATCCATCCAACTAATACTAAAGATCCTAGATAAATGGCAACATCCCCTATTGTCAATGCTGGCTTGACAGTAGGGGATGACAACCTCCAGTGAGCTTTTCAAAAATGCAAGTACTCACCAGTGTCTTTATTTCTTGATGCCTTAATGAAGGACATTTCCTCCTGGCCCTGCTGAGGAATCTAGTCAGCAAGTATATACTCTGTTTTCGCATAGTAAACCCAATCTAACAGTTTCCCTCCCCAAGCCTTCAAAACCCGTTCTTAACACTGCCTTGTGTCATCTCTCTCTGATTAACTACACGTCATTGTGTCCAAGCTGCAAGGAGCCATCCCAGCAGCATAATAGGGCCAACTCCAAGTGTTTTTGGCAGAACATTAAACCATGAGTCACAGGAGAGCGCTGCCAATACTTTCCTCTCTACCCAGCCTTATATTCTCCCCTCTCTGGTCCAGTTCCCTCAAGATCCTCTCCCACGCGTGTTCCTCAGTTCCAGCTTGTACATATTAGCCAGACCTTACAGTCCTTTGGGTGAGTATATTATTTCATCCTGGGCTGTGCTATTATCTGATCCTAATTAATGATCTATTAGCCCTGGTGGTCTAGTGGTTAAGATTCAGCGCCCTCACCACCACAGCCAGGTTTGTTTCCCCATCAGGGAACCACATCACCCGTCTGTCAGTTGTCACACAGTGGCAGCTGCATGTTGCTGTGATGCTGAAAGCCATGCCACCAGTATTTCAAATACCAGCAGGGTCGCCCATGGTGGACAGGTTTCAGTGGAGCTTCTAGACTAAGACAGACTAGGAAGAAGGACCTGGCCACCCACTGCCAAAAAACTGGCCATGAAAACCCTATGAATAGCAGCGGAGCATTGCCTGATATATTGCCGGAAGGTAAGAGGATGGCACAAAAAAGACCGGGCAGGGTTTCACTCTGTTATACAGACGGTCGTTATGAGTTGGAATTGACTTGATGGCACTAACAACAAGAAATTAATGATCTTGAGTCAATGAGGGAGCTGGGGTTGAGGGGGCACAGTGAGAGAATAAGCATCATTTGTGAGGCAGCCACCACCACAGCTGGGGTGGTTTTACGTCTCTAGGCAAAGAGAGGCAGCTCACTTCTAGAAAGGCAAAGGAAGCTGCTGTTCCTAACCTGAAGGGCTTGGCAGAATCTGGGGAGTATCGGGTTATATTTGTGTGCAGCCAGTTACTGCAGTAACAGCCATAGCAAAAAGGTAGACTGAGAACTTGTAAGGCATAGTAGAATAAATATCTGACAAACTGATGAAGCATTTAAGGTAGGTTTTGGTTGTGAGGTAAGCTGTCAGTCTATTACTAAGGATTTAATGAAAGCGAGCGGCCCACAGTAAGTGGCAATAAACACAATCAAGTGTGAAAGAACAGGCAGGTCCTATTGGTGAGTTGGCTGCTTACTAAAGTGAAAGGACAGAGCAAACAGCAGACAGTGCAAAAAAAGAATCCTTTTCAAAACAGTAATGGACTCTTTTCTATTTAGAATTCATTGAATCATCAGAGAGCAAATTTAAATTAATAAAGTATTAGTAGAAGCATCATCATGGAGCAGTTCTTCTGATATCTTTGACATTAAAAGATTAGGAAATTGCACAAAAAATATGCATAGGTGCCTTAACATAGCTCTGACTTGCCCAACAATTTCAAATCCAGGTTAAAATAGAGGAAAAAAAAAAGGCCATTTTGGAAAAATAAATAGATTTACAACCTGCACATCTAGATTTCAACTAATGTATCCCTAATTAAAATGGTCCAGTTGTAGAAGTAGTGCCTATAACTTATTTTTAAAAATAATAATCAAAAGAAGAGGAAGGAGGCTGGTGCTAGTCAGGTGACATGGCACACTAGGGCCCATCCCTGCCTCTGATTAAAACCAAAAATTCTGGACAAAACACAAAAACCAACAACTAACTACCTGGCTGAAAATTCTACACATAAACAGAAGCAGGAAGATTGTGTAGAGGAGTGAAAAACTTAGAGAAATTGTCACCGGCACCAGTCAGGTCGGTGTGGTGAGGTCCCAGGTTCTTGGTCCACAGACACAAAGGAATTGGAGAGCGGACACACAGTGGAAGTTTTGACAGAGGAGGATTTATTAGCAAAGCAAAAGTACACCCCCAAGGGGAGGGGCAGGCAGGCTAGAGGTGAGCAACTGCCCCAAAGTTGTGGTGGTCAGTGGCTTTGGAAGGTCGGGCCCCAGGGGCAGGTGAGGGTCTTGGAAGGTGGACCAACTGGGGCATTGTCTCCACCCCCATGTCAAGAGGAGGAGATGTTTTCCTTGCATAAGCATCTCCAGAACTGTCGTGGCAGTGATCCCCCACAAGGTGAGTCAAAACTGCAATGCAAATGAGAGTATAACGAGGCTTGGGGCTACTCTGGGTCAGGGTCGAGGGGAGTGTTGCACATCTGAAGAGCCGCTGCTCAGAAATTAGGACGCTGCACCTGGTGGAGTGACCTTGCTCCCAGCTCATATCTAGCTTCCTGCCTATCTCAAAATGACCAATACGTTATTTTTTTCTCTCCCAACTTTGCCACGAGGGAAGGTCCCAGTTGCAGAGCAACATGTCATTGTGGGCTTTAAAAACCTGATAGAAAACTCCTCTTTTTGGCCCAAGAACCAGGAAAAGAGCCACTGCCAGACAGATAGTTTAGGGGCAGGATGTCTGAAGAAAAGAAAGCTCCAGAAGGAGATTGCCTAATTCTATATACAAATCCATGCAAGGCTCAGCCTAACCCTTCAATAATGTATTCATAACACAGACCCAAACCAACATAGCAAAGACCTAGAGCACTTAACTGAAATTTGAATAATTGCCCACAGAAGAAACAAAGAGATCTTATGAAATGAACCTAGCCAGGTTGATTGCCTACTAATATGAAAAGAATATTTTCTAGAGGACCATAACAGAACTCGGAGTCGGTACAATACAACATTCACAATGCCCAGGATGCAATCCAAAATCACTCAACATAAAAAGAAGCAGAAAACATCAAGAGAAATGTCAAGGGAAAAGACAATCAAGAGATAACCACCCTGAGATGGCCTGGATGTTAGAACTATCCAAGTCTTTAAAGCAGCTGTTATAACTGAGCTCCATGAGATAAAGGAAAAATACTTGAAACGAATTTAAAAAGAGACATTCTCAGCAGAATAGCAGATATTATAAAGAGAACATATGGAGTTACAGTCCAAGACGGTGACACAAGAAGCTCCTGAAATCACCTCTGCCCATGGACACACCAAATCAACAGCTACCCATGGAGCAATTCCCTCTGAAAGAAATCCAGAAACTAGCTAAGAGACTCCTACACATTGGGCAAATGAAAAAATACCCACATCAATATGGGTAGGAAAGGCTGAGACAAACTCTCACCATAAACCCCACCCCCGGCACAGTGACATACAATTAGGAGGGAACACACAACTCCCAGCTTCTCCCTGAGGAGCGAAGGGTTTGGACCCAACATCTAGTGCCCCAACTTTTAAGAATTCCATCTGAGAGATGGGCCCCAAAAACACCTAGATCTGAAAGCCAATAGGACTTGCATCCATGAGACCTGTATGACTATAACAATCAAAGAAACAGTTCTAATAGGTTCATGAGGACTCTCTGTAGCTATCCCCCAGGGCTCAGCACAGAGGAAGTAGACAGAACTGCCAGTCTCCCAATCTTTCTCTGAAGACGCCTATTTGCATACTTCAAAAGCTGCTGCCTTGGGGCCAGCTCGGTGGCATAGTGGTAGAGTTGACGCACTCTGCTTTGGTGACCCAGGGTTCGCAGGTTCGGATCTTGGGCATGGACCTAAGCACCACTCATCAAGCCATGCTGTGGTGGGGTCCCATATAAAGTAGAGGAAGATGGGCACAGATGTTAGCCCAGGGCCAATCTTCCTCAGCAAAAAAAAAAAAAAAAGGAGGATTAGCTCAGGGCTAATCTTCATCACACACACAAAAAAAGCTGCCAGCTAAGGGTCAGGCTTCTCATTAAGCATAATTTCCCTTAGACTTGGGAGGCCAGCAGTTTCCATCTGCACATTCTCCCTCTGGACCACTCCAAGTCACTAGTGGCTCCCTGTAAGGAGCTTGTGTGCATATCTAGTGCCCTGACTTCTGCAGCTGCTGCCTAAGGGATGCACTCCTTGATCACCAGAGTCTGGAGGCCAGCAAAGCTTGTGTTCACTGGTCCCACAGGACTATAACAAATGAAGAAACAATTCTTAACTGGCTATCCCCCAGGGCTCAGTGCAGAGGGAGCAGATAGAAATGCCAATCTGCGGTCTTCCCCTGAAAGAGGTATATTTGTATACTTTAAATCTGTTGTCTGAGGGCAGCCTGCATCTAAGTGCTGATTGATATCTTCCCCTTTGGGACACTGACAGGTCTTGGCACACCCTCAACTACTGGGAGCCACTAAAATAAAGACGGCAGCTTGGATAATCAAAAGACTTGAGAGACAACCAAGATCTCAGAAAGACTGGACTAAATGATAAGGTTTGCCTCCTACACAAGACCACTCCATCCAGACTGGGAGAGGTGGCTGTTTTTATCTAATGCCAGAAGCCAACAAAGAGAGTCAAGGAAAATGAAAAAAGAAAAGAATATGTTCCAAACAAAAGAATAAGATAAAACTCCAAAGAGACCTTAATGAAATGGAGATAAGTGATTTACCTGATAAAGAGTTCAAAATAATGGTAATAAGTATGCTCACTGAGGTCAGGAGAATAATGCATGAACAAAGTGAGAATTTCAACAAAGAGACAGAAAATATAAGAAAGTATCAAACAGAAATCACAGAACTGAAGAATACAATAACTGAACTAAAATATTCAATAGAGGGGTTCACCAGCAGACTAGATGAAATGGAAGAAAAAAATCAACAAACTCAAAGACAGGGCAGTGGAATTCATCCAGTCAGAAGAGCAAAAAGAAAGAAGAATGAAGAAGAGTGAAGATAACTTAAGGAACTCATGGGAGACAAACAAGTGGACCAATATTTACATTATAGAGGTCCCAGAAGAAGAAACAGAGAGAGAAAGGGACGAGAAGGGACAGAAAGCTTATTTAAATAAATAATGGCTGAAAACTTCCCTAACCTAGGGAAGGAAACACAGCCAGATCCAGGGAGCCAAGAGAGTGCTAAATAAGATGAACCCAAAGAGACTCACACCAAGACATGTATAATTAAATTGTCAAAAGTTAAAGACAAGGAGAGAATCTTAAAAGCAGCAGGAGAAAAACAGCTTGTTACATACAAGGGAACCCTCATAAGAATATCAGCAGATTTTTCAGGAGCAACTTTGAAGAACAGAAGGGAGTGGCATGATATATTCAAAGTACTAAAAGAAAAAAAACTGCCAACCGAGAAGATCTCAAAGAGATATCTGCACTCCAATATTCATTGGAGCATTTTTCACAATAGCCAAGATATGAAAACCATCTAAGTGTCCATCAATGGATGGTATTTATATAAGATATAATATGGTATAAGATATGGTATTTATATAAGATGGAATATTATTCGGCCATGGGAAAGAAGGAAATCCTACCATTTGCAACAACATAGAAGGACTTGGAAGGCATTATGCTAAGTAAAATAAACCAGACAGAGAAAGACAGCATTGCATGGTATCACTTATATGTTGATTCTAAAAAAATCAAACTCAACTCAGAAACAGAGGGTAGAAAAGTGGTTGTGAGGGGCTGGAGGTTGAGGGAAAGTGGGAGAGGTTGGTAAAAGGATGAAAACTTTCAGCTTTAAGATGAATAAGTTCTGAGGATCTAATGTAAAATATAGTGATTACAGTTGATAACACTGTTTCATGTAATTGAAATTTGCTAAGTGTAGAATTTCACCAAAAAAAAAAAAAAGATAAATACGTAGGGTGATGGATGTGTTAATTAACTCCATGGAGGGAATCCTTTCACAACCTATAGGTATATCAAATCAATGCAATTTATGTACACTTTAAATATCTTACAATTTTACATGTAAATTATACATCAATAAAGCTGAAATTAAAAAATTGAAATTTTAAAACTGAAAAAACAATTGCTGAAATTTTTTAAAAGCTTCTAGAGTGAACAAAACAATTTTAAAATAGAAGAATTTTAGAATATAACAAAGTTGGAGGATTTACCCCACCTGATTTCAAGACTTATTGTAGAGCTACCATAATCAAGACAGTTTGGAATTTTGGAAAATCTGTTCCATAGATCAATGGAACAGAATAGAGAGTCAGGAGATGGACCCATACACGTATGGTCAATTGACTTTTGACAAAGGAACCAAGGCAATTCAATGGAGAAAGGAAAATCTGTTGAAACAATGATACTGAATAAACTGAATATTCAGACCAGGAGACGAAACAAACACTTACCTCACATAACACAAAAAACTTAACTCAAAATGGGTAAAAGACCTAAATGTAAAATCTAAAACTAGAAAACTTTTAGAAGAAAAAATAGGAAAATATTGTTGCTTTCTTGAAGTACACAAAGATTTCTTAGAATTATGAAATCATGAAACAAAAAATTGATAAATTGGACTTTATCAAAATTAAAATATTTTATTCTTCAAAAGATACTACTGCTAAGTAGCATTGTCATACACACTTGGTTGAATCTCAAAGACAGGCTAAGTGAAAGAAGCCTGTCTCAAACGTTACGTACTTTATGATTCCACTTATATGACATTCTAGAAAGACTAATCTATAGTAATGGAAAACACATCAGCAGTTGCCCAGTAACGAGTGGGAGAAGGAATAAACGAAAGTGATAGCATCAAGGAGTATTGGGGGAATGATAAAACTGATTTTTTTCCTGAATATGGTAAATCTATATATATGTTAAAATTCATAGAACTCTGTACATAAAAATGTTAAATTTACTGTATGATAATTTTAAAAATTAAAAAAAAAACTATCCCCCAGAGTGGTTGCCTAAATAAACACCCCACTGCATTCCCATTAACTGTGTATGGTATGAGAGTGTCTCCTTTCCTCATGCTCCAGTCTACACTGGGAAATGGAAAATTTTTATTATTTTCCAATCTGAGAAGTCAAAATGGAATCCTAATGTTTTGATTGTCTCTCTTTAATTATAACAGTACTGTCTTTTCATATGTTGAATAGCAATTTATTGTGCTGTGTTGTTTTGTTTAGAGGAAGTGTGTGTGTGTGTGTGTGTGTGTGTGTGTGTGTGTGTTGAGGTAGGGTGGGGGGAGTTCTCTTGCTAACTTCCTGTGTATATCCTTTGCTCATTCTTCCTACCTTTTTAAAATATTGCTTTGTATAGCCTCCTTATAAAATAAAGAAATGAAAAAAGTTGAGTAATTTGATTTGGCAGGATTGTAGAAAACATTAATGAGAGTAATTGGAGCTGAGATTAGAAACATTCTTCTTTTTTTTTCAAAGATCATAAATGGCCTTGCATGTCACGCTAAACAATTCAGATATTTAAAAATCAGGAGCTGAGTTGGCAATGATCTATATTCTAAAGCTATGACATCAGAACTGTTGGCATGACTACTGAGCAAGATCTAGGGACTGAAATAAATTTGACAGATATTTATTAAGTCTAAGTCTAAGAGTAACCATGTCTAGGGTAACGTATGGGCTTACCACTATTTTTAAAGGCTATGGATAGGCAACATAAGTGGAAAAATTGGACTGCAATTAATGGCATACGCTTAATTAAATTTCTGTCCCTGACTACCAAGAAATGTTTCTCAATTTGGTGCTGTCACTGAACCATAAATTCCAAGAGGGAAGAGACATTAATCTCCACTGCTAATGTGAACATGAGTTAGACCCTTAACCAGATTAGAGCTCCTTTTTCGTATTCTCCTATCATCCTTTATACTTCATCTAAATGCTTATCTAGTATAGTGCCTAGAACTTTGTATCTAAAGCCTTTTTTTTTTGAGAAAAACAACAAAGAACAATACCACCTCCCTCTTTCATCAGTCAGTATTTCAATCACCACTTTTTGTTGTTCTCTAGATGAATTGGCTTCTTTTAAACTATTCTTTTTTTTTTTTTTTTTTTTAATTTAGATGGGGTTTTAGTATCCCCAGGGCTACTGACTTAGCTTATTTATTGATCTAGCTTAGTCATTCTTTCTTACTGTTTTGACCTTTGAATGAGCAGGGGTAGACCAGGCAGAAGATGGTAGGAAGAACATTGCAGCCACCCATCCTAACTTCAGAATGAACATTCTGTGTTGCCACCTGTGACTATTAAGTGGATGGGACATTAATCAAAATAAAATTCTAAATCAAAATAAAATTAATTAATTGCTGACAACCAATATAGTCATATTTAACCACAGAACTAACAAAATAAAATCTGTATTTTTTCAACTAAAATAATAAAACACCAACAAAACATGTTTTCTTCTTTAAAATTCTGTATAATTAAATGATTAAATATACCCTCTCCCTGTACCCCACGTAAATTACAATAACTGAATGTGTGGGGAATACTTTCAACCTAAATATTTACGCAGGAAGTGAGTTACTTGTAGTTTGTATAAACAACTTATTTAGGCATAATGGTTATTTCTAAGCAGTAAAGTAATGATATAAAACTCTTTGGAGCTGAATTCTGCAACCCTCTATAATGTTTGCCATTTTGGAGTATATTACTTCTCCCCTCCTGTAAACATTTTTAATGAAGAATTTAAATGCATGCAACCATATGTCTCTTTTCCAAGCAACAACTACTGAGAGGAAACAGAGTCCCCAGTGATCAGTTAGCTTATGTGTTAAGTAAAATAATATCCTAAGGAAGACATACACTAGAACACTTGATGTATAATGTAGCCTTTACCATATCTCATGTAAATATGAACTCTAGACTATTTCCATAACTATGTTATTCAAAAAAGAATAATTATATATTTTTACCAGAAAATTGACTTGGGAGATTAGACTCATGCCCAGGTGCTAAGTTCATGAGATGACTCACAGAGAAAGCTCTGTAAAACATTAAAACTTGAAAAGAAGGATCTAAGAGACCACCTCATTCAAGTTTCTGATATTCCAAAGAGACCCCTAAGAGCCCACCACTCTGCCAAGGGTATATTTTTTCCCCCAGGTGAAAACTACACACATATCTGGTACATAGTGGTCCCTTTGCTTCTTTCATAGTTTCCATCACAAAGCAGGACTGCTGTTGAAACTTTTTACAGACATTTTCTGTTACAAAAATCTTGGCAGCCATAAAATAACTCCAGTTTGGATCTTCTTATTTTACAGATGGTCAGAATATTAATAGCAAGTGGCAGGAAATGTTCTATCGGGGTCAAGAATATTTGAGTAGCATGTTGCCTTGTGTTGATAATTTTCAGTTTAGTAGTTATGATTCCTTTCTAAAAGCCATTGACCTTCTGTTATGTGTTAATGTTTTTCTGAGTGGCATAGATATCATTTGATAGTATATACTAGGGTCATATTTTATCCTAATTATTTGAGTCCATATTTGTATCTCAGATGTATCTAATAAATAAGGGATCAAAAATATGTTTCTTTTCTGATCTATTGGATGTACCACCTCATAATATTCATTTATTATCAGAGTTTTAATTCTTCAGCCCTTGAAATTATACTTTTAGTGCTCTAGTGGAAACATGGCACACATTTGATTTGATAATGTTTCTCAAATATTATGTTTATATTATTATGGAAATTTATTGTTTGTGCAAATTATTGACCTGCCCTGAACTTGTCTCTACAGTCCTGCAATTATTGTGTCATTATAGAATTGGCTAATGTTCTGATTTTCAAGTCAGACTCCTGTTGTCATATTCATATTCACTGTATTTCAAGTAATCTCTTTTTAAACACAGTAATATTGAACTGCCTTCACCAAACTCTGTACTCAGATTTGCCTTTGACATTTTACACCTACATGTTGAATAGCATAAATCCTTTTAAACTGAGATTGGTAACAATCTTTCTGACTGCTGAGTATTTGGAAGATTGATTAAAAAGAGGCTCATAAACAGAAGAAGACAAGATCAGTAGAGTTTGCCAGTAATTCAAATAGACCATTAGGCTACTTGGAGAAATCAATACTGTAACTTGCATCAATAGAGGGGTTAAAAGAAAACTGTTAATGAATAAATGGTAAATTAAATACTAGTGACTAAAGAACAAAAAACATATGATAAATAATAGAAATTTTCACAAGTGGACATGAATAATTTTTTGGGGGTAGTATCATTATCACCAACTGTTTTTCTTTCAGAATAAATACTATAATTTACATGTTGCACTGTCGTAATGATGGAATGATGACACCTTTTTTTTTGTTTCCTAGCAGCATCAGGACCCTCCTATGTATTTTCAACTTTGACCAATGGTAAATTTTATTTGTATTATCTAAGAATATATTAATTAATAATCAGTCAGTCAACAAGTATTTTATTGCACACATTCTTTCCATTTAGATTTAAAAAGTGAGGGATACGAACTAAGTATAAGTTTTAGAAGTGCTTACAACGTATAAGAGAACAAAAACAAAGCAGATATATTCATACAGCAAGTCAAGAACTATGTAAAATACTATGTAGCTAGAACTGAATTGCATGATTCAGATTACAAGAATGTAGAATCAGTGAGTGAGACTCTACTGGAGCGGGAGGTAGCACTATGGGCTTGAAGGAGGAAAGAATTAATTTGAAACTTGAAAATGGGAAGATTTTGATACAGTGCAAATGACTCAAGAGAGGAGGAAAGCGAAGTAGAAAGATACTGGGCAGAAGGACCTCAAATAAATGTATAAGGAAAAAACAGTCTAAGATTAAACTCCTACTAAAGATGATATATCAGGTAGATGGTTATTGGATAAATGTACACAAAATTATGCATATCTATTAAGAGAAATACATAAAAATCCTAATGAAATTCAAAGTTACTGTATTCAATTGCCATTTTAACTACATGAATTAAAACTATTGTTGAAAGATAATGTGGAACAAGGAAGTCAATTAAGGCATAAATTCATTTCATGGTTTCAGTTCTGTTACTCCAAATTGTTGATTCCATTGAAATCCACTGGTGTAATTTACATTCCTTTAGTCCAGCCCACCAGAGTTTACAACAAAAAAGGATACTGATCTATTAGTTTCAGTGCCTATAGCTGAGATTATAAATATGGATACTATGTGTTTAATCATGAGATATTAGTATTTTCCTATGCTATCTTTTCTTTATTTATAAAGAATGTGAACTTGCCTAGGTGGACTTTATATAGATTCAATTAAACAAATAGTTATTAAATATTTAATCCGTTTGGGTTCTTAGTAAGTGCCACTATGGTGAGAAATGAAAATGATGCACTAAGGTATTTTTCCTCCCTAAGGTCCAAGATTGGAGATGTATGATATTTAGCAGGCGAGAAGGATGTGGGAATTCAGTTGTAAGTGAATGTAGGACTCGACTAATCAAGGAAGAGAATTCCAGACAAAAGGAAAAGCAGGAGCAAGGTAACAAGGTGAAAATGAATAGATGGTGTTAGAAGATAAATGAGGGGCAATGCTCAGGAGAGTGAAGGTTTCTGTGGCTGAGACAGCTAGAGATCACAGGGCATAAAGAAGATGGAAGCAGGTTTCGGGAGTTTTGGAAAACAAACCAATCGAGAAGCAGCATTGTATAATGTAAAAAGCAGACTGGGATTCAAGGTTTGAACTCTGGTATTGGTATTGACATTGAAGGGGGATAAAAGTTGAGTATGATGTATTTCTTTCCCCCAATGGCTTAATCTAGGAATGATGAAGGGATTTGAGAAGATACAATTAAGAATAACCTAAGGGAGTTTGTTAAGCATCAATAAAAACCTACTGCAAAGAGTACACTAGGCATTCTAAGTCTTCTGGATGTCACATCACTTCTGGATGTGAAAAATTATAGTTTTAATGAAAATGGAGAGACAGTTTGAAAGATGATTCTGAAATCTCTGATCTCAAGCATCTAGTTTTCTTAAAGTAATTCTTTCCTCCAATATTCAAATCAGCCATAATTCAGATTGAACCCTGTTCAATAGGAAGTCTGTTTTCTCCCCAAAGCCATCCTCATCAGATTTCTTGCTCCAGATCAATGCTCCAGGGAACCCCCCAAACCCCATCACCTCTGGCCATTCTGTAATGCTTCTTAATGAAGCTACTCTCTCTTTAGTTCTCTTTGGTCCCAATGCCTGCACACAGGTCACTTGCTTTAGTCTCCCAAACATATGTGATAGACAATAAGATGTAGGAATGAAACCAAAGTGGAAAAGGAAATTTTAAAATTAAATATGAAGTATCACTGCCACAAAATTCACTGCCCAGAATGTCTTTTTATTATACCCTTACACAGAAAATTCCATAAAAACCATCTCCCTTCTGTACTCCAACCTGCCCTCCTAGTCTTTGGGCCTGCACTCTCCATAGACTAATTTGAGTCTCCCTATTCCTGTTCTTTTTCTCAAGATCCAGCATCCTAGCCAGTATCTAAGCCTTACCAAAGAAAGCAAAAATAAGTTAATATTACAATATCTGCCAACTTTGAAAATAAATAATATTTTACATAACTAAATGAATTATTTAACACTCCATACTAAAGCATCTTCTTTTGGAATCACTGATTTTAGATTTCCAAAGTCAGAGGTAGGATTACATGACTAAAAATATCATCAAAGATTCTCCCTCAAAGACAGACTTTAGCTTTCACTCTAAAATTCAAAAACTGCTGTGGTTTTAGAAATAATAATTCTTCCTTATTTCAAAAATAGAAATGGTGGGATAGTGCTATAAGAAATTCATTATTTGAGACTTAAGTTGGGCTCTCAGCATTCCTTATCTGTTCTTTTACTGGTTTGGGGTCAGCTCTCTCTGCTTCCTTTTCCCTCCTCAGTTTCTCAAAGTTGCTTTTGCGTCTCTCACACGCTAGCGAATGCACCCGTTCTAACTCCCTCATAATCTTGATTCCACCCTGCCTCATAACCTTCCCACGTTCTTCTAACAATGGTCCTTTTCCTCTTTCAATTTTGCCTTTATATTATTGGTTACTCTACTATCTTTTCTTTCATTCAGTCTATCAACATTATCAAGTTTCTCCAATCTTAACATTTATTCTCAGATCCTGTTATCTCCTTTTTGTTCTTATCTGGACTCTGTCTTTGTCAAACTTTTTGAAAGTTTGGTTTCTGTTTGTTTGATGATGTCATTTTACCCTCTGTTTTGAATGATAGATTAGTTTGGTACAGAATTACAGATTGATATTTGTTTTATCCCAACCCTTTGACTATAGTATTATGTTCTGGTTTCTGTTGTGGTTACAGAGAAGAATACTATCAGCCTAATTTTCTTTCTGTTGTAGGTAATATCACTTTTGTGTCCAAATACTTATAAGACATTCTCTTTTCCATTGTTCTTAATCTTTATTATGATACATTTAGACAAGGATTTTATTTTATTTATCATGTTTGAGATTTATTGGGCCTCTTGAATTTGAGAATTCATATTTTCAATAATCGTAGCAAATTTTCAGCCATTATTCTTTTAAAATGGTGTCTCACTCACTTTCACTCTGTTCTCATCTTTTAGAACTCCAATTAGATATATGTTGGGCCTTCTCATTATATTCCACATGGCTCTTAATGGCCTTTTCATATTTCCCTTCTCTTTGTCACTATGTGCTGCATTTTGAGTAATTTCCTCAGATCCATCTTCTAGTTCTCTCATATCTTCTTTAACTGTCTAATCTAATCTTAAACCCATGTACTGAATAGGTTTCAAGTTAATAACTTTATTTTCCATTTCTAGAAGTTCTATATTTATTCTTACTTCTCTTTTTGATAGCATGATGTTCTTTCCTTACATTGTAGTTATTGGTAACATTTATTTTACAGTCTCAATTCAATAGTTTCATTACATGAAGGTTATAATGCTTTACTCCTGTTATTTGTCATATTTGCTGACTTCTACTCCTGGTGGATTGTTTCCACAGGGATTTTTAAAATTTGGATTTTGAACACACATTAAATGAAATTTTATTGATAGTATTCTATAAGTCTTAGGTTGAATTTATATCAGCCAGTAGGATTTTGTGTGTGATTCTGCTAATGCCAAGAGGTTTTACAAGGTTGTGACTACTTTTTTTATATTAACATCAGGGCTTGGCATTCTTCACTCATGTAGACAGTACAAATTAGAACTCCAAATTTGTATGAAGACAGGTCTGTGGTTATAAAGTCTTAGGGAAGAATGTGTTTCCACAAAGGTCTGGACAAAGGCACAACATCTCTGTGTGCTAATGGGTAGCTATTTTTTTTCAGAAGGTCCTTTTACTGAGTGGTAGTCCTTCAAGGGTTCAGCTTTCTGTGGGAGGTCTCAATTTCAGATACCACCCTGTTGGGCCCTTATTACCTGTCCATTTAGGAGCATTAAATGCCAAGCCCCTTAGTTAACAAGATTAACAAAAATCTCGTAGAACCTGCTGTACCATCTCACCACTCTAATTTTTAATTACCTTCTTGTTTTTGGCCCTGGGGGTTACCTTTAGATTTTTAAGAGCCCAATTATACATTTAAGATAATAATTACTATTTTCATCTAAACTTCCCAGATGGTTTTTGGACTTGAGTTTCCAATTTATCTAATTTATCTAATGTGCTATATCACTGGAAATGGACATATAGTCTACATTTTCACAACTTCTTGTTATTCTTTAACACACATTATAATCAGACTTCTTTTACTTTACTAAACTGTTCTTATCCAACTGCCAAATCCAATGAACGCTTGGTTATACTTGACTTCTAACCCTTTGAAGCAATTCCTCCTTTTAAAAATGCTTTTTTTTTTTTTTTTTGTGAGGAAGGTCAGCCCTGAGCTAACATCTGATGCCAACCCTCCTCCTTTTTGCAGAGGAAGATTGGCCCTGGGCTAACATCCGTGCCCATCTTCCTCCACTTTACATGGGACACCACCACAGCATGGCTTGACAAACGGTGCCTCGGTGTGTGCCCGGGATCTGAACCTGCGAACCCCGGGCTGCCAAAGCAGAGTGTGCGCACCCAACCACTGCACCACCGGGCCAGCCCCTAAAAATGCTTTTTTAAAAATTATATTTCATTAGGCTCTCTTTGGTGTTCCATAAGATTCTGTCTTGGCTTTCCTCCTGCTTTTGTCCTCCACTAGTGTATTAACTCCAACTTACATATCAATGCCCTCCACTCCTATGCGCTTCAGAGCCATGTATCCGTCTGTCTACAGTGTATTTATGCCTGGATGTCCCACACAAACCTTAACCTCAAGATACTCAAAACTAAATTACTTCCTCTTTGCTTCACCTCTTCTCCAACTTGGTTAGTGGCACCACCATCCATTTAATCTTACAAGAAAAATATGACATTCATCCTAGACTCTGACCTATCTCTCACTCATTCTATCTAGTTTAACATAAAACCCTGTCCATTTGGCTTTCTTCAGATTTTCTGAAATAAGCCTCAAATCTAGATTATTGTGTGCAATATCCCAATTTTTAAAAACATTGACTCTAATTCAAAAAAGTTTATAAAATACTCTGCAAACCTAACCATACATGTTTTATGGATCAGACTCCATCGATGGCCTGAGATCTTGTGAGTTCTGAACTAACACTTGTTTTGACATAAGGGCAAATTTCAATGTCTAATAAAGTATCTGACACACAGTGGCCTTCAATAAAGGATTTTTGCATATGTACAGAATAAGACAGAATGTTATTAATACCTTGGTTTAAAACGTAGTTGAAAAAATAATTTGAAATATTTGGGGACGTTAAAAGTAAGAAAGGTATTATATTAATTCATATATTCACTCAGAGAAAATTTTAAAAAAAAAAGTCTCTTAACTTCTCTTCCTTTTGTCCCCCTCCCCAACAGATATATTTCATACAACTGGCAGAAAATTGAGGTTCACATGTTACATTTTTCCCTCTTATTTAGCCCCCTCTTCCTTCACTCCCCAATTTCACAGCTTGAATAAACAGAAAATTAAATCAATAAAATCCATTTCAGTATAACTGACCCCCTATAAATTATTTGTGACTCCATGAATGTGAACACATGGCAAGCTTCAAGGTTGTTAAATAGGCATGCAAAATATTTACATAAATGATCTTGTGATTTGGTTATAAATTATATGAATTACTCAAAGGAAAGGTGCTGTGTAAATGTGAAATAATAATGATGATGGAATATCCATTATTAACCATATAAAAAGAAAATGAAATATTTTGTGTATACTTCACACATAAGCAAACTCTTTTACTAGAAACAATTAAACAGCAAATAAAATATGCTTATGTGCTGCAAACGGACAGCTGGATTTATGCCACTCTTGCAATATCTCCATCTCAAGCCATATGGTTCTTGCTCATTAATGCAATTTTTAAAGAAAGTCTCACTTGAGAGTAAGTCTGAAGTATGATAACAAAAACTTATATCATTGTCCCTCTTTTGCATCTTAAGTGTTTTTTCTTTTGAATTTTCATCAGCAGTGGGTTTATCCTCAGCAACACCTCCATATATAATTTGACAAGTACACATCCTCTTTAACTTAGCAGATCTAGTGATTAGGTTTCTCTTTAGTAACAAAAGGTGATTTAAAACAATGAGGCTAACCTTAGATGATGAAGGCAGCAGTAGCAGAGCAGTATTTTCAGACATTCTAGGGATAATATTTAATTTAGTCCAGATATCTGTACTGTTTCAGTCCCTATGGTGATTAAATTAAAAGTCCTGCTACCCAAGAAACCCCTTGAATTTAAGGTTTATAGATTTTTGTTTTCAATTCTGGGACAATACATTTTAAAATAAAGACTACTCTGTAGGGTATGTTCAAAGATAACCAGCTCTTCTCTTAAAAGGGATTTAGTCAGAGGAGAATGTTCTTAAGAAGCTTTTCCGAAGCCACATGTAAGGAGAGGAATATTTCTGTGAAAACTTCTATGCCAAATTCTACATAGAGCTTTTCTCACTTCCAATAGCTTTCTATTTGAAGAAACATGTATCTTTTATTCCTAGTGTACTGTAACAAGTGCATTTTAATAAATAGATGGTAATTTGATGGTAATGATAAAAATGATAAGCCGAAACGTAAAAAATGTTTGAGTATATTGAATACTACAGAAGAGGAATGTCTATGTTTAAGTTCATCTTAAAATTTACGGGTTGTGTAATTTTGACTTCTATACAGATTGCAAAACATGTGCAGATTTTAAGGGCCAGCGATCACCATTCTGCTTATTTGCCAAATACTCTTAAAACTGTCAAAAAGAAAATACCTTCAAAAACAAAGTAAAGAAATCTATCATAGTCTATATGCTGGAAGGCATCTTAACATTATTTAAGAAAGGGTATAACAATATTCAGCCTAGAGGGTCTCCAGATTTTATCTTGGGCAGGATATTTAGCCAAAAGCCACAGAGTGGAATCAGTCAGAATAGGCCTCAACTTCCTGATTAATAGTCACAACACCTAACACAAAGGTTGACTTTGAGTGGGGCTGCCTTCTCAAAAATCCACTGTGTGGATGAATGAGTAAAATGGCTAAGTGTATAGTCCTTCACCCCAATTCTTGGGAAGCCTTACAAGCTAGGAATTAACAGTCTTTAATCCCCGACTGGCTGTAACTTCAACCAAAACCGGAGTAATAGAAAGAGGTAAATTAAGGCAATATCTCAAGCTGTTATTCTTGCCAACTCCCCAAATTTAAAAGTGATTTCCCTGGAAAATCTTCCTCAGATTGAACAATCAGTGTAGGCTTGGAACCCGCCCCCTGACCTCAGCCTTCCTCTCCAACCATGGTTTACTCTTTCAACAAAATGGCTGCCAGCACTTCCCACTGGGCGGGGACTCCGAGTGACTGGAAAAGCACTTCAGAGCAGCTTCTCATGAGACCATTCTCTGAGAACTAGCAAAATGATTATAAGAAAAATTAATGACAACTAGTGTGGAGTGGGGATGGGAAGGATGGAATCATTTCAATAGTTTGACTCCCATGAGAAAATTCTATATTAAAAATAAATGTTTCCTTAAGCATTCTTATTGTTGCAAGGTTTTGCTTTTTTAGAAGTGCAAGCTATATCTATATTTGCTTTACATTTTTCTCTCTTCATTTATTTACATGGGATCTTTTAAAATATGTCACAATTAGTGTAAAGCATTGAGCACACCATAGCCTGTGTGACAGTCTTTCTCACACTGCAGAGTGTGAACAGATGCTAAGGGCTCTGTGAAGTGTTCTAGAATAAATTTTAGTTTGGGGTGGGAAAAGCTGTGGGAAATTGAGTCAACACAGGGTACACAGTAGTATAAGATGCTGGACCATAATGCAATCAGTACTCCATTCACATTTCAACCAGAAATGTCATGTCTGCAAAGCAATATCATTTATCTTATCATATTTTTGTTTAAATTTTATTATGTTCATGGGTTTTTTATATATTGAATCAGTACATTTACATGGGTTTTATGTTTGTATAAGAGCTATTAGCATTTGGGATTTCACCTATTTTATGTTTGAACATGTTTAACATTATGTTAAAACCAAGTTAAGTCAATATAGAGAGTTCTGTAAGAATTTGGAGGGGAGCTTCAAAAGGAGTACAAATAATAAGAAGCTTTAAAACTCAACCACATCAAATAATAAAATTACCCTTTATGACTATAAAAATCAACTCAGACCCCAAAGGACTAAATCAGAGTGATCCATTAATCATGGGATCCTGCATTTTCATGCATCTCAGTTAAGAAAAATATCAGAAAATCTGTAAGGATATCCCACTATACAACTCTTGATTACTTTTAAACTATTAGAATTCATGCAGCTGAAGTCCCAGAAAACAATCTTGTGTTTATTCTGTAGATAATAAAAGCAGCCCACGAGTTTTGCCTTCTCCGATACTGGTCATAACAAATGAGGCAAGTATTTCACCTTCCTTCAGTGTTCAATAGGAATTGTGATTCTACTAAACACAGTTCTCAGTCTCACACACCTCCCCAAATCTAGGAATTGTGTTAAGTCTCCCAGGAGACAACACAAAATATTCTATTCCTAATGGCCATAGAATTGACCCAGGTTTTCTACTTCTAAACAATGTCTTCTCTACAGCTTGTTTTACTTGTTATTAGCTGCTTTCTCCCTATAGATAGAAATGTGCCCTGCTATCTGTCAAATCAGTAAGCAAGTCATATTCTCCATCTTTCTACAGCATGTTAAATGACAACACTTGTTAGATAAAACGTGTCCTCTTGGGCCAGTGTTTTCCAAAGAACAAGACGAGAGAAAAGATTTATCTTTGCTTCATTCATCTTTCCTCTTACCCATCTAAC
Organism: Diceros bicornis minor; assembly: GCF_020826845.1. Classification (NCBI taxonomy): domain Eukaryota; kingdom Metazoa; phylum Chordata; class Mammalia; order Perissodactyla; family Rhinocerotidae; genus Diceros; species Diceros bicornis. Next base: position 60,496,501 of record NC_080749.1, on the reverse strand, counting down.
TTAACCTTGTAGAAGGGAGCTTGTTGCCTAGTTCATAGATCCGACGTGAACCAGATAATCCTCCTTTCATAGATCCAACGTGAGCCAGATAAGCCTCCTTTAAATGATGAACACTGTTCCGATTTGAGGCGTTCTACCTTAGTAGGGCTTTGATAATTTATTAAATCCAGGAGAGATGTTTGGGCATCGTTGTACTCTTAGCTGCAAAAGATGTCTAGAGAGATCTTAGGATTTAGACTCAATTTCTAGCTGGCAAGTAAATACGTCATCTAAGGGTTGGCTGTGTGACATAGTAAGATATATAGATTCAAGTTATAAAACTGACCATTTTGGTTACCCTACTGCTAAAATGTCATCATTGGGGGCATGGTGAGGAAGGGGGACCCAGAGCCTACAGGTTTATTTAATTTGGCTGAAACAATTATTAGAACAATTTATATTTGAAAATCTTTACACAGGGCACTCAGACCTCACCACTTCCTATTGTCTTACAGCAGGCCAGCTTCGCCCATTTATGTTACCTACCTAATACTTGAAGGCATTACTTTGCTTTGTAATCCCTGGATATCCTTTAAAAATTCTCTCTGCCACAGTTTATGGGTCCTGACAATATCTGAAATACTTTCTATGCCTAACAATCCTCTTGGATTGGTGTAATATTCAACGTGCATTAAGTCCTTAGGGGATTTTATGGGAAAGGTCAGCTGTAAGATCCGATTATTGCTCATTATTATTAAGACTCCTTTGTTCTGTACAATCCTTTCATATAGTTGGGGAACACCCCTCAAGGGATGAGTTTATCTCTGTGTACTTTTGCAATAAAAGCAGTATTCATTCACAGTCTTTGCCGTCTTTTACATTGTTCCTAGTCAAAGAAAGCCTGTTTTTTCTGGTTAATGCTTCTAAATTATTACTTTAAAATCTATCCCTTGTGAGATGTATGAGATTTATCTTTACCTGTTGCCTCTGAACTTAACAGTAATTCTGCCCCAAATAGATACTTAACCTCCTGGCTTACATTTTTTCTAAATTTGGCTCTCACTACTGAACACCAATTCTTGGTTTAAAAGACAAAATTAATAATTTAAAAAAATGCTTTTTTAAAAATCATATAATCATGACCAATCATTTTTTAAAAAATCACCTTTAAAATTACTATATTCAACTATGAAGCACCACTTTTCCCTTCCTGAGAATCATATCTGTCAGCATTTAATGTATATTTTTTTCTTTTAAAAGAATACTTTGTTCTGTTAAACCTGTGATGACATGACTGTGAAAAAGCACTGACTTTGAACACCTGAATAATGAATCAGCAAAGGGAGTCTGAAGAAGAAAGAAGCATACTGCAACAGTCTAAACACTGAGTTGTCTCTAGCCTGCCAGCTGCAAGCTGAAGGCATCCTTCAAATGGGAAACTACAATCTTGTGAGGTGATCAATGAGCCCTATCTCTTTAGAATAGGAGCGTTTTCAGGTGTGACAGTAGCTGATATGGTACAGGTAAGACCTAAAAAAAGCCTCTGAGGAAAAGAAGCCAGAGCCATGAATGAGGAGGGTTGATTTCACGATGGTAGAACTAACCTTAAAACTGGCCTAGTTTCCCTCCTTCTGCTTAGTATACAGCAAGCTGGAAAAGGTATTGCTCAATCCTTACCAATGATAAAAAAGGTAGAAACTACACAATCATAACTTTGGTTGAACAATCAAAGACTTGATAGGCAGGGCAATCAAGTCAGCTGAATTCCAAAGAGGAAAAGGTTCTCCATAGAGAAGCCGAACATGTGGACTGCTTCACTTGTGACAGACTGTGGGAGTTAGGAGTGGTCATGATACAGGCGGGTTAGATGAAATCAGCCACAATTTTCACAAACCATTGAACCATAGAAGCTAATGTGTCTGTCTGGAAGAACTGAGGCCTCTAGACATTGTTGGTTTCCTGTTTTACTCACTAGCAGGCTCTTTTTTTTTTTTTCATGAACCTCCATGGGGTGCTCATGAGAAAGAATGGAACAGAGCAATTCAGAGAGAGAACTTCTTGGCATAACAGGCCTGACCCCTTCCATCACTTGAAGCAACAGCCTTGAAGCCACTAACGAAGAGGGAGCAAAACCCATTGTCTTTAAGAAACAGAAAAGGACTCATTGTGGCTGAGGCTAAAGTAGAAAAAATCTCTCTCTATGCTTGGAGGAGGAGCAGAAAAGCATCTGGCCACAAGGATCCTATTCCAGTATCAAGCAGAGGTGATCTGTTAACATCTAGGAAACGGTAGAAAACTTTGCCCAAGATTAACTGCTGAAATAAAGCCGAGTTTGACTGCCATGGGAAGGAGAGGCAGGAATACTGAGAAAGCTCAAACCTAAGGCCCACGTGCACAGGGCCAAACTAAGACCAGGACAACAGAAATCCATTGCGATCCTCACAATGAATGACAAACAACAGCAGCCTACACTAGATGAGGAGCCACAGTGTAGAGGGAAACCACATGCAAGTGTGCAGGAATGGCTGCCAGCTGAGAGCGGAGTACAAACCCTCAGAATGCCATCTGGCATCACAACCCTTGCTCCAAGCACAAGGAATGGTAGCCCACCACTAGAGGAATTTGAAGCCTATAATGCATTGAAAAACAAAGCCCAAAAGCTATGGACTGAATGTTTGTTTCCTCCCAAAATTCATATGTTGAAATCCTAATCCCCAATGTAATGATGTTAGGAGGTGGAGCCTTTGGGAGGTGATTAGGTCATGAGAGCAGAGCCCACATGCATGGAATTAGTGCCCTTATAAAAGAGACCCCAGAGAGATCCTTTACCTCTTCTGCCATGTGAGGACACAGTGAAAAAAACACTGGCTATGAACCAGGAAGTGGGCTCTCACTAGACACCAAATCTGCTAGCACTTTGATCTTGAACTTCCCAGCCTCCAGAACTATGATAAATAAATGTCTGTCATTTATAAGCCACCCAGTTTTATGGCATTCCTGTTATAGCAACCTCAACAGACTAAGACACCAAGTTCAGCACAACTTCTAACTAGATTGACTCAATATCCCGTTACCACACCAGGTTCTTTGTGCCCGCTGCCCAGAAAGCCAATCACCAAGATGATGAGATTGCAGAAAGAGAGGGTTTAATCACAAGGCAGCCAAGGGAGGAAAACAGGAGAACAAGTCTCAAATCCGCCTCCCCAAAAATAGGGACTCAGGGGTATTTATGGGGAAGGAGGCAAGGTGGTCTGAAATGATTGGAGGTGAGGAGAGATGAGGTAATTGACGATCTGCGCAAGCATAGTCAGGCTTCATGTCTCTTCATAGGACACATGTTCATAGAATGGTGGCATTAGCATGCCATGAGGGTGGAGTTCCAAACTCTTGCCATCTAAAGGGCCCAGTTGATGGGTTGGTGGTCTCAATGCAGCCTGAAGTGGACAAGGGGTTCAGTTCCTGAAAAAAAATAGCTCAAACGCCTATTACCATGGTAACCCAGGCTCCAGGGAGATGTCATCTATAGGAACTTAGTGAGAGTCAGATGGCATATTGCCCAAACAGCACAGTTAACAATGAGTAAGTTTGTCATGCAGATTTAAGTCCTTGCCTTCCATTCTGATAAGTTTCTAGGTAAGGCCATCCCCTACTTCTTCCCGGTACAGGGAAGAAGATATCTTTACAAATGGAGATTTTCTTTACAAATGTAAATATCTCCTCTAAAGGGTAACCAGAACTAAGAATGGGCTTAGCACCACCCACCCAGGTACCCGGAGATGTCTTTGGTAATGGCCTTTTCTGGTGGCAGGCCTCCCATCCCAAACTCCTTTGGTTAGTTAGTGGGGTGGGAGTCAAAATGTCATTCAGGCAGAGACATATTTTGAGTTGGCAAATTCCAATCCCCCATAGTTACTAGCTGCTTAATCATCAATGGCTGTTTGCCAGTTTCACCCCCATCATTAACCTGGCACAAGAAGTGCACAGGTGCCCAAATAATATTTACCTCAATTTCAACTGTTTTGTACTCGATGTTTTACATTCAAGTAAAAATTATAAGAAATACCAATAAGGAAGAAAAAGCTAAACTATTGTCAAGAGATAACGAAATCTATAAATAGACCCAGTCTCAGATGATCCAGATGTTTGAACCATCACATTGGGACTATAAAATAACTGATTAATATGTTAAAAGCTTAAGTGGAAAAGACAAATATCATGCATAAGCAGATGAAGATTTTTAGAAAAAAGATGGTAACTATCAGCAAGAATCAAGTGGAAATGCTAGAAATGGAAAACATTGTTTCAGAGCATTACTCTGACAGGCTCATCAATAGACTTGACATGACTTAAGAAAGAATCAGGGAACCTAAAGATAGGTTCATATAAATTATCCTCACTGAAGCAAAAAGGAGAGGAAAGAGTGAAAAAATATAGAACAGAGCATCAAAATGTTAGACGATATCAAATGGTCTAATATATGTGTAATTGGAGTCATAGAGGGGATGAGAGAGACTAGGACAGAAGAAATATTTGAAGAGACAAAGGATAAGAACTTTTCAAAAAATTATGAATTACATGCAACCACATGTCTATGTTATATTATATTCCAATCATGAATTCCATGCAACCACAAACCCAAGAAACTTAGAGAACTGTGAGAAGGACCAAATTAAAAACAAAACACAATAAACATAAAATAAAACACATAGACACATCACACATGATAATCAAACTGCAGAGAGCCATAGATAAAGAGAAAATCTTAAAGGCAGCTAGGGAAAAAAAGGACATGTTACAAACAAAAACCAAAGATAAGAGTTAGAGCAAACATCTTGTCAGCAAAAATGCAAAGCAAAAGACAATGGACATGATGTAATCTATGCAGAAATAGAAGTATAATGATGTACACCTGAAATTTATACAATGTTATAAACCAATGTTACTGCAATAAACAAAAAATTAAAAAAAAAAGACAATGGAGTGACATCTTCAAACTGCTGAAAGAAAAAACCCTATCAACCCAGAATCCTAAACCCAGTGAAAATATCTTTCAAAAAATGAACATTTCAGAAAACCAAAATCTTGGAGATATCACATTGCTAGGAGACTTGCACTAAAAGAAATATTAAAGGATATTCTTCAGGCAGAAAGAGTACAATATTAGATTGAAACTTAGATCTACACAAAGAAATGATGATCTCTGAAAATGGAACAACAAAGCTAAATAAAAAGATTTTTTCTCTTATTTTTAATTGCCACAAAAATAATTAACTCTCTAAAGCAATAATATTAATATTCTATTGTGGGGTTTATGAAATAAGTAAAATTAAAATGTATGACAACAACAGCAAAAAGGATCAAAGAGAGTTTGGAAATACATTGTCATGAGATTATTATACTGTATGTGAAACGGTGTCATAATACCTAAACATAGACAATGATAAGTAAAAATGAATATTGTAAACTGTAGGACAACTATCCCCCCAAAATTTTCAACAGCAGAACTGGTTTAGGTTTTCTGAAGTGGACAGACATTTGAGTTGTGAACAGTCAACAAGAAGCTTGGAATAAGAGCATGGTAGCTGGAATATTAGTCCTTAAGATCTAGGGCTTAAAAAACTGAAGATAAACCAGAGTGAAAAGCCAGGACTTGGAGATTGTATAGAGCCACATTAGGATTTTTCATTTGGTGCTGAGAGATCTCAACCATCAACAGGCAGGAGAGTTGCTCTCGGGCAGTGTGCAGAGAGATGACTACCATCAGGAAACCCAGTATCCAGTAGAGCAGAACTGCCACAAGAACTAGAAGCTACTACCCATGTTTATTCATTTTTGGATACCCCAGGTGTCTAGCAAAGTATAGTGAACCTACAGTAGTGAACAAGATAGACAATTCTGCATTCATGGAGCTTACACCATGAATAAAGCAGGGGAGGTAGACAGTGAACATGTAAATGCAGGCAGAAATATTGCAATTTGATAGAAAGATAAGTATGATGAAGTCAAAGAAATGGGACTATGAGAGAGAGTGCCTGGTTGCTGGGCAACACAAGCTGGTGCAATCAGAGAAGGCCTTTCTGAAGATGTGATATTTGGGCTGACCTGAATGATCAGAAGGAGCCAGTCCTACACTCTAAGATAAGAAATATTAAATGCAAGTCCCTGAGGTAAGGAGGTCCAGAGTGACTGGAGCACAGAGGACTGATAGTGGCTATAGATACAAGCAGAGGCCAGATTCTGTAGGGCCTTGCAAACCATGCTACACGTTCAAATACTATTTTAATTGAGATGGGGAAAATTATTAGAGTGTTTTAAGCAAAGGCATAACATATGATTAATATTTTTAATGAATGAAGCCAGAAACCATAATAATGCTATATAAAGACCCTGGAATCAGGCAGGCACAAGGTTGATCTCAAAATTTTGGTGATACTGGGTTTAAATATGGGCTCCAATTAATAGTAAAAGTGTTTAACACTCTCATTATTCCCTCTATTATTGCTACTTGACTTATTAAGTGTTTATTATATTCTAGGAACTTTGTAGAGGGTTTTTCCATGCATTATATCCAAATTTTGAAATAATCCTGATAGGAAACTGAGCCTCAGATAAGTTAATTGGCACATGGTCATACAGTGTATAAGTTTCTCACTGCTGCTGTAAAAAATTGCCATAAGCCCAGTGGATTAACACACTTTATTATCTTATATCTCCTAAAGTCAGAAGTCTAAAATGTGTCCACAGGGATGCATTCCTTCTGGAGGAGAAGAATAATCAGCTTCCTTGCCTTTTCCAGCTTCTAGAGGCTTCCTACATTGCTTGGCTCACAGCCCCTTCTTCCATCTTCAATGCATATCACTCTAATTTTTGAGCTCTGCTTCCGTCCATACATCTTCTTTTGGACATTAACTTTACTGTCTTCCTCTTTTAAGGACCCTTCTGATTACTTTGGACCCACTCAGATATTCCAGGATAATCTCTCCATCTCAAGATCCTAAATTTAATCACACGTCGGATAAGGTAATATTTTCATAGGTTCTGAAGAATAGGATGTAAACATCTTTGGGAGGGGGTCATTATTCAGCCTACACACAGCCAGGATTTGGGTCCGCCATTTTTTGGGGCAAGATGAAAGAAAGGTCATTATAAAGTGAAGGAATTTCTGAGCAAAAGATAAGGCAATACATTCATCTTCCAGGAAAGGTATTGAACTGGAGAGGATGATGGGTAGATGTAGAGTAGAAATGCAACCTGGCCAGGAGTCCACATGTATGGACCAGGTTGGCACCACCAAAGAAAAAGAGGAAAGAATCAGCATTTATTGTGCTGCCTACCCTGTGTCAGACCCAATAACTACGCCCAAACATGCACCATCCCATTTAATCCCCACAGCCAATATGTAAAATACATATTATAGTCTCAGCTTTACAAGTCAGGAAACCTGAGCTCTGTCAATACAAGTTGATGAACTAGTGGGCCAGCATCTGTATCTAGCTTAGATTCCAAAGCTTATGTTATATTATATTTTTAATTCAAAAATATCAGAAAGAAAGTTTTAGAGAAATTTTTTCAAACTAAAATATTAGACTAGGGAGCAGATTGGGGAAACATGTTATTTTGGACAAGAGTTGAAAGAACTGGGGATGATTAACTTGAAAGAGAGAAGACAGAGAAGATAGGATAATGCTGTCATGGGGAGGAGTGCTGGACCTGGCACATAAAACTTAAAAATGTCATACAAGCAATATGGATCTGAGGTATTTGAATTGCATTGAATTGCATTAAATTGCATTGTTGAAAAAAAATGCAAAAGGCTTTAGACTAGACTAGATTTTTTCCACGATAGTGGTTAAGAACTTGGGATCCAGGGCGCCAGCCCTGCGGTGCAAGCAGTTAAGTGCGCCTGCTCCGCTGCTGCGGCCCGGGGTTCGCTGGTTTGGATCCCAGGTGCACACCGATGCACCGCTTAGCAAACCATGCTGTGGTGGCATCCCATATAAAGTGGAGAAAGATGGGCATGGATGTTAGCCCAGGGCCTGTCTTCCTCAGCGAAAAAAGAGGAGGATTGGCACATGTTAGCACAGGGCTGATCTTCCTCACAAAAAAAAAAAAAAACCTTGGGATCTGGAGCCAGCGTGCCTCTGTTTGAATGTTGGCCTTACAATTTCCTAGCTATGTCCATGGGAAAGAGATTTATCTTTCCTGTGCCCAGATTCCTTAACTGTAAATGAGGACAAAAATAATACCCTGCTTCGTAGGTTTGTTATAAGCATTCAGTGAACTAATAAAATGTTTTTAAAAGTTTCTAGCAATAGTAAGTGCTCCATAAATGTTAGTCATTATCATTATACCTATAGAAAGCTGAACTAAAGTAGTGGGTACTAGTTATAAGGAAAGATCTGGACATATGGAGTTGGAAGATCTTCATTACTAGAATTATTCAAGCCAAAGTTAACAGTCACACATAAAGGATGCTTACAAGAAGATTCCTCCACTGCATGGAAAGTTAAGAGTAGGTCGCCTTTTTCCAAATTGCGTTCCATGAAATGCTAGTAAAATGAGATATTAAATAAACTGTTTCATGGGTTTGGAGTGAGGATAAGGTAATTGGTTAAATAAGTTTGAAAAATGCTATAAATCATATTCTTGACTTGGTAATTCACAATGTATATTAACATATTAAATCTCTGAGAAGTCCTACAGGAAAAGAAAGCCACAAAACTTATTTTAAAACCCTGCTTTTCAACTCTGTGTGTGTGTGTGGGTGTGTGTATGTGTGAGATGCTTGTTAAGATCCAGTGAAATCTTCTTTGGAGTATAGTTTATGAAATGTGAAATTAATAAACTAGATAATCTCTAAAGTACCTTCTGCCTCTAAGCTATTACAATTCTAGGTTTATATAATGTGACTCCAAATGTGTTAAAATAACATACTCTGCAATGATGTGAACTCTCAGGATATAATTCTGTTTTACTATAGACTTGGGATACACTGCAATTCTTCAAATACTTATACGTATATCATTTTAAATTTTCCACGTAGAATATTCCTAAATGACAACTTCCTTTGATGAGGTCGCTTTCAGAATCTGAGCAGCTGCCTTTGGTTTTTACAACCAGTCTCAACAATAATTACCTTATAATTCAGGACCAACCATAAAAAGATAATGATACATTCACTGGCAAATGACCAGTTACATAAAATTCTGACCAGGAATGCTATACACTGCTTCAAAAATCTTAAGAAATATATTGTATAAGACACATGAAAATGTTTTGCAAACTGTAATGTAAACTGTTCATCTACTTAAGAGTAAAATTGCATATAATTATAAAAATCATATACTGGACACGAGTCAGGTCTTTTTCATGCACTGAACAAGAGCCTATATTTGTAGTTCACAACACAGGCACCGGCACACAGTAGGTATGCTCCTGTTCTCTTAACAACTCTGCAAGAACGGTGTTATATTCTCTGTTTTACAGCTCAGCAAATTAAGTTTCAGAGGGCTATGGTCCCCATTTTCTCACTGTGCTCTAGCCATCTGCACCTTCTCTCACACCTCAAACACACCAAGCTTACACCTTCCTCAGATCTTTGTGCTTGCTGTATCCTCTGCTTGAAAGTCTTGAACCCTGAGCTTGCCTTAGCTCACTTCTTCTTTTCACTCAGCTCTCAGTTCACAGTCGCCTCCTCAGAGAATCTTTCTCTGACTGCTCTTATCTAAAAGTGCCAACACTCCTATTTAGTGACTAGCTATTCTTTGCCCTTATCACTATTTGAGTCTACGTTATTAATTTCCTTATTTTTATAAATTACATGGGCCACACTATCATGTCTACTTTATGAGAGCTGAAACCTTGTCTGAAATGGTTCACTCCTGTATTCTCTGTTCCTAGAACAATGCTTGGTTCTAGTTGATTGCCAATGAACATTCTTCTAGTCAATGAAGTACATCTGCCATTTTGATTAAAAAAAGCAAAAAACAAAACGAAAATCTTTCCATGAAAGCTTATTTCAGTTTCAGTATATCTCAGATCCACTAATAAAGGAAAACTACTATTTTTAAAATATTCTTCTTATAAATATTATTAATTAAATATGGACTTCTTACATAATGCCCAGGAATAGCTTACCCAGAGGCTATTAACTAAGATTAGGGCTGTTTGCACAAGGTCAACGGCAAAACAGCTCTAAGAATTTTGCAACTGTAACTTGTAAAGTGAACCATGTAGTATAAGACCCTACTCTCCAGTTTCTACCATGTAGATGGAGTAAGCTAATCAAGTTGACCCAAAGATATGGTTGAAATGATCTTTGTATTTTTTTCTAGCCTCATATGTAGGAAAAGTCTCAAATTCTTTCCCATGGACTGGAGAACTAGACATGTTCCTTTATCCCCAATGACAATAATTCTGATCTGTGCTCCCAGTAAGTAGGAAAATCAGCCAGTGGGTCAGATTTAGAGTGTCTTGAGGCCTCATTTACTGCAACCTCTTGTGGATGTGGACCTAGATGTCAGAAGAATTTTGTAACATGCAGAGGGCCACATGGTGGTAGAAGACAGAGATGAGAGTACTCAACTCCAGCTGCCCCAACTCTTCAGTTCAACTCCCTCTCCACTAGTTCACACCACTCTCCTCTACCTTTCTAGGATTCTTCATGTCGTGGCCAACTTCTTTACCTTCTCTCTTTCCCTCCTTTATCTCTCTTTGGAAAGAAAGATCCTTAAAACGAACTGAAATTTTATAATTTTAATCTAAATTTACGTTCACTTGTTAAATTCACCTTATGATCCATACCCAACTATGTTCAATTCTAAGTGCTTGATCATTGCCTAAATCACTGATGATCTTAAATTATTCCCTTACCAATCCACATAACTATTAATCACTTCTTTTTGGCTTAAAGCTCAAACCAACTTATACTGCATTTATTTGTGTGAGTCTATTTTTCAAGGTCAGTTTAGGAGCTTGTAATTTAAGCCCTCCCCTAGAAAACACTTAAATGGCCTAGCCGTAACCTTCGAAAACATATGCTTAAATGCTGATAAAGGTATTCTGACTAAAAATGCTGATAAAGGTATTCTGACTAACAGGTGCAGTTGAAATAAATGTCTTTATGAACTACATCCTACTACATCCTAGTAATGGACTTCCTGTATCTTAAGAGCTTCATTTGCCATTTCCATAATTATCATGCTGCTAGTGTCATAGAAAATTAGTGTGTGCTCACCTTGCTATCTGTCCTTCATGATTATTATATTATTGTTATAATAAACTAATGATTAAATTGACAGAACAAGACTACAACTAAATGGTTTGCATAGAGAAACTTTTAATAACTTCATAGGAACTAAAATTAGCCATTTTTATAAAACTAAAGGGACAATGAGGAATAAAATTGGTTTATTGCCTTTTCCTCATAAAAAATTACTTGGTAAGAGGGATTCACTGTGGGTGTGATGATGCCTGAAGATGTCGTAATTACGATTGATTTAGACTGGCATAGCCTGACTTGAAGATATATAAAAGCTATCATAAGACTAGCATCAATATATCACAGTCTCTGAACGACTGAAAAATAACTGCTTTGTGAACAAATGTATAACTTTTTTATTGACTTAACCCCATTGCTGAAACATGAATTTTGAATTATGATGTGTTCTGTACTTAAAAGTACTAACTCAGTGATCAAAAATCGTAATGATAGGATCGGCTAATAATCAGGAAAGTTCAACTAATACATATAAATTAGCTATTCTTCTTCTTCCAGTAGCATCTATCAGTAATTCTGCTTTGATAAAGAAATCTCCAGCTCTGAAGGCAGACCAAGTTGAATCCAAATTCCAGCAACACTATTTATTAGCTGTGTGATTTAGAACTCAACAGATGTCAGTCTTAGTTATTTCACAAGTTACATGGAGACAATATTTTCTACTTCTTAAGATTGCTGTGAAGATAAAACATCTTTAACATTAACAGTATCTAATAAGTGATGAGGAAAGGTTAGTCCATAGTATTAATACAATACTATAAATAAAATTAATTTTATTAATTAACTCAGATTACATTAGAGTTATCATGATGGCATGCACAAGTTATTTAAAAACCTTTCTTTGGAGATCAGTCAGTTCAAAATATGTAATAATTTGGGTCAACTTTATGTACAATGTAAATGATGATTGTATTGGGGATATGCAGAAATGTCCTATAAGTAGATATTTAAGATTAGATCATTCTAAATGGCATAACTTACTACCAACTACTAATTTCAGTAAAAGGCTTTCCTGCTCCTTTTCTTGATACTTCCAGAAAAACATTATTATAATAATGGCTCACTACAAGAACATTTATAATAACTTTATTCACAAAATCTCAAACTGGAAACAATCTAAATAACCATCAATAGGAGAATGGGTAAACAAAGCATGACATATTCATATACCAGAACAGTACACAGCAATAAACAAAATGAGTGAATTACTGATACATACAACAACATAATGGATCTCAAAAACATTATGGATGAAAGATGCCATGCACAAAAAGGTACATAAAATATAATTCCATTTATATAAAGTTTAAACAGTATAAGTAATCTACGGTGATATACGTTAGAATAGTGCTACTTCTGCAGGGCAGGAATGGTGGGTACTAACTGGGAATGGGTGTGAAAAAACCTTCTATGGTAATAGAAATGTTCTATATCTTGATCTGGGTGATGTTTTCTTATGTTTATACATATGTAAAATTCATTAAACTATACATTAAGATTTGTGCAATTCACACTTTATAAATTATATCTCAAAAACTAAGTAAATAAAAAAATGTAATGCCTGACACTTGACAGTTTGGACTGCCTATGCATAGTGTTTTTACCTCTTAAATTTATGCTGACTAGGGCTTCCACTTCTGACTGAGATGGAGTAACAAAGACTGGATTTATCCTCCCACCTGGAACAACTAAAAATCCAGACAAAATATGAACATCATTTAGTATAGAAGAGTGTTTCCCAAAAGTCTGGAAACAAAAGAAATGAGCCCTACAATTGTCCAAATTACTGCCAAGAGAGTTTTTAGGCTACAGCACAGGAAAGGAGAACCCAGGTAGAGCTTGGTAGGCTCTCTGAGTTGGGGAAATGAAGCTTACGATGTGGGAAGATCAAGACAGCTAGAGTTTGCAAAACATAGTACAAAGAGGAGAGCACTCCATAGAGTAGGAATTCCAGAGATCTGCAAAGTATCATCTTGGACCTTCAGCTGAGTAGTAATCCATGCATTCATGTGAGAAAACTACCCGAGGCTAGGGTAAGAATTGCCTGAAAGTATTTGAAGGAACAATAATCACATTAAATGTAAATAATCTAAAGACACAAACTAAAAAGCAGAAATTCTCAGATCAGTTTAAAAAACAAAACAAGACCCAAGTATATGCTGCCCAGAAGAATCCCACTTTAAATATAAAGACAGAGACTAGTTAAAAGTAAAAGAATGGAAAGAGATGTACCATGCTAACACCAATCAAAAGAAAGCTAGAATGAATGTTAACGTAAGACAAAATAGATTTCAGAGCAAAGAATATTACCAGCGATAAAGATCATTTCATAACAATGAAAGGACTAATTCCTCAAGAGGATATAACAATTCTAATTTTTATGCATGTAATAACAGACCTTCAAAATATATGAAGCAAAAACTGACTTCTCTGAAATTGTGGAATCCAGAAGACATGAGAAATACATGTTCAAAGTACTAAAGGAAAAAAAAAAAGTCAACTGAGAATAGAATATCTATCAAAGCAATCATTCTAAAAAGAGAAAGCAAGATTGTTTTTTTTGGGGGGGGGAGTGGTTAACAAAAAATGAAAGAAGTTTTTGCCAGCCAACATGAACTACAGGAAATGCTCAAGTTCTTTGATCTGAAGGAAAATTTTGGAACCACAAGAAGGAAAGGAGAGCACCAGAAATTATAAATATTTACTAAGTGAAATAAGTCAGAGGGAGAACGTCAAATACCCTATGATCTCACTCATAAGTAGAAGATAAAAACAACAACAAACAAACACGTAGAGACAGATTGGATTGGCAGTTACCAGAGGGGTAGAGGGGAGGGAGGAGGGCAAAAGGGATGATTAGGCACATGTGTGTGGGGATGGATGGTAATTAGTCTTTGGGTGGTGAACATGATGTAATCTATGCAGAAATAGAAGTATAATGATGTACACCTGAAATTTATATAATGTTATAAACCAATGTTAAAGCAATAAAAAAAAGAAATTATAAATATTGGATTAAAAATGATACTACATATTTTTTATTTTTCTTAATTTCTTTAAGAGATACATGTTTAGAGCCAAATATAAAACACTATATTAATGAATTCATAATGTGTATATATGAACACAGTTAACATTAAAGAGGAGGATTAACTAAAGTATACTGTTTCAAAGTTCCTGTAACTTACCGAAAGTATTTAGATATTAATTTTAAATAGATTGGGATAAATTTAAGAGGCATATTTTAATCCTTAGAGTAACTACTAAAAAAAAAAGCAAAGAAATTGAGCAAAAAATCCAACTAAGGAAGTAATATGGAAATATCTGATGAAAACAAAAGAAGGCAGAAAAGGAGAAACAAGGAGGAAAAAAAAGAGAAATGAGACAAATAAAAACCACAAAGCAAAATGACAGACCTAAGTAACCAAGATCAAAAATTGCTTTAAGGGCTGGCCCCCATGGTATAGTGGTTAAGTTCGCATGCTCCACTTCAGCGGCCCAGGGTTCGCAGGTTCAGATCCTGGGTGCGGACTACACAGCGCTTGTCAAGCCATGTTGTGGTGGTGTCCCACATACAAAAAAATAGAGGAAGATTGGCACAGATGTTATCTTAGGGACAATCTTCCTCAAGAAAAAAGAGAAAGATTGGCAACAGATGTTAGCTCAGGGCCAATCTTCCTCACCAAAGGAAAAAAAATGCTTTAAATATAAATGGAATAAAAACTCCACTAAAAAATTGGAGTTTATCAGACTCAATAAAATAGCAAGAATAATCTTATCTATGTGCTATATATAAGGGACAAATACAAAATCTCAAATAATAAACATAAAATGCTGGAAAAATATATGCCATGTAAAATAGTAAGATTAAGAAAGCTAGAGTGGCTATATTAATGTCAAAAAATAGACTTCGGGCCTAGACATTACTACACAGAGGAAAGCTGTTTCATAACAATAAAAGAGTCAATACATCAGGAAGATATAACAATTACACATATATGTGCACCTCATAACAGATCTTCAAAATGAAACAAAAACTTATAGAAATAGACAAATACACAATCATAGTTGAAATCTTTAACACATCGGTTTCAGTAATTGATACAACAACTAGAGAAATAAAATCAGTAAAGGTAGAGAATCTCTGAAGGAAAATATCAACCACTTTAACTGACATTTATAAAACACTACACTTAACAATTACACAATACACATTCCTTTCAAATGTGTGTGGAATGCTACCAAGATAGACCATAGCAGGGCTATAAACAAGTCTCAACAGATTTCAAGACACTAAAACCTCACACAGCATGTTCTCTGACTACAACAAATTAAATTAGAAATCAACAAAAAAAAGTACTAAACAGATGGAAATTAAATAAATCAACTCTTTGAGCCCATAAATCAAAGAAATCATGAAGAAAATTAGAAAATACTTTTGAACTGAATTATTTAAAGCATCATCTATCAAAATCTGTGGGATGCAGCTAAAGTAGTGCTTAGAGAGATATTTAAACCATTAATTGATTATATAAGTAAACAAGAATGGTCTCAAATCCAATATGTAAGTTTTCACCTTACCAAATTAGAAAAAGAATAGCAAATTAAACTCAAAACAGACAGAAAGAAGAAAATAAAAATATGGGCAGAAATAAGTGAAATACAAAACATAAAAACAATAGAGAAAATCAATGAAACCAAAAATTCATCCTTTGAAAAGATCAACAAATTTAATCAACCTCTAGCCAGACTGAAGAAGGAGAGAGGAGACACAAATTATCCTTATCAGGAATGAAAGAGGGAACACGCCTATATACCTTACAGACATTAAAAGGATAATAAGGGAATATTATGAACAACTTTACGTCAATCAACTATAAAATTTAGATAAAATGGACAAATTCCTTAAAAGATAAAAACTACCAAAGCCTGCTGAATTAGAAGTAGAAAACCTGAGGTAACCATGTCTATCAGAGAATTGAATCTGTAGTTTAAAAACGTTCCCTTTCAGCCTTTTTGGCCTTTTCAGCTTCTCTCATGGGAGGGAGACTCTGCCAGCAA
Organism: Diceros bicornis minor; assembly: GCF_020826845.1. Lineage (NCBI taxonomy): Eukaryota > Metazoa > Chordata > Mammalia > Perissodactyla > Rhinocerotidae > Diceros > Diceros bicornis. Next base: position 60,480,183 of record NC_080749.1, on the reverse strand, counting down.
GGAGGTAAGGAGCAGAAGATGCTCCTTCTTCTGAGGGGCAACAAAGATTGTGTGCCATATCTCACACAATCCAGTCAACACCAAATCTCTCTTAAATCTTTCACCCGCCTCTCAAAGGCCCCACTAGCCTGTACTGGGGTGTATACATTCAGGAAAATCAAAGAAAAATGAAAGAAGAAAATGATTGCTCTCTTCTCAAGCCCAAAATGGAATATTATAATCTACCGTTTCTATTTGTATTAGGGCTCTCTCTTTTATCTCTGCTTAATTTGTCTGATATTTTGGTGGCACTGATTTGCTTTTGACTGTACTTCTACAATTATCCTCCATGCTTTTCCATGTAATGGCTAGTACTGTCATCTCTGAAGTCAGACTGCCAGGTTCAAATCACGGCCTTACCACTTAAGAGTTGTTACTCAAACACTCTTTGTTCTGGACTTCTCACATATAAAGTAGGTATGATAATAATATTATCAACATCATAGAGTTGTGAAGATTAAATGACTTCATACATATGAAGCATTTTGAATAGTAACTATTCAATACGCGTTAGCTGTCAGTACAATGATTATTATTATTATTATTACTATTATTATTCCTGATCGAGGGGCAAACATATCCGTGGTGATTTTGTGAGACCGAGGGAAAGGCTATGCAACTTAATTCGTTTTTGGAGCCAGTTAGTTGGCTAATTGGCTAACAAACAAACAACCTTTATTTTATGGTTCTTTTTAATTTTCAAAGACATTTTGCTTTCCTTTTCTATTAACTATCATTACAAAAATACTGCATTCTTTTTCAGCTGCAGGAGTTTCTAACATGCCAGGAGTAATGTCCTAGCCAGCAGCTGACAGTATTCTTAGCTGAGGAGTGTATTTTATGACTTCTTTATGGTGTTCTCTGAAAATTAACAAGGTGACTACATTCAAACGTTTATTAGTGTGTTTATGCTTTGGCACTCCTATTAGACTTTTATTTAATTTCCAAGAGGGATAATGATTGGGAGAAGGTTCCACATAAATAGATAATGTGAGTAGCAAAGGAAACTGATATGTATGCTAACTGAATGCAGATGTTCTGAGCACTGTGAAAATGCTGCCTCTTACATGATCATAAAATGTTAGAGTCCAGAGATTTCTTAGATTACAAAATTTGAGAGTTGGATCATACCTATGAGGTTGTTTTGGCTTATCCCTTGTTTTACAGGTGTGGACAGAAACCAAGACTTAGTTTCAGTAACTTATTCAAAGTCAGGTCTCAAAACGAGTTCTTCGGCCTCTTTGACTCACAGTCCAGTTTTCTGTCCACTATGCCAGTTTTCCTCTCTTGTTGATTTTCCTTCCCCGAATGATAGTTCTGAAGTTTGCAGTTGAATTTACTTTTCCATGGCTCAAACAGACTTTCATTCAGAAGTGTTTCCATTAATCATTAAAACAGTTGATGGAGATTTAATCTAAATATTACTCTGTTTAAATTATTTTGCATTTACCTAAGAAATCTTCCTTCCCCTGAAAAGTCAGAATTTCAAGGGGCCGGCCCAGTGGCACAAGCGGTTAAGTGCGCGCGCTCCACTGCGGCGGCCCGGGGTTCGCCGGTTCGGATCCCGGGCACAACCGATGGCAGGCGTCCCATATAAAGTGGAGGAAGATGGGCATGGATGTTAGCGCAGGGCCAGTCTTCCTCAGCAAAAACAGGAGGATTGGCAGATGTTAGCTCAGGGCCGATCTTCCTCACACACACACAAAAAAAAGTCAGAATTCCAAGTTACTTATAATATTTATAATAGACTGTCTCCAAAATTTATTAGTGCATAACTAAGGCATCAATAAGTGAGATTTCCGTCAACAATTTTCTCCTTACAGAGAACCGGAAACTTTATTTCTCAAAGAGCTTGAGTTCAATTGCTCTGATTTCCTCTGAGACTGTGGCCAGGATGGATCACTTGCAACACTTAATCTATTTAACTCCATAAATGCATTGCATATATGGGCAACACTGAGAAAGTCATTCAGTCTGGAAAACCTTCGCTAGAGATTTTCAGAAACTATACCTCTTCACAGGGTCAAATTACTAGAGATTGAAGACTTTTCAAGAATGTGTAGAATATGCCTACTCTGAAAACAAATCTGGTAAATTTAATTAAGTAATGGGGAAAAAATGAACAAACTAATATCCTATCCTAATATCAATGTTCTCACCTAAAAATTATTTGTTCACACATCAAGCGCACTATGGTTTAAGGGCTAAAATTGAGGTTCAATATTATGTGCTGCCTTGATAGCTGGTGAAACCGGAGGGCCTCAAATGGCCAACGTCCAGGTTCCATGCCCTACATTGCTCCCAAGGGTAAGTTCCCCTAGCCAAACAATCCTCCTTATCAAACAGACCAGGTGCAGTTCTTGCTTATCCCTGAGTAGCGGTTTCAGTTCCCTGCCAGCCTGCAGAATTATTCAAACAAGCTAATCATAACCTCTGGTGGGAACCAGGGGCACCCACCCTGTTGTTATTATAAACGCTGCCTACCACAACTCCTGGTTGTTCTCTCTGTTCCCAGGGGCAATTCTCGTGTGGACCTGCATAGTGTGTGGTATCCTCCTTCCTGAGGCTGAGTACATGGGCCTAATAAGCTGCTGTCAATCTCATCTGTCCAGTGTTGGGTGTCCTATGTCCAGTCTCCCCCATAACTCTAGGGCAGGAATCCCTCCACCAACGGTGTGAATAGGGGGCGATTGAAACACACACATAAATGATTCTGAGTTGCAGCAAGTGAAGGCATTAGCTGAAAGAGGAAATCCCAGTGGGTTGGTCCTTTTCCCCACAGTCTGCATTATATATCCAAACACCCTTGGCCCATGCACCCCCTTTAAGGTGTATAACTACTAAAATTACAAAATAAACCTTTTATAATTCTCATCCTTGTTCCTGTGGGTGGCCAGCTGTTTTCCATTTCAGACAACAGAATGAACCAAGAAAATGAATGAAATGCTGAATGAGACTGCATAAAAGAAAGTGACAGGTGTTAAACATTCTACCGATGTGCTTCATTATCATCTAAAAAAGTACAAATTATCATTTTTAATTTAATGCAAGGAAAAGAATAGTAAATGATTTCACATGGATTTTTTAATACTATGATTATACCAGAATGACAAAATAATTTTTACGAAACACTTATAGGAGATTTGCAGGTTAAGTTGGTAGACTTAAAGCAGATTTATATCCCTTGCCTCCTGAGGACTCATTGAAATGATAGTAAAGGAATAAATATAGTATAAACTGACAACAGCGAAAAGATTGAGCAATGAGGCCATGAGAATAGAAGTGATTTTAATGAATTTCTCAAATGAATGATCGCATATTGACTCTCAAGGCAGAGCCGAAATTACAGTCTAGAAACTGAGAAAGGTCTGGAAAATGACCCAGAGAAGGTGGGGATTCAGAACCTGCAAGTCTAAGAGAGAGAGAGAGTGCAGAAGTGAAAAGGAGGACAAAAAATGGGGGGATTATTTATGGGTCTGAAAACAAGATAATGTAACCCCACACCAACTCTCAATCTAGAGGGCATGATATAACTGGCAACCAAGCAAAAGAATTATATCTTCGATATGATTGTGTCTGTGTCTTTTAAATTAATCCTTTCTGGGATGTGGCAAGCACCTTCAATCTAAAAACTTAAACTTCTTTTCATCTCAAAGAAGCTTTATCATTTTTTGGAATATTGTACGTTCCAGTGGATGTTAGTCACTTGTATTTGCTTAACATCTTGAAATACTATCCTTAAATATTGGTAATTTTCCACAGTGTGACTTCCACTTTCCAACTTAGAAGACAAAATATTCAGAAGGGGGAATTGGTCATCTGGCAGGCATGGTGGTAGAGATGTCACATTCTTGGGGCATAGGAGGGTAGAAAATCTTTTACTTTCAATCTTAAATTGTGGCGCTGGTGCTGTTTGTACTACAGAAGCCCATTTGTGCTTAAGCATCATTCTTAGCTGTCTAGCTTCAGAATCTGGTCCTTAGTCCTGAGTGGCAAAGATGCAAAGTGGTTAGAGCAGTCATGTTTTTGCTTGAGAAGCCCCCAAGTTTTTCTTGGGCATTATGTCTATCCCTACAGCTTCATAGGTTAGCTCTCCAGCCATATTGCAGAGATTCTGCGAAATACATTTTAATAAATTCTTTTACTTCTTCTACTAGCCAGAGTGCATTCTGTTGTTTGCAGGAAGAATCTTGATCAACATATGTTTCCATCTGTTCCATTTTCTCCTTATGGAAATCTTACCTTTGGCTTATATGATCTTCTAGATCATTCATGTCTTTTATCAATATAACCACAATTTCTTTTCTTTGTACTTTTGTACTACGTTAAGATTTTATATTTCTTCAAATCTTCCAGAAAATGAACTTGGTTGTCATTGAAATTTTTTGATTCCTCTTGTTACTATTTAAAATCTTGAAATCATGTTTTGGTTTTTTCCAAAAGCCCTTTACGATATCTAATCATAGTTCCTTAAAAGTATCTCATACACTTGAATCAAAATGTATTAATCTGTCTCTCCTGTTAGTTCTGTGTCCTATAGAGGCATTCATCCTTGCTGTTTGGTTTATTTTCCCTGCTGCAAGTTCATGTGTTCCCTTACATGGAGTGTCATTGTTCTTTGCCTAGTCATGACAGTGGATGTGGGATATTCAGCACCAGGACCTACCATCTGTTACACTCTCTGAGAGACAGTAGATGATAAAATGGGAGTTTTTCTCCAAGGGGTCAGTAGCAAACACACTGGCAAGCTAGGCCTTCCCTTCACCAATAAGTATATTGTGGAGGCTTTTTCAGATACGTGTGCAAGGAAGCCTAACGGTACTGTTATACTTGAGTGCAGTGTCCTTTAGGACAGGCAGTATCCTGCAGCAATTACACACAACAAGAACATAACAGCCGTCCTCTCCACTGGGTGGAATATTCCATCCAGGTCATCAGGTTCTCCCAAACTGTCATCATTTTTTTAGAACTTTAGCGCTGAGATATATCTAGTGAGAACTAAAACTAACATAATTCACTTTCCTATATTAAGTTATATTGAAATCAGACACATTTTCTTATCCTTGGAAAATTCAGAACATATCATTTTTCAGTGTCATTAATGTATTTTTTCAGTGATTTCTAAATTCTTTTAGATGTTATACACTCTTCTGAGCTACAAAGCCAATTGATGGTGGTTGTCATTTTACTTTGTCAGATACATTATTTAATTGCTTGATTAAAACATTGACTAGGATTTTTTTTTTTTTTAAAGATTTTATTTATTTTATTTTTTCCCCCCAAAGCCCCAGTAGATAGTTGTATGTCATAGCTGCACATCCTTCCAGTTGCTGCATGTGGGACTCAGCCCCAGGATGGACGGAGAAGTGGTGCCTCGATGCGCACCCGGGATCCGAACCCGGGCCACCAGCATCGCAGCGGACGCACCTAACCACCAAGCCACAGGGCCGGCCCAAAACATTGACTAGGTTTTTATCCTCAGCCAGAAGAAAAAAATGAAAAGTGGTCACCTATTATAAAATATAATTTAAAACATTTCATTCATTCAAAATTGAAGTTTGGTTTTTATTAGCCTTGTCCGTGGTTAATCTTAGGTCTGATAAAAAGACAGACCTGCTTGGTCAATTTTGTTAAATGTTTAATTTCCTTATATTCATATATTTTATATCCACTTTCTGGTGTGCTTAGAGACCCAAATATGAAATACACAGCTACATATTTAGGTGTCTCAGATTAAAATTATGTCTATCCATCTATTTGTTAGATAATTAAAAGGTAAGTACTAAATGATTCTAGTAATAAAGTTACAGAAACTAACCTGTGGAGAATTTATTTTCTTTTCATTTAAAAATCTAAATAACTTCTAAATAGCACATAGGTCCAACAAGTCTCAAGAAAAATTTTAAAATATTTTGAACTAAATGGAAATGAAAATACAATTCATCAAATTTGTAGGATGCAGTGAAAGCAGGGCATAGAGGGGAATGTGCAGCATTAAATGCACATTTTAGAAAAGAGAAAAGATCTGAAATCAATAATCTAACTTCCCCACCTTAGGAAACTAGAGAAAGAAGAGCAATTTTTGCCTAATTAGCAGAATAAAATAAATAATAAGAATTAGAACAAAAATAAATAAAATTTAAACAGGAAAACAATAGAGAAAATCAATCAGAACAAAATCTCATTCTTTGAAAAGATCAATAAAATTGATAAACCTCTGGTCAATCTAGCTATAAATAAAAGAGAGGAGACACAAGTTTCTAATATAGGAAATGAAGTAGGAGTCATCATTACTGATCTCATAAACATTAAAATAATAATAAAGAAATACTGTGAAAAACTGTATATCCACAAATTTGATGATTTAGATTAAAAAGCCCAATTCCATGAAAGACAAACACTATCAAAATTCACACACAAAAAAATAGATAATCTGAATAGGCTTATATATATTTAAAAAATTGAATCAATAATAAATACTTTCTAAATTATAAAGCACTAGGTTTTATAGTGCTTAACTAGATGGTTTTAATTCTACTGGTAAATTCTACTGGACATTTACAAAAGAATGATACCAATTCTTCACAAACTCTCCTGGAAAATGGTAGCAGAGGAGACACTTCCTAACTCATTCTACAAGGTCAACATTACCCTAATACCAAAGCCAGACAATGAGTACAAGAAATCAAAACTACAGATCAATATCTCTCATGAACATAGATGAAAAATTCTCAGCAAAATAATAGCAAATCTAATCCAACAATGTATAAAAAGAGTTAAACAACGCAGCCAAGTGGGACTTATTCCAGTTATGAAAGATTGGTTCAACATGTGAAAATCAATTAATGTAATTTATCACATCAACAGAAAAATCATATGATCATATCAATCAATGGAGGAAAAGTATTTGACAAAATTCAACATCTATTCATGATAAGTACCCTCAGCAAGCTGGGAATAAAGAGGAACTTTCTCAGCTTGATAAAGAACATCTACAAAAACTACAGCCAAAATCACACTCAATAGTGAGAAATTGGTGCTTTCTCCTAAAATCAAGAACAAAAAGAGGATGTTGCCTCTCAGCATTCCTATTCAACATCATACTGGAAGTCCTAGCTAGTGCAATAAAAAAGAAAAGGACATAACAGGTATACAAATTGGAAAGAAAGAAATAAAATTGTCTTTATTTGCAGACCACATGAATGTCTTTATAGAAAATTCTATAGAATTGACAAAAACAAAACAAAAAAAACTCTGGAACAAATAAGTGATTATAGCAACGTTGTCGGATACAAGGTTAATATACAAAAACGCCAATTGCTTTCCTATATACAAGCAATGAATGATTAGAATTCGAAATTAAGAACACAATATAACTCACAACTGCTAAAATAATTAAATAGGTATAAATGTAAAAAAATATCTACAGGATCTATATGAAGAAAACTATAAAACTCTAATGAAAAAATTTAAAAGATATAAATAAATGGCAAGGTATTCTATATTCATCTATTGGAAGACACAATATTGTTAAGATATCAATTCTTCCCAACTTGATATATAGATTCAAAGCAATTCTTATCAAAATTATAACAAGTTATTTTGCAGATACCGAAAAATTGATTCTAATATTTATATAGGAAGGCAAAACTCCAGAATAGACAACATAATACTGACAAAGAATAAAGTTGGAGAACTGACACCACCTAACTTCAAGACTTATTATATAAAGTTACAGTATTCAAGACCATGTGGCATTGGTGAAAGAATAGGCATATAGAATCAAGGCAACAGAATATAGAGCCTAGAAATAGACCCAAACAAACAGAGTCAACTGAACTTTGACAAAGAAGCAACAGAAATTCAATAGAGAAAAGATAGTCTCTTCAATAAATACTGCTGGAACCAGTGGACATCCATATGCAAGAAAATGAATCTAGACACATACCTTCACAAAAATTAACTCAAAATAAATCATAAATTTAAATATAAAGCACAATACTATAAAACTTCTATAAGATAACATAGAAGTAATTCTAGACTTGGGTTTTGTGATGAGATTTTAGATACAAGATTAAAAACACATCCATGAAAGATAAAATTGATAAATTAAACCTTATTATAATTAAAAAGTCTGCTCTGCAAAAGACACTGTTAAGAGAATCCAAAGACAAGCCATAGATAGAGAGAAAATATTTGCAAAACCTATATCGAATAAAGGACTTACATCCAAAATACACAAAGTACTCTTAAAACTCAACAATAAAAAAACAAATGACCCAATTAAAAAAACTGGGCAAAAGATCTGAACAGACATCTTACCAAAGAAGATATACAGATGGCCAAAAAAAAAAGCATCCAAAAAGATACTCATCATCATTTGTCATTAGGGGATTGCAAATTAAAGTAACAACAAAATGCATACTTATTAGAATGGCTAAAATCCAAGTCCTGACAATACCAAATGCTAGTGAGGATGTGGAACAACAGAAACTCATTCATTGCTGATTGGGACACAAAATTCTGTAGCCACTTCGGAAGATCATTTGGTAGTCCTTATATAGCTAAACATAGTCTTACCATGTAGTCTAGCAAACAGGTTTCTAGGTATTTAACCAATCGATTCAAAAACCTATATTCACACAAAAATTTGCATGTGAATATTTATGGCAGCTTTATTCACAACAGACAAAAAACTGGAAGCAAACAAGATGTCTTTCATTGGCTGAATGGATAAACAAATCAATACATTAATAGAATGGAGTATTACTCAGAGATAAAAAGAAATGAGCTATCAAGTCACGAAAAGACTTAAGAAGTTTAAATGCATATTGCTACATCTGAAAATGCTATATACTCTATGATTCCAATTATATCACAGTCTGAAGAAGGCAAAATTATAGTGATAACAAAAGATTAGTGGATGCCAAGGGTTGGAGAGTGGGGAGGGTTGAATAGGTGAAGCATAGGGGACTTTTTTTAGGGTAGTGAAACTGTTCTGCAGGATACCATATATTTGTGAAAACCCCTAGATCTCATAGCACAAAGAGAGAATCTTAATGTAAGAAAGTCTTGTAAAAAATCTTTTAGACATTTGGGGGCTCCTAGGATGGAGTGCAGAACGTGACAAAACAATCTAATTGCATGATAAGTATATGAAATTATCTCATAGGAGGGTAGAGGGAAAGATGTGACCCAAGTAACTGTAAAAATGAGTGGAGTCTGTAAGACTAAAAGCAAAAGAAACTGTACATAAGCACTGTACTCAGGTTGACAAAGTTGTTTCTCACAGGGGTACAGGTTAAGAACTCTGATACCACTATATATGTACACCAGAACTGAACAATTAAGTAAACGATATCTGATGGTAGGAGTCTGGTTTCTCACTATTGGAGTGGGAAGTTATAGATAAGCAAAAGGAGGCTAGAATGATCCATGTGGTAATGGATTATGAGTTGGAGACATCCATATGAACTCATGTTTAGCTTAATATAGATACAGATGGTTTCATATAGAAATATTTATAGATATGTGTCTACATATATGTAGTGTACATACGTATATTTTCTTTGCTCTGACAGTTGAGATGACCTAGAAGCAAAGACACTTCCAGAGAAACAAGCACATCTAGCGGCAAGATCTTGGATTCTAATATCTTTCTTCACTAAAAGGAACAAGGGGAAATGGCTGATTCTAGGACTGGGACAGGAAATATACAAGTAGAGGCTAGAGTATTTGTAGTGCCAAAAACTAAGGAAGTGCTAAACACACACACACACACACAATAATGGTGGTATGTCAAAGTAACACAGAAGGTAACTGAAAGAGCTCTCGATGGTCAAGACTGGAACAATTTAAGCTGTGAAATAAATAAAATAGCGCTGGTTATAACCCAAAGTATAAAATAAATACCCATGAGTCTTTCCATATATAAATAAATTAATGGGGGAAAACGGACAAATCTCCTATGCAGAATAATTCCAAATAAATTATGTAGATACTCTACTTTCAAGCAGATGGAGCATAATTCCCCACTTCTTATTGTGGGCTGTGCATTGTGACTTCCTTCCATCCAGTACGAAAGGAGGGGAAAAAGAGTACATTTTACAGTGGAGAATCCTAACAAACAATACCTTAGCCAAGTGACCAAGGTCAATATCAACAGTGATAAGTCACATTGATAGTATGTATCCTTGAGGTGATGTGATGAAAATAGCACTTCATCTTTGTGGTCTTCCTCTTAAAAACCCATAGTCCCAGTCTAATCATGAGAAGAACATCAGGCAATTTCCAATTGAGGGACATTCTACAAAATATCTGACAAGTACTCCTCAAAACTGTCAAAGTCATCAAAACCAAGAAAAATCTGAGAAATTGTCATTTTCAAATATGAGCATGAGGAAACAGAATAACTAAATGTAGATATGATGTCTTGGATGGATCCTGGAACAGAAAAAGAAAACATTAGGTAAAAACTAAGGAAAACTGAATAAAGTATGGACTTCAGTTAATAATAATGTACTAATATTGGTTCACTAATTATAGCTAATGTACTATGGTTACATAAACTATTAATAATAGGGGAAATTGAATAAGGGTATATGTGAACTCTCTGTACCATCTTCACAAATTTCCTATAAATCTAAAATTGTTCTAAAAAATGAAGTTTATTAAAAGTTAAAGAGAAAAAAACACAACTTAAAAGGACACATCTAAAATCGGAAAAACATATCAGCAAAAAGAAACCCAAAATGCAGCTTTTCCCTTTTGCTAAAATATCACCCCTTTCTTTCTTATAACACTTGTAGAGTTTTGTGAGAAGATTAGAAAAGACTGTCAAGTTTTCATAAAGCATTTGTTCCTATAAAACTTAACAAAGTTTACCATAATAAAGCAAATAACTGTATTAACTAAATTGCCAAATTGAGGTAATTATTGCCAGTCTACAGGTGACTCAATTATTCTTGGAAATAGATTACTATTCATATTGTAAATATATGGCATTAACTCTGAAAGTCAGTCCCCAGGAAAACTAAGAGTGAAATTGTCCTCATGCCAACTTCGTCTCCAAAACTTCTGGATTAATTTTCAATTAACAGCGTCTCTGAGGTGAACAGATATAAGATTAGTTTTGTTAATTTTGGTCTTACATAGACATTGTGTAATGTGGTACTGATTAAAATAGGCACTCAAGGAGGAATGGTGTTGAGAGGCAACAAGTCACAGGAGGAGAAAAGAATTATCAAGTATCTATCTATCAGTTAGTGTTTAATTGCAGACAACAGAAGACACTATAGTAAACCAAAGGGATTTAATATCAAGAATGATGTGCTGACAAAATTGCTGGACTGTCTAGAGGAACTGCTCTGGGCTGGGCCTCCAAGATGATTCCCGTATCATCGCTGCATAACCAGCTCTCTAAGGACACTGCTACCTGGGCTAGTCAGGAAGCCGGGAACGGGAAAGAGAGCGCCTCAGCTCTGCTCCAAAGATGGGGAAGCTGCTGCTGGAAGTGCTGACTCCTGAGTCAGGCCCTGCATTAGGAAAACGCATGACCCCTCCAGGCCCTCCCTTTCTCCTCTTCACTCTGCTATGCATTCAGGCCTCTCATGAGCGTATCTGATGGATTGAACTTAAATTACATCTGGACCTTCTGCTCCAAAGGAAGTCTGAGAAATGTACTTTTAAGCTCTCCAGTCTCTGCCATACAGAAATCACATTAAGGAAGGTAGAATAAATGTTGAGTCAGTCGATCTAGCTTATCCACCACATGTGACACTAGATGATTGTAATGTGAGTAACGCATATGAGGGGCTATTATCAACTAGCCTCTTACTGGAGGCATATTTTTCCTCTAGAGTTTAACAGTGATCTATTCATATGGATTCCGTGGCCAACATATCACTCAGAAACCCAAATGAACCAAAACTATAGTGCCCTCTCAAATTGTTACAACGTCATAGATCCTTTGCTCTTGTTCTTCTAAAGCAATTCACACCATAAGTTCTGCATCCAAGATTCTTTTTCAAAAGTTTTCCTGAATTTCATGTAATTTCTCTGTGGATTCCTTGAAATGTGCATGCATTCACACGCATACATACGCACACACACTCTCACATTCACATTCTATTCAGCTTTAATCAATATGACAAAGGCCCATGTGGATACATACATAACTATTGATTATCAAAATGACTTGGTCTAATCTTACAACTTTAGTGTTTGTCCTTCCAAATCAAAACATTTTCCCCCGGAATGAAACATGAGTTTAGTACTGGCTGTTTCTCGCATTATCAAATATTCCCACAGGCTAACCTTCTACTTGAGCTCTTGCTTCCCAGCACAGACTTCTTCATAACCAACATAGTTTAGTTTTCTATAGATAAGAACAAATTATTAATTTCTATTCCATTAAATGATAAGCTAAAGTTATCCTGAAACATACAAAAGGGATATAAAAATTAGCATGACTACACTTTGTACGGAGTGGTATCTTGTGACCAAGTTGGGGAAAGAAAAACTATAAAAATATACAAACAGAAATTATTAGAGAAAAACCAACAGGATTGGTTGCTGAGATGGAATAGGAAAGATGATTGTTGTGGTCAGAGGAATTATTGTTGAATGAGGTATGAATGATCTCTTAATCAGCAATAAAAAAAAGTCCTTGTGGAACTCTGTAAGCCATGTGTCACACCACTCCTGTCACACTGGTGTGTAAAGACAGATGAAATGCAAAAAACTGCCAAAGGTTTCCGAACTGCTACAAAACATTTCAAAGTGCCTCTCAATTACAGATGATAGCAATGAAAAAGCATAATTTTGAAATAAGATCCCCCTCTTACTATTTTTTTCATTCACTCTTTAAATTCTTTGTAAATAACACATTCTACAATAGAAACTGTTGTACCAAAAAGTTCTTTAAAATGACTGAAAACAACAGTAAAGAAGAGATCTGAGCACAATATAAAAAAACTAAAATAACCCACTTTTCCTAGTCTAGAAGGTTACTCAGATAAATTTTTGAAATGAAGTATTCATCATTCACAAAGAGTGCCAAGAAACAGTGGTTTAAGAGGACCCTAAATTTAACATGCTTACACTTGAATTGCTACTATATCAGGAAAAGAATGTTCCACACTGAAGTTACTAGCACACATCAATTTATTCATGAAACATCTATTCTCCTGTAAAATCTACTTCATTTTATCTTCACTTTTGTATATCATACTTGAAGATAGGAGTTCTTCATGGATGCCTTCAGGAAAGAAAAAGAAAGAAACAAAAATGTGCACCATCAGATTTTCACTAAAATCCAATTTTACACAAATTTTTATGAATCAAAATCAGCAAAGGATAGGATAATAGATTTTTATCAAAGAAAGTTACTTTTTAAGTCTGAAGTAAGCTATATATTATTTTCCCTTACCCATTAACTTTAAATGAATTGTTTTATAATAAGATTAAGGCAACATTTTTTTCCCTTTGCTTTGCCTCTAAGTAGTGAAGATGGGCTATATTTAACATGCATATATCCCTTTCATAGCAAGCATCCAAATAGCATAAGAGTCACGGGTGAGTGATAATATTCTCTCATACTTCATTTTTCTATCAAACACTTCTATGACTTATTGTACTAGCAAACTATAACCCTATCTTATTTTCTTCCATATTTTCATTATCAATTAACTGAGAATAATTTTAAAAGAGATTAATAGCAGAGGTTTACAAAATAACAAAATTCTTTTGACCACACATAGGACAAAGAAAGCAGCATCTATTAAGTGCCTACTATATATCTGGCAAGATGACTGAAGCACTCGCATTCATTATTTTAATCTCACTGCTCCCTGAAGTAGGTATCAATAACCACCTTTATAGAGATGGAAAACCAGATACTAAAGAAATTAAATATTGTATGAAAAGTTACATTATTGATAAGTGATAAAATTGTTATTCCAACCCAATTCTATTATTCTCCAAAGACATATTCCTTCCACAGCCTTACATATTTGCTGCTTGTGATTTACAGTTATAAGCACTGAACAGAGCAAGCATTCTTTTCTACTCATGCAGCAGGCCCAGAAAATACATGTCTTGAGTACAAAGCTGCCCTGTAGGATGTCTCTGAACAGCTCTTCAAACAGACCATACCGTTGTCTCATTTCTTCTGTGGCCCAAGACATGCAACGACGATGCAGTGGAGAAGGTAGCCCACGTTAGTGCAATAAGAAGATTGTCCTAACAAAACGGCATTTCCTTTTGGAAGCCACCTGTTTTTCAGAAATTTTCCACACTATAATTTGAATTATTAAGTTGGGTCACTAAAATATAGCACAAACAGGGACATCAATACCCATAAACATACAATCTCCCAAAGTCCCCCCAAACTAATTCCACATCCACCGTTTCAGTGTGTACAACATTGTGACGAAATGTTTTCATAAGTACTAAACAAGAACAATGGGAAATTCTGCTTAAGCTAGTTATACAGGACGAAGTTTCATTGGGAAACGAATCTCGAAGGAAGACGGTCTTCAAGTTGTGTGCACATCTGTCCTCCCTGGCCTTTGTAAAGCAAACAAATAAAAGGAAGATGAGGCTGAAGGAGTCTGTGGATTAATGAGGAACTGAGCTATTTCTCCCTTTCCCTGGGGAGAAACACTCAGTTGATGTCAAAAATACATGACAGGGCCGGCCCTGTGGCTTGGTGGTTAAGTGCGTGCGCTGCGATGCTGGTGGCCCGGGTTCGGATCCCGGGTGCGCATCGAGGCACCACTTCTCCGTTCATCCTGAGGCCGAGTCCCACATACAGCAACTAGAAGGATGTGCAGCTACGACATACAACTATCCACTGGGGCTTTGGGGGGAAAAAATAAAATAAATAAAATCTAAAAAAAAAAAAATACATGACAAAGACCCATGTTTTGGTTTCACTTTAGCCTAGATGAGGCCTTTGAACATCAGAAGAAAGGGTAACTAGCTCTCCCCAAAGATGTCCTTAACTATGTTCAAAAGCTTACTCTGCAGAATTTTTTTAGCTGGACATTATGCTACAATGAAATGGTCACCAGTCAAGTGTACCACAAACAACACATCATCTTTTCTGTCCCAGTGGAATCCATCATACCATAGCTCATTATGACACATGTTGTTATAACCTGGGCCAGAAAGTTTCCTGCAAACTGTCAATTATGTTACAAGAATCAGAAATAATTCTGGGTGTTTGTTGATGTTCGTTGTATATTCCCCAACAAGGGCGTTATAGGAATATTCTTCAATAACATTCTTATTTCTCCTATTAAGAATATTCTAAACTGAAGTGAAGAAAGGTTCAGTGGAAGAACGTTAAATGAGCTCGCCTGTGAAAGGATCAGTAAACACCTCACATTCAGGCGGGACAGGTACGACAACAGCTCTAAGATTAGAAAGGTCATAGCCTAAAGTATGTTCCAAACCAGATACAGCTTTTCCTTGGATAATGGCTACTCATCCTCTTGGCAGAGCTGGTCTATCCAGCTCAACTCTCTCCACTTGAAGAACAAGGACACGCTGTGTCAAAGCCTAGAAGGTTTGAGGACTCTAACAGATGAAAATCTGAAGGGAGCCCACACAGTGTCAAGTGTGATAATCTTTTGTGTTTTCCCTAATCCTGCACCTTACCTTGGCGAACGTGGGAATGATGGAGGATACTCGTCAGGCTTAGGGTTAAGGAAGCTGAAAGAAGAAAAAAGTTCAATTTCTCTGTTAGTTGTTGGCATATGGATATAGGAATATTTGGATTTTGAGGGAAATTACACGTTTCAAAGATTTCTTAGAAAGGCATTTCTAAGAAATGCAAAGGCAAATAAGCAATTCTTAGCAGAATTTTTTTAAGTCATGGTAAGCCAAATAACTGAAGGGTTGCTCTGTAATTAGATCATACTCTAGATTTAATATTCAAAGCAATAAAGTTAATTATTCTTTAATTTTTTTAAGTAACAGGCTCCTCCAGGAGGTGATAATGGTTAGTTAGCCGTATTCTATTTACACAAACTTCTCACAGAAATTTTCATAAAAATATTGAAAGATATAAAGTCATAGCAGTAGCAGAAGCCAAAGTTACCTATAAAAATATTTGCTAAACCCTAAGAGGAAATTCCCCTTGTAAAATAGCATAATTGAACTGATTAAGAAATCATCAATGTCCAGAGCTGTGCTGTGTGACAGGATAGCTACTAGTCACATGTGGCTAGGGAGCACTTGAAATGTGGCTATTCCAAATGGAAATGTTCTGGAAGTGTAAAATATGCAACAGATGTCAAAGACTTTGAACAAAAATATGAATGTGAAATATCTCATGAATAATTTTTTGTATTGCCTACATGTTTAAATGATAGTAAAATATTGGGCTGGATATATTATTAAAATTAATTTCACTTATGTTTTAAAAATGGTTACTAGAAAATTTAAAATTACATTATGTGGCTGGCATAGTTCTAAGGATGCTGGTCTAGACCTTAGAATGTAACACAGCAATGTGGCTAGCAAGGAATTACATAAGAGAAAATTTCCACTCTTTTCCAGGAAGCCTAATGCTGGAGAAATGGGGCCAGAACCACTGACCTCCCTCTTACGTAAGATACATTCTCTGAGCAGCCAGAAATGTTTCCTCGTTCCATGACTCCACCATCTACCAATAACTTTTTTCCTACATCCATTAATGAACCCACATCTCCTAACAATGTATCATGGCCAAGAGTAAGGAGCACAGGCTGTGACAAAGTACAGCCTAGGATCTTGTTGGTAATATCAACAGAGGTAACAGAGACAGGAAAAGCCCTGGGAACATTGAGTGTTCACAAGAGACTGAAATTTTCTTCTAGCACATTAACATTAATTAGTAATAAAGACATCTATTCATATTAAAACAAATAGGTAATCAAAGTAAAAGAGCCCTTTTCCCTATGTCAAAGGAGTAGTAAATAAAAGATTTTATAAAACAGAAATTTCAGTAGGGATTGTACTGGATCAACTTTCGTTCCAGTATGTATTCTGAGAAAGAGAATCTGGCAGCACAGAACTATACAGTCAAGAGGATCAAAGCAAACGAACACACCTTGTCCAACAGCATATTGGGCTTGGCTAGATCTTTTCCAATTCAAGTAGCCTATGGAAAGATTTCATAGAATAAAACAAGGAAATTAATCCACTTAAGATTTAGAGGAAAAGCATGCCTGTGAACATAGAAGAAAATGTGACACCATCTGGTTTCATAGACTCTATGAAACAAGAGATAAACTGATATGACAGGAAAGAACATTTGTTAAGACAAAAAACAGAGTTGGTGGATATAAGAAAATAATTCAGAGAAACTGAAATAAGATGACAAAATTAAAACATATATTGGAAGCAATGGAGTGCAGAATCAACCCTAAAGTAGATACAAATAAAATGTAGAATATTGGCTCTCAAATGCTGGTCAATAGTCAATCACAAGAGAATCACACACACTTCCTTTCAAATACATAGACACAGGACCCTACCTTTGCAGTCTGATTAAGTTGATGTAATAGGGCCTGAAAATATGTGTTATATAAAAAGTTCTCCAGGTGATGCTAACATACAGGCAAGTATGGGAATGACAAATGTGCTGAACCAGAGGAGTTAAATGTCAAAGGAGAGGGAAGGATAAAGATGAGAAGAAAAATGACAAACATGAAAAGCAGAGAATGGAGATAAAAATTAGCAATTATAAGCTTTGCTGAGAGAGAAAGAAACAACGGAGTAGAAATATTTTTTGAACCTTAAAAATAGAAAGATATGGGGCCGGCCCGGTGGCGCAAGCGGTTAA
Organism: Diceros bicornis minor; assembly: GCF_020826845.1. Classification (NCBI taxonomy): domain Eukaryota; kingdom Metazoa; phylum Chordata; class Mammalia; order Perissodactyla; family Rhinocerotidae; genus Diceros; species Diceros bicornis. The sequence continues at coordinate 60,462,311 of NC_080749.1, read as the reverse complement.
GTTTGTGTGCTCCGCTGCAGTGGCCTGGGGTTCGCTGGTTCAGATCCTGGGCGCGCATTGACGCACCGCTTGGCAAGCTATGCTGTGGCGGCGTCCCATATAAAGTGGAGGAAGATGGGCATAGATGTTAGCCCACAGCCAGTCTTCCTCAGCAAAAAGAGGAGGATTGGCAGATGTTAGCTCAGGGCAGATCTTCCTCACAAAAAAAAAAAAAAATAGAAAGATAGGTAGATAGCTGCAAACTGGAATGGATTATAGAATTCTGTGGAAAATGAATAGAAAGAGAAACACATTCCAGGACACATCTTGGTGAAATTCTTGATTGTCAAGGATAAAGAAAAAAGATCTTACAAGTATCCACATAGGAAAAAGTTAGTTGGGGTTAATTTCAAAGAATAAAATATCAGGCCTTTTCCAGCTTCTCATCTGGAACTGATTTCCAATAGGCAACAAAGTAATATTTATAAAATTTTATTCAAATGGGCTGTAAATCTAAGAACTATATAATTAGTTGACATTTTATTTATGTGCAAAGGAGACAAAATATTGCAGGTATGCAAAGCCACAAAAAAAATGGATCAACTAGAACTTTTTTTCCATGAATAGATACTCAATGGTTTAGTAAAACACATTGCACTTAAGAAAAAACTCAAAAACTGGTGAATTAGAAATACAATAAAAGAAAACTAGCAATACCAGATATTAAAGCCCATAATAGATCTACAATAACTGAAACCATGTGATACTGTAACAAGAAAAGATAGATATGTCCTAGGAATAGAACAGAAAGTAGAAGCAAACTGAAGTATACACAAATTAAAATATATATGTATGCACTCAAAGAATATTTAATGGAAAGGAAATATTTTTTAGATACATATGTGTGTAGAGAAAAAAAATTATAGGAAGGAAATTCAACAAACAAAAAAATTGGTTTACTCTGGATGGTGGGAGATTTTTATTTTATTCTATATTTCTTTAAAATTTGCCCAAAAAAGTGTCACATATAATCAGAAAAGAATAACAAATGTCAAAAATAAAATTAGAGTCCTTAAAAGCATTTGCTTGATACTGTAATTAAAGAAGTTGTAAAATATTATTTGATTTGTATCACAAGGGTCACTGTGTGTCCTCCAAACTTTCTTCAAAATGTTATGAATAGAAAGGAGCAGAACGTCCTAGAGAGATAACAGCTTGATCACTTTCCATCTCCCTTCCATTTACAACCCAACCCCAAATCAACTACAACTCCTGAGCCAAGCAGATGCTAATGGCTACAGTCAGAAAAAGTTTCAACTGAGAGATACATTGAAGAACTTTCAAGAATGGAGAGCCTATTGTGAATAACGCTGCAATGAACACAGGGGTGCATGTACCTTTACAAATTGGTGTTTTCAAGTTCTTTGGACAAATACCCAACAGTGGAATAGCTGGATTGCATGGTAGTTCTATCCTTGATTTTTTGAGGAATCTCCATACTGTTTTCCATAGTGGCTGCACCAGTATTCACAATAGCCAAGACTTGGAAGCAACCTAAGTGCCTATCAAGGGACGAATGGATAAAGAAGATGTGGTATATATACACAATGGAATACTACTCAGCCATAAGAAAGGATGAAATCCAACCATTTGTGACAACATGGATGGACATTGAGGGTATAATGCAAAGTGAAATAAGTCAGAGGGAGAAGGTCAAATACCATATGATTTCCTTCATTAAGTAGTAGATAATAACAACAATAAACAAACACATAGGGACAGAGATTGGATTGGTGGTTACCAGAGGGGAAGGGGGGAGGGAGGAGGGTGAAAGGGATAATTCGGTACATGTGTGTGGTGATGGGTTGTAATTAGTATTTTGGTGGTGAACTTGATGTAATCTATGCAGAAATAGAAGTACAATGATGTACACCTGAAATTTTTACAATGTTATAAACCAATGTTACTGCAATAAACAAAAAATTAAAAAAAAAAAAAAAAAGAATGGAGAGCTTAAGCTGATGATGAGAATGCAGCTGGAGTCTATGGACAAATCCAAGGACCCCTGGGGAGAAAGCTGACACTGACCTCAAGCGTGTACCTAGATTCCATCATCCTTAAGCAATAGAGGAAGATGTAGACAATGGAATGAGTCCTTTAGTTCTATGAAGCCAAAGGAATCCAAAAAGCAGAGGATCTTCCTCAGGTTCTCGCTTGGCTTCAGGGAGTAGACAACAATGAGTATTGTAAGGCAAAAAGATGGAAAGAAATTGAGTGCATGAAGACATTGCTAAGCCACTGAATCAACCAAACATAAAATCAACACAACCTCTACTTCTGAACTTTCTGTTAATCAAGATAAAATAATTTAAATAATATTGTCCTGTATTTTCAGCCAGCTTGAATCCATTTGTTACTTGCCATAAAAAGCCTCTTAATTAATATAATAGGAGAAGATGAGGAGGAGAGAAAATTGTAATGGGCAGTCAATCTTAAAATGTGCATTGTTAAATCCAAATAAATAATGGGAATGTGTAATACATGTGATAAATAAAGTTTCTTAAAATAAAAGAGATATACTGCAATGGAAATCCAGATATTCAGCCCCTAAGATTTGGGGCTTGGTGGGAGAAGGCCAGAAGCACAAGTTTTCAAAGATCTCATCTGGGAAGTGAACAGAAAAGTGAGAAATGAAAAGTATATTAAAGTGTGTAGCTTATGGAGAAAGGAGAAAGAAGCAGGAAAATATAATATTTTGAGGATAAAAAATTGGTAACATTTTAATATAAGGGTAGATATATATGTGTTTGATTATAATGAAAAAAGAGAAAATAACTATTAATGGAACTGGAAATCACAGTAAAATTCTTAAATTTATAAGGTTAAAGGAAATAATAACTTGATAAATCCAACACTAATAAGGAAAAGGAAGAGGAAAATCAAAATAGAATAAAAAAAGTAGAACTTCTAAACATAGATGCAGAAAATTCTAAAGATAATATTAGCAAATAATAGCCACAATTTATCAAAAGAAGTAGAGAATGCAAGGTTCATGCAATATCAGAAAATGTATCAGCATAATTCATTATAGCAAAAAATGTAAAACAAAAATCATATCGTATTAATAGATACTGAAGAGGCATTTGACAATATTCAGCAGACACTTCCAATAAAACTCTAAGTAGGAACAGAAATAGTCTATTTAAATATAAATAAATCTACTCAGCAAAGTTCAACAGCAAATATCACATTAAGAGATAAAACACCAAAATGATTTTATTTACAGTTTGGAACTCAGCAGAGATGTTCACTGCTGTCATTATTTTTCAATGTTATTCTGGAGGTGTTGGAAAATTCAATTTTAAAAATGAAATAACTTATGTAAATATTTTAAAAGAGATAAAACTGTCATTTGCTGATAATGTACTTGTATGTTTGGAACACCCAAGAGATTTTAATTTAAAATACTAAATTTTATAGATGAGATTTGTAATGTGGATGGATAAGAGATAGATATACAAAAATCAACAGTTTTACATTAGAGTATGAATTTACATCAAGGAACATAAATGGAAATAGAGTAAAACAATAACAACAGCAATGAAATAGGTAGGAAGAAACTTAACCTCCCATGGTCTCATAAAACGCACATGAAGAACTTTATAAAATTTCATTGACACGACATACCTTTAAGAATGACTAAAATCACCAAAAAAAAAAAAACCCACTAACAATATCATGTCCTGGCAAAAATGCAGATTAACTGGAACTGATACACTGCTGGTAGGGATGCAAAATAGAACCATCACTTTAGAAAAAGAGTTTGCTAGTGTCTTATAAAGTTAAACATAACTTACTATGCAAGCCAGCAATCCCACTCCTAGTTATTTACACAGGAGAAGTCAAAACATATGTCCACACTAAAACCTACAGGTGAATGTATAAAACAGTTTTATTCATAATCACCACAAAATGTCTATCACCTGGTAAATGGAAAAAGAAACTGTGACTATTCAATGGAATACCCATTCCACAGTTAAAAAAGAAACTACTAATACATGCAACAACATACATACATTTCAAAAGCATTATGCTAAGTGAAAGAAAGTCAACACAAAAGGCTACATTCTATAGGCTTTCGTTTGTATGATATTCTGGAAAAGCCAAAACTAATTGAAAAAGAAGAGATCAATGGTTGCCAGAGGCTGGGGGTGGAGGGAGACAATTAATTAAAAAGGGGCACAAGGAAACTTTTGGAGGTGATGGGAACGTTCTATGTCTTGAGTACAGTGTGGATATCATGACTGTATACTTTGTCAGAGTTCACCAAACAGTACACCTCAAAAAGATGAATTTTACTGAATATGAATTATACCTCAACAAACCTAACTTTAAAAATTAAGGTGAATTTTACTAAATACGAATTATACCTCAACAGACCTAACTTTAAAAATTTAACTGAAAGTCTTAAAACAAGGTGTGAATAAATGAGAAAACAATGTTCTTAGATGATTACTTAAACTCAGAATATATTAATTCTCTCAAAATCATCATGTAATTAATGCAATTCCAATTAGATCCCAAAAGGATAATTCAAGAATTGGATAAAATGATCTAAAACTTTATATGGAAGAATTAGTGGTCAAGAATGGCCAAAAAAATAGGAATGAAAGGTAAGTTAGGAGACTTGTCATACTAGATATCAAAATGTACTATAAAACTACTGTAATCAAATTAATATAGTATCAGCATAGGAATACACAGACTGGCTTACATAGAGGATATAGAAATGGATTCCAGTATATAAGCTCACTTACTATATGATAATGATGTTAGAAAAAGAAGAAAGAGTTTATTTATTAACTGCTGAACATGAACCATTTATCTAACTACGATAAAACAATGTAGAATCCCTATCTCACACCATAAACAACAATAAATTACAGAGGGATAGGAAAATAAATAACATAATTAAAATCATAAAAGAAAATTTAAGAAAAAGAAATTTAGAGGTAGGAAGCCTTTTTAACCAATACAGAAAAACCTTGAAGCTATAAACAGGAAAGGAGACATATTTGGAATAAAAAATTTAAATGATTTGTATAGGAAAATATACCAAAAATGTTTTAATGTATATTATGTGTAATGAGATAATATAACATACAAAGAGCCCTTTAAAATTAACAATAAAAACAACTCGATGGAAAAATAAGCAAAGGATATAAGTAGTTCACTAAGGAGCAAATGTAAAAGGCAAAAAAAAAAAAAAGCTTAAACTAATTATAAGTTTAGAAAATATAAGTTAATGTAACAAAGAAATAGCACTATATTCATCAGACTGTCAAAATTAAAAAGAATGACACATATTGCTGTTTAGGATCCTGGGAAAAGTTATGATCATACATTACTGGTGGAAATGTAAATTACTACAATTTTTTTGGAAAGCAATAAGACAATATCTGCTTTTTGTTTTCTTAGGAGTCCTGCTCCTAGGGATATATTCCATAACAATAAAATTGCCAGAATAGAATGTTCCTTGTACTTCTGTTCATAATGGCAAAAAGTTGGAAATAAAATTAATACTGTTCCATAAAGAGGAATAGCAGAATAATATACACCATGAAATATTATACAACAATTAAAATGAAATGAATTGGTTTTATACCAGTTGATGTGGTGACATTTCCACAAGGTACTATCAAGTGAGGAAAAAAGATGCAAAAAAGCACTTAATACGATGATTAGATAGGTAGACAGAGAGACAGATAAAATCCTCATACATGTTCTGTGAGCGTAGAGGAAACATAAGATAAAGACAAGGTTGTTAGGTATTCAATAGGATTGGAAGGAGGTCGAAAAATAGGGCAGATGACAGAGTAAAAGGGTAGGAGACACCACTCAAAAAGAAAAAAATACTGTACTAATTTACAATTTGACACATAAGAGATTATCTCCTTTATGCACAATTACCCATATAAATATGTGTGATTCTACGGATGCATAAATTAATAAAGAGTTTTGAAAAAACAAAATTAGATCTATGCCTACTGATATATGAGAAAGTCAACAAGATCTTTTTATGTGAAAAAAGCAAGTTCTTGTGTGTCTGAGTACTTATTTTTGTTTATATTTGAATGAGTAAAGAGAAAAGTATAGAATAATAATAGTAGGCTGTTAATCCTGACCCCAGAGACTTAAGAATTGGTGACATGGGGGTGCATACAAGAAGTAGGGTGTACTGCTGGTTTATGATAAATTTTTCCTCTATACATCTTTGTAGTATTTAATTGTTACAAGAAGCGTCTACTACTATTGTAATTTAAACAACGTCACACAAAGGGAAAATACATTGCGATTAAGGAAGAAAATAAAATTACTATTTAAAGTTAATGCTTTCAAAGTAGTTGGGGAAGTAAAATAGATCCAGGGGAATGATTTATTGTGAGTCCCTGGGGGAAAGTTTCACTTATAAACGTACATTTAAATCCAAAGCAAACATATTAAGCATTAACTTTGATATAGCCTGTGGACTAGCATTTCTGAAACTGTGGATTTCAAATCACCTCCTTTAGAATCACTGGGAGAACCTATCAAAGGGAATATTCCCAAACTCCATCTCAGATCTTCTGAATTAGAGTCTCCAGGGATGAGACTCAGGAATTTTTTTTTTTTTTTAAAGTTTATTTATTTATTTACCCCCCCAAAGCCCCAGTAGATAGTTGTACATCATAGTTGCACACCCTTCTAGTTGCTGTATGTGGGACTCGGCCTCAGCATGGCTGGAGAAGTGGTGCGTCGGTGTGCGCCTGGGATCCGAACCCAGGCCGCCAGCATCAGAGCGCGTGCACTTAACCGCTAAGCCACGGGGCCGGCCCAACTCAGGAATTTACATTAACATTTTTAACAAGTCCTCCCTGCTCCCTGATGATTCTCAGGCAAAAAAATAAGCTTTGAGACAGAGGTTCAGACCGGTGATTCCAAGAGTTGACAGATCATAGGAACCCCCCCCCTTTTAAAAAAATATCATCCAGCAAGTTTGGGAAACAGCCTCAGGCAGTTTCAGCAGAACCGCCTATAAAACAATTAACATAGCCAGGCAACAGGACCACTGCTCTACTGCAACACAGTTAGAATTTTACAGCAATATTAATGGTGTTTATGCAACAGAAAAGGGAAAGTGAGATCGCAGGTTGTTTTGGTGAGATATTTATGCTAATATTTTCTCACACTTACAGTCGCTGTCTGTTTCCACACAAGCCACCTTATTATGACTATTATTCTTCCTCCTAACACGTGGCTGATTCCCTGGCCCATCGTTTTGGGGCTTTTTGTCATTCAGAGACCATCAAATGGCAAAGTCAGAAATTTAGTTCCTCCAGCTGAAATTCCTAGAGGGCAACTCCTTGGACCTTCTTAGCAACAAAACAAAAAAATCCCCGACTACTATAGGAGCTATTTGAGCAGAATTTGTATCAGTGAGGACATATATTTTTTCCCCTGTTCAGCTCAGAGCCTCGTGAGTGATTAAGCCCAAGAGCTCAGTTACCAATATCCAACAGGCAGACAATAGACTGCAAATCCAGTCTAAATTCCATCTCAAATAAACCATGTGGCTTTGGAGAAGTCACTCACTGTGCCTCAGTGCCCTAGTAATTATGGGAAGAGAATGGACTCAAGGAACTTGATGGATGAATTTAACATCCTTCTATAATTTTTAAGATATTCAATGGAAGATAGTTTTACAGCAAATGCAGTGTTCTGTGGAAATTTAGAGGACTCCAATAATGCAGAGATAAATAGATCTTAAATTAGTAAATATTCTGGCTATTCTATGGCCTTCATACCATATTTTGGGGGGGTTGCTTTTCGCTATGCTTTCAGCTTCCAGTTTCCCTTAAATCCCATGTATTGTCAAGCTTTGCCTTTTAGACATAATGATTGTGGCCAGCTTGAAGGTACATGTTTAACAAGAATAAATGTTTTAGCTGGTATAAGAGATCCTCTTAGAAAGAGAGCAACCCTTTGTTAGGAAAACGCAGCAATAACCTTGTTTGGGACAAAAGGTGAGAGCTAACAGGACCTGAGTATGGGTAAAACTATTCTGCTTGAGACAAGATAATGAACTGTTCGCTTTAAAAAAGGGAGAAAAAAGGAAGAGAAAAGGAAAGTAAAAGGAGAGGTAAAAAAGGAGAAAATGGAGGTGAAGAAAGAGGAAAAGGCTGTGTAGTGTGTGACGGGATTTCTGTAGAGCCCCCCATGTCTGAATGAACATCTACAAAATTCTCAAAATGATTGCTGCTAGTGGATATATAATAATAATAATAACACAGAAGGCTTGGAGCTTTGCACATGAGTGACAAGGGGAGGAAAGGAGGCAACATTCTCTGCTGAGAATTTGCAGAAATTATGAAAAGCATTTTGGACATGCATTCAGGGCTTAAATCAAGTTTACAGAAATTCTCAAGGGGCAGAGAAGCTTATACAGACATCTAACTGACTGACTTCTATGTATTTTAAAGACCAAGCATTAGTGCATTACTAAGAATCTGAGAATTTACATGTGGATCCAGAACTAATAATAGCAAGTCTGGGTCAAACAAAGGCTTCCAGCCTGATAATGAAATGTGACTATCTGGAAAATAAACTCATTATACCTTAAAAATATGAATAAAATTGGTTCTCTGATATCTGTACACAAACTAGCTCAAATAGATAGCCTCTGACTAATGTAAAGTATCTTTGTCATGTAGAGAACATCAAATGGCAAAACCACGTATTATTTAGACAAATACCATTTAAGTGGGAGTAAGTAATATGAAAGATATTTCATAATTGACTTTCAATATTTACATATTTATTTGTTTACCAGGTATTTATTGAGCACCTCCTCTACGCATTCCACTGCAGAGTCCCTAAAGGAATGTGAAGATATACAAAGATTCATTCTTCAAGAAGCTCAATAACTAGGAAGACAGACTTTTAGACATAGAAAGTTAAAAAGGAAAGAGGAAATAAAAAGAGATGTTTTTTAATTGGCTAGAAGTAAATTTCAGAAGCTGAAATATCCTTGGTTATATTTTAAGAACTACATTAAAACCTAATAATTTACACAGATAACAAAAGCTATAATAATTCAGGTGATAGAAAGATCACTTTGAATTTAGTCATCAGTGAAGCTTTCACATAGTGGAGAAGTTGGAACTTGGCTGGCATTCCAGCATAAACAGTGACGTGGCGGCTAAAATATTAGGACATGGTCAGGTCTGCTGGGCTGAAACAGAGTTTTGGGGGAGGAACATTGAGAGCTGACAAAGAAGAGTAAAGAGGAAGCACTAGGAGCCTAGGATCTACCTTCTCTAACTGTGAGAATTGCGGCAGGTTGCTTAACATCTTTGAATGTCTGTTTTCAGATTATAAAATGGAAATTATTAATATCTACTCTCCTTTCCTCACAGCTGCGCTATAAAAAATAAGTTCAAGGAGTGGAAGTAATACAAATGCTTTAAAGCTTCATACAAAGATAAGTTAATTTCTTTTTGCTAGTATCAGTGACTGACCTATATTTTTAAGATGGATAACCTCTTGGGTTACTAGCAAGGGTTTTGTTGGAGTTCGTCTTAGCCATACTGAAACCTAACTCTAGTGATTCCTCTAACACTTATCTGTTCTCTCAATTTCATGCCTGAAGTTGATTTCATACTGAGTTTGACAGGAAGCCACTAAAGATTTTAAGGAAGAAATGATACGATCTGATTTACATACTAAAGGATCCCTCTAGCTTTTGTATGGAGAATGGACCATGGGCAGATAAGAAACAAACCAAGGAGATGAGCTAGGAAGTTATTCCAGTAAGAGAACACATGGCTTAGACAAGACTGACACCAATAGAGGAGATGAGTAGTTGGATTTGGAATTTATTGTGAAGCGGGCTTGCACATGGATTGGACATGGGGTATAAAGAAAAGAGCAGGATCTAGGAAGACCCCTAATTTTTATCTTGAGCAAATGAATCATGGATCTATTTATTGAGGGGAAGATACCTGGGAAAGGAGCACATTTAGGAACGAAAACAAGACATTAGTTCTGATATGCCTACCAGATATCTAAATGAGGGTGTCTGAAAAGCACATGAATATACAGGTTTGAAGAGGGAATAAGTCAGAACTTAAGGCACAAATATAAGTGTCATGAATGTTTATACTTGTATTTAAATATTAATTTAAATTTTAGGTAGGACTAGAGAAGATTCCTAGGGAGAGAGCGTAGATAGAGAAGAGACAATGCCTAAGGGTTGAGTCCTAGAGGCATTTCAACATTCCAAGGTTGGTGAGTTATTTCTTTTTGCACACCATTCCCTCTCAGGTGATCAATCATTCCAGTTTGCTCAGGACTGAGGGCTTTCCCAGAGTGCAGGAATCTGAGTGCTAAAACCAAAAAGTCCCACAAACTTGGATGAGTTGGTCACTCTAAACCCTCAATCCATCCATTCTCTACTCTTTCTTCCCTGGTCTATCCCCCTCTGTAGAGGCTGACCTCTACACACTGCCAACACCCCCAGCCTCCCTTCCCTCTGTCTCCCTAGGGTTCAGCAAATGGGAGGCATCAGCAGACCAGAAGGTGGGAGGAAAGAAAGGCACAAATATATGTTTCTGAGCCTTCCCACCTCCCCGTAAAAACTGCGGTTACTGCTCCTATGCAGCAGCCCTTTTTCATGGTTCTAAGGTCTTTCTCCAAGCTCCAATTGCAGCATTCCCTCCCCTTGCACCCTCAGGCTGAAGAGTGGAAGCAGCTTCCTGCTGAGGCTAATCCCCAGGTGCCCCACCAGCCTTCATTGCTCCTACTAACCTGCAGGCGTGTCTCTAAATAGCCCCTACCCTAAATTCTCCCTGGTCACACCTGATAAGCCTGACTCATGCAGAGCTCAGGAAGAACAGGTAGGACCCACAAAGGAGAGCCAAGAGAGGTGGAAGAAGCAAGGAGGTTCAGGAACTCCTGAGAGGCCAGGAGAGCTATGAATCGTCAATGTCAGTGATTTTCAATTTGGTAATACCTTCCCCTAAGAGGTGTTTTAAAAATTTGTGGGGGTGATTTTGGCTCTCATAATAATTGGGAGAGTGCTACTGGCATTTAGTGGGCAGGAACTAGGGATGCTAGAAAATCTCCTATATTCTAGATCGCTCCAGTTATCAAAGCATTGTCTCATGTAGTGGTAGATTTTGAAATGCCTGGTTGAACATTCACATATGTGGGGGGGAAAAACGTTTGATCTGAGCTTAGATCCTATTTTAACATAAAGTATTTTTGCACAGTTTTAATATACATTTTACATTTTCAACAAATGCAAACACCATGGAAATCAGAGGAAGGTTATATAGATTTATTTGGAAATTTACCAAAGTAATTTATAATTTGAGAAAAATTATGCTACTGGCAGCATGGTATTTAATTCTCTATTATAACAGCCATTTCAGTCTGTAATTCTATATCTATTCCAAGCAGATTACTATTTGTTTATGTCTTCTAGTACAGTTGTGCTTGAGCAGTCATATTTTAAAGTACACATTATTATATTACACAGTTTTTCTCATATTACAGTTAGGTAATTATATTGGCTTTTTAATATTGTGTATGTTGGTAGATGACGTTATCTATGAAACTCGTTTCAACATAGTAAAGGGAGCATAACAATATATGTTATAAAACACATAAATATTTGTTATGAGGAGGTATTGGGTCTGATATAGTTGAGAGTGATAAATATGGTCACTGAAATCAATGAGAATGATGACAATTTACTGGTAGAGAGATCCAGGTGCTAAAAATCTTCAATGAATGAGAAAGAATGACTAGGACAGTAGCTCTGGAACTTTGCTGCACCTTCAAATCACCTGGGGAGCTTCTATAGGTCCTAATACCTGGGCTGCCATAGCAGAATCTCTGAGGATAGGGCCCAGGCACCAATATTTTTAAAAATTCCTCAGTGCAGCCAAGTTTGAGAACCACTGAATGAAGAGATCAAGAGAAAATTACATCACGGAAGAATTGATGGTGGTCAAGTCTGACGGCATGCCATTTAAAGAATCAGTAGTTTTTCGGGAGTGGAGGAAGGAAAGAATTGGTCCAAAATTGACAATGGGGAGCAACGGGAACCCCTACTCCACCTCTGGGTCTGAAGAAAATATAGCCACCATTGAAAAGACTCCCAGGAAACTGGAACCCTCAGGGGTGACAGGTTTCATTATGAGAAATAATTGTAAATTAGTGGAATGCAGGAAAGGGGACATTTAAGGATGAGGATGGGGATCTACAGATGTCTGCTAAGTTCCAGAAGCACAATGGAATGGCATAGAGTGGTTGGAGAAGGGGACAAGTTTGAGTCATATTAGGAAGTGTGCAGAGAATATGTTGAAAAGCTGAGTTACAGGAATGAGCTGGGAGAGACAGATGTAACACAGGATGGGATCTGTCCTGATGTCCTTAGAGGAAGATGACAACCCATTCTATTTATAGCCACTGTAGCAGGCACTGTCAGTGCTCTGCCTGGAACCTCAGGGATCCTTTTTACCACTTCTCGTGCCCCATCCCTAGCTGGCACCTGCAACTCTTCAGAGGATTGCCCTTGACCTAGTGGAGCCACTTGGCAGAGCTGGAAATGCCTGGGTGTTTACAGTGCCACCAGAATTGCCTTACCCAATCCATGACTGATGCAGAAACATGAAGACCTGGCTCCATTGCCTCATCAGGAAAAACTCTAGGGCTTAATATTCCAGAGTTTTCCTGTGGGATCAAGCTGAAATGATCCTTCCTACTTTACCTAAAATTGTTCCTTTACTTGGTTTCTTCCCCTTCCCTGTTCTGCTTCTCCCACTTCCTCACCAGTTTCTCCTTGCAAACACTTTAATCAACCATTTGCTCTCCAATCCTTGTCTTGGGGTCAGCTTCTAGGAAACTGGATACAAGACAGCCTCCTTCTTATGGTGGACAGGCAGCAGCATGGGTTAGCAGGAGCAGGAGGTGCCCTGGGGGACACCCATAGCACCAGCTGAGGACAATAACACTGTGCCAATGGGGGACAGTTTTACCATGTGCAAGTGGAATTATTGAGATGACCAATTTTGATAGATCACAGAGTAGGTTTTTCTATGGGTCCTTGTAAAGATGACAAAATTCTCTATAACACTTTCCAGGAATTCTAACACCAATTTTCAGAAGGGTGTTTCCTACAACATCATTCATCAGTCAATATAATCAAATGTTGTCATTTAGAAACAAGCAACTATGGAGGTTGCCCAAACAATGTGGTATTATGTGTACCTCGGTGTCTTGTAGTCTGTTTTCATCTAGAGATAGATTTCAGGGTACCTAGAAAAAGAGAGGGACCTATATCCATTAGGTAATTTCCCCTAAAATATTATTTAAAGTAGTTAAGCTTTCAATATATATTGAGCATCAGCGAGTTCAAAGTTATTTTTTCTGATTAGCTTTCAAAGCTAAACCTAAGTTGCTGGTTAAGTGAACAGCAAAATATTTTAAGTGTCATTCAAGATGACAAGCTATCGTTGTCAGACTATAAAATGGACAAAAATGAACAAGTATAGGTAGTAAAAATTAATGCATCCCCTTGACTTCTACCTGTGTCTTGTCCTCTCTGATATCTCAATATTTTTGAGGCAGAGTTCAAATAATTGTATGAAAAAGACTGGGCCTTTCTACTTAAATCCAAAGTTCTAGAATGATCACAACAAGAACTACACAACCACTGCTTCATATTAGGAAATATACAGGCTTTGCTACTTCTCTCCAAAAGTACCCTTTAAGTTCCAAAGGGAAGAGAAAAGGAAAAACTATGTCCAAACAAAGATTAATAAGTGGATGCATTAGAGAGATAATAAGAAATGACTAACAAAACACTCTCTTTTTGGAAACATCTTGAGAAATCAAACGGTGGCTATAGCATGGAATTTTTCATCAATAGACTCTTCCAAGCTTTTAATTACCAGCATGGTAATATGAAGATGTGATTGTCACAATAACTGAAGTCATCAAATTATTTTCCTCCTTCTTCTAATGGGAAAGTGTTTCCAACACTCAAAGTCGCAAAACTATGTAAGTGTATAAGTGTACCATACAAAGTTGTCAAGGCTAAGACTCTTAAGACTTTTCAAGAGGCAGTCCACAGAAACAAGAGAACCCCAACAGCAGGCAATGAAGAGTAGATTGCTCTCTGTGGAGTTGGGGGTGGGGAGGAAAATTCCTCACTGTAGAGTGGAAAGAGGGTTATCTTAATAGGACAATTTACCCAAAGAACTGCACAGTGGAGAGCCTCCATGGAGGACCCAGAGAAAAATAAGGTTGCTGTAGGAGAAAATCAGTATTTGGAAGCCAACTGCAGAGCCACAGTTAGATGAAGGAGCATCAGCACTTAGATGAGGAGGACCACAAACTCACCACCACTTTCCAACATATAGAACTTCTCCTTCCCTTTTCCTCTCCACCCCCCTCAACACGCACACATACACACACACACACACACACACACACACACACACACTTGTGATAAGCAGGTAGAGGTACATGGAATATGGAGGAGAGAAGAGGAATCAGGATACATTCCTTTCAACTGCAAACAATTTTTAGCCATCTTGGAAGGCAACCATGAGCTGAATGCTGGGGTTTGTGAGAATTTTCAATAACAATTGAAATAAGTATAGAATTTGCTCCCCAAAGTGATCACAAGTGATAAAATGCCATGTGCTGTCGTTTTTATGTTATCTTCTCAATCTACTGGAATATGCCACCTGGTATCTGTTATCAGTGATAATAGGAAAAAAGTCATGCTTTTACAGTACTGAGTGACCTTGCATTTCTACAAGGGTCTGACCTCTGCCAACATCCTGGACTTCAACAGATTGACCTTTAATCCATTTGAGCATTTATTAAAGAAAAAAGTTCTGTAGTAGAAAGAACTATACCGATCTAAATGTCAATTTAGTTCCATTGTACACCAACTTTACAATTTCAGGCAAGTTTCTCTTTTTTTTCTTTTTTTAACATCTCTGAGTCTTAATTTTCTAAAAATTAAAATGGGTTGATAATACTTATCTAAATAGTAAGCACTCAAGTTCAAGAAATGGTTGTTTCCATCCCACCCATATCCTCAACTGCTAGACTGATTTTAAATGCTATTTTTTTCAAAGAACGGGCATGCATTGCATTAATCCCCATGGTGTTATCTTTTTAAATCATGAGTTATTTCCTTTTTAATCATGCTGAAAAAGTGAAGAGATAGTTTCCCTCTAGGATTTTTTGTTTTGTATCTTTAAATGATACTTAACAGTTGGACAGCTATTGTACTATAAAATCTAGAGTATGTGTGAATTTAGAGCCCCAATTCACCTTAGCTTGTTAAATCTGTGCTTAACAGCTTTTGCAGAGCAAGAATACCAACATGACTGGGTTGTATGTCTTCCCTGTGTGCATATTTGTCTTCCTTTATTGTTATTTGAGTTAGTCCTTTTAATTTTTTTAAGACAACAGTATGTTTGCATTTGGCCTAGTTCAGCTATAATAAATTCTTGCTCTATCTCATGACAGGTTTTCTTAGGCTGCCATATTAAGTGTCCTGTATCTTGTCAAATTTGCTATTTAAATATTTAGATTTTTCTTCTTACTTTTTTATGGCTTACCTTCCTTCTAGTTTTTGGTGATGATTGTACCCTAATCCTCAAAGGCTCTAATTTGCATACCCCTAGTAACCAATTTATAGTTAGCAGCCATGATAGTCCACAACAGTGCCTGGAGTCTTTAAAATAGTTCCCTGTAGCAAATCATATCTATAAACATTTCACAAGAAGGGTAAGTCAACATGGTTAAACAGGTTGCCTTAGAAAGGACCTGTATAATTTATAGAGTGGAACAGAAATACTGCTACCCAAAGCATTTTCTCACTCCACTAAAACTATAGCATGGCTTCAGTGTTCAGTGACTGACTTTGTAAAGGGGAGAGATCCAGAAGGAGGAAATAAATTTTCAGATATTCTTCTGGAATCGATAGTCTATTTCTTTTTCCATCTTTACATGAGTATTAACAGCTCTGGATCACATCTTTTGAAATTCCTCTTCAATTTCCCTTGACCTTGGGTAAGTTACATTAGGAAGTTACTTCTGTGCCTCATTTCCTCATCTGTAAAATGAGGATGATAATAGCAATCTCTTTTCTAAAGTTGCTGTGAGGATTAAACGAGTTTATATGTAAAAAGTGCTTAAAATAACGCTGGCCCTCAGTAGGCACTCAGCAAGTGTTAGTTACCATTTTTACTTCTCCTATCACCTGTTCAGTGCCTTCCTCATCTCCTCCACACCTTATCAAGTGAATGGGGCAAAGCAAGATGGAGAACCAAAGCCAAGGAGGGAAGATCAGTCTTGTCCTTGGGTTCACTCATCTTGGGTTGACTATCACGTCAGCGAAGACTTTGGATTTTTTGTGTCAGTCCAGTGTTTCCCCACATGTAGCTGTTCATTTCTCTCCTGTGCCCTACCCTATAGACTTCCCATATATCTCCTGAACCTTTTTTCAGTGAACAAGACCACAAATGAAACGTGTTAGTTTTACTTTCAATTTACAATCACTGACACAGGGAACAAGCAACAAATTAGGAGGAATCAGAGCTAAAAGAAAGCAAGCTGTGGACATGTAAGGATAATAATAACAATTGAAAAAGCGACTTCCAATATTAGGCCTTTCTTAAGTTTCCAGTGTTGACTGGCCTATATCCCTCCTTTAGTCACAACTATGGGAATAGCTGAGAGGTTTATTAGAAAGCCAAATAGATGTTCTGGCTCCATGGATGAGATTATGTTCTGGTCATTAAGAGCAGCATACCATTCCCAGCTGCAACCACCATAAATTGAAAAACTATTTCCCTAGATCTAACATATTCAATAAATACATATTGAATGCCTACTCTGTGCAATGAGGTATGAAATGATAAACAAAATACAGTAATTTGCCCTCAAGTAGGTCATGATCTAGTAGGGGAGATAAGCTAAGTATACAAATAACCATAATATAAGGCAAAAAATATTAAGTGCTGTAGGCAACACATAAATAAAGATCTCTCAGGCAAAAACTGAAAAGTGTAGTCAGCTCCCATGAATTCGCCGTGAAATTCATTTTTTGCATCGGAATCTCTACTAAAACAGCTACTTCACATTCAAATGAAAGTTGACTAAGTGTCTGGTCTGAACAAGGCCCTGAACTGGATTCTATATTAGATGCAAGGGTCAACAGGGAACTATAATCTTGTCAGTGTTGTAGGACATACAGACATACAATCATAAAAGGCTGAATGTTAAAAGCAACATGGAAACACAGAGCAGAAGGTATTTCTAATCAGATGCAGACAGGTGATACGGATGGAGATGGCCCTTCCGTAGTCCAAGCCCACTCTCAGGGCTCAAGTGGTCTACTGCAATCACTTTTTGCTTCCTGCTTCTGCTCTTTTTCCTGTGAGCCTCCCCTTCCTCATGCTGTGACCAGAATAATTTTAAAATGTGAAAATCAGATCATGGTTCTTCCTTTTCCATGGCTTTTCAGAGGCTTCCCATTGACCTTGGACTCAAACCCAGAAGCTTTGCCATTGCCTACAGAGCCCCAGGGGACCTGGGCCCTGCCTACTTCTGGATGCTCGGCTCACAGCACTTGTTCACTCCACTGTATCCACACCGGCCCTTCGTTGGTCCTTGGCCTTGTCAAGTGTGTTCTTTTGTCAGCATCTTTGTACTTATAGTCCCCTCTTTCTAGAACTTTCTTCTCAACACGGATGATTGGTTTCATTTGGATTCTAGCCTCTTGAGAACCCCTCCTCCTTTCCCCCAACCGGGCAGTAAGTGACTGCCAATGTTACTTCCCATAACTGAGGTATTGGCTTGATACTTTACCTGCTTTTTAGATGCTGTGGGACTGAGATCTGCCTTTAATATCCCTAGAATAGATCTCAGAGCAGGCTTCTTAAGTCTCTTACTGGGGGCAAAGTAGCCCCGTGTACCATTGCTGGGGCAGTGAATTAGATAATGTCTTGGTCAAAGTGTGCTGATGGAAGTGTTGGGTATGAAACCTACGCTCCACTTCCAATGCTTCCACTCATTACCTGTGCAATGTCAAGTGAGTTACTTAACCTCTCTGTGTCTTTGTATCTCCATTGGGAAAGATTTCTAATGTTCCTCGTAGGTCCAACCTTCTTTCCTTTATTCCTCCATTTCTTCATCCCACACATAGTCATTGGGGCCTACTTTATGCATGATACTATGCTAGCCCCAAGGGCTAAGCTGTGAATAAGACAGACAGCATTTAGGCCTGTAGGAACTAAATTTGAACACAGGAGACAAACATTAAGCAGTTTTATCCCATGTGCTGATGAAATAACAATCTCCCTCCCAGACCTCTGATTGGAGTGTGTCCCAGATAAGGAGGAAAATAAATACTTAGATTTTCCCAAATCCTATTACAGAGACCAGCGGCAAAGAGCACCCTTCCCAGGAATTTAAATTGGCTCAAGGTACAGGGAAAATTGTCATTTCAAAGTTTCCCATAGTTGGTTACTGTGCTTGTTTGTTTTTCTAAAGAGTAGATGTCTTTGTTGTTTGAAAAGGAACAAAAATGGGTCCTGCCCTTTATGTAGTTCTTAGGTATCAAGAAGCTTCTGAGCACGGTCTAAAAGCAGGAAAGTAAACAAAGGAAGAGTGTCATCTATCTGCATCTATCAACTGTCATCTCCACTGAAGAGAGGGTAAACTGTACAGATTAAGTTAGATTTAGGGAAAAGTTTTTATTCCTTAATATGGATCAAAGCCAAGGCTATGAGAATTATTGTTTTCCCTGGAGGGTATGTGTGCGTGTGTGTGTGTGTAAAGTATTCCAACAGTTCCTACCAAGAGATTTAAAAAGAAAGGGGAAACATGTCTTCATTTCACATGAGTGGAAAGTCTGCTAAGGTTAGCTACCTTGAAGTGGAAACCCTCTCTAAGTGGTCTTATAGAATGCCTCCGTGGTTTTATTTTTGACAGAACTCAGATTTTAGGAAACATTCCACTGTGGTTAATTGCCTGCCTTTGCTAAACCTTGTAGATAGAGAGGCAAGAATTTTAAAGCAAGATGAGCATTTCTGAGTAAGGAGTTGAACAAATGAATCAAAATTTACCCCAGGATAGTCTGAAGAGAAGATCTTACTCTCCAACATGTGAAGGAGGGCAGAACTCAAGACTGGGAAAGGGGGTTAGAAATTAGCATTGCCCACAAGGAGAACCGATGTGAGATTGTTTCCCTTGAACTTTTAGAATAGTGATATTTCACATATAGTTTCAAGATGTTTTTCTCCTGTACTGTAATTTCCTCTGGTAATCCCTAACTCTTCAGTAAAGTGTAACACACATGGACAGTCTTTGGTCAGTAGGATTGTGGGTAATTAGGTTAAAGGTTAGTAAAGAGAATTGTGGCCTCTCTCACATCACCTCCTGCTGAGGTAGCAGCAAGTACTGAAGAGAGACAGTGGTCCCAGAGTCCCACAAGGGGAGGCAAAGGAAATAATATTTACAGTATTGCAAAGAGTAGAAGAGAGGAGCCCTTGATATGGTCAAGTCCATGCCAAATGTGTGGATCAAAATGGCCAGAAGCCAAACATTCCTTTTTCCCAAATATACCAGAGGAAGGAGATTCTCAAAGGGATGAAGCTGACATTTAGAATACAAGCACATACACAAAATTACAATTGAGGTGGGTATTCCCAGGGAAAGCTCAAAAGACTAAGGAGAAAAGAATGGAGAAACTAACTTAATTCTCAAGGGTCAAGGGTCTAAAGACTGTAGGATTTATCAGGGTGAAGGGGAGCATGCCAAGAAGAGCATCCCTGGCAAGAAGAAAAGCAGAGTGAAAGCTGAGGGGTGTTCAAAGAACTGGAAGGAGGCCCAAGTGGCCACACTACTCACTCTGAGATAGAATGAGGCCTGTGAAGCTGGTGGGACCAGGTCTTACAAGGACTTGGAGAGCAGTTTAAAAATGTTTAATTTGATCCTGAAGCAAGAAGGTTGAAGATTCCTCTAGGCACCTAAGTCTAAGTGCTATTAATTATAGGAAGTAGTGAATTAGTGCTATGGCTCCAGAGAAGAAAAGCACAATCCCAAAAGAGCTTGTTGGTGCATGTACACTCAGAGGATGAGCATAAAGGATTGACAGAACTGATAGGCCAAAAGAATGGAACAGGGTTTCTAGACAAGAAAAAGGAACACTCATAATCCAGAAGATAAGAATGGCCATGGTTTATATTACAGGGAGTAGCTAAGGCTATCTGTAAGGAATAACTCTTATTTCTTCCCCCTGTGAGAAATAATTATTTCTAATTGCAAAATATCTCAATTCTGATTTTTTTCTTGCCAATGACATGTGTAATTAAATATTTTAAGACAAGATGAGCTTTGATTTTCTTTGACAACTGCATTGCAAGATAATTTCTATCATTATGGTCCAGCTGCCGAAATTCCTTCATGTTAGAGGTTTAGTCATTAATCCAAAATAATTTCTTCAAAGAAGTAGGGTTAACTATGTCTATGCCATATGAGTACAAACACAACTAAGGAACAAATCGTAATTCCTGACTTCCTGCCCACTTCTCCTAGGTTAATGGACCAACTATAGTTTTTAAGAGTAATTTGAAATGATATCTGTCAAGTCAAACTTTTGTTCTAGATCATTTTTATGCAGAAAAATAATTCTTAGTTGGGATGCTTTGAGCTATAAATGACATTAAGTAACTATAAGTCATTTAATCAAGAATCACAATTGTACATAACAAGATAGATGGTTCCAGAACTGAAAATTCACAGGCACAACGACCTCAGCAAGGGCCTGGGTGCTCTCCACCTTTCAGCTCAGCCACACACAGTATGTCAAGATGCTTCCTCATGGTTGCAAGACGGTGGTAGCAGCTCTGAGTGTCACAAAAAGACTTATCGGCATCCATTCTAGAAGAGGAAGACTTTTCTTTTATAAAGTCTCTTTTTCTTGGGAAGGAAAAGTCTTCCAAAAACTCTCTGATGGCAGTCTTCCCCTGAGGCTTCAGTGGCCACATCTAGGTCAGATGAACATGCATAAAGCGATCAATGGAAAAATGAATAGGATTCAAAATGGTTTGCTAGACTAGTCATGATTTATGCCCCAAGGCTACAGTGCTTATCACCTTTCCAAAGCAGAAGGAAAGGTGAATGCTGGAATAAAACTAGAGATCTACAATGGAAGAAAGAGAGGGAAGGCAAGAGAGGGCAGGAAAGGGGGCAGAGAATGAATAATTCTGAAGTTAGAGGGCCTGTAAGCATGGTGCAGGAAAACCAACAGCAGGGTGCTCTATATCTCTAGGCCTGAAGGGGAAAGAGGAGAGAGTGGTTATCAAAACCCAGAAGGAGGAAGTTATACTGAAATGGCCTCCCCTTGAAGCCTTTATAAGGCTAGCCTGAGGCAACCCCACAATGAAGGAGCCAGGAGACCACCTTGACTTTATTGATCTCTTATTGATGTTCCCATTGCTAGCCCCTCCTGGAAGCCAGAAGGCAAGCGGTCCACACAGAAGTCTCCTGTGGCAGGGTGAGGCCAATGGAGGAGCATTGATGTGCAGGTGCAAATCTAGCACAATCGATATAAACATTATTAAAACCATTCTCGCTGTCATTGTAAATAAAAACATACTGCACATGCATTTTAAAGCAAAAAATCATTTTACTTTTAATTAAGTAACATAAAGAGTTGTTCTCTTTCCCTTCCTCTTCCTCTTCTTCTCAAAGTGTATCTACAATATTGATGGTTTCCTTTAGTTAGTAACAGATTTTTTTTAGCCTGATCAGTTAGCAACATGTTAGCAACCATTGACAATAGTTATGCATACAGGTACTGGCTAAGAAAGGGGAACCCAGTACCTCCATGGTACAAGTTGGTACAATACAAAAACCTTTTAAAAAGTCAAATAATTCTAATTTATGCAGAACAATGTTATCTTATTTTGCCTCCCTGGATTTCTTCCCAAAATTCTTTACAAGATCCTCTAGTATTCTTCAGATTAGTTCAGATTTTTCTATCTCCAATTCCTACAGCACCAGGAGAAAGAAAAGGACAGAAAGGTATATACAAAAATCAGGAAGAACAAGTAAAACTTAAAGATGTTAACTCTCAGATTTTCAGTCCCTTACTTTTATCTATGTCCATCCAACTCTTCTTTCTGCCCTTTGTTGCTCTGATAATAGAACAATAAACTGCAAACAAATGACATGCCACCTCCATCTGAAGTCTGTCAACTACTGCGCTTGGCTTTCAAGAGCCTCATTTTATCTTGCTCCTGGCTGAACTACTAGAGCACATTCCAATGTGCTGCTAAGATTAAGGTGCCTGTACCATGCTTAATCAATTGACTCCGTATTTTAAAACATGATGGTTTCAGGTGAAAGACCGGAGAATGAATACAACAGTTATGCAGGCCCCATTATATGGTGCTAATTGATTTTTAGTACCTCTTCTAAGCCAAACAAATTTAAATGGGTTAATTCGGGATAGCTGTTAGCAATACTTAATCTTTTCATGCCTGAAATTCATACCTTATCTATGGCTGAAATTAAGAAATCTCTTTGAAATACTTGATATCAAATGGAATGGAAAAGATAAGCTGGACTTTGTTTTAAATAGCTAATTCTCTAATAGTTATTTGAGTCTTTTTGCTAATAGAAAGGCAAGATAATTAGTCCACAGATGTAAGATCCACAAGAACAGACATTTTTATCTGTTGTGTTCACTAATGTATTCTCAGTGCTGAAAACAGTGTCTGGCCCATCATAGGCACTCAATTAATATATGTGAATAAAGAAGGAATAGTTAATGCCCCAAAGTAAGACTATCAAACAATTTAAGTATCAAAAATATAGTTAATTTGGGGCCAGCCCTGTGGCATAGTGGTTACGTTCGGCATGCTTGGCTTCAGTGGCCCGGGTTCACAGGTTTGGATCCCATGCGCAGACCTACACCACTCGTCAGCCATGCTGTGGTGGCAACCCACATATAAAGCGGAGGAAGATTGGCACAGATGTTAGCTAAGGGCTAGTCTTCCTCAAGCAAAAAAGAGAGGAATATTGGCAACAGATGTTACCTGAGGGCTACTCTTCCTCAGCAAAAAAAATATATAGTTAATTTATTCTAGGTGCTAAATACTAAAATAATATCAATTATAATAATAACACTATTACCGTTTTTGAATATCTACTCTTTGCTAGCCCAAGTTGAGTGTTTTATTCATAATACCTCATTGAATACTTTCAAAGCATTCAATTCTACCATAAAATAGGTAGTAAGAATCCCATTCTTTAGATGAAAAAGCTGAGACATATAGAGGCTATTATTTAGTGAACCCAGGACTCACATTCTTAGCTATCTGTCTCCAAAGTCCAATCTCTTGAGCACAAAGCTATACCTACAGCTTATATCACCAAAGTGTAACATCTCAAACCTGGAATCCAAGGTTTAGCTCTTGAATCAGAAAACCTCTCATGATTTAGGCTCAAGCAGCTCTAGATTTGAATGTTTACAAGGCCACTTTCCTCTGAGTGATGGTGTAGAAGTTGTTTAATTTCCCTGGGCCTCAGTTTCTTTATCTGCAGGATGTGTTTAATTACCATACCTAATGAGTATTTCATTAAAATTAGATGGGACTTCTCGTGAAGCTTGCCTAGTATATAATCAATGCTTATTTTTATGATTTTTTTTAACTTTTTTTTTTTTTTTTGCTGAGGACGATTGGCCCTGAGCTAACATCTGTTGCCAATCTTCTTCTTTTTGCTTGAGGAAGATTCACCCTGAGCTAACATCTGTGCCAATCTTCCCCTATTTTGTATGTAGGTCGCCACCACAGCACGGCCACCAACGAGTAGTGTAGGTCCGTGCCTGGGAACCAAACCCAGGCCACCAAAGCAGAAGCACACTGAATTTAACCATGAGGCCACAGGGCCGGTGCCTTATTTTTGTGATTTTATGAGCCTACCCACAAAATCACAATGAAGTAGGTGAGTTAAATTATCATATTGTGAAACAAAATGTGTAGATACGTAGTCTATGAATTCCAACACTGAAAAAACTTATTGTCATGCCATTTTTCTCCCTTTGTTGGGTGGGGGTAGAAAAGACATTTCATTCCCAGGATCTAGGATAAACTTTCCATTTCACTTTGGCAATACAGAGAGCTATTTCTATCAAATCTTCAAGGCCCATACTCAGGGAAAACTAGCCACTATTGATGACTGATCAAGGAAACATGAGAGATCAGACTGAAATTTAAATAAAATCATTCTGATTTCATATATTTATAGCTTTATTTTAGAGCTCAAGGATAGCACAGAAAAGTAAAGAAGAGAACATTGCCTGCTAATTACTTTTTACTAATTCCTAATTACTAGCTGTTTTTGCTTATTAAACTTTCCGTTTTCTTCATAAGATCATAGACATTTTCCTTTATTGCTTAATTTTTCCAAATTACAGGTGAGCACAAGGCATCCTCTGGGACCTATCCTGCCTGCCCTCCTTGTACTGAGGACATATTTAATTACTTAGGCCTTTCCATTTTTTCTGAAAATTATTACATAGGAGAGTAGAATATCATCTTAAAATGAGTATAATATCTAAGCCAATATTTGTCTGAGTTCCTCATTTCCTTGAGGGCTTCCAACTAAAGGAGGGCAAGCCAATGATGGGCAGGAGAAAAGAAAAAAAAGAAGATTAAGAGAAAAGGAAAAATAAAATTAACATACCCCCTTATTTCGTTGATTTTAGGAACTATTAGCTTCTTACAAATCTCTGGCAGACAGCAGACAAAAAAAGAAGTGATGTCTTGATATGATGGTTAGAAAATGAAGAACTAATGGGGAGGAGAAGCATAAAATGCTAAGAACTGCCAGGTGACAATTTTTTAAAAATGTTTGGCTATGAACCAAACAGGTGTAAAGCAGGAATTCAGGTGAGATAAAGGAGGATGCTCTGGATTTGACTGAGAAGACAACATGGTGATTATGAGAACGAGTTGGGCTAATGCAGCATTTCTCAACTCAGGCTGGTCATGATGATCACTGGGAAGCTATTTAACATCCCGTTGCCTAGGCTGCCACTTAGGCCATCGAAACAGGAATCTCTGAGAGTGGGATCTGGGCATCCATACTGTTTTAAGCTCTTGATGATTCCCACGAGCAGCCAAGGCAGACAGCCACTGGGCTAAGCAGGGAGATTCAGTGCATGATTCCTCCCAATACTTTGAATTACACAAAAATCTTAGTAGGCAAAGGCATTATTTTTCAAAGAGACAGTAATAGACCAAACACATTTTCCTGTATGAATTCACTGACTGAGTTTCCTGACAACTCCTGTCCATTCCGGTAGAACTGGTGACAAGGCCACATGTAAGAATTAAATAGCAGCTCTGGTTAAGCCTCCTGAAAGGCAGACTTATAAGCAAGGGGCTGTTGGATCTCTGCACTCCCCTACAGCTGGTGAAAATCTCCATCTCTGGAGCAACTGTAGGTAAAGCCTGTCCTCTTTCCAGCCGCCCAAGGAAACACTTGCTGCCCCAAGCAGCTGTCCAAGGCATAAATGAATTAACCTCTGCCAGGGATCACGAACAGCTGCTGAAATCAGCTGCTGGGGCCGGTGAAGGGGAGGGCGGGGGAGCACTTCTCTAGCCATTGTCAGTTCCTCGGGGAACCCCATGATCACTCCCAGTGTTAATGTGGGTGGATGGAACACAAAAGGGTGGAAACTTGCGAAACAATTGCAAATAAATATCTGCAAATGAACTTACTAATTAAGAAGGACACACTTTGACAAGAAGCTATTAATAACTTTCCATTTACTTGGCAACTTAAATATCTGACATTTAAAAAAATACGTCTTGAAATGCTAAAATATATTTTAAATTCACAGGACTAGCTGATTGTTTTCTCATCCATTGTTCCTTTTTTTAAAAATCTGGGTGTTAAATTTTCTTCTTTGTACCTGTGGGGTTTTATAAACATGAGCTAAGGCTTTTTTTAAAAAAAGCTACTTTAAATGAATGAATTTTTCCTTCATTTCAAACAGCAGCAATTTACATATTTTTAAAATGCGTTTTTAGCAAATTGGAAAGTACATTTAAAGGTGTTAACAAATTCTGGGGCTTAAGACATAATTCTATTTCTCTGGCACCTGGTGAATGTTGCTAAGCAGTGGGAGTAAGCTTCACAATCCAGAAGGCACCAAGGTCCTACGCCTATTTTAACACTTAATTTTTATCTGTTACCCCCATGACAATGTTCTTACTTTACTCTCTTGTTCTCTTAGATTTCTATACCTTTAACATCTTATCATCTGAGTTTATCACATTTTTAGCTTATCTTTTTAGTTCAAGATATGGTAGGTTAACCAACAGAACTGTAGTAAAAAGTATAAACAAAGGATAGTTTTGAAATAATCCCATAATAATTTCATGTACTTTCATGGTTCAAGGTCTACAGATTTAAAATGACACCAATTGAATCTTTTCTATCTTAAAGACTCAGATGTATCAGTAGGATTGCAAATATAGTATTTTTACTCCACCACCAATGTCTTTTTGAGATCTATTTTTTTTCCTCAGGGTAAAACATTTTTGATACACTTTGTATAAGATCATCCAAGAGAGAATATATACATACACATATATGCCTTTGGAGTAGAGAAAGGCAGATTAAGGAAGAATCTAGAGAATTAGATAAAGTTCAAAGAAGAATTATGTAGATAGCCAAAAGGTGGAAACTGGAACAAGGGAGGAATCAGGAATACATCAGTTAAAACAATATCTGTTACAAATTGCAGAACTCAATTCAAAACGGTGTAAGCAAAATAAATATTAACACTTAGAAGTAGCCACTTTCAATTGAATCCATATTTTTGATAGATACCATTAGGAATCTTTCTCTTCCTTTTTCATCTCTATTTTCCTTTGTAATCCTTCATTCCTGGTCAGGGTCTCTTAAGTGACAATAAAGATCACAGGAAGATCCATGCTTACATAGTACCAGCTTAGCAAACACAGAGAAAAAAGAGCACGTCTTTCAAATATATCTAGTGTAGAGGCTGAATTTCACTGAATGAAATTAGATCAAATGCCCTTCTCTGAACTGAACAGTAGCCAGGGAATATACCAATATACCTGGGTCACTTGCCGACTCTTGGATCTGGAGAAGGGTAAAGTCATTCCTACCTGAATCACATTGCCTGGAGGTGGAGGAAGGGTTGTAACCCAAAAGAAAACCTGTGAGTTGTGAACAGGACATACATACGTGCATGGGAGCATGCATGTGTGACTGCACATACACACACACCCCAGTGTCATTCAGCATCCCAGATGGTATACTCAAAATAGAATAATTCAAGGAAGGTTTGATAAGGGACTATTTACTTAATAAAGATATGGACAGGGTATAGAAAAAACACATAGAATAAGAACAAGAGGAGACAACAGTTACCAGAATCTGGAAGAAGAGAACGTTTATGGAAGAGAATGAAGCAATGGCTTTTTGTCAAGGGACAGAGCCAGCACAAAACAACTTGGCAGGGAAAAAGACAGGGAAGTAAATACCCCAACCTCACTCTCCTCCTTCCCTCTGATCTCTGCCAGAGATCCCCATTGGCCAAACCCAACAGGAAGCCAGATGGCAAGGGAGCTCCCAGGGCATGGTGAAAAATAAAGAGGGTGGATCTGCTGGAACAAACAGAAGATACCCAGCACATGCAACCACTATGAAAAGATGGTTCATAATAGCATTCAGTTTTAAATGTATAACAGAACAAATTCCATTACCATAAACAGCATCAAAATAAAAATATCTGTATAATTTAAAGGAAATCCATCCTCAACTCCATATAACCTCTAGTCTCAACATTTATTTATCTCTACTTTTCATCATAGCCAAGTTTCTTGCAAGAATAGTTAACATATCCTGCTTCTACCTTCTCATCGTCCATTCACTGCACAATTGCAATTTGGCTTTTGCCCCCAGTGCTCTACAGCAGTGGTTTTCCAAATGTGGTCCCCAGACGAGCAGCATCAATATCACCTGGGAACTTGTCGGAGATGCAAATTCTAATTGTCCTCATCCAAGACCTGCTGAATCAAAAACTCTGAGAAGTTGGGGCTCAGCCATCTGTGTTTTAGCAAGCTCTCCAGGTCATTCTGAAGCACACTAAAGTTTGAGAATGATTGCACTACAGAAATGGCTATTTCTAAGATTACCAATGAACTCCACCATGCTAGAGTCTATGGACACTTTTCCATCCTCATTTTTCTTGACCTTGACTTTGACCTTTTTGTGCAGGATTTGACATTGTGATCTCTTCTGCAGAGAGAATCATCCTCTCTTGTCCTCCCATGCTCCTGTCTCAGGTCATAAAGCAGGAATATCTATCCTCTTGAAAATATTAGGAAGAAAATGACTGCCCATGTCTCCATTCATCATATCCCAAACCTCCCTAATACTGGTGAGCACCTGACTGATAATAAGCAGAATTAATGAAGTAAAAATAACTGTTCTAATGGGAATAGTCCCTTATTTTGTTTTTTCAAGTTGCTTGCTCACAAGCTTTACGTTCTTCCTTTCTCCTGCTTCCTCCATGCACAAAACTCAGTAGGGCAGTGTGGGAAGGTGAACTTGTAGTTTCCCAGCCATTGTGCCTGCTAGTGGGAAGGGCAGTATCATTCAAGGAGGAAATAAGAAGGGACCCATTTTGGCCTCAAGTCTAAGCCAAATTTTCCAACCCAATTTCATCAAGAATAATGCTGATATCTTTATCTGGCTCTTACATGTATTTTTCAATTCAGAATCCATGAAACTAAAGAAGGAGTGTGGTTAGTTGGCATGCTAAATCCCTAACGTAAGATGTATTGGCTGGAGAATTGTGAGAAGAGATTCAGGACTTAATCATTTTAGATCAAAATATGACATGATCAGATTGAACACTCTACTGCGACTGAAATAAACACCTTTAATAAGTGATGGTTTTTCAGTTCTTTGAACTTTAAAATCAGCAGAAGCCTGGGGGCCGGCCTGGTGGTGTAGCAGTTAAGTTCGTGTGCTCCGCTTTCGTGGTCCGGGGTTCGCAGGTTCGAATTCTGGGAGTGGACATACGCATCGCTCATCAAGCCATGCTGTGGAGGCAACCCATATACAAAAAAAACCAGGAAGATGGGCACAGATGTTAGTTCAGGGCTAATCTTCCTCAGCAAAAAAAAAAAAAAGAAAGAAAGAAAAAAATCAGCATAGGCTTATATTGTGGCTCAAGTCTGCATGAGTGTGGCTAGTGTTAACAGGCTTAGGCTATGTATCTAGACATTAGTACAAGTGAGCAAGTGGCCAGTTGGAGCTTTAAGCAAGACTTTAACTGGTGGGCTTGAGCCAAGAACCACAGTTAGGTATAACCAGAAAAGAGTCTCATCTTAGTAGTCATGATGGGCATTTCAGAGCCTTCAAATGGAACAAGCAGAAATCCAGTCATAAGTGCAAATACAATGTTCTTTCCTGAGGTCAGGAGAGACTCTCATCAGGAATTTAAACTGGAGAGGTACTATCACTTCTGAGACTTGGTCCCACAGAGAGTGAGTAAGACCTTTGCTTGAACCAGTAAAGACTCCTATCAGAATGAGAAGACTTTCATGCATGTACTGTTGGGAGGTGACTCAGCCTGAAATATGAAGTACAGGGTGGGAGTAAGCATCTCCTAATCTGTGCCATTGGGGTTTTTGGAGTCTTGAACACTGGTAGAAGCAATCTAACATTGCTTGCTCCCACCCCATCCTGTTTCTTAGCTACTACTAAGTGACCCATAATGGAAAAAAAGTCTAGTCCTGTTAAAAGAAGAATATAAGTGATAGAGACGGAGCCACTGGAATTGTAAAGATTAACCAAAAACAAGAATTAAAAATGAAAGAAGGGAAAGTTTATTTTGAAGAAGCATGTGGCACAGGTTACTGGACTTCTGCTCTTGAAGCTATGAAAACTTTGGACTTACAGAAGTGGAAACCATTGATAGCCCACTGACCACTATCATGGAAAAGTTAAAACCAAAAATATTTCTATTATTTCTATCATTTTTTTCTCTATCTATCCTCTAGATACCACTAAATGCATGATTCTTGGCTGACATCTGCAGTAAAAATCTGGATAGTATTATATTCTAAACCCTGGTTATACTATTTTGCTAGCGTTGCTGCTATGTGCCTATGGATTTCTGTGCACTCTCAATCACATGAGTAAGCATGCGGTATTGCAATGATCCAGTGTGTCCTACTGATTCTTGGACTTCTTTAAAGGAACCAATGTAAGACACCGTAGGTTACAGCTGCTGAAGGAACCCTCACTGACTTAAAACCCCAACTCAATTGAAAATCAGCAAAATAATGGAGAGCCAAATTTTGGGTTTTAATTCTTTGGGAATTTAATTTAGAAGCAAATTTATTCTGGGCATTGATTTCTCCTCAGCAATTTAATAATTAGAGGGTGTTCTGATTGTACAAATTTAGGTCATGTTTCTACTGCTGACATTGTGTTAGCTGGAGCATTTTTATATTGTAATTTGACTGAATATATCACTCCTGGTGAATTATACAAACGCACACAATTTGAGATGGGGAATAGAATTTATAATGTGCTATTATATAACAATTTTTAAGGGAATAAATTATAATTCAGCATAGTAGGTTGATTATTGAATGTAGTCAAAATAGTCTGTAATGCTCACCACTGGAGGAATACAAACAAGCTGGCAGGTTGCATAAAGGGTGTGGTGGTTTTATTCTGCATCAGTTTGGCCAATCTGAAACTATGTTTCCCAGAATCCCTTTCCTTTTTAAATTTCCCAATTAGACGTGGCCAACATAAGAATATCCCAAGATTTAGAAGGCGGAAGTGAAATAGCAGTGGTTACACTCTGCAAGTCATCATAGCTAGAGATAGTGAGAGACAGATTCAGAGCTATCGGCAGATTCCACCTTGTCTTTGCTCTCCCCACACTGAGAAATAAATGCAGAGGTGCAGAAGATTTCAGATTCTTCTTACTCACCCTCACTCCATGTCCTGACTACTAGCCTTTCTAATCAACAGTAATACCCAGCCCACCACCAGTCACAGAGGCAACAACCTTCCATAGACTTCTCCAGCTGTTTTCCTTCACAGTCCCACACTGGCAGATGGACATATCTGACTTCACATATTCCTTGACAAGCACCAATTTATCCACCTGTGCCAGTCCTTCAAAAGCACTAGATTGTGATTTTTCATTGATCTCCAAACCATCCTTTTATACTCTTATTTCTCCGTCTCCTACAATTGTGTAAATTCTTATCCAATAATAAATCCCTTGTTCCATAATACTCATAGAGGTTCTGCTTTCCTGACTGACATTAAATGCTTCAATTATTTGTACCAAGAGTGGTTCCAGAGAAACAGAAGTTTAAGAATGGGAACAAAGAATTAACTCTCTGACTAAATAGCAATACAAACATTAATGACCCTGTTGCCGGTGGTAAAGGGAATTCCGGTATTCTGCAACATGCAGTGACAAAAATGTCACTCAAATTATCACCTGTACTCAGAGGCCTATAGAAGGCAAGGCTTTGGGTGGTCAAATATTTGCTCTTATAGAAAATTTTAACACAAATAAAAGTATAAAGGGCTGGTTGTTCTAAGTGCACTAGAAAACTTGGAGAAAAAATGATGAGCTCAGGATGTTAAATTCCCATCTCAAGGACTGGTAAGGAAGCAGAAAGTTTCTCCGTCTGCCTACAAAAGTTACCCTTATTTCCTTAGTTGTAGGTCAAGATTTCTGGAAACAAAACCCAAAGTCCAATCCCCTGGGTGGCTGAATTACAACCCTAATTGAATTCTCAACCTCATAGTAAAGGCATTAATTGAGAATGAGTGGGACCCTAAAAAATATGATGGGCAGATTCCAATGAAGTATAGGACTTTGACCCCATAGATTGTGCTGATCTTCTTCCGCCAGTAAAAGCAGCCCTTCTCATCTTGTCCAAGAATGGAGATGGCCTCCCCCGAGGTAGCTACTTTGCAGGGATCTACCCGATCAAGACCAATTCCTACCAACCCTCCTTTCTCCTAGACCAACAACCATACTTAAGTCCTGGCGAGCCCAAAGTGGCCAGGTTCAAAATAAGTACCATGCACACCAAAGATCTGCAAGATTTTCATTATTTTTTATCAACAGAAATCTGAGTAAATATGTAAGGCAATGGCTCATAAGAGCCTTGAGTTGTGGTAGAAGAAAGATTATGTTGGATTGTGTTGAATTTGTTGCTATGGCAAGGGTCAATTGGAGCTCTTAACTGCTATTGTAATAGGCAGCAGAGCCAGAGCAGCGATTAAAATGGTTTGACCAGCAAGGATCTTTGGCATTTGACAATTTATAACAGTGTACCTAAGATGGGAAAACTACTGAAATCTTACTTGATTTGTATAAGCAGAAATTATCTCAGAATGGAAAATGAATGTCTGACTTGAATCATTAAAATAGAAAGTCATAGCTCCTTAACCAATTCCAAGACTTGAGCCAGTTCACAAACCCAGAGCCATTTGAATGAAAGGAAGGCGGAGTCCCTTGAGGAAGGACCCTGATACACTGCCAAATAATATAGCATAAACATTTTTCTTAGCCCTTCCTAAGAGACATGCAGCCTTTTACCAGAGTGACCATGCACTGGAGAGGAGAAAATAACCACACTTTGGGGGAATTATTGGACACTGGCTCTGAACTGAGATAATTTCTGGAGAATCCAAACACCACTCTGGACCACAAGTCAGTCACAGCACAGGCTTATGGAAGTCAGGCAGTTAGTGAAGTTCTGACTTGTGTCTATCTCTTGGTAATCACAGCATGTCCCTAAAATCAACCCATGGTTCTTTTCCCACTTCTGAAATGCATTATTGGAAAAGACATGATAAACAACTGGCAGAATTTCCACACTGGTTCCTTGACTCACAAAGTAAAAAGTAAAGGCAATGTTTCATTCCTGGAGGGACTGCAGATATAAGTGCCAACATCAAGAACTTGAAAGATACAAAAGTGGTGATTCCTACTACATTTCTATTCATCTTGCCTATTTTTCCTATGCAAAGGACAGATGGATCCTGGAGAATGACAGTAGATTATTGTAAACTTAAACTGGTGGCAACTCCTATTACAGCTGCAGTTCCAGATGTGACTTCATTACTAAAGAAAATCAACATGTTGGGCCAGCCCAGTGGCATAGTGGTTAAGTTTGCTCACTCTGCTTCGGTGGCCCAGGGTTTGCAGGTTCGGATCCCGGGCACAGACCTATACCTCATTCATCAAGCCATGCTGCGGTGGCATCCCACAGACAAAAAATAGACAAAGATTGGCACAAATGTTAGCTCAGGGCCAATCTTCCTCACCAAAAAAAGAAAAAAGAAAATCAACACATTCCCTGGTTCCTGGTATGCAACTACTGACCATGTGAATGCTTTTACCTAGCAGAGATAGCAATACACCAGAGAATGCAGACCAATGGCAGAGTATACAATCTTCTATAGAAGAAAGAAATTTTAAAGTGGAAAGCTGCTTCTTGATTTGATATAGCCTCAGGATCCAAGAGAGACTAAACAAATATTCAGAATTTTATGGTTTAACACTGAAGAAAATAATCCCATTGCATGCCAATGAAACAATGTGCCATCATATTTATTCACTTTGTTGTACCACTCCTCATGAGAGCGAATCAGCAGTCAAAGAAGGAACTAATTGCAGTGGGTAGAATGATTGATTCTGACCACCAAGAGAAAATTGTGTGGTTGGCAGAATTCTAAGATAGTTCCCAAAATTCCACTCCCTGGTGTATATGCCAGTATAATTCCCTCCCCTTGAACATGGGCAAGACCTCTGAACATGATCAGCTATATACTCCTCTATTAGGTTACATTATATAAAACTCAGTTGCAGAAGACTAGAGTAAGATTCTCCTGCTGGATCTGAAGAAATAAGCTGCCATGTTGTGAGATAAGAAGGCCACATGTCTAGGACTAAGAGCAGCCTCTAGGAGCTCTCCCACCCCCAGCCAACACACAGAAAGTGAATGGGACTTCAGTACTAAAATCACAAGGAACTGAATTCTCCCAACAGCCTGAATGAATATAGAAGAGAACCCTGAATATCACATGAGATCACAGCCCCAGCTGACAACTTGGTTTCAACTTGATGAGACTCTGAGCAGAGGACCCAGCTAGCCCATACCTAAACTCCTGATCCACAGAAAATGTGAGACAATAAATGTGTATTGTTTTAAATTGCTAAATTTATGGAAACTTGGTATGCAGCAATAGAAAACTAATACAATTGTGTTGCTTCTACACAACAGGGTAGAGAGGCAGACATCTGTAACACAGAAGATCCTCTACGGTACCTATTAGGATTCACATATTCTCACACTAAAAATTAACAGGACACTACAAAAATTCAAAATGGTCAGAACTACTAATGGCACAGACCCTTCAGGAATTCAGGTTTGGGATACCCCATAAGTCAAGAAACTGATCAGCTAGGTTGCTTGCTGAGGGAAAAGGGAATATGGAATATTAGAAAATTAGAAAAGGGTATTAGAAAAAGCAAGTTATAAATACCAGCTACAACCATGTAACTATTTACAAATTTAAGACTATAGAAGTTATGAGTATTTCCTCCTTAGTTTGATATGAATGTGTTTGTGTATGTATATCCATATGTCTAGATCAACTGACAGAGATATTAATCAATCTTTTTTATTATTTTCCCCTCTCCTATTTCCCTACTCTCTGACATAATATGGGTTAATAGTGATTAAGCTAATATGTCAATATTTAAGTTAGAAGATATCAAAGAGGGAGTATGACTCGGCTAGAAAAGGAATGAACATCACCCAAAGATGGATGAAATGACTAGGGAACTTTGTGTCCTCTTTTGGGAGAGGATACAATGTTAGCATGTTTTCATTTGCATGTAGATGCATCATGTTAAGTGGAATCATGATTTAGCTATTAGATATAACTATGATTAAAAGCAGTACAAACGGATGCCAAGCTGACAAGAGTTGGCCTGTAGTTATTTTGTACCTTATCAACTCAGCTAATCTGGAACGATGTTTCCCAGAATCCTCTTTTCCTCTATGGTTCTCAGTTAGAGATAGTCCAAAGAGAAATCAATGTGATTTAGAAAGCAGAAGTGAAACAGCAGCCATTACTCTCTGAAGGTCATCCTAGTTGAAGGCAGTGAGAAACACAAAGATCTTCTCTTTAATCCTCCTGATGTCCAGAGACAGATGCGGATATACCAGTAGTCCTCACTCTCCCCCACTCTGCATTCAGCTCTACTTCCAAACTGCTAACTCTCCTAACAGACAGGAATCCCTAATCACCAGACACAGAAACAGTTAACCCTCCAGAGACTTCTCCAACAGTCCTCCTTTGTGGTCCTACTCCAGCAGCTGCACACGTGTAGCTTCACAAATTCCCTGGCAATCTAGCTTGTCCACCCATGCCAGTGCATCAAAGAGGCTGGTTAATGCATCTGTTCTCCAGCTCTCCCACAATTATGCAAGGTCTTGTTCCTATCCTAAATCCCTCCTCCACAGTACTCAGAGTGAGTCTACTTCCCTGATTGAAGCCTGACTGATACAGGAGCTTCTCGTGTCTGCAGCCGTGAAGGGACAGTCTATGTCCCCAGTGCACTTACCTGCAAGTGTGCTGGGAAAGATTGGAGAACTTTGACAAGTCAGCAACAGTGATGTCAACCATTTCTTTTTCATTTTTAAATGTTAATTTATTATTTCAAAGAAAAAAACAAATAATAACCGTGTGCTAGTTATTTTTTAAAACTGCCAGGAATATAAAAGTTATATCTTATAGAAGTCAAGATGCTCCCTTCGTCAGCCTCCCAATAATCCCACTTAAAAGAAGCTCTTTCTTTTGTACACAGGGTATAGGACAAAAGGTTTGGATTGAAGTTACATTACACTCCTCTATGGAGTTCATTTACTTTCTACTCCTATCACTGGGCAGAGGAGAACACAAGTTGAAAAGGTGAGTAAGAGGTCATAGAATGCTTTTTAAAAGAACAAGTTCAGCATCCTTGTTACCAACAACAACAGAAAAATAACAAAGTAAAAATCAAGACTAGATGGTGATAAAAAGAGCAAAGAGCATCCTAAGAAGCTAAATAGTAGATGGAGGAGAAGATGGGACAGTAATCTGAGAGAGCAATAAAGCCCTTAGAAGATTTTCTGAGATAGGGAGGATCAGAAAACATTTACAGAACACAAGAATGATGTTGGTGAACTCAAAATAACAAAGGTAAAAAATAATCGAGGTTTCAATGGGCAGTGAACATGGAAGACTGGAATGAAAAGCATAAGAAGAGAGGAGACATTAAAAGTGAGAGACCCCACTTCTGCCAATGGAGAGAGATAAGAGCAGGAACAGCAGTGCCAAAAAGTTCCCATAGAGAAAGGAGTACAGTTTCTCTCTCTCTTTCTCATCCCACCCCCAACCCCTGCCAACACACCCAACCACACTGAAAGTTTTATTTCAATGACCATGGCTAATAAATCATTAACACAAAATCAAACTTTAAAAAGAACATGACTTACTTAAATAGAGGCATGTCCTGGCTGAATCTAAATTAAGATTAGAAGTGTGAAGCCAACAAAGATGCTCTCTGACCGCCCCCACAATTATTCTTGACTCACAAACACAAAGGGAGACAGATACAGAGACAAAGAGACAGAGAGAGAGAGAGCGAGAGAGAGAAGAGAGAGAGAGGAGAGGGAGAGAGAGAAGGAGAGGAAGATAGAGAGCACGAGAAACTCTACACCTGAGTAATTTGCATGAAACAGAAAATGACCTGTATAGAGGAATTTGGGGTATGGAGATAAAAGGGTATAGATAGCACATACCTCAATACATTAGTTGGGAATTTATCTAAACTCATCATTACTTTAATTTGATTTAACTTAACTGGAGCCATCAAACTGTGATTTCCAAAAAAGGAGAAAAATCATAATTAAGAAACACATTAAAATATAATCTAATCTTTAGTGGTCACTCTAAAATGTCATAGCTAAAGGATCTATTGGCAAGCTCCGAGTTCAAAGAAAATCATGAAACTTGGCTTATATCTGAAGCTGTGTGTACAAAAAAGTTGAAGCAGAGTTGTTCAAGAAATATGATGTAATATAGCACACGAATTTAACTTTTGGTCCTCAGAGCCTCCATTAGATCAATCACACTGTTATACACTATTTCCTGGTAATAATGATAGTAATAGCTGACATTACTAAGAGCTTAGTATGTGTTAGAAACTTTAGTAAGTGCTATACTTATCTCATTTAATTCTTATAACCCTAGACGGGAAGTACTTTCTCCATTTCACAGATAAGAAAATTGGAGTTAAGCTTCTTCTGCGGAAAAACACCAAATGCTGGATGACGCCGGTGCTGCAGCGGGGCCCGGAGGCCCCGGGGGCCCTGGAATGGGAGGCGGCGGTGGCTTCCGCGGAGGCTTCGGCAGCGGCGTCCGGGGCCGTGGTCGCGGCCGTGGCCGAGGCCGCGGAGCTCGCGGAGGCAAGGCCGAGGACAAGGAGGAGTCTGAGATAATTGACTTCTCTTTGGGAGCATCCTTCAAGGACGAGGTTTTGAAGATTATGCCGGTGCAAAAGCAGACCCGTGCTGGCCAGCGGACCAGGTTCAAGGCTTTTGTTGCCATCGGGGATTACAATGGACATGTCGGTCTGGGTGTTAAGTGCTCCAAGGAGGTAGCCACTGCCATCCGTGGGGCCATCATCCTCGCCAAGCTCTCCATCGTCCCCGTGCGGCGAGGCTACTTGGGGAGTAAGATCGGCAAGCCCCACACTGTCCCTTGCAAGGTGACGGGTCGCTGTGGCTCTGTGCTGGTGCGCCTCATCCCTGCTCCCAGGGGCACTGGCATCGTCTCAGCCCCTGTGCCCAAGAAGCTGCTGCTGATGGCCGGTATTGATGACTGCAACACCTCTGCCAGGGGCTGCACTGCCGCCCTGGGCAACTTCACCAAGGCCACCTTTGATGCCATCTCCAAGACCTACAGCTATCTCACCCCTGACCTCTGGAAAGAGACCGTGTTCACCCAGTCTCCCTATCAGGAATTCACTAACCATCTTGTAAAGAACCACACTAGACTCTCCGTACAGAGGACCCAGGCTCCAGCTGTGGCTACCACACAGTTTTATACAAGAAAAATAAAGTGAATTAAGCCTGTTAAAAAAAAGAAAAAGAAAATTGGAGTTAAGATGCTAAGTCATTTACTCAAGGTCACACAGTGAGAAAGGAAACTCATTATTTAAGTCCACAACTCTCTGACATGCAATTCCAGGCTCTCAACCACTAATCTATGCCACTTTCTTACATTCACCGACTTCCAAAAAGGTTCATCCAACTACTAACACTATGCCTCCCCCAGCAAAATTCTCTCCTATAGATTTTACTAATTTCTCATTAATGCAAATCTTTTATGAACCTCTACATAAAAAATGATTATTTTGGTTATTTTCTTGGCCTTATTGTCTTTTAAGAAGACAGTCTCTGCAAAGTCTGGATTTAATTTAAATTCAACCCAAGTTGAAAAAGGTTTGCCACTCTCCTGAGTACTACCATTTCTGGTGTGGAATTGCTGACCTAGTTCTAAGTAAGGGATAAATTCACATAGCTTAAATGTAATCTTTAGGGAAAGAGCTAAGTTATTGTTCATGTCCCATTTACATAGGATGCTGACCTTTCAAAATAATTCATTTCTTATTGTAAATGTTTAAAGAACAAAAATAATTGTGCTTATACTTTAACAGCAATGATCCAATACCTGACTTGGGTTCAGTCTTAAGGAAAATGACAATATTTTGTATTGTGTAAGGTAGAATATTACCTACTTAACCCTATATACCTTCAATTTGGAAGGTAAAATGGGTGAGTGGAAAATAGCTGTCTCCACTTACACTAAATCTGATATAGAGAAGGGGAAAGCTCGTTAATTATCTAACAACATGATATTAGACAGTTATTACTGACTATTGTATTGATGGCATATAGACATTGATTTTGGCTCATATAATAAAGTGTCAGCAACACTAAAAAATCTACTGATGAGAGATATCAAAATTATAATCTGTGACACTTATAAGCTTCAGAATCAGAAAATCCCTCCAAGCTTCTCATTGTTTTATAGTATTTATAAAGAAAAATTATTTAAAGGAATATTATAAAATTAGAAATTGTTACAAAATATGGTATAAAACTCCAACAGATAAATATGAAATGGTAAAGAAAACAGAGTCTTAGTTGCAGTAATCTTCATTTGGTATAAATTAACTAAAAACAACGACATCCAATGCCATTAAGTAAGAGCTGTAAGTTAAACAAAAGAAATATATACGTCAAGAAAAATATTCAGGGAAGAATGTAAAAACCTGTGTTTTAGTAAGGGTATATTTGATTGCAAGGAATAGAAATCCTCTAAATCTAGCTTAATGAAAACAGGGCTTAACATGAAAGTAAACATGCAAATTTCATGGGCACTCAAAGAGAGGAAATAAAGAACTAGACCACAAGGATCTCAGAAATGGAACTGGAAGGCAGGAACTAAGGCACATCTCACTGTCTCTCAGAGATCTCCCATGTCTCTGTTCTCCCTCTCACCAGCTTCCCAGGTTTGCACACGACCCACGTGGTCACATTGTCCAGCTCTCACCTCAGGCTGTTATTTTAAGTACTTACTATCATCAGATGAGCTCAATGCCCAGTTGCCTCAGCAATGGGTTATTAGGCCCTGAGTTGGGTGTTCATCTCAAAGCACATTAGCTGTGGCATGGGCCCAACTGAAAGACAATTTTAAAGAAAGAAAACTTTGATGGGAAAAAACCCACCAAAGTGTACATCTATCTCCACCTATAAAAAGGACAACAGAAACACACAATAAAATGCAGGCATGAGCCTATATAGGTAAAGTTCAAATGAGAAAAAGAAAAAATTTTTATGGTGGCATACGGGGCCTGTTAAAATACAAAAAATAACGAGGAATCCCAAAACAATTTGCTTGGTCAATTTTATTCCTATTTTTAATGCAAATAAAACAAATGTTTAACAATGCCTTTGATTTGGTTTTTGAACTCAACAAAGGCTGTTTGAATAATAACATTAACTCAACAGCTTCAACATGCACACTTTCAAATGGACAGGTCTCTGGATAACATGTAGAAATAATGAACACAAAATTCAAGCCACTATTTTCAAAAGTACTTAAATGGTATCCTGAGAGTAGGATTTCTATTGTGATTCAAGGAAAAAAAAACCTTAGAGTTTAATGCAATCTATTTTAAATTGAATTTTGTTAGAAGGACTCATAAAATATCAGTTATCTAGTATCTCATAAGGATGCCTTCTGGGTGCATTTCTAATATTCAACTATCAAACCATGTATATATAATACCATATAAAGTATCTCATAAAGCTACATGAAAATATTATAGGCACTGTTGTTTTTCATTCATTATAGAAACACTTCTTAATTTATCTATTTTTTTTTTTCGCTTAGAATCTATAAATTATTTTCAATTTTCTGTGAAATTCTTAGTAGTGTGCTTTCCACAAAGGAGGCATTTAAATTTACTTACTGATTTTAATTTGCGGTGATCTATCTTTCCTTTACCTACAATTCCGCAAGTTTTATTAAGTTCCCACTTTGTGAAAAGCACCATACATAGTATTGCAATTAGGTTTTAGACTGGCTTTAATCAGTGATTAAACTTCCATTTTACTCTCTTTTTCTACAATTCCCTAACAGATGAAGAAATACATACACGAACTGGTAAGTCCTTAAATAATTGAGGATTGATTACATTTCCTAATAATTTACCTACTTTAATTGGTCCTCCTTTGCTTCTATACTCTCTTTATCACAGGATTCCTCCCTTAGCAATCTTTCCTTGTGTGTCTTGAAATGACAAGTTAATGTCAAGGAAAAAAAAACTAACATTTTTGTGCGTAATTAATCACTACACTCATCTTGAATTGATCTTCTTTCTTTAAATGGGATTAATTGTGGAAATTTGGATTTTTTGTGTGTGTGTGAGGAAGATCAGCCCTGAGCGAACATCCATGCTAATCCTCCTCTTTTTTTTTTTTTTTTGCTGAGGAAGACCGGCTCTGAGCTAACATCTATTGCCAATCATCCTCCATTTTTTTCCCCCCAAAGCACCAGTAGATAGTTGTACGTCGTAGTTGCACATCCTTCTAGTTGCTGTATGTGGGACGCGGCCTCAGCATGGCCGAAGAAGCGGTACGGTGGTGCGCGCCCAGGATCTGAACCCCGGGCCGCCAGTAGCGGAGCGTGTGCACTTAACCCCTAAGCCACAGGGCCGGCCTGAAATTTGGATTTTTTTAATCTGCAAATTTTTTGAAGTTGAATTTACTGCTATTTTAGTTAAGAAATGTTTCTGTGGATGGAAACACTACCAACTAATACTTAGCCTATAGTGCAGAGTATTTGGTGGTTTACCAATTGTTTGCATCGTTGCTCTGTACATAGTATGAAAAATTTTACAAATTTTATCATGATTCTGGAATTTATTTTTTTTATTTTTTTTTTTTTAAGATTTTATTTATTTATTTTTCCCCCCAAAGCCCCAGTAGATAGTTGTATGTCATAGCTGCACATCCTTCTAGTTGCTGTATGTGGGACGCGGCCTCAGCATGGCCGGAGAAGCGGTGCGTCGGTGTGCGCCTGGGATCCGAACCCGGGCCGCCAGCATCGGAGCGCGCGCACTTAACCGCTAAGCCACGGGGCCGGCCCGATTCTGGAATTTATATCCTAGCTTTCTTGAAAGGAGCTATTAGTATAAGCCCCCACTTCCGTTTTTCCTGTTGCAATATTTAAAAAATAATGTTCGTTTAACATTAACTACATTTTAGAAACTTTTTTACAATAATAACTCTAAAAATAAAGCCCAATTATAGCAGACTAATAAAACATTACTGTCTACAATTTCAGATCTTGAGGGGTAAGAGCAATACCATGAGGACTGGTGATTTAAAGACAGAGTATATGTGTCTAGAACAGGAAAGCTGTGGACTAAATTCTACAGTAACCTGACTCCAGGAGTTAGGAGGAAAAGACAAACCAGTTGCTAAGCCCAAATTCATGTGCTCCATCTGCTATGGACTTCTGAGTCTTCTTTAAGGCATGGATGAGGATTAGGTAACACATCACATTTTAGCCACCAAAAGTAGAGCACAGATTTCTGCTTCCAAGAACTGCAGTGGACATACTTTTTCCTATTCTCTCTTGCTAAACACAAACTAATAACCCTGGACATTACATATAAAAAAACACAAAAAGCCTCTGGAAGTTGGAGAGAAGAAGGCTGACCAGCTAGGGACCTCAAGCACCAAGGAATGACATGGTGGTGAGTTCTCTAAGTTTTCTCTTTGCCTCATATACCCCCAACTTGGAGCTAAAGAAGTTGACACCCCAGAAATAACAATGGGCACATACACAGAAAAAGCCCCAACAAAGCCTTCTCTGTCTAACCAAATAATCAGAAAAAGGCCAGCCTAACAAGACAGAAAACTTTTAGACAATAACTGATCTTCTGTAGACAAACACCATAGAAAAAATTATGGTCTCACCCTGACATCCACAGGGGCAAAGGCTGAGTGGGGAGTTTAGACTTGCACCTTCATGAGGTTGTAAGGAGGTGTCCCGAAGCCCCTACCCGTGTGGTATCACAGAAGGCTAACTAGAGAACTGGGACTTTCATCTCCACCAGCAAGGTAACCTTCGCACAGGGTAGGTGGAGATTGAATGGGAAGCCAGAACTTCCACCTCTGCCTAGAGGTAGCGAGGTACCTGTCTACATCCCTGCTGGGGTGGTTTCTGCAGAGGCCTAGTGGAGAGTTAGGATGTTTACCAATGCCCAGTGGTATCAAGGCAATGCGTCAACACAGTGCCAGTGGAGAACACGTGGGGAGCTGGAATTCCCACAAGTAAGCAACCCTCACCTCGGGTGGCAGTGCAGACAAAATGGAGAACTTAGAACTTAGACTTCTACTTCCACCGAGCAGTAGCTTTCTGCCTTCCCATGCTAGTGTCAGAGAGAGCCAACTAAAACAAGTTTAAATAAGATCCAGAGTCTCATAATATAATACAAAAATATCCAAACTTCTAGCAAGACTGAGAAAGAAAAGAAAGACAAGACGCAAATTACCAATATCAAGACTGAAACAGAGGATGTCACTACAGGCTCTTCAGATATCAAAATGATAAAAAGGGTATACTACAAACGACTCAAAACGTAAAGTTGACAATTTAGATAAAATGGACCAATTTCTTGAAAAACGCAAACTACTACAATTCATCTAACATCAAATAGGTAATTTAAATAGTCTTATAATATTAAGGAAATTCAATTTGTAATTTTAAAACTCTAAAAAAAGAAATTTCCAGGCCCACATGGTTTCACTGGAGATTTCTGCCAAACATTTAAAGAAAAATTAACACAAATTGTACAACATCTTTTCCAGGAAATAGAAGGGGAGGAAATACTTCCCAACTCATTTTATGAAGCTGATACCAAAGCCAGACAAAGACAGGACAAAATAACAAAAAAAAAGAAAAGAAAGAAGAGAAAAGAAAACTACAGACCAATATGCCTCAAAAATATAGACATAAAAAATGCTTAGCAAAATTTTAGCAAATAGAATACAGCAACACATAAAAAGAATTATACACCATGACCAAGTGGGGTTTATTCTAGGGGTGCAAGGGTGGTTCAGTCTTCAAAAACAAGGTAATCCATCATGTTAATGGGCTAAAGAATAAAAATCACATGATCTTATCAATTGATGCATAAAAAACATTTGATAAAATCAACACATGCATGATAAAAACTCTCAGAAAAGTACAAATAGAGAGGAACTTCCTGACCTTGACAAGGCTCTACAAAATACCTACAATTAACATCATATTTAATTGCAAAAAACTGAATGCTTTCCTCCCAAGATTGGGAACAAGCTAAGGAATGCTCTCGCAACTCTTATTCAACATGGTGCTGAAAGTTTTAGCCAGTGCAATAAGGTAATGAAAGGAAATAAAAGGCACACAGATCAGAAAGGAAGAAATAAAACTGTCCCTATCTGTA
Source organism: Diceros bicornis minor (assembly GCF_020826845.1). Lineage (NCBI taxonomy): Eukaryota > Metazoa > Chordata > Mammalia > Perissodactyla > Rhinocerotidae > Diceros > Diceros bicornis. Next base: position 60,418,033 of record NC_080749.1, on the reverse strand, counting down.
GATGACCTGATTGACTACATAGAAAATCTCAAGGAATCTACAAAAAAACTACAACTAAGGAAGATCAGCCAGGTTGCAGGATACAAGATAAACATACAAAATCAGCTATATTTTTATATACTAACAATGAACGGTTGGATACCAAAATTTACAATATAATTGCTAAAAGAAAAATAAAACACTTAGGTATAAATCTAACAAAACATGTACAGAATATGTATGCTCTAACTACACAACACTGAGGAAAGTGATCAAAGAAGATCTAAATACATGGAGAATCATGCCATGTTTATGTATTGAGAGAATAAAGATACCAATCCTCCCCAAACTGATATACAAGTTTAACACAACATCTGTCAAAATCCCAACAAGATTTTTTGTAGATATTGACAAGATTACTCTAAAATTTACATGGAAAAGCAAAGGAACTAGATTAGCTAAAATAATAATTTGTGAAAGAAGAATAAAGTGGGAGGAATTAGTCTACCCAACTTCAAGACTTACTTATAACTATAGTAATCAAGACTATGTGGTATTGGTGGAACATAAGATCAATAAAACAGAATAGAGAAACAAGAAAAAATACCATACAAATATGCCCAACTGATTTTTGGCAAAGTTGTGAAAGCAAATCAATGGAGTAAAGATGGCCTTTTCAACAAATGGTGCTGGCGTAATTGAATATCCATTGGCAAAAAAGAAAAAGGGGGCCAGCCCTGTGGTCTAGCAGTTAAGTTCGGTGCACTCCGCTTTGGCAGCCTGGGTTCAGTCCAGGCACGGACCTACATGACTCATTGGTGGCCATGCTGTGGCAGCAACACACATACAAAATAGAGGAAGACTATTATTAACATCTATGAGCACAGATGTTAGCTCAGGGCGAATCTTCCTCAAGCAAAAAGAGAAAGATCTGCAATGGATGTTAGCTCAGGGTGAATCTTCCTCAGCAAAAAAATAAAAAGTAAAATGAACCTCAGCCTAAGTCTCATGCCTTATACAACAAATTAACACAAAATGGATCTTGGATTTAAATGCAAAATGTAAAACTATAAAACTTTAGAAAAAACATAGGAGAACATCTTCGGGATCTAGGGCTAGGCAAAGAATTCTTAGACCTGACACTGAAAGCATGATCTATAAAAGGAAAATTGGTAAATTAAACTTCATCAAATTTTAAAAATTTTGCTCTGCAAAAGACCTTGATAAGAGGATGAAAAGACAAGCTGCAGAGTGGGAGAAAATATTTGCAAACCACATATCTCACAAAGGACTAGTATCTAGAATACATTAAAAAACTCAAAATTCAACAGTAAAAAGGCAAACAATTCAATTAGAAAACACGTAAAAGACATAAAGAAACATTTCACCAAAGAAAATATACAGATGTCAATAAACACAGGAAAAGATGTTCAACATCATTAGCCATTAAAGAAATACGAATTAAAACCACAATGTGATACCACTACACACATATCAAAATAACTAATATAAAAAATATTGGCAACACCAAATACTGGTAAGGTTTTCCTGGGATATGGAAAACGTGGATCACTCATACATTGCTGGTGGCAATATAAAATGGTACAGCCACTCTGGTAAAGAGTTTGGCAGTTTCTTAAAAAGCTAAATATTCTACTACCATAGTAGTAGACTATGGTAGTAGTCCTGGGCATTTATCCCAGAGAAATGAACAGTTATGTTTACAGACAAACTGGTACATGAATGTTTATAACAACTTTATTTATAATAGTCAAAAACTGGAAACAACCTAGAGGTCCTTCAACAGGTGAAAGCTTAAACACACTGGTGCATCCATACCATAAAATACTTCTCAGCAAATACAAGGAAGGAAATATTAACACACATAACCCTAGATGAATCTCCAGAGAATTATGCTGAGTGAAAAATAGCAATCCTAAAAGGTTATATAACATATAATTCCATTTATATAACATTCTTGAAATCACAAAATTATAGAAATGGAAAACATATTAGAGATTGACAAGGAGGGGGTGGAAGTGGGTGTAGATGCGACTATAAAAGGGCAACATGAGAGATCCTTGTGGTGATGGAAATGGCCTGTATCTTGACAGTATCAATGGCAACATCTTGGTTTTGATATTGTATTATAGTTTTACAAGATATTATCTCTGGAGGAAACTGGGTAATGGGTACATGGGGTCATTCTGTATTATTTCTTACAACTCCATGTGAATCTACAATCAACTCAAAATAGAAAGTTTAACTGAAAAAATCCACAGTATTAAAAAAAAATGCAGAGCACAAGGGATGTTCAAGGTCAGGGTGGAAAACAAGGAGTTTTCTTGAAATGGGCTTCCTTGGCACTCTTTGATAGCTATATGTATTTGAAGGAATATCATATGAAGGAGGAAGAAAAGACATTTTTGCTTTAAAGGATAAAACTAGGGGAAAATTATAGGAGTTAGAAGAATACAGACTAAGGCTCAATGCAGGGAAAGAGCTTTTTAGTAGTAATCGAAAGGGTGTCCAATACTGGAATGGGTTGCCTAGGGAAAGTGAACTTCCATGTAACGTGTTCAAGTAGGAAGAATGTTGCAAAAGGCATGACTGCATTTGGTGGAGATTGGACCTCATCAAGGAATCACAAATTCAAAGGCAAACAGGGAGCTAGCTAGGTAATAAACATGCTGGGAGAAAAAATAAAGAACAATAAGGAGCAATGGGCCTGTAGAAAACTGGAGACACCATCTGTCACTCAGCTCTGGTAGGTTGTTGCCTGTGAGAATACTGACCTGGAGGAGCTAGATCTTCAGATGTTTCAAGAGAAGCTAGAAATCTAGCATTTTACATGAAATCCCCCAATAATTAAAATGTCTTTACTAATTTGCTCATTATGTTCACATACTATGAAGTCTAAAACTGTGTAGTCCAAATAAAACTTACCTGGAACTTATCCTACTGTTTTAATTTTAGCACTTTAAATGAGTCACCAAAAAAAATGGCTTCTATCATTGCATTCCTGTATTTCAATGTCCAAAACTTTATATTGATATCTCATCATAGATTGCTGTTTCCATGAAAACATCTTGAGTGAATATCTTATTTGTTGTAATTTATATTTGATATTAAGGTAGCAGTTAGACCAACATCTTTCTGTTAAGCCCTGCATATGATGGCCCACTTTTTGGGGGGGTGGTAATTTATGAAATCTCCAACTTTATTGCAGAGTATATTATCTTTACCACATATTTAGACAAACAATGATATATTATGTTTCATTGTTCAAATTTACTTCATGAAGCGATGTCTTTTCTCCTGACGTGATTGGAACCTTCTTGAGAGAACGTGTCAAGTCTTACATTTCCTTCTTTTGTTCTCAGTATTGCTTACTACAATTTGGATCACACAATAAGTCCTCAAAGGTGGTTAGTTCATGAGGCTCTGTGTCAAATAACATAACTGAAGATATTCCTGGCCAAAAAGGGAAAAGTTGGGATAAGTGGGCTGGAAAGTTTATTCAGTCCTACCCTCCACAGACTTACCATCATCGCTGCTATCACAACCTCCCAGCCTCTCAGCAGGCCTTTCCTTCTAGAATTTTCAGCACCGTTAGTGTTTCTCCAGGAGTCTTAGGGAGCTCTCCAACAGGCAGTGATTGAAGATATCCATTAACCGCTTTGAATTTCAAAAAGAAATAAAGAAAACAACAAACTCTCCATGTTCCATGCATGTTATGTAACTGTGGCTTTGGGAGGAATGTGCATTGTTGAGCAGCTTAATGGGATTTATAAGCCAATGGAGAAGGTAAATGGTTCATAGTCATTCCTTTCCTTGCTTTCTTTCAATTTCAAGTAGATGTTGTGGTATTAGTGTCCACAATGTTTATGGTAGGGTCCTATGGCAGATGTAGGGTTTCTACAAACCAGGTGGAGTAACCAAATACATGAGGTGGCATCTGACAACAGAGAAAAGTCATGAATCCCCAAGTTCACAGGGTCTTCAACTTTCCATTTACCCATCAGACACTGAGATTTTGAGCTGTGAAAATAATTTTGTGTTTAAAGAACATAAAATTATCAGATTACAGATAATTTTATGCTAAGGAGGAAAACACACACACACAGAGGACTCTTTTGCCCGTAAAATAAAACGAAAAATCTTAAAGAGCCATCCACAAGGTCTTTGACAATCAAATAGAGTACCTTTTTAAACAGGTGGCAAAAGATAAAGTTCAGCACAACTGGTGTCTAGAGAAGGTTCATCAACAACTCCTTTTAAGAATTTTCAGTTCCACAAAAAGAAAGACTCTGAGAATCAAAACCCAGTTTCAGAAAAGCCCATCTGCCAAGCGGGAAAAGGTGTTAAGCTGTTGTCTTTGGGCAGCGTGCCCCGGGCAGGACTCCTGAATTTTAAAGACTGCATGGTTTTCACTTCACTGTTTCCTGAACTGGTTGAGTTGTGTTCTGCCTTTCCTCCCAGGAAGCTTTATTTCCTTTAACTTATTTCTCTACCTCCATCAAACTTCTCCACATTCAGTGCATTCCTCTGCCCGTCTGTTGCTCCAAATATGACACATCCCTTTCTTTCCCCTCCACTAATGTGGTAACTGCTATTTGGCTTTCATGAATGCATCTTTTTATAGAAAGAAAAAAAAAAGACAGAAAAGGTCCATGTCCTACTGGATATTTCAGCTTCAAAAATTAGTTCTGGGGACATAAGCTGTATTGAGAATAGTTGACCAGAATTCTGGGCATGCCAGTATGTAAACCTCAATATTAGAACAGTCATCTCAGATCCTGAAATGCCACAGAGCAATATAAAGGAGAAAGACACGCTCTCTGCTATTTCACATCACCTTTTAGTCCCGAAAGAACAAAGGTTACCAAACAATAGACAATTTCTTTCAAAGTGCAGTTCCTTTGCTGACTTTGAGTGTTAGATCTAAGTCCCGTGAAAGCAGTAGCAATAGTGTTACTTGGGCTTTTTATTTTTTTCAATTTACAGCAAAAAGGAAGACAGTTTCTTGTTTATCTGAATTACTGGACCAGCATCTTAACTGGTCATCAACTTCTGCTCTTACTTCCCCCACCCACTCCAGTTTATTCTCCAAAAGCAGCCAAAGGGAACCTTTAAAACACATCAGATGGTGAATCTCCTCCACTCAAAACTGCAAAGGCCCTGCCTTTCAATCGGGATTAAAGCCCAAGTTTTACACCATCTCCTCACACACTTATCCCCCTTACTGTGCTGATTTCATGAAGCACCCCTTCAGACCCCTCACTCGACTCCAGGCACAACAGTCTCTTCGCTGCCCTTTGAATATTCACACCCGGCAGCTCTAGTACCAGGGCATTCGCACTAGCTAATCACTCTGCTGAGACCACTTGCCTGTAGACATCATTGCCTTCAAGACTTTGTTCAAATACCAACATCTCAAAAAGATCTGCCACTACCACACTATAAAGATCAAAATCCTCCTTTCTCCTATTTCTACTACACTTCCAACTCTTAATCCTGATATACTTTTCATTCATCCATATTATTTATTATATAGTTTGTGTACTGTCTACAAAGGCAGGGATCTTTGTTTTATTCACTCATTTAACTCAACTACTTAAAAGAGTGCCATATGTGTAATAGACACTCAATTAAATTTGTTGAATAAATTAATTAATAGTGAATTGGGGGGCCGGCTGGTGGCGTAGTGGTTAAGTGCGTGTGATCCGCTTCGGTGCCCTGGGGGTTCACGAGTTCAGATCCTGGGCGTGGACCCACTCACTGCTCATCAAGCCGTGCTGAGGTGGCACCCCGTATAGAAGAGCTACAACTCTGCAACTATGATATACAACTATGTAGTGGGGCTTTGGGGATGAAAAAAAAGAAAAAGAGGAAGATTGGCAACAGATGTTGGTGCAGGGCCAATCTTCCTCAAAAAAAAAATAATAATAATGAATTGGTTGGATTATTTTCCCTTAAAGATAATAAAGGTATTATCCTGGAAAGAGAAAAAAACATATTGTTAACAAAGTAACTGTAATTCATAATCACGAAATAATCAAAATCTGTTTATTTTCTGAATTCAAAATCATAACCCTTTGTTTTTTTCCTAAGGATTCATAGAAGATATCAACATCCATAACATAAATGTAAGCTGGAAAGTCCCAGGGGAATTTGAGTTAGCAAGTGAATTGAAAATTTGGAGAGCATTTTTTAATTGCTTTCATCTAGGAAAACAGGCCCATCTTTTCTCTTAGACTAGTTGGCTACCCTCAGCTGCAAAGATATGGGAACTAGAATTTTGGCGCCATATCAAAATTCTCTCCTGTTGTTTGGTGCATGTCAGTCAAACTTCTTCCTGGATCTGGAGCTTTTGCTGGCAAGGTGCTCTGGTCTGGGGGCTGGGCTGTGTCCCTGACTCCTACTCTCTGGTCTCCTAGTAATGCTTTTCAGGCCTTGCTTTCTAATCTCCTTGCTCTCTGGTTCTCTGAACTGTGCACACTCGTGCCATCTGCTTGTACCTTGAGCTTCTGCTGATTTTGCAAATACTGACCTATGTGATAGATACAGAGATGCATCACCCAATTCCACCTTTTCTGAAATACATGTTGACCAGCTGTGGCGAGTATGGTCAGCAGACAGTCTCCAACTGCCAGCCCATCAGGGACTGCTCAGCCTCAAAGGGCTCTCTGCCCTGCGGTCACACCCTTCCTCGAGGCAGCATGCACCCAGCTAGGGCTCAATGATAGATTCGTTAAGGAGCATATCTCGTTTTAGAGCTCTCTGCAGGTTGGCCAAGGCGTTGCCAGGCACGTATCACAATCCAACTTCTCCCTCTGCCTAATCCTGCTTTCACCTCTTTCCTTCACAGGTGATCTCTAATAAACATGTTGTGTCCCCAAACATCTCTCACCATCTGCTTCTGGAGAATCCAACTGTCGACAACCTCCAACATTCCTAACTAACAGAAATGTTAAAATTGAGAAACTTGAAGAGGCAGAAAGTGAAGCAGAATATATGTGAGCAACACTCAGGGAGCAACATGTGATACACAGAGACTTATCTACCACTGAAGCAATGCTAATGACAGTTTTGAGTCCTCATTGTACTATGTGTTCTTGACATCAGCTGATAGCAAGGATCTAGAAGAACTGAACTTACTATATCATAGAATGTAAGAATATCATCCTGAAATTTGTATGTTAACAACATCTATTTGTCAGAAATTCATTTTCCACTATATATTTTTCTGTTTTAGAACACTTTTAGGACAGAGTGGGTCTAAGATACAGTGAATTTATTGTTAATATTTCTGTGGCTGGTTGGTATTACCTTGTGTTGGCTGGAATCATTCATCCCTACATTATTGTGATATTTCCCTATATTATTCAAGGTAAAACTGCCTTTGAACCAATGCATCTAATATATAGGAGACATCTTAGCTAGCTCCAAAAGCACGCATAGGCACTGCCTTCCCTTTGCCTGAGGGTGAATATACTTAGCCTTTTCCAGACTCCCTCTAGTCACCACGCAATCCTTTTGAGTGGCTGAATTCTGTGCCAAGCCCATTCGGCTTGGCCCCTTATGAGAGGTTCTGAATTCCAAAGGCTGCTTGTTTGAAAATTCATGAGCTTCTCAATGATGCAGTTCCTTTTTTGGCTGCCCCACTGCTCAGTTAGTTCAGACAGCAAGCTGCTTGGGGATGGATAATTTTTTTCTTTTAGTTGCCAAAATCTACAAGGGGATTGGTATTTTACTACTATTGTGGAATTTTCAGAAGTTTGGAAAACAGAGGATTTTATTTTTTGTTTTGTTTTGATATAGGACATTTTGACAATGACTTTGGCAGTGATACAAAAATATCCATGCTTGTAAACCAGAATAACATTTGCAGCCATCTGGCTTGCATGTAGCACCCTCTGAGTGGGATAGATATAAAAACAGTTAGCAATTAAGAGGTTTAAAATGGCTTTCCCATTAGTTTCTGATCTGAACTATCCCATGATAAAGATATAATAGGCAATGAAGGAGTTGCTGATTCTTCATCAGCACACTTCCCATCATGATAAAAATTGTCTGACACCTCCATTATTTCTTAATTTCTCAATCTCCCTCCACTATCATCACCACCGTTCACCCAGATTTCTGGACTCAAATTTTTCTTTTGTCCTAAATATAACATCCCCAATCATGACAAACTACAAAATCCATTAAAAGATCCACTATATGCCCAGTGATGTTTATTATTCTCCCTTTTGAATACGACTAAGGCTCGATTCCAAAGAACAGATGAAAACTCTTAAAACAGCATAATATGAATCACTGGCTTTTAATTTTAAGTTTCAGGGCTTAATCTTTATATGATAAACATTACATATTTTATTAGATAGTTTTAAACAATAAAACACAGAAGAAAGTTTTGGTTCTTGAAACTTTTCAAGACACAGTTCCCTTATATCAGGAACTATGCCTTTTGACCTCTAAAATCATTCAAAAGGATTTATAATAATAATTGACACATATCAAGATAGATAAATAGCACTACCAACTTGTAGTCTTGTTAATTTCCAGCACAATAATAGGAGACCAACTTTATCCAATGCTCTAGAAACAAATTTTGAGACGTTATGCTGCAATCAAGGAGTAAAGGGAGGTAGAGTTTGGGGAGAGGTGCCTATTTTGCCCCATCCAGCTTGCCCCTTAGAATTCTATCCTACCTGTCCAGGAAACATGATCTGCTAGAAACCTGCAGAGAAGGCTTTGTGCTGTCACTTATTTTGTGCTTTTTACATAGAGTAACATATTTTTATCCAAGGCTTTCAGAGATTTCTCACTTAGTTGTCAAGTTCAGAAAACCCAGAGCTGGAAGAGATCAGACGGGAATTTTCCCAAACAAATTAGCATGTTGAAGGAGGATGATGTAAATGGCAGCATGAATTCCCCCTATGCTTGAGCACGTTTTGCAGCCCAGCTAAGACATTAACAAGTGATGGTTTCATGCACTTGGTCTAGTGATTTACGAAGTTGCTTCCTGATTTAATAGAGCGCTAGAAAGGATTGTTGTTATACCAACTAAAAGAATCATAAAATGGTAATGAATGTTATGAAACTTCATGAATATTTCATCTGAAGACAGGCTGTCAGATTTATCTTGAGGTTAAAGAGCACATAGGCCATAAATCAGGCCCAAGATGGAGTTGCTTGAAGTTCATAGTTGGTGAGAACTGTTCACATGTTAGGCAAGGCTATCGGTGGGTGTTTATTACTTTAGTCACATGTTAGAACCCAGTTAACTTAAGATAAAGAAAAAAATTCAGTTTTAAAACAGATCACTTGAAAAAGGATCAGAAAAGTTTTCTAGGAAGCATTAGAGGTATTTTTTGAAACAAAATTGGCTTTATTGTAATTTTCTCATTGAATTTATTAAGTATTCAAAACTATAATCAATATTCAATAAAAGGTATCACAAGGCTATTGAATTGGTGTGATAGAATAATGAGCATAAGCTCAGTCTTTAACTGTGAGCTACACATATAACCATCAGGTATATTAAATCTTTAATATATCATCAGTTTCAAGGCAATTTCTCATTTGGAATATTTATAGTTAGTTTAAAATTCACTACTTATTTTGTTAGATAGCTATATGTTATTTCTTCCAATAGACCCCCCTAAAAGTATGTTTCCCCAAGCTACACTAATGACATAGAAGTGAAATTTAGTTCAGTGATTATGGGATTTCCTTTCTATCTCTGTAGCTAGCTGAGAGCAAGCCCCTAACTCCTTTAAATTAAGTTTTTCCCCTTTCCTATGTTTTTCAACGTATAAGCAATCTTATTTAAATATGGAGACAACCTTTTTGAAAATGTTTTATTTATCGGGCAGTGGAAAGGGAAACCTAAGAGCTTGTTCACTCATTGGATTGGTCACTCAGCATAATTTTGAATGCTTACTATGTGCCATATACCTTGCTGGGTGATGGGGATGAAATGGTGGATGAGTAAAACATGGTCTCTACTTGTAGAATGTTTTGCTTCAAGAGGTACAGATAAGTAAATAAGCAATTATAAAAAGTGTGATGGCTGACATAATAGGGGCTGTTATGAGAGCATATGGGAGGGGTACATGCCGTAGAGTTTAGGGATCAAAGGGTACCTTGGAAAAAAGAATGTGTAAGGTCAGACCTACCTGAATGATGAGTCAAGTCACAGTGAAGTAGGGTATAGACTAGGAAGAAAGAAAAAAACATCCTCTATTAGAGGAATGAGGAAAACTTGTAATAGTTGAAGTGTATTGAATGTGTGCTTTTCGGGGAGAGGATGGGAAGATGCAGGGGAAAGCAAAGGAGGGCATAGACTATGCCTATAAACCCTGCAAGACCACGCCTATAAACTCTACCTCAGGGCGATGGAGTTCACTGAAGGGGTTTCAGCGTTGTAGTGATATCATTAGATTCTCATTTCATCTTGTTTAAAGTTATATTTCTTGTTTGGTAGAGAAAACACTTTATACTTCTACTCTTCATACTAAAATGAAAATCAAGAATTTGATCAGGTGTTTTAAGTCAGTGACTGATGGGCTTTGAAAGTAATTTTATAAAGAGAGCAGAGAAAAAAATCAAGTTATGTAGAAAATGCTGAACATCACTAATGCTCTTGAATGGTCAAAAAGAGGGTGATCAAATAGATACACATCTCTCAGAATAAAGTCAGATTGGGGTAATTACCCTGAGGAATTTCCTGATAAGAATGCAGTAGTTCCAAAGTTAGATCATGAGATCTCTTTATGAAGGTCTTAAAAATAAAAATTATCCTTCATTTTAAAGAAGAAAAAGTAGCTTACATTCTAAAGAAATCATTCCCCCTAGGACATGTATTTTTGCATTTCTGCATCCTCATCCTGCTCAATGCCTAGAATATGTAGTATTAAAATAATATCTAATATATATATATTTTTGCAGGGGAAGATTCGCCCTAAGCTAACATCTGTTGCCAATCTTCCTCCTTTTTTCTTCCTTTTTCCCCCACAAAGCCCCAGTACATAGCTGTGTATAGTTGTGAATTCTTCTAGCTCTTTTGTTTGAGCCACCACCACAGCATGGCTACTGACAGAGGAGCCATGTGGTTCCACGCCTGGGAACTGAACCAGGCCGCTGAAGCAGAGCATGCAGAACTTTAACTGCTAGGCCATCACGGCTGGCTCAATAACATCTAATATTGATTAAGGAAATACAGTGTGTCAGTCCCTATATGTTTTACATATATTAGTTTATTAAAACTCCTAAGTGTTTTACATATATTAGCTTATTTTATTTAATCCTTATTTTAAAATCTACATAGTAAATACTGTAACAATCCCCATTTTAAAGATGAGGGAATTAGGCACCAAGAGTCAGGTGACGTGCCCATGTCCTACAGTCAGGGAGCTGCAGGGCTGGGGTTTGAACCTCGGTAGTCAGGCTCTTAACCACAATGGGGTGTCCCAGTGTTCTCAGTCACGACATACTACATGGTAACATGATTTACACAGTTTTCGTAGTAATAATCAATAAAAGGAATATCAATGAAAATTACCAACAAAAAGAAAAAACTGTTCCCATTTACCCCTTAATATTGTTTTACGTCTCTTTATGAGGGAGTTCTATTTAGAGAAAGAAGAAAATCCTAATTTGATTTTCTGTGAGGCAAACACACGTTTGCAGATTTGACCCTTGTAGCAGTGCATTTGCCCACAGAGTATCGATGAATGAACCCTGATTGTGTTCTTACTTTGGTACTTGTGGACAGTAAATGCTTTAAACACATGACATCACTTATAAGGGAATAAATAATTTGAAAGTTTTCCTTCAAAGACTATATCATACTGAACTGTCACTCACATCACCCTAAACTGAGGTAACAATTTTATTACCTAGTAGATGTCACATCCTTCATTCAAAATGGTAACCATGTTTTAATTTCTGGAGGAAAACACTCTACATGTTTAAGCCAATGTATAGGGCATAATACGAAATTCTCCCCAATACAGAGTCATTTGTTCAGTTTTCTGACCTGCTCCAGCCTAAAGAATAAGGAGAGCATAGGATGACAAAAGGTTTCCTGCAGAAACAGGTTTGTAGTCAGAATCAGTTTCCTATGTTTTCATTCATTTTGAATGAATACAAGGAATAATCTTGCTGCTAATACAAATGTAGCAAACTGAGCCATTAAATTGACAGTGTGATCTATCCCACTTCACACTGTTTTATAAGCAAAATGTATCATTCTTGGGAGCTTTCTCCTGGTTAAATAATTGTAAGAAATATATCTCTTGCCATTACTTTTATTGATAAGACACAGCATGTCATCTTAATTCATCCTTCCACTGCTCTATTTTATCATCTTCTACAGAGCGATTGGGATTCTGATCACCCTGAGTTCTGCTCTCAGATTGAAAGCCTCTGTCTACTCATCTGTTATTCTTCACGAAGCAAAGCTCTGGTGTAACATCTGTTTTCTCACTGAATCTTCACCAGACTCAGATGCCAGCAAGCAATAACCTTGGGGTTCCCTTAGAAATTCTCAAGGGTTCCTGCTATGTCAGGGCTTGAAGCTAACAGAATTAATGGACAGAGTGCTGTTATTTGATTTTCATTTCTGAATTTGATTTGGGGTACATGAGCTTGGTGGAGTAATGATAATGTTTTACTGATCTTTCAAGCTAGTCATCACTTGATGAAAGGTTTAGAAGGCTGGAAGCTTTAGCTGCATATCTTAAACTTTATCCTTTCCCTTTTCCTCCTCTGATGTTCCACTAAGCTCACATCTTATTTTAATCTCAGAACACAGAGAACATTTGTTTTTTCTCAATCAGGTATTTTTACAAAATTTCCCGCTTCTAAAAACAAATGGTGATTTACAATTTCTAGTCTGAAATTGGCATCGGTTTGAATGTTCTTCCATTTCTTGATGGCATGTGCTGAAAATTCATTTATCTACTTGGTTCAAACTACTGAGAAAATAATATAAATGAATTTAAATCAGAAGCAGATTTTAGTCATGACACAAGTCAAAAGAACTACATAACCTAGAAAATATGTAGATATTGATCATTTTTATAATTAGTCATAACTTATGCTAAAAGTCAAACTGTATACTTTAAACTGATATGTATGTGTGTGTATTAACACATAAACACATACACATAAATACTTAGACATGATATTTGCATACATATATACCATGTTAGTAGAATTTTTTTGCTTTATTTTTTTCATCTGTATTGAGGTATAATTAACAAATAAAATTGTAAGATATTTAAAGTGTACACTGTGATGATTTGATGTATGTATATATTGTGAAAGGATTTCCCCCATCTAGTTAACTAGCACATTCATCAGCTCGCATGTTTTTTTAAGTTCTACTCTCTTAGCAAATTTCAGTTACACAGAACAGAATTTTAAAGTCGATATTAGAAGCAATGAGTCACCTACTATTTAATTATCCATTACTACAAAACAATCCACTCAAAACTTAGCAGTTTAAAACAACAATTTATTATTTTTCACAAGTCTCCCAGTTGACTGGACTCAGCTGGAAAGTTCCCCTGCTTCATGTGGCATTGGCTGGGGTCACTCACTCAACTGCACTCAGCTGGAGACTGAATTCGACTGGAAGGTCCAAGAAAGCTTTACTCGTACATCTGGCTCTTTGGTGCTCTGCCACGTGGCCACATCACGTGGCAGCTTGGACTTCCTCACAGCCTGGCAGTCTCAGGACAGTCAGACTTTTGCATAGCAGCTGGCTTCAAGAGGAGTAAAGTAGAAGCTGCCGGTCCCCTTAAGGGCTAGGCCAGGAACTGGCATAGCATCATTTGAGCTGCATCCTGTTGGGCAAAGCAAGTCACAAGGCCAGCTCAAATTCAAGAGGAAGGGATAGACTCCACCTCTTGATTGGGAGAGCCACATGCATGAAGAGGAAAGGAAGAAATTGGTGGCCATCTTTGCAGACTATCTGGCACACCTACCTAAATTTAAATCTCAAAGCCCTCTGTTTTCAAATTAGAAGAGAAGAACTCTCAGCCACCTTCATTATACTAGACAACAATAATTGGTTTTCCCAAAATATTAGTCTAAATCCCATGTAACCCTGTGTTTGTAAAAATCCCTGGTTAATCTGCTCATGATGCTATCCTAGACATTTACTAATTTTAACACTGAAATCAAACCTCATATTTCAACCTTATTGTCTTGCCCTCACTGTGTGTCCACTCTTCACTAGCCTCTTCTTCATTAGTTTACATTTTCCCCTGGGATATGATTTGAATCCAAGCACAAGATGAAAACTAATGGTAAACTTATAATGTGTTTACACGTATGACCCACTCAATCTAGTCAAACACTATCTTCCATCTGGAAGGTCAATGGCACCATGGAGCCTAAAGGAAGTTGACAAGCAGTGTTTCTCCCCATCTTTCTCATCAGACATAGCAGCTCCAGTTTTTAATTATTGGGATGCCAATGTTTCTCCCCATTGACAGGAGTACGTAAGAGGTACTTTACATTTAACAATCATTTAATAAATGTTAGTCACAAAATATTCTTTACAAATATATCAAAGAGAGCCATCCTAATTCTTTTGTGTGAAAACATTGATCAAGATCTCAATGTATGCTAGGAATTGGGAACGTAAAGGTAAATTATCTCATTTTCAAAGTTTCAGAGAGCTAAGACAACATAAAATACTTCCTGAGGTTTCTGTTTTTGTTTTTTTAATCTTTAATAATATGAAACAAAATGACCTCTCATCAAAGTTTCCATTCACGGTGCTTTCAGTATCCTCAAGTGAAATTAAACCAAATAAAACTGCTGTATTGACATAAAGATATTTAACAGTAAAAGATTTCTATAATCAAGACAGAATGATTTTAGTGGCAGGTTTCTTATCTGCAGAGCAGAGATCTGAGGGACATAAACCTCACACAGAAAAGTCCTCTGTAGATTATTGCAGAGCAGGAAAGTCAACTCCCATAAGATATGAAGGAGGGTTTGGTTTATTGATTAATTACATATAATTTTTTAATATATATTTATACAATATACTTAATTCAATGCATATTTATTAAGCACCTACTATGTGCCAGCTTGGTGCTGGATGTGCAATGGAAAGCAAAAAAGATGCAATCTCTGTTTTCTCAGAGCCTTCTATCCGGTGATAAATACAGACACACAGGCAGTTACAACGTAGTGTGGTATATTTTAAGAGTGAGTAATAAGAAGTCCCGTGGGAGCACACAATAGGGTCTTCTAATCCAGGACAGGGGGGGTCAGGAACAGCCTCAATATAAAAGGATGAGCAGAAATGGGTTAAATGAAAGTTTGGGGGGTGGGGGAGAAGAGTGTTCCAGGTAGAGGGAATAGAATGTGCATAGGCCTAGAGTTAAGAGAGGATGTTCTCTTCTGGGAATGAACATCCTCTAGTCTAGCAGGAGCACTTCTGTGAAAGGACACTGTGGAATGAGAATGCAGCTTCAGCAGGAATGTTACTGATTCCTGGGGAGCGGGAAAGGAGGGTTTCAGTTATGGAAGCCCATTAACATCCCTATTCTAAAGATTTCCATTTAGATATTACGTCATGCAGATTTTTAGCTTTGAACAGAATATATCTACTCATTTGAGCATATCACACACATAAATGGAGAAGAAAATAGATCAACATGTTAACCATGTTGGATGGTGGGATTATAGATGATTTTTTTCCAGATTTACTATTTTAGACTTCTTTTGTATTTTTAAAATTTTATACAACACTACACACAAATACTATATTTAACAGAAAAACATCATTGTTTAAACGAAATGTAACTTCTGAATATAACTACAAATGATGTTTCTGAACTTTTTTATAAATCCTCTATTTCTAAGGGGCACTTCCTATACATTTTTTAATAATAAATATTTTGTATTTGGAGAATAAGTCAGCTGAATTGAGTAACAAACTTTACAACTGGATCCTTTATACGAACAAAAGCAACATTGTGAAACACAAAAAGTATCCATGTTAACCATGTTCCCTACTCACAGAGCATAATCCTTAAATTTGGTAAATGTTTTATATATATATGATATCATATACATATATGATTTGAATCCAACATAGCAAAAATTACTTTGAACATGCTATGAATATCCTGAATATTGCTAATAAAATTTGTCTCTTACACAAATCACCTCTAAACCTCAGGAAGACATAAACAGAAGTTAACATTTTCCTGATTCTAATTGGATCTTCCCAGTTTTCTGTTCATTAGCCACCCCACACAATGCTTTCTCCACGGTTTGTCTGTAAATTCTGCTTATCAAATCCAAACCCACAAGACCACTGCATGGTTTGGAATTTAAACTCAAAGTTGCCAGGAAAACAAACTCGTGTTTAACCTTGTATGTATGGGTGAGACCACATAACATGCACACGGAATAAATGCACCTAGTGACAGCTGCAATAAAGATGGCAAGAATGATGCACGTCCTTGAAAATCAACAAAAATAAAAAGTGCTTTGTCCCTCTAGTTCCATTTCTCAGGGCTGAGTTTACGTCGTTTTCCATAATTCCAGGCATGACTGTCTACACAGAAAGTAATAATCTAGTTTTAGCTCATGCACAGATCTTCAGAGGCCCCTGGCATATTCAGAACATCAAAATTCATAACTTAATTTGTTTACTTTAAGGAAACTCTCACTTGGTTATCAAATGTGAAGTGTCTTAGAGCTAAGATTTTTTTTAAAAAGAGCTGTGTATGTTTGAATTATTAATTATCAGTTTACAGTTTAAGTCTTTACTTGGCAAAACAATTCACTTTTCAAAGATTGTTATAACAAGTCTCGGGCACAGCTAGAGCAAACATTTGTGTTTGTATTAAATCTGGCTATTTCCACATATGCTCACTGTGACTCGAGGAACAGAGCCACAGGGAGAAAGTAAGGCCAGCAGTCCTTCACATTGTGCTGATAACAGCAATTTAGCTTGGGAGGCTAGCTGCGTCCAAAGGAACACTAATATTAATATTTATAACTTGCCTCTCTCCTGCCTTAAATCTACTGACGACATTGTCATATTTATCTTCAGACTATTCTTGTGAGGAGCACAGGTTAACAAGTTACAAAAGTTAACAAAAAAAATGTAAGAAGGTTTCCGTAATACTGTCGTAGTGTCTAGTTCCAAGTAAGAAAAATATCATAGGTATTTGAAGTTCCCCAAACTGATACTCCCTAATTGGACAAGAAAAGGCATTCCAGTTACGTATTTTCTGTATAGGCTGCCCGCCAAATCAAAAGTGTGACTTATAGATGGAAGACAAGAAGAAGACTGACCAAACCTAAAGGAGATTGATTGGATTTGCAACAAGGCGCCTCTGTCATTTTCTCCCACAATAGAACACCTTGTTCCGGTCCTTTTAAAGTCCAGGGGGAGAAAATAGGGCCGCAGCTCAAGGACCACATGACATGGTAACAGGAGAGGCTAAAGTGATCCGGGGCTTATCTGCACTATCTCCCCGCCTTGAAGCCAACAATCTCCCAAACTATGTTGGGAACAGTACAGGCCACAAGCGGTGGGACCCACTGACTTTTACTGATGGATTCTAATGAATCCAAACCCTTGTGTTCAACGAATTTGTCTTGAGGCTTAAAATTCCACTTTTGGAACGTGATTTTTGTACTTCATTCTTAGAAATTAAAAAAAAGAATGTCTCGAAGATTTCCTTCTTTCATTCCTTTCTCCCTTTCTTCTTTCCTTCCTTCCTTCCTTTTTGATTTTCTGAACTAAATAAACTTTGTTCATTGTAAAATCTTTGGGATAATTTTCCAAACAATCATACTTTACGTTCAGCAATCTAGCTTGACCAATAAAATCTGCAAGTAGCAGAAGAGGCACAAGATCCATAAGAAGTGAACTCAGATGTTTTCAGATTGAGTGATGCAAGTTTCATCTGGTCCTGAGGGCCACTTGTAATTAGAAAGATGTAGCCTAGAAATCATATTAATGAGTCCAGGTAATGGATCAGAGAGAAGTGTATAATGTATACACGGGACGTGAATTATAGAAGCCACTCTCAAATTTTTGTGTGCCTCAGAATAACCTAATGCACTTGTAAAAAATGCCCATTCCAGAGCCCCCATCCCCAAAGATGGAGCCCAGGAATATGCATTTTTTAACTAGCACCAAAGTAGTTCTGAAGTTATTTGTCTATGGACCACACTTCAAGAAACACAGGATAAGAGTATATATTCTACTCCTAAGAGAAATCAATAGTAGTCATTTAAAATAATCATTCAATAACGCCCCATGCCCAGAACTTAGCAGAAAACAAGGCAGAAACTACCCTGTCCTTATGGAATTACATTCCTATGTATTGGATACAAAAAAGAGGAAGAAAAATAGGGTTATATACAAGACAGCTAGTTAATTTTCACTATATCCTTCATCCTTGATTGTGCCTCTCAATATCCTTTACACAATATAAACTTTAAACAATAAGAATTAACTTAGAAACAAAACTTACTTCATATATTTTTAAATTCATATACAGTGAAGGTCTCCAGTGATTAAAGAAAATATAGTCAAATATTTCATTGGGTCTTAGTAAATATTATAATAATTTGGAGTTTGAGTTCTACTTAAAGATAGCAGGCTAGAAAAGCCCACCATCCTGAATCAGGTCGAACTGAGCTGTTTCACTTGGTTTTCACGTCAGGCAAAACTGCTAGGTGTGGAATCATGTGGTTTGGGTGAGGGCTTTCATGAGCTTGGATCAGGTCTGGTTGGGGCCCTTAAAGAGTGATACCTGGGGAAAGAGTATTGACAACTCAAGAATTTCAGAGATTTTCTAATCAGTCTTGACCTCTAGGAGCTTTCAGTTGAGCTGGAGGCACTAAATTTGAAAAATTAGACAAAAATAATACTAAACAATGTGATAGAGCAAAAAAAAAAGTACTTTAGGTATTCTACAAAAGAAGAGATTAGTGTAGTCTGGAATAGGAGAAAGTTTCTTGTGGAACAAAAAGCTTACGATAGGCACTTAAAGATAGATAGAATTTAATAGATGGAAGGGTACCCACTATGAACATACTATGAGTATCAGGGGAGAAACCAAAATCATCTGAATAGAACTAATAATTTTGGAATATCAGGAAACAACGTTAGACAGAAAGAATCAGCCCAGATAAGAGAAGGCCTTGAAATCCAGATCAATTGCAACAATTACAAATTTATTTCATGTTAAAATGAAGATTTAAAGAGATATTGTCAGGTTTCTTTTCAAATAATCTATAGCTATTTTCACATTTTCATTAACAATGTGTAAAAGTAGCCACACCTCTAAAAACTCCTCTTCCCTAATCTACTTCTGCTATGGATGTCAACTGGGATTTGTTTTTTTCCATCAGTCTGAAGGGTATATAACGATATTTCATTGTTACCATAATTCACATACTACTAAGACTGAACATCATTATATATGTTTTGTCTTGAGCCATTTGGATTTGTTCTCTCATGAGTTGTCTTGTCGTATCTTTCACACATTTTTCTATTGGCTTTTTTGTCCACTTCTCGTTAATTTTTAAGCTAGCTCTCTGTCCTCTGCCTTGCAAGTAGTTCTTCCAAATCTACCAATTATTGGGCCGGCCCTGTGGCATAGTGGTTAAGTGCGTGCACTCCGCTGCTGGCGGCCGGGTTCAGATCCTGGCACCATCCTGGGCACGTACCGACGCATCGCTTGTCAGGCCATGCTGTGGTGGCGTCCCGTGTAAAGTGGAGGAAGATGGGCACAGATGTTAGCCCAGGGCCAGTCTTCCTCAGCAAAAAGAGGAGGATTGGCATGGATGTTAGCTCAGGGCTGATCTTCCTCATAAAAAAAACAAAAAACAAATCTACCAATTATTACTTAACTTTCTTGTTGATTTCTTTAATGACACATTTATCAAGTGAAATAATTCTAGTCTTTCATTTTATGATGTCTTAATTTTCAATCTTGGTTAAGAAAACCTCCCCTGCCCATTTAATCCAGCAATCTCACAGCTAGGAATCTTTTTCAAAGAAATAATAACAGCAGCACATGAGGATGTATGTACAGGATATTTAATACATCGCTATAGTAACAAAAAAAGTCTGTAAACCGAGGGCATGTCTGCCAATAGGGAAACAGTTGGACAGGTTACAGCACATACACCTCTTGCAGTGAATTTGAGCTTAATCAGTCTAATTGGAGGGCCTTCTAAAATGTGTTAATGAGAAAAGAAAAATGCAAAAATGTGTAAATTGGATCCCATTTTTGAAAATCAATGAACAAAAAACCTGTACATGTATCTGTATATGTTTGTGTGTGTTCATAATTGTTTACCTTATACAAATACATGTCCTATATAATTATATAAACCTAGAGGATTCACACTAGGTTGTAATGATGAATTAGGAACGAGGTCTCTAAGGAAAACAAGCAGAAAATCATCCGTCCTAAAACAAGCAAATACATATGATATGACTGTATTTACGTAACATTTTATATATTGTATATAATATATACATAATATTATATTTTATATAATACTGTGTGGATATATAGTGAGAGAGAGAAAGAAAGAAAGAAAGAGAGAAACTTTTTTTAATTTAATGACATTTTTTCCCAAAATGGAGGTGAAGAAGCAAATATGATAACTCCCAATACGTTTTATTTTCAAAATGTCAATTAATCCATTTCACCATTAGATGTCATTTGAGAAGATTATTATCACATTATATCAATTGGCTAAATATTGACCAACATATTGGTATCGCTCGAAGCTTCTCCGTTTGACCTTGAGAGAGTTAACCCCTCTGTGTCTCATCTTTAAAAGGAAAATAGGATAATATCAGGATTTATCCTAAGGACTGTTGTGAACACTAAACTAGGTAACATATGTAGGATTTAGGACAGTGTCTGGCTAAACAAACACTAGTGGTCCTAGTAGTGGTAAAAGTAGAAATGGTAGTAATATTACCTTAAGGCTGCCCTTAAAACTCTTATCAAATTAAGTGCTTAGTTTGTGTTGATCTCCTTGGCAGTTTCCCTCTAGTTTTTAATTCATTTACCAGCTTGAGGCAGGGCATTACCCACTGCTGTGCGAACACTCTGATACTCACTTTCCTGGTATATTGTGGTTCCTTAACTTCTGCTTGCTTATTTAAACTATTTCTTGGGTCCTACCATGCCTTTAGACTTGTGACTTATCACTACATCAACAGTAATGACCCACATTTGTGTAGTTCTTTATAGTTTACAAAATCATTACATGTTTTTTCTCATGTGATCCTCACGATTGTTCAGATAAAATGATTGAGACCTAAAGAAGCTGTGGTTTTCCCCGGATCATGGCCAGTAAGTAAAGAGCCCAAAGTCAAACCCAGGACTTATGACTCTAAAGCTCTTGCTCTTTTCGATTTTAATAGCTATTGTCAGATTGATTTTTCAAAGACAAAAATGATGGCAAAGATCTAGCTTCTTTTTTTCAAGGCAATCCTTCGAGTTGTGATTATGATATATTTTATGTAATTCTAGCACTGGATTTGTAATTCCCATCATTTTTCCGACACCACATAAGTCCTGAGAATATAAGCTTGGGATCACGGAGAAAAAATATTATGATGACAGGCAAACTTATTGCAAGTTGTCCTACATGTCTATTTGGCTAATACAACATTCATTCTCTTATATATGGCACAGAGCTGGGAAGAAAATTTTTTTGTTCAAGGTAAGCTGATAGAGTTTTCCACATATTAGAGAGTCCATTTTTCCCTACAAGTACATCTACTTATACATGAGGGAATTTGAAAAGCCAGTCAGCATATGCAACATCTCTGACAGAAAAATTACATAACTATGATTTCTCGCATACAAATTCAAATGTTTAATGCCAAGGCACTTGTATTTGAATTTCATGTGTTTGAAGAGATGAATAGATTCACAATCTTTTTATGTTTTTAGAGAACAAAATGGCCCACAAATCTAGCCACATTCCTTAATTCTTTACAAAAGGGATTCCTGGCACAGATAAAAGCCTTTATTTTGTCTCAGAAATTACCCAGCAAAGACTTTCATTTGATTGTAAATTATTACCAAATGTTGCAGTGTACTTTATAAATACATAGCTGCAAGAGATAAGGGATGGGGGAGATAGGAGGAGAAGTGTGAATAGTCATACATGGACCTATCCTAAAAGAATATATAGCCTACAAAGAGAAATAAGATACACATACACACACACACTTACACACTATAAGGTAAAAGGTGATGAATATAAAAAGATGAAGCAGGATGATGTCAAAAAAAGTATGAGCTTTAAAATCAACCAACACTGGATCTGATTTTCAGCTCTGCCAATGTGACTTTGGACAAGTTACATTAACAATTTGGTTTAACTTCCTTTTTTGCTATGGAATGGGGGTAATAGTGCATACCTTACATAACTGTTATGGTGACAAAATAAAGTAATATGTGTAAATCACGTAACTCAGCACCTAGGGCAAAAGATCTGCTCTATAATGGTGACTATGATCATTATAGGGAAAGAAATAATGAAATACCACCAAATTTCAGAGGAAGGAGAAATAATTTTAGGAAACACTATGGAAATAAAATTTGTAAAACTTGTTAGAGGCTAAAATTTATTAGAGGTAAGGGGAAGGAAGGCAAGGTTGATGAAAGTTTTGAAGACAGATGAGTTAAAGAGTGGTGGTACCATTAATAAAAATAAAGATAAGGACATAAGAAAACAAGAAGACTAACCAATGCTACGAACTGCTGTTTACAGAAAAGGACGTCATTATTCTTTAACCATCTTGCATTTAACCAGGTATTTTCCTGATGTTTAGAAACAGGAAAAAAATGCAAGTCCTTTTCCCATGGGTCTATTTTAAGCAATTTAAATTACATGTTCAGCAAAAGTGCTTGATACTATTAGAGATGTACTTTCATAAAACTTCACCCGCATAGGACTCAGCAGAAGATTCAGCTGGTTCAGAATTATCTGACTGTGCAAGAAAATGACTGACAGATTTGAAAATCCGGCTGTTGAGAAACAAATGTTATTGTACCCATCTTAGTGATGGTCGAAATCCAAACCAAAAATGAATACAAAATTTCAAAATCCTCTTTGTTAAAAGAAAAAAACAGTTTTCAACTATAAGATGATGTAAGCTTAGGTTAGGAGATGCTTTGAATGATGAAATGCTCTGTTACATGAAAAGACCTATGATAAGTGAAAAAACCGTCAGGTGGTTTCACAGAGTACAAGTGACTTTTGACTTGGCAACCTACAAGAATGCTGATCCAGGTAAACTAGCTGGATAAAAGAATTTTCTATTCCCTGAGGGTAGGCTTTTGGTATACATCCAAATGCATCACATATTTTGCATTCTTTAATTTTTATTTTCTGAGGTAATTAGCACAATATCTTAAAATTATTCAAAATGTAAAGCTACTTTAAATCACTTCTTCCACTGTGTTAATACAGAAAAAAAAACACTTATTGTGTCTGAACTAACCTTAGTAACACATCCAGGAAACAAACGAACTGATCATGATTTTAGAAACAGTTTTTCCCACAGGAAGTTGGCTAACTGGGTTGACTCTGCCTGGTCATAGCAAATAAAAGCAAATCCTATAGCAGACTACATAACCTCCAAAAAAAAGAGAGCACCATTTTAATAAAATACTGCATTTGTTTAGTCTTTGGATTTCATCCTAAAATAAATACTCTCGTTTTCTTGCTTTCATAAAAGTAATACGCATAGCTCTTTCTAACGAGTTTTTCTGGTTAGAGTTCTGAAACTGTCTAGAATCCTACTCCCACTCACTACACTTTTATACCTAAAAATAAAGTACTATTATAGTCATGA
Organism: Diceros bicornis minor; assembly: GCF_020826845.1. Taxonomy (NCBI): domain Eukaryota; kingdom Metazoa; phylum Chordata; class Mammalia; order Perissodactyla; family Rhinocerotidae; genus Diceros; species Diceros bicornis. Next base: position 60,394,149 of record NC_080749.1, on the reverse strand, counting down.
AGCAGGCATCCCTAAAACTATGGGATACAACCCTCCAGCAAGTGTTAAACATTCTTTGGGATTATGGGTCTATAAGAAAGTTCTACCCAACACAAAATCTCTTATCTCACACAACTCGATGAGGAGAATCCTTTTATACTTTTATTTAACATTCATTAGTTCCTATTTAATACAGAAAATATAAAAACAAAAATAAAACAGTCCATAATCCCACAGGGCATATAAACTCTGGTGACATTAAAAACAGAAAAAACAAGCTGAATAACATATGCAAATGGTAAGAAATTTCAAATACTATTGAAAGGTATAAAATTAAAGTCTCCTTCTCATCCCCAGTTCCAAGCCCTTTCCACAAAGGTGACCACTGTTAACAGTTTCTTGCACACCCTTCAAGAAAATAATTGGCATATCCAGTATACTAATCTTTTAAAATTTTTAGGCCAAAGAATTATACAAAACAATTATTCTGTGCCTTCCATTTTTTGCTTAACATATCTTGAAGGTCTTTCCTGATGAGTATATACAGACCTGCTCTGTTTCTTAAAAAGAGCCAGGTCTTGTTCCACTGTGCATGAGTTATAATTAGGTAACAGTATCCTCAACTGGGGGTATTCAGGCTATATCCAATTTTATTTTGTTTTGTTTTGTTTTTCAATTACAAATTATGCTGCAGTAAACACACTCACATAACTTGGAGAATGTTCGTGAGCATATCTATAGGGAAAATTGCCTACGAGTAAATTGCCTGGACAAACAATATGGTCATTGGAAGTTTTCATAGATACTACTAAATTGTGTTCTAAAAGAGAAGACCAATTTGCACTCCTAACATATGAGAATGCCTGCTTCCTCCCACCTCCCCAAACTTCACTGAAAGGTGTTGCAGTCCTGCCCCCACTACCCGTGAATGAGCCTTGTTTGGAAACAGGGGCTTGGTAGATGATCAAATTAAGATGAAGTCATTGCCCTGGGCCCTGACCCATTATGGCTGTGTCCTTAGACAAACGGGAAATTTGACACAGAGGCAGACAGGCACACAGGGAGAATGCCAAGTAAAGATGAAGGTGAAGATCCGAGTGTCACATCTACAAGCCAAGGAATGCCACAGATGCAATTGCCTGCAAACCACCAGAAGCTAGGGGAGAGGCGTGGCATAGAATCTCCCTCACAGCTGTCAGAAGGAACCAATTCTGCCCGCCTACACCGTGATCTCAGATTTCTAATCTTATTCATTATTATTTTAAGCCACCCCAGTTTGTGGTAGGTGAAAATAACATTTCATTGTTTAATTTGTTCTTAATTCATCCTTTCTCTTATCTTCACCTACCCTCAAACTTTTTTATTTTTGTGTCTCTCACAGCACCCTAGGGCAATCTTGCATGCAACTAATGTTGATAAACATGTGCCGAGTGAATAAATACATGCTATAATAAATAGGCTAGTAAAATGACAAAAATATTTGTAGGTGAAAATGGCAGGTTATTACTGTTTTTTGCTTTTTTAAAATTTTGTTAATTTTTTTAAACAATTTTTAATTGTTTATCAGATTTAACAATTTTTTTCTTTGTGGCTTCTGTATTCTTTTTTTTTTCTTTTTTTGCAGGGAAGGATTCACCCTGAGCTAATATCTGTTGCCAATCTTCCTCTTTTTTGTTTTCTCCCGAAAGAACCCCAGTGCATGGTTGTATATGCTAGTTGTAAGTCCTTCTAGTTCTATGTGAGCCGACACCACAGCATGGCAACTGACAGACAGGTGGTGTGGTTCCGCAACCTGGAAACGAACCCCGGGCCACTGAAGTGGTGAGAGAGCTGAAGTTGAACCACTAAGCCATCAGGGCTGGTTCAGGTTATTACTGTTTTGATTGGCATTTCTTTATGAGTGCAGTTGAGCATCTGATTACATTATTATTGGTCCTTTATGGGTTTTGTTTTTTTTTTTTTGGCCGAAAAGTACTTCTTCATGTTCTATGCTTATTTTTCTATTTTTCTACTGAACTGCATATTTTTTCTTATGGATTTGTACATGCCTCTTGTAAACCAAAGAAATTATCAGTTTGTCACATATGTTGCAAATATATTTACAGCTTCCATTTTGTTTTTTAATTTAATGAAAGCAGTTTATATTCATTCTTTTCTATTTTTATAATATTTTTATGCTGTTATATAGCCAAATTAGTCAAACTTTTCTTGTAAGGCTTTTGGAGTTTGTGTCTTATTTGGAAACATCTTTATAGTTTTAAATTATAAATAAATCTGAACTTATGGTTCTAGTTTTTACATTTAAATTTTGATTCATATATTTAGTGGAATCATACACTAGGTCAAAAATAAATATCAACACTTTCATAAGGTTCAACATAGTGACTTATTTTTCAGTACAAGTAAGGTAGCTGATCTAGTTTACTTTTTTTTAATGTCTATCCAGGTCCCAACAATATTTGATGTATAAACTATTTTTTCTCTAATAACTTTTAAACAAAACCAAATATGATAAATAATTAAGTTCAATTTCTGGTTTTTCTGATCTGTCTATTCTTATTTCTAATACATTTTATTTTTATAATTATGAGGATTCATCACCCCTACTTATAAAGAATATTTCTACATATTCATATACATGTATTGTTGTAAATGAACTTGAGAATCAGTTGGTCAATTTCCCCTCTCATCTCCCTCTGTGTTAGAAAAAAAAGCATTTGGATTGTGATTGAGTTTGCACTAAATCTGCGTAGATTATTGCAGGGAAACTGCTATTCTTACTGCACAAAATTGGGGTTCTCTGCCTGATGCACATAAACAAGCCAATTAATTATGGCATCAGCCTTTGGGGGAGAAATCAGCTTTTATTCTGTGAGACAGATCTGCAAGGAGACAGGGGCTGTGTGCCCTCAGATCTTTCTCCCCAATTCAGGATTTGGGGCAAAATTTAAGAGGTTAGGGAGAACAGGCTAGCATGCAGAAGCACTGGTGGGACAGGGTTTGATTGCTGGGCTTCAAGCACTTATGGTAAGGTTTTAAACATTTATGACAGGGTTCTAAACATCTATGATGGGGTTCTAAACATTTTTGATGAGATGGGGAAGGAATTTTAACACTGGATCTTGCTGAATGAGGGTCCCCTCCCTTCTGATAGGAGTCTGACTTTCAAATTCTGGTCCTGTCTCAGTTCTTGGGTTCCGTGGGAAGGAGGATCTTTGGTTCTGAGGTCATTTCACGTCACAATTTCTTCTTTTGCTCCTGCCCTGGCTCAGTGACTTTGCAGTTTTTCTGAAAGGCAATTCTTAATTACTCCATTGGTAGGAGATGGACTCAGTTGAACTGGTCCTGGAGGGCCTGCAGTTACAATATTCTAACAAAATGGAATCTTCTTATTCAAAAAAAATTATTCCTTTCTGTATAAAATTCTTTCTTTTAATTTCCCTCCAAATTATGTTTTCTTAATGTTCCTTCTTATTTCTTCTTAGATTTATTTTCAGATATTTTATAATTGTTTTTTAATTGGCATTATGAATGAGATCTTTTCTTTGTCAACATGTTCTTATTAAGGTTAGTGGATTGAGAATTTCTTGACTTAGATATATTAACTTTGTAAGTGATCACTTGGCAGAATTTTCTAATTTATGATAGTTTTTATGGAAATTCTCTTAAGCGATTCAGGTTACAATCATAGCATCTACAAACAATAATGTTTGTCTCTTTTCAGTATTTATTTTAGTTTTCCTGTTTAACTGCATTACTTTGCATGTCTACAAAACACTAAATAATAATGCTGATAGGTGTTCTCCTTTTTCTAATTCTGATACTAAAGGGATTCTTTTATCATTTTACCATTAAGCCCTAACTCCAGGCAGGAAAGGAAGAATGGATAAATTCTAACATTTGAGTCTCAGATTCTACAAGCTCAAAATTAATTTTAAAACACCTGCCTCATACAGTTGTTATGGGAATAAAATTATGATACATACAACAAGCCTGGGCCAATGGTAAGCATTTAATAAATGTTATACGATTCTTTCTCCTGGAAAATTTTAGATGCTTTTAATAATTTTAGGTACCTATTAAAGGAGAATACCATTTTTATTTAAGTAAAAATTATTTGGACCAAAAATATTCAGGAATAATTAAATCATCACATATTTATTACGTTGCTTTTGTGAACAAGACACCATGAAAGCTCTGGCACTGCCGCTTGCGCAAAGACTTTCTTACCTACTCTCTTGACTACACTGCAGCTGCCCCAGATGGGGCTCTTTCTACTCAAACTGCTAAGTGGCCCCCTATTTTAGTCCATAATAATAACAGCAAACACAGGTACAGAGCTTAATGTGGGCCAGGCATTGTTCTGAGTGTTTTAAGGATATTAACACTTAATTCTCATCCTTTTATTCCCATTTTACAGATAAGGAAACAGAAACACAGAGTTTAAGAAACTTTCCAAGGTCTTTCAGCCTGGAAGCAGTCAAGGGGCAAATCGGAGCAGTCTGATCCAAAGCCCATACTCATAACAAGCATTTAATACCTGTCTAAGTATAGAGTCCATACTTCTGTTCATCCATTCATTCAGTTTTGATATTGATTCTACCTCTTACATCTGTTTCCTCATTTCACATCTGTACTTTCCTTCTTATTCCTTTATCAAGCACACTAAAATAAGCCTTGATTAAATTCTTCCAACTGACTGCAATTGTCTCCTAACTAGTCATCCTAACTCCTCTCTGTTCTGTACCCCATCGTCCATTTTTTATCTGACACTCCTCTGCCAGTTTAATGTTTTTGAAGTAGAGTTCAAGTGCAAATATCTTAACTTGGCATTTATAATGCTCTGTAAATCAGATTCCAATCTACCAAGCACCCCAAACTATTTCTATGTGTACTTTATGTTTTGTCTAAGCTGAATTTTTCATCATTCTTGAGAATACCCTACATTTTCCAAACTTTCATTCATTTTATATACTGTTTCCTCTACCAAGACTGGCCTCTCCTTATCTCTTTAGAAACCCTAAGCCATTTTCAAGGACCCTTTCAAACGTTAACTACTCCAAGGAATCCTTTCTCAAGCCCCAGGCTGAAAGTGGCTTCTCCCTCTTCTCCTACTCTAGCAATTTGAACTATGCTTGTGGTATGAATCATATTCTATTTTACAGATAGTTATTTGTGTACATATGGTCACAGCTTGGGCTGGTATGCTGATAAAATACTTATAGAGGAGACTGTATTAAAGTAAACTTAGGGAGGGTTTTAAGATTGGGTTGAGTTTGGATAGGGAAAAGCGATAAGGAGAGCGTTATAGAATGAACTACAAAAGGGAGAAAAATAAGGAGGTGAGACAACTAGAAGGGAAAATTTGTATAAAGGAGAAATTGGAAATAAGGCTGAAAAGATAAAATGGGACCAGACTATCAAAGACATTTAATTATTCATTAAATAATTCAGATTTGATCTTGAACGCAATGGAAGACTTCTACAGGTTGTGCACTCGGGAATGGAGTGCCTGTATAAGTGTGTCCTGGGAAGGTTCATCTGGTGCAGAGTGTAGGATGGATTTACAGATGGGAAGACGGGAGGAAAAGGAATAGCCAATGGTGGAGCCAGGATGAAAATTCAATTATCCTTCTGGTTACTCTTGAATCAATTCTTAGATGTAATTGGCCAGAGTATATTACTGTATCAAAGAAATTGTCCCAAAGCAGCTACTTAACAGCAAAATCTTCCAGGTCAAAAGGACAATATCCCTCTTGGCAAACTATTTTATAATCAAGTTTTCTCTAACAGCAAGGAAAGAGTTTCCGGGCTGGTATCTACTGTTAATAAAGGACTGCACTTCCACAGTTCTCTAACTCTTTTCATTCTAATCCCTGGAAACACATTTTCGCATCTCCTTAATGGGGAAATGGAACCAATATTTGTAGAGGGATTATTAGGTTTCACATTTAATCTTTACAACAAGGCTACAATTAAGATATTATTTTCCGCATTTTGCAATTGTGGCCCAGGAGTCTGAGAGAGATTAGGTAATTTACCCAAGATCATATAGCTGGTATGGAACAAGAACAAGAATTTGATTGTGGGTCTGGCTGCTAAAAATCTCACCCCCTTTCAAGCCTGCTATGCACTCTCCTCTTAGACACAATGGATAGTATGGTTGATAGAACTTCCATAAGAAATTCTGTATGATACTAATTGTAGGGAAATGGGCAAATCATTAACAATTTAACAAGAGCCTGTTGGGGAAGAGGGAGAATCCCCCTCTGCCCTTTCCCTTAAGGTTCTTATGTCTGGCCAAGTAATTAAAAGATAGGCTGGCAGGAGAAAATAATACCAAGTTTAATAACATGTATACATGGGAGAAACCAGGGAAACTGAGTTTCTCCACAAAATGGCAGAGAATCTCATCTTAAATACTATATTCAGCTAAAGACAAAGGAGGATGTTGGGGTGGGTAGCGGTTTGGGATATCAGAGGAGAAGAAGACAATTCACATGAAGAGGGAAATGTAAATGTTTGTCAGACAGTTCTTTGCAGGGACACCTATAGAGAATGTGGCCGGAGAGACAGGAATTATAGTAATCAAGAGTATGTAGATTTAAGTCCACTTCTGCCCTACTGGTAAGAGTTTCTACAGACATGGCCATCCCCCCCTCTTCCCAGTACACGGAGGGAGATACTTTTACAAATGTAAATATTTGGTAAGCAGAACATTGAAAATAATGGGCTTAGCGAGGACCCTGCCAGTCTGTCTATACCAAGAGTTAAATTCCTTTAAGCAGTTAGTGGGGGAGGTCAGATGTCCATCAGAGAAAATAATCAAGGTAAAGAGATATGTGACTCTATGTGACCGCATAGGTCACAGGCCCATTTTGGACTGGCCAAGCCCTTACTCATTACTTGTAGAATTAAAGAATGAGTAAATTAATTGGTTCTGTAGTGATTTATTTCCTTATGAATAGAGAAAAGAAAAAAATTGGCACTTACTCATTTTAAAAATCCTTTTGTGTAATTCATCTTAAAAAATCTGAATGATTTACTTTTAGTTAATTTATACACTCCAACTTTTAAAGATGAAGTTTGACACAGTGGGCTGCCCAGTGTTTTATGAAGTCTCAGAGATCTCCATAATTGCTAAAAATATTCTTTTACAGTATGACTTCCATAGTAGCCAGCATCCAAGATGGCCCCTAATGATCCCTGATTTCTGGCATTCATGCCCTTATGGAGTTCCCTCTTGCATTGTATGAGGATTGCTCTGTCTGACCAATAGAATACAGCAGGTATGTACCTCCAAGACTAGGTCATAAGGACATTGTGGATTCTGGGACATTGTGAATTCTGCTTCCCTCTCTGGGATCACTTGCTCTGGAGAAAGCCATCTGCCATGTCATGAAAAGCCCACGTGGTGAGGAGCTGGGGTTTCCTGCTAACAATCAGATGAGTGAGCTTGCAAGTAGATTGGATCCTTCAGCCCAGGCAAGCCTTCAAATGACTGACATCCTTGCTAATGTTTGGACTGCAACCTCATGAGAGACCTTGAGCCAGTCTACTCGATTAAGCCATTTCAGAATTCCTGATCTACAAAAATTGAGAGAATTTCCCACTTGGTCTCCTTGGTCTGCTTTAACCTCTAGAAACATAGAATTGTTGGATATTAGTCAGGAATATTATAGGGCTTCCGAATACTGTTTAATATTTCATAGTTGTGTGTGTGTGTAGGTGTGTGTGCAGGATTGGCAACATAATTTGCAGGGCCTGGTTCAAAATGGAAGTCTGAGTCCCCTTGTTCAAAAATTATTAAAAATTTCAAAATGGAAAATCAGCCTTCCCTGGTGGTGGTCTACTGGTTAGGAATTGGGACTCTCTCAAAATGGCAAAAGCAGAGCATTGAACCAAGCAAAGAGCATGGTTTCTGAACATGGACCCTATGTGACCACATAGGTTGCAGGCCCATGAACAGGCCCTGTGTGTATGTGGGTGTGCATGTGTTTAATAGTCAAAGCTAATATTCATCTATAATATGTCAGACACTCCATAAGAATATTCTAGTTTAATCCTCACACAACTCTGAGATAGGTCCTATAATTATCCCCATTTCAAATGAGGAAAATAAAGCATACAGGTGTTGGTTAACTTGCTGAAGTTCAAACAGGTATTAAATGACAGGACTGAGCTTCAAACTTAGCATAGAAATCCTTGAGTCCAAACTTAAAACTGCTATATTAAATTTAAGGATATTGTTCTGGTTACTATTGCAGCATAAAAAAGTACTCCTAAATTTAGAGCTAAAACAACTATTTTATTTTACTCACATCTTATAGGGCTCAGCTAAGCAGTTCTCACTAGCAGTCTCTCATATGGTTGTAGTCAGATTTTGTCTGTGGCTGTAGTCATCTAAAGACTCAACAGGGTTGGGCATCCAAGATACATCAACTCATGTGGCTGTCAGTTGGTGCTGGTTGTTGGCTGGGAATGGGTTGTCAACCATAGCATCCACACATGGACCCGCCAGCGGGGCAGTCTCAGAGTAATTAGACTTCTTACACAGCAGCCCTTTCCCCAGAACCAGTATCCCAAGAGAAATAGACAAAAGCTACACGGCCTTTTCTGACTTAATCTTAGAAATCACACAGCATCACTTCTGTTGCACTTTCTTGATTATAAGTGAGTGACTAAGTAGGTCAGTATTCAAGGGAAGAGGACGTAAATCTCGTGTCTTAACGGGAAAAGTAGCACAGATTTGTAGATATGTTTAAACCCACCACAGAAATTAGTTGAATGGTTATTTGGATTCAATGTATCTGTTTGAAATTTGCCTCTATTAAGCATCTGCTTAATCTAATGAAAACTTAGCCTCAATCATTGCTTATAAGTACAAATGAGATTTTATGATTAACTAATTGTTGTGGATAACATTTGATAGAAGAAAAATTAAACTAACAATACTTTTTTATTTTATTAATTGATTAAGGCAGTCTAATTTATAAGCATGCATGTAGTAAAACCTTATCATAGCGGACATGATTTAACCTTGATCTGACCTTTATAATCAGTATTTAAATATAAAACAATAATAGTATAACTTGCATTAATAAAGATATTAGTCACAATTACTACATTTATTCATCATTTCTTTTTATACTAAGAGGTTGTACTTGTATTTTTGAGGAGAAATGAATATCTTGATGAGTTGCCATTTACGATTCTGTACCCAATTCTAGTATGTGGGGTGTTTTCTACACACCACCAAGCAATTCTCCAACACCAGCTGGGTGTCCTACAATTCAACTCAATTCTGACACTAACTACCTAGGCATAGTATCAGATCCCACCACGAGGTAAGGGCTCAGTCCTACAAGACCGCACACCCTCCTTCCAGCCACGTCAAATGCCACCTGGGCTTCTGACCTACCAGCTATAGATCAGAGGTAACAACGACCCCTTCCTCGGGTTCAATTAAATTGCTAGAGAGGCTCACAGAACTCAGAGAAACATTTTACTTACTAAATTACCAGTTTATTATAAAAAGATATAACTCAGAAACAGTTAGATGGAAGAGATGCATAGACTAGGTATGGGAAAGGGCACAGATCTCCCATGCTCTCCCTTTGCACACCACTCTCCTCAAATCTCCCTATGTTCATCAACTCAGAAGCTCTCAGAACCCTGACCTTTTGGTTTTTTACAGAGGCTTCTTTACATAGGCATGATTGATTACATCACTGGCCATTGGTGACTGAACTCACTGGAAGTCAGGGAGTGGGTCTAAAAGTTCTAGCTCTCTAATCACATAGTTCATTCCCCTGACAACCAGCCCCCACCCTTAGGTTACAGGGCTTTTGAAAATTCACTTCATTAACACAACAAAAGACAACTTGACTGCTCTCAACACTTAGGAAATTCTAAGGGTTATAGGAGCTATGTGCCAGGAACCTGATGAAGACCAAATATATATATTTATTACTATAAATCACAAGATCACACTATTCTTCTTTAAAACTATGAAAAACTTAATTGTTCAACATTGTATATGTGTGTAAAAGGAAGAGAAAGGGAGAGAGAAAAAGGCAGAGAGAGAAATAGATAAGGATTAAAATAAAAGATCTGGACCAGGAGTTGGCAGACTACACGGGCCCAGTTACACAAACCAAATCCAGCCTGCCCCTGTTTTTATATGCTTTTGCATGGCCTCTGAGCTAAGATTGTTTTCTTGTTGTTGTTTGGTTGGTTTTGTTTGTGAGGAAGATTGGCCCTGAGCTAACATCTCTGCCAATCTTCCTCCGTTTTGCATATGGGACACGGCCACGACATGGCTTGATGAGTGATGTGTAAGTCCCTGCCTGGGATCTGAACCCGTGAACACCAGGCGCCAAAGTGGAGTGCACCGACTCAACCACTATGCCACCCAGCCAGCCTCTAAGATTGTTTTTTACATTTTAAAGCTTTATTAAAAATCAAAAGAAAGATAATATTTAATGACATTGAAAATTAAAGAAATAAAATTTTAATGTCTGTAAATAAAGTTTTATTGGAGCATAGCCAGGATCAATCATTTACATATTGTCTGTGGCTGCCTCAGCACCACAACAGCAAAGTCAAGCAGTTGTGATAGGGACCATGTGGCCTGAACCACCTAAAATATTTATTATCTGGCTTTTACAGAAAAAAAATGTTTACCAACCCTGATTTAGACAAAATGAGAATTAGAGTAGAAGAGCACTGAATTAATAGATGAAGCTATTCTTAGTGTAAAACACAAAGGTCACACAGAGTCAATTAATAATGCTGATAGAAATAAGTTTGTGAACACTTTAATAAATTATTGAGAGTATAAAAAGTTTTCTTTCCGGATTTTATACCTATGATACTGGGATAGCTGCCCTGCACATCTATGCCACTCCGCGAATGTAACACTACAAATGCAAACATACATCTTCAATAGCCACAATTTAATTTTCCATAGTTACAAATCAGAGGCTATAAAAAGCAGATTTTTTGTGAATGTGCCACGGATGTGAAAGTTAGAGAGAATAAAGCTGGGAAGTTTTTTCCATTTTACTCTTTTATTTATTTAGTACCATACTGTAAATTATTAAAGAGACAGGTGCTCCTTGCAACATCATTTCTAGTGTCCTTTTAGGCCTCACTAGCAAAGGATCAACGTGCTGACAGGTATCTCAACCACAAACTACAATTTCAACCAGGGACTCACAAAGCTGGAACATTAGAGAGTCGGATTATATATTTTTCTTTAGTCTAGTTATAGAAACAGATGCCAGCAATAAAGAAAGGCACTAATGACTTTAATCTGCATTCCTCATCTCATAGGCACATCCAACCACAACTTAAAGACACAAGAACAGCAGCTTAGATACAATAAATGCAGTCTTTCACTTCTAAGCTAGACTGAATTTACCCTGAATGACATTCCAATTTTATCTCCTAAAGAAAATCAATCATTCAACATGTTTTCAGGGGTGATTGTTAAATCCGTAGACTGGATGGGATTACCCACGGAGACTGACAGACTAGTGACAGAATCTAAATGTCAGAGGGGAATCACACTTGGGCTGGAGCTCCCAGAGGTGGGGCACAGACAGGGATGAGTAAAAGTGACCCTCAAGCTGCAGAGCATGGAGCCAAGAGATTTCCAGAAAAAAATGCCCAGGTGGGATAACTAGACATCAAGTGCACCGATAGCTACCAAAAATGTTTAACTCTAATCAAACTTATAACATCTAACTCTCAGTTGTGAAGAAATACAAGGAATGGAGAATAATGGATACCATGAGGAAAAGTCTGACAAAATCAGAACATAAGGTTTTCTATAATAAAATTGGCCTGCTGTCTTAGAAAAGTCAACATTGGGGCAGGGTGGAGGAAGAGGCAGAACTATTCTAGGTTAAAAGGAATTTAAGAGAGATAATTTAAGAGATTTATGTGTATTGTATAGTCCTTGATTATGTCTTGATTTTACAAATACAATTAGATATTCTGGGAGAAAATGGGGGAAATCTGAATATGGTCAGAGCATTAAATGATATCAGGGATTTGTTGCTAAATTTGTTTGATGAGATTATGCTATTGTGGTTATGTAGGAGAATGTCCTTCTTTTTTTTTTTTTAATTTAGAAATGTATACTGCAATATTTAGGTAAATCCCTCCAGATCTAGAATTTACTTTAAACCAGTTTAGCCCTTGCTACACATGAAGATGAAGCAATATCAACATGTAAGTAGTAGTTATATGTGTGTTAATTCTACTTTTTTGTATTATTAAAAAAATTATAACAAGATGTTTTTTAAAAAAAAATTCTTTCTAGGAAAAGAGGGGGATAAACCTTACAGAAGCTTTATCAAAGCACTGATTTAAAAGTTTACACTAGAATGACAGAATACAGCTATGCCACAAAAATAAAGGGTGCAGCAAGCAGGTTTGGAAAAGAAAATAAAAGACAGGATCTACAGTGATGCCCTGAGATGCTTGCACAAAACCAAGTGGTCTGGACATTCCTTGGCATGTTCACATACAAAACTGAACCTCTGTGGCCTCTGCCCCCTCACCTGCTTTCTCCTGTTTTCAAATTTCCGTGTATTCTGCTATTTACCTTCCTGATATCGTCTTATGGGACCATATTGACTTTTTACACATCTTTAATTATGCATCTCCTTTGCCTCTTGTAAATATTTAAATCTCATCACAGGCTCTGTGAACAGCAGCATCACTTTCTTCATTTGTTTCATTTTTTTTGACTCACATGGATCTTTTTGTTTCATATTTGGACTTTCATTTTGTGTGTGTGTGTGTGTGAGGAGGATCAGCCCCGAGCTAACATCCATGCCAATCCTCCTCTTTTTTGGCTGAGGAAGACTGGCCCTTAGCTAACATCTATTGCCAATCCTCTTCCTTTTTTTTTTCCCCTTTTCTTCCCAAAGCCCCAGTAGATAGTTGTACGTTGCACATCCCTCTAGTTCCTGTATGTGGTACCCCGTCTCAGCGTGGCTGGACAAGTCGGTGCGCGCCCGGGATCCGAACCCAGGCCGCCAGTAGCAGAGCGCGCGCACTTAACCGCTAAGCCACGGGGCCGGCCCCTGGAATTTCATTTTTGATAGCTCTCAAACTTTGGAGATTTTTTTCTTTCTATAATTTCAAGCTACAAGAGTATGCCCATGTCATCTCTTATTGGGAATCTGCTATCCTAAAACCTGCCCCTGCCCCCTGCTGCCCTTCCAGGACTGCATGAGGACTAGGAGGACAGAGATTCTGCCCCAAGTTCTAGAACTTCCAAGTCATTGACCAATTCTTCCTTATGGCCCCAAATTATGTTCAGAGTAGCAGCTTCCAAGTTTCTACCTCTAATTTCTGAAAAGTTAAATAACCAACAAAACAAGTTAAGAATTTAGCTTTGGGTGCTATTTAGCTCAGCTGATTCAGCAGAAATCTGAATATCTGAATTCCCTAAAACTCATTTTGTCTCTGTGATCTGTGGAAAGCTTAAGACTTCCTTTCCCTCCACTTGGCCTCTTGCATTTATAACTTAAATGCTCTACTCTTCTGTCCTTGATTTTCTCAGGTATTCCTTTTATGACATACTTCATTACTCCATCTTATCTCCTGCCCACTTTGCCAAAAGTTTCCCCAAAAATGAGGAATAGAGTCAGAATTAGAGAAAAGAAATCTCAGTTCAGTGAGAGCTGACTCCACTATATCACAGTACTTAAACAACTTGGTGAGAGAGACTTCTATTAGAAAGAGACTATTAGCTCTTATTAGTGAGGAAGGAGAAGGCCAGACATAATCAACCATCTCCCCTAAGGGATTAGGTTTAGGAATGGTGAATCAAACTCCAGCTTCCAGTAGAGCAATCTTGGGGGAAATAAGTGAATGAGGAGAACTTGAGGGGTCAAAACTAAAAGAGAACTAAGCCCTAATCAAAGAGGTGAGTGCTATGGGGTGGTGAAACCCACATCCACTGGATCTCTTTAGCTTTCTTCTGCATTTGGGTTTCAGTAGCAGTCAAACAATTGTCCAAATAGAGTCACCACCATCACATTAAATGCTGGCCAAGTCCATACAAGGGAGGGTGCCCAACACAAAAGACTATCCTGATCTGAGACCAGTATTGGTCCTACTGCTTACTTACTTGTCAATTGCACCCACAATAAACAGGAATCTATTTTTCTGTGTGTGAGGAGATCAGCCCTGTGCTAACATCTGCCAATCCTCCTATTTTTTTTGCTGAGGAAGACTGGCCCTGGGCTAACATCTGTGCCCATCTTCCTCTACTTTATATGGGATGCCGCCACAGCGTAGCTTGCCAAGCGGTGCGAGTGCACACCCGGAATCCGAACTGGCGAACCCTGGGCCACCGCAGTGAGCGTGCGCACTTAACTGCTTGTGCCACCGGGCGGGCCCCAGGAATCAGTTTTTTAAAGCCTGTGGGTTAGGACTGCTTATATTATGTTAACCCATATAGATAGGTTAAGGAGGATTCATCATAGATGCCCTTTTTCATCTAAGAACAATTTCATATGCTTCAACCTAAAGAACAAAAGGGTGGGACAAGTATTTCAGGGAGAGCACTGAAACATGTCACAGGTGAGGCTATAGCAGAAGAGAGCATGTAGCTACTCTAAATAAGTTTAAAACACCAGGTTCAGATTAATTCTAACGTGAGGTATTAAGGAATTGAGAAACACGATCTCAGAGCCAGGTTAGTGATTTGGGGAAATCCAGAAAGAGAGAGGATCCAGATGGCTAGAAATAGTTATGTTCAATTAGACAAAAAGGAAAGATATGGAAGCTACAGATGTGGATACTTGGCAAAATCTAAATATTGAATAACCGATTATTATATATGTTTATGAATATTTATAAACAATGCAATGATTGCTAAAGCAGTTGTATATTCTGAGCTCACAGCCAAATCACACTTAACAGTGAAACAAGACAGAAGAGATAATTTAGAAACAATAAATCTGGAAAATTGAATACAAAATTTTCATTATTTTCAGATGATATAATTGTATAATCAGATAATTATAGAGAATCAATTGAAAACATTTTAATTAATAAGACAGTTCAGTAAATTAGCTAAATAAAGTATAAAAATAAAAATCAATAGTTTTTCTATATTTTGCCAACCACTGTCAGAAATTTTAATGGAGGCAAATTCAATAAAATGGCACCTGGTTGATAATGCATGAACCAAACTTGTTCAGCTTCCAAAGAAAATAGCTAAGAAAATTCAGAAAAAGAAGAACACTCTTAATGCTGAAAATTAAGACCATAGGCCAACTATTGCTGAAATGGGAAAAATTAATATTAATAACAAGAACTATGGAGATCAAACGGCCATTACAATTTGTGGCCAAGTCACATATATTCTTCCCATTATTCATCTTTTATGCTTGAGTAGTCAAGCAACAGTACTTCATTTTTTACCTAAACAATTTTAAAAACATAGTCAAGCATCTTTTAAAATTAAAGGTTAAAAACTAATAAAATTTAAAACAATGTAAAATTTGAAAATAATTAGAAGAGAACAAAAACAACAACAAAGAAAAGAATAATATATAAAAAATAGTAAGAAAAAAGTATAACTAGCATGAACCGTTATGTATTAAAAAAAGAGGAATAAAAGGTACAAGAGTAATGTTTTTTAGAACATACAAGGAGAAATCGACAGAAATATAATCTAATGGGAGACAATACACCACTTTCAGTCTTTGACTGATCATTTAGATAATAAGACCTGGATAGAATAATATACATGAATCTTTAGATCTACAAATAGCTTTTTTAAAGTACATAGTTAACATTTATTAGAAGAAAAAGCTTCTTTCATTCATTCAATAAATATTAATCGCTAACATGTATGCCAGACAACCCCATTATCCTGACCCAAAGAGGACACCATTGAGTCTTAGGTTATGAAGAGAATGCCAGGACTCCCCCAAAGCAGGAATTGTTTTGCCTGTAGACTCTGATCATAATGTAACAAAACTAGAATTAAACATACACAGATGCCCCCACACACACACACATCACCTTCTAAGTACTCCTGGGGAGAATTGAAATCAAAACTGCAATTAATAATATCTAGAAACTAATGACAATGAAAGCATTGCATATAAAAACTTATGGGGTACAGGCAAAATTTAACTCAGATGCCAATCCATGGTCTTAAATGATTTCATTATTAGATAGGAAATATTACAACTTAATAACCAAAGCATTCAACTCCAGATAGAAAGATAAAACACAGCGTAAGTAAAGTAAGTCTGGTTAAGGTATAGAAAGTCAGAAAAGTCTATCCTCTCATCCTAACAACCAAAACAACAAAATGAGCTGCAAAATCATAATTTTTAAGCCAACCAGAAATCTGAGGATATAAAGAAACCTAAATGAATTAATCTAAGAGATGAAAAAGCTTTTCATAGGAGAAAAGAAACCACAGCTGCTTATATTCCAGGCACAGTGACAAGAATGAGGACAAATGTACCACAGATGGGTTTAAGGAGGAATGAATAGAACTTTCAACAAACTTTAATATGGAATTACACCCTAGAATTCAAAGGAGCCCCAGCCACAGAATGTATCTGCATCCACACGCCAATCCTTTCCCGTAGTTCTTCACCTGGTACAAAGATAATTCCCCAGCAACTTGAAAAGCTGGCAGTCAGAATATAAGGAGAAAGATCACCTATAGTTAGGAAATCTGGTGGCTCACCTGTAAAGCACTAAGAAATTTCTGGATTGTTACCAGTGCTTAGTCCTCAAACACCACTGAAGCATGAGTCCTGATCCCGCCCTAAGCTGTTGAAGCCAGTGGTGAACTGAGTCAAACAAAAGATTAATTAATTGATTAATTAATTAATTAACATACCAGCTCAACAACAACAGATGACCATATTAACTTAGGTGCCACTCTAGCAGTGTGGCAAAAGAAGTGGCATGCCCTTTCTAAGGGGTAAATATTATTAACTTTAGTGTCTAGTATCCTTGCATGCAAAATGTCCTTTATGCAATCAAACCTTATGAGAGACAAAAAGAAGCATGAAAATGCGGCTTGTGGTCAAGACAGAAAAGTATTGATAGAAGAAGACCCAGAGATGGTTCAGAGGTTGGAATTATTAGGTAGGGACTTTGAAATATCTGATAAAAATGCTAACAGATCCAGGGGGAAATTTGGACAACATGTATGAAGAAATAAAGAATATCAGCAAAGAGTTGGAAGCTACAAAGAAAAAACTGAAGAAATGCTAGAAATGGAAAATGTGATATCAGAAATGTTGAATGGAAGTATCAGAATAAACATTCTCACCTTATTCTTGAACTTAGGAAAAAAACATTCCGTCTTTGACCATTAAGTATGAGGTTAATTGCAGGGTTGGAGGACAGGGGGACAGATTGGTGGGGTTTTTTTAAGATGTCCTCAAATTAAATCAATTCCCTTTTTGGTTTGCTGGGAGTTTATTTTATTACGAATGAAGGTCGAATTTTGTCACGTTTTTCTGCATCGATTTAGATAACACAGTTGGCATGAGAAGTGCAATTCTCTAGAATGACCCTGACTCACTGAAACATGGTGAAAGCATTCTTTGGGAAAAGGATGATGGGGGAAGGAATGATGAACCTTTAATACCTAGATAGCTACCAGCTAACCTGTGGTATGAGACTGCAGCTGCTCAGCCATCAGTTACTGGAGGTAAAAGTTATCGGTGGAACTTAGAAATGAAAACCCAATTCCCAAGGAGTTGGCTCACTGGATACATAAAGAAATGCAAAATCATGACAAACAAGCTCAATATACAATCCCTTGGTTATTTTTATCCATAATAAGCTAAAATCAAAGTAAAGCAAGGTTCTGGGGTGGATTCTGGTGCTGCACTAAACTCAGATTTTGGCCAGTCTGAGCTACAGCCTCTAGCCTTAGGGCTGCTACCAAAGGGAAAAATTATGGTTCCTTCAGACCAAGGAACACACTTTACAGTCAATACTACAAAGACAATTAAATGATAATTCTTAAAATATAGCAGTGGCTTCTAAATCTGCATTTTCAATGTTTGTGATGAACACTTACATTACTGTGATAAGAGAATAATATACTATTTTATTAATTGGAACACCACTTCATTTTTATATAATCCTTTATTTGCTTTCTATATTCATCTTTAAATTCTCATAAATTGCATCTTCTCCATAAACTACTTGGTGTCTA
The DNA here is from genome assembly GCF_020826845.1 of Diceros bicornis minor. Lineage (NCBI taxonomy): Eukaryota > Metazoa > Chordata > Mammalia > Perissodactyla > Rhinocerotidae > Diceros > Diceros bicornis. The sequence goes on along the minus strand of NC_080749.1, from coordinate 60,375,938 downwards.
GGAAAATAGCACAGAGCAAATGCACAAAAATCTTTAAAGAGAATGAGTATGTTAAAGTTGATGACAATGACTGATATGTAGAGAAAAAAGTATATATAGTTAATTAAAAACTTAATTTCCATTTTATTATAAAAGAATATCTAGGAACAATGAGAACAAAAGAAGAAAAGTTAACAGAGAGAAATTAATTATAGGGATTTATAAAAGCAAGATTTAAAAGGAAAATGGGAGAGGAAGCAAAGAAAAATCACTTAACAAAACTGTTCAGTAAAACATGTAATAGGAAAAACGCTTACGGCACTGACACAGGAGCAATTATATCCATATTTCCCATTAACTTTCTATTTGATGCCTCAGGGAGTCTCAATTCACATTCTTGGGAGACCTCAGTCTTGAAGGTTGATTTACTTATTGTCTTGCCCTTTTTTCTTTTAGAATTATTAAACTCTCCATCAATGGTATTAAAATAAAATGTCTAACATGGACAAGAGGTTGTTTGTGGTAAGAATTTGATTGTTTTGTGAATGGATTACTTGATTATTTTGATTAAGAATGGGGTGAGATGAAGGGGCCTTGCCATTTTTCCTTAATTCATTAATGACAGACATTTATTCTTTATAGTCAACAAATGCCCCCATTTTGTACATTTTCCCCATAATTCTTAATACCACGGTAGTGAGGGAAGAAGTACCAGAGAAACTATAGGCTTCTCCCAGGCCAAGAGCATCCAGGGAAGTAGCCATCTATTTCAAATTAGAAAGGATATATGAATTTATCTGGTTCAATTTCCTCATTTTGATACAGGAGAAGCTTCAAGTCCATTGAGACTCACCCAGAATTACATAGGTAGTTAGTTGCAGATCTAGAGTGAATCGACAATCTTCTCACCACATTGCTTTTGCTGCTCCTCACTCTTGCTAAATTTCTTGACCCATCACATCCTATATCAAACTGGGCGTTAATTTGTATTAGTCAGGGTTAGTAGTCAGGGTTCTCCAGAGCTACAGAACCAATAGGAGGTATACATATATAGAAAGATACTTATTATAAGGAATTGGCTCACTTGATTATGGAGGTTGGCAAGTCCAAAATCTGCAGTGTGGGCTGGCAGCCTGGAGACCCAGGAAAGCGAATGGCAAGATGAAGTCCGAAGGCAGTGTGTTGGAAAATTCCCTCTTGCTCAGAGAGGCCAGTCTTTTTGTTCTATTCAGGCCTTCAACCAACTGGATGAGGCCCACGCACATTATGGAGGGCAACCCGCTTTGCTCAAGTTCACTGATTTAAATTGTTAATCTCATCCAGAAACACCTTCCAAGTTGACACATAAACTTAACTATCACACAATTCCTCCAACAAATATCTTGCTACGAATATTTTGCCATTGATCCCTGCTAAATTCGGAGACTTAAGCAGTAGGCAAAGCTTAGTTTTTCTCCTTTTTTCTTGCTGTAGTGGACATATAAAAGGTCTAAAAGGGAGTAGTGGTGAACATCCAAGGAGATGTCCAGGAAGGAATGAGGCAAGACAGGTGTGGGGACTGAAGAAAGCAAAATATGTAAAGTTGAAGGGAATAAATATCCTCAAAATACAGTTATTTTCATATCCCAATTAGTGGTCTACAGCAAACGTGCAAAATATGTTAAGTTCTCACATTCCTCAGTATTAGATTTAAATATAGTATTTGAAACCACAACTGTTCCATAATCATAGAGCCAAGGGGATGGCCAGGTTTGCTAGAAATAAGATGATCAAGTGGCAAGATAATATAACTTTATCTATTTTCAGGACAGAAGTAGTCAGTGGCCCACAGGCAAGTAAAATGCAAGCCCTGTGATGAAAGCAATGAAGGTCACAGAAAGCTGAAAGACTTGAACGCAAGTGGAGAATCAAAGTTAAGGGAAATTCACACAAGGATCCTAAAGACATATCTACTTTAAGAAGTCATGCAGGAATCTTTTGTTCAAAGTCTCAAGTGTATGGCTAGCGGATGAACTTAAAGATACCAAAATTCCACCACTGTAATTCTGACCAGGATTTGATATTTATGACAACTATGAAATTATTTAAATGTAATTTATTATATTTTATTATTTATTTATTATCTTCTGTTGCTATCTCCTGGTTCATTTGGCTTTCTGATGTGTACTCACAGGCACTAAGTTTATTTTGAATACAATTCCAGGATATTGCTTTATTGCAAAGTGACTCGAATATGAAACTAGTCTTTTTAGGGGCACCATCTGTTGTTCACGACACTTTAAATGAAGGAGATTTCAGTTGCTAAATATTCCACGGAAACATATGAAGAGAATTCAAAGGGTTTGGGTTTCTAAGAAAATACAATACCCCCTAAGCATGAAATGAAAGCCTTTCTTCAAAGTGTTTGCAATAACAAAGAAGTGTTTAATTATATTTGATATACATAGATCTTTTCTGGAAAAACAAAATAACACATGAATTAGACCAAGTCTTCTGTAAAGCAAGTGCAATGATAAAAATCAGTGATATCCTTACTTATAATCATGTAATGACAGAAACAAATGGAGGTACAGCAACTTGCCCATATCAAATGGTTCTGAAAAAGCTAATTGATGTGATCCCCCTAACTCACGACATAAATATTAGTCAGTTGTGCAAGGACAGAGTTGAACTTTGGAGGGCAAGTTGTCTAATAGCATTTCTCTGGAGGGGTTAATCAGACTTCCCAGGCCTTAGCAACTCATTTTTAAACGACTTGAAATATGCTAGAACGTTTCATAGGAATAATTGATGAATACTAATTAAGATTCCAAATCCTTTGCAAATAAGAAGTTATCAGACGAATGTTTAGACATAAGAGTACCTATTAGTAATGTTTTGAGCTCCTTGGATGAAGGGTTTTCAAGAACAGCTCAGTCAGACTATTACATAAGAATGGGAGCTGCCATCTTTTGTGAACCACTCTGATCTATAATAATCTACCCTGTCAATAAACCAGTTAAACTGTGGCTTTGTTGGAGAGCTGGGGTCAGAAAGTATTATCGTAGATTGTCATTTTGCTCTCTACATGGTGCACTACACATCATTTTAAAATGATATGCTGTGTTCAATATTTTATGTGACTGAAGGATAACTGTAGACTTGAATTTATTGCCACACATACTTGCAGCTAAATCATATAATATTACTTCAAACGCTATTTTCAGGATATCAGCTAGCATAACTGATGGAAAACTATTTTATATATAAATTCATTTTGTCTCATTTTTTCATTTGCTACTTTATTGCTTTATAGTTATCTAAAATACATTACACCTGGAAAATTCTTTGACATCTCTACATACACTCTAATTCTGTTGGAGTTGGATTACTAAAAAAGAAAACTTGCTCCCTTTATGAAACCTGTTTTAATGGTCTGGTTTGGTTTTGTTTTTACCTTGGAGTTCCTTTGATTTGGGGAAGAGCTCTTTGTTTTGAGACAAAAATCAATGCTGTCTTATTGCAAACACTTGTTTTCAATATAGCTGAGAAAAAAATCAGGACAGAAATGAATAACTGGTATCTTGTGAAAATATTAATTCATCCTGAATTTCAGTTAAAATTTTATTTAACTGTCCTCAACTTTCCACACAGTGAATATTTCAACACCTAAATTTCAACAATAATTTTATATTCCAAAATTTAAACCAGCAACCTCACTCAATAAAAATCAATCAGGTGTTTTCCAAGACATTGTATCATTTAGTATATAGAAAACTCAATAAGCCAAGAGTTTTCTTATTTAAAAGAAAGAGAAAAGTTATCTAATATGGGCAAAGATCACAATGATTATAGAAAGCATTTACCCCTTTGAAATAAAAATATTGACAGGAATCTCAAGACAGATTTCACAAAAGATTTTTTTTTCTTTTCTGAAAATGTTTTGACAGTCTAGCTATGTAATTAGGTGAAGAGAGATCTGGGCTTGTAAGTATAGAGACTGCTGTTCCATTTATTTTCTCACAATTTTAATAGAACCTCTTAATGTGATATGGGGCCCAGCAACTAATTACTACAGCTTCTAATCTTCTTACACCCAAGGTCATTCAGGCAGTGATTGCTGTGTTAAAATAGAAACCAAATTAGCCAAAGCAATTCTGCACAATTATTTTGTGCAATATATGCTCAATCCATAAGGCATTATATTTTGGCAGTTAGGATCACATGACAGTAGATTGTGATTAATAAAATAGCATAAAGTTCTATAAGAATAATGTACATACATCAAATACATGATTTGTCTGACGGGCATTTACCTATAAATAACCTCTGAAGGCACTGTGTGTAATGTTATATTTCAAGTAGACATAAATCAAGAAGAAAAATGATCCAGGGAGCAGAGGAGCCAGGTATTTGTGTCTCTCTCACTCAAGTGAAGATGAAATCCATGTAACTTCAGGTAAATTAATTGGCGTCTAGTTCTCATCCCCTTTCCACCTCCCTAAAATAAAAATGATGACACTTGCCAAGGATCACAGGAATGCCAGGATATGAAAAGATTATCTTGCTCATCTACACTCTAAGATTCTCAAACAAAATACTGCATGTAAATTGTGTTAAGATAATTTTATTTTCCGATGCCCATTTTGTATTTATTTGTAGTTACTGTATAGCGAAAAGAGGTCTCTAGTAAATTGGTTGAAATGATGTCTCTGTAAACTTACTGAAGACTACAGTGGGGAAGTGGTCTTAAGTATGCAGAAGAATCACGTTGTACACCTTAAATTTACACAATGTTATTTGTCAATTATTCCAATGAAGCTGGAGGAAAAAGGGGGAAAAAAAGAATACAGAAGGAAGAGCTAAAGGCAAATAATCCTCCAGGCCTACTATGTTTATATAATTTTAACGGTTGGCATGTGAAGAGTAATGAGATGGGAATTATGTAAAAGAATGGAACATGAGTGGATCAGCAGAAAGAGAATTACAGCTTCCCAGGAATATAACATGTTAAATTATGGTAATAGTGACATTAACGATTAAAATAAAGTCAAATAAAGTACTTAAATAAAATATAAAGAAACACTCAATCTTCAGGTAAAAGCATACCATCTTTGCAATTGCAAAATCTGTGATCAAGATTTTCAAGAGTTTCTGTTCTCATGAATAGGTTTATAGACTACTTTTATAGCCATTGCTAACTTTCATACATTCATACATAATAAGTAAATCATCCACTAAATTACCTATCAGCCCTTCATGAATTTATCTATGTTTTAGCTAACAGCACCTACTATATGTCTGGCTCTGAATTAAGCTTTGATTAGGAATATTAGAAAATCCCTTAATATAATTTATTATATGAAGATTTCAAAGAAGAAAAATTCTATGATCTCTCATGGGATTCTGCAAAATCAACACCTATTTTAAGCTTAACTATAAATTATTAAATTTAATTTCTAAAATAAGGTATAAATATTAGAAAGGAGGAAACAAACATCTCTATTTGCAGATGACATGATTTGAAATTCCAACTATCTGGGGCACATGTGCACCCTTTGGACAAATCACTATGCCTAGGAGGGGAGTGAAGAGCTATCAACGGTCCAATTTGAGCCACACGTCTACTCCAATGGCTACGTATTTGGAAGCTCTACTAGAACTCCATGGATTAGATAAGATCAGTTATCTTAAGGAAGGAAAGAGTTATTAGCAGAAGATGGGGAAAATGAATGCTACTCAATTTTAAAAAGTCGGTATCTTGTTGGGTTACTATGAAACTTTAAATAAGACTATAAATGTTTAGTACTTAGCACAGTGCCTGGTACATAACAAGTGCTCATTAAACGTTAGTTTGAAAGTGGGGATCATCTCTCCCTCTCCAGATGTTGCTGCTTTTGCCTGTGAAGTAAGGATGACTGACTTTTCAGAAATATTGAGAAGGCAGCTTCCTCTTTCAGTCTCCCTCTCTCCCAGTAGACAGGAAGAGTGATTTATCTGATTTGGTAAGATTTGGAAAAACACTAGGCAAAAGTGACTCTCCCCTCCCAGGACTGCCTTTTGCAATAGCCTATCCCCAGAAAAGAGAAATCTATTCTTTCCCCTGCCACTATGTATGAAGCACAGTGAGATCATAGCCTATGACTTGCCTTCCAGAAGTCAAAGTAGAAGCCTACTTCTTCCTTTGGATACAAGGCATGTTGATTCTCTATGCATCTAGTCAAATGTCTACTTTAAATCTCTTCTTAAATAGCCATACCAAGTACTAGCTATGAGGGCAGGTCTTGGGAAATTTGATTGTGGTGGCAGGTCTACAGTCCAGCTTTACCAGAAAAAAAAAAAAATCAAACTAGTATCATGATTCTGTATATGAATTGTTTATGTTTTTATCGAATCCAGACTCAGAGAGAGACAGGTGGAATTAATCATAATGTATTTGACTGACAAGACATCTTCAAGATTACCGGCATTAGCTGTTATTATTGTTATTGATATGACACAGCATTAAACAAGGAAGAGATTTACAGTGGCTGCTCAGTGTAATTTTAGGTTGAGTCATAGTCTTCAGATCATCCATAATGCTTTACTAAAAGTTGTCTGAAGGAAAGAACATATACACAACAGGTGTAGCCAAGAGGGTGGCACTAGGACCTATTAAAGGTAACAGCTGAGATTTGGCAGATTATAGCCTACTAACCTTAAATTTTTGTGATACAAGAAAGTTTATTAACCAAAGAATACCTATATAAATAAATAAACAAGCCAAACTTCAGGATCTTGGAGTTCCCAAATGGAAAAAAAAAAAGTTAGGTATAACTTGGGTATAGGAATGATATCAAAGTATCTTAATATGGGGTTAAATAAATATCAGGATTAATTGAGCCCCCTTGAACATATACCTAAATGCATACACTCTTTCAGAGAAGAAGGCCAAGCAGAACGGACAGGAGTAAATATCAGAGTGAGAGTCAGAAGGGAATAAAGCATGGGAGAGAGAGACTTTGCCTTCAAAGGTAAAGCAACGCTATAACTAGACACAATTTTAAGCACATGAGAAAGGGTTTTGGAGTGTACGAGAATACATTATTTTTAAAAGATTAAGATAAACAAAGAAAGTACAAATGGAAAATGTTTTCTACATTGTAGGTGGACCGACCAGATAACCATTGAGGTCTCCTCCAGCTCCACGAAACCATGAAATTCTTTAAAACAAAATCTCTTGGGAACACTTTAATAAAATGGAAGAGGTTTTAACTAATGCTCTTAGTCATTGTTTTAATACTCTTAAGCTTAAACTATAATTCTCTCATTTCATGAAGTCCTATAGAATTTCAAAGAATTTATATATTCAAAAAATTGATGTTATAAAGGTTGCCTTCCCTAGGAAAATGCATCAGACTGCAACAAAAAATCTGAACCCGAAGAAAAACAAAAAAAGAAAGTCATCACTCCCACCAGGACAAAAAGTATCCTCTTTTCACTGCTTCATTAAGACTATTGAAAATTTAAAATTACTAGAATCTAAAATTCCTTAAAAGAATGCTACTCATTGACCATGGAATTCTACATTCAAATATAATTTAGAATACTTTTTAATATGCTAATCCAATGACACCAAAGTGATATTTATATACAGACAAAAATAATTTGAATTTGCACAGGTAATATGACTAGTCTTGTATAGTGTATGAATAACAGATACAAGAATAATTATTAACAAAGAATAGTCAGGAGTGCACACAAAATTCTTCTGATGAGCTGTCAGGAATGCACCAAAAAGGCAAATTCTTTCTTCTGATGTCATGGGTGAATGCCGAGTAATTCCATAACTTTCATTTTTACATATGTATAATAGAGAGAAAAAAAAGATGCTTAGATTCTTCTTTGCTTAGTGGGAGAACAAGGACAGCCTAAGAATTTGGACTAGGACATGCTAATGAAATATTATAATTTTGAATTTTATTTCAAGACCTTTGCAAAATTTCGAGTAAGATTGGGTGGAATGTTCTGGAGAGTAAAGGATATCTTACTAACATACAAAGGTCAAGGAAAGACAAAATCATAAGGAATCCACAAGGTAGAGAGGGCAAGGAATTGTAAAAACAGTGGTTTTAGGTTATTTTCTGTTGTCTGCTATGCTAAAGCTGTGGACTGCCACCAAGATTTCAAATGTCTGATTCAAGTGTGCTTTATGTAAGTGGTGCGTTGGGGAATACGGGAAGCACATGGTCATTCATTGGCAAAGTTGGGCAGAAGTCAAACAGTAGATTCAAGGGGGGATATAACAAGCAGCAATTAAGAATTCAACATAAAATCCCACAAAGAGGTGGCTGGGAAAAAAAAAGTTCTCCCCTACCCATCCCACATCTGGTACACCCGAGCTGTCACACAAGGCCAAACTTTCAAGCTCCTGGTGTGCTTGCATACAAATATATGGCTGGACTGCCCATTCTTTTCAGATAGACTATTCAATTTTTCCATGCATCGTCTATTTTGTTTTGAGTCACTTCAGGTTTTCAGCCACTGCTGTTCTTGCTTCTCAATTATAAATTAGTGGTAGTCTATCTTTATCAATTAAGTTTGCCCAGGGTTATCAGTTAACTCCACAGTGTTAACAGTTCTTATGGGCTATTCCTTTCCAATAACTAGATTTTAGAGTTTAGGATTTATAGGTGTTGCAGCTCAAATAGAGAATTATCCATTCTCCTGGCTCTAAAGCAAATACAAACCTAATTCCTCAACAAAAGAATATTTATGCAGTGAAACTGCAACGCTTTCCCTACCAAAAGTGGTAACAGATAGAGTGGGTGGGTCACAGGTTTGCTTGCCCAGCCCAAGAAGAACTCTGCAAGAAATCTGAAGACCACTGGCTTATGAGATACCTTCAAATTTGTGCTCTCAACTGAGAATAAAGCTATCGCTTTGCTAACTGATGAAGAAGTGACAATAGGACCTGACTAGGTTTGAACCATCATATTCTAACTGGGTCCTTTATAATGCCAGGCAAATTTTATATATGATTGAAAAGAGAGTAGAATTACAGCTGTCACTCTATTGAATAAAATAGACTGATTGCCTGAACTCTTATCTCTATATTAGTTATAGATGCCACATCAGATCCAATTTAAGATTATCTTTCATGATCCAACTGAAATAAAAAGAACAAAATAAGAACCATTTACACTGCAATTGATGATTCTCATGCAACTCTGATGTAAAATTACATTTCCCTTAGAGATAAATTGTTAGGAACTAAAGACAGTGATCTGTCACTTCAAAATTCCCTTTGTCCCTCAAACTACCTTCACATAGTTTCCTTGTAACCCAAAAGCACAAGATGGAAAAAGGAGAAAAATTTACCTAATTTCTCAAATCCATGTGTTTAATATTAAATAATGGAGAATCCACAATTCTGGTCTTATACTTCCCACATTGATCAACCAGACAGTGATATAGTGGAAAAGAAGGTAAAATGTATCTTCTTAATTTGTATTGTTTTCAGGTTAACATTTGGAGCACATGGCTACCATGGTAATAAGCTAAAATAGTCGAAAGAGGTGGCAAAGAGTTTCAGATAATTAATTCATGTCCCCAAACTATGGATGCAGAATTTTAAAGATTTCTATTTATAGGGTCTAAGAGAAATATAACCTAGGATTACAGCGGAGTATGCGTTTATGTGAGTACAAATTCAGAAAGTACAATTATGAAAAATTAATGAAAGGAAAGTGAGTTTAAACATGATGTTATCTTTCCTCACAAGGCAAAACAGAAGTATTTAATTATTACTATTATTGCCCTAGAGAAAGAAGTTAAAATAGAAATAAGATTCAGTGTTCGTAACCTCATGCTGGATAAGCAGTCTACCTCTCCAAGACCAGCCCCTGGGCTCTCATAAAGGCAGAACAAGGTGATTCACTTCAGTAAAACATATTGTATTGTCTTACTGCAGAAGATTATTACCTCTGGGAAAAAAGAGTGGATGTAAGCTCTCAGTTTTCATAAGAAAATTGAGGTTCTGATTTATCAATAGAGGGAGTTATAAAACATGGGGTTACCGTGAGCATAAGGGTATGCTTTCAAGCCACTTCAATTGAGAAGCATACATCATTTCTTATGGCTTCTTGCTGATTACCTGATTATATACAGGTCAAGGGGTTCATTCTGAAAATCTTAACGTTTTCTAGGCAAGCTCACCTTTTTAAGACTCAGGTTGTTGTGTGTCAGGGGATAACAGTTACGTGTCTGTTTCACCAACTTCCTAACCCTCCCATGTCTGCTGCTCCTTACCGTCCCAGCCAGTGAATGCCCTGCTCAATGCGTTAGCGTCTCACACATGCAGGATTCGCTGAACCTACTTAAAGAGCACCCCAACCTGGAGTTGTTCTAACTTGAACAACTCATCTGTCACTTTTATTTTCTGATTAATAATCCAATGACCAGAGCTAAATTTTAAAGCAATTAATGAAGTTTTGACTATTCAGCCTTCTTTCCTACCAATGGCAAACCAAGAGTAGTGAATGAACACTGAAGGCTCTGTGTGTGTGTTTGCAGGGTGGGATTTTTAAATGTCCAGTATAGCCAATCAGAAAATGAAAAATTACTGTTTATGGTTGTGAGAAATTAGAAAAGACTAAATCATATGAAAAACACATTTCTTCCAAAATCTTCAGTTACTTAAAACTCATTGAGTTGTGTTGGATTCTAATTCTAACGACTTCCCTAGATATTTCCCGAATGCTTATAGCAATTTGGCTTATATTAAACTTTTGCCATCCTAAGATTGCCAAAGAGAGATGGGAAGATTTTATTTCCTAGTTCTTGTTTGGTTTTATATTGGGTAACTTTTTTTTTATTACTTCAGTCATTTCACAGAACTTCAATCCTATTTTGAAGGAAAGGAAATAGTTGTTGACAGTCCTTTAGAAATTAGGATTAAGCTGCCAGTAACCTTGATGTCAGGCAGTGGAGCGCAAGCAATAAAATAATGAAGTGTGAGAAGATGGCCTTATCTTGAACAAGGTAAGTCCCAGTTCTCTCCACCAGAATCTATTAAAAGAGCATTTTGTTCACTGATGTGTTTGTTTGCTTGTACAAAAACGAGAACTGGTCTCTTTCACTCTAAATCTAACTTAGAAATTACATAATTTTGGTGTGTTGTTATTGTCCTTAATTAGTTAAGAAGAGCTATCTTGAGCTATTACTATTACTACAAACCATTCAAGACAGGGAATGGGTCCTGCTGATATTCCTGTTGTTTGACTCAACGGGCATTCTAGAATAACTATCCTCTATTTGGTACCTGTTGATTACAGACACTCAGAAATTTTATCGTCTCTATATCTTTGTTGAAAATGTTTTCCTAATAAATCTAGATCCAATTCATTTTTAGTTATGCAGAAATGCTATTTTCCATTTTTTTCTAATGAAGATTTTTTTCTTTTATTTTTATCAGCAAGAATTATTTTGGTGTCTCTACCTTGTTTTTCAAAATCTCACTTACCTTCTGTACATAGATTGCTTGCTTCAGGTCTATAGAACAATTTTTTTTTTATTATAGTAAGAGCACTTAATATGAGATCTATTCTCCTAACAAATTTTAAGTTTACAATACATTATTGTTGATTGTAGGTACAACGCTGTATAGTAGCTCTCTAGAGCTTATTCATCTTACTTAACTGAAACTTCATGCCTGCTGCTTAATAACTCCCTATACAACAGTTATTGATGTCAAACATCTGCAAGAATTTTAACTAAAATCGTGTTGATCAAATCCAAATCCCCATATTTTCTTATCACATTCTTAAGATTATTCATCTTAAATATATTTTTCTTAAGTGTTTATTTTAACCCTTAGGAAATTTTAACCAAATTTTAACCAAAGCTTCAGAATTTAATATGGATTAACAGCTTTATTTTTGTAGTACATTTATTCTATTAATTTAAGGTAACGCAACATTTCAGTTGATTAATATTCACTTTTACGGATTTGTGTGTGTGTGTGTGAGGAAGATTAGCCCTGAGCTACCATCTGCCAATCCTCCTCTTTTTGCTGAGGAAGACTGGCCCTGGGCTAACATCCATGCCCATCTTCCTCTACTTCATGTGGGACGCTGCCACAGCATGGCTTGACAAGGGGTGCATAGGTCCACACTCGGGATCCGAACCTGCAAACCCAGGACCACAGAAGCAAAGCATGCAAACTTAACTACTACTCCAAGGGGCTGGCCCCACTTTTACTGATTTTTTATTTATGATATCTTATTTTTTTCTTTCTAGTCTTGTTTTGGTAACTTTTTCAGAGAAATTAAGAGAAAATTACAACCATTTGGGGGTCATTAACTATTTTCTACAAATAGGACACCCTGCCATCTAGGTCCCACCACTATGGGTAAAGAACAGCACTGAGTTCATTCTCTCTTGGAAAAGAAGGTTCTTCTCCTTGAACCTCACTTCATCTGCTAGGAGGTAGGAGGCATTCCTGGATTTACCATGGATATCTTAAAAAATGGAAATTTGACCTGATCTTAGACATAATCTGATAATAGATATTAGGAAAAAAACATTTATTAACATATGCATCTACCGGCAACATGAGGGATCCTTAAGGTGCTGGAAATGTGCTGTATTTTGATTGCACCAATGTCAATATCCTGGATGTGACGTTGTACTATAGTCTTACAAGATCGTAGCATTGGGGGAAACTAGGTAAAGGATACATGGGATCTCTCCATATTATTTCTTACAATTGTATGTGAATCAATAATTTTCTCAAAATAAAATTAAGAAAAACAACTTTATGCATCTAACATGCTCACGTAATCTCCCTTTACTCTTCTGTGGGGGTTGACAGACATGGAGAAAATCTACCTCCAAGTTGTCCCAAATCCAATTTTCTCCAGGATACAGCTCTGTCCTCTATTTTCTTTTGCATTTTGGCTCAGAGATTTCTCTTGCATGTTGGTGCAGGAGCCCTGAATTCTAGTCTCAGCTTTGCCAATAAGTGAATGATCTAAGCAATATCACTTTACTTCTCTGGGCCTCAGTTTTCTCACGTAAAATGAAGGATTGAGCTAGATAACTTTTAAATTTCTTTCCAACTCTAAAACTCTATGATTCCAGGTACCTGGAATTAGTACTAAGTATTTCTGAAGCAAATTATAGTAACGCTGGCCCATTATCAGAAATGAGTCCTTAAGTAGGATATCTAACAACAAACAAGGTCAATACCATGGACGACTCGGACTTTTCATCTATTGATCAGCAATGGAAAGCTTTGGAATAGAAACCAAGAGCACGTCAAGAATCCTTGAACAATTCAGTCTCCAGCAGTGAACTACAAGTTGCTCTTCACATACTCCTCCCGTTATATAACAACTTAGGTGACCTTTAACCAAACATTAAGACTTTTCCAATGTTCATATTAACACTACATTTTGATCTAAAAATTTTGAACCAGGATCTCCCCAATAGGGAGTCCTGTGATGACTGAGTGTCTTTACCACTCCCTCCCCTCTTCAAGAATATTCCTCACCGTGGAAAACTACTTGAACTAGTCATTCTTAACCTCGATACAGTGTAAAGACAAATTCAAACTCAGTTGTGAAAATGCATTCATGCAGTTACTCTAATGTTTTGCTCTCAGTTTCTGTAGAAGATTAAATAAACCAAAGACCACGTGAAAACCATTACTGAATTTTTTTTTTAAAACCTTTTTAAAGGAATCGCCTTTATATTGTTCAGGGGCCTCCGAAAAAAGATTCTTGCAGAGCCAGGAAAAAGTTTATTTCTCCGGAAGAATCTACACGTGGACTTTTGTCACATAATTAGAATTGACATCCTACAATGTTTTCCTCATAGTCAGTGCTGCCTAAAAGCTCAGATCTTAACTTAAAGCTCAAACTTAGTAGTCTCAGATTAGTGGTATTAAACAGTTCTTAATACACATCCAGAATATCTCATAAGTCATATTAAGAATAAAGATACCTGGGTCCACACCAAGACATTTTGATTAAGCAAGTCTGAGATAAGGGCCTCAAGTCCGTGTTTTTAATGAATACCCAAATTAACTATGATGCAAGTGGCCCACGGACCTCACCGTGAGAAATACTAGCTTAGTTTTAAATTGTCTCTCTTGTGTGAGACACTTCAAACGTATCTATTTTTATAGCAGTAGCTTTGTTATATAATTATTTTTATAGACCATGTTCATTGTTTTCTAGACTTAAGCAGAATAAAAATAATTTGTGCATCTCCGCATAAATATAAGCATATATAGCACGTAATTAATGTGTAACCAACGAGGAAAACGTGGGTAAACATCTTTGTATCCTAAGCGAGACAGGACTGCTTAAGGAAAATTGCAAAGACAAAAAAGAAAAGGATGAATTTCATTCCATCCAAATTAATGATTTCTATTCAATGAAGGATACCACAGACAAAGTTAATAGACAACTGACAGAATGGGATAATATATTTGCAATTTCTGAAAGGATCAAAGAATTACACAAGGATATGCTATATACACAAACATACACTGGAATCTACCCAGAACTTATGGAAATCAATAGGAAAAAAAAATAGCAACCCTCTTTGCCAGTGGAAAAATGGGCAAAGAATATGAATAAGCAATGTAAATAAAAATATCAAAATGTAACAAGCATTTAATGAGATGCTTAGGTTCATTGGTTATCAGAGAAATGCAAATTAAAACAAAAATAAGATATCACCTTACATTTAATAAACTGGTAAAGATTAGGAAGCTAGACAGTGCCAAGGCCTGGCAGGAATATGATGACATAAGAATGTAGCTATTCTGAAAGCAATCTGGCTGTTAAAGAAGCGTGATAGCCATTCTTTTGCCATAAGACTTTCCAGGTAGGAATTAGACAGCCATCATTATATTCACCAAATCACCAAAAGCCCAAATTAAGTCTTTGCTTTCTCCTTAAATCACTTCTCTCTTGACTTGAGGGAAGGCAGGAACACCTCATCCCTTTGTGGAAGGGAGTAAGAGTCACAGCACACCAATAGCCCTCCGTGAAAATCCTCCTTCAAAATCTAGTCCTTGACCCTTTTGCACTTCAATGTCAGTGAAGGATTACCACGAGACACACAGCTGTCTTCATACAGCCTCCCTCCATCTCCCATGAAAATCTTGCACCGGGGACTCACACCTCTTCAGAATGTGGCATCTGTTGACTCAGCAATTCAATCAAATTTACCATTTTATTAACTATTGCAGGTGCTTATATAGGCCCAATTGAACAAGCAGATAAAACCAAGTAAAAAGATTTATGTTGATTTCCATTCATGCTACCAGAAGTGGGTTAGTCTCTACACCTCACCTGGTGCCTGAATATCTTTAGGGTCCCTTCCAGTTCTAAAAGTACAAGATTCTAGGTGGACTAGAATCTAGTTACCTAAAGCCTATGCAAAAGCGACCACTGAACTTCAAGAGAAAGTTAAAGTATGTGATAAATTGTTTTTTAATCATTATAGTTATGCTTCTGACAGTACGGTTTAAAAATAATTATGCTTAAAATTTTTTTAACTGATTTTTAAATAAAACTTATGAATAAAGCATAATAATTTACACTTACGGATTTACCCTTCAAACTGAGGAAAAGTGTTATATTTCAAGTTTTTATATAATACAGAGTATCTTTCTCCAAAGAAATGAGGTTCTTTTAATTTTAGAAAATTGGGTCAATGTCTCCATCTTACCAGTATATTACTAGAGGCTTGTGGAGCAGTATCTCAAAATGTGGGCAAGACCACATGTCTCCAAATCACCTGAGTGATACTTAAAATATGCATATTTCTAAGCCCCACCTCAGATCTATGAAAGCAGAATGTCTGGGGAAGGGTTCTGGGATTTTGGATTTTAAAAGTTCCCCAGTATTCTTTTTTTCTTTTTTTTAAATGGGCAGCTTTGCCTCTTTTTTTTTTTTTTTTTTTTGGCAGGGGAAGGTTCATCCTGCGCTAACATCTGTTGCCAATCTTCCTCCTTTTTTCTCCCTCACTCCCACCCAAAACCCTAGTACACAGTTGTGTATAATTGTAAGCTCTTCTAGTTCTTCTATGTGAGCCACCACCACAGCATGGCAAATGACAGACAAGCCGTGTGGTTCTGCGCCTGGAACCAAACCGGGGTTGCCCAAGTGAAGCATGCCAAACTTTAACCGCTAGGCCATCAGGGCTGACTCTCCCCAGTATTCTTAAGCAATAAATTCACAAGTTACAGTACTTAAGCGCTCAAATCAAAATGGGAAAAACACTGGTGGGAATCTGAATTTGTGAAAAATTCATTTTTTAACATGGGCTAAATAGAATCTCTTCTCTAAATTTATAAATATCACCTTCTACCGAAAATCAGCTTGGTTTAATGATTAGGGCTATGCACTAGAACTCAACAAATATTTTATTCCCTGTGCCACCATTTCCCACTATGAACGATATCAGTAAATTATTTAAATTCACTGTGATAAATAGGATATATATATAAAGTAATTCCTTTTTCCTGCCTCAGAGGCATAGTGTGAGGTTAATTAAATAACAGCTGCAAAATACTTTTGGCTCCTTAGAGAAAGACATTATATAAGACATTATATTATACACGCAGCATTTTTTTCTCTCCTATGAAAATAGGGCTAATTGTTCTTGAGAACTCAGCCCATGGCAGAGAAAACAACCATGACGCAGCTTTCACAAGCATTAAATTCACAAGGGCAAAATTTTGTCACAGTTAGTATCAGACCCAGTGAATGCTATGCTTCTATTCTTTGCACAAAGACCACTGCCATCTTGTGGAAAATAGTCATTGTCCTTATCTTGGGATTTCATTTCATTTGTGTGAAATGGTGACAGGATAATTTGGGTTTTCTGCTATCGAGGATTTGTGACACATATAGTCTTAGTCATCCTGAGGCCTGTTATCTGTGGACATGAGGGCTATGGGAGACCACCCTGAAGGTCAGGTAGTGTTAGTAGAAGGAAGAGCTTTATAAACAAGACATCTCCCTGGGGCTTTAAACTATACTTACCCCTCAAATGGGGCTTGCCACACAAACATGCTTTTGTGTTTCATTATATTCTGGAATTTGGGCTAAAAAAGAAAAAAAATCATCACTGTGATCATTAAATCCAATGATGATTGCTCTGGGAAAAATATGTCAGTCTATAAATGTTGTTTGTATTCACCTGTCAAAAGAAGAAGAGGGATTGCTTACAGAAAATAAATGAAATAAGACCACCAAACAGCCCTGAAGTCTATCAAGTTTGATAAGAACTTGTCATATTTTGACAAACATGATGAATTTTTAAATCCATCCTGTAAAAATAGGTTTTCATGGAAGGAAGATTCCTTTCTAGCTTTTCTCATATTTGTTGAAAGGCACAGAAGCATACCTAGAGAAAATATAGCAAATGTCTTTCATTCATTCCAGAGAAAACTTTGCCTTAAGAAGTAATACTACATGGGTAAAAATAGTCTTTCTGGTAAGAAATATTGCCTTTTACTTCTATAAAGCAGGCAACCCTTGAGAAACACATGTGTTTAATTTGCATTTTTTAGTTTTTGTGGCTATCAGCCTTAGGCAAAAAAGTGAATAGATGAAACCTGCCTTCAATACCTTCATCTCCCACTTCGACACTTTTACTCCACCCCCACTTAGAATATCTCCACTCAGCTGGGAGTTTTCTCACCTCTGTCCTGAGGTCCTAGCTTCTCCAGTCATCAGATAACTGAAATTTAAATCAATATACACTAAAATGTTAGGGACTGAATAAGTCATTCCATTGAGGAATAGGAACAGCTTTGGAGAATTACCAGTCCATCACCGCTTAATCCAAAAGGTAGAATATCAAAAGATAGATTCTAGAAAACTGGGCAGAGGAGAGAGTTTAGTGAATTTTTTTCTAGACCCCAAGAATTCATTATACGGGCAGCCATCTTTTCAGCTTATTGATTTTTAAAAGTTCAAAAAACACTTGGGCAAGAGTAACATCCTAAGTCCTTCAAAAAAAATGGTGTCTTCTTACCCCAGCCTCAAATCTTATCTCAGCACAGCTATTGCATCCAAAAGAAATAAATATGAGAATGCCCAAAATATCAAAGAATAATATATGAGTTTGCTGAAATGTCTTAAAAAGGCAGCAAAAAGAGGGACCAGGAATCCAACACATAATACAAATAAATTTTTTCTATAATCTTTTTTGGATAGATTTTTCTCTTAACTCCCATGAATTGAAGCAATCAATCCCCTAAATCTTCCATCTTTGTGTTTCCAAAAGCACCCCCAGCCTTCTGTTCCATTATTGATCTTCCAGAGAAGCATTTTCTTATGTGAACAGAATTCTTGATGCTGTATTTCTACCCAGTGTCCTAGTCAGTACATCAGAAGCCCAGGAATCTGGCAATGACAACAAAGAATTCCCCTTAAAGAGTGGAAAGAGGGTCAAAGACTATCAGCATGTATCCTTCAATAATTTTGTTCCTTTAGCATAAGAGTATTATCACATTACCAAAAAGAAGAATAGTCTGTTTGAGCACCATTTTATCCCAATCAGCGTTGGTCCCTGTTCAGCCCTCTGAAGGGTAACAAGTATGCACATAACTGGTGCACTGGAAGACATTTTGCTCGGGTCTAGGTACATAGTTACTTAAGGAACATGCTCATCCTAGAGCACCATTTCCCGTGTGGTTGGCCTAGCAAACTCCAACTCATACTTGAAGAGCCTTCAGTTAACTCACACACTGAAATAGGTTCTCTGGCAGAGATTGCTAGCTACCTGCTCCCTAATTCATTATTTGCTTGTTTCTCATAGTAATAAAACTCAATTTTTAGCTAAAGGCATGGCCACCCACAAGAAAGAATATATTTCCATTTCTCACTTACCTTTCAGTTAGATATGGCCATAAAAATAATTTCTGGCCAATGATATGTGAGCTGAAAGGATGTGTTCATCTTCATAGCTGTGCTCTTAAGAGAATTCTCAGTGGCTTGAACTCCCCCACTTTCCCTTTCCTGCTGGCTGGAGTGAGGACGTGGGTGGGAACCATTGTGGACCATGTGGATGAAGCAACACACTGGAGATGGCAAAGTAACCAGATAGAAGGAACTTGGAGCCTTGACACTATAGAACCACCATATCAGCCCTGCAGTCTTATGCTTACAATGTTAGATATGAGAAAGACTATTTCATTTATTTTGGGTCTCAGTATACAAACTCAGGACCCTCCACCATTTCCAATGGCACTCTGTGCAGGCTTCCCTTGAGAGACTGATCTCTCTGCATTCAATAAATTGGTTCTTATCTATAGACAATAAACTCACGGCAGGCAGGATATCTTGTTAATACCTGTATTCCAGTGTCAGGTACACTGTATGTTTACAATAAATATTTGTTGGCTGGATAAATAGATGGATGGATGGGTGAATAAATGAATGAAATAGACAATTGATCATGTGATCAGTTTGTACTCACTCAGACATTTTTACCTTATACCTTAATCGAGTTTTACAGCTTGGGATTTGGGGCAAATATTTAAACTATAATAGAAAAGAAAGAATAAAAATGGAAGAAAACATGCTATAAAGGGTAATATATGTGGTAATTTTCTGATTGATGTAAGCACATACAGAATTAATGATAACGTTTATTTCTCAGGTGGGATTCTCTTCTAATCAGCAATCTTTCTTCACACCAAGTCCTAGTGCCAATACCGGGTCTGTTTTTATCTTTCTTACTTTTATCAAAGTGGTCTTCTACTGATAGAAATAGAAGCTTTAAATATAACAAGCTGTAAAATTTCTCAGATTCTATCTCTACTTACATAAATCCAGTTTCTAATATACAAGGCTCCGGACTCAACTACTGCTACTACTGCTCTCTTACCGTTCACCTTCTATCTCCATCGCTTTGCATTTCCATATTCATGCATTGTTCTGCACTGCTGTGTGGGAGAAACTTCCTAACCAATCACGAAAATCACACTCACATTTATACATTACAATTTGCACTTGGTACAGAGTATTCATGTGGGCTGAGAGGACTGTTTCTCCTGTTCTTTACTCACTCTAGGACTGTGTCACCTGCACTTTTCTTCTGTTGCTGTCCCCAGGTACCTCTACAGACTACAGTTTAAATGCTCCAAGAAATAGCTCTCTTGTCTCAAGATGGCACTTGCATCCATGGCATGACTGGCCACATTTTCCTGAACTTTCTGACCAGCAGTCACCATACCACCCACTCTAGCGTCACGGTTTGCTGGCCTGCTCATGCTTCTGAATCTGTTTTTCCCTTTGGGGTTTTTCTTGACCTTCAGTTTCCACTGATCTGTCTGTTCTCTCTTTTCAACAGGTTAGAAGTTCTTTAGCTTTGCCCCGAGAATGCAGACACAAAGCATAGCAGTCAGGGGAAGTTCCTCCGGGAGTATTTCTTCTACCCCACGTCCCTTCCCCATTGCTACCCCTCCCTAACACACACACACACACACACACACACACACACACACCCTCTCTCTGTGACCTTTTCCTGTCCTCCTTTCAAGATCTCTCCCTTCCACAACTACTACGGGACAAGGGTCAAATGCTCATGCTTATTTTGCAAAATCTGCAGCTGGCATTCAAACTACCACTGTACTCGCAGAAAAATCATTTTCAACATTTGTTCTTCTTTAACTGTTTCACAATCCACTTTATGTGGTTCACTGTAATCATTAAACAAGGCCCGGAAAACATGATCCTGTCCTTCAGAGGTTTTCTTCTAAGAACCAAAAATATATCAAAAAATTCTATATCCATGTCGTGTGTTTTTTCCTTGTTATGGTCTAAGTTTATGTTTATTTATCTACAACATGCCATGACATTGTGCTGTGCATTTTAACTTATTTCACTCATCTGTGTCTTGGAATTTGAAACCAAAACTCTGGCAATATTGATTAAAAGGGGAGCTGAATTCGTTATTTTGCTTTCTATTTTAAATACAATCCATTTCAAATATGGCCTCTTTTATATACAAATTCACAACTCTCCATGGCTAGGCAGTGCTTCTTTTCTTTCCATCTAATGAATTGTTTTTCATTTTTGCATTAATGCCAGTAGAGTTTACTTTAACCTTGTGCCTATACTGTACTGGATCAGCTGTGAAAATACCTTATGGCCCTCAGAGAGAAACACCAGGAAAACCACACATGTATGCACTCCTTTTTTCCTCAGCTAATCCACATATTATGCGCCAAATTCTGATAATTTAGCTTTTTTACTGCCTTTTATACAGTAATTTGTCAAATTTATAGCTTTCCTATTCCATTGTCTATTAGCTCAGTTCAAATACTGCCATTTATTCGGCTTTATTCAATATAATCCTCTCAATTTTCCCTACTGAATTTTAGGTTTCACTCCTCAAATATTCTCCAAACCTCATTTCATGTGATAGTGCCAATACACCTCAAATTGATAGGCTCCAGTCCAGGAAAATAAATGGCAGGAGGTTGCAACATGACTTGAGAAACTGTATTTGCCCAGACCATTTATCAGAATACTTGAAAAATAAAGTGTGGGTCTGATCATTTTTAATTTTCTTTACAATGAACCCAAGGTAAATAAATTAGACATGTGCGCTATGATAAAGCATCTTCTCGGGGTGGGAATTATTAAATTACTTGTGTGTAATAAAAGGGTATGCTAAGGGTCTCCAGCATGTTTTCTTAAGGCAAATACAGATGACATATGCTTTCTGACATAAAAATGTTTAGGCACATGACACAGTCACAGGTACAAATAACCACTTTCCATATTTTTGTTATATGAGTTAAAGAATTTTTACTGTTACCTTTTTAAAAAACTCTAAAGCTGGTGAAGAAATAAAACAGACCCACATCATGGGTGCTGCGTGTTACAAGCCAGAGGGAGCAACCCTGAGAGCAGAGAAACAGCTCAGTGCTTAGAAAGTTTACAAGTGGTGAAATGGATAGACGTGAAGGACTATCTTAAATTTGATGAAATGGTTTACTTTAACTAATAACCCATTTTGAACATATGTATTTTAATCCTGAAATTAAATTATTGTTTAATTATTTCAGATGTATTTTCATTCCAAAATGAAATCAACAAAGTGGGAAGGACGGGGAAGGGTCGCGTTTACCTTTCTCAATTGGGTGCTTTCTAAGCAGCAGGCCTCTCAGAGGCGTGAAGAGGAAGTGGAGACCAGGAGCCCCAGAGAGACACCCAATCAGCTGACGACATGATGGGAGGATCAGATGGAGGGCCAGGCTGAAACCAAACAAATGAATAATTGATAAGAATATCAAGTGAGGAAAGCAGCAGGTCAGAAAGGCACAAGCCACTAAATTAGACAGGCAAGTCCTGAGTGCCTCTTCTGCCTCGTTTGCTTTTCACCGTGGTTGCCTGTCATTTTTGTCTAGAATTTTTAGAATGCTTTAAATCGGTAGGGTAAATTAGCGATATTATCTTCACCCATCACCAATCCCGCAGTCCCAGATCTGCTGATATACACTAAACACTTTTGCTATTAAAATAAAGCTCAGTAAAATCATGAGGGAATTTCAGAGTTTCCTTACATATGGCACTTTCTGAGAACAAAAAAGGAAACTCCATTAGGTTATTTAATATATTTATTTATTCATTAATAAGTATTTAATGCATAATTGATTTAGTTCCACTGGCAAAAACTGTCTCTGTAGCATAAGCTACATAAGTCCTTTAACATAAAAAATTTATATTTATTTCTCATTATTTTAGCTGGAAGTAGAAAATGTATGTTTTATTTTGTTTTGATGTCATTATCGGCTATAGTAAAAATGAGATTGTAACATAATAACCTTTCTAGAGTTAGTTGTGTGTGTGTGCCTGTGTCTGTGTGGTTTTTAATTGTTTTGGAGAGGGAGGTTATATTTTGGATCCTTTGTATTTCCTTTTTATAAGGAGTTTTCAGAGAACTCGGAAAACACATCTGGGACTTTTGCTGATAAATACTTTCACTTACAGTAAGTACCCCTCCAGGCTTCTTTGTTATTGTTGTTGTTATTTATAGTTTCTAACCTCCTACAAAATACTTTTACTTTGACATAAATGTGTCTTTTAAAAATTCATTTCACAGCTGACCCCATTTGCCAATATGCACACTATCAGTAGCATTTCAAGGAGAGACAGGTATCCTATTGATGTCTTGTCAAGAAGCGCAAACATTCAATGAGCATTTATTGATCACCTTCTCTGTGCCCCACACACAGCTAGGCAACAAGTATATGAATAAGACACCAACCTGCCTACTACACCTGAGAAGTACATGTGTTTATCATAGTTAATTTGCCTATATTGCATATTCATATGCACATTCTATCATTCCTTTAATAGGTACCTAATGATATAGTAATAAGTGCCAGGAACTGTGCTAGTTCAGAGTTAGAAATATAAATACAACATATATTCAGCCTTCTGTGTGCTCACAGACTAGTGAGAGAGAGGGGAAGTACCTAATGGGAAATCTCTATGATAAGTGCATTCGGGGGAATACGTCAAAGAGACTGCAAAGGCACAGAGTCAAGATGGTTAGCTTTACCCAGAGCCATCAAGGAAATCCACACACACATTGGGAGTGCTCCAAGCAATACTGGTAAACAAATAAGGAAGGGAGTCGTTGATTTTTCTCATTCACCTGGGCAACAAGTTTCCAACCAACATGTGTCTCAATCCATCCCAAAGGAATATCACCTTCAGACCACCCACCAAAGGGCTGTGTCTCTGGGCACAGTCACCACTTGGCATCTGCTGAGATGTGCAGCAAGGGTATTAATTACTGCTCACCATGTGATTAATGTGGCTGATAGTTCTTGATGAGGTCAGTGTGTTTTGTGGATCCTAGATTAATGATTCCAATTTGACAGACAGCAAGCCACTAAATGGTTACCAGGTGGCAAAAATATTGTGTTACCCTAGGCAGAACTGAAGAGAGAGATATAGCAAAGAAATCAACTCATAGCAGGATTAATTACTTGAAAACATTTTCCCGTATTTTTCCAAGTAATCTTACACAGAAATTCTATTTTTTTCCCGTTTTTATTTTTAGGAAACAAACTGACTTCTCAGTGGACTCTACCAATAACCAAAGAAATTATTTGAAGATAAAACAGATGTGACTTCACTGAAGCACGTGAAGGATATCAGGTTTAGACTGTACTGCAAATGTCTAGCCTTCGATGGAAGAGGCCACATGAATGTGAAGTAATTTACCTTTACTACTTACGTATTTAGTCATTTAAATAGACTAAGTACATTTATGAGAAGACATTTAGCAGAAGACATTTCCTGAGCTGCTTCAGGAAAATTCTACTAATATATCGTTTTAAATGAAGTACCTACTTAAAAAAAAAAGATAAATAAAAAGAAACAGAAGTCAAGAGAAAATAGTCTGATAGGAGACAATTTAACGGAACAGAGTTACATTTCTGTTACCTGTCTAGTAAAAACAGCAAAAATCCCACATACAACTTTATTACGTCTTCCCCACGTCATGAGCTCATTGACGAAAAAGCCATTTATTACTTATTCTTAATGGTAATGACCCGTAAGCATAGGGTCATTATAGGGGTTGAATAATTTTGTTGAGTCATTTATGAACCAAATCTGGACTATGGAAACTTGGTCTCAACACATATGCCATTGTGTGTACAGAACATCGGCCTCCCATATCTGGAGTCAATCTGCAAAGAGGCAGACAGTGCCCATCACTGAGCACACATTGGCACAACATGTGAGGCTACAATAAGAACAGAACTTACACTTTCCTTAAGGAGCCTACCATGGGTCCTGAAGCAGGATGGCTGTCGGTGGGTAAGACTATTTTGTGTCCCAAGGTCTAGAACATTTCAGTATGTATTTCACTCAAAAATGCTGGCCTAACTTATGAGCCCTCTACTTTGCCCTCTACCTTTATCATCATAACTAAGACTGCAAAAGTGACAATAAAGCCTCCTGTTATCAGCCAGACCCACGCTTTTCAAAGATCAGTCGATCATGGCATTCCTCAGCTAAAACCCTACAGTGACTCCCCCATTTCCCTGAGGATAAGAGCCAACGCCCATGTAAAATCCAGCTTCCCTTACTTCCCTGATGCCTATACCCCTCTCTGAGCATCAGCAGCCTTCTCCTGCCTCAGCTTTAGTCCTGGAACTCTCTTTTCACTCTCTTCCTACCTTCAAGTCTTTGGCCAAAGGTGACTTTCTCAGTAAGGTCTACCCCATCCACCCTGTTTACAGTTGGAACCTTTCTCACTTAGCACTTCCCACCCTTTTATTCTGTTTTGTTTTCTGCACAGCACTCGTAACACTCTAATATATTATACGTATACCTATTTATTCGGTTTAGGGTTGACTTCACTTTACTAGAAGGTAAGTTCCATAAGGACAGGGATTTTTGTCTCTTTTGTTCTCTGCTCTCTCTTCAGTCCTTAAAGGAGTGCCTGACACATAGGAGGCATTCAGGATTACTGAACGAATGGATCAATCAATCAATTGTAACCACCGGGGCCTTTGCACATAGGAGCCGCACAAAAGGAGCTAATAGAGATGAGACAAGATTAGAGTTTAATGTCTATTGAGATGGAAGAGTAAGGGACCACTGAAGAATTCAAGCTAGAAATGCTCCTTCCCCAACATTTATTATAAAAGATTTTCACTGGTGGGGCTGGCCCGGTGGCGCAAGCGGTTAAGTGCGCGCGCTCCGCTGCGGCGGCCCGGGGTTCGCTGGTTCGGATGCCGGGCGCGCACCGACGCACTGCTTGGCAAGCCATGCTGTGGCGGCGTCCCATATAAAGTGGAGGAAGATGGGCACAGATGTTAGCCCAGGGCCGTCTTCCTCAGCAAAAAAAAAAAAGAGGAGGATTGGCGGATGTTAGCACAGGGCTGATCTCCTCACAAAAAAAAAAAAAAAAAAAAGATTTTCACTGGCATCCAATAAACATTGTATTGGCAAGAAAAAAATTTAAGAAGAAATGATCCTTATTTTGAAAGCAGTTTTGAGGTTTTTGGAACAATGACAAATGCCCATGCATATTACAAAGAAATTTACCAGCAAAGGAAGACTTTAGTCCAGACTTCACCTGCCAAAGCTTCAGGCAGTCTACCCTGCAGGCAAAATCCCCCTCCAATGGCACATATATATAAATGAGTGCTGTAGGAGGATCATGTTTTACTCACCATTCTAGCCCTATATTAAGTAACTAGTCCAAAATCACTTACAAAATAGCTTGTAATACCTAATACATACTTGTAAAAACTATATATACATATATGAAAGATTTCCTCATGTATTTTCATAATCAGTTTTAACATATTATGATTTACAAAAATGGATCTCCAGGAATAGAACACCAAATTATAACCTCATGCTTATAGAAAATAAAAGTTCAACTAACAGCAATTAACTTGAAAACACTGTTCAAAACAAAATTAGGCGAGAGCCAGAAGTGGTCAATATCTTCAGCAGTATGCCTAGATTGGTTCTAAACTATGATGAATTCCTATTGTATAATGCTCTCTATTTCTTCACACTCAGAATATTTTGGGTTTTTGGTGTGTAATAATGGTCTAAGAATCTTGAGTGCAAAATTAGCCATAAAAGCAAAAATGGTTTTTAAATCCCTTTGGAAATATAAAACTATTAAATCATTGTTAATTCAAAATTTAATTTAGTTATATGTCATTTAAATCTATGATGCCACTGATTATGTAATGCACCTTTATTCTATGTCACTAAGAAAGAATAAAATGCTGCCAATTATAATTGTAAGATGTCTTTGATTGTAAGATACATCTCAATTTCAGAGATTTTAAAGTGAGGGAAACGTCAATCGGAATCAACGAATCATTTACTAGCATTTAGGGGAGTTATAACCTAGGCGGCCAAATAATCTCCTTTTCTATCAAGGAAACAATGAGAGCAAATTAATTACTTGAGTAAGCTACTATTTAGTAAGAATGTTCTTGTGACACTACAGATTATCAAACGCTACACCAGAGTCAAGAAAAATTGTTGAACATCCTAGAATGGAATAATTCTGACTTGCATGAGCCATACAATTAATCATGATCCACAAGAACAAGATCTAGAAGAAATTAGCCTGGATATAAAAGAAATTACATTTTAGCTATAGTCTTTTTGAAGGAAATATTATGCTTCCAAAAAAGTAATATTACCTTAGGATAATATTGGTTCTTCTTAAATTCACAAAGTAATTGATTTTCTCAAAGTGTTTCTACTGGAATTCTGAATTTTCACAAAATGGCTTTGTCTAATGAAAACATTCACCAATATGATCTTTTATATCCAATTCTTCTTCATGCTGTGCTCTAATGGGAAACTAGAAAATGTCACTCTAAAAATTGTTTTGACAAATAGCAGGTAAATCACAAAACATAAGCAAGATAATGCTTAAAATGGGAGAGGATTTGGCAGCCGAATAGCCAAGAAAGAAAAATGAAAACTACTAGTAGGAAGACCAAAAGCGTTTATAGAATTTCAAGAATGCGTGACTAGATCTTTCAAAATGGGAATTATAAACAAGAAGAAATGTCATGCAGTAATTTCATGTTATGCAGAACCATGTAAGTAAATGTACCACTTGATTTAATAATGAAGATATGAAAAAGATCAACTGTTAACCAAATATAGTTTTCCGTAGCTTCTTTCAGTAATGGTGTATGTGTTTTAAAAGGAGAAAGTCAATGGATGTAAGATTAAAAAACATTATTCATCTCTGTCTCACAGCAGGGTGACTAAAACCTGCTGTCACCAAACATGTTACCTCACTGTGCCCTGATGGATTTCCTTTAATAGGATGAGATGAATGCAAGCATTTAACTATTTTAACATATCAACAACAGAAAATAAAAGCAGCTATTGAAACAAATGATCTGGCTTCCCACAAATTGAATATGTTTATGTCTTTAGACAGAATGGCGCTGATGCTTAAAATTTTTATAGTGTCATAGGAATAGAGGTTTACCAATTAAGTGAGAAGTTAGGTTCCATACCAAACAGGTCTCTCAAATCCTTTGCTGATCCCTCATAGACAGAAGTGCTTAACATCTGTCAGGGAGTCCGTACATATTAACTTCAAATGTAAACTGAATCTAGGCCATTACTTCAAAAGTTCACCTCTTCCTAGCTAATTCTGGTCCAAATGCAGGAGATTGCCTAAATTATTAATAGGTCACACTGCCTTGGACATGTCTACAGTAATGGGAGAGGTCTCGAGAATCTAGAAAACCTCTGTCTGGAATGCAGGACACCTTACGATAAAGTCTATACCTTTTTTTTGTTCTCTAAGGCACTCACAAACCAATGAATGTCACTGGGAAAAAGTCAGAGCATTAATCCTACAAATGAACCACCTCACAATTTCCATAGTTTTGGCCCTGACCTATCGTTAAACCAAAATGGAAAATCAAACCCCCTCGATTCCTCATTCTTTACTTTGCTTTCCTACCTTCGTAGCCTATTTTTCTCTATCACTGGGCACCCTCTTCCTGAGCCTCCCAATTTTCTCTTCCAATCTCCACTCACAGAGAACAACTCGATAAACTGCGGACGAGTAAGGACCTAACAAATTATTTCTTCTAGTAGCATGTACATTTCAGAAGGCGATGTCTAGGGAAGATTAATAATGTATCACAAACAGTGGAATTTCCGGAGGTGCTTTTTAGGTCCCCTTTTGGTGCAAAGAACTAAGCTTAGCCTCAATTACACTTTTATACCAAGTTGAAGCATATTTTATATTTCACATGCCACAACTACATTTCCATGCAGCTTTCATTCTACCTCTTTTTAAGAATTTTACATGGAACATATAGGATTTTCCAGAATAAACAGAGAAAATATTCACACACACAGTTTCATGAGACTCACCGTGTTCCTTACAAAAGGAGTTGATATTAAAGAACAATGCCAATTCCAGTTGCAAGCAACTATAGAATGTTTTCACTCTGTCTAATCAGTACGGAGCTAATGAGATGAAAATAGCAGCCTTTAATCAAGCCTGATGTAAATTTTTTACTATCATATCCTTTAAAATACTACCTGTATGTAGCCTGAGGGCACCTAAGAACATGTGGCCAAAGGCAAAAAGGAAAAGAGTTTTTGTGACTTAGAACATTTTAAACTCAGAATACTGATTATATACTTTAGGTAAAAATTTTCATTTTAAGTAGCAGTAATATGCCCCAATTTGTAGCCCCAATTTTGAATTTTCAGCCTTGACATCAAAAAAAAGAGGAGGAAGGGAAGGAAAGAAGCAAGCAAGGAAGGAAGGAAGAAGAAGTTGGAGGAGGGAGGCATGATGCCTTTATGTTGTACAACAAAATCTCTCTATTTTGAATATCAAAACTGGCCAAGACAACAAGCTCCATCGTTGAAATTTACACTAGAGTATGAGGCAACATCCAAGCTTTCTCCATTGAAACAACTTTGCCACATTAATCTCAATGTCTTTAATACAGTGGTTCCCAGCCCTAGATACACATTAGAATCACCTGGGAAGGTTAAAAACTAGGCTGATACCCTGGTGCTATGCCCAAGATTTTGTGGGATTGGCCTAGGGGGCAGCCTAGGCATCAGGAGACTTAAAAGCTTCTCCGGTGATTTGTACGTGCAGGTACTCAGCGTTCATCAAGGGGCAGAAGACAGAGCTACTGCATACACCTGTTGGAGCTGACTGTGCTTGACAGAGCCCCAGCTTCACTAGATGACTGCCTCGTGTTCAATCTTCAGAGCCTCCCCCACATTTACTCAGTGAAATGGGGACAAGAGTGGATCGCAGCTTACATAGCAGCTCTCAGACCCACTAATCAATTCCTCTCTCTCTCCCTTTGGGTTCAGACACGCTGCAGTAGAGAAAGATAAGCAGCCTAGCCAATAAACGACCACTGCCACTGGATCGCCTTTCTTTGCGTGCAGTCTAGAGCCCGAATCTGCCCTTCAGTAACGCGCAGACAGCGTCGGAACGAGGCTGCCATCTGGCGGCCTT
The DNA here is from genome assembly GCF_020826845.1 of Diceros bicornis minor. Lineage (NCBI taxonomy): Eukaryota > Metazoa > Chordata > Mammalia > Perissodactyla > Rhinocerotidae > Diceros > Diceros bicornis. The sequence continues at coordinate 60,345,932 of NC_080749.1, read as the reverse complement.
CTTGGGCATCTGACTCCTTTTTCTCCAAAAAGAAATGTGAATGACTAATCATACTCTCCCACTCATTTACGTACTAGAAACAGGCTTAAATATTCTCCCTGCAATGGGGCTCCGTGGTGAAGGAAGACCTGAAGAAAGGGCAGAACCAGCCCTCTCTGTAGGTCAAATGGAACACACGCTTGCCTTCAAATATTTTTTTTTCACCCACCTGTCTGCCTCCAAATTTCTTCTTCAAGGACTTGCAGGAGAGAGGTCAGCCCAAATGGGATAAGAGTTTTGTTACCAGGAGGGCTCTAACACAGCGGTTCTCAAGTTCAGTGTGCAGTGGAATCACCAGGAGGGCTTGTGAAAATCCAGATCGCTGAGCTCCCCTCCTTGAGTTTCCGATGCAGCAGATCTGGCTTTGGGCCTGAGAATCTGCTTTTCTAACAAATTCCTGGGTGATGCTGCTGGTCAAGTGACCACACTTTGAGAACCACTGGACGAGTTGTCAAAGATTAGACAATTGTTAACAGTCAGTAATCCAATAAATCTATCGGCCCCCGCAATCCATAGACTGGGGCAGTGATCAGGGTCAACAGATGATGTCACTATGGGATTGTTCCCAGAGATCAGTGGAGTGCAAAGGAACCAAAAATGCCAGCAAAGAAGTGGTCTGGACGAGGATCGGACAAAAAAAATGCCTCTTCACTGTTTTGCCTGTATCCTCTGGGAACCTCTGGGAAACACCAAATCATCCTAACCATTTAGTTTAGTGGGGAGCAGACCTGATTCGCAAGCCAAAATGACAAGCTACAATAGATTTCAAACTGAGGATTTTATAGAGACATACAGCCACTAAAGATATGTTAATTTGCATTCCAATAACGCCATCTAGTGGAATTTTGTTTTACATCAAAGTGCCTAAAATGGAGGTAGTTTACTTTTCAACAAGAAGAGGGCTGCATCATTTGCTAATTGTGATACAACCCGGAAGGGCAAGTAAACAAAAACTGCAAATTGTGGCATTTTTGCGATCATACATAATATGTTCTATGAAAACAGAGCAAACACTTTAGCTGAGGAACTTGCATACACAGAGAAATGTGTACAGATAGCTTTTCCAGAGTAGTCTGGTAAGAACAGGTAGTGAAAACGGGAAAATTATATTATATCAAAACATTATGTCCATGTGCTGTGTTTATATGCTAAAGCCTCAAACCTCCTCATAATAACGATAAATAATTATATGAAAATAAGAGAAAAAAGCTCACGTTCTGTATAAATGTAAAATGATTCATATAACCACACACCTAACAGTTGAATAAATTGAATTCTCTATTTTCTACTATGGGTCCCAGGAAGAGGTAAAGTAAGGAGGAAAAGAGAGATGCTATATCGCTGCTGCTAGCACTGAGAAGGGATCAGAAAGGAAAAAATTCAAGACATTAAAAATCTGCTTCACTGGCCACAAAACATTACATGTGCAAAATTCTGTTCTACGTGAGCTAATAGTGTAGGAGTAACCATTCGCTGAACATTCAGTTGAACGTTAACAAGAAGCAGTTTTACTTTTCTAATCACAGCCCCAAAAGTGATTGGTTGACTGTTGCTTTCCAGCCTCAGAATCTCTCAGGTAGGTTCCGTCGATGTCTGGTCATTTTCATGATTCATAAAAATCTTAAAATTTTACCTAGCCCAGGCTAGTGAAGCTGGTGACCCACAGGGGTCTGGCCTGACCCTCCTCCTCTGACTCCAATGTCATGAAGCCAACCTGGGAACTTGTTAGAAATGCAAATTATCAGGACCAAGTCAGTAGGAAAAATCCCTGTTAACATCTGTCCTTCGAGATTAAATGCAGCTCTCCCATTCTGTTGTCTGATTGTGGTATAACAATAACATGCAATTGCCTTGATATTACACTGCTTGATCCCAAACTGTCTCTCAGATATTTTTATAAGTATTGTTGATAAAATTTTACCTAGCCCATATTTCCTACCCCAAGTGAGATTTCAATATGTCCAGGTTTTTTAAATTACATTTAAGAAAGTATATGTAATCCTACAGAGAACCCCTGAATATATTATATTTCAGTACCTTCAACTAAGGTTTTATTAAATTGTGTTTCCATTTCTTATATCAAGAATCCCTGTTATAATAAATCTTCATTGAATTTTATATGTGCTCGGCGCTCAGCTTTGAAGGAAAGATAAGTATCTTAGGTTGGGTTCCCAAGAGGCAGACTCTGAGATGAGGATTCGGTGAGCAAGTGATTTATTAAGAAGGTGCCCCCAGGAGGAATTAGTAAGGGAATAGGGAAAGCAGAACAGGGAGGGAAGCCATGCAAGGATGTGGTTCAGACTAAGACCCCTGGAGGGTAGCCTCAACCTGCTCCTGCAGGGAACCCCAACATTTATCCAAATTAGAAAAAAATGAGCTGGGCTTTCATACTCCCAAGCACATTGCTCATGAGACAAGGCACCTGAGGTTGGCCTGGCAAATGAGGCTCACAAATGCTGGCTGCTAGAACCAAAACCATGCCAGGGCCGCAGGAAGGGCGAACAGAGGGGTGAAAGGGATACAAAGGGATCTGGGTGGAGCATCAACAGTCTGTACTTCAACCAACATAAAACTTGTTTTCTTTCCATTGACATATTACATTCTAGATGAGTAACAAAAAATAATTGGAGGGCCGGCCCCGTGGCTTGGTGGTTAAGTGCGCGCGCTCTGCTACTGGCGGCCCAGGTTCGGATCCCGGGCGTGCAACGACGCACCGCTTCTCCGGCCATACTGAGGCCGCGTCCCACATACAGCAACTAGAAGGATGTGCAACTATGACATACAACTATCTACTGGGGGGCTTTGGGGGAAAAAAAGGAGGAGGATTAGGCAATGAATGTTAGCTCAGAGCCAGTCTTCCTCAGCAAAAAGAGGAGGATTAGCACGGATGTTAGCTCAGGGCTTATCTTCCTCACAAAAATAAATAAAAATAAATAAATAAATAAAAGCAATGAATAGGTCTTCTTTAAAACAAAATAAATAAATAAATAATTGGAGACCAATATTAGACCAAATATAGCCAAGTGCAAAGTTATGGTACAGCTCGTATACATTATAGCAAACCAAAAGCAGTGGTTGCCAAAACTTTGCTGCACACTGAAATCACCTGGGGATCTGAAATACACTGATGCCTGGTTCCCATCCTGAGGCATTCTGATTTATTTGGTATGGGATGTAACCTGGACATTGAAATTTTTAAAGCTACTCCCACTTTGAGGTGATTCTAGTCTTCAGGAAAGTCTGGGAACCACTAATCCAAGGCAAGAGAGACCCGTGTAAATTGTTTCCATTGGGGAAGAGACATCAGGAAAGGGGTGAGGTTTGAACTGGGTCTTGAAAGATGCTTAAAATTGGGGTAACAAGAAATAAAAGGGGCCGGCATTACTGGCAAGAGATGCAGCATAAGTGCAAAGGTAAAAATTAGCATGACTAATAAAGGAAAATAAGGAAACCAACTTGAAAAGTTCTTGCTGAGACTAGCGACAAATAAGGTTTTATAGACAAAGTGAATCCCTCTTACAGTTGGCCCAGAAGTCAAGCAAATATTTTTGAACTTGACCTAGTGGGCAAGCATTGTAGATTTTTGAATAGAGAAGTGAAACGATAAAAGTGGTGTTTAAAGAAAAGTACTCCAGCAACAATACAGAAGACAGATTCAAATTGCAAGAGACTTCAGTCACCATATTGTGCCGAGAGGCCATTTCAGTAATCCTGGTATTCAATAGAGTCTTCACTAAGGCAGTAGCTGTCAGGACTGAAAGGAAGAAACAAATAAGGAAAGGTATTTTAAAGAAAACAGAGGTCTTGGATTTTGGATATAGAAGCCAAAAAGAGAAAGGAATTAAAGATAAGTCCAAATTTAACAGGCAATGGGAAGCATTAAGTGACACATTTTCTCCACGTGTACGTTGCCCCGCTGACCTAACTTCCATTGGGCTGTGGGACATGAGGCAGGCTTTACTCTATCTGAGATGTCAAAAGGGGATAAGAGAAAAAAAGACACCAAATTCCTTGCTTTCAATTACTACTACTACTACTAATATAATAATAATAATAATAAAGCTGCATTGCGCATGTAACACAGAAGATTTTCAGGGAAAATTGTTAAGAAAGCTTTCTTCTGCCCTCCCTCCATGCAAGCTCTCCCTGGAAAGGAAGAAGAGGATTAGGTGGGAGGAAGAGAGCTTAGACACTCGTAGTAAGGACTTTGAACACTGTCCACCCCCATTCCTCTGCCTCCTCCACAATCCTAAGTCTTGTGGATCAAAAAGAGTTAGAGGGGCCGGCCCGGTGGCGCAAGCGGTTAAGTGCGCGCGCTCCGCTGCGGCGGCCCGGGGTTCGCTGGTTCGGATCCCGGGCGCGCACCGAAGTACTGCTTGGTAAGCCATGCTGTGGTGGCGTCCCATATAAAGTGGAGGAAGATAGGCACCGATGTTAGCCCAGGGCCGTCTTCCTCAGCAAAAAAAGAGGAGGATTGGCGGATGTTAGCTCAGGGCTGATCTCCTCACAAAAAAAAAAAAAAAAAAAAAAAAAAAGAGTTAGAAAAATGTGTAACCCTTCTTTATCTTTAGGGAATCTAAGGGTGGAATGGAAAAGTATCCTACTTTTTGCCCACCACAATGGCACTGAGGCTCGTGATGTCTCAGGCACACAGGTCTTGATGATGGTCCCGTATCTCGACAGCCCTGGAGAGGAGTTCTCAAGCAACAGAAGTTATTTGAGAGAGTTGATAGCCCGAAGGGGTGTCAGATATGGTGATGAAGATTTATGGCAGCAGCAAGTGACATTGGAACCTCAGTTTCCACACTGGTGGTACCCAAAGACATCTCAGCAAAAGTAAGAATTGATGCTGAGAACCAAGGATGATGACAGGAAGATTATACATCTCAGCCAATGGGACACATGAAGACTGAGGCAGGGACCCTCCCCACCAACACTGCACCTCTGCAGGGAAGAGAGAAAGAACAGGAAATATTAAATATATATAAACATATAAAAATATTTGTAATATATGTATATGTGTATATTTAAATATAGAATATAAATACTAAATACGAATGACTGGGAGATCACAGAATTTGATTGAGTTTAATAACTAAGAAATTACTAAAGTAATTGAGTTTTTCTACAAGTGATTGGGGTTGCTTTGCTACTATCAGGAGGAATGACACATGAGGTGAAACTATAATTACATTTTCATTATAAGAAAATAAAGAATGTTACATTTTACATGTCTGAATTTTCACTCTTTAAAAATCATATTGACTTCACAAGGTTTTGAGCTAATACGACAGGAGGAATAGTGGCACCAAGACGGCAAGTCTGGCTTGGGGGCATGACGAGTTTAAGTACCAAAACAAGCAGTGGAAAATATTCTGTAGGTTGATAGAATGCAAAACTAGAGCCAGAGCAGAAGATAAAAGCAAAGTTATAGACTCATCCAGCAGTCATTAGAACGGAGGTAACCATTTAAGCCAGGGTGAATGTGCAGAGAAAAGCACATAGGCTAAAGCTCTGAACCTCTAAATTGTTCCTATAGGACAAAAAAGTGAGCTTAATATTTTAAATATTGGTGGAATTATTCAAGCATATAAAAGGACATGACATAAAATGTCCACATTTTTTTCCTATGTCTTTTTCATTATTTGATTAAACTGAATAAATCATAAGAATTTAGTAGGCCTATATTTTTTCAACTATTTTATGTATTTATATATCTTAATACTTTCAAATATTATAGGTTCATGGGACAGGAAAGCGATCTCAGAAATGAAAATGTGGATTACTGAAATACATGAGAAAGGCTGAAAGATAAGGTTGAGAAAATTTCCCAGAATAAAGAGCAAAAACCCAACAAAATGCAAAAGGTGAAAAACTAAGAGAGACATGATGGGAGATATAAAGGAGTCCCAGCAGGTCCAACATCCAAATAACAGGAGTCAGAAAGAGAAAGAAAAAAGAGAAGAGAGAAGAGAAGAGAAATAGAGGAATAAAAATTATCAAAGAAAGTAAAATTTCCCAGAGTAGTTTCTGCAGTGAGTAATATTTACATTTCATTGTATAGTAATCTCTGTTTATTGATTATTATTTCACAGAATCAACCTATCAGCAAGTCACAGAAGATATCGTTTTAATTCTAGAACAGAGCATAAATCCTATCAACCTTGACAAGGTTCACATGGTAATTTAACACTGCTAGTCGGGGAGGTGGAGACAGGGGAAGAGAGCTGATGGAAGTGTGGGAACCCAGCTTTCTTCACATTAAATAGCATAGAGGGGAGAGAAACTGTTTTAAGGTAATAGAATACAAGATAAAGTTTTGAGAATGCTATTAAAAGTCCTAACAGTAACCAGCAGAAACCCTAGAGGTAAGATTATATCTGACCAAATACAGGAGGCAGAGAAGTGGGGTAATACTGTGTAACTGAGAAAAATTCCTACAGCAGGCAGCCTCTAAAACGGCCCCCAGTGATCCTGCCCTCCTGCTACTGTAATCCTTTCTATAATCCCATCCCCTGTGTGCAGCCCTGACTTAGTGACTCACTTTTAACAAACCAAATACAACAAAAGTGATGAAATGTCACTTCCTAAATTAGGTTAGAAAGAGACTTTGGCTCCGTCTGGGGCAAAGTCTATCACTCTCTCTATCACTCTCTCCCTTGCTCTGAGGGAAAGCAGCTGCCGTGGTGTGAGTGGCCCTGATGACAAGGAACTGAAGGAGACCTCCAGCCAACAGCCTGCAAGGAACTGAATCCTGCCAACAACGATGCTAGTGAGCTGGGAAGAGATCCTCCTGCGGTTGGGAGTTCAGATGAGAACACAGCTCCAGCTGACCCCTTGACTGCAACCTTGTGAGAAACCCTGAAGCGGGGGGATTAGCTAAGCCGTGCCTGGATTCCTCACCCACTGACCATGAGATTAATATACTAAAAATTGAATCATTGATTTAAACGAAAAACCAAAGAAGCTGTCCCAGAATGAGAAGAATATGTGCAAAAGTAGGAAAATTATCCATGTAAAGATGTAGATAAACAAAGAAAAAAAATCCAACTTAAGAAAACAGGTATTTCCAAGGACAAATGAGAACAAATGGAACCAAAGAAATAATCGATAAAGAGAAGAAAACTTTCCCGAACTCTAAAAAAGATCTGAGCCTGTAGTTCAAAAGGGCTCAGTATGTTGCATACAACATTGATGAATAGAGACCCATTCTTAGAAATCATCTGGAAAAAAATCATTTCAGGGATGAAGGGAAAAAAGTCTATAAACATTCAGGAAGAATACATAGAATCAATATTTTAAAAAACAAATAAAACTCATTCTCCTCCTATACACTGACTGGAAGAATGAATCAATGTCCATACAGTTTTAGAGAAAAGTGATTGTGTTCCAAGGTTGTTTGTGTGCAAAAGCCACTGAAAGGCTTCCTGAGGCAAAAAAAAAAGGGACTGTGAAAATAAACAACTCGGGGTGGCCTGGTGGTTAAGTTCGAGCGCTCTGCTTCAGCAGCTCAGGTTCAAAGGTTCAGATCCTGGGCACGGACCTGCACCACTCGTCAAGCCATGCTTGGCAGCGACCCACATGCAAAAAAATAGAGGAAGATTGGCGCAGATGTTGGCTTGGGGCTAATCTACCTCAAGCAAAAAAAGAGGAAGATTGGCAACAGATGTTTGCTCAGGGCAAATCTTTCTCAGCAAAAAATAAAAATAAACAAATAAACAACCCATTAAGACTTCTCTTGTAAAAAATATGCAAAGGTAAACACTACCCAATTGAATGATCAATAAAAATATTTATTTAATAGTAAGAGAAATAGGATACAAAAGATCTGTGGGGGAAACACTGACATCAGTTAAATAATTGGGAGGGAATCTAAATAAAAATATTCATCTGATACTAAAAGTAAATGTGTGTAAGTTCATTCCTAGTGAAAGCTTCAAAAGTGATTTTGTTTTTATTGAATTTGATGAAGACATTATTTTCTAGAATGTTCTTAAAAAAGTGAGAGAGAACCAGTAGAAGAGTTTATCACTCTAATTTTACTGTGTCACAAACCACCCTAAAGTTCACTGGGTCAAAACAACAAGTATTTATTTAGCTCATGATTCTTTAGGTTTGCAATGTGGATTGTGTTCAGCTGGCCAGTTGTTCTGTTCTCAGATGGCCTCACTAGTACATCTGAGGTCAGCTGCCAGGTGGGCTGGGAACTAATTGGTTTAGGAGGGCCTCTGCTCATCCTAACTAGTTTAGAATGGGACAGCTCATCTTTGCTCCGTGTGGTTTCGTATGTTCCGGCATGACAGCCTAGGCTTTTTCACGTGGCAATAGGGGAAGTTTCTAAGAAAGCAATTGAAAGCATGTAGGGTCTCTTGAGGTCCAAGCCCAGGACATGATTACACTTCCATTGCATTTTGCGGGTCAGAGCAAATTAGAAGGCCAGCCCAGACTTAAGGGATAGAAAAACTGACTCTAACTCCTAATGGGAAATTCTACAAAATTACACCGCAAAGGGGTATGGAGATGAGAGGGAAATAATTGTGGCCAATTCTGCAAACAATCTACCACAGCCTGAGGTCTGGCCATAATTATTCATATCCCCCTCACAGGCAAAATATGTTCACTCCCCCCGAGACATCCCAGAGTCTAATCTAATCACTGCATTATGCTCAAAGCTCAGAATCTTGAGATCTACATCTGGTCTGGATGCGGCTCCTCTTGAGCTAGAGACCTCCAACCTAAAAAGACAAGTTATCTGTCCCTCATACACCCAATCTACAACAGTGAAACATAGCAGGGTAACCACACAGACACTCCTGCTCAAAAAAGAAGAATCAAAGGCACCTAACAGTCACGGTCCATAGAAATTCTGAAATGCAGCCAAGCACATGTTCCTAGGTCCCCCTACTCAGAGGGAGGAAATGTTTCTTGATTAAGGAAAGTCCTGATCCCTGGAAGTAGCTTCTCAATAAATTGTTCTTCATGACCCTTAGCTCCACCCTCTAGATGTCCTTTCTTTTTTAATTCTGCCATGTCACCAGGAGTACAAGCCTGCTCCATGACATGTGGCCAGTTGCCTCTCTGCCACCACAGGTGATAGCCAGACAATCCCCAGAAGAAAAGCCACCTGTGAATGCGTGAAAGGGTCCAATGGAGCCATCATGCACCCTAAATTGCTGACCCACTGAATCTGAGTTAAATAAATGTTGTTTTAAGTCACTTAATTTTAAGGTGGTTTGTTACATGGAAATAGCTAACTAATTCATAAAGTTTTAAAAAAAACAGTACACCTACTGCAGAAGATAAAACAAACAAAAAAATCAGAGTCCTTATAAAGAGAGAAAATAAAGCCAAAGGAACATAAAAACAAGATGGCAGAGGATCAAGCCCATCACTTATTACAGACAAAAAAAAAAAGAGTTAATTCCCTCAGGTAGAAGGCAAATACTCCCATTTAGTTCAAAACAAATTTCAACTATATAAGGCTAGCAAGAAACATATCAAAAATGACATGAGAGCATTGTCCAAAATAAAATGGTGGAAAATTTACCAGGCAAGTAGAAGCAAAAAGAAATCAGAGATTGCTTTATTACTGTATCATTAAAGACCCCAAACCAGAATAGTCTCTTTATTTTCTAGAAAAGATAAGTCAGTAAGAAATACTTAACTATCATGAATCATTGTTACTGAATATCATCAAAATATAAAAATATTATTATAAATACAAGAAAAATGAAAGAATAGATAGACATTTACAAATTATTGAACTTGAATCATATTAATGATTGATTTAATTAGTATACAATAGTCTACATAAACAAAGCAAATATACATTATTCTCAAGCATCCCTAGAATACATCTAAAATTTGATGATATGGTAGATAATAAAAAAAACTTAAGGAAATCTCAGAAATAAAAAATTTCAAGGGCTCATTTTCTGACCATTGGGCAGGGGCCCTTAATCAGGAGTCCACGTATCGGCCCCAGAAAATCCATGTACCCCCTGAAACTGTATTTTGTATTTATGAGCCTTCTTCTCAGTATTGAGTACATAGTTCTCCTCGATTTTCCAAATAACCCCAATCTCTCATAAAAATTAAACTTGGAACTAATCAATACAATTTTAAATGAAAAATTAAAACCCCAGTCACACAAAACTGGTTTATTTTTAAAAAAGAATATTTTAAACATCAGTGTTAAATTTAATATGGTATAGACATTGTTCAAACTATTGTTTCCATTTAGTGAACAGGTGTGTGTACCTGGAATTGCTTTGGGTTTGGCAGTGAACATAAAGTTTCATATTTATTAATCACTTATCCATAACAAAGCATTTTTATCATTATAGTGAGTCCAGAATGCATATTACTACATATATTTGGTTTATTGTTTTTCGTGTATAATTTTTATCAGTTAGAACTTTTTCCTTGCAAGTAAGAGAAAACCTAATTCAAAATGGTTTAAGTAAGGGGCCAGCCCCGTGGTGTAGTGGTTAAGTACGTGCGCTCTGCTGCTGGCGGCCCGGGTTCAGATCCCGGGCACGCACCGGCACACTGCTTATCAGGCCATGCTGTGGCGGCGTCCCACATAAAGTGGAGGAAGATTGGCCAGATGTTAGCTCAGGGCCAGTCTTCCTCAGCAAAAAGAGGAGGATCGGCATGGATGTTAGCCCAGGGCTGATCTTCCTCACAAAAAAAATGGCTTAAGTAAGAAAGAATGTAATGATAATAAAATTGGAACTACTAGGAGTAGGTTTATCTTGATGCAGAAGCTCAAACTGTGTCCCCAGGACCTCGCATATTTCCAAGTCTATTTCCTGGTCCATTTGCAGGCAGGCTCTTCCCTTACAGAAGCAAGAGAGCTTGAGCGACTCCAGAAACTTATATAATCTCAGCTTCCATTTGGGAGGCAAACTGCATCTCCCTCTATCCCAAAAGTCTTCAGAAAGTCTCAGGACATCTCACTGGGTCTGATGGCATCACCTGGGCATCCCTGTAATCACTGAGGACAGGGAAAAGTGGGAATGTGATTGGCCACAACTGACTCACGTATCACCCCCAGCCCTCCACCCAATCCCACTTACTGAGAGTGAGTGATGAGTAGATCCCAAGTTTAAAAGTAGGAGTCCTACCTAACATAGCTGAATAGATTACAGAAAAGAATAAATGGCGCTAGTAATATCACATGTGCATTTTACTGAGTATTAGAATTTCATATTTACATGTTGAATGTCTGCTCTTTTCATTCTGCTGTTTCTTAAGGAAATGGTGCTGTTAAAATTGGCAGAACTTGCTGTCATAATCAAATACTGGTAACATGCCTTTCCTTTTTCTCACACCTCTCTATTTTCAAAATTAATAAAAATTTCGCACTTATTAGAACCTGGTAGTTCCAGGTTATTAGGATTCAGGGAATAAGGCTATCTATATTTGAACATCACTAATCATTGGGGAACTGCAAATCAAAACCACAATGAGCTATCACTTCATACCTGTTAGAATGGCTGTTATCAAAACAAGAAATAACAAGTATTGGCCAGGATGTGGAGAAAAGGGAATCCTCATGCACTATTGGTGGGAATGTCAATTGGGGCAGCCACTATGGGAAACAGTATGGATGCTCCTCAAAAAATTAAAAATAGAACTACCACATGATCCAGCAACTTCACTTCTGGGTATTTATCTGAAGAAAATGAAAACACTAATTCAAAAGATATCTGCACCCCCGTGTTCACTGCAGCACTATTTTCAATAGCCAAGACATGGAACCAACCAAGTGTCGACCAACAGATGAATGGATAAAGAAAAGAAACATGTGTGTGTGTCTGTGTGTATATATATATATCTATCTCACGTTTTATATGTATATAATGGCATCTTATATATATATCACATTTTATAAATATATCACATGACATAATGGAATTTTATATATATATATAAATGGAATCCTATTCAGCCATAAAAAAGAATGAAATCTTGCCATTTGTGACAACACATGGATCTTGAGGGCATTATGCTAAGTAAAATAAATCAATAAGTCAGACAGAGAAAGACAAATACTGTATGATTTCACTTATATGTGGAATCTTAAATAATCTTAAAGAAAAAAAAACAAGCCCAGATATAGAGAACAGATTGGTGGTTGCCAAGAGGCAGGGTTTGGGGAGTGGGCGAAATGAGTGAAAGGGGTCAAAAGGTACAAACTTCCAATCACAAAATAAATAAGTCATGAGGATGTAACGTACAACATGGTGACTACAGTTAATAATACTATATTGCATATTTGAAAGTTGCTAAGAGAGTAGATATTAAAAGTTTCATCACAAAAAAAATTTTGTTACTACGTATGGTGATGGATGTTAAATAGATATTGCGGTGACCATTTTTCAATATATATAAATATCAAATCATTGCACTGTACACTTGAAACTAATATAATGTTATATGTCAATTATACCTCAATAATAAAAAAACAAAAATAAATAAAAATCTGAGGATACATGTACTGTCTGGCCTAGCAGTTCCACTTCTATGAGTAAACCTAACAGAATTGCTAATATTGCATAAGGATGCACATTGTTTTAACAGCAAAAAAAATTGGAAACAACATAAATATCTACCAACCACAGAACACTTTGTGGTATACTCATTACATAGCTTTTGGAATTAAAAAAGAATCTACTTGAATGAATAAATCTTGAAAACACTGTTGAATGAAGAAAGTGAAAAAAAAAACCATATATTTCCTTTATCTCATAGTAAACATGTTGAAAATAAAATTAAAATAAATACCCAAATTTTAGCTGTTTAACTAAACCTTGAACTTTTTCGATGTTTGTCATTAATGTTTCAAACATTTCAGTAAAATCAAATCAGACTAATTCATTATTCATAGTCCTGGAAGATATTAGGATCTAAAAATAATTGAATTCTTTACTTGCAAAGACATTCTCTTATTTATAACTGAATTACCAATGTATAGAAATTCAGTAGAGATAATTAATGTGAGATAAAGGATTCTTTAAAAAAGAAATTCACTAAAGTGGAAATGTCATATAAAAGAAAGGCACAATATGAAAGTAAAAAAAGAAACCTAGCACACTGAGAGAAGACAAGGGACCAAGAAATGTTCAAAGAATGTCTAAGCGCTTAACCCTCCCTGACCTCAGCATAGCAGAGAAGAAAATAAAACTTATTTAACATTTCTTGGGCTTCAGAATGTATTGTACACTGAAGCAACACAAGATAAATTATTTAGACTGTTTCAACTGAGATTGGCAAAATCCCAACCTGTCATAAACAAGGTTTAAATAGCTTGATACCGCATAAATAATTTATAGTTTCTAAACCAGAAAAGTTCTAAATTTGAAACCCTGCATTGAATAGAAGACTCTGTATCAACCACAGGGCACTCCTCTCCTTTCAGGAGCTGAGATCCTTTACAAAAAGGTCACCATCATAAATAAAAGCACAATTCTTCATCTCTTATTTCCTATATTCAGAAATGTAAACCAAATACAGGATATTTAAGAGATACGTCATAGTAATTTTTAAGTAAACAAGAACAACAAAAATGCTACCTATATGTTCTTATATTTATTATGTGAACTGCAAGCCAAATTATTCTTTTTCTCTCTACAGGAGGATCAGGTAAATTCTGTATTTACCCAAGTTCCATATCATAAAATATACCCATGATATAATGTGCCTTTAATATGAAGAAAGAATTAGAAACCCCTTGGGAAGAAATCTGAGTATAGAATATTTCCAGATTTTTATAGGGATTTTTTTATCTTTTACATTTTCTTGCCCACAACTAATCTGACATAATTTTTTAATGACTTGCCTTTATCAAGTGTACCCAAAGCATTCAACTAGGTTTATACGGAAATATCTCTTTCTTCCCACATTCACGTTTCACTGGTTTACATAACAATTCACTTAGATTACATGATGAAAATAACAAATATAACTGACGAACAGGTTTGGGAACAAGCACATTTCATCTCTCAGAAGCATACAACACATCAGGGCACCCGGTGAGAGCTGACCTGCACTGGCATAGCTATAGCATTTCATGAGTATCAGTCAAAATGTTTTGCAAGGGAAATAGAGAGCATTGGTTACTCTGGTGAGTACATTAAGTGGAGGTCAGATAAGAACACTTCCACAGTATAATAAGGAAAATAGCTACTATCCATGGTGGGCACTATGGATCTTGGCACTATGCCAAGTGCTTTACTGACCATCTGTCTGATTTAAATATATCAGTAAGCAATGAGACACGTGCTCCGTGTGATAATGTCCCTAACATACAAGTAGACTAACTAATAGTTTTTTTCAAGACTGATCAATGTAGATTTTCCAACGTTCCTTTGCATTTAAACCCTTCATAATTTGGCCCAAAATGACCTGAACAATCTTATCTTCCACTACTTTCCCATCTGAACCTGCTACTCCAGCAAGAATGTCTAGCCACCATCCCCAGAACAACGCTGCACCCTACAGCAAAGGGGTTCAGAGAGCTTTGAATTCGTACTGCTGGGATTGTCTCCATACTCTATGCTTACTGGCAATGTGGCCATGGCTAAGTTGCTCAGCCTTTCTAAGAGTCAGTTCCCTTATCTGTAAAAAAAAAGTGGGGATAATACAATAATGAGGATAATACAACACCTACCTCATAAGTGAGATAATATCTATAAAGTACCAGTCCAATGCCTGGTACATAGTAAGTGTTCAATAAATGTTGCCTATTGTTATTGTTTTATAATAGTATTAACTATAAAGAAGTTTGAGAATTGATGGGCACTTTCTTCTAATATTTTCTGCCACTTAAAATAGGATGACTTTGAATGACTACCTGGTGTTTCTTTTCTTTTGTGTAATACATATTTTAAAAAACATTTCCAAACCCCTGGACTAACTTGCAGCACTCCCAGTTAAAATAAAAAAGACTGAAATAAAAATATGCATTGAGGATTTTGGAGTCTGACATAGGCACCAATATTTTGCCTAGTGTCAAGTAAACAATAGTCAACAGTAGGGCTGGCCTTTGGCGTAGTGGTTAAGTTCGTGCAGTCTGCTTCAGTGGCCCAGGGTTCGTGGGTTCAGATCCTAGGCACAGACCTATACACTGCTCATCAAGCCATGCTGTGGCGGCATCCCATATACAAAATAGAGGAAGACTGGCACAGATGTTAACTCAAGGCCAATTTTCCTCACAAAAAAAAAAAAAGAAAGAAAAGAAAAAAATATAGTCAACAGTGATAAAGTATTTCTATGCACTTAGCATTGTGGTAAGTGCTTTATATGGACTATCTCATGCAATATTGAGAAAACAATGAAGTAGGCATTACTATTATTATCCTCTTTTCCATGTGAAGAAAATGAAGCTGAGAGCACTTAGTAACTTGCTCAAAGTCACATAGCTGGTGAGTGGTGGAGTCAAGATTTGAATTCAGTCTGATGCCAGAGCCAGTTTTAAAACTCTGTTCTATGCTGCCAGGATTCTTCACTGTTGAAGACCAAAAATGGCAAGGCTCAAAGGTGAGGTCAGAGACCTTCCAGACCAAGGCTGAAGTCGCAAGTCCTACTGACAGTGTTCCCTCTATCCCTCCTCTGAGTGCTCCTGTCAGGGATGTGGGTGATTCTGTGATGTACCGGGAGGATCAAGGATCTGGGAGTACTAGGGAAGTAATTAAAATCTGGGATATTGTACAATCTCTGTGAAAACTTTTCTCTTTGAGAGAGATCTGTTTTAGTACAGTGCCTGATTCTCGTGGTTTGAGGGATGCTAAGAACTATAAAAATTTCCTAATATTCTGCTAGCAAATATCCTGCACTGTAAGGCCCACAGTTATGGTCATGGGGACAGGGGAAGGAAATGAGTCCTGATGAGCTAACAATTATTAACTTTTTATTTATAATTATTATTGTGGTTTTATTACTACCATTATTGTTCCCACTACCACTCTTGGGTCTTTATTCATGCCATCTCTTCTCCACTCTCAATCCCTGACATTTCTTATCCCTTAAATAAATCTATCAGAATATACCCAGTCCCATCTCAGGCAGCTCTTCCTGACCATACTAGCTCACCACGATTGCTCCTGAATGTGAATTCTTATAGCAGTTATTGTCCCCATCAATTTTCGCATTGCTGGTTGTTTTTCATGTGCACTTGACTTATCTCTACTTATACAGAGCTTGTAAATTCTTTGAGAACTGCACTATGTCTTCTATGTCTCATCACCCTCAGTATCTTCCTATGAGAGACATTCAACCAAAATATATTGATTTTCTACTTAAAGGAAACATAACCACAGCACAGCAGCACTGAGAAATCAATTGGCCTTAGGATCTTTCTTACTCACTATAGTGACACGCATACCAAAGAGGAGGAAAGGTGGCTGCACCTCTACTGACAGAACGGTGAGGACTCGGAACACGCTTGTTCATTGAAAGGATTTAGGATTTCACTGTGAGAGAAGTGAGAGAAGAAATTTCAGTCACCTCGTTCTTAATATAAACAACCAATCCTGAAACGAAAGAATAAGAGAAACTAAGCCTTGACTGTTCTCGTATTTATTAATGCTGGAGACCCTTCAACATAGCGTGGAGGAGGAAGTCCATGGCCTGCATATGAGGTAGCAACAACAGCACACGTATTACTGAAGAGCCCCTGTCTGAAAAACACAACATCCAAGAAACCAAGGCACCAAATAAGCTTATTTTTCTGGTTAGTACCAGAGCTTAGATGAGAATGTGGGTCTCATTTCTTGCATTGACTTTCATTGAACAATATACAAATGATTACCAAAAAAGGTTCTATTTTCATTTCACAAAATTTGACTCATTATGATGTTTAGAAAAAAATCTAGGGTACCATTAGAGCCAATTTGGGATTATTTAAAATAGAATCAAGCTAACAAGGTTCTGCCACATGTCTCCTTTTCCCTCACCTAGGACTTAAATTTTTATTTATTTATTTTTGTTTTTTATTTTTTATTTATTTTATTTATTTTTTGGTGAGGAAGATTAGCCCTGTGCTAACATCTGTTGCCAATCCTCTTCTTTTTGCTGAGGAAGATTGGCCCTGGGCTAACATCTGTGCCCAACTACCTCTACTTTATATGTGGGATGCCTTCCACAGCATGGGTTCATAAGCAGTGCGCAGGTCTGCATCCAGGATCTGAACCTGCAAACCCCAGGCTGCCAAAGTAGAGCATGTGAACTTAAGCACGACACCACTGGGCTGGCCCCAAGGACCTAGATATTTTAATGAAAGATACAATTTTAAGAATTACTTTTTCAAAATAAATATTTTACTGATTTGTTTTTACTTTAAACCTTAAGGTCAAAAAATTGATGGGATATTTTAGTTTTCATATGATGGCAAATTAAGTGTTTTCCTTTTTTTTTTTAACACACTGAAGTTATTTGAATCATTTTCTAAATGATGAAAAGGGCTGGAAAAAGAAAATAAGAATTACACCATGGAAAGCACAATCACCAAGAGGAAGAATGGATAAGAGCAACTCATCTTCACATACAGCAAAAGATACAAATTCCTAATGCTGATGTTTAAGACAGCCATTTTGGTGGTAAACCTATCTTTGAAACAAATTTATTTTAAATTTTACCTTTAGTTAAGAAAAAATAAACTTTTCCTTGAAAAATATGCACTTAGAATACTCGTGAGTGATTTCTCAGAGGTATTTGGTGAAGACTCAGACAACCTATCTTTGAGTCTGTCTCAATTCCTCCTTTTCCCTCACCCCAGTCCATCAGCCAATCCCCCAGCGAGTTCTGCCTGCTCTGCCTGCATCCAGCATCTATCTCTACCCATTTTCCCCATCTCCACTGCCACTTCCCTATTCTAGTCACTTCATCTCTTGTCTATGGACCAATAACATTGCTTCCTTTTAAATTAATTTTTGTCTATTCCCTTTGGTTGCAAGTGTTCATATTTTCTTTTTTATACTTTCTCTATTCTCAGAATTTTTTATAATGTATATTATTTAATAACAACAAAACATGAAGAAATGGTATATTTAAAATGTACGTTACATTATAAAATATATATTTAGATGTATATTTATATGCTTATTATATAAATATATATGATAAAATATAGATTTAGCACTGGGCTAAACCCTTTTATGTCGCCCTTATTTATTTACTCTACCAAAACTGTCCTTATCAAGGTCACAAACGACCTTCCCATTACCAAACCGAGGGCTCAACTCTCAGGCTTCATCTTATTTGATCTGTTGGTAGTATTTGACACTCTTTCTTTCTTGAAAAACTTTCTTCATTTAATTTCCAACACATGCAGTCCCCCTGGTTTTCCTCTTAACTTCCCTGCCCGCCTCTTCTCAGACTGCGTTACTGTTTCCTCCTCTTCTCCCTACCTTCACAGTGCCCCAGGGCTCACGCCACCAATTGCTTCTTCACCTGCTCCGTGATCCACTCTCACAGCTTTAAAACCTGATGCCACCTAAATGTGTATCTCGTGCCCAGCCCTCTGGCTGAAAACTCCAACCACATAGCCAATTCTCTCCCTACCCTCTGCACTTAGGCGTCTTAGGTATCCCAAACTTGGGATTATCATTTTGGGATACATCCCAAAATGAACTCCTGTTCATCCCTTTTAAACTACTTCCCCCCCTTAACTGCTCAACATCCAATCTGTCAGTAAATACTACTTTACCTTCAAAATGTATCCAGAACCTGGACTTGTTTTTTTACCACCTCCATTATTATCATTCTGATCCAAGATATTTTCTCCTCTTAATTGCTGGTGATCCTCCTAAGCGGTGCATAATTTTAAAAGTTAGACTAGGCTTAGAACAAAAACCAGCAGCCTGTCCTTCCCA
This sequence comes from Diceros bicornis minor, assembly GCF_020826845.1. Taxonomy (NCBI): domain Eukaryota; kingdom Metazoa; phylum Chordata; class Mammalia; order Perissodactyla; family Rhinocerotidae; genus Diceros; species Diceros bicornis. The sequence continues at coordinate 60,327,015 of NC_080749.1, read as the reverse complement.
CTTCCAACTGCCACATCAAAGAGGCAATTGTTTCCAATTCTTTTAACTTTTCCTCATGGTATTTTTTGCCGTATTTTTAAACAATATGCTTATATTGCTGCTTCTCGTTTATCAGCTTTCAATATCTATTTACTTGTTAGAAGAAATTTGTTTTAATCTCTTATACCACACACACACACATACACTTCTACTCCCTATGCCTCATTATAATTATAGAGTAGTTTTTGGTACAAATAAATATTAAATGTTTATGCTATTGTGATTTTGAAAATCTTATCTACAGCTGAGACATATTGTGAACTATGATGATGTTTTCTTTCTTGAATATTTTTGATTACTCTGAGTCAATTGACTCATTTTATCACTGAACATTTTCACTAATTCATGTCTAAACTCACAACCCAAAGTGTGAATTTTCCTTCAACAGATTCAAACACTTTAGGTCCTCTCTGCATTTCCTCTTGTCTTTCTGGGAGAGATTACTCCCGAAGCCTTATATTTAGCTTTTATCCAGACTGGTTGCTCTCGAGGCTGGCAGCACATCTGTCTGTGATCCATTGGTTTTCTATCACCTTAATCCTGGGAATTCCCTAGGCCTCTTAATGTTGGAACCCTTGTTTCCAAGACCCCTTGTCATCTTTCTGATTTACACCTTTGTTTTGGTGAAAATTCCCTAGTTAATTTCTAAGAAAGAATGCATCAGAGGCAAATGTTTCGAGACCTCGCCTTCAGAAATATCTTTATTCTACCTTAACACTTGATTAATAGTTTGGCTCAACATAGAATTCCAAGAAATGTCCTACCTCTATTTATTTTTGCTCTATTTTCCAGAAATTTCTCAATCTTTCTAATACTTGTAGTGATTTTTTTTTTAATTTCTGTTCCAACTTTTTTTTTTTGTCCAAAGGCTCTTTTTATTCTCCAAAGCTACTTTTATTTATAGCATTCTTTTCTTGTTTAAGAGATGCAATATCTTCGTGGTATGTATTACTAATATTAAATAGTATCTGATTCTCCTCTTGTTGCAGACACAAGGAGGATTGCACTTTTTCACATCTTGAAGTTAGCATGGCCATCTTACTTTGAACAAATAATCTGAGAGAAAATGAGCCGTGTCTTTTCCAGATGGAAATATTTGAAGGCAGTGCTCAAATACCCAGCCTCTCTTCCTTACTACAGTGATGGTAGAAGCATATATTGATGTGAGGATCAAAACAGCTTGGAATAATGAGCCAATACATGGAAAACAGCAGCCCAGAAAAGACGCCTGCAACAGACATTGCATGAAGCAAAAAAATGTAGGCACCCAGGTTTGTGTGTTGTTTGTTACCACCCCAGGATACCAGGATAGTATAAATTATGCTATCCTGACTGATTCAATCATTGATACCACAAGTGGGGCACTACTATAACAATAAACATCAAATACATAATATTGGCTTAGTTTCTGGAGAGCGGGTGGTGAAGAAATTGATATGAGAGGCAGGAAAGATGGTAAATCATGCAATGTAGTTGCAAAATATTTGGTACTATGAACTGGGAGACAGGGTGTGTTCTTAATGATCTTGTAGTTCCAAAGGTAGAGGTAGGAAACATAGAACTGAATTCGAGGATAGGTTTCTGTGGGTGGTGTTTGTACAGATATTACAAGAAATAGATGAGATCAGAAAAGAACTGTTCAGGCTTCAAGTAGCAATAAAAAGGATGAAAGAAAATAAGTCCAGAAATTTGAGGACATGTTAGGTTAGAAGAGGTAACTGATTTTTAAATACAAACTGTAAAATATAAAATTGAGAAAGTCTTAAAATAAAGGAAGCTCATTAAAACCCAATCGTAGCAAGGACCCAAATAAGTATAGTTGCCATAACTGTTATCTAAACCTCTGAGGAGTTTAAAAATTCTCCATTCACCAAGTAAATTCTTTCAATTGGATAAAAAGCATAAGGAAATGCTAAATGGTCCCTATCACTAAAGTCTAATGGACACAAAATCTTGAGCTGCTAAATATCCTGAGATAAGTGTTCCCATCTCCTGCCTAGGGAGTATAAACCTGTCTAGAAGGAATCTCATCTGAATGCAGGAATGGAGAGAGCTGGAAGATTTCCATTCAATATAAACACTCTCACTAATCTCATTGTTCTTCAAGATGACACCCAAGGCTCTGGAGAATAAACCTCCATTCTCCTACTCACTACATATAATGTAGCTATTGTCATCGTCCATCCCATGGGGTTTTTTGTTTTCCATCTGAGTTCATTCCTTTTTGTCTCTTCTCTGTCATTTTAGTTGTGTTACAGGAGGGAACAAAGGTAAAAATAAGTGTCAATCTACCAAATTTAACTGGAAGTCTATAAGAACCCTTACTTTGTCTCCCTTCTTCTTCTCCAGTGCCCTATAAACCATTCTCTACACCACAGCCAGAATGATCCTTTAAAACATAATCCATATAGTTTCCTTATATTAAACCATGTAATGGATTTCCACTGCATTAGAACAAAATTCACCACCCAATCATGATATACAAGTCTACACATGATCTGAGCCTTGTGTATATTTTTGGTCACATCTCACATCACTTGTCCCCTCATTCTCTATGTCTAAGCCATTCTAGATTTTTGTATGTTCCTTGAACATGCCAAGATCATTTCTACCTTAGGGCCTTTTCTCTTGCTGTTTCTTGTAGGAATCTTCTGTCCTTAAGTTTGTACAAGGCCAGTTATTTTTCATTTAGTTCTCAGCTCAAATATGACCTCTTCAGAGATGTTCCTAACCGTATAGTACTCAACCTAAGACAGCCTGATTCCACCCCATTCCCAGTCTCTATGTATCACATCCCCTTGTTTTATTCTTTTATAGTATTTATAATTCTCTTAATTATCCTACTAATATGTGTTACATACACACTATTTGTGTCTCCCTACTGCCAAACCCCTTCCAAAAGAATATGAGCTTAAGAGACCTTGTTTGTCTCATTCATCAATACTCACCCAGTATGGAATATTACCTGGCAAGATGAGGCACCCAGTATATTTTTGAATGAATAAATACATGACTGAGCACATCATTTCTATATTATGTTCTAAATTAGAATTATTTATGTGCTTCATTCATCATTTAACTCTGTCAATTTGAACTTTAAAAAAAAGTGTGTGAGAGTATTTCTTCTTTCTAGCTATGATAAAAAAAATAGCGCTCAGAAGATTCCTGCTGAGAACAGCAAGAAACATGGGATGAAATACTACTACTACCACTACTTTTAATAATCAGACAGCCAGAGAGACAATAACTGAGGGAGCAAGATCATGGACAGAAAGGAACCATAGATGAGTAAGCCAACATTCTGTGAGTTCAGTTTCCCTTGAAGTATTTGCCAGTTGGAGATGAGCAATTGCAAGATTAGAGACCAGAATTCCTAGCAGAGAAAAAACCCAGATAAGAGGTGGAGAAGCCAGTAGAGCTTTTGGCAATATTATTGCAGAGACAAAGAAATATAGAACACCAGAAATGGTAAGTATGAAGAAAAATCTAAATGAATGTTGATATTACTAAAAAATAATACATGTCTTTTGAAGGTTTAGGTATACATAGAATTAAAATGACTGACAAAAAGAACATAAATGGCAGGAGTCAGGGAGTAAATGTAGTTAAAGTGTTCTAGGTAGTCTACATGTCTGGGAAGTGGAAAAATACAAATTTGTATATGGCTCTATTAAGAAATAATGCACATTTTAAATGCTAGGGTAACCACTGAAAGAATAGAAAAAATAACATATAACTAAAAAGCTGATTAGAGGAGAGAGAATAATTTTTAAAACTTGATTAATCCAAAAGAAGGTAAGGAAGAGTCAGAAAAAAAGAAGATAAAAATAAGTGGGAAATTAGAAAATAAATAATATTGTATATATAAACCCCCCAAAATCAGTAATCACATAAAGTGTAATTAGACTAATTAGTCCAATTAAAAGATCAACATTATCAGATTGGATTTTTAAAAAAACTATAATGCTGATTACAAGAGTCACATTTTAAATATAAGGACACAGAGGTTGAAAAGAAAGAACAATAAACATGCAAACATGAACCAAGAGAAAGCTAGTGTAGCTAGTTTAATATGACAAAGTGTTCTTGAAGACAAGAAGTATCCTAAAGATAAAGACTACTATTTTATAATTCACCAGGGACATGTAGCAATTCTAAATTTATATGCACTAAATAATGTAGCTTCAAATATATAAAATAAATGTGCATGAGTGTGCATATATATACACACACACAAATTAATGTATATAATATATATACACACACACAATCCTGCCCCACAGAATGACAGGATGTACATTATTCCAAGAAGAGTGGACTATCAGTGGAACATTTATCAAAATAAAACATATGTTGAATCATAAAGCAAATCTCAACAAATTTAAAGGATTGAGATTTTGCAGAGCGTCTTCTCTGACTACATGAAATTAAGAAAAATTCCATAACAAAAAGAAACTAGAAAATCTCCACAATCTTAAAAATGAAGGAATAAACTTCTGCAGCTCACAAATCAAAGATACCTAGCAAGACAAATGAGAAAAAAAATATATTGGGAACTTTCATAGAACCAATAACAGAAATGTAAAAGAGGGCACCACCACAGATCATACAGATATTGAAAGAGATAATGAGAGAAGTTTATGAAAAGTATATACAAATAAATTTGAAAATTTAGATGTAGACAAATTCCCAGAAAATCTTAATTCAGCCAAAAAAAAAGGAAAAGTCTGAGTTTCCTTGTATTTTTAAAGATATTAAGTCTGTAATTTAAAACGTTCACACAAAGAAATCTCTACATTTATATGACACCACCAGAGACAATTGTTCAAGGAAAAAACAATATCAGTCTTGCACACTCTTCCAGAAGTTAGAAAAAGAAGAAACATTTTTCAACTCATTTTATGAGGTCACTATAAAATAAAATTTAATGGGCTTTACAAGTTAAGATAATCATAAGCTAACCTCTACTGAGCTTGGATGCAAAATCCCTAAGCAAAATATCAGCAAATCTAACCCAGCAATATATAAAAAAAGATAATACACATCATGACTCTAGAGATTATTCCAGAGATATGAGATTAGTTTAACATTTGAAAATCAATCAATGTAATTTTCCACAATAACAGAATAAAGGGGAAGAATCACATGAGCAGCTTAATAAATGCATAAAAACATCTGATAGAAGGGAAGTTCTTCAATCTTATAAGTCTCTACCAAAACACTATAGCAAACATTGTTTCTATTGGTGAATTATTGACACCATAAAACTCCTAGAAGAAAATATAGACAGTACACTATTTGACGTTGGTCTTACCCACGTCTTTTCAAATGTCTACTCGGGCAAGGGAAACAGAAGAAAAAGTTAACAAATGGGACTACATCAGACTAAAAAGCTTCTGCAAAGTAAATGAAAACATGAACAAAACGAAAAGACAGCCCACCAACTGGGAGAAAATGTTTGCAAATCATTTATCTGACAAGGGGTTGATCTCCAAAATATATAAAGAAGTCATACAACTCAACAACAAAAAAACAAACAATCCAATCAAAAAGTGGGCAGAGGATATGAACAGACACTTATCCAAAGAAGAAGATATACAGATGGCCAACAGACACATGAAATGCTGTTCAACATCACTAATTATTAGGGAAATGCAAATCAGAACTACAATGAGATATCACCTTACACCTGTCAGAATGGCTATAATTACCAAGACAAAAAACACTAAATGTTGGAGAGGATGTGGAGAAAAGAGAACCCTCAGGTACTGCAGGTGGGAATGCAAACTGGTGCAGCTACTATGGAAAACAGTGTGGAGATTTCTCAAAAAATTAAAAACAGAAATACCATATGATCCAGCTATCCCACTGCTAGGTATTTACCCAAAGAACTTGAAATCAACAATCCAAAGAGATTTATGCACCCCTATGTTCATTGCAGGATTATTCACAATAGCCAAGATGTGGAAGCAACCCAAGTACCCTTCTACGGGAGAATGGATAAAGAAGATGTGGTATATATATACAATAGAATACTACTCAGCCATAAAAAAAGACAAAATCGTCCCATTCGCAACAACATGGATGGACTTTGAGGGTATGATGTTAAGTGAAATAAGCCAGACAGAGAAAGACAAATACTACGTGATTTAACTCATATGTGGAAGATAACAAATACATGGATAAAGAGAACAGATTAGTGGTTACCAGAAGGGAAGAGGGTTAGGGGGTGGGTAAAAGGGGTAAAGAGGCCCATATGTATGGTGATGGACAAAAATTAGACTACTGGTGTTGAGCACGATGAAGTCTATTTAGAAATTGATAAATAATAACGTACACCTGAAATTACATGATGTTATAGACCATTATCATCTCAATAAAATTACTAGGAGAAAGGAAAAGTTTGTGAGATGATTAAATGAGGAGAGTCACCCCATTTCCAGGACTGATCTGATGTTTTCTGGTTCAAGGATCCTAAAACACTTAACTGAATTAAATTATAAGGTTATGTTAACTCTTTATTCGGGAAACTGGACACCACTAACACAGATACTACCCATGGAGGCAGAGACTTAAAATAGACCTATAATGAAAAAATAAATACTTAGTCCTAGGACAACACATAGTAGGCACTCACTAAATTCTTGTTGAACAGATAAATAAATATATGAAATTATATATATATTTTTTTACATTTATATTCAATTGTATCTATATCAAAAAGTTTGGTAAGGGTTCCAGGGTCTAAAAATACATGAAGGTTCAGGACTAGGTCCACTATTGGTCCCCTAAATAATCTTGGGCCCTTACTCTTCCTGCTTATGCCTGAGGAAGAATCTTCACCACGCCCCTTTTAGGGTAGCTTGGCCAGGAAAGGTTGGATTCCCTAGAACAGAACTTTCATCCAGGAAAGTCAATGCAGAATGAGGCTGCATCTAAACTGTATGGTCAGTGTGACTCACAAAGCATTAATTACACAGTATCAATCAGGTCATGAGTGAGCTAAGTGCTTTGGGCAACACAAAACTGAAGGGCCAGAAAGACACACTAGGAGATTGGAAATTATGGCCTAGTTTCACCTAGCAAAGGAGAGGATATGTAGATTTTACAAGTTTTCTTGACGTGTTTGTTCTGGTGGGTTGTAGAAGCCGACTGGCTCTTCCTGATGCCCGTGAGTAAAGTGAGTGAAGTTACATCTTAGGTGGAGACTAGGTAATAAAGACAGCTTTTAAGATTTGAAAATTGAAAAATCACATTTTGTCAAAATTGCCCTTAAAAGTCCTTTAAAATGGTGAAACATTGGAGACATACCTGCCTTCTCTAAATCTAACAAAGCCAGTTTTTCTTCTAGTATTGGAACACATTGCTCTTTTTTTGACTGAGCAGCCAATGAATGTGTTGCCTAGTATGTAGGAGACTATGGTATAGGAAAAATTCATAACTTTAAATATTAGAATAATCCTAGCAAAGTAAGACATCCACAGGAACTGAATAAGAAGGAAGGAACAGCAGATTAACATTTCCCATAAACAACTTGCTCTGGAACAAACTCCAGTTCAGTGGAATTGTGGGAGGAATTGCCAACACTGTGTCAATTATTCTCTCTCCTCTTCTCCCCATCCCTCCTCCTTCTACTCATTGCTTTCCTCTCCTCCCTTTGTGTGCTCACTGTCTCTCTCTCTCTCCCCTCTCTCACCCTCTTTTCTCTCTCTCTCCCTCTCCTCTCTCTCTCTCCCTTCCTCTCATTTTTTTTGTCAAGTGCATATGGTGTAATTCACATTAACTAAATGTGCATCACATGAGACTCTACAATATTTGAACGTGGAGCAAAATCCTCTTCTCAAGGACATGCTGACAGTTTTTCAGTTTTCGATTTTTCAGATGCATGGGAATACATTATTATTGGAAAATTTATCTGTCCTTTCTCTTAAGCACAATTACTCAAATTCTATATAATGTTTTTCTATTTGGTTTGGGAGACACTAAATGCTAACTGTGACTTTGGGCAAGATATTTCATTTCATCAACTGTAGAGTAGGGATAATAGTTCCTGGCTCAGAGGGTTGCCGTCACTTAGAACGGGACCTAACAAAGAGTAAGTGCTATATAAATATCTATTAAGTAAATCAGTAGCTAAAACTACTGATCCTTCTGCTAAGAATACTTTATTTAAGCATGTAACTTGAGAATAAGAAATTCACAACAAAAATTAAAAGACACTTTGACTTCCTCTATTTATATTAGTGTCTCATTGCTATTCTACGTCATAACAAATCCAATTCAATAAGATTCCTTTCCAAACACTATGCTCTTCATTCACATCATTTAAGCACATGTCCTAAGCTGCTTTAGCATTCCCCTCTGAAGCTCTTATTTGAGAAACAAGCCTTAGCACAGCTCTAAGACATTCATCCGGTCCATGCCTTCTACTTTTTTGGAACAAAGGCCCTTTGTGACACTCATCACAATGGAGTGTCCTGTTGAATTAATTTTCCCTGCCAGTCATCTCTGCCTGGAATCATGAGGCAACACTCACCTTATTTGTAAGGCACCACCTACCAGGCCCTTCAAAGTCCCGGGGAAAATCCATGATAAATAATAAAACACACAAACAGAATAGGCCAAAACTAGCTCTCAACAATATACATTTCCTGCTGATCTGAATAGGAAAGGAGAGAAGAAACCATCTTACAGTACATATCAATAACACATTATTATAGAAATTTCATAAAAAAGTGTATGTATTGTTTCACTAAAATCGATGAAGACTCATATTTTATAGATGCAAACAGAATTATTCTGAAATAGTTTAATTCCTAGACAGTATTCTATAGTTGATTATAATTATTTTCTTTTCCCTCATATTTTGTTTATTCTACTTATGTGCTTTGGACTGAATTATGTCCAGCCCCCCAAAATTCATATGTTGAAGCCCTAGCCCCCAATGTGATGATATTTGAGATGGAGCCTTTGGGAAGTAATTAGGTTTAGATAAGTCCATGAGTGTGGGGCCCATATGATGAGATTAGTCCCCTGATCAGAAGGGACGCTAGAGAGCTTTCTGTCTCTCTGCCATGTGAAGATAAGGTTCAAGGCAGCCACCTGCAAGCCTGGAAGAGAGACATCAGCAGAGCGGGACCATGGTGGCACTCTGATCTTGGACTTTCAGCAGCCATAACTGTGAGAAAATTAATTTCTGTTGTTTAAGCCACCCAGTCCATGGTATTTTGTATGGCAGCCAGAGCTGACTAAGACACTGTGTACGTTCCCTTTGAGTCTCAGCTGTTTCGTTTCTTGGCTTTATGACCAAGGGCAGGTAATCCTAACTGCTTTCAGATTCAATTTGTTTATCTGTTTAACACTGAGAATGTTTGTTCTGTCTTCTACACACACTTTTTAAAAGGAAATGATGCATGTGAAAATATATGTTATTTATATAATTTTGTAATTGGCATTTTATATGTAACCCAAATACAGTCATGTGCCATATAATGACATTTTTGTCAATGGCAGACTGCATATACGACAGTGGTTTCATAAGATTAGTACCATATAGCCTAGGTGTGTAGTAGTCTATACCATCTAGATTTGTGTAGGTGCACTCTATGATGTTCACACAATGATGAAATCGCCTAACAATGAATTTCTCAGAACATATTATTGCCATTAAGAGACACATGACTGTAATTCTAGAACACATCCATTGCAGAATCTGAGAAGGGTCAATTTCAAAGTTTGCCTCCAAGTTGCTGCACCATTCACCCCTTCTGCCAAATGGCAGGACCATAGCTCTCCCTCCTGTCTTTCTAGGAGAGCTGAAGGGGGTCCTCATGGGCTGTGAGTTTCCTCTGCTTGATTCTTCCTGTTGCTGCTGTACTGTGTTCATTATTGCCAGTCTAAACCTCTGGCAATTTAACATTGCTGCTGATGTCATACAAAGTCACTGTTATGGGATGAATTGTGTCCCCCTCAAATGCATATGTTGAAGTCCTAGCCCTCAGTACCTCAGAATGCGACTGTATTTGGAGATAGGGCCTTTAAAGAGGTAATTAAAGTTAAATAAGCTCACTGGGGTGGGCCTTAAATCCAATATGACTGGTGTCCTCATAAGAAGAGGAGATTAGGAGACAGACATTGCATACACTCAGAGGAAAGACCACGGGAAGACACAGGGAGAAGATGGTCACCTGCTAGCCAAGAAGAGAGGTCTCAGGAGAAACCAAATCTGCCAACAACCTGATCTTGGACTTCCAGCTTTCAGAACTATGAGAAAATGAACTTCTGTTGTTTAAGCCACCCAATCTGTCATATTTTGTTATAGCAGCCCTTGCTAACTAATACTGTCACCCTCAGTATGGCCCTGACCCAAGTGACCCCTCTGCCACTTTTCCTTCTCCATTGTTGCTGATATAGATTCCCACCGTCTGTAGCACACTCTCTGGTGTCTCTCTGACTCTTCTTTCCTAATGCCCAGCTCTTGCAGAGGGCCTAGAAGAACACAATTCCCTCTTTTTGTCACCTAGCACATTCTACAGGATGCATAGAGACTTTTGAGAGGCTGTCACAGAAGAATTGGAGTCAGGGAGGGCTCAAGAACAGCTTCTCAATTTATCTTGAACTACAGCTTCTTCCTAACTCTCAGAATCTCATAAAGTCTAGTCAAACTTCTTAGACCTGGTTTTCAATTTTTCTTTCGGAGTTTCCTTTGCCCTCCCCTATAATCTGGCTTCTGTCCACTCAGCCTCTTTCATTGGACATGCCTGTATGTGGCTGGACCTCTTTCATGGCCAGGATCTAAGTTTGTTTACACAAAGCTCCTGAACTCCCATAAAAATCAGGGATGATACTTCGTTCCTATTTCAGGGTTTCAAACTTTCTCTGATATTTATGATCATCCGTCCTGAGTGTCCTGAAAACCCCTGGGGTAGATTCCTCATAAGACTCCGTGAGAGACTCAGCTCTGTCTCAGCTAATAAACTCTATCACATAAATATTCCATACCCTTATTTTGTGATCTGTCACAAGAATTTTGTGGAATAAGATTAATACCATTCTACTTTATAAAAAGGGAACTCAAGCCTACATATCAGGTTTACTTGCTTAAGGTTACTCAGTAAATATATATAGACACACACACAAAGAAAGAGAGAAAGAATAGATATATCTAGAAAAATGTCTCTACTAGGAGAGCTTAAAATTTCATAGAATTTTATTTTTATGTCTTTTTTGTTTGTGTGCATGCAAGTTTGGTTATAGGAAAGATTACAAAAAGAATATATTGGTGCTCAATGTTATTTGAAGAGAACTAACCTTGTGAAAGCAGAAAATGCATCTCACAAGTTCTAATTTACGCTGTTACAACAGCACCTTGTAAACCTTTTTAAACGTATCTAACATCCTCCAATAAAAAACCTCACAGAGAAAAAACATACTGTCCAAAGAAATTATATTTTAAAAAATAATTCAGAACACTAATTGTAATATGAGCTCATTCCACACTTTTATGTTGAAAATCTGAACACCTGCAGGATTTATTTTAAGAGAATGGCAGACTTTAAGACCTGAACTCTATAGAGATGTACCCAGAGCAGTGATAGTTTTACACCTGCTATAATAGGATCCAATCTCCCAAGGATGCAGGATCTACAGCCATCTGTTAATCAGAAGGGAGTCTTGTGCACAAAGGTTAACTTGTCCACCCCAGGCTTTATAAATTAATTCTATATCAGCATAAAGCTCCTTGCTTTATTTCTTCTTTGGCAGCATCACTCCAACGCACAGTCAGCTGAGGATGGCAGGGAGCTAAAATACTAGTGGAAAGAAAGAAAATTGAGGCCACTAGGTTCTTCTCATTCACAAACACAAAATTTTCCTTAAGAACGATACAGGAGAAAAATTGCCAGTGTGCACATGAAAAGATGTTCAACATCGTTAGTGATTATGGAAATGCAAATTAAAACCATAATAAGATACACTATATACTAATAGAATGGCTAAAACAAAAGACCAACATTCCTATATATCAGTATTTGGTAGAAAAAAACAGATAAAAAAAAAACCAGTAAGGATAAAAACTTGGAAAAACACTATCAACTTAACCTAAATGATAATCGACAAATAAGGAACACACAGTCTTTTTAGGTTCACATGGAACTATATGCTGGGTCATAAAACAAAACAATCTTAACAAAGGAGATTCCTGCTACTTGATTTCAAGACTACTTGGTTTCAAAGCTACAATAATCAAGACAGTGTGGTTTTGGTGTAAAGTTTGGCAAACAGCTCAATGGAGTGGAACACAGAAATAACCCCACATTTATGTGATCAACTGATTTTCAACAAAAGTGCCCAAGGGAAAGTAAAATCTTTTCACTAAACAGTGCTGGATCAACTGGATATCCATATGAAAAAGAGTCACGTCCCCTAATCTATACCATATGTAAAAATTAAGTTGATATGGGTCGGCCCCGTGGCTTAGAGGTTAAGTGCGTGCGCTCCGCTGCTGGCGGCCCGGGTTCGGATCCTGGTCATGCACCGATGCACCGCTTCTCTGGCCATGCTGAGGCCGCTCCCACATGCAGCAACTAGAAGGATGTGCAGCTATGACATACAACTATCTACTGGGGCTTTGGGGGAAAAAAATAAATAAATAAAAAATTTAAAAAAAAATTAAGTTGATATGGATTATAGACTGAAACATAAAAACTAAAAGAATAAAGCTAATAAAAGAAAATATCACATAGCTTTTACAACTTTGAGGTAGGCAAAATTTCTCAGGTCACTGAAAACATTAGCCATTAAAAAATGATAAATTATACTTCACCAGAATTAAAAATTCTATTCATCAATTAATGTCCTAAGAAATGAATAGACTGGCCACAGACTTGGAAAAAATATTTATGAAACACATACTTGACATAGGACAAACAATATGACACACAAATTGACAAGTCTTAGACACTTACCAAGGAAGATATTAGAAATGCTAATAACGCTCCTTAGTCATTAGGGAAATGCAAATTAAAATCACCATAAGATATTACTACACACTCACTAGAAGGGCTACAATTAAAAAGGCTAATAACTCTTGGGGATGGCCCTGTGGCTTAGCAGTTAAGCGTGCACGCTCCGCTACCAGCGGCCAGGGTTTCGGATCCCAGGCGCGCACCGATGCACCGCTTCCCTGGCCACGCTGAGGCCATGTCCCACATAAAGCAACTAGAAGGATGCGCAACTATGACATACAAATATCTACTGGGGCTTTGGGGGAAAAAAAAAAAGGAGGAGGATTGGCAATAGATGTTAGCTCAGAGCCGGTCTTCCTCAGAAAAAAGAGGAGGATTGGCATGGATGTTAGCTCAGGGCTGATCTTCCTCACAAAAAAATAAAATAAAATAAAAAGGCTAACAACACCAAATGCTGATGAAAACGCAGAGTAATCAGAACTAACCTACATTGCTGGTGGGAGTGTAAAATTGTATAATCAATTTGGAAAATGATTTGGCAGTTTCTCCAAAAGTTAAATAAGCTCTTACCATATTATCCAGCAATTCTACTTCTAAATATCTATCCAAGTGAAAATACATCTCAAACAGCCTTTACGAGAATATTCTTAGCAGCTTTATTCATAGTAGTCAAAAGCTAAAAACAATCCAAATGTCCATGGACAAGTAAATGGATAAGCAAACTGTGGTATTTTCATACAGTGGAATACTACTCAGCAATAAAAAGGAATAAATTACTGACACACACAAAAGCATGTATGAATCTCAAAAACATAATGCTGAGTGAAAGACGCCAGACACGGAAGAGTACATACCGTGTGATTACACTTATACGACTTTCTAGAATAGGTAAAAATACTTGGTGAAAAAATTTAGAGCAGCCATTGCTTCAGGGAGTGTGACAATTAACTGAGAAGGGATATGAAGAAAGTTTCTGGGATAATGGAAGTGTTCTGTATCTTAATAGGGTTACATGGTTAGATTACGTGGGTGAGTGAGTTTGTTAAAGATCTGTGTGTTCCACAGTATGCATTTAATGTCACAGAGAAAATCAAAGGCTAATGTGTTATTTCCAAAATGTAAGCATCAATGTTTGAAACAAAAGGGCATTTGCTATAAGAAACTTGTTGTCCCTCCTTGAGTCTTGATAATCGGTGGAGTAGCTCTCTATTTATGGACTGCTATATAGAATTTTAATCTCTTTTAAAGATGGTTGCAACTATAAAACCTGATTTTTGACCAATCACTTGAAAACTGTTCATTTCCTAACCATACAGGAGTTAGGACTTTGGTCTTTTACCAGGCCATTACGAACGTTAATTAAAAAGCAAACAAACTTGTTGAACATTTCAAGTGTAAAGTAAAACATTAAGACCAAGGACAATATCACTAAAAGGCAACTACTATTAACATTTTGCCATGTTTCTTTCTCATTTTTTTTTCATGCATCTTAAATCAGTTATCTGTCATTTCATTGTTTTCACGTAATATATATAAGTAGTTTACATGGAATAAAAACTCTTCCTAAACAATTTAAAGGTAACATTATACTCCACACATATATATTGTTTTCTTAACCTCTCATTCAATATTAAGTATGTGGGATGCTTCCAAAGTCTTGATATTTTAAACAATACTATTTACTATTTATTATCAAATATATATTATAATACTTTAAATATTCTTCTAAATAATATTATTATGAACATATTAGTAGTATAAATTTAAATTATAGTAACTGCTTTGATAATTAAAAAATATTATTTCCCTGAGCCTAAAAGTGGTGTGTTCACAGATAGATTTGGCATCTCAGTGCCCATATAGCCTCTTAAAATTCTCAGGTTTTATATCTGACGTTTCCCCTACAAGCCAAATCGAAATAGAACATTAAGGAAAGTATCCAGATTTATGGGTAAAAACTAATTAAAATCATATTTTTTACTACAATTATCTACATTTGCTATCTATACTTTTCCATTACAGACTGACTTGGCATGATCACAATATTAATAGATTATTGTGAACAATTTAGACCTTTAAAATGATATATTTAAATCGAATAAATATCAGATAAGAGCTGAGGATAAAGACAGGAAATCAAGAAAATAAAGCTGGAAAATTGGTCAGAATTTCAAAGAGCTGATCCACAGCCAGAGTGAAGATATACAAGTTTAAGCAGTGACATAGTTCAGAAAATAGTGGGAAAATAATGAGAGTTAGAGGGAGGAGAAGGGAAGGGAAGAAAAGAGAAAAGAAGGAAGAAGAGAAGAGACTCTCCCTATGAATGACATAATATCTGACCCAATTTCTTAGGGAAATTTTCATGCAGTCAATGCCATATACCCCACTGTTACCAGAGGCTGTATTATAACATGACTTGAGAGATATCATCAGACTATGCAAATTCCAAAGTAACTTCTTCCTTCAGCCTTTCTCTTTCTCATTAACATATCCTATTTCCAGAAGTTAAATTATACATTCATACATGAAAGTTCATAGTATAGTTCTTAGCATATCCGTAAGTGCATTTAGAAGATCAACTAATACCATTGGACAAAGTGAGAGCACCTATCTGCGAGCTGAGCTACAAAACAGATCTGTTATTAAAGTACGTGTTGACAAAAGAAAAGGAGCCACAGAGAAAGAGAGTATATACATATAAGACTTGGGTAGTTGAGGGGTTACCACTGACCTGTGTGGGTCATAAGTGGCAGGTCCCAGGCCAGAAGGGACCTAAAACAAGGACCAAGGACCAATAAACCAAAAAAAGGAGGAGGAGGAGAAGCAGAAAGAGGGGAAGGGAGGAGGAGGAGAACGTGTGCACGTACAAGCATATGCCTGTGTGTGAAGGATGGAGAGGCAGAGGGGAAAACCCCTGTCTGTGCCTGCAACAAAGGCAGTGAACATAAAATGAGGGGCTGGATGTGACAAAGACCAACTTCTGCTTTGCAGAAAAGTAGATTTGATTCTTACTTTCAGAAGTAATTTATTTTTGTTCGCCTGTCATGAATATTCTGCAGAAAAGCCTTAAGCCACAGTTTTCAGAGTAATATTCCAGTGGTTGGAGACCTTTCTGGAAACTAAAAGAGCACCAGGTTAATCAATGAAAGGAATGAAGGAATTTTATATATTTTTAAGAAGATTGTTCCTCGTTAAATTCTGTATACTGAAAGCTGCGGCATGAATTTGTCCTTGGCATTAGAATAAATTATAGCTCATCCCTTCCTAGAAGAACCGTATTCCTGTCCACTGTGCTCAGTAGGGGTAAACTGGGAACAGCTTATCAGATTACATAGTATTACAAAGTGCATACTGCTCTCATCTGATTGCTTTTCAATCAGAAACTCGTATCTTTTGCCAGATATAAACCGTCTTATATAAAAGAGCTTTTGAATACAAAGTTAATGAAATATTTTTTTTTTGGAGGTCTTAATGCAATCCTTATTTGATTATGAAACCCAGACTTGCTCACTGTAGTCTACGTGGACAGAATATGCTGTGTTTCTGTAATATAAGTACAAAATCTATAACCTTTCTATTAAACTGCAAAATATTCAAATATAGTACCACCCTAAATTGGAAAATAAGTCATAGTGTACTTTTTTACCTATTCCAAATTATAGTGTAATTACAAACATAGTCTCTAACTCAATTCCCAAGAGTATGTGTCTGAGCGCATGGAGTGAGAATTGTGTGGGGGAGAGAAAGGAAGGGGGATGGATAATAGACAACAGACAACAAAACCTACCTCCCCAATCTCCAAGCTATTGACTAGGAAACATTCCCAAATATTTTGGAATTCATGTTGTAGTCCAGATGCCTGGGTTCAAAATCAAGCTCTGGGACTAATTTACTCTGAGGTCTCTGGTACATTATTTCATGTAATTGAGTCTCAATGTCCTCAGTAATAAAAAAAAATTATAATATGGTCGGATTTTGTCATATATAAGAATTTTATTATTATTTTCAGATAAACTGAGTATACTATGTACTTGACACAAATTGTGATCTCTACTTGTTTGCCATATTTTTAAGTACTGGCTAAAATGTAAATAGAAATGATGCCTCAAGTCATTTTTGCAAAGCATGAAGTTCATTATTCAACAATTACTACCACACGCTGAGCACAGTTCAGGGCACGAAGTCGTAGATAAATGAATAAATGGGTGGTAGGATAAACAGCAAGTGAGAAGAAGGGAGGAAGGGAGTTGGCTAGTTGCTTAGTTGGATACTCAAGCCTGTAACAAATCACAGAATGGGAGAGGGTGAGCACTGCACCCATTGGAACAGAGCTTCCCAAAGTAAGTGGAGCACTGATGAAATAGGCTATGATATGATTTTAGGTGAGATACAAAGCAATAATTTTTATTTTAATGGTTTAATGGTTATTTTAATGGTTATTTCATATAACCATTAAAACAAAAATTATTCCAAGTTATATATACTATTATGCCAACTATGCCAACTACATATATATATATATATGTAGTGTGTAGTGTAGAGTGTATATATATATATATACACTCCTGTGTCCTCAATGTTATCTTAAGAAAGCTTCTTAAAACCTATCAGTGTTAGTTTTCTTATAGGTAAAATTTTAAAAAAAACCTACCTTTCAGGGTTGTTATAAAGATTAGAAATAGTGTTATATTATATACATATATATATATATACACACACACACATAGTTGTCATGTCATATCTATAATTTCAGGGGTATTATTGATTAAGATAAGATGATATAAAATAAGTGAGTTGAATTAAGTTCAATTTAAAGAAATATACAAAATAATAATATAACTGTTAGGTGTAGAAAGCAAAAATGAAGATGACATTAAAATGACTGAACATGGGAAAATATAGGAGAAGATAAATCTCTGACATTTTGCTGCCACTCTCTTGAATTCATGGTCCCTCCCATGATTCTATAATTTTTAAATTCTTAGACTAGAGAAGAGCAGCTCATCTCTAGATCAAGGGCTTATGAATTTCATACACACACAGATACACACACACACACCCTAGGCCAGGGTTTTCTCAACAGATGGACTCTCAGCTAACCATTTGTGGATAGTAGATAAGCCTAAGAGCTTCACGGGGGAAGATGGTACTAGAATAAGGGATATAATAAAAACAACCACCATTTATTGAGCATCTACTTGTGCCATGCTTTGTGCTTAACATTATTTCTAATCTTTATAACAACCCTGAAAGGTAGGTTTTTTCTTTTTTTTTAATTTTACCTACAAGAAAACTAAGACTGATAGATTTGAAGAAGCTTTCTTAAGATAACGTTGAGGACACAGGAGTAAATGAATTGAGCTCTTAGCACATTGTTACTAAAATAGCTTTTAGTTTCTGTTTGTGGTATTGTTTTCTACTCTAAATCAAATGTCTATAAAGAATAACACTTCTCTCTAAAATTTCTGTCTCTCTATGAAATAAAGCAAACCTAGCAGAGCATATAGAGACATGAGCGCTATTGGCACTAACAAATGTGAATGGAAGACTGTACACTCCTGTATTAGAAGAGAATATTCTCCCCAGAGATATTTGAGGGGAAAATAGGAGGCTGGAGCAGTGAGGCACTGACTTTGGGTAACTGAGGAAAGTTCAAGTTCCTGCTCCACCCCTCAGGCTCTCTCCCACAGAGGACATCCATTCACTAGGGCAAACCAGGCCTAGAAATGACTCCTGAGAACTCTGTTTTGGATTTCAGGCTGCTTGTCTATTTTATCTATCCTTTTAAAATTGCTTGGAACACATGTACTTAATCTAGCTAAAATAATTCTTGAAGCATAACACAAATAGAGTGATTGACAATCTGGTCTATAATAGCAGATGATCTTAACATTAGTAATAGGAAGTAGGAGAGAAAACAGGAAAGTAAAAGTGCTCAAGTTTTTCTTTATATTAATTTTACTCCTTGTTAGAAGACTATAAGCTTATGCATTGATTTCATATGTGTTCAAAAAAATTTAGGATAACCTCCAAAAGAAGATAAATAACGTGTAACCTTCAAATAGCCAGAGGAAGTTTTTCTAAAAGGTGTACTTAAAACACAATTAATCCACAAAAGGCAGACAGAGAAATAAGAAAAAAAGAAGGGGGAATAAAATAGAAAAACATCAATTAAGATGACATTAATAAGTCCAAGATGAAAGGACTCAATTCCTTAGACAAAGAGAGAGAGACCATGTGGGGAGGCCCATGTAGACATGAACTGAGTCTCCACCAGCCTTCTGTCAACATCAACTGGCAGACATGTGAGGGAACAAGCCTGCAGACGACTCCAGCATCCAGCCTTTGAGTCTTCCAGACATCATGAGAAGACGCAAGCCATGCCCACTGTGCCCTATCTAAGTCTTGACCTAGAGTCTATTTGAATAATAAATGGTTTTTAATGCCACTAAGTATTATGTAGCCATAGTTATGAAACAACCACACACACACACACACACATAAAGAGAGAGTACTAATGATATAGCAAATGGGTCAAAATATAAACTATTAGTGAAGCCTGGTAAAGGGTATATGGGAGCGATTTTCACTATTTTTGCAACTTTCTAGAGATTTGAATTTATATCAAAATTTAAAGTTACTGAGAAAAAGAGAGAGAAATAGAGAGAGATAAGAGAGACAGAGAGACAAGAAATAGAAGGCACAGATAAAAGAATGAAAAGATGTGGCATATGTCTGGAAATTTTTTTTAGGTGGAGATGACACAGATGCGGGGAGGACAACATAAGTTGAATAAATAACTAGAAATTCACTTGGCATTTAGAGGGAGAAGGGGGAAAGAGAGAGAAAGAAAAGAGGGAGAGAGTGAATGAGAGGAAGGAAGGAAAGAGGGAAGGAAGGAAGGAAGGAAGGAAGGAAGGAAGGAAGGAAGGAAGGAAGGAAGGAAGGAAGGAAGGGAGACCAAGCAAACAAAGTATTTACAATATATAAAACACAAAAGATTAAAATCTAAGTATAAAATAATTCTAACAAATCAATAAATAAAAGACAAAAAAGTCAGGTAAAGGGACAAAGATATGAACAAGCAATTCTTAAAAGAAAAAATTAAAATGACAAATAGATGTTAAGTTTCCCAACCTCACCAGTAACCAGGGAAATATAAATTAAAACCATAATGAAATAGAATTGTTAACCCAACCCTTTAGCAAAAAATAAAATATTAGTTTTTAGGAGAGTGGTGGGAATGGACACTCTCCTGCATGCTTTGTCAAAATATAAACATGTAATGGCTTTTTGGAGGTCATGCTAGTGTATCTATCAATACTAAATATTTATATACCTTTTGACACAGTGATTCTCATTTTAGGCATCTATCCTAGAGAAACAGTCATGAATGTGCCCTAAGAGACATGTAGAAAGAAGTCATTCTTGTATCATTTGTAATGGTGAAAAATAAGAAATATCCTAACGGACCACCAATAATGCAAGAATTAAGTTATAGTAATACCATGAATTGCTTTGCAACAATTAAAAAGATGTAAAGAAGATCTATATGCGTTTGTGTGGAAAGATCTCATATATATATATATATATATATATATATATATATATATGAGATGATGAAAAAATATATATATATGTTTTTTTCTGGTGAGGAAGATTGGCCCTGAGCTAACACCTGTTGCCAATCTTCCTCTTTTTGCTTGAGGAAGAGTGTCCCTGAGCTAACATCTGTGCCCATCTTCCTCTGTTTTGTATGTGGGTCGCCGCCACAGCATAGCTTGATGAGTGGTGTAAGTCTGTGCTCGGGATCCGAACCCACAAACCCGGGCCACTGAAGCAGAGCATGCTGAACTTAACCACTATACCACCAGGCTGGCCCCCTAGATCTCCAATGTATTTTTAAGTGAAAAAAGTAAGTAAACAGAATACTTACAAGAGGATCCTACACACGACCTCAAAAAACAATACATTTGTTCATACACATGCAACCGGATGTAAATGGATAGAAAACAGACTGGAGAATATATACCACATTGCTAACAGGATTTGCTTCCGGGGGAAAAAAATGGTATTTTGGCAGGGAGAAAAGATCCTTAACTTCTTAATTCCTTTTCTCATATTGTTGAAAAGTGTAACTATGGGAATTTATTTATTCGTTGTTCAAGTAAAAAAAAACCGTTTAGCTACATAATACTTGATTTGTGTGTTATTTTAGCATATTTTACAGGTACATTCCCTCTGAGTAACTTCTTCATCTCCAGTGATTTTTTTGAACTATAAAATATACTTCCAGTTACAGAATACAGGCAAGCCCATTTGATTTTTTTTTTCTTTTTTGGCACTCTTGCACAATGCTGACTAACTCACAAATTAAATTTACCAAATGACATGAATAGCAATCTAATGCTGTTTCATAAAACAAAGAGATAAGTACAGAACATGGAGGTATGACATTGCAACAGAACTTCAGTTTGATTAATGATATGAAAATTCTCGTTCTACAGTTTGGGCAGTATGACTGCTATGCTGACTTGAATGTCTTAGTGGTCAGTGCTTTCTAGTAGAAAGGGCTCCACTTTTAAGGTCTGAAGATCTTAATTATACAAGTTTGGGTACATTATTTTCCTTATGTTCCTACCAATTACACTTTCTAACTGTATGAATTTGGGTAAGTTATTCGACTTTCCTTACGTTCATTTTTTTTCTTCTATAAAGTAGGAAGAATAATAGTAATACCTCTCTTCACACAGTTGATTTGAAGACCAAATGAGATCACATGAGAAAAAGTCGTTTGTCACCTGTAAAGCACTATTACAAATCAATTAATACAGCAGTGGTATTTCTTCCATGTAAAATGGTGTGTGACGACCAAAACAAAGACACAGAGAAATTTCACTAAAGATAGGTTATAATCTGTCTAAAACGCAACATTTATGCTGCTCCTTGTAACACTAGATAAAAGAAATAGGCATCCTGTCTGTTTTTTTCTGTTACAACTTGTTAATGTGTGAAAAAGTATTATACACGTTACACATTATATAATATTCTTTCTAAGTGAGATCTGCTACGCCTAAGGAGAATTGAGAGAATTTAGAAGCTTTTTTCTTAAATTACCCACATTCAATAGCGTACGTATTGCAACACAAGGGGGCAGCATTTCTTTAAAAAATTCCTCTGTCAGACGAGTAACGCAATTCACTGAGGTGGCACAATGGACCGTCTTTTAATATGTCAAGATTAAAACAATTTAGCATCCATGTCAACTATAACTCACAGCCATTGGGAAAAAAATCATAGTACTACATTTCGGGAAACACTTGAATAATTCCTAGAACAAGAAGGTTATGGGTTAACACACACGTAGAGGTGAAATGTCTGCCAACCAGAATAGAAAGAACAAACATGTAGTTCTAGTCCCAGCTACTCAAGCTCTCTTCAACTGGAAGCAGGTTAGGGAGTATGCCACTGTTTCCACAGCAGCGGCAATTAGTAGGTGCAAAAGAAACAAAATCAAGTGTTACTTCACCACCCTAACAGGGTTCATTTAGGAAATATCAAGTAAACTAAATGGCTGTTTCCCTGGAAACAGGCAGCAAGAATCCTTCCAAAGAACTCTCTACCCTATGCTGAAAGAATTGACTTATATAAACTTCGGTTTAATATATAGAAGTACCAGAGATATCTAATCCAATGCTTTTTACGGTGGGTCTAATGGCGTTTTATTCATGGGTCAAGTCATAGGTCACTAAGGAATAACCTCTCTTAATGGGCTGAAAAAGTAAAACATATAACACTGCAGCATGGGTGAAACTACTAATCACTGAAATGATTCTAATATATAAGTCACAAGGCAGAGCAGACCAGCCTCCTCAAGGCAACTGGTGTTATTAACATCTATCGTGAGCTCACCATGCCAGGCTATCTTAAGCTTCATTTAGCTCATTTAGTCTTCTCATCAAGACTGGGAGGTAGGTACTGCTACTGAGGCATTGGTTAAGCAAATATCAAGGGCTGAGCTGGAGCCAAAATTAAACCCAGAAGGTCTAACTCCAGGGCCTGTACACCTGATCGGTGCATGATATGCTGCTTTTCAAAGGCTGAGTTCTGTGCTTGCATTCGGGCAGCCTGGATTTCGATCTTCCACTGACACTACACCTGTGAGGCCAAGAAAACTGCATTTCTGGGCTTCAGGGTCCACTCCATCCCCACCCATCAACCACCCACTGCCATCACTTCCATAAATAAAGGACTAGGTAATGTACAGGCCTTTCTTTGGCTCAGTAATTCATGAAAATATTATGAAAGCAGCTATCAACTTGATGCAAAGTGTAGCATCTTGTATTTTTAGATACCTGCCTTCTGTGATCACTGATAGCAGCAAAGAAAACGTTTTTTAATTTCTCAGTCAAAGGCATACAAAATCCCCAGTTTACTTGTTCAAATAACCTTATAGCTATCTCTTATCTACTCTTTATCTGTATACATGTTTTGATATAGAAGGCTATATATGAGCACTGTATATTTATAATTAAATGGTAATTGAGAGGTACTCACATCAAAAATGTAAAAAGGGCACCAAATATGTTAATTCTTGGGCAGTAATATGAACTTCACCTACGATGCTTCACAACTCTGACTTTAGCTGGCTCCAGCCCATTCACGGAGATTTAAACAGTGTGACAGCTTTGCGAAGCTTTATAACATAACATAATGGAAAGCGTGTGTGCTTTAAAGATTTTCTGACTGCAATTTCTGACCTTTTCA
Organism: Diceros bicornis minor; assembly: GCF_020826845.1. Lineage (NCBI taxonomy): Eukaryota > Metazoa > Chordata > Mammalia > Perissodactyla > Rhinocerotidae > Diceros > Diceros bicornis. Next base: position 60,303,244 of record NC_080749.1, on the reverse strand, counting down.
TTAAAATTTCCAGAAATTTAATGCGAAACACTGAGATCCTATTAGATAATCTCGCAATCATTTTAAGAAGTCTCTAGATATTCCAATAGAATGTCAATCTTGCATTTAATTATATGTTTCACATTCATCATGAGTATTAAAATTATTTCTTAAAAGCATAATTTCAAACCAACCATTTTTATGAATTGAAGAAAATACTTCCTTCTTTTAATGTATTTTTCAACTGTGAGTATCTTAAGTCCTTTGAGATTTTTAAATATGAAGTCAATTTATTTCTGCTGTTTTCCTGTTCGGGCTGATGTTGCCAGAGGCTTATTCAAAAAAGAAGAAAAGAAGAACATTATTTTTAAATATAAAAAAAATTTAGAGCTCAACTAAGTACCAAAACTGCTAAAATGTCAGATTGGAAATAAATGCTAGAGCTTAAAAAATCCAGGGAGTAGTTTTTAAATAAAATTTTTAAATTTTTAGTATTTAGTACTTTATTTATGAAACAGTAATATCATCTTGGCAGACTTTATAATTTCTCATTCATGAATTAACTTTGGCCTTTTCCCCCATAATGTAACTTCTGTGGAGACAACTATAAATTTTGGGAAATAAGCTTCATTAAAGCTGAATAATTCTCCTTTTCTCTCTTCTTGATAGTTCACTTCTTGTTGTCTGATACATATACAAATCAGTAACTCAGTCAAAATTAGTCCAAATGATAGTTCCAAGGACTAAAAATATTCTTTCAGAGGGTACGCAATGTTGATAGCAATTCTGCCATTCAGCTTATGTTGTATTTTCCTACCTGGCAGTAAAGAAATGGGCATGGTATCTATAACATAAAAACTGACAGAACTTTATTTCATTACTATCATAATCTCCTGATAATCCTGCATATGTTAGGGATAGTGAACATAATTCTAACTATCTTAAGGATTTAAATATGTATCAGTGTCTTTATTTTTTAAGAGTAATACACATGTAAAATAATAGTCAAATTCACAGAATTGTTCTCTGAAATCCCCTCAAGTCTAATAGTTCTCAAAAGGCACATTAGATCAGACCAAAAAGCTTTTCCCAGAGTCATAAACTAAACTAGAAAACAGGATTCCAGACAGTAATAACATAACGAGCAAACTAGCTCTATTTGTGCCAAAATTAATTGACAAAGTTGTTTGGATTAATTCTTAGCTTGATTTAAGCTACGTTCAAGCCAAAAAAGCAAAACCATATCTAGGCAAGGATACTCAATTTTAATAAACTTCAAAAGCCATTTTGAATTTTATTACCTTATTCTCGTCTTATAGATTATGCTATATTTTTTCTTAGGTTGTCATATTTGAAAGGAGAAAAGGAAACTCACATTTATTATGTTCTAGCAAAGTGTCTTTGGAAACTGAATTATCTCATTTAACCCTCATAACTTCCTTGGAAGGAATACATTATTTTCCAGAGATTTCCGATGAAGGCCTTCAGACTTGAAAATAATGGTGCTGTGCTATTTATCAATGTGCCTCAAAAGACCGACCTGGGAGCAACAATCTTTCCATAGCATACTTCTAAGCTCATTATGTGAAAAAAATGCCCAAACCAAGTGATTAATTTGGATTTTAGAAGTCATAGGATTGGCCAACAAGATCCTGCCCTTCAACAAATGTGTACTGAGGGTCCACAGAGGGCTTAGGACTAAAGGTAACACAGAGTGCCTGCCCTTAAGGGGCTTGTAACTTAGGACACATATAGAGAGTTACCTAAGAGTTAAGCACTTACTTAAGTTTCCATAAACATCTAATCCCAGAAATGTTCTCTCTCTAACTCAAAGATCTTGCAAGTGCCTTCTAACTATAGACAACTAGAACAAATCCCAGCCATGCTTCTGGTCTTTGATGACATCTTCTAGATCTCTTACCTACCAGTATAAACCAGACTCTCTTTGAGGCCTGCAGTGGGTCTTAGATCTCTTTCCCAATTATAGGATGGTAGGACCCAGTTGTATGAAATCTGGGTTTTCCAAACTAACTGCAAGAAAGCTTATGCTGCTGCTCTTACTATATACAACTTGAAGATTATATGTAATGGTGGCTCTATGGAACCATTTGAGGGATACCAGAAAAGGTTCCTTTCCAGTTCCCAAAGAGCTCCTTTATTTGCTTTTAACAGTGCTTGCAACTGCAATCGTAGTCATTCTTTCACCAGATCTAGAACAGAGATGCCAAATACATGGAAGATGCATGTCTACTCGTTCCCCCTGTGCCACAGCAGGCATCAGTTATCAATCACAACACCCTCTCCCCGTGAGTGAGGACACCACCTTACAATGCTTCCCAAAACAGCATTACAATCCATCTATTGAAAGAGGCTTGTAACCACATCCCTAGTCTTGAGACTATTTCTAGGTTCTACCTACTTAACAGTCCTAGCTGAAAAAGCCCTCTTAAAACACAAATTTCCAAATTTGAAAGCGATTTGCCATGAGAGATTCCAATAGCTTCTGTTGCCAGTTAGAGAAAGAGGTCTCTGTTCTAGCTAACCCCAGACCTAAACACAATAAGCAAAGTTCTGACATGCATTCCCAGACCAGATCTACTGCTTTCCTCAAGCAACTAGAACTCCGATCTGACTTAAACACGCCTAATTCATGAGCTTGAAGTGAGGACCAGTCCTGCCACAGCTTTGGGGGGCAAAGGTCAAGGGTAGAACAAATTCCAGAGAGAGCAATGGGAGTAAGCAGAAGGAGCAGCAGACCCCAGGTGTGGAAGGCAAAGAAAGAGATCTCATTTGCCGTAGAACTTAGGCAATCACTGTGTTACTGCCTCTGGCTATACAGTCCCTGCCCCCATTCCACCCTACTCTCTAGGCAAGAAAACCTTTAATCTATCAATATAAAAATGTTAAAAATATAAAATATCCTCTTTGTTTGGGACTAAAATTTTGACTAGAAGGCCATTAAACTGGTAGAACTAATTGTAATTCCCACTAATAGAAATCTCTATATAAGGATAAGCAAACAAAAAAATAGTATATGAAAATCTTCAGCAAATGAAAATCCAAGTATTGCCTTTTCTATCACCTCTCCTAATTTCTACTCCATACTCTCTGCTCCAGCAACACTGTTCTCCTTGCTGTTCTTTGAACCTAATACACACCCTCCTGCCATGGGCCCTTTGTACTGGGTGTTCCTCTGTAAGACGGCTAATGCAGCTCTTTCTCCCGCTACACACAGGGCCCACTGCCTCAGCTCCTTCACGCCTTTGCTCAAATATGTCACCTTCTCAAAGAAGCCCTCCCTGACTAACTATTTAAAATTACAATCTATTTACCCATTGGTTCCCTACCTGGCAACCATAATCCTCCTTACCCTGCTCTATTTTTTTATGGTATTTATCAAGTTATATTAAACTATAAAATTTGTTTGTTTAGGGCCTGTTTGGGGGACTGGCATTTGGCTGGACCTGGGAAGTTGAATTTTGGAATGTTTCCCATTTTCCTAACTGATAAGGTTGGTTTGTATGCCTCAGGCACTGAGCTCTGCTTGCCTAGGCTATTTGTGAAAACCGAGTGATTTATGATGAACACCTGCTTTCCTTCTGGGAGTTTGGAATTTTCGTAATATGTGGCTGGTTGCATAGGCAGAGAGTGCCTACGTCACTGGCCCCTAGTAAAAAACTCTGGACTCTGGGTCTCAAGTGGGCTTCCCTGGGCAGAAACCACACCATTACACACACGTTGCTGGAGGAAGACGCGAGTTCTGTGTGACATGACCATCTCCCACCCTGAAACCCCTGGGAGAGAGAACTTTGGAAGGCTGTGCCTGGGCAACTCCAGACTCTGCCTGATGTGTCTGCTTCCACTGGAGACCCTGATGTGTATCCATGGCAGATACAACTACCTCTGAGTCCTATGACTCTTTCCAGCAAGTCATCAAACATGTGAATGATCCCATGATCTTCAAAAAATTACATTCATTGCTGATCACATTTCTTCCTCTATTAGAACGTAAGCTCCCCAAGGGCAGGGATTTAACAATCCTTTTAGCTCATTGATATATCACATATTAATATAAAATCTCCCTAGCTCATTAATATATCCCCAGTGCCTAAAACAATGCCTACGACATAACGGGCATTCAATACATATTTGTTGAATGAGTAAGGAATAAAGCAAATATTCTCCTATGAAACAAATTTATTTTTAAAAAATAATTAAAATATCAATGTATATTCTTTAAGATCTTTAAGAGGGCAATGCATCTATAAAGAGAGAAGACTCTGCTACCAGGAAAAACTGCATTTAAATGAAAAGCAAGTGCTGAATTACAAACATTATGATGAGAGCAAACAGCAGATTGTATACTGCAGAAATACCACAAACATGAATGAGACCAGCGAGAGAAATTCTCCTCCAACTCAGAAGAAAAGTTAGAGATGAACATAGTAAGTAGAAAAGAATTTAAATTTCAACAATCAAAATCATAAAAACCCAAGGAGAAATCAAGTTATCTACACTACACATCGTAGGCTCGCAGTAAGTAATTACTGAATGAATTGAATGAAATAGGAAAAAATCATATTTGTATCAATATATCCTCTTCAAATATAAAAACAATTGAAACATTTTAAAAGAAAAGGTAGTGACATAAGAATTAAATAGACAAGCGAGAGAGAATAGGTGAGGGCACCAAAAGATATTCCCAGATACTCCTTAATACAGAAAGTATAACAATTATGAACTCTTCCTGAAACATTTACTCAAGGAAATAATCCTGCTGACTAAGAAATTAATCAAATAACAAATTCAAGTAGCAGAATAACCAGCATCAAATGAAATTATGAAATAATAAAAGCCTTTCTGTTAAATTAAGATTCAAGACAGGGATTTAAAACTGTCACAACTTTAACATCGTTTTGGTCAGGCTTTCCTCTAATCTTTCTGGGTTCTGGAACAAGAGTACAAAATGAGGCCAATGTACCACAGGTTAAGTAATTGGAAGTTAAAAATCAAGCTGAAAAGCTGCCAGTTAAAATATGTTCTATCCCATAACTTGACAAATATAGCTCTCTAGGTGTGTGAGGTCACCATCTTGGGGTACTTCCCAACACAGCATCGCAGTCCATGTATTGAAGGCGACTCACAGGTGCATCTGTGATCTAGAACCTGTTTCTTTTTTGGGGGTGGAGGGGGAGGAAGATTAGCCCTGAGATAACATCTGTGCCCATCTTCCTCTATTTCATATATGGGATGCTGCCACAGCATGGCTTAATGAGCGGTGCGTAGGTCCGCGCCGGGGATCCGAACCTGTGAACCCCGGGCCGCCAAAGCGAAGCACACGAACTTAACTGCTACACCACTGGGCCAGCCCCTAGAACCTGTTTCTTGAGTCCACCTATTTACCAGCCCTGATGATAAAAAATTTTTAAAACTATGCGTAAACCAATGATTTTTGATGACTTAAAAGTCATCAAAATATCAGACAGCTGGATTTAATTATTAGTGTACTTATAATCTTTAATTATGTCACAATTTATAAATTATTATAGATTTATTCTATAAACTCATTCTCTTCATTTCAATGAAATCATAATAACATTGTTATGGTCAATGCTTTCAAATAATTTGTATTTTATTGACAATAACATCAAATTAGATGATCTTACTTGAATCATTGTAGATCTTAGATAATTTTTTTGACAATTTCAATTTGGAGAAACTTCATTTTGCTATGACAGCAGCAACTGGAAGTGTCAATAAAAACCTTAAAGCAATGTTTGGATTCAGAAATGTCCACAAATTCTCCATATCATGTTCAAACACTGTAATGGGTCACATATTGTAAATTATCATTATAGAAAATATTACAAAATATTTATTTTCATTATATTGGTTTTAACAGTTACATTGCAGCTTTAACCACCATTAAAGCAACATCAGATCCATACAGTAATATAAAGTACTGTATTAGTTTTCACATGTTATATCTATATCTACATAAATACAAAATTTAGAGTAACATGCATTGTTTAATATTGCAAAATACTCCACAGCTGCCAAGTGCACCATGGCAAACATTGTTCCAATTCATAAGTACCTCCAGAGCTATGAATTAGAACATGAAGAGAAGCAAGAAAATCGATGCTTACAAAACTCTTTTCATCCATGCTACATGACAGAAAGGATTTTTCAAGTTAATTAATATGTTTTTTCTACGACCTAAGCACTAAAATTGTTCAAAGCCTTCCTGCATTCCAAAACTGTGTCCATTACCAATGTCGGCGGTGGCACAATCCACGAACCTTCACAGTGGCACAATCCCCAAAACTTTCATTGGCTTTTGTTTCGAGGACATTGGGCAAGAGTCAGGGAGAAACATTTCTCTAGGGCCCAAACGGTGTCAGTCAAAAAAGCAGATGTTTAAGGTGACAGATTGTACTTCATCAGCATTGAGTATAGAATCGCAAGTGGCAGTGACACTCAGGCACTTTAATAAATTTATTTCAGTGTATTCTTTAGATATGTGGAGCCATATAAAGTATAAATCTCAAGCTGAGGGCCTCCTTGGCAGTGCTAACCAGTGTATCTAGACTTAAAAAACTATGGGTTATAAATTTTGGAAAGAAGAAAATGAAACTTTTAATGTCTGCGCATGATCATTTGTCTACAAAATACAATTGTATTGGTGAAAAGGCTATGAGAATTTCAATAATCTGTCCAGTTAAAAAACATATTTTGAAAAGCACTATATAAATACTATATAAAACCCTATGTAAAAGATGTGTTTTAAAAAGCACTATATAAATACTAACAACAATCAACAAAAAATAGGAAAAAAAAAATGCCATTCACAAAAGCAGTAAAGACAACAAAACCTCATTTAACACGTGTGAATAAAATAGAGTTATAGGAACAAAACTATGAAAAAACCCACTACAGGGCCGGCCTGGTGGCTTAGCGGTTAAGTGTGCGTGCTCCGCTACTGGCAGCCCGGGTTCGGATCCCGGGCGCACATCGGCGCACCGCTTCTCTGGCCATGCTGAGGCCGAGTCCCACATGCAGCAACTAGAAGGATGTGCAACTATGACATACAACTATCTACTGGGGCTTTGGGGGAGGAAAAAAAAAAAAGGAGGAGGATTGGCAATAGATGTTAGCTCAGAGCCGGTCTTCATCAGCAAAAAGAGGAGGATTAGCATGGATGTTAGCTCAGGGCTGATCTTCCTCACACACAAAAAAAAACACTACATGGGATAAATTCATTTCACTACATGGAATGAATGGAGAGATAAACCATGTTCCTGAATAGTGTACTGGATCATTCTATTTTCAGCTTAGTTAGCTTGGTGTGTTCCCAGATTCCTCTTCTCTGTATGGTTCTGAGTTAGAATCAGCCAAAAGAGATGTTTGAATGAGATTTAGGAGGTGGAAGTGAATCAGCAGCTCTTGCTCTTTGAAGCTGATAACAGTCATTTGCAGTGACAGATAGATACAGAGGTTTCAATTAATTCCAGCTTGTCCTCCCTCTCTTTTGCTCCACGTCCAGCTTCTTTTCCTGACTGCTGACCATGCTAACATTGGTCCCAACCCATCACCAGACTCCATCAAATTCTCTCCTCCCTGGATGTGTATGTTGTTCCTTCTATCACAAAGTGGAATTTGTTTCTCCTCACCTTGAAACTGGGCTGGACTTGTGACTTGCCTTGACTAATGGAATGCAGTGGAAATGATACTGTGCAACCCTGAGCCCAGATATTAAGAACCTGTGGCTTCCACCTCTGCAGTATTAGAAGCACGCTGCCATGCTGGAAGGAAGCCCAAGCTATCTAGCTGGAGAGAAAGGCTATACGGAGAAGACCTGAGGCATCCTGGCAACAGTGAGCATTAAGGCTCCAGACACGTGAGAGAGGCCTTCTTGGACCTTCTAGCCCAGATGTAGCAGAGCTCCCAGTTGAATACGGCAACATAAGCAACCTCAGCCTACACTACATGGAGCAGAAGAGCTGTCCAAATAAATAATGCTATTATTCTTCATGCTTACAGATGAAATTCTGAAAGCAATTTTCTAAGCTTTTATATTAATAGTTATAGGGCACTGATGATAATGCAGAATAATAGAAAAGATACTCAATAAAGCTACATATATATTAAGTTAGGTCAGTTCAGACTATCAGAGTTCATTAAGATAAATTACCTATGTAAGAACATTGGGCCTGTCCGTACACTGTACTGAATGAATAATCATCAGAACTGATGAGGCTTCAGCCTTCTAAAATGTCTCCTAAGGGATCTAGGACAACCATGACTCTCACCTAAGGGAAAAAGATCAGGAGAAAAGAATGAATACTCCATGTTTCAGCCACTCTGTCATCTTGCTCTGAACAACAGGGTGTATCAGGGAAAGAATCATCGGGGGAGGGTAAAGTATGGTCTCTGCTTAGCACATAAACTTTGCTTTGGGAGGAAGACCTATCCCTTGGGGAAAGAGCAGAGCTCCTCCATTCATAAATTAGAGCTGAAAAAACCTTTGAGATCAAAGAGCAATTCATTCACTTCACAGATGAAGGAACTCACGCCTAGTGGGTAATGTGATTTGCTCAGGGTCATATATTGGTGCCAGAGCTGTTCCCCAGATCCCAACTCCCACTCTACTCCAGACTGATTCTTTCCCTGTATCCTTTCCACACCAAATCCATTTGAGAAACACCCTCTCCAGGCCCAACCACTTCATTTTTAAGAACTGACAGCAATTTAAAGAAGGAAGCGAGTTCACCTTGTGACTCAGCACCTGGCACTACTCCTCTCCACAGAACACACTCAAGGAGCATTGATCAAGGGAAGGAAGTGAAATGCCTATTAGCCAACAGTTATCTTCAACTCTGTTCAGCAAAGGCAAGCTATTTATAAAAGTAATTTTGTTGAATATGTCAATCATCTGTTATCACACAAGCATTGATTTCTATCTACGTTAATAAACTGTAAGACAAAATAATGTGATGCTTCGAAAGTAAAGATTTGTTTTTCCAGCATAATTATGTTTTTTCTTTCATAATTAATACAGCCATTAAATAGGAAGAGTTGTTTCTTTTCATTTATCACCAAGAGGTCAAGATATTTACTTATAATTAATGATTAGAATGCTCTGAGGTGGGCAGTCTGCACTTCGCCTGAAGTGTCATTTCATCCACAGGAATGCGACTCTCAGTTCATGAACCCACATTAAAACCATATGTTTCTTTATTTAAAGACACCTGTTCACAAAAGGCAATGCCAGGATAAAATTGAAATTCAAAAGAGATCAGGATATATTACTAATGAAAGGGCACTTCAGGATTAGGGGTTTTTACAACATCCTAAACAAAGAAAATTCTCCCTGAAGCCTTCAGACTGGTTGAAATACATACCATGTCATAATATTTTCTTCTGTGAATAATTCTTAAACTAAAGAATTAATTGCATGCTGCTCGTGTTTTTAGAAACTGTTCCATCCTCAGCATCCCAGGGTCATTACAGTGTAGAGTCTTGGATACTCCCTAACCCTCCTCAGCATTCTTGGCAGAGAGCACCTATCGGTGTTTCTCAGTGGCACTTGCACAGTTTGGCTGGGAAAATTCTTTGTTATTCAGGACTGTTCTATCAACTGTTGTCCACTAGAGGTCTACAGCATCCCTGTCATAGAGATAACTGAAAATGTCCTCATTTTTTCCAACTGAGCGAGTCCAGGCTACACCTGGGTTCCCCCTCCAGCACACTGCGGCCTGAGTGTCTCTCAATCCGTGTTGGGGCCATCGTAGGGTGCACCTCATTTGTTCCCTGTTTCTCAGGGATTACTGTCCTTCATTATCTGATGTCTTCAAAACCACTGTTTCATGTATTTTGTTCAGTTTTTTGTTTGTTTCGGGCAAAGCAAAAGTCAGCAATCACTTATGTTTTAAGCCTAATGCAGATGTGGATATGATTCTGACCCTTTTTTTTTTTTAACAAGATACAGGCTTTGATGGGGATAAGAAAGAAAAGAGACTTGAGGTACAGGGTGTGTCTGAGGGGGAGAGGGCATTGGGGGCTGGAAACAAAGAACAGGAAGGCATCGGACACTAATCTACTCTACCTCCCAATTTTTTCTAGGGCTGGCCTGGGAAAAAGAGTTCAAGAAACTAGACTCTAGGGTTACGTCTAGGTTTATATTTATGATTCAGCATTTACAATAATAAAAAAGCAATTCCTCACCCTCTAAGACTACTTGGCTTATGCTACATAAATAAGAAGCTTACTTAAAGCATCTTCTTTATGACTGGTGCTCTGTAAATTGTCCTTAGGTCTACACTTGCTCATGGGCAGCTCTCTGTGAGGCATCTGTACTCCAACATGGAACTAAGGCAATCAACTCCCACAATAGACTGAATCTATAGGCACCCCTGTGTTCTGCATCTTGACACCCACCGCCATCTCCTCTCATCATCCTCCTCAGTCTCCTTCAGGTCACAGAGCACGTAATAGTTATCTGACGGACCAAAATCAATCCCTGCAAGATGACTGTCATTCTAACCTACATAGCCTTTGACAGCCCATCTTCTTGAAGAAGGAAGCAGGTATGTGGATTAGTTTGGGCAAACCTAGCAATTTCAAAAGTAGACTCTTCTAGTGCAGAGAACAGAGGAGATACTTAGTGAGGTTTTTAATTAAGTGCATTTTCCCAATATTAAGAAACATAATATTATTTGTATGTCCAGTAATGTTTTCTTTATAAAGGTACTAGGACCCTGGACTAAATGTATTGGCAGGCTAGATGGAAGACCTTTGGTAAAATAACAGTCACTGATCCATTCCAATGAGGAGATGCGGGTCTTCTCTAGTGCCTGCTCATGGTTAAAAGAACGAGTCCTTATCTCTTCATTTGAATAAAAACTATATTTCTGTCATCTGAATGTTAATCCATGCAAATCTCACAGATGTTATTTGAATAAGCGGAAACTGTCAGCATGGTTCCATTTAAACAGCGTGTTGCTTGGACTTTTATGCATGACAGAGCAGGTCTGAAGTGTGGCAGGTGTGGATATGCCAGATGACACACTGAGTCAGACCGTGCTCAGGGGGATGAGTCTGATGATGAAAGCCATTAAGAGGGAGGAAAAAATACCAAATAATAAATATGTTCTCCTTAAAGCACAGGCTCAATCATTGACTTAGAAGAGAAAAAATAAGGTCATGCTTAAGAACTGGGTTGATATAGAGAGTCTGCTAGGAAACAGCATAATATAATGAGCTTTAATCTGCCCTTCACCCAAGGAGAACAGCAGTGCTTAAGATACCATTTCTATACGAAGTGGCTTTACGTGTGGCTTTCTCTATAAAGGGTAAATGCTATTGCCACACCTTCTATATACTTCAGTCCAGGTTCACGTCCAGAAATAAAATGTACAGGCACCATTAACTCTTCCTCAGATTTTCAGCCATATCAACTACAGTCTATAATACTCTTTACCCACAGATTTCAGTTCAGAAATTCCTAACATAATTATAACCAGGGCATGATATACAAAAAGAATCCCCTTGATGCTTGTAAATTTAGTTTACTGCTAAAGGTATGGTGTTTGGGAAGCACCATACCTTCATAGTATGAAGCAAACTACATACTATCCAAATCCCTACTGGGTTAACCCAGACTAGAAGACTTGCTTCAATTGCTTGCTTAGTACTCTAGCCTGCTATTAGGGCTGTCCTATTCAATAAGGATTGTGAACCAGGTTAACAATTTGAAACTGCTCATTTACGGAGAGATAGAGCCCTTTCCTCTCTACTCTTAGCTGCAGTCTGGAGCCTGGTTTGGAATAATGTGATGATCTAGAGAATTCTTTATGACGCCTCCCCAGCTTTGCATGTCAGCACTGCCTAAATCCTCCTACTGCTGCCTACCATCTTCCAGACTGGACCACCATCGAGACAAAGTTTACCCTGGGCATCAGACTGCTAACTACCCAACTTGAAGGCAGACCTTAAAGCAAAGGTTCTTATCTCTAGGTCCGCAGGACACTGGATAATTCATGGATGAGTTTCAGTCTATGAACCCTCATCATTAATTTTATGTATAGATAGTTTGAGGCCTAGACAAATGAATTTTCATCAAAGTTTCAAAGGACTTGTAGCCCACAAGAAATTTAAGAACCATCACCCAGGAGACAGACCGTTTTTCCTGTCCCGGTTCCTCCTGGTCTTAGTTTCTTCTCTCTACTGACAAGCACCACTGAAATCCCAAAAAGTACAATAAATGAGCCAGACAGAATAACAACTTCAGAACAGGTTTTACAGGTAAACATCATTCCAAAACGTCTCCTTTACTCCAATTGTTTCTTCACATTTCCCACTTGCGCTTAAGAAAAATCAGCAACTGCTATTACTTAATGATACAATGTTCTGAGACAGCTCCTTAATGGATGTATAATTGATTTTCATCCAATTAAAACATTTGCTTTCAAATTGCACAGGATGCCAGTGGAAGGTATCAATTTCCAAGAAAATTCTCTGCCACAAATTTTATGGTTTTTTTCCTTTGCTTTGCTGTTCCTGCTGTTTTGATTAAGCTATCATAGTTTAAAGGGGGAAAATATCCAAACATAATTGCAGTTGACACTGAAGAACTTGAACACATGCTAATTAGCTTCTTTATTTGAACAGTCATGTTCATACTGACTTTGTGATCTTCAGAAACTAAAGCTCTCCTATCAAATCACAATTCATAACTTGTCTCACTTCTTACTGATTTCTTTTTTTTTCTAATTTTTCTTATTGTGGTAGAATACACATAACATAAAATTTACTACCTTAACAGTTTTTCAGTTCTTACTGATTTCTATAGAATAACATTGCCAGGTGCAACAAAAAGCACACTATTTTTCGATTAAATTTAATTTTTACCTCAAATAATAGACCTGTTCCTTTATTTCTATTAGACGTTTTCTTCAATCTGTGTCCAGCTTTCTCCCACTACTCACTGGAAATGAAGTTAATACAGCTCACTGCTTGGTTGATTTTGCAGGGAAATTACAGGAAAGGAGAAAAACTCTTCTTCTTAAACTCTTCTAAGTTCTTTTTTGTCCTTTCAGTTTTTGATTCTCTACAGCCAGGTAGGCACACTATCCACAGAATTACCAGTAGAAACCAGTAGTAAAAAGAAAATAGATTGCATTGCCAGTTACACTAAGAGTGAGGTCAAGGTCTGAAATTCCTTGTAGTAATACTTTTCTGTTTCATTATGTGAAAAATTATAGACAATGTATTAAGAAAAAAGACATGTATTTGAAATACATGAAAGACAATAATAAATATTGTCTTTTCATTTACTAACACGCGACTAAATTAAACTTAAAACTACAACTTTCAACAAATGAACTTCTTTTCAGCTGAGATATTTTTGCTAGAGAAAGAAATCACCAAGGTCATGGTTATGTGGGTGCGTGAGTCAGAATTTGTTTTGCTCTATTTTGTTGTTATTGATTTTTCAAAAGAACAATAAATACACACATGTACCTGTATATTCCTGTAGGGAACTACATCCAGCATTTCAGCATGAACACTGTCAGTACAGAGCAAACTGAGGGCTTGTGTGTGAGAGAAGGTAGACAGTGTTGGAGAATGCAGCCTATGGGGCTAGCTTTGGAGGTGAAATTTTTAAAAAATTAAAAACAAAACAAACAAACAAACAAAACAGTCATAGGGCATCAGACCATCCCTTTCCTCTTCTCCCCAAGAATGAGCCATAAAAGGCCTCACCCTAAATAAGCCCTGGGAAGAAGTAAGAATACACCTCCCCATACTCCATTTCCAGCCTTGGAATTGTAATCAGGATCATAAACGTCTTCAAGATTGGGCAGCCAACAAAATAACTAAAACTGTTGTGTATTTAATAACACTGTGTGGTGGGGACAATGGTAAACTGAAGACTCCACACCTGGAAGTCTTCAAATTCAAAGAAAAAAAAAATAAAACACCATATCGGCCAAATAAAACACATCAACAGAGTAAACTCAGCTTTGGCTCCAACAGTTTGCTCCCTAAGACCGTCTCCTTACTCTCCCAGATCCAAGTTTCTGATGCAATTCTCATAGCATTGGGAGGGACTCCAGTAGAATACGCCTTGATGGGGATCTTGGGAACTGGAGTCAGGGGATCCTGGGAGTGATGATAAATAAGACCACCATCTTGGCCAGTGCCCTGTCACCACCTTCCCCAAAAGCCTCAAGAATTAGCCAAGCTGCTTCTACTTTTAGTACCACATCTTTTGCTTCCATCTAGGGCTTTTCTCTGGCCAAATGAGAAACATACCAATCTCATAGCATTTATCCTATTCTCTTGGCTTTAAAGCAAGCATGGAACTATTTTGGTGGTTTTTCTCACAGTTTTACTTTAAATAGTTAGAGATGATATATGACTTAAAGATAAAATGTGCTTTGCACAACGTATACTTATAGCAAATCACCACTATGTACACTTTAAATATCTTACAGTTTTATTTATTTTATTTGTATTTGTCTTAATAATTTTTATACCTCAATAAAGCTTAAAAAAATAAACAAGTAAATAAAAATGTGACTTAAAAGATTGCTTACTACATACCTAGTTTGTCTATTTTCTCATTCTACCGCTTCAACTCTAGTAGGAAAGATAAAGATGACACAGGTGATGAGGGCAGGTTTATGTAGTAAAATTTGCCTTGTATTCAGAAGAATCTTGAAGCATTTCATAAGACCGTATGGGGCACAGTCCCTTGGTAGGAAGGTGAATGGCGAAAGGGGTAGGTTTTGGGAGATGATGGAAGATATTCTAACAATCTGAGACTAGCCATGGGGCTGAGAGAGAACAAGGCAGGGAAGGGAACAGCAGTTGCCTCAGGGGCTTATAGACTTACTCTCCCCTCACCTTTCTGTAGCCTTTCCTCTCCTGTTTCCACAGAATCCGCATTAAGAAATAGTGAGAAGATGAGACGATTTTGAGAAAGCAAGAGGAAAGGAAAGACACAAGGTGAGAAGATCCTAGACTAGAGTACATAGAAGGAAGGGGGCAGCCTTAGCCTAGAGGACTGCGTCTGTGTGGCCATTCTGAGGAATGGGAGATCATCATCTGTTTGGGCCAAAGTCCAGTGTTGCCGATGTCAGCCAAGCAAATCTTTCATGGTCTCTCACCTGTATTCATGGGTGGGTGCTCTGTAAACATCATAGCAGTGACGTGAACTAAGCATTTCCATAGAAATGTCCATAGTTAGCCACTATTTTAGCAATAGTTTCATCCTACTTCCTGCCTTAATAGCATAGTTCCACTTGTCATATAATTCTAGACTCAAACAACTGAAAATAACATTTGAAATATTCATTTGGCTTCAAACACAAGGCTGTGTGTGTGTGTGTGTGTGTGTGTGTTTATTCTGGCTGGTTTATGTTACTGAAGTCAAGCAGAACTTTTCTGTATTCCTTTAAAAAACCAATTAAATAACTGAAATTAACTGCAAGGCAAAAACTCTGTTAACCCATGAACAAATGAACCCAGAAAAATAAAGAGAAACAAGTAGAAATTGGTCTGTAGTATTCATTTTTGTAAAATTAACCAAAAGTATTAACTGGAATCTGTGACCTTCACTATTTCAACAGGAAAAAAAGGAAGTCAACATCTCAGATTGACAATTTTGCTTGGACGCCTCTCTTAGCAATTTTTAACTTGGTTGGCACAAATGTTTTCTACCAATTAAAATTGTGCAATATTCACACAGATCAAAATATTCTCGGCAACCGCATCTTCTTGGAAAAATAAAATTAAGAGTTCGGTTTTTTTAAGTGCTTAATTTAAGAATGTCTTAAGTAGGCCCAACCACTAAATATTCATTTTTAAAACATAACAAACATTATAAATTATTATTTTGGGGCATTGGTAATGAAGACACAGAAATTTCTCCATTATCAAAACAGAACATACAAAATAGTTCCTAATAGTTTGTTACATAATAATTTTATAAACTGGAGAATTTCTAAAAATTATTAAAGCCATTTCCTGTTGACTTACTACAAGTTGGTCTTTGGACCAACTGTAAGTCCAAGGCGCTGGAAATACAAGAAGCATCACTCTGATTTAGGTAAAGAACTTTCATCATCAAATGGTTACATAAATAAAACAAAAGGCAAAGGACATGAAAAATAGATCATTCACATAAGAAGAAATCCAAGTGGATAATAAACATATGAAAAAAAGTAGCATAATCTAATTCTTAAAAGCATGAGGCTCTAGACTGAGACTATCCAGATTCAAATCTAGGCTATCACTTCCTAGCTGTGTGACCTTGGACAGGTCACTGATTTCTCTATGCTTTAGTTTCATCTGCAAAGTGAAGATGATCAGATATCCTAACTCAGAGGGATACTGTCAGGAGTGAAGGAGACAATTCATTTAAGGGATTTAGCAAATAATTGCCATGGTATATGCACTCAATAAGCGTTGGCTATTATTACTATTATTAGAAAATAGACTCAACCTTACTAGTAATCAGGAAATCACAAATTAAAATAAGATTTTATTTTACCATATTAGAGTGGCAAAATTTTATAAAGGGATTGATAGTACCCAGTGTTGGCAAGAGAATAAAGAAAGTGGTACACATATGTACAATTAGTGGGAAAACATATTGGTTTTGCCCTTCTGGATGCAATTCAGGATGAAGGAGGGAAGTGGGTTGTAGCAGAGAAGAGAGGCAAAGTATGCAGATGCAGTGTTCCCAAACTTCTCTGACTAGGGGGACATTTTTTCATCATCGTTGTCATTTGTTACACTCTATTCTTTGCAAGCATTTACCAGAAGTTGTTCATTTAGGTATCGACAAACCAAGATAAGATCAAAAGAAACTGAATACACAAAGACACTCCTTATTTGTGTGAATGCTTTCTTCTAATCCAATGACAGACAGCACTTTTCTTTCAGTAAGTCCCTGTAGATCTTTAAATTGAATCTATATGTACTAAAACAACCATGTGGTATCTATCGGCTCTTTACTGTAAATAGTCTTCGATATATAATACTTATTCTACGTTTTTTTTTCTTTTTCTCTTTCTTTCTTCTTTTTCTGTTGCGAAATTTTCCCAAGACTTCTTTCTTCTAACCTGAATCACACTAACTTTATATATTATGGTGGGGAAATTCCCTTGGCCACAGTCTTTAAAAAAAAAATTAAATAAAAAATAAAATAAACTGTTAAGTAGTAGCCATGGTGTAGTGGGAAAAGTTAGGCCAGTCAAGAAGCTTGAGTTGTGCCAGTTTGAGACCTCAGGCAATTCTCTTAATCTGGTTGAGAATTTTCTCATTTGTAAAGAATAAATACTCTGATTTACTGAAAATTCTAATATGGGAAAAAACATATCACCCCCAAGTTGCTGTTTTGTTAATTTTTGAAACAACTTTCTCCTCTCAGTTGCTATGGCAATAGAGATATGACCTTGCAGAGCCCTCCCTTGACCTCATCCAAGTCTAAGAGCAAGACCTTCTCTGGATCAGTGCTAAAACCAGATCCTCTGGTATTCAATATTATCATCATTACAGGGGCAGATTAGGAGGAAAGAGAGTTGTGAGAGGGGAGAGGGTAGATTTTTAAAGAGAATCAAAGTCCTTTCCCTCCATTTGATCTTTATAGGGAGAAACAAAGGGATTATAAATCAAGCCAGAGGGACCAGTTCTCTCTTTACTGCCTTTGGAAGAATAAAATCAGGAGAGATCTAAAAGGGACAATGGGATGAAAAGCCTGGGAGTGGAAGAGTGAAGGAAGTTCAGGTCTAAACCTACTCCGGGCCTTAATGCAGCATAAAGATAATCCCTCATTACACGGATTGGATATGTGGAAACAGGAATGAAGCAGGAACAGGTGCAGTGGTTGAGGATTTCCTGTGTCTTATTCTTGATGTTCTAACCATGGTCCCAAGTGACTCAAAGGGCATTTGAGATTTTGAGATTGAGGATTTGGCTCTAACTTGCTGAAGAAAAAGGTTCAAGCTTTGAAGTCACACCACATCTGGAACTGGTTCCCTCCTTTCTTTCCTCCTCGCTTCTTCCTTCCAATACACACACACAATATTACATTTCCACATACACTTCCTGTGATAATCTTTAACTCCCTCAGTCTTAATGTAGGTTAGTACTCTAGAGGCAATGCCCAGAGGCCTGGTTTTTCATTACTTGGGGTCTCCTAGATAAGGGACAAACTGTTTTAGCAGAGTTTGTAGCTTCAGAAACAGAGCTTTGGGAATTATTTTTACCTCCATGATCAATATCACCTCTCTGGTGACTCTGTATACAATGAAAGTCCCCAAAAGGACACTCCCTCCTAGAATTTTTGCTTCATTCTGGTATTACAAATGTCTGTAAAGATTGCTAAGTTTCTAAAGGCTTATTTCTCAAACTAGGAAGTCCTACAAGCAACTCAAAGTGAGTGATCCATAGAATCTCTGCATTCCCAAGGACTTATTCTGAGTAACCCTGGGGAACAGTATGGGAAGTACAGGGAGTGCTCATTTGGATCATTAAAAGTGATAAATGTCCACCGTGACTTGCTGTCATGTCTTGATGTAATCTGACAAAGCATCCCAAAATAATAAATGGTGTTATTTAAAAATTAATTAGCTAATATATAACATTTTGACTTTTATATGTCTTAAGATCCAGAAATTGGTGATGCCCAGATTGATGTCAACAGGGCAGAGTTTGCTGTAGGGAAATATAGGAAAAAGTAAAAGTTTTCTTTGGCCCTCTCCAAATATCATTTACTCTACACTCTGTCTCTTTGTGAAGACCCCTCAGCACTCAAATCCTTCTTAATGCCTCCTGGTGGGCTGGCTACTCCCATGTAGTATCCTCCTCTGACTGGCACACCCCAAGAAAGTCTTCATTACCTAGGTCCTTATACCATGCTAACTTCTAATCAAAACTTAACTCGTCATACATTCTACTCTTACTAGACTCTTTTTTGTAGTTTAAAAAATTGTTTATTACTAAGAAGCTAAAGTCCGTTAAGCATTATTATCACCGGTCCTAGTTATATTATTAAACACTAATAAATTAAAAACAAATTCATGGGATCCACAGTATTTTTCCACAAGATCTTTTTCCAGAGTTAGTGGCAAAGCAATCTTCAGCAGCACCCCCACTCCAAATGCCTCCAGCAAAGGTTCTGTCATGTTATGGCACATGGTAAGGCCACCATGATATGATGCCTTGAACCCACCCTGTTCCCCAGCATAAGTAGATGAAACATTTTATAGATGGAATTAAAAGGATCATAGAAATATGACATTACATCCTGCATTTTTTCTTCTCTTTTGGCAAACCTTTGGTGATCCAGCCTTTGTTTTAGGACACTTTTGACTATAGTTAGAAAGGTTACTATCCCATAGAAAGAAAGGACTAAGCTTGATTCACAGACCTGGGTCTTATGGTAATTTTAAGCGATTATCATAAAAGAAGTATCTATATCTAATTCATCTGGGAAGAAAAGTGGGGAAAGGTAGAAAAGGATAGAAGCCCTGTTTAGGAACAAAGATTGCCTTTGACCAGGGGTTTTTCATTATTGTATCTCTTGAGAATCTAAGCACAGCAATAGTGACTAGAAAGTATGTGGGTTGATGGAAGTAAATATAGTTTTTGAGTGAATTATCTAGCTTTTTTTCCTAACAATAAATTACATTGTTCTGTCACTGTTTCTTGTTCCTTTCTTGCTTTGTTGCTCCCACACACAATACCTAAGCAAGAATCAGTCTCTCTTTTTACCCCCAGTTCACAAATTCAATTTCCCCTTGTTTTTAGCTTTTGGTAAACCTTTCTCTTTTTCTTCTTCTTGCAACCAGAATTTTTTCACCACTGGACATTAGGTCACTGGAAATCAAGAGGTTTCAGTAGCAAATAATCTTGACAAAATACGTTAACATCTGTTGAAATATTCAGGCCTTGTCAGTGGAGGCTTTTCAGCTTGTACCATTTTCCCATTGCACACCACAGGCACAGTGATCTTGGCTTGTAATATCTTAAGGCCTTAGAAAATGAGATTATAAAAGAGTTATTAACTGAAAGATGCGAAAGGAAAAATAGACAATTCAATACTAACACTTGGAGACTTCAATACTCAACCTTCAATAATGGATAGAACAACTACGCAGATTAACAAGGAAATAGAAGACTGGAACAACACTATAAATCAACTAGACTTAATAGATATCTATATAATACTCCACCCAACAACAACAGAATATACATTCTTCTCAAGTGCATAGGGAAGATTCTCCAGGATAGATCATATGCCGGTCAATAAAACAAATCTCAAAATATTTAAAAGGATAGACGTAATACAAGATATGTTCTCCAATCAAAATAGAATGGAAGTAGAAATCAATAACAGAAAAATATTGGGAAAATCACAAAAATGTGGAAACTAAACAACACAGTCCTAAATAACCAATGGGTCGATGAAGAAATCAAAAGGGAAAACAGAAAATATTTTGAGAAGAATGAAAATGAAGACATAACATACCAAAACTTTTGGGATGTAGCTAAAGAAGTGCTTAGAGGGACATTTATATCTTCAAATGCCTATATGTAGAAGGAAGAAAGATCTCAAATAAAAAACCTAAACTTCTACCTTAAAACATTAGAAAAAGAAGAGCAAATTAAATCTAAATAAAGCAAAAGGAAGAAAATAATAAAGATTAGAGCAGGAATTAATGAAATGGAGAATAAAAAATAATAGAGAAAAATTAATGAAACCAAAACTCTGCTTCTTCATAAAGATCAACAAAATTGATAAACTTTTAGATGGATTAACCAACAAAAAAGAGAGAAACTCAAATTACTAGAATTAGAAATGAAAGAGAAGACATTACTACCAACTTTACAGAAATGAAAAGTATTATAAAGGAATACTGTGAGCAATTGTATGCCAATAAATTAGACAATTTAGGTGAAATAACAAATTCCTAAAAAGACATAAACTACTGAACTGACTCAAAGGAAAGAGGTAATCTGAATAGATCTATAACAAGTGAAAAGAATGAATTATTAACCAAAAAACTACCCACAAAGGAAAGCCAAAGCCCAGATGGCTTCACTGGTGAGTTACACCAAACACTTAAAGAATTAATACCAATTCTTCACAGGCTCTTCCAAAAAACAGGAAGAAGAGGAAACACTTCCCAACTCATTACCCTGTATTACCCTGATATCAAAACCAGACAAAGACATCACAAGAAAAAAAAAAAAACCTACAGACCAGCTTCTCTTATGAAGATGGATGCAAATATCCTCAACAAAATATTAGCATATTAAATCCAGTAACATAAAAAATATTATACACAATGAACAAGTGACATTTACCTCAGGAAGTCTAGTTGGTTTAACATCTGAAAACCAATTAATGTAACACATCATATCAATAGAATGAAAAACAAATACCACATGATTATCTCAATAAACACAGAAAAAGCATTTGACAAAATCCAATACCATTTCATGATAAAGACACATGGCAAACAAGGAATACAAGGGAAATTCCTCAACCTGGTGAAAGACTAGTTGCCTTCCCCCTAAGATCAGAATAAGACAAAAATGGCCACTTGCACCACTTCAATTCAACATTGTACTGGAGGTTCAAGCCAGGACAATTTAGGCAAGAAAAAGAAATAAAAGACATCCAGATTGGAAAGGAAAACTGTCTTTCTTCACAGATGACATAATACTGTATGTAGAAAATCCTAAGGAACCCATCAAAAAACTACTGGAACTAAAAAACAAATTCAACGGGGTTGCAAGATACAAGGACAACATAAAAAATCAAATGCATTTCTATACGCTAGCAATGAACAATCTGAAAATAAAAATAAAAAAATTCCATTCACAATAGCATCAAAAAGAATAAAATACTTAGGAATAAATTTGACAAAAGAAGTGCAAAACTTATGCTTTGAAACATTGTTTCATACAATGTTTCATACATTGTATGAATTCATACAAAACATTGTTGAAAGAAATTAAGTAAGATCTAAAGAAACAGAAAAAACACCCATGATCATGGATTGGAAGACTTACTATGGCAATACTCCCCAAATTGATCTACAAATTCAACACAATGCCTATGAGAATCTCAACTGACTTCTTTGTAGAAATTGACAGACTGATTCTAAAATTTATACAGAATTGCATGGGACCCAGAATAGACAAAAAATCTTGAAAAAGAACAAGGTAGGAGGACTTACACTTTCTGATCTCAAAACTTACTACAAAGCAACGGTAATCAAGACTGTGTGGTAATGGCAAAAGGACAGACGTATAAATGAATAGAATAGAAATGAGAGCTAAGAAATAAGATCGTGTGTCTATCACCAACTGATTTCTGACAAGAGTGCCAAGACCATTTAATGGGGAGTCTTTCAACAGATGGTGCTGGAATTACTGGATAGTCACATGCAAAAGACGGAAGCTGGACCCTTTCTCCACACCACATACAAAAATTAAGTCAAAATGGATCAAAGACATAATTGTAAAACTATAAAACTCTCAGAAGACACCAAAGGGTAAGTCTTATGTTGGCAAAGGATTCTCAGATATGTCATCAAAAGCATAAGCGACAAAAGAAAAAGAGATATATTGAAATTCATCAAAATCAGAAACGTGTGCTTCAAAGGATACCACTGAAAGAGTGAAAAGACAGCCCCCAAAATGGGGAAAAATATTTGCAAATCATATATCTGATAAGGGACTTGTATCCAAAATATACAAAAAACTTTTACAACTCAATAATAAAAAGACAAATAATCCAACTTTTTTAAATGGGTGAAAGATTTAAATAGACATTTCTCCAAGGAAGATACACAAGTGGCCAAATTAACCCATAAGAAGATGCTCAACACCATTAATCATCAGGGAAATATAAATCAAAACCACGAGACACCGCTTCACACCTACTAGGAGGTTAGGATCAAAAGCCAGATGATAACAAGTGTTGTCAAAGATGTGAAGAAATCAGAACTCTCATACATTGCTGGTAAGAATGTAAAATGCTGCAGCCACTTTGGAAATGAGTCTAGCAGTTTTCAAACGTTTAAACATAGAGTTACCATATGATCCAGGAATTCTACACCTTGTGTATACCCAAAAGAATATACAATGGATATATTATAAAGCATGATAAGTAATGAACTATTGATACATGCTACAACATGGATAAACCTTGAACACATTACACTAAATAAAAGAAGCCAGTCACAAAACACTACATATTATATTATTCTATTCATATAAAATATCCAGAATTGAAAAATCTATAGAGATAAAAAGTAGATTCGTGGTTGCCTACGGCTGGAGAGGGAAGGAAGAGAATGAACAAACGAGTTGGGAGGGTAATAGCTTAAGTACATGGGGTTTCCTTTTGAGGTGATAAAAATGCTCTAAAATTGACTGTTGTGATGGTAGCATACATCTGTGAATGTACTGAAACCCAATGAATTGTACATTTTAATTTTATAGTACGTGAGTGATATCTCAATAAAGTTGCTTTTAAAAAGGCATTTCTCTAGTTTGAAACACAAGACAAAACAGTTAAATGACTACAAAAGAAATGTTACGTTTATTTCATTGACCATTAAATTTCATATTCATAACAATTTAATTACTCTGGACAGCAATTTTTAGGTTAGCTTGTCTCACGTCAAAATAATTCTCTAGCAAGCAGGAGGATTCTTTAGAAATTGGAGCTAAACATAAATTAAATAATTTCAAAAACAAGACTATAAAAAGCATTTAAATTTTGTTCATTGCACAGACATTGCATTTAATGTGGCATGTGGGTACATTTAAGTGGTTTGATATGAATAAGGTAGGATTTCCAAAAGTAAGTGTTGGAGGCTAATAAAGACTTAACACGTCCTTGTTTTTACCATGACCCTCACCACAGGCACAGGCCCAGGCACTGTGTGTGTCAGTAAAAAAGTCTTACCAACTTCAGTGTCATTCCTCTGCACGCAACACATTTTGGTTTCCAGGGACTCTTTGCTCCAGCTTTCTCCTACAGGTTTTGATTATTAATTCTTTTTTTGTCATCTTTCACACACTGAGGCTCATGCTTCCAGGTAAAGAATAAGGAAAATGTGAACAGATAAACCACTAAGATATTAGCTCATTTCATGCAAATGTCTTTACTAAGAGAAAATGTCTTTGTGTTGGGAAAGAAGAGTTAAAGTGCCAATCTCTGAACGCCTGAAGCGAAATTGGTGTGGTATATAAAATTATTCCTTCTTGAGGGAAAATTGTGGCTATTTAGCATTTTAAATTTGGCCATCATCAAGACGGAAAGCTAAGAGAAACTGGAGACAGAACTTCCTGAGTTTGAATCCCTGTCTTTACTCGTTGTGTGATCTTGAACAAGATGCCCAAGTTCAGTTTTCCTATCTGTATAAAAGAGGATGATAAATTACACATACATAACAATATTATATGGGGAAAAAAAGATTATGCCTAGCAACTGTGGTCACTCAAAAAACTCTTCTACCTTAATATTCTGGAATCTCAACATAAAATGGCAATATCAGTGATAGCACTGTTGGACCATTCAAGAAATGTTGCTTGATCCCTAGCAACTAAGAAGACTCATTCTCTGTTTGTTCTAAATAACAGAGGTAGACCAGACCCTATTGGTAGACTACAAATAGACCCTCCCTACTCCCTCCTACTCTCTAACCTTTTATGATCTCTAATGAAATAGTTCCAATAAAGCTCCCTGTGCAAATTGAGAAGAACAGACTTGAGAGCAGGGAAATCTGGAGCACATGTGATAATAAATAGGCAATAGGCCCTTAAGTTTGCTGGTAGTAGATAACCCTGGTCATTTCTTCCTCTCTGGTATAGCATCACATCTACAGACTGCCTTATGTCACAGAGATGTTGTGAAGAATTAAAGACCTAATAGAAACCCATAAGATGATTGTAGGTGCCCAATGCCTACTCAATTAATGAATGAATAAATAAAGCAGAAAAGAACCAAAAGAAGGAACCAAAGAAAGACAAGCTTATCTTTAGCTGTAGAATAAAGAAAAAGCTACTTGAATACGGTCAAGAAACATGTTAACAGAATAGCTGAGAGAAGCCTTCTAAATGTTGACATACGTCAGATCTCTCGCAACTTGTATTTCTTTCTATTCTTCACTTTCCTTCACAAATCAACTCTTATGAAACTGTACTGTACCCATAAGGGAAGGACATATACCTAGTGATAGAAATTTTCTAATGGGGTGTGGTGAGAAAGACAGATTCTGACCTTTTCATATACCTTCTCTGGGCCCTTTCAAAGTTAAACTTAAAAGAACTAGTGTCAGGGAGAGATGGGGCTTGATTTAGTTAAGTCAATTTCTAAAGCAGTCTGGAAATGGACCATGTGGAAGAGAAAGGGATTTGCTTGTTTGTGTTTACATTTTCCCTTCTGAAAAATTAAGGACTACTAGTGGAGGAAAAATTAAGAAATTAAGGATTTCCTAACAGTGGAGGAAGGAATCAGATAAAGTTTTGAAGATGTTTTTATAGTCAAATTGATTTGTGAAATGATCTGTGGCATATCCTCAAAGCATACATCAGAATCAATAAATGGGTTTTGAAAAACAACCTGATAGATTTTCTTAAGTTCTTTTTAAATTGTGATAAAAAACACATTAACATAAAATTTACCATCTTAACCATTTTTAAGTGTACAGTACAGTAATGTTAAGTATATTCATACTGTTGTGAAACAGATATCCAGAACTTTTTCATATTGCAAATCTGAAACTCTATACCCATTAAACAACAACTCTTATTTCCCCTTCCCCCTGCCCCCTGGTAACCACCACTATGTTTCTGTTTCTATGAATTTTATTACTTTAGATATCTCATATAAATGGAATCATATGATATTTGTCTTCTTGTGACTGGCTTATTTCACTTACTATAATGTCCTTAAGGTCCATCCATGCTGTAACATGTGACCACATGTAAAAAGGATTTCCTGGGGCCAGTCCAGTGGTGTAGTGGCTAAGTTCGTGTGCTCCACTTCAGTGGCCCAGGGTTTGCAGGTTCAAATCCTGGGCGCAGACTGACACACTGCTCAACAAACATGCTGTGGTAGGATCCCACATACAAAACAGAGGAAGATGGGCACAGATGTTAGCTCAGAGCCAATCTTCCTCACCCCCCCAAAAAAAAAAAAGGATTTCCTCCCTCTTTAAGGCTCAATAATATTCCATTGCATGTATATACCACATTTTGTTTATCCATTCATCCACTGCTAGACATTTGGGCTGCTTCCACTGTTGGCCATTGTGAATAGTGCTGCAATGAACATGGGTATGCAAATACCTCTTCAAAACTGTGCTTTCAATTCTCTTGGGGTGATATACACCCAGAAGTGGGATTGCTGGATCATATGATAGTTCTATTTTTAATTTTTTGAGGAATCTCCATACTGTTTTTCACAACAGTTGTATCATTTTACAGTCCCGCCGACAGCGCACAAGGGTTCCAATTTCTCCACGTACTCATCAACACTTGTTATTTTCTTCTTCTTTTTTTTTATAATAGGCATCCTAATGGGTATGAGGTAATATCTCATCGTGGTTTTGATTTGTAATTTTCTGATGATTAGTGACATTGAGCATCTTTTCATATGCTTGTCGGCCATTTGTATATCTTCTTTTGGGGAATATCTATTCAACCCTTTGCTTATTTTTTAATCAGATTATTTGATTTTTTATTGTTGAGTTGTAGCAGTTCTTTTTTTTTTTTTTTGGTGAGGAAGATTAGCCCTGAGCTAACATGTCTTGCCAATCTTCCTCTTTTTGCTGAAGAAGATTGGCCCTGAGCTAACATCTGTGGCCATCTGCCTCTATTTTATATGTGGGACACCTGCCACAGCATGGTTTGATAAGCAGTGCATAGGTCTGTGCCTGGGATCCCAGCCTGAGAACCCCGGGCCGCCAAAGTGGAGTGCGCAAACTTAACCACTATGCCACTGGGCCAGCTCCTACAGCAGTTTTTTATTTATTCTGAATATTAACCTTTCATTAGATATATGATATCAAAATATTTTCTCCCATTCTGTAGGTTCCTGTTTCACTGTTTATTGCACCCTTTGATGCACAAAAGTTTTTAAGTTTAATGTAGTTCTATTTGTCCTTTTTTGCTTTTGTTGTCTGTGCTTATGGTGTCATAACCCAAGCACTCATTGCCAAGTTCAATGTCATGAAGCTTTTCCTCTATGTTTTCTTTTAGGAGTTTTATAGTCTTAAGCCTTACCTTAAGGTCCTTAATACAGTTTGAGCTAATTTTTGTATATGGTGAAAGATAAAAGTCCAACTAATTCTTCTGCATGTGGATATCAAGTTTTACCAAAAACATTTGTTGAAGAGACTGTCTTTTCCCCATTGAGTGGTCTTGGTACCCTTGCCAAAAAACATTGGACTATATACATGAGGGTTTACTTTTGGGTTCTCTATTCCACTCCTTTGGTCTAGCTGTCCGTCTTTATGCTAGTACTACACTGTTTTGACTACTGTGGCTTTGTAATATGTTTTGAAATAAAGAAATGTGAGTCCTCCAACTTTGCTTTTCTTTTTCAAAATTGTTTTGGCTATTTGAAGTCCCTTAAGAATGCATACAAATTTTAGGATAAATTTTTCTATTTCTGCAAAAAAAAAGTTGTTGGAATTTTGGTAGAGAGTGTATTGAATCTGTAGATTACTCTGGGTACTATGGACATCTTAACAATATTAAGTCTTCCAATCCATGAACATGGGATGTTTTTCTATTTATTTGCATCTTCTTTAATTTCTTTTAGCAATGTTTTATAGTTTTAATTGTACAAGTCTTTCACTTCCTTGGCTAGATTTATTCTTAATAATTTTCTTCTTTTAGATGCTATTGTAAATGGAATTATTTTCTTAATATCCTTTTTTGTATTGTTCATTGTTACATCTGACAGGTTTTTAAATAATTTTCCATTAGCTACCCTCCTCTTTGCCAAGATTCCTCTCTATGGTAGGTCCACATAATGATGAGGCAGAACAGGATGCCAGGGTCCATGTTCCTCTGATATGCACCCACTTCACTGTCAACATTCTCCTTGCTTCCAATCATGGTGACTTCAATATTTCAAGAGACTATAATCAAAACAGAAACTGACCAAAATAGTGACATAGGAGGCTCCTGAGCTCCCCTCCTCCCACAGATGCTCCAAATATATAGCTACACATGGAGCAATTCCTTCTGAAAGAGATCCAGAAACTAGCTGAGCTACTCCTATATATTGGGCAAATGAGAAAATTTTCACATTGAAACAGGCAGGAAAGGCTGAGAAACTCTCACCATAAATCCTACCTCTGGCACAGTGCCATATAATCAGGAGGGAACCCCTAACTGACAGCTTTTCCCTGAGGAGGAAGGGTTTGGACCCTACATCTAGTGCTCCAACTTAAGACTCCTACTTGAAGGACAGGCCCCCAAAACACCTAGCTCTGAAAGCCAATGTGGCTTGCATTCAGAAGATCCACAAGACTGTACAGCAAACAAAGAAGCAGTTCTTAACTGGCTATCCCCCAGGACTCAGCACAGAGGGAGCAGACAAAAATGCCCATCTCCCAATCTTTCCCTGAAAGGAATTTATCCGCATACTTTAAAGCTGTTGCCTGAGGGCAAGGTTTCTAATTTAGCATGTATCTAGGGACTGGCTGCCATCATCTCCAGAGACTGGGAAAGCTAGCAGACACCTTCCCCTCCTTTTCCCTCCAGCCTATTCCAAGTCACTAGTATTCCTCTGGAAGAAGCCTGTACAGATGTCTGCACTCCAGCTTTTACAGTTGCCACTCAAAGGACGGGTCCCCAGATCACCTGGCTCTTACTGCTGATGTGGCTTCCATTCACAAGTCCCACAGGACTGTAGCAAACAAAGAAGCGTTCTTAATTAGCTATCCCCCACAAGGGCTTAGCACAGAAGGAGCAGGAAAAAACGCTCATCTTCCAGTCTTTCCCTGAAAGGAATTTACCTACCTACTTTAAAAGCTGATGCTTGAGGGTTAAGCTTTTAACTTTAGCACATATCTAAGGCCTGGCTGCAATCATCCAAGGAGACTGGGGAAGTCAGCAGACATCCCCTGCCTTCTTCTTCTAGCCTGCTCCAACAATAAATCCAAGTTGCTAGTATCTCCCTGCAAAGAGCTTGCACACACAGCTGGCACCCCAACTTTTGTGGCTGACACCTGAGAGAAGAGCCCCCAGATCGCTTGGCTCTGATAGCTAACAGGACTTGCATTCACAAGTCCCACAGAACTGTAGCAAAGAGACAGTTCGTAATGGGTCCAGGAACACCCCACCCCTGCACAGCTATCCACTTGAGCCCAGCACACAGGGAGCAGGCAAAAATGCTGATCCCCCAGTTTCTCCCTGGAAGGGAGAAAGTACAAACTTTCCCAGCTTCTGAGGGTCCAGCTTCTAATCAGCCTACATCTAGGTGCCAACTGTGATCATCCTCTTTGAGACACTGATGGGTCTTGGCACACCCTCAACTACAGGGAAGCGACAGGAACAAAGAAGGAGGCTTGGACAATCACAAAGTTTTGAGAGGAAATGAAGAGCTTGTCTGGGCTGATCAACAAGATTAACAAGATTGGTGTCCTATATGATACCACCATGTCAAGACTGGGAGAGGTGGTTGTTTTATCTAATGTACAGAAACCAACACAGAGAGTCAACTAAAATGAAGAAACAAAGGAGTATGCTCCAAACAAAAGAACAAGATAAAACTCCAGAAATAGACCTTAATGAAATGGAGATAAGTGGTTAACCTGATAAAGAGTTGAAAATACTGATCATAAAGATGCTCACTGAGTCAGAAGAACAATTCAGTGAGAATTTCAACAAACAGAAAATATAAGAGATTACCAATCAGAAAGCACAGAACCAAAAAATACAATAACTGAACAGAAAATTCCAACAGAGGGGCTCAACAGCAGACTAGATAAAGCAGAAGAAAAGAGCAGCACACTAGAAGACAGGGCAGTGGAATTCACCCAGTTAGAGGGGCAAATAGAAAAAAGAATAAAAAAGAGCAAAGATAGATTAAGGGGCTTATGGGACAGTATCAAATGGACCAATATTCACATTATAGGGGGTCTCAGAAGGAAAAGAGAGAGATAAAGGGGCAGAAAGCTTATCCAAAGGAATAATGGCTGAACAATTTCCTAACTTGAGGAAAGAAACAGACATCTAGATCCAGAAAGACTAGAAAGTTCAAAATAAGAGGAATCCAAAGAGACCCACACCAAGATGCATTATAATTAAACTGTCAAAAGCTAAAGACAAGAAGAGAATCTCAAAAGCAGCAAGATAAAAGCAAATAGCTATGTACAGTGGAACCCCCATAAGACTACCAGCAGATTTATCAGCAGAAACTTGGCAGGCCAGAAAGGAGTGGGATGATATATTCAAAGTACTGGGGGAAAAAACTGCTAACCAAGAATACACTGCCTGGCAAAGTTGTCCTGTAGAATTGAAGGAGAGATAGATAGAATTTTTCCCAGACAAACAAAAGCTGACAGAGTTTATCACCACTAGAACAGCATTACAAGAAATGTTAAAATGACTTTCACAAGCTGAAACAAAAGGATGCCAACTAGTTACATGAAAAAATATGAAATATTAAACTCAGTAAAGGTAAATATATAGTTAAATTAAGAATACTATAATATTGTAACAGAGGTAGGTAAATCACTATTAACTCTACTACAAAGGTTAAAAGACAAAAATATTAAAAATAACCATAACTACATTAACTTGCTAATGAATACACAATGTAAAAAGATATAAGTTGTGATATCAAAAACACAAAATGTAGGAGTGAGTGTAAAAATGTAGAGCTTTCATATGCATTAGAAGTTAAGTTGTTATCAGCTTAAAATGGAATGTTATAAATATAAGATATTTTATGTAAGCCTTATGGTAACCACAAAACAAAAGCTATAGTAGATACACAAAAGATAAAGAGAAAGGAATCAAAGCATATCACTACAGAAAATCACCAAATCAAAAAGAAAGAGTAAGAGAGAAAGAAAGGACAAAGGATTTACAAAACAGCCTGAAAACAATTAACAACATGGCAAGAGTTAAAGTCCGTATCTATCAATAATTACTTTAAATACAAATGGACTAAAATTCTCCAATCAAAATATATACAGTGGCTGAATGGATAAAAAGCAAGACCTGCCTATATGCTGTCTGCAAGTGACTCACCTCAGCTTTAAGGACACATATAGACTGAAAGCGAAGGGATGGAAAAGATAAAGAAAGCAGAGGTAGCTATACTTATATCAGACAAAATAGACTTTAAGCCAAAGACTGTAACAAGAGACAAAGAAGGTCATTATGTAATAATAAAGGGGTCAATTTATCAAGAGGATATAACACGTGTAAATATTTATACACCCAACATAGAAGCACCTAAATATATAAAGCATATATTAACCGATATGAAAGGAAAAATAGACAGCAATACAATAATAGCAAGGGACTTTAATATTCCACTTTCAACAATGGACAGATCATCCAAACAGAAAATCAATAAGGAAACATTGGAGTTAAATTACACATTAGATCAGATGGACCCAACAGACATATACAGAACATTCCAACCAACAGCAGTAGAATACACATTCCTCTCAAGCACACATGGAATATTCTCTAGGATGGATCATATGTTAGTCCATAAAACAAGTCAATAAATTTAAGATTGAAATTATATCAAATATCTTTTCTGACCATAATGGTATGAAACTAGAAATCAATTACAAGAAAAAAACTAGAAAATTCACAAATATATGAAGATGAAACAACATGCTCCTGAACAACGAATTGGTCAAAGAAAAATTCAAAAACTTTCTTGAGACAAATGAAAATGGAAACAAACAACATACTAAAACTTATCGGATGAAGCAAAAGCAGTCCTAAGAGGGAATTTTATAGTGATGAATGCTTACATTAAGAAAAAAGACAGCTCTCAGATAAACAACCTAACTCTACACCTCAAGGAATTTGAAAAAGAAGAACAAACTAAGCCCAAAGTTAGTAAAACGAAGGAAATAACAAAGACTAGAGTGCAAATAAATGAAATAGAGACTAAAAAGAAAATAGAAAAGGTCAATAAAACTAAGACTTGGTTTTTTGAAAAGATAAAGAAAATAGACAAACTTTTACTAGACTTACCAAGAAAAAAAGAGAAAAGACTCAAATATATAAAATTAAAAATAAAAGAGGTGGGCTGGCCCCATGGCTTAGTGGTTAAGTGTGTGCGCTCCGCTACTGGCGGCCTGGGTTCGGATCCTGGGCATGCACCGATGCACTGCTTCTCCAGCCGTGCTGAGGCCGCGGCCCACATACAGCAAGTAGAAGGATGTACAACTTTGCCATACAACTATCTACTGGGGTTTTGTGGTAAAAATAAATAAATAAATAAATAAATAATGAAAATAAAAGAGGAGACGTTACAACTGTTACCACAGAAATACACAGTATCAGAAGAGACTACTATGAACAATTATACACCAACAAATTTGACAACCTATAAGAAATGGATAAATTCCTAGAAACATACAACCTACCAAGACTGAATCATGAAGAAATAGAAAATCTTAACAGATGGATTACTAGTAACAAGACTGAATCAGTAATCAAAAACCTCCCAACAAAGAAAAATCTAGCACCAGATGGCTTCACTGGTGAATTCTACCAAATATTTAAAGAAAAACTAATGCCAATTCTTCTCAAACTCTTCCAAAAAATAGAAGAGGAGAGAACACTTCCAAACTCATTTTTTTTTTTTTTTTTTTTTTTTTTTTTTGTGAGGAGATCAGCCCTGAGCTAACATCCGCCAATCCTCCTCTTTTTTTGCTGAGGAAGACGGCCCTGGGCTAACATCTGTGCCTATCTTCCTCCACTTTATATGGGACGCCACCACAGCATGGCTTACCAAGCAGTGCGTCGGTGCGCGCCCGGGATCCGAACCAGCGAAGCCCGGGCCGCCGCAGCGGAGCGCGCGCACTTAACTGCTTGCGCCACCGGGCCGGCCCCCCAAACTCATTTTACGAGAACAGCATTATCCTGATACCAAAACCAGACAAGGACAGTACTAGAAAAGAAAATTACTGACCAATATCCCTGATGAACATAGGTGCAAAACCCTCAACAAAATATCAACAAAACAAATTCAAAGGATCATACACCATGATCAAGTGGGATTTATTTCAGGGATGCAAAGATGGTTCAACATCCACAAATCAATCAATGTGATACAACACATTAATAAAATGAAGGATAAAAATCATATGATTGTTTCAATAAATGCAGAAAAAGCATTTGACAAAATTCAACATCTTTTCATGATAAACTCTCAACAAAGTGGGTATAGAAGGAACATACCTCAAAAAACTAAAGGTCTATACGACAAGCCTATAACCAACATCATATTCAACAGTGAAATGCTGAAAACATTTCCTCTAAGATCAGGAATAAAACAAAGATGTCCACTCTCACCACTTTTATTCAACATAGTACTGGAAGTACTAGCCAGAGCAATTAGGTAAGAAACAGATATAGAAGGCATCAAATCAGAAAGGAAGAAGTAAAATCATCTCTATTTGCAGATGACCTTAAATTACATACAGAAAATCCTAAAGACTCGACCAAAAATCTGTTAGAACTAATAAACAAATTCAGTAAAGTTGCAGGCTACAAAATCAATATACAAAAATGTTTCATTTCTATACACCAACTACCTGAAAGAGAAATTAAGAAAACATTTCCATTTACAATAGCATCAAAAAGAATAAAACATTTAGGAATAAATTTAACCAAGGAGGTGAAAGATCTATGCACTGAAAACTTTTAAGACATTTTTGATGAAAGAAATCGAAGAAGACACAAATAAATGGAAAGATATTCTACGTTCATAGATTGGAAGAATTAATATTATTAAAATGTCGATACTACCCAAAGCAATCTACAGATTCACTGCAATCCTATCAAAATTCTAATGAGATTTTTCACAGAAATTGAGAAAAACAATCCTAAAATTTGTTTGAAACCACCAAAAACTCTGATTAGCCAAAACACCTTGAGGCATCACACTGCTTGAGGCATCACATTTTTTGATTTCAAACTATATTACAAAGCTATAGTAATCAAAACAGTATGATATTGGCATAAAAATAGACATATAGATCAATGGAACAGAATAAAAAGTCCAGAAATAAACAATTGCATATATGGTCAATTAATTTATGACAAAAAAAGTCAAGAATATACAATGAGGAAGGATAGTCTTTTCAATAAAAGGTGTTGGGAAGACTAGATAGCCACATTCAAATGAATGAAACTGGACTCCTATCTTATACCATACCCAAAAATCAACTCAAAATGGATTAAAGTCTTGAACATAAGACCTGAAATCATAAAACTCCTAGAAAAAAATATAGGCAGTAAGTTCCTTGACTTTGGACTTTGCAAAGGTGTTCTGAATTTGATGCCAAAAGCAAAGGCAACAAAAACAAAAATAAACAAGTGGGAATACATCAGACTAAAAAGCTTCTGCACAGCAAAGGAAACCATCAACAAATGAAAAGGCAACCTATGGAATGGGAGAAAATATTTGCAAACCACATATCCAATAAGGAGTTAATATCCAATCTATACAAGGAACTCATACAACTCAATAGCAAAAAAACAAATAATCCAATTAAAAAATGGGCAAAGGACCTGAATAGACATTTTTCCAAAGAAGACATACAGATGGCCAATAGGTATATGAAAAGATGCTTAACGTCACTAACCATCAGGGAAATGCAAATCAAAACCATAATGAGCTATCACCTCACACCTGTAAGGATGGTTATTATCAAAAAGACAAGAGATAACAAATGCTGACAAGGCTGTGGTGAAAAGAGAACCCTTGTGCACTGTTGATGGGAATGTAAACTGGTGCAGCCACTATGGAAAACAGTATGGAAGTTTCTCAAAAAATTAAAAATAGAACTACCATATGATCCAGCAATCTCACTTCTGGGTATATATCCAAAGGAACAAAATCATTATCTCAAAGAGATATTTTTACTCTCACGTTCATTGCAGCATTATTCACAATAACCAAGGCATGGAAACAACCTAAGTGTCCATAGACAGATGAATGATAAAGAGAATGCAGCATATGTATACAACAGAATATTATTCGACCCTAAAAAAGAAGGAAACTTGGCCATTTGCAACAATATAGATGAACCTGGAGGGCATTATGCTAAGTGAAATAAGCCAGACAGAGAAAGACAAATACCACATGGTATGAGTTATATGTGGAATCTAAAAAAGTCAAACTCTCAGAAACAGAGAGTAGAAAATGGTTGCCAGGGGTTGTGGGCAGTAGGAAATAGGGAGAGGTTGGCAAAGGGTACAAACTTTCAGTTATAAGATGAATAAGGTCTAATATATAACATGGTGACTATAGTTGATAATACTGTATTGTATAATTGAAATTTGCTGAGATTAATTTGCTAATTAATCTCATTTAATTTGCTAATTTAAATGCTGTCACCAAAAAAAAGGTAAATATGAGAGTTGTTGTGTGTGTTAATCAACTCAATGTGGGGATTCCTTTGACAGTGTATATCTATATCAAATCATCAAGCTGTATACTTTAAATATCTTATAGTAACTTTATTTGTCAATTATACCTCAATAAAGCTGAAAAAAAAATACTTCAGACTAAAAGCAACCCTTCCTCACCAAATATTTAGGAACCCCTCATCCAGTGACAAAATCAACATAAGAAGATAATTTTAGTAGCTATAAACAAAGTAAACCTTACCTCTTTTTCCTCCATTAGTTTTTGAATGTAAATTTCTCTACATGGATAATTGTCTTAAATCTCCACTCTATAGTTTAATATACTACCAGTATCCATTACCACTCAAGAATCTCTCCGCTTCTTTTATGTCTGAAGAAGAATAAGGGGATGATTATGGCTTGGAGAGGGTGGAAAGTCCTAGTTAATTCCTGAAGAGACTGTCATTACCTGTGAGGTTCAGACGTGAGATATAGTGAAGCGAAGACTGAAGAAGCAGGATGACACTGGAGTGAGAAGAAGTAAATGTACTGCAGGACTGGGTCTCCTAGTGGGATGCAGTCATCAGGCCAAATCCCAGTATGCAGATGTGCTTGACAAGCTCACGGTCAGTCAAGGATGGCATCATACCCGAGGGAGCTCAGCTGGTGGTTTGGCACAGCTACAACAATGTGTTCCATGAGCATTTTTGAGAGACAGGCAAAATGCAGTACTCCCTGGATGCCTGGTCAAAACAGTCCTCCAATCATTAACATGATGTCGGTGAGTGGGCTCCAGTTTCTGGGAAGAGGGAATTGCCAAGGGCCTAGGAAGGGCCTAGGAGTCAAGCCAGTAAGAAGAGCGGTTGGAGTGCAAAATCAGGAAACCAAGATAGAAGTCCCTTCATATGGACATTGCAGATACAATTAAGATTTGGGGAAGGGGGAATTGAAAATATTAACAGCACTAAGTCTCACCCCAGACATAGCAGACCTAGAGCAGAGAATTCTGGGTCTAGTGGCTGGGGTAATATGCAAAACATCTAGTAAGTGGGATGGAATAAGCCCCAACCATCAAAACAGACGCTAGTTATAAAACCACTGTCCAGAGGTACCCATATGTATTTCCTGAATAGCATCCCTGCAAGGTAGAATATCTTCAGTTCAAAATAAGTAAAAATTCCAATCCAAACCTAAAAAACTGAAAGTGTTTCTCAATTGGCAAGACGATATGGCTACTGGCATTTTGGCAGGGACAATTCTTTATTATTTATAACTATTCTTTACATCACAAAACGTTTACCATCCCTGGCTTTAGAACTGCACCTGCAGCAATAGCCTACTGACAAGAGCATCCCTCACAACCAAAGATACTCTTACATGTTTCCTCCCACAGCGGATAGGAAACCTTGGTTTAGAACTGCTGCTAAACAGTTCTTAAGTAGGCTTCAGGTCAGGCTTAATTGCGACATTTGTAAAGTCAATAGTGGATCTGTTCTTTTCAGTTTATTCAACTGTTACCTCCTTCACTGGGCAGTTTTGATCTCAAGTTGGCCCCCAAAGTAACAATGGTTGCAGTAATTCCAGACTTCACATTCCTACCATGTTGTCCAGAAGGAAACAGCATCTTTGCCCCAGCATTCCCATAAAAAGTCTCAAGATTCACTATAATCAGACTGCCTTGGTCACATCCCATCCTTGTAACAATACTGACTCTGGAGGGATGCAATGCTTTTACTGACCTAACCCTGATCATATGCTCCTCTGGTAGAGTGAGAGAATGGAGTTGCTTTCAGGTTGAGATGCAACCCCAAAATGAAAATTAAAGGCTATTGTGAAGGGGACAAGTTGAGAAATGGACACTGGCAATATAATCAACAAATGCACGCTATGCGTGCATGAATTGTTTGTTATCAACTAAAGGTAGTACAAACAAAACTACACCATAATGTAAATCAACTATGTGACTAGGTAGACTTAGTTCACCTGATATTTATTTCATAATAAGACTTTCTCAATGAAACTGACATCAGTTGCCTCCTGATGTGATGCACTGAGAAAAAAAGCATATCATCACTTTTGTGGCATTTCTATCAAAATACACACATCACCTGAATCTAATCATGACAAAACATCAGACAAATCCAAATTGAAGGGCATTCTACAAAATAACTGACCCATACTCTTAAAAAATGTCTATTCCACTGCTGAGTATTTATGCAAAGAACATGAAAACATCAATGCATAAAGATACATGCACCCCTGTGTTCATTGCAGCATTATTCACAATAGCCAAGACTTGGAAGCAACCTAAGTGCCCATCAAGGGAGGAATGGATAAAGAAGATGTGGTATACAATGGAATACTACTCAGCCATAAGAAACAATGAAATCCAGCCATTTGTGACAACATGGATGGACATTGAGGGTATTATGCTAAGCGAAATAAGTCAGAGGGAGAAGGTCACATACAGTATGATTTCACTCATAAGTAGAAGATAAAAACAACAACAAACAATCACGTAGAGACAGAGATTGGATTGGTGGTTACCAGATGGGAAGCGGGGAGGGAGGAAGGTGAAAGGGATGATTAGGCATATGTGTGTGGTGATGGATTGTAATTAGTATTTGGGTGGTGAACATGATGTAATCTATGCAGAATAGAAGTATAATGATGTACACCTGAAATTTATACACTGTTATAAACCAATGTGACTGCAATAAAAAAAAAAGTCAATGTTATAAAAGGCAAAAAAAAAAAAAAATCTGAGGAACTTATCCAGATTAAAGGAGACTAAAGAGATGATGACTGAAAGCAACGTGTGATCTAGGATTTCCTTTTGCCATCAAGGACTGGGAAAGTGGCAAAATTTGCATAAGGTCTTAGATTAGATGGTAGTATTTTATGAATGTTAATTTCCTGATTTTAACAGTGCTGTGGTTATATAAGACAATATCTTTATTTTTAGAAAATAAATGCTAAAATATTTAAGGGTAAGGAGACATCATTTTTACAGCTTCCTCTCAAATGATTCTTATATATATGATAAAGAGAGAGTATGTGTGTGTGTGTGCACGCACACACGTGCGGGTATGTAGGGAGAGAAAGAGAATGATAAAGTAGATGTGGCAAGATGTTAAATTTGAGAAATCTTGCTTAAGGGTATATAAGAATTCGTTGTACTATTCCTACAAATTTTCTATAAGCCTGAAAGTATGTGTATTTAAAATGAAAGTAAAATACAATAAAATCTCAGAATTCATAAACAGCAGCAATAATAAGGATGTTTCTATTAAAATATTCACTCAATTTACTTAAAATGCATGCTATTTTTTGGCTACAGCCTCCAGGTCTTATTTTTGGAGTGTATAATTTCATATAAAATATGTGCATCTATGAAGAATATCAACTATCTGAAACACAAATGCTCTTTTGTTACAGGAAGCCAGAAAAACAGATATAACCTAGTGTGTGAAAGGAGAAAATTTTGTACTTATTTGATGAAGACTGGGATTCAAAGAAATCCTGCCCACACTTCCAAAAAACCTCCTGAAATCTTTTTAGAGACAATATTGACACCTTTTAGTAACTAGTCTAGAAAAAAAACTGATTGCAAATTTACTAGGGTGCAGGGCCCTGCAAATGTACAGGAGTGTCACCCATAGCAGTATTTCGAGGAAGGCCCCGTCCAGCCTTTGGTCCACATGGATCACTGCAGAGATGCCCATTGGTACTTGACTCATGATAACTGTCACTTCTGTGCCAGGCTTAAAGGCAATGAATTCTTTGCTAACCTGGGGTCCTACCACCTTAAGCGTGCAAGCAGTCATTTTTCCTGCAATCTTGCCATCCTACCTCTCCGCCACGCCAAGGCGCTACCATTGAATGAGACCCAAGTTCCCCCTGCTTGCAGACTCACCCACCTCTGTCCCTGCAGCGTTTCTCTCTCTCACTACGTGAGACTCTCTTCCCCCGCATTACAGCATACTTCCCTCCAGAGGTGCCTGCCTTCAGAAAACAAAAGCCAGCAAAGTCTTAGGACACGTGGCTTCTATTTCCAGAACTATCACCAACCGTCCAAAGACAAGGGTGGTCTCGACATCTGCAGCCTTGAAACGAGGGAAATAGAAAGTAAAGGGAAAACAAACTTAGCATGTTATCATTTCACATATATGAGCAAACAACCTTTTTTTTTTGAGGAGAAAAAAGAACATTTGTTTAGTAATTTTCCTGATACACTGTCCTAATTTTGTAACCAGTTTGGCCTCGTCTTGAACAGAATGGTGCCGGTTACTGGTTCAAGTGGTTGTAGTGAATGCCGTTGCTGCCTTGACCATATCCCTTGGCCTCTACAGAGGTCACCTGCACCTTGGTGGACTGTTCCCCTAATGGCTTTTTAACGTGAACACAGGAATCTCTCTGCCTGAGGTCTTTCTCTGGCTGCAGGAGCAAGTTCAGCTGGAATGCCAGGCCTGCCAGAAGTTAACTCCCCCAGGAGCCGCTCCCAGTCAGTGAAGGACCACATTGTCCTGTTAGGGGCAATTCTGAGGAATGTTCTCTATCTTGTCCAATATTAGCTACTGGCAAATGTAGCTATTGAGCACTTGAAATGTAGCTGGTCCAAATCGATATACACTTTAAGTGTAAAATACACACTGGACTTCAAAGATGTAGTATGAAAAAAGGGTAAACTATTTCATTAATATATTTATTGATTATATATTGAAAATATAATATTTTAGACATATTTTGTTAAACAAAATACAATATCATAATTAATTTTATCTCTTCTTTTTTTACTTTACTTACTAGAAAATTTAAAATCACATATGTGGCTTGCATTACATTTCTGTTGGGCAACACTGTATATAGTTTATTAAAGGGTCTTCTGCAGAAATGAGCTTTTGTGTGTGCAGTTGCCCACACTAGCAACCCAATCATTTTGATTCAATATCTTCTTCACTTTCCTCTGTACTGAAAACATTAATTTAGTAATTGTGTTAGAGATTATAAAGAGGTTTTTTTGGATGGAGATTGGTGTAGGTAAAATCAGATTGAAATTTATGCCTATTGTTCTAGGGGTGGCAGAAAATTTATTTTGAGGGAAAGACAGCTCTTTGGGACAATAAACTTTTATGAGCCTTTCATTTATGCAAAGCAGAGGAGAAAGTGGGAATGGAGACGCTTGAGACCATGAGAAAGGAATGTGTTCTATTTCCCTTGTGAGCATGTGTTATCTCTGCAGAGATGATGATGATGTTGGCTGGTTTTCGCTTTTCCTTGAGAAAGTTGGAGACAGAGCAGGTGGGTGCCGTGGACCCCAAGAAGAAGGGCAGGAGTGAGGGGACATCTATCTGGGGAAATTGAGTCAAGCCCTGGACCATGGCAGCAAGGCAGAGGATGAAGATCACCTGCCAAGGAGGCCCTTTGGAAGATCATCACTAATGGACTCTTTGAGAAATGGCACCTGACGCTTCGTCTTAGGTTTTCCATTTCTGAATTGTATTATCATCTCTTACACGTTTCAGTTAAGTTTTATAAAATGCCACAGCTGTGTTTAGAGCAACTAAGGTTTAGGAGCCACATCTGTCTTTGGGGCATAACTAGAACGGGAAGAGAACAACCACTAGAAGAAGTGTTTATAAGATGGTGATAAGCAGAAAAGCCTGAAGCAGTGATTTTGTGGAGAAAAGCGAGCAAAAACCAGCTAATAATAATGCACTCATGTTTACTGAGCCAGACACATTTGAATTAAGAGGTTCTAAGTATTCTCACAGATTATCTCATTTCATTCTCACAATAATCATAAGTAAAATTATTATTTTTTTAATATTTATTTATTTATTTTGTGTGTGTGTGTGTGGAAGCTGAGCTAACATCCATGCCAATCCTCCTCTTTTTTTTTGCTGAGGAAGACTGGCCCTGAGCTAACATCCACGCCCATCTTCTTCCACTTACATGGGACACCACCACAGCATGGCCTGACAAGTGGTGTGTCGGTGTGCGCCTGGGATCCGAACCCGGGCCGCCAGCAGCAGAGCGCGTGCACTTAACCGCTATGCCACGGGACTGGCCCCTAAGTAAAATTATTATTCTTGCTTTATAGGTAGGAAACCTGAGGTACAGAGATGCTAAGTAACTTGACCAAGATAAAACAGCTAGTAAGTGGCAGAGTCAAGGTATAAATTCTGGCAGTCACCTTGGCCTTAGGGCCAGTCACCTTAACCATTATGATATCCTGTCTCTTGGGACAGGTTTGTGGAACAAGGACCTGTGGATTTTCAGAAATCAAGGGGGAAACCTGACAAAAGACATTATGTCAAATCAGGCCTTTCACAGAAGCTCTCAACTAGATAGAAAAAGAAAATCAGCTTTCACAAAAACTCTCAACTACATAGAAAATTTGACAGGAAGGAACAACATTCTAAACTTCATATTCCTCATCATGCCTCTTACCATGGCCTGTGCTTAGTAATAATTCCTAGTTACTCATCAGACACATAAACATGAGAAATGGCCTTTATTTCTTTTATTCCTTAATTTTCCAATACTGTCCCAACACTGACTCTTAAGCCATCCAAACAGTCAGCAGTTTTCCTAGCAAAGCTTTCAGGGTATAATACAATATTTGCAGTATAAGATAATGTTAACTAATTTGCTGACTATGGATATATGACTTTTAAAATACTACCAAGTGGTATCAAATTTTAACTCAATATAATCCTCATCTTCACGCAGTGAAATCTGCATTACTGCTTTTTCAGGTTACTGTCATTCTACTTAACCCCAGGATTACAGACCACATGCTCCAGGACTAAATGAGACTGTAGAGACCTTCCCTCTTCATAATATAGTCTGGCCATTTTCCTTCACTGCATTTCTTATTCAAATGTCCATAATTTTCACCAAATTGCTTATTCAAAAGAATTATAAAACAAAGAACTTTTTAATATATTATGCCTGATTTAAGCAGGAGAAAGCTCACTCCACTCTTCCTTCTGGGACCTGCTCTTTCCCCGCTGTTTTGCCCATATATTTGGTCTTCACTTCTTTCTGTTTCCATATGGATCTAGGCTATTAGAAACCAAACCAGGAAGACCAGCAGGCTTCTTCTTATTCTGCCACATCTCTCTCCTGAGGAATGAGCGAAGGAAACCCACTGC
This sequence comes from Diceros bicornis minor, assembly GCF_020826845.1. Lineage (NCBI taxonomy): Eukaryota > Metazoa > Chordata > Mammalia > Perissodactyla > Rhinocerotidae > Diceros > Diceros bicornis. The sequence continues at coordinate 60,260,438 of NC_080749.1, read as the reverse complement.
TTGCCTGGGGGAAAGGAAAAGGAAATACCTGGGAGGAAAAAATGGTCAACATTTCAAAAATATTGTTCTGTGTAAGGCCCCATGTTCAGCATTTTACATACAACATCTTAGTTCATCCTTAAACAACTCTAATGTTGTTTATTGTATTGTTTAATGTTGGAAATGCTATTATTTATCCTCAATTTAGAGTGAAGGAAACTGAGGCTTGGTAGATTGGGTTACCTAGGTGGTGTGATAAAGCAGCCTCTCAGATGACCTCCTGGTATTCACAACCTTGGGTCATCCCCTCCCCCTGAGTGTGGGCTGATCCTAGTGACTTGATTCAACAAAAGGAATATGGCAAAAGTAGTGAGATGTCACTTTTGAGATTAGGCTGTGTCCTCTCTCACCCTTTCTCACTTGTTCACTCTGATGGAAGCCAGCCTGTCCCGGGGAGAGGTCCACATCACTGGCAAGGAATTGATATCTCCAGCCAACAGCCAGCAAGGACCTAAGGCCTGCCAACAACCAGGCAAATGAGCCTAGAAGCAGATCCTCTCCCAGTTGGGTCTTGACATGCCTGAAGCCCTGGCTGACACCTTGATTGCAGCCTTGTGAGAGACCCTGAGCCAGAGGACCTAACTAAGCTGCACCAGATTCCCGGTCTTGACATGCCTGAAGCCCTGGCTGACACCTTGATTGCAGCCTTGTGAGAGACCCTGAGCCAGAGGACCTAACTAAGCTGCACCAGATTCCCGGTCTTGACATGCCTGAAGCCCTGGCTGACACCTTGATTGCAGCCTTGTGAGAGACCCTGAGCCAGAGGACCTAACTAAGCTGCACCCGATTCCCGACTCGTGGAAAACGTGAGATAATAAATGTTGTTTTAAGTACTAAGCTTTAGAGTAATTTGGTATGTGACAACAAATAATACAGCTGGTAAATTTAAACCTGGATGATCTGGCTCTGGACATGATGTTTTAGCCAGCATGCTCTACTGCTCCCTAGGACTCGGGATTGGTTCTCTCAGCTTCTCTCACTGAGGGCACCATTTGCAGCCAGGCCTAGTGTGCTCCATCTTGCTTCCCAACGGCCCAGGTAGTTCTGAGATTCTAGCACACAGCACACGCCATCATCAACTCCATCTCTTCTACTAAAAGAAGATTCCCTGTCCTCTCGCTTGTACCACAAGGTCAATTATTGATAATTCCTTTTGGGTTATGACTCATAAATATCCATTTTTGTTACCATTTCATATATTTCTCTCTGTTTCTCTACTTTCTCTTTTTTCACTGCTTTTATGCTCCTTTTTTGCTCTTCTCTACTCTTAGACCCCATTTTCCTCTTCATCGCCACCTTCTTTCTCCTGTCAAGTGTTTTCTCCTGCTTCTGCTTTCACTTACAGAAAAAGGCATCATTTGCCTTCTGGACACTTGAACACTTGTCTGAAAAGAACAGCTTTCTGGAAATATCATCAGAAAGATAAACACAGGTGGGGGTGGGCTTGGGGGGTGCAAGAGAACTCTCTTCTTCAGTAGATTTTTTGTTTTTGTTCCCACCCACCTCCCATATCAAAACATTCCTGGTGGTGGTTAAAAGCTGTTGGCTACTCCAATTAAAGCGTTTTCATAGAAACTGTCAGAAATAGTTCCAAGAGCACTTTTAAGTTATTACATGTGGGTTACATAAACACTGGAGGCTCATTAAAATGTTCAAAATATGATATGAATTGAGTCACACAACAGTGGGTCAAAGCTTTAGCTTTTCAGTGTGACTAACATGATCATCTGAGACTTAGGCACCCAGGAGAAAAACATATCTTAAAGCAAATCAATTAAAGAATATCTTTTGTTTCTTCCAGGAATCTATACTTCTAGCTTTTAAAAATATGGCTATAATTACTTTGCATTTGGATTAACTATATTTTTAAGTATAGCTGTCACAGGCCAACCACATCATAAACTGGATACGGAAAGCAAAATTAATTCTTTTTTTTTGTTTTTGCTGGGAAAGATTCGCCCTGAGCTAACATCTGTTGCCAATCTTCTCCTCTTTTTCTTTTTCCCTCCCCAAAGCCCCAGTACACAGTTGTATCTTCTAGTTGTAATTCCTTCTAGTTCTTCTACATGAGCCGCTGCCACAGCATGGAAACTGACAGACGAGTGGTGTGGTCCATGCCCGGGAACTGAACCCACGCTGCTGAAGCAGAGTATGTAGAACTTAAAGTACTAGGCCATCAGGGCTGGCTCCAAAAGTAATTCTTTATTTGATTTAAACTATATCTTCCTCCAGAGTCCTACCCACTGGGTTGTAGGAAGAAAAACAACAACAACAACAAAACTGTTAAGCCACTCCTCTAAATGCAAATGGATAGTATGATTCAAACAACCCCTTTCTGTATTTCTCATGATATCTCAAGTGGCATGCTGGGTGGGACAGTTCTTCCTAGAGCTCTGCAGACACTTAGCACCCCTTGCCCCCTCCTCATCCCTACCTCCTTCTTCTGCAAAATACCAGTAGCAGCCTTTTTTGGCAAAGTGACAACCTTAACAGTCCTTATACATTTTAAGATATAGCGCAGGTTAGTACTGCCCTTCTTCCCTGAAAAAAAAAACACCTAAGTAATGCTCAAGCATTTAAGTAAACCTTCTAGCATGCCAGATCCATCCCACCTCACCTCCTCTCCAAGATGGCCTCTGGGCTTTATAGGAAAAGGGATTAGTGACGACCCTTAAATCAGTGCAGTGTTCCCAGATCCTCTGATCTCCAAGGCAACAGTCTTTACTCAGCTGGCTGGTCTTCACAGCTAAAGTCAACAGCTAGTGTCATTCATGAGCTGGTCTCCACATATAAAGTCAACCCTTGTTGATACATGATTAAATGAGACTTATTCTGAAATGCGACACTTCAGGTAGGACCTTGTTGCACAATTGATTTGTCCAATTATACCCTAGTAAAAAAGGAGGAAATATTCTTATTGATAAAAGGTTATATCGCTTTGAAAATAAGAAGACTCAGTAAAAATATATGTTCTCAATTCTTAGGTGTCAATGAGAATCAGATCCCAAAGGCAGATCCACTAAATTGAAGATCTGAAGCAGCTTCAGAAGAAAAAGAAAGGGTTCTCTCATATATTTTGAAAAATAGAACAGTAAAATAATGCCAAAAATTTTCTGAATAAATGACCATATTAAAATTTCCCTCATTAGTTTATTAAGTCCACTGTAATTAATTCTTATTTCACTAGGCCTTGGATCAAGCAGTTAGCCTTGATGAAGTATGTCTGCTTTTGGACAGAAAAGAGTCCTGGAAATCGTGACTTGGTCTACTGGTACAGTCTAAAAGTTTCCTAAGCAATGTTACTTTGGAAGATTATACCCAAGATGGTGTTCTTTGAAATACTCATAGCACAGAGTACCTAGTGCAGTCTTATCCATAGGGCTCTGAGACTGTTTTTTTGTTGAAGACACAATCACTAGCCCGTTGCCTAAACTAGAGCCTCAGGAAACTTCAGAGAGAAACAGAAACCTGTTTAATAATGAAACTAAATTTCTGTGGTCAATTTATTACAGTACCAATAATATCAGAATGGCATACCAATCAAATCTAATTATTTCTAGCATCTCTCCAGTGCCAGTACTTACTGTGGCAGATATAGAAACGCACCCTTCAGATGTTCAGATCTCTCTTCAAGAAAGCACTTGTGGCCGTCAGCTATTAACTCCTTCAGGTTGGTCTGAGCTTTTGAGCGCAGGTCATGCTCTCCATGGGGTGGCCCCAGTCAATAACCAAGCAAGACATGCTACAAAGGCATAGACTTTCAGCCAAGAGTCTTCTAATAGGTCATCCTCACTCTGGACCTCTCTGTTGGGCTTTCAGAGACTTTTGTCAGATCTGTGTCGTGGTCTGTTCACTCTTCCTGCTTAACCTTGCTTCCTGCCTTTTCCTTTCACAGGTGTTACTCCCCATAAACCGTTTATACTCCTGTCTCCAACTCAGCGTCCACTTCTCAGAGGACCCAACTAACACAGCGGTACCAGGAATGACCCCAAAAAGCAAATGGTAAGTTGGGATTTTGAGACTGGATCTCTCACTGCCTGACTGTTGAAGGATTCATATACCCATCGCATTCCAGGTGGTATATGGGGTAAAATTAGTCCTTGGCACAATATGGCAGTGCAATTACTAAAACTTTTCACTGGTAGAGAGCACTGGAACATAGTACTAGCTAGGAAGAGTTCACCAACTTTAGGGCGCTCTCTGGGAATATAGGATCAAACACTCTGGAAAGGATCCAAGTGGGTGGAGCAAATTTGCTGCTAGGGTGACTACTAGACACCTGGAGAAAGTGATGCCTCATGCTGAGGAAAATGAAATGCCTGAACTGCCATAGCCGATTCTGGAGAAAGGAAATAAAAAGGCCAGGAAAGTGGACATGCTGGAGTGAATATATTATGGAGGACACAAAACCTACCAGAAAATTGTTTTCCAGAGGAGGTCCCAGAGGACATATCATTCCCCAAGGCCAACAGGAATGTGCTAGTAAGAGGGGCACTAGCATCACAAAGATGTCCAGTGCTGGCTCCTCTTTATAGGTCAGGGCTGACTATAGGAGAGGCTGCCATGGAACTTGGCTCATTAATAGCAGTGAGAATACTGGGGCCTCGAAGCAATAGAGGCTGAGGCAAAACTCAACCCTCAGAAGCTAGGGGGTCACAATTATCATAGTGACCAGAATGTTGGAGCAGCAGCTAAAAGGGAGTTGTGACAATGGTTAATAGAACATGGTGTCACTAGGGCAAAATATATGGGCAACCAAGGAGAGTGTTGCTTAACATACATAATTAAAAGAAAGAATGAATGAGCAGGAAGCTGAGAGCGGTTGCTCCAATAAAAAGTCACAATCTCTTGCCCAGTTCCTGGACCTGTACCAGTTTTCAAACCAGTGACTAAAGATTCAGCTGGGTCTCAGGAAGAAGCACCCTGCAACACTATGTCAAGCACGGATTGTAATGATTCCCCTGGTCCTTCCCCAAAGGGACTCACTTACACTTATCTGAATGACTGTACACTGGAGAAAGAGGAGTAACCACATATTTTGAGGACTATTAGATACAGGGTCAGAGCTGAGACTGATACTTGAAGATCTGAAACAACATCACGTCTCTCCTATTGGAATGGAGGCATATGGAGGCCAGGTAATAAAGAAACAGAGTTATGGCCAGAGTCTGGCTCACAATGGGTCCACTGGGTTCACAGATCAACTCAGTGGTCATTTACCCAGTCCCAAGTGTATAATTGGATCTGACTTCACAGCTGGAGTACCTTGGCCCATGGAGTAAGAGCTATCATAGTGCGGGAAGGCCAAGCAGATGTCTTTGAAACTCCTCCTGGCTGAGAGAGTAAATCTAAAACAATATCACAACGCCAGGGAAATGGTGGAGATTAATGATACCCTTAAGGACATAAAGGATGTAGGAGTAATACTTCCCATCACATCTCCATTTAATTTGACAGTCTGGCTTCTGCAGAAAGCAGAATTAGCAGAATGATTGCAGGCTACTGCAAGTTCAACCAAGTAGCAGCCCCAATTACAGCTTCCATGCCAAGGATAGTATTATTCCTAAAGCAGGATAATATGGCCTCAAGTGAATGGTATGTGACCACTGATTTGGAGAATGCATTCCTTTCTATCCAGTCAAGAAAGACAATTAGAAATTGTTAACATCCACATGAAATAAACTGACAACAATAGGCATTGACACTTTTGCCCCAGGACTATGTTAACTCTTCTATCTCTTTCATAATATAGTCCAAAGAGATCTAGATCATCTGGAAATTCTGTAGAACATCATATAGATCCATTATACCAATGACATCATGCATGAGGTTGAGTGAGAGGTGGTTGAGCAAGAGGTGGCTAGCATGCTGGAGGTTTGTCCTCCAGAGAGTGGGAAATGAACCCTATGAAGGATCAGAGACATGTCCCTTCATTAAAGGTTTTAAGGGCCCAGTGTTCTAGGGAGTGCTAGAGCATCCTCTTCAAAGTAAAAGACAAATTGCTGCCTCTTGCATCCCCTACAAGAAAGAAGAAAGCACAGTGCCTAGGAGGCTGCCTTGGGTTCTGTAAGCAATATACTCCACACCTAGGAATATATTTCTGGCCCATATACCAGGTGACATAAAAAGCTGCCAGCTTTGCCACCTGGCACAACAAAGGGCTCTGCAGCAGGTCTGAGTGTGGCGCAAGCAGCCTTGCTTGACACTTGGGCTAATGGATCCAGCAGATCCTATGGTGTTAGAGGTGTCAGTTTTGGAAGAAGATGCAGTATGGAGTTTATAGAAGTCTTAGAAGGAGAATTACAGCTCAGGCTCCTGGGGTGCTGGATCAAGGTTGCACAACTTTTGAAAAACAGCTCTTGGCATCCTCCTGGTAAGGAGAGAATGCTTGACCATGGGGACACTAAGTGATACAAAATGAAATGTGTCTCGTTGAATCTACCATGTCATAACTTCGGAGGGGGCCCAGTCACAATTCATCATAAAATGAAAATATTAGATTTGGGATGAAGCACAAAGAAGACCAGAGGGTACAAATAATCTACATGAGCAGATAGTGCAGACCTTGATGTCACCCATCACAGTTTCATCAATACCCCTCTCTCAGCTCACACTGATGGCCATAGTAAGGGGTGGGGTCTCAAACAACAAGCTGAAGGAAGAAAAAACGGCCAAGCTTAGTTTACAGATGGGTTGGCTAAGAACGTGGATGAAAGCTGAAACTGGACAGCAGCTACGTCAAAGCCTCACTCAGGAACAGCCATGAAGACAGAGGAGAGGGACAAGCTTTCTAATGGGCAGAGTTTTGGGCGGTGCCCAAAACTGTGGTCATCCACTTTGTGTGGAAGGAAAAGTGGCCTAACTTTAGAATATAAACCAGCTAACAGGCAATGGCAATAGCCTGGCTGGCTAGTCAGGTGTCTGAAAAGAAAGAGATTGCAGACAAGGAGGTCTTAGAGGGTTAGAGGAATGCAGATGCACATATCAGTGTGGGCAAAAAGTGTGAAGATCTTTTTATCACACATCAGTGTCCACCAGAAAGTATACATTATGAAAGAAGCACTAAACAACTACGTAGACCAAATTACTCAGCTAGGTGACGTTAGCCTGTCTTTGTTAGTGGCCACCCCAGTGCTGGCACAATGGACAAATGAAAAAAGCAGCCATGCTAACAAAAATGGAGTCTGTGCATGGGTCCATCAGCATGGAGCCCACTTACCACAGCTGGCCTACCTACTGCCTCATCTGAAAATTCAACCTGACAGCAAGAGAGACCAATGTTGAGCTCCCAATATGTCATCATTCCTTTAGGAGATCAAGTTGCTATTTGGTGGCAAGTTGACTACATTGGGACCTTTCTACCCTGGAAGGGGCAACAGTTCCATCAATGGGAATAGATTACTTATTTTGGGTATGTATTTGCATTTTATACCCACCAGTCTCCATCCAGCACCACTATCTGGGGACTTACACAATGCCTGATCCACAGGCACGGAATACAACACGGTATAACATCCAATCAGGGAAATCACTTCACAGCAAAGGTGGTGCAGGAGGGCGCCCATGACCATGAGTTCCACTGGTTGCACCACATGCTGCATGTCCCAGAGGCCGGTGGCCTAAGAGAGCACTGGAATGGCCTGCTGAGGGTGAAGTTCAAGCACTTGCTATGACACAATACTCCGCTAGGATGAGGTGCTGTTCCCCAGGATGCAGTAGACCTTGATACAGCTCAGGGTCCCCAATAGGAACAACACATGGGTCCGGGAAAAAATGGGGTAAAACAGGAATAGCATCATTTACCATCATTCCCAATAACCTATTGGGGCACATAGCATTTCCCATTCCTGCAACTCTGAGCTTTGTGGAATTAGAGAGCCTAGTCTCCTGAAATGGTATATTCTTGCTAGGGGACACAGCAAGGGTCCTACTGAGCTAACTTTATCTGCTGCCTGGGCATTCAGGACTTCTTGAGTTCAGGGACGAGCAGACAAGAAGAGGAGTCAACATCTTGGCAGGATAAGCTAACTCTAATCATCAGAAGGTAGGCTTGATGTTACAAAATGATAGCAAATAAGAATATATGTGGTACTTGAATGATCCACTTGGGCACCTCTCCCTTACTCAACAGTGACTGTAAACGGACAAGTGCAGCAACACCTGCCTGAAAAGGAGATTATTACTAGGGGCTCAAATTTCTCAGGAATTAAGGTTTTCACACCACCAGTTTAATTATGAAGACCAGCAGAGGTGGTAGCTGAGAGTGAGGGGAATTCAGAATGAATAGTAGAGACAGGCAATGAATGCAGTTGTGGTTCAGGACCAACTGCAAAGATGGGGACTGTAGTTTGTCCCACTAACTTCTCTCTTCTAAGTTTCTCTTCAAGAAGAGAGGCCACCGGAACCCTGAATGAGTACAGACAGTGGATCTACATGGTACAAGGGGTCCACTGTGACAAACACACAGATGTGCTGCTCAGATACCTCTTCATCAACAGGCTGTTTGCCCAGCTGTGAGGAGTGTGGTTAGGTGACAACCTTCAACTGTTAACACCTTCAAGTCCACTTCAGCTTTTGAGTCAAGGCCACACTCTTATTGGGAAGGTTCTAGCTAATGACTGAGCAAGGCCATGTTACAAGGGCCTAGCTATTTTATCTCAGTATGAGACTCTTCATCTTTGCTCTAGAGCTACTCCTAGCCCATCCAGTTTCCTCCCTTTTCCTTTCACCTTTTTACTGTCTTAGCTCTAGCTCACTGTTTGCTTTCTGGAGGTCCCAAATGGCAAACCTCATCTTTTCCAGCAACATCCAGCTCCTCTAGGTCCTCTAACTTAATTTTATTTCTATTGATAATTGTAGAGGTGGTATTGTGCATTTTTCAGATATGGATACAAATGTTTACCAGATTCACCTCCTGTGCCCTGTATTGGTACAACCGAAATCTATGCAGTGTCTATTCCTATAGAACAGATCAAGAAATGAGCACACAGTGTGAAGTAACCTGCCAGAGGTCAATCGTCCATGAGTACGTCATAGATTCCCAAGTTAAAAAGTAGTCCAGCTCCAGTGTCTTTATCTGTAATCATTACACTCTTCTGTCACTAGGAAAAGGTTGGTAGCACCAGCACCCTAAAATTGTAATAGAGAAGTGTTTGGAGAAACCAGGCCTGGTGTATACAAGGTTGGGGAACATAAAGATACAGTTGTTTTAGGAGAAAATAGTTCCCAAAACAGTAACAAGTAGTATAAATTTTAGGTTTTGTTACTATTGAAAACTAAAGCTTAAGAAAACACTTTCATTGATTAACTCTGATCTCAGTACAGACTGCTATTTCCAAGCCAGTCAGGCAATCTCGTTATCCTCATGATGTCTCGCCAGCTGGATCTTAACCTAAAACAGGCATCATCTTCTCTACAGAATTAGCGTCTCGTCATTACTTCACTCCAATATTCTCCCATTCATGCACTTGTGCTTGAAATCTCCGAAATTAGTAGGCACTTCACCTTCGGTAACATTTTTGCTTATATAGATTCTTGGTCTAACTATTGTAAAATGTCCGAAAAAGGTGTCTGTTCTTCCTAAAATTTTCAAGGAAAAGTGACTACTAAGGTCTACTTTCTTGCAAACTATAGAGAAGTAGTTTTAGATAAAGTAAATTGCGCTAAACGCTAATCACTACCAGGTTTCCGGCGAGCCGCCTGGATACACGCTCCGCCGCTTGTCCAGAAGAACTACAATTCCCGAGGTACATTGCGGCGTTCTCAGCCTACAACTACAACTGCTTACGTCTTCTCCGTCCTCACAGTCGGTGCATGCTGGACTTTGTAGTTCGTATCGACTTATCTTTCGTCGCCGTCTTGGAAAGGAGAAAGTGTGGATGGATCGACTGCTATGAATCTGGTATTACGATATGGTATTTAAAAATAAATTAATAAGATAACGTATCAAAGCCAATTTAGCGTCAGGTTTTTATGTATTTCACGTTCCGCCTTCCTCCTACTGCCGGGCCCGGAAAGGGGAAGTGACGTGCTTCCGGTGTAATGGCGGTGCGGCGGCCCTCCAGGTAATTACCGAACTCCGTAGACTCGCGGCAGGCAGCGAACCAGAGTGGGGGTGGCGGGTTGCCGGGCCGGGTGGGAAGTGAAAGGGGCCAAGGAGTGGGTACGGGCTCGCTGATATGGCCCTGGGCGGCGCCGCGGTGCGCGGGGCTCTCGTGCCGCCGCGCGCCGGCCCGCGGGGTTGGAGTGAGAGCCGGTCGGGCGGAGGAGTCCGAGCGGTGGGGAGGCGACGCTGAACTCTCTTCCCGCCTGCGCGGACAGATAGCTTCCTAGTGAGGGTCCTGGGGCTGTTTCGACACAGTGTCGTTGTTGCTTGAATCCAGCACCGGTTCTTTCTGCGTTCGTGTGCGGTGTGTTTCGGGCGCGGATCGCTTAGAGCCTCCACTTGGGCTTCTTAAGGCCCCTTTCTTAGTGCCCGGCCCCAGGTCATGGGAATGGGATTAATGAACTGTAGTTGATTAAAAAATAGTGCAAGTTCCGCTCTTGCGCCTCTTTCCGACATAATATCCTTGTGACTGCTTCTTTAAAATTTCATTAGTCTTTTCTTTTTCATTCATTTGTCCTGTAAATAATGATGCTTCCTAGTGGTTAGTCCTGAGGACTCTTCGTTCCGCATTATGTGTGCTCTTCCTCTGTCATCCTTTGTCCTTCCGTAAATTGATCTGCCTCCAATACGATGGTAACTTACAAACTTGGGTCTTCAGTCTCCACCGCTCTATTGAGCTCCGGATCCTACAGTACACTTGCATATAACGGTAATATAATAGTTAATTTCACTGGGTCTAACTGCGAAAACTGCTTTACCAATTTTCACTTAATTCTCACAACAAATCTTTGAGGTAAATAGAGAAGGAAAAAATTGCAGAAAAGCTGTTCCAGAAGCCGGAATTAGGTGATTGAAAGTGCGATAAGAGTTCCCTTTGCCTTTTTCGGTGTCTACAGGCTAGAAATAGATAAACAAGAAGACTTGGGCTTCAGAAGGGAAGTTAATCTGCCTTTCCCTTTTCTATATTTAAATTTGTTTTGTTTTAGGATTGCCTGTGAACTCGGGAGTAAACCCCAATTGTCATCCTACCATGGAAAAGCGAATTTATAATTGGCATTAAAAGTGTGGTTTTGATCGCAAGAACGTTGCTCAAGGCAGCATCTGTGGGAGAAGGAGACCTGCTTTTGTTGGTGCTGAGTGATGGACCACTAAGGCGAAGATGCCAGTCTTGGTTCAGCACTAAATAAGTCTGTCATTTGGGGCAGGTTACCTAACATCCGTAGTCTCAGCTTCCTCATCTGAAAAATGTGGATAATAGTAATACTTACGTACCTACCTGGGTTGTTTTGAGGATGAAGAAAAATACATATGAGGCACTGTGCACGGTGCCTGGCATACAGCGTTAGCTATTATATTATTGTTACTACTGCGAAAGAGTTGATGAATTCTCTCTGAGTCTCAGTTCTTGTTCTTTGGTTCTGAATGTTGCCCTTCCACTTTTAAGTGCCCATGCCGCCTTCATGGAGCCTTTCCCACCTCAGTTGGCTGGGGCCCTGAGACTTCAGAGGCTGAGAACGTTGATCCGATACCCTGGTCCAGTGGTTCTGCAAATCTAGTCTCCTGAATCAGCAGCACCAATGTCTCCATGGAACTTGTTAGCAATGTAAATTATTGGGCTCCACCCCAGGCTTGTTGAATCAGAAACTGGGGAATGGGGTGCCTATGAGTTTCTTTTTTACCAAACCATCCACGTGATTCTCATGCCAGTTAGTTTGAGAGCCACTGTTCTAGCCCATCCCCTTCTGATCTACTGTGGTTCACTCCCACCCCCAGGATCAGGTTTGCTGTTTTCCTTGCTCCACAATGTTTGATCTTTGGCCAGCCAGTATTTCCTTGTTACTATGCCACCACATCCTTCCCTGCTTTGGATAGTTTACCTCCAATCACTTCTGGAATTCTGACATTTCCTAAACTACTTAACTGTGTTTCCTAAACCAGCCTTTTTAGCTCGATCAGTTTTCCCAGCTGCTGAATTGTTAGAGGTTAACTCTCCTCCCTGATGATTGTACGTTGCCAAGTGATCTGCAGTGGCTGGTTGTACCTGAGACCACCTACGAGAGTACACAGTGATAACATTGGGTATTTGTAATGCCCATGCCTTAACTTGAACATTTTCTGTTTATTGCCCACTTGTATTTAGACTAAATTTTGTAGTACCTGGTGTATTCCTTAACTTGGTATAAGTCATCGCTGGCCTAGAGCTAGTTTAAGAATGAAGTGGTTTTTGGTAATATAGCTGATCCTACTGATGACTTGCAGGGCTTCTTTGTTGCATTTCTCTACTTTTCTGTTTAAGTGTGAGACTCCTAGCATGGGAGGGCGGTGGAACAAAGCATATTAGTTTCTCTGGAGTGTTAGTTTCAGCATACTTCCAGACTTGCTAAACCTGTAGCCTAAATATCTTATCTCAGTATATACATTTCCCAAGTGGACATTGGAAGAGACATTTCAATGCCTACAACAAAGTGCACACTTTCAAAGCATTTTTTTAAAAAATAGTGTATCAGGAGAGGAAGCAATAGATTAAAGCAGGCCTTTGCTATTATAGTCAAGGTAATAAATCTTTCCCAGTGAACACATACCAACAAGGTGGTATGGGCTGCCTTGGCCTGGGGACATAAGGGTTCCTGTGATTATAGAATAGGTTAGCTAGTGGGAGGGAGAGACCCAGTGGAGATTCATTTTTAACTTGACTTTAAGCCTAATTCATAAATGGATCAGGCTAGACAGAGTTCAGCACTTCCACATGAAAAGTTATCCTGTGAGTCCTTCCCTGATAGTTAAGGTCAGCTTTATTCTAGACCTGGTGACAGGAGCCTCTGTAGTGGAATGTAGTGCTGTGTGTCCAGGGGCTGCTTCATAAATTTTTCTGTGGAGTCCAATACCTCCAAGTGTCTTTAAAACAGAATGTGGTTCACTAAGTGGCTAAGGAACTGGTATTTTTTTCATCTCAATAGGGAGGTTAGTTCAAACTCCTCTCCAGGTTAACCTGGGGTGAAGACGGATGGGGAATGGCACCTGATAGTGCTGTCTTGATACAATTGGTGACAAACAGCTTGCTGGTTCCTAGAAGTAGGAGTTGATAGGTAGGACGAGGCTGCCTTGGTAAGGAAGTCATCAGAATATCATTATAGGGAGTTCTATGGAGGAAGAAAAAGGAATAATTATCAAAAGTCCACACACACCCTTTTTAATTTAATTTTGGAATAGGAACCTAATAAGTGGCAGGAACTGTCCTGGGTTCTGGATATATAGCAGTGACCAAGAACTTAAAGGATCCAGTGTTTTCATCCCAGGTCTTCCAGGTTTTAGCTTCATGCATCCCTCATGTTCCATCTCATTTCTGTTCAATCTTCTGTATGTACCCTTTACTCAAACAACTTAGAGTCCCCCAGATTCTTTTATATCTTTGAGCCTTTACATATGTTGATCTCATTGCCTGAATGACCTTTTCCCCCTTTACATGTGGGAAATGACCTTTCTCTCCTTCCCTGCGTGTCCTTCAGAATTCAGCTTCCACCCGTTTCTTTCTGTATGTCCCAGACCCACTTAGTTGCACCTCCTCTTTTCCACTAGTGTTGTTTTGATAACATTACTGTAGCACTTAGACTTTTCTTCTCTACCTGAGGATGGGAACTTCACCTCTCAGACCTCAATGCCTTGTGTGCAGGTTAACATGTATATCACCCCACCATACACAGACACTGCCTTTAACCTTCTGTCCTTAATTTGTTTCCAAAGAATAGGGAGTAAAGTAAAAAAGTAGAAAAAGACTGTGACCATTCTGCTCTTTCTCTTAACCTCCCACTTCCTCATTTTCTCTGTAAGTACTTTTCTGAACCACTGCTTAATATGAGTATCAGTATGGTTCCAGCCTCATCATTTTTTAGTTCTGTTTTCCTGTACAGAATTTTTCAATTTTTATAACCTCACAAAGGAGATTTCTGCACAAATACAAACTTGAAGACAGAATGTAGGAGGAAGCATTCAGCGGGTGATTAGAAGCACTGGAGCTATTTCTTTACCACAAGGCATGTATTAAGTGTTGAGGGTTATAGTATCAGTTTGAAATTTAAGGTTTTGTTTTCTCTTTATTGTGAAATTTGTCGTTATAAATTTAGCTTAATCACTAGACCAAGAAAACTCCTAATATTTGTTCAATGAATGAAATGCTGGGTTTGGTGACAAAAGTTAAATCCTGTTACCAGGCATCTGAGCTGTGAACCAAGGGATGTATGGGGAAGCTAAGGCAAGATGAGGTGGGCCTAGGAGGGTTTAAGTACAAGTGATCGAGGGTGTAGTAACAGCAGAGATGTCCCTTAGGATTTGTTTCTGTTCAGTAACTAGAGGGACTGCTACTGAAGAACTGTTCTATTAAAGAATAATGTATAGAGACAGATTGTTGATACAGTAGGCATTGAGACAAAATTTCCCTTTAAAAACTTAAAAGAAGGAAATTTGGAAAAGTATAGAATAGTATTGAATATAACATAGTGGGATGTGCTTTTAATTTGAAGGCCTGGGTTTCCCTGTGGGCAGGTTTGCAGATATGTAAAGGATCCTTTTGCCCTGCGTGGGTGGAATACAATGGAACGCTGCTAGTTAGTGTTATACATATGTAATTTATATTTTTAGAGCAAGTTGGGAAAGTTCTTATAGCCTAGAGATAAAGACCTGAGAAATCTTGCTAGAGAGGGCAGAAACAATTTGCAGCCTTCTAAAATGAAACTAAGTCTCTTTATGGGATCTTCCCTAAACGGACCCTTCCCTCTACCTTCTATATACAAGAGCAGAGAGAATGGGGGAGAAAAGCAGGGACAGATTTGATTCTACCTCTGTTAACTGAGAAGGTAGAATCTATAGATTTGGTGACTGACTGGGAATGAGGAAAGGAAATTGCCACTTGGTGAGTTTTGTAGGTAATATCTTAGAGGAAGAGCTGGTTTGAGGTGGGATGGAGGAAATGATGAGTTCCAATTTGGACTTTTCCTGAAAGGGGTAAGAGTGTTTTGGTCCTTTTATTTTCTTGAAATTGTGAACCCATGATGAAATCAAATTACAACATCGTTGTTCCTTATATGGCATATCATGGGGCAAATTTCTCACCAGTATATATATATCCAAAAAACAGCAAGAAAAAAATAAGAAAGCAGTTTTCTTAAACAAAAGAGTACAGATAGGGAAAGGCCATAGCACTCTTGTCATTAATGCTTAAGAACTGTGGCCAGTCTGTTACTCCTGTCTGGTCCCTGAGAAGGACAATCGCTGTTTGGAAGGGTCAGGGACTGCTTGCGTTCTGTTTGGGGATTTTCCTGAGGATCCCATTACCACCTCCCTCCATTACATTTTTGCATTTAGAACAGATTTAAACTAGTTTTTATTTTGAATACTGTTTAGTATTATGATTTTCCCCACTGGGCAACTAAAGTTGTTTGGTTTTTTTTTAACTCTGTTACAATGTTTGAGGTTTACCAAGCCTGCTGTTACCAGGTAGAATGCAGAAGAACAAACAAAGGGAATCCACTTTGTTGACTCTCTTTTAACAATTTCGTGATACTGTGTTTCGGTGAGTTCCTCCAACATGGGTTGAGGACACCTAAGGGGCCAATGGTGGAAATGTTCTATTGAAATAATCGAGAAAGCAGTGTATTTCAGCCATTAGTTGAATATTTTCTCATTTTCTGAATTTTTGAGATAATTGCAGAATTTACAGTTTCATAGTTTCCAGTTAATAGTCTACAGTGCTTCTTTCAAATGTTATTCAATATTTTGTTTTCTGATGCTTGCTGAAAGTGATGGAGAAATCATCATTTTTAAACTACATCTCTTTATTATAAAATATTCTCCTTGCTCGGGAGAGCAGGTGTGGTTTTGCTGAGTTGCTTACTTGTGACAAGGAGAGAGAAATTTAATAATTGTAAAATCCACATAGTGATGCTAAGAAGAGCAACGAGAGCCATAAACTCTAGATAAATTGCTCTCATTGCAGGAATTTCCAATTAGTCTAAGTATCAAGCACGCACATGTTGAACTCTCAGAATTTCCCTACAGGCATATTCTGTATAAATCTGGACGATGGGAATACTTTATGCATTTTTTTTAGAACTGCAATAGCAATCTACTTTACAATATTGTCAATTTCACACTTACATTTTGGCACTTGAAAATGTAACAGATTGTAGTTGATTGCCAGAAAATTATTTGGTGATGATGGTTGAAGGGTGGAAGGGGGAAAGATGACACTGATCAGAAAGAAAACTCATTAAATTTAAGTAAGTAAGGTAATTTGAAATAAAATACATAAAAAATTGCTCTGTGTGTGTGTGTGTGTGTGTGTGTATGTGTAGGTAGGTTGAGAAGAGAAACTAGGTTTAAGACCCAAGAAGGATAGCCAAGGAGTATGCTAAATCTTGCACAATAGAGTCAGGTGAGTTATTTGCTCCTGTTGTACCTGGTCACAGTGAATTCTAGGTATGCTAATTAAATAAAGGAATCCTTAAAATTATTATGCATGTTTAAAAAGAAGTAGGGCCTCATTATATTAACATCGAAATCTTTGCTATCTGAAACTTTAGAAGAACGAATCCGTTTAGGATAGGAAAATTTTCTGGACAGTAGAGACTGTGTCTGTTTACATTTTATAATCTACCAATTGGGCATCAGTTTATTAATGTTGGCATTTTCATTGGGATGCAGTGTCAGATGGTTTTGGTATCAGATAAACCCTTTGAATTTTAGCTCTGCCATTTACTGGCAATAATTTACTTGGACACATTGCTTCAATTCTTTTTACCTGAGTTCTCCCATTGAAAAGTAAGCCTAAAAAATCACTACAGCAGGGAAATTATGAGGGTTAAATGAGAATATATAAATGAAGTACCTAGTAGAGTGTCTTTGTGGCTGCAATAATTTATTATTTACTGTTGTTATTGTTATCTTACTCTAAACTACACATTTCTGACTTCTAAAACAAGAAATGTAGTTAATTAGTTTATCTCTGGATCTCAGGAACATGATTGTAATGTGCTGTAGAATCTATAGGTGTAGATGGTAAATTAGTTTGTTGCAGAGCGACTGTATACGTTGACAGTCCTCCCATTGGCTGTTTTGAACAGTGATACTACCCTGCATTCACCATTGCACATCAGCTTTGGGACACTCATCATCTTATTTTAAAATGACTTGTCTCAATGAAATACATGTTATGTAGTTGAGGAAAATGCTTTTAAAAAGTTTGTATATTATTGGCATTAAAGCTTAGATTATCTCCTTCATTATCAACTTGGGCACACTATTTAGGTAACAGGTGATTTTGAAATAAGTCTTATTTCAAGTACGTATTAAGATAAGTTCTCTTGGGTAGAAAATATGTTATCTATAAGGATTTAAGTAATTGTGACGGTCCAAATCCCACCCTATTCTCATTCTTCTACCCCAAAAACCATGCTGTGAATATGATAATAATTGTCAGCAAGTTCACAATCTTACTGGATTGGAAAGTGTTCTCTTCCATTATTTTGTCCCCTGTGCAGAGATAAGAACTTCAGCCCATATCCTTTTTAGAAGGAAGGCTGGGTATTAGTCAATTGAGTTAGTGCTGAATTCAAGTTCACATATGTTCTGCTGTATAAACACATCCCATTTTAGAGTTGGGCAGATTGTTCAACTCAGGATCTAAACAAGGTCCACACATTACATTTGTTAAGTCTGTTAAGTCTTTTATTCTATAACAACTGTCCCTCTCTTTTTTCTTTCTTTTTTTGTTCCCATGCCATCAAATTGTTGGAGAAACTGGTGCATTTGTCTTGCGTGTTAAAACCCACCAATGCAAAATTACCAGTAACTTACCTAATTAGTAGTTAAAGTTAAGCTTATTAATTTGCTGCAGCAAGAGAGAAAGCATACTATAGGGAATCATGGGGTGTCTCAAAAAGTGGGGGTTAAGGAAGGGTGCTTAGAGAGTTTGTGAGACTAGAGGTAGTCATTGGGTGGTCTTGGTAGGGATTGGGCAGAATTTGTAAACTAGAGAGGTGCTGGAACAGTAAATGGTCATATCTTTAGAACACACGAGTCCATGCAGACATCATTTTGTGGTTTTACTTTGGAACAGATTGGTCTGAACTAACTGGAAAAAGTAACTTGACCTTAGATAGTCCATGATGTACATCATGACTTAGACTGGCATAATTTTCCTGTTTTGCAAATTAGTGGAATCCATTTTACAAGTTGCAGTTTCTGTTTCAGTTGTCAGGTCTCCCCTCATAGCTGCCATCAGAGCCGTTTTTTCATTTTATTAGTACCCCTTCTGGTTACTCAGCCTATGGTGAAGGATAGACCGTTGTCTTCAGGAGTTGTGATCAATCCATAGCTGCACTGTTGTTCAGTGGGTCATGATCGCCTGTCAAGTTTGTGATGGTAATAGTATCTCTAGTGCCAAGTTCTTTTGTTGTTTATGTTAAATGATCATTTGATATCATGGCAGCTGCATAGCAGCATTTAAGGCCCTGGAGATTACACATTGGTGATTACAACATAGGAAAATTATTATATTTTCCCTGATTTCCCATAATCTGAATCTTCCATAGAAAATAACCAAATGACTTTTTCCATTAATTTGGATATGAGTTATTTTACTTTGCTGGTATCTGAAGAATTAATTAGTACCATATCTGGAGACTGTCAATAACAAGGATCTTGGGAGTACCATGACAAAAAGGCCCGAGTGACTACTAATCATTTTGAGTTGTGTTGTCCAATAAGGTAACCACTAGCTCTTCATATTTAAATGTAAACTTAGTTAAAATCAAATAAGGTTAATTTTCTCAGTTCCACTATGCACATTTGGAGTGCTCAGTAGCTACATGTGGCCAGTGACTATTGTATTGGTGTAGTGGCTATTGACAATGCAGAACATGAACCCTTCCATCAATGCAGCAAGTTCTGTACAGTGCTGATTTAGAAGCCTCAGTGAGCAGAGAGGGGAATATATAACCAAGAGTATCAAGAACAAAAATATGCATGACAGTCACTGGCTTCTAGCATCAGAGGAAGAAGGGCCTTAATCTGATGGTCTTAGACAGAAATAGTCTTCAGTGTTTGCTGCTTCTGGACCAAAAAAGTCCTGGAGGTCAGTCACAGGTGATGTGTGGTGGTGATGAAGGCAGCAGTATCCATCAGCTTATTCTCTGTAAATAGTAAAGAGTACTAGGTAGAGTCTTTTACGTGGATTCTTTTGATGTTCCTTTTGGGTGATTCAATTCCTGATGTTAGTTTATAGAAGGGGTCTTTAGGTGAATATAAGGAAGAAGCAGAAACTCCTGTGGATAATAAGTGACTCTGATTAATTTATATAACAACATTATTAGAATAGAGGAGAGTGGAATCATCTATTGAGGTATAATACCGTTGTCAGTTTTGTAAGGACTTAGTCACTGATTATCCTGGGAGTGAGAATAAATTATGGATAGTAAGGGCATTGACAGTTCTCTAGGCTTTTAATTTTGCATAAAGTATATTTCAGATCTCACCAATTAATAAGCATATTTAAACTTACAGGCAAAAAATATTTTATAGAAGTTATTTCAGTCTTTGTATATCAAAGTTTTTTTTTTAACTTGAAAAGTATGTAATCATTGAAACATTTATCATTATCAAATTTATATCTAGTTTACCTAGGAGGGCTGAACTTCTCTGTTGTTGTAGATTTTTTCTCTTCTTTCCCTTTCTCAATTTTTCATGTTTTATATTCATTTTAAGGATAATAAAAGCATTTTATGAACATATTTTGTCATCTGGATGACTCCATTTCTGTGCTTATATTTGTGTTTGTGATCATATTGCAGTAGGTAGTATTGCTGTAATTATCATGGCCTGTATCCTAAACTCCAAAGAACCTGTGCTGTGTGGTCAGTGCATTACAAGTGAGAAGTTTCTCCCTATAAATTGTGCCCAGAATTTCTCAGATTTAAAAAAGACTGATATTGATATTCTTTTACATGCATGTATGTGCTTCTTACCAGTGAGCTATTAAGGGTTAACACATTTGGAATTTATATGTCCCTTTCCAAATGATTTATGTCTAAGTTCTTCACTATTAAGTAGGTGGGCTGTAGAGTCTCTGTCTTTTACCTGAGTGACTTATGATTTAAGACAAATTGAGAACCAAGGTTTCTCATCCAGAATTGGAAAGCTGAGGAGACATAGAGAAGAGTTGGATATTGGAATTACCTTGGGGATGCTTTCATAAAACCAGCATGCTTAGGTGTTCCGCTTTCCTGCTCCCCCCCCACCTCTTCTGCTGTAGTAAGTCAGGTGGGCCCCAGTATATGTACAAGTAACTCTCCTATCATGCAAGTTTTCATAATTCAAATTATTATTATTATTATTTTTTGATGTGGAAGACTAGCCCTGAGCTAACATCTGTTGCCAATTTTCCTCTTTTTGCTGAGGAAGATCGACCCTGAGCTAATATCCATGCCCATCTTCCTCTATTTTATGTGTGGGATGCCGCCACAGCATGGCTTGGTGAGCGGTGCATCAGTTTGTGCCCGGGATTCGAACCTGCGAATGCCATCAGGCTGGCCCCCAAATTATTTTTAACATAGTGACTTAGGGATCCAGTTTTATACTATTAAGTAATGATCTGAAACTGGCATGTGCATTAAAAGCCCAAACAGCCACTTTGCTTGAATGGCTTAGTGCTTTGCTAAGCATTATAGATTTCCTTCTTATAACTAGAGTGTAAGCTCTGCGTGGGCAGGGGATTTTGTTAGGGTTGTTCTTTGCTGTCTACCGAGTGCCTAGAAAGATGCTTGGCAAAATAATAGAAGTGCAGTAAATGTTATTTGTTGCTGAATGAATGTATGTATAAGCAATGCTGGGTGATAAAGGTGATATGTTAGAAATGATATAATGATAGTACAGGTAAAAAAAAAATACCATTGACTTTGGGCAAAAGTTAGTTGAGTAAAATTTTGAGTTTTATGGCTCTATACATTTTTAGCTGTAAAAACAGAACTTTTGAAAACCGAGTTGTGTAATTTGTGTGTATGTCAGAGTCATCTTGCTGAGGAGGAAAGTGGGGCCCAAAATCCACCCAAGACAAGGTTGCGCCTTCAGGATTGTGTCGCCTCAGGTGAGGGGGGAGTGGCTTCTGTTTTTAATCAGAGGTGTTTGTTCTGTAATGTTTGATGTAATTTATAGAGTTAGATTTAGATCTGCCATCTTGTTTTTTTTTTTTTTTTTAATTTTATTCTACTCTTTTTTTTTTTTCCCCAAAGCCCCAGTAGATAGTTGTACGTGATAGTTGCACATCCTTCTAGTTGCTGTATGTGGGACGTGGCCTCAGCATGGCCGGAGAAGCAGTGCGGTGTGTCGGTGTGCGCCCGGGATCCGAACCAGGGCCGCCAGCAGCAGAGCGCGCACACTCAACCACTAAGCCACGGGGCCGGCCCTCTTGTCTGTTTTTTATTTGTCCCCTCTGGTTTTTGTTCCTGTTCCTTCTTTCCTGCCTTTTAAAATTATTTAAATATTTTTTAAAATTCCGTTTTAATTTATCTCTAGACTTTTTAGCTATATTTTTTTACATTATTTTTTGAGTCGTTGGTCTAGGGAATGCAATATATATCTTTAACTTTTCACAGGCTTTTTAGAGTTGATATTGTATGACCTCTCAAAAAATTTAGAAACCTTGCCTAATGTAGGTTCATTTTAGTTCCTCATCCTGTATGCCATACTTATCATATGGACTCTATCTATATGCACTATATCCCGTTAAGATATAATTTTTGCTTTAAACAAACATATGTATTTCAGATAAAAGAAAAAGTAGTCTTTTATGTTTCCTGAGACAGTTAGCATTCTCAGTGTTCTTCATTCCTTTCTGAAAATCCAGATTTTCCTGTGGTATCATTTCCCTTCAGCCTGAGGAACTTCCTTTAGCATTTCTTATAGTGCAGGTCTGCTGGTGATATGTTCTCTTAGTTTCTCTTCTTAGTTTTTTGTTTGTGTGTTTAATCAGTAAATATCTTTATTTTGTCTTCATTCTTAAGATTATTTTTGCTGGAATTCTAGGTTAACAATGTTTTATCTTTCAACACTTTAAAGATTTTTCCACTGTTTCTGGTCTGCTTAGTTTCTGATGAGAAGTCAGCAGTAATTTGAATTGTTATTTTCCTGTTTGAAATATATTGGTTTTTTCTCTTGCTGCTCTCGGAATTTTCTCTTTCTCTCCGGTTTTCAGCAGTTTGATAACTGACTACTATATATGACTATGTGTGTAAGCGTGGTTTTCTTTATATTTATTCTGCCTGGGATTTTCTGAGCCTCATGAATCTGTAAATTTATATCTTTCACCAAATTTCGGGAAAATTTGGCTGTTATTTCTTGAAATATTTTTTCTATCCCATTCTTTGTCTCTTTGCTTCTTGGACTTTAGTTATACATATATGAGGCCTTTTGATGTTTTTCCACATGTCCTTGGTACTGTTTGTTAAATTTTTTGTCTCTTTGTTTAGATTGGATAATTTCTCATGATCTTTCAAGCTCATTTACTTTGCTTTATCTCCATTTTGCTAAGTCTATACAGTAAATTTTTCACTTCATATATTTTTCAGTTCTAGAATTTGATTCTTTTTTGTCTTTTTGTTTTTTGGGTTTTGTGTGTGTGTTTTGTTTTTGTTTTGCTGCAATGTTCTGTGTTTTTATTCCTTGCAAGCATGTTTTCCTTTGCACTTTTGAATATGCTTTTAAAACCTTGTCTGCTAACTCTGACATCTGGGTCGTCTCAGTGTTGGTTTCCTTTGATTGTCTTTTTTCTTAAGATTGGGCTGGTTAGTTTTCTGATAAGTTGAGCTATATTTAATTGTATCCTGGACATTGTTACCATTATGTTAAGACTGTGGATTCTGTTACATTCCTCTGAGGAGTGGTGACTTTTTAGGCGGTTAACTTGATTAGACTTAAATGGCAAATTCTGTCTCTTGGGCAGCTGTTCACATCCCAGTTCAGTTCTTTAATCCTTAGCAGGACTCGAGTACATGTGTTGTTTCAGGGGTAGTCAGAGATCTGGGAGAGTTTATATCTAGCACGTGGGGCTCCCCTTCTCTGGCTGTCTCCCCTCTGGGAGTCCCCCAGAGACGTCAGTCTCTTTAGCTGCAGCTGCTAATACATAAGTGGTGGGTGCTTTAGATTGCAATTATATTTTATAGATTGATAAATTTGTAAAGAATCTTGTGTATATTGCTTTTACTAACCTTGACACCCTGCTAACCATTGTAATAGAAACTTTTCTTGACTTAATGATTTGTGTACATCCCAATCTGCATTAAATGATAGCAGCTCTACATCACTTTATAGTGTTGAGATTATTTGTATGTGTGGGCTAGTGAGAAGAATACTTAATTGGGTGTCCTTACGCTAGGTTTCCAGTTAGAGGTCCACCACGAACAGGTATTATAGCTTAAGACATTGAAATGACTTATCTGACCTTCAGTATTCTTATCTTTAAAAAGAGGGAATTGGACCAGATAATCTGTAACATCCCTTCTGGCATTCAAATTAAAATTTTTTCCTAGTCATATTCAATTATTTTGGTACTGAGTGCAGATCTTTCTCTATATTCTCTACCTCTTTTCTTTTATTTTCTTCCATTTCATTTTATTTTTGTAATTTTATTACCTTAGACCATACCATAAAGCATAAACCATTTAGATGTGCCATTTCCGTAAACCATTAGGTGTGTAATTCCAATAAAATCCTTGAATGGCAGTTTCGTCTGAACTATCAATTCAGCATTTTTCAAAAATTCCTAAAATTTACTTATCAGATGGATTTTGAAAGACATTTTATTTCAGCGTTTAATGTTGATGACTAGGTTTATTCTGAGCCAAATATTTACTTCTCATACGTCCATGTATCTGAAGTCTTGTGCCTTTAATAGATCACATTAAGACCTGATTATTTTAGTTTAGCACTTTGTATTTCCATGTGGAGTATGTTTACTTCTGAGTGATCATTATTACAAGGTCATTGGCTATTTCATTCTTAGTTTATATAGAAACATTGGCTATTTTATACTCAGTTTGTATAGAGTTTCTCTTATGTAATGGCTTCCTCTGTTCACGTGTTTTTTATAATGTTACAATACTGTTTTATGATGTAGGTGTAGGTCTCCTTCACTGAGAACAATTTGAATAAAGTAATCTGACATCAGTTAAGTTAACTTTTGTTGCTCTCAGTCATTAGAATAAAGTACTTTATGGTACTTAATAAGGCCTTGTTATTATTTGCTTTCTTGTTCAGTCTTTTCTCCTAATATGTATTCTTTATACATTGTTATGTGGAACTATTTAAGGATTTTTAAAATTTTTATTTAATTATTGATTATATCTGTGCCTATTGATTAAGAAAAATAACGTGGTCAGATGTTCATTGTGTGTGAATAATATGTTGTTATTTCACATACATTTTATCAGTGTTAACAAAGCTTTCTTTGGTATATTTTATAGGTGACGCTTGCAGACAGAAAAAGTAAAGTGTCAAGGAATTCATACCATTTGGTACTTGTTAGTTGGACCAGCTTAAAGAGTCTTTGATTTATTGGATCAACTGGTAACAAAAGATGAAAAGTAGTGTGGCACAGGTAAAAGTAAGTGTTTGATACTTAAAGAACGTAAACTTGTAATCAATTACCTAAACAAAAATGCATTTATATAATTAGGACATTAGAACCAGACAGTGGAGTGGCATTATATATATATGCGCATCTAACTTACACAATTTCAAATGTAGATACTTGGTCAGATGGGGTTAATAGTGTGCAAGAAGGCAGTTGAGAGAACATACAGGTGTGTGTGTTACACACATGTACAGATACACACACATACACCTCAGTGCCTACATGAATCAAGAAAGTGCCTGTGAGTGAGCACATGCAAAAGAAAAATAAATAACAGGGCAGGAAATCCACCGTTCTTAAAGAGCATGCTTTCTTGACTGAGCATGAAATGGAAGACAGCTATTTCCTTCCTCAGTTGGGCACCGTTCTTGCATGTCTGTCTCCAAGTGAGCCTTTTGTTGCATGTTTCATATGCTTAAATGAGCTCTTTAATCTGTGCTGTCCTTTACTTTAGTCCTTATACATTCATTTATTCAACAAATACTGAATTCTTACTGTGTCCCAGTGACTGTTCTAAGCACTTTGGGTAAAACAGTGAACAAAACAGAAATCATTGCTCTCATGGAGTTTGCATTCTAGTGGGGGAAGACGGAAAATAAATCATAAACTTAATACATATAAGTCAATTATATAGTATGTTAGAGTGTTAAGTGCTAGACTTGTGCTATGGAGGAAAGAAATAAGGTAAGGTTCATCAGTAGCATTGGGGGTTGCAATTTTTAATAGAGAGGGCCCACTGAAAAGGTATCCATTTGAGCAGAGACTTGAAGGATATGAGGAAGTTAGCTATGCAGGTGTCTGGGGGAAGAGTGTGCTAGGCAGAGGGAACAGCAAGTGCAAAGGCACAGAGTCCAGTGTGGGTGGAGCAGGTTATGGGAAAGGGAGAATAATAGGAGATGAGGACAGAGCAGTAACAGGAACCAGTAACTCCATCTGCTTTCAAAACTGCTCCTCTGCCTGTGAGTGGACTTAGCAGGAGAGGACACCATTCTGCTTCCTTTTCTTTCAACTGCATGGGTGTACAAGCAGGCACGTGCCTTCCTGGGTCTCACAGTCAGTAAAGGGGAAGGTGTATTTTTATTTAATTATAAATCCAGGCACTTCTCCCTTCCTTTCCTCCACCAGCTCTGCACCCCTAAATCTCCTTTAAGGAGAACCAGTAGACTGTGAGCTCCTTAACAGCAGGCACCGGGTACAAGGCCTGGTGCAGGTAAGTGCTTAGGAAACTGAGTTGATAGACTTGCAGACTGAGGCAGGCTCTGCTGCCATCTTTTCTAAATTCTACTGAGTATGAGAAGACACTCTCCAGCCTCCCTGCTAGGTAGACATCCGGCCTGTGCTTGTGTGTCTCCTTTGGCAGGCAGCTCGCTGTGTCTGAAGCTAGCCCCATCTGTCAATGGATACCTTGCTATATTGTTCTACAGTCGCCTCTTTGGGATGTGTGCTCATTGGTCCAGTGGGCACATAAACAGTTAATTAATTGTGGGCCTAGTAGTTGGCCCACTGTGTTAGGAGCTGGGGCCATAAAGGAAAAGGACATCTTGTGTGGCACTGGCTCGTGTGGCACTGGCTCGTGACTGAGCCGTGTCGGACAAGAGCACTCAGCTCTAGACTGAGGCCTTTTACACAGAGGGAGAAGTGTTTCGTCTTTCTGAGAATCCTCTTTCTGCTCCTCTTAGGCTCTGCTTCTCCACCTTTCCCTCTTGTGGTCCTGATGGGGCCTCTGTGACATCGCCCCAGCCTAGGAGTGGGTGTCTTCTGTCAGCATGCCCTTCACACTTTGTGGCTCGGCCCTCCCAGCCAGTTCTCAGTTTAGTCCGCCTCCTTCTCTCCATCCTGTTAGCCACAAGCAGGTCTGCTAGCTGGATTGGGCCCATTCTGACCTCAGGTGAAGCCCACAACGTCCCTTGATGTTCTGAGGACGCATCTGTTGGGTTCAGGAGGCTTCAGTTGAGGATCCCTTGTTTTCTCGTTGAGCCTGACTTGCTTCCTTGGCTAGCTAGAAGCAAGCTCCCCACCTCTTCAGCCGCTTCTCTCCCTTGCTCTTGAACATTTGTTCCCTGAGCCTAATGATGCCCAGAGCCTCTGGACTCAGGCTCCCTGCTCCTCTCACCTCCTCGTACTGCTCTCTCTACATTCTTGGAGACTACAGGTGACTGCACGGTGACCATATTTGTTTGCTTAATGAATAATTTAGAGAATTTTTAAAGGTAATTTTGATAATCTGTTATTTTCAACTAGTGCTCTGATTTATAATCTAAAACTCTATGATAAAGGAAATAGGGAAATTCAGGTTATTATTAATTGGATCACACCTCAAAATGATTTTTCACTTAGTGAAATCTTATTCATCTACCAAGCCCAATTTAAGTGCCCTGTTACCCGCTGTCATCCCTCAGTACTCTGTACCACAGTGACTGTTCCCGACTCAAGATTTCCTGTTAGCACTTCCTATGTGTGCCAGTCATTTGTTAACTTGACCATATTTATGAAATCCTGATTCACGACTTCGGTATTTTTGGTTTCTCCCTCTTGATCACAACAGATGTTACAGAGATGTGTTAAAATCATTAGCACAGAATTGAGGCCTTCTCTCTAATGTAATCATAATAACTGCCGCGCTTGTGAAAGTAAAAGTAGACAATGCAGTTTTATTGTTCTCTCTCTCTTCTCTCCTCCTCCTCCTCCTCTTCTCCTTCTTTTCTCTCTCTCTCTCAGGAACATATAATCTGATATGTTTAATTGTGGAAATGTTTATAACCATCTCTCTCCTGCAAAATCATAAGTTCCTAGAGGGTTTGTCCTATCTTTCGTGTCCTCCAGAGTGTCTACACAGGAAGGGCTAGGTCTTACAGTAAGTGATCAGTATATACTAGGTTTGATGTTATCATGAATTGAATGAATCTCGTGCTCCATATTTGGCTTAGGATCTTGATGTCAAGTTTTATGGAAACCTGTGTCATAGATATTGAATAATTCTACTTCATTGTGTTGCTAAGTGAAATAATTTTTTAAAACTTTCTTAAACACATTAGAAATGGGATTTTAAGATGATTTCATTAATTGTAAAATAACAACCAAACTATGGCTACTGTAAATTATAAATTTGATCATATGCTTGTTCACCTACATTGATTAGTCTAGTTTGTGTAAACTATTCAAAAACTTCAGTAGTTAATGAGACTGTTTGGCAGTTACTTGTGAGAATGTTAGACTCAAACTGCTGTTTATTAGATAGTCGTAAAATAAGAGTAAATTGGAGCTTGTTTAGATTTCTGTACAGTATAATTTTCTATTTTTAAATGTATCTTTTTCCCATTAAGAAAGCAAGCATGTAAGTATGCAGAACAAGTTACTTATTAGTTGATTTACTTTTCCTTAGATTTCAAGATTGAGATACTTTAAAAAAACAATATTTTTCCTTTCTTTCTTTTTTTTTGTGAGGAAGATCAGCCCTGAGCTAACATATGCCAATCCTCCTCTTTTTTGCTGCGGAAGACTGGCCCTGGGCTAACATCCATGCCTGTCTTCCTCTACCCTATATGGGACGCCGCCACAGCATGGCCCGACAAGCGGTGCGTCGGTGCGCGCCCGGGATCTGAACTGACGGACCCCGGTCTGCTGCAGCGGAGCGTGTGCACTTAACTGCTTGCGCCACCGGGCTGGCCCAAAATTATTTTATTTCTTAAAAAAAAAAGAAGCTTGTCAATATGATGTTGACCAGTGGTATAAAAAAATTGACCTATTTATACAGATAAATATTTTGGCTTCTTAACTGTATGTAGATTTTTAAGTTATCAAACTGGATGGTTCGTATCTCCGTCTCATGTCACATGTCCCTTCAATCACATATTACATTGAAGTTATGTATTTGTGTGTCTGTTATTTTTCAAAGGATCTGGCATAGGAGCTATATCTTACGAGTCATGTTTCTCAAATCCTTAGATCCTCATTTAGTGCCCTACTTATCAGATACTCAAATAATGTTTGCTGAAATCAAAAATGAATTTTCATAAATATATTTGATTCAGTTTCTTCTAGCTATTTATTTTATCTAGATTTAGTAACTGAGACTAAAGTTGTGGTTTTTATAAGCCAAAGGAGATAAGGAGGTGCGTGCAATATTGTAAGACTTGAACATAACACAAAAGTGAGCTTTTGCTAGAAAACCTCTGGCCCTTGGTCTTGTTTTTTACCAGAAGGCCTATATAAAAATGGTGTTCTATAAATTTATAACTTATTACATAGGAATAAAATATCGATTGTGGCATTGAAAATTTGAGAATTATTTTCTTCCACCTTGAATCTTTTTGGTTAAAAAAAGTATTTGGTTCATAGTGAAAACAGGTATCTGCCATAGACATTTACCTCAGATGGCTTGAAAATTTTGTTTTATCTGTTATACTGTTTAGGTAACATGAATTATTCTTATGATTAAAAAAAATGTTTTAAAATAATTTCTAAAGTTCTTCCAAATTTCCAAAATACATATTTCATTGTCCATATGTTTTTTAACATAATTTTTAAATGCCCCCTCCCCCTCTTTTTTTCCCTTTAAAAGCATTCTTCTGGTCATGACAGAAGGGAAAACTATACTTCATATCAGAGGACTTCTTCTCCAGAAGACAGGTAAGTAGTTTTACGTGTTCCAAATGCAATTTAAATTTTTTATAATAAGTTTTAAAAATTGTTTAGCTCTTAGGTTCCTAATTTTAGGATGAACAGCTTTTTGATGATTTTATAAACAGTATGACTTGAGTGGGCTCGAGGATGAATTGTCCTTGAGTGACTGTTCTAGAGTTTCTAGTAAATATATCTAGGTTTTATGTAATTTTTTAGGTGAGAGGGCATAGTTCTAATATCTCAAATACTAAGTAGAATCAAAGTTTATAAAATGGAAAACTGAATTGAAATCACATTATTTTGAAGTGCTGCCTTTGCTATTACTGCTATCCTTTACACTTCATAACTCTTTATAGTTTTCAGAATATTTAGGTATATATTGTACCTTAACATAATCGTGTTAAGATGAAACATCTAGAAATGTTCCGGTTAATGTTCGTCATGCATTCATGGTAGGACTTCAGTTATTTCACTTAGCTATGACCGTTAAAAATAATTTATGAAGGGAGAGGCATCCTCCAAACTTTTCTTTCAGTTGTCTAGTCTCTTCTTATTACTCCCCATTTGCTTTCTTCCTATTCTACTCTCCTGTCTCTAAAAACTTTTGCTTTATGGACATCAAGTTAATTGCCTTGGTCTGCAACTACTTACTACCTCTCATCAATCACTTACTCCCTAGATAAAAAAAAAAATCTCCACACACAGGTACACACATGGATATGTGTATGTATAAATTAACCATAGATGTGTATATAAGATATGGACTGTTACTATGTATATTTATTATCTGTGTAGGTATTTAACTTCTCTTAAGGTTCTCTGATTTTATTGGCTTTTAAGAGTCAAATAGCAGATCTTATACTGTCCATCCTTGTTTGCTAATAATTTCAACCCATAATCACTGCTATCCTGTAATACAGTTTCAAGAATAACAGCTAATGAATATAATTTTTTGGAGTGGAGTTAAACTGGTTTTTATAGAGGCCACCCGATGACATTGGTCTCATTTGTCCAGTGCTTTGATAAAATGAGCCAACTAGGCAAAAGGAGTCATTTGCAGGATAGCCTTTTTTATGCTAACTGTAAGTGATATCCGGAGATAATATCTTTCACTGAGGACAGTGTGAATCAAGATGAACAAGTTTGGTTAAGTGAATTGCAGGAGTTGTTTTGCTGTGCACAAGCTGAAAGCTTTTATGATAAACACTGAATGAATGGAAGTCAACAAAATGAGCTGTTTGTTAAAAACGGTTTGATAAGACATTGTTCAGTCATAGAGTTGCTTTACTATTAACAGTATGTGACTGTCCTAAGTAGTTGTTTTCAGCTTATAACTTTGCTTTTCTTATTTATGTGTTAGATATGCAGAACAAGAAAGATCCCCTCGGGACAGAGATTACTTTGATTACAGCAGGTCAGACTATGAGCATTCTAGAAGAGGGCGTTCTTATGACGGTAGCATGGAGTCACGGTTAGTATTCCAAATTTTAACTGTAGAAAAATTATATTTGCTTAAATTTTCTTTGTGCTTTATAATAAAAACAATAATGATGACAGCTAGAATTAAATGAATGTTCTTAGGTGCCAGGGTTTCTAATAAGGACTTCATGTGAATTAACTCCTCGTGGCAATAAATACATGAAGTAGATACTGTTATGTCTCTTTTATAGCTGAAGAAACTGAGGCTTAGGGAAGTTTACTCATTTGTGTTTTAGAAGCTTATCAGTGGCAAGTCTAGGTCTGTCTGATTCTAGAGCCCAAGCTCTTATTCATTATCCTGGACTATGTGAGGAGTTGGCTTATGTGAGTTCTTGACATGCCTTATCAAATGAAAGAAAGTAATTTCTATTATATGACATAGAGTGATCTAAATTTACTTTCCTGCATAATGGCAGAGGGACATGAAGAATGAAGTTACCAATCTATAGTTTTTATTTAAATATAAATTATTCTTACTTGAGTCTTGGAGCACTTGACTACCTGCCTTATTAGTCATCCAGTTTCAAAAACTTGTCTACCATGTTTTATTATAGACAAAGTTCTATATTCTTTTTAATCTCTCTCGTATTATCCACTCCATGACTACCAAGATTAACCCCCACTAGAATTTTGATCAAATTCCTCTGCAGTTTGGAGCTAAGCACATTATTTGATATCTGCAGCCAAAATTTCCTGCTCACTACCTACTTTCTAATATATACCCAATCCTAAAACGTCAGATTAAATTCACGTCCAAAAGCCAGGCTCATCTGCTGTCACGTTAGTAACACCTTAATAAGAACAGCTACTACCACCATAATTGGTGAGCTAGGCATTCTTCATACTTTCTCAAATACTGTCAAAACTCTTACTAACTAGGTATTTTTCCCAATTTACAAATAAGGAAAGAGGTTTGAAGTCATTGACTTACTGAGGTTGCAGTTAGCTATCTGGTGGATGATGAAACTGGGATTTGAACTCAATTCTGACTCCAAAGCCCATGTTTTTTTCATAACCACTGACAGTATTACTTCACTGTAACTGTTTGGTTCAGTGTATGTACATAAAGTCTCATTTGATCCACACCGTCACACTGTGAAGTAAGCAGGCTGTGTGTTAGGTAGAATATAGAGGCTAACAGTACAAAAGCACTCGAAGAGAAATGATTCTATTTAGACTCCAAGAAGTCTATTGGAGTCTTCTATTACTTCTATTACTTTTGCACTCTAAAGGAACAAACGCTTTAATTGTAAGGACACAATTTTATCAGCCAGCTAGCTGTCTTACCTGGTGTTCCTCAGAAGAATCATAACCAGTGTCAGTAAATCCCTGTTGTAGTTCCTTTCTTGGAACATGTTACATTCACAATAAAAAGCAACTCAGTTGCAAATCAGTGCCTAGATTTTGGAGCACCTGCCTTTGTGACTAATTGGGGTTTCTATTTGAAACCGCATTTTTCCCCCTCTGTTCGCTCTTAGTATATACAGACTGTCTATCCTCATGGGAAGGCACTCAAGTCTCTTTATTTTTTTATTTTTATTTTTTTTGTGTGAGGAAGATCAGCCCTGAGCTAACGTCCATGCCAATCCTCCTCTTTTTGCTGAGGAAGACTGGCCCTGAGCTAACATCCGTGCCCGTTCTTCTTCCACTTTATGTGGGACGCCGCCACAGCATGGCCTGACAAGTGGTGAGTTGGTGCGCGCCCGGGATCTGAAACCCCGGCCGCCAGCAGCAGAGCATGCGCATTTAACCACTACACCACAGGCCTGGCCCCTCAAGTCTCTTTATACTTTAGTTTCAAAACTGACTGCTTTTTTCTCTGCATGAAGGTTGTATTACAATATATTAAGATAGACTGTCTCAAATATACCCTCTAGATTTAGCTAAAATCCATCCAGCGGTTTCTTGGTAATGTGGCACCTGCATTAATATAATGATAATATGAAACTTGTTTTTATTTACTGTATATATAATTTATGGTGGCACAAAGCATGAGTAGAATGATCTGTGTTTCTAAGGCAGTATATGTAAAAATCAGTAAGCGAACAAACCCTTCTCTGGGGAAGGCTAGCAAAAAGCAAGGATTCACTCTTTCCATTTAGTTCTTGATAGTGTCAGAGAACAATAGCCTGATTGTTTTCAGTGTTAGCTTAAGAAAGGATACTCACCTGCATTAGTAGGAAAGACTTATTGTGGCTAAAAATGGTTGATTTTTTTACATTGTCTCAAATAACCAGATGCTTCTGATATTCTGTGATTTCTAATAAAAATATCAGTTCCATCAAGAAACAATTTCAAAGATTACATTTTTTTATAACAGTCTTACTCCTAAGTTGCCATTATTGAAGCTAAACTCTGGTTTCTCCTTTATATAATTTATCATGTACATCACAGGCCAATTTGTCTTCTTAAAACATTACTTTCATGTCACTATCACACTCAGAAACTATTAATGATCCCCCATTACCTCCAGTGTAAAAAACTTAAAGTCTGTTGCTTGCCTTTTAAGATTTTAGAGTGTGACTCAAACTCATCTTTCCAACTACCATTATACATGATTCTTTGTTGTTTCCTCACTGTCCTACTCATTCTGGCCTGAACACCCTTGCTCACTTTTTCAGTAGTTACTCTGTCTTCTACTAGCTGCAGAATGCCATCCTCCCTTCTCCGTCCTCCCTACCCCACCTTGCCCCCACTATAATCCTATCAAACCTTGAAGACCTTGTTTAGTTACATTTTTCTCTGTGAAGCACTTCCTCTCCATTCCAAATCACTTTTCCTTGTCTGAATTTGTGGGACTCACGTTAGGGACTCACTCGTTTGGAACGTAGTTTATTTTAAAAATGTATTTTATGTTGTCTTTTCTCCATTTTTTTTTTTTTAAAAAAATTGCAGAAGTAGGGACCATGACAAACGCAAGGAAAGAGAAAGAGATATGGATCGGAAAAGGTCCCGGAAATCCCCATCTCCTAGGAGAAGAAGCCCAGAACCATCGGTAACCCAGAGTTCCTCTGCTCAGGATGAACCTACTGCAAAGAAGAAGAAAGATGAGCAGGATCCTCTCCTTACACGAACTGGTGGAGCGTATATTCCTCCTGCAAAGCTCAGGATGATGCAAGAACAGATTACAGATAAAAACAGGCATGTCAACATCACTAATATACAAGGCAGTGATATCCTCATTGAAAAAAATCACCATGGTCTAATTAACCTTGGCTGTTGAGAATTTACATTAGTCCACAATAATAGAGGCCTCAAATTAGACTTCTTCCCTTCTTTACTCCATAAACTCTGTTGGAGCTCTGCATACTATTTGCCCTGACAAATTTGCCCTGAATTAGCTCATAATTTCTTTATTTTTTTGCATGAATGAATTAAAAAGTTTGAGGAAATATCAACTGATCTTTTTATTACTATTTTCAAACTATTCCTTTCATAATTGCCTGCATGCCTTTAGTAGTTTCCATTTTCCATAGAGAATCGAGAGTACTATTGATATTTTAGACTTAAAATGTATCTTTTCAGTTGTACCAAACCAGGAATCAGTAAACTTTTTTTGTAAAATGCCAGATAGTAAATATTTTAGGCTTTGTGCATTCTTCTATCTCTATTGCAGCTACTCAACTCTGCTGTTGTAGTACAAATACAGCCAAAGATAATGTGTAAATAAACAAGTGTGGCTATAAATTTCCAATGAAACTTTATTTATAAAAACAGGCTGTGGGCTGCATTTGGCTCATGAGTATAGTTTGCCAACCCCTGTACTAATCTATAAAACTAAGTTGACAGTTTTCTCTTTTCCCTCCATTTCTTAGACCATAACTTCTTAGACTGTAATTTTTTGCTACACTAAGACTATCAAAATTCACCTGTGAACATTTACACTCAAAATGCCTTTTCTTCCCTTTTCAAAATAATTGGGGTCGTAAAGAGCTATGTAGAAAAATACAGCTAAGTTTTCAAGACCTTTTTCTCTAGTAGAATGAGATAACAACCAGGAAAAGTATGTTCCAAGATTGAACTGGTCACTACAGTTGCCAGGTAGTTGGTAAAAAAGATTGGGATAGAGGGTAGCTACACTTTAAGAATAACAGATTCATGGTGAGCCAAGAAAGAGTGTTCCCACGTCTTTCATGGGTATTTTAATAGCAACTTGAAAGTACTTAAGAACCTTATATAAATGAAATCTAAATTTGTTTCAAGAATTAACTTGAAGTAAAAATGCCATCTATATAAAGTATGAAGATTTAAAATTAAAAGAAATTATGAGCTAGAAGGGACATTAGATGACATTAAATTTAAAACTAATAAGTTTCTCTTTATGTGTCATATTCCAGCACTTGGTTGTAATGTCTGGTGTGTTGTGTTGAGAAGGGATTTGGCAGTGGCTTCTGTGGTTAGTGGGAGCTTCATGATCATGTGGGCATTCTGCTCCCGTAGAAGGCACTGGTGGCCTTAGTGAGAGTTATTCACTTTCTCCAATCTAGTCCAAAGCAATCCTAATTGTAAAAGACCAGAAACGTTGTTAAGCCAAGTCTCATTTCGTTTATATTAAATAAAGTGGGCAGAGGAGAGTAAGCAGTATGTGGAATTTTAATCAGATTCCTGGAAGACAATTTTATCTACAGTTGAAGTCTGTTCACAGGATGTAAAAGGGGCAAGGAGAAGTAGAAGTCTCTAAAAGAAGTCTGTAGTCTTTGCTCTGAGTAGATACTTAATCAGGTGAATTGTAGGCTTCCTAGTTAGGAAGTACACTTGTACTTGTTATAGGCTTTTGACTAAAGTTTAATAGGAGAGGTTGTGATTATGTATCAGCAATATCTTATTGATGAGACATTTGTTAAGCCATGTATCTCATATCTCTAGAGATAGTGACCTACCAAAGGGTTGGGCAACAGTGAGAGTGGTCCACCTTGGGTGCAGGCAGTAAGGTAGCACATGATATATAGTGAATTTAGAACAGTAATACAATGAACTATAGAAGTCAGTCTGCTTTTATCCTTAGTGTCTGCTGAGGACAATGTGTGATAAAATACCCCTCCCCACCGGAACAGACTAGTCTCATCGCCTCTCTTTGGTATACAGCTCTAGAGTAGGGGTTCTTAACCAACAGACCTTTAAGAGGTCCATGAATAGAATTCAGGCAGTCCCTGAACGTGAATGGGAAAAAAAATAGCATCTTAATTAGTTACCAATCTCTAACTACAATTTAGCATGTGTTTCTACTGGGAATGTAGACAATAGACAATAGTATTAACAGATTATTTCTTGCAAATATCTCAAAATTCTGTTTTTAGCCTTGCTATTTGGAAATTAGTTGTTAGATCTATTGCCACTTCTTGTTATTTAATATATCAAGAAGCACATAAAATACTATGTGAAACTTTTGTTCTTTTCATGCTTTGAAAACTGTATTTCAATATGATAGATATCCTTTGTAATCCTGTGTATTTGTGTATGTTATTCCAAAAAGTGCATCAGCTTCGCTAGACTGCCAGAGAGGTGTAAGGAAGAAAAACAAGCTAAGACTTCCTGCAGCTTAAATCATATTCCACAGAGAAATAATTATAAAAATCATAGAATTTTAGAGCTTTAAAATATCTTAGATATTGTCAAGTTCAACCTAAAGAAACCCAGTTAGGCTAAATAATGTACCTAAGATGTAAGTTAAAGAACAGTATAGCTATTTAGCATTCAGCTGTAGGACTACTGCCTAAACGCAGAAGTGTTCTTTAAAATACTTAGAACAGTCTTTCAACCCCATAATTTCATATGACTTTCCCTTTTCTTGGAATTATTACCATTTCTTGATAGTTTAAAACATTTAATTTTGTTTTCTCTATCACGCTTTTAGGAGAAGGGACATAAAAATTTCCTTTTTATGGCTTATATTTGGGTATTTCATACTGTAATTTAAAATAAAAAATAATTGCTTTTATTTAAAAATATTCCCCTTAAAGGCTAGTTTAAGTAAATGAAGTTTTATAATGTAAAATAAACGTGTGTTAAATCTGACTAACAAATGTTGTAAATTACAATGTACCTGGACATAAGAACAAAACATTATCCTTACATCTTCTTATATGATCTTATTATGTTATTAAAGAGAAGTGGTCTGTAGATGAGCATCATATGTACACAACATCAAATATGGGTAAGGATATAATCTGTGTATTCATATAGTCATATTTTACTACACTTTGGGGTCATTTTGTGAAAACTGTTAAAAATAAAGGAACGCTATTTTTTATGTTATTATAACCTCTTGTTATAGTAATTGTTGACTAAGTTTTCATCTTTATTAAAATCAATTGTTTTTAGCTTAGCATACCAGAGGATGAGCTGGGAGGCCCTAAAGAAGTCAATCAATGGTCTTATCAACAAAGTCAACATTTCTAATATAGGTATTATTATTCAAGAACTTCTTCAAGAAAATATAGTTAGAGGAAGGTAAGCATCAGCTATTTTATTTGTAGTATTTCATAGCAGTTTTTCAAAGGGACATAATATTTACGTGAACGGTAATCATTGTGGTACTTTATTGCAAAGATAATTGAGAATATTTATTTAAAATGCAGTTCCTGTAAAAATGTAAGCTACTAACAAATAACTTATACTTCACTAACTGTTAGGGGTTGTGTGGAGTTTTTGCTTTTTGGGAAGTTTTGATATCACGTAATGATTTTTGCATAGACATTTGTTACTGAATGCTTCCAATAATTTAAACTCATGAGGAATAATGAATATTGTATTTATATATATGAAGGAGCTACCTCAAACCAATTTAATTTCTAAGGAAAGCATAGTGAGAATGTGAAAGAAATGAGAAAGATCAGCAATAAATTTTAGAAAAGCAGAAGGGAATGACTTAGCCATTTTCTGTGTGGTTTTAAGTAGTTGTGATATTTTAAAGGGTCAGAAATTAGAAATATCCTATATTCTATTTATTATTTTAAAAATCTGATGGCTGTTTTCCTGTGTCATTTCACATGACCTTGATTCATCATCTCAAAACCATTGGAGGGGCCAGCCCAGTGGTGTAATGGTTTGGTTCGCACACTCCACTTCGGCAGCCCAGGGTATGCAGATTTGGATCCCGAGCGCGGACCTACGCACCAATATATAGTGGCATCCCATATATAAAGTAGAGGAAGATGGGCACGGTTGTTAGCCCAGGGCTAACCTTCATCAGCAAAAAGAGGAGGATTGGCAACAGACGTTAGCTCAGGGCTAATCTTCCTCACCAAAGAAGGAAAGAAAAAAAAAAACCATTGGAGCTATAAAGCAAGCTGTAGCGTGTTGTGGGGGTTTAGAAAGTTGGCCAAGAGGCAGCTGCTATCCTCAAAGGTAGGGAGAGCTCTTCCATTTTACTCAGAAAGAAGCAGACTCAGAAGTTGTATGGGTTGCTTAAGATCTTGCAGTTTGTAATCTGTGTTCTCTTTTCTTGTTTTTACTCTAGTGATTCAATTGTCATACCTAAACCTGATGACTCTTAAGACGTTGTTTTCCTGCCTTTCGGCAATCCAATAATTATTTGTGATTACATTGCTAAAAGTAACTCTTCAATTAGCCCACTTGTATCTCTCCCCTTATCAAATGTGTGTGGAAACATGCCCATTTCAAAATGAATTAGAAGTAGAACCTTTTATTTTCCTATCGTTTCAGCATTTTTCTTGTAGCACTTTGATTATGTCTTTATCTGTTATGAGGAGTTTCCCACATCTTCATTTTTATTTCAGTAAAAATAGGCTTAAAAATGGAACCCACCCAAATTTGTCTTTAATCAGTATTAATTTTATATAAAAGATGGACCCATACTAGAAATTTTACATTAAGTCCAAGTTTAGTACTATTGAAGCAGGTCTTTTTTCCCTTCACTTTTTTGAAAATATTAATATAAGAAGTTTAAAAACCTCAAATTCATGATTAGATGTAACATACAGGAGCAGGAAAAGAGAAATTATATTTAGAGAAAAAATTTTGAAGAAAAATTTTAGTAAAATCTGTCTATTTTAGAAAAGCACCAATTGAAGTTTTGTTTTCTCAAAAGCA
This sequence comes from Diceros bicornis minor, assembly GCF_020826845.1. Classification (NCBI taxonomy): domain Eukaryota; kingdom Metazoa; phylum Chordata; class Mammalia; order Perissodactyla; family Rhinocerotidae; genus Diceros; species Diceros bicornis. The sequence continues at coordinate 60,221,463 of NC_080749.1, read as the reverse complement.
GTTTTTATTTACTAGTGAGACAAACTCTTCCCCTAGATAAAGTGGTAGAAATTTAGTCCTGATTTAGTTTTTGTGATATTTACGGAGGAGTAGTGTTGCTGGATTTCAAATGAGTTTTTTTTTTCTTCTAATTAAATTGGTGATTATTGTTGACTTTTTTTTTTTGAACAGAGGCCTGCTGTCCAGATCTGTTTTGCAAGCACAGAGTGCTTCTCCAATCTTCACCCATGTTTATGCGGCATTAGTGGCGATTATCAACTCCAAATTTCCACAAATTGGAGAATTAATCCTCAAGAGGTTAATTCTTAATTTTCGAAAAGGCTATAGAAGAAATGATAAGGTATATATTCTGGGCTTGTAACTAGACTGTCACATAGGGACAGACTAATAAACCAGTATCAACGATAGTAAGCAATGTTTATTTCTACATAGGAATTCTTAAAAACTGTGTATTTCATGAGAACTTTTTGTGTTCTTATTAAATATCCCTGGCCTCTGATGATGAGCAGCAAAAATGATGGCTATAACTCTTGAATTATAACTATTTAGCCGTAAATATTAGTTTTTATCTTATAACTTTCTTATAAGAAATATCCTTGTGTGTTACATATTTTAAATAGTGTGTAAGCTGTAGATTCTAGAGATAAATGAAAACTGGTTTTAGTTTATAGATTAACTTTGTCTCTGCCTTCACTTTTCAGCCACTTTGTCTGACTGCTTCAAAATTTGTGGCACATCTTATTAACCAAAATGTGGTAAGTAATTATCTTCAAAACTTTGTGCCATTCAGTGGCATTAGACTACAGAATTGATGTCACTTCACTGACACTTCGCTATTTTTGTTTTGATTTATAGTCCTTCAGAAAAGTATATTGGATGATGTGTTAGTGTTAAAACTATAATAAATGCATTTAATACTCTTTAATATAAAGAGGAACCCAGAACAAGTGTTTTATCACATTGATCTAACTCTTAATACTATACATGGTTACTTAACTGCAAATCATTCCTTCAATGAATGTAATTTAATCATATAAAAAATGAGGTTGGTATCTCTTCCATTACTTTCCCCTGTACCTGGTGTTCGTGAGAACTTAATAATATCTGATATTCTATAAAAAATTCTATTCCCTGTAACTACATAGTATATATAGTCATATATTCATAGAATCAGTTTATAAAATGTAGTAGATTAAGTAACTTTAATCTATTTTAAATTCAAATAATTTTATCATTTTATTGTTTAGTAGTTGTTTATTTTGTATTCATCTACTATTGGAGAGTTTTGATTTAGCTTCTATTTAAACTTGAAAATAATAAAATTGCTCTTTTTCGTGCTCAAAGGTTTCCTTCAAATATATATCATTTTTAACTACATCTATACAAAAGAGGAAGAATTTTGAAGTCACACTTAATCTTATTTCTCTAACATTAAGTAATATTTTCATTCTTTCCTACATGAAGTTCTTTCCAGTGTTCACTCTTATAAACCTTTTAGATTTTAACCTGATTATTTTATTACATGATAACTTGCTACTTAAGACGATGGAAACTGAATTTCACATGTCTATAACAGCTCAGATATTTCAGTTTTTGAATGTATGTTACACTTATATTGGAGGTATTTTTGGCATTGCCACGAAACAGTTAAAATGATAAATATTTTACATCTTCCCAACAGTGGTGCAGGGCAGTGTTATCTTGTGACTAATGTAAGACTGTTCATCCTCCGCTCCACCACCCAAAATAAAAGCAGTATGTATTTTTGAAGTTGTGCTCAATGTGAAGAGGACATTTACTTGAGTTGAGGTTTACTTCCTCTCCCCCATCTCAAATAAGAGTCTGACTCTAAAAAGGCATATGTATGGTGTTTTGAATATGCTTCCAAAGTTCATTTTCTTTTACAGCAAAGTTTCTCAGTAGAATTTTATTCCCACTCTACCTGGCATTGTTTATAAATATTAAATTTTGAATATAGCCAGTATAAAGAGTTTGATTTAATTAAAAAAAAAATAGAGGGAGTATTGAAAACGGTCATTGTATACCAGAAACTACCAGAAAGATATTTTCTGATAAAGTTAGTATTCATGTAACTTAAGAATTATTTGTTATCTAACCAAGTTGCTGATAGAATAAATTGGAAAATGGATATAAAGAGTTGTGGTCGTGGAGAAGGATGTTATAAAAAGAATCGTATTGGGCCAGCCCCGGTGGCCTACTGGTTAAGTTTGGCATGCTCTGCTTCAGAGAACTGTGTTCAGTTCCTGGGCGTGGACCTATGCCACTCATCTGTCAGTAGCCGTGCTGTGGTGGTGGCTCACATACAAAAAGGAAGATTGGCCGTGGATGTTAGCTCAGGACTAATCTTTCTTAGCAAAAGAAAAAAAAAAAAAGAACTGTATTACCATTCTTCGTATAGTGATTATGAACATATCTCAGATTAAAAATTAGTACATGATTTTTTAACGTGTTTTGAGGTTAATTTATGACATTTCCTGTAGAGGATATATTTCCTATGTATAAGTGTAAGAAGAATATTTCTTCTGGTGATAAGTCAAATAATTGTATTCAGTGTAGTAAATTAAGATTTTTGGAAAAATCATCAGGAATTTCTTAACAGATGTGTAATGAAAGTGAAAGAAAAATTTTATCCCATATTTGGAGTATTTCTATGTGTATTATAAAACTTTGCTCATCATATGTACAATATTATCACTGCAGAAACCAGATTTGCTAATTTTTTAAATTAATATTAGTAGTAGGTTAATATATGTAAAAGCATTTTCTATATGTCTTCATTCTATTTAAGGCACATGAAGTTTTATGCTTAGAGATGCTCACTTTGCTCTTGGAAAGACCCACAGATGATAGTGTTGAAGTAGCTATTGGTTTTCTTAAGGAATGTGGCCTTAAATTAACACAAGTGTCACCAAGAGGAATTAATGGTAAGTATATATCCTTGGTTTGATATTGAGCTTTTATTTGAGTATTGTAACATTTACTGCTTATTTTATTGTCTTCTCTTTCTGTTTAACTTTAGCTATATTTGAACGCCTTCGAAACATTCTCCATGAATCTGAAATTGACAAAAGAGTTCAGTATATGATTGAAGTGATGTTTGCAGTACGGAAGGATGGATTCAAGGACCACCCTGTTATCCTAGAAGGACTTGACTTAGTGGAAGAAGATGATCAGTTCACCCATATGCTGCCTCTAGAGGATGACTATAATCCAGAAGATGTTCTTAGTAAGTCAGGGGGCGGGAGTTGGGAAGTGGGGCACAAACAAATGTAAATATAGAAAATAAACACTTTTAATTTATTTTTTTAAGATGTTTTCAAGATGGATCCTAATTTTATGGAGAATGAAGAGAAGTACAAAGCTATTAAGAAGGGTATGTAGAATTTTATAGAATAATTTATTTTGGATAAGAAGAAGCAATTTATGTAGTTATATAATACTGGTAGAAAGAAATAGATCACTGACGCCCACCTAATAAAGTCTCTGCTCTTATGAAGCCATTCTCTTCACTGTTTGCCCATGCGTTATTTTTCTGTCTGGTGCTTGTCTGTGGTGTTACTTCATTCTAAATTATTTACCTCGTCTCTATCTTCTTACCCTCTATTTAAATTACTCAGCCCTTAAGTCTCATGCCGCTTAAGAAATATTCATATATTACTAGTGGCCTTTATTTAACTTCACAACCACTTAAGAATTACTGCTTAAATTGCCACCCAATTTAATATTCAGTTAACTGCTATACTTTATTGTTAAGTGCTATACTTTATTATTTCTTGAGAGCAGGTTGATAGCCTTCTGATAAAATTTGTCACAGTGCTAGATACGGCATCGGTGCTTAATAAATGGATAAATTGATTATTATCATGTGTCCATCATTAATGTATTGTAAGTGCTAACATTGAACAGATATTGGTTTGTATTTTGTCTTTCCCATTATTAGCTAAGTGACCTGGAACAAGTTACTCATTTGATGTAAGATTAAATGTTAGCTGTTTGTGTAGGATAAAGAAAATACACTGCTTTCTGTTGCCGCAGAGCAAGTATGTAGACACTGATACTATTTTTTTTTCACGTTTGTATCATTATTTTTCTTCCAAAGCTAATAAGGGAAGAAGGGCTACTTATATAATTCTATTATAATTATATTGTATTGTATAATAATATAATAATTTTATGGGTTTATTTCCTTTGAGTTATGATTTTACCTGAGAAGTACTTGAGCTCAGAAAGCTTCTTAGGAAGAGAGAGCAGAGACCTAGAACTCTGTCATCGTCTGCATGCTATGCTGTAGTCATGCTTAGAAGTGGGATGTTGAAGTGGAAAGTAAAAGTGTAAGCAACTTTCCATTTCTACACATTACCCTAAAAGTCTGGTACAATAAGTAGTTTTCTCCCCTTAGATGCTGATTTCCTAGAGGCATTTCACTGCAACAGCCAGATTCCTTTTTCTCTTATAATTTAGTTTCCGAACATGGAGAACTCATTAGACCCATTTTCTTTTCTTAGGAACTTTTTTTTCTACAGTCTCCCTAAAAGATGCTAAGTGATTTTTGGAATTCTTATTATACCTGGTACGATTTTTTTTTTTTTTTTAACTTGGGAATTCCACATTTGTTTCTTTAGGGTCTCGGCAGTTGGCCAATGCCGGGAAAGTAGCACTTTCCTTTTTGTACAGGATTTCTTAAACTCTTTGGTCTCGGGATCCCTTTATACTCCTGAAAGTTATTGAGGACTTCAAAGAGTTTTTGTTTATGTGGGTTATATCTATTGATATTTACTTTATTAGAAATTAAAACTGAGACTATAAAAAATAGTAAATTATTTCAAAATAATAATAAACCTAGTACATGTTAACATAAGTTACATATTTTTATAATTGTAACTACAAAACACAGAAATTTAAGAAGAATGGCATGTTTTATATATTTTGTACAGTTTAATGTCTGGCTTAATAGGAAACAGTTGGATTCTCATATTGTTTCTGATTTCAGTCTATTGCAATAGGTTGTTTGGTTGAAGAGTATGAAGAAAATTTAGCTTCACACAGATATGTAGTTGGAAAAGGGAGGAGTGTTTTAATAGCCTTTTCAGATAATTGTGTGTATTCCTCCTTAATACTGTGTCGATATTTAATAGCTAGTAGTTTCTTAAAAGGTTTGTTGCAATGTGAAACCTGAAAAAATATCCGTGAATTTTCATACTCTGTTACGTTAAAATTTATTGGCCTGTCACTTTGAATAGATCTTTTACCCATGCACGACTTTGTAACACGTTACATTGGTCATTTGGAAGATACTGATTCACTGAGTTATGCACGTCTTCTAAGTGTTATTCACGTCTTCCACATTAACATTATCAAAATTAAATTAACACATTAATACAATATGAAGAAATTATGTTTGTTAATATTACCACCTATCTTATCAGAAAAGTGCAAGTGTTGGGAAGCTATCAAGCTGATAGGGATGGATACAAGTTTTCCAAAATTCTAATTTTCTCTTGAAAACTCTTAATTGTATCATGGTGGCAAATACTGTTATTTTCCTTGAAACGACAGTCTCACTTTGTTTATATTTGAGAAAATATATCTGTCAGGTATCTAACAACTATAGTATATCAGCCATTCTTTCCAGTAAAAATGAAAAAAATAGCTAATTCATCTTGTACCTCAAACAATTGCACAAATGCTTTTCCTTGAGATAACCATCACCATCGTGCGTCTGTCTTTAACAGAATTACTGTATATGAACTTCATATTTTGTTACTCAGATTATTATAAATGCCTATAGTCAAAGGCTGAAATTTAATCAAATTAATAATTTTCTACTTCTTCAAGGGCATTCTTAAGTGAAACTGTCTTTTTTTCCTACCACAAGAATGTGGCAGTGAAGAGCACAGTGACTGCTAGGTGCCTTGATTTGGCTCAGGTTACAGCAGTTTTAACCCTCATTGCTTTTGGACCATCAATGCAGATGTCAGCACAGTGAAAAGGCAGGTAATGCCTTGGTGTTATGATGAAAATAGTTTGACCTCAGGGACCGCCTGACAGGGCCCACTGATCCCGCCGGGGACTCATAGATGTACTTTGAAACCACTGCTTCATTCAGTTAATGAAATCCAATTGTCATTGCCTAGGGGATTTCAGTAAATAGATTCTAAAGTGGAGAGATGAGGAGAGGATGATGTAAACGACTAGACAATTCATTTGACCTTCATTCTTTCATAAAATTTCCTTCTAGAGCTGGCATAAAAAAATGGCCGCAGCAGGAAGTGGGCACAGCTTTAGTAATTAGCACCTTAGAGAGGCCCAGGTGTACCCGGGCCTGAGGTCTTACAGCATTTGGGAAAACAGCAGGAGGGCCTGTCTTCCTACTCTTGAATACTAAATAGTTCCCTCTTTTAAAGGTCTGTCTAAGCCATGTTATATAATAATAAACTAGACACTTCAGATTATTTCTTGAAGTCACATTTGTTAGGAATATTCTTGAGGAGATTTGTGTGTCAGCTAAGGGCTGAATGACAACTCTGCATTTTTGTAAAATGATTTATTCCTCATAGTATGAAGTTCTCTGCTAATATTAAATATTATATATGACTCCTGATGTATACTGCTTGGTTAAATATAAAGAAATTAGAATTTTCTTAGAAAGGACTTGGCCTTAAAATTTGAATTAAAAGTTCTCTGATTATAATAGAAATGCAAAAGTGAAGTGTTAACTGTGTTTGTAAAATCTTTTGTCAGGCTAATAGAGCACCCACCATTGGGCAAAATATAATTTTAGTTTTTATCATTTGGTTACTATTAACATGATGACTGGCTTTATGTGGTCTCTTATTTACATCACTATTTTCATCCAGTTCTGAATGTGAGTTATGCAATAAAGTGCTCATCTTACCAATTTCCTTAGAGGCTTTTAAACTTCTGTTTCTGTTTTACATATGGAAAGTCTTTACATCTATTATAGTGTTCTATTTAATAGGTATACATTTTAATAAAAATCTCATTACTTATTTATTTAAAGTGAATACTAAATTATGCAACTGTTTCTTCTCCCTTTTTAGTCTTTCATAAAACGTTCTTAGCCTAAATTCTTCTTTTCTATATCTACCCTTAGCTTTTTATGATAGACTGTCTTTTTCTGATGATGAACTAGTAATATTTTGACTTCAATATGCTAGTTTCCATTCGTAATTTATTTTTCCACTGCTCTTGCTTTTTTGGAATACCTTCATCTATTTTTCTTTGTTTTTCTTATCCCTTCCTTGTTTCTTGGCCACTTTCTATCTGGCAGAAGAATTCCATATGACTCTCTCTCATCAAATTAGTTTTAATGCCATGTGACCAGCTAGGTAATAACCTGAGGTCTGTGCGATCATCTTTGTTGGCTGATAAACTGTTACACCACTGGATTTCAGTGAACTGAGAATTACCTTCTCAGAATGAGATGCGTGTCTATCACTTGCTCGTTAATATTTTCCTAAATTTCCTTTGTTCTTTTAGAAATTCTTGATGAAGGGGATAGTGACTCAAACACAGACCAAGATGCTGGAAGTAGTGAGGAGGAGGAGGAAGAAGAGGAGGAAGAAGGGGAAGAAGATGAAGAAGGTAAAAGTATAGCTTATTTAAATAATACTGTAAAATATTCTGAAATTAAGTTAATTCCCTCTAAAACAATGGTTCTCAATCTGGGGGTGTTGGGAGGGTTGCTGCTGTCATCTAGTGGGTGAAGCCTAGGGATGCTGTTAAACGTCCTATAAGTCACAAGACTGCCCCCCACAGCATTATCCAGTATTATTTAAGTATTATTCAGCCCAAAATGTCAGGATTGCCAAGGTTGAAAAACCCTGCTGTAAAAGTATTAAACAAGGAAATTCATTTTTTAACATCAACATAATTTTAATTTGACATTTTATGCCTTTGATTATAAACTATGAAAAAGGTGCATTCATGTTGAGTGCATGTGATTTATGCAACCCTGGCATGATGCGACAGATGAGAGTGACTAGATATTTGCTATTCATTTTGGCAAAATAGAGCAGAGTGGCCAAAAGCTATATTTGTACAGAAGCAGGCATGATGTTCTTCCTCTTTAGCTTTGATTACATTATTTCACAGAAAAATAAGCTCAGAACTTTGGTTAAGTCTGAGTTAAAACTGGTCATTATTTACTTGTATTATGTATTTGAAAATATTAATGGCATACTTTTTCCTTTCAGGGCATATTGTATTTTAGTTCTGTCTTAGAGTATAGTTGCTCTTCTATAACATATTTTATAAAAATAAATTTAATTTTTTCCAATGTCTTCCTTATTTAATACATCTCCTAACTATTCATGTACTACATTTAGCTTTAGAATTTCTTTGTTTCATGTGAAAATACTGCTCAAATAAAACTATTAAATACTTATAAAGGAAAGTTTTCATGTATTAGATAGAAGATTTTGATAAATACACATATTTGTGTATATAAATACACATCCAGCCTCTCATGAGGACCCATTGTTCTCTGAAACTGAATTTCTGCCCATAAGTTATAGTTCTTCTAAATTATCAAGATACTTTTCATAACTCTAGAAATAATATTTTACCAAACAACAGCATGAGTGCAGCCTTTTATAGTGTCTAAATGAGCAGATGACAAAGAAACAAAAATAGTTTTTCTGATTTTGTTCTGGACTTCTTTGAGCTAGCAAAATTTACAAAATACTCTAAGATATGGCAAAGACTTGACATAGTTACTTTGAATTCTTCAAATACTAATTTACACTATAGAAAAGAGTATTATTATTAAACTCGTAGATTCTAAATGGATTTATGAAAAAATTATTATGAGATACATTTTCAGTTCTTTTCATTTATTTTTGTAGTTTCATAATTTTATGTTTAATTTCTTTCAGGACAAAAAGTGACTATTCATGACAAAACAGAAATTAATCTAGTCTCATTTCGTCGTACAATCTATCTTGCTATTCAGTCAAGGTAAGATACTGTAGCTCCGTTGATCCTTATTTTTGATAGGGGATGGGATTTTTAGAATCTGATGGCAAAAACGTAGATACCATTTCAAGGACTCTCAAGCTACCAACCTATCTACCCCATACCAACTCCAAACTCATAGATCCCTACTGTTGGCTCTTTGCTTCAAAAGCAAATTGGGTTTACTTATTTGGAAGGTTTGGTTGTGTTACATAATGAAATGGTTTGTTTTTTTGTTTGTTTGTTTGTTTTTAGCTATGTCATTTCTTATAGTTAAATATTACTAATAAAAACCTCAGGGACTTGCCCTATGGCCGAGTGGTTAAAGTTCCATGCGCTCTGCTTCAGTGGCCCAGGGTTTCAGGTTCAGATCCCAGGTGCAGACCTACGCCATTCGTCAGCCATGTTGTGGTGGCAACCCACATACAAAATGAAGGAAGACTGGCACAGATGTTAGCTCAGGGCTAATCTCCCTCAAGCAAAAAAACAGGAGGATTGGCAATAGATGTTAGCTCAGAGTGAGTCTGCCTCAGCAAAAAAAAACAAACCTAAAAACAACTCTGTATTACAGAGCTAGCACAGTAATTGTGTAGTGGAAATTGAATATTTTTTTTTTCCTAATTTGGTTTCTAATTCTGCTTCTAAGCAGAGAAGCACTGTTATGATAACTTTTGGACACTGATTCGTTCTACAGATGGAAATGAATATAAATGGAAATAGGAATTAATCTTAAGGTTTTGAGGCTCCTTTGAAGTAATGTTAAGTAGGAAGTACTATGATGTCAGGAAAACAAAACGTAGTCCCTTTGAAGGCTGTGAGTTTGGTTTTGAAGAGAAATAAATGAAAATGTTAAATGCTTAGTACATCTGTTTTGTATGAGAATCAACCTATTGATTTAGTGGGCACAGTGTTTGCATTTTATACTGGAGGAGGAATGTTTCCTCAGTTTTGTTTTGTTACTAGGTTTTGTATATTTCCATTTAGTATGATGTAATAGCAATAATGATTCATAAGTAGGAGTCAACTTGTTTTCAGTCTGGCTGAAAACTTTTTGGCTTAGATTCATCTTCAGAAAGAGAAATATTAAACAGCAAAACATTGGTTAGAAATGTTTTTGGCTTATTCTTATCTATTTTTTTGCTTTTCACATGAAAGAAAAAACTATTAAATATTTTTTCATACAAACTTAAGGTGGAAGATGAAAAATTTTTGTTATAGGTAACTGTTCTTAGAGTTTGGCCTTTCATTTCTTTGTTGTTTTTTAGAAATTCAACAGTAATCAGTTGTAAACAGCAGATTCATTGTTTTAATATTGCTATTAACATTAACTTTGAAGAATTATAGTGGAGCTCTTTGAAGAATTATTTAAAAGAAACCTTTTTTTTGTTAGTTGACCTAACCTTGATAATCTCTGAATCACACAAAAGACTTGAAAAATTAAAGTATTAAGAGATAAGTGACAGCCACTGTTATATAGTGGTTCCAATCCTGGTAGCAATAACTATTGCCTTATGTGTTGGTATTTGTTAAGAGTTCTCAGCCTCTAAATGCCTAGTAAAAATAATTTATATATGACAAAGGTTACTATACTTAAAAGCTGATACCAATTTTAGGAAAGAAACACAAACAGTTTGATAGAAAGGTGTTTAAAGGACATGGTTGGGAGATTCATGAAATGGGATTATAAGACATAAAAAAATGTTAGTTGTCAAACAAATATCACTCTAGACAAATAAGTACTATTATTGGTCATTAAAAAGCTGAAGTGGTTTACTTTATGTTTTTTAAAGTAATAGTACTCAGTACTAATGATGATTTTAGCAAGATACACGTAAACATTATTGGTTGGGATTTAAATTGGTAGACTCTTTATGGAAAGCCTTTTGGTAAGGTGTTCATTCCATTTGACCCTTCTTTTTATTGTGTTTCTTAAATACATATTGACAGAGAAATATATACAGAATTGTTAAGTGCGAAAAAAAAAAGACAGTCTTATTGTCCAACACAAATAATCCGAATGTCCAGTTTATGCCACCATTGAAAATTAGGTTAATGGAGATGTTGGCAAGTGGTCGGATATAATGTTAGGTGGAAAAAAACTATATAGTACTGTGCCAGTAGTATTATCTTAACTGTATAAACAGGCAGATTCTAGAAATAATACATTAAAATATTCACTGGTTATCTTGAGAGGAGGTTGGATTACAGATTTTTTTAGTGTCTGTTTTTTCCAATTTTTTGCATTTTTCAAGTCTTATGTTTATAGTATACCAAGCTAAAAATCAAGAATGGAATATAATCATAAAGTCAGATGGTGGTGAGAGCACTTTATACACACCGTTCACTTTGGGAAATCTTATGATCTGGCAATTGAACTCTGTGGAGATTTTTTTTTAATTTCTTTTCTTTTAGGCTTGTTGACTGATTTTACCAGTATTCTTTTCTCCTTACTATTCTGCTCCTTAAATGATCCTCTTTTTACATAAAACTGTATAATTGTCTTCACTATTGAAAATTAGACATTTCTGTTTGTCTTGCTTTTAAGTGATGTTCCAGTCTGATTTTGTGTTATTGAAACTGTAGCATTAGAGGGAGGTGGGACTGTCAGGTGCCCACCAGTTTAAAATTTTTTGGATTGGAGGCATCAACAAAACCATTTGTAAACACAGCTTGAAAACCCACTTTACAATCTTTTTTCTTTACCTTTCCCTTAGTCGCTATTAATTTGTGTTAAACCTGGAATTCATTTGGTTTAGCAACCTAAGATAAGAACTAAAGTCTCAAGCTAATTTAGTTCATTTAATATTTACATTTAATGCAACTTCAGAATAATCTTGATGTAGGAAATCACCAAATACTTTTTTTTGTATGTGTGTGAGGAAAATTAGCCCTGAGCTAACATCTGTTGCCAATCCTCCTCTTTTTGCTGAGGAAGACTGGCCCTGGGCTAACATGCGTGCCCATCTTCCTCCACTTTATATGGGATGCCGCCAAAGCATAGCTTGACAAGTGGTGCGTCGGTGGTGGCCCGGGATCCGAACCCTGGCCACCACAGCAGAGTGCCCGCGCTCAACCGCTACGCTACCGGGGCAGCCCCTCACCAAAGATTTTTAAATTAAAACAAGAACAAGGAAAATAGACTGTCATACAGCTCACCTGATACTTAACTTATTACATAAAAGGAAAGTTGTAAAATTTCTCCATCAATTACTTGTTTTTCAGAAATTGAAGGATCTTTTCAAGTACTAATTCTGTTTAAAAAAAATAAAAGCTAGAAAGGAAAATGTCACATCTTTTTAAATACTTTTTGGTACTGCTAATTATTGAAGTTTATCAACTACAGTTTAATATTTTAATCTTAATGCTAGATATTGTGTAATATTACCTGTTATAAAAGCTCATAATATATTTCTTTCTTCATTTTACGTTTTTTAATTCCATTATGTTGTACCATACTGGATTATTCCTCTGTTGTGCTTATGAAACCCCATAAGAAACAGAAGCTGAGGAATACAGATGAACTATAAAACTAAATTCATAATCATCATATTTCAGTGGGAGATTATTTTATACTGCTGTTATCAAAAGAATGATGGTTTGTACTCTCTACAAAAAGTGCAAATATATGAGCATTATTCCTGAGTCAAGTTCACACTGAGTTCAATAATTCTCTTAGGTGAAGCATATTGAAGGTATTTTTAATGCAACTTATATGAATGTTGTATAAAAGTAAATTTGTTTTCTTGTAAGTGATTTTGGTTATTTACTATTTTATACTTAGTTTTTATAAAATCTAGAAGCCTTGTGTTTGGGTATGAATCAAGATAAGTGGTGATTAAGCACCAGAGGTCATACTGGGCTCTTGGAGTATCTTTTACCTCCTCCTGACTTGGATCAGAGAGAAGTGGAAATACTTAGCAGTAGAATAAAAATTTGTCTACTTTCTGTGTCTATGGATTTGCCTATTATGGACATTTTTTATGAATGGAATCATACTATATGTGGTCTTTTGTGTCTGACTTCTTTCACTTAGCATAATTCAAGGTTCATCCATGTCATAATATGTATCAGTACTTCTTTGTAGAGTCAAGAGCTATGTCTTTTTTATATACACAATACAATAATATGAAATGATAGTAAAGAAATTATTTTAAGATTCTTGTATATAAAAGAGTGCTACAATTTATGCTGCAAGTTTTTAACCTAACTATTGTGACCATTTTGTCTCTACAGTTTAGATTTTGAAGAATGTGCTCACAAATTGTTAAAAATGGAGTTTCCCGAAAGCCAAACAGTAAGTTAATACTTTTTTCTTCTATTAGGAAATATATATATTGGTTATAAAAATGTTTAAGACAGCTAATAGGTTTCATGAATTGAAACAATAGCTCAGTACTAAATATTCATTTTTTTAATGTAAATTTTCTAAAATTTTAAAATAACTCAAAGTTATTTTAAAGTTAGGAGTTCTGGAGTACTTCATACATAGTACTCATTCCAGTGAATTAAATCGGCTGCATTCTTGAATGGGATGTGGGAAAGAGAGAAAGTCTCTGAATCACCACACTTTCTATATATTTCGGAGTGGTTGCCTGTAAATCAAATTGTGACTTAAATACAATAGGAAATTTGTTCTTTAATGAATTACCTGGTCTATCTACTTTATGCACTAAAGCATTCTTTTGTGGTAGAAATTATAAAGACCACCATACAGGTTGTTACATTGCTTTAATTGGATATAGAGAATCTGTATCTTTTTTCATTCATTAATTCATTCAACAAAATGTATTCAGCATATAATATATGTCAGGCACTCGGCAAGGTGTCAGGGATTCAGCGATCCATAGAGTACATATTACCCTCTTAGCCTGTGGGACTCATAGTCTTATTAACTCAGTATACTTCACTATTCAAAGTATCATAGAACCCTAATGCCAAGGATAATAAAGACTGGATTGAATAGATCACCTTTAGGTGTTTTTTTCTAGTTGTATTCTTGTATGTATTGCTCCCTGCCCATCGAGATTTTACGTCCTTGGAACCTGAGCAAGGCTTTCGGGGTTTTGTTTTTCACACCTTGGCTTATATGTGGTACCCAGCACAGATGCCAGAGTGAATGTATCAACGATAATAGGCTGTTTGGTTTCTAGTTCTTCTAAATGATCTTCTTAACTATCCGAGCTAAGTTACCATTAGGTCTACGTCCTTTGTTGTAAGGCTTTAAATATGATCTGTTATAGGTATTGACCTTAAACAAATAGCCAGTTATTTCTCCAGCAAAAATGGGTTTATTCAGGATCAGCAAAGAATTGCAATTCAGGATCTGCAACCATGGCAAGCCACATGCAAGTCCCAAGCAGCAAGGAAGCTCTTTTATAGAGGAGAAGAGGAAGTTGGTAGGGCTGTGGTAAACAAAGAGTCCATTGGAGGAACTAAGAGTTCAAAGTACAGTAGCTTTTCGTTGGCTGAGTTGTGACAGTCTCTCATTGGCTGAGCTGTTGGTGGGCAAAAAGAGGAAATCCTTCTTACTGTTGGGATCTGCTGTCGACATAGGGTATGAGAGCTGCCCCTTTTGGCCTTCCAACTCCATTTTAATGAGATTTCTGTTTATTAATTTCCACGCAGGGATTGGCCAACTGTGGCCCAGGCCCACTGCCCATTTTTGTAAATATTTATTGGAATACAGCCATGACCACTGATGGTGGAATACACTAATGCTCATTGGTTGACGTATTGTGTATGGCTGTTTTCGCCCTACAGCAACAGAGACTGTACGGCCTCCAAAGCCTAAAATATTTTCTATTTGGCCTTTTACAGAAAAAGTTTGCCAACCTTTGTTCTAGAATAAAGATTCATTCTTGAAATGCTGTGGTATGGGATTTTGAGAAGAAATTACTCTTTTCAAATTTAAAAAATTCTTTTTTCCCTCTTAAAGTTTGTTTATTGGTATATTAGTAATAGTGTACCTATTTGTACTCTGGGTGCACTTGATGTGTCATCATTGGAAGGAAATAAATTAGTGAATTAACCTTTAAAATTATGACTGAAACTGAAATTAATGTATGATCTTGTCACATTATTTGAGGAATATAATTTAGTCATTATAGATTTTATTAATATTAATTATTAATATTAATATTAATATTAAAATATCCAGAGGATATTTATTCTAGAACTCACCTCAACATATTTTGATAATATTTGGAAGAGTGTCTTAGTGCATCTATTTTCGTGCACTCAAAACACTCTCCTAAAATCACTGTAATATTTAATTAAAATATTAAAATATTTAATTATTATAAGCCACAGGAAATAACTCTTGTAATTGCATTTAGTCTAGGGAAGAAAGTAATTTGTTTTGCAAGTAGTGCTAACTTTATTAGCAGTGCTGTCAGCATATTACCATGTTATATTGTTTAAAACCTGATTAACTATTATGCTATTATAAAATATAATGTTGGTATAAAAAGTTGAAGATCCATTTTAATATATCAAATTAACATAATATGGCATAACTCAGAAAAACCTCATTTTAAGCTTTTAGTACTATATTAAATTTTGATAAAGTCATCTTTTTGGGACTTATACTTCTATAAGCATTTTATTTAATGAGGTAACTTGTGACTAATCTTAAAAAAAATAACCTAGCAATATCATGGCATCTAAAAAGAACCCTATATTGTGAAGTGAGGCCGTTGAGTAGATTGTTTTATAAGTAGATTATCAGCTTGTAGTACAGCTTTGTCCAGTAGAACTTTCTGCAATGATGGAAATATTCATATTCTGCACTGTCCAGTACAGTAGCAACTAATCACCTGTGGCTTTTGAGTACTTAAAATGTGGTTAGTGTGACTCAGGAACTAAAATTTTAACTTTATGTAATGTTAAATAATTTAAATTTAAATAGCCATAAATTTAAATGTGGCTAGTGGCTATCATGCTGGACAGCATAGTTCTTGAGTGTCTGTTTTTTGCTTCTCCAGGATCCCCTTCCTCTCTCTTGCACATAGATACACGCAGGAAGTACTCATTGACCTAATTTTTAAGAATATTTACAATATTTACTTAAGTTGCCTCTCATGTTATTAAATAAGACAAAATGTCAAAATTGCTAATTGAAAATATAAAGGGAAAATTAAATAAAAATAAAAATGAACTGAAAGAGTATACACTATACTTTTATAGGCTTGCTTTCTATTTGTAGAAAGCAACTATATTGAGGTTACTATATTTGGAAAAAATAATTCTAAACTTGCCAATAAGAAATGTTTAGTAGAGAAAGATACTTAGTCAATTCTGAGCAGTGGTTAGAGAATGAATTACTACCTTTTTTCATTTTGTCTCCATTGATTTGTCTGTTCCCTGAATTTCTTCATCTATGAAATTGCTATAATCAATACATATTTCATTAGAAGTATTTCAAGAATTAATAAATAATATTTGTTAATTATAAACATTTGTGATGATGGTATTTCCTGACCCTGGGTTCATTCATTCATTTATTAGTTGAACAGAGTTTTCACGGCACGTAAATAGCTGATTAGACAATATATTATTCCAGCAGTTATAGAATGATTCCATCTACTCGTATAGATCCGTCTATAGACAGATCTATACTCATAACATTTATTTTGAGGCTAGAAAATTTAGCCACAGAGGTATTTTTTCTTTGTTCTTTTAAATGTATTTATTTTTAACAACCAGAGGGTCATTTAGGTTAACATTGAAGCTGTGCACATTTATTTATGCTTCTGTAAAGACTTATCATGGTCTGCCTTTTCCATACTAACTCAATATATTCCTTAATAATTGAGTTTAATACTTTGGAAGATGTATAACTGAATTGTTAGATGTTGTATTGGTGATCTGTATTTAGAAGAATTCTGCATAGAATCTTTTTAGAATATAGTACATTCAGTCTCTCTTGATGTATATTTCCTATACTAGGTATTCTTGAAGTGGTTCATACTTACATGAATTTAGAATTTTATAATCCATCTAATTAGCATAAATGACTATGGAAATTGTCAGCCAGACCAAAGGCTTTAAAAAACTAGGCTTAACATAGATTGAATTTTTTTATTTTGTCTTAATAACTGAAGTTCACAAAGTTTTGGAAATTTGGTGTTTTTAAAACCTTATTTAAAGATTCAGCTTGTCTCTGCCGTATTGATAAATTTTCATGCAGCATGGATTCATCATGTTTTGAATCATTAATGCAGTTTTTTTCCACATAGAAAGAACTCTGCAACATGATACTTGACTGCTGTGCCCAACAAAGGACATATGAGAAATTTTTTGGCTTATTAGCTGGGGTGAGTTCCAGCCTCATTTTTTTTGTTGGAATTTAATGGAATCACTAAGGGAATTCTTACATGAATATTGGGAATTAATGTGTCTGCTTTGTGGTCTGGTCTAATAGAATAACATATCTTTGCTAACAGCAAGTTGTTCTTTCCTGCCTCAGCTTTCCCACTCTCTGCAGCTTCCTCCTTTCTCACTTCGTTTTTGTAGTCCCTTAACATTACGTATCACTCTTCCAGAACTTTTAGAAATTCTACGTGTTTTGTAACAATTTCCCAAAGAGGACAATTAAATGCTGTCTTTTCAAAATCTCAAAGCAGTTTCTGAAGTCAAGAACATGTTCAGGCAGCACTGATGGAGCATGAACAAAAATAATTTTTTAAATCCAAATTCTACCCATAGAGAAATAGATTTGTATAGTATATAAATGTATATGTCTGTGATCAGCTGCCTGTATAATTTTGTTTTAGCATATAAATCCCAGTAGATAGGGATGATACATATTAACTTCTTTTTTGAGTATCCCATCATACCATACAAAAAGATTGAGTGATATGATATACAAAATATTTATTAATTTTTGATTCAGTAAATTTAGGAGGATTTAATATGCTCATAATGGTATTCGTATTCAATTTTAATAGTATTGACATTCAGTTTTTTTTTATTTTTAGCGATTTTGCATGCTGAAAAAAGAATACATGGAATCCTTTGAAAGTATATTCAAAGAACAATATGATACCATCCATCGCTTGGAAACGAACAAATTGAGAAATGTTGCTAAGATGTTTGCTCACCTGTTATACACTGATTCACTTCCATGGAGTGTAAGTAGATGGGTCAATATTTATACTTCCTTCCTAATCCCCTGTTATTCTCAAATCAATTTTAAGTATAACATAGCCATACTTCTCCTGTGTAGGAAATATAATTTAAAATGAAATGTATAGCAAACTTTTACTGTAACAGCTATCTTTGAGGTTATGTTCATATAACAAGGGATCGAAAAGCCAAGTGAATAATATATGAATGTAAGAAATACCATCCTGGATCATATTAACAGTCCAAACATCACAATACTTTTCAATAGTGATGGCTAGGAGTGTTTTCAGGGAAAATATTATAGATTTTTCATCCTCTCTGTGTACACACATGTGCGTGCACACTCATATCCACATACACCAATAGTTTGGTGGCTCATGCATCTCTGAGTTACTGCCCATTTCCTGAGGGAGTTAAGTTAGGACATGAGAGAAATGATTGTCCTAGCAGGATGTTCTTTTTTTTTTTTTTTTAACAGTTTTATTTATTTATTTCTTTATTTTTTTGTGAGGAAGATCAGCCCTGAGCTAACATCCATGCTAATCCTCTCTTCTTTTTTTGCTGAAGAAGACCAGCTCTGAGCTAACATCTGTTGCCAATCCTCCTCCTTTTTTTTTTCCCCCCAAGGCCCCAGTAGATAGTTGTATGTCATAGTTGCACATCCTTCTAGTTGCTGTATGTGGGACACGGCCTCAGCATGGCCGGAGAAGTGGTGCATCGGTGCGCGCCCGGGATCCAAACCTGGGCCGCCAGTAGCGGAGCGCGCACACCTAACCGCTAAGCCACAGGGCCGGCCCAGGATGTTCTTTTTAGCAGACATTGAGCTTGGGTGAGCAATAGAGAGGAGTTTCTAGTCGTAGTTAGAACAAGTAAAGATATTCTTGATGAGGATTGATTCATTAAGATGGCATTTATTGTACAACCACTGTTCATTCAACAATCATTTATTTAGCCACCAACTATGTGCCCAGTCACTGAGAGAGAGAATGGGCATCCAAAGTGAATTATATATGGTCCCTGCTTTCAAGGAGCTTATTGTAAGCTTCTCTTACGATAAGAGAAGAGGTAAGATATACCCATAGCAGTAATACAACATAAAAAGTGATAGGTTATAAGAAAAGCAGGATTGCCGAAGGAATTTTCAAAAAAGAAATTACATCCAGGAGGAAAGAAAGAAGAGGATCATCTACATGGTTGTGTAGAACCACAACCCAATGGTAGAGTGAAGCAACATTATTGAACTTATAAACATTGGGTAGATTTTTGTAATATTTTAAGTGCTAAGTATGTCCAGCTGCATTAATAGGCATTTTGTAACCTAACCTAAGAGCCTAATCATAATAATTTTTTGCTTCTTTTTTCCTCTCCTTGGGAATATGAAATCAGAGTTTTAAACAGTTGAAGCAAATGGGCTCTTGGAACACATAACTCATAAAAACTGAGGTTGGTTTTATTTGCCCTAAAACATCTATCTCTCTGTGAGCTCAGTTTTTAAGACTCAGTCTTAGTATTCAGAACAAGCCATCACTCCTTCTGTCTTTACTCTTACATGTATTGTGTGTGCTATACCAAACTATAGCCTAATGCTCTAAGTGGCATTTTGCCCCAAACCCTCATACACACATATTTTGATGAGTGAGGTTTAAGAGCTAGTAATCTTTGCTACAGCATTATGTACTCAAGACAGAATATATTCCTGCTATAAAAAGCACATTACTCAAGAAAGAAAATGAACTCTATTTCTGTAGCATCTTAACATTTTGAAAATTAGCATAGAGAAGTCTTAAACTTTGCCAAGAAGTAATACATATCAGCTCAAGGGAAGATATTCAGCAATATAATTATGATTGAAAATGAGAATATATCATAATTTTAAAAGATACTTAGAGTTATAAATATTGGTCACTTTGTCTTATCTTTTAAACAAAATATAATTGTCTTTTTAATTTTAATTTTCAGGTTCTTGAATGTATAAAGCTGAGTGAAGAAACCACTACATCATCCAGTAGAATTTTTGTTAAAATATTTTTCCAAGAACTGTGTGAATACATGGGTCTTCCTAAACTTAATGCAAGATTAAAGGATGAGTAAGTTTATCATGAAGCGCTTTTTATTCTTATTGTCCTCAGGAGTTTTCTTCCACGTTAGACACATAAGTCCACCCTTGGTTATAAAACCAAAAGTTAAGCCTCTAGAACTTTTTTCGTCTGTCAGTTACTACTCTCAATCTTATGTTCTGTGGCACAGGACAACATGCAATTTTTAATGATGGTTTTTAGTTCAAGTAGAGAAAATGCAGAATTAATGCCTCTTTTAATTTAGTTAGAACACACAAAATTACTTTTGCTTGCTTACTGGAGTTCTCCAGTGATGAGTATTTATAGGTTTTTTTTTTTTTTTACCCTAATTTTGAACCTTAGAATGATAATTAATATTTTATCAGTGGGCAGTTGTGAATATATACAGATGAGTATCAGTCATGTAATTGTTCAGATTATTACCCTGAATTAGGGTCTTGTTCCAGGACTATTATATAATCCCTATCCCAGCTTTCTTATTTCCTATTTGTTCAGATTGCCCATTGCCTCTCACATTGGCTTCTACTCCGTTCACACTACTGAAATCATCGAGTTTCTTAGTGACTACCTGCCAAATCAAGTAGTATTTCTCAGTCCTCATGCTGCTGGACTTCTCGGCCTCGCTTATACAGTTGACCACTTGCTCACTGTGGCTGCTCACTTTCGTCTCATTCTGCCTTACTCCTCTCATTCTCTGTCTTCTCCTCAGCCTGCCTCTCCACTTTGCCAAAAGTCTATCCTGGCTTCTACTGCATGCTCTCTCTGGGCAGTTCCATCCGCTTGCCTTGGCTTCATACGCTTATTTATTAGTCCCTGTCCACCTTACCAGGCCCATCTACTCCTTCTCCAGCAAGCTGCACTCTAGCCGCACCAACATTGCCCAGCTTGTTAAGCAAGTGTGTCTTGTTTATGCTTCCTTACCTCTGTTTCCAGAGCTGGGAATCCTCTCTCTTGTTCTGTCCAGCAAACTCTTAATCATTCTTCTCATCTGTCACCTTTTTCTATAAACAGTTTTTCCTGACTCTGCTGACTAGTCATTCAGTGTGGCGCTCTAAAACACATGTCCAAAACCACCTTATATTGTTAATGTCTTTTGTTTGTTACCCTTCCCCTGGAAATAGTAGTTATATGCAGTCTTCATGATTTCTCTCTTTTGTTGACTACTTCCCCCCGACCATTGCCTCCACAGTGCTGTGTACGCATGCATGTATATATGTAAAACAGAGGAGGTTTTCTCATTTTCTGTATATACATTCATGTACAGTATATACATATGTTTATAGATATATATGTTGGATATGTTGTATACATATTTCTATTTTGTGTGTGTGTGTGTGTGGTGTGCGTATAAAACGGTTTAGAAACCTCCTCTATTGTATAATTATAGAAATCAAGTTCAGTAAATTATGACTCAACCCTACTCATTTCATTTAGATAGCATGTAGCCTAGCCTAATAAATGATATAAATCACTTCCTTGGTGGTATTTCATTTACTAATTTAATACACAGAAAATCTGAAAAATGACTATATAAGAATTTTGCCTTTTTATCTTTAAGCAATCTGTTCTCTTTTGCTCATTTTTTTTTTCTGTTTTAGAACCCTACAGCCATTCTTTGAAGGGTTATTACCCCGAGATAATCCAAGAAACACTCGGTTTGCCATCAACTTCTTTACTTCTATAGGTCTTGGAGGTTTAACGTAAGGATTATTTTGAGAATTTTATTTTCAACTTACAGAATTATCTTACAGTTGCCTTTGAAGCAGAATCTAACAGAGATTATATTTTTAATTAGGGATGAATTGCGTGAGCATCTCAAAAATACACCAAAGGTCATCGTGGCACAGAAACCAGATGTTGAGCCAAATAAATCTTCCCCCTCCTCCTCCTCCTCTGAGTCCTCCTCTTCTGAGTCTGACTCTTCAGCCTCGGATTCTGACAGCAGTGACAGCAGTTCAGAGTCTTCCAGTGAAGAGAGTGATTCTTCATCCACCAGCAGTCAGAGCTCTGCCCCAGGTATTGAAACTCATTTATAATGGATCGTGCTCTTTTCTAACAAGTATATTACTGGTGATGTTTACAATGAGAGAAGAAAATAATTTGATTGCTTATTTATTTTAGAGTTCAGTTGTTTAAAAGCCACAATTAATAATATAAATGATCATCTGTCACTGCTGCAGTCTGTAGTGAATTATAACATTTGTAATGCTAAAATTGCCTTGGAATCCTCTTTATAGAAATGAAGATATTTCATTGGCAAATATTTATTTGAGTGGTGACTGAAATACCATTCATAACGTCTATAAACTAGTTTACAGGAGCTTTCCTGAAGTTCATATTTTAAAGAAATTTTAGTTTTTTACTTTGAATAGTGAAGATTTATGTTATTGTTGACATATACCACACATTTAGTACGTACTTTATAAGTGTACAGCTGCATAAATTTTCACGATGGGAGCACATCCATGTAGCTAACATCCAGAACAAGAATTACCAGTTCCCTAGAAGTCCTCCTTGTTCCCTTTTGCAATAATTACCACTCCTCCCATCCACTGCTTCATGGCAGCTACTCATTCTGATTTGTAGTTCCATAAATTCATTTTGCCTGTTTTTAAATTTATAATTATATATTATGAACTCCTTTATGTCTGGCCTATCTTTCAGAATTATTTTTGTGAGATTCATCTGTATTATTGCATTTAGTTATGTTTCGTTCATTTTATTGCTGTATCAGTTTTCCACTATATGAATATACTACAGTATACTTAACATACTTTTTACTCGATGGCAATTTAGATTTATAAATAGTGTTTCCATGAATACTCTTGTACATTATCTTTTGGTGTCTATACACTTCTGTTGGTTATGTAACTAGAGGTAGAATTACTGGGTTGTACATTGTGTGTATATTTAGGTTTAGTAGATACAGCAGTTTTCCAAGAGGTTGTTCCAGTTTACACCCTCATCAGCTGTGTAGGAGAGTTCCAGTAGCTCCTTTCTTCCTAATTGACTGTCTTTTTCATTTTAGCCGTTCTGGTGGGTGTGTAATAGTATTGCATTTATTTATTTATTTATTTATTTATTTATTTTATTTATTTATTTATTTATTTATTTATTTTTTTTTGTGAGGAAGATCAGCCCTGAGCTATAACATCCATGCTAACCCTCCTCTTCTTGCTGAGGAAGACCAGCTCTGAGCCAACATCCACTGCCAATCTTCCTCCTTTTTTTTTGTTCCCCCAAAGCCCCAGTAGATAGTTGTATGTCATAGTTGCACATCCTTCCAGCTGCTGCATGCAGGACGCGGCCTCAGCATGGCCAGAGAAGTGGTGTGTCAGTGCGCGCCTGGGATACGAACCCAGGCTGCCAGTAGTGGAGCGCGCGCACTTAACCGCTGAGCCACGGGGCTGGCCCCTGCATTGGGTTTTAATTTGCATTTCTGATGCCTTTATTTTTTTACTTTTTATTTTGAACTAATTTTCAACTTGCAAGAAAGTTGCAGAAATAGGACAGAGAATTCCCATAGAGCCCTCACCAGCTTCCCTGCATGTTAACATCTTACATAACCATAGTTCAGTTATCAAAACCAGGAAATTAACATTGGAACAGTACTGTTAGGCAAACAACAGATCTCATTTCAATTTCACCAGTTTTTTCACTAATGTCCTTTTCCTTGTTCCAGGATCTTAATTGCATTTAATTGTATATCTCCTTACTCTTCTATAACCTGTGATAGTTCCTCTCAGGCTTGCCTTGTTTTTAATGGCTTTGACACTTTTGAAGTCCTCTGGTCACTTGTTTTGTAGAATGTCCCTTAATATGGAGATCTCTCTGATGTTTTCCCATAATTGGAACGGGATTATGCATTTTTGACCAGAATACCGTAGAAGTTGTGTGTTCTTGGTGTATCTCATCAAGGAGTTCATAATATTGATGTATCTTATTGTTGACATTAACTTTGATCAGTTGGTGAAGGCGATGTCTGCTGGATTTCTTCATGGAAACTATTTTTCTCTGTAAATTAATATTTTGTAGGAAGATAATTTGATGGTATGCAAATCTCCTCTTTCTCCCCTAACTTTCACTGTCTAGTTTTAGCATCCATCTTTGGAGCTTGTCTGCAGCACTTATTACCATGGTGTTTGCCAAATGATGATTTTCTGTTTGTCTCTTTTCTTCTACATTTAGTAACTGAATTTCTTCTCTAAGAAAGAGTGGTCTCTTTCCCCCGTTTGTCTATTAATTCGACTATGTATTTATATCAGTGTGGACTATGGATATGTATCTTATTCTGTGTGTTAAAGTCTAATACTATCATTTATTTTGTTCAAATCGTTTTAGCTTTGGCAATAAGGAGTTCCTTGAAGTTGACTTCTGTGTTCTTTTGACATAACCTCATCCGTTTTTTGAGCACTTCCTTTCGAGCATCTCAAGATTCCAGATCTTTAGTGCCTTTAAACAGAAGATTTTACATTTTTATCCAGCATTTCTAGCATTTTCAGCAGGAGCTCTGGTCTTCCACAGTCGTCTCCATCCTACTTGGAAGTGGAAGTGCTGTAGTAAAGGAGTTTTTTCAAATGCGCCGTTTTCTGAAAAGATCTTTGTTGTTTTCCCCAGGGTCAACTCTGCTGTCTTCCATCACAGTGTCTTAGTCTGAATAAGAGATAGTCTAATTGTCTAAAATGCATGTTGTTTCTTGTTTTCTAATGCATATTTCAGAGAGGCAGCACTTTTCCCTGCAGCCTGAGTAAATTGGAAGGCTAGTCTTCACACTCTTGTTCTCTGGCTTATGTCACTTCAATGTATTACGTACCATGTGGCATCCAAAATTGTGGGGCCCTCAGTGTTTTATATTATTAGAGTAGGATTCCATTTGCTCATAGGAAGTCTATTCTTGAATTGAAATATACTGACATTGTTCATTTAAGATTCACCTCTTTTAATTCTAAAGAATTTGTTATTTCATGATATCCGTTTTGAGAACAGATGATAACACAGCATGAATTGCTGAAATAAGGAAGCTTGCTGATTCAAAATTAATTTGCCTTATCATACAATTTCAGTAGAGAGCTTTCAATTTTATTAATAAAACATAAAATAACGTAAAAGCAGTACAAACTGCCCTCAAATTAGAAAATTATAAAGCAGACACCAGAGAGAGAGTAAATTGCATATTATTATATGGCTCGGGTTTTAGAGTCAACAAAGCACTGAGAGTGGTGCAGAGTAGGGTCAGAGAGACGTTGATTTAGTGCAGAGCCAGATGGTTTCTGCTTGGATAGCTGCAGCTCAGCTGAGCTGCTTGATAGGAACCAGAGAAATACGTCCTAAGTGGCAAACCAACTGACTGTGCCAAGGGTAGGCATTTGGCGGAAGAAATACAGGTGGGTACAGTGAGATTGGGTGGGGGTAGGATGAGGGTAGGCAGTTTTCCATTACATTTTCTTCTTTCTATATATATATGAATTTGACAGAAATTTTGGTCATCTCAGCACCTTTGATTTATGTACCCAAGCTAAATAACACAGATAAAGTGATTAAATTTGTTTTATAGCTTAAAATGTTAAGTTATTTCACTGTAATTAATAATTATATTTGTGGTTATATCAGTAAAATTAAATGTTCAAGCCCTTTTTAGAAGAGTTTTCTCAGAAATTAAGCCATCATGGCTCTCATAGAGCCTATGATTGTATATCTTCACCTAGCTTCTCTTACTGGTGCAGTTAGTGCTTCTCTGATAGCCCTGGAGAGCAGAATAGTTGTTTTTGTAGGAAGAGGTTTTTATTGGAAAACTATATGTTCATGCTGTTATGCAAACCCAGTCATCCTGCTCCCTGCACCTTTAGGAAATGATGTTGCCGGCGTGTGTGATCACTGTGTTTTGATTATGTACCAGAACTGACATAACAGTTCATATGACATAATGTACATGGGCTGGAATTTCTGTTTTTGGATAAAATTCGTAAGTGGAAACATACCGTTTTAGTCACTTCATAAAAAATTTCACCACGTTTGCTATAGTGTAAAGTTCCTGTTTACTGTTTTGAGTCTCAGGATCAAAATAGAACTTTAGTAACTAATGTTGATATATTGTATATTGTTTAAAATTACATATTTTGTAAAATATTCTGTCATCAGACTTTCCATTCAATCAGTTTAGCTTTGCATGCAGTTTATCTGAATTAGTAAACTTACAATGTTATCAATAAATGTGATTGTTAAATTATGAAATTTAGATTAAAATAGAAGCTGACTATATTTCATTTTACACGTGCAGCTAAAGATGTAAGAAAGAAGGGACAAGGGAACATCAGACGTAAAGAAGTTGATAAATTGATCAGGAAACAAACAAATGATAGGAAACAAGAAGAAAGAAAACCAGAGCAAAGACTCCAGGAAACAAGCACTGAACGAGAAAGGAGGTCAGAAAGACACAGAGATAAAAATTCAAGAGATCCAAGTTGGAGAGATCCTGTAACAAAATACACTGCAGACAGGGGGGTTCCTTCTGAACGAAATAGTTACAGTAGAGTCGGGAATGACAGAGACCAAGAAATGCACGTAGATTTGGAAAATAAGCATGGTGATCCCAGAAAGAGGAGAGGAGAGAGAAGAAATTCTTTTTCTGAAAATGAACACAGACACCGAAATAAAGACAGTGAAAATTTTAGAAGAAAAGATAGATCAAAGTCGAGAGAAAAGAATAAAAAACATTCCGGCTCTAGAAGTGACGAAGATAGGTATCAGAATGGTGCCGAGAGACGATGGGAAAAATCTAGCAGATACTCTGAACAATCCAGAGAATCAAAGAAAAATCAGGACCGGCGAAGAGAAAAGTCTCCAACAAAGCAAAAAAAATAATTCTGCAAAATTGCAGAAACTGAACATGCTTTATATTCAGTTGAAACAAATTATTTTTTACATTGACGAACTTTATAGAGAATTCTTGTATAAAGTACTGGTTTGTATTTGTACATTTAAAAAATGTTTTCATTTTAACGTGTTTTTTAACTGATACATCTCAAGACCCTCCACGTAAAATTATTTGAAAAGTTTCACCAGAGAGGGATGTAATTCTTGCTTATATTTTGTTAATAAAATGATCAAATGCTCATTGAATCAGTCATTTTTTTCATTGACAATTTTTTTTGATGATAACGTTTTCAGTTATTTATAGAACTATTATAATGAATTATTAGTGGCTTTTTATTTGTAACTGAAGACCCAAATAGATGAACCATTTCAGTTTAACAGTTTTGCTTTGTTTATGAGATGCCAATGAACCTTTTTTAGGAGTCACCCTTTTTTTAAAGTAGAGGAATTAGTTCACGTTTCATATTATGTCTTGAACAAAATAGGTGTGTGTAATTTTTTTTCACAAGTGTTTTGGTGAACCTAGGTGTATGTTAGTCTTTAAACAGATACACAGCTATATTATTTATAATTAGGACTTCTCTCATTGATGACATTTCTTCTCTCTGGACTGCAATCTAGTTAATGTTGAAGTTCTTTGTGATTAGTGCTTTTTCTCAGCCTTGAAGTTGTATCACTGTTGGTGAGTTAATGTGTGTTTAATTTTTAAATTGGATTAATAGGTCATTGAAAAACATACGGTCATGAGAAATGTGAACAGCCTAACTATGAAATAATTCTAATTTTTATAAGAATTTTAAGCGTTTCCTTCATTGTAACTCTCACTAATTAATATGTGACCATATTATTTATTACTTTTGAAATAAAATATTGCCTCTGAAATTTTAGATTTGCTGACAGGCATTTAACCTTACTTACTAAATAGACTACTTGTGCTTGTGCACTTCGAAGAACATAAAATCCATTTTAGCTGATATCTGGGTTCAGGAATGATGAGACCACCATCTTAATGTTTGGCTTTCAGGCATTCTCTGATTCAAAATGTTTTCTATTTTTGTGGTTTAAAAACTTGAGTATAAGTAACAATAAAGTCCATGTAAATAAAGAAATATTATCCTCTCCTCCTCCTATCTCCCCCCACCCCCCCCCAAAAAAAAAAGTATTGGTTGAATATGTCAGCTTGGAAAAGTTCTTTTAGCATTTTCTCCTACTGTGGTGGTTAGAAGGTGGGGAGTGGTCATTGGAAGAGACTAGCGTGGCCATCATGCATTTCACAGGACTATGAAGCTCAGCGAATTGGATTTAAGGAGCACATAGGCTATGAGCCCTAAAGGAAATAAATGAGAGTTTGTTTTTGTGACTGAACACTGATCTCCAGAGGTGGTTAGAAAAGAAAAAACAGTACTCGGAATTTTAGTTTATTTTCTTCACTCTAACCTTAGTTCATAATTTCTCTTCTAAATGTAAAATTGGGCAACCATTCTTTTTATTGAGTACTTAAGACCTTAAAGTGTTATTAAAGTACCTTATTTATTTAAAGGTAACTAATATTTATTGAGCTCTGTGCCCAGGCCTGTTCTAGGAACTAGAGATAAAACAATAAACAAAACAAAGGGGCTTATATTTTGGTTGGAGATAGAGTGCTGACAGATAGTAAACAAATTAATGTCTAACATGTCTGGAGGTGATAAGTGCTATGAACAAACAGTTAAGCAGTGAAAGGAGAGAGTGTATGATGTGGAGAGAGGGTGATTGTCCATAGGAAGGTAGAGAAGGTCTCTGATGAGGTCATGTTTGCCCATGTAGTTGAAGAAGTGAGGATTGCTGTGAGAGGAACTGAGAGAGAAGGAACTACTGAGATATAGACATTTATCTGTAGTAAATATGGCCTGGAAATTTTTGTTAACATTTCCTATTATACTTATTTGAATTTTTTTTTTTTTTTTTGGCTCCTTACTATTTTACTTTTAACAAAAACAGTTAACGGAACACCTAACCACCTTCAAGCAGAAGCATTTGAGTGTAAGTGAGTCGTATCAGGACGCAGTGCATAGGAGCCTGGGTGAGGAACTGGACTGTGCCTTCACAATGCATGCCTACAGCATCAAATAGGAGTGTGCACGTGCACTGTCTGCTGCTCAGGCACATTCTTCGCTTTCATCGTTTTAATATGTGGACAAGAAACATGTTGCCTGTGTTTGCTATTTCTAATTTTTTTACTTTTTAGGATTAGCATTTCTTAAGGATCAGCTGAGTTCCAGATATTTGGCATGCATTACTCATTGTTTTTCAGTTTCTCAATTTCCTTGCCTCTAAGGTTTTTCCATCCCTACTACATCCCTAGCCAGCTGCTCCCCTGGTCATCCCCATTATGTTGACTTCAAAATCCAGACTACCTCTGACATGTCTCCTTTAAGCATCACACTTGGACCACTGCCCAACCAGCTCACCTTCTTTAGTACTGCTCTTCTAGGAATCTTTTCACTTCATCAAAACTTTGGATCTATTGACTTTGTTATAATTAGTTATCCCCCTGCCCACATTGCTTCACTTCCGTTATTCCGTGGTCTGTCATTTGAATAGAGGAATGAAAGAATAAACTAATTTTCACAAAACAGTCCTATGGAAATTGGTTTTGTCTCCCCACATTACAGATGAGGAGACTGAAGTCCAGAGAGGTTAGTTAGGCTCAGGCCACAAAGCTGGTAAGTAACAGGACCAGGTTTTCACCCAGATCAGCTTCATTCCGAAGCACAGCTGGAGGATGGAAAGAAGCTTGAGATAAGTATTTGAGTACCAGCTCGGCCACCTAGCAGCTGTGTGAACTTGGACAAACTATTTCACCTCTGACCTTCACATTCATCTTTAAAATGTGCCCACCTTACATGGTTGTGGTGATGATTAAATGAAATAATGCAGTCAAAGGCCCAGAATAGTATGGAGCACAAAGTGGGCATTCAATAAATACTAGTTTTCTTTTTTCCCAGTATACAGCAAAGACTTAGAAGAAAATTCAGGCTCATTGACTGACTCATTATGATTGCTTTGTTTCTATAATAGTTCTTTGTAAGAAAAAAAAATAATTATGTTAAAATAGCTACACAGAAAATGAATGGATTTTTCTGGAGTCAAGGTGTGACAAAGAGTAATTCTCCATCACTCTTCTAACGTAGTGCTTTCCCAGGTGTATATATTCTTTTAGCTCAAGCAAACCGCTTTTTATATCCCTTTTTTTACATTTCCCAAATGTGTTGTCAGAAAGGGGGAAAAGTTTTTGTTACCTCTGATAGTTATGAGTGAATTTCTGATTCTTGATTTTAATGCTTTGTTTATGCCATTTTCATTTTGACTCAACTGATGTGTTTTTTTCCTAATGGATGTCTGCCTCATAATTTTATACTTTCATGCGTCAAGATTTTTTAGAACCCTGATGCTTTTTTTTCCCAATCCAACTCACTTTTTCCAATGTAGTCAAGTGCCCTTTCTGATCTCTCAGATTCTTTCATTCTGTTCTGTGTTTATTCCACTGACTGTTTCTTCAGTCAAACAAAGTTTAACGTCCACTGACGGTTTAGGAGAGAGCCCAAAGTGCCCGGTGTGACCTCCAGGAAACCCTGTTCCCTTAACGTGGACATCTTCACACACACTCCCGAACCCTGACTGAAACACTTCCAAGTGGTTTCCCTGGCTCTCCTTATTCTGACCTCATGTCCCCTCAGCCTGGGATGTGCTCTACAGCTTCTATTTATAGCCACCCACGTGTTTCTTTTCAAATGTCCTTAAAAACCTTTGGGTACGTTGGCTATCTCCAGTTAGAACATAACATTTCTTGAAGTTCGCCCCATCTATGTGTTTTTTCTTTTCTGGAGATGAAAGTGAGGACCAGTCTCCTCACCACCACCACCTGCCCTCCCCACCACCCAAAGGCCATGCTTTATGGGGAGGGATCTAACTGTGGAGTTCACCTTCGGCCAGCTTTGCACAGGTGGAAAAAGGAGATGCCCAGCTACCCAAAATTGCATGGGGTGTGCGTGTCTGTGTGTACACTGCAGAGAAGAATACAAGTCTTTGTGGCTGAAGTAGAGGTGCTTGCTTTTAGAAAAAGACTCAGTTTCATATTGAGTAATTTATTACCATTTAATTTGAATACTGTTTGGCTAACTACATATTTAAGTCTGGCTAACTACATATTTAAGTCTGTCTGGGTTTTTATCTCACCTATACCACTTGCTGGCTGTTGACCTTCTAGCAAGTCCTTTAACCTCTGTGTCTCAGTATTCTCATCTGTAAAATGGTATAAGAGTAACTCCCTCAAATAGTGAATGATCTCTGTGGCATGCTTAGAACAGGGCCTGGAAGTAAGTGCTCAGTGTTGCTGTTTTTACTGTTATTATTGTCATTAAAGCTGACATAGTACCACTAGACCAGGAATTGCAAACTCAAATGCCTACAGGGGCCAGCTGGATAGCACAAATGAGACAAATCGAATTAGGTAGTGAATTGGAGTCGTTGAAGGGCAGCAACAATACCTCACCTCCATTCAGTTGTGCCTGTAGAAAAGACCGGAGTTGACAAATCTGCCTGGTTTTCCAGAGAATTAAAGAATAAGCATTTGTATATAGCTTCTGGTTTTTAAATGTTGACGGTGATTTTTTTTTAAAACCACCTGAAATTATTTTATTAAAAGTCCAAACAAAACAATATGTACAGGTAAATTAGCTTTTGAGTAGCTAGTTTGTGACTCTACTCTAGACCCTCAAAAACTATTTATTACTTAGTTTTGAAATGACACTATTTGTTATACAAAGATCATTGTTTTAGTTTCTGCTCTTCATGGTAGTGAGAGGTCATAGCCCTTCATCTTCCTTGAGAAACCTCATTTATTTTTCTAACCTCAGGAGTTCCCTGTAGCTGAATTGCGCTAAAACTTTCATCAAGTTTTAGTTCTGCATTTCATTGGCCTACTCCCTATAATTTCATGTATCCAAATACAATTCATTTTTTCTCAGCTCTGCACTGTTTCTAACTGCAATTGATTCCATCAATCTCCGGTCACTTGTGAGTTTTCAAAGCTGGTCACCAATTCTATCAACGTGGCTTTTGGGAATCTTTGGTATATGTCCCTATCTTCCCACTCAAACTGCCACCACCACCATAGTTCTGGCCCTCTTTGCTTTGTGGCTGCCCTTCCATAATAGTTTATTGATCATCTACCGTGTGCCACATACTGTTCTGAGGAGACAGCGAAGAGCAAACAAACAGGGCATCTGTTTTCAACTGAGCCTAAACTCTTGCAAGGGAAAACAGAAAATAAAGCTTAGGAAGTAAAAACTTGAACTTTGAAAAATATTCAGAAAAGCCAAAAGAATAATGCAGTGACCACCTATATACCATCTACCTAGATTCAGATTAATCTAAAGCATTATTTCATCCTCTCACTCCCTTATACACTGAAGTCCAGTGCCTCCTCTAGCCTATAGGGTAAATGTAAATTGACAGACTGTTCCTCTAGTTTCTTTGAAGTTCAACCTGTCTTTCTTAATGTTTGTTCTAGGAAGTGCCATCCTTTGAGCACTGCTGTGAGGCATGCATTTTAGAGTACCTAATTTGTACAGCAACAGCTGTAAGGTAAGAGATATCTCAATTTTATAGCTCATACGATGGTGTCCACCTAGCTAAGATGTGGCAAAGCGAGGACTCCATCCACCACGTTCTCCCACATAGTAGGTGAAAGCACTTTTTTCTTAAAGTTACCCTACCACACAAACTCTGCTGTAGCCAAGCTGGTTATTTACTACCCTGAAAAGATACTGCTCCTTCTCATCTCTGGATTTCTGCACCCCTCACACCCTCCACCTGAAATATCCTTTTCTGTTTGTCTATCCACATCTTTCAAGACTCAGCACACATCTACCTTGCTACTAACATGAAGGTTGCTCTGACGTAGAACCCAACAATGGCTTTTCCTTCTGTAGCGCTTGATGCCATTCAAGGCACACGTGGTAAAGGCCTTGTAATTAACACTAGTATATTGTACAGTGAGATCATTTATTTTTATCTTACCCCCCTAAGTCGATTATACGTTCATCAGGGGTGGGAGTTTTGTCTTAAACATTGCCTTTCTGTCTGCACCCTGCTGTAGACCAAGGTTTCTTAGCCTCAGCACTAGTGACATCTTGGGTCAGTTAATTCTTTGTTGTGGGGGGCTGTCCTATGAATTTTAGAATGTTTAGCAGCATTCCTGGCCTTGCTAGATGCCAGCAGCACCAATCTCCCAGTCTTGACAATCAAAAATGTCTCCAGACATTACTGAATATGCCCTCAGAGGCAAAATCGTCTCTGGTTGACTACCATTCCCGTAGATCTAGCACGAAGGAAACACTCTTCAGTATAGTGCTCGTTCTGGGAACGTGACTGTGTCCACTCATAGAAGGTTGTGTCTACTTACACTGCCCTCTTATTTTTGTGCGGGCAAGATTGGTTTTAAATGAAGAAATCATCATTTACTAGAGTGGTGGACAGCAGTATTCCAACTGTTTTTATTTGGCAAAATATTTTGATATCGCATTCTAGGGAAGACATTCTGGTCGACATTTTAAGAGGTAGGTTTTCTGCAAATGGAAGCATGATTAGCTTGTTAATATAATTGTCTCATTTAGGTTCTGGTTTCTCACTGTAGCTGTTTATTATAACGAACACATTTTAGGAATGGAAAACAACCAGCTGTGACTATTGCATTATTTTTAATCCTGTATTAGAGAATTAGATTATCCAATATTCAAACACCTTAATTTTTGATCAAACACTTCAGTGACAGTTAAATGGTTCTTAAAGTGAATTAACTGACATTTAATCAGTAATTTCATGCATTATGAGATCTAAAAGATTGGCCAAATGGGATTGAATCTCCTGCAAGTTAGCTTCCTTCCTGGAAAAAATCCTGGAACAAGTTTCTGGTATAAATTAGGTGTCCTATGAGTCCCATACTTTTATAGTACCCTGTTTTGCTTACCCAGAGATCTTCCCTTCCCTAACACTATTTTTATGACCAGTACATGTGAAGCCCCTGTGAGGGCTGTACTGAACATTTACTGTTTTTGTCTGAGGATTGTTCCTTCTCTCTGATCAGATAATTCTGGTGAACCTGCCAATACATAGTGGCTTGATCCCCTGGGCAATGTAATTCGTTCAGGAGTGAGCCTGTGACCTAAGTTGAGACACTCAGAGTCCTTCCCCAGTAGCTTTTCAATTTGGAGCATGAAACACAGGGCCATGTCTAAGGGCACACAGAGCAACAAGGGGGTTTATTGAAGCTGGAGCATCCACTGCCCCATGGAAAAAGCCGATCTGCAGTAGAGAAGATCAGAGCAGCTCAACAGCAAGCAGCGCCCAGATGGAGGAGGAGAGTCCTAACAATTCGGAGTCCTTAAATAAATTGAAGTGTGGCTGAAGCCCGACTTCCCAGTTACATGAGCCAATGAATTCCCTTTTCTACTTAAGCTACTTTGATTTGGATTTGTACCACTTGCACTAAAAGCATCTGTATTAATTCAGGGTGATTCCTATTGATGGACAGATTGGAATCATTTGGGTGTAAGGACAGCTTCCCACCTTGCTGTACGTTTGCTTGCAGCCCTTCCTTTTGAGTATAGATGGAAATAAGTATACACCCGATAAAGATGACCTGTGGAAAAAATACAACACAGGACCTTTGGGTGGCTCTTAATACTTTACAGAAACATCTAATGAGTGATTTTAAATGTGAATAGTAGGCCGGCCCCATGGCTTAGCGGTTAAGTGCACGCGCTCCGCTGCTGGCGGCTCAGGTTCGGATCCCGGGCGCGCACCGACGCACCGCTTCTCCGGCCATGCTGAGGCCGCATCCCACATACAGCAACTAGAAGGATGTGCAGCTGTGACATACAACTATCTACTGGGGCTTTGGGGGAAAAATAAATAAATTAAAAAAATTTTTTTAAAAATGTGAATAGTTTTATTACTAGTGATTTTAAATAAGGTTAATTTTAAATGGGGTTAATTTTATTACTAGTAATTTTAAATGAGGTTAATTTTATTACTAGTGCTCTATTTTTATAAATAACAGAACGTCACTTTTCCTACAGCATTCTTCTTGGGCTTTGAAATATATTGTGCAGATGCAACAATTCGCTTCACAAACAAGAACTGGTTTCATATTACCAGTGAAAAGGACTAACTGCAGCTGTTCTGGGAGCTGTAGTACCTCCTTTAAGCCACAAAGATACTTGAGCACATTACCTTAACAACTAATGTGTTCTCCCAATCATTTTACAATATGAAATACTGAACAGTCAGAACACTGCAGACATTTGCAATCGCCTTACACAATATAAATGCAGTCTGAAAGTCCCATTATATACAAATACATGCAGAGACTCTTCCTCAAAAGACAGAAAAAATGTGGAAAGTAAACATTGCCACCATTCCTCAAGTTTTGTGAACAGTTTTGCTCGTGTCCTTAATATTATTTTTTGTCCAAAAAAAGAGAAAACGAAGCTCTTATGGGTAGTTATCCAAAGAGGGAAAAGAGAGGAGGGAAAATTGTGTTTGTGGTTAATGAAAGCCCCCGCATTGCTCACCTAGGCTGGAGGCAAGTATTGGGGAAGTGATAGGACAGGTGGGAGGCCCTAGAGAGGAGCAGGCGGTTACTGATGACAAGAGTCATCTACTGCTGTAGGCGCTTCTTGGAGGTCAGAGGTTCAATTTCACATGCCTGTGTATCTCCAGGTTCAAATCTAAAATCTCTTCTAGGTGCTGAATAAGCATTTGATAAATGAATGGGGGAAGATTTAGATTACTTTCATTTATTGCTAGGCAGAATGATTTGATAATACTTTGGGATTCTTGGGATTTTATGAAATTTTAAGGGGAGGTTCAACTACTACTAACCCAATTGGAGTCCAACTGCAAGTATTTTAAGGTAGAGCAAGAGAAAGTAGAAGGCAAGAATGCATTAGCTTAAAACCTAAGACACCAAAATGAAGATAAAATGTATGCATGAAAGTGTGTTAAAGAGAAAAAAATGCATTGAAGTGGTGGGGATATAAATGAATAAAATCAGTTTAGAAAATTGTTTGACTGTATCAGCAAATTTGAACATACATGTTCCCTACGAGCCAACAGTTCCACTCCTAGCTGCTCAACAGAACGGTGGATACTGCATGTTGAATAGGTGGAGGTTGATAAAGGGTACAAACTTTCAGTTATGAGGTGAATAAGGTCTGAGGATCTAATGTATAACATGATGACTATAGTTGATAACACTGTGTTGTATAACTGAAATTTGTTAAGGGAGTAGAACTTAAATGTTCTCACACACACAAAAAAGTAAATATGTGAGGTGATAGATGTGTTAAGCCAGACCTGATGGTCTGGTAGTTAAGATTCAGCACTCTCACCGCTGTGGCCCAGGTTCGTCTCCTGGTCAGGGAACCACACCACCCATCTGTCGGTTGTCATACTGTGGTGACTGTTGCTGTGATGCTGAAAGCTACGCCACCAGTATTTCAGATACCAGCAGGGTCACCCAGGGTGGACAGGTTTCAGCAGAGCTTGCAGACTAAGACAGACTAGGAAGAAGGAGCTGGCCACCCACTTCCAAAAAAATTGGCCATGAAAACCCTGTGAATAGCAGCAGAGCATTGTCTAAGAGAGTGCCAGAAGGTGAGAGGGTGGCAGAAAAAGACTGAGCAGGGTTCTGCTCTGCTGTACACAGGGTCGCTGGGAGTCGAAATCCACTCGACGGCACTAACAACAACAGAGATGTGTTAATTAACTTGATGGAGGGAAATCCTTTCACAATGTACATGTATATAAAATCATCACTTTATACACTTTAAATATCTTACAATTTTATTTGTCAATGGTACCTCAGTAAAGCTGAAAAAAAAAAGTACTGCATGTTGGGTACTTAGATACCTGAACAGTAAGAACACTGAGAACATTTTCAATCTTCTTTCTTCCTAACAGAAATGTGTACAAATGTGCACCGAAAGATATGTACAAGAATGCTCAGAATAGCATTATCATAGCCAAAAATTGGAAACAACCCAAACATCCGTCCACAGTAGAATGGATAAATACATTTGTGGTTTGCTCATGCAACGGAATATTGTACGGAAATGAAAATGATAAAACAACAGCTATGTTCAACAACATGGATAAATCTAAAAGGCGTAAATGTTGATCAAAGTAAGTCAGACTCAAAGGAATACACACTATATGATCTCAACTATATGAAGTAGGAAAATAAGCAAAACTAATCTAGTCAGAATAATGGGTTACTTTTGGGGAGGAGAGTGGGATGATGTTGGGAGAAGGGATAAATGGGACTACTGGGGTGTTGGTATTGTCCTATTTCCAGACATGGGTGTTAGTTACACAAGTGTCTTCACTTTGTGCTAATGCATTGACTTGTAAATCCTTAGGATTTGCACACTTTCTGTTCAGTAGCAAAAGCAAATTAAAAGAAAAAAGATATAAAACTGTAAAATCTGCTATAGTAAATTGTGCTTTTGACCTTCTTTCCAACTCAAAAACAGTGAAAATTATTGCCTCTTGTTAACTATAAACAAAGATGCATGATGTGAGAGATTGCATGATGGCCACGAATTTCTCTAATCTCTCTCCGCATGCCCCTTATCATTAAGAGGTGTGCTCTATTTCTCCACTGTTGGAACCAAAAGAGATACCCAACACCGAATCTGAGTTTTTATCTGAACCCTAGTTAGAATTTCAGCACTTTGACATCAGTAATATATTTTTACACCTCTGCGAGAGGTTTGAATCTGGGTATATGACTTCCTTTGGCCAATGGATCATTAGCAAATATGATGCCTGGGGAGGCTTGAATAATTCTTGCACGTTGGGGCTTGGCGTCTCCTGATGCTGGAAATCCTTCCTTTACCGAGTGCATGAGTCCAGGCTAGCTTGCTGTATGATGAGAGGCCGTGGCCATCTTCCTAGTCAGCATTGAGCCAACTGTTGCATGTATAAGTGAAGCCCTTCTAGACCAACCAGCCTGCCAAGCACCGGACATGAGCAAGTCCTGACCTGGCCAGTACAGACCAGAACCACCCAGCCAACCCTCAGAACTTTAAGTACTAATGAATGTTTGCTCTTTCAAGCCACAGGTTGTGGAGTAGTTTGCTACGCAATGAAAGCTAACTGGGACACACAATAATGATCCCTGAACTTTTTGCCTAGCGAGTAGTATAACACTACATACTATTACATACTTAACAGATGTTTTTAATAATGATGGAGATTTCTTCTTGTTCTTCTAGTCTTTTCTCCTAAGTAGTCAGTTTTACAACATAAACCCCCAATATTTAGCTTCACAAATGTTAAAATATTTAAAATGCTTGTTGTACTGTTTTTGTCATTATCTGGTTTTTTGTTTTGTTTTGTTTTACTATAGCAGCCTCTGAAAGCTCCAGGAATGACCTTCAGATATGTTAAGATTTTCCCTACAAACCATGCTGATCACAGTTTTCTGTTTAGAAGATAATAGTCAAAAATGCTCTTTAGCAGCTACATGATTCTTTTTTTTTTAAAGGAATACCTTCCCTGTCAGAGAAATGTTGAACAAATTTACTGTGAGGGTTGTGGAATCTCCTTTCCTTTAAGCTTTGAAAGAAAGACCTCTCCCTTTTGGGCGTATCAAAAGGTGATCTCAATCCCTACAGACCCTATGATTTCAGCTTATGCCACCATCACACCATAAAGAATCAAGCCGGGAGTCCGGCCTGGTGGCATAGTGGTTAAGTTCACACGCTCCACTTTGGCTGCCCAGGATTCACGGGTTCAGATCCCAGGCACAGACTACACACCACTCATCAAGCCATGCTGTGGCGGCATCCCACATATAAAATAGAGGAAGATGGGCACGGATGTTAGCTCAGCGACAATCTTCCTCGAGCAAAAAGAGGAGGATTGGCAACAGATGTTATCTCAGCGCTAGTCTTCCTCACCAAAAAAAAAAAAGAAAAGAAAAGACTCAAGCCCAGGAAAATTTGACATGCATCTCTTTGCAATGTAGTGGGACTGCCAATAATTTTTATAATGTTATTAACTCTAAGAGAATTGTGGCTTGTAATCTCAGGTTTTAGGCGAATGCTATATAAGCAATTAGTTCTGTTGGCTGTACCATTATAGGCTGTACCCCTATCTCTTGGCCACTGTCCTGATGTGTATTGCTGATCAGAGGTGCAGGATGAAGGACACTCTGGTGAATGATTAACATAATTATGTGGCCCCAATAGGAAAACCTACCCAAGCATATGCTCTACTGATAGAGGCTCAAAAGCACATCTTTAAACCAACCCCTAGTGGTATCACAGCAAATGCGGCTATCTCTGTTCTCGCTGTTTCTACTGGTCTCAACCACTTTAAATTTGAAAAGGATAAAAACGAATTTATGTGGTAAATGTTTTGAAATATTAACTGGTATGTTTCTCTCTTTCACCTCCCTCCCATCACTTTCTTACCAATTGCACCCTTTTCAACCTTTAAGTCGTTAGACAGGCAACCTATTGTCCTCAATGGGAGCTGCCCCAGTAGAACCAGAGTTTGGCTTTTGAGTTTCAAGAACTATAGTTCAAGAGTAAGGCAGACATATTTGGAAGAATATGTGATGAGGCGGACTTAGTTTTTATCGCCCCCATCTGAGATAAAGATTCTTTGAACTTGAAGGGAGAACAGAAGATCCCATATAAATTTGAAATTCTCAGAGTTAAGGAGTTCTGTACCCTGCTGCCCTTTTGTGTTTCCTGGGAAGGTGACAAGCCCCAAAGAATTCAATATCACCACAGAACTGGTGAGTACTTTAGAAACGTCTGAATACAATGAATAGACAAAAGAATCTTACAAAGCCTTATAGATTCCTTGAAAGACTCAGACAGGAAAGGGAAGTAGCCGAAAGATTTTTCTGTGAATATGACACAGAACCTGTGGATTTGTGGTTTGGGACCTCATAAGAGGGACAAGAAGGCACAGCAGCAGATGCAGTGTGAAACTCACAATTAGAGGCTGGACGAGAACTCAGACATCACAGGATTTGGGAGTGTAGAAGCGTGGTGATAAGTGAAACGTTCCAAGATGGACCTATGACAATAAAGAATGAGAAACTCAATCCAGGGGAGGAAATGGCAAGCAAGAAAACCATGACTTCACTGGATTTACCCCAAATTGACTAGATTAACTTTTCTACCACTAAATAAAATAGAGTTCAAAAGAGTCATGGGATGAAAATAAAATTGTATGTCTTGTGATCTAGCATGGAGAGATTGTAGACATGTGCAGGGCCAGATCATAAACAGCGTCATCAACTGCACTGTGGGGAGCCATTGAAGGGCTTCAAAGCTAGTTACAGAGTCAGCTCTATGTTTTAGGAATTCTGTCTCAGCAGTGTGCAGAGGGGATTGGAGAACAAGCCAGGTTAGAGGAGGGCGCTCGGTGACAGAGTAGGACGGTGGAGAGGCACTAGGAGGGAGAAGAGGATTCACAGTTGAGAGACTTGCTTAGGGTAAGGTTCACTTATATTAGACATAATCCCTATGATAATACATGAAACTTCTATTATATTGAAAGTAACTTCATCAAGAAACAATTGAGGTAGCTAAAGCTTTGCTTAAAGGTAAATTTATAGCTTCAAATACTTTTATTAGAAAAAACAGAAAGATGTAGATTAAATGACTTATGTTTCTAACTTAAGAAGCTAGAAAAATCAGAGAAAATTAAACCCAACATAAGTAAAGGAAATTATCTAACAAAGTAGGAGTTGAAATCAGTGAAACACAAAATGGGCAAAAACAGATAAATGAACAATGTCAAAAATTGGTTCTTTGAAAAGATTAATAAAATTGATAAGTATCTAACAGGACTTACTGAGAAAGAGATAAAGCACAAATAGCCTATATTAGGAATTATAAAGGGGACATCATTAAAAATTTTGCAGATATTAAAGGACAAAAAGGGATATTATAAACAATTTTAGGCCAATAAGTTAAACTACTTAGATGAAATGTCAAATTCAAAGTAGATACAAACTACAAAAACTAACATGATAATATATAGAAAAACTCAATAGCCTTATATATGTTAAAGACCTCAAAACCTTCATTTAAAACATGAGTATAAAACTTCCCACAATTTCAGAAAATACAGGAAGAGGAAACACTTCCCAGTATGTTTTATGAGGCCAGATTTCCCTGCTATCAGAGCCAGACAAGAACAGTCAAGAAGAGAAAATTATAGCTCCCTATACACCACTAGAATGGCTCAAACAAAAGTAACTGACAATATAAAATGTTGGCAAGGAGTGGATCAACCAAAACACTCATACGATCATGGTGGGAGTATAAAATGGTACAACCACTTAGGAGAACTCTTTGGCAGTTTTTTTTAAAAGTTAAACATATTTTTACTCTATAATCCAGCAATTCTACACCTAAGTATTTAATCCAAAAGAAATTAAAACATATGTTTCACCAATGCCTTATACAGAAATATTTATATCAGCTTTATTTGTAATAGCTAAAAACCGAAATCAGCCGAGGTGGCCATCAACAGGTAAATGCATAAAAAAATTGTGGTATACAATGAAATAAAAAGCATGAAACAATTTTTTAGAAATTATGCTGAATGAAAGAAGCCAGGCACAAAAGAGTGAATATTACATGATTCTTGAAACATCAAACCCCATCAATGATAACGGAAATCAGGACAGTGGTTGTGTGGGGTTGCAGGTTGACAGGGTAGGGGCACAAGGGAAAGTTCTTGGGTGATGGAAAGGGTCTATATCTTTATAAGTGTCTGGGTTATACAGATATATGTATTCATTAAATTGGATTGAACTGTACATTTAATATCTGTGCATTTCATTGTGTATGATTATACCCAAATATAGCTGGAAACCAAAAGAATACTTATGACAGCTTAATTTAGGCCACTTAAAGATAGTTAAGATAAAAATTGCAAGGTAAGCTACCCTTTTCAAATAGGAAACAGTATTCACCCGTAAGCATATTATAAGATAGCTAATTTTTTTAGAAAATAAGAAAAATAGAAAAATAGTTTATGTTAGAAAAACTGAAGCAACTTTCAATGAGATTTTTAAAAAATTTTATGTCATTGTTTCCCTTATATGATATTGCAAACTGTAATTTTATAAGTTAAATTCAGCACTTTAAAAAATCCTTTTTCTTTCCTTTTTATGATTTGATTATTCAACTAGTTATTAAAAATGCTTTGAAGCCTAAGCAAATTCTCTATCTAAAAACCCACCAGTGTCAGTGCTTCTCTTACCAATGGGCCTTATTCTAACCCTTTCTTTCTATAAACACATTAAGTGAAAAATTAAATCAATCTTATCTCTGCCACAGACTCTGTTGGAAACAAATTTAAATCTCAGTAGTCTTTTATATTTTACCAGTCTATTATAATTTTACCAGTCCCAGATCTCTAATTAATTTGTCATTAAATATAATTAAGAAACTGAAGTAACTCAGTTTAAGAACCTGCTTAAGTTCCAAAGAGTAATTAAAAAGCTTCCTTGATTCACTGGAAACTTGGTATTATGTTTTTACTCACCAGAGTAAAAAACAGAAGCCAAAAGAGCCTTTCCACTTCTGTATGTAGCA
The DNA here is from genome assembly GCF_020826845.1 of Diceros bicornis minor. Lineage (NCBI taxonomy): Eukaryota > Metazoa > Chordata > Mammalia > Perissodactyla > Rhinocerotidae > Diceros > Diceros bicornis. The sequence goes on along the minus strand of NC_080749.1, from coordinate 60,178,709 downwards.
TTTTAAAAATTTGTCTATTTATCTTTAAATAAAAGACAAAATCCTAGATAATAGGATCATCTGAGTTTTCTATTTTATGCAAAAGCATTTATCATGTTGGGAAACCATATGCTTCTTTTCTTTTTAGGTGTATTTATTATTATATTTTCATTGTAAATTTAATACAGTTTTTGTGAAAGAAAATTTGCAAATAGCAGAAAAGGTGGGAAAATAAAAATACCCATAGTCTCATAACACAAATGCAACTACAATTAACACTATGGAGTATTTCCTTTCAGGCAACTTTAAAAATGTTTTTTATTAAATACTGACAACGTAAAAAAGAATATTTATAATATATTTTAAGCCATAAGGAATAACAATAAAACGGAACACCTGTGTACCCACTGCCAAGTTTTTTTTTTTTTTTTTTGCCACCATCACTGCCTGTGCTCTGACAGACCAGGCCAGGCTAAGCCAGACCACTGCCTCCTTACTGCACTGCCACCACCACCACCATCGCCACTGCCAATCTTAAGAAAAAGAATGTTACCAGCATTTATAAAGCCCTAAATGCCCCACATAATCTAATGCTTTGTTCCAGCCCACAGGTAACTGTTATCCTAAATTTAATACTTGACATTCCCATGCTTTTATTTATGGATTTACCACGTGTCCCCCCTAATCATTCTATCACATCTGTTAATCTCTCTTACATATTTGCCACTTTTTGACAATTTTTGGTGCATTCTGGTTACTTTCTTTAGATCTGCCTTCTGATTTTTCTGATGCTCTCTTCAGCTGTGTCTAATATTCTGCTGGACTTGTCCACTGAATTAATTTCCATTGCTTGATTTTTTATTTCTGGAAGTTCTATTTGTTTCCCTCAAGTCTGTTTGTTTCTTCTACTTTAATAGACTTTCACTCTGTTCTCATATTTACAATTCTTTCTTTTATTTTTTTAACTATATTAAATTTGTTTCTATTTTGTGCTTAGCTTAAATATTTAAAACTTTTGCAGGTCTTATTTTGCTATCTTGTTTCTTACTGTCTTATTTTCTTGGGTATTATTTTCATTTTGTTAATGTAAACTAATATTTTTCACTTGTGCTAATCTTTAAGACTGAGGTATAAGCGTGTTTCCACAGAAAAGATTTGTATCCGCGTTGCACATACTCACATGGCCAGTTTCAGACTACCAATGAAATGTCGGTCTACATGAAGTTGGGAAGAGATGTGTACAGTCAGCTCTTGGGGTAGGCAGCTCCATCACTTTACTGCTGATGCTCTACATGGCTCTGAAAACTGAAGCTCAATTCACCAGAATTTGGTATATCCCTCAGAGTGAAAGACAGTTGAGTACTATCATGCTCCACATAATGACATTTTGATCAACAAAGAACCCAAAGATTAATACCATATAGCCTAGGTATGTAGTAGGCTATACTATCTAAGTTTGTGTAAGTACACTCTTTGATGTTTGTACAGTGATGAAATCTCCTAAAGACGCATTTCTCAGAACATAGTCCCATCATTAAGCGACACATGACTTAATTGCCTGGATTTCCTTTTTGACGTTGTTTTAGGTTTGGTCTATCTCTACCAGCTTGGCAATATGTTTTAAAAGGAGGGGTTTTATTTTATTTTTATTTTAGCCCAGAATTTTAGCCCTATACACCTTATTGCCAAAAATAGAAGTTCTCTTCATTTTCATCTTCTCTTTTAAAAATACAATGTATTGTTTTTATTTTGTAATTGTAAGGATATTACATGTTGATTGTAGAAAATCTGAGAAAAATACAAAAGTAAAGAAAAGGTTGTTGAAATCATCCATAAGCTCATAACCTAGAGCTAAGTACTGATAACACATTGGTCCTTATCTTTCCCATCTTTATATCATGTCTGTGCATGTGAGTATCTCTATGTGTTTTTATCTAATTTCTATCATGCCGTATCTACCATTTTGTAATCTGGTTTTTATTTCTTTATAATATTTAACGAATTTTTCTTATGTCATTAAATATTCCTCTACAACCCGTCTTTATGGCTGCATAGTGTTCTCTTACATGAGTGAACCGTAGCAGCTCATCATTTATTTTCTAAGTCTTCACCATTATAAATGATGCTAAAATGAACATAAAGATGTGCTTCTAGTCAGTTCCCTGGGGCAATGAATTTTTTTCCTGCTGTCTTTAAAATGAAACCATCTTCCTCTATAGTATTAGACCATTTTTCTCTTTTCTTATTTCTGCCTTGCTCAGCTGTATCTCATTCTGCAGCAACTCACTTTTTCCTACTGTATCTCTAATTCTTCATCATTAATAATCCTTTATAGAACTATATTTTTGCTTTGTCAGCTAAATATATTAACCATTTAAGAAATGGTACCATGAAGGAATATATAGTTAAATGCAGTTTTTAAAAAGACCAAAGGAAAAATCTGCTAAGTTTTTTTCCAGTTCTGTATTCACTAAAAACAATTTTGCTCCTGGATATTGATGACTTATATGGCCACCTTGTAAACTATCAAAAGTATTACTTCCCAGCAAATAAAGATATTGCCAGTCCATTGTTGCTGTCTTTGGCAAGGGTATAGAGACAGAAGAGCAGAAGTACTCAGTGAAGCCAGCATTTGCAACAGAAGTGAGTCATCGGTTTATGAGAAATTACAATGTAGGTCAGTCATTGCTTGCTGTACACTCTTCATCTCTCCTGCTGCCCTGTGACTTGTTTTGATTGAATCTCTTCTGGGTGAATCATCTATCAGGAAAGGACAAAGTAAGAGGAAGTGAAGGATAGCTCCAGGTTGACCCCGGGAAAGAATAAAATATTTAACATAATGCAAACTTGAGGTAAGAAGAGTAGGTGATGTTTCCCAAGAGATTTGTGGTCAAAAAGAGAACATTTGAGATGTTATTTTTAATAATGCAATAACAATGGATTATGGAATATCTGAATATCTCTTATATTAAAGCTAATTCATCTCAAAAAGTCAAGTTGTAGAAGTAAAATAAAAGTAACTTTACTTCCCCAATATAAATGATTGGCAATCTCATGTGAAATCAGAGGCTATTTAAATGTCAGCCTTCAGTTCTAGAAGGATTACAGATAATATCTTTGACTGAATTCAGTTTTTTCTCCCCCAGGTGAGTGATATATCCAGAAAGACTCTCTGCTACCCACCTCCTTCTCTCCTACTCCATAATAAGTATTAAATTATCAGTCAGTTGTATCCCTGATATTCAATCCCATGTACTCAGACACATAGTATATAACAATGATATGTATTTCCTATTTGATCAATTCTTGTTCACCTTTTACCCAGAAACAAAGATATTTTTGTTAATATCACTTGCCCTAGCTATGTCCTAATGTAACAGTGTAGTAGATGATAAGAACATGGTTTTTTTTTTTTTGGACAATTTGGATTTGAATCCCAGACTACCACTAGTTATCTTTGTGACCTTGGTCAAATTATTTAACAGTTCTTCCATATCTTCGTTTGTAAATGGACATAATGAAATGTACTTCACAATTTACCTCCAGGATTAAATGAAATAATATATGTATTTAGTACAATGCTAGGATAAATGTGCTAAATACCTTATTAACCATCAGCATCTATTTTAAATGGTCACACTCAATTCAGTTCATCTAGTATTTATTGAGTACTTACGTATGGAATAGTGGTTTGGTAAATTGGAAGAGTATATGGCACATACTTTTTGTATGTATTTATTTTTAATTAAAATTGTATATATTTAAGGTGTACAATAGGCTGATTTGATATACATATACACAGTGAAATGATTATTATAGTCAAGCTAGTTAACATATCTCGTCACATATCATCTCCTCTTTTTTTGTGGTGAGAACACCTGAAATCTACTCTCTTAGCAAATTTCCATTGTTCAATGCAGTGTTATTAACTATAATTATGATGTACATTAGATCTCTAGACTTATTCATCCTACATAACTACACCTTTGGACCCTTTGACCAGCATCCACCCATTTCCTCCACCTCCTGGTCCCTGGTAACCACCATTCTACTCTCTGCTTCTATGTATTCAATTTTTTTAGATTTTACCTATTAGTGAGTGTCTGGCTTATTTCACTTAGTATAATGTCTTCCAGATTCATTGCAAATGACAGGAACTCTTTCTTTTTTAAGGCTGAATAATATTCATATACATCATAATTTCATATACATCATATTTTCTTCATATACATCATAATTTCTTCATCCATTCATCCATCGATGGACACTTACGTTGTTTCATGTCTTGACTATTATGAATAAAGCAGCAGTGACGATGGGAGTGCAGCTATCTCTTTGAGGTGTTGATTTCATTTCCTTTGGATATATACCCAGAAGAGGGATTGCTGAATCATAGGGCAGTTCTATTTTTAATTTTTGGAGGAACCACCATACTGTTTTCATTAATAGCTATACCCATTTACGTTCCCACCAACAGTGTGCAAGGATTCTCTTTTCTCCACATCCTTGTCAACACTTGTTATCTTTTATTTTTTGATAGTAATATGGCACATATTAGGCATAAGCCTACCTTCATAAAGTTTACAGTCTAGTTGAAGAACAAATTTTACACACTTTAAACATGTACATAATATAAGGCAGTATATAATGAAAACATGATATATATGGAAAAAGCTTTGGTTTAGAAAAAGGAGTGAGATTTCTGTGGGCTGGGGAAGTGGGCAGATCTTTTGAAGGAGACTACACTTTTAATCACTCTCCTAGTAGAATGAGTAAGAGCTCAGGCTTTGGAGTCAAATAGATATGATTTGAATTCTGGCTCTGCCACCTCTAACTGTGTGATCTAGAACAAATTATTTAACTTCCTTATGCCTCAGTTTCCCCATCTGCAGCATACTGAGCACTTAGCCATGGGTTGTCTGGAATGTTAAGTGAGATTATGCGTTAGAGAGATTAGTACAATTGTCGACCCATGGAGGGTGCTGTATAAATGTGGTGGTGGAGGTAGGAAATGCTGTAAATGAAGACAGGAATGAGAATGAACATGGAAGCTACACAAAGGTCAATTTTTAATGCACTCCTATTTTTTATTTTGTACTTGATATGATTTTAAAGGAAGCAGACAAGAGCTTAACAAATACCACTTGAAGATTGTAATGATCGTGCTTTATTTATTTGCTATTCTTTATTGAGCTTTTTAATAAAATACCAAGGATTTTTCAGGCTAAATTATTAAACTTCAGAAGTTTCAGAGCCAAAAGATACCCATGAATCATTTTAATTCTTTGTAGGGTATACAGATTTTTAAAAACCTTCTGTACCATTACATTAATTTTAAAATCAATGTATTTCCTAAAGCTCTGTTTCAATTAATAATTTTTACTTTATTCCATTCCCTTCAGATATAATTCCACTTTATATAATTTTGTGTCTTTTTTTATAAAATTATATATACTGTTCTCATAATAACAAATATACAGTTGAATACAAATCCAAAAGCCATCGACACTGAAGTTATTAATATATGTACAAGATACACATGATTGAATTAGAGGCATTTATATATCTGATGGATAATCCAGAGGCACATAGGTTGAATAATAAAAACTTGCTTTGGTGCTCTATTAAACTATTGAAAATCCGAATGGCAAATGTTAGTATATTATAAGGCTTGAATATTCATTATATTCCTTCCACTTTTGTATTTTTCTCTCATTTGACAAAAATATTATCATTTCCATAACCCTGACTATACCAAATATCATAAATAAGTATCTTTGAAGAATAATTTCATCATCAGAACTCAGGCTGCCTTCTTTTAAAAAGTCAATTGAGAGAGCCAGACTGGTGGCGTAGTGGTTAAGTTCAGTGTACCCTCCTTCGGCAGTCGGGCTTCACAGGTTCGGATCCTGGGCGCGAACATAAACCATACATCAAGCCATGCTGTGGTGGCATCCCACATACAAAATAGAGGAAGATGGGCACGAATGTTAGCTCAGGACCATTCTTCCTCAAGCAAAAAAAAAAAGAGAAGGAAAATTGGCAACAGATGTTAGCTCAGGGCCAATCTTCCTCACTAAAAAATAAAAATAATAAATAAATAAAAAGTCAGTTGATTCCTTGTTTAAAAGTTTGGATAATATCAGCATTTACTCCCCAATTAATAAAACTCCTACTTTGGAAACTGAGAATGAATGAATTACTCACATATTCGTAAGTGGCACTTGAGTGGATGAAAGGAAATTCATCCGGGAGACGTAAACCAGTGAGTCAAGGTTAAGACAGCATGGATGAAGGAAAATGAAGAGAAATAAGCCGGTCACGGGCAGGGCTTGAGCTAAGGGCTTTGAATCCTAGGGGGTAAAGGTGACTCTTTAGGACAATGTGCCGAGGGGCAGCACCACAAGCAAGAGGCATGGAGCCTTCTTGGTGAGCAGAGTCAACGCTGCCCACTGAGTAGACTGTCGCTGGAGTTTGTGGGTGTTGCTTTGACAGGAATTCTCAGCAGAGAGCTCCCCTTTCACTGCGGCAGTTCAGATATTTCTTAGCTTCGTTACTAATGTTGACTTGAGGCTCTGACTGTTCCCTGCCCTGGCATGGGATGTTCACTCTCCTAATAGGAAATCTTTGATTTCAGGGCAGGTGTAGGGGTCAGAGGGAGTCCTTTACATGTAAGGAGTCTAGGTTTCTATGGACTGAGTACAGGCTGATTTCTTCAGCTCTTTGTTATCCTTTGGGAATCATCTTTCTCTGAGGCAGGCCCTTTCTGGTGATAGCTGTGTCCTTGAGTTTGGCATTGACAATTGTTTCTAAAATCCTAGCTCTAAGATACTCCTTGGTAATCCATTAGACACACAAGGAGAAACATTACTCTTTCAGGTCACTGGGATTACATTTATTGAATTTCTGTTTTAAGGTATTAAATGCTTAGTCAGTCAACCTTTATTGAGCACACATTGAGTATCCAGCACTATATTAGATGCTGTAGGCAAGCAGAAAAGATATAATAGATGAGGTTCATGCTCCAGTCTAACCTCGATACAGGAAAAATAAATTTAAAAGACAAAAGAGCCCTTGAAATGAAACATAAAAATGTAAAAATTAATACAACGCATTTTGTGTACATGCCACAGTCTATCATTGATCACTCATATCATTCATTTAACAAATATTTATTGCACACATATGATGTGTAAGACCCTAGACTAGTGCTATGATATAAACTTGGAATATAGCACAGCCTGTCCTTAGGTTGCTCATAATCTAGAAATAATTGTGACAAATAGACAAGTAATTGTAATATTTTTAGTGTACCAAATAACTGGTACAGATCTGAGATTGGTAAAATAACTAAGAAAAGCATTATAATTAAGAAAAGCATTCTTAGAATAGGTAATATTTTTCTTGTGCCTTAAAAGGTAAGGAAGCTGCAGTTGGAGACATATACAGAGGGATCCACACAGGAGAAAAACTCATAATAGAAGACAGAAGCATAGCCTATCTGTATTAGTTATCTAACGCTGTGTAACAAATTCCCCACCCCCCCACACCCCAAACTTACTTGCTTAAAACTGCAATAATCATTTGTTATCTCTCATGGTGTCTATAGATGAGGAATTTGGGATTGGCTTGGCTGGCAGTTCTGCTTGGGATCGCTCATGAGGTTGTAATCACCTGCTGGCCAGAGCTGCTCATCTGAAGGTTTGACTAGGGCTGGAGTATCTGCTGCCAAGGTGCTCAACTCATATGACTGGTCAATTGATGCTGGCTATGGCCAGGGGTCTCCATTCCTCTTCAAGCAGTCTTTCCATTTTAGTGTCCTCATAATATGTGGCAGGCTGGTGACCAATCCAAGAGACCAAGGTGGAAGTTGAGATACCTTTCATGACCTCAGAAGTCACTTCTGCTGTATTTTGTTGGTAACATAGACCAGCACTGATTAAAGGGGCCTTATAAGAGGATAAAGATCAGGAGGTGAGGACATTGGAGGTCATCTTGGAGACTGGATACAACACCATCCAAAATGAGGATAAAAATAATATATAACATAATTTTGAAAACATTTGCAGACCTCTAATCAGGGTGTTTTTTTTTTTTTCTTTTTTTTTTCTATCTGCCTTCCCAACTAGAATGTGAATACCGTGAAGGTAAAAATGGTATCTTTTTTCTCTGTGTTTCCCCCAGTGCCTAGAACACCGCTTAGATAAATAATGGACACTTTATACATGTATCCTGAAGAAATGAATTAATACATATATGAATGAATATGATCCAAAAGATCAATTAAAAATATCAAATCAATGGGGTGAAGTCCTGATTCTGGGGAATGGGAGAAACTACATAAATGAGCCAGGGTCTCCATGGAACCCAGAAAAGAAGGTAAGGTGGGTAATAAGAATTGTAGGTGTTATCCAGTGTTAGCCAAGGTTTCGTCTGGCAGATGTGATTATTCCAGTCACTGAAAAAGTCTACTGTAGGGTGTACATGGGGGAATTGATGGATGAAATAGCCCTTAGAACAACCAGAGAGTTCAGATTATCAAGACAGATCTCTGAATCACATCTTTGAATTACCCATCAAACAAGGCTTGACTTTAAATGTTGTCACAGGGGTAACTGCTCTGAGATGTTTACTGTGACAGATTGCTACTCTTTACCTTAGGATTTCTCTGGTGGAAATAACAAAGAATTTGGAGTCAGTTATTTGTGGTTTTATTTGTCCTTCACAACCACAATAGGCCACGGCCGGGGCCAGTTGCACTGAAGTCCCAAGTAAACCCTTTAGCTCAACAAGAATCGAAGGAGGACGTGGGTGATAATGCAGTTGCAATGCAGCAAGAAATCCTGAACCTAAAACCTGGGCATTAGGCCTGGGTTGTGTAGGCTGCTAGGCCCCTGCAGCCCTAACTCTCCCCATCCCTTTTATAAAAGAAAAGTCAGTGAGCACACCTATGGATTTTCTGACCTGGTGGATTCCTCACTCTGCACGTCTGCCAGGACCCCAGATTTTGGGAATTCATCCTGAAGAACAAAGGAGCCCTGGGAGCCAAATCTACTCACAGCCTTGCGTATCCTTCATCTTGCACAGCCTATTTGCTGGTTCCACACTAAAACAGGAGAAAGCAGCCTTAACCAGCCTGAGTCAGCATTCACCCAGCCCTCAAACCTGGACCCAGCCTTTGTGGTCTGCCCTCGCTCCACCCCTGAGCACAGGACCAGCTAAATTAAACCCCATTTGTGTACAAAGAGAACTGTAAAGGTATCAGAAACACAGAAGGTGATGTATTATCCTTTTTTTCTCTTAGTTTACTTGAAGGAAGTGTTTATAGTAGCTCTTAATAACTCCATTAAAATAGGAGAGATGAAATACTTGCCTTATCTATGCGTGAGCTGCTACTGGGAAGCAGGCCAAGATGGCATTTGACAGGAGAACTCCTGCTTCCCACTCATATGCTTCCCTCACAAGGCATGCTGAGGAGCTATATCCTCTCACAGACGCGGCGTAACCCAGCAGAGACAAGGCCAGAGAGAACGCGACGGCAGCCATTATGCTGGGGAGAAACGGGCCCAGGTTAGAGTAAATGGGCATGATAGCTAAAACTAAAGTTCTGTATTTTCTTCCATTCCTAGCAAGATTGCTGTAATCTTTTCAGATAAAAAGGCTGAAATTTGGTTTTGACAGCATTATTCTCACTTGTTAAAAGAAGGGAGTCCAAAAGCAGTGCTAGGAGCGTGCATTCCAAGGAGAGTGCACGCCCAAACCTAGGCACAGGGTCAGAAACAGTTTCCTCTGAAACTGAACTGAACAGAATCGGCGTCTATTCATGTACGCCCTCACCCCACACCCACGCACCCTTGCTCAACTCTTCCCTGCAACCCACTCTGCGCTGGAAATAGATCGATAGACTGCTCTGTCAGACTTATGCAAGGCTTGCAGGCTCTCAAACCTCTCGCAGACTGATGTTCAGAGTGGGAGTTTACCTAAGGGGTTAAGAGTTGAGGTTTCGCAGGGTTTCTCTGTTCACGAAGAGAATCGATGGAGTTGAGAGATTAACAAAACAAAGCAGATTCGGGACTGTAACAGTCTTTGGGTCTCCATTTCCTGAGTCACCTGTCAGGTGTGCGTCCCTAATCCCTCCCCACACTTCTGCTTTCTCCCATAGTCGGGACTGATTTTGTCCTATACAGAGTGTCGGGAAGGAACACTATTTAAATCACTGATTCAGCACCATATTGGTGATGTTATTGATCCTTCTCTGACTCTGGTGACCCAGCCTTACAGTGACTATGTTCCTGCGACTGACCCTCAGCATCTCAGCCCCAGGCATGAGTCCCTGTCCTGGGTCTCCCGGAGTTTCCTGCCTGGCCTTTGACAAGGTGGTCTCTTCCATGACTTGCCTTAGCCTCCAGAACTTGGGTGCTGCTTACCCCTGTTTCTTACTTCTGTTGCATATCAGCATTGCCCAGGAAGGGTTTTTTTTTTTGTATTTGATTTTTTCCCCCAGTTTTATTGAGAAATAATTGGCATACATCACTGTATAAGTGTAAGATGTACAGCATGATGGTTTGATTTGCATGTGTTGTGAAATGATTAGCACAATAGGTGTAGTTAACATCTACTTTCTTGTTTTTTTATCATGGCGAGATATATATAACATAAAATTTACCATTTTAACTGCTTTCAAGTGTATAATTCAGTGGCATTAAATACATCGTTGTGCAACCATCACCTATCATCTATCTCCAGAATTGTTCATCTTCCCAAACTGAAATTCTGTACCCATTAAATCTTTCTCTCCCCTCCCCAGACCCTGGAAACTACCATTTTACTTTCTGTCTCTATGAATTTGACTATTGTTGGTACCTCATATAAGTGGAATCATACAATATTTGTCCTTTTGTGTCTGGTGTTATTTCACTTAGAATAATATCTTCAAGTTTCATCCATGTTGTAGTGTGTGTCAGAATTTCCTTCCTTTTTAAGGCTGTATAATATTCCATTCTCTCTCTCTATGTATATGCCACATTTTATCTATCCACTCATCCATTGATGGACATTTGGGTTGTTTCCACCTTTTGGCTATTGTAATAATGCTGCTACGAACATGGGTATACAGCTATGTGTTCCAGTTCATGCTTTCAATTCTTTTGAGTATATATTTACAAATGGAATTGCCAGATCATATGGTAATTCTATGTTGTTGTTGTAAGAAACACCATACTGTTTTGCACAGTGGCTGTACCATTTTATATTCCAACCAGCAATGCACAAGTGTTACAATTTCTCCAATCCTGGCCAATACTTGTTATTTTCTGTTTTTTTGATAATAGCTATGCTAGTGGGTATGAAGTGGTGTCTTGGGAGTTTAAAAAATTACCAGTGCACATGGCTCAGTCCCAGAGACTCTGATTTAATTATTTGGAGGTGAGGCTTGTCAACAATATTTTTTAAAACTTCCCCAAATGATATTAATATGCAGCCAGGGTTGATAACCTCTAATATATTCTTGGCTTATACTACCTGACTTATGTCCCATATTCCCAGGCTGCCTTCCTGATCTCACACAAAGATAAAAAAGCCTAGAGAGACTTGCCAAGTACACACAGCTGTAACTAACAAGGTCTGTCTGACTCCTGTGTTCTGTCCACTGTACCCGAACTGTGCCCCAAAGGGCAATTTTCACATGGTTCCCAATGCAGTCTGCCAACACAGAGCACACTAACTCCTTGGACCAAGATTGTGGGGTGTATTCATTTCCTAGGGCTGCCATAACAAATTACCATAAACTGGATGGCTTAAAACAATAGAAATTTAATCTCTCACATTTCTAGAAGCCAAAAGTCTGAAATCAAGGCATTTCCAGGCTTGGTTCCTTCTGGAGGCTCTGAGAGTCCCTTCCATGACTCTCTCTTAGCTTCTGGTGGCAGCTGGCAACCCTTGAGTTTCTTGGCTCATAGACACATCACTCCAATCTCTGTCGCCATCTTCATGTAGACTCCCCTCTGTGGCTTTGTGTCTTCCGTCCTTCTCTCTCTTATAAGGACACTGGTCATTCGATTTAGGGCCTACCCTGAATTCAGGATGATCTCATCTCAAGATCTTTATTGTATCTGCAAAGAACCTCTTCTCAAATAAGGTCACATTCACAAGTACCTAGGTTTAGGAATTGGACATATTTGGGAGGGGGGCACATAAAACCCACTACAGGGAGTTTTATGTTGGTCTTCCAAATTGTAATCAGTTCCATTGTGAGTCAAAAGTTCAGCATACACCAGAGCTCAATCTGTCATAAGCAAGGCTGGAACTGAACTTGCACTGGAATCAGAATACCAAAGTAGCCATGTAAATCTTTACCTCAGGCCAAAGAGGCTGCCTGACTTTTTAGTCCATCTGTAATGGGCTCTGAGAGCAAAGTCTAGTCCCTCAGATAGTTTTGAGACTGTCTTGGAGCAATGAGGTAGTGCTAAGACCCTAACTCAAAATGCCACAGAAATGCCCAGACAGAGCACACACTCTGCATTCTCTCTCACCTTAGAAGGATCTGCCAGAGCACAGGATATTGAAGGTGCTCTAGGATGGAAGTGTCTGGGGCAAAGAGCTCCAATCATTGGAAGGAACTCTACTGGATAGCATTTGACGCCTCCCTGGTAGAGCTCCAGGTTGACCTTGCTTCCATGGTGTCCTCTCTCCCTGACTCTTTGCTCAAACTTACCCATTTAGCCTCAGTGTCCACACTGCCTCCTAATGATTTCAAGTCTTCTTGGAAAGGAAAAGAAAAGCAACAACAAAATAAACTTCCTTCTCATGGAAAGGCCAGGGCTGCCTGCCCTTTGATGTGATGGGAGGGCTCCTTATCGGGCTGTCTCACTCTTCAACTAATTTTACTGTCCTGTTTGGATCAGAAAGGTCCATCCCTAATAATCAATCTCTCTGCACCATGTATAATCTGTGGGCAATTTTGAGCTGAAGAAGTTGAATTTTGTCTCGTAAATACTTCCACTCTGTGCCAGAATCAGGGCAGCCCCATTTTTCCAACTGTGCAGACATATGGAATGTTGAGTGTAAAATCCTGAACTGAATTATTTTCCGTTTTAGAGCCTTTGATAAGGTGTCTAAAGTGAGAGAATTTTGCTTCTCAGCTTTGCAGAGAATTGCACACGTTTCTTGCTCTCATTTTCTTTTAATATGTGGAATGACTTTATTACAAACTATGACTCCTTTGTGAGTGAATACATATGGAAACCAAATGCAGTCTCCCAGTGGACTCAGTCATTTGTAAAACCATCAGAGAATCTATAGGCAGAGATTTTAAGAAGTGAGAGAGGCAATTCATCAACTCTTCATGCATACTCTCCTGACTGCCAAGGAAATTAAATTTGTTTTCACCTACTGAAACCTCAGCACATTTTTATTATATAAATCTAATATGTGTTTAATGCTAACTTGCAATCAATTTACCCACTATGGTGAAAACCTAGTCCTACATTTTTTCTCATTAGAATTTTTGCCTTAGCAATCCATTGATGATCTAATTTATGGCTCTGTATCCTAATGTTTTTGTAACCTTACAATTTTTTATATGGACCTGCCAAGCTGGTCATTTTTACATTTTAATTCCTCCTGTTAGGATGCTTAGCTAGCTATTCAGAAGCTCTGCAAGTTCAGGGACAGGATCATATTACTCTTTGCCTCCAAGGGCTTAGAGGATGGCATGATTCATAGCAAGCGTCCCATAACCATTTATTGAAGTGCACATATGTGAAGTGGGATTGTGACTTCTATACAACACAGAAGCTTAATCTCCCCCAGTGTTTCATTTTTTCCAGTTTTAATAGTTCTATATGTGTTCTATTATAAACCCTCTCAAATCTTAGTAGGGTATTTTTGTTATACACACACAAAACAACATGGATATAAAAGTTGTAGTTTACAAATGGCCGATGGATTCACGTAAAGATGTTCTATCTCATTAATAATTAAATAAATGCAAATTAAAACTGCAAGATAATTTTGTCTACCATTTTGGCACAAATGTGAAAGTCTGATAACATTTTGAGCATTTTGAGCTGTTGAGAACAATGCCATACATTGTTGGTGGGAATTGAAATAGGTACATGAATTCAGAAATGAAAGTGTTCATTTCATTTAAGAAAGCCATCTCAATATTGGGAATCTAGCCTACAAAAATAATTGCACATGTCTGTAAATACACATGTACAGAGGATTTTGTAATAATAAATAATTTGAAATAAACTCAATGCCACCTGTAGAGGCATGAATAAAGAAACTGTTTAACACAATGGAATATAATGCAACCTTGAAAAAGAACAATCTAGATCTACATAGCCCAGAAAGAATGGCCAGTTTATATTGCTACGTGAGAAAATGAATTATGGACCATATGTATATAAAATGATACTGTTTTTTAGTAGAAAAAAGTGAGTGTTCATATATATGTATAAGTGTGTGTGTGAATGCATAGGTATAAAGAAGAAAAGTAGTGGAAGATTGAGACAATATAACTCAATTTTTGTTTTGTTAGAAAAACTGTATTTCCCACTTGTCAACTTCAGTGTGAGAGAAATAGAAATAATTCAGAGCACATGGCTAATTTGATATAATGATTATTGGAAGATCATATATTTTCTTATACTTTTAATATAAGTCTCTAGTTACTTATTCTTTAAATCATCTTGAGAATCATTGAGCAGATCTGGGAGTCTGGAAGTTATACAGTCATTAAGAAAGGGAGGAAAAAATGAGTATTTTAGGGAGAGTTGTGCAGATTACAAAGAACATTGGAGAAAATTAGGGCTGAGATGGAGGGGCTAGTAAGTTCCAACTCAAAGATGCAGTCACCCTTTCGTTCTTTTAGTCAGCATTTTTTTTTATTCAGCATCTACTGTTCTTAGAACTGTTCTAAGTGCTAGAGTTCAGTGACGCCCAAAGCTGGCACAGTTGTGCTGTGAAGTGTTGGAGTGCCGTGGAGGAGACAGGCTCCGCTCATTCCGCACTTCCTTCCGAGCACCTCCCGCTCTGGGCCCTGGGCACCCTGGGGAAAACAGGCGAGGAAAGGCCCCTGCTCCTGTGAAGCTGGGAGTATTTGATGAGCAAATAAATATTTGATATTTCAGGTAGTGAGGGGAGTTATGAAGAAAATATACAAGAGGCGATGACAGGAGTGACTGGGGTTAATGGGATTTATGTGGCTACTTTAGACAGGGTGATCAGGGAAGGACTTTCTGCGGAGGGACATTTGCCCTGAGATCTGAATGTTGAAAAGGAGCTAGCCCTGAGAAGATGGGAGAGAAGAGCACTCTAGGCAGAAGGAAAAACGTGAATGCCCTGAAATTGTCGTGGTCAGGTGCTATGGGCTGAACTGTGTCCTCCACAAAAGTTCGTATTTGAAGCCCTACCCCTCAATGTGATTGTATTTGAAGTTAGGGTCTAAAAGGAGATAATTAAGGTTAAATGAGGTTATAAGGGTGAAGCCCTGATATGCTAGGATAAGTGTCCTTGTAAATGCTCTCTCTCTTTCCCTCCCTATGTGAGGACACAGCTAGAAGACAGTTTTCTGTAAGCCAGGAGGAGAGTTCTTATCAGAAACTGAATCGGCAGGCACCTTGATCTTGGACTTCCTAGCCTCCAGAACTATGAGAAAATAAATTTCCATTGTTTAAGCCACCCAGTCTATGGTATTTTGTTATGGCAGCCTGAGCTGACTAAGACATCAGGTTTAAGATATATTAGAACTTACAGGACTTCCTGACAGAATCAATGTGCAGAGTAGAGAAAAAAGATTCAAGATAACTTTGAGGCCTTTTGCCTGAGTGAGGGGGTAATGGTGATGCATTGTTAACATGGGAAGAGGGAGTGGGGTAGGGAGAGTATGCAATGGGGAGGAAGCAGGATCAGGAGTTTCATTGTACACTTATTAATTTTAAGATCTCTGTCTGTTAGACTTTGTGATGGAGTTGGACATACAAGGCAGGGATCAGGGATGGGCATGCCAAGTTGGGTGTCATTGGCATTTAGACTGGGTATAAAACTATGGAACTGAGATGACCTAGCAAGATATGTCAATAAGAAGCCCAGAGGCATTCCAACAGTTTGAGGGGAGTCAAAGATGGAGAAGCTAGTGAAATTAGAAGAAGCTTGTGAGACAGGGAGAGCACCAGAAACCAAGAATGGTCAAATTGCTGTCAAATGCTAAGAGGTTGAGTGAGATGAGAACAGAGACTGAAGGTTGAATTTGGCAGATGGAGGTCATAGGGCACCGGGATGGCAGGAGTTTCAGTGGAGTAGTGGGATGCAAAAAGCCTTATTGGAAAGAGTGAGAATGGGAGGTGGAGAAGTAGAGAGGAGTCTTATGTGAAATTTTGCACCAATGGGGAGTAGAGGTATGAGGCTGTACGTAAAAAGAGATGCAGGTTCAAGAGACAATTTTTAAAAATAACTTTATGATGGAAAATTTAAAACATGCAAGAAAGTAGACCCAATAGTACAATAGACCTCATATACTCATCAGCAGCTTTAGGAATTAGCAATTTTGTTAATCTGTAGTGTTATACACTTACCTCCTCTTGTATTATTTTGAAGCAAATCCTAGATATCATTATTGCAGCTATCATATTTGAGAGTGCATCTCTAAAAGATAAGCACTCTTTGCAAAGAAATATAATAACAATACCTTTATGACACCTAAAAACAATCGATAATAATCCCTTAATATCAAATATCCAGAGTGTTCAAAATTCAAATTGTCTCATAAATGTCATACTCTTGTAGAATTGTTTGAATTAATTTCTAAACAAGATCCACACATTGCAATTTCTTTTGGTTTGACATTTCTATGTCTTTTAAATCTCTTTTAGTCTAAAGATTCTCTCTCCATCTCTTGTCTCCCTTGCAATTTATTTTAAAGAAACCAGGTTGTTTTTTCTGTAGAATTTCCTACAGTCTGGGTATTCCCAATTGAACATCTGTGGTTTTGTTAAATATATTCATTTTCTTTTGTATTTCCCCCAAATTGATAGTTGGATCCAAAAGGTTGTTTAGATTTAGGTTTAAATTTTTTGGCAAGATTATTTTGTAAGTGGTAGTATGTTTATTCATCAAGAAGAACATAATGTCTGGTTGTCCCTCTTTTTGTGATGTTAGCAGCCATCGATGCTCAATGCTTACATACATTAATTCATTAGGGATTACAAAATGGTGACATTCTAATTCTATCCTTGTTTCTTTATTTACTAGTTGGAATACTTTCCTCATCATTTATTTGGTTACTTACTGTTACTGTTTGTTTAGGAAAAATAGAATAAATGTTAGATTCTTTCTCTTTAACGGTTTTCAAAATAATAAGTTCTTTAGTATTCTCAAACAACGGATAATTTTAAAAATAATATTATGAACTCATGGATTTAAATATATTTAACATGTGTAATTATTATCCTTATTGATGCTCAAATTGTCCCCGTTTGTGTCCAGTGGGAGCTTCTTCAATTTGGCCCCAGAATCCTTTTGACATATCCTGGTAGTTTTTTACAGCTTCCTTGCTATCTGGTGTAACATGGTATTCTAGGCTCGTCTTGGACAATTTCTGTCTTACACTGGAATCAGCCATTTCTTCAAAGACAAAAATTTTTAATATCAATGTGAGATATGGAAGTATATTTGTACATTGATGGAGATAATCTGGTCGTGTTGGAGAACAATTCTTGAGTAGGTAAGAACCACCCAGCAAAGACTGAAAGAGGAAACTGTTCTCCATTCTCTTCTTTCTTGCTATGACATCCAAGGCTCTCTGGCCCCAGAATTCTGAAGTTTATCTACTTATTATTGGTGTTAATGTGCTTTGGAGAACTTAACTAAAATGTTCATCGCTTTGGAGAACTTAACTAAAATGATTTGGATGGAAAAATGTTATTCCAATTTTTCAGTAATCAATTTTCAAACTGTCTTTGGAACCCTACGTAATCATAAATTGCAGATACATACATGAGCTGTTTATGCAAAGTTGAATTTTCAAAGTACAAATTAGAATCTAATCACTCAGTTTGCAGAAGTATTCACTCTAGGATTTCTTTCAAACAGGAACTTCTTTAGTGTTTGTATCCAGACCATTAACTACTTGATAGAGATTCTATGGATGGGTTAAACAGCCTAATGTTCAAAAGTTGGAAATTGTTAGACAAAGATGGATGAGAAATGAATGTTAAATAAATTATAGGGAGACAGAAAAATAGAATTGATTTATTGATCTATACATCTTAGGAATAAATCTATTTGTAAAAGTGAGGTAGAGCCTTAATTGCCGCTCATCAGGCCTGTGGTATAATTTTGTTGTAGTTGTTACAAGGAGTAATCAAGTATTTTCTTCTTACAAAGTGAAATACTTACCAATATTTTCTTATTCCATTGTATAGATTTATTTGCATTCTATTTTACACACTTAATTGAAATGTTTATATATCTGCATGCTGCTTGTGAAAGAAAATACAGTGTCACTGTCACATATATCCTAGAGAGTTATTAAAATTTAATGAGCATCAGTTAGTGATAAATCCTAGAGTGATAATGTAAAACAAGATGGTGAAGTAAGGCAATTATGTAGGTAATTTGGAAAAATGCAGAGTTGTTTTGCTTGATACTTCTAGATAGTTTTTAAATGTTCTTCTAGAATTTGATTTAATATTTACAGCACTGAGTGATTTGAGTGGGGCAGAATTTTAGCAATCCTGTCCACAGAGAGCCTTTGATCTAAGCTGGCAACTGAATCAGATATATAGAAGGAAACTTCTCTCATTTTACATGACTCTTTGGCTAAATATTGAAAGCCAATAAATACTTCATATTATTCAACTCAACAATAGTGAGTTCTTATCAACTGTGCTAAATGCTGAAATTACCAAGTCTTTATAACTTATGATATGATATGCTCTAAAAGCAATGTCTAAACAGAATTTCATGGATATAAAGCAAGTGGAGTGATTTGTTCTAACTGAGAAGTCTTTGTGGAAGATGTAGCTTTTAAGGCTGACCTTAAAGGATGAGGACATTTTCAACAGGCAAAGATGATGGAGGATAATTTTCTGAAGAAAGAATATGGAGGCAGGAAAATATAAGACATCTTTAGAGAGTTATGACATGTCCCATGGGACCAAAACTTAGACTATGGGAATTTGCTGTGGTGTTTGGAATTATGGTTCGAGACCAGAATTACAAGGTTTGCAAACTAAGACAAGAAGACTGAACTTTCCTAATTGGCATTAGTTACTGGGGAAAGTTTTTGAGCATAGCTTGTTCTGTTTAATGAAAGTAACTGTTGTACCAATTCGTAGGATTGGAAGGGGCAGAAATTGGAGTGTTGGAGATTAAATAGAAGACCCTTATATTTACCTAATGAGGAGCAAATGAGGTTCCGAATTAGTGTAGGAGCAATGGGAATGGAAAGAGGGGGTTGTTTCTAGATTTTACTGGGGTAGGATTGTGATAACCTAGTGACAGACTGGGTAGCATGGGAGTAAGGATGATGCAGAAGCCTCCTACATTTATTCAGAGGAAGAGAAAGAGTCAGAGAAAAATATTAAGAAGGAGGAAGTTTGGAGAAGGGCTACACAATATCTCAGAAACAAATGAGGAGAGGATTTCAAGAAGGAGGTCAACAGAAACAAATGATTCAAAGAAATAGAGTAAGATGAGGACAAAGAATAAACATGTAGATTTAACAATTAGAAAGTTGCTGTTAGTTTTTAATAACATAATGAGATCAGAAGCCAGATTGGAGCGGGTTGAGGAATAAACAAGAGGTGTTACTTGGAGGTAACAAGAGTAGAGAATTATTTTTGAGAAGTGATGGTGAAGTGTAAATGAGAGAGGGTTATAACTCTTTGAGGAGAATAAGGTTGGAAAGAAAGTTTTATTAATATACGGAAAGCTGATTCTAAAGAGACAATGAAGAAGCGAGATGGTATACTGTTACATTGGTGACCCCCAATGAGCTGTGTCTCCCAGTATTCATGTCCTTGTCTAGTCCCCTTCCTTTGAATCTGGGATGGCCTCATGACCAACAGAATGTGATGTTCTTGGACAGGCTTCCAAGTCAAGGCATTAAGAAGACGTGGCAGCTTCTGTTTTTGTGCTCTGGAGAAGCCAGCCGCCATGTGAGAGATCTGAACCTGACACCATCCATTCCCACATGGAAATGCCACATGGAGACAGAGAGAGAGAGAGATGTACAGTACAGCTGTTCGAGACATCCTAGCTGAAGAACCAGACATAGGTAAAGAAGCCATTTTGGGCTTTCCAGCCCCAGAAGATATCACTTGGATCACTAAGGACCCTTGCTCTGCCCAAATTGCAGGCCTGTGAGTGAATAAATGACCATTGTTGCTTTAAGCCCCTAAAGTTTTGGGTGCTTATTATGCAGCAATAGGTGACTGGAACAGGTGACTTTTTTGAGAAAAATGATGTTAGGCCCTAAAGGCCCTAAAGAAGATGAGGGGCTATAGGATCAAGTGGGAGAATTGGTCTGGGATGTGAGTGGGGACACTGCTTTTTTTGAGGCAGAAAAGATTGAGGAACAGATGGGTAAAAATTAAATTAAAGTTATACATGAGTGAGAAGGAAATTGGACCAATTCAAGTCAGACAGTGAGGTGCTATGTTGAGAATGAGGACTGCACAAAGGAGCTGAGTGCTAGACGGGGAGAAAAAGTTTGATTGTGAATGGAATAGGGATTCATCCTGCGAGGAGTAAATAAATGGCAGAGCAGCAGTAAGAGCCCCAGTGAGTGTGGTGGTCACGAATTTGTAATGAGGCCAAGAGCTCTGGGATTATTTGCACCCATCCTTACTGAGATTGGCTTCCTTCAGCGATCAAAACCTAGTGTTTAGGTGGGTAAACAGTCACTCCTATTTGGTTTAGGAGATCTGGACTCCAATATATAAACAAATGGAAAAAAATGTAACCCAACTGGAATTTTTGAGTGTTTTAAAGAAGTCCATCAGAGACACTTCCCACTTTTATAAAAGAATCCATGAACTTGCTGTTTGCCCATTTGCAATACTGGAAATGATTTCCGTTAGCAATTGCTGAATTGTATACCTGAGATTCCAGACAATGCTATTTATACTAAAGAAAATGAGTGCACATCTATTTTAGCTTCCTGTCCTATTTTCATACTTCCATCCTTTTGGATTTTTGTCCATATGTTGTCCTCAGCACTCTGTCTTAAACTGCTGTCTAGTTTCAGCTCAAAAAAGCTTCTGTTCCAAATAAGACTTTATTTCAGTAGGGGGCTGTACTTTCTTTCAATCTATTGCTTAACTGACAGATAGTGTGAAGCTTAATTAGTCAATTTTTAAAAGCTGTCTATGATGGCAAAAAGAAAAATTTTGGTTTTTGTAAGCTTGAATAGAACAGAGTGACACTTCTTTATAGCTCCTTGCGCGAAAGGTCAACTGCTGGATGGGTTTGGGATGTGACTAGTCTGGAAAGCCAAAGCTAAACAACCCAATGCCTTTGAGACACTAAAGGGAGTTAAGACATGCCCATGTCACTACTGAGTAAATTCCAGTTGCTTCCACCTGATCCCTCGCCTTGTCTTGACTTCCAGGGGCCCCTGCCCCCTGACCTCTCATTTCTTTGAGCTTCAAACTCGTGGTTGATTTGAGGATTGGCTTTGAACACCTGATCCTATTTATTTTTGTGCCAGGACCTATCTGTGTTCTTTTCTCGGTTCTGGCTGCTCAGTCTGACTCTGTGATACACGGCAATCAATGGGTTTGGAGTGTCACACTTTGACATACCTCCCACCAACTAGTATGTGGCCCCACAATAAGGACAGAACTTGCCAAGTTCTTTCCATTATCCATTGACCTGTGCCATGCAATGCCTAGCATTGTGGCTGAACAGAGAGGGTACCCAATAACATTCAGGTAATTGTAGCAGCTACTAATTAGGTTTGTTCACCAGAAAGTTCCAACAGGCCCTTTAAAACAGGGTAAGATGCCATGGCTTGCCATGTCAGGATTGATCAATAATGTTCCACTTGCATTCAGTGAGAAGATCTGAGTTAGAATTCATTACTGGTTCTTTCCATCATTAGCTGGGAACTGATTTAGGACTGCCTTATATTCATACCTATGTTCTGGAAGTTAACACACATTAGGACAAGCACAGACTCACTAGCAAGTTAAATGAATATCAGGCCGAAGGAAATGGAGGTTATATATCATGGTGTGTCCCATGGACAAGGAAACTAAGGATTTCAACTGAAACAAAAACCCATTTTTGCTATCTCAGTCAAACTACGTGCTAAATAGATTGGGAAGGAAAAAATAGAATCAAACAAATCTATGGCATCGACATAGCTGGGGAAATTCAAGCCAGACTTGAGATGTGCTGAAAACCAAATTTCCTAAAGGCCCGGGAGACTTTGGCATGTTGTATTGAGCAGTTAAAGTCTAGAGCCATTTCATTTGTGCCAGCTACCTACCATCACCAACATCAAACTTGCATAACTACTCTCCAATTTTACTGCTGAAAATGAACTTTTCTTGGCTTGAAAATGTGCAGAGGGTAAATGGCAAGAAGAGATCTGAACTGATGTGCAAAAAGCTAAAGGAAAACATTCGTAGGAGGAGGCTTGAGCATAAAGAACTCCTCAAAGACATTTGCCAGACAATTTCCATGTAAGGGAGCACCATTCCCTGGTTTGAAACAATAGATTAAGCAAACTCACTTTATATGAGGCCTTCCAAAACGATAATCAAGAACAAGGATGTCCCAAAGATCATAACGTGAAGAATGATGATCATAGATAGCAACATGGGGACAGATAATTCCTGTTATCTGGTAGAAAAAGACAACTTTTAATACAATGCTTGCAGTGGATGCTGTGAGGCATCACCTAGATGCCCTCGTCAGGGCTGAGGTGTTCTTTCCCTCAGCTGCATGGGACACTGGCTGCTGTCAGCTCATAGCTCATTTCCTGACCCTCTGCTGAAGAGAGCTGCCTTTCCCAAGGTCATACCCCCTCCTGGGGCAGCCCACATCCAGTGACTGTCAATTATGGGGTACAAAGGCCTGGCCCCCTTGTCTTGGTTCTGGACAACTCTGAAGGGCCATCTCAGGTTCATAGTTCCCTGTAGGACTATGGGGGCTTCTGTTACATCTGTCTCACATTCCTACTCACTCTGCCCTGTTATCCTGCCTTCTCACTCTCTACGAGGTGTTGTTCTTGAGAGCTCTCCTCAATAAACCTCTTGCAGGCAAATCTCTGTCTCAGTCTCTTTCCCCAGGAATCCAACTTGAGATGATGCTAATCTGATACTAACACTGTGATGGGACAAAAATGATCAACATGCGCTTGTTCCCAGCCTTCTTTTCCCCTATTCCTCCACAGAGGAGTCAGACTTGGCCTGTTTCATTACTTCCCCCTTCAGCCTCCTCCAAACAGCAAACTGCTTTACAGAGTTTTGATAAAAGAGGAAAAGTGGTGGGGAGAAGGATTAGAGTACTGATGGGAAGACATGTAGGAGAAGCTGTGGCAAATAATGAGAACATTGGGGATGGAAATGGGATTTCAAGAAATATCATTGTGCTCAATATGGCCCCTTCATGGTATTTAAGCAATACAAACAAAGAACTTGAATTGTTGGAAAATTAATTTTTGTGGCTTGACTGCCATCTCACTCTGACGTTGGATAACATGGGTCACAATTTTTAAGCTTTTCATTCGAATATAGGCAACCTTATCTTCGGATGTCAATGATTTTGCTAGCAAAATGATATATTTTAGGAGTGTTTTAAGATGGGGCATAGTTTTACTATAGTCCAATCCATATTCTTTCAATCCTTTGAATTTAAATCAGCAGAAATAGACATACGGCTTTAAGCAAAAGGGTTTGTGATAATACAAAAATAATTAAACTATTGTTTCACCCTTCATCATAAGAGACATCTAAACAACTACTATTAAAACATTCTTTAAAAACATCTATAAGAGTCATATATATCTTTACGCCATGCACATATGGGAGCTAAGGACAGCAGACTCTAATGGTATAATAGTCTCTGGGATTCTGTGGGCAGGAAAGTTGAGATACTCCAGCAATAAACATTTTAGATATTCTGTAAGTTACAAGTTTTATCCTAATGCTCAATACCAATGGCACATGAATAGAATTTATGAGGACTCTGGTTAGGCTGGAGTACACGTAAGAGCATCTGCAGAGCTGACAAGCAGAGGTCCTTCTCCTGTTAGGCTCTCTCAGCGCAGGCACTGTGTCCTAACTAGACTCACTTGAAGTGGTTTTGGGTTGGTTGTGAATCACAGCATCCTGAGTTACAGTATGGATCTTCTGGTTGTTTTTTTTTTCAATTTTGAATTGTCAGTAATTTTTCTCAAGGGTAAAAATTTCTCAGGAATAAGCCTTAAAAATACAAATAAGCATCTTTAATGATAAACTTAGGACAAGTTTTCCAAACTTGGAAATAATATTTCCATTGGGATATAGTTCAAAAGAACTGGTAGTGATCAAGATCTGTTAGAGTCTAGGAATCAGATGTACTTATGTTCCAAATCTACCAACATGCTCCAATTTGTCATCCTTAGACTTGTTCTTTCAAGGCCTGTTGGACAAGCTTTCCTCTTGAGGTCTCTGCCTGTTAGGTTCAGTTGGTGGCAAAGACTCTAAATCTAAGGATGCAGGGCCGATTGGGGAAACTCAGGACGAGAAGATTAGACATGCTTCAGAGGAAAGGAGAGGGTGTGGTGGTTGCCCATGTCCCTTCTGTGTCCAGTCCCACACAGAGAGCTATTAGGCTGTTCCTGAACCAGTTGATCACATTTCTGTCCTGAGCCCGTGGCCACCTTTGAAGTTGATCTTCAGAAATCAATACCTATGAACTCTGATTTTATTTTTTACTTTTGTAATTTATTTTGGAATCCAAAATTTTAAAAAATTAGGTCAGAAACGTGAATGTATCTTTTTTATAATGTTATTTGGTACATGATATGTATTCATGTTCCAGAACAGAAATATGTAGAAATTAATACTTTGAATCTTACCTTTCTGTAAAAAGTGTTTATATTGAAGTATAACATATATAATGAAAATAACAATTTTATAAGTGTATAGCTCAATGAATCTTCATAAATGAAACGCCCAGTTCAAGAAACAGAGCATGACCAGCACCCATAAGCTCTGCCTGTGCTCCCTTACAGTCACCGCCTCCAACTAAGAGTACTCACTATCTTGACTTTTTACTCCTTGGGTTAGTTTTGCCTGTTTTTTTGTGTGTGTTGTATGTAATTGGATGCATAAAACACATACCTTTTATATTTGGCTCCTTTCAATCAATATTATGTTTGTAAGACTCATCTTTATTATTACATGTAGTTGTAGATCATTCATTCTTATTGCCTACTATTCCATTATATGACTAGATCACAACTTACATACCTTCTTCAAGAAACATTGCCACTACGACCAGCCACCAAAATCTCACTTCTACTGCTTTGTCTGAATCTCTGGGGCCAAATAATGCTCTCTGGAGGGAGAGGCTACCCTTTCCCAGTCTTTTTAATCCCTTCAGTGTCAAAAAGCCACTCTAGGGGCCAGCCCGGTGTCATAGTGGTTAAGTTCACATGCTTTGCTTCAGTGGCCCAGGGTTTGTGGGTTTGGATCCCAGGTGTGGACATACATACCACTTATCAAGCCATGCTGTGGCAGGCATCCCACATATAAAATAGAGGAAGATGGGCATGGATGTTAGCCCAGGGTCAATCATCCTCAGAAAAGGGAGGAGGATTGGCAACACATATCATCTCAGGGCTAATCTTCCTCACCAAAAAAAAAAAAAAAAAAAAGCCACTCTGGCCCACTTTGCTAGCCCAGAGCTGCACAGTTAATACAGTAGCTCCTAGCCATATATGATTACTGAACATTTGAAATGTGGTTAGTACAAATTGAGATGTGCTGCATGTGTAAAATACGTATTGGATTTCAAAGACCTGGCGTGAAAAAAAATATTGTAAAATAATTCAATAATTTTTATATTGATTACTTATTGAAATAATTATGATTTGGACCAAATGAAATATATTATTAGAAAGAATTTCACCAGTTTGCTTTTTACTTCTAAAAATGTGGCTACTAGAAACCTTTAAATTACATAAGTGGCTTTCATTTTATTTTTGTTGGATGCTGGTTATCTAGAACACTATCTTGTACAGGGGGCTTGCTTATTCTTCTGCTAAAAGTCAGAGCGTTAGACCAGGTGATGTCTCAAGCTTTTTGTTCAAAAAATTCTCTGAAGGTCTAGATGTCCATTGGAGCCAGTATCTGGATGCTCAGCCCCGGGCAGGGCCCAACAGCCCCTTCAGCAATTTGAGGTTGGTCCAAGTGAGAACCAACACATGCCTGCCCCAGGACGTGAGTACTGCATGTATGCCTCGGGTAGCCAACAAGTGTGGGTATTGCATTAAGCACTGATATCACTTTCATTAAAAATGTGTCAAGAGATGTTGATTATGAAAGTATATGAGGCTAAAAATCATGAGAGATTTCACATTTCCAGCCGCCATAGGGAAACCACTTTTCGCTTCACTTACTGCTGTTTATAGCTGCTGTTGGTTTATATGGAAAATGTGGCAGCTAAAGTTCAAACGATTTATATATGGCAATAGAATTTATATGGAGTCATTTCGGAGTCCAGCTGAATAATGAAAGTGTCAATTAATTTTAAAGTTTTTAACCACGTGTTAAGGTTTTATCATTCACAGACCACATTTTAGATCAATCCTAAGCATTCAAATTAACGTGGTCCCACAAGTCCCAGAGCCATAAAAAAATTAAGATGATCCTAGTAAAATAGGAATATAATTTGCAAGAATTTTTTTTAATGCAGATATGATTCCTAAAAACTTTACTGAATCCCATATTCCACTCATACGTGAGATTTTATTCTGACTGACTGTTTTTGATCTGGAAGAATTCAGGACTTTGAACATTTCACTGGACAGACAGATTTTTAAATTTCTCTGCACATCTAAGTTTTCATAGTTTTTACCCATGTCTTCCTATCCTTCTCCAGTATCATTATTATTCATTGTCGGCAAATATACCACATGCCTCTTATCTTTAAAGTCATAAGAGTTTTAAATTATTAAAAACTTATAGAAATATGGCTTCTTGACTGTGCATTATATTATGTTTCTAAATTCCCGATTGCCCTAATCCCTTAATTAAAACTGGAGCAATTTAAATCATTGCAATGATGTTTTGGGGATTCTATATTTTAATTGCATTTAAATGATGAATATTTGATGCTGTATATTTGTCAGACAAATAGGAATAAGCACCCTAATTCCCCCAAAGACTGTTAACTATGATTTAAAGCTAGGAAAGCCTTGATTAAAAGAATTAGGAAATTAGACACAACATGTAAATGTGTCCAAGGGGCAAATTCAAGGACTTCATTCTAAATACCTTTATGGGAAAAAGAAAAACCATGCTGATTTCAGAAAAGATTAAAAATTGAACAGGCCTAGGGTTGTCATCAGGAAATGATCTGGTTTTAGAATCTCCATTATTATTTAAGCTACTTTGGGGACTATTTTAGAAACAGCTCAGCTTCTGTGGAATGATCCTCTGAGTAAAGCACTGACTGGAATCTGTTTTTCTATCATTGGATCCTCACGTAAAATCAACCCATTAAAGTCCTTCTCACATAATCTTGAAGAGGAATATAAAGCATTTCTTCAAAGCAAGAATGGGAAGCAAGGAAAAATGTCCTGGGTCCCCCTGGGTACTTGTCACCCACAGAGCAGCCTGCTGTGCTAGTGAAGTGCTCACAAGGCCACTGAAGACAGGGAGCAAAGGATGCAGACATTTGGCATTCTTCTTCAGGCGCGAAAATGACTGCGTACATAGAATCCAGAAATGTCAGAGCTGGAAAGGGACCTTAGAAATCATCGAATCCTACTCCCTCTCTTTACGAGGAAGCCAAGGTCCAAATGGGAGGTGGCATGCTCGTTACTGGCAGAGCATGCTCTGCTTAGAAAGTACATTAAGACAGAGGCAGGAAAATGTGCACACATACACTCACACGCGCATGCACACGCACGCACACATACACACACTCTCACATGGGCATGCTCACACACCCTGGCCCTCTGTCCTCGGTAAATTGTCCCAGAGTGATGTTCTTGTGAGGAGAGGCAGGAGCCCTTTTTCACTTTGTATTTTATCTTTTATTTTTTCCAGCTTTATTGAAGTATGATTGACAAATAAAAATTATACATATCGGGGCTGGCCCCATGGCCTGGCGGTTAAGTGCGCGCGCTCCGCTACTGGTGGCCCAAGTTCGGATCCCAGGCGCGCACTGACGCACCGCATCTCCAGCCATGCTGAGGTGGCATCCCACATACAGCAACTAGGAGGGTGTGCAACTACAACATACAACTATCTACTGGAGCTGTGGGGAGAAAAAGTAGGAGGATTGGCAATAGATGTTAGCTCAGGGCTGGTCTCCCTCAGCAAAAAGAGGAGGATTGGCATGGATGTTAGCTCGGGGCTGATCTTCGTCACCAAAAAAAAAAAAAAAAAAGTATATATTTCATGTGTACAATGTGATGTTTTGATATACATATACATTGTGCAATGATTATTACAATCAAGCTAATTAACACATCCATCACCTTACATAGTTACTATTTTTTTGGTTATGGAAACACTTAAGATGTACTCTCTTAGCAAATTTCAACTATACAATACATTATTATCAGCTGTGGTCACCACACTGTACCTTAGGGCTCCAGAACTTATTCATCTTATAACCAAATTTTGTACCTTTGATCAACATCTCCCCTTTTCCCCCACCCCACAGTAACCACTCTTTGTTTCTATGAGTTCGACTTTTTTAGATTCCACGTATAAGAGAGATCATGCAGTATTTGTCTTTCTGTGTCTGGCTCATTTCACTTAGCATGATATCCTCCAGGTTTATCCATGTTGTCAAAATGGCATAATTTCCTGCTTTTTAAAGAGTGAATAATATTCAATTGTGTGTGTATTATATATGTATATATACACACACCCCACATTGTTGGTGAGGATGTGGAGAAAAGGGAGTCCTATACACTGTTGGTGGCAATGTAAATTGGTACAGCCATTATAGAAAACAGTATGGAGCTTCCTGAAAAAATTAAAAACAGAACTACCGTATGATCCAGCAATCCCACTTCTGGGCATATACGTGAAGGAGATGAAATCACTCGAAGAGATATCTGCACTCTCTTGTTCATTGCAGCATTACTCACAATAGCCAAGGGATGGAAACAACCTAAGTGTCCATTGATGGAGGAGGGAGCTCCTTACATGGACCTGGGCCTATCCTTGGAAAAGTCATTCCTGAGAAATCCTTTAGAGGAAATTTTTCAGGTCCAGTGCTGCAGTCTTGAGGGGCGGAGACAGCTTATTTATCTTAAGCCCACCGTTGTCGATAATGTGTTGGACACGAAGGGATGTGTAACCATTTTTATCAGCGTTGTCTGTGGCACAAAGGAGCTAGGTTTTCTTCATTTACAGCTTACACACTGCCTCCTTCCAGATGTTTGTGTTTGTTGCCCTTCTCTTTACATACACGCTACACATAGGAAATGAAAGACCTACCTAGAGGGCCAAGTCGTTAATTCCAGCAGCCGTAGGGGAATACTCCAATTTTTACCAGCAATTGGACACTGAAGTGAAATATTCAGTAAAAAATATCCCACTCTGTTTTGAAATCTTCAAAGCCTTTGATGTTTGATTGAAAAGGCCAAACTGCCACCACCTCTGGGGTCCTCTGCTGTATTCAGCTCCCACACATTCCGCTTCTCCCATCTCCTAAACTTCCACGCCCTCATTCCCTCTAGCACAGGGTTTCTCAACCTTGGCACTATTGACATGTTGGGTGGATGAGTCTTTGTTGGCGAGGGAGTGGAGCTGTCCTGTGCATTGTAGGATGTTTAGCAGGATGCCTGGCCTCTACTCAGTAGATGCCAGTAGCACCCCCTCTCAGTCATGCTAATCAAAACTGTCTCCAGACATCGGCCCCACTTGAGAACGACTGCTCTAGCATGATCATTCTGTGGAGGAGGGGCTGACTGTATAATCCACAATGTCTGCATACTTTCACCCAGTCCCTAGGTACAGTACAGGCACAGCCCTTACAGCGGTCTGCAGCAACCCCAGACCCTCTAGGTATGCCCCGTGAGAAACTCAGCAAGTTCCTTTCCTGGTCTCCGTGGCTGCTGTATTTTTCTATAGTGTGCTAAGAATCCCTGATTGAGGTTGCTCTCATTAAACACAAGAAGAATCTCCATAGAGCTGGAGAGTATGGAAGGAACTGGAGCATTGGTGTCCTCTTCAGAAGTGCCCCCTTCTCTTCTGCCTCTGACAGAGCACTTGTCAAACAGGCTGAACCCGGGCTCCCAATCAGAGGAGAGGCTCTTTGTGCCTAAGAGCCTAGTCTTGGATGCTCAGGGGGCTGCCCCACCTCCCTGATGGTGACACAGTTCACTCCCATAAGGCACTGGGGACATGTTTGTAAAAACAAAAATTGTCCCCACACCCCCAATACCTTGGATTACAAATGTGTCACATACTACCAAGTAAGGGCTATGGATACTGCTTTGGTAAAGCAGTGTTGACTTCAATCATCCTAAACAAATTATCATTTCCTTCCTAGCTAACTCCTTTGCTGAGAACAACAAGTTCAGAAACTGATGTGGCTAGAAAAGAGGGTGTGTGGGCACAGGAAAAGAGTGGGAGAAGCATTTTGCACTTTATTAAAATAAGGGTATCAGCACCTCTTTTTTTTTCTACAAAAACAAAAAGCAATGCATATATGCATGCTTAAACTCTTCCTTCTCCTGGACGATTTCCCAGCAGTAAGGATGTATAATTTTATAGTTTTTTTTTTTTTAATCTCAGTGTTTATGTGCAAATTCATAGGGCTGTTGGTACGTTAGCAGGTACACAGATGAGAAAAATATCAGCAGGCAGAATATGTCTCTTTCTCTCTCCTGAATATCCTCCTTTACATGCTGGCACAGAGCTTAGCGCTTACAAAGAGATTCTAGATGCCATTCCAAGTGAGTGCAGTGAATAAATGGACAGAGGAACACCCACTGATACGGAGAAGGAAAAGAAGCTTCTTTCTACGACTGCTAAATCTGTTTGCATAATTCAGTATTTCTCCTGGGACCAGGGCTCCTAGCAGGGTCACAGAGATGCTGCCAAGGGGTCATGGAGCCTGTGCCCAGAGGGTGCCTCCTGCAGCTGTTTGATGGTGGCATCTCCAGTGGCAGATGGTCTGAACTGGATGAACCCTCTCCTGATACTGAATTCTGTCGCTAGCCCCTTTCCCCGGCTCCAGCCTCCTGTCTGCCCTGATGTCAAGAGGAGATTAGATTCTGATCACTGAATTGTAAACTATAGTGCGTTTATAGTAAAGGAAGATGGTAGAGCTGTAACTCTGAAGTGTTAAGAACATTAGTGAATCTAAATATGAGAGATGGTTTTTGTAAAAGAAAGGATTTTTTCTTTCGAAGCAGCTATTCTGAATCCCAAGTCTATGGAGCCCTCCATTGATGGGCTTCATGGGGTTTATAAACCCCTTGAAATTGAAACCATATGCATTTTCCTGAGACAGATTCCATATCTTTCATCAGATTCCCCAAGGGATCCATAATTGATGAAACTTTAAGAAGCACTGCCTCAGAAGCAGGCATGAAGGTGCTGTTTTTTGTTTTGTTGAGAATTTTGACTTGTTTCTTTGTATGCGTGTGTGTATTTGGTTTCGAATTTTCTGAGACCAGATCGTTTCATTGGTGTTTCTCTATAAGTTTTCCTAGAAGGGGAGCCAAGTTGGGGTTGAAAGATCTCTGGAGACTCAATTCTTCACTGTAATTGGTGTAGGTCTTGTAGAAAGTTGTTCCATTGAAATTCAATGGTGGCTTTCTGTGCAAGATGATGTCAGGCTGAGAAAGGACCTGGGGGGAAGAAAACATGGGGGAAAACTAAATACTCAGGATGCACAATCACTTTTGTACCTTTACTTAACTATGCCTGTTGCTGTCTGTTAAGATTACTGCCTCCCTTCATCTTCCCTGGAAGAGTTGTGTACATCAAACGCTATACCAAGAGCAAGGAGTGAGGATGATGGTTACATGGCTGACTCCAGGCCTGGGAGACATGGCTTTGCCCTCCCACGCTGCTTTCCCTGATCACAGCATTACTACTTCCTTCTTCAAACGCCATGTCTTCTCATAGAGTCCTGAAACCCGGTCGGGAAGGTAGCTCATCTTCTCTTCTTTAAAAGGAGAGTGATTTCTCACCAAGCTCTTCACTGATCTTGAGCCACAATGGCCTCCTTACTGTTTTTAGACACCCCAGGCACTTCCCTGCCACAGGGCCTTTTGTATTTGCTGTTCCCTTTGTCTAGAATGCTTTTCCCTCAGACAGCATCATGACTCACTCTATCACATCCTTCAGATCATTATGCAGAAGACACTTTCTCAGGGGGCCCTTCTCTAGTCATCCTAATATATTGACCTCCCTCTGTATTTCATATCCTTCTTCCCTGCTTTATTTTTCTCTTTAGCACATACCACTATCTTCCCTGCTCTATAGTTTACCTATTCATGTTTATCTAGTGGAGTTTGGGCTCCTGCAGAATGTAAGCTCCATGAGGGCAGGAATGTTCCTCTGTTCCATTCCATACTAACAGTATAGCACTTAGAACAGTGCCTGGCTCATTGTAGATACTCAATAAATATTCTTGGAATGAATAATCCCAAGAGATTTTGGGATAAAGCTTGCTTATGAAAACGAGTACTGTGTGACCTTTCAGCCCAGTGATTTTGTGATCAGGCAGCCAAACTAATCGGGCAGGCTGGTTCAAGTGGCCCAGTAGCCCCTATGTTTACAAGCGTCAAAGCACTTGCCACCCTCCATACCATAATCTATAACTGGCTGTTCTCCTCACCAGGTTAAGTCCTGCAGGGGAACGAGGACTATATCTTCAACTCTGAGGTGAGGCCCGGAACATATAGCAGGCGCTCAATAAATGTGGAGAAAAATGAGTGAATGAAAGAAAATACAAAAACACTAAGACCAGCCACTGGGCCGATGTGAATATCCAATCAAAGGATAAAGCATTTCTTTGTGAAAATGTAGGACATATTTCCATTTGTTTTGATTTGAGAAATACCCTGGAGGGGGCGCCCAAATGCATAGTGGTTAAGTGTGCGTGCTCCGCTGCGGCAGCCCGGCCCGGGGTTCAGATCCGGGGCACGCACCAACGCACGGCTTGCCAAGCCATGCTGTGGCGGCATCCCATATGGAGTGGAGGAAGATGGGCACGGATGTTAGCCCAGGGCCGGTCTTCCTCGGCAAAAAGAGGAGGATTGGCATTGGATGTTAGCTCAGGGCTGGTCTTCCTCACAAAAAAAAAAAGAAAAGAAATACCCTGGAGAGTGAGGCAAGGCAGGGAAGAAACTATGATCTCTGAAGAAATCTCTGGAAGCAAAATTAGGCAGGGCATGTAAGCGTCCTTGGATCAGGCTCAGACTGAAGTGCCCAGGAAGCAGAATGGCGGTGGGGGTCCATTACGGGAGCCAGAGCGAGAGGTGGACATGAAAGTTCAGGTGACTTGGTGGGTGTAGACCATCTTGGAGCAGAGTTCTGAGCTCTGATAAGCAACAACTAGGGCAAGAGTTTTAAGAAAAGCAGTGGGGGTAACACCAGTTTGGTTTTTTGACAGCTCCAGGTTTCCACAGTGGCTTCAACCTTTTACGTAGTGTTTGGATATTCTGTCTTTCTCATCCACATAGTGGTCTTTTAACCGCAGTTGAGACCACTGAGACCTGATAGAGCATGGCTGGTACATTCACTCAAACCAATGTATTCTGTGGCCTCAACCAGCTTCTAACTCAGCAAGCATTACGGTCTCCAAAACTGATTTTGCTTAACCAAAATTTCATGGTGATTTTATTATAAAAGTACATCCATGATTATCACATCCGCTTTCCCCTACTCTCCTCAGAATTATTATTTATATCTTTGTAAATGACATTTCCTTTAGAAAATATGAAACTGTCATTCACTTTCCTTCTGTGTTTAAAAAACTAACACCTTTTACTCTGCTATCTTGGTAAGAAAATATCCCCCATACACAGAACCCTCCTGATCAAGATTTAGAAATCAGAAGGTGGGTATATCAATCCAGAAGTTTCTCACCCAAAACAGAAGGTTATTTTCCTTCATAGTCTTCTTCTGAGCTTTCTCTGTTCATTAAATCACAATGCCAGGCAAAGTCAGGGGCATGCTGTGCCTGTCATTGTGGTTTATAGATCAAATGAAAGCCAGTGTTAATCATCTTGCTTGATTTTGGAACCTATTAATTTTCCAAGAACAGTACCCCAATGACACAAGTCCTTTATTCTGTGATCTTATGCAGTGTCATTTGCCTTTCCTCCTCTGAGAGTAAACCTTAGAAAATGTTAGTTACATAAAACCATTTTAAAGTAAATCTGTATCTTTTCACTGGCCAAGTAGACGAAAGTTCAGTTTAACAAAATTATACTTTGCTTCTATCTTCCTCAGAAATCTTTAAAATGTAGTTGGTGCTCCAGGTCTAGTCCTACTAACCAGAGATAAAATTGAGTCTCTTGTCTCCTTATTACAAAAGACTTTGTGGAGAATGGACTAAGATCTCATCTCAGGTCTGGGGTCTTCAATTTTTTGGCAATAAGAGTTTTTTTAAAGTTCTCCAAAGTCTTGAAGTTATGGAAAGAAAATGATGCTGACAGTGAAATCGTCAAGATATTAAAGTTCTTAGGAGGAACTCTGTATATGGTAGACCCTCAATAAATATTGTTCAGTGAATCACTGGGGTTAAGGACATGGCATACTCTCCAATCTCACCTTTATCCCCAGAGAGAAGAGGATGGTGAAGGAGCTGGGGAATGCTACCAGGTAAGGCCTCAACATGTCCTGATTAGAACCATTGTGTAGCTAGATCAATACTAGGTTCTTCTGTTAAAGCTTATCTCTAGGTAGCATATTGCCAGTGTATTCTGTGGTAACAGAATTTGTACTATTTGACTTGACTCCAAATAATGTTGTTAAATTAAACATTACATGGTGTGGCTTCAGAAAATATGAGTCAAATGTTTGTTCATTACATGGTTAGTACAGCTCTTAAGTTATAAAGAGAATTAAAGCAGAACCACACATACAGATCAGAGGTCTTCTACTAGGATATTTAACCTAAGGGCAATTCTGTATGCATTTGATACTATTTATGGAAGGAAGAGTCCATTTACCTTCCAGAGCTATCTATGCAAGGAAAAAAAATGTAGCTTTGGCTACACTGCAAGTGCTGTTTTGTTGAGGTGATCAAGTGGTAGAAGGACAAGATTAATCTAATTATGCACCTGGTTTTCATTTCAGTTTTTCTCTCTTCGTTTACTGTTATGTTAAATGCTAGGTTCCATTTTTAGCCTTGAGAGGGGGGAGCAGTGTAGAAGATACTTATAACATCTGTAGCAATGGACAGAAGAATGAATAATAATAGGAAATGTCTACATACCATCTGGTATAAACACAGATGTGTGTTTTCTTTAAAAATAAAAATCCTGCACTCTAAAAAGGGAAGATTTACAACACTCTACAGAAAGTCAAGAACCCATTCTTGAGTGGCTCTTAATTAACATGAAGCAACCTCCCTGTTAGTTGTCGATTTATTTATAGAACTCCACGGGTAGGCACCGCTCATTTCCCCTACAAATTTTGAGTGCAGAGGTCTTGGTATTCTCCAGTGTCGATGGCAACACCAGACGAATTCTTTCATGTCAAGTATTACATTTCTTTACCTCTTTATGCACCTAGGATGGTAAATCCAGAATTAGGATATTCTATGTTTCCTCTAAAACCTCATCATGGAGTTTGAAGCCTTCAAAGAAAAAGGCCCAGGTAGAGTAAATTAGGGAGATTAGGCATATTTTATAAAGTTATATAATTTTAATTCTTAACTCCACAATAATCTCTACATAGTAAGAGAAGACGACTCTGCAAAACCAACAAGCTACTCATAGGGAAGGCTGTCTTCTTTTAAGCATTCATAGATTTAGTACCAATAATTAATTTACTAAACCTACCTCATTTTGTGGAGAAGAATTAAATTCATGGTTTTTATTAGGCAACCCACACTTCTCAAATTCAGGGGGATCCATAGTATATCTTAACAGAATAAAAGTCTCTGAGGATGTGTCCTTTGAGAGATCACCAATAAGTTATATTATTCCAGAAATAAAAGGGTAGATATAGTTGCAACCATTGGTATGTTGAGACCATCCCAAGGGCAATCTGGAGGACTGCCGTGGGCCGCTCTCTCTGAAAATCACAGTATGATGAAACGTCTGATGAGCATGGAAAACAACAAAAAAGAATTATGAAATGCCTTCTGCTGTGAATGTTTATATGCTTCACCCACCAAAGGAAAGGACAGGACCAGTCTTGTGTTGATGGAATGTATGCCTAGGAAGATGTCTCTGTTTTGAACCTCAAAAACTGACCTTTCAGTGCAGTGAATCCATTTGGCTTGGTCAAAATAAATTTAACATCATTTTCAAAGCCTCCTGATTTCCCTCCTCTCGTTCTATGAAAAATAAATGATAACATTGAAAAGCACATTCTAGTTACTCAAGTAGATTAGCCTTAGTGAAGAGCCATATTCCTTGTACTATTTACTTCTAGCACTGTCATCTGTAATAGATAATGGACATAATTGCAGCTCCATGTTCTGCTTGTTACCTACAGGTGCAGTTTCTCTGCTCACATGGGAGCACGTGAAATCCAGTCGTACATAGACTTTTCATTTAAGTTAGGAGATACTTGACAATGACAAAAATTGGGCATCTGTCTCTAACCTGTTGGCCTACTACCTTTTGTTGGCTCTGTGTTCCAACTTTGATTCTTGTCTAGGTTGTTCTTCGTTTGGCAGATACCTGCTAACTATGTGCTCATTTGATGTATTCAAGATTGATCTGTAAAACTGACCTTATCTTGGTTCTTGGATTGTCTTGCTCTCACTAAAACAAATGATACTAAAAAACAGAACAAAAAACTAACACAACTGGTCTCCATAGATAGAATCCATTTATCCTGTTTCTTCAAAGATTCATTTTTCATGGTTTCAAGAACTTTTGACAATTGAGCATTAGAGGAAAAGTGCTGACAATTTATACTTTATTAGTTCAAATGTTATTTTCTCAGTTTCAAAAACTTACAACGCTTATCTAGAAAAGAAATGATGCAAAGCAGTTGTTACAGAATAATTACAGATTTACTCTTAGAGGATGGTATAATTGCCTGTGCACTACAGTAAATGAATATAAACTCCTTCTACATAATATGGTTAAAATAAACCATGTGCTTTTTGGAAATTACAGTGTGAGATTCGCTCGTGTCTAGAGGTTCATCTTGACATTGCTCTGCTGCACCAGGAATGATAGAACAGGCAGGGGCAACCGGATCCCCACATTATGCCAAAGAGGGTTGCTCTAAGTTGAGTAGGCAGAACAAAGATTTGAAAGATGGGACAACTTCTAAACTGAGGGCACAGCTATAAATATCTGGGAAGCTGCCACCAGAATTCCCAGCCTTGCAAGAAGTTATAAGACATGGGGGAAGTTATTTTCAACAAAGTTTGCTGCCTGGCTACAAATTTGAAAACACAAGGCAACAAAGTATGAGCCTCTCAGAGTGACCAGAGCCTGGCCTTGAGGAATTATCACTGTGTGTGTACAGGACAGAAAGGGTGGTGGTTCTTGTACCAACATTTTCAGCTGGCTACAAGACCCTTTTGTAGCTCGATTTGAAAGCAGTGCTTTCAAATATGTTGGATCATTCCACAGTAAGAAATTTAGTTTGTATTATGGGCCAGCACACACCTGCACATGTAAAACCATATAAAGCACTGAAATTAAAGTTTAACAAACTGACACTTATTTCCTATTTTTACTATGTGCTGTGCATGTACTCTATTTTGCACTTTATGAAACTATTCTATTTATATAGAGATAATTAAATCTATATAAATTATAGATAAAATTTAAGATATATATCTACTTATCTATATAGATAATTATAGATAATATACGTATTTTCTATTTAAGTAAGTGTTAATCATCACTCACCAATGGTCTGTGACTACAGTCTGACAAACAATAAGTTGCAGTGAACCCTTCCACAGGAAAAGAAAGCTCTTACAGGAGCTCCACTGCTTCTCATCTTCCAAAGGGCGCCTGCTGCTCTGCCTCCATTCTCTCAGCACCAATGCATACCGTTTGCGCAGAGTTAATTTATGCTTATTACTCTAAGCATTCTGACATTTTCTCTTTGCTTCATTTTGTATTCTCAGCTTGAATGAAAACTAGAACAGCAGGGGCCATGACTGCTTGACTCCTGTGTCTCCCTTCACAGCTCCTCCCAGTATCCAGCACGGTGAGTCCATTCCGCTGGACGGCGGATAAATGCTGTGACTGTTAACACAACTGCATGGCAAGGCAGAAGGAATATAATCTGATTAGCTGCGTGGAATTGTAAATGCAGACATTTTTCCTAACTGAAGAATTTTAGTCTATAAAACTGTTTGAATTAAAGATTCAAATTTAAAATATATACTTTGTCCATGATGCTCTCTACCATTTAATCATTCATTTGTTTATTCATTCACACCTCAAATATTTATCAAGTTGTTGCTCTTTGTGAGACATTATTTTAGGTTTTGGGTGTACACAGTCCATGCCCTCAAAAAATCTGAGCCATAAGACAGGTAACAGGTTTTTCTCATAAGTGTGGTTTATTCAGACTAATAGCTGAATTGTCTAATTTTGATTTGGCTGGTACAGATTTCTTGTGGTAACTTTGTTTTCCTCAATGTCATTCATTATATAATCTAAAATATGACCTGACTTAAAAAAATACCTTAACAAAAATGCACTCAGTAGCATCCTATTTACTACCCATCCACAGCAACCTTTGGACCTCAAGTGTGTAGAATTAGATTAATCATAATCCTGGGTTAGTAAAAACTATCATCATTGGTCCATTCAACACTAATCCATCAGTCTACCTACCTACCTACCATACGCAAATTGACCTATAGATTTAATATTGTTTCAAACATAACAATACATTATAGTTATCATAATTAAGGCAGCATTTAACAGTGTCAGTGGTCAGGGAAGTTACTTTTTAATTGGCCAGAGGAACAGAGCAGAGAACCTGAAACAGACTTTTGCAACTTTTAGTAAATGTTAGAGGGGCTACGGTAGGTTACTGTGGAAATGAGAGATAACTGAATCACTTGAGCTAGGAAAAAATGCGGATCACTGACATTGACTACAGATAGATTAAGAATGTAAATATCAAGAGCTAAACTTGAAAACTTCTAGAAGAAAATACAGGTGAATATCTTTCTAACCTCAAAGTAGAGAAGGATTTCTTAAACAAGAAACAGAAGTGCTAATAATAAAGGAGAAGATTGATAAATTTGACTACTCTAAAATTAAGAACTTGTGCTCATCAACTCATCTTTTAAAAAAGATAGAAGACAAGCTAGATAGAAACTGGAGGGAAATATTTGCAGCACACATAACCGACAAGGATCAGAATCTAAATTATGTGAAGAATTCCCACGAATTAAAAAGGATCAACACCCCTCTTTCCTTCTATTCTCACCAACTTGCCCCTGGCACTCATTTTGCACTGACTCTGATTCTCTCATCCAGCCAACAACAAATTAGATATCGTCTGAATGAGTTGTTCATTTCTACCTCTGTGCCATTTCCTCCCACTGGAATCCTGCCACCACCAGCTGGACTACTGACATCCTAAACACTTCCCTGAGCAAAGTCCATCACTCCCAAGAACCTTCCTTGATGTCGCCACCTCATCACTGCTTATTCCCTCAGAATTCATAGAGAGTCCATTTATACTTGGTTACTATATTTACATATTTCTTTTCGAATTCTGATTTTTTATAATCCGATCTACCCTGTTACACTCTAATTTTCCCTGAATTTAAGGACTCTTGTAATCCATTCTATTTTCATGGTCTTCCTTCTGCCTGATTTTTCCATCCCACAGCCTAGCACAATGTCATGTATGTGAGGGGTACCCAGCAAGTGGCTGACTGATTGCAAACATAAAGATTTTACTCAATTTCATCATAAGCTCTTCAAAAAAAATAGAACACAATTAAGGTGGATTTATCCAAGGAAATTGAAAGAAAGAAAAAGACAGCAGTTCACACAAATAAATGCCTCACAAAGATCTTAGGCTAGTTATAGAGACATATGGAAGTCATTTAAAAATATCCATTTATGAAGAAATTGTGAAAGAGGAAGAAAGCTATGTAAACAAGCCAAATTAAGGAAAAATTACATGTTGGAATGGAGAAAGACAATAAGCAGCAAGTTTCAGAAAACATTCAAATGGCAGTAAAATGTTCAAATAGGATGGCAACAAATAAAAGTAAATGACTAGACTAATTAGGACCATAAGCAAGAGATTGTTTAGAAGATAAAAACCCAGATGTGTTTATATCTCTTACTTTAGAAAAAGCAGGTGGAGAGCTGCTTTTATCAGACAACAATTTTCCTGGGACAACAGATGTAAGCAGTTAAAAAAAAAAGTTACCTGCAAACAAATTAGATGAGGCAGCAATTCTAGATAGTCTGTGTTCACAGTTTTTATAACAAAGTGATGAAGCATTGATTTAGACATTTTTAGATGCTATCAGGATCATAAGAGTTTCAAAATGATTAGAATGTAACAAGGTGGGAATTAATCCATTAATTAAAGGTTATGTAGGTTGAGAAATCAACAGTGAATTTAGTTTGGGCATTTAAGATGCCCCAATTTCTTTGATTACTAACAAATACTTGAATAAGGATGATTATTTATAAATTACAACTTCACTGAAACATTACTCTCTAGTAGTAAAATATGATAAAATAAGAGATCATCTGCTCTTCAGCCTAAGGCTGAGTTACTCAGGCACCAACAGATCCTAATTATAAAGCTGATTCACGTATAATGTACGTTCGTGACAGGAATCGCGAGGACAGCATTTCAGTACAATTAGGTACCATCTTCCCCATCCAGATGCCTAAGGTTGGTATGAATTTTGTGTTGAAATCTACACAGCAACAATTGCTGGGCAGTAATTCCATGCCTAGTGCTGAATGAAGCGCTGTCAGCTTGGGTCACATAAAGAAAAATGTTTCAAACATCCTGCATGTTGTTAATTAATATAGATGACCCCAGTCATTCATTTAGTCAGCCATGGAAGGCTCCTGGGGGTAAAGTAAGAAGAATGGAGGATTTGGAATCTGAAAGTATGAGATCAAATCCAGGCTCTGACATGCACTTGCTGGATCACCTTGGGTAAATGACTTACTCTTCCTGAACCTCAGCTGACAAATGAGGGTGGGAATTTGGGGTTGTGGTGGATATCTTGTTTATAGGGTTATTGTGAGAATTAACTTTGAGCATACATGTGAGAATACTTTTTCAATCACTAACATATTCTAAAATGAGAAAAGTTAAAGAGGATGAGAACTGAGAATACTTGAGAGTTAGGAATCCATAGATCATTGATTTTATTGGAAGTGGAAATTTAAGGATAGGATGGATCTGATTGAGAAGAAGGTGAGAAAGTGCTAGCAGCAAGTGGAGGCAATTTTTTCCGAGAAGTTTCTTGTGTATTTGCCTCCTGAAATAGATTAGGCTCTTAAATCAGAGATTATATCTTATTTATTTTTATGTCTCTAGTTCCACCACAGAGCTACATAGCAGGATATCATAGACAAATAGTCGCTTAAAATATTAGTTAAATAAATGTTGATGAGAAAGGAAGGAATGAAAGAAGACAACAGCTTTAGGTGAAGCAAAGTCAAGGGAAGTTTTTCTGTTTTTTGGTTTCATATTGAAAATAGGAGACCCCTGAATATAGTAACCGCAAGAGGGCAGAGTGAGTAAAATAGGAGAGATGGAAGTTATTTCAGAGATGTAGATATTGTCTCAAATGATGGAAGCAGGCAAGAGGAAATGAGATCAAGAATATAAAGGAAGGCTGTACTGAAAGAAGCAAGAGAAGTTGGCATCAAGTGTGCATGGAGACGGCCTCCCTTGGAGAGAGACAGAGAAATTCTGAGGTGTTCCTTGTGGTGAGGAAGATGCTCAAGTCAGATGGTTTCGACCTTCCAGGAATGCAAGAGTTAAGCTTTTCCTCCTGGATAACAGGGTGGGTTGGAGGGTTTGAGATGGTTGAATGTTCCATTAGAAGTTAATATGAGATGAGAAATGGATAGTTGAAAACGACCTGGTGTAGGGATATCAGGATATCAGGAGTGATGAAAAGGAAGACTGAGTGTGAATTACAGGTTAGGAATACTAGAGATGGAGGGCTCAATGGCTGGATATTTAATTGTTATTATTGGAGTACATGCAGGGCAAGAATGATGTGCTGCTGCCTTGCCAAATTTTCACCTTGGATCGCCCAACATGATGGTATTGTTTTTCTTTCAATGGAAAAAGATAAGCAGGATGCCTGGTATGCAACTTAAAAATTGCTTAGAAGAAATAATCTTTTGAAATAGAAATGAGGAAAATTAATATGTAAATTTGGAATTACTGTGAAGAAGAAACACTTAATAATTGAACCTGTCTATAGATGGCAGGGTTGTCTTGAGAAGGGTAAGTTCCCAGCAATAGGGAAGCTCATCTAGGTCAGGGAATATAATGATTGGTTGGGATTAAAACAAATGAAATTGAATTTCATGATTCTTGGGATAAGCTTGAGTGTCATCCTAATGCTACCCTAGATAGACTATGCCTCTTCATTCCTTGTCCAAATTGTGCTTAATATTTATTATTTTTTCATAAAGCAAAATAAATACAAAGATTGGAACAGATTAACTTCAGGTTTCAAAAGCCCTGATATTTCAGCAGATTTTTGAACTAGCTTGAGCATCACCACACTGCTAAAACTGAGTGTGTATTACTTCATTCTGCTAAATGCTTTTTGCAAAGCATTTATTACTTTTATAACAAAAGTTAATATGTGAATACATTATGCTTATAAAACATTTAGTTAACGTATAATAGGATAATTAATTTTACCATTCCTCTGTTGTTGGGCACTTAGCTTGGTTCCAGTTTTTTAAAATTCAAACTGTAGTGTAATGAACATCTTTGTCCATACTGCTGTGTTTAGATGTGCCACTGTGTCTCTAGGATAATGTGGGATTGCTGTGTTGAAGGATATGCACACTAATAAGGTAACTTCCTGAGAGGTTATATCAATTTACAGTCGCATCAATAGTGCATGAGAGCATGCCCGATTGTTTAATAGTCTCATATAACATACAACTACGTCCTTAGTATGATGAAGAAAATAAAAAGCAAACTCTTTGTCTTCTTAGGCTTTTAAATTAGGAAAACTTAACATATGTGAAAGAAATATCAGATGGTATATACCACAAAATACAATCATGAAGATATATCCAAGTATATATTATGTGACCTACATAATGTGCTTCAAATGTTATGTATCAATCAAAACTTTTGTAAATCAATTACGGGTTTTGCATTTCCTTCAATCTTTCCCTGCATTGATTTATTTTGCTAAGTTGTGATCATGCTATATTACAGTTTTCTCCTTTCCTCTCTATGTTACAATCAACAATTTCCCATGTTACTACAAAGTCCTAACAAACATCATTAAAAATAGCTACACAATATTCCTTTAAATAACATGTGTTTAACCATTCCCCTTTAGTCTTCAGTTTTTCCTATCATTAGTAAAGCTATGATAAACATTTTTGTGGCCTATTTTTTCTCTACATTTAGCATTATTTTGATAAGATGTAGTCCTAGATTAAAATTACTGAGTCAACAGGAATAATCATTTGCGAGTTTGATAAATATGGCTTGTAGAAAAAGTTGCACCAATGAATAAGATATCCATTTCACCACATCTTGCCATGTTGTTTTATTTTGTTTTAACTTTTCGAAAGTCTGCTAATTTGATGTTATTGCATACTGTTTTAAATAAATGTTTTTGATTTTTAGTGAGCATAAACATTGCATATACCTGTCCTTTGTCCACATAAAATTGTCCTTTAAATTCTCAACCTTGGCTACTGTTGGATAATTCTTTGTTATGAGGGGGATGTCCTGTGCATTGTAGATTGTTTAGCAGCATCCCTGCCCTCTACCTATTAGATGCCTGTAGCATCTTCGACTTGTCACAGCCAAAAATGTTTCCAGACATTGCCAATAATGCCATTGGGGATGAAATCAGACTTTCTAAAGAATCTTATTTTTAGCAAATAAATTTTCAATAATGTAGTAAACTACCTATTTAGTTGAGCTGTTTTTGAAGTTCAGATGTTTGTATCTAAAATGAGAAAACTTTATTCTTAAGTGTGAAATAACCAAAGTGAGGACAGGCTGAAAAGTGGAGAGCTAACAGAAGCTCGTTGAGGTCAATCCAGAAAGCTTCATGCAGTGCCAAAGCCGGACAGATAGGGAAACAGAAACTCAGGGAATTTAATTCAACTGCCCAAGATCGCTTTCCAAGTAGCTGGGGCTAGAACTCAGTCCTTGTCCCCCAGGCTT
Source organism: Diceros bicornis minor (assembly GCF_020826845.1). Taxonomy (NCBI): domain Eukaryota; kingdom Metazoa; phylum Chordata; class Mammalia; order Perissodactyla; family Rhinocerotidae; genus Diceros; species Diceros bicornis. The sequence goes on along the minus strand of NC_080749.1, from coordinate 60,133,983 downwards.
TAGGGTTTTCATAACCCCACACTATCACTCATGCCATCCCTGCTCTCCGTTATAGTTCAGCTGGGTCTGTCTCCTTCAAGGTACCTTTCTCAGAAAACCCACATGAACTGCAATGATTTCAACCCCTCCCCTAGTATACGCCTTTATTAGCATGGAGTTCTTCAGGTAATGTTTGATGTTTGAATGGTTGTCACTTGTAGTCTAGGCTTGATCCCAATAGCTTGAAAACTCTTGGGGGTCCTTGGGTAAAGGGCTCTGATCACAAAGCGTACTCACAAAATACTATTAGCTAGGGAAGCTTCAGTAGCATCTTGGATTATTTTGTAAGGATTATGATGATCCCTCAAACTGGCCAGGTGGTGCTGGCCCCTTATATAAAGGAGATGAGCTTTGGCCACTAGCAGGCAAGTGGAAAATATGAGCAAACACTATTTTCTTTTTTTCTGTGTGTGAGGAAGATCAGCCCTGAGCTAACATCCGTTGCCAGTCCTCCTCTTTTTGCTGAGGAAGATTGGCCCTGGGCTAACATCCGTGCCCCTCTTCCTCTACTTTATACGGGATGCCGCCACAGCACGGCTTGACAAGCGGTGCGTCAGCGCGCACCCGGGATCTGAACCTGTGAACCCTGGGCCACCGAAGCAGAGTGCATGTACTTAACCTCTACACCACTGGGCCAGCCCCGAGCAAACACTAGTTTCAAATTGGGAAGATTATTAGTATGTTATCTTTAATAAGAAGGAGAGAGAGGAAAAAGGATTGATGAACTAGAAAATGAGGGGAGGAGTAGGGACCTGAGAGCAAAGTGAAAATGTAACATCCTAAAGAGAGAACAACAGGGGTGAGTTTTGCAATGAAAGGAGAAGCAGCGATCACTGTTTGGTCTATAGTAAAACCACCTCATTTCCACGGGTTGTAGAACTCCATGTTGTTCTCCGTTGCATCCCTGGTGCCTAGCGTAGACTTGTACATTAAATGCATAATATTTATTGAAGAAATGATTGAATGACTGTCCAAACCTGGCTTCTTGAACATCACTTCCTTTGCTGCAATAGAGAGTCAGGTCCTGCCCTTTGCACTTGTGTGAATAAGACTGGAAAATCACCAGCTGCATTCAAGCTTGTATTGGCCGCCTACAACTGGTTCGGTTCAGTCCTCAGCACTGCAGGTGAGGATGAAGGCAAAATATAAGCAACAGTCTCTGGCTTTAAGAGTCAGACAATCTTATTGGAAAGATGAGACATGAAATAGCTACTATCTATAAGGAGTTGTTTAGAAACCTCCAGATGGCTGTCCAAAATAGAAGGATATTGAGAGGTCAAAGGCTACAACATATTTGGAATTTATTAAGAAATAGGGGTCTTTCTCCTTGGTTCTCTCAACTCCTTTCTAGAAACCCTCCCTTAAGGTGGCTAAGTTCAGAAAGGCTTCAAATGCTATGGTGATAATAGTTGTAGCAAGTGAAAAACAGAACATTAGAAACCACTCGCTCTGCAAACAGATAGCGAGCTGCTCTTTGTACGGTACTGTATACCAGGTATTATAAAGGACTAAAGAAAAAGTAGGATATGATTTCTACTCTCAGTGGAACTTACAGTCCAATCAATACTTTTGATTAACCTCAAGAAGCAGCATATAAAGAGCTTTTTAAAGATAAGATAAACTTAATTAGAATTTTAGCTCTGTCAGTTTGTGACCTTGGGCATAACACAAACTTACTGATTCTCAATTTCCCCAACTGCGAGAAATGGGTGAAGGGGGTTGAAAAGTACAAACTTCCAGTTATAAAATAAATAAGTTCTGGGGATGTAATGTACAGCATGGTGACTATAGTTCATAATACTGTATGGCATATTTGAAAGTTGCTAAGAGAGTAGATCTTAAAATTTCTCATCACAAGAAGAAACAATTTTTTTTGTAACTATGTAAGTTACAAACATTAACTAGACGGACATTAACTAGACTTATTGTGGTGATCATTTCGCAATGTATACAAATATCGAATCTTTATGTTATACACCTGAAACTAATATATTATATGTCAATTACACCTCAATTTATAAAAATTAAAAAATAAAAGTTTATCAGTAAAAAAAATAATTTCTCCTTCATAGGATTCTTATGACAACAACATGAAACAATGCATGTAGTACATGGACGGCAACATTCTTCAATAAGGGCTAAGTGTTGGCTAGTCACACACTGAAGCTTTTAGAAAATTATTCAACACACTAAGTTCAAACATTAGTAATTTTTCTAAAATTATGACATAAGTTAAATTGGAAAACTTTTTAAAAAATACAATTTTAAATAAAAAGCTTCTAGCCATTGGGGAGCCTCCCTGGTTTCCAAGCGCTGTAAGTTAAGTGCACAGGGAGAGAACTGAGGAATTGAGCCTATGAAATAAATTAACATTTTTGAAAGGAGTATTACCACATGTTCAGATTTACAAAAAGTGGAAGGGAATCAAAATTGCAAATGCAGTTCAAAGAAGATTAATTATTTTATATCTATCTCAGAGCAAAGAGCCAAGCAGGGGAATACGTGCTAACCAGGGTAATCACCTTGCAATCTAATCAGGGAAGGATTGGGGGTATTGTGAAGTCGGTGCAACCTTCATCTCGGGGCCCAAGGCAGTGCTGGATTAACTTTCAAAGGGACAGATGCATAAGAAGAGGCACAGTTATTACTGCAAAGCCGTGGGTAGGGTCTAGAAGGAATACTTTTACAATATTGATCACCTCTAGACACAAAAGATATTATTGCCTTGGAGAGGGGGCACAATGTCACAGCAAAGCAAATTCCACTAGATCTCAAGAAAATAAATTTTTATGAGGAAAGGGTGAAAACAAACAGATCTTGGTGACACTGGGGAAAAATACTGAAATAATTAATTTTAAAATATCAAGATAAAGAAATCATAATGTGCTCAGTGCAAAAAGGGAAGACACATATTAGTGAGAAAGGAATTTAAATACATGGCCCTTCTCTGCTGAGAGTATTCAAATAAAAAAGGAAGATGAAAGGGAACTCAATCTTCAGTTAAAATATAATGGTAGGCAAGAGGACAATTCTTTTTCACTAGTGATTCACATAAATACAATCCCCTAAGACAGGGAGAAAAGAAGATGAGCATAGCTCCTCAAGTAAACTTGAGACTTAGCAATGAGTTTTATATTCCTTCTCCTTCCAAATGCAGATACCCCAGTTGGATTTAAAAGATAATATAGTTGGTTTGAAAAGGAGACAAATGTAAAACAGAAATTGACAGCTCAGAAATAGACTTAAGATTTCCATTTAAAACAAACTTCCCACACTTTTTCATATCGATTTTTTTAGATATAAATGTCTAGGTCAAATCTGGAATTTCTGCATGAAACTGACTCATTAGCCTTAAAGAGCTATCTATCCCATTATTTTTTCGTCAAATGTATGAGAAGATAGTGGAAATTTTATGATAAAAAATCCTCAACATTTTTGTTTCATTTCATTGTTACCCATCTTGAGTAAGCAGACATCCTTAAAATAATTAATATCAGTGGTTTTAAACAAATAGAAAAATTTTTGCTGAACCAGAGTTGGGGCTTTTAAGAATATATGTCACTAAAACACTTGTTCCATTAATTTCTCATAATATATGGATGTTGAAATAAGAGATTTTCTGATATTTATAATATTCATGCACACTTGTAAACAAATATAATTTAGTAGCCGACTGAAAAAATATTATACTGTCTTCTATCTAGTTCTAAGTTACTCTGAAAGTCCTAAACATAATTTTTTTTTTTTTTTGGTATTTCTAAGACACTTCAGATCTTACTGTCCAATATGGAGATAAACCTATTCACTTCCCAAGTAGTTGTTAAAGTAAATGACAAGGAACATTTGTCAGGTATTTTACAGTTTGCAAAATATTTTCCCATTTGCTTTGATCCTCAGGATAACTCTATGAAGACAGTATATTTACTTTTTCATATTACAGATGAGGAAACCGAACTTTAAGAGGGAATGAAGAATATCACTCAGCTGGTGAGTAAATGCCAAGTCAGGGCTCAAGTCCTGCTCATCCAACACTAGAACTCATGCTTTCCCCATTACACAACACTGGAGCCATCCAAAGGTAGAGTTATCAGGAAAGATTCATAGCGGAGATTATTGAAAAACTAAACAGGAATTATAAGACACTTTGAGGGGAAGTTTGCAGAATACCTCAAAAGCAATGGAGGGAAAGCAAAATATGAGCAAGACAATTATCAACCAATGGTACCTGTATTCCTATTTGGTTTCCAAAGTGTTTCATACACGTTCTGTCTTTTGAGTATTACAGTAACCCATTGAGATAAGGCTGATATAATTAGTCCTGTCTTACAGATAAAGAAACTGAGGTCTCTAGGCTTGAAAGGGACAGCTGAAATTAGAATTCGAGTCTTCCATTCTTAGTTCAGTTTTCTTCCACCACAAGAGTGGTTTTCAAAATATGACCTCCAGCCCTGAGACCAGAGTGTTGCTGATGGTTGCAAAGCAATCTAAAATGTCTATAGGACCTTGTTTTATAACATCTTATTGTGTAAGCTCTTACCCATTTCTTATGGAGTAAAACTAAGTGACTTAAGAAGTCTTCAAATTTGTTAATATTGTTCTCGTTATCACCAAGTTCTTTATCCAATGGAAAGTGTGAATTTAGGGACATAGTTAAAAGGAGTTTGTCTGCCTAAGTTGATCAGTGTTTAGGAAGCAATGCACCACACACCTCATAAAGACAAATAGAAAAAGGCTTAAATTAATTTCTTTCTGCTACATTTCTCCTCAGTGTTTAGGGATGTCTTCTTGCTGCACAATCCCTCTCTGTTGCTGCTACCCTGACAGCACCCCCAGTGCTCTTTGCCTAGGGCGAATAAATCTCTGAGTTAGTGTACTCCATTATTGCTAGAAATGAGCAATAATGGTTCTAGGAAAATGATGGTGGGAGGGTTTGCGGACAGGAGGACCCCCTATATCAAATAGCACTGGAAAGGCACAGGCAATGCCAATAGGCACAAATTTGCAATCAGAAAATCTAGAAAGAAGCTAGTGTTTCTATATATTTAAATCTTGTGTTTTTTAGTTTAAAGTTGTCTCCACGCTAAAGTGCATTTAGAAGGGAGGCACTGTAATTGTTTCAGTGCTTGGGCCCCCAGAGGCCTTAATCCTGCCTTAGCTAAGGACATGAAGGCACAGTTCTTAGTTATGTCACAGGTGAAAAACTAGCAATTGTCTGCATGTATTTTATGCTTCTTTCAGCTGTTGTTAGGAAATGCAGCCCTCAAATTATTCTCCACCATACGTCTTCGCTATAGGTGATTAAAAATAGACAGGGAGGAGAGAAAGATATAGTTGCAGTTTGCAGGACATAAAAAATGCACATGCTGCTAAATTGTGCAAGCCACAAGGAATGCTTCTCACAGGTGTTCCACTCTGCAGAGGTTACTCATTTGCCTTCAAGTGCAATCCAAGGTGTTGACTTTCAGCTTTAAGGGCCCCTTCCGTTTTCCCTACACCTTAGATACCTGGAGACACCAATACTTATCTGAGCTCTGTAGCAACCACACTGTTCCCAACTCTGAAGGGGAGGGCACTGGGAGCTGGTGTTTTTCTTGTGGAAGGCTTTTTTTGCCTCTGGAATTTCCTGCCTGTCCCAGTCTGCCAGAACCCCACCTTACTGACTTCAGGGACTCATGAAAGAGTTGTTTTCAATATAACCTGATGGGAAGAGACCTTAAGACCATAATTTTGTAAAAGACAACTTAAAGCAACTTCAGCAATTATCATAGCTCATGTTCTTCTGGGTTATAATGATTTAATTTTGGTCCTTGCTTCCTATAGCAATTTCAAATAGGGTACAGTTTTAAGAATAAATATACCAATAAGTGTCTATCCTTAGTAATGAGTAAGTGAGAATGCCTACCTGGATGGGAAGATATTTAGCTTCTAAAAATACACAACTATCTGTCAGATTAATGTTCCTTCTCACGCTGATACCTCAGGTGTGCTGGTGCCTGCAATAACCCTACATTCCAAGGTGGGTAGTAAACACGACCTGCTCCTTTAGGAAGCTCTAAGATGCTGTGCATGTGTGTTTGCCAAATCTCAAACCCACCCTGGAGAGCAGCATTGGCTTTGGCTGGACGCTGAGATTTAGTCTGGACGATTATGCCAAGACATTAACAGCTGCTGGTTTAATTATTCATGGAGTTAGTGTCAATCTAAGAAGAGAACCCAAGAATAATATTTTAAAATCATCTGGTCAAAAAATCTCTGCTGTATACCCAGCTCTCGACTTGTCATTTATTACTCTGAACTTCTCCAGCCAAAGAAGTCATTTCATAAAACTGCTCTTCTAAAATTATTTTTCCCTTCCCCTTAAATGTTTTCTTTCCAAGCGCTCTCCCTTTCAGAACCCAGCTTCTTGGTTATGATTGCACTGTTTTCAGAAGATGCCCTACATCAGGGTCACCGATGGCATGTTTTAGTTTTGCAAACTTAAACACGGAAAAGAAATCCGGAGGAGCGGGAGCCCCCCACCCTCGAGCCTTCCAGATCCGCGGCGAGGCTGCGATGCCTTCAGCGCTGCGGGCCTTCCCAGCTCCGCCAAAAATGCCGAGACTGCTCGGTGTGGTCTTGGAGCCGAGAACTGGTCAAAGAGGAAAAGCAAGTAGTTGGTCTGACGATCTGCAAGAAGTGAGTTTCACTCTGGTTTGACTAATATTTGAAAGATCCGCCCCACCGCGCCTCTTGGCATCCCGGTTTTGGGACCTCTGCTGTTGCCAAGAATCTTTTAGGGACCGGATCCCTGGGGCCGAGGACCGCGAGGACCCCCTGGTCGGGCCGGAGCCTCCTCTCCCTCGCTGTGCGCGCACGCCTGGAAAGGCGGGATTTATAGGCGGCGATGCTGCGGGAGACTCTGCAGTGTCAACGAGCCCCCGAGCGGTCCCGCCTCATTCGCCCCAGTGTGTGTGCCTCGCAGGTCCCTGCCTGGTAAACCGTCACCAGCTTTGGCGCGCGGCTGTGGCGCTGGCGCGTCCAAACCCCGGGGTGCTCCGCCAGGCCAGAGGGCCGGGCGGGCTGCCGGGCCAAGCCCAGCGCAGCCCCGAGCCGGGCGCGCCCGGCGGGCTCCAGGCACACGCCCCTCACCTGGGCGAGGCAGGGCGCGCAGGCGCTCAGCGCTGGGGCCGCGGCCGGGAGCCTCAGCCCGGCGCCCGCAAGAGTTGGACAGTTCCGGGGCCGAGCTGTCGCCGTCGCCGCCGCCGCTGTCACCGCCCGGGCTGCAGCAGATCGCGGGAGAGCGTCTGCGCCAAGCCCCAGCGCAGCCCCGGTGGGACCGCCGCGAGCCACAGCTTTCCGGCCGGAGGAGCCACTGCCCCACGCGCCAGCGGCCCGCGCGCCGAGGTAAGCTCCGGGCGCCCAGCCCAGCTCAGCCCGGCGCCTCCGGCACCGGCGCCGCCTTCCCGCCCGGCCCCCGCCCGCCTCCTCGGGGCAAGCGGGCACCTGGGCGCGCCGCCTGAGGGCATGGCCGGGAGACCCCTCCCCGTAGAGTTTGCGCTTTGTCCCGCGGTCCCACTTGTAGAGGAAGACGCCCAGCCGCCGACCGCCGGGGCTGTGGGGTGAGGCTCCGTGAGCCCCCGGAGTTAGGAGTAGGTCGTGGCAACCAGAGGAGTGGAGGAGTCCCCAGTGTGGGCTCCTGGGCTCCGATTCCCCAGCACGGAAGGGAGGATGGAGAAGGGGAGAGGACAAAGCGAGTGCCCCTCTGTGGTTAGCCGCAGTGCCTCCGCCTCCCGGGCTGGGAAGTTTGGGGCTGGACGTCCCTGTCTTCGTTACAGGGAAATGGGTAGTTTGGGAACGAAACCGTGGGAAGAAGATAGCAGTCGAAGCTTGGGGTCCCCAGAGGGCTCTGCAGCTGAATGAAGGTGAAGTGGGGGCTGTTAGGCAGAAAGAAGGTCCCTAAAGTTTGCACTTGCTGGGAGCCCTAAGGGGGTGTCTCGGCTACCAAGCGCTGGGTGAAGGTGTCAGCGCAGGATGTGAGGACACTGTGGGACTGCGGAAGGGACAAGGAGAAGGGGGGAGGGAGGACCATCTGCTTCGCCACTGTTATTTGCGGGGGCCCGTGGGGAGAAGGGAAAGCTGGCAGGGCGATGCTTCCCCGAATGCTTCCCCAGGCTCTGGAGGACAAACAGTTTTTATGGTGAACCTGGATAGGGAGCGTTGTGGTCCTTCAAGGAAAATAAATTGCCATCAAGCCCCCCGCCCCTATGAGTACAAAATAAACACAGTTTCGGAATGCTCTCAAAAGTTCTTGGATTAAGGAACATCGTCTTGATTTTCTTCCTTTCATACAGAGGTGTGGTTTGCAGTTCTCGGTTTTGCTTTGCTCAGGAGCATCACTCAGGGCTGAACGCAAACTTTCTTAAGATGTAGCAAAAGATGCTCAAATAGAAGAAATAAAACGTGTGTTGTAGGGTTCAGCCTGAAGCGTGGAAACTGGCAGCTTCAGAACAATGTGTGAAGCTGTAGGAAATGCATTTACCAAATTAAAAAGAAGGCTTTTCATGAAGTCAATAAACTACATCCTAGATAAAGTTAAAGGTTTTGGCTTGAAAAAGCTCCCTTAAATATTTCAGGGCCTGATTTCACCGGTTTTCAGAGTCCTTTCATCTTATTTTGATGCCATATGTGAACTAAGTATTTGCTGCCCCTTCCCTGTAATAAATAAATGCCCTTAGATTGCAAATACTGCAAGTTCTGTTGTTACTTGAAGTTTTTAAGGTGGAAAAAAATATTTATTTGGTCCAAGTGTTGATTGTAGTTCAGATTCTATATTCTCATAAATCAAATATTTGTGGATTTATAATTTACGCTCCTACTCATTTCCAAAACTGATTTGAGAAAGCTTGGAATGAAAACCACAAATCAAACAGCTATTCTTGTAGATCTCCTTGACCTTTCTTGGATGCATTTGTAGTAAAATGCTTTTGAGAAGGTGAATTCTCCTAACAAAGGAAAAATTACCGTCCTGTCTGGAATCATCCTAGTGATATAACTGTTTTGCAGTATAATTCCTTATGTGCTTCATTTGCACTATATTATTCTACATTACATAAGCAATGATCTCTTTATAGAAGTTTGATATCCACTAAGTAACATCTATATTAAAGAAAACAATGTTGATATTTTATAGCATTTTACCAATATACAGATTGACAGAGCAAAAACAAAAGTGAACTTAATGTATCCTTCTTGAACTGAGGCAGCAAGGAAACCAAGGGCGGTGTCTCCTCTCCAGTCAAACCAGAGAAGGAATTGTGATTATTACCTGTCACCCAAACATGGCCAATTAGTGAGACCTGTCAGTAGTTGGAGGATAACTTTACAAAGTGTAACTATTATATGAGGATCTATTAATGTATATCAGGTGTTCTCAGACTAGTGACCTGGCTCAGAGAGAAAAAAAAATCCTGCAAAACAAACATAATTCCAAAAGGTGAAATGTTTACGTAGAATAATGCTGTGTGGAGTTCCCAGCATAGAAGACACAAGAATCTTAAATCCTTGGACTACCTCCCCGCTTAGATTTTTTTCTTCCAGCTGAGTCTGAAGATATCATTGCTTGATTTTTAACAGCAACAATTTATATTTAAAAATCCAACCAATTAGTTTATTTCTCGCAGGAATGACTGCTTTGTTTGTGAAGATCTTTGCTCAGAGAAATAAAGAGCAAGATAGGCTTTCTGCTGTTCCTATAAGATCTGATGTCTTTGAAGATCTATAGAACAATGAGCATGTTTGTCCCAATTTCCCACTGCTTTTTATTTGCTTCTGGGTTTTTATGGTGACACCCCTCCCCCACCGTTTCACTGTCTCTATTTTCCACCTCCTCCACTCCTGTCTCTGTCTCCCATGTGTCTCAATATGGTCTTTTTATCCTGCCTTGTTTTTTTATTCTGCAGATTTCTCTTGATCCTCTTTGCTTTATAGATGATCTCCTTTTTGCTCTTTTGCATGTTATTTTTTATCAGTGGTGTCCTTTTATTACTGCTCGATTATTTTCCTAAAATGACATCCATATCTCTACTTCTCCTCCTAAATTTCATATTGATATTTTGAACCACCTACAAGATGGCTTTATATTACTCTTAGGTGCTTCATATCTAACAGGTCTAAACTCAAATCAACATCTTTCTTTCTCCTTAGCTGAACAGGAGTGACTCTGTCAATTTCTGTATTTCTCCCAGTCACTCAGAACCTTCCCAATATATTTGCTTTCCACATATAATTCACAGATGAATCCCACAGACTCCATCTCTACAATGCCTCATGATGCCTGCTTCTCCACTTTTTTTTTTTTTTTGGTGGGAAAGAGTCTCCCTGAACTTACATGTGTTGCCAATCTTCCTCTTTTCTTTTTTTTTCTCCCCAGAGCCCCAGTGCATGGTTATATACCCTAGCTGTAAGCCCTTCTAGTTCTTCTGTGTGAGCCACCACCACAGCATGGCTACTGATAGATGAGTGGTGTGGTTCTGTGCCTGGGAACCGAACCTGGGCCTCGAAGCGGAGCACCGAACTTTAACCACTAGGCTGTCAGGGCTGGCTCAGCTTCTCTACTTTTTTATTCCCACGGTGACTGTCTTCGTTCAGACTTTTTATCTCTTTCTAGAGACTACCACGCTGTCTTCCTGACTAGTCTCCCATCTCCAGTCTCTTGTATTTGCAAAATCCATTTTATACTTGGTTTGCAGAATAAGCTTCTCAAAGCAGAGCCAAGCTCAGTCACTGGCTAATAAACGTTTCCCTGGTGCCCTAACAAATTACCTATAGCCCTCTCCTCGGACATCTGAGACCCTTTGACCAGCCCGAAAGTAGCTCCACATTTTCTTACTTTGATCTCCTAGATCGATTGATTCATTCATTTATTAATTTACTCAATGGATATTTGAGTGTCTGCTACATGCCAGGCACAGCTGTAGGTAATCATTTCAGAAGCACCTATGTATTGGCTCAGTGATATGTTTCAAATTTTATTTTTCAGTGGAGAAATCCACTGTTAAAATATAATCTTATATGGTCAAAATAGGGCCCCAGCAATCCCATCGGCCTCCCCTTCCTACCCTTAGCAGGTTCTGAGGCATCATCGCAGAGTCATGAGTCTCCTTGAAGCAATTTGAAAAGCACTGTTCTGGACTGAAGGCAGTGTTCCCTCAACAGACAGTGGGCCTCTGAGTTCTGCCTCTTTGCTTATGCTGTTCCCTCTGCCTGGAACAGGCCCTCCCACTTCCCCATAACCACTTCCACCTGTCAGATCAGTGCAATTGCTACATGCTTCCTGATCTCCTCTGAACTCAGCTTTTGCTCCTCCAAACCCTGTTACATTTTGCCTGACTTCCTCTTGGAGCACAAGGCACGACTTCCTCATACATACGTGCTTTCTGCATATGCCCCTAAGGGCACGGCACCAACCACACCTAACCTCAGGTCTTCATTTCCTGAAATACACAGCTCAGGGCATATCATGGGGCATCGACAAATAATTCAATTAGTCAGATTGAATTCTACCTAGTTCTCCTCCCAACTTCCGCCTGTAATGGCTGTTTGGGTTTTTTTTTTTTTTTTGTAACCCTGCAATTTGGTTCTTACAGTAGAGCCAGTGCTTCTCAAACTTGACTACTCATCTAAACCATGAGGAGATCTTATTACAATGCAGATTCCGGTTCAGCAGGTTGGGGATGGCCTCAGATACTGCACTTCTCACAAGCTCCAAGGTCATGTTGAAATGGCCAATCCTCAAACTCACTTTGAGAGCAAGGTAGGAGATGATACTTCATAGGTTTGGAAGTTTCTGGCAGCCCCTGCCTCTCTACCAGGTGATTTTCCTACAGTTAGTGTTCGCTTTGATATTACTTTCTATTTTGCAAGTACCTTAGGCCCTGACATGCTTCCCAAAGCTGAGTGGAAGGTGTGGTTATTCCCTTGCATTTTCCCCTTATTTCGCTGATTCAGTATTGCAGTGGCTAGCCCTCCCTACTGTGTTTTTCTCTGGCCAGTTCTATAGCTTTGTTATCTATTCCTTCTCATTTTCCTGTTATTTTCAGATTGTGGCTATTCTCCTTTCTCAGTCTGCTATGATGTTTTTTCTTTACTTTGCTCCCTCTGCTTCTTGCGATTCTCCTTAGATGCCTTATGTCTTGGCTGACTCCTGCCCCAACTGTTTTCCTGCCGCTTCCAAATTTTTCCTGTGAAAGGAGCACTGAAATAGGGCGCAGGAGACTCCTTTTTTTTTTTTGCCCTTACCGCTAGGATGAGATGGCGGGCAAAGCTGTTTCTGTTCTGGTCTCCTCACTTGTAGATGGAAAGTGTGGGTTACACAACTTCCTGGGTCTACTTCCGCACTGAGACGCCAAGTGGGATCCTAACGTGGTGGGGAAGGAGCAGGTTGGGGGAGGAAACAAGGCTTGGCTGGTGACGCTGGTGTTGGTGTATGCCCTCATCTAGTGTTTCTGTTCTAGATAAACAATTTGGACTTTTGTTCTCGCACTACTTGGAGAAAGACTCATATTTCTTAAGAAAACAGCTATTCCTGGGCATTCGTTAATCCAGTTGTTTTCAACCTCGGATTTACGCTCAAGTCACTTGAAAAGCTTTGAGAAAAAATAGTGCCATTCTTAGCCCATCTGGAGATCATGATGTAATTTATCAGTGTTTTTAAAATCTCCCCAAGTGGTTCTAATTTCCAGGCTGGATGGAGAACTGCAGTATCTGGTCTGTAAAGGCAGTGTGCGGTGGTGATTACGAACCACCATCGTGCTGAGTCAAACCCTGACTTTGCTCTCACCAACTTTGAGAACTTGGGGAGGTTGTTTAACTTCTTTGGGTCTCAATTTCTTCATCTGTGAAATGGGTTGACTTGGTTGTTGTGAGGAGTATGTGAGAGCCAGCAGTGGAGCAGTGTGCACATTGAGGTTGTTCAAGAAACAGTAGTGGTTGTTTATCATGATAATCAACCTCTTACAATGTATACCTCCGGAATCACTTAAGGATTATCTTGCCTCAGCACAGTTAACACTCTCCTCACCCCCTGTTCAGCTTAAATGTATTCAGCGCAGTATAATCAATTTGAAAAGAAATTTATGATTATATTTTTCAAAAGTCAGTGAAAAAAACACAGAAGGTGGCATATATATATTAATAAAAACCAATTGCCTTTTTATTTTTGATTCGGTTGGTGCCATATCAACTCTATGATCTCATAAATAGCAGAGGGGGATTAAAATACATATAAACTGATACAAAACGATGACCAGGCTGTCATGCTCACTTCATGAAAACGACTTAGCTCTGTAATAAAGACAATTCTATCATCAACAAATAGAAAGGATTAAAATTCGTGGGTCTAAGAGAGCATTTTATTTTGGAAATAAATATGAATGTGCTAAGCATTTACATTTCTGAGTTTATAATGGGAAATGGAATTTAAAAATAAAAAATACACACAGAGAGATATCCTGTCCTATGCAAGCTAAAGGTAATCAACTTTTTCTTCTCTTTTTGACTGAGATTCTAGAATAGCCGTTATGCTATTACGCTATCCTTACATCAACAAAGCAAAGTTTGGACAAATGGACATAACCAGTATTAATTGAGGGCCCACATCCCTTTTTTTTCTCCTGTATGCATCCGAAACAAAATAAAAGAGATGTTCTGTAATTCCAGAGGGCCTGGCACAGGTACCCCATCATGATTATCAGGGGTCGTGATTCTGATGGCCTGAGCATGTGAGAGAACTGCAAGTGGGTACTGTTTCTCACCTTTTCTCCTTGGAATAAAACTTTTCCTTTCTGCGTTATTTACTTTTTGATCAGAAAGAGTATTTTTCAATTAAATCTTCACTAATGTTCATTTTCCGTATTGTGATGTGTACTTTTTTTAATAACGCGATTAAGAAGATACTACGAAATTTTAACAAGAGCTTTTGATCTACAGTAAGAAAAGGCCCGTTGTGAGAGATGGTTAGCTAATTCTTCTAAATCTTTTATATACTCGTGTTAAAATTGTGTAAAATTCCACAGACAGCTGTGATTTTTGATGTGTACTAGTTAGAGTGGTCAGTCTGATGGTTACCGTATTATGTAAGGTTTTCAGAGTCTGAAGGCCTGGACTCTTGGTCAGCTTTTACTGGTTGCAAACCAGGATTCAGATTCTCAGTCGTCTCGGGCTTAATAGATTGCTGTGTCTGTGAAATATTAGTTAGGGATATGGAAATGTCTACTATTCTGTCAAAGAAAATCATTGTGTCTTTGGGGTTCAAAGGAATCTTTGTGCGAAATCCTCATTGATAAATTAGAAAAATGAGACCCAGAGAATTCAGAATTTAAAATTTGAGCCTAGGGAAGTTAAACATTATAAGTAAAGGGTAGAAAACTTCTACTGGTATTAACACTAGAATTTAAACTTCACGTAGAAATTGGGTGGGCCCTCTGATGTCCTTAGATTTGATACTTGAGAGGTGGGGAAACTTTTCCTCATAGACCTAGGGAAGATATTACCTTCTACATTATGAAAAATGTAATACTGAGAATAAGAATACAAAGCATGAAATGCCGTCGTTTGTGTGTAAATAAACATACCTGTAGATAAACACAGGCATTTTGATTTGACATATATGAGATATTTTTATTGGAATAAATTGGTCATTATACACGATCTTAAATAATATCTGGAAGTACTGATGATTAAATGCATCTCATTTCCTGCGTGTGTTGCACTACTGAAGATGGGAAGTAGTACGGTTGAGTTCAGGTTCCTGAGTCAGACTTTCTGGATGCAAATGCCAGCTTTTCCACTTATTAGCTGTGTGACTTTGACCAAGTTGCTCAACCTCTCTGTGCTTTAGTTTCCCAAGTCTAAGAGATAATGAGAGAACCTTTCATGGGATTGTTGTCAGGTAAAATGAGATAATACAGGGGCCAGCCCAGTGGCATAGTGGTTAAGTTCTCG
This sequence comes from Diceros bicornis minor, assembly GCF_020826845.1. Taxonomy (NCBI): domain Eukaryota; kingdom Metazoa; phylum Chordata; class Mammalia; order Perissodactyla; family Rhinocerotidae; genus Diceros; species Diceros bicornis. The sequence continues at coordinate 60,118,965 of NC_080749.1, read as the reverse complement.
TGCTGCACTTCAGTGGCCTGGGGTTTGCAGGTTCGGATCCCAGGTGCGGACCTACGCACTGCTCATCAAGCCATGCTGTGGCGGCATCCCACATAGAAAGTAGAGGAAGATTGGCACAGATGTTAGCTCAGAGATGATCTTCCTGAAGCAAAAAAAGGAAGATTGGCAACAGATGTTAGTTCAGGGCCAATCTTCCTCACCAAAAAAAAAAAAAGAGAGAGAGAGATAATACACATAACATACTTAGCAAAGTTCTTGGTACCTATACTACTCATAAAGGTAGCCATTATTATACATCACATAGTTTAATAATTCATATCACATACCTGATTTCTTAACCAAGAGAATTTTTGCAACTCTGATTTTTGATCCTTCAGTTTGAAACTTACTTTGTATTTTTCGCTTGTATATTTTTATTTTCTTATCCACCTTTCCTTGTTGACTTTAGGAGAACAATGAAATGAAAGGGATAAGACAAGTGTGGAATTGTAAGCACTACAAGGACTGGTGAAAATTTGTAACCATGTGAAGCACAGGCAAATTTTTAATAACAAAATTTATAACCTGACCTCCAGGAATATTGGAAAGACCAAGTGGCTTAATATGTAGCTTCTGCAGGAGTGTGCTTCGTGAACTTGCTATGCATGTGTAAACCTGGAATGTTTGGAAGTTACCCAAACCAGAAAGCAATCCAGGTAAAGGAGCAGCTTGTGTAACTAGGGTCTGTATAACCAGGGCCGACTCATTCAAAGACAGTCTCTCACCCAGGACCCAGTAATCTAAATATTTCTTCTAAATATTTTATAAAATATCCCAACTGATTCACAGACCACACTTGGAAATTAGTACTAGTTCTCTAGATTAGCCCTAGTTCTCAACTCAGGATGCATGTCAGAACTACTGTGAAAGTCCAGTAAAATATGCCAAGCTCAATTCCTTCATGCTATATTAACCACAAGACACTCCCTCCGTAAGCTGCTCTGAGTCACCCATGTGGAGCCTGTCATCTGTGAATTCTAGAGACCCAGGCTGCGTTCTGGCATTGACTACCCGCTGGCCCTTACCCACAGGTTTTAGTCCACCATGGTTCTCCATGGCAGTGTGAACCACCGGCCACCTGCCTCAGTATCCCTGTCAGATCACTTGTGATATCCGGATTCCAGGGCCTAACCCTGCAAAATCTAAAAGGAAGTGGCGGGGGGTGAGGTCTTGGTGCCAGAGTTTTTTCCTGACTCCCCAAGTTATGCCCTGATGAAGTTCTCTAGCTAGTGCTCTGTGGAGCTTCGCCTGTGCTTGCATGACGCACAGCTTCAGACAACCCGGTGGTTGTGGTAACCACATCGACTGTTATGGCCATACGGCGGGGACAGAGACCACCATGACTACTGAATGTCAGCAGTGTCTCTTCCCTCACGTCTCCAGGCTTCTCCCTTCTCTGCATCCTGGGAACAGCCAGTGCTCCTGTCCTTGTGGTTTTATGGTGGGAAACACAGGCTCCTTTCTCTCTTGTTTCTTCCTGTCTTCCCTTTGCCACAGCTGCCAAGTAGAGACCCAAATGGCTGTGCCAGATGTACAGATGTGATGGCGCACATTCAAACGCTGCTGTCCTGGCAGAGAGACCCATTTAAGCCTTTTCCGATCCTGGAAGTCTTTCTTGCCTCCCTGTGTATAGCTTACATAAGCACGCTTTAAATTTGTCGAGAATTTCACAGGTTCTCAGATCTGTTGTCTTCCTCTTATATTGCATTGGAAAAGGAACAGTATCATGTACTCTTGGCTGGCTTGGGGAAAAGGCAAGCTGATCTCTAGAAACATTTGATTTCTTGAAATCACGTTTCTGAATTATTAAGAATTGTAGCAAGAAAAATTGTTTACTGTGTAGGTGTGACAGTTCTGAGTCTGCAGGGTGTGTATGTCAATAGACTCATTTAAAGATGCAAATTATAGAATGTTTTAGTGTTGCTATATAAAATAAACATTATTTTTTTAAAATGACAAAAATGACATTAGAAATGATTAAGTATTATGTTATGAACAACTCTATCATTGATTATTTTAAAATCAAGCGTTAGTGTTCTATCTTGTGAAATACCCCTTTGTTATCTATAAAACTCACAGAGAGTGATTGAGGGGTAACTTGGCGTAAAAGTCCACAGTTTAGCATCTCCACCTTGCAAGGTCGCGTTATGGTGGAACCCTACGTTCAGCCTGACTCAACCCTCCTAGATGTCAGCTTCTTTCCTCAACAGTAAGAAAGGCTCACCAGCAACTGAAAGGAGCAGAGGTTGGTGAAGGTGGGTGATTGGCAGAAAGGAAAATGATATCAGCAATCAATTAAAGGTGAGAGGGAACTATGCACATAGGAGATAGCAATGTCAGACCTTACAGATCTTCTCCAGAGAGAATTACTGGTCACATGGCAAGTTTAGTTTCTAACATTAGGAAAAAAAATTTAAAAGGCAATATCTGAAGTGTTGCATTGGGCTAATAATGGTGCCTGTTTGAGAAGGCCTCCACGGGATGGATTTTTAATAGTCTCTGGGGCCTGTGCTTAGTTGGGAAGGTCGTACCACTCCAAAGCCCTCTCAGACTAGCCCACTTCTTTGCCTCTGTCAAGACTTATTGTGACCAGGAGAAAGTGTGCACTAGGAGCATGATTTCAGCACTGGTTGAAGCCATGCTAAGCAGCTGAGCTGATAAAAGACATAAAGCAGCATCTTTGTGAGTCTCCCCACCCCACTGCTGCCATTTCTTAACCACCTTTTGCAGCAGGATGAGGCACGTGTCTCGCCATCTGGCGTCAGATAAGATGGCTTTGAACAGACATGGCAGCTGCCTGCAAACTCCTGAAGGGATGACACGTGGACAAAGAAGTGGATTCATTTTTCTGAAGTTCCAGCAGGCATGACCAGATTCCGTGGGTGGGCTTCTAGGGAGGCAGATTTCAGCTCAATATGAGAGAGAACATTCTAATGATTTAAACCATCCAATAATGGCCTTGAAGTTTCATGCTTGCCTCAGGTGAAAGTATGCGACTGATGAGAGGATCGGCCACCAGAAACAACATAGAAGGAATTCCAGCATTGAGTGGAAGCTTGACTGGGCTGATCACTACAATCTCGCCCCTTCTTGGCATTATCGATAAAATAATTTGAGGAGTGACTGTAGGCAGCGGAGGGGGACAGATAAGAGAAAAGGTAGGTGAAGAGGTGTTCCTAGACTGCTTAAAAGATGAAAGAACAATGACTTTGTCTTTTTTCCCAGCTTTTTAAGCACATTACACGTATTGAGCAACTACTGTGTGCCAGAACATCATCTCATTTAACAGCCAAGAGGCACAAATCCCAGTGTGTCTCCTCTTAACCAGAATTCTGCAGGTGTTTTCTTGCATCTTCGATGACTTTCCACAGGCTGCCCTCTGTCCCCATCACACCTGAGCAAAACTTCCTGATAATCTTTTCCTATCACTTTTTCTGTTTCTGTTACGGTGCTTGCAATATTAGATTGCCATGATCAGTTTGTAATGATTATATTGATTTTTCTCACCAGACTGTAAGCTCTTTGAGAGCAGATCCCTTGATTTAGTTTCATCATCATAAATTTCATCAATTTAATGACTATTTGAGTATCTGGCAAATAGTAAAAGCAAGTTGTGACTGAATATTTGATAATTCCTCCCATCACACCCCTATTTCAAAAGAAATACTTGGGATGACTTTTTCCTCAAGTTAAGGAACCAAAAGGAAAAATACCAGAATATTCTTTCTCCTCTTGATCCTACCTTTCCAGTCCTGATCACATCCTAATTACCTTTGCCATTCATTCTGTTTCAGGGGAAGAGGGGAAAGTAGTGAAAAGAATGAGGCAAAAAAAATCCCCAAAATTAGCAAAGGGAAGACTACCTCTTGCGCATCTCCTTGATCAACCCCACTAGCTGTGTTGCCTTCGGCAGCACTAGTGGTAGCATGAGGAGGAAATCCTGCCCCTGATGTTAACTAGCTGTGTGACCCAAAACTAGTCCTCTGACCACCTCACTATTTCTTCTCAGTAAAATGAAGAGTTTGTCCAGACAATTTTTAGGGGCTCCTTCAGGTCTGAAATACTGTAATTCATAATCTCTTTTCTCTTCCGAGATTTTCTGAAGACCTTTTCCTCTACATAGTATTCTCCTGAATAACGAAGCATCCAGAGGGATGATGAGAAACAATGTTGGGAGGTGACACTGGGATAAAACTCTGTTCTTTTGATCTGACACATCTGGATGGAGACCCTGCTATATGGCCTTGGGCAAATTATAAACATTGCCAAGCTGACGATTCCTCTCCTATAAAATGGGCGTAATATTCTATATCTCATAGGATTGCCAGAACTCAATGAAATAATGTATATGAAGTACTTATCTTGTGCCAGAAACATAATGAGCCCTTGGAAAATGATAACTACTGTTTTTCGGAAGTAATCCCCTCTCTCGTCTTTTTTTCAGCACCTGAAAGACGGCCACAGACGGTGTCCTGGGCGTGGGTTTCATTGTGCTCTTGAACATCATTTCTTTTCCATCTAGAAATAGTATAGGGCAGTCAAGGTCCCTTCCTGCTGAGGCATTCCGCTCCTACATTATAATGGTCAAAAGAACAACGCATTTCACAGTGGTTGGGAATATATTTATTCTAATATTTGCATAGAAGACGTGAATGTTGCTGAAGAGACACTAGAAGTGGGTACAGGGTCGTCTATCTTAATATCATATAAGTTATCACACCCAGATCAAGATTCCTTTATTTGAAAGAGCTTTGACTGAGCAACAGTGACACAGCAGCTCCTGAGTCTGACAATAAATAGACACCTTATAAAAATTTATGTAGTTCAGGTTGTAAAGAACAAACTGCACATACCGAGCAGTAGCGTTTCTTATTAAAATAATTTCATCTTTAAGTCCGTTGTCTTCACGTCGCCTGTAATAGAAGCTCGTGCTATGGCTAGATATCTCAACAGCCTGTAAACTTTTATATGGGCTTTTGAAAAGGGATGATAGTTTTACAAGATATGATTTTCTCATCTCGCCAAATTAGATTATTTGAGATAGTGTCCCTGGATGTAAAATTTCAATCCTGAGTAAATCTGTACCTCTGAGACTCTGTGCAGCCAGCTAGCAGAGTGGAAATGGAGCATAATAAATCTGCCCTGAGCCCATTTCTCTTCACACAACTCCATAATTCATTCTTTGCTTGGTACCCATGACCAGTTCTTTGTGGCTAAACAATCTGCATCCAGTCCGGCTCCTTTCCTGTGCAGTAACTCCTCCTTGATCCAGATCTCACCTCTTGGCATGCTCTACTGCTTACAGGCTCCTTTTTAGAGCTGTGTGCCATCATGGACCCGGGATCCAAGCTGTTCCTGATCATATGGCAAGCAGTTACTCTAGTTATAGGGTGGCCTATTTGTTGCAGTAAGATGCTCTGTTTAAAATGGATTAAAATAGATGACAACATCTCTGGAGTATATCTGTAGGCCCAGTGAGTATTTCAGTTTTTCTTTCCTGAGTGTCCTCTGAGGGGCAGAGGAGGAGTGACCTGCTACTAAAGCCACATGTTCCTTTATTCCAGTCCCTTCCACTTCATCCACGAGGCATGCTTCTCTGCGGCTCCCTTTCCTCAGGTTCAACATTGCTTTGGTCCAATGGCACCACCTCTATCTGCTGCCACAAAACCAAGAGTGGCTGTAGGTGACTTTCAAGGAGCTTGGAAAAAAAGAAGGGTTTAGGAAAATTTCCTCCAAGGTAGGGTAGAGGCAGTCATACTGAACTGGGAATTAAACACATGGTTTCCAGTCTTGTTTCCTCCCTTAATTATTTTTGTGATGTTGGGCAAGGAGTTTATTTTTACCAGCCCTCACTTTTCTCATGTGTAAAACAAGCAGGTAACAATAGGTAAGTTTTAAGAGAGAAAATTCTATAAATTATAAATTATATAGACATGGAAAAGTGTCCTCTCTTCCTCCCTATAATTTAATTCAATAACTTAGTGTCTTGAGACTACGTTAATGGAACCTGGGACTTTGGAAGAAGAGTCATCAAGAGGATTGTGCTACCCTGCAGGGGGTAGTCCAGGGGACTCAGAGATAACTTTGTCTAGATGGCCGGGTTATCAGATGTAGCCTGCTCAGAGGGCAGGCACCTAGAGCAGCAGTTTGATGGAAAAGGTAAGAACAGAATGCTCAGTGGGACACAAACTGACAGCAGAAGCAGTGGCATCCAGTTTATTGGTTTCAGGGGAAGAGTTATCTTTATGTCCATCAGTGATTTTAAAGACTCTTAACTTAGTAGCTCCTTAAAATTTTTTTCAGAATGCTTTCACCTGAATTTATTCATTCTCATTCTCTTCAACTCCCTGGTTGAAAACTTGCCTAGTTTCATAGAGGAGAAAGCTGAAACACTGAGAAGTTACCTAATGTGCACAACGTGGCACAGCTCAGTAGTGGCCGAGCAGGACTGGGGGCTCGCCCAGGAGAGTAGACCCCCCAGCTGCTCAAGCTTGGTGCCTGGAGCATCAGCAGCATCAGCTGCTCTCTTGGAATCTTGTTAGAAATGCAAAATCTCAAGCCCTACCTCAGACCTACCGAATCCCAATCCCCATTTTAAACCTCTAGGTGTTTTGTTTGCACGTTAAAATCTGAGAAGGGCAGTGATGGAGTGGAGCCTCCCGCCTCCACTAAAAGTTCCTCTCTGCCCCATGCTTCTGACATGGGGGCGGGCCCTCTGGGTTCACTGAGAGGCCCATCTGTAAAGGGAAACGTGCCCAGGCGCCTCGGGACAGCTTCCTGGATTTTATATGTGAAATAAAAATTTACCTTCCCCCCAAGCATTTGAGGGGTTATTTAGAACCACACAAATAGGTAAGCAGGATATAGAATGTTTGTCTCAGTTAAGGGCTTTATAAGTTGGCTCCTGGGCAAACTCCCTTCTAATATCACTCCCTTATATCAGCAAATTCCTATTTGAAAATATGTAAATATAACAGGACAAGTGGGCAACATGTCTGATTAGACATTTGAGTGATTAGGCTGATTTAAATTAAATCTGGTACCTCTGTTTCTGAAATGATGTCAGGATGCTAGGGCTGTTGGACCCTGCAAGTTCCAAATACTGAAAATAGCCATTTTCTTGTAAAATATATTTTACAAGAATATAGCTTTAAAATGTAAACATAAGAGTAACTGAATAACCCTAAATTTGGGATGTAAACGTGCTCTAATTACTATTTTGAAAATCAACAAGTCATTAACTCCTCCAAGAAAATGACTTTCCACAGTCAACTAAAGTATGTATTCAGTCACTACCATGTGCAAGTATGTCAATGGAGAGAACATTGTTTAACAAGAGAATCTTTGAAATGTTCCCTTTGTCTTTCATCATCTTGCAAAAGAACCAGTTGGCTTTGAAAAAGACCTGGCAGCCACATGACATGACAACTCTTGATAGTGCCAAGATTATTGAATGGGACAGACAATAATGACTCATTTTGTTCTGAGATATCCAGGACCACCTTAAACATACTTTGCATTCTGGGGCACCTGATATGAAGTTGTAAATATGGGATAATGGATGACTTAGTTCTTGCATTCCTTAGGAGGTTGCTAGGATCCCCCAAATAGGGAAACTCTTGCCAGTTTCCTAGTGTGACCATCTGAAACGGTCATTTGTGCACATGTTGCTTTGCACATAGAAGCCCAGAAAATGGAACAAGAGCTGCAAATCTTTGCAGATATGGTATGAAAATATGATCCATGTGATCCATACAGTTTTTTTATAGGAGAGGCAGATGTGACATGCCCTTTGTATGATGACTTTACTTTGGATCCCTGTCCCCATCAATTTTAGTGACACTTGCTTTCAGCTTTACTGGTAGAATGACATTTTTGTGCTGGCTGAAGTACCCTGGGTCGACTGCCTTCACTAACTGCAGCCCATCTACTGCTGAGATTTTCCGTCTCTTGAGGCTGGCATTATATTATGCCACATTACACAGCACTGGTTCTTTTATTTTTTTCTCTCTGTTACTTCTCTTATATTCTCTCACCTTCTTCAGTTAATTGCATTGTATCCAATCAGATCATGTGACTCACCAAAGAATTGAACTGGGATAAGGCTGCATTTTTAAGTAAATCTATGTCAATAAGTTGCTGCCAGAGCATATCATCTATGTAGAGAAAAATATTCTACAATAGACATCCTAGGTTATTCTTCTGAGAGTCTTAAAACATTACCACCTTTCGGGGTGTTAGAGTTGTTTGTAGATTGAGAAAATAATTAGATCTGAGATAATCAATCTTGTATGGTGTTGGAGTAGTTAGTATTATGTTCTTGACATAAGCAGCAAGGAATATCTCAGGTATATGGATATTGTACATGTCACCAAGACAAGGTTACAAAGAAAGATAATGGAATAAATAAGTCTTCAACATGGTTCTTCAAGTTGAATAGTTTATAGACTTTGTCATTTATTACAGAATTATGATTTTACCCAATGCTGTCTGTATTTTGAGTACCCTTTGTTATTATGTTTTTATTTAAGTTTTGAGAGTGATAGAGCTTGAGATAAATAGTGTTACCTTCTATTCTTAGGCCACAATTAAACATCCTGTACATTTTTACAGGATATTGGAACATCATATTGATCCTTTGTCCTTCCTGCCCCCACCTCTTTGCATTAATGATGAGCCAAATGGTTTGATCTTCTTATTGAAATCATTCCTTTGACTGAGCAGTTATGATATTTCACCTTGGTTTCCTTGCTTTTTTTCTTCCTTCTTTTCTTCTTCTTTCCTTTCTTTTTATAAAATTTCAAATTATGTTCACATAGAAATAACAACAATAATAGTAACTAGAGACCGTAGGCTGCTTTACTGTGTGTGGTAGTGTTTTAAGCACTTAACATGTGTTATATCATTTAATAACAAGGTAGGCACCATTCATCATCTCCATTTTACAGATGATGCAACTGATTCTTAGGAAGTTGAGGAACTTTTCTAGGTCACGAGACTAGTGACTGATAGAACGTGATCTTAAACCCAGGCCTCACTAAGTCTAGAACCCACTTTCGTCGTTAAAACCATAATGCAAGAGCACAAAGGAAATTTAAATATCATCTAGTGCAGACTATTCCTTTTACAGATAAAAAAATAGGTCAAGAGAGGTTAAATGCCTTACCCTAGGTCACACAACTAGCAAATGGAAGAGGCAGTTTCAATTGATGTCCATTTTTATGGAGGTTATGAAGGCAAATTCCATTCCATCTAACTGGCTACCTTGGATCGGGTATCCTGTCTGGACCAGTCCGCTGTAACCAGGAGCATGGGCACACTGTACAGAATTGTTCAAAATGGCTGCTACCTCAGTCAACCCTCTTGCCGGGGGTTAAGAGGAATTCTTGTAGCTGGGCAGACACTGCAAAAGCTGTTCACTATATGGGGTTGTTATCTCCTAGGCTGGAAGCCCAGTTCTAGCCAGACTCAGGAAAGCCAGGAAACAAGTCCCTGCTAGGGAATTTTCCATGTTATTAGGACTCCTTCTTCCTTCAAAGTAGATCAAATCTGGGGTGAAACCGATCTGGCTTCATTGTTCTTTGCTCAGTCCACTCTCCAGGCCGTGCCTCTATGTTGAAGATAGATTGAGTTTGACAGATGGAAAACCAGCAGCAGTCCTGAGACTGACTGCCAAATGGGACAGAGGAGGAGGTGATGTGATGGTTTGTGGCATGAACTGAAAGGGTATGAACATGGATGCACGAATGAAGACAATGAATGGTGACCCTCTTGAGTAAATAGCAGTATTTTTCATCACTGGAGGAACTGAATTGAAGGTTTGGAAAAGGGAGAAGGCAGCTACTGGGCAAGGTACTACTTTCTGTCATTTAACTGTTTCGTACTTTAACTTGGATAATAGTGCTTCAATATAGATGTGTGTCTCAATTGCACTTTTTCTTATTGAGCTATAATTGACATATAACATTATATTTGTTTAAGGTGTACAACATAGTGATAAAGGATCACCACAATAAGTCCAGTTAACATCCATCACCACACATGGTTACAAATTTTTTTTTCTTGTGATGAGAACTTGTAAGATTTACTCTCTTAGCAACTTTCAAATGTACAATACAGTATGGTTAACTATAGTCACCACGATGCACCTTATATATTTTTTAGCATATTTTTCTGACCATAAGACTAATCTAAACTTATTCAAGAAAGGTATGAAGAAAGTAGCTGAGATTCACTGAGATACACATGCAGGTGGAATGGTAATTCACTGTGATACAGTTCTGTTTCTCTCTAGATGGGTATCTCCTTTTCCTTTCCATCAAGTAGCCAGGGCCCTGTGTTTCCCTTGCCTCAAGGGAGAGTTGTGCTGCAGAGAAGAAAGTGGAAGTTGCCCATACTGGAAGAGAGACTGGCTTTGGTGCTCTAGAGGCCCCTTGAGTGGGTTGTATCCTGAGGGAAGAGCAGCAGGTACCTTTGGGAAAGGTAAGCAGGGAAGTGTGAAAGAACAGAAAGAGAGAGGTTGATTTCCTAAGGTTAGTGGATCTAGACGTCTGCTCTGTAGCACCCCAGTGCTGTGGCAGGACTTTGTGGGGAGTGTAATACATCTAGGGAAGCTATACACTTTATCACAGGGATCCCCGGCCCTGCCAAAGAATCTTATAGCACATGAAGCAGGTCCCCCCAGTACCAGAGTCTGGAGAGGCCTTCAGTCCGGGAGTTTTCTTTCAAAAATGCAAATCTGAGCATGTTTCCCAGCAAAAGATCCCTTCAATGACTTCCCATCTGTGGGAGATAGAGAAAGGTATTCCAAACAGATGAAATAGCACGTGCAAAACTGTGAAGTTAACAGCACCTGTACTCTGAACCAGTGACTTTCTTCATCTGGATCATGGGGTCGTGTTGATGGGCAGCTGGAGGGATGGGCAAGGGCTGCTCATAAGTGGCCTTGACTGCCATCTGGTGGAATCTCTGTAAGCTAATGATTTTCAAACGTTTTTTAGGAGCATATATATGATTTTTCAAATAAAATCCTACACATAAACCCAATGGACTCTCATGCCATGCCCTCCCCCATATAGCCTTGGACTCTTGAGGCATCTCTGTGTGACCATGGCTGTGGATAAGAGGGAACCCATTATCTGATCAGATTTGAGGTTTAAGATGATGACTACAATAGTGGTATGAAGATGCATTGATGAGTGGAAACGGAGAACGTTAGACTGGATGCAAAGAGACCAACATAGTGAGGAGAAATTTCTGAACACAAACTGGTAATGTAAAAATAACTTCATTTTTCTATTAATTTCAGTTTCTACTGTGACTCTCATTTGATTTGATGGTAGAAATTTAGTTATAATTCAGGGTTACGCTCTCCTTCTCTGACTTGGATCTAATTCCAGGGGGTGTTTACATACACTGTAAAAGTCACCAGTTATTCAAAACTTAATTATGCAAAGAGCAGGCACTTTACAAACTTTAAGTCATTTAATTACCATAGTAACCCTTTTTGGTATTATCACTATTTTACAGATGAGAAAACTGAGGCTCAGAAAGGTGAGTGATTTGCCAAGGTCAAGCTGCTCTTAATAATTAGAGCTAGAATTTGAACCTAGGCAGCCTGCCTCCTCGTATGCTCCAGTATCTTTGTTTTGAACCAATGCAGCTACAGTGTGGACGCATCCATGGGGAGTGTACCTTTTTGTCCTTGGGAACGATCAATTCTCTCTGGGATCCATTGCCATTGCAGGTTTCTCTTTATCCCATCTATTTGTAGACATTGTCCATGCAGGTTGCTCTGGATCTTCCAGAATGATTCATTTAGCTACTCACAACATTTACTACACCAGGAGGAAACTCTTTGAGGACGTCTAGGGCCAGTGGTTCTGGCCTAGACTAGTGGTTCTCAACTGGAATTTTGGCCCCAGGAGACATTTGACAATGTCTGGAGACATTTTTGATTGTCCCAGTTGGAGGTGGGTATTACGTTACTGGCATCTAGTAGATAGAGGCCAGGGAGGCTGCTAAACATCCTCCAATGCACCGGACAGTCCCCATAGCAAAGAATTATTGGGACCGAGAGGTTAATAGTGCCGAGCTTGAGAAACTCCAAAATAGACATGAAATTACATTCCAGCCATTTTAGTTACAGAGTCTTGCTTTATTCCCAGGGCTCCATCTTCCCAGGAAGGCACAAATTCCCTTGGTTCTTAGCTCCACCAAACCTTCTGGGGTTTCTGTTACCTTTCCCTCCATCAGGGGTCAGTGCAGGCCTGGTGAGTGGGCTGGGACCTGGGCCCTCCTTTCAAGTACTCACTTAAGTCTAAACTCTCTGCACTTATCCCTTGACTGTTTCCTCTCTCTCTCTTTTACCTAGTCTGAAGGTAGAAAGCTTTGCTGTTACACATCATATTCTTCCAAATCTGCTGCCCATGAGTTCCCTTAACATTTGAAACTCAAACTACAAGAATTGATTACCTTTTTCTCTGCTTTGTGCTCTCTTTTTTGGGGACGATAAATACAAAAAAGTCAACAGACTGAATGAAATTTTACAGAAATGCAAGGAAAACCTTAGTTTGTTATGTCAGTGTTTTGCAATCTATATTCTGAGGTGCACCACTGTCCCTGGAGGTGTCAATAGTTTTCTATTAAAAGGAGAAAGTGCTGCACGTGGTCCTCCCCTCTAGGAATTCACAAGCCATATAAGCACATTATTGAAATTTGCTTATTTCAGGACTTCCCGGAAGTATTTGACTACAAAACTTTTCTTTTTCATGGAATCCTCAAGAACAGTTTGTACATAGTTTGAGAAATGCTAGTCTATGTAATAAATGTGGCCTTTATCAAAGAATTGGCAGAGATAAGAAGATAGGTTCTAGAGATGTTAAAAGTTAGACTCAATAGAACTTGGTGAATGATTGGTCCTGGGAGGGAAAGAAGCAAGAGAAATCAATGGGAATATAGAAACTTCAAAATTGAAAGAACAAATTTTGTATCACTCCTTATATATCACAAAGTATTAGGCACCAGGGATTTTTAAAAGTATAAACCACAAAATAACAGTACTGAATTTATCTCTCCCCTGGATTATTGTAATGGCTTTCTAAATGGTCTCTTAGCTTTCATTTGCTTCCTCTTCTCATGTCAACTCCACAGGGCCACCAAAGAAATCTTTCTAAACAAAGATGTAATCATGGCATTGCTCTGATCAAAGAACTTCTGTGATTCAATTTTGCCCATAGACAGCCCAAACTCCTTTGCATAGTGTTCAGAGGCCCTTGTCAAAATCTTCCTGAATACAGATTTCACTTGGTGTGGCAAGAAATGAGCAACTCTTCCTCAACAAGATCTTACCTTGCACTGCCGGTGCATATGTGCTTATGTGCCTTTTGGGGACTCTAGGGGACAAGACACGCTGTGTTGGGGGATCTTGTGTTTGAACGCCTTGATTCTGTAAGTTTTATAAATATATCTGTAATTTAATCTACTAGAATGGGAGTGTGTGTGGTCTGTCTCTGCCTATGTGGATATCTTCCATTTGTCTCTCCGGATCCACTCTCATCCTGTCCACTCGGTTCTCTGCTCTGACTGAATGTGTGGGACATCTTGCCCTCTGTCTTATGTGGGTTTGATTAATGGAAATGCTGGCAGGAGAAAGGAGAGAGGGAGGGAGGAGAGTGAGATCAGAGTGTGTATTCCCTAGATCCCTCCCTGGAAAGACACTCTAGGCTGGCTGTGTCCTGTGCTGGTCACTTCTCCTCTCAGCCTGGCCTCCCTCATGGTCTTGCCTCCTCTCCAGGTTCTGGTAACTGCCTCCTCCTCTGTGGGTGGTAACACCAGTCCTGCTTTAACCTTTGATTCCTGTGTATCCTTGTGGTTCCTCTACACCCTGACTCTATGCTTGTAAATAGTCCTTTAAAAATAAACTCTCATCAGATTTTCCCAATTTGAATGTTGTATTTCTTTCCCATTGGGACCCTGACTGATACAGTTGGCCATCTGAAACACTTAGATTTTTGAGTGTCTGTGAAAGATAAAAATTTAAATGATAAAGAATTGAACTAAACAGAGATACATCACAAAATGTTCATTTTTGTGTTCTACCTCACATCATTTCAAATGGTACCATAAATTTATAAAATGGAATATTAAATTTAAAAGTAACTTTGAATAATGATAGTATTCATTTTCTAGTCAAGAAAGGCCATTCCTTTTGTGATCCATTGGTTGAAAAATTTTCCAGTTCATTTACTAAAGATTTGCCGTGAAAATTAATGGAAGAGAAACCTGAGTTGGTTTGGGTGGTGGGAAGGACTCCGTCTGCACACAGTTCTCTCTCATAAGTTCTGCGGGGTTAGGGCTGTTGGGAGGTTCATGGGAGCAACAGACCCTGGAATCATTGGATGGCTCAGTGGCTACATCTTTTTCAGCTGGTCTTGAATGAGTCCCAAAAGAATTTTCAAGTATAAGTAAGAGGCTGTTAGCTGACTACAGCTAAGCAGTTCTCTTCTAGAGTCAGGCACAGATCTTCTTCAGGAGAAGAATTCTCCAGAAAGAATCCAGGTAGGAAGGCCAATTCTAGATAGTTTTTCTCCTCCAGATGGTTTATAGTATCCTGTGTTCTTTGAATTAGGACAGAATATATAGCACTGAAGCTGAAAGGACCACACTTGTGCAAGGAACAGTAAAATGCCATTTTTTTTATTTACAATAATACCTGGTATTTAGCTCTTAGTCTATTTATTATTGATTCATATTATTTTTCTTTTAAACAAAAAAAACTTTAAGGGTAGTTTTATATAAATTAATTTCACCTTTCATGATTCTAGCCATGAAAAAACATCAAATTACTGATTCTTCTTTAAGGAAGAGTGAATAGCGCTCAAATATGACAGACTGGAGATATCATGAAGCTTCCAGTATTCTCATTTGCTATTTTTCGCTTGTAGATCTAGCCATATAGATATTTATATATCTATCTATATATAGATGTATACATCCCATAAACCATGTGCTTTCCTTTTCCTGAGCAATCTTTTGGAGATGGCAGTGCAATCAGCATTTCCTTTGGAGTTGCAGAAGGGACGGAACCCTGTGTATTGTAAGAGTGGTTTTGGGGTGAGATGCAGCAAAGGATAATAACCACACTCTCCATGTGATGGAAAGTGAGGCACTCCATGTGCATGAAGAATTTGGTATGAGGGGTAAAAAGACAAATCTACTGTATGAGCAGGATTTGCATGTAGTTTTTCTTTTGTACATACTGATGTATCAGTGCTGTTGTAATCAGTGGTTCATGCTTGGGACGTATCATTAGGAAAGATCCGGGTAATCTTTTGAATATGCTGTCCTCAAGCTGTGATTTTTTGCATGTCCTGTAGTTACTTTATCACAGAGAGAAATACATACCATTTTACTTGGAGAGAAGGTTCAAAAACAGGTACAGCGTTGGAACCTTGATCTGTATAACTCATTAATTCCCACCTTGTTCACCTCTGTATTCACAGAGGGAAACATTCTTTTTCTACCCTGGAACTTGAACAGGAAATATTGGATATTTATATTTTTGGGGAATTAGTACAATATTTAACATTTAAAATTTTAGTTTGTCTTAGCTGTGATTCTGAAGTAGTATTAACGTTGTTAAAATTCTAATCATAATGCAAGAACTCTGAAAATGAACCTTATTTTTTCTGACTATTAAGTTATAGTAATGATAGAAAGTTAGTACCTTTCTTTTTTTAAAAATTGTAGCTTAGTATTTATATCTGACTGTGCTGTCTCAATGTGTTAAATTTCAAGCTTTCTTTTATAACTATCAAGATCTTTAAAAGAAGGAAAATAGTCTTGATACTTATTATAGTGTCTAAGTAAGATAGTGAGATTTTTTTCTAATGTGAAAGCTCTTTGTCGTGAGGATGCAAACATAAAATGTGTAAACTTGAATACCCTCAAAATACCTTTTAGATGAAGCCATGTTTTTAGAGGAGGGAAAACCATGGAGAGTCAGCCGTCTCATCAGGTTTTGCTCTCAGAACAGTTACTGACTTGTTTAGTGACCTTGGCCATCTTAGTCTAACTCCATTTTAGTTTTCCCTCTCGGCAAATGGAATTTCTTTCTAGTAACCTGCTTTCCCTGAAAGTACTGCGGAAGAAAGATGTTATATAAATACCAATTTACAATAAGATTTCCTATCTCAGGAGTGAACTCCAACCTGAAGTGAGAACACAATTCACTGGTAATTTTTAACCTTGTAATCCTTACCAAAAAATAAAATTAAAATCTAAGTATATTTTAATGAAGTACTCTGGGATAAATGACTGAAAGTTCATTACCATGTAAGGATTATATTCAATATAGGTTCTTTTAAATATGAAAATGTGCCTTAGCAAGTTGGCAGCTTGAAAATCCTTGCTTTATTAGTTAGCAAATGATTCTGGGTTTTTTCACATTTATTATCAATCTCAGTTTTTGGGTGCCTACGAATTCAAAATTATATACTCAGCTGACCCTTTAATTAGCTCTCATTCTGTCTTACATGATTTATAGCCTGGCGGCTCACACGTAAAAATGATATATGATTTAATGAAGCGGAAAGGCAGAAGAGGTTCCCACCTTCGATTGTTTAATGCTCTCCTCTGGCTGGTGACGGGAGCACCGGGGACAAACAAGCAGCAGTCACATCCCCTCGTTCATTTATTGTCACCGTGACAGGAAGGTCCAGTTTGCTATGATCTGTGATTGTTTGCACATGTACTTTTGTTTCATTAGAAAACACAAGAATATTGATTCAGGTATCTTGAAATTGTCTTTATAAAAGAAATATGAGGAAGGCTGTTGACTCAAATTCTCTTATTTTGCATTTTTATTTTATTGCCCTAAAGGCAAATATTGCAGGGGAAGCAATACAGTATTTAATCCGCAGGGTTGTGCAGTGTTTTAGCACCACTGGTCCGTTAAGTCCATAAGTGTTTGTGGAGTACACTGGGCACTGATCGAGGCACTGGATTACAGCGGTGGCCGAGAGAGACAAGGCCCCTCATGGGAGGACAGATAACAAACCGATAAATAACTGCATAAATATGATAATTTCTGACTTATGCCACAAGGTGATGCATGAAGAATAACTCTAAACAATATCCTCTGAGAGAGTGTGCAGGGAATGAGGGCCACTCTAGAGCTGCTGGCGTCAGGGAAGGACACCCCAGGCAAGGGGGAGCCCCTGGCCAAGACTTCGTGATGCAAAGGCTGCAGCACACAGGGGTCTGGAGGCAGAGTTTCCTGAGCAGAGGGTGCAGAGAACACCAAGTTCAAGGAGGAAGGAGATTGACGGTCATGAAGAATGGAAACGGAAGGTGGGGATGAGGAGTAAGACGTAAGGGCAGGAGAGGTAGGAATTGAGAACTGAGGGGGGCAGGTAGTGTAGGGTCTTGAGGCCACAGTAAGGGAGGGAGAGTGTTCCAGCAAGTGCTACATTCCAAAGACCTTTGCCCATATTCTCCCAGCCACCCCCCACAGGCGCCCCACAGACACTGTGGTGCACCAATTTAATTTATACATCCCTTATTAGGTCTAGGCCCCACCTGAGCAACATGGAGTGTAGAGTTCTGGGGCCAAAACACATGTAAAAGTGTCCCATTACCTCAAGGGTTCTCACTCTCTTCCAATAATTTTTTATTTTGCAAAATTAAAGATACACAGAAAAGTTACAAAAACTCTTCATGTGGAGTCACCAATTGGTAACAATTTGCCACTTTTGCTTTATCTCTTTTCTTTCCATACACATTTGGTTTATGTTTTGTTTTGCTAAAGCATTTCAAGGTTAGTTGCAAACATCATGACATTTCACTCTTAAATACTTCAGCATCTATCTGATCATGTCCAGGAAATTTAACAATATAATACGTTTATCTACTGTACAACCTAGACTGAAATTTCCCAAATTGTCCCAATCCTGCCCTTTATAGCTGATTTTTTGATGGTTGTGTTCTTTTGTCTCCTCTAATTCATAAGAGTCTCCCAGCCTTCTTTGTTTTTTAGATATTGACATTTTTGAAAAGTACAAGTCAGTTGCTCTGTGGAATCTCTCTCAATTTGGATTTATCTGCTGTTTCCTCAAGATTATATTTAGGTTCAATATATTTGGCAAGAATGCTCCATAGGCGATGTTGTGTCCTTCATAGTGCATAATATCAGGGGGCTAATGATGCCAGTTTGTCCTAATGTTGATGATATTAACTTGATCACTTGGTAAAGCTGTATCTGCCAGATTTCCCCATTGTAAAGGTATCTCTTCCCCTTTACAATCAATAAGTAATCTGTGGGGAGATACTTTGAGACTCTGTGAATATCTTGTTTCGTAATAGCCTTTCACCTAATGATATTAGCATCCACAGATGCATCTTTCCAGAACCAGTTATTACTATGGTGGTTGTGAAAATGATGACTTCCTATTTCTCTTGTTCCTTCTATACGCGTTAGTGGGCTTACTTTTGTAAAGAAAATTTTTCCTCCCTCTCCCCCTTTTATAAAATCAGTATGGACTAATTTCAAGGATTAAAAAAAATCCTTATGTTATAATCCATTCTTGTCATTATACATTTTGATGCTATCCTTGTCCCAAATTTGACTAGTGAGAGCCCCTTCAAGCTAACGTTTTCAATCAGTTTTTGAGAACTTCCTTTCTTTCCACCATAGAAAGAGATTTCAGACTTATTTTGTACTTTTCCTTCTCCAGACCAGGAGTCAGTGATTTCTCCAAAATATCCTGGTTTCTTTTAGTGGAGAATGATATTTAGAAACCAACATCTTGGAACTAGATGTGTTTATTGCTACCAGGGTATCATTGCCTTCAGAATAGGGATATCTTTGCTTCTAGAATGGTTCAGTGGAGAGAGCTAGTAAATAAATAAGCAAACATACACACACACTCACACAAGAGCATCATGAGTTCTTACTGATAACTCTAATTCTAATCCAACACCACAGCATTCTTTTTCTCCTTCTCTCATTCTGTATCTGTATCTCCCTTCTCCCACAGAGAAAAAACCTTGTTTCCCCAAAACATCAACATATTAATATTTACTCATTTGTGGCTACAATAACCCTCTCTCCAAGTTTTAGAATTGCTACACCAGTACCAGTACCAACAACAAACTTATTAAGTTTAAGATCTCTCCACACTTCTTTTTGTCCTTAGAGTATATTTCATTGAGGATGTAAAGTAATATACTATGTTCAAAAGTTAGCTGCATTCTTTTTGTATTTCCTTCTGTAGGGTTATGTTGTCTATTTGAAATACAATTAGGTTTATTTGTTTCTGTTTGAAATCAATTTTAGTTTCCTCCATCCTTTTTTATGTAAATTTAACTTATTAATGTGTAAAACATTAACAGAGTTTAAAAGTCAAAACTATATAAAAAGGTATTCAATACTTCTAAGTTTTAAAAACACTATTAGTCATTTTTAACTTTAAGCTCTAATAAGACAGCAGTGTGTGTACTAACCATTAGTAAATATGTTTACTATTTGACTAGCGAGAGCCCCTTCAAGCTGTGAAAGCCCCTCC
Organism: Diceros bicornis minor; assembly: GCF_020826845.1. Taxonomy (NCBI): domain Eukaryota; kingdom Metazoa; phylum Chordata; class Mammalia; order Perissodactyla; family Rhinocerotidae; genus Diceros; species Diceros bicornis. The sequence goes on along the minus strand of NC_080749.1, from coordinate 60,099,361 downwards.
CCAAATTTTAGAATTGCTACACCCATATCAGTACCAACAACAGACTCATTAAATTCAAGATCTCGCCATACTTCTTTTTGTTCTTAGAATATATTTCTAAGACAGCTTTGTCAAAATGGCATAGTGGTATCAATACACTTGTAGAACTAGAAAGGACCATGCATATAATAATATTTCTTATTGTTTTGATTCTAGGGTTAATGCTTTCCCCTTTTAATTTTTAATCTTTTAACTTTATGTTTGAGAATTTTATACAATTTTTTTTAAGCAGGATACTGTGTGTGTATGTGTGTTTCCACTGCGTGTTTTCGTTGTATTTTTTAGGCATGCATCTTCTGTGGAGCAGTGTTTCTCATGCATACTACATCTTATTTGTGAGGTCTGAAATAGTTTCAAAGAAAAATAAACAGATCATTTTATTTATATGATTTCCCTTTGTATTCTCTTGAAATAGTCAAAATATGAACACACCTGGGGAAACAAAAAGCTGAAAAAATGAAAAATGTCATCAAATATTCAGTTGTGTCTAAATAAATTAAAATTGCACAAAGCATCTGATTGTTTGAAAAAAATATATAAACTTAAATGTGACCAGGGTGGTACCTAGAGAAATGTAAAACAATGGGTTATGCAGGCTTTAGAGAAGCCATAAAATAACTTTGAAGAACTCTTTATATCATTGTCATCTTAGGCCCAAAACCAGAGAAGTTTCAAATGAATAAAATGTTTCTTATTGAAGGTAATGTCAGCAGAATCACTTCTGCTCTTAGCATGGTTTGTTTACTCATGCAACAAAAATTATTTGCTGTTACAGCTTCAATATTTTCTCTAGGCATATCTTACTTTAATTCTCGGATGCTTTGGTTATTAGTGTGAAATGTGATAAAGTGTATACTTGACTATTTAGGCTGGTGATATAAATTGTTAGCCTAAAGAAACTGCGAGTCCCAGCATCGTCCAGGGTGGCTCGGATTCAGATTGGCAATCTTTCAGAAGTGGGATAGGGGGTTTCTTGGTGTCTGGTTTTATTTTTCTGATTTGGTGGGCTAGGGTGAGGTGAGTAATACAGACAGGATGTCCTAGAATAGTGTTCTTTCCTTTCCTAAAAACGAATCAATTTATTAAAAGCCCACAAAACTTCCTCTTACTCATCCAAATTCCACTCTTGAAAGGTTTATTATATTAACATTTTAAAAATGCAAATAGTGACCCTGGAAGGGTTAAGCTCCTTTCAGCCATTTATACAGTAGTCAGATTCATTTTAATCTGTTTGCTTTCCTTCTAAATCCTAGAGGAGCCACAGTCAGTCTCATTTTCTAAAAAAGAGGTGAATATTTTATAGCGTATAGAGAACTTCAAGGAACATCCTGGGATGGGTGCCCAGTGAAGTGGGAGGCAAGGGACTAGGCAGCAGAGGAGGGCGTTGGTAGAAAGGAGATTCATTTGTAAACACAGCACGAGGCCAGGCTTTTCCTATTTTTCAGTTTTGCATAGGGCTTTCTTTATCCAGAATCGCCGAGATACACACTGGAACCCATCTTCCTCGTACTAACTCAATTTAATTCATCTAACTGTTCTGTTACTCTGAAACTTGTCTATGGAAAGAGGCTCTGCCACAGAACCTCAAACCCACAGCTGGATGTTACACCATGGCAGGCTTGCCTAAATTGAAACAAAACTCCACACGCTATTATAATTTGTTCATGTCTTATGACTGAGTTATTTTTCTCTGTCACAGAATTAATAATCTTCCAGGTCCCAAATGCACAAATCAGAGAACTAGAAGGTACTCAGATTTTCTCTATCAGTCTCTTCAAATCAAGGTCCCAAGAAACAGATGTGCTTGGCACAGGAGTGGCAGAGTTGGTATTGGACCACAACAATGGTCTCCTGACTCCTAGCCCAGGGCCGGCCCCCTTTGCCTGCATACCTATTACTTGCTATAACCAAACTGACCTCTCCTTTTCTCTTGCAAGGAGCATTTGAGCAAACTTCTGGGCCATGAAAGCATTGGTATCTGCTTGCAAGAAAATCTACTTCTGGAAAATTAGAGAGTATACTTTCATTTCATGCAAATATAGCCAAGTATATATAGGTCACAGATAGTTTTTTTTTTAAAAAAGGCAACCATAATTTAGATGATAAGCCCATTTCTACCTATTTTTTTTTTCCAGTGACCTAATCTGATAAATTTGGAATCCTTGGGACATATTCATGTAATTTTATTGGATCTTCACTTTGCAGTAAAATGCAATGTAGCAGTGTGGTTAAGAGTGCACAGTGGGGTCAGTCAGCCTGCTGACTGTTTGCTAGCTATGTGAATTGGGAAAGTTCCTGTAACCTACCTCACAAGGTTATGTGAGGATTAAATTAGCTAATGCGTAAAATCTGCAGCATAGGGCCTGGCACTTCGTGGATGCACAGTAACTATTAGCCATTATTATTATATGGATACTGCCTGAAAAAGGAAGTCTGTATAGACCAGGCCTCTTAAGTTCAGGATTCAAGTACAATTTCTCTTATTTTCTGTTTCATGAGTACTACAGTATATTTTCAAATATTTTAACTATCTGAAAATAAAAATCTGTTCACTTAATTTTTTAAGTTAATAAACTTTATTTTTTAGAGCAGTTTTAGGTTTACAGAAAAATTCGAGGAGAAAGTAGAGTCCCTATACTTTCCCTCCCATCCCCTTCCCCTAGTGTCACCATCTTGCATTGATGTGGTACATGTATTAGAAACCATGAACCAATATTGCTACATTACTATTAACTAAAGTCCATAGTTTACAGTAGAGTTCACTTTTTATTTTATTTATTTATTTATTATTTTTGTGTGTGTGAGGAAGATCGGCCCTGAGCTAACGTCTGCCAATCCTCCTCTTTTTGCTGAGGAAGACCGGCCATGGGCTAACATCCGTGCCCATCTTCCTCCACTTTATATGGGACGCCGCCACAGCATGGCTTGCCAAGCAGTGTGTTGGTGTGTGCCTGGGATCCGAATCAGCGAACCCCGGGCCGCCGCAGTGGAGCACGCGCGCTTAACCGCTTGTGCCACCAGGCCGGCCCCAAGAGTTCACTTTTTATATTGTACTGTTTTATGAGTTTTGCCAAATGCATATTGTTATCCACCATTACTGTATCATACAAAATAGTTTCACTGCCCTAAAAAATCCCCTCTGCTCCGTCTATTCATCTCTCTCTCTCCCTTCCTTCCCTAGTCACCGGAAACCACTCATCTTTTTCCAGCTCCATAGTTTTGCCTTTTCCAGAATGTCATATAGTTGGAATCGTAGAGTATGTGGCCTTTTCAGATTCACTTCTTTCACTTAGCAATATGTATTTACGGTTCCTCTATGTCTTTTTGTAGCTTGATAGCTCACTTTTTTTTTATTGCTGCATAATATTCCATTGTCTGGATATAACACTGTTTCTTTATCCATTCAACTATTGAAGGACGTCTTGGTTACTTCCAAGTTTGGATAATTATGAATAAAGCTGCTATTATCATTTGTGTGCAGGTTTTTGTCTCAACATAAGTTCTCAACTCATTTGGGGATATACCTAGGAGCCTGATTGCTGGATCATATAGTAAGACTGTGTTTAGCTTTGTAAGAAACTACCTGTTCCAAAGCAGTTGTACCATTTTGCATTCCTACTGGCAATGAATGAGAGTTCCTGTTGCTCCACATCCTCACCAGCATTTGGGATTGTCAGTGTTTTAGCCATTCTAACAGGATTTTAGCCATTCTCGTAGATATGTGGTGGCATCTCTCTGTTTTAATTTGCATTTCCTTAATGACATATGATATTGATCATCTTTTTATATGCTTATTTGCCATCTGTGTATCTTCTTTCATGAGGTATCTATTCAGATCTTTTGCCCTTTTTAAATTGGGTTGTTTCTTTTCTCATTGTTGTGTTTTGAGAGTTCTTTATACTTTGGACACAAGTTCTTTATCAGATATGTGTTTTGCAAATATTTTCTCCTGGAGTGTGGCTTGTCTTTTCATTCTCTTAACAGTGTCTTCACAGAGCTGAAGTTTTCAATTTCAATGAAGTTCCACTTAATAATCTTTTCTTTCATGAATCATGCTTTTGGTGTGGCATCAAAAAACTCATTGTCCAAGCCAAGGTCATTGAGATTTTCTCCTATGTTATCTTCTAGAAGTTTTATAATTTTATGTTTTACATTTATGTCTGTGATCCATTTTGAGTTAATTTTCATGAAAGGTGTAAAGTTAGTGTCTAGATTCATTTTTTTGCATGTGGATGTCCAGTTAGTTCATTTAATTTTTCTCTAGTAAATGAATTAACATTGTTCCTAAAGACATTTATAAGAAGATATTTTAATCACCGAAGATCTGGGAGAATATTTAATTCTTTTTCAGTGAACAAAGTCTCTTCAACTATGTGGAGAAATATTATGAGGAACATGGAATTGCATATAAGTGAAGCATTTTGACGTTTGGTCTTTTATTATAGTTTAGAATGATTTGGAAAGACCATGGAATGGTGCATATGATTTAGATCTAGTTGTGTTTCTTAACTAAAACCTAGTCACTCAATAAAATGTTTTGTGTAGTTATTGTTCAAGCACTTCTGCTATTTTATAAGTTCTTTTTTTATCTACCCCATCCTTTGAGTTACCGTTTGGAGGATTGTTGAAATGCTTAATTCCCTTCCTTCCTTCCTTTTTTCCTTCCTTCCTTTCTTTCTGTCTCTGTCTGTCTGTCTGTCCCCCTCCGTCCCTCGCTCTCTCGTTTTAAATCAGTGTACTTGGCTAACAAGCCTTAACATCTGCTGACATTATTGATCCTAGGAATAAAAACGTGAGATGATCTCTGGGAAAATTTCCAGGCACAGAGCCCAGGCAATCCATAAAACCCATATATTTCAAATCATGCAAGTCTTGTGAAATATTTTCAGAAAGACAGTTTCCAGTGATTTGGTTATGTAGGCCTGTTTAAAGAAAAGGTTTTAAAGTTCTTGAAGTGATTTGTATTTTTCAAACTCTTAAGCTTCGTGAAAACCAAGAGCCATTTCTTCTCTAAATGTTTCCTTTTAGATTCTCTTGGTGCGTTCTTTTTAGCACTAATGTAGCCACTCACAGTATGATGGTTTGCTGAATGTTGAAGCAAATTATCTGAAATATAAAATTGAATAAAGGATTTATTCTTTTTTAAGTTTTACGTAATCAAGCGACAAAGCAGAAATGCGTCATGTTGTACTTTTAATAAAGAGTTTCTGAAGAAAAGGCCATTATCCCTAAATGATGTGTGATATGGTGGACTAACAGTGAAAGAATTAATAAACAATTTAATAAATAGTGTTTAAATATGGGTCCAGCTGTTCTTTGCGGGATGTATTTTTACCTCTTTTTTTTTTTTTTGGTGAGGAAGATTGGCCTTGAGCTAACACCTTTGCCAATCTTCCTCTTTTTGCTTGAGGAATAGTGGCCCTGAGCTAACATCTGTGCCCATTTTCCTCTATTTTGTATGTGGGACGCCGCCACAGCATGGCTTGCTGAGCGGTATAGGCTCGCACTTAGGATCTGAACCCGTGAACCCAGGCCGCCAAAGCGGAGCGTGCTGAACCTAACCACTACACCACCTGGCTGGCCCCGTATTTTTACCTCTTATGTTCTTCTGTGGTTTCCCACATATCCCTATGTTATGTTTGCTCTCCGTTTGAAAGTATCAGTGTTACAAACAAACAGTAAGTAAATAAGGCAGACCCAGCAGCTCCACAAGTAAGTAAAGCTATGTCCTCAAACGCAGGATGTTCATAGCAGCGTCATTTCTAATAGCCTCAACGGGAAAATACTCAAATGTCAATTTACAGTAGACTGGATAAATAAATTGTGATATATTCATACAGTAGAATACTATAGAGAAATGAAAATGATTTACAAATACACGCAGCAACATGGACAAACTCACAAAAGAATAAATACTGCATAATTCCACTTTTAGGAAGTTTAAAAACAGGCAAATCTAATTCATGGTATTAGAAGTCAGGATGGTAGTTACCCTTGAGGTGGGAAATGATTAGCAGGGGGCATTAGGAGGCTTCTGGGGTTTTGATAAGATTCTTTTTCTTGATTTAATGCTGGTTACATGGGGTATGTTCACCTTGTGACAATTCATTGATTGCATACTTATGATTTTTGTTTGTACGTGTAGATGTTGTGTTTTAATAACATGCTACAAGAAAGGCAATATTTACAGCCTCACAAACAGCAGCATTGAATAGGTTCCAGTTAATAATAAGAGGCTAAGAAATGTGGGGCCATTCTGGTTATAAGATATGTGTTTGGGGTTAGTTTATTTTTTAAAGACTAATATTATTTAAGTAATACTATGAGTTATTATGTATCTTTTGCATGTCAAAATTATATATTTCAAATAAATTATGTATATTTACAAAAATATAAATATAAAACACTAATTTCCCACTGAATTATCATTTCCTTAAAATGATATATGTACGGTTACGTATATTTATGCATGTTGACTACTGTATCCCTAGTGCTTAACACAGTATCTGGCACATGGTGGGTTGTTAGTAAATTGAGGGCAGCTTGAAGAATTTATCGGCCTCTTATAGTGTGCCCTATGATTTTATCTCCTTAAATAATTATATTTCTCTCTGTTAGGTTTTCATGTCATTAAAGGTGGATGAGTTTCCAATTTGTCTTCGGTCTACTGTATGACTTAGAACCTCGTAGGAACCTACTAAGTGTTGAATGGATGAAGGATTTGAACGTTTTGAATTGATACATAAACCAGAAGTCAACTAAATTTGTCTTTGATGTATGCCTTATGAATTTTTTTTTTTTGTGAGGAGATCAGCCCTGAGCTAACATCTGCCAATCCTCCTCTTTTTTTTTTTTGCTGAGGAAGACTGGGCCTATGCTAACATCCATGCCCATCTTCCTCCACTTTATATGGGATGCCGCCACAGCATGGCTTGACAAGCGGTGTGTCGGTGTGCACCCGGGATCCGAACCGGTGAACCCCAGGCCGCTGCAGCGGAGCGCGCGCACTTAACCGTTTGCGCCACCGGGCCGGCCCCTGCCTTATGAATTTTTAGCTTCAAATTTACCTTTCTTATACATTATTTATAGTTGCAACAGCAGTTGATTATTTTTAGTTTATATTTCGTGGATAGGTGCTAGGTAGTGAGAGGAATCTAAGTGAGAATTTTATCCTGGATAATTTACAAAGCAAAGTTAAAAAAAAACAACCACCAGTTCATTTTAGATGCAGATCCACTGTGTGCATGGTGGAGACATATTTTGCTACCAACCCCCTGCTGTAAGGGAGGGTGCTAAATACTTTAAGGGCACCTCTCAGGAAGAATTTTGCCTCTCAGCAGAACTATCAATAGAGCTCTTTGCTTCATAGAGATGGATGAGGCTGGGGAAAGTGGCCTCTGAGTATTTTAACAAGAATGAAATCAGTCATCATGTTAGAGTCGAAGTGTTGTCTTTTTGTTGTTGTTAACAAGCCTGCTTTCCACATCCTTCCCTGAAGAAAACCCATGTGTTCATCCAAGCCCTTGCTTGTTTTGTTGTTGTTTTATTTGTGGCTTTATGGAGTTGTATTTTATCAGTCTTTATGGGAATACTCTTTCCCTTTCTAATGCCTTTAGAAAAATTTATCCGTTATTCATTTAAACATTGAACTTCATTTCTGCTTGAGAATTCCAAATTCTCAAGCTGCCACCATGTGTGAGGGTGGCAGCTACATGTTGGATAGCTATTTTTCATACTTTGGTTACTTCTTTGTCTATCTATTCTCTTCGAATTTTAGACTCTCATTTCCGGGTCACGTAGCTCACAGAGAGGATGTAAAATTTAAAAAGGAGGATCCCCAAATTTAGTCTCACTGAAGCCTGCAGAGCTGAGGGAGGAGATGGCATCAGAATACTGACAGTGAATTCTAGGGTCCTGGGAGGAAGGGGATGGCGATGAAAGAGAAGAAAGTTGGGGCTGGCAGGCGGTGAAGGCCATGAGTTGAGGAGGGGAGGAAGTGGAGCCACCGCCCATACTTCACCCCTCATGTCCTTGAAAATGGCACCCAATCTCAAAGGCTCATGGTGCAGCAGGACTTGACAACAGTGTAGTGAAATGGCAAAAGGCAGAAAGGCTTATTCCAGAATGGTTTGGTGAGTCATCTTGTGGGGACTTCTGCTCTAAAACATTATTACAGCTTAACTGATACAGTATAGGCGCAGCTAACTAATCTGAGCTTCAAGATAAACTCTCAAGTAATTTAGAAAACAGGAAATGAGATGAGTTTTAAGCTTGACTTTATTCTTTTAGAATAGTGGGAGTATTTTATTGTGGTAATCGGAATTCTTTAGAAGAAAAAGAATATATCCCTTCAGAAGGAAAAGAATTGTGTTTTTGTAATAACATATCTTAGACTATCGAAAAAGTGCTTTACCCACAGCTCAAAACCTCCAAATAGTTATTTTTATACTAAATTTAGACTGAGTGAATTTAAAATTTATTTTAATGTGTGTCACTTAAAAATTAAAAAAAAATGAGTAGATACCCAGCAGAGACTGGACTGTCTGTGCTTTTGTAAATGGGGGATTAGGATTTGTCTGTTCTATAAAGGACACACTGCATTTAGATTAGACATAATCTGATTGTATTGCAATACAGACGCCATTCAGGTCAGCTCAGTGTTCAGGGTCTGTAAACACCACATAAGCACTGATTGGTCCAGGGAAGAGTATTAACGGAAGGATAATGATGAGCTTTAATCCACATCCCTAAAGCACAACAGCTGGGGCTTCAAATGAGTTTTCTTTCAGACTTTAGAAGTGATGCTGTATTTTTTACAACATGATAAATTGAACTTTTTGTTTTTTTGCTCATGCAAAGAGTATGCCTATTTAACTTGACTTTTATTTGACTAGGTAGTTTTCTTGTCTCAAATTTCTTTTAGAATATAATGTAGGTGTTTGACATTTATTTAAAATTAGACTGACCATATAATTTATTGTCCAAAGCAGGACTCTCTTAAGAGTGAAAGTGACTATTATGAATAGTTACCCAGAGAAAACAGGCATAAACCGGAATCTTCTGGGTGAACCAGTATGTATCGCCACCCTATTTAAAGTCATATTTTTAACTTTTATTTTTATCCTCCAGGAAAATTATAAAATCACAATTAAAATATTAGAGAACCACATGTTCTTTCCAAGTGTGATTCAAAATGTATGGTGCTTTAGAGGTGAAAAAACAATAATATAAAAAGCAAAACATAGGTCCGTGGTCACAATGAGTTTTTAAAATGACAAAGTTGTTTAAATGTGATTCAGAAATTTTATTTTCTCCTCATCTTGTGATTCCCAAATGTATTAAGTTAATTTAGCAAGCACATATTCAGCATTTATTCTCTGTGTGTTTATGTTTTACTAATTTCATTATTCAGATTGCACCTGCTGTATAGAAAATGTTACGATATTCTGTGTGGGATGTTGTAAGGAATAGAAAGTGCAGAACAATCACAACCTGATAAATGTCAAGGATTTAGTTTTGTAGTCGACCTTTATTGGTTGACTCCCAAGCATCCCTTCTCTCTTTCAAATGCAGTGTTCCAAATTTCCCAATTGTGAAGTTTGGGTAACGTAGACCTCTCCTTCAGCTCCAGAAGGGCCCTGACTGGTTTAAGCAATCAGTATTTTCCATCCCCTTAGCCACAGTGATATTTTTTAGTGATAGTCATGTGGTCCAGACGTGTACAACTAGACTGGATGCTGGCATTTTAATTAAGCTACTAGGGAAATAGATTATGACTTTCCTATTGAAAGTAATTGTAAGTGTAGCTTGAGAAGGCACTGCAGGTCATCTGAAGATCGAAACAAGCCTTAGGGTGAATACAAGGTCTGAGGGTTGGTATAAAGATAGTCTTCATGACATTGTTCAGCTGCTGGATCAAGCCAGTGTTTGGCTGCTGGATCAAGCCAATCCTGTCACTGGAATTTTTGGTTACATGAACCAATAACTATTCTTGCTTTCTTTAAAAATAACTTTTATTAATAACTTTTATTGCTTAAGCCTTTGTGTTGACGTTTCAGTTATTTGCCACCAAAGAGTTCCTAACTAATACAAGATTTAAAAACAATTGCAAACCATTTGATATGCAAATATTTGAAAACCGTTATTTGAGAAGAGGAATGGCATACTATTTCTATGATTGATATAGGAAGGTCTTCAAGTCTGGGTGTTGGATTAGGGAGGTAGAGACAGGATGAACAGTAAAAATGCAAGAAAATCTATCCAAGTCAGGATGCTTCTGTACGAAGAGAAACAATGGGAACAAAGAGAACAGAATGTTAAGGAAAATGTTACAGACGCACTTGATAGTGAACCAAATTTTGACAAAAAGCTAAGAAGTAGTTAAAAATGAACTCAGGTTTCTGGCCTTGGGTGGCCTGGCAGAGATAGCTGGATATAAAGGTAAACTTGTCTAGTCATAGCAAGCGTCTTCATCGTTCCATCTATAATTAAAATTCACCTATTTGTGAGACTTGCACTCCAGCTGCATAATAGAGCATAGCAAGTCTATCCAGTGTTTTATGGGAACTGAAAAATTTGATGTGTGGGGACAAGATCCAGGCAGAAGAGTGGGTCTCCCTGTCGTGTCCGCAACTACTTTATCTCCCTTACGGAATCAAGGTTAGTAAATTGGAATATTTCTCTGGCTAGGACTTTATGACCAAGGGCAAAGTTATCTTTTGATTCTTTGTGAATTTTGAGCTCTTGAACACTAGATATTTGTATTGCTTTTCTTTTTCCTTCCCAAATTGAGAGAACCCAGCTGTAGAGGAGATTTTCTATACACAGGCTGAAACCTGCTTTTTTCCCTTGCAATCTCCAAGGTTATAGAATCATTAACAGAACTTTCATATCTTCATAGCCCTTTTTTCAGAGTATTTTTACAAAAAGTCCAAGACTAGAATCATGCCTTATATGTAATGAATGGCTTACTCCCATAAGCCAAGAATTCTTGTTTCGATGTGTTCACTTTTGTACTCAAGAGAATAATTCTTTAGAGTGGAAACATATTCAAATGACTTAATTTTTGAAGGCTTGATGATCTGGGATTTCTGGCTTTCATTTCAGGAGGAGATGTGTAGTTTCACTCTGTCCTGTCTTTATAGCCGGATGGTATTCACATCCCAGCCTCAGTTACAGATTTAAGTTCCGAAGTCTAGGTAAGTTAGGTTCTGTATGTGGAGATGGCAATAAGGACACAAATGTCCTTCATGGCTCAGGAATGGTACCTTCCATGAGTGCAGGACTCCACCAAACTCTCTTGACCACCGAGGTCTATGTTGCTGCTGCTAATTAGGATTATACTGAGTCAGACAGAATATTACAATTTTCATCATTATTACTTTTATGCTTTCTTGAACTTTAAAGTACTTTACCAAAAGAAATTGGTTTTACATGTTAGTCTATTGCCTTTAGTTAAAAGCTAGTTTTGAGTAAAGCGATGCACTATACTCCATTAATTTAATAACTATAAACTGTGGAATGGCCTCACACTTGGAAAATGTATGGTTAATGGGAGTGACAGGCAATCTTCTTGAAGAGGAGGCGTAAGAAACCTGGAGAAGAAGAATAAAAGCCTAGTACCCACCCTTTCCCACTGTCCTTCATAAGTCGCTATGCTCACCAGGCTTTTATTTTAACTCATTACCTCAGGATAATATGTATATTAGAAATCTATTGCACAGGAAATTTTTTCATGGAAAACAAAGAATTTTAATTACTTCATAAAAATTCGGTAGGCTTCTTTGGAGGTGACCATTTTCCTCAAAAAAGAGAACATAACGTGTGTGTTGCTATTACTTTTTTACAGGTAACCTTGTATGATTCAGCATACAGTGAATTTTAAGCATATGTTCTCACTAATGAATTATCTCAGCTTTGTCTCTTTGGACAAGATAGAGGCACTTTTTATTTCTTGCAGCCTATTTTGTCACTCCAGTTAAGTTAATGAATTATGAACTATACCATTTCATTAGAATAATAAGAATTAAGAGAAGATGTTTTCCTTGGGGACTGCTGCTTGGAATATATCATTAATCATGTTCTGCAGGAATTATAGTCAAGGCTGAACTGGGAATGCTAGCTTATCTGACAGGTACCAAGGGGGAAAACAGGTTGTCATTTAGTCTATCTTGGGTAAAGTACGTCTTAGTAAAATGGCTAGATAAGGAATGACATCTTAAAATTGCTTTTTATTTTGAGCTCTGTCAGAGGTCTGAAGAATTGCTTGTGAAGCTGTGAAATGTTCTCACGAAAAGTAGAAGTCATTTAAGAAGAGTTTTTTTGTTTCATCTGTGGTTTTTAAACCAAGGGGTATAAAATGTAAAAATGACTGAATTCTGAGTTGGAAGCTTTACTTATTTTCTCAGTAGCCCCTTCCCTGTTCCCAACCTCCTGAAATCCCTATTCTTCCTTTGTTGGAGGAAACCCAAATGTCTAACAGGATATTTTAAATGATTAACATGAGCATTTCTGATATTAAATGATTTTAAAGAATTTCAATCATAAGGATCTTCTTAATTGCTCAAATGACTCAGTTTGTGATTATTGCTTAAAAAATGGTGTAGATAGGTGGGAAGAGAGGGAGAGCGTGCCAGGCAGAGAGGGAATGAGCTGTGCTCTGACCATTGGGCTTTGTGTCTGCTCACTAGTTACAGCACCACACAGGGACTTCCTGGAAAGATTACCAGTCTTTCCTTCAATACGTACTTTTGAGCAGAAAAAGGAAAAAAATATTTTGTAGAAAACTTTTGCTAAATGTTCCAGTTGAAATCTATTAGGTTTTATAGGTTGGACTGAAGTGCACGAATAGGAAATATTGCAGTTGTGTCTAGGATAGAAATCCAGAAAAGAAACATGAAGTAATAAATTGAGACTTATTCATAGCTAATAATATCATTAAGGTTTTAATGTCTTAGATAGAGCCCCCATCCACAAAACTCTTTTCCAAACTTAGAATATTCACAGGAAAAAGCCAACATTCCCCCCAGGTCAAAGAGGAAATAAAAAATACAACTACACACTTTTAAGAAAGTAATTAAAGAAGGAAATTTCATATCAAAGTTATGCTTTGCAGCCAAAAGTGTGTTTATAGATAAATTCATATCCCTAATGGATTTTATTGTTTAAAAATAAAATTTGAAAATAAATGAGTGAAACATTAACCTCTAGATATTTGGGAGGAAAAAAAAATCCTGAAACAGAATAACAACAGTAAATGGAACTTACGGAGTAAGAATAAATTAACAATAAAGACACAGAATTTAATGTTAGAAAACAGAAAAACAGTAGACTTGATGAAAAAAGAATGGTTTAAAATCAAACAATGAAATAAACGTTTGGTAAATGGAATAAAAAAAGAGAGAGAAAAAAAACACAAATAAATACATTTAAGAATGAGAAAAGGACTATGGCCACAATCAGAAGAGACTGAAAGTTTTGCCGATACCCTGTATAACTTTATACAGATATGCTTGAAAATCTTGATGAACTCTGCATGTTAGTTCTCCTTAACAAACCAAAGCCACATAGTAAACTGGAAAAGAGATTTTTAAGTAACTATTATAGAAAAGTATGAAACTTTTACAAAAAGCTCTTACAGCTCAGGAAAACACATCAATGGAAAATTTTGAGTGATATATAAACTTACCTACACACACACACGTTCAGATACATATACGTATCCATATATACACACTCTCAGGGCGTTTGAAAAGTCTAGAGACATAAGATAAACTTATTTTCAACACTATGCTAGTTAAATTTTTAAAAAATATTCCCAGTATATTTTTCTTTAACCTCTAGACACCTTTTCCAGAGAAATACCTGAAGCAATATGTCTAATTGTTAATCTGAAAAAAGTTTAGTTTATATACAGAGTGTCCAGAAAGTCTGTAAACATAGGTAAAAATAGAGTATTAGTAGAATCTCAGCAATTTGGGCTGCTGTTGATTAAAGTGTTACTTATCTCCCATTGCTCCCAGGAAGAAGAGGCTGATTATTTTTTGAGTCTGATCATCGTGCATTTCACTCCCCTCTCCAAGGAGAAAACGAAAGAACTTTTGGATGTTATCCCGTGGGGGAGCATTAGATTGGGTTGCCCAAGAGGGAATGAGGTTTCAAGACTTGAGAGAGGTGAAAGAGTCCCACCTAGAGTTATGGGGTTATCAAGCAGAGAGGAGAGTGGCAGGGGCTCACCTCCACTCCTATGAGGGATCCTAGGAGGTGATAGGACCTGTGAGTGATGGATGGATGATGTTGCAGAGGGGGAGGTGATGTCACAAGGGAGACCACTGTGTCCTAGGTGCTTAAAGATTTCAGTGGCAAATGGTTACTCAGAGATAGACTTTATTTGATGTAGAGAAATACAGCAAGGTGACATTAGATTGTGGAGCGAATTTTTTGAGTGTGTGTGTATTTATAAATGTACATATATTTAGGCACACGTATCTATGAGTTACTGGCAGAAAACACAGTGAAATATTAGCTGAGTTCTAAAAAGAAAGCCTGCCTTTGTTACTTTCCATCTGATGAAGAGGCTTTTGTAACTGGAACTTTGGGCAAGAGCAGCACCCTTGGGTGAGTTTGATGCTCTTCTGGGTTTATCTTGCAGTTTGTAAAGTCTGATGAGCATCAGGGCCAGCATTGAAGAGGAGAACATTTCTGTCCTTTCTGTTGACTTGTGTATGATGCCCTCCCACCCAGTCAGCTCTGGAGAGCAAGGCAGAGTGAGCTGACTGAAGTGGGTTGTGGGCATCAAAATACAGTTATAATCCAGTATGCTGTGTCAGTGCTTCATGGTAATTAGTTTTAAAAGTTGAAACATTTCTAGCAAGGGTGTACTTTATGTTTATGTATAACACTAACACACTATCAAGGGATTTAATTGTGACCATTCAGAAATTATTTATCTGTTAAACCCTAATTTAAAATAAAATGGTGTTTAATCAAGAGACATTAATCAAATGTTATACTGATTTAGAGAGCCATTTAGTGAATGAAAAAATAGTTCATTATATCAGGTTATTTTAAACTGAAAGAAAAATTACATTCTGCTAACATAAAGTGGTAATGTTTAAATCGACTGAATTCTCCATGCCCTGTGGCTAAATCATTTTAGGATATTTTTCACATGTAATTTCTGCAGATTTTAATTAAGACTTTTGGAGGTACCCACCCTTATGTAGGAAAGGCAAATTTTGATAAAACTGTCTGTGCTTTCATAATTTTTTAGAAAACATTCCCATTTCACAGTAGGCAGAGAAATGAAAAGACTCTCTAGTTCTTACTACATGTTACACACACAAACACACACACACACATTCACACTTACACTCATTCTGTCTGCCACACACTTATACAACCCTCTGCCTCCCTCCCATACACGTTTGCTAGCTCAGACTCAAAACACATACACTCTTGCTCAGGCAAAGACACACACACACACTCTCTTTTTCTTGCTCTGGTGAACACACATACACATACACTCTCTTTGTTGCTCAGGTCAAAACATACACACACTCTTGATCAGGCTAACATGTCCATATACCGATGGAGGCACACACACACATATGAACCCATTCATGCCAACACACACATATGGACACCTTTACACACACACACACACACACACACACACACACAGGGTAATGCCTACACATACACAGTTAAACTAGCTCTCTCTTTTTCTCACTATTGTTTTGTAGCTGACTTATGACTTTTCTGTCTTTGGTTTATGTTCTCTTGATCTTTGACTTAGAGGTGGGTGACTCAGACCAATTATTTTATGTGATTACACTTGGAGTGAGGTTGATGATTTTGATACTGACTCATTTTTATTATTTGCATGTAGTTTAAGAGAAAGAACTTCATGAACTTATTCTGCTTTCATATGCAAAAGTGAATGTTGAGGAGATTATGTAAGTAGATGAGAAAATTGCCTTTCATACATTTGTTGAGTCAACAGGGTCAGATGAGAAGTTGGCAAAGAATATATCATGAAATTCAAGAAACGCTCTTTATTTTGCCATATTGCAGATAAATGTTCTTTCTGTGTCACTTTGTGCCACTTTTTATTACTTGCTTTCACTGATTATGATAATTGACTAAGCAATAATATGCAACAGAATATTAATAAAATTTAGTATTTTAATAGAAGACTGAATAAGAAGGTAGGCAGTTGACTTGCCCTTTTGAAATTGAGAGATTTGGCTTGTGCATATACAAGGACAGATATGTGTCATTCTTCTGCTTTCAACAGAGTTGAAAATGCCCACTGTTCTTCACAGTGAAAGCTTCATTTTTGTGTGTAAAAGATTGGAAAGCACCATCTGGGACACATCGTATGCTTATGTTTCTTAAGAGAATCTGGAAATCATACTTTTGGTATTTTGTTGCTAATGAAGAAGAGAAAGGAAAAAAAAATCTTCCATAAATCACACCCCATCCATTAGTGCCTTTTTTGTAAAAATTGAAATGAGAGAATGGTAATTAGAGTATACTATATTATATCCAAAAGGGTCCCATTAATATTTCTGAAACTTCATATTTAAAAATTGTTGACTTTTACGGGCCAGCCCCAGTACCCTCGTGGTTAGGTTTGGCATGCTCCGCTTCAGTGGCCTGGGTTCAGTTCCTAGGCGCAGACCTACACCACTCGTCTGTCAGTGGCCATGCTGTGGTGGCGGCTCACATACAAAAAGAGAAAGATTGGCAGTATATGTTAGCTCAGGGCAAGTCTTCCTCAGCAAAAACAAAAATGGAAACAAAACCAAAAAATATTGTGGGCTTTTATTTAGGTGTATATTTTGTTTGATCACTTTCTTGACCTTGCTAGTTAGAGAAGAAACATTTGGAAAAATGTGCCTAGGACAAACGTTGAACTTCCTATTTGGGGAAGCCCCTACTTGCTATAGTCTTGAGAGAAATTCTTTGTCTCCCATATGGAAACCTAAGCAGAAGAAAGATCCTCCTGCTCTCTGCCTCCCTCCTTTCCCAGTCAGACTGGGAAACCCCCGTTGACCGTGCCAATAACTTCCTTTTAAAATAGATAGTCCAGATTAGTTTCTATTATTTATGATTAAGAATGCTGAGCTACATAGAAATTTTCAGAGGAAAATACTTAATTTCCTATTCCAGCACCCAGTACAGTAGCCTGGTACATAGTTGGTACTGAAAAATATTTCATTCACTCCTTCATTCAGCAGATATTTATGAGCACCTGCTATATAACAGGCAGACACCCAAGTCCTGGGACTATCAAAGTGAACAAAACAGAAAAGTGTCTGGCTCTGAGGCTTAGATTTGGGTGGGAAAATAGACAAATATACGAACATGTAATATATGAGATGGTGATATGATATGTGCTGTGGAAAAATACATTAAAATAAATAAAGCAGGATAAGGGGATAGGTTGCTAGTTTTTTTATATAGGGTAATCATTGGAAGCCCTCTTTGAGAAGGCCTTCCTTTTCAGAGCTGATGGGGAGGGACTCCTGAGTTAATCTGGGGAAAGAGTACTCTAAATGGAAGGAAGAGTAAGTGCAAATGCCCTGAGGCTGAGAGGAAGAAAGATGCTTGGCATGTTGAGCAAAGGGGAGAAATGTGGAAGACTCGAGGTCGGACAATGCAGGGGCCAGACCATTTGGGCTTTATGGACTGCATAAGGCTTGGCTTTTACTCTGCGTGAAATGGGATGTCATTAGAGTGTTACGAGGAGGAGGGATATGATTTGACTTTGTTTTTTTAAAGAATCTCTCTGGTTACTGTGGGGAGAACAGACTGTGGGGAGTAAGAGATGAGGGAGAAGGCCCCTTGGGGGACCACGACATTCCAGGTGAGAGATGACTGTGGCTTGAACTAGAATGGAAGTGGTGAGGAATGATCAGATCCTGGTGTGTTTTGAAAATAGAGGAAACAGGATTTGCAGCTGTATTAGAAGAGGGCAGAAGAGAAGGAGACCTATTAATGATGACTCCTAGGTTTTTAGCCTGAACAACTAGATGAATGGAGTTGCCATTTAGTTAAATGGGTAAGCAATTTGGCAATGAGGAGTAGTTTAAGGTTTTCTTGTGAACAGTTAGATAGACATATAAGTGGAGTAGGCAGTTCTATATAAGTTTGAAGTTCAGGTGAAAGACAGACTACCAGCGTGTGAGTGTATGTAGTATCACATATATGTAAGTTGTCAGTGTACAAAAGGTATTTAAAGCCAAGAGCCTGGATGAAATCACCTTGTGATTTCATGAATGAATGAGTATAGGGAAGAGGCACAAAGACTGAGCCTTGGAGCACTTTAACATTTATAATCAGATAGATGAAGGGGCACCAGCAAAGTCTATGAAAGGTTAACCAGTGGAATGGGAGAAGTACCAAGGGAGAGTGGTGTTTTAGAAGCAAATGAATTATTATTTTTAAGTATGAGAGATTTCTAAATGTGTCATATACTGAAAAAGTGTCAAATAACATGAGGACTGCGAATTGACTGCTGGATTTGCAAATGTGGAGGGCATTAGTCACCCGGTTAAGGGCTTGAACGGTGTTAAATGAATCAAAAAATCTGAGTCAATTACTCAATCAATAAAGATATGGCATAGATATGTTAATAGAATTGTTCTCTGATATACAAGATAGTAACTGCATTTGGTCCCCAGAACTCAATGATTTCATGATCTCCATATGCATTTAGGTGTTGACAGAAATACCAGGACAGTTCTCTTCACTACTTGTAATTAGCTCCCTCTCCCATCCCCTTTTCATAATCCCTGTCATTCTTCTCAAGTTCCCTAACCACTCTCCGCCCATTTCAGTCTCAGTTGATGAGCTTGACTTATGCTTGACTTAGGTTGTAAAAGTGAACGTTTGTGAGCTCCATAATGTTCCGTCCCCATTTCCTGCTTATAAATCTCTCTGTATTTGCCCCTATCTGGTACTTACGCCTCGCAAGTATCAAAGGAAAGATACCCCTCCTAGGCAAGCCTCTCCACCTGTTCTGTTGATGCCCCTTCCCCTAGGGATTCTTGGAGCATACTTTCCTTTATTTTAAGCCTTCATCCTCTCTCTCTTTTGCTTCTTACAGCTCGTAAATATGTTTGTTCATAGTCTTCCCATCTTAAAAACACAGGCCATTCTCAAATTTATATTCCCATCTAGCTCATAAAAACAATACAGATGTGTTGTAAAGCATTTCGGAAATAAGAAAATGAAAAATGAAGAAAATAATAAGCACCTATAATCCCGTTTCTCAGAGATGATCATCATGTGTATTTACTTTCAGGTTTTTTGTACATGTATTTTTACTGATTAGGATCCAACTATATATAGACTTTTAAATCTTTGTTTTTTATTTGCCTAACATTATATCTTAAGACTTTCCACAGGCCATTAAACAGTTTTGGAAATAACTATTTTAAATAGCTAGAGTATTCAATACTGTAGTTATGCTATGATTTATATATTCATTATTTTATTGGATTTTTACCTAGTTTCTATTTTTGGTATAAATAAAACTAGGGTGAATATCTTTGTACATAAATCTTTTACTACGTTTTAGATTATTTTCTAGGCCAGAACCTAAAGGAAACTGCTGAATCAAAGGATATACACGATTTTATGACTCTTGTTAGATGTTGCCAAATGGTTTTGAGAAAAGATTTTGTCCATTTATATATCTACTGGGAAGTGTAAGATCCTTTTCAACTTTGATGACTTTTTTAAAACTATTATTTTACAATCTTTGCTAATTGGGCCTTTTACTAAGTGTTATCTTATTTCTTAAACTTATGTTTATTTGATTGCTAGAGAGGTGAAAATCGCTTTTTAATGTTTGCATTCATCATTTATTTTTTTTCTTTATGAGTTTTCCCTCATGTTCTTACCCATCCATCCGTTCCATTGGAGTTTTGTTAGTTTTTTGTTGACCTGTATGATTTATCATCTTAATGTTGTCAACCATGTGTCTCTCAGATTTTCTGCAATAAATTTTTTCTAATTCATTGCCTTTTACTTTTATACTTTTATCGATTCAAAAGTTTTAGGTAGTCAAATGACCAATTTATAATTGATAATTAAATAAGTGGCAGAATGGTAAGCCCTAAAACAGCCCCAAGTAGATATAATAATTTGGCATATGTTCAAGGTATTTAATTCACTGGAGACAAATGTCCAGATTTGGAGGCAAACATTGTTAGAATTCTTTCTCATACCTCATACCAAACTAAATTTCAAGTAGGCTAAGAATTCAAATATTTAAAAAACAAACAAAACATAAGATCATATGAAGGTGTTTAATTGGATATTTATATGATCATGGGATATTGATGATCTTCCTAGAAACCATAAAGGTAGAAACCATAAAGGTAAATGTTTAAAAATGTGACTAATTTGAAACCTTCCACACAGCAAAAAATTAATAAAGATAAAATACAAATGACAAGCAGGGAAAATTATTTATAACAAATATGAAAACTATGAATTTTGTAAATATTATAGGGGAGATCTCTTACAAATAGATAAAGAAAAAATTTCCAAGTAGGGTGTTGATCAAAGGCCAACTTAGGGATAACTTAGAAAAGAAGAAATACCAATGACTAAGAAACACTTACAAAATCCAACCTCACTAGTTTTCAAAGAAAGAGAGAGAATATTTGGAATATATAAATGCACTTTGCTCTCCAACACTTTTTCGTACATGAGTGACGTTACTAAGCCAGAGTCACCCATCAGTCTAAGGAGTTTTTAAACTATTAAAACTAAAAGAAAAAAAAAAAGAATTCCAAAATTGACTTTTGAACCAAGGTAGTGGAAAAGGAGTGGTTTTTGTTTGTTTATTTTTAATTCCAAAAGATTCCTTTTAATGGAATAAGATATATTTCAGCCACTGGAAATGATGATGATAACAATGTCCATCAATATCTATTGATGTAGAAAGATCTGTTTAATATAGAAATTGAAAACTTTAAATTACAAAGCAACTATGATCCCATTTATGTAATAATAAAAAAGAAAAGCTCATATATAGGCACACTAAAAAATAAAGAATATACTCTAAAATGTAACAAAATTTTCCCTGGTTGGTAAGGAAAATCAAGAAGCCTTCTTATTCCTTTTTTCATGCATTTTAAGATTTCTGAATTTTCCACATTACTTTTATAATTATTTTTAAAAAGGTGTTTACATTTTGAAAAAAATCGGCTTTTCTTTTTTTTGGTCATTTTTCTTTATACTTAAAGTCCATCCTCCATTAAATAAATAGTGACCTTTTTCAAAAGTTTTTTTTTAAACTCTTCCTGTCTGAAATTTATTTAATATATAGTTTGAAGTGAGACTATAAATCCCCCTAAATAGCTAGTATTCCAAATAGTTGACCAAATGTTTCAGTACCATTTATTAGATAATTATTTATTGATCGCTGATACTCCCCTTATAAAAGATCACTAACTTCGATTTCCTCATATCTGTTTGGAGATAATTCTGTTCCATTAGTCTGGCTGTCTCTTCTTGTGACATTATCTCACTCTTTTAATTATTATTTCATCACACTGTGTCTTAACATTGATACGACAAACCCGCTTCTTACATTTTTTTTAGAAATTCATACATATTATTTTTCCAGAGGAATTTTAGAATCAGGAGCTTAAAATTCATTTCCCCATGTCTTTTAATCAATGTACACTGAATAAATTTTTTTTTTCTAAAAGGAACCTGTATTTTTTTCTTGAAAATTCAAGGCCATGGCTATGAATCATCATAAATACTATAGCATTCTTTTAAGTTATTCAGATATGATAGATTCTTTGCTCATGTAATAAGTGGTTCTTGATTATTAGGTTTTCCAAAATTTCTGTAACAAATTTATGTTTTTTCCCCACATCTTCCTTTACTGATATTTCCAGATTTTATATCTATGCCTTTTTAAACAACTTCCATCTGTAGCAGTCTGGGGATATCATATGATTAAACTTTTTAGCATTCAGTGTAAAATAAGACTAAATGATTGAACTCCGTGCTTTGTATTCTGATTGTTCTTGGGTCTTTTATGATATTTCCTGTCTTGGCCATGTTTCCTGTAATTTAGATTGTCACTTTAATGCCTTGGGTTAAGTGTGGTGTTACTGTGTCTGCATGTGAATATAAAGACATATGATTTTGAATAAGCTATAAAGGGAACGAAGATAACTCAATGGCAAGAAGTAAAAAGATAGAAAAGAAAGAGTTTTTCTGAAATCTTGAGTTGTCTCCATGAGACAAAGTTCTTTGCATGTCATTCTTCTTGATCTGTTCTTCCCTTTCCCTGAATCTCAGAATTTGTAACTAGATCACTGCTTATCCTAGAACTTACGCAGTGGGATAAGAATGCAGAGTAACGGGCCAGAGAACTCACAGTTGAACATGAAGCGACTTTTCTTGTCCCTGAGCTTTTACCTTTTGATATTCTGGAGGCATCAATCGTAGCTTGAAGTTATCCACCTGACTCAAAATCATTAACCCCGAATGTTTTCTCTTCTGCATGGAATAGAAACTACCAACACTCTCTGATGAGGTGATGAAAACATATTTTATTTTCGTTTTTCACCTGCTGTTAACTGTCCTGCCGCATATTTTGCCAGGTGAGGACAAACATCACTGATATTTTCATAAACATTTTGCTTAATTTTATTTTCCTGTTAATCGTAATTTGTGTTTTGAGATTTCTCTTACTTTGTTGTTTTATGTAAAACTGTAAATGTCATTACTGTGGGAGAAACAAAATAAATTTTTATGTAAAACTGTAAATGTCATTACTGTGGGAGAAACAATTTATTTTGTTAAATTTCTAAAGGGAGGGAGGACCCAGCGAAGTTAAAGACCTAGACGCAGAGCAACAGATGCTCCTGTAAAGCAATGCATTTCTCAAAAAAGGACTTTGATGAAATATATGTAAATCACCTCTTTTGTTATTTATTTTTGGAATGTTCTCTGTTATGCCACATTTCATTTGTTTTTATATTTTTATTATGAGATACTTTAAGTGTACAGACAAGTAAACAAGCTAGCTTACCACCATGCACCTGCCACCCAGTTTTATTAAAGCTCTACATATTTGCCTTGGTTACATGTTTTTGAAAGCCAGCACTACATTACAGAAACAGTTAAAACTCCTGTGAGCCCTTACTTCATCTCTTTCTCCCCAGAGGTGACCATGCCTTGGAATGTAGTGTTTGTCATCTCCATTCATGATTGTGTAATTTACTATACACTCACGTATCATTGTATCATTGAAGAATATATATGCTATTTTTTCATGTTGTTTAACTTTATATAATCGGTAGCCAACTGCATCATCCTTCAACTCACTTTTTAATTTGATACTATTGTTTTAGGATTCATCTATGATGAAGCTAGCAGTTCCAATTTTTTCATATCAACTGCTCAATAATATTCCTTTTTATGACTATACCAGATTTATATAGTTTTCCACTTATGGGCATTTTTGTATATTATTAAATATGTATTTTTTTACTATTATAATGGTTGAAATCAGCATTTATCTACTTATTTCTTTGGCAAATATTTTCTCTACCATATAGATCTAGAAGTGAAACTGCTGCAGCATAGAGAATATACATCTTCCATTTTAGTAGATATTCGCAAATGCCCCTGAACGTCTTTGTAGCAATTTGTAAGCCCTCTAGAAGGTTATAGGTTACCGTTGCTCTACATTTTCATAGTGCTCATTGTTGGCAGACTACTAAATGTTTGCCTTTCTGTATCTGGTGTGAAATGGCATGTTGCAATTTTGCATTTCCCTGATTACTAGTGAGATTGAGCATCTTTTCATATGTCATATGTTTAGAGGCAATAATAACCTGTGGTTAAGAGCTAGATGTTGAATCCTGACTCTTCTAAGTGACCTTTGGGTTCATCACCGTTTTGTAGCTCATTGGCCAAGTGGGGATAATAATCAAATCTACCCCAAGGGGTTGTTCTAATGTGTGAGAATATAGCTGTGTCCAGCCTTTACGAAGATGATGATGTTTTTCCTCTTGTTGTTGTTATAAAACATCATCACAACATGGTATTCCCGTATAACAAGTGGGATTCAAAAAATTCAATTACATAGAATGTCAGGGTACATTATTGAAAAGTTAATGGCTCTTATCAGCCTGATCTGGAAAGATTGGCATGGAAAAATTCTGGAGATTGAGGGATCTAACCTTCTCCTCTATGTCTCCCTGATTCACCCACATCCTCCTCTTCCTATTCAGAAGATAACTTTAGCTCAGAGTCCAGGCAGAGGACTAGAAGACAATTACCAAGCATGTAATATCCTACTTTTTAAAATTAAGGGACATACTATCTTGGAGTTTTATTGAATTATGTTATTAAACATTTGCATTTCCCTTATGTAAGTTTCTTTAGTTTGTTTATCATCTTGCCCATTTTGTATTGGGTTATTTGCTTTTTGTTATTGTTGTTTAGTTTGTTTATCATCTTGCCCATTTTGTATTGGGTTATTTGCTTTTTATTATTGATTAGTAGGAGTTCTTTATATATTTTGGACACTAATCCTGACAAATTTCTTTTTCCCAGTCTCTGGCTTGTCCTTTAACTTTGTTTATGGTGTTTGTTTTTGTTTGTTTGCACAGAATTTTAAGAATTTAGTGTGGTCAAATTTAACAATATTTCATTAATGATTTATCCTCTTCATATCTGGTTTAAGGTTCTCTCCCTCCAAACCAAGCTATTAAAGACATTCTCGTGTATTTTTTTTCTCCTAAATGTTATGAAGTTTTTGTGTTTTGTAAGCAAAATTCCCTGTGGAATTTATTTTTGTGTCTAGCATAAGTTAGACAGCTGATTGTCAGGCACTATTTAGTGTCTAGTTCCAGCAGCTTCTTTGTCTATGCATGATCTAAAATGACACTGTCTTCATTACTATGTCTTCATAATAGTAAGAGGAGGAGGAGGAGCAGGAAAAAGAACATGAGGGACAGCAGCATCAGCTAACTAGTCTTGCTGAATGTTAGGTACCATTCTACGTGCTTTACGTATATTGACTCATTTAATCCTTAACAGGGCCCAATGCAGTAGACACTTTCATTATCTCCATTTTGTCAATAAGGAAACTGAGGCACAGACAAGTTAAGTGACTTGCCACACAAATGTGTAGGTGGGATTCAAACCCAGACTGTGAGGCTGAAATTAAAACTCAGCCCTTCTGGCTCCAGAGTCTGCATTTATAACCACTCTGTGACCCAGCCTCTAAAATATTGTGCTGGATAATAAAACACATTCTATCTCCATCTTGTTCTTCTTAAAGAAATAAACAAGCAAAACAATCTTGGCTAACTTTGTCCACTTTCTCTGTTTCATTTATTTTGGTTTTTTTCTTTCTCTCCCAATTATCAGAGGAAGGTGGTATATAAACAGGGTTCTAGGTAGAAATTATAATATTAAGCCATCTAATCATTGTTTGGGGTGACAAGTCTTACCCTTTCTGTAACTTATTTAAAATCTACAAAGGGTTAGGGATTGCCAATGCTGAGGGTGACTTCTGAATTTTTCTAGTTTGTTACACTTTTCTTCTATCTATTCTTGAAATTTATTCTGAAAATTTATTTTTCCTTACATCCATAGTTACTAGTTTTGAGACTCTCAGTAAAGGAGGTAGACATAAAAATAAATAATTACAATACAATTTGTTAAATTACAGAATAGAATTATGAGAGCTTAGCCCAAGAAATACCTACACTGTTCAGGAGTTTCATATATGTTTTGGTATTGCTGTAATAAACAACCTGTATTATTGCTATAATAAAACAACAAAACACAGTGGCTTGAAACCATTTTATTGTCATTTCAAGCCAATATAATTTTATTATTTTATTATCTTTTACGTGTCTTATGTTTCTATGGGCTGACTAAGCTCAGCTGGATGTGTGGTGATGCCTAGGGCTGCAGTCACCTGGGGCTTGACTGGGTTGGACCATACAAAACGGCTCATTCACATGGCTGAGGGTTGGTGCTGGCACCAGCTGGGAGCTAAGCTGGAGCTGTTAACTAGGGCTCCTTGGTCCCCCCCGTGTATGTGGCATGGGCTTCTCCTAGCATGGTGGTAGGGTTCCAAGAGCAGGGGGTGAAGCCCTGGGTTTGAGAGTTGCAGAATACACTTACACCACATTCTGTGATCCAAGCCAATCTCATGGCCAGCTCAGATTCAATGGGAGAGCCTTGAATTGCCCAGCTTTGATGAGGTGAGGAGTTGCATGAGCATACAGGGCCAGAGAAATTATTGAGAGGGCATTGCTGAGAAAAGGAAATTTATGCAGAATATCGAGGGATGAGGAAGACTATGTCAGAGAGAATTAGGGGAAGAAGATCCAGCAGAGGGTAACAATAGAGACGTGAAAGAGCGTAATATGTTTGGATAGAAGTTTTGTGCTATGTAGTTATAAGGGATAAAGTTGATAGGGTGTGTTAGAACTAAATAAGAAAATAATAGTTAAAATTCATCAACTGTTCACTGTGTGCTAGGCACATCTTGAAGCTCTTTGAATGAAATATTTCTTTTCCTCATAACAATCCTGTTAAGTAGGGACTGCTATTATCTCAGTTTTCTAGACAAGGAAACTGACATACAGATAGGTTAAGTAACTTGCATATGGATCACACACCTTGTAAACATCAGAGCTAAATTTAAACACAGGTAATGTCTTTACAGATTGTCCTTACAACCACTGCACCGTGCTTCCACCTCTGAACTGTTCCATTCGTTAGATCAAAGCATTTGTCTAAGTATTATTTGAGTTTTTAAAATAATTTCATATAAACTGCTGATGTTTATATTAAGAATTTTTTTTTAGATTTAGAAAGATCTTTTTTCAGATATCAGGCTGACACATATATGCGCTAGTAAAAATATTATCAGCAGTTTATCATTTGCCATGGGTGAGAAGAATAGCCACCCTGAAACCACATTGATACCATGTTGATTATTTTTTCTATTTTTCATTAAGTAAGATGAAACATTATTTTGGAAATGTTCATATTGACTAAATATGTATCACCTTAGCAAGACATACTTCCTATGTCAGAAAGATGACTCTTCCGAACCATTTACAATATAAGTCCTGATTAACAACACAGACTCTGGAGCCAAATGCCCTGGATTTAAATCCCAGCCAAATCATGCATGCCTGATTAGTTACTTAAACTCTCTGGGCCTCAGTTCTTTATCTGTAACGTGAGGATGATAAAAATGTCTCCCTCACCAGAGTATTCTAATAATTGAATGAGTTAATACTTGTAAAGTATTTATAACAGTACCAGCACGTAGTCGGTGCATGGGTTAACTGTTGTGTTGTTGTTGTCATTACTTACTGTTAGTTTCTAAGGCTAAGAAAGGCATTTTCATTTTAGCTATATTTTACCAGTAGATTTGTGTGTTAAACCTTGGGTAGTAGTAAATGAAAGCAGTATAATAAACCTTATAATAAGCAGTGTAGTACTGTGAACACTCTTGCTGGACTCTTTCCCTGGGACCAGTCACTTCACCTCCCAGAAGTGTTTCCCAGATTTGTAAGTTGTAAGCAGGGTTGTTAGAATTGATATCATTCTGCTTCAGAACAGCTCTACCATCCCAAAGTATCAGAGGTGACATGAGGCAGAGCACACTATGGAACACTTGTAGAAACACTTGAGGAATGATTTTGTGCGGATTACTTTGCGCTAAAAATTCATCAGCACATCTCCAGCAAGACAAATCTTCCCAAGACGTATAGAGGCTGTTTTAAGGTTGGTTTCATGATTTTGATTGGGACTGTTTTAACTTTATCATTGGACACTTCAAAACAAAGAATGAAATGTAAGGTAAATTATTATCTAAAATAGGCCCCTCTGTTAAGATGTAGAAAGCAAAAAGTCAGCTTGAGAGGGGACGGAATTTATGTAGTAGATTGAACTGGAGACATTAACAGAAGGGGCTTGGGGAGAGGCGAGTTGAGGAATGTAGCAAAAAATGGATGATTTAAAATGCTGAATTACATAAAGCAACATTCCTAACAGGATGCATAAGGAAGGGTGTGAAGAGAGCTGCATATTTTAAAGATTGGAATAAGCAGTGCATATTTGAAGGATCTCAGGGAATATAAAGAGATCTGCTTAGCATCAACCCTGGTAATACTGAAAAATGGCTTAACTACAAATTAGCCAGAGATGTTCCTGTGCAAAGACAAAGAGATGGATCCATGACCTCTTATAACTACAGTTTGGGTTGCTTTATGTTTTAGTATTTCAGAGAAATTTCTTACGTGAAACTATAAAATTTCCCCTCAGACTCTTCCTCACCACCACCCTTTCCCTTTGTTTCCTTCATATGCTCTATAACTTTGTGTGTCCCCACTTTCCATGCCTCAGTTCCTCTCTAGTGCTGTGATTTTGTTGTGGATGCATTAAAGGGCTTCCTCTCAGATAAATGATATACCTGCCTCTTAAACATATTCTAAAAGTGGGATGTGTAATCAACATTTCATTTTATTATTCCACAAATTGTTATATGCTAGGCACTGTGCTAAATCTTGGAGATTCAGAGTTGAATAAGGCATAATTTCTATCCTGTTGGGATTTACTGTGTAGTGGGTTGAAGACAGATAGGACTACAATTAAACTGTGTGGCAAGTGATATAACAGAATGTGACACACTGTCTTAGCACAGAGAAGGGAGTTAGGAACTTTGTCTTGGGAGGATGTGCCTATCAACCAATATGCCCACAAATCTCCTTGCAGGGAGCAGATCCTTAGGTGAGGGGATGTTTCTGAGGGCATTTGTCATTGGGGCCAATCTCTAGTCCAGGCCAAGGGAAACTTGGTCTAAAACACTGGGAAATGCTTTAGGCCAACCTTGACCACCTGGCTCTGATGATCACTCCCTGGTAAGGCATCTGTTGGCAGCTGCTTCCCAGCAACAACTCCATACCATGGAGAGAAAGCCCAAATTTTGGTAGACAAGTGCCTACGTCTGCCTCATTACCTCCTGAGGATATTTGGAGATTAAATTCGATAATAAATGCAAAAGCACCTAGCAAGAAATAGGCACTTAAGAAATGTGTATTTTAAAGAAAGGGTGGGGCCGGCCCCATGGCTTAGCAGTTAAGTGCACACGCTCTGCTACTGGCAGCCGGGGGTTCGGATCCCGGGCGCCCACGAACGCACCGCTTCTCCGGCCATGCTGAGGCAGCATCCCACATACAGCAACTAGAAGGATGTGCAACTATGACATACAACTATCTACTGGGGCTTTGGGGAAAAAAAGGAGGAGAATTGGCAATAGATGTTAGCTCAGAGCCAGTCTTCCTCAGCAAAAAGAGGAGGATTAGCATGGATGTTAGCTCAGGGCTGATCTTCCTCACAAAAAATAAATAAATAAAATAAATAAATAAATAAATAAAAATAAAAAATAAAGAAGGGGAGGGTTTCTCCAACAAAAGAAACCCCACGTCTGTGGTATGGTGGGGATGTAGCAGAGGCACATTTCTGGATTAAAACAGGCTTTGGAGATGTGACAATCAGATGGAATGTGTAGACTTTCTTTGGATCATAATTTGAACATACCAACAGGTGACTATTTTGAAGCAGTTGGGAAATTTTGATTATGAACTGGGTGAGAGATGAAATCAAGGAACCATTGGCAATTTTGTTACGGTGGAAATGACTTTGTGATTATATAAGAAAATGTCTGTCCATCTTAGAGATGTATGCTGAAGTGTGCCAAAAGTCTGAGATTTGCTTTAAAAAGCAATAAAGGGAAGATGATATAAATGTGGCAGGTTTTCGATGTGGTTAAATCTGGGTGATGGATATGTGGAGGCTCGTTGACCTGTTCTCGCTGCTTTTGTGTGTGTTTGAATATGTTCATAACTAAACTCTTCTGGCTACCTCCTCCAGTGAGCCGTTCATGACTGGATTGGTGGCTTAGACATGTAACTGTTGGCAGCATCCAGGATTTAAGTAAAAAGAGGAAAATAACGGACAACTATGAAATTTAGAGCTAAAAAATTTATATAAAGTATTGTTTTTTATTTTTCAATATGAACTTAGATATACCCCTTCAATGTGCACTCTCTAAAGCAGATTTCTGTTTCAAAGCAAACAGAGAAGCAGATTTTTTCAGCTTCAATTACAAACAGGAACTATGCTCAGAGTTTACTGGCAAGAATGAATAATTTTAGTGGGTATGATTTGAATGGCCAAAAAAGGCAACTATGAACATAGTTGATTTTTAATGCAGTGACATAAATCTGTTATTTATTCCTGAGGCTTTATCATTTGCTGAATCACATTCAAAAGGTTACATAGTATAATATTTTTTCTTTAATGAAGTTTGTGTCTGTTTAAAAAGTTTCAAGAGAAAAAGTGATTTATTTCACTGTTTTATTTTCCCTTAACATAAAATATAGATACAATTTTCTCTCCAACTGAGATTATGTAAAAGCTTTCGAGATGAATTTTCAAAAATGAGTTTCTATCTGAAGATGTATTTTCTATATTGAATAATCATAGTTGGAATTAAAAGTCACTTGAGATTAACAAATTACCTTTTTTTCCAAAATGTTTTATGTACTTTCAAAGTTTTAGCTCTTGGATGTCAGATTAAAATTCTGAAGCATGTTCGATTCATCTCAGAATTGAATGTCAAATCCAAAGACAAATATTTATAACCGAGTTCTGTTCAGGCAAAAAGTCAGTTTCCAGACTGCAGCTTGGATGGTTGTAAAGCTCTCATTCATAGTCGGCTGTTGTCATCATTTTAAACAAACAAATTAAAACTTAAAATTGGATTTTAGTAAACCAGCCGTTTAATTCCCTGTTTATTATGCTTTGCATTTGCAGAGTGCTATGGGGTTTATATGTTGCATTCAAACAACTGTTTCTTTCTCACAACAACACTCTGGCATTGGCAGTATTATCTCCTCTTGACTGATGAGAAAATTGAAGGTCTAAGAGGTGAAGTGACTTGCCTAAAGTCATCCAGCTAGTTAGCAGATTTGCTAAGATTTCTATTCAGTTCTTCTGACTCCAAATTTTTCCATTGTAAAATTTCTATTATAAATTTCTACAAACACAAGCCTGGTAAAAAGAAAAATAACTTACAAGCACTCTAGAGCTCTTTACAAATATATCAAGATTTTGGAATATTTGCTCTTACAAATGCCTAAAGGGGGGAGGAGAACTCATATACTGATTTTTGGCAGATTTTCACATAAAAGAATACAACACTGGCTCTGAAAGAAATAGCCAGCTTTTAAGAGAAGTAACTTTATGATTGCTCCTTTTTAACACTGACACCTTTTTTTTGTGTGTGAGGAAGATCAGCCCTGAGCTAACATCCATGCTAATCCTCCTCTTTTTGCTGAGGAAGACCGGCTCTGAGTTAACATCTATTGCCAATCCTCCTCCTTTTTTCTCCCCAGAGCCCCGGTAGATAGTTGTATGTCATAGTTGCACATCCTTCTAGTTGCTGTATGTGGGACGCTGCCTCAGCATGGCCGGAGAAGCGGTGTGTCGGTGTGCACCCAGATCCGAACCCGGACCGCCAGCAGCGGAGGGCATGCACTTAACCGCAAAGCCAGGGGGCCGGCCCCAACACTGACACCTTAAATGAGAGTGTAAGGTATGCTTTTAAAACTAATCATTAGTGGGTCTTTAGACATGAAGCAGGATGCCTTTTTCATTAGACTTTACTGCTGAATCTCGCACGTGTGACAGTAATGTCTGATAATCATTGCATAATCTTAGGCAGCGTAAGCAATTGTTTTAGTATAATAAATGAGGAAAGTTATACGATGCAGAAACTACTGAGTGAAATAAAGAGGATGGACAAATATATGTACAGCATACTACCATTATCATTCTTCTAAGGAGGTGTATTTGCTTATATTAAAAATAGAATGGATAGGGTCAGCCCCGGTGGCCTAGTGGTTAAGTTCAGTGCACTCTGCTTCGGCGGCCTGGGTTCAGTTCCTGGGTACAGACCTATACCACTCGTCTGTCAGTGGCCATGCTCTGGTGGCGGCTCACATACAAAATAGAGGAAGATTGGCAACAGATGTTAGGTCAGGGTGACTCTTCCTCAGCAAAAAAAAAAAAAAAAAAAAAGAATGGATAAACTATTAAATATAAAATATGATTCTTATAATGGAAGATGGGGAGAAGTAGATAAATTATAATTCCCTGAATGTAACTTTTTTGTAGATATGATTTTGGAAAAATGTAAATATTTTAAATAATTATAAAACGGAATTAAATGTAAAAATCAATCCCTAAAAGTCGAAAGTAAGTAAAACAAGTAACCTAACTGTGTAACAAATTGGTGACAGAGCCACATAGAAAAGAACTTCTTAAAACTTTAAACCACAGTAATTTCACTATATATACCTAGAAGAATACATCCTAAGAACAAAAGAAACACAAAAAGAATTTATTATAAATGTTATGTTGGAGGTAGTAACCATATTGTGATCCTGAGACTAGTATGTGAGATAGAACACATGTGTAACTATGTTGATGTCCTTGAGAACTGGAGTTGTGGACACTAGAGAAGAAAGATAAAGATGAAGATCAATGAAGATGAATGTGGTTCATAGAAACCTTGTAGTCCTGAATTTGAATCACAATATCCTTATGAACCTGTGATGTATTTTATTACAAAAAAAAATTATTTCCTAGCCTGGTCCACTGAAAAGGAAATGACTAATTGCACAACTATGAGCACCCCTAGGCACCAGACTGTGGTATCTAAATGCCATTTTCCCCTAAAAGGGACTAGGGTCCTTGGAGAAATGGTTGATTCTCTAACCTAAGGCTAGGGTACAGCATAAAAGATGAGGTGGAAAGCAAGGGAGCTGTAAAGACTGCTAGGTTTGTGTCAAAGGACTCAGGAGTCAACTTGAACAAGCTCATACTAACCAAAGATAGAATAATTTGATCATCAATTAGAATAATATCTGTAATGGATTGAAACACATCAGATGTGTTAAAATACACAGGTTTATAATGATTCTTAAAAGAAAATAGACCCCTCAATGGCCGCCTGCGCAGGATGCTAGTGAACCAACTCAATATTTTAAAATAAAGGGAAGCAATAAAGCAATTTTCCTGCCTTTTCTATATGAGCTGTACCCCAGGATGATCAAGAAGTGATGAGAGGGTTTTCTTTTTGTAGAACTATACTAGCTAATAAATGAAAATGAATGATACAATATTTCCATTTTGTAATAATAGATTCAGATAATGACACCAAGCAGCTGCTAACATCACAAAAAGAGAGACGAGAGGGCATCATGTGCCTCCTGATGGAAGGTCACAGTATCGCCTGTGACTTATTCGTGACAAAGATTAGACCTCAATTTGATCAAGCCTCTAGATCTGAATACCAGTTTTCAGAAAGAAAAGAAAACCAGAAGAATGCATTAAAAGACACCATAGGGATGTAATCAGAAAAGTCTAGCTTGTGAAGAGCTCTAAAGTACCAACAACCTGGTTTCTTCAACAAATAAATTACAAGAAAAAAACGACTTGAAGGGGGGTTATAGCCTAAAATAGTCTATTTATTTATTTGTTTGTTTGTTTATTTTTGGTGAGGGAGATTAGCCCTGAGCTAACATCTGTTGCCAATCCTCTTCTTTTTTGCTGAGGAAGATTGGCCCTGGGCTAATGTCCGTGCCCATCTTCCTCTACCTCACACGTGGGACGCTGCCACAGCATGGCTTGATAAGCGGTGAGTACATCTGCACCTGGGATCCGAACCTGTGAACGCCAGGCCGCCAAAGCACCCGAACTTAACCACTGTGTCACTGGGCCAGCCCCTAACATAGTCTTAAAGTCACATCAACCAATTGCAGTGTATGGACCTTATTCAGATCCTAATTCAACAAACTGTTAGGAAAAAAAACATGCATATGACAGTTGGGGAAATTTGTATGCTGACTAGATATTTAATGTTATTAAGGAATTATT
The DNA here is from genome assembly GCF_020826845.1 of Diceros bicornis minor. Taxonomy (NCBI): domain Eukaryota; kingdom Metazoa; phylum Chordata; class Mammalia; order Perissodactyla; family Rhinocerotidae; genus Diceros; species Diceros bicornis. The sequence continues at coordinate 60,065,293 of NC_080749.1, read as the reverse complement.
ATTAACTTTAAAAGTGTGATAAGAGTATTGTGGGGTTTTTTAAATCCACATCTTTTAGAGACATACTGAAATATTTATGGATTAAATGATATTATTTCTGGGATTTGCTTCAAAATAATGTTGGGGGAGGAGCAGTGGCAGGGAGTATAGGTGAAACATGAGATGACAGTTATCAAAACTGAGGATGAATTGTACAATTCTCTCTACTTTTGTGTATGCTTTAATTTATTTACAATAAGATATAAAAAGGAATGTCACTTAAGATCAGTCTCAGAGATCACATTGTGGAGATAAGTAGTCATTTCTGCGAAATAATGATTATGTTAAGAAGGGCTCCGGCTAATCATCAGGGAGATGCAAATCAAAACCACAATGAGATATACCTCACACCTGTCAGAATGTCTGTGATCAAAATGACAAGAAATAACAACTTTGGCGAGGAAGTGGAGAAAAGGGAATCCTCATGCACTGTTGGTGGGAAGGTAAATTGGCGCAACCACTATGGCAAACAGTAAAGAGATTCCTCAAAAATTAAAAATGGAACTACCATATGATCCAGTACTCCCGCTTCTGGATATTTATCCAAAGAAAATGAAAACTAACTCAAAAAGATACTTGCACCTCCATGTTCATTGCAGCATTATTTACGATAGCCAAGATATGGAAACAACCTAAGAGTCCATCAATGGATGAATGGATAAAGACAATGTGGGTATATATATATATACACACTATGTATGTATGTGTATATGTATATACTATATGTATGTGTATATATGTATACATATACACACACACACACACAATGGAATATTATTCAGCTATAAAAAAAGAAGGAAATCTTGCCATTTGTGACAACATTGATGGACCTTGAGGGCATTATGCTAAGTGAAATAAGTCAGAGAAAGATAAAATATGATATGATCTCACTTATATATCGAATCTAAGAAAAACCAAAGACAAAAAAAACGAGCTCATAGATACAGAGAACAGATTGGTGGTTGTCAGAGGTGGGGGTTGGGGGGTGGGCAAAATGGGTGAAGGGAGTCAAAAGATACAATCTTCCAGTTATAAAATAAATAAATCATGGGGATGTAGTGTACAGCATGGTGACTATAGTTGATAATACTGTATTGCATATTTGAAAGTTGCTAAGAGAGTAGATCTTAAAAGTCCTCATCACAAGAAAAAAAGTTTTTACCTGTGTATGGTGACGGATGCTAACTAGGCTTCTTGTGGTGATCATTTTGCAATATACAGGAATATCGAATCATTATGTTGTACACCTGAAACTAATATAATGTTATATGTGAATTATACCTCAATAAAAAAAATTACCCTGTTAGAAACAATAAAGAGATCCAGGTTAGGGATTTTTTCACCCCATTCGCAAAAGTACATTCATCATGAGATGTAGTTAACATTTATTAAATATCAAGTTATGTGCCAGACAGTTGTTCTAGTCGTTTTACATGTGTTATCTTGCTTCAAATTCACCGGAATCCTATGAAGAAATTCTACTATCTTCACTTTTCAGATCATGCTGAGAGATTAAATATCTTAAACCAAGACATGGGTAGGAGAGGATGGAGCCAGGCTTGCAAGGCACCCTTTTGGCTTTCAACGCTGGCATGCTCCGCCTGCTGTGTTTAGCCAGAACAGTTAAGAGGAGTCGAGATTTTGAGTGACAGTGTCTGCTGTTTTATATTTTTTTTTCCATTTTCTTGATCAGCCTTCTTTGCCCAAATTCGAGGCTTTTGGAGGAGATTGCAATTTGCATTTTGGCTAAATAAGAGACTCCAAAACTCGTCAGCCTGCTCCGAGGCAATACTAGCCACTATTTGAATCTTTAATGAGGCAAGCTGTTTCCCTTCCTCACAAGATGGAGAGAAAAAAAGCACAATTTTGTTTTAATATTCTTCTTAATCAGTTGTTCCAAGGCAGTTTTCCCTGGGGTAGTGTGTTTGCATGGAGTACTGCTGGTAGGAAGGGGGAGGACGGCGCATGCTAAGGTGAGACCTTCTCATTGTCATGCATGTGCACCAAGGAGGGGGGAAACATACAGCAAATAAGAAATGGCATTTTCAGTACTGAGAATTGAAAACAGTCCTTGGATCAAACTCTGATGTTCCCCCAGGAGGATAGCTCCCTCATCAAGGATCCAGGGGAGTTTATAAAGTCTTTGAAGAGGTGAATGTTCAAGTCGTCTGTGGACTGTCAGAACGTTTTGCATAAGTAATCGCCAGGCGAGTAAATTAAAAACCTCAAGTCAGTAAAATCTTTTGTAAAGCGACCCTCTCCATTTCTTGGAGCAACTAGAATTTGTGATAATTGAAGCTTTATTGGTAAAGTAGCAGCCCAAGAGGATGACTAAAATAAGTTTTTGTGCTTCAAGCAGTTCGATGACTGACTCTAAACACATAAAACTAGAGAGATTTGAGAAGCCTCAGCTGAGCCTGGCATCTTTTATCTCCCTCTTCATTGAGATGGAGGCAATGTGGACATTTTTTCCTGAAATTAGTAATACATATAAAACATAATGAAGCAATTCTTTAAGGAAAGTAAAAAAAAAAAAAAAAGTAAGAAAGAAAGAAAGAGGAAGTTTAGTTCCTAGTTGGCCAATGCTTGTTTAGAAATTTGCCACAAATTTCCCCATGATTGGTATGAGTATATGCCCTTTAAACTTAAAATTAGTTTTCTCCTTTCTGTGTGGGTGGATTGTCCTATACCCCCAGCAAGGATAACTAAGTTAAACCTTTCATAGTGTCTGTGTCTTGGGGAAAAGAAGGAAATAAATTGGTATAGTCTATAATAATCTGTTCTTTGGCTTAAATCCAAAAATTACCTTTACACCCAGAGATGCTTCTCACTTACTATGTAGTTGATGAACAGCTTCCTGATATATGGAAGGCCATAGAGATCTTCAATTAAACTAGGGGTTGCTCCATACTTTAAAATATGGTTACTTTTAAGAGGAAGTTAAATGTGAGCTCTCTGATATTATTTGTGAAATTTGTATGTCGTTTATTAAACTCTGCCAACCCAACTCACTAACACCACTGCTTTTTCATTTCAAAACATTGTGTAATGACAACCCAAATTAGCAAATTTTTTTACAAAGTTGGTTGACTTATAGAATATAAAAAATTATAAAAGAATGAAAACTGAGATTTCCTTCTAGATCTTTAAATATACCTAGATTTTATATTATTTACCCTTTATGGTTTTGGGGGGAAGCTGTAGCCATCTTTTTATATAAAATTTGTAATCTCACTATGTAAGACAAATTTATATAAGATTTAACACAACCATATAAGATAAGTGCAACCATAGGTGATGAAAATGGCACTGACACCCTGTAAAACTCGCCACCGCAGTTAACCAGAACATTCCAATCTACCCCCACTCCCTTGTTGCCTTCAGGAGCTGATCTCACCTCCCACATAGTGAAAATGGTAGAAACCATCTGGGGTGAGTTTCCTCCTGTGCCTCCAACTTCTCCCAGCAGTTCTCTGCATCCATATCCTCTTTCTAAGGATTTTTCTTCCCTCTAAAGCTTTGTCATCCACCATATTCTACATCCCACCCCTACCTCCTTCCTCTGGGAACTCACTGCCTTAGTTTCCCTCTCTTCCTTGATTATAGACTCTTTGTAGTCTGTCTTCAAAGTCATTCAACTCTCTTCTCTCTAGAAAACATTTTTCGCTTGCCCCCAATGTCCTTTTCCTTTCTTAGCCAGAATCCTTTCATGTGAGATCTACAACTATTCTCTCCTATTCCCTGTTCTCTCATTCATTTTCTTTTTAAACTCCGCTCCATGCATAGTCTCCCTGTTACATGCTGTCATGACTCCAGTCCTGTCTAGGCTAATGACACCCTGGCTGTATGTCCAGCCTTCACTTCTCTCTGTGTTTTAGGCCTGATTTCTTCTCTTTACAATCAGATCCTGCCCAGCACTGTTCCCATCTCATCCAAGTTGACTCTTAAGGTCACATTGATCCCTCTTTCCTCTATTCTGATTGCAGATCTAATGTAACTTGGCTTGAAATTATGGACATTGGTTTTTATTTCCTCAATAAGACTTTAAGTTTCTCAAGACTATATCTTATACTTCTCTCCTCCACCCCTACTCCCAACCAGATGGAGAGGAATAGCAAGAGTATAATGGTTATTGATTATTAGATGTCTATAAATATATTCTTTTGGGGAGAAGAACTCACTTCAGTGACAGGTGAGTGATAGCATTTCAGACATATTGTCCTACAAAATTGTAGCTATTTTATTATATTCTCCTCACTAAGTGCTCTTGACCCTTTTCATGATATATAGCATTTTATTGGTGATAGAATTTCTATAATTAAGTTTTAGAATATGTAGACACCTCCAGAAACTGAAAATCTGTTTACAAATCTAGCCATGATCTATATACATTATTAGGCCAAACAACACAGGCATGGGTGCATAAATAATAAATATGCTATGTGTTCAATGTGTAAAGACAAATGAAGGTTGGATGGGCCTAATGGCAAGGTGTTAGGTATGGGGTGATATTGAGTTAACCAGAGCAATTTCCCTGGGGGAGATGGATTTCAAGCAGGTTCTGACTTAAGAATATAAAAACAGAAGACTGGCCCAGTAAGAACAGCTTGAGTTCAGGATCAGAGACAGAAGGCACAGAAAGGCAGAATGAGGATAAATCCAGAGATGTAGGTTTAAACTAGAAAACAGGCTCATTCCAAGATTTTGTTCTTCCCTCATCAAACTCAATTATTGTCTTATCTATAAATATATAATGTCATTTGCTCATGTAATAGCTAGTATTGGCATAATGGTTACACTTCTCATTTTGAATTTTAAACTACAAAGTGAAACCGTTGCACGTGCAAAACATTACTTTCTTCCTACCTCTTGACTTGTTCTGCACCACCCCCACTCCAGTGTTTCCGTTACCTTTTCCTTTCACCTGTGCACACTGCTGGCATCTGCCCTGGCTGCCTGCCATTGCAGCTGTTGACCACCAATGCTTCAGCCGATTTAGATTCCTTGCTACAGTCTAGTGTCCCTGGTATGTGGTAGCCCTCACTGAACAGATGCACCCCTTTCCTTTCTCATGAAAGTCATAGAGTGCAGGGGAAAGAGTCTAAAATCTGGAATTAGACAGATCTGGGTTGAATTCTGATTTTTCCACTCACTCAACATATGAGTTTGCAATTTTCTTATCATCTTGGACTTTTTCCTCCTCATGTGTAAAGAAAGGGGCATTAATTCTTACCTTGAAGGTTATGGCGGCGGGATGGATTATGATAAAATGTGTTCCAGATACATAGCCCATTTTCTGCCAAAATGGGTGCTTCTCATCAACGTTTCTCAATGTGTGGTTCCTGGAACACCTGCATCAGAATTGCTTAAAATGCAAATTCTGGGAGTGGCCCTAGGCCTTATTTAATTCAAATCTATAGGGGCCAGCCTGAGAATCTACATTTTAAGCAAATTTACCAGATGAGTCTTATGCACTCTGGGTTTGAAAATCCCTGGGGTATGTATATATCTCCCTCTCTTTTTCTATGTCTTTCTCTCTCCTCTCTCTCTTTTCTTTTTTTTCCCCTTTATCTCATTTAACAATATGATGTGCATGAGGTATATCCCTTGTCAGGTTATTTTCACCTTTCAGAGTTCCATTTTTCTCTTATGTAAAAGAAAATTGCCTGCTTCTCCAGTCACTGCCTAGAATAAATTATTAAAATGGTATCAGTCACTTAGAAAAGACACACACACAAATGATAACTATAATAGAAATAATTAAAGTTATTGTAGGGGGGTCCCCGTTTATGAAGAACAAGGTATAATAATGCTCATGTATGGCTTATAACAGAAAGTAAGTTATTCCAGGGCCAGTACTAAAGTGAAGAAAGCACTTGCCTTGGGTGCAAACTTTAAGGCTTTAATCGGATGCCCAAAATTCAGTAATCAATATAAATAATATTTTGTTTCATTAATTCCAAAACATCAAAATCAATTTAAAAAATCCATGGTGAACAAAATATCAAAATTTTAAATAAAGATAAGATCAGTATTAAAAAAGTTTTTCTTGTTGTGTCAGGTTCCAATAAGGCTTGCCGTGGCACTGTTACTGACCTAAAATATTGCATTAACATATTGTTTATCTTGATTATTGAGATTTTTGGTGTTCCTTTAAATTCCACACCTGAGCAAGTGCCCCATCCGCCTCGCTGTAGTGCTGGCGCTGGCTTCTCTCCATGCTGAATCATTTCAGTATTCAATCAGCTAAAACAGAGCAGTCAATTGCCATCCATTTTTTGCCAGAATCTCCACTTAAACTTTAAGTGACATTTGTACAAATGCTCTATTTTTGATATAAGTATTGGGAAATATTCACATTTTGAGAATATCGGTATGGATGTTAGGGATTCAGATAAGTCTCAGAAAGAAATATCATTTGGGCCTGACCTGGTAGCTTAGTGGTTAAGTTCACACACTCTGTTTTGGTGGCCTGGGGTTCATGAGTTCGGATCCCAGGCACAGACCTACACACTGATCATCAAGCCATGCTGTGGCAGCATCTCATATAAAGAATAGAGGAATATTGGCACAGATGTTAGCTCACAATCTTCCTCAAGCAAAAAAAGGAAGATTGGCAACAGATGTTAGCTAAGGGCCAATCTTCCTCACCAAAAAAAAAAAAAAGAAACATGATTTTACAAATGACAAGTGTCACCTAAAGATTCTATTAGGTAGAAGAAGAAGTAGTAAGACTGTAAATCTAGTGTTTCAAGGTTCATTTCCAATTGTTCTCAATAAGAACTGGAAAACTAGGAGTCAACAAAAAAAGAAAAATGTTCAAATAGATCAGAATCAGCCTGGCAAGAGAGGTGATCGCGGAAGGAGATTTTTGTGTAATTAAATGTCAGTTTGCATTTTGAAATATTGCCTGCTGCATCCCACTCAATCATCAAGTGAGATGAGAGGAGATATTGTCTATGCAAACCCAGAACTGACAACAGCACTTGTTGGGTTCTCCGCGAAGGATGAGCTGTAGATCAGAAGGATCAGAGCAGATCATTTTCCCAAGGCAATAAAATTTTGCCAATAAATTGTTAGACATAATCTCCCCCATGAGAAAAGCAAATACATAGCAGACAAAATGAAACTGTGTAAACTTTTATAATTTTAGAACAGGGAGGAATTTTAGAGGTCATCAAGTTCATTCTCTTCCCTTTACAGAAGAGGAATTTGATGCCCAGACAGGTGAATGGTTTCTCAAGGTCACTCAACTATCAAGTGACTGACAGAGCCGTCACTTTCTTCCATATGATGCTGGGGGCATTTGTTAGGTTTACAAGCAAGTGAGTGGTGCAATGGGAAGTGGTATTGGTCTCCTGTTCCTTGGAGGCAAATGGCTTAGAAGTCTTCAGATCTGATGTAGTGGGACCGGGAAGTGGAGAGATACCCTTGGATAAATGCCCAGGACCAGCTGAATACATAAGTTTCTTAGCATTTCAAGAAATATTTTACTTCTTTCTTCTCCATTCTACCAGTTACACAAATACCAAATTTACTGAATCAGAGTTTACAGGGGTAGAGCTTGGACATACGGATTTTAGTAAAAGCTCCCTGGGCATTTTTGATGTGCACCTGTATTAAACCCAGCTGCATTAGAGATTCATTTCTTTCTGACAAATATGTCTTTATCAGTCAATAACAACTTAATGTGAATTAATTCAAGGGTAGGTTTGAGTGGTGATGAAGAATGAAGCATAAGAGTCCTAGAAAACAACCTATGAAAAGGCAAAAGAGGGAAATTCTTCAAAAGCAAATATTGCCTCCTTTCAATTTTGTCCAGTCAATGTAAGAATGGGAGGGGCTTAGATCCATAGTTAGCAACCCACAGGGAATTTACTTTCTTTCTCTACTCATAACAAGACTAATCTCTTGAATGCCCCTCTTGGAACTACTCAAGAATATTACTTTATATGAGCTTGTTGTCTTGGAACATCATACTACATTATTTATCATCAAGGAGTGGTTTCAAAACAAAATTGTTTTTTATCTTTTTTTCCTAATCTCAGATGTAGAGAGTTGAATTAATCACACTCGTCAAGTCCTAGCATGTTAACGCTCATCACTGGTTCATGAGAGGCTCTTTTCTTGTATTTATTTCCTTTTATTCCCATTTCTTCCCCTCCCATCTCCAAATAGGCAAACATTCTTGTGTGTTTGGCATGAGTCCTTTTAAAATTATTCCAACATACTATGAATGTGTTCACTGTATTAGTATATTTTGTATTTGTCATTTGGGTCATTGAGGTGAGAGAAAAGAGAGAAAGAAGAAAGAGCTTGATAGATGCTTCAATGCATCTTTCAACAGACAGACATTTCTGGAGACTGAACGATGCTCCCTTTCAAAGTGCTTATGGTTCTCCCTTAATTTATCTTGGTGCTGTAATACCATATGCATTTTACTTGTTGACGTAAACATAGTGTTCCAAGAATTCAAACTAGCAAATCCAGTCTAGCCCAGGTAGTTGGTCCCTACCATGCATTGCCCCATCTTGCCTGTCGCTGTCTCCACAATCTCTAGGTACGTAGCATAGTTGATTGCCAGCTACCTATAAATCAAAGACACCTTGTACTCTGTGTATTTGAAAACATGAAATTGGTCTACAGCCCTATGTAATCACTAGTAGATAAGGATTTATTTGAGTGGCTGAACAAATTGTACACAGACTGTTCTTTTTCTAAGTCTTTTCTGGGTTTAAATCAGAGTGATTTTAACAACTTCATAACTTTGCAATTAAGGATCTATCTAAAAATAGTTGGGAGAATATACTTCATGAATGTTTTACAGAGTAAATTTAGCAATTACTCTTAAGACCAACAAATAAATTTGGTTTTCTCTATTTTTCCATTTTTTTTCCTATAATAGAATTAAGTCAGAGTCAGTCATTTCTTTTAGGGGGAAAGTGACAAAATAAAGACTTTAAATGTCATCAAATGTAACATCAGAAGCAGTCGAGATATTTGGCAAAGAAACATTTTTAAAGCTCAATTTTAAATGGGCAAAAGACCATTTAAAAGAAAATCAATATGGAAAGAACAGGTGGCAATAAATTAAAAGTTCAAGCAAAATCAACTTTCTTGTCATCAGACTTTTATTCTGCTCATCCCTTTTCTGAGTCATCTTTACCTGCCTTCTCTATTTCACATTAATTCCAACTAGCAGTGGGGTGGTGACATAATGAACCTGGAGGTTCTTCTTTCATTTGAAACCTGGAGGGTTGGTCTTTGCCCCCAGGAACATCAGGACACTGATTTTCAACAGGCATTTTCTCTTTTCTCTTCTGAGCAGTTTCTGATTTTGACTCTCAACAATCAAAATTTGACAATCTCAATTGCTCTGATATTTGAGTCTTTGTGGCCTCTTCTTCTCATCATTGTCTCTTATATACCTGACCTTCTTCTCAGTAATTGGGTCATCTTCTGCCTATAGTACCTTTGGGATTAATTTCTCCAACAGAGCTTGCAGTGTCATTTTCTGGAGGCCGTATCACACCCACTGAAGCTGTCAGCTTTGAATCTTGACCTGGTGTTCCAAATTCTTAAGGGAGACTTGGGAATTGCTATTTTCTTCTCATATTACTCTTAGGTATATTACACTTGGTGTGTGCTTTGACCCACTAGAACACCATCCCTTTTCTAAATCTGTCTTTGTTTCCTATTAGTGGCAGTAGCTTGTAATAGGGTAACTACAAGAGGAGGATAAGAACCTGCCAAAAGACCAGATAAAGTTACTCATAGAAGCTACTAGCTCAAACTCACTGATATCTCCATATTAATTATTAGCTGAGAGTGTGTGTGTGTGTTTCTGTGTTTCTACACATACAGCGTTACATTTTCAATTATTGCAGACCAAGTTTTAAAATATTGTAACAGAAGAAAAGAATGAAAATCACATTATTGTCAAAAGTTACACTTTCTGATGTGAAAAAGTAATCATCAGGGCTGGAATACTTGTAGGAAAGCTTATATTCTCTCTACTTTGGAATATGCGCCGATGTTAAAACTTTGCATCTCCTGTACAATTAATACAACTTCTTTGACTTTTGAAAGAACAAATGATAAATGGTACCTAAGCTTTGTCCCCAGGAATTAATTATAGCACCATTCCTTTATCTGACAGTGTCTCAGGGTTTCACAGCAATTCATTTTTTAGCTTTCAGAATGGTGATATAGACAAACCTCTAGTATCTAAATTTTGTAGGTGAAGTAAAGAGAAAAGTTGGCTGGAAAAGCTGGAAGGAGGTTATTTACTGGATGTGTGTTCTGCTCCTCTATTGTCAGAGCCCCAGAAGGGAAGCTGGGCGGCTCTGTCCTCCTGCCTCTGATGAGATTACACTGGAATGGGCTCCAAGATATAGTCCAGTCCCTTTCAACAAGTTGAAGAGGAGGACATTCATCACACGGTTTTTAGGAAGGAATATTTTACTAGTGTCTAACAAGAACCTTTCCTGCTTTATCTCATCCTGTCCCCCTCGACTTTCAGTGTAACTGTCTAACAGCGGCTACTGCCATTTACCAATTGTCCCATATGCCTTTAACCACCTTAAGAGAGATTGTGTTGGTTTTTAGGCTTCTATTGTTTCTTCTCCTTCTTCCTCTAGGTATCATGTGTAAAACCATAATGACAATTACAAAATTATTTTTTAGAATTAAGAGTTTCTATAACATAAAGCAGGGAAGGATTTTTCTAAGCTAAAGACAGCAGTCATAAATGAAAAGATGGATAGATTTGATGACATAAAAAATTAAAAGTACAGCTGAAAATCATAATGAACGAAATGAAAAGGTAAATTAAGTGGAAAAATATTTGCAATATATGAGAGACAGAGATAATGTGTTTAATATGCAAAAAAAACTCTTAAAATCCGTAAGAGAGACAACCTCCAAATGAAAACAGAAAAGTGCAAAGGAAGTGAATGGGAAATTCACAAATAAAAGTTATACTACATGGTCAATATGCATATGAAAAACTGCCCAGTTATGTTAGTAATTACATAAGTACATTTGAAAACATGCTGTGCTTGTCAGATGGACTGAGTTCTTTAAACAGCTTTCAGAGTGTTGTTGAGGGTGCAGGGAAATAAACATTCTCATGTACAGCTGCTTGAAGTGTAAATTAGTATAGCTTTTCTAGAAGTCAAATTAGCAGTATGTATCAAAAGGGGACCTAGGAATTCTACTTCCAAGAATTTATCCTAAGGGAATAATCATGGCTATGCATAACAACACAAATACAAAAAAAAATCTTGTCTAGAAATATTTAAAATAGTCAAAAAGTAAAAAAAAAAACAACCATCCACCCTCAGGTTCCAGGGGAATGAAATGGTTTTTGGTAGTGCTTGATCCCTTCAAATCTGAAGGTGTTTGGGAGAAATGGCTACCAAGACCTTAGGGGTTACCTAAGATTCTTGATCTTGCCCTGTTCTCCTGGAATCCTCATATCCCAGGAATGAGACTTCAGTTTGGCTAAATTCTCTCCTGTAGGGTGAATATTTTTCTGTCATTAGTACTGATGTTAAAGATAAATATTAAATGCATGGAAAGATGTTCATGATGTGTTAAGTGAAAAAGCAAGATACCAAATTGTACATACAGTAATCAAATTTTTATAAATATATAGTTACATTTTTAAAAGCCTAAAAATATGCTTTAAATTAAAATGCATATTTCTGGTGGTAGATTTGAGGGGACATTAATTTTTTTTCCTTTTTTATGATATTTCTCAAAGTTTCTATATTGAACACATCACTTTTTAAACATTTATTGAAGTATAATATACATCTAGAAAAATATACCTATTATAAATTTACAGCTTGATGAATTTCTGCAAACTGAGTACACCTATATAACCAGCACCCAGCTCAAGACACAGAACACTATCAGTCCATTTTGTGCTCACTTTTAAGTCATTACCAACCCCTCACCATGAACACCACCTCCAAGGTGATGACTAACCTGACTTCTAACAGCATGGATTAGTTTTACGTGGTTTTGTACTTCATATAAATAGATGAAATCATACAATTTGTGATCTTTTGGTCTGGGTTCTTTTGCTCAGTATTATTATTGAGATTCATCCATATTTTTGCATGTAGTTGTAAATCATTGATTTTTATTGCTATATGTTGTGGGAATTAATATGTTACAATGTATTTATCCATCTTACTGTTGATGGGCATTTGGATACTTTTCAGTTAGGGTCCATTATGAATAGTGCTTCTATGAACATTCTAGTGAATATTGTACATTTGGTGAACATATCTTCATATTTCTGTTGGATATATATCTAAGAGTAGAATTGGGTCTTAGACTATGCCTATGCCCAGCTTTAGTAGATATTGCCAGTTTTCCAAAGTAGTTGTACTAATTTATACTTCACCAGCCATGTATGAGTTTTTGTTGCTCCATGTTCTCATCAAATACTTTGTATTTTCTATCATTTTCATCTTAACCATTCTGGTGGGGTTAGTGGTATTACATTGTGGTTTTAATTTGCATTCCTCTAATGACTAATGAGGTTGAGTGCCTTTCTATATGGTTATTGCCCTTTTGAAGATTGTCTTTTTTGAATTCAGGGCTTTTGCTAATTTTTCTATTGGGTTGTCTGTCTTATTGATTTGAAGGAGTATTCATATATATTCTGGATGTGAGTCATTTGTTGGATGTAAGTATTGCAAATATATCTTCCCACTCTGCGAATTGCCTTTGAAATCTCTTAATGATGACTTTTGATGAAGAAATATTTTTAATTTTAATATATTCCAATTCATAATTTTTCCTGTTATGGTTAATGCTTTTTATGTCTATGCCTACCCCAAAGTCATGAAAATATTCTTTTATCTTTTCCTTTAAAAGCTTTATTATTTTTCGTGTACTGTTGAGATTTGCAATCCTTCTAGAATTGTATAGTGTGAGGTAGGGATCAAGATACTTTTTTCCAATATGGATATCCAATCAACCCATTCCATTTATTGAAATGATCATTTTTCACCACTACACTATCATCTTCATCATAAATCAGGTTAAAGTATATATTTGGACTCTCCCTTCTGTTCCATTGGTTTTTTTCTTGGGCCTAAACAAGACTGTCCTAATTACTTGAACCTCATAATAGTCTATGATATCTGGTAGTATAAATCCTCCAGCTTTATTGTTCTTCAGATTGCCTTGGCTATTCTTGGCTCTTTGAACTTCCATATACATTTTAAAATCCTGCTGTCAGTTTCTAAAACATAATCCTGCTGGTATTTTGGTTAAGATTTCATTGAATCTACAGATTAATTGGGGAGAGTAAACACAATTTTGTAATAATAAAACGCAAAGTAATTGTTTAAAATAAAATACTAAAACACTACTAGGTCAGGATTTTTGATCAGCTTTGTTTTCCAAAAAGAAGATATTTCTTTTAAATTTTCAATTATAGGTGTATTCAAGGCTTATATATTTTAGGTATATTCTAGTAGATATGAAAGTAACAGTACAATCTAGTTGTTAGTCCTTTAGAGAAATCATAAGATTTCAAGGTTTATTTCTTCATGTAAAAAATGTGGAGAATGTACATTTGAATAGCCTAGGATGAATTTTTGTTTTCTTAGATTTGGCTTGTCTTTAAAGGCCTCAAGTCATAAAGCAGTAAGTTGTAAGCATAGGGTAACCATATACTCCATTTTACCTGTGGCAGCTCTATCTTACATCTATTAACTGGGCATCCTGTCCAATTTAGCATTTGTCCTGGGCAAAAGTGTCCTGATTTGGCTAATTAATCATATGGTCAGCCTATATGAGTTTGTTATTTTTACTACAAATGCCATACCAATACATTGCCTAAGAAAACAGTTTTCTTTGGGAATAAATTATCCTAAATTAAAATTTCTCTAATATTTCTAAATGTCAATTTTAGAAAAATTATCTTTATATATACCTGGTTTTCCAAATATGTATTGTCAAATATGTATTGTTATGTAAGTTCCCAGGAATGGGAAGCAAGAATACCCTACTGTGATGCTTAGAGTAAAAGCTTTCTTAACTTGGAGAAAAGGGAATTATTGGGGAAGTTGCCTACAGTCAAGGATGAGGTCTAAATGAGGTCATAGCATATTCAGTTCAGTTCCAGGTAGGTATTGGGAGCCAAGTGAAGACTGCTCCAGGATGGAGGTGTGTAAGCCAAAGTACAGGAGGAAGTAGAGGCAACGTGAGGTCATTCAAGGAAATTCTACAAAGTAGGGAATGAGAGCTAGTCTAGCTCCTGAGAATTGGTTATGGGGCTCTAGCTTCCCGGCTGTGATGTGGGTCAGAAAGCTCCATCCTGCTAGTCCTCTGGGACACCCGTGCCTTGAAGATGAGAGGGAATTATCCATGACCTGAGTAGAAGGTTTGGGGCAGGAAGCCTGGACTTGTGTGTCTGTTCTGGAAGTTGCGGTCTAATGGGGCCCCAGAAGCACTGGTGCTTGCTCTCAGGAATGGAACAATCAAATGCTCTTTCCACACCTAGGTGGTATCAGGGTAAAATCTATTGATAGCTGTGTAGCAGGTCTCCAGACTAGGGCAGAGGCTACTTTCAAATAGCTGCATCTTCAGGGCAGTGGTTCTCAACCCTGGCTGCCCATTAGAATCACTTGAAGAGGTTTACACTCTTAGGCTTGGGCCCCACCCCAGACCAATTACATCAGAATCTCTAGGGATAGGGCCCTGGCATCAGTATTTTTAACAGCTCCCCCCACTCCGACCACCACCCCCCACCCTGCCCAGGTACTTTTAATACATGATCAGGGTTTAGAACTATGGAGTCATCCTGACACCAATCTCTCCCTCTGTCCCCAGTCCCATTTAATCCATCACCAAGTCCTGTTGACTTTTCTTCTCAAGTTTTTTTGAATCTATCCACTTTTTCCCTCTGCTGTCACTGTCACAATCCAGGCCCATCTCTCATTTTCTCTTGCTTGGCTAACTAATAGTTTCTAGATTTTCCCATATTCATGTGGCAACCTCTCTACTCTGCACCCCATCTTTTATCCACTCTGAAGGCCAAGTGATCTTTTCACAAGTCAAATCTGATCATATCAGTCCTCCAGTTTAAGACACTTCTACACCTCCTCTAGACCAATACTTCACCATGGCCTGCAAATGCCCTCATTACCTGGCCCCTAATTAGCTCTCCAGCCTTATTCACATCTCATTCCCCCTCGCTCTCTCTGCTGTAGACAGACTGGGCTGCTTTCAGTTTGTCACATCTGCCATCTTTCCTCCTCCTTCTGGAGCTTTGCACATGCAATCTGCTTTGCCTGGAATGTTCTTCCCTTTACTCCTATTCATCCTTTAGCTCTTAGTTCAAACGTCACCTCGTCTCAGACTGCCTTGACCAGGCAGCCCCTATTAAAGGCATTCATGGCACTGTTTCTCTTCTTCAGAATACTTGCTACAGGCGCGTTTGAACCATACCAGAGGAAAAAATATTGACTTGTTGTTAATCAAATTGCAGATAAATATAATCAGTCTAAGAGCTCAGCTCTAATATATTTGAACTCTTAGCAAGTATCTGTTGTCTAACCAGAATTCTGTGAAAACAATGTATGCATTTAAAAAGACTAGAAATAAGCAACAAAATGTGGTTAACTTCCAATGGTAGGAATATGGAGGATTTTACCCCAATCTTTTTCTGCTCTTTATCCTTTCCAAAATTTCTAGAATGATATAAATTACTTTTCTAATGAGTAAAAAAAATGCAATAAATGTAGAAATTTGTCTATATGGTACATAGAGAGACTATGATTGCAAATAAAACTAGGCTGTGTAACGTGGTCTCTTTCGTTTACTCTAACTACACTTTTCCACATAACAAAAGCCAGAAAATACCATTCTTGTTTGTAAACGTTTTAATATGACCTGAGAATTCAACGAACTGAGAGCATTACTTCCTTGACAGACAGGTCTGACTTGTGTGGAGCCGTCTATTGAACTCGGGTTCCCTTGCACGCCCGGAAGGTGCCATGGCCGGTACCTCAAGGAGCTAGGAGAGCGTGTTCCCACTTCACACAAAGGCTCAGCTGTTGACTTGCTGGAGTGGCTCCAGAGCCTGCTCACAAAAGAGTTCAAGGTTGTACCCCCACCCTGGCAATGCCATGGGAGGAACGGAGCTGCGATGTCTGCTCTTGCCAAGTCTTCATGCTCGGTTATGATATGAAGTTCACTCTCCTGGGTTCTGCAGCTGTCTCGTGCTGCACAGCTGTGCCAAGCAGGACAGAGGGTGAATGGAATCCGGACTTCCTCAGTGAAGAAGACTGTGTAGCCCAGTCAATAGGCGTTGCTCTTTCTTCTAGCTACAGGTTATAACATATACCTTGTGGTGAAACACCAAATTAAAAATCAATATTTGCCTAAGGCTAAAGCCTAATGCTATCATTAAAAATAACTTTTGAGTTATTGAAACGGAAAATTGTATCATATTATGAGTATAAGTATTACTTAACTATTATCTCCTTGAGGTAATAATTTTGAGGTGGCAAAGCCAGCCTTTTGCTTTTATTTCATCCTCAGAAGATGAGAATTTCCAAATAGGTTTTTTTCTAGAAGGGTTCACGCCATAATGGAATTAACCTTTAAGCATTATAGTTTTTATTTATTTATTGGTTTAATATCATGAAAGCTAGTATACCATATAATTCTACAAAGATTAGAATTATGATATAATCTAATTTCTATCCTAATATTAGTTAACTGTTTATAAATATTTGTATCTCAAATAAGTATATGTTCTCTCTAAAGTTATTTAGCTAGTGCTAGATTTAGTTGTCAATCTGTTCTCTATTTAACTGATTGAAAATTTTTAGTAATTGTTTTTTACATAAAGTTAACAGCTTTTACAATTATCATTAATTATTGCAATTTTTATTCTTGCAATAAGAAACATACATTATTCCTTCTACTGATTGAATCTTAATGTATTAAGCATATAAGGATATTTTCAATCCTAGTTTTATCTGAAATGCACGTACATATTTGAAATTGATATTCTAGAATTAAGAATAAAATACATTCCTTGTTCTTATTATTGACATGGTTATTCTATTTGTATATGATGGTAACTTGGAACACTCAGATGATCAAGGGTGCCAGAAAAGACATTCATCTACAGAGACACGCAACTATTGGGCCTTTTGAAGACCAAGGCCAAATTAACTAGCAGCTTTGGGCTGAAGTTGACCTTCAGCTAAATTAATTATAGCAATTATTTAACTTTACCAAAGTTTATGAAGCAACTTCTAAGTGCTAGGCATCTGGTTGGCTTAGGGTATACAATAATGAATGAGAATAGAATAACCTTGTTTTACTTATATTTAGGTAACTCAAATGCCCTAGCCTATTTACCCATCATATTATCTAATTCAAAATAATTCAAATCTCTACCCTACATTTTTTTAATATTCTTTCTGAAATTTATTTTTTTATTGAGATATAATTAACATATAACATTATATTAGTTTCAGGTGTACAACATAATGACTTAATATTTGTATATATTGTGAATGATCACCACAATAAGTCTAGTTAACATCTATCACTACACAGTTATAATTTTTTTCTTATGATGAGAACTTTTAAGATCCACTCTCTTAGCAACTTTCAGTTATACGTTATACAATATTATTAACTATAGTCACCATGCTGTACATTCCATCCCTAGGACTTATTAATTTTATAACTAGAAGTTTGTACCTTTTAACCTCTTTCACCCATTTTGCCCACTCCCCACCCTCCACCTCTGGCAACCACCAATCTGTTCTCTGTATCTATGAGGTTTGTTTTGTTTTTTTCTTTTTAAATTTAGATTCCACATATACGTGAGATCATACGGTATTTGTATTTCTCTGTCTGACTTATTTTACTTAGCATAATGCCCTCATGATCCATCCATGTTGTCACAAATGGCAAGATTTACTTCTTTCTATGGCTGAATAATATTCTGTCTACCCTACTTGATGCAAGAATTCCACTATTTTACCAGCTTGCCCTTCTTGTGCACTTTTTTCAATCTCTGAGATATCTCAAGCCAGTTGTTATTTGACGTCTTAACCAGTTGTCTGGTTTTGGACCACTGCATCATTATTTTGTGTGTCACTAACATCCTTCAGCCCCCTACTGTTGCTCCCCCATGTATGACTTTAACCCCAGGTGCCATTTTATTTATTTATTTATTTATTTTTCCCTCGAGGAAGATCAGCCCTGAGCTAACATCCATGCCAATCCTCCTCTTTTTGCTGAGGAAGACTGGCTCTGAGCTAACATCTGTTCCCAGTCCTCCTCCTTTTTTTTTTCCCCCAAAGCCCCAGTAGATAGTTGTATGTCATAGTTGCACATCCTTCTAGTTGCTGTATGTGGGACGCTGCCTCAGCATGGCCGGAGAAGCAGTGCGTCGGTGCGCGCCCAGGATCCAAACCTGGGCTGCCAATAGCGGAGCGCGTGCACTTAACCGCTAAGCCACGGGGCCGGCCCCCCACGTGCCATTTTAGACTCTTCCCCACAATAATAGGAAGTTCAGCTGTGATGTTTGCATGACTTCACTGATGATTTTGGGATTTAAACAAAAAGGAGATACAAGTGGAGAACTCCACAGTTGTAACTAGATATAGAGGTTCTCTGGGTTTACAGGTCAAAGCTCTCCACAGGCGTTCTCTGTTATGTAAAGTCTTCTCTGCCCTGTCTCAGGCCTGTCTCCATATTTCAGGGGTCAATTTACCTTCCCACAATGGGAAGGCCTGGAACAAATCTCTCATATCTGGATCACAGGTCCCCCAGGCCCAGAGACAGTTGTAGGCTCATCCATCTAAGTGTCTATTTCCCGCCCCCATCAATCTTTTAAGATTGACAGTGGAAAAATCTCTTCATTTTGAGGCAATCCTGCACCCATCCACAGAGGGATGATCTTTCCCTTCAGTTATTAAGATAATTTAGAACAACATCAGTACTTTCCCCAAAATTGAGTTTATTCAATGTGGAACAACCCCAAATATGGGACTTTATACAATAGAGTCCACTTTGAGATTCAGCACTCCCAGGCCGTTCTTCTTTGTAAGGTGAGATGCGTTCACATCCTTACTCATGGCTTCTAGTCTCCACTGATCTCCTGTGGTTAACTGACTGAACAAAAAAAACACACTCCTCTCCCATTATCTAACAAAACTTTCAGGGACAATACAATTTAAATCCGCTCATAGGAAAGAAATATTTTGTGAAAGAAAAGATAATATGCAGAGACGCAAATGTGCCACAGTGAAGACAACCTTTTATATGATTATGAAAAGCAGATTAAGCTCTTGGAGCCACATTATCTCCATTATGGAAGCGAGTCCATGATTTACCTTCCCATCTTCACATAATTGAAAGACCCTCTAAGATGTTTTCCCCAAACAAAGGAGAAGGATGCCCCGAAAGCTGAATTCAAATCTTTTCCTCAAGGGAAACAAACTGTTAGAGGCATGAAAATGTCAGCTTTTCTTATTCAGCAATTAGTGTCAAAATCTCTTGGGATTCACATTAGGCCACAGCACCCCATTGCAATCTATTTCACTGGCACTCAGCAAAGTGCCAGTAGGTGATCAGAAAAAAAATCTGAGACAGATGAACCATCTAGTGAAATCACATACTAAGCAATAATTTCAATCCAATGTAATAAAGCTAAAAAGCTGTAGAAGTACGCTCAGAGCACTTTGGGGGCTGTCGTGCAAAGAATTCTCCACCGTCACTCTCCTGAACAACGAGCAGCAGAATGATTGCTTCTTCCAGTTTATTTTAAGCTCTTTATTTTTTTAAGTTTTTTATTTTATTCATTTCTTTAGCCACCACTGGGCCAAGAATAGTGTGTTGTATATAGTCAGTGTTTAATAAATGATTATCTAGTTGAATTGAACCAAATATAGCCTCCCATATTTGTATTCTGTTATGAAATAAATATCGAAACATACAACAAAATGAGTATACTCTACTGACCTCTTAATTTTCCCCCGAATTCTATATTTTAGGGAAGGATGTTGTTTGTAGTCTGGTACCAAGAACTCAACTTTTTACCCTCCTTTGAAGTAGGAGTTTAGGAGTCAGGACCAGACATTGGCAACATAGTAAGTGGGCGAGAATCGGTGTCCGAGTCCTGAATCTTCTCCATTTGTGTGTTTGTATCTTGCCCAACCATTTCCACTACACCTGGTGCTCCATTCCCTACAAAAGCTGATGCAGCAAAGAGCAGATGTCACATAGATGTTGGCACAAGTGTGCCCATGTTAGTGTGTGACCTACCCCAACAGAATTTGAACTTCAAGCTTTGTCTTCAATTAGGGGATGAAGGACTTCATCCTGAATAATTGGGATTGTAGTTTACAAGTGAGTGGTGGTATTTTTTCCTTTGGGGAGCACACTGCCATTATTGTTCCTGAAATGTTAAGATGCAAACAGCTGTGTACTCAGCCCACCTGTAAGCTGAAATAATTAACCTTGGTTACTGTGTTCACAACCAGTGCTACACACAACACACACATACAATGCATTCATTTATTCAGCAAATATTTATTAAGTGCCTAGTTTGTACTAAACACAATCTTAAAAGCTAGAGATACAAAGACAAATAAAGTGTAGTTCTTATCCTCAAAGAACTTGAAATCTAGCAAGGGAGGAAAATATAGACTTTTCCACAGCATTTATCACACTCTGTTATAATTTCCTGTTTTCTCCTCTGTATTTCTTATTATACTCCTGGATCCCCTCAGACTAGCATCTCATCCACCCTGTTCACTATTGTTTCTCTTGCATCGAGCCCTTTGCCTAAATAGTCAATAAACATTTACTGAAATGAATGAGTAAATAAATAAAACTATATAAATAATGAAAATGATAATACAAGGGTTGTGTGCCAGGCTTGCAATATGAACAAAACACCTCAGGAGTGCAGAAGTAAGAACAGACCCTAGCAAGAGAAACATCATGAGGACTTCAAGAAAAATGAGGAGTGAGGAGAGGGCCATCTTGGATTTGGCAGTTACGAAGTATTTATAGTGACTTTTCAAAGAGAAGCACTAAATTTGGAAAGGAATTGTGATCTAGTTGTTAGGGGTTAAGGAATGAATGAGAAGTGGATAAAACTGATTGACTTGAGTTGGAGAATGAGATAATAAATCCATGGAATGGAGGCAGAACCTTTTCACACTTATATAGAAGGGGGGAAATCTCTCATGTTCTCC
This sequence comes from Diceros bicornis minor, assembly GCF_020826845.1. Taxonomy (NCBI): domain Eukaryota; kingdom Metazoa; phylum Chordata; class Mammalia; order Perissodactyla; family Rhinocerotidae; genus Diceros; species Diceros bicornis. Next base: position 60,043,991 of record NC_080749.1, on the reverse strand, counting down.
ATCTGATGCAGCAACTCTGTGTCAAAGAATATATTTCTCCAAATGTGTAATAGAGATGTCATTACCTCTGAATCAGCTGCCTATTATTTTCAATTTATTATAAAAAACAGTTGGATAACTATGCAGGGCAGGACCAGTCTAGAGAAAGTTGTTAAGTATAAAAGTTTCCCCAAAACCAGCAACTCAAGGACCAACTTTCTCATTCCTTGACCTGGACCAAAATACCTTATTCTCTCATGGATGTTGCGTGGTTGTTCATCTAACCTGATAAAATAATACAAAAAAGCATGAAGTACTTGGTCTAGTTGTCCTGACTTCTCTTACCCTCAGATAAGCCTGGGTGGCAGTCCAAAGCAGAATGCTGTCTACTGCACTGTTTAAAATTGGATACCCCTGAAGGTCCTTCTGCCCTATGCAAGTGAAACATATACTTTAAGATAGTCTGATAAAAGAACTTTCAAATAGAATGTGAGATTTTTCTCTCTTCTTTCACTTAAACTCACTGTTACTTTCTCCTTAGCCAGAAAGTTGACATTATAAATATTATTGCCAAACCTATTATAAACCTAGAAATTACATCACTTCATGCCAAAAGTGGACATTGAGACTCTGATATCTTGCCTCTCTCCCACCTCTGGGTCCTTTTCCCAAGACCTCTGGAACTAAATATATTCTAGTTACAAGTGGCTATTAACAGGATCTGAACTTATTTTTCCCCTGAGAGGGCAGGAAGTGTGGTGAAGCTAGAACTAGGACTAATAAATTGGAACTTGATGGATAGAATGCACCTCATCCCCAAGCATTGCATCCTCCCTAGAATGGCCCACGAATGTGGTGTTGGGGGATTATCTGTAAGTGGGAGTAACTCTGGGAGAAAATAAAATAGGGATAAAGGTTATGAAGGGTTCTGGTATTCGGAAGAGGTGACAGGAGAATTCTACAATAGCCATTCATTTCATTTTAAAGGTTTCTGTCTTACTACTTAAAATATGTGTATTTAAATAAATCTAAAACATAATTCATTTCTAGGACAAATGGCAATCAGAAAAGCACAAGTTGGGGCCGGCCCGGTGGCACAGTAGTTAGGTGTGCACGATCCGCATCGGGGCCCGGGTTCGCAGGTTCGGACCCCAGGCACGCACCGATGTACCGCTTGTCAAGCCATGCTGTGGCAGCGTCCCATATAAAGTAGAGGAAGATGGGCATGGAGGTTAGCCCAGGGCCAGTCTTCCTCAGCAAAAAGAGGAGGATTGGCATTGGATGTTAGCTCAGGGCTGATCTTCCTCACAAAAAAAAGAAGAGAGAGAAGCACAAGTAAGCTGGCTTTATCTTTTATATGATAATAGAAAGAAGTCAGTTTTTAGATTTCAAATTTAAAATGGAACATTATGATGTATGTCCTGTTTCTGTGAAATACCATGTGTTAATTAGCAACATGGGGAAGGCCAGCCACCTCCAAAGAGGTTAAATTTTCAGATGAAAGTGTCATCATTCCTCAGTGGTCTTGGTTGCTTGAGTTGAAATATAACACTTAGATTTCAAGGATTCAGTGAGATGGTGCCTGATCTGGCCTTGCAACGTTAAAAGTGACTGGTTTTCCTTAGGTTTTTCAATGGATTAATTTTCTAGACAGGGCATAATATATTAATGATGAGCTCATTTTAAAAATTATTTATCTCTTTATTTATCAATTAGTTCAGTTAACTCATAAATTTTAATATTTTAAGAGAGGACACATAGTAATATATCTGAACAAAACTTTTATATGGCACTGATATTTTCTAAAGTTTTATGAGAAAAATGGCTTTGTGACACCATAATATTTTGGATTTAGGACATAAAGGCAAAAATATTAATATATATGCAGTTAAATCACATTTCAATTATAACTGAATTATTTTCTGCAACTCACCTATAGGAATTGCTTAAACCTGACTTATGTATAGTTTGAATAAATTTTAAAGAAGAAAACTGCCTTGGTGGAGAGCTGAAAGGAATAGATTCATTTGGAAAATTTTATGAAATAGAATTCCTTAAAATGATGGCATCAGGGTAAAGTATTTATGGAACAAATAGGTTTTACATATCAAAATTAGCAATTTTCTAACAACTCTCAGAAGGTTATGATTTAGCCTATGATATAATGCATAAAGGCACTTTGCAATAGGGTGTATGGGTGTAAATAAGACATTCTTTTTGGCATATTGTATACATGGAATCAGTATCTATCTTCATGGTTGTACCATGTGCTCTAACTCATTTTCTGAGTTTTTTTGTTTTTTTTTTCCTGAAGAAGATTCGCCCTGAGCTAACAGCTGTTGCTAATCTTCCTCTTTGTTTTTGCTTGAGGAAGATTAGCCCTGAGCTAACATCTGTGCCAGTCTTCCTCCATTGTGTATGTGGGTCGCCGTCACAGCATGGCTGATGAGTGGTGTAGGTCCGCACCAGGGATCCAAAGCCTCAAACCTGGGCCTCCAAAGTGGAGCGTGCTGAACTTAACCACTACACCATGGGGCCGGCCCCCATTTTCTGATTTTTAAATATGCAGCTGGTGAACACTCCAAATATGGACTAGTCTCTAGTTTCTCCTTCCTTTCCATAGAGCTCCAAGCCAACTTGGATCAATAGATCTGCTCAAAGCTACTATCTTTCAACCCCCTGAGTTTTCCCCATAGGCAGAAAGCCCTCACAAGCCATGATCCTTTCTTTATCTGAATTCTTCATCCCTCATGGCACAGTACTGTCCACCTCAGCCAATTCTTTCTCATGTATATCCGTTTTCCCTTAGCTTTTTCCCAATTATTCCCTGAACATTGTTCCCGTCTTTCTTCTACGAGAGTGTCTTTTTCTCTATTCTAGTTGAGAACCGAAAACATTGTCATAATCACACTGGTAAGTATGTGTGAGATGTTAGAAAATATATATTGGTCTCTGCCCCTGGTGTCTGGCCCAGAGCTCCTAAAACCCTTGTAATTTCCTAAGTGATAAGAACACTAGGAGCATCTTTTGTTGTAATATTTGGTCTCTGCCCCCCGGTTCCTGACACAGGGCTCCTGAAACCCTTGTAATTTCCTAGGTGATAGGAGTGTCTTTTGTTTTAATCAGACAACTCTGGGTGGGCTCCTGGAAGCTTCCTGGATGTGGGCTGGTCACTGGAAAGTGCAAGCCATGATTAGGGGCTTGGAATTTTCAGCCCCGCCCCCATTCTCTTGAGAAGGGAGAAGGGCTGAAAACAGAGTTAATGATTGATCACGCCTATGTGATGAAGCCTCCATAAAATCCCAAAAGTGTGGAGTTTGGAGAGCTTCCAGATTGGTGAACACATGGAGGGGCTGGGAGAGTGGAGTGCCCAGAGAGGGCGTAGAAGCTCCACACCCCTTCCTATATATCTCTTCATCTGATGTTCATCTACATCCTTTAGCCTATCCTTTAATAAACTGGTAAATGTAAAGTAAATGTTTCCCTGAGTTCTGTGAGCCGAGTAAATTAATCAAGCCCAAGGAGGGGGGCATTGAAATCTCCAATCTAGAGCTGGCTGGTCAGAAGCACATGTGACAACCTTGGCTGGTGACTGGCATCTGAATTGGTTGGGGGGCAGTCTTATGGGACTGAGCCCTTAACCTGTGAGATCTGATGCTATCTCCAGGTAGATAGTATCAGAATTGAGTTAAACTGTAGGACACCCAGCTGGTGTCGCAGAGGATTGCTTGGTGTGGGGAAAAACCTTCACACATTTAATGACCAGAAGTGTCATAAGTGAAGTGTTCTGGTGGCTAGTAAAGGAGACACACAGGAAAGAATCACATGATAGGGAAGAATTGCATTTTTCCCTACATGGGAAGGAAAAATCTGCATTTTTCTAAAACTATGAAAATGCTGGTCATACTGGTATTAAATAAATGAAAAAATTATATATGTTCAAGTGGAACTGAACAAAATAAAAAGCCAACTGCACCTTCATCACGCAAGGTTCTTGCGGTACTGAAAAGTCTCCTTTAAAATCTTCACTTAACGTTGTAATCTATCATATGCTCTTATCTAAATAAACAAAAAAAATCAGCAATTAAAAATAAAATTATTTCTTAGTCTGCTTTACTCTTTTTCTATTTTTCAATTACTAGTTTACTGTATATTGTATTTCTATGATTTTGTATTTCAGATGTTCTGCATTTCAACCTCATCAAAGATTAAATTAATGTCTATGGGCTAATCTGGAAACCTAAATACAATTTGTTTCACAACAGCTATAAGAAAATATGTTCAAATTCCCACTGGTCGACTTATAAAGGGGCTTTTGGAACACAACCTAATGTAAGTTGCAGACATACTGTGTCTTAGTCTTTGTTATTCCCCACCTCCCCAGGTTAGGGCATGTGTCTATTTGCAGGTGTGCAGGTGTGTGTGTATTATATTTATGTTTATGGCTACACATGCACTTTTTCACAGTTCTGAGTTCATAACATCATTTATTCCTTCCTTCTTTTAATAGATATTTGAACGGCTATTATGTAAAAACTGCAATTCTAGGCCTAAGGGATGTCCAGAAATGAGCTTACTGCCCCACAGAACTCACTCTCTATTGGAGAAACAGACATAAACCAAATAAATGCACAAATACATGGGAAATGCACATGGTGATAGGTGCTATAGAGGGAGTCACATAGCACTATGTGAGCGTGTCACCAGAGATCTGCCTTATCTCCAGGGTGAGAGGGGTTCCCCGGAGAGTGTAGTACTCCAGCTAAGATCTATGGGGTGGGCAGGAGTTAATAAGGCAAAGGACTTGAGAGGTGATGAGAAGAGGGGTGAGAATAGAGTAGAAAGTGCTGCAGACAGAGGGAACACATGTGCAAAAACCCTATGTGCTCAGTTAGGTACTTTTGTTGACTTTTTCCAAGAGTGACCACTGAGTAGCTGGGAGATGTTTAGCTTAAACCACACTATGAAAATTAATTGGAATCATACTAGAAAATAAGAAGGCACATATTTCACAAGCACTTGTACTTTTTTTTTCAGGTATGAAGTACTCCTTAAGCCCTGACAACTACCCTGAAGATGGAATTATGAATATGGCAACTTTTCTACGGGGCTTTGAAGAAAAGGGGATAAAGAACGACAGGCCTGAGGACCAGCTGAGTAAAGAGAAAAAGAAAATTCTGTTCTCCTTCTGTGAGGTGTGCAACATCCAGCTGAACTCCGCAGCCCAGGCCCAAGTCCATTACAACGGCAAATCCCACCGCAAACGTGTCAAGCAGCTGAGTGATGGGCAGCCCCCGCCCCCAGCCCTGGGCTCAGGACTGCTGCTGGCCAGCCCCAGCACCAACACCAGCGCAGGTAGGCAGCAGGGCCGGGGCCATTTACCTGGGAGAGATGCTTCTGTTCTAGAAAATGGAAGATTTAAAGCAAGACTTATCTTTCTCCTTAAAACTACCACCACAATAATATGTGTTCTTTTCCCTATAGGCAACATCCAAGAGCTGTTTCTTACTTCTCAGTATATATTTTTTATTATTATTTATATATATATTATGTTAGACACACATATATATAATTATATATTTTTGTTGGTGGTGCCATCGAGTCAATTCTGACTCCTACTGACCCTGTGTACAGCAGAGCGGAACCCTGCCTGGTCTTTTTATGCCATCCTCTCACCTTCCGGCACTATATCAAACAATGCTCCACTGCTACTCACAGGGTTTTCGTGGCCAACTTTTTCGGAAGTGGGAGACCAGGTCCTTCCTCCTCGTCTGTCTTAGTCTGGAAGCTCTGCTGAATCCTTTCCACCCTGGGTAACCCTGCTGGTATTTGAAATACTGGTGGCATAGCTTTCAGCATCACAGCAACATGCAGCCACCACAGTATGATACCCAACAGACGGGTGGCATGGTTCCCTGATGGGGAAACAAATCCCCGGGCCACAGCATTGAGAGCGCCGTATCTTAACAACTAGACCACCAAGGCTGGCTGTATTTATATATACACACACACAAAATTTGTACATTAGACCATAGACTTGGTCCTGTATCCCTAGAGTGTGTGAACACTTCCTAATGTATTTTAAAATAGATTTGTGATGTCAGTTTTTTTCTCCCTCTCTGCAAGATGAAGCTTTCTTGAGTTTGCTTCGTCTGCTTTCTATTGGGTAGCTACTACTTGATAGTATATAAAGAGCTACAGCTCCATCCCGCGTCCAAGGATGCGGGAAAGGAGCGTTAATCTTGCCCGTTAGACTTGTTACATTCTTTTATGGAGTTGGCAGTGGCCTGCCAGTGGTGTTAGAACAATAGGAACCGGCATCACCAAAACCAACGAGGCTTACTCTGAGCTCAGGCACCACCACGAGCTCCCTCGCCTCCCGCCTCTCGCTTCTCACCCTTCCCTGTGGGCTGAACAGAGGCAGAAGCTTGGAATTTTCACATTCCTGCTTCTGCCCTAAATTCTAAACAGTCTTTCAAATCCTTTATCTTATCCTTAGACAGCCCTTCCTCCTCCACATTGCTAGTTATTGGGTATCTTCACTGTGACACCAGTAAAGAAAAATGTGAAATTTACTGTTATCTGTGGTGAAGATTTCTACAAAAAGTGGGCCTCCTGCCCAGGTTTACATGGGAAGCCAAGATAAACCTCCTCCTAAATGTTGGCGGAAGAGCTCCAAATTCCACTCAAGCAAGTGTTTGCTCTGCTAATGAGGCTTCAACCTGGAGTGAGATGAGGCGGAGCAGCCATTCGTGGGAATTTGGCTTGGTGCTGTTACACAGTTTTTGATTTTGTAAAGTCAGGCCATGATCCATCTTAAGCTCCAATGAAAATTGTTCGTTCGTGTGTGCTGTAAATAAATATTTTTTTCTATTTCAAACTAAACTAATTTTTACTCAGTGTATGATTTAATTTCCTTATTTTCCCCGATCAATACTTATTCTGTGAAAGAACTTAGACAAACTTATAGGATATAAGAGACACAGTCATTATAATAATGAAAAATTACTTTTCCATTTTCAATTTATTTATGATGATGATTATTATAGTCACAGGTTCATTAAGGTACCTATATTTACATATTAAATATATAGTTGGTGTTAGGTTAAAAACTAATTACTGTTTTATATCTAAATCAGAGTGTAAATACCCTCAAGTAAAGATTTGAATTGCATCTGTTAGGATCCAAATAGCTATGCCTAAATTGAGGTTAACTTGTGACTTCTAATAAGTAGTAAAATTTGTAGCTAACAGTAATGAGCATTTTCTATGGGCCATATTCTGGGGACTTCATAGGAAATTTCTCGTTTAGTCCTCTCATCAACCCTTAGGTAGGTACTGTGATTATCCCTAATTTACAGACTAGGAATGGAGACACAGAGAGATAAAATAATTTGTCCAGGTTCATGCAGCATGGAAATGGCAGATCCAGAGTTCCAAGCATATTTAATAGTGAAGCCATTATTATTCATCACTACTTTGCTGCTGTTCCCTACCATGCAATAACACTCAAGTTAAATTCAGACTCACGTGCTGTAATGTGTTTGTGGTTGTGAATGGTTGTTATTATGGCAAACTATTCACTTTGATGGCTTTTCAAAACAGACATGTCAAGCTCCAATTCATGAATTTCTCCTTTGTTCTCCCGGGCTAATGAAATGAGCTAGCTGACATAAAATACATTTAGCTAGGACATACACAAAATATTATGGATATATTCTATATGTAGAACATAGCTCATCATCTAGAATAACACAATATATTAATATATAGGAATATAGGTAAGAAAATGAGACAGCTTTTCAAGTTGTATATTAGGCATAAAGGACAATTTTCACATACTGATAATATAGTCAATGATCCATTCTCAGAAGATTTGGGTTTAGCATATGATGAAGGCAAGTCACTTAACCTCTGAAAGTGGTTAGCATTAATCCTCCCATCTGAAAAAAAAAAAGTAGGTACAATAATGTCTCCTCTTTGAAACAGAAATTAAAGCATAGATGTATGTACAAAGATGATTATGACATGATTTATAATTCTAAAATATTAGATGTGTCCTGAATGTCCAATAGGAGAAAGGTTAAATACATTATAGTACATTTATAAGATGAATGACAGAAACCATAGATATTAAAAATTATATTTCTGGGGCCAGCCCAATGGCGTAGCAGTTAAGTGTGCACACTCTGCTTCGGTGGCCGGGGTTTGTGGGTTTGGATCCCGGGCACAGACCGACACACTGCTTGTCAAGCCATGCTGTGGCGGCGTCCCATGTAAAGTAGAGGAAGATGGGCATGGATGTTAGCCCAGGGCCAATCTTCTTCAGGTAAAAGAGGAGGATTGGCATCGGATGTTAGCTCAGGGCTAATCTTCCTCACACACACAAAAAAAATTACATATCTGAAGAATACCTAATGGCAGGGGAAACTCTCCATGATATCATGCTAAGAGAAACAGCAGGAACTAAAAGTGACTATACCTTAGTGCTGCTATGTGTGCATGTGCACATTATCTACTGTTCAGAGTCTCAACTCAGTGAGGAGCAAGGCTAACATGGTTTTATTTTTTCTAGTCACTTTCTTCAGTTTTGATCTATCAAACATCTGTTTTCTGCTGGGTAGCAGCTCCCTTAACACCTTCTCAGCCTGTAACTTCTCACTTTTGTATATTCAGAGGGACTCTTTGATTTAGAGGATTCGGTTCTATTTATAAAAACATCCGTCTCATAGCAGAATTAACATTTGGCTAGATGGACCCTGGAGCTTAGAGTGGAGGGTGGAGCACAGTCAGCTCTCAGGCTGCCCGTCTCTGGGCCTGCCATTCCGCCCAGGTGGTGGGGAACCATGGAGGGATGGAGGGGTGGAGGTGTCCTTACCTTACAGCCTTGGCAATGTTGCAGTGCTATTCTTGGTAGGTGATTGCTCTTCTGGTTGTCTCTGTGGGTCACAGGTGCTCCTAACAGACCCTGTGGATGAAGAGACCCCCATGAAATGGTGTCTTAGGCACTGAAAGTCCCTGAGATTTAGCTGCATCTTCCAGCTTACCCTCAGTTGGTAGCAAAAAACCCCACTCCAGAACCGTGTGTAGCAGTCCTTTCAAGATTGTGTCTTCTATTCTCATCTGTGTACCAATTCTTGGGGCTTGAGGGCATGTACAGAATCCATCTGACAACTAATATTCCTCTTGGAAACCTGGAGTTGCTGGGCCCACGCAGGGAGAGGTGGAGCAGGGTGTGGGGGCTTCTCCACATTTCTCTTCCTTGCTCAGGTACCACAGGGGAGACTGGCAGGTCTAATGACAAAGCAGGTACCTAATCAGGGAACAAAATGCTGCTCTCCCTTTTTTTCCCATCGCTTGGCTTTAGGGAGTGTTATGGGCTGAATTGGGTCACCCCAAAAAAGATATATTGGAGTCCTAATCCCCAGTACCTGAGAGTGTGACCTTATAAGGAGATAGAGTCTTTACAGAGGAAATTAAGTTAAAATGAGATCATTAGGGTTGACCCTAATCCAGTGTGACTGGTGTCCTTATAAAAAGGGGAAATTTAGACACAGAGAAGCAGATAGAGGGAAGATGATGTGAAGAGACACAGGGAGATGATGGCCATCTTCGTGCCAAGGAGAGAGATTCAGAACAGATCCTTCTCTCATAACCCTCAGAAGGAAACAACCCTGCCGACCTTGATTTCAGACTTCTAGCCTCCAGAACTGTGAGATGATAAATTTCTGCTGTTAAACACCCAGTTTGTGGTATTTTGTTACAACAGCCCCAGGAAAGGAATACAGGGAGGAAAATAGTAGCTCATCTCCTCCCCAAAGGAGAAAAGATGTGGTGGTAGAGATGTCCCTCCCAAGAACTGTTAATTGAAGAGGTAACTCCCCCACTCTCTGTCAGTCTTACAATGTTGGGGTTGGCAGGGGTAGGAGTCTCAACAAGGTAGTGGTTGAGATTTGAGTTGTTTCTCTAAATAAGAAGTGACTGACCCCTAACCACTGTCAATTCTTCCACTAACCTTAGAATTCAAAGTGTTTACAGAACCTTTAGACTTCAGTTTCTGCAACAGCAGGAGGATTCTTAGAGGGCACCTAAAACCATTCTGTTGTATGTGTGTGTATTTCAATGTACAGTAGCCCCACCTTATCTGCGGGGATATGTTCTAAGATCCCCAGTGGATGCCTGAAACCGCAGATAGTACTGAACGCTATATATACTGTTTTTTCCTATACATGCATACCTATGATGTACCTATGATAACATTTAACTGATAAATTAGGCACTGTAAGAGATTAACAACAATAACTAATTAAAAAATAGAACTATTATAACAATATACTACAATAAGTTACCATAGATCTTAGCAACCTCAACATACGATTTTTATTAGGTTGAGAACTTTCACCTTTTCACTTAAAGGAAGCACTTTATGGCCTCTCTTTGGCATTTCTGAATTGCCAGCATCACTACTCTTGTGCTTTGGGGCCGTTAAGTAAAATAAGGGTTACTTGAATACAAGCACTGCCATACCATGACAGTTGATCTGATAACCGAGACGGCTACTCAGTGACTAAGGGGCTGGTAGTGTATACAGTGCAGATACACTGGACAAAGGGATGATTCATGTTCCAGGCGGGACAGAGAGGGATGGCATGAGTTTTCATCATGCTGCTCAAAACGGCATGCAATTTAAAACTTATGAGTTGTTTATTTCTGGAATTTTCCATTTAATATTTTTGGACTGTGGTTGATCATGGGTAACTGAAATCACAGAAAGCAAAACTGTAGATAAAGGGGGGACTATTGTGCCAATGTAATTTTTTTCCTGAGAGAGGGAATTGTGATGAGTAATAGCACTGTCCCTGGCTAAACGTTGTAAGAACGCTCTGGGCTACAGAAGTAAGAATTAGAGGGGAAGCAGTGAGAGCTTAGACAACTTACTCTGCATGTGAAGGATCCCTATTCCTTTCCCCATCTAGTCCCGAGGGGTGGGTGGATATAACAGAAATCACAAAGGAGTCTTGGCTTCAGACAAAGTTGTGGCATGCTTCCAGCCCTCAAGGGGTCCACAAAGACAGCAAGACCCTGGTGGTCCTGGCCCCTAGAAAGGGTGGGCAGATGGGCCTGAGACGGTCTCCTGATTTCCTATGGGCTTAGTGAGCACAGAAGCGGCTGTGTGAGCTTGGGAACCTCAGAGGGGCATCTGAGAGGAACAGGAAGCAGCTTTTTCTGCAGCCTAGATTGGAGTAGTGGCAGAAGAATATTCCCATGTGCCATGAGTGAAGTGCATACCTACCTAAAGATACCCCATCATTGGGAACAAGGGAACACTCCATAGTACAGGCATGAGCTGATAACCAAATACCACACAGAAATAAGAATATCTCAGCAGATGCTTGTGTGTAGAAATGACAGCCAGGCCACAAACCCTCCTATCTGAGCCTTGGCACCATGTAAGCCCATAAGACCCTCTGCACCCCACTCCAAATCTAGATGCAACTCTGGGGAAAGAGGTACTCCAAAATGTTTGAGAGTAGGTTTCTATTACCACGTGGGGTGGGGTTTGTATGAGACAAAGGAATTTATCGTTAGCAGGTTTACCTTTAACGATTGGCTAAGGGAAGTTTTCCAAATAAAAAGGAAATAATAAAAGAATGAATCTTGGAGCTTTAGGAAGGAAGAAAGAAAAATGGAAAAAAGCAGAAATATGGGTATGTACAATAAACTATCTGTATTAGTCAGGGTTCTCCAGAGAAACACAATCAATGGGATGTGTATGTATATGTGTGTGTATATACATATATAATAAAAAGTGTTTATTATGAGGAATTGACTCACACAATTGTGGAGGCTGACAAGTTCCAAGATCTATAGTCAGAAAGCTAGAGCCCCAGGAGAGCTGATGGTGTAGTTCCCATCTAAAGGCTGGCAAGCTCAAGACCCAGGAAGAGCCAATGTTTCAGTTCAAGTCAGAAAGCAGGAAAAAATTGAAGTCCCAGGTGGAAGGCAGTCAGGCAGGAGGAATTCTCTCTTATTCAGGGGAGGATCAGCCTCTTGTTCTATTCAGGCCTACAACTATCTGTTTGGATGAGGCCCACCCACGTTAGGAAGAGCAATCTACTTTACTCAGCCTATAGATTTAAATGTTAAACTCATCCAAAAACAAACTCACAGAAACACCTGGAATAATGTTTGACCAAATATCAGGGCACCCTCTGGCCCAGTCAGGTTGGCACATAAAATTAATCCTCACACTATCCTTTGCCTCGTGTGTGTTATAAATCATATTTGATGATTGAAACAAAAATTATGACCATCTGATACTCAAGACAATGATATTTAAAAGTGGGGAAGTTAAAGGGACCTTAATGAAAGTAAGGTTTCTGTACTTCACTTGAAGTAGCTAAATGGTGATACCAGTAGATTGTCATAAGTCATATATGTATATTGTTATACCCATAGCAACCATTCTGAAAATTATACAAAGAGATACAGTCAAAAAGAATATAAATATATCAAGATAGAGTCCTAAGAAATGTTCAAGTAACCCACAGGATGCAAGAAAGGAGAAACAGAGAAAGGATAACCAGAAGAAACAAATAGAAAACAAATAATAAAATGGCAGATATAAACTAACATATTAATAATTACCTTAAATGTAAATGGCCCAAATATACCAATCAAAAGACAGATATTTTCATAGTGGATTAAAAAAATTACCCAACTATATACTGCCTACAAGAAACTCACTTTACAGTCAATGACATATGTGGGTTAAAAGTAAAATGATGGAAAAGAATATGCCATGCAAACAGTAATCAAAACAAAAAAAGGCAGGAGTATCTATATTAAAATCTGGTAAGGTAGACTTCAGAGCAAAGACAATTACTAGAGACAAACAGAGACTTACAATATGATAAAAGGTTCAATCCACCAGCAAGACATAATGATCCTAAATGGTCATGCACCAAACAACATAGCCTCAAAATACATGAAGCAAAAACTGATAGAAACTGAAAGAAGAAATAGATAAATCCACAATTACAGTTGAAGACCTCAACATCCACATCTCAGAAAGTGATAGAAATACTAGACAGAAAATCGGCAAGAATATAGAAGATCTGAAAACACAGTCAGTCAACAAGATCTAATTAATTTACATAGAACTCCACCTAACAATAGTAGAACACTTTTTTTTCCCAAGAGTCTGTGGAACATTCACCAAGAGAGACCATATTCTAGACCATAAAACAAACCTCAACACATTTAAAAGAATTATAATCATACACAGTATATTCTCTGACCATAATAAAATTAAACTAGAAATCAATAATAGAAAAATGACAGGAAATTAAACAACATATCTCTTCATCCATGAGTCAAGGAGTAAGTCTCAAAGGAAACAAAAAAGACATTTCAAAAATGAAAACACAACATATGAAAATATGTGGGATGTAACTAAAACAGTGCTGAGAGGGAAATTTATAGCACTAAATGCTTATATTAGAAATGAGAAAAAGTCTCCAATAAATAAGTCCCTATGTCACGAAGCTAGAAAAAGAAGAGAAAAGTAAACCCAAAGCACGCAGAAGAAGAAAATGATAAAGATCAAGAACAGGAATCTATGAATTTGAAAATGGGAAAACAATATAGTAAAATCAACAAAACAAAAAGCTGGTTCTTTGAAAAATATCAATGAAATTTATAAGCCTCTAGCAAGACTGACAAAGGTAAAAAGATAGAAGACACAAATGGAATAGGTGATATTACTACAGAACTTGCAGCAATTAAAAATAATAAGCAAATACTACCAAAAAACTTATAGTTATAAATTTGATAGCTTAGAAAAATGAACAATTCCTTCAGAAACCATAAAATAGTAAAACTCAGCCAAGATAAAATAGACAATCTGAATAAGCCTACAGCCATCAAATAAGTTGAATTAATAATTACAAAAGTCCCCAAAACAAATTTCTAGATCTATATGGTTTCACTGGAGAATTGTACCAAGCATTTAAAGAAGAATTAACATCAATTTTACACAATTTATTCTAGAAAGTAGAAGGGGGGGAGCTTCCCAACTTATTTTATGAGGTCAGTATTACTCTGATACCAAAACCAGACAAGGACAATATAAAAAAAAGAAAACTATAGACTAATATCTCTCATGAACTTAGACTCAAAAATACTCAATAAAATACAAAACGAATCCAGCAATATAAAAAAACAATTACATACCATGACCAAGTTGGATTTGTTCCAGATTTACAAAGCTGGGTCAACACTTGAAAATCAATAATTATAATTTACCATAAAAACAGCTAAAGAAGAAAAATCATATGATCATATCAATTGATGCAGTAAAAGCATTTGAGAAGACCCAACACTCACTTATGATAAAAACTCTCAGCAAGTTAGAAATAGAGGATAACTACTAGATTTAATAAAGAGCACCCACAAAAAGTCTAAAGCTAACATCACACTTAATAGTGAAAGAATGCTTTTCTCTAAGATCAAGAGCAAAATAAGGATTTCCACTCTCACCTCTCTTATTCAACATTGTACTGGAAGTTCTAGCCACTGTGGTAAGGTAAGAATAAATAAATAAAAGGCATACAAATTGGAAAGGAAGAAATAAAATTATCTCTCTTTGCAGATATCATGGTCTATATATTAATACCAAAGAATCTACAAAAGAATTCATAGACCTAATATGTAACTTTACCAAGTTTTCAGGACAGAGGATCAATGCACAAAAATCAGTTGTATATCTATGTACTAAAAATGAACATATGGAAATTGAAATTTAAAAACACCATACCATGTATAATCACTCCCAATAAAATGAAATACTTAGATATACACTTAAAAAATGTACAGGATTTGTATGCTGAAAAATTACAAAATGCTGAGGAAAAAAAAAACGAACACCTAAATAAATGGAGAGACATACCACATTCATGGATTGAAAAACTCAACATGGTTAAGATGTCAGTTCTTCCTAAATTGATCTATAGGTTTCATGCAATTCCTGTCAACACCTCAGCAAGATTTTCTGTAGAAGTAGACAAGCTTATTCTAAAATTATGTGGAAAAGCACAGGCCCTAGAATAGCTAAAACAATCTTGGCAAAGAAGATTAAAGGGGGAAGACTCTCTACCCAATATCAAATCTTACTATATAGCTAAGTTAATTGAAACAGTGTTGTTTTAGTGGAGGTATAGACACATAGACCAATGGAAAAGAGTAGAGAACCCAAAAATAGACCCACACATATGCTCAATTGATTTTTGACAAAGGTGCAAAAGTAATTCCATGGAAGGAAGCTAGCCTTTTCAATAAATGATGCTGAAGATGTTGGACATCTATAGGCCAAAAAAGAACTTTGACCTAAACTTCATACCATATACAAAAATTAACCCAAAATAGATTATAGATTTAAATGTAAAACATGAAAATATAAAACTTTTAGGAAAAATATAGAGGGAAATCTCTGGGATCTAGGGCTAGGCAAAGAGTTCTGACTTGACACCGAAAGGATGATCCATAAAAGGAAAATTGATAAATTGGACTTCATTCAAAATTAAAAACTTCTGCTTTGTGAAATATCATGTAAAGAGACTGAAAATAAACAGAAGCTACAAATGATGGAAAATATTTGCAAACCACATATCCAACAAGGACTAGTGTCTAGAATATATAAAGAACTGTTAAAACTCAACAGTCAAAATGAAATCAAACAGTCCAATTAGAAAATGGCCAAAACTAAGAAGAGACATTTTGCTGAAGAGGATATACACGTGACAAATAAGTACATGCAAAAATGTTCAACATCATTAGTCATCAGGAAAATGCAAAATAAAACCACAATGAGATTTCACTATATACCTATCAGAATGGCTAAAATAAGAAATAGTGTGACAACACCAAATGTTGGCTAGAATGAGGAGAAAATGTATCACGCATACATTGCTGATAGGAATGTAAAATGGTACAGCCACTCTAGAAAATAATTGGGCAGTTGCCTATAAAACTAAACGTGTGATTACCATTTGGCCCATCAATGGTACTCTTGGGATTTTATTCCAGAGAAATGAAAACATGTTCCCACAAAAACCTGTGCATGAAATGTTCATAGCAGCATCATTTGTAATAGCCATAAACTATCAACAACTCTGTATTAGTTTCCTGAGGCTGTTGAAACAAATTGCCACAAACTTGGTGGCCAAAAACAACAGAAATTTATTCTCTCAAAGCCCGCAGTTTGGCAGGGCTGCACTCCCCCCAGGGTCGCTAGGGAGAATCCATTCCTTGCCTCTTCCGCCTTCTGGTGGCTGCCCCAGCATTCCCGGGCTGTGGCTGCATCACTCCAATCTCTGCCCCATCTTCACATCACCATCTCCTGTGTCTGTGTCTTCTCCTGTTTGGTCTGTTTCAAATCTCCCTCTGCTTCTCTCTTATAAGGACATGTAGGCATTAGATTTAGGGACCCCCTGGATAATCCAAGATTATCTCCTCATCTCAAGATCCTTAACTGAGTCACATCCGCAAAGATCCTTTTTCCAAATAAGGTCACATTCACAGGTTCCCAGGATTTGGCATGGATATCTTTTGAGGGTGAATTGTTAAACAAACTGTGGTACATCCATACCGTTATAATACTAGCCAATAATAAAAAGGAATGAACTATTGACACATGCAACAAGTTGGATGACTTTCTAGAGAATTATGCTAAGTAAAAAAAAGTCAATCCCACAAGGTTACATACTGTCTGATTCCATTTGTACAACACTACTGAAATGACAAAATTTTAGAAATGGAGGACAAATTAGTGGTTGCAAGGGGTTAGGGATGGGGGCAGATGCCAGGAGGGAAGTGGATGTGGTTGTAGAAGGTCCACATGAGGGATCCTGTAGTAGTGGATACACAAACCTATACAAGTGACAAACACACACACATACACACACACACAAATGAATACAAGTAGAACTGGGGAAATCTGAAGAAGACTGGTGGCTTGTATCAGTGTCAATATCCTGATAGTGATATTGTTCTGTAGTTTTACAAAACATTGCCATCATTGAAAGCTAGGTAAAAGTATTCAAGGGAACTCTGTATTTCTTACAACTGCATGTGAATCTAATTATCTCAATAAAAATTTCAGTTAAAAAATCATAATAAAGATAACCACCTAAAATGACCATCTTTTAGTAGCATTATCAGAGATGATAAAGAACACAAATTTGGGGATTTTGCTTATTAAAAATTATCAAATATATATTTTACAGAGATTAATAAAACACATTCTGTTTTCTTAAGATATATGTCAAGAGAAGAGAGGTATCTAAATAAATGAATGACAATATGATATTCTAAGAACAATGATAGATGTATATATAAGGTAGTTGCGGCCTGGAGAAAGCGATGGTTAACTTTACAAAGGTCAAGGGAGGCTTCCTAGGGGAGGTAATATTTGAGGTGAATATTCAGAGATGAGTTTCAAATTATTCAAGGAAAAAACAACATTTCGGGCAGAGAGGATAGCAATGCAAATGCATATGGGAATAAATTATAGTTTATTATTGCTGGAGTGAAGTATGATTGGGGGAAAAGGAGGAAGATCCCTCAGGCAAAGTAGAAAGGAGCTAGAACAGGAAGAAGAGTCTTCCTTGTCCTCTGGCAACAGAAGCATAAGAAAAATACAGCTGCCCAAACACACATATAAAAAACATCAGGGACAGCTGCTGGAATTCACAGCTCTCCGAAATTCTTTTTCTGTCCCACTCTGGTTAATGTCAACCAGCAGCCTCCCCATCAAGTCCAGACATCCCAGCTTAGGTGTTGTTTCCCAGGGTACCACCACATGACTGCACAGAGATTATTTTCCATGACCCATGTACAGCTTCCCAAATCCAGATGAAATTGACCACATTTATTCTCTGTGTAGTGTGGCTAGTGACCCTCATTCTGCCCTCTGCTATCAAAGGCTGAGACTTATTCTTTAGCCTGGGTGCCCACCTCTGTAATATTTCCCCACCCTCTCTATCCTTCACCATTCTCATTCTCTGAGGTTGATCTGTACTTAAGAAATTTAAAGCAATTGATCTGTGAATGACTGATAATCTAACCCAGTGGTTCTCAGCATTTAGCATGCATCAGAATCTCCTGGAGGAGTGTTAAAATGCAGATTGTTGGGCTCCATCCCCAGACTTTCTGATTCAGTAGTCCTGGGGTTGGGGTGGGGGGCTTGAGAACTTGCATTTCTAATGAGTTCCCAGATGATGTGGAAGCTCCTGGTCTGAAATCATGCTTTCAGAACACCAATCTAACCCATTGAGGAGGATTTATACCCAGAAAAGAAGCTTCTTATCTTAAATAAATTTGTAATTGGGAATTGGCCAGGGAAAAGGAAGATGGCCTTCTCGGGCTCCTGTCTTCCCCTGGGGCATCCATTGACTCAAGGAAACAGAGGGATGATGTCATGGAAATAGAGTGACAGCTCCCCAACCCCATCAACCAATCCCCACCCCTAATCCTAGCATCCCTGGGAGCTTTAGAAGCAACTCTGCACCTCCTACAGTGTTATAAGAGGCAGTGAAGGGAGACTGAAAGGCTGTGGTTAAGTGGATGAATGAGGCCTTACCTTGTGCCAATATTGTGCTAGGGAGGTTATCTCATTTGAATCCTTACAATAGATTTGTGAGGAGGGTACTTTTATTATTATGTACAATGCAAATGAGGAATAAAGAGGTTAGATAACAGCTGGGGGAGGCAAGGCTGGGATCTGGAACAAGTTGGTCTAATCCTGTGGCCTGATTCTTCACCATGGTGTTATTGCCTTCCATCTATGGACATAAGTTGGGTCGGGCAGAAATTGCCTGGTTTGTGCTTATTGATTACTGCTCAGTCAGTGTACATGATGTGGAAGTTGAATCAGAAACAGAGGCCTTAAGTTCTCTCTGAATGCAAGCCTGTTATGTGGTAAGACCAGCTTTTTTCTGTTCAGAGGCTTTCCCCACATATCAGTCAGTGATACATGATACTCTGCTACATGATACCCTCCCCTTCCAATCAGAAGCAGGAAAATTCACCAGATAGGGTAATAAATGTTAATTTTACATCTTATTCTCCTTGTATTCTCAAGGAACATTTGTGCCTATTATGGAGAATCACATTGCCCCAAGTATTATGGTGAGGAGGATTGATTTTATTCTGGGGCTTTTGAGATCCATATTTCTTCACAATGAGAAGGGATCTCTCTTAGGGGATGACTTCTGATCCTGCCCTTGGCAATGGTTTGGCACAAATAATATTTAAAACTGTGAAAGGTCAAGCCAAGAGCTTAGAGGTTCTGCTGAATTGTGGTAAGGGAGACACATCTGTACTTGATTTGAAGTACCAAAAAAAAAAAAAAAACCCTCCTTGATTGGAGGTTATCATGAAAAGACTGAAATAATGACTTTAGGCCTCACAACCCAACAAAATAAGTATGATTATCCTCACATTGTAGATAAGGAAAGTGAGAATTAGAGATTCGGAGACCTTTCCTAAGGCCACACAATGATTCAAAGTCTAGGATCTGTCTCTCACTCTACGTTATCTTTCATTATGTCTCATAAATTTTTACAACAAATTCCTCACAGAGTAAAGATGTACGGAATTCAGGACTATTTCCTTATTATCAGTGTTTGGTTTTTCCAGTTACATACTAACTAACTTGCCCATTTTCTCTCTCACTTTCAATTAAATCCAAAAGAATTTCTAATCTCATTTAAGGTTAAGCTTTTAAGACTAAACAGGAGTTAGTCAAGCAAAGAGAGTAGAGAAAAGTGATTCAAAGAGAGTAAAGAGAATGTTTAAAATCTTAAATTGAGAGAAAGCTTGACTTATAAAAAGCTGAGATGTGGCTGAAACTCAGTGAGAGAATTAGAAAGAAAGACAAGAGAATTTGGGAAGGGAGCAGAAGCCTTTAGAAATTTTTTTTAAATGATGCGTTATTTTAATCATGCTTCTGTGGATCAGGCATTGGGGTTGGGCTCAGCTAGGTGATTTTTGTCCTGAACTCACTGGAGGTCACTCCTGCAGGGGGCCGGCACATCAACTGGGTTGGATGGTCTAAGATGGCCTCACACACACGTCTGGCATTTGGTGCTGGCTCTAGCCTGGTTACTCTTGCCAGTAGCTCTTGCCAGTGGACTCTCCTCTTCAAGGGGGTTACACAGAGGTCACAGAGCAGCATTGCAAGACCGCGAGAGCGGAAGCTGCAGCCACGGTGCTCTGTTGGTCAGAACTAGTCACAAGACCAGTCCAAAATCAAGTGGTGCCACATCTGCCTCTTGATGTCAGAAGTGGCATCTTTTATTTGGCCTTAGGAATTTTGAACTGAGTTTGAGTAGATTTTAAGTTGAGGACACTTTGGGGACAGAGGGAAGAGGGTAAGGGTGATAAAACCAGGGGATTTTGCAGCAGGAAGGGGAGGTAATGGTTTAGAGGTGGGAACGGAGAGCAAGATGGAAAAATGGGTTGTCAGTTGGAGCATCATATAGCGTTTTCTTTTCTTTATTGCCATATTCTGTGCCTTTTGTGTGTGTGTGTGTGTGAGGAAGATCAGCCCTGAGCTACCATCCGTTGTCAATCCTCCTCTTTTTGCTGAGGAAGACTGGCCCTAGGCTAACATGCGTGCCCATCTTCCTCCACTTTATCTGGGACGCCGCCACAGCATAGCTTGACAAGCAGTGTGGCGGTCCACGCCCAGAATCTGCGCTGGAGCAGAGCGCGTGCACTTAACTGCTCCGCCACCAGCCAGCCCCCTGTGCTTCCTGTGCTGCTGCTGCTGCTTCTTTTTTTTTCTTTTTGGTGAGGAAGATTGGCCCTGAGCCAATATCTGCCAATCCTCCTCTTTTTCCTGAGGAAGACTGGCCCTGGGCTAACATCTGTGCCCATCTTCCTCTACTCTACATGGGACGCTGCCACAGCATGGCTTGACAAGCGGTGCGTCGGTGCACGCCCGGGATCCGAACCGGCGAACCCGAGCCGCCGCAGTGGAGCGCGCGCACTTCACTGCTTGTGCCACCAGGCCGGCCCCCTCCCTGTGCTTCTTTTTGATGTCTCTTGGATCCTCCAGGAGCCTCAGCTTCCCGCCGCCCCTCATTTCTAACGATCTCTTATATTCATTCCTAGTCTGCGTTCAAGAAACGGCTTCTAGGGGCACCACTGTGATAGATATGATGACTACTAAAATATGTGTGTGGGTTTTTAAATACATAGGCCAGATTTCTCACATTGCACCTCATATATATTTAAAATGTAAAATTTATCCTCAAAGGCATTTTCTCAGACAGTTTTGAACTTTAGAAATTAAACTTGAAACTGCAACACTAGAGCATCACCACAAGATGGTGCCACAAGTATATTGAAAGTAAGATATTTCCCTCATTACAGATCCCACAACATTGTGCTGGAATTTATTAATGAGAATGGAAAGCAAAGAAATAGTCACAAAGGGTTGAGAATGTGTGTGGTGGACATGCACGTGTGGGGAGGAGCTTGCCTCTTTCGACAGATTTTTTTAAGCATCTTCTATGCATTAGGCAGAGTCTATAGAGAAGATGTCACTATGTGTACGTATGTGTGAAAGAGAGAGAAAGGGCAATGGGAGATTTTTCTCCAGTTTTCAGGAACAAAAATTACTATTTAAATATCTTAATATTAACCTAACATAAATGGTTAATGATACAAACTTAGGTTTGTGTGGTAGATGCAGAGATAAGGCTAGAATTCATCAATATGATAATGTCTTTTACATTTGCAATAGTAACATATGGTTTTAAATGATTGCTTTTTCTTCATTTTTGATGAGTAAGTTTGCCATTTGTCATTTAACCAGGAAATCTTTTGCAAAATATAGTACCACTGTGAAAGCATAACAACTCGTTGATGAAGGATCAGTGAGTTTCTGCCAGTAAGGGCACTAAGTAAATAAAGCATTTCAGGGTGGAGGCTGGTGGGTTAGATTATTTAAAATGCACTTATTTTACCCTAGACCTCTTAATTATAAGTCCATAAAAATCTTTTCATGGAATAATAATTACACAGCCCATTCATTAGATAGAGCCCATACGACCTTCTGTAGTTTCCCATGAAGGGACAGACTTAGAAGCGGAAAAGGTCTTGGTCAAAATATATCGAACTGGATCTTTGAAAAGAGGGCATGTGATTTTCCTTGGTATAAATCTCAGGTTCTTATGAGAGAGTCCGGGAATTGTCTCTTACTTGGAATAATTCAGACCCAGTGATGATACAGTAGAAGGAGTATTCATATACTTTTCTGACTCTGTAAGTTTCCAAGTATTTTACAAAATCCTAATTTTATTCTTCCAAACAAGAATAAAGTTAGTGCCCCACATCCATACTGCCTGGGTAAATTTAATTGAGATTTATATTGTAGGGCTTATTTAGGGTGAGGTTCCTTATGAATGAGGGTAGAACAATTTGGAGATGGATGAAGGCTCAAGTTGTAACTCCAACACCCAAAATGCTTTGCGATAGAGCCTCAGCCATTTTGAATGGTGTCAGAAATCTAAAACTACACCAAAGGTACACATGAAAAAGTCATTCTAGAACAACTCCATATTCTGTACATGTGGTTTAAAACTATTAAACAAAAGTGTCAATTATATAAGCACAGAGCTCTAAGGAATTGATATACAAAGGAGTTTGAATGGAACTTTAAAAAAAAGAATTAAAAGGACTGTTTGGCCCCTTTTTAGTGAAGGACAGATAGACTTTGGCTTTAGAATGCTTTGGACTATGAACTTTTTAATATATCCTATTTATTAACAGATAAATGTTGTTTCATATCAAGTCTTGGTTTTCAGATTTTAAAAACCAAGTGCTGAAGCCTTTCAGTGTGGAAACTGAATCTTAGGCAATTATGGTAAGTGTTTGGGTGGCTGAGTGATTTGAATCATCAAAGGCACGCTTAAAATCTTGGTGTTTTTTAGAAGTGTTACCTATTTTAAACTTATCAAGGGAGGAAAGCTGTCGGTAGCTGACTCAGTAGAAAGTTAAAATTAGTGGACTTAGTTTCTCTCTATGGGGTGAATGTGTTGTCACCCTAAATGACCAACTTTCTTCACACAGGAGTTCTACTTTCATATCTCAACAGCATCACAGCCAAGAAGACTGTTGGACATTGTTCCAACATAGGCATCACCCTGTACAATGTTACAACTGACTGTGGGATTGGTGTTCATCCTTGGCACTTATGGTTTTTCTGGAGCTTGTTCTTAGGTCGGCTGTGAATCATGGTGGGCTGGTTATTGTAGTTTCCTTATGGGCTTAGTGTGATGCCATTCACCTCATGTTGACCCACTTCATTTCGAGAGCCTGTCCTCTGATGAGCCTGCCTTGCAATCTAGAGATCTTGGCCTGTAGACGCTGGAAGTTACTCTGTTCTGAAGTAGACATGATGTAAAAGGTCTAAGGAGATGTTGATTTTGATTTGATAAGGAGTTACCCACTCTATGGGATAGTCAGTTACTTTTAGAAGCTGCAGTAGTTCCATCAAACTACCAGGGCACTGTTTCGGTTGTTAAAGAAAGTATTCACCAAATTATGTTGTACTGTCAGAATGAATTAATGCAATTTCCTTCTTCACATGGAAAATGACTTTGTGGTGTTATTCTAGATACTAAGATTAGAGCCATACATTCCACTATACTTTGTACAGAGAATAGGAAGACCCATGTTCTCATAAACACCTCCAGGATGCAATGTTCTCATAAACACCTCCTCATTGCAAGTCTGGCCCCATAAAGCATTCAAGAAATGCTTTTATTTTGGAAGAGAGTACTTATAGTTTTTAACTTTTTTAATAAAAATTTTATATATTTAAGGTGATGATTTGATATACAGAGTGGATGATTACAGTCAAGCTAATTAACATGTCTGTCTCATCATGTACTCACCATTTTTGTGTGTGTGTGTGTGTGTGGTAAGAGTACCTGAAATCTACTTTATTGGCAAATTTCCAGTATTCAATACAGTATTATTAACTCTAGTCATCGTGTGTACATTAGATCTCTAGACTTATTCATCCTGCATAACTACATTTTGTACCCTTTGACCAATATCTGTTAGAAGATGGTGAATATTCTATAGACCCAAAGTCTTAAGTCCTTTGCTATGTTAACGTTCTTTAATGTACTTACTTTAAAAAGTACTTATTTGGGAAGTACACTCATAGGAAAACTCCAAGTAAACACAATATTTAGGTATCTTGGGAATAATCTTTTTAAAAATGGGTTTTAAAGTTAAACAGTTTGAATATCGATGGTAAGAATATAACTACATTTTTTTCTACAAGTGATTTTGAAGAACTCCTACACCAAACAGTATATAGCATGTAAAAATGAAATAGGGACCTTTACTTCATAAGGTAAAGTTTATTTTTTGTTTCTGACATTCTCACACGTGATGTTTAACATTATGGATGTTTTGCTTTTGAGTACAATGAGAAGAGAGTGAGATAACCCAATGTTTTCTGCCTCATTCTGAAAATACATTTTTCCTTTTGAAATTTCCTTTTGAAAATTATAAAGCAGTTGCTAAAAGAAATATTTATGTCAAGTGCCTTTTACATTACTGGCTATAAAGCAGGTAATCAATGAGTGGTTGATATTATGATCATTATGTTTCATTTTCTTGACACAATCATTCTGAATGGCTTCTTCTTGCCTTCTGTTCCCATGCCCTAGTTTTGTCATCTTGCATTATAGCCACATCTCTGCTCTGTTTTGTGCTTCAGTCTTAACAGCACCTTCTTTCGTATTTTTTGCCCATCCAAAAGCAATGCTAATCCCCAAATCTCTTGCCCAAGCAAAAGAACACTTGCTTAGGTACCAATTTCCAATCCATAACCATGCAACAGTTTAGATAAACCTTTCTACAGGTCCACAATCTCTTACCTACAATTCCTGAAATCCATGAAAATAAGAAGGTTTTGTAATTCATATTGATGGCAAAACCTGACCTAAACTGATATGAGGTTAATAATAGTCTTTATTTACCCAGCGAGTATGAATATGCACATGTTTTACTGCAGAAATATTGTGTCTAATTATAGAGTGTTGCCCCAGACCCTACTGGAGGCATTATATAATTGATGGTATATGCAGAGTAATATCTTTCTAAAATCTGAAAACATTTGAATTCTGAAATGCATCTGGCACTAAGGATTTTAGATAAGAGATTGAGGACCTATAATCAAATATTATGGTTTCATTTTAAACTTTTATCTTATTAGTTTGGAGCTGTATGTATGGTAATAATAAAAAAAGTTTTAGGCACACAATCTTTCTTGGACTATTTTCTAAGACAAGGAAAGTACACAGAGAGAGAGAGAACACTGAGCAATTGTTGAATCAGTCAGTGATGCCCAATGCTATTTCTCATAATACATTCAAATGTTGTCCTAGGGGCTTCATGAGGCACAAAACAAATGGAATTCAGGCAGCAAAGGTAACTACAAAGGACAAATGTGTTATTCTATGACATGGGTATATGTATACACACACACACTTGCTTGTGTGCATGTCCACTCATGTAAGTCTATAACTGTCTCCAAGGAAGGGCTTCTAACTAGTGGCCTGTAAGGAGTCAACTCTACACATAGGGACATAATGAGGATACCCATGGGAGTGCCATGTTTAACATTGCTCCAGAATGCTGTTATGTAAGTGTATGTTGTGGCATACTGCTTATTTTTACACAGATGTTTTACATTGTAGACTCTACTAAATGTGGCACCTAAGACCTAATAGTATTACTAGAACTGAACACAGTCATTTACAGAAGATCCTCAAATCAGGAATTGGCTTTATTAGATCCTAACTTGCTCTGCCTTTGGAGTTTCAGTGAGAACCTAAAACCCATTTTAAAGTCTGAATAGTACATTAAATGTGTGCTTTATTAATGCTGCCTACTAGGAATTTCTTCCAGTTATTTTTGTGATTTTTTGATAAATGTTTTATGTCCTTTTTGCTTTGCACTTTGCATCCACACATCAAAGCTCTATATCTTGTGATCTCAAATCATTGCTGCTACTTTCTGGGGTATAGCTACCTTGTGCCTTTTTAAGATTATGTCAACTAGCTCTTGCATCTTATATTTTAGTAATGAAAGAGGACGGATGGAGAAAGGTAAAGGTATAAACTGGGGGTAGCTGGGATAGGGATGTATGGATTTCATGAGCTATTGATTTTTAAAAAATAATGAGCAAAGTCTATGGTATTAAAATATTCTCTACCTTGTGTGGTTATTTTCTTGTAACACAGAATACATTTAAATCTTTATTGTTTAAGAATTTGTCTTGGAGTAAAACTGATAGTATTTTGCCCTGGTGCTAGCATAACCCTGCACATTTTTACTATCATTATTATTTTAATTTAGAGACGGGCACTTAGGGGTTAAAGGATATTTAACTTGCTCTTTAATGGACATCTGTGTCAAATGTATGGAATTTTGGAGGTTACAATTACAACAGCCTCTAATGATTTCATCTGTCTGTAGAGAAGTCCCAGGAACCTACAGCTATTTTGATTCTTGCAGCTTTTATGATAAGTCCTTATAATATAGACTACTGATTTCTTCTCTGTATCCTGCTCATTGTCGAAAAGCCAGAGCTATTTTTAACATTTACACAACTTCAATAGATGATTCTTCATTCCACAAGGTTTGGTGCTAAATCTGTGGAGACTTTCATAATCATATCCTTTTTGTAGTTTGCTTGAATTTGATCACAGTGGCTGATTTCATGCATTGATAATGAAGGCTTAGGTTGCCTGTTTCTCGGCATAAATCCACCTCAGACTTGTAGGTTGACAGTGCTTCTGGTTTCAGCACGCATGAAGATATAGAATTGAAATTGCTCTGCTTTCTTTACAAATGACTCAGAGTGTGCTTGTCCTTCCCTAAAATGTTGCCAGCGTGTAAAGGATTTTCAATGAGCAGTGCAATAAGCCAGCATCTGGGAAGGTTCGGAGCTGCACTGATATAGCGTGGCACTGTCACACACATAATCAGAGCTGGAGCCAAGTCTCCGTAGCACCGTGCATTACACTGGTCACATCCTGGAAGTTTTGTTTATCCAACTTGGTTGCTCTTGAAGCTGGTGAAAGCCTGCCAGGATGTGGAGTGGACTTCCTAGCAGAGGTGAGCATTTTTATTCTGAAACTTGGATGCTGGGATCTGGGGTGTCAGTAACACAATCTTTTGTACGCTGTGTTGAATCCTGTAGAGTTATCAATTGTGTTTATCACGTTGCGCTGACAGATCCGAAGGGGCAACACTGAAGAGCAAGATATATGATTGTCTAATTTTATTGGGAAGTAACTCCTTCAATGGGTGTGATCGCGTTCTTTTCTTTCTGTGCTAGCTGTTTGCCGAGGACATCTTACCAGTAGGTGACTTCCTTTGCATTTTAAACACTCAGAACAAGTCAGTGATATTATGTGATTTGCTATCATTACTGAAAGTAGGTAATTAGCAGTGTTATTATGTGCTTCAGGTATATTAAAAAAAAGGCTACGAACTAAATGTACTTTCTAGAATCTTTGACGTGAAAAATGTATAGAAGGAAACAAATGATGTTTATGAGGTAACTAAGAAAGTAAGGAAATGGATTACATACTGGAGCTGACACCTTGTTAAGCTTGATTTAATTATTAATAAGTAAAAGTTATGACCTGTCGTGCACTGGACAACCTACAGTAATTGATTTCTAGAGATGCTAGACTGAATCAGAGAAGGAGAAAATTACCATTTATTCATAAAGCAGGTTTTAATTAGATGTGACGTTTTAAATGTAGCACACTTTATCATTTAAATGTAAATAAAGTATTGACACTCAGCTGGGAAGTTAAATTACTAGATGATCATGCCCAGAAAGATCTGATGTGGTATTATAAGTATAGACTATTTGAAAGCCAACTAGATAAGGTAAGCTCAAAGTTAGCCTCCAAGTAGATGAGCTCTTATTGCTTCGTCTTGCTTAGGCTCTTCTAAACTCTAATTCCTACATGATGAGAAGCTGTTTCTAAAGAAGAAAGGACTGTGCGAGTTATGATGTATTTAAATAGCAGTATGCTTATTAAGTGCATGTTTATTGTGTTAGGTCTGCAGAGAAATCTATTTTTATTTGATTGGAAGCTCACATGGCACATGGGGTGTATATATTTATATGTGTGTGTATGTGTTTTTCTTGCTAAATTTATTTGAGGCAGCTGTTCTATAGCTTTCAGCTTTAAAGTTATAGATAAGTGTGTATTTGTTTGACAGAAGATTCGAGAACCCCGTTTACTGCCGGTACGTGTAAAGCTTGGCTAAGCAGACGCATCAGGAGCAAACCATTTGTGTTCGCCAATCTGTCTCAGCAAGTCCCAGGGCCACTATCTTGCTAGAAGCCACTGTGTGCTTTTGAAAGCATGAAATTAGTTTTATACCGAGCACATGGTTTCTCATTTAGCAGCTCTTTTTATGGTAATGGTCAATTTATGGTTCACTGCCAGGATTTCGGTGTTCTGTCAAAGCTGATAGCTTCTGCTAAGGTGTCTCTATGAGATAAATTTTTAAAAAGCAGAGGGGAGGTACCTAATTAGACCCTCAACAAGAAACTCTTACCTTCAACCTAGTCTACTTTCTGAATGCACTGTCATTTCTCCCAAGTTCCTTTATGTTTTTTAATCTAGTACCTACAAAAGTTGCTAACATTTACCACTCTAAACCTTACTTGACATGTGACATCAAAATAGCTGTGTTCTGAAATGTAAAGTATCTGTTCATCTTTTTGCAGTGCATTTGTAGAAAACCACTCTATTAGTGCTGATCATATTGTGCAATTCATTATTAGGCTTCTCTGTTTGTTTGGTAATATATCCTAGAGCACTATGGGAGAGAGTGCAAGGCTTTTGTAGATTTTTATAGCTGATATAAACTAATCACACTTTATAATACATATATGTGCTATGAGGAGAGTTTGTAAGGAATAAAATTAAACAGCCTGAAGATCGATTAAAAATGTTGAAAAATGTCTTCTTTCATACAACTGCCTCATCTTGAAAAGTAAAAGCTCTCAAATACTAAAATTATAGAAATATTAAAAATAGTTTTTATTTGTTTCCACAGAGATAATAGATGAAATGCAGTTGTAAATGTTGTAAGAATGATTTCCTTAGCTTTCTCTTTCCGTCAGAAAATAACCCTTATTGAAAGTTTTGCTCGTCGTAATGCATTTTGAAATAGAGGTGATCAAAATTAACTACCAGGACATTTAATGAAGTGTTTATTCTTATGTTTATTCTTTGCGTTGTAGTAATGGATATATACAGGTGGATTAGGGTTCACGTTGGAATGCTGCTATTATACTTTTTCATATGGCTTTGACAATGGAACTGAAAACATTTCTGAAATCTTGAATTTCCTGATTTTTTTCTTATTAATCCTTGGCTCTTTGCCTAGGTTAAGTGATTTCACAGGATTAAGGACTCAAGATAAAATCTTAGTTATTGAAATGCAGGAATATAATATGTGCCATTATAATTAGAAGATTTTCTGTTTTTAGATGAAGCATAATTTTAAACAACTTATTTTTTTTCTGTTCTTTTGGGAATGTCATGTCACAAGTCATCATCAGATTCTCTGGGGGATTTTGTTTTAGATTTTGACTTACAAATAAGTATGTCATATTTCTCACTTTCCCAAAGCCCATGAAACAAATTGGGTTTGTGGGTTGCAAATTAGAAGGTTAGAAGGGCATTGAGATTTTCCTCTTTGAAATTTCTGATGATGTAATATGGTTAGTAACTGAAACCTTTAAAGAAGTTTTAGAATGTCAGAATTCTCTTAGAATAGTGAAACTTGTCATATTACATAGATCATAGAAAATTCACTAGAGGAAGCGAAGGGTAATTTAGCATATCTGCCTGAAATCTTAGCAGCAATTTCTCTTTCACAAGAAGAAGAATTTAGAAAGTTATCATGAAGATGAGAGATTTATGAATCTCAGTGATTAACCTGCATCTTTTCACTTTTCTATCAAGATATCAATCCTGAGTTTCCTTTAGCATTTTAAAAATGATTAGTTATGAAATATAGCAGATGTAGTAAACTTCCTTTAGCTGAGACACGTGATTGCAAAATCAAAGTACTCGCCAAGTTCATTGGACTTTCCACTGTATACATTCAATAATTAGTTTGGACTATTTATATACTTTGTAGTTTGTTTTGAGGTATGTAGCTGTGGTGATGAATAATTTTTAGTGTAAGTATGTCCCATGCAATAAATTCAAATTCAAGTATGTCCCAGCTGAAATTCAAATTTGACTGGGTGTCCTGTATTTAATATGGGAACCCTACTCTGTTTCTAAATAAGAAGGTGAGTCTCCAATAATTACCCAGAAAATTGGGTCTACCAAAGTCAAAATGGAGGCTTCACATTCCTGGAAAAACAATCAGTTTCTACTGTTAGAGTTTATGCCTAGGAACTCCTATGATAAAGTTTCCATTTGAGAAAATGAAAATGGTATGAAAAATAGGATTGATGGAGCAGAAATTATGAGTAAAGATATGAAAACCTTCTGTAATTACTGAGATAAAACAATAAAGGCAGCACATTAAATAATAGCTGTCAGTCACATTTTAAATAAATAATAAAGAGAATTATACAATTAACTTCCAATTGTTATCTCTTGACAACTAGAACATTTTCAGGATTGTTCTCCTTCAACAGGTTTGAGATGCTTATAAAGTAATTTTGTTTTGTTGTAGTTAAGATGCATATTGAGAGGTCCCTCCCTCAATGCCCCACTCTACCCTTCATGTGGACTTTATTCAAATGTTGATTGTCCTTTTGATTTTAGGACTCATATATATATACATTTTTTTTTTTTTGGTGAGGAAGATTGGTCCTGAGCTAACATCTGTGCCCATCTTCCTCCACTTTGTGTGTGGGACACCGCCACAGCATGGCTCGATGAGCGGTGCATCAGTCCATGCCCAGGGTTCGAACCTGCGAAACCCGGGCCGCCAAAGCAGAGTGCAGGAGCTTAACTACTATGCCACCGGGCCGGCCCCAGGACTCACATATTTTTGACTACCGCTTCCTAGGTTTCTCAGAGAGGCAGAGTAACTTGCAAACTTGAATTAGAAGAAAATCTATGGAATCCTTTAATTATTCAATGCAGCATAGCTGAGTAAAATAGAATAGAGATAATATTTATTGTTTACGTGCTAAGTGCCTCATACGACATCAAAATATTTATAAGCAGGTTTTTATTGAATTATTATAACTTTATAATATATTAATGTAATACCCATTGTACAGATCCTAAGCTATTTATCAAAAACCTGTCCCCAGCCCAGAGTTACTCCAATTTTAATCTCACTAGAAGAGAGCAGAACATTCTATCTTGGCTCTGAATGTCACTCTTACACATCTGGGCAAATTCCTCACAGGAGAATAAGGGTTTGTCTTTCTTCATCTCGCCTAAGGCTATATTGTAAAATCCTCTTTGCTCACTCAGCCTTCTGCATTCGCTTTCTTCTCTCTTCTCACTTCCTAATATCTCCTTCCCCCCACTACTTTTGTAAATATTCCCAACAGGAGTGACTAGACATCAGTGTATAATCTGATTCTCAAAATGAGAAAAAATATATAGAAATGAACTACGTATACTGCAATAGAATTTTGTGTTAGGGTACTTCTCAGTTGACTAGTGAATAGTGTAGAGGAGATCTTTGGAGTAATTTATTTAAGCCAAGCTTTTTGTACTCAGTGTAAAATGCCACTTCATTTCTCTCTCTCTCAGTCATGTGACACGTCAAACCAGGAAATCTATTGTGTCTTTTTTTTTGCTGAGGAATAGTTGCCCTGAGCTAACATCTGTTGCCAATCTTCCTCTTTTTGCTTGAGAAAGATTTGCCCTGAACTAACATCTGTGCCAATCTTCCTCTATTTTGTATGTTAGTTGCCGCCACAGCATGGCTGCCAACAAGTGGTGTAGGTCTGCGCCCTGGAACTAAACCAAGGCCACTGAAGCAGAGTGCACTAAATTTAACCACCAGGCCATGGAACCAGCCCCCAGGAAACCTATTTTTAACCCAAATTGATCAGCTGAATGTGAGAGCAATTAACCCAAGTTTTAGAAATGGATTAACTCTACTAACCCAATAAAGAACTGTTTAGTAAACCATTCTTTGTATTAAATGGTACCTCCCCAATGATCTAGTTCATTTCTCAATGTCTATTGTCCTATAGGACAAATTCTAATTTACTTCCAATCTTTTCATGTCTATTAACAGTATACCGCTATTTCAATCTGATTATTTTGGATCTCAAAAGCTATCATTTTTTTCCACCACTCATCAATCTGTTGTCCACTTTTGCCTAGTCATAAATGTTACTGTGTTATGCTTTACTTCTTCTAATTGTTTAAAATTATATTAGTGACCTTTTCTGATATCTAAACTGTGTTCTTTGGGAAAGGATCCTGAGTCTCTCTTTACCTTAAATATTGCTCTATTCTAGTCTCCTTCTCAGCTCCAATGTCCTCCTACTTATGTCAATCCTATTTTGCTGTGTGGTCTGTTTGTTATGGTAAAATACCAATGTGAATCCATAATCTAAATTTCAATCACTAAATGTCTTAAAAAAACATTTTTTTCTTTGAAATTGTCCTCAAATTTTAAGAAAAAGCACTGGTGGGTAAGTTAAAGTTGCTAGTAGTTTGAGGGACTCTATTTCTTTTAATTTCCTCAAGGGCAAGATTGCTGAATAGCTATATTTTCTTGGCAAATGGCAATTGAATGATAAATAGATGCCTCCCACAGGGAATGCCTATTCTGTCAGAGTGAGGAGACTTCTGTCTTCTGATTCCACCCAGGGAGTCTGCAGCACCATTGGAGCATTTAGCCAAACATCTTTTTGCTGACATTTCAAAACTGGTGTGTGAATTTCACTTTGAGATCTACGGTAATTCTAGTTCTATTTTTTTTCCTCTGATTCACTCTTTGGTAGTGTTGGTTTTTAGAAGATGATGGAGAGAATGACTTTACATCTAGAAACCTGTTTCTTTTAGCAAGTTAAGGTGGTATTTCTTTATTCAAGTTTTTTTGGGGGTACTGGAAAGGGGAGCCCAAATTTTCAAGAACTTTCAAAATATTCAGGAGTAAGCAGATTCAGAAATGAATCCACATAGACTTCTTTTTCTGACATTTTTCTACATTTTATGTATTTCTATTATTGCACAACAGATAATACTGTATTCATGATAAATTAGTCAACTCTTGCTTAACTGGAGCTTTCAGATTTTGTGTAATTTAGGTACACAACCGTTTTTATGTAAATTAAGAGGAGCGAGCAGTGGATATCACTCTGTATACACAGTAGTTAGAAATATATAATGGGTTGTGAATCATGCTTTAATTAGGGTAAGCAGGAAATAAGGATGGCTTAGAAATGATTTCTAACACTTATTTCTTGCTTCAGCTATAACTGATTTAACCAGCATTGGATGTCTATCAGCAAATTTTATCATTATCTTTCTTTAATCAAGTGAATGCAATAAATAGTGTATAATAGGCTTAGTAATAATAGCAGTGATAACTAACACTTTCAGACTAACTACTCTATGCCAGACCCTTTACATGTATAAACTCATTTAATCCGTATAACAACCCTATAAATAGGTACTATTATACCTATTTTACAAGTAGGGAAACTGAAGTACAGAAAGATTAGGTTACTTCCCAACATCATCCAGGTAACTCAGCTGGGATTTGAATCCAGGCGGTCAGGCTCCAGAATCCATGCTTTTAACCACTGCCCTAGACTAGCTCTCTATAAGACATTTGACAAAATCTTTGCTGATATCATTTTGTGAACAAAATAGAAAACTGTAGACTGAATGATAATGTAATTTAGCAGATTTGTCACAGATTGAATGCCTATACCCAAGTGTACCTGGCCAATATTAACTTAAGGAGAGGCTCTAGGACTCTGCAATGACTTGGTGAGAATGTTGATGATCTGGTCATTAAATTTGTAGATGATATGGAGCTGAGATAATAAATACGTAGGAAAATACAATTAATATAAATCTCGATACCTAGGCCACATCTCATATCACATGAATCAGAAAAAAGGCTGGCCAGGTGGCATAGTGGTTACATTTGCGGGCTCTGCTCTGGCAGCCCGGGGTTCACAGGTTCAGATCCCGGGCACAGACCTACGCACCACTCATCAAGCCATGCTGTTGTGGCATCCCACATACAAAATAGAGGAAGATGGGCACAGATGTTGGCTCAGGGTTGATCTTCCTCAGCAAAAAGAGGAGAAGTGGCAACAGATGTTAGCTCAGGGCCAATCTTTCTCACACAAAAAAATAAAATAAGATAAATAAATAAATCAGAATCTGTGGGAGTACAACCCGGGAATCAATATTTTTGAAGCTCCCAAGGTGGTTCCAATGGGCAGCCCAGGTTAGAAATACTGTTTTAAAAGGATGGACCAACTCCAATATGATCAATTTCAACTACAGTAAATGGAAGAGGGAGCAGGAAAAGACATAGGAGTATTGATGAACTATAAACTCATATATGAATCAAAAGCATGATACGATTGCTCCCCACAACCTCAATGGTATCTTAAATGAGATTAGAAGATATAGAGTATCTGTAACAATAAAGTTTGCTCAACACATCAGAGCATGCCTGGAGTTTTGGAGAAATGCAAACCTTTAGATGCTTTCATTTGAGAATGACCACCATGAATGAGGTGCACTGAATACTTTGTCAAAGAGAAGAGATCATTAGAGGATTTTTTGTTGTATAACATTTGAATTATAGTTTTTCAGTAAAGCTTTCAGGCAAAATTAAGATCAGTGGATGGGCTTTTCCAGAAGAAAGATTTTCACTTGATATAAAGAACTTCCCAATAGAGCTGTCTGAATATGAAGGGATTCCTTTTTTGGACATAGTGCATGTCCCTCATTGGTGGTATTGAAGAAAAGGCAGAACGTGACTTAGGTGTGTGATAAAGGAGGATAAGGACTGGATGGATGGTTAAAGTAGATGATCTTCCAACTTTAGACTCTATGATTAGATGAACATGTTAAATTAGTAAGGTAATACATCATTGGCCATTTGTTCATTACATCAGTTCTGCAACTGGGAGAAGCAGCAGAGCACAGTGATTATGGGAAGAGTTTCTGTGAGGTTCCAAGTCCCGCTCCACCACAACTTAGCTGCATGACCATGGGCAAATTACTTCACTCTCCAAGTCTCAGTTTCCTCATCTGTAAAATGAGAATAATAATAGACTCTACTGGATTTATTGTAAAGGTTAAGTGAGAATAATGTATTTAGAGTTCTTGACTTGGCAAGTTGAGGGAAAATGGGAGGAATATGAAATAATCAGAAGTTATCATAGTAAAAGCTGTAAGGTTGCCAATGATGACCTTGTGGTTTGGCATGTGGTAAGTACTCAATAAATGTAGCCCATTATTACTTCCAAAGTATTATTTCTTCTATTATAGCTGTCTTGTAGTAAAACTTAGAGTCTGAGAGATAAAACCTAAAACAGATGAATATTGGAGGGCGATATGGGGCTGGAGCATGGGAGACCCGAATGGAGTGGCGCAACATGGGAGGCTTTGGGTAGGTGGAGGCCACATAAAGAATTGGGCCTGGGTAGGAAAGAAGGGGAGGATCTGAAAGGGGATTGGAGAACCTTATTGCTTATAACCCTTCATCCATTTCCATCTGTTATTTCATTTGATCCTTACCATAATCCTGGGAAGTAGATAGAGAAAGTAGTATTTTCTCATTATACTGATAATCAATCAGCATTGACAAAGCGAGCAGAACTGGAGGTTGAACTAGACCTCCTAAGCTCCCTGCTCAACAGCTTCCATACATCACACCAGCCTCTTCTGCCTAGTTCTTTGGGCAGCCCAGCTTGAATGTTTACATCTAAGTGAGGACTTAACAGTAGACTACAGTGTGATGAAGCTTGGAAATAAAGGAAAGATGTGAAAAGGGAGTGTGATGAGCGAGTTGCATTTAGTCCGGGGATAAACTTTTAAAGATTTCCTGTTGATTGGAAGACAGCTTTTAAAGAAGGTTGGAATGATGATTAAAAGCTCAAGTAGTAGCATTACCAGTCAATTATGTTAACATTATTATCACATTTTATAGGATCTGAATACTTAAAGGGCTTTCTGTGTAATATAATGAACTATCCTTGACTCTCCTCACGCTAAAGGGCAAGCTTCTTTAGCATGGTATAACAAATCCAACAGTTAATAAGAATCACCATATATTAAAAGTTTAATGGTTCAGGGAGTTGGGGGAGGAGAAAGGGCAGGAGACTAAAGTTTGTGCTTTGATTTTGCTAATCAAAAGAAGAGCTAAATAATCTCTGCAAAATGGATGGAGAGAAGATATGCTGTGATTTACTTTTTAGAGAAAGTTATAAGTCCCCAAAACAAGTATCAAGCAAGATGGAGAATTTTATAAATTATTCTACATCCTCTGATTTCAGTAAATATAGATTAGACGTATAGATGACTAGATGAGTCAGTAAAAATAATTTTTCACCTACTCAGAACCTTTAATTATTAGCTGCAATTGCTGCAATCATGCTTCTTGCTGACCAAGGTATTACATTTTTTTTTTCCTTATCACATTTGAATATGGTCATAAAGTGTAAAAAATAAATTAATTAGATAAGTAAGGTATATTTAAGGAACAAACTCTTTACTCAGAGTTAACCCTTTCTACATCCAAGCAGTATATATATTCTATTATTGTACTTATCACAAAGTATATTAATTAATTTTTAAATATATTTCTCTCCTACTAGACTGTGAGTACCTTGAGGATAGGGACTGTGTCATAATTCTTTTAAATATGTGTCTCTCAATATAAGAGCTGGCACACAGTAAATGACATACTTAAAACACTGACTAAAGGATAGGACACTTGAATATAGGATCTGTGAATACTTGTGCAGAACTCACTAAATTATTTGATATTGCTGCTCATAAAAAGATTAATTCTTTAATTAAAGCTGCAGTGAGACCCTATTTTTCTTACCTATCAGATGGGCAAGATCAAACCTTATGATAATACAATGAATTAGCAACTGTGTGGGCATAGGGGCGCTCTCAGACATTATTGGGTAGAATGTAAATTGGTTCATGTATTTGAAAGGCAATGTGGAAATAACTATCAAAACTTAAAATATGCATATCTTTTGATCCAGCAATTCCACTATATTTAGTCAACATATATGCTTGCCTACGTATACAAAGATACATAGAGCAATACAGTTTCTTGCATGTGTCTATGTATATATACACATATAGGATTTTCTTGTAACATTATTTATAGTAGGAAAATGTAGAAAAAAATACATAGCAATAGGTGATGTCAATAACTATGGTTCATCCATACTGTGTGATATTGTCTTAGCCTGTTTGGGCTGCTATGACAAAATACTACAGACTGGGTAGCTTATAAACGACAGAAATTTATTTCTCACAGTTCTGGAGGCTGGAAGTCTGAAATCAGGGTGCCAGCATGGTCGGTGAGGGTCCTCTTCCAGGACGCATACTTTTCCCCCTTAATCTCACATGGTGGAAGAGGCGAGTGATCTCTGTGGGGTGTCTTTTATAAGAATATGAATCCCATTCAGGAGGACTCTACCCTCACGACCTAAGCACCTCCCAAAGGCCCCACCTTCTAATACCATCACATTGGACATTAGCATTTCAACATACAAATTTTGGGGGGACACAAACATTCAAACCATAGCAGATATTATGCAGTAATTTAAAATAATAAGGTACTTCTATAAAAACTGATATGGAATAATGTACAAGACATTAGCAAAACAAGCAATATGCAGAACAAAGTATATATTATTTGTGTAAAAGATATATATATGTGTTTATATACGTGTACATATATACATCCAGAGTGAGAGAGGGGGAGGGGAGGAGGAGAAAGAGAGAAAGAAAGGATGAATGAATTTCATAGAGGACCTGGGGACTCAGTTCAAATTAGAATTACTTTAAGCTATATACCCTTTTGTACTGTTTGAAGGAGACTTTTATTTTATCTATTATACCCTCTTGTACTTTTGAATTTTTTAACATACACATGGTTTACCTTTGAGAATAACATTATAAAATAATATGAAAGATGAAAGAAGTGGCAGGAAAATGGAAGGAATGTGATGTGACCACAAGTTATCTCAGTAAAGCTCATAGGGTTGCCAGATGATGACTTCACGGTTTCTAGCCACAGTTAATGGATGGGAAAAGATGTAAAGCAGAAGCCATTTTACCAGGTACTTGCATGTTGATCCAGCCCGTTGTCCTTTGTCTTCCCAAGTGTCTGCTCCCTACAAGTTCAAGGTGAAAAGTTGGTGTTTGGTCAAGTCCTGAGCAGGTGTTGCATTGACCCTCTATGACCATTCCTGGTGTCCAGTCTTAGCCTGCCTGATGGTGTGTGTTTTTCCTTCCAGAACTTGCTGGAAGTACACTCCTCAAGTATTCACGCCTGTACACAGTTGTTTAAGCGTCCCTTCCATAAAAGACTTCCACTTGTCTTACTCTTGAGCGTCCGTGTAAAACACGAGGGCCTTAGGCGCCCTCAACTTTGTGAAATGAAAACTTCCAGGGTACCTCAATGCAAGTCACACTACCACATTAAAAGGAAAAGAAGAAAGACCAAAAACCACATTAAAAAAATAGTAAGGCATCTCTTAAATCCGCAAACATGACGGCATTCAGTGCCACACTGAGCTCACCCTGTTGTGCAGTGGTTTGTTTTTTAAATCTCATGCATTTAGTTCTCTGTTTGAGAAACTCGTAACACTGGGTGGTCTTACCTTTAGGGTTGTAATACAAAGTCATGATGAGATGATGGACGTTTTAGCATGAATTTCCTTGCTTCTAGGGGTTTAATGCTGAGTTTGAATGTTAATTTAACTCATTATTTTTGTTTAATAAGCTCAGTATCCCAGATGAGCTTAAGTGGGAGTGATTTTATCCTATATTCAACATCAACTTGCAAAACTGTGGCATGAAGGACTTGATTAATAATATTATGATCAGCTGACTGTTGATTAACTAGACATTTTCCTTCTACCTGTGTTCTAATTGGTCTAAATTTGCTATACTGCTGCTCTTTAGAATATGTTCATTACATTGGAAGATGATACGATCAGATTTTCACTGAGCCCTATATATATGTATATCCTTACCTATTGTGATCAGCTGTGTAATTGCTGGCAGAGTTCGTGTTGTGAATCCATTCAGAGTGAACTAGATGACAGGAAAGCCATGATATTAGTCTCATCAGCACAGTCCTCTAATTGGCTGAGCTAACTGGACACAATCACTGTTGACCTAGTGCTAATATCTTATGAGTCTTTCTCTGACTCATAAAAATGACCACAGAAATAGAGCAGGGAAAGATGTTTCACAAACTTTCCCTGTTAGACAGTTTTAATATTTCAAAGAAGTGGCCGAGAATCAGGGATTATAATACCCAAACTACAAAGACTGAACATTTGTACAAGAAAGAGAGAGATCCTAATCCAAATAAGCAAGTTTCTTTCCCTTGATAGGCATTATTTCTTTGTGTAAAGATTAGTGCCAAATGGTGCCCTGTTTGTGGTGTGTCTAGAGGGGAGCATGGCTGTGAAGAACTGTTAGGAAACAAGGTTTTGGCAAAGCTGACAAGCTAATTGCAGGGGGCACAGTATGCAAGTCTCCAGGAGCCATCTCAGTCCTGGCTGAACATTAGAATCAGTTGGGGAACTTTTAAATAGTACCGATGCCCAGGCTTCACCCTGATCAATTAGATCAGAATCACTGGCCATGGATGTTTTTAAAAGCTTTTCAGTATGTTCTAAAGCCACCTTTGAGAATCACTGGTTAAACGGGCTTGTGCTCTACTGTGCAGGTAATGGAGAGTCTTTGAAGGAAGCACCACAGATGACTTGACGTGAAGGAACTGTTAAGAGTGAGATAATACAGTACAGCAAAGAGTTTGTGATTTGGCATCAGGCAGACACAGGTTCAAACCCTGATTAGCCGTGTGGGAAAGTTCTCTAATCTCTCTAAACTCCGTTTTCTCATCTGTGAAATGTACCTCATCAGAGAGGAGCAAGGATCAAATGAAGTTATGTGTGCTACAGAGCCCGGCACAATGTTTAAAGACATGGTAACTGTGAAAAAATAAAAGCAGAGGTACACCTTTCTAAGTTTACACTCTTGGCTACCTCTTTTGTGCAAAATGGGAACAATCCTACCCAGATCTGAACATTACAGGTCGAAAGGCAATGTACACATATTTTGCTTGAAGAGATAGATGCATTTCGTTTTGCTAAATGCATATTTCTACAAACTTAATCCATTTTAACTAGTGATTTCCATGATAAAGTCTGAGTTATATATATATATATTTTGTGTGTGTGTGAGGAAGATCAGCCCTGAACTAACATCCATACTAATCCTCCTCTTTTTGCTGAGGAAGACCGGCCCTGAGCTAACATCTATTGCTAATCCTCCTCCTTTTTTTTCCCCAAAGCCCCAGTAGATAGTTGTATGTCATAGTTGCACATCCTTCTAGTTGCTGTATGTGGGACACAGCCTCAGCATG
This sequence comes from Diceros bicornis minor, assembly GCF_020826845.1. NCBI lineage: Eukaryota > Metazoa > Chordata > Mammalia > Perissodactyla > Rhinocerotidae > Diceros > Diceros bicornis. Next base: position 60,003,284 of record NC_080749.1, on the reverse strand, counting down.
GCTGGACAAGCAGTGTGTCTGCACACCCGTTTCCAAACCCGGGCTGCCAGTAGAGGAGCACACACACAACCGCTAAGCTATGGGGCCGGCCCCTGAGTTATATTTTTACAGTAAAAATTTAAAAATGTCCCAGTAGACTGAGTTTATAATTTTTGGTGCCTTAGGACATGCTGCTCATTGTGGAAAACCAGTGCATGGCAGGGATTCTTTCAAACTTAATTACACTTTTGATTTTATGCTTCGTCTCCTTTATCGTGTTGCCATCCTGTCTCTTTCTCTTTGTAGCATAAGAATTTTTCCATTGCTTCTCATTAATCCTCTTGTCTATAAATTTTTTTCCTAACCATTCATTCATTCAGGTGTTTATTCAATAGTATTTATTAAGTATAAATTTTGTTCTAAATTGTTTTATCAGTCATACCCAACTTACAAACGAACTGTGTTGAAATAATTGATTTATAAGTTGCTTAGTGGTTTTGAAGCATTTTCCTATAGATTTAATATTTTAAATTAGATCTGTGCTTCTAAGCCAGCTAAGCACTGAGGGGAAAATTAGAAGAATAACACACAATTTCCATTGAAGAAGTGAAATTTATATTAGTAGTAGAAAGTAGGAAAGAAAAGGGACAGGAAGTAGGACCAGAATGTCAAGGTATATATTGAAATGTTTCTGTTATGGCAAGGTCAATATTTAACTCCTTTTCTATCATTAAGTTACAAGGAAGAAAAGTCTTCTTGGGGCCTAGGAGAGTAAGGGAAGAGGCCATTTAAAGTTCTTTATATGTGGTGGTCATATGATTTATCATCAAAATGGAACCCTTTTAAGAGTTATTCATGATAACGCCAGGACCCAGGCATGAACTTGGGTTGCCTTATACTGGAATGTGTAGTCACTTTAATTAGGAATGTGGTCAATCTTAGCATTTTCCCAGTGCAAGTGTTAAACAGATCAAACAAGAATCCAGATATAGTTAGATTTAACAATTTAGAATTAACAATTAAAGCAATCCTAACCTTGGAACACTATGGTGTTCAATCTGTTACTCCTGATTGCTAATAGTTATGTGACCCTTGGAATATTTAAGAAATTGGAGAAGACAAGTATTTCATGTAAGCATAATGCAAGCTAAAAAATAAAAATGAAATTGGGTAAGAAGGTGTACTAGTTAATAAGATATCTCTAAACTTGAAAATGCAAGGCTTACCCTCTTGGTTTTTACTCAGATTTTGTCCCTGTAGTCTTGAAAATGCTAAGATGTTTACAACTGTTTACAAATTCTGTTTTCTAAACCATTTTGCACTCATAAGAGTCTGTTCCAATGGACTCTCTGACTAGATTGGGTCCACCTCCAGCTGTCTCAAAGTGTGTTTAATCACCAGGAAAGTTCTGTTGATTGTCAATGATGTTTGCTTGATTAATTCAGCTCTAGCTGTGTTGCCTTTTTACCTATGTCTTTCAGCTTGTCCTAGAAAATTAAATGTTTCCTTTTGGGACTTTTAGGAAACTTGAATGAAAAAGAAAGTTAATTTTCCTTTTTGTTTTGAGTATAGAAGAAAATTTTCATTAGTTTTCTTTAACTCAGTTTTGACTCAAGTATAAATATTTTATGTGAACTAATTTTTCTTTGAAGTCCCGTTTTAACTCCACTGTGTTGTTAGAACTTACTTTATTCTTCAGATTAGAATATTAGAGAATAAGTTATTTGAATCTTTTTAGAAGATATTACTTAGGGATTGGATTTAAGAAAAATTTAAAAACTATTTATGCTACCCTTGTTGTAATAATTTTAATAGTTTCCTGACTTGATCTTTTGTCAAGAATTCATAAATGGGCTTTAAAATTATATATACATAAAATGACATGGCTGTTTTTGCAGAGTATTTTCACATTGATTTCTATCACTCATACATTAAACTAGCATTGATTTTTTTTCTGGCTCAAAGTCTTCCCAACTAAGAGTCAGATTCATCTTGAGCAATTAAGACTGTAGTTTGCTAAGCAATATTAAGGATTTCTGATGACATCAATTCTCTGGGAAGAAAGTGCAACATATTGAGACCACAACAAAACATGTTTTAAAATATTTACGCATATAATAATGCTGTTTTGTTTTGCACCCCCCCCAAAGTTAACTATGAGAAAGATAAATTTTTAAGACCGAAACTTCACAAATGTGGATCTTTCACACTGACTGCTCCCGTCTTTATGAAAAAGATTGCGATGTGGTGGAAGGAACACCAGAGGAGAGTTGGGTGTTCTGGATTCTCATCTTGAGGTTGCCACTAATTGATTCTGAGAACTTGAATAAGTCACATAACCCTCTGGGCTTCAAAGTCCTTATCTCCAAAATGAAAGATTCGGACTACAGTTTTTAGTATTCTTTAAGAACCACTTAAGCTGGAAAATTCTAGGGATATTTTTCATATGACTTCATTTCATAGCTGTTTTTTTTACCCGTTCATGTAGAGTTTTAAAGATTGACTGCATTCGTAGTTTTAAAAAAGAGAAGGAAATTTGTAATGTGTTTTGAGTCTTTCCAGAATTAGCTGCTGTAAGAACATGAAGGATTCAATGAGAGATTATTATTGAGATAACTATGCTGCAAGAGTTTAATCATGTGTGTTTTATTCAGGCAAATTTCTCATTGATTTTTGTCTGAGAGAGTCAAACCTGATGAAAGGGCAGTTGCTCTCTGCGAATGGGGATGAGCAACATTTGTTTTAAGATTCGGGGCATTTATTGTGTCTGTGTTGCTTTTCGGCAATGTCTTGAAGTGCCCATATTGTTTGTTATCATCAATATGCATGCATTTTACTACTAAATATTCTTTTTATAGACTTCACAAAAATGCTCCAGTGATGTGATTACTCACCCAATGAAAACCTGCTGCCTCCAAGCTAGTCTAGGCATCTGCTCACAAGTAAGATTTCCTCAATGTTCAACATAAATCTTTTCAGTCACTTTATGATAGCTTTGATGTGCTCCATATGGCTTAAATACATAGAATTTAGGTGTGACATGATGTTTTTCCATGGTGGTTATTCAAAACAGTTTTCATTTGGACATGTTCATTGGTTACATTTTTAATCATATAATTCTCAGTTTATCCTTGTTTTGCATGTAATTCTAAGCCTATAAAAATAAAAAATATGTGTAAGCAGAAAGACTATATGATTATAGTCTCCTTAAATAGATTATAAGTATTTTGAGCATTATTGCTGTTTCCCATGGTTAATCCTTAAAAAGTCAGAAGTAGTCATTTATAATTGTAGCAATCATATACTTTTCAGATATTATTTTCCCAATTATGTGGGACCTTTCTCAAGTGTTTCAGTATAAGATAGTTCATGCTGTAGGATCCTAATATTGCTTAGCTAACACAACTCCCCTTTGAAAGTTCTGTGGACCAGAAAATAGATCAGTTGTATTTTACATTGTTTGGAGTATTACTTTTTGCAAAGATAAAACTGATGGATATTTTAAGTAGAATAATTCAAGTTATAGTCTATTTTAATATATTTTGAATTTATAAAAACAATAAAGTCATAGAAATTGAAGGAATATCTGATAATTCTTCTGCTCCACTCAAACTATCTTTCAAGGCAGCTGTGATCTATTTTAATGTCGAGTATTTGTTCATCTCATTTGAACTGACCTATACTTCAGGTGTTCCGTGAAGCACACACATGAAACTCTACTTACACCGAAGGATTAATACTTCAAGATGGAATGTCGTGCTCATTTATCTCACACGTTGTGGAGTACTTGGGCTGAAGTATGTGGATTCTGGTCTCCATTTTGCATTACTGGCTCAGTTTCCAGTCAATGTCCAGTTGGGCTACTTATTCAACCTCTCTGTGGTTTAATTTCCTCACCCTTAAAATAAGGAAAATGATATCTGCTCTACAAAACTTACAGAGATGCTAGGCATATTGCATGAGATGATGTCAATGAAAGATTTTTGTAAAGTACAAAGGCAGTGTTATTGCTAATATTATTTCCTCCTCCTCCTCATCATCATCACAATCACTTACTAAGCAAACAGAAGTAGCCCATAATTTCCTGGCCACTTTTGTGTTATTGATATTGGACTTTGCCATCATGAAATAATGTAGAAAGTCTAGAATAGGAGCACTAAAGAGTGACATAATAAAAATACTAAGCCACTACCACCACAATTTATTGAGGTCTTACCGTATGCCAACCACTATGCTAAGTGCTTTACATATAAAATCACGTATAATGTTTTAAAAAATTGCTGCAATGTAAGTACTAACACTCCCATATTCTAGTGAGCAACAAAGGTCCAAAGACTAAGTGCCTTAACTCACACAGCTGGTAAGGGGAAGAGTTGAGAATGTGATTCCAGGCTTGTATTGTTAAAACAGGGCCTTGAATGGGCCAATAGGGGATAGAAGGAAACATAGAAAGGATGTGGAGAAGTACAAGACATATATGTATTAAGAAGATGAAAGGAGATACGAAGTGGTGACCTACTTCTGAGAACCCAAATAATGGTAACTGATTTATTAGGGCAATGAATGTTCAAGAGATTTTAATGAAGAGAAAGACACAGAATACCAAAGGTGACCTTCCACACCATTCCTTTAACTGTTATTTCATATTTGTTGTAAAGGAAGTTGAAAAGGTTGCTGTGGAGAGAGGGTTTGAAATGACTATTATCTTATCTACAAGAATGCGAAAGCGGGAACTACAACTTAACTCGAGGGAGATAAACAGAAGCTGTGGCTGTAAGATTTAATGCTAGGAACACTATACATCTTTTCCTGTAAGGTAGTGAAGATAGTGTGCTACTGCCTAGACTATCTTACTTTCATTTTTTAAACGTTTTTACATATATTAAGGTTTATACATTTAGAAGAATCTGGGGTTCTTTGTCTGAAACATCTCATCCAATTAGAACATAGTCAATTGCTATCAAATATTTATTTTTTTTAGCCTTTCTCAAACAATTTGCATAGTAATTTCTTGTTAAATTTCTGTGCTTCCAGTTGTCGGTTTTGCACCATTTCTTGTCAGTTTCACACTGTAGAGCAGTGTGAAACTGACAGTCAGAGCTAGAGAAATAGTGAACATTACGACTACATACCAAAATTGCATTGTGTAAAAACCCAACACCTTAATCTATAGCATCCAGAAAAAAATGTCTAAAATGACCTTATGATGTATGTATCTCAAAAGAAAAAGGAAAAATATATATACTTACATACATACACACACACGCACACACACACTCATGCAGACATTCACATATGTGGGGGATAATTTTAAGGTAATTGAATCTTGCTTTGGTTATTGAGTATATAAAGTATGTGATAGGGAAATGTAGTTAAAGCAGTATTTCATTTATGACTAACCTTTTCACTGAAAATCTACAACTCTCCTAAACTAGAGTAATTTTACTTGACATTTCTAAATACTTAGGTGTTTAGAAATTAGATTATTTGATTGAACAGTGTACACTGAACCTTTAATCACAGAAGCCTTTTTTCTTAGTATCCTGAAGTTTTGAAAAATGTGTCTGTGTAGTTTCTGATCTGATGGGTGAAATTAAATTTTTATTCTATGAATTGATTAATGTCGCATAGTTTCCTGTAGATATATATTAGTGATATTAATTCGTGGTAACTCTCATTCATTTACATGTATTGTGAAAATTCCTCCAAATTACATATGTGTATACGCCTACCAATAGTGGCATAGATTTATAATTTATTTTCAAAATATATATTGACCATTCAATGAACTAATTTTATAGCAAAATTATTAATGGTTTAAATTACACAATCTTATGTTAAGAATTTTCTGTAAAAATAATTCATTCACGTGTGCAAGAACTGTTCTATGCATCAAGGACAATAGATACATTCCCTTCCTCCCTAACTTCCCAGCTCCAGTCTCAAGAGGAGTTATTTATTAGAATTTGGTTTAAAGGGTCAAAATAATTATTGACCTTTAAAAAAGAGGCTCCATTTCAATATTTCTATTCTGGAAAGCATTACCTTAGCCTCATCTACTAGTCTTAAACTGAAGTTATGTTTGAATAATATGTTCACTAAATATGATTTCTAACATTAGAAGCCCTGTGCTGAATCAATTTATATGAATTGTTTCTATTATATAAATTCTTAAAAATCATTTTCTAACATGTTTGTTAACTGTGCTCAAGGTTTATTTCTTAGCGGGGCAAATGGTAGAGTGATTCTACCGTGGTAGGCGTGTCTCTAGAAGAATTTACGTATATAAATACCTTTTGAATACTAACTCAATTGAACCTTTAAACAATTTCGTACAGTATTATACATTTTGCTTCTGATAACCTCATTCTCATAGATCCTTTATTCAGTCTTCTGATGACTTTAAATTTCTTTTTTCATTTTCACTGAGACAAGATTATACTGTTATAGGATATATTATTTTTTATATGGTGTATAAGCAATAACATTTGTGAGTCCTTGATTTTACTACTTTATTGTTTTGGTTCAAAATGATACCAAGCAAAGAAACTTAGCCTAATTAATATGGTAAGGACATAGAGTATTTTTTAATATAAAATATTTTCAAAATGTATGTAAAACATAAATGTAGTTTTGAAAAAAATAAATCAAACTCCCATGTACCCACCACGTAATTCAAAAATAAAACCCTACCTAAGATGCCCCCTATTTCTTTCTTACTGCCCAGAAGTAATTCTTTTCTGGAACTGTGTGTTTATTATTCTCTTGTTTTTCTTTATAGTTTACCACTAAATATATATGTCTTTAGAGTATGCTTAGTTTTTAACAATTGTTACATAATCTTCCACTAACATAACTTTTGAGATTCATATTTTTTTGATATGTAGCTGTAGTTCATTCAGCTTCAATGTTGTTTTATATTCTTTTGTATCCCATACTCCAATTTATTTATCCATTCAATTGATGATACATATTTTGGTTATCACCTTCCTTAAATTGATTAGAGGCAGTACTGTCTTGAACATTCACATATGTACATATGTACAGATTTCTCTAGGCTATATACTGAACTTCTGTAGGGCATATCCTCTTCAGGAAGTGAAATTTAGGTCATAAGAGATGTGCTTGTTCAACTTGAAATGGTAACTTTTATCTGTTTTGTTCACGCTGTAGCCACAGAATAGTACCAGATGAGTAGTAAATAGTCAATTAATATATATTGAATGAATGAATGAATGCCAAATATGTCCCTGAGTTGAGGTATCAATTTACACTTCAGCCAACAGTAGATGAGCATTCTATTGTGTCAGATCCTTGGCAATACTTGAGACTGACTTTTTAAAATTGTTGACAATCTAGTAGTTGTGAAATGTTATCTCACTGGGGATTTAATTTGCATATCTCTGATAACTAATGAGATTGAGCATCTTTTCATGTTTATCAGCCATTTGTGTTTTCTCTTCTGTGAAATTCCTATTCATATGCAATGACCATTTTGAGTGATTAATTTTTTAAAAAAATTTATTTCTAGCAGTTATTTATATGGTATAGATACTAATTCCTTTTCAGTTTTCTATGTTGCAGATGTATTCTCAGTTTATAGCTTGAGTTTTACTGTTTTTGATGTCTCTTGATTAAATTTCATCCTTAGTTTTAATGTAATTAAACGTCTATTGCTTTTATGATTTTTGCCTTTGTATTCTGTTTAAGAATTCTTTCTCTACCCTGAAGTCATACAGATCCTAAATATATTAATGTTCTACAAGTGCTATCATTTAGCTTTAAAACTGTTATTTACCTGGAATTGTTTTTATACAATCAATTTTATGCCATTTTCTTTCTTCTGTATAGAAAACCAATTGTTCCAGAGTCATTTAGTGAATATTTCCTTCTTCACCACTGGTTTTCCAAGCCCATTGTATTAAAAATCAAGTTTCTGTATATGTGCAAGTTTGTTTCTGGACTCTCTATCTGTTCCATTGGTTTAATTATCTGTCAACACCAATCACATACTGTCTTAATATCTATAGGCTTATAACAAGTCTTTGTAGCAGGTTGTGCCAAACACCGCTCCTTGTTTTTCTTCTTCAGGAATTATATCTATCTTGGCCATTTGTTCCTCTGTACAAATGTTTAGTCTTATTATCTAAGAGCATGGTCTACGTCTTCATAAATTTATGTCTTCTTTAAAGTCTTTATATAAAGTTTTATAATTTCCTTAAAAATGGCTGGAACATCTTTTGTTAGATACACTTCTAGGTATTTTACATACTCTGTTGCTGTTTTAAGTGATGTGTTTTTATAAATTAGGTTTATAAGTTGATTATTGCTAGTATATAGAAATACAGTTGACTTTCTATGTTTGTGTCCATCCTTCTTGCTAAATTGTCTATTAATGCTGATGATTTATCTTTAGATTATTTCATATTTTATATATAGACAATTATATCACCTACAAATAATATCCTGTTTCGTTTCATCTTTTCTATTCCTTATACCTTGAACTTTTTTTATCCTATTCCAATGGCTAGAACCAGTAATTTAAACAAACAAATTACCAATTTAAATAGGAATGGTCAAAGTATGCATTCTTGCCTTCATTCCTTTTTTTATTGTAAATTGCTTAATACTCTAAATATTTTTTCAGCTTTCCTGAGGTATAATCAACAAAATAAAATTGTAATATATGTAAGGTATATGATGATTTGATACATATAAATATACACATTGTGAAAGGATTCCCACCATCAAGTTAATTAACACATCCACAACCTCACATATTTACTTTTTTTTTCTTTTGATGAGAACACTTAAGTTCTACTCTCTTAGCAAATTTCAATTATACAATACAGTATTATTAACTATAGTCACCACATTATACTTAGATCCTCAGACTTTATTCAACTTATAACTGAAAGTTTGGACCCTCTTACCGACCTCTCCTTATTTCCCTCAACATTCTACTCTCTTCTTCTATGAGTTTGACTTTTTTTTTAGATTCCACATATAAGTGATGCCATGCTGTATTAGTCTTTCTCTGTCCAGCTTGTTTCACTTAGCATGATGCCCTAATGCCCTCCAGGTTTATTCATGTTGCTGAAATGACAAGATTTCCTTCTTTTTTAATGCTGAAAAATATTCCTGTGTGTGTGTGTAGACGTATATAGATAGAGATAGAGATAGAGATAGATAGATCTCAAACCTTTGTGATTGTCCAAGCCACCTTCCTTGTTCTTTGTGTCTCCTGGGGTGTACCAGGACTCCTCAGTGTCTCAAAGGGGAGGATTGCAGTCAGCATCTAGATGCAGGGTATTTTCTCAGTTGCCTGATGCATAGGAATCACTCAGCTAGTTTCTGGAGTTCTCTCAGAGGAAATTGCTACCTGTGTGGCTGTATATTCAGTGCATCCGTGGGAGGTGGCGAATTTCAGGAGCCTCTTATGTCACCATCTTGGTTCAGACTCTCCTTTTACTGGTAGACGTAAGGAGGCGGAAGAAAGCAAATGCTGTAGAAATGTTCCTTGCTTTTATTCCTGATCTTAAAGAGAATACTTTAAAATTTCATCAATAGGTATGAGGTTTTTTAATATATATCCTATAAAATATTATATGGTGTGCTAACATTTTATTATAAATAATATTGCATCTTATGAAATACTTTTTCTGTATTTATTGAAATGATCATATGGTTTTACTTTTATTTTATGTATATGTATGTATGTATGCAATTAATTACATTAATTTTCTAATTAAACCAATTGTGATTTCTGTGAAATCTTCCTAGCTTATCATGTTTAACTTTTAATCCATTGCTGAATTCAATGTGCTAATAGTTTTTATGATTGTTTAATCTGTCCTCATGAGTGAGAATGGACTAAAGTTTTTCTTGTATTATCCTCATAGAGTTTTGTTACGGGGTGTGTTAACCTCATAAAATGAGTTGAGGAGTATATCTTCCTTTTTTTTTCCTTTGGAAGAGTTTGTGAGATTGAGTTTATCTGTTCTCTAAATAATTGGCAAAACTTACTTTTAAAACCAATCTTACACAAACTACTAGGATTTTCTATTTCTTCTTGAGTCAATTTTGGCTAAGATGTATTTTTCTAGGAATGTTTCCATTTTATTTATGTTTTCTAAATGTGGTATAAATTTATAATTGTAGCCCTTAGTAATCAGTTTAAATCTTTGAAACTTCTCTAATTATGTCCTTCTTTTCATTACTAACATCGTTCATTTGTATATTCCTTCATAATGTATTGAAACATTTTTTATCACATACCTTTTCATCTTTAGTAATTCTTTTTGCCTACTTTTTGCCAAAAAGTCTGTTTTTTCTAATATCAATATAATTACTGGGGGTTCTTCAGCATTTTCTCCTATGTCTCTTATAAAGAGCACATGCTGAAATTTATGTTTTATTTTTAACCTAATCTCTATTTTGTATGTAATCTGGAGAGTTTAGTTCATTTACGCTTATAGCAATAACTGATATGCTTACTCTCTTCTACTATCTAATAATGTGCTTTCTATTTCCTTTTTTCCCTCCTCTCCTTTTTTTTCATGCTTTTGGAGAGAATGAGCTTCGTCTTTTCTTAAAATCCCGTTTCAGTTTGCTACACATTTGGAAGTTTTGTGTTCTACATTTACTCTTTTAGTGATTACTCCAGACATTTTTAACATTATATTAAAGTCTGAAATTAATCAATATTTTTACCATTTATCCTGAAATATACAGTCACTCTGAAATTTATAGTCTATTGTTGACCAGTATTTTAATTTCAGGCTATTTTCTTCCTACAAATTAGGGTATTATTATTAATATTGTTTTAAATTGTGGATGTATTTTTAGGTTTACCCTTTGAGAGGGGTTATCAAGTTTGGATTTGGCATTGAATTTACCCTATGCCAACATCGTTTCCTTGGAAACATACTTTGTTAAGATAGATGTGGAATATCAACTATATTCTGTATTGTTTATTGTGAAGACAACTCCATCTGGACTAAGAGGATTACAATTTATGTTAGTTGACATCCAAACCCAAGGGTCTATATGATCACAAGAATATAAAAATCCGTTGGAGAAAACATAGCCTCAGGTTTCCTGCATGGTTTCCTCATAACTAGTTGTCTATCTTGCAGGGACTTGGAAAACGTACTCACAATTATAAGATGTGGTTCCCTTCATGGATAAGGCTTCCTTATGTCAGAGTAGCCTGCATTCACTTGGGAGATTTCGTTTCTTACAACTGAATTGAGCCTAATCTTAATGGGATCTGAGGAGCAATGCCTGGACTCCTGTAATAACTTCTATTGAAGATGTATTTGATGCTATCATGCAGACGTGCTGTGTTTCCTCTGCTGTATCTTTCTAAGTAAACCTGGTGTTGGTTAACATCTTTTGTGTCCTGTAAGTGTGCAAGTCAGTATGAACCCAAACCACTGCTGGTCGTACAGAGTGGGCATTTCAGCCCACATGTTTACCAGTAGCTTAGTGCATCTCTTCTTGAGGCTCAGATGTCAGCAAGCTAGTATTTCCTTGTACTTCATCTGCTGTTATGGCATCTGAGGAAAAGACAGTACAACATGCCACCTCAAGAAGAGGCCATCATGTATTTATAATGGATCTATAATGAAAAAGGAAGTGGAAAGGCTGCCCTTTTCATTTGGGTGTAGTGAGAGCTGAAAGAGACAGGCAAAGGTAGCGGAGGTGAGAGGTTCATGAATATAGTGAACCCCTCCCCATCTTGGTGGATTCATGGAGTGGGAGTGGTGGTGTTAAATAGATTAGTAGGAAAGCCTTTATCCTTGATCTGTTTTGAAACTTGAAGTCAGATTATGGGTGGGGGCAGGAAAAGGAGACCCACTAGACCAGGCTGTCCACAGGCGACGTGTAGAAGCCCAAGAAAGTAGAAGTGATGTAAGCTCATGATAAGTTGGTTAGTGAGGATTCCTGAGGAAGATCAGATCAGTTTAAAAAAAGGGAAAAAGCTACATTTTTCTTAACACATTGAGTTGTAAAGTGGGAGTACATTTGTAACCTTCCCACATCATCTCCCAGTTCTGTTATTGTGCGATTCTATAATTGATTACTTTTAAAATGAAAACAGTGATTTTTAAAAAAACAATATATAGAGCAGTCATAAAAGCCAGGCATTCATAATCCTCAATGTTTATTTTGATGATTTAGTGTGTAATGAAATGTAAAAGTACATTTAAGTGTAGTTCAAAGTACAGATGTTAGAATTGTCCTATCATGGAAGTAATATATATTTATCTTTGATCATGAAGTGAGAAAACACTTTTAAGACCTACTATTCAAAACAAGTGAAGCTAAAATTCTCATTATTTTAGAGTTAACATGCTGTGGATAAATAAAATTTTAGATAAATGCATTCTACATTAAATAACAATACCCTTTGTGTTAGTAAAGATCATTCTTTAGTAATGCTTACACTTTATATCATATTCTATTTAAAATATTCCTAGAATAATGAAGTCTCATTAATTCAGCCTTTACTAATTAAGACATTATGAATGTCACTGGCTCAGCATAGCATAAACATTAGACTACCTATCAAGAAAACTATTTGTAAAGTAATTTAATAGCAAAAATAAGTCTTCAGATGACAGTATTAATCTGTGTCAGGAAAAGTTGCTTTCAAGGATTTTGATAAATTTATGCAGATAATAACCACTAATAACAAATTAGACATTTTATAAAACATGTCCAGTAAACTTCCTTTTGGAAACAATATGTTAACTGGAAATTATGAATATTAGTGAAAGATAAGTTTATAATTTAATATAATCAAAGATTTATTTGTACTGGTTTTCTTTGGACATTCCCTTAGTCTGAATTTGTCTTGACTGTGCTTTTGTATTGAGAACCTGGGAAAAATTTTAATTCTTTGTGATTTTTTTTTCTGTAAACATATGTTTCCATAAACCTTAAATGGCTAAAATCTCATAGTCTACTTGTTTCTATTTTGGGTATGTGAATCATTTTGAAAATGATTGGAAAATACGTAAGTAAGTGACTTGAAGTAAGTTAGTCAATGAGCTTCCATGAAAATAGTTGACCCTGTAAAGGACTACACAGTAACTAATTGTTTTACCATCTCTTGCTGGATCGGGTTTCATAATCATAGGAGCCTACTTCAGTTCAGTTGGACTAATAGCTATTGAGTGCTCTCATAATCTGGCACTGAGCCAGGCCCTGGGCCTACAGAGATGAGATGGGCACTGTTGAGGCACTCACAGTCAGAGGAGACACATAGTCTCAACCTAACATAGAGTGCTAAGAGAACGGTCTATACCAGAGTCTATGACACCAAAGATAAAGGACTTAAGTTCATCTAATTTAATAAAATAGGTTGTAAAGATTTTCCTGGTTGATTAGTTTCATTTCTAAAGAATAATATGAGACAGGAACAAGTAACTAACGCCTAAGGTTTCACAGAAAGTGATAGCCTGGTTAGGTTTGGGCCTCACCCTCCGGAGTAAATTTTCTGTAGATTATTTTTTCTTTAAGGTTTATCATAAGGTTTTAGGTTACATAAACATTGTTTGTGTTTTTTCTAATTGCAAAAGGAATCCATGCTCAATCTTGAAAAACACAAAATAGCAAACAAAATCATCTGTTATTCCACTAGCCCGATATAGTCAACAATTTGATGCATTTCATGTCTTTTCTAGTATTGGGGGGAGGGGGAACTCATCCCCTTTATCTACATTTCTACTAGAGGACTTGCTTTTGTTTTTCCTTATTGATTTGAAAGAGTTCTTTATATATATTCCCTTTATTCTGTTAGACATATTTAAAATATAATTTCCAACTTTTCATTTGTATTCTAATTTTATATTTTCTCTTTTATATTTTTATATTAAATTTATATTTTGATATTTTTAATTTCAGATAAAACATATAAATCTTTTTTTCATTTATGGAATTCTATCTCTGGTATTATACTTCACCACTCCATGACCACATAAATATTTATCCATATTTTCTTCTAGTCTTATTATTTTTTACATTTAAAGGTTTAAATCATATGGAGTTGAATTTCACTTTGAGTATGAGTTTGGTTTCTCTTTTCTCCCTTACTTAATTACCCTGGCACCATTGTTCAAGTAATCTTTGGTTTTCTCACCTTCATCGTGTAATTTTATATGATTGATTTTATTTGGGGGCTTCTAATTATTTTTCTTTGATCTTTTGTCTGATACTGGTATCATGCATTTTAAAATTATTATGCTTTTATGTCATTTTTTTGATCAGATGATACAAATACCCTATAAAAATGACTTGGAGTTAATAAGGTTTGTATTTTAAGTCTACCAGATCTATTTTAGCATTAATTATCCTGTGTTTTGTCATATTTAAAACTTATTAGTTTAACACAAATACTAGTTTTTGTTTGTGTGTTTAACTTTTTTCCCTCTCCTGCATGCATGGTATTTTCATGTTGGTTGTGTTGCCAAATCTGAGAAATTCTGAAATTGATGGAGATGTTTGTTAATTTATTTTTTATTAAAATTTAGATTTTGTATAACTGCTACATAATAACTGGAGCAAAACACTCTAATATAGCAAAAGAAAGGATATATGACTCATGTCTGTTTGGGTTGTAAATGCTAGGAATTCAACTCAATAAGTTGAGGTAGGAAGGGAATTTATTGTCTGTAACAACAGGGAGGAGTTAGGGAGGGTGCACAGCTGGCTTTGGAGGCTCAAATAATGTTGTTAGCTTCCAACTCACAGTAAAGCACTGTCTGGCTTTATTTTCACAAGGTCTTTTCACATAGGAAAAAGTTGGTCATCAGCAGGTCCAAAATCCTTTTCTGTTTGGCATCCCCAGTAGAAAGAGGATTTCTCTCCCTAAACATCCATATATCAATCCTAGTAAATTCTCATTGGCCTTCCCTGGGTTACATGAACTAATTGATAAGGTCTGGGAATGGGTTAATCTGAGTAGCCAACCTGGATAAGATTGCCCTCTCTGTGGTGATAGACAGGCATCAATGACTTGACCTGGAATGGGGAACTCCCCTAAGGGATCTGAAAACTCTCCAATGGGGATGGAGAAATATATAGACTCATAGGTAAGGTAGATTTACAAGGAACCTGGTAAAACCAAAGCTTTAGAACGTTTTGTATGCATGGGCACCTTCCAAAACTCTGGGACAGCCTTTCAATATGTTCACGTGAGCATATATTTGGTGGATATTTTAACCACAATTGGTTAAGAACACTGTCTCCTTCAGCTCCAACTTCCCCTCCATCACATTTCCCCTTATGACATGAGGCGCTGGAGTGGCCATGGCATGTTTGGGATCTAGGTAAGGAGAAGTTGAGTCGGGGATAGTTTAGATTCAGTTTAGGGGAATATCTTTATGTGGTTCTTAGTCACTTCCTTGCGTAGCTTAATTGTTCTTAGCTATCCTGGTGTAGCAATGACTTCTAGGAAAATTCATATCCCGTACTGGGCCACTCACTCGTGGATCAATATTACAATATGAATATATCTTATAGCAATAGACTATGTGTAAAATAGATGAGAAAGAAAGTTTTAAATGTATAAAGCCAGAAGCTGCTCAGTAGAAATATCTTTTAGTCATCCAAAGTGCAAAATTTTAAGAGCAGGATTTGGTTCTCCCTACATATAAATATACATATACAGGCATATGTATACATATATATATTGAGTAAGGCAGCATATATGATTTTAAACATATCATACAACTTTTATAAACGATTAACAATAAAAAACTAATTTTGGGGGCCAGCCCAGGGGCCGAGTGGTGAAGTGCGTGTGGGCTGCTTCTTCAGTGGCCCAGGGTTTGTAGGTTCGGATCCTGGGAGCACACTGACGCACCACTTGTCAGGCCATGCTGTGGCAGCGTCCCATATAAAGTAGAGGAAGATGGGCACGGATGTTAGCCCAGGGCCAATCATCTTGAGCAAAAAGAGGAGGATTGGCATCAGATGTTAGCTCAGGGCTAATCTTCCTCACACACACACAAAAAAACTAATTTTGATCAATTATGCTAGAAGAAAGACATCATTTTTATCTATAGAAAATATTTGATAATCATTGTCATATGAAGAAATAATTAATATATAAATATAGCCAAAAAATATAGTTAAAAAGTATTATAGATTTGTGTTAACTGTAAACAGGCCATTAATAACACAAATATGTCTTTCCTGGATATTGTGGTATTGGTAGTATCTGTCAGATTTGCAAAATTTGTTTTTTGTTGTTGTGATTTCTTTTCTCAGTCTAAATAAATACTTATTTTCATAGTTAATTTTGTATTTGTAATTCTATATTCCTTTTCTTAAAGAGAACCTCCAACTTTGTATAAGCATTTGTCTCCACAAAACTTGGATCTGCCCCCAACCATAGCTACAATACTCCACCACAGAGGGTGTGACTTGAAATTATACAGCATTAATAAACATGACAGATATATGATATCCCATGCTTTTCCCTTTCCTAACTGTCATAATTATTTTTAAGCATAATGAGAGTTAGGAAATGACTCAGCCTAAGCTGAAGCAGACAACCTTTTCATATCATGGTAGATAACACAATTCCTTTCAAATTTATGTCAATTATGCCATTTCTCTATCCATTCTCTCTCCCCATCCATCTCTTTATCTATTTTGGCAGAACAACATAGAAGTGATGTCCTTAGGCAAAGGATAATATTTAAAGAAAATCTAAAGGAAATTGGTGGTTATCTCATCAAAAGTTTAAGCTTTAAACTTTGTAAAGATTCCTTTAACTCTATTCACTTTCATAGAAGCCAAAAAATGAAACTTTCTTGCTTTGAAAAAATAGGTAAAAGACCACTTGGAAATAATCTTTTCTTATTTTATGTGAACATTCCTGCTTTTAGTCTATTTTTTTAAATATCAATTTTGAGAGCCTAAAACTTTAAACAGTTTGTTCCTATTACTATCGCTGCATAAAAAATCACCCCAAAACTTAGTAGTTTGGTGTGCAACAGTCATTTAATTATACCCCAGAGTTTCTATGGGTCAATAATTCAGGAAAAGCTCAGCTGGGCAGTTCAGACTCATCGGATCTCATGTGGTTGCAGTTAGGAAGTACCTGGAGCTGGAACAACCTGGAGATGGGCTGGGCATCTCTCTGTGTCTGTCCACGTAGTCTCAGAGATTCTCTATGTGTTCTTTCCATGAGGGCTAGTTTGGGCTTCCTCACTGCCTTACGGCCTCAGGGGAATCTCACTGTTTACCTGCTGGCTCAGGGGGCCAAGCATAAGTGTTTCAGCTGCTATCTCAGCTGCATCACCTTTTATGACCTAGCCTCGCAAAGACATTCACTACCACTTCCATCACATTCTATTGGTTAAAAGAGAGGCACAAACTCACCCAGAATCAAAAAGAGTGGATTAGGTCCTACCTTTTGATGGGGGAATGTGAAGGTTCTAGAAGAGCATGTGAGAGAGGAGGTAAAAGACATCTTTGGAATATACGATTTGCTAAATAATATTTAAGTAAATCAGATACATAACTTGTAGGCAATATTTTGATGCAGTGAATATAATCTAACAGAAAAAAATTTTAATGCTCCTAAAGTATTTTCTCAATGAAATACTGAGACTGTCTAGATTATCCTGTAATAGAACTACAACATAAAATGGAAAAATGATCAAGGATTACACATAGTTTTATAAGCATATGAGATTTATTGAAGACATATTTCTTCATAACTGAGATTTCACGAATGGAAAAGTATGACCTACTTAATTATTAAAACCAGCATTCAAGCCAAAATGATACTTTCAGAATGCTTGTCCTCACACCTAAACTTTCTCTATCCATGTGTTGTCACTAGAACATTGACTGGAACAGTTCTTTAGATTAATTCAGTTAAGATAAAAGAAAATAGTGACTGATCTCTCCAAATGTAACACCTGAAAAGCAAAAATATAAACATATATTCAGAAACATAACCCATTTAACTTAGCAAAATCATGTATCTATTAGAATTGATGGAGTGTTAGACAAAACTTTTGAGGTGGTTCTTATGCATTGCATTGCATCATGTAGCTCATATGGGCCATGGAATTCAACAATATTGAAAAGCAGACAAAATATGGGCATAAATTATTTGTGTGCATAGCACTCCAACATTTTAAGTGAAAGCAAGAATAAAGGAAATACTTAATAATAATAAACTCATTATTTACCCATCAAAAACTAAAAGAGATTTTGCATATATCAACTTCAATTTAGTATTCCTCCATTTTAGGCAGGAGGAAGAGATTTTGTTCACGTGTTCTAGCTTTTGTGATGTGTAACTGCAGTAGGCTCTGAACTAAATTATTTTAGTAAGTTTTAGGTGCATGGAATACATTAGTGTGCATTCTTGACTCAAGAAACCAGCTATAAATGTACTTTTGATTCCAATGTATTCTTAGTAAATCCCTCTATCTAGAGCTACCTACAGTCTTCATGCAAACACTCTTCTAAATCATATGATTGTGAATAAATCTATAGGTTTGTAGTTGTTTACTCTGTAAATGATATCTTAGACTTAGGTAATTAGACTAAAGAAGAATAAACAGCTGGAAGTCAGAGGTGGAGTAGGGATTCTGGGATTACCAGGTAAGAAGTGAGATATGAGTTTGGAGGTTATTAGCTACAATGGTGGGACATGGCCAGTTTGTGGAAGTGATCAGTTGGTGCACAAGAAGTGCAGGAATTTGGCATGAAGTGTTATTGAGTAAAAGTGATCCTTAGATAAACAAACACATGCATAAGGAGAATAGATCAGTGGTTACCAGAAGGGAAGGGGATAGGGGGAAAGCAAAAGGGGTAAAGGGGCACATAGGTATGGTGATGGATAAAAACTAGACTATTGGTGGTGAACATGATGCAGTCTATACAGAAACTGAAATACAATAAGGTACACCTGAAATTTACACCATGTTACAAGCCAGTATGACCTCAATAAAATAAATAAATAAATAATATGCATGAAAAGAGGCTCAGTTGGGATTGCTGTAGAGCAAAGTTTCTCGGAAAAAAAAAAAGTGATCTTTATTCTTCTGGGTGAGGTTATTTGTCTTCATGGTTTGCATGTGTGTATGTGTTAATTATGTCAGCAATGATAACTGATGACTTGGGTGTGCATTGTTTGGGCAGTAGGTATAAGCAGAAAAGTTATAACAGATGTTGGAGATGAAGAAAACTGTCAGCATTAGACCATTTCTACATTCACAGAGCTCTATCTTTTCTAAGAATAAGAAGCTTTACGGTTTGTGGAGACCATAGATGTAGTTCTACACTTCCATCTCCCTAGGGGCGGTACTCCTAGCTGTTACTTTAACTTTTTAACAGCCATAGATTGTGACCCGCACAGCCTTTCCTATTGTAAGCCACAATACTTGCCCTGAATCTTCTCCACCTAACCTACCTCCTTTGTGAAAGAAGCATCACTGCATGGTTGAAAATAAAGCAGACAGCTGGGTTCAAATTCCAGATCCACCATCTACTTACTGGATATCCTTGAGTAAGTCATATAAAATCCCTTTGCCTCAGTTTCCTTATATGTAAAATAGGAATAATAATAGTCCTTATTTATGAAGTTAACATGGAATTAACTGAGATAATGTTACTAAAGTAACACACGTTGGCACATGCTCAATAAATATTAATTATCATCGCTATTGTTATCATTTTTATTACTATTATTCCAGCCCCTCACTTGCTTTCTGGCCCTTCCTCCTTTGCTTTAGACTTTCTAAGTTCAATCTTCAGCAGGTTTCTTTGACTAGGTCTGGCTCCCTGCAGGGCAGAGTAAACTGACTTGTCATTTTGCTTGACTTTCCATATTCATGTGCTCATCACTCTATCCCCTTTGCTTAGAACTTTTCCTGGCATGGCAAATATTTATCAAGTAATATTATTTTATGTTGTGTATTCTGGAGGCTAGATTGTGAAGAAAATTAATGTGTCCTAACCTTACATAAGGCAGGTAGGAGGAACTAGGATTATAAAAGATTCTTATACTGTGAGTGGGCCAAAGTGAAAATTTATGAATCAAACAAGAAACAGAGACATATAGCTCAACCTTTTAGGTAACCATTAGGGGTCATCTAGTCCCATCTTTCACCCAAAGGAAGGCATTCCTTTTATAATATTTGTTTATTCAGCCAACAGTCATTAATATTTATTGAGCACCTGTTCTGTGCCAAGACCTATGTTGGGTACTGAAGATACATAGTAAGTAACATGATTTGGACTCTGCCCTCATGGAGCTTACTGTGAAATGAGTGAGATCAATATTAATTGAATAATCACATAAATATGTACATTTTACTGTGAAGGAAAAACCTAAGGAAAAATGAGAGTAAATAGCAGGGAGACTAGTTCTAGTTGGTCAGGGGTGAGGGGCAGTTATGATGGTCGGAAAAGAAGTTAACCGAGACTGAAGATTATTAAATAGGAGTTAACTGGTTAAACAAAAAAATGCATTTCAAGCAAAGGCAGACAATGTGATGATGCACTTGAAGAATTAAAAGAAGCCCATTGTGGCTGGAGCCAAGAGAAAGAGGGACAGGAATTAGAAATGATGTTGAAGAGGTAGATATAGTCAAGGAAGTAGTTCCATTTCTTCCAACCCAGTCATCCTGTTTCCTACGTCTGAAAATGCAACGGATTGGAAGGAGGGCAAGCAGAGCATATAGGGAGACCATTGGGAGTACAATGTTTTCCAAACTTTAGTGTTCATTTGAACCACCTGGAGGTCTTGTTAAAATGCAATCTGTGATTCAGTGTGCCTGGGGTGGGGCCTGAGAGTCTGCATTTCTAATAAATTCCCAGTGATGCTGGTGCTTCTTGTCCAGAGATCTCACTTTGAGTAGCGAGAGCCCAGATGAAACTATGGTGGTGGTGAAAATGGAGTAAAAAGGACAGAATCCAGAGAGATTAGGGAAGCAAAAGCAAAAGGACATGGTGAAGAATTAGATGAGAGGGATGGTGAAGGGAGGAGACGCAGAAGATGGCTTCTAGGTTTCTAGCTTGTGTAACTGGCTATGGGTGGGACTAATCACTATAGAGACATTAGAGGAGTGCCCAGATTGTAGAAAAGATAATGAGTTTTGTTTTGGCACTTGGAAGCTGAAGTGTTTTTGAAACTTCCAAGTGGAGAAGTCACTTAGCAGTGAGATATATGAATCTAGAGCTCAGAGAAGAGATCTGGACTGGAAATATAAACCTGAGTCATCAGCACATACATCATAGATTAAACCCTGGGTGAGGATCTCCCAGGAAGAGGATGTAGAGTGAAAAAATGAGCCATGGGAGTGAGCCTTGATGAACATGAACATTGATTAAGTAGTCTAAGATGTGTATCTCCTAGCACCCTTAGCATATTCTTCATAAAATGTTTTGAATATGCTTAAAATAATACAGAATAATACAACAACCCCCTGTGTATCCACCACACAGCTTTGTTGTATCTTAACATTTGCCATATTGCTTCATGTATTCAAGAAATACATTACAGGTGAAACCCTTTGTAGACTTCTCTCTAGAGAAAACCACTATCTTGAGTTTGTTGTTTGTTATTTTTATGTATATTTTTATACTTGAGATATGTCTGTGTATCTCCATCCTTCCATCCATGCAACCATAAAAACATAGTATTGTTCTCATGTTGTCAAATTTTATAATTGATATTTATTATGGACTGAATATTTGTATCCCCCCAACCTCTCCTCCAAATACCTATGTTGAAGCCCTAATCCCTAATGTGATGGTATTGGGGTGGGGGGACATCTGGGAAGGTATTTATGTTTAGATGAGATCATGAGAGTGGAGCCTTCATGATGGAATTCGTGTCCGTATACGAAGAGAGAGACCAGAGCTCTCTCTCAAGTACACACAGAGAAGAGCACATGTGAACACACATCAAGATGACAGCCATCTGCAAGCCAGGAAGAGAACCCTCACCAAGAATTGAATCTTGATCTTGGACTTCCCAGCCTCCAGAACTGTGAGAAATAAATTTCTGTTGTTTAAGCCACCCAGTCTATGGTATTTTTGCTATAGCACCCCAAGCTGAGACAGTAATTGATACTAAGAAGTGAGATGCTGCTGTAACAAATACCTAAAAATGTGGAAGCAGCTTTGGAACTGGGTAATGGATAGAGGCTGGACAAGTTTTAAGATACATGCTAGAAAAAGCAGAGGTTGTTGTGAAGGGACTGCTAAAGGCAAGTCTAGACTTGCCTTCTTCAGAAAGAAGAGAGCTGAAGACAAAGCCTCCATCTTCTTAGAAACTACATAAATAATCATGAACAGAATGTTGGTAGAAATACAGATGATAAAATCTGACTTCATCTTTTGATGAAGTCTCAAATGGAAATGAGGAACATGTTATTGGACAATGGAGAAAATGTTACAAAGTGGCAAAGAGTGGAAGGAGAATTTATGAGTGACGAAATTGGATGTCTAGCTGAGGAGATTTCTAAAAAAAGCATTGAAAAAACAGCTCGATTCTTCCCAACTGCTTGTAGTAAAATGTGAAAAGACGGGGCCGACCCTGTGACTTAGTGGTTAAGTGCGTGTGCTCTGCTACTGGCGGCCCAGGTTCGGATCCCGGGCGCGCACCAACACACCGCTTGTCCGGCCATGCTGAGGCCGCGTCCCGCATACAGCAACTAGCAGGATGTGCAACTATAACATACAACTATCTACCGGGGCTTTGGGGAGAAAAAGGAAAAAAAGGAGGAGGGTTGGCAATAGATGTTAGCTCAGGGCAGGTCTTCCTCAGCAAAAAGAGGAGGATTGGCATGGATGTTAGCTCAGGGCTGATCTTCCTCACAACGACAACAGCAACAAAATATGTGAAAAGAGAGAAATGAATGAATTGAAGAAGGAATTGTTAAGCAAAAAGGAAGTAGAACTTGGGGCCAGCCTGGTGGCCTAGTGGTTCGCGCACTCCTCTTTGGCCGCCCAGGGTTTGCGGGTTCAGATCCTTGGCGCAGACCGACGCACCATTCATCAGGCCATGGTGTGGTGGCATCCCACATACAAAATAGAGGAAGATGGGCAGAGATGTTAACTCAGAGCTAATCTTCCTCAGCAAAAAGAGGAGGATTGGCAATGGATGTTAGCTTAGAGCCAGTCTTCCTCACAAAAAAAAAAGGAACCAGAACTTAAAGATTTGTAAAATTCTCAGCCTGTCCATATTGCAAAAAACGAGAAAGAGTGTTTGGAAGAGAACACCAAGGGTGTGGCTGACTGACCATTTGATAAGTGAGATTAGCATGGGTGTGAGAAATGGACCTAATCAGTCATTTCAACAGAGGCCAGGAATAGAGATGTAATTATACTAGCAAAGACACTGCCAGTTTGAACTAAAGGGGGAAGAGAAAGCAGGATGAAAAGAAGGAAGGCTGTTGAACTTCTTAGATCTTTCAGGACCATCCCATAGAGCTATTCAGCTGTAAACAGGCACTATTCTTCAAGACAATGGAAAAATGACTCCAAAGGCGATTCAGAAATCATCAGAACTCCCTCCTCAGTTTCAAAGGGGAAGCCGTCACTTCAGTTACAACAAGCCAGTCGGGCTGCCTGGCAGAACCTCCAAAGCACGCAATAACCACCCACCAGAGCCACAGGGATCTAGGGGTAGGGGGAGTGGGGCGTGTGACTCCCACCGCAGTGGGTCCTAATGGTGGAACTGCTGCCTCAGTGAGTCTGAGAGGCAGAGTATCAAACCAAAGAGGGTTATTCTCCAGCCTTAAGATCTAATGGTACTTGCCTTGCTAGATTTTGGACTTACTTGGGACCATCACTCCTTTCTTTCCTATTTCTCCCTTTTGGAATGGGAATGTCTATCCTATGCCTATCCCATCACTGTATTTTGGAAGCACATAACTTGGCTGGTTGCCAACAGCTGGAGAGGAGTTTTGCCATAAGGTGAATCATACCTCGAGTCTCACCCATACTTGATCTAGATGTTGTTTAGATGAGACTTTGAACTTGAGACTTTAGAGCTGATGCTGAAACTAATTAAGGCTTTGGGGGCTATTGGGATGAAATGAATGTATTTTGTATGCAAGAAAGACATGAATTTGGGGAGGCTGGGGTGGAATGTTATTGATTCAATGTGTTCCCACAAAATTCATATGTTGAAGCCCTAACTCCTGATGTGATGGTGTTTGAGGTGGGTTCTTTGGGAGGTATTAAGACAGTATCATTTCATAGTTTTACTTCTGCAGATTTATATCAATCAAGACTTTATCTTTGAGGTATACCACATTCGATACATGTAACTGCAGTTATTATTTGCTGTGTAGTATTTTATTTGAGGAGCATACAACAATTTATGTATCCATTCTTGTGTCAATGAACATTTAGTTTATCCTCATTTTTTACTACTATAAGGAATGTGGCAATATGAATTCTTATATGTGTCTCCTTTTGCACACAGGGAAGTTTTTCTCAGGCAGACCCATTAATTGGGTGTGAAATCAATTGAGTTGGTCTTGGCCAGCTACGGAAAAATGAAATATTATGGAATAGATAATATTAGAGTACATCATATGTAGTAAGGATAAGTACTGTTTCATGAAACTGGTTTGAATTGTGTGTATAATATATAAACACACCCACATATCAAGATCTTTTCTGAGAAATCTGAGCACATTAAAATGATGGTAGAAAGGAGCCAGTGCAGACAAAGAAGAAGGCAGATGCATGGGCGAGAGGGAAACAAACCTCTTCCAGTAAGATAGGAGGGAAAGAAATATAGGTTCAGATGATAGCACATTTGTAGGTGGGAGAGCAAAATGTTTAGGGAGTTTTCTTTCGACCTATTCTGTTTTTTCTGTGAAGTAAGATAAGTGAAAGTATGCTAGGAACTAGGATGCTGGTAGGGTAGATTTCTTGAGGAAAATGGAAAACGTTTGAAGTTGCTACTGGAGAGAATAGAAGAGAAAACTGATTAAGGAAATGTAAAAGTTTACTATGAAGTGCTGAAAGTTGGGGATTGAAGACTAGGAATTTTAGTACTATCAGTGGGAGAAATAATTATTTTCTCTATTTAGCAACCCAAGAGTAGAGAATGTAGATAGTTAGATTAATCTAAGATGTGAGTTTTTCTGGGGAAGATGACCAAAGATAGTGTATCAGTGGAGGTGTCAATGTTAATGAAAGAATGGTGGAATTGGGGACTAAAAGGAGGATTAAGGACTAATCAGTAGATAAGGGAGAAAGGGGAAAGAGAAAGGGAAGAGAATGAAGGTCTTTTTCAGGGGTCAGCAAACTATGGCTGTGGGCCAAACTTGATCCACTGCTTGTTTTTGTACATAAACCTTTACTGGAACACAGACTCACCGATTCGTTTACTATTCATTACTATTTGTCCTCTGTGGCTACTTTCGTGCTATGATGACAGAGTTGAGTAGTTGTGACAGTAGATCTGCAAAGCTTAAAATACTATCTGGCCCTTTACGGACGAAGTTTGCTAAACCCTAGTTGAATTATTCTACTTTCTTCATTTCTCTCACTGACATCGAAGAACAGACATAGTGTCAAAGAGAAGGGAGGATGGGAAGATGAGGTAGAAGAGGACAGAGTGATCCAGTGTCCAGGGGTTGCTAAGGCCCAGGATGATCTTGGGGGAGTGTGTAGGTGAGGTGAAGTTGAGTCTCTGATGTTCCTCAAATTTTTCCTCGAAGAGAAGACCTGCGAGTATCAAATGGATGTTGCCCATATGGATGTTGAAATCACATAAGATGATGACAGGTTTGGGGGTCAAGAGAAAGACAGTGAGCCCAACACCAAAGTCTTGGAAACAAACAAACAATGTTTGGTAAGGCTTTGGAAACCAGAAACAAGGAAGGATAGAAGGAAATATAGCCTGTTCATATGAACTTGAAAGAAAGAGTGGGAAGTAATGCTCTGAAGGTGGAACTGAGGAGCAAGGAGGATAATGACCTACTCCCAACCACTCCCTGAGAGAATGAGCAGTGATCTTTGAGAGAATTCCAGGGGAGCAATGTCTTCAGAGGCGAGCTAAGTTTCCTTTGGGCGTGAGAGGTGGAGGAAGCATTTAGGACAGAGATTGAGGGTAGCAGAAAGCTGTTTTCTTTCTTTTTTTGTAACTACGAAATGGGAATTATGAAATGAAAAATAGAATGATTTTAGAGTAAGGTAAACTCTGTGGATTTAGGTCAGAGGAGAAGGGGAACAGAGTAGTACAGGAATGAGAGTAAAGGAAACAATAGGTGGCAGGAGGTGCTTACCGTTGGAGGGTGAACAAGGGTTAGGTTGCCGCCAATGTTGTAAAGAATTGGCACCAGGAGTTGTCTGGTGGACAGAGAGGAACAGGATGTTTCTCTGAAAATACTGTATTCAGTAATGTCTGGAGTGATGGAACCATGTGTAAATCCCAGCCAGGTGAGCGGGCAGGCCATGGTGTTAGTTAAGGCCCAGTATTCCAACCAAGTGTTACAATCTAACTAGAGGCCCTAGTGGATAAGAAATTTCAGACTTCTTCAGAGTACCTTCGGGCCCTGGCGTCTGCTCAATAGTCAATGACTCTACAAAGCACATGGCTGCTCAAGCCAGAAACCTCACCGTCCCCTCCATTCACCTTCTGGATTTCTCCCTATTCCTTCTCCACATTCCCCTGGATTTGCTGCCATCAGTCTCATAGGGTTCTTTCCTCCAGTCTAGTCCCCTGAAGTTGTTTCCTTTTTTACCCTCAAAAGTGAAAAAAAAAAGCCATTTTTTCCTTATTATAAAATCTATACATGCTCACTGTAATATTAATTCAGATAACACAGAAGGCATGATAGAAAATGTAAAATTATCTCAAATCCTACAACCTAGAGATTACTACTTGTAAACATTTTGCTGTATGTCTTCACAGACTTTCTCTTCACAGAGATACATTTCTTTTTAATTTAGTGGGACCATATTATATGTGCTCTCTTAAAATTTGTTTTCTAACAATATATCATGGAACTCTTTCTATCAGTCAATTCTTATCTAAATCATTTTTTAATGCAGACTTAGTATTCTGTTCTGTGAATTTACTATGATTTATTATCCAGTTCCACATTGTTGGATATTTATTTATATTTATTATATTTATATTATAAATTATTTATATTATAAATTATTTATATTTATTTTCTACTATATATAACAATCTAATGAACATCCTTATATGACTGACTTTCATAAAACAAAAAAATCTGATCGTTATAATTTCATGCGTGAAATTCTTCAGTGGCTCTCCAGCCTGTGACCCTCAGGATTAAATCCAATCACTTAGCATGACTAAAAGGTCATTTGTAACCTGGTTTAGGCCTGATTCCTCTCCCTCCTGATTTCTTTTTTTTTTTTTAATATTAGGTTGAAATTTTGTTTTGTTGTTTTTTTTGAGGAACGTTGGCCCTGAGCTCACATCTGTTGCCAATCTTCCTCTTTTTTTCTCCCCAAAACCCCAGTGGATAGTTGTATGTCATAGTTGTACATCCTTCTAGTTGCTCTATGTGGGTCGCCCCCGCAGCATGGCTTGATGAGTGGTGCACAGGTCCGCGCCCAGGATCCGAAACAGCAAACCCTGGGCCACCAAAGCAGAGCATGTGAATTTATTGGCTATGCCACTGGGCCAGCACCTCCGTCCTGATTTCTTAATAGTCCTGCCCCTGCTACTCTGGTCAGGATGCCTGCTTGGTGCCCCCAAAATGCCTCCATCACAGTGTATTATCAATGAGTGTTGACTTTTTCATCTTCCCAGCTGTACTCTAAACTCCTTGAGGGACTCTGTGCTTTATCTTCTAGGAAGAGTTACATGTAGGCACTCGTACTTGTTTGTTTGCATGAAATACTGAATGACTGCACACTACTACTTGTGTATTTTCTTCTTTATCTCTTATTCCCCTTCACTGTAACTATTTTAAGGAGTATTCTCTTTTCTTTGTCACAGTTTATGTTCTCTACTGATCTTGTCATTCATTTGTTCATTCCATTTCACAAAAGCTGATTGGGCACCTACTAAGTGCCAGTTACTATTGTATGAGTGCTGGGAAGTTGTGAACAAGCCCCCCTGGGCCTCCCATTTTAATGAGGAGACAGACAATAAATAAGGTAAATAAGTGGCATGTATACTGTGTTAGAGAGTGATAAATGCTAAGAAGAAAGAATAAAGTGGGGAAGGGAGTTTTGAAGTGTGTGTATGTTGTGAGGGTAAGGGAAAGATATTGATATTTTAGTTAGGGTGGAAGGGAGAGCTTGTCTCCTTAAGAAGGGACAGAGCTAGTCATGCAGCTTCTGGGGAAGAGCATTCTAGACTGAGGAAAGAGCAAGTGCAAAGGGTCTGAGGCAGGAACATGCCAGACGTTTTTGAGGAAGAGCAAGGAGGCCAGTGTTCCTACATCAGGGAGAACTAGAGGGAGAGTAGATGAGGTCACGGTGGGGATAGAAAACCAGATGGCCGTGGCATCGTCAGAAGTTTGGCATTTTCTCTGACTGAAAAGAGAAGCTATTGGCAGGGGGGCAGGGAGGTGATATAGTATGACTTGGAACAGAATAGTATGATTTTAACAGAATCTCCCTGGCTACTACATTGAAAAGAGGCTGAAGGTGAACAGTCAGGTGGCTACTGCAATAATTCAGACAAGAAATTATTGTTGTTTGGACCAGAATGGTGGCAGTGAGAGTGACAGTAAGTGACTGAATTGTAGATTTCTTCTGAAGGTAGTTTGCTCATGGACCAGATATGGGATGTGAGAGGAAGAACAGAATCACAGTTAACGCCAAGGTTCTTAATCTCTCAAAACATAAAAATTCTATTCTATTTGCCCAGAAATTACTTATTTTTGCCCCATTGGCCTAATATCAGACTCACACTTAACCCATCCTAGCCCTATTTAATTGAAATTGTCTCAGAGAGAATTTTCTGTATTTGAACATTTTTGTGTTTGTTTACACGGTGTCACTATGAATTGAGAAGACTCATCTGTGTATGTGAGTCTTATAGGCATCAGTCTCATTATTTGATAAGCACATCATGTAAAGTACCCAAATCCAGTTTTAATATCTATCATAAAATTTCTTGGAGCATAGTGCTCTAGTAATAAAATTTCCCTGAATTGTGCAAGTGCATTTGCTTAGCACCTGGATCGCTCTTCAGTAAATGAGTCCAGATGACTCTAAATGAATTAATAACTAAAGCAAGCTTGCCTTTTACTCACAAGTTTTCTAGTGATTACATTGATAGCTATAAATGGAAATAAAGTTCTTACAATAATCTGATTGTTTTCTGTTTTGATTATTCAGAACAGTCATATAGAGTTATAAATCTTAAAATATAGGGTAATATTAATAGATGTGCACTAGCATGAATTTTAAAATAATTTGAACACGATATATTTAAAAATTAATGATAAAAATCATCTTAACACAGGGAACGCCACTTTTTTTTTTTTTTTTTTTAATGAAAATAGACTTTCTTGAGGCAGCAGACCAGCCGCTTAGAGCACTGTTAGACACAACTGGTATTTGTGTGCTTCTGCTCCCATTTATGAATTGAGGATTCACCTCTGGGAAGCTGATGATGAAAGAATCTGTTTTTATTTGGCACAGTGCCCATTCTTTTCCATGGGATATTTTTATAGTGATTCGTGGAAGAGTAAGAGATACGCCCATTTTCCAGGTAGGATAGAATGTCTACCTTGTGTTTTTCCAGAGGATTCTCCAATTTTGGCTTTAAACCCTGAGAAGTCATTTAGGCAGGACTGTGACCACCAACTGTATAAGTTAAGTGACACTTTTATAAGGTTCAGCAGTGAATTGCTTATAAAATGTATGTAGAACAACTGTTGAGATACAGTTATGGAATTGAAGTGTCCAAGGTGCCCAGCAAAGGCAGTCAGTGCCCTGAGATGGCAGAAACCTCAGGCACGACTAACAAATGCCAGAGTTTTCAGAGGAACAATATGCACTGTCATTTACCTCTTTACAGTCTTTTTTTTCTTTTGGTGAGGAAGATTGGCCCTGAGCTAACATATGTTGCCAATCTTCCTCTTTTTGCTTGAGGAAGATTAGCCTCGAGCTAACCTCTATGCCCATCTTCCTCTATTTTGTATGTGGGACGCCACCACAGCACGGCTTGGTGAGCAGTGTGTAGGTCCGCGCCTGGGATCTGAACCTGCAAACCTTGGGCCACCAAAGCAGAGCATGTGAACCTAACTACTATGCCACTGGACCAGCCCCTTTACAGTCTTTTTATAAATAGGTTAAACTGGAAAATGTAAACAAGTTACATGTGAAAAAACAACATTGATATTTAAAACTAGTGATTAAGAGTGTGATCTGGTATCTCTAGAGACCTTGGGTAAGGTCTGGGTGACCTTGGCTAAATTTCTTAATCTCTATTTTACTTTCTTTACACAGTATATTAAATGGAGATGATAGCTATTGCTACCCGACAGGATTGTTGTCAGAATTAAATGAATAGTTTAACTAGTTTAATATAAAACTCTTAGGATAGTTCCTATCATATTGTAAACTCTCAATAATTGTTAGCTGTTGGGCCGGCCCCGTGGCTTAGCGGTTAAGTGCGCGCACTCCGCTACTGGCGGTCCGGGTTCGGATCCCGGGCGCGCACCGCTGCACTGCTTCTCTGGCCATGCTGAGGCCGCATCCCACATACAGCAACTAGAAGGATGTGCAACTATGAAGTACAACTACCTACTGGGGCTTTGAGGAAAAGAAAAAATTAATAATTGTTAGCTGTTATTATTGTCTAAGCATATGATGGAACTCTTGAGTGTACATATAAGTTGCATATTGAGAAGAGACTGTGTTAAAGTGAAGGAAGAAAATAATTCCAGGGGAATCCTTACCCTGGCTATTCTTGTACTGTTTTATTTTCATCGATGGGTGAGTAATATTCTTGCCAGAAGCTCGTTGGGAGGATTTTTAAACTGCATGTGAGGTTTTCAAAGTTTTTGAGCCATAAGATCTTTTATCAATATTAATAACATATTAGAAAGTTAAGAAGGTGGCCAGTATTGTAATCAATTTTAGTTTGTTCTGAAAAATGAGGTAAATATGATGCAGTATCTGATGATATCAAGAGGAACATTCATGATCACCATGAAAATTGGGCCACATTGTCTCTGCTTTCCCAGTCTTACCATTCTTCAAACTGAAGTCATTCAGCATCCCATGAAAACTGACCATTTTCCTTTGTTATCATATTCCACTATCTATCATCATCACTGAGGGTTTCTGGATTTTGCAGGCACAGATATGTAATCTGAAGACCAGGAGCTCACATTGGAAAAGAGCAGAATTTGCATGGGGGCAGGGAGTCCATGGCACTTGGCATATTGATGTGGTAGTTTGAATTTGAGAGTAAGAGTGGAAAAGCTAGGGTGAATGAATATGGTACACTCTGGCATCGAAAAATTTTCGTGGAAAGGGTTCCACAGCATGCCGGCAATGGAATATGGATTGAAACAAATGTGGCCTTCAAGGATGCAGTCAGCGAATATCTGTTCATTATACAAGGCTACACTTTGGAGTCATGGGCTGCAGAACTTGAGGAGTAAGTGCAAACAGAGAAGGGTCATTTATGACAGACAGACATGCATACATTTCCTACAATCAGGTCAGGTCATCTGAATCAGGTGCTTTTTGAAAGTTTCTTTGCCTAAAATGGTAACTTTTATTCAAGATCTGGTTTATTTTCTCCTAGTTGACCTTTACAAGCAATTCTTTCTTCCTAATTTATTTTTTAAATTAATTTTAATGCTAATTATAGAATTTCCCTGTTTATATACCATTTTATATATTCCTCTACTCACAAATATATACCATTACCTGCCCACAGAGAATACAGTATATGAAAACATAGATGAATCCTTATAAATCCATAGCCATCCTTAGGAAAATTACACAAAACTCTTCTCTGTTCAAGCAGATCAACATTGTCATGTAGGTACACAAATGCAACACACTGTTTGATATCCATGTCCCCCATATATATTCTGAATCTTTTGTTAAAACCAGGAATTATTTAATCATGTGAGAACTTATTATTTGGTAATATTTACAGTATTTCCATTAAATTTTTAAAATAATTGCATAGCCAAAATCCAAAATATATGACTCCTCTATAGCATCAACAAATCTGCCTATGATGTCATGTGTCACTAACACTAGCAATATTTCAACAAATGATGATGTTCAATCATTGTTTCTAAAGTGCAAGGTAGAATCTAGAGCCTTTTAACTTAGGGTTTCTGCTTAAGAGTGTAATTCCAACTTATAAATGTATGTTTTTGAAAAACATATTATTTTAAATTGTCTCTTCCATGGGGGGAGGGAGAAATAGGAATTTAATGGATACTGAGTTTCAATTCGGGAAGATGAAAAGGTTCTGGAGAAGAATGATAGTGATGGTTGCACAACAATTATGAATGTACTTAATGCCACTGAACTATATATTTAAAAATGGTTAAAATGGTAAATTTTATGTATATTTTAGTGCAATAAAAACAATTGTTTTGTCTCCTCCAAACCTAAAGGGCTTTCCAGCATATTTATAATGTTACTTGATAATATTATTTTCCTTGAAATAACTCTAAATAAAATCAGAATATGCAAGTAAAAAGTGCATTAACATAAATGCACATTGGTCAAACTTCAATCCAGTGAAAATATTTAAATAAACTGGTACTGGGATTGAGAAGAAAAACACTAAAGCATTAGCTAGCAGGGATCAGAAGGATGATCTCTTGACTTTATTCTTAGCTTGATGACCTTGTAGTTTAATGTAGTGGTTTCTAGCTTCACTGAAAAGTTTAGAGATGACTTTTTATTGACTTTAGTCAAAGAAAGAGAAGATTATTCAATAAAGACTATAAACATTAAACTTATGGTTTGGAAGTTGTATTAGATTGAATTTCAGGTATTATGTGCAGAATAAAGTGCTTTTATTATGATCACTCCTCTTTTCAACTCTATATATTTCCAGTTTAGTGGCATAATAATAGTATGACTGGGATTTACCAGCCCGAGTTATAAATATGTAACATTCTTTTCTAGGTAATATATTACACTGTTCTTTTACGAAGAAGTAGTTGCCCTTGATGTAAAAATGGATATTTGATTTGAATAAATGTTTCTGGAATTGATGTGATACCCTAAGTTATTCTGTCCTCTCAGATGCTGAAATACTTTTGTGAGATGTCAGAGTTGGGTAAATAATAATTGCCTTCAAGAATCTTTGTATATATGATGGTTATTTTAAAACCCATTTAAAGCCTTGATGACATAAATACTTTAATTTTTACCATACCTATTGCCTTAGCTGTGATTTCTTGAAAGATAGCTGTGTATCCTAATAACAAACTGTTTCTTTCTTAAAATACTACCTGAAAACTCTCTTCATCTATATAAATCGTAATCTGATTAGCAAGTTCTTTTTAATGATTCCATTTCTTACCGAATTCAGCTGTACAATTCACACATTTACGAATATTGTTTCAATTTACTGAAAAAGGAAAAGAGCACGTAAATTCTTGTGATTAGAATCATCTTAAAACCATAGCGTCAGTAGGGATCTTACATTCTCATCTCCAGTTGGACTGTAGAGAAGCCAAAAGGCTTAGCTCAAAGTCATGGTTAGATGGACATAGATACAGAAGTGCGTATGAATTTTACTCCACAAAATCAGTTGTGCAAAAAAATGGCATATATGTTTATTTTCATAAGCAAAGTTAAATCTGACTCCAAGGTGGTGGGACATTTAATCTCAGTTAATTGGGGGCTGCCCTACCCCGAGAGTCATTTTAAAGAACCAGGTTCTTACACTGACTGGAACAGTGGGGGATGGGAGTGCTGCTTGAGTCTCACTTGTCTTTGCTGTGACCCTCCTGTCTGTGCCTGTGCTGAGCCTGGACATTGTTCTTTGACTATCGCTGTCCACATATCCTTCTTCACAGGGCTGCGTTAGGACCTGTAGATGGTCCCAGCACTGAGAATATTATAATTCAAAATAAAAGTCATACTAAACTTTCTAAATCTGACATATGGATGTTGATTTCCATTGGATTTCAGGTATTATATGCACAATATTTATGCTGAAATGAAAACAGCCTCTTCCCATAGTTTTTTTTGTGTGTGTGAGAAAGATTAGCCCTGAGCTAACATCTGTTGCCAATCCTCCTCTTTTTGCTGAGGAAGATTGGCCCTGGGCTAACATCTGTGCCCATCTTCCTCTACTTTATATGGACACCACCGCAGCATGGCTTGATAAGCGGTGCGCCAGTAGGTACCTGGGATCCAATCCGGCGAACTCTGGCCTGCCTCAGCGGAGCGTGTGCACCCAACCGCTTGCGCCACCGGGCCGGCCCCCATATAGTACTCTTTTTTGACTGGCTCCTTTCACTTAGCATAATGTTTTCAAGGTTCATCCATGTTGTAGCATGTATCAGAACTTCATTCTTTTTTGTGGCCAAATACTATTACATTGTATAGATATACCACATTTTGTTTATCCATTCATATATTAATTGACATTTGGGTGTTTCCTCCTATTGGTTATTATGAATAATGCTGCTGTCAACATTCATGTACAAGTTTCTATGTGGACCTGTGTTTTTACTTCTCTTGAGTATATAACTAAGAGTGGAATTGCTGAGTCATACTGTAACTCTATATTTAATAATTGGAGGAACTACCAGACTGCTTTCCAAAGTGGCTATACTACTCATAACTTAGGAGTTACTCTCATGTAGAATTTAATAATAATAATGAATTTGGATCTTTAGGAATTATTTTCTCATTTATCTCTTTTAACAGTAATTGGATATTTCTTTGAGTTTTAATCCTTGAATATAGTACTAAAAGAGATAAACTTCTATAGTTGAATGTAAATGAGTTCACTAATCATGGTGCTGATATTTTAGCCTTCATATGTATTTGGGCCACTGATACTTTTTTTGACATTACTCTTATAAGAAAAAAGCAATGTGTTCTTATTTTTGATTCTGCAAACTTGGGTTATTTGGGGATTCAGTATATAGAAGAATTCTTTTCCTGCCTTTTGATATCTTATTATCCAAAGATTAATATTACAGTCAGACAAAAACCTGGATTCTTCACATTTGTTTGGCTTTGTCCCTTGGGGCTGAAGGAGATGTAATGATCAAATGTTTATTTACCAAGAAAGGCAGTTATTGCTTTGTTGGTTCTGTCAATCTTTTTGTAACAATGATTATTTCATATTTCATGGTATTCTTATTCAAAGAATTGAATGATGTTACATGTTTATCAGTTTCAGGAACAGCTCTGTGAAGCAGAGCAGTAATGTAAGAAACTTAGCCAGTGGAACTCTGAATTGTTTTTATTAGTTATCAATCTCTGAGAACTTTGAAATTGTAAAGTGCTTTTAAATTATTCATTAAGCATTCTCTGTATCAGAAATAATTCATTATTGCATTATTCTCTCCATTTTCAAAATGAGTCAATTTATTGGGTCGTATCAGACAGCCAGTAAGGGATGGAAGATCATAATTCATACTTCCCTGTTGCTCATATACTTAGGGAACAGTGTTACAGATATCACGACATGGAGGCGGTGTTTCTGCCCAATCCTCGCTGCAGTAATTCAGCATCCCAGCTGATGCTAAAGAGTGACTCACAAGAGGAGTGGGCAGCGTAGGTGGGATGAGAATCACTGTAGAGGTGAGCCTCTCATCTCTATGGGAGTTTGTGTCATCCTGTGGGTGTACCTTGGCAGAAACAAGGTTAGGAACCATTGCTCTTGAGAAAGTCTAATAAATATAAACCAAATTGTGCACTTCACATATCCTGGGAAAATATGGAAAAATTGTGCCTGACTAAAGGTCTTCTAAACCAATGCTTCTCAAACTTAAAAAGGCAAGTTCTGGTTCAATACTCTCAGATAGAGTCCAAGACTGTATTTTCTAACAAGCTCATAGGAGATGGGATGCTGCTGGTACAGGGACCACACTGAGTAGCCAGGGCCTATGTGGTCCAGGCTTGCAGTGGGCCTTTCAGGGTACTGGAGGCAGAAGGTGAAATAATAGGGCCTGTCATG
Organism: Diceros bicornis minor; assembly: GCF_020826845.1. Taxonomy (NCBI): domain Eukaryota; kingdom Metazoa; phylum Chordata; class Mammalia; order Perissodactyla; family Rhinocerotidae; genus Diceros; species Diceros bicornis. The sequence goes on along the minus strand of NC_080749.1, from coordinate 59,967,169 downwards.
GGAGGAGGCAAGTACTCCCATGAGTTCACATTGCTCCTGTGAACAGAAGGGGCAAGGAGGAAGCTCCAGTGAATACAAAGGGAGAGGCATTAAAGATGGAAGGCTGATACAGCCAGGATCCCTGGAAAGTCTTCAGAGATGAGAGCAGACTTCTTTTAATTGAGAGAAGGTCTCTCAGAAGATTGCTAATGCTCACCGAGTTAGATGAGAAGGATTGTTTATGCAGTGGTATGAAAGACAACTTCAGCAAAACTTTTTGAATGGAACATAGGAGAGAAATTAAGGTATCAAAATGCAGCAATGTATGTGAAAGCACTTTATGAAATGTAAAATGCTACTCAAATGTAGGGCATTTGGCGTTTATACTGACAGCCTTAGTCAAGTCAGTGAACCTGGGGCTGGGGGTAAGGTAAAGATTATTACTAAGGAATACTGAGGAAAGAAGAGATTGGAGCAGTAGTGCCAGAGAATGGACAGCCAGTTTTAAAGTCTATGAATGGAGGCAAGGGAGTGGGTGAATGTGATGACAAGATCTCTTGCTTAGGGAAGAAATGGAACCAGGGAGTTGTAAGGGATCTTAAATGTCCCTTGGACCAGATCCTTTATTTTACGTATGAGCAAACTGAGGTCCCGAAAAGCTAAAACATCTGCACAAAGTCACTCAGCAAGTGGGGAGCAGAGTAGTGACCCCTTCAGGATTGCCAGATTTAGCCCATAAAAAGACAGGATGCCCAGTTAAACTTGAATTTCAGTTCAACAAAAATAATTTTTAAAATAAATATGTCCAATGAACACCTCTAGTCAGGCACAATATTTGTGACATACTTATACTAAAAAAATTATTTGTTGTAGATCTGAAATTCAAATTTAACCGTACATCCTATATTTTATCTGGAAACACTAGATTTGTTGAAAATTCAGTACTTTTTGGTAAATAGAGATATAGGGAAGATGAGGAAAATACATTAACTTTGTGTTTAGAATGTAAGCCCCATCAGAGTGTGAGTTTCTTTGTGTTGTATTTCCTGGAAATTCCTCAGAATCTAGCTCAGTGCATAGCACTCAATAAATATTTGTTGAATTAATGAGTGAAGGTATGGTAATGTTAGAAATATTGTGGCATGTAGGATGCTTAATATACAAAAGAACAGAACTAAGATTTAGACATTTGTTCATAAAGATATTCTCTCTGGCTATTTCATTTTTTCGGCAGAGCAGATCTTGAGCAAACTTCCCAAGAATGTTCACTATGGCAAATATGGTACAAAGGAAAGATAAGATTTTGAAAATGAATTTTTGGATCATTTTAGGGTTTGAAAGTTCTGTGTCACTAGTTTCTTAGAATTTTCAAGAGTAATTCTGAGGACTTTGATTAATAACTTGAGGATTTCAAGTGTGGCTTGTAGCACAAATTGATGTGATTTGGAATGTTTTTCTGAAAAAATAAATACATAAGGGCTCATTTTTCACCAAAGGGAAAAATGACAGAGGTGCTGATTCCTGGAACCTGGCCACAGCTTCCCTGGCAGCGAGGTGAGTGCAGGGGGAGCGGATCAGAGTAATCTTCGTCTCAATCCAAATCAGTGCTGAGGGAACTGATTGGGCTCCCCCAGATTTAAGCACCTTTGCTAAAACCTTGTTAGATTTCTTAAACTGAGACTTGTGGTAGAAAAAGATTTGATGGAGTACAGGAATAACAAGTGCAGCTGTCATTTGCTAAGGACTGACTGTGAGCGAGCATGCATCCAGCAGGATTCCATTTCATCTCATAAGAACCCTGTGAAGAAGGAATTATGACCCCCATTTTTCAGATTAGAAAATTGAGGCATAGAAGGATGAAGTTACTTAACACAGTAAGTGGTGAAAATGGGATTTGAACCTGTCTCTTTCTATTGTGCAACAATGCATATCAACTCATTCTAAGAATAGCAGAACCCTGCAAATATAGTATTGCCTTATTACCAAACATCATCACTGACAATAATTACAAATAGATCATATTACTATGAACCTAGCTTTGGATTCACACGAAGTTAATAAACAACCTCTAACCTGAGGTCATGAGTCCAGTGTTTCAGTTCCACTCTCCCCTTCCGCCTTCTTCAGGAGGATGATGTGCTCCCTCTTCATTTTCTCACTGTGCAGTTATCATCTTACCTGGGTCTATTGGTTGGTGTCTGGGCAGGTAGCAGATGGTACACTCAAGCAGGGTAATTGAAGAGAGTTTAATGAAGGGACTCTTTTCAAAGCTATGGGCAGCGTGAAGAGAACAAATGGGAGAAAATAAAGGGCCAGGAACTAGCAACACCTGGAATCAGTTACTGTCCCGAGACCCTGAAGCAGCAAGGGGACGGAGCAGAAACCAGAGAGAATTGCAGTTACAGGAGGGGGACCACCAAAAGGTTAGAAGCTGCTGTCTTCCATGAAGGATGTGGCCAGTTTCTTGTTACCAGCAAGGAGTAAAACCAAACAAAATCTAGGGTTAAAACAATCAAAGAAGCAAACAAACCCCTGCCCTCCCTCTTGTCCTGCAGTCCAGGCTCCTGCTGGTGGCCAAGGTTAACTGAACTCAGCCAGAGGACAAGGGAGCCACTGATCTAGTCCACAAAGGTCAGCCTCCCAGGGCGCAGAGCAGAGTGGAGAATGGGACATATCGGCTCTGGAAGGGCAGATGGAAAATATCCATTGTGCAGTGCTTTGCTGCCATGGTTACACAGCCCGATAAACTTCCTTTCCCTTCTCCTGCACTTTTCTTTTCCATATTCTCTTCCTTTTCTCTCCCAGTTCTCTATCCTGCCACTGTCCTCTCCATGCACTGCTCTGCACTGGGACACCTAGTGCTACTTCCTGCCCTTAGATGATGTTATCCCTGTGCTGGGTCCAGTTTCTGTGGAGCTCCTGGTGCTTCCCAGCTCTGTCTCCAGGTCCCCTGCTCTGGGGCAGTTCTCACTGAAAGGCCCCTCCCTGGTCACCTGACTCCTTGGTTCTCTGATTTTATTTGTGAAGCCTTTCTTCCTTGTCACATCCTTGGCAAACTCTTTACCTGCCTCCAGATGTTCCAGAGTGTTAAGAGTTCTAAAGGCATTTCCCTCAAATGGCCACCCTCCTAGGAAATCAGGTAGCCCCTGTCTCCACACAGTTCCTGATTCCCTATGACATTTCTGCCCCGAGGAGCAGCAGAAGTCCCTCACCCCCTAGAATTTATTACCCAGCAGAAACCACAACTCACTTGGCACAGCCTTGGAGCACTGGCGCTCAAAGAACATAGTTCAACAGGAGGGTTTTCTTTATTTCTTTTTCTTTTTCTTCTTTTTTTTTTTAAATGAAGGCTTTTACATGCTTTCCTTGAATATTCAGAAGAGGATACATAAAACAAAACAGTATTTCAGGAAATTCCCTTCAGCTACTGTCCCGCCATCCCTCGGCTCCTCAAGCATCTTTTCTCTAAAGTCTTTCCCAAACCCCTTCCCCAACTCTAACCCACGTATCTCCCTTCTTTCTACTCTTCCCCCTTTCTTTCACTTCTAGACCACAGAAGTCCCGGAGAACTTGCCTGGAAACAAAACCCTCCTATGAGGCAGAGAAAGGCAAGATACAGAGCTGGTAGAGGCAGAGCCCTTGTTAGTAGAGAATGGAAAAGGCTGGGTGCACGCCTGCCTGAGTAATTTTTCCTCCACAGTGCTAGGATCATGATGGAGTAAGAACAGCAACACCAAAAGCTATCAAAAGGCTTTCAAACTTTTAACAGCTTGATACTTACGGCACGTGGATTACAGTCTCATAACCAAAGTCACTTTCTATGTGTAGTTATTACAATGACTGCCATTCATTGAGTGCTTACTCTGTGCCAGGCATTTTACGAAGGATTTTAATATATTTATCTCTAATATTCACACCAAATCTGTAAGGTACTTGGTAAAAGTCCCACCTTACAAATGAAGACATTGAAATGCAGAGCCGTGATTTGAAGTAGTTGTGGCTCTAAGGCATGTGCCCTTGTCGTTAATAATAGCACTGATATAGTAGCTCCCAGCAGTTGAACAAATACTTGCACCAGTCCTTGTGCTAAGTGTCATGCATGCAGCATTTTTAATCTTCACATAAACCCAATGAGGTAGTAGTGTTGTTAGCACCACTCTATGGATGAGGACACTGAGGGTCAGAGAGACCTGACACCTTGTTGGTCACACAGCTAGGATTCATCCAAGTCATGACTTGAACCCAAGTCCATTGGACTCCAGATGTGTTCTCTAAATCACTGACCTATACTCCCATGATGCCTCTTTTATAATATTATATTCCGGGAGCATTGTGGTAAGATTAATATAGTAGCTTCTTATTTAAAACTTTTCTGGATAATTCAGTGGTGAGGGAGTATTTCTAAGAGATGAGAAAGAATCAACATGGCAGGACCTGCTGAGATACGTCTTGGAGCAGGGCCGGTCAGTTAGTGAATGCTGGGGTGGAGCAACATGGTCAATGCCAATCATTTTGAAATAGAGAAATTTGGGATTCACGAGATGAATCAAGAGAATCACAAACAGCAACTGACTCAGAAACAGGAACCCGAGGACAGATTACAATACGCAGGTCCCTCAAGTCGATGTTTGCTAGTTAGCTCATTCCTTTAAAGGCAATCCAGCAATAGTCATCTTTCCCCAGGGAGTCTCCCAATAGTTTGGGTCATTTCCTTCATGATTAGCTCCCATCTAGCACAGGACTCAACTCAAGAACTCGTGGTTATTTTTGATAGCTCTCAATCACACCAAGTAATATCGGAGTGGGATGTGAGGGAAGTATACCGTGTCTAGTTGAAAATATGACTGTGATAGTTTTGTGGAAGATGAGTCCTGACGCTGAATTCTTAAGTGAGTAAAATATGAAGATGTTTTGATAAAGCAATACGAATTTTAGCTTGACTAGTCGGCTCGTGAGAGAATTGACAAAAAAAAAAAAAAAGTTGTGAAGTAATTCTTAGAAGCCCACAGACAAACTGGTTCAGGTAATTTTCCATAGGCTTCAAGTAATTTTCTAAGATGTATATTTTTAAACAAAATTTCAATTTTGTTAGATAAAAGCCATTCAGTTTTTAGCAGATTAAGATAATTTTTAATGTTAAGATATAAATATTATATTTGTTGGGTGATTTCTGATGTGGTTTCATGGAGTGTTTTTTTTTTCTTTCCTGATTTTAGGGGAGGGCAAGTTGAGGGGACTATACTTTTGGGATCAAGGAAAGTTGTTCTACATCATATGCTCAAAACATTGTCCTTTCTGCCAGCCTATCAGTCACATTCTTTACCTTCTCTTTCCCCTACAGCCGAACTTTACAGGTGAAGAAGTTGAGACCCAGAGACATAGTGTGTGAAAGATCACTTAATAGGACCCAAATCTTGAGCTTTCCTTTTCCCAAGCCAATTTCTAGTGTAAACCCTGCTTTTTCCAGGCTAATATTTCTTCAGTGTTATTTTTCTTGAATTTTTATCACATCTGAGGCACTGTGCCAAGTACTCGGAATACAGAGACCTTGAAGTACTCCAGAAGCTCACCATATGGGGCAGTTTTTTCTTGAAAAATTGCCCTAAAATGACACCTCATCACTGCTGTGGCTGCTTGTGAAAAATTTAGATTCCTGGGTCCCAGCAGAGGCCTGTGGAATCTGAACCTCTGAGGCGGGCAGGGGAGGGGAGGCGTCTCTCGCTAGAGCCATTACGGGGAACACCAGCATGAACAGAACTGATGCTAATGTAATAAGATGAAGGCAGCAGTAGTGCTGGAAGGGAAGAGAAGGGAATGTGAGGAAGAGGTGGCCTCTACTCCCTTTCTGATTATTAGAAGGCAGCTAAGCACTGCATCCTGCTGGCTGCTGATGCCAACTAAACTAGAACATACATATGGTGATGCTGTGTGTGGTTCAACCTGGTTATCTTCATTTGGTTCAGAATCTACCAGACCTATTTCTTGTTAAATATAGTTTGCTATTCAAAAACATGTAATGTTTAACATTAGAGGGTGGATTAAGTTTTAGCTATATAGGCTAAGCTTAGCACTTTAAATTGATCCATTTATAAGTAGTAAAAGATTGTGCTGTCCATACAGTCAGGATGATTGCAGTTATTACTCTCGAATTACACAGTCCATGAATGGATATTGACTTCCATTTCTCCTTTTGCAAGATTATATAACTATTACACTTTTAATTAGGAGGGCAATGATGCTGATACCAAGAAATTCGATGCAATGAACTTTTTATTATTAGAGATAAAAATTAATCCTCAATTCCTTTGGCCTTTTAATTGTTAACTGTGGAATCAGTCAAATGTGGAGGCTGAAGAAGCACCAAGGGATAATGTAATTGCAACTCTTCAAACAATTGTATCTGTCTGGAGAATGAAGATTGATGATCTGGAAAATAGATCTCATTGTTTCAGTAGTAGAATTATGGGCTTTGCCATAAGAGACATTCTCTGGGAAACTTTTTACCAAAAGAAAAAAAAAAGATACTTGTTAGATGAAGAAAATTTAATTCAGCCACTTTTCATTAAGCAAGGCCAGAAACTCTAATTCCCAAGTTCATAGTTGACGAGAGGCCCCAGAGCAGTAATTATCCATTTTTCAAGTTTCCTGATAGAAAGCTCTTCAATTAGATATAGACAAGGGGAAAATTATGGTAAAAGGAAGGGTATTTTGTCCTTTCTAAAGAGCACTAGAAAAATAGAGACTATATAACAACGTTAAGAGATAATTATATTAAATGAGATAAGCACTTTGAATTATCTTAAAAGATGTTAAATTACTTTGGGTATTGCTATTTCACCAAAGTGCTTAAAATTTTAGTTCAGAAAATAAACTTGCATTCAATATTCATTTACATTTCCTAAATTCTAAGGGAGGGTATCTTGCCTTGGGCATCCTTGGACATCCCTTGGGGAAACAAATTATTCTGTGGATGAACTAGTTTTTTGTTCAAAGTGCCAATGAATGTTTGAAATGTGATTCGGTATATTTGTCATGCTGTTGGGAAGGTTGATTAATTGTCTCACTTGTTGATTCTAATGTTATTGGACAAGCATTGTTTGCATGACCATTATTTTTTCCTACCTTCCTCATTCATATATGAGGTACATGTGGATGTAAATGATTGACTTGGTATGGAGCTATGGGCAATCATGGATTATTATAAGAGGAAATGCCTCCCTCTTTGTTCAACCACATAATGGTAGCACATGAATATTTTATTTTACCATTTGGAAGTGGAGGAAGCTTAGAAGATGAGTTGAAGTGACCTCAATCTCTCTCGTTTTTGTTTATCATATAGTGTTTCTTATTATTTCTGCTACGCAGAGAGTGAAGATGTAACTGTTTACCTCAACAGGGTAAATGGAAGCAGCTCTACAACCATGGTCCACCAACAAGCTGCACTCTGAGTATGTATCCGTCCAGGAATTATTTCTAATCTGAGCACAAAGGTGATACCGAACATACACGTAGAATGCTTAGAAATAGTCACTGGCATTTTGCATGATTTTGGTCTGCTAATGGAGACTCCTGCTAGCAGACAGTGAATGTAAATTGAAAGCTTTGGAAACCTAGGGCTTGAAGATCAAATTATATGTGTCCATTATTATTATTATTAGGAGATTGTAAGTTCCATCTTCTAAAAATGTGAAAAACCATTCTTTCTTAAATCTATAATATTTCTTATTTTAAAGTAAAAAATAAGGGACTGTCATATGAGAATGGTACTAAAAGATGATGAAGTTGGGGAATCAGGCAAAATTGAAAACAGAAAAAAAACTTAGGCCCTTAACATGGTTTGATCATGGTGTTCAAGATAAAGTAGCCACATTTAAAAATAGAAATCAAGATTAATGTTCTCTAATGGTAAAGTAATAATTTTTTTGTAAGCCATTTCCAAAATATAAACATGAAAAGATAAGAGAAATTAAACCCCAACAACTGCCCCCACCGTGCTACTCCTACCAGTCACAGAGAGCCACGATTAGCCACTGGTGCATCCCTTCTTAATTCTGTGTGTGGCTCCAGGGACATTATTTTAAGCAAAAATGGGATGCTTTTGTACCTACTATTTGGAAGGTATTTTTGGTCCCACTTAATTATTTGTCATTATTTATTTGCTTTATAAGTCATTAAGACATTCAAAAAGAGAGAATGAGAGAAAAGGAAGCTGAGATTCTGCATACCCAGCTGCTTCTCCACCAACCCATTGCTCTCCACCCCTTTAGGGATAACTTTCCTTCCTGATCAGGGACCCTTAGCCTATAATACATAAGCTCTGATCTCAGCTATGACCTTCAGAGACCCGAAGTATTGATTCAATCTCATGGGGCAGTGGAGTTGATAGTAATAATAATACAAAAAATAGATGATAGAATTGGGGCCTCTACTAAATGGGGGGTGGGGGTTTAGGTTTTCTTCTTGGGTTGAGGAAGAATAAAAACTCAGTGAAATTGTCACAAACCCAAGGGCTAAGAAGGAGATTATGCAGGCCTGTGCCATAATCAGTCTAAATTCTAGTGAACAGGTTTGTTCAGAGACAGTTAAACCACAGTGAGAAGGCAAAAAGCCTTCAGAATGTGGTAAATGAACAAGCAAACTATTGCTAGGATTTGGAATCAGACCATGAGGAAACAGAAGTAAGGGATAAAAGAGATCCATTTTAAAGATAAAGGATGTTTACTTTGTAGTTACAACAAGAAGAGTAGGAAGTGGAAAGAAACAGGGAGAAGGACACATAGATCCAATCGTGTTAGCCCTGCACATGGAAATAGAGGGGAAAAAAGTCATCAAATAAAGCAGGGCAGAAATTCAAAAATTGTTCTGGACCTGCTTAAAGGGAGTAGAGTCACAAAAGTGGGGAGAGGGTGGGGAAGTGGACACTATAATAAGTAAAGTCGGGTCCTGCTGATGCAGGAAAAATGTGTCAGAAAGAGCTGTTTCTGCTGTCATTGAAGTATTAAGTTACAGGAGCCTTAGCATAATGTATTGCTTTGTTTGACCCTGCCACATGTGCGTATATGTCCTTCGATAGCATCACAGGTGAAAGGCGGCTGGTTGAGAACAAGATTTGAATACTACTTGTTTGCCTGGCCAAATACCATCTCACAATGATTCTTCATTTACAATGTTATTTTTAATGGCTCCAGAGTGTCCCATTTTGTGAATATGCCATGGATAATTTCATAATTTTTCATTATTTGACATTTATGCCGCAGTAAGTTTTTTAGTATTATAAATTATGCTACAGCAAATATCTTGTAGGTAAATCTTTGTGTGTCATTAGTTGCTTCCTTTGAATAATTACCATAAATTGAGTTACAGGGCCTTAGGGAGTTCCCATTTTAGGCTGTTGATACAGCCTAGTTTGTACCAATGTTATACTGCCATCAACAAGGGAACAGCCGCCATTTCCCACATTCAAGAGTGAGACTCCTAACACATCATCAGTTTTATAAATCTCTGAGTTATGTTGTTTCTAATAGTATAAATGATGTCAATTAAATCATGTGAATTCTTTTTCCTAGTATCCATTGTAATCAAAAGTATGCAATTTTAAAATACCTTTGGAAGTTAGAGCTATATTCTATGGTGATCAAAGAATATTTAAGCTATACAGAGTGATCATACTCATTTTATTAGCAAAGTATTCTAACCTATTTCTCTGACTACAGTCTAAAATATTTCTTTGTCTTTTGTCCTTCTAATTGTATAGCCACTAGAAAGGAAACTATCAATTCTTCCTTTCCCTAAGACAAGAAAAATCAGCTAGAGAACTTCAGAATATAAGGTCCCTGAACAGCCCAGTAATATTATTATAGTTTAGTTTTAGAAGAGCATCCAAAACAGACTCTTACCCACATTTGAAATTTTTTGCTGTATTGAAGAAGGTATTGAAACATTGTTCACATACATTTGATGTGGAAAAAATATATAAATAAGTGGAAAATGTTGTCCTTCTGTTATTGACCTCAATAAATGCATTTATTTTTAAAAACAAAGAGGTTTGGGAGAAAATAGCAGTGGCGGTTTTGAAGACTCACAATGAATCTAATCAGAATCAAATAGAAAACCCAGTTATCTGAATCATAGCTCATTTATTCTAGTTACATATTATTTTAGATGGCTACATGTGCCGTAGAAAGAGCAACAATCTAGAGATAAAGAATTGAAGTCTTAGACTGAACTCTGCCACTTTCTAGATGTATGAACTTGGGGAATGAAATTTGACCACCTCAGAGTCTCAATTGAGACATCTATTTCAAAAAAAAACAACTTTCATTGCTTCTTTTCTCTCAGAGGGTTGTTATGAGTATTGAGATAATGGATGTGAAAATTTCTAAAGTGTTATATACTTGTAACATTACTTACTGCTTTTAATAATTATAGCAATATATTTTCTCTCAAGATCTCAAGATCTCAGGTTTTAATATTTAACATTTTAAAGTGAAAAACAGGATAGGTGGGGAAATAGAAGAAAATTGATAAAAGATGAATATTTCAAAGAAAATGTATGTTGAAGTATAACATAGCTCAGAAGAATTCATAATCATAAGTGTTTACTTTAATGAATTAAAACAAAGTTAATGCACTTAAGTAACTACTACCCAGGTCAAGAAATAGAACATTACCAACAACCCAGAAGGCCTCCTTGTGCCCCATCTTAAACCAATAACCACCACTCTCCTTCCCAAAGATAACCAACATCCTTTGACTTCAAGTATTACAGTTTAGTGTTGCCTGTTTTTAATTTTACAAGTGGAATCATATAGTATGTATTTTTTTGTAACAGGCTTCTTTTGAGATGTTGTATATGGTTATAGTTGAGTCATCTTTATTACTGAATAGTATTTCATATTCCAAATATACCATAATACATTTATCTATTGAAAAACATTTGAGTTGTTTTCAGTATGAAGCTATTACAAAGAATACTACTATAAATAAATATATATCCAATAGAATATATATATCTTCTATATATATATATATATCCACACATATGTACACATACATACATATATACGTACATACATACATCTACACATGTACACCCCTAGGAGTAGAATTACTTGATCAAAACGTATGTGTATGTTCAGCAATAAGAGATTTCTTCAAAAGTTTTTCCCAATTGGAAAATTCATAGTGAGTGAGTCCTAGTTTGTATCCTCATCAATATTTGGTACTGTTAGACTTTTTAATTTTAGTCACTTTCATAGGTGTATTGTGGCATCTCATTTTGGTTTTAATTTGCATTTCCCTGATGATTAATGAGGTTGAGCAACTTTTTATAATTTCATAAAAATTTGGATATTTTCTTTTGTGAAGTGCCTTGCCCATTTAAGTCTCTTGCCTGTTTTCTATTAGTTTGTCTGTCCTTTTCTTATGATTTGTAAAAGTTGTTGATTCTGAATATGAGTCCTTTGTCAGATATATGAATTTCAAATATCTCACACTCTGTAGGTTGCCTTTTTACTTTCTTAATAGTGTATTGTAATAAATAGAAGTCTTTAATTTAACCTACTCCAATTTATTCTTTTTTTGTGGTTAGGACTTTTTGTTATTATTTCAGCTATCCTTGCCTACTCCAAAGACATGAAAATATTCTCCTTTATCATGTTACAGAAACTTTATTTTCTGTTGCATGTCTAGAGCTGCAATGCAGCTGGGATTCAGTTTTATGTATGGTGTGAGGCAGGGTTCAAGAATCAGGGATGTTTTTCCCCCCATACGTATGTACAATTAATTCAGCACCATTTATTAAAAAGACAGTTCTTTCCCAACTGCTCTGCTACTATAAATCCAGTGTCCATATATGTTGGACTTATCGTAACTATTTGCTTCATTGATTTATTTGGTTAGCCTTAAGCCAATACCATAGTGTTAATTACTATAACTTCATAATAAATGTTGATATACAGTTGAACACATCCTCCCACCTTGTTCTTCTTCAAGTTTGTCTTGCCTATTCTTTGTCCTTTGTATTTCCATATAAATTTTAGAATAATATTGTCCACTAAAAAAAAAGAAAGTAAAAAAGAAAACTTCTGGAATTTTTATTGAGATTGCATCAAGTCTATAGGTCAATTTGGGTAAATCGACATCTTTACAATATTGAGTTTTTCCAATCCATAAACATGGTATATCCATGCTATTTGGATGTTTATTTATTTATTTCAGTGATGTTTTATAGCTTTTTGTATAGAGGTCTTGCATGTTATTCTTGAGATTTATTCCTAGGTGTTTGATGTTTTATGCTATTATAAGTAGTTTAATTTGTTTAAGTTTTATTTTCCAACTCTTTTATAGACACTGAATTGATATTATTGACTGACTTTATATTTAGCATCCTTGATAGATTTTATATATTTATTATTTATCTCAAATTCTTGAAATTTTTATATATACACAGATCACATCGTCAGCTAATAATTACAGCTTTATTTTTTTCTTCCCATTCTTAAAACCTTTCTTTTTCTTTTCCTTGTCTTATGGCATTAGCTAGAACCTTCAGCATAGTATTAATTGGAAATATAAAGGACATTCTTGTTTCATTCCCAATCTCAGAGAGAATTTTTCAATATTTAATCTTTAATTATGATATTTGCTTTAGAATCTTGCTGTAGATAATCTTTTTCTTTTATTTCTCTACCTATAGTAAGGTATAGAAGTATTTGATAAATAAAAATTGTATATATTTAAGGTATATGACATGATGGTTTGATATACGTATACATTGTGAAATGATTACCACAATCAAGTTAATTTATTAACACATCTATCACCTCACATAGTTACCTTTTTTCTTTTTTGATGTGGTGAGAACACTTAAAATCTACTCTCTTAGGAAATTTCAAGCATACAATACACTATTATTAACTAGAGTCACAATGCTTTATATTAGATTCCCAGAACTTATTCATCTTATAACTGAAAGTTTGTACCCTCTGACCAAGATCTCTCCATTTTCCCCACCCCCATCCCCTGGTAATCACCATTCTATTCTCTGGTTCTATGAGTTCTACTTTTTTAGATTCCAAATATAAGTGAGATCATACAGTATTTGTCATTCTCTGTCTGGCTTATTTCACTTAGCACAATGTACTCCAGGTTCATCACGTTGTCACAGATAGTAGGATTTGCTTCTTTTTTAATGGATGAATGATATCTATTGTATATATATACACCACATTTTCTTTATCCATTTATCCGTCGGTAGACACTTAGGTTGTTCCATATCTTAGCTGTTGTGAATAATGCTACAATGAACATGGGAGTACAAATGTCTCTTCAAGATACTGATTTCATTTCCTTTGGATATATACCCAGAAATGGGATTGCTGGATCATATGGTAAGTTCTATTTTTAATTTTTTGAGAAACCTCCATACTGTTTTCCATAATGGTTGCACCAATTTATGTTCTCACCAACAGTGTACAGGAGTTCCCTTTTTTCCACACCCTCACCAACATTTATCTGTCTTTTTTTTTTTTTGTGAGGAAGATCAGCCCTGAGCTAACATCCGTGCTAATCCTCCTCTTTTTTTTTTTTTTTTTGCTGAGGAAGAGCGGCTTTGAGTTAACATCTATTGCCAATCCTCCTCCTTTTTTTCCCCCTAAAGCCCCAGTAGATAGTTGTATGTCGTAGTTGTACATCCTTCTAGTTTCTGTATGTGGGATGCAGCCTCAGCATGGCTGGAGAAGCGATGCGTTGGTGCACACCTGGGATCTGAACCCTGGGCCTCCAGTAGCGGAGCGCACGCACCCAACAGCCAAGCCACGGGCCGGCCCACCTCTTGTCTTTTTAACGATAGCCCTCCTAACAGGTGTGGGGTGATATCTCATTGTGGTTTTGATTTGCTTTTCCTTGATGGTTAGAGATGTTGAGCTCCTTTTCATGTACCTATTGGCCATTTGTATGTTTTCTTTGGGAAAATGTCTGTTCAGCTCCTTTGCCCATTTTTAAATCAGGTATTTGTTTCTTTGCTATTGAGTTGTATGAGTTCCTTATGTATTTTGGATATTAACTCCTTATCAGATGTATGGTTTGCAAATAATTGCTCTCATTCTGTAGGTTGTCTTTTTATTTTGTTGATTGTTTCCTTTGCTGTATAGGAGATTTGTAGTTTGATGTAGTCCCACTTATTCATTTTTGTTTCTGTTGTGTGTGCTATTGGTGTCATCCAAAAAATCATTGCCAAGACCAATGTCAAGGAACCTTTTCCTTATGTTTTCTTCCAGGATTTTTACAGTTTCAGGTCTTACATTTAAGTCTTTAACCCATTTTGAGTTGATTTTTGTGTATGGTATAAGATAAGGGTCCAATTTCATTCTTTTGTATGTGGATATTCAGTTTTCCCAGCACCATTTATTGAAGAGACTATCCTTTCCCCATTGTGTGAGATACTGTATGATCTCACTTATATTTGGAATCTAAAGGGTGATCTTGGCAACCTTCTCATGGATTACTTGACTGTATATGTGTGGGTTTATTTCTAGGCTCTCTATTCTGTTCCATTGGTCTATATGTCTGTTTTTATGCCAGTACTTTACTGTTTTGATTATAAATAACCTTTTTCAAATTAAGGAACTTTCATTCTATTTATAGTTTACTAAGGTTTTTTTGGTCAAGTATGGATGCTTTATTTTTTCAAATGCTTTTTCTACACTTATTGAGATGGTTGCATGATTTTTCTCCTGTTAAAGTGGCAAGAATTAGATTGATTTTAGAATGCTTAACCAACCTTGCATTCCTAGGATAAACACAACTTCATTATCAAAAGTAACTGGAATAAATCTAAAAGTGTCGCAAAGTAAAAAGAATATTTTTTATTTATTTTATTTTTTTCTTAAGGTAACATTGATTTATAACGTTATATACATTTCAGTTGTACATCATTATATTTCAGTTTCTGTATAGACTACATCGTGTTCACCACCCAAAAACTAATTACCATCTGTCACTGTACACATGTGCCCTTTTACTCCTTTTGCCCTCCTCTCTCCTTGCTTCCCCTCTGGTAACACCAATTTAATCTCTATATCTATGTGTTTGCTGTTGTTTTTTTAATCTTCCACTTATGATTGAAATCCTTCAGCATTTGACTTTCTCCATCTGACTTATTTCGTTTAGCATAAAACCTTCAAGCTCCATCCATATTGTCGCAAATGGCAAGATTTCATCTTTTCTTATGGCTGAGTAGTATTCAAAAGCTTACTTTTTAAAAACAAAAGAAATGAGAAAGAAGGTGGAGCCATTTCTTATCTGCCAGGGTTAATTGTAGTTAAAATTCACTTTTTAAAGTCATGAGTTTCAAACAAAATTAAAGCAAAATGGAGAGAAATCAGGAATCAGGTTTAGATTGATGGGGTAGCTAAAAGTATAAATGAGAAATGTACACAGTCTAAACTGTCAAGACTCTGAAGTTCAAAATCATTGATAAGCCATGATTAAGAAAGCTATATACATAAGAGAATGTAGGAACTGATTTTGTTTCAAGCAAGTACAAGAAGATACTTCTAATCTGGCAAATTCTGTAAGAAGACTGGGCTCCTTAATCTTTGCCAGCGCCAGTGAGAGACTCTGTCCTAACTTGACTCTGGCTCATAGACATATCCTTGGATTGGCTTCTTGCTTTTCTTCAGACTCAAGAGACAGTTTCAGAAAATAATCACTCTGAGCTTCTAGCAAAATTCTAATCCTTTTTCAGTTTCATTTCTTATTAACAGTTATTATCGTTATTATTACTACTATTATTATCGTTATTATTTCAGCAAAGCAGAACAGCAAAATGGTTTGAGGAGATTCTTATTCTCTAGATTCATGGGGAGTTATTATGTCAGGTTGAGTCACTTCCCACCCCCAAAGATTTCCACCCAGTTATGCTTTCCAAAGTACTGTTCAGGAATGTTTAACCAAATAGGTGCTTAAATTGATCCTATAATGAATGTCCCATTGATACTCACAGGTGTGGAAATGAAAAAGGTTTTATTAAGTATATTTTGAGGGGAAACATCATTACTACATTGCTTTTAATCATTTGTTGGACTGTCCTTCTCTCTCTTTGACCCTCTCTGTCCCTTTCTCCTTTTCTGTCTCTCCCTCCTTCCCTCTCTCCCTCCTTTGTTTATTTTTCTTCCCCTTCCTATATATTAAACTACTAGCAGATGTGTGAGCAGCTACCAATTCTTGCAAATTAGTGGGAATACAAAGAGGTACAAAGCACAATTCTTAACCTTAAGGAATTTATCATCTAGTTGTGAGGGCATAGAGTAAATTCAAAGTAATAAATTTTTATACACAATGTTGTTAAAGCTCCAGATCAGGTGTAAACGTGTAAACAACAAGTCCAAGTTCAATACAGAGAGAAATTTCTGTGAGAATGGGCAGTTGGACGAGTTCCTAAAAAACACATAATCTGAACAACATTAAGACTATATAAAAATTGGGAGGGAGGAGGGCAAAAGGGGTGATTAGGCACATGCATGTGGTGATGGATTGTAATTAGTATTTGGGTGGTGAACGGTGAGAACATGATGTAATCCATGCAGAAATAGAGTATAATGATGTACACCTACAATTTATGCAATGTTATAAACCAATGTTACTGTAATAAACAAAAAATTTAAAAAAATAAGTAATAAAAACAAATTAATTAATTAAGGGATCAAGGATTCAGGGAGAATAGAGCCAACAGATTAGAGAATTGGGCAGAGGTAGAATTAAAAGATAACCTTACATTAAAGGCAGGATTGAGGAGAAGATTAAAAAAAAAAACAAAAAAAAAAACAAGACTATATAAAACTTAGAGTCACAGAGAGTAAGACAGAGGACACAGTTGACCAGAAATGTGGGGTTGTGAAGGCATTGTGTTAGCTTGGATTAGAGTCATCTATAGTGACAAAAAAACCAAAACAACAGTGGTTTAAGACAGATAGAAATGTATTTCTTGTTCACTTAAACACAGTTTGTCGGTCATGCAGGTCTGGTATGGTATTCCATGGTGTCAGGGAACCAAGCTTCTACTTTCTTTTGCTTTGACATCCTCAACACACAGCTTTCACCTCAATGTCCTTTGCAGCTTCTCGGCCATCAGTCATTATATCTACATCACAGGTGACAGGAAGAAAGAAGCACAGTGGCTTCCTCTCCCTTTAAGGAAATACCCAGAAGTCTTATTTGGCCTGAATTTTGTCACATGGCCACACTTAGCTGCAAGAGAGGCTGGGAAATGTAGACTTTATTTTAAGTAGCCATGTACCTAGCTAAAGATCTATTTACAGTCATAAGCATGGTAGTGTCAGGCATGAAGAGTGTACAAGCGTGAGGAGACAGTGACTGAAGCAGACACTTTTTGTATCTCATGTATCTAACAGAGGAAAGGAAGCTGGCCACGAGTGGGGGGAATTATATGCATTTCTGTTAAAAGAAAAGTCTAGCATTATTTAATTGGACTTTAACTATGAAGCTGCTGATTTTTTTTTTTTCTTTTTGGTTCATGGCCCCTTGATGGAAAAAAAAAAACAATCATCCTTGCTGTAGAACATTAATTCTGAACTCTTTCTAGCTTTGTTCTTCTAGTGGTATGTATCTGCTTAGGTGATTGCTGAATGCAGCAATAGAGAGTACTTTACTAGAAGGACTATAACGAACTAATATTTCAGAAAATAAAGCAATTTTTAAAAATCTCAAACTGCATTTTAGATCTTGTAAAATGAAGTGAAAAAAATGAATCTCTTTGGGTTGGTCTGTCTGTTTTTTGTTTTTTTTGAATAGAAGAGCGATTAAACAGACAAATAAAGGTAGCAAGGCACAATCTTAATCTTTTTCCATTTTCATTAATAGGCCTGGCTCAGCTCTTCCCCAGTTCGACTTTTATCCAAGTCGTATGATAGGCAATTAGTAGATCTCTATTCAAATAAAAGTGTTTATTTGCTTTTCTAATTTACCATCGTGACACTGGAACTCTGAGAGAAAGCATTTTAACTTTTATAGTAAACAGTAAAAAAAGCTCATAAAGCTTCTCACAAAACTTCAGAAGTTAAGATATATTCCTTATGAACTCCTACGTTGTGATATTTGTGTTGCCAATTATTTTATCTAGAATCATTTCTTTAATTTCATTTCCTGTTTTGGGGGAGAACTTTGCAGAAGATGTGTTTTTAATAGACTGTAATCACAGGGGTAACAGGGATCTGGGCAAGTAGCTATTAACAGTATAGACAGAAACTTGGAGTGTGATGGTGTTAGACTTCCTGAGCTTCTTGACACTATTTTAACGCACTAAGAGTATAAACTAAATTTAGATCCTGCTGACTGTTACCAGAGTGAAGTGCATGCCTCTTTTGCAGACAATGCTAGATTTAGTCACTGTGTATTTCTGTCAAGTTGGGAGTGCAGTTTATAGCTCCCATCCCTTCTAAGCATTTTAATAACTCTACATATGTATATAATGCCTGCTTTGATTTGCACCTGTTCATTTAAATTTTGTCGTCTGTAAAGCAGTTAGGGACACTTGTGTTGTTTTTCATGTGGTCATTGCATTTTATTTTGATAAATCTGGCTAGAAGTTAAAGTTAGTTTCTGACATGATGTCTATGTTACTCTCTAAGAATTTCTCTAGTCCATGGTTTCTCAGCCTGGTCACGATTGTCATTTTGGGTCAGATAATTCTTTGTTATAGGGAGCTGTCCTGTACATTGTAGGATGTTTAGCAGCATCTCTGATCTCCACGTATTAGATGCCAGTAACACTTCCTCCACCCCAGTTGTGACAACCAAACTGTCTTCAGACATTGCCAGATGACCCCTGAGGAGCAAAATCACCCCTAGTTTGAGGACCACTACTCTAATCTGTCCACTGCTCTCCATTCCCTTCACTTCTGCCCCAGTCCAGGCTACTGTCATCTCTCAGCAAACCATTGCAGTGGTTTTCTGCTGGATCCTGCATACGCCTCAGCATTCTCCAGTTCATTCTCCATATTGTAGCCAGGATGATCTTTTTAAAACCCAAATCTCATCGTGTTACTCCCTTTTAAGACACCATCACTGCTTCCCAGTGACTTAGGACAAAGATAGAACTCTTAAAAATAGCCTACAGCATTCAGCCTAGTTGGACTTGGAGTACCCCTGGGCTTCATCTCAACCCAGTTTCTCTTGCCGGTTCAGGCCCTTCTACCTGCCCTTCTTCCCCCTGCTCTCACCTTGCTCTACTCCTCTCTGCCCACCTGGTCGACTCACACTCACCCATTCGTTCTGGCTCCAGGCTAGCCTCAAGCTGCTAAGATATTCTTATCTGATGACTTAGGACCAAGTCAGATTCACTTGCTATAGGTAATTCTAGGCCAACTGGACTAAAGCCTATCATCTAAAAGCCAGTTTACTAAAGGACCAAATTACTAAACTTAGTCACCAAACATACGGATTTAACAAATCCTTGTGGGTTTTTTTTTTTTTTTTTTACTATTTATAGCATTTCCTACTATTAGTTTTGTATGGGTTAGGTTTAGAGAGCTACAGGGGCTGCAAAGAGTGAGTACTTGGGAATTCTGAGGTTTTCAGGTTTCTCCCTATATATGAGCCCTGTCCCCCCATTCAGTTTTCCTCTCTGGGACTAGCAGATCAGCCCACCCAATTTGCTGACCTGTGTCTCCATCTTTCCTCTAGTAGGCAGTTGAAGTTAAAATCAAATTAAATATTTCCTAAATTGCAGTTACAATAACACATTGAAAAGCAGAAATCTTCAAAATCTATGAAAATATCCCATGCAATCTGTATTGCTTCAAAGTTTGTAAGTAAAGACACAAAATTTAGTAAAATGCTGAAATTAATGAATTCAGCAATTTGTCATTTGGTATTATAATGAAAGGATCCTAAAAATTCTGAAATACTGGCAAAATTGATAATGATTTTAAAAGGATTCAGTAGATATCAATCAGTATCAGGTGAAGATTTCCCATAGGAAATTTGGGTTATATTTATAAGAAGAATACATCCACAATAAGCCCAAAGCACTCATTGCCCTTTAACTTTTGACAAATTAAATATTCTTTAAAAGAGTCTTAAGACCAATGTATTTGTTGACTATAATCAAGAAGAGTATGTCATAGTGGCCCAATTGCAATTCTACATTTATTTGGTGAATACTCTGGTGAATAATCTGTGTCTCTCACTCGATTGTCACAGCAGGAGCTGTGACCATTTTTGATCATTAATTATCCATAGAGCATATCAAAGTACCAGGCACAAAGCAGATGTTCATTTAAATGTTGTTTAATAGATAAATACTTTATTTTAAAAATGTAGTATTAGCCTTCTAATATATAATAATGACATTGCAAGGAGCTCCTGGCCTTAAGAAAGCTATTGATAATTCTGGACCTGATTCTGTAAAAGCAAAAAGAATATATAACAGAGTTTGTACATAGCATTTGCTGAGACACTGTCCTTCTAAGACCAAGATATTTAACTTAGTCTTTTGATAGTTACACCAAACAACATTTCAATTTTCGAGTAAAAGTTTGTGTGGTTTTAAGTTGTATAAAAAGTATAGTTCTTTGTCAAGTTTAAGAAATATGCCATAATGAGAGTGTTTTTAAATTAATATTGTAAAATAATATCTTCAGATAAAACTAGAATATCAGTATTGTCTCTAGATTATAAAGATTCTAGTTAATTGTTGGCCCTGATGCTTGTGTGGTTAGGGTTGGCCTATATCTAAATTTAGTCCGGGTGAACACTCCAGGCTTTCTAAAGGGGATGGAGAAGAGGCAAGTGAAGTATGCAGAAAGGATGGGGGCAACAGGTGGACTTGAAGGAATAATTGCCTTTTTAATTCTATTCAGCATCTCATTTGAAAACTTCCACAATTCCGAACACATGTTCTCAAATTCTCTCTATATCCAACCTCCTTATGGAACATAAATAGCACTTATTTGAATCATTTAATTACCATTATGGACTCTACTATCTACAATTCTTCGAATATTTCAGATATTTTTTTTTCTTGCAGTAACATTGGTTTATCCATTTCTTCTAGATTATCCAATTTGTTGGTATATAGCTTTTCACAGTATTTTCTTATAATCTTTTGTATTTCTGAGGTGTCCATTGTAATTTCTCCTCTTTCATTTCTGATTTCACTTATTTGAGCCTTCTCTCTTTTTTTCTTGGTAAGTCTAGCTAAAGGTTTGTCAATTTGGTTTATCTTTTCAAAGAACCAGCTCTTGGTTTTATTGATTTTTTCTATTGTTTTTTCAGTCTCTATTTCATTTATTTCTGCTCTGATTTTTGTTATTTCCCTTCTACTGATTTGGGGCTTTGTTTGTTCTTCTTTTTCCAGTTCCTTTAGGTGCACTATTAGATTGTTTATTTGAGATTTTTCTTGTTTGTTGAGGTAGGCCTGCATTGCTATAAACTTCTCTCTTAGAACTGCTTTTGCTATGTCCCATAAGTTCTGGCATGTCATATTTTCATTTTCATTTGTCTCCACGTATTTTTTTATTTCTTCTTTGATTTCTTCTTTGACCCAATCATTGTTCAGTGGTATTTTGTTTAATGCTCCAATTAAAAGGCATAGGGTGGGCCAGCCCTGTGGCTTAGTGGTTAAGTGCGCACGCTCCACTACTGACGGACCGGGTTCGGATCCCGGGTGAGCACCAATGCACCGCTTCTCTGGCCATGCTGAGGCCGCGTCCCACATACAGCAACTAGAAGGATGAAGAGCTGTGACATACAACTATCTACTGGGGCTTTGGGGGAAAAAAAGGAGGAGGATTGGCAATAGATGTTAGCTCAGAGCCGGTCTTCCTCAGCAAAAAGAGGAGGATTAGCATGGATGTTAGCTCAGGGCTGATCTTCCTCACAAAAAAAAAAAAAAAAGCCATAGGGTGGCTGATTGGATTAAAAAAACAAGACCCCTATATATGCTGCATGCAAGAGACACACTTCAGACCTAAAGACACTCACAAAATGAAAGTGAAGGGATGGAAAAAGATACTCCATGCAAATGGCAATGGAGAGAAACCTGGGGTAGCAATACTCATATCATACAAAATAGACTTTAAAACAAAGCTGTAACAAGAGACAAAGAAGGGCACCACGTAATGATTAAGGGAACAATCCAACAAGAGGATATAACATTTGTAAATATGTATGCATCCAACATAGGAGCACCTAAATATATAAAGCAATTATTAACAGATGTAAAAGGAGAAACAGACAATAACACAATAATAGTAGGGGACTTTAACACTCAACTTACACCAATGGATAGATCATCCAAACAGAAAATCAATAAGGAAACATTGGCCTTAAATGACACACTAGAACAGATGGACTTAGTAGATATATACAGAACATTCCATCCAAAAACCAAAGAATACACATTCTTTTCAAATGCACATGGAACATTCTCCAGGAGTGATCACATATTCAGCCACAAAACGAGTCTCCACAAATTTAAGAAGATTGAAATAATATGAAGCATCTTTTCTGACCACAATGTTATGAAACTAGAAATCAACTATAGGAAGAAAATCAGAAAAGCCACAAATATGTGGAGATTAAACAAAATCAGATATATCTTATATTCTGTGTTTAGTAACTCTAAGAGATCAGTGAAGAAGTTTAAAGTATGCTGTTTGTTTCTGTCTTTTGCTCATGGTGGCTTATTTCATTATATATTTTATAATTTCTGTTTGTTAGCTCATGTGTCCCTGGGCTTTCTCTGTGGGAACTCTGCAAGGCCTGGGTTGAGGATACACCCCTCTAGGAAGAATTATTTTAGTTTCTTCTACGTGCCCTAGGATGCAACCAATCCTGGACCATATGTGTTACTTGTCTTGGTTTGGGGTTTCCTGGACCAGGAAGATAGAGACTGTCTAAATCCTGAACCATGTAAGGGTAGGACTATGGTTATAAATTCTCAGAAAGCCACCCTTTCTCCTCAGTCTCTGGCCAGAACAGACAATTTTCCTTGCCATACCCCTTTGCTGGTGAGCAGACTTTCTACAGGGTTACGCTTCAAAGGACTTGGCTTTGAGTTTCATTTTCCACTCCCCATCTTGCAGAGAAGAGACTTGATTTCTGCTCCCATTCAGTTGTCAGAACCGAAGACACTAGGATACCCATGCTGTCAAATGCTCTCAGGGCAGCCATGGCAGTAGTGCCATCTTACAAAGCTGATTTTCCATTTTTGGCCTCTGGGGATTTTTCTCAGTTTCTTTCTTAAGAAAGGCGCTTTCTTTCTTAAGTCTCTTATGCATCTAAAAGGATTCTTAGAGTAATTTTATCCATTTTGCAAGGGGAGGGTTTTTTTAGGATATCTAATTAATTCGTTATATTGCCGGAAATAGAGTGCAACAATGATTCTCTATTTAAAGAGATACTTCTTTTAAGGAAAAAAAACAAATTCTCTTCCTTTCCTCCCTTCCTTCTTTCCTTTTTTTCTCTTCTCATCCTCCTTCCCTCCCTCCCTGTCTCCCTTTCTTTTTCCCTTCCTCCTTCCCTTACATCTGTCTATATAAAATAATTGATCATTTAAATAAAACTGCAAAACTACTCTTGGAAGGAAAAGGGAATTTATAGTCATATAGCTTCCTTCATTATACAAACAATATTCTATTGACAGGAGACACCAAAGCTATTCTTTTCCTAAACTTGGGATTTTTTAATAATTATAGTAACTAATTAAATACAACTGACATTTATTGATCGCCTGGTATGTACCTGTATGCTCTGCAGATACAAATATGTTGAAATACAATGCCTTTAATACTCTTCCAGAAGGAAACAGGGAAGACACAGATATCATAGAAGTATACTGGCCCTTAAATTTAATAATTTTAACTTTAATACAAATTTCACTTTTGCACATAATACTTAGATGTCCCAAAACTTTAGGAACCAGGCCTTTCGTGTTTTTTATATATTAGTAGTCAGGTTTTTTATATATTAGTAGTCAAGGAGGATTTGAGCTATCACCTGAGGAAGCTGCTCATGTGTGTGCAAGTTCTAGTGAAAAGTGGTTGGCTCTTGAGGAAGGAAGATGCCACCCTCACCCTACCTCATGACATGCATGCGTCTATTTTGTCTTCAAATATTTGATCTTAGAACATGTTTTCAGGAACATATTAAGAATAAATTAAGCATGTTCTTAAAGGGATATTGAATCATCCATGATGCAGGCTAATCAGAGAAAGTTAAGAGGAGTAATAATTTTGAGCTGAACTTAAAAAGACATAGCAAAATTTCATCATATCAGGTGGAAGGAAGAGCCTGAGAAAAGGCAAGGATGCTTGAAAGCTCTTGGTGTGTTCAGAGAACTTTAAGTAGCTAACTGTAAGTAGCCCTCTCAAATAGACGTAGTTTACATATTTGAAGGCACTTTTGTATGATAGTGATAGCTAACATTCACTGAGCATTTGCATTGTGTCAGGCACTGTTGTAAGTACTTTACATGTAAGAACTCATTTAATTCTGTCAACAGTCCTCTGCAGTGGATAGTATTATCAATCCATTTTACAGATGACCAGACTTTTTAAGTAACTTTCCTAAGGTCATAGAGTTACAGGTAGGTGAGCCAGGACTCAAACCCAGGCATTCTGACCCCAGAGCCCACCTTTAGAAAGCTGGATTTACTCTGAAGGATGTAAAGTTCTCATTCCTGAAAAAGCCACATAAATGAAGAAAGTTTGTTTACTCCCTTATAGACTCTATGTTCCATAAAAATTGACTTATTCTTGTTCATTTTATTTAATTAAATATTGCCCTTCTCTAAGAAAAATATGTGATTGAATGGATGCCTTCTCAGTGGTGTGTTGGACCAGCTTGTAAAAGCTGATTATTAAATTTTCAGGAATTTTGCAAGTCAGTTGTTAAATACAGTGCTGTTAAAAATTAAATTATATAAATGTACATTAAATGAATTATATTTAAAACAATAGTAATAAATATTCAAAACCCATGGCTTGCTAATTATTTAACTACATTTTACTATTATCTATGCTCTTGAGGTTGTTTACGTCTATTGTATATGTATGGTGGAAATACTATATAATGGTGTGCCGCTGAGCAGCTCTTCCTAGCTCCATATTCAGTAACATCTATCACATTGGTAGCTTGAAATTGGCAATAGTGGGAATATTTACACCATGATTTGGTAAATATTATAAGTTAGGGCTTTTTCCCCAGAGAGCTGGTTGTTCAACACTTACTACACCACCCCCTTCATCCCTTCTTTAAAACATTTTGCCTTAAGTTGATTCTCAGGAGGGCTCTGTATTATATAGAAAGTTTAAATTGTATAGCACAGACCTCTGTGTCTAAATTATATTAGTGCTCCAATACTTAATAAAGGAAGTTTGGAAATGTTCATCAGTTTCTCCTTGACGCAATTATTTCAGAAAATTGAGAATCCATCTTAGTTTGAATAACCACCAAAAGAAACACCATCCTGGTTTCATGATCCCCAGTGAGCTAAGGCTTTTTGGTTGAAGAAACTCAAATTCATCGCTCCAGAGTAAAAATTTGTTCCATTTTCTCTGTCAATTTGCTGAAAGTGGGAGCAGCTGTAGTGTAGAAGTAAAAGTCAAGAGTGCTGGATTCTGCTCCTGGCTCCATCACGAAATAGCCAGGTGGCCTGGGCTTAGCAGTCTTGCCTTTGCACTGTAGAATCACCTGGACACTGTTTAAATAGATGGATGACAGGCCCCACCTTGATCCATTAGATCCGAATCTCTGGGGGTGGAGCCTAGGTGATGGGATGCTTTGAAATGCTCTTGAGTTTGTTCTAATGTGCAACTGACTTGAGAACTGCTAGTCAAAGTATTTACAGACAGGGCAAACAGCCTATGATTAAGGGTTCCAGCCAGAGGGCCAGAACTCCTGCTTTCAAATCACTGCTCTTTAACTTCCCAGCTGTGTTACCTCAGATAGGTTACTTACTGTCTGTGTGCTTCAGTTTCCTCATGTCTAAAATTAGAATAATAATACTACATTAGTCAACACAGGTAAACATTTAGAGAAGGATCTGGCATTGAAGTGTTTGTTGCTATATTATTACTACTAAAGACACTCTTAGTAGTTCTATATTGTCATCACCATACTTTGTAACATGTAGCCATTTACATACTTGAAGGCTGCATCTTTTTCTTTTTACTATACTTTTGTCTTTCCTATTGTTTTCTAGCCTATAATCATATCAATATTTCCCCTTTTGACTATCCAAAATTTTTCATTTTTCCTTAAGTTGGAAAACTCTAGGTTAGGTAAAGTACTTCAGATGGCTCAAAGCCATAGCTGAACAATATCTGCTGTATCATCTTAATAAATCTTTTGAATTAAAGGATTTTCATTGACTGAAAATGATGTTTTATTTATAAAGAATAAAACATTTTTTTCTGGTATATGAGGTAGTAAAAATAATTTTTATAGACCCTGTTCCCAACAAAAGCAAAACAAATACAGAAGAAAAAAAATCCATGTTTGCCTCAGGAACTGTGTGATAAAGATGAACAAGTGGAGCAAATTACTTGAATCAAATCTTTATTGTTTGTTTGTTTGTGAGGAAGATCGGCCCTCAGCTAACATCTGCCAATTCTCCTCTTTTTTGCTGAGGAAGACTAGCCTTGGGCTAACATCCACGCCCATCTTCCTCCACTTTATATGGGATGCCTCCACAGCATGGCTTGCCAAGCGGTGCGTCGGTGCGCGCCTGTGATCTGAATCGCCCAACCCCGGGCCGCCACAGCGGAGTGCATGCACTTAACCTCTTGTGCTACCGGGCTGGTCCCTGGATGAAATCTTTAAAAGCAAAACAATGGAGAAAATGTGTTTTCCATCCACCCAGTTTGAGGGGGATTGATGAATAATTACATGGAGAACAAAGAAGATCCTCAGGAATACCCTGCTTTAGGAGCAAAATTCATTGGGAAAAATAGCCAGAAAGCACTTTGATAGAGGAGAATTCGGAGCCCTGGCAAACCAAAAGACTATTACTTACTATGATTTCCTTGGGTGCCTGTTTTCCAGTGCCTTCGATGGAGAAAAGGAAAGAGGTGGGGTAAGTAGATATTACGAGTATCATCAAAAACTATTTTGAAGTTGGAAGTTGGAAAAGATTAATTCAGTACTGTGGTTTTCCATAATCTCCATATGATTTTATATTTAGAAGGTTATAGAAATTAGCTTATTAAATATCACCATGTTATTAAATATTAATGACATAGTAACCAGTGCCCAAAACTGACTTATGGATAGGGTGATCCTTCAGAGATTCAAGAGGAATTGAGTACCATCACTTGTGATTGGCTTTTGCTCTTTTCTTGTTGTGGTAAAAACTAAGTGTATTTGCTTGAAAGGCCATTTCTCTTGGCCAGGATTTGTTGGGTTGCAGGCAATAGACTCAGACTAACTTAGGGAAGAGTAGGTTTGTTGTGAGGATATAACAGCGAATCAGGAAACCCAAGCCCAATAATTGCAGCAAGCTGGGCCTTGTGGAAACGGGTGTCAGTGACCTGGAAAACCATGGGGAACTGTCTTTTCTCTCAGCGGCAATCTCTGCCTCTCATAGTCTCTTGCCTTCTTAGCATTTTATGCTCTGTTCTCCTCTCTCTAGTCAACTGTCCTTCTTTCCCATAAACTTTGGCTTGAACATGACCCCCAGTGAACCTGGTCAGAGCTCGACAGTCTCCAGTGCTTATGTCACTAGCTTCTCATCTTCCCAATTCCTAAAGGATTGATTGGCGCATTGTTTGGAACCAGGCCACCAATCATATGTCTCTGATGATTTGCTGTCCCTAAATCAGTCATCTACACCTGATCCTGGTCCAGTCAGCCGTGGCTGGAATGGGATAGAGTCATGTAGTACAAAGAGGGGTCACATTAGGCAGAAGAGGCTGGGAGCTGGCAAGCCCTAGAAACATGCTTTGTATTCTGCCTTAATTAAAAATGGGGTTGTCTAAGGCTGTTCCTGCTAAAAGTTGTAGTACATATGCAGTACATCATTTCTGCAGAATATCAGTGAATAAAACCACAAGTTAGAATTCTTCCTGATCTACTGCTGCAGTTGCAGACTGTTAAAAGGTCACTTGATATTATATAGATATTTCTCTAAATCATTCACATGAATCATAATATGATGACTGCTGAATGTTAATGGAGGAAGCTAATATTACATTGGGGAAGAAATAGCAAATCATTATCTCTGAATCTCAGGATTTTTCCCTTTTTGGGGGGCACAGAGATAAAAAATTGAAATCTTTCAAATTGTATTATGCCATTATAGCCCCAAATATGTAACATTGATATAATAAAAAATATAATACAGATTTTATTATGCAAGTTGTTCATTGAAAGACACATAACATAAAGATCTGGGGGTTTTCTTTTTAGTATGGATAAATGTGATCATCGTCAAGAAAACAACCATGGTAGATGAATCTAGGTGCAAAAAACAACAACAAAAAACCACAGGCATTTTTATCACACATTGAAGCCTTTTCATGAGTTGTATAGATTAGAGAGAAATATATGAGCAAATGAAAGAGCTTTGTGATCAGAATCAGGAAACATGAGTCTAATGTAAGTCTCATGAGATCAGGGCTTCTGTAGCCTCACCACTCAGAACAGTGCCTGGCGCAGAATGGGACCCAATAAAGATTTGGAAAATGAATAAATATTCTTACGATTTTTTCCCTTCACCAGCTAGGTGACAATAAGCAAAGTAATTTGTCCCTCTGGGTCTCAGTTTCTCCATGAATAAAATGAGGTGGTTTTGGAATCATTTTAAGTATTGAGATTCTATGATTATATGACATGTATTCAAAATTTCAAAGCATCTACTTGTTAAATATTTCTTAAAACTGCATTTTAAAGCAAGTAAACTCATTCCCCAGACAAGGCAAAATCCTTTCTCTTTTCCTTATAAATATGGTTTAGAGTTTATATATGTGAATTATCTTGGAAAAGTATATTACTGATAAAAAATTTTTATAGCTAATTCAACAATATAGATCAGACATGGGGAAGCTGTATGCATATGCCTCTAAAACTGATTTCAGCAGTTTTGACTCCAGTAAATTCACCTTTTACAGAATATTTTAAATGATTTCTAGTCTTGTTTTCAAACACTTACTGTAACCAGCTCTTGAAAGAAAACAAAACCCGTTGGTAATTTATTTATTTATTTATTTATTTATTCATTCATTCATTCATTCATTTTAAATTTTATGTTACTGGAGAGCAAACCTTAAAATCCCTTTGGGTTTCATCTCCCAGAGTTAGATGCACCTAAACATTATTGTTTGCAGAATATCATCTCGCTTGAAAATTGTCCAACTTGCCAAGGTTTTATGGTTTTGTCCATCTCCCTCCAAATATATGCCGTAGGCAAGCTAGAAAAAGCACATTCCTCCCAGGTGATGATCACTCACATGGGATAAATAGTCACAGAGCATTTTGCTGCCCTAGGCGAACTCTGCCTGAGAGGACACGCTGGCTTTGCATAAAAATAAACAAGCTAGGGTGGGTGCCTATTAGGCAGGTAGAGATTTAAAAAAAAAATTGATGGCGTTTCTAATATAACCCTGTTGAAAAACTTGACACATCTGAGCATCTATCTTAAGAAAATCTACATTGCATTATTGGAACATCTGCTATGCGTGTAGGAGGGGTGCAGGTGCTCTGTCTGGTAGCATCATTGATGACATAATAAGCCTTTTGAGGTGTCCTGTTGTGAAGAGATCTGATGTGTCTGAACTGTGTTAATTATATGTCACAGAGTTGTCATGGAAATCTTATGATGACATTGATTAGAGAATCAATAGTTTAATGAGGGCCGTGTTATAAAAGGTTTCTGGGGAGCCATATCTTTCCAGTATATGAATTATTTCCTTCATATAAGTTAAACACTTGGGTAGAAATGGCAATGCTACCATAGTGGTTAAAAAGATTTAATGCCTTGAAAGAAATCGTGCCTGTGGGCTCGATTCCCGCCATCACCTTTCTGCAGGCTCTCCACGCTCATCTATAGGCATACAGATACTACGGGTGAAGAGATTGAGTTCCTGAGGAGTTGTGAGAATTGATGGCTGAAGCTCACGATAAATATTGTATTACCATTATCCTCATTCCCTTTTTATCTTGTTTATTTCACATCACTTGCTATACACTTGCACTGTGACAGTGATCAATGTGAGCCTCTGCGTGTGTTTAGTCCACATGCTTGCCCAGGTCTATAATCTTACTCTAGTCGAATCAGGATTGTTAGAGCCCAAGAGAAACGAGAACTTGATGAATTCTCAACATTTACTTCTATAAGGTTTCTAAGTGAGATTATCTAAATTAGCTAGTTCTGCCTCCAGATTTTTATAAATTATATAAATTTTCTTTTAAATGCCAAATCCCTTCCACTGCAATTTTTAAGATGAGTTTTTCAGTATAATTTTTTAAGTACAAATTCAGTACAATTTTTAAGATGAGTTTTTTAGTACAAAAAAATGTAACAATACAGAAAAGAGTAAAGAATTAAGTAAAATTTCCCGTACACCTGCTGTGTTAATGTATTTTGGAGTATTTTCTTCCAAACATGTTTCTGTAGATATGCACGTATACAAATATTCACATAGATATAGAATATGCTTTTTTTACATATATGACCTCTATTGTATACCCACTTCTACATAGTTTCCCCCACTCATTATACAGTGAACATTTTCCTATATCACTAAATATATTTTATAATATTTCATAATATCATCATGCCCATTCCTCTGCTATTGAGCATTTAGGATATTTCTATATATTTGTGATTATAAATAATATAATGAACATCTTCATTCATACAACAATTTTAAATCTTTTTATTCTTTATTTCTCTTTTCTGGGTCCATTCTGGATTCTCAAACTCAGAACTCATATAACTCCCTAAATGTTCACTCTATTCAAATAAGTGGCAGCCTAGTTAATAGTAATTATCTTTCATGTATAGAGAGCTGGACTTGTGGAAAATTGAGAAGTTGATTAGGCTACAATTTTCCCTCAGTTAAGCATAATCTTACCAGAAATAATAGCAGTTAATGCCTTTAGGTGGTCTTAAGTAAAAACTAAGCACTAAGTGTTAAAAATGAATGCTGCTAAAGAATTTTACATATATTTTAGACACTAAATATAAGGACTCTTGAATTAATACATAGGATGTGCTAGAACTTAATATTTAGCATGATAGAAAAATCTGAAATAATGGTATAGTTTAAAGTAAAATGATTACTCTCAGATACTTCCATTCTCCCCTGAAGGAAAAAAAAATATCAAAGAGAGAGGCCAGCCCGGTGGCGCAGCGGTTAAGTGTGCACGCTCCGCCTCAGCGGCCCAGGGTTCACAGGTTCGGATCCCGGCCCCACACCGACACATTGCTTGTCAAGCCATGCTGTAGCAGCCTCCCATATAAAGTAGAGGAAGGTGGGCACAGATGTTAGCTCAGGGCCAATCTTCCTAAGCAAAAGAAAGAGGAGGATTGGCATCGGATGTTAGCTCAGGGCTGATCTTCCTCACATACACACACAAAAAAAAATCAAAGAGAAACAAAAGGACCACTTGCTTTGTTGAAACAAATTTCCTTTTACTTAAAAATGATTTATATTTTCAATTCCAAAAAAAATATTAAATATTTTACGTTCTCTGGAAATCATTAGAAAAAAACTTTAGTTCAACCCCGCTATCTCAATTCACTGGTTTGTGTAAGAAAGGAGCTCGCAAGGAACACTGGATTGGAAGATTTGTGACCTCGGGCAATTTGCTTATTCTCTCTCAGTCTAAATGTCTTCATGAGAACAAGGGTTGTTATGAGAGTTGAATGTAAGGCACTGAAGAGTGCCGAGCCGACACAGAAGTGGCTCTCAGAAAATGCGTGTTCCTTCTGCTCCTGCTTTTAAATGATAATGACAGATTATTTCAAGAGATGGATATTTAAAATAATTTCTCTCCTGTAATAAAAGTTATCGACTAAAATTGTGCCAGTAGGTGAATAGTTGCCATTTTTCCATAAAATTAGAAAAATATAGACAATTTGAGAGATGATTAATAGTACACCAAACAGAAATGAAAAGTTAAAACTCCCAAGTTAAGCAATTCTGATTTCCCCAGGCGTACTCTAATTTCTTTGTGTATTGCTAATTGGTCAAAAATAATTAAAATAATGACTTAAATTTGTATAACAATTTATGGTTTCAAATACTGTCATATTTAGTTGGTTTGCTCCTCACACAGCCAATATCACAGATGCTCTTGGAAGGTGAATGATTGGCCTGAGGCCAAACTAAATAATTAATACAAAAACAGAATAAAAGATATCTTGTTTTTTCTCTCTCTCAGTTCTTTTAACCATCAAGTAAGAGGAGAAGAGAAAAATCAAAACTAAAATGATAGATTATTTAAATGTTAATGGAAGAGAAAACTTCTTATCAAAAACTGTGCTCTTAAGTGTTTTTTAGTATTAAAAAACAAAAATTGAAAATAAATGAGCCATGTATGCATCTTAAAAACTAGAAAAAATGCATCAAAATTAATCAAAATAAGTTAGGAAACAGACATTAATAAAGATAAAAGAAAACATTAGTGGAGTAGAAAACACAGACAAAAATGAAGCAAGTATGAAAAAAACCAACAGCTAGTTCTTTCGGGGGGGGGAACCTATTTAAATAGACAAATGCAAGACCAACTTGATTAAGGAAAAATAAAATACAAATAGAAAACATCTGAGTTTTAACTAACTTTCCAAAAATAGCTACTCCTACTGCTATTCAAACTCCTTAGAGAAAGAGACAGTGAGTAGTAATCATCTTTCCAATTCTTTTTATGAAGTTAGCATATGCTTAATATCAACTACCTGGTAAAGATGCTATAGTAGTTTGCTAGAGCTGCCATAACAAATTACTACAAACTGGGTAGCTTATCAGAAATTTATTCTCACGGTTCTGGAGTCTAGATATCTGAAATCAAAGTGTTGGCAGTGTTAGTACTTCTGAGAACTCTAAGGATCTGTTGTAGGCCTCTCTCCTTGACTTGTAGATGGCCATCTTCTCCCATCTTCTGTGTCTCATTATGTCGTCTTTCCTCGGTACCTATCTGTATCCAAATTTCTTGCTTATTTATAAAAATACAAGTCATATTAGAGTAGCGCCCACTCCAATAACCTCATTTTAACTTGATTACTTCTATAAAGACCCAGTCCAAATAAGGTCACATTCTGAGATACTAGGGTTTAGTATCTTCAACATATGAATTTTGGGGGGACACAATTCAAACCATAACAGATGTCCTTTTTCTTTGATTAATCAGGTATTCCCTTTCATGAGATGTTTCCTAATAAAACTTTGCAAGAGGCCACACTCTTTTCTGAAAGCTTTTAAACATTACATAATTTTAGAGCTGGAATGGACCATAGAAATCTACTCTAATAATACCTTTATTCTATTACTCAGAAACCAAGCTTAGCGATATTGGGTAACTTTCCAGTCAGTCAATTATACCTTGGCTTTCTGCGATCACCTCTTCCAAATTCTTCACAGCACTGGAGGGCTCCACAGGGCCTCCGGTCAGCACTGGGCCCGTGGTGAAGTCTCTACTAGGAGAGGTGGTGCTCCTATGTTCTTCTTCTTCCCAGAATCCTGCCTTCCTATCAAGCACTACTTGCTTTGGGCTTGGTCGGATGAGCATTCACCATTGCCTCTGGCTTTTTTTTCCTCCGCCTTCACAGAGCTCCACTGGAATATTTATGCAGCTTGGCGTTTTGGTTTTTAAAACTACCTATGGAGATGAACCGTCACAGAATTGTCCTTATATTGTTTTAATCATTTTGGCAATAACAAAGGTTTATTTTAATTGATTTGGAATCAAAAGTAGCTTTTTAAGAAATGTATTATTACCACTAACATTTAGCTGTCCTCCAGTGGTACTATTCTTATTAAATTGTTATTTACTTGAAGGTGAAATAGTCAATGGTTCTCAAACCAAAGATACTGATTCAATAGATCTCCGGTAGTCCCAGACATCTCCATTTTTAGCAGATATCCCAGTGATGTTTTAGGAAGTTTTCACACCACACGTTGAACAACAACAACAGAAAAAACCTGCCTTAAATCAACATGTTAATCATCAATTTTTAAGTAGCTGCTACTAGGAATGATTGTTTTATTTCCCAATAATATCATATTTTTTCAAATCTATGATTTTTTTATAGTAAAAAAAAATCACACTACTTTATGTCTCACAAAGATAAAAACACTGTCAATAAACTATGACACAGAGCCTTAAAGAGAGTCCCTTTGGACCTGTGAATTATTCACACCAGCAACTCACCACTTTGAAATTTCTATTCAGAGGCAATTTAGTCTACCTTCAGTTGCGTTACTGGGCCTGTGACAGGCAAAACTTGTACTATAGCTTCTTCTCCTTGTGGTTACCTTTCTTCCATCCTCTAATACAGTAGAATACTGCTTTCCGAGAAAATCTGAAATGGCTGTCATTCCTCCAATAATGAACATCTGCTTCACTAATAACAAATATATACCCCACACCTGTTTATATGCCATCATTGTATGCGATGGCTTTTATTTTTAAAGCCAAATCATGATGTGGCTTTAAAAAAAAATGTGGGTTTTAAAAAACATTTTTAAATGGTAGTTAAACTCAACACATGGTATCACTCAAAAATATCACTCAACCGAAGCGACAATATGAACAGCTATGACTAAGTCCATGCACACACGAACATTGACCACTCAGTCAAGAGTGCTGCCTTGCGTATCATTATCATAAGGTGTGATTAATTATAGATACATCCTGATTCAGAGCTATGAAAATGTTGTCGGGGGGAGATCTTAAAATCTATGGAATATGATGATAAAACAATTTACAATGGAAACTCTTCATGCTAAATGCTAGAGTAACATAATGAGCTAGAACAATTGGTTCTCAAACTGTAGTCCCAGGACTAGCAGCATCACCTGGAAATTTGTTACAAATGTCAATTCTCAGGCCCAACCTAGACAGATTGAATCGGAAACTCTGGGGATTGGGCCCAGCAATCTGTTTTAACAAGCTCTCCAGGGGATTCTTTTTTTTTTTTTTTTTTTTTGTGAGGAGATCAGCCCTGTGCTAACATCTGCCAATCCTCCTCCTTTTTTTTTGCTGAGGAACACTGGCCCTGGGCTAACATCCGTACGCATCTTCCTCCACTTTATATGGGACACTGCCACAGCATGGCTTGCCAAGCAGTGCGTCAGTGTGCGCCCAGGATCAGAACTGGCGAACCCAGGACTGCTGCAGTGGAGCACGCGCACTTAACGGCTTGCACTACCTGGTCAGCCCCTCTCCAGGGGATTCTGATGCACACTCAAGTGTAAGAACCATTAGGATAAAGGGGATGAGAAGTCCAGGGCAGGGAAGGAGGCCTTCCTCCACATTATTAGAGAAATGTTTATCAGTATAAACACACGCACACCCCTCTACTTCTATTGGGTTTACCTAATATAAGAATTTGTATGTGTTGTCCTTCAGATCACTACATTCAAATATATATATTTGTTACATAAAAGGCCTACATTTTATAATGGCCAAAAATAAACAGACCTTGGTATGTTTTACTCTTATCATCCTTAGCTGTCTCTCTCCCTTTGTTCTCTTTGCTCCAAACTATCCTATCTTCATGGTCTCTCCCCACTTTCCCTTTATCATCTAGATTCATTTCCATTTTAGACTTTTCTCAGATTCTCATTCCTTCACTTTTTCTATTTTTAGCTTTTCAACCTTACTTTAACCAAAATAAAAGTAGCTGGTCGTATAAAAGTTGAATCCCTAAATTAAGGAATAGACAAATACAGAAACATGAACAAATGCCTGTAAAACTGCACTGCTCAAGGATTTGCACCCAGGAAGATATAGTTTAACTGCTGCCCTCTGTCATTATAATATGTAAATTATTGCAGGGTAACTTAAAAACAACTGCTAAAATATGTAATGTTTGGACATGTCATCTTGTTTTCTATTTTATAAAACACAGTTTCAGAAATCACATTCAACTTATTGGCTTTAGTGCTGGCTGGCATGCTGTGTGTTCCTCCTTTGGACTCAGATAGGATTTTCTCTTTTAAATTGTTAATACACTTCCAGTAGAAAAATAAAAAGAAACGAGATGTTCCTTTGTTAAATGGAACTTACTGCAATTTCCTCATTGCTTTAAAACTGTAAGCTTTGTTCTCTCAGGAGAAACCTATTTCAGAAATAATTATCTTTGCGTTGGAGTCAAACAAACAATCCATTGTGAAACTGAAATCTCATTGGAGGCTCAAGCTCATAACATCAAATAATAAAGATATTTGCATTCTCTGATCCTTGATGGGTGATATAGTTTTAATGTTCAGTCTTTCCTTAAAACGTGCATATTATACAGAGTTTATTTTGTAGCAGAGTTTCTTTTTAGTTTATAGTGAGATGGATTTTAAATTCTTGGGAAAAAAACCACCGGGGAAAAAGAGGGTAGTTAACGTTTTTTAAATACGATTTTATAAGCTTATTTGCATAAGTTAAAATTTTTTTTCTTTGTGAATTTAGTAGAAAATATTACTTGGAATTTTAGAGAAACAGCATGATCAATTCAGAATTTATGTCTCCAACTCCGGTGAAGTAACCTACTTTTCCATCATTTTTTTTGGCTCTGTAGGCTGAGGAGGCAGCATCTACTGACAGTCACTGTATTGTTTGTTAGTTTCAGCGAGGTACACAGTGAGCAAGTGGAATTGGTCCAGTACTCCAGCAGCCTTAAGGTACAAGGAAGAGATTGTGAAGGCTCACACTGTATCTGTAATAAAACGTGTGGCAGGTTAGCATACTTCTGAGCTCTTGATACCTTTGTTATATGGAAATTACAGACTGGCTGAATTGACTATTGCTAAGAAACATGCTTCTCGGTAAGTAACATAACTTACAAATGGTAGATTTGTTCTAAAGTGATAGGAATATATAAGGAGAGGTATACTTGGCTTTGGCTGTATTTTCCAGATTTATACGGATTTCATACAGTACTTGGCAATGCCATGATTAGTATCATTTGACCTACGAGGATTTTAGGTGATGAGGTTTGACAACTTAGAATGATATTAGAAATGTGTGTGTAAGTTAAAGACACAATCGTGACTTGCATAACCATACTTTTTTCCCTCCATTAAGATGAACGTAACATTTTGGGGTTTAATCAGTAGTTGTTATAGACAACCAAGTCTTCAAGATCTAAATGTTAACATGACTTCAGGTTTAAAAATATGTTGGACTTCCACATGTTGTTTAAAAAGTCTTCTAAAAAAGGCCAGTTCTACAAGATTATTTTATTAATATTTAAAATATATGGAAATGCCTAGATTGTCAGTTTTAGTTTCAAGTAGTAGAACATTGAAAAGGTAAAGTATTAGTATGCTGCATATTTTTAGTAATATTCACAATTATATCTTATAGAATATAAGATATTTTTAAATACAGGGTTTGCATGCGTTAGTCTTAATAGAAATCTGGCAAAACCTGTCAAAGAAGATCCAATATAGGAAGCTTTATCACTTTATAGAGGACTGTAATTAGATAAGAATTTCATTGGAAGCTACATAAACATTTTTAAAATGCGTCATTGATAAAATGCTTCATTTACTGTCAAGTTAATATTGTGAAACACTGGCTGGATTTTATGCCTTGGATTATTTATTTGGAAAACAACATTTTCCTAATAGAATATGTCAGTAAGTGCACGATGAGTTGAGGAATTTTCCAGTTAATAAAGGCTAAACAAACATCGAAAACCTCCAGGAAATTAAGTGAAAACATCTTTTATTGCAATGGTTATACTTTGACCAGTTGTACGCATTACTTCCCAAGTGAGAACAATTTCAGTCTTTGGTTTGGAGTTATTTATAATGTCACTATTTAGGGATGTTTGATAATCCATTTGTGACATAGTAAACATAACTATCTTAGTAGTTTAAAATAGAAATTATATTTTCACTTTATTGTCAGTGTGTTTAAATATTAGGTCAGTCTGCACAGAGAACATCTATTATTGAAGATGTATTTTTGGGGTCAATTTTTGCTGTAATTTCAGACCTATTTATTATTCTACTTGGTAACAGTGTACTGTTATGAAGAAAATACTGGTGTAGGAATTAGGAGACCCAAGTTTGGGTCCTGGCTCCTCAACCTGCTCCTAACCATTGGAATCTCCTCTATAAATGACTTCTTAGAGTTTTACTTTATTTTTGCTATTCTACTTCTGCCGTCTTAGTTTTCCTTATCCTGTCAGGTTGGAGGCACTATATACATGTATAAAATACACTGGAAATTTTGAACAAGGGCCATCCTTTCACATGAGAGCTCCCTTCAGATCACAAGGTTCAATGCGATTGGTGGGGAATGAGTGATGTAGACAATATAGAACAGTGGTCCTGGCCTCTGGAAAGTGCACCTATGCTTGTGTGAAGTAGCCACCATTTTGTTTATCCTAACACCCATGCATATGTTTCACAACTTTCAAAGTCAGAAAATTCTGACCAATGTTCATCTTGAAGACCAATGTCTATCACAAAAAGTGATCCTTCAATTGAAATCATCTGCACAGTAACTTCTTACATGCAAAATCTCAAAATATGTCATACACCATATCCACTACCACTCCATTTGCTCCAGATTTCTACATTTGATTGGAAATGAAAAGTTTGCGGTCTTGAGTCTTTCCTTCATTTCACAGAGATAATTTCACTGTGGCTGAGATGGCAAAGCATGAGCTTCAGATGACAGGAATTTGAATTTATCTTCCTCCACTTCTGAGTGGTTTCAGGAAAAACGCCTGTCCTTTCTGAACTCATTTCCTCTGTACATGAGGATACAAATATTTATCTCGTAGAATAGCTGTAAGGATTAAACAGGTAATATTTATAAATGTCAACTGTGGTACTTGAGCCTTCAAGTTGGTGACCAATAAATGGTAGACAGTTATTGTTGTTGTCTTATTAAATTATCAACTGTTGATTTCTATTTGGATTCACCATACTTTCTAAGATTGCTGAAACTATACGGGTTTTATGAAGTTATTTACCCCGGTGTTCCAATAAGATGAGTGAATTATTTTCCTGTGTGAATTTAGAGTCAACCAGAGCTAACTCTAAATTATAGTTGTGAGCTATAATTACTTCAATGGCTAAGACCATTTTGGCCTCTGGGAGTGAAAAGTTATATTTTAGAGTGCATGTGAAAGAAGTATTTGTGAATTCATCTCTGTCTTCTATTCATACCTGGGTTAAAATGAGCCATGTTGTCAAGAAGTTTCTTTGGAACATTACATAAACTTACTTGTTCTTGGCCACATAGCAGATGGGAATATGCAAACAGGGCTGAAAGGAACCAAACAGAAAATTCTTCACGGGAAGGAAACCTAATATTTACACACTAATCAATTGGGTGATGGTCACTAAGGTGGCTTATGACTAAGATTTCTTGTTCATCATGAATGGGAGCTAGCATCTTAAAGGATTTACTTCGTGTTAACTTGTTCAACAGGACTAGACTGACAGGCATTCCGGCACCAGAGGCTCTCTGTTCTCCCCTTTCCCCTGCTCCCTCACTTTCTCCTTCCTTCCCCTGTTAAACTGGCTCTCCGATCTTCTATTCACAGTAAGATATGAATGGCCTCTAGTGGTTCATCAACGTTTTCTATGTATTTGCATTTTAACACACTGTAACACTTTAGCTAAAAATCTAAAGCCCTAATCCCATTCAATTTTAGAAAATGGCCAGTGGATTGGGAGGTTTTAGAGTAAGAAAGAAAAACAAAGAGGTACATCTTCTAGATTATACATTCTCATTGCTCCCCAAGGGACAAAAATTCATTCCAGGAAGTAAAAAAATGTTTAACTCTATTTATACATAAAGCACAGATACACATATAGTATATAAACAGACATATGGTATATCTGTGATATTAAAATTTTATGGGGGACGATTAAGAAAAAGACATCAAGGAAACCCTTTAGGGAGGCAATAATGAAAACCA
Source organism: Diceros bicornis minor (assembly GCF_020826845.1). Taxonomy (NCBI): domain Eukaryota; kingdom Metazoa; phylum Chordata; class Mammalia; order Perissodactyla; family Rhinocerotidae; genus Diceros; species Diceros bicornis. The sequence continues at coordinate 59,927,068 of NC_080749.1, read as the reverse complement.
AAAGTTGAGAAACACAGCTCTAGATAAGGATCTCAAAGGACTCTATAAGCCTATAGAGTACAAATTTCACTGAATTGTTTCTAAATGTTTCCAGTATGAAGTAACTTATGTCTGACTTAGTCCTTATATTTGAAACCAGTGTTTATGTTCTAATAAGTCAGTTATGGTCATTTGGTGTACCTTTTGCTCTTTTTAGTTATAAGAGGAAATAAGGAGGAGAGACCTGAGAACAAGATGTACTTGGATTTGAATTCCAGCTCCCTCTCTTCTTTGTTCTGTGATCCTTGGCAAATCACTTACTCTTTTTAAGCCTAAGTTTCCTTGTCTTCAGTTTACTTGGGGATCATAATGTCCACCTTGTGGAATTCCAGTATCATAAAGATCAATCAAAATAATGTACATAAAACCTTCTGTACATTGCCTAGTACATGATAAATGCATGCCAGCTAGTAGCTATAATTTTATGTCGTGCCTTTTTTTGTCAATTACTGTCTTTTAAAATTATTACAGAAAAAGAGATTTAAATTTGGGAGATAAAAATATTATCGTCCATAAAATACAGAAGTCTCTCTAGGACAAATGTTAATACTATCCATAAAAAGAAAGATAAACTTCTAGTTTTTCTTTAAACCAGCGACTACACCTATTGACATAAACCAAATACAGAATAAAATCTAAATTAAACTTTTTTTGCTCAGAGGCAATCCTTTGCTAATCAAACTTTTAACATCTCTAGATGCTAATGTAGTCTATTAAGTGTAGAATGATTAATTGTTCTGGCAGTTCTATTGAAATATGTTTTCATTAAATACTCCATTGGGCTTACTCAGCTGTAAAGTCATTGTTTTATTTTCCCTAGTTCCATGAGAACTCAGTATCATTTGGAATTCATGTCTGTTTCTGACATCACTTTTGCCTAGAATGTTATCATTCCCTTTCTCTTTATAGATGGTATTTGCATTTAATTCCACCAACATGCATGGAATTGTAGGACTGAGAAGTTGATTGAAAGGAAATGGTGAGAATCAGCCAGTATTTCAAACTTAAGAATTCATGTGGAGCAGAGTGAATTTCAGTATTGATACAACTCTGTGGAAGATTTTGTTTCCTTGGAAGGAGTGTCCATAATTCATTTATCCTCTCTCTCTCTCTCTCTTATCCTCTCTCCCCAAAATGATTGTTCTGCTTTGGTGATATACTACTAAAACTCTAACTGCCAACCCTGTTCCCAGGCTATTTTGATTTCTTTTACTTTGTAAGATTAATACTCACATCTACAGATGAAAATTTGATGGAGAAGGAGGAGTGCTTTCATTGTGAGGGTTGCAATGTGGAAAAATAGAATAAATGAGCAACTCTGAAATACGTGATATATTCCCCCTTGCCTTTTCAGCTTATCTTCTTTTTAGGTAATTTATCTTGTCAACAATGTTTCCACTTTTCTGTGATAGAAGTCCTCTAATAACGAATAACCATGGAGAAGTGTTCTCCATTCCAGAGTCTGGCTTTGTAATTTTGGGCCTTAATAGCAGAAAAAGGAATTTGAGGAGCAGAGTTAAAAGAATGCTATAGGTTTCATTCCTCTATAGGTAGGCACATGTTTATCCAGCAGAAATAGTCCACAAGTGGTAGAATTCAGGAAGCACCAAAGATTCAGTAATTAAGACTCTTCCTAGCTTTCCAGGGAGCTGAGAGAACAGAATTTCACAAGGTAGACAAACATCACATTTCAAAAGCACATGAGAAATCAAAGAGTCTCATTTGGAATAAAATATCTTGGCTCAGATTCTGTCTCCATATGCTTTAAAAATCATACTCAAAGAGGATGTTGGAAGAAGTTTTGACTTTCAAAAGCCGTTAGGCTACAAAGTTGGATTAAGAATACATATATACTAAATGACACCCTGGCAGTTCTGGTGTACCATAGGTATTCTCTAATCCATATAGAATTGTCTCTAGTCCACTTACTGCCATTCCAGTGGAAGAATATGAGAGTTTTCAAGGTAGTAGGAGGCAAATGTTTCAGCACAAATAGTGAGATTTGTAAAATAGACCCTTTGAGGGCTGACCAGTGAAATAATTTCTCCAAACCTGGAAATCTAAAAGTGTCATCCCCCAGAGGTTAGAATAATCTTCACATACTTGGAACCACAGCTTCATGAAGAATTAATATGGTATTTTTCATCATCCGTATTTATTTCACTTAAAACAGCCAAAGTGACTTAACCAAGATGTCTCATTTAGGAAAGATGGAATTAGAACCTAATCCCGTATTTCTTCCCATTCATTCACTAGGCTTCCCTCTGTTCCAGGTAGGGTGGGGAAGAGCCCTGGCCCAGATGACAGGCTTCTTTCCACCTGTGCTGGAAGGTCATGTAATGTCCTCTACTCTGTCCCTTAATTCTATTTGCATCTCTAGGTCACCACATACAAGGTCTTTCTTTGTAGTCTACTTGAAAATTAGTGGAGCCAGACCCATGACCTTTCTCCCTTAAAACTATTTTTGCCTCCTCTCACTCATGCATTTCTCTGTTTCTTTCTACAGAAATATTTCAAAATAATTTGCATCACCAACTATTTTTCATCCCTTTAGAAAGTTTAAAGTGGCGTTGGCTGATGTGGAAAAGTCACTGGCCAGTCTAGACTTGTTCATTAGTTGGGGTATTATTGAAACAAGAGAATGTTTGCCACTGCTGGTCACATATTATCTTTGTCTTTTCCTTCTTTACCAGTCTCTTGAGCCTTTTAGGGTACTTTCATGTAGTAGGAGGAAATAGAGATGGTTTGGTTTGATAATTAACTTGTGCCTGATGTATTGGTTCTAAATCTCATACAAAGTAAGAAAGACCTGACTGTATTCTATGGTGTATCAGTCAAAGAGTTCTGATTCAACACAGAAAGCATAATCAGCCAGGATTTTCAAAGAGAATTTAATGAAAGACCTGTTTGCAGAGGTGTGATAAGGTTTAGAGGAGTCAACAGTAGATGTCGAGGTTCCTATTTACCAACCATTAGCTCCCCTATTCCTGAAGGAGAAAAGGAGGTAATGGAGGTGTCTAAGTTTGGTGAGAGCTGAAATTGGAGGCTGAAAGGGAGACTACTCAACAGGAGCTGTTATAGAAAGATGCCACTTGCCAGAATGACAAGGAGGGAGACCAAAAGAAATACTCCAACTTCTCTCTTCTTCCTACACAGAATGGGCAAAGAGTAGAGAAAGAATCTGGGAGCAGAGAACAACCAGCACACATGGTCTCCTGAACTTATTTCGAAACATCTTCCCCACCCAATATTTAGTTTGAACAATAATTGATGGAAGTGTTCCTTTAGTGCATCGTATTCCTCTGTGCATTCTTTAATGTTCTAGACATTGATCGGCTTTTAAAATTTTGTTTTAACTCAGGATCCCTAATGCAAATATTAATTGTTGTGTATACGGTGGCGGTGTACAGGGTCTAGTGAGGGATTGAGATCTGTTTACTCCTAAAAGAAATGGTCCCAACTTGTCATGCTTTGGCATTTTTGACCATGCTTTTTTATGGACTACTGGTGTTCTATGACATCAGCTGGCATGTGTCACAGCTGTCCATGTCTATAGCAGCTCTAGCTCCTAGTTCTGAATTCAACTATTTTCATTCCTCTTTGTATTTAGAAAAGAGATACCCATTACTGTAGTTATTCACCTGACACATTTTTATTGAGTATCTCTTATGCTCAATAAAGTCCCTGAAGTTATCAAGATGAGCAAAGCAGAAAAGTCTCCTCTCCTTAAGGAGTTTATGTCTCCATTTTTTTTTTCCTAAACTAAATCTTTGAGACCTCAGGGACTCTCTTAAGAATCTTTAATCTTCTGATACTTTTCTTGGGGTGAGGGAGAAGAGGCACGTTTTTCTGGTGCTTTGCTGAACTCTGAACTGTTGAGTTTACCAAATCAATAGGTGAGGTATTTATGTTACTCCATTTAGTATCATTGTTGTTCATTCACTCAAAAAATAATTTCTGAGCATCTACTATATGCTAGTATATGTAGTGACTCAGAAATTAATAAAACATCTTAGTCTTCAAGATACTGCTCATCTAGTTGGGAATCAGATACGCAAATAACTACAAGGGCAGGATGTCAAGGGCTGTGGGACTAGCAAATGATTCCATTGTTTTGGATGAGGGTGACTATGAGAGTTGACTTAATAACCATAATGCCCGATTTCCTGGCTGCTCAGGGGAGCAGTGTAAAGCCTCACTGTTAGTAATGTGTGCTTTTATTTAATAGGAGTCCCGTAAGTACTCACTTGTAAAAGCAGCGTTTCCCAGAATCCATTGGCACAAACTGTTCACCTCTTGGAAACACACATGAAACAGTTCCAAGCACAGTATTAACACTGTTTGTGGATGAACCATATGACTCCGAATTAAGGGGCTCAGTAGAAACTATAGTTTTAGAGATCATTGAACATATACTTTATACTAGTAGTGTAGACCTGTACTCTGGAAAAATATTCATTGAAACTGTGAAAAATGAAACCACATAACCATAAAAACATTGTCCCAGTAGTGGTTGACATTATTTATACATCTTAACAGTTATAACTATGGACTCTAGAACTACTTAGGAGGTCACAGCCCTTGTCATGTTTCCAAATCTCCACCTTAAAATGCTTTGTCTAGAGTTAGCTGATTCTCTGACATGTTGAAAAGGAAGCTCAGAAATCCTATTTTTAATCTAACTAAGACTAAATCTTTTCTCTGGCAACACAATTTTGGCATGCCCAATAAGGCTCTTTCTATTTTTCTAAAACAATAGAAAGAAACACTCCTATGGAATGTATTTTTCATTTCTTTCTGACTCTCTTTTCTCTTATTTTTTTGAAAAGAGGTGTCCCTGATAAAGAAAAGGGAGCCTAATATTAGCCACTTTCCATGAGGAGGACAGTCTTCTTTAGGTGCACCACAATGTTCACAGTGACGAGGTTCACACTTCAGCTCCTACTTTAACACCAGCCCATACACGTGGTGCCATGCTGATGGTTTAGCACTCAAAGACCCTGGGGGGGACTCTACAGAGCAATATTCACATTCTCCTGTATCAACTTACAGATCATATTTGAATTCTTATAAAAAACTTAGTCTTGAGGACTGTCTTATTGGACTTTTGTTTTTGTGTTTATTCATCCATCCATCCATCCATCCATTTATTTATTTATTTATTTATTTATTTATTTGTGGTGAAAGAGGTTGGGCAGTTTATGTACTGTATAATATAGTGTGCTCATGAGGCTGGGAAAGAGTATAAACTTATTTTTATACTGTATGTTAGCTATATTTTAAAATATTATGCTCAGTGTACTTTTCTTCAGCCTCTAGACACATTTTTAGGTGAAGGATCCCTAAATGTAGAGCAATATGCCCAATTATTAATCTGAAAAATACAACCAAAGTCTGATTTTCCCTGTGTTTCTAGACAATAGGCATTTTTTCCAAATGTTTGCCATTTTGATGCTGAAGATAAATATCATGCTGCTGTTTTGCCTTAATCACTTCTTACCTTGTATGAAGGTATGACTGTACCAATTGTCTAGTGGATTTAATGCCTCTTAGCTGTCTAGTAAGACATGGCAAGGTTTAGCTATCAGTCAACCAAGTCTTGTGCCGTGACACATCAATTCAAAGAAAATTCATAATGTTATATAGATAACTACAAAAGACTTTGTGTCTTGGTTTCTCACCTTCCTGCCTTATTGATTTGCTTTTCCTCTACTTCTGATAAAGGCAGTGAAATATCCACTATGTGTGGAATAAATGTGAGTTACTGATATAGCCAAATGACTCAAGAAGCCACAGTGCCACTCGCAAAATGACAGCTTGTTACAGGATTCCTCTTTCAGCAATAAGACCCACACCCTGTGCACCAAGTTCAAGCGTGAAGAATATCATGTTATCCTTTCAGCATTTAGCAATATCTATTACTTGAGCTTTCATTTGTCTTCAAGCATCCCTTATCTTGAATAATGTATGACGCCTTCTCTCATTTATGCTCATTGTTTGTGATTGCCCCTGATTATATAAACACTATTTATCAAGCAAAATTCTCCATAGACCAGTGTCCTAAACATGGGACTTTGGTATCATGGAGCTAAATGTGAATCAGAATTTACTTATTTTTCTCACACTTCAAACACTCTCCCTTTCAAAACATATTACAGATACACAATCTTTCCAAGTGAAATCTCTCACTCGCTTCTTTAGTCTTCTAGAATCTTCATCAATAGCAACTTTGTTACTTTGAGTGTAGTCTACATATTACAGACATGACAATAAACACCAGTATCCATGCCTCAAAAAAGAAAACCATGATGAAATCATATATTTGTGAAATGGCTATGTGTATGAATTACTGGCTCATGCATTTAATTTTTTATTTTTTTATTTTTTTTTGTGGGGAAAGACTAGCCCTGAGCTAACGTCTGACACCAGTCCTCCTCTTTTTGCTGAGGAAAATTGGCCCTGGGCTAACATCTGTGCCCATCTTCCTCCAGTTTTTATATAGGACGCTGCCATAGCATGGCTTGACAAGTGGTGCGTCGGTGTGCACCCAGGATCTGAACCTACAAACCCTGGGCCGCCGAAGCAGAGCGCGTGCACTTAACCACTGCGCCACCAGGCCAGCCCCTCTGGCTCATGCATTTATGCAGCAATATGTAATTATTGCTTCCTATATACCAGGCTCTGCACTGAGTCTCCAGTGGTGATATTCCTTTTCTCTTAGCCTAGCAAAGTGGAAAGGAAGGATACTAGTATTGAGAAATGCAAATAGATATTATGATTAGAATTACATTTAAAAATTTTATTTTGTACTGATTTTATTTTAATTTTTTATTAAATATTTTAATTTTTTTTAATTAAAGTAAAACATAACATGGTAAAACTTAAGACTATAGAAAGGTATATAATGAAAAGTAAATTTTTTTTCCTCTCCCCTAAACCCCTAATCCTCATTCTTCCAAACTTTGCTAATGAGTTTTTTGCTTTGTTTCAGAGTAAAACAAAATAAAAAAGCTACAACAGACAGACAAACATACATATATATATATATGTTTGCATGCACACAAGTAGTATCATATGATGTATTCTATACCTTAATATTTTTACTCAGTACTATATCCAGTGTATCTTGTAGTTTTTCCATAGAAAGACTTATATGTTTACCTCATTCTCTTTTTGAAGACATTTTTAAATTTTTTAAACAAAATCAAACTTACAGAAAATTAGCAATATAGTACCAAGAACATTTTTCTCTGAGTGAGTTACCCTATTACCCTGGAATATCTTAGTATTTATTTTCCAATAAAATAAATTGTTTTCTAAACAAATCAATCTCCTACAAAATTATAATACAATCATCAGAATTAGGAAATTATACATTCCTTCCTCTCCTCCTCAGGCACCATTCAGGTTTTAGCAGTTGTCCTAATAATGAGCTTTATAGTCAAGGGATCTATTTCAAAATCACTCATTTTATTTAGTTGCCATATCTATGTAGTCTCCTGTAGTCTGGAATAGCTCCTTCATGTTTTTGGGGTTTTTTTAATTTTCATGATTTTGACTCTTTTGAAGATCAGAGGCCAGTTTGGGTTTTCTGATGTTTCCTCTTGATTAACTTCAGGTTATGAATCTTGGGCAGGAATATCATGGAATCAATGCTGTGTTCCTCTCATTGGATCCTATCATGTCTCAGGTGATTTTAATTTCTCTCATTAGTGATGATGTTCACTTTGATCTTTTGCTAAAGTTGGTGTTTGCCAGGCTCTTCTACATAGAGTTATTCTTTTCTTTCCCCTCTACAAATAATAAGCATTTTGTAGGAAGGTACTTTGAAACCATAAAAATATCCCATTCCTCGTAAGACTCTCCATTTATTTATTTCCATCCATACGGATCGTGGTTTCCTATTTTATTTAATGAGTTATAATCTCTCATAATCATCATTTGTTTTGATGCACAAATTGTTGCAGTTAGGCCAGAAATGTTCTTTCAAGCTGAGTCCTGTGACCTTTTGACTCAGGAGACATCATTTTTTGAACACCTCCTTGCTCTCTGGCACAGTAGGATATTTCAGGCTCATCTTGTATTTTCCTTACCCCAGCCCTGATTTCAGCCTTTTCTTCAAGGAGTGCTGGTTCTCTTTAGTGGAGAATGGTATTTAGAAACCATGATCTGGGTGCTAGCTGTGCTCCTTGCCTTTGGGGATGTTGCTGCTCTCAAGCTCTCTCAGTGGACAGTGCTAGGGAGCACATACGTGGATGTACATGCTCACAAACACACACACATATACACGTGTACATCTACATTTATTTCTGTATCTCCTTTTCCCTACTTGTAACTCACTTCTCCAACAGGGAGAAACAAGCTCACTGTTGGAGCTTATCTTTAATATATTTACACATTTGATCAATTTCTCTCCCACTGCCCACTACCACTTTTCCCCCATGCAGGTGCCTTCTTCACCCAACCTGGGCTCTGACACACCACAAGGGGCTGCCAGCACCCCCACGCCCACTCTGCCTCCCCATGTGGAAGTCCTCCTCACTCCACCCATTCCCCAAGATCCCAGTGCAGGCTGAGCCCCATGTCCCAGTGTAGGTACCCTCCTCACCACCCTCAGGCTGCAATGCCTAGCGCTGGGTTGCTGCCATGTGGGGACACCTTCATTACTCTTCTGGAGCACTGACTCCCCATACTGGACAATCCTCTGCTACAGACGCCTCTCTCACCTGCTCTGTTCTGACACCCTGCTCTGAGTCACCAAGGTTCCCTCACTCCCACTCTGATGCAGACCATACCTTTCTAAACCTATTGCCTCATCTAATAAGTTTAGAAAGAAATTATTCAAGAAGATGTAGAGAGAATTTTTTAAAATTATTAGCTACCAATATTTTAACTTGAATAACTATCAAGGAGGAATAAAAATATAATCACTAAATGTTTTAATTAATATCATAGCTTAGACCACCTCACCTCCCATTTTGAATCTCTCCCTGCCCCGCCACCTGTGATTGCTGATGCTGTTAGCACATGTTTTGGCTTTTTAATGTGGGTAGTCCTTAACTTATGAGCCTTGTATGAACACTCTGTATACCTGAGCATCCTCTTCTGGTTTCCTCCATCCCTGGGATCTCCTCAGCCACATGCCTGCTGTGTTTTGTCTCTGGTATAGCTGCTATTGAAGGAAACCTCACTGCAATACCACAGCCACTACAGCAGGAGATTATGGGCCTCATTGATCACTTCCTGCTGATTTAGAATTTAGTAATTTTCTGGGCCACACTCGAGATTTAGCAGTATGGTACGCAGGCCTGGAGCTAGGGAAGGTTCTAGACAGCTCTGAGTAGCTCTAGGCTGAGAGCTTCAGGTTGGACATGGTTTGGTTTGGCTTCAAGATTAAAGGAGCATTAGGGCTCAGGGAACTTGAGGGTTCTAGGCTACTCTAGGGACAACTTCAGCCAACTTGAGGTTTCTTAGGCTCTTTTGTGCTAACTAGGGAGCCTAGTCAATTTTCTCTGGGGAATGTTCTAGACTATAGTAGAAGTTTGCAGCTGTTTAGTGTTCTATTAGCACATAGATAAAACATAGTATGGGAAGTTTGTATTTCTGGACTCTAAGTTGAGTTTGTGTCAGCCTGACCTGGAGGGCAGGCAGTCTGTTTCTGTCTAAAAGTCAAAGCTGTGACATCTGACACTCATAACGGAAAAAAAATGTTTGTATGAAATTTTAATCCCTAAAAGTTTTTCTGCTCCTAGATTATAGCTTTGCTTATGTCTATGATTGCATTAAATAGTATATTTGTTTATGTAATAGCTCTTTGACATCTTCTCCCCAAAGGAAGATATTCCTGGCCATTCTACACAAACTAAATACCACATACCTCCTGACCTGATTGTAATCTGTGTATCTGTGACATTTAAACTAGGAGCATGTTTTTGTAATGTACTCATTTCACAAATTAAAGATTGTGATTTTAATTTGGCACATTAGAGTCTATTTCATTTGTGAGCCAAGCCCACAGGCTCAAAGTTCTTAGGGTGTCACAGGGAGCAAGTCAAGGTTTATTTTTGGGTCCTGAGCTGAGGACTCCATAGACTGTCAGCAGGAGTTCACTTATCCATTCATTTATTCAGTGGATATTTATTGAGCACTTCTTGTGCTCAACATACTTTTAAGTATATAACAGGATACAGAGTTGAATATGACCTCAGGTTTATGTTTTCAACTGAAAAAGATCACTCTGGCAGCATTGTGGGGGATAGAACACAGGCGGGGGAGACAAAGGCAGGAGAACAGATCAGAAAACACTGCAGTATTCAGGGAGAAGATGCTGACATGAGGCAAAGACAGTGGGACAGAAAGGAAGGAACAGATTAGACCCAATGTGGTTCTTAAAAATCCATGGGCATGTATACAAGTACAGTTTCACAAACCCACCCTTCATGGTCCCCTTCAGGAAGGTGGGGACAGGCCTGGGGCCATAGAGGTCTCAGGGGACACCTGTCCGTGAGCCCTGCTCTATAGGACTTCAAGAAGGAAGAACACATGTCAGGCTGGCCTGATGAGGGAAGGCTCCACAGAGGAGGTGGTACATGATTGGGACTTAAAGGAAGAGGGGGTTTGAACAGGTCAGGGTGGGAAGCCATTTTGGATGGCATAAGCAGTCTCCAGGCTTTTGGCATTTTACTGTGTCTTCATGAACCATAAAGCTTGAGTCTCAAGAGTAACTGCTATTCAGGGGCTATCTTGAAACTCTTCCTCTTATCTTATGTGATGGTGCATATGAAACCCCTAGCATATTTCTTGATACATAGACTTCAGTCAAATTCAGTTCTTCTTATTAAGTACATCAAAATACATAAAAGACAGTAAGATATGTTTGTGTTTCTCCAGATCAATAGAGGGTTACTTGATAGTGATGACTTACTTGTATCAGCGGTCCAAGAATTAGGGATAAAAACTGGATAAGAGCCAGTCCTGAAAAGTTCAGCATTTTTCTACCATGCTGTCAGAATTTCTCCTTCTTAAGATTGGGTGTCACAGTACATGTGGCGGAAGTTGTTCCAGCTGCCATGATGAGCCACACTGAAGTCAGGCGGTCCTCTCATTTGCTTTGTAAATCTAATAAAGTGGTAATGTGGGGTGCAACGATGGTATTCTAATGTTTTCCCAAACTTCTCTACCATTAAAATTCTGACATCTTGTTCTCTGACATGAATTATACAGAACGATGACACTGCCTCAGGTGAAACTATCCTCTTGCCAATAAACAATAATGAGAAATTATAGTGCATTTTTTTACAAGTTTATAACAAACTTTTAAAAATTATGTGGTCTACATAAGATGTGACAGAGCATACAAAAATGGGACTTTAAGTCAGGAAGTTTAGATAGTGAGATCCTAAATTACCATTTCGAACACACTATGGTCCGAAAGATGCCAAAAGGAATGACTTGTAGGAAAATAAGACAGAGGAGATGCAGAGTATGATGGAGTCCATGAGTAATGAGCAGATTTCTTTGATCAGATGATGAGCTTAGACTTTCTTCATGTTTTATTTTAGTTTAATGCTCCCATCTTATTACCTATAAGCCAGGAAATGATAGGAATACAAAGTTGCCAAAATTATCTTTAATAATTTGGCAGCTTGATTTGAATTTTCATCATGAAAGTAAATCTTTCACCAGAAATTGTTTGGAATAGAAATCTCTCTTAAAGTAAGTTTAAAAATATTTGTGACTTACAGGATATAGGATAAAAGGCAGCTTTCCTGTCATGTCTATTTTTGGTAAATATTTAGTCTTGATAACTTAGACGCAGAGCTTGCTTCACACAGTGGCTGAGTGCATGCATTTTGTGATTTGACTGTGAGCTCTGTGATCTTGAAATGATATGACCTAACTGGTAAGATTGTTCTGAGGTTTAAATGAGAGAACAGGGTGTAGGTCTTGGCACAGGGCCTGGAGATAGCAATCACTCAATAAACGTTAACGACTATCATTACCTTCATGAAACACTGGCAGCACTAACAAGTAGAGCTTCACGATATCTAGGATAGTGATGATAGAATGGAGTATATCTGCTTTCCTATAGTTTGGGGTTTGTTTTATTTAAAAGTGTAGCATCTTCTCAAAGAATCAAATTAAGTAAGTGGGTTAAGAATGATGCCCAGAATTTTGAATCTCATATATGTATATAAAGCTAACATTTATTGAGTATCTTCTGTGAACTAACATTGTACTATAAGAGTTTTTCATTTTCTTAATTTTATTTTTATTTATAATTTTTTTGGTGAGGAAGATTGCCCTGAGCTAACATTCGTTACCTATCTTCCTCTTTTTGCTTGAGGAAGATTGTCCCTGAGCTAACATCTGTGCAAGTTTTCCTCCATTTTGTATGTGGGATGCCACCACAGCATGGCTTGATGAGTGGTGTGTAGGTCCGTGCCTGGGATCCGAACCTGCAAAACCTGGGCCACCAAAGTGGAACACACGAGCTCAACCACTATGTCACTGGGCCACCCCCACTTAATTTTATTTTTAATTAACATACAATTATATGGCCTTTTTTTTTGTTCTAGGAGTTTTAATGCATATATAGATTCATTTAACTACCACCGCAATCATGATTCAAATGTTACATCACCCTAAAAATGTCTTTTGTGCTACACCCTTTTAGTCACACCCTCTATCCCTAACCCTTGGCAACCAGTGAGCTGTTCTGTATCACTGTAGTTTTACCTTCTCCAGAATGTTATATAAATGGACTCAAACAGTGTGTAGCCTTTTGAAACTGGCCCCTTTCACTCAGCATAAAGTCTTTGAGATTCATCCTTCTTGTTGCCTGCATCAAAACTTGATTCCTTTTTATTGCTAAGTACTATTCCATTCCATTTGATATCACACCAGAATTTGACAAGTGGTAGTTTTTTAAATGTTAGTAGCAATGTGGAGTCTGAAACCATATCAGTTTTTTCATACTATGTTATGAGAAATGCATTGATTTCTCTGTACTTTGAATGGATCTTATAACTATGCGTGATTCTGTAACATCCTGCATCTTTGGAAAATATTAGTTTCCTGAGATAAGCAGATCTTCCAAATATTGATGCATTTGCTTATGCAATATCAAAAAATCACATTTATTAATATCATTATCAATCTCTCAGAAAAGTCTCTAAGTATTAGAAGCTGTCAAGCTCATGGTGGTGAATACTAGTTTTCAAAAATCTTAATTTTTACGAAATCTTGAATTTTATTATTGACCAAAAAAAATACTGTTAATTCCCCTTGAAGTGATAGATTCATTTCATTTGTTTTTAAGAAAATGTCTTCCAAATTGCCAAGTCTGAATAACCATAGTTTGTCTGTCAGTCACTCTTTCAAGTGAAAATGGTGTTTCATTAAAAAAAGTGGCTAGTTCAACTCACAATTTAATTACTCAGGCTTTTTTTCAAGACAACCATGATATTTCATTATACAGCAGATGTGTTTTATGCATACTTCCCATTTTCTCACACAGAATATTCAAAGGATGTTTACTGAAGAGTTGACTTATGCAATGAATCATTTTTACTGCTTTATCAAGGACTTTCTTAAGATACATTTCTTTTGCTTTTTTTTTTTTTTTTAATTGTGAGTGTATGGTGGTAAAGTCAAGGACTACTAATATAATTACTGCCACAGCCTTTACTCATCTAAGGCACCAGTAAACTGACACACTATTTCTTTTGTACCGTCAAGGCAAATGTCAACAAAGTGAAAAAGGAAAAAAAAAGTCTTAATGTTATTATGAAAATAGTTTTGACCTCACAGACCCCCTGAAGGTATCTCAAGACCCTTAGAGGTCTACAGACCACACTGAAGAATTGCTAGTTAGATTGTGCTTCATATTGGTTCAAAGAAGAATAACTAAGATCATTATGGAATACACGTCCTATGAGGGGAAAAAAAAAAAAAGGAATGGGGTTGTTTAGGCATGAGAAGACGTGGGTAAAGGGGAAGAACATTATTGACCATTAGAAGTGAGGATGATGTGCCTTACACCCTAGAGATCTTCAAAACAGAATCCTATTTACTCTCTTAAAACATTCACTATTTCAAATGACTGAAGGTAGAAAACCAGATCAAATGATTTCTTGACATTCCTCCAAGTTCTAATATTATGATTTTGTTGTCCCAAAGGATGTGTGGCTTATAATATCTCTAAGTATAGTTGTCTCTGTTTCAAACATTTTTTTCTGACTCAAGTTTTCAATATCTCTGAAAACTCAATTTCATTCTAAATCAGTCTTCAGTTTTATATGGTTTCTTAGAGCCCTTTGCAAGATGCTGTTCTTAATAACCTGCAGGTTAGAATTGAATCAAATTCTTTGAGACTGTCAGTGCTGCTAGGGGAGCCACATGTTTCTTACACACATGCCAAGGATGAATGAGGGCAGATAATCTTTGACAGTTATGCCTTCTTCCCATCTACACTGAAAGCATCTCAGGCCACGAGAGCTTCTGGTCACTGTCTGTTGTTGTTGTTTTTTTTAATTTTTTGTTTATTGCAGTAACACTGGTTTATAACATTGTATAAATTTCAGGTGTACATCATTATACTTCTATTTCTACATAGATTACATCATGTTCACCACCCAAATACTAATTACAACCCATCACCACACACATGTGCCGAATTATCCCTTTCGCCATCCTCCCTCCCCCCTTCCCCCGGTAACCACCAATCCAATCTCTGTCTCTATGTGTTTGTTTATTGTTGCTATTATCTACTACTTAATGAAGGAAATCATACGGTATTTGACCTTCTCTCTCTGACTTATTTCACTTTGCATAATACCCTCAATGTCCATCCATGTTGTCACAAATGGCTGGATTTCATCGTTTCTTATGGCTGAGTAGTATTCCATTGTGTATATATACCACATCTTCTTTATCCATTCGTCCCTTGATGGGCACTTAGGTTGCTTCCAAGTCTTGGCTATTGTGAATAATGCTGCAATGAACACAGGGGTGCATGTATCTTTACGCATTGGTGTTTTCAAGTTCTTTGGATAAATACCCAGCAGTGGAATAGCTGGATCATATGGTAGTTCTATCCTTGATTTTTTGAGGAATCTCCATACTGTTTTCCATAGTGGCTGCACCAGTTTGCACTCCCACCAGCAGTGTATGAGAGTTCCCTTCTCTCCACATCCTCTCCAACATATGTTGTTTCCTGTCTTGTTAATTACAGCCATTCTGACGGGCGTGAGGTGATATCTCATTGTAGTTTTGATTTGCATTTCCCTGATAGTTAGTGATTTTGAACATCTTTTCATGTGTCTGTTGGCCATCTGTATATCTTCTTTGGAGAAATGTCTCTTCAGATCTTTTGCCCATTTTTTAATTGGGTTGGTAGTTTTTTTGTTGTTGAGATGCATGAGTTCTTTATATATTTTGGAGATTAAGCCCTTATCAGATGTATGGTTTGCAAATATCTTCTCCCAATTGTTAGGTTGTCTTTTCTTTTTGTTGATGGTTTCCTTTGCTGTGCAGAAGCTTTTTAGTTTGATGTAGTCCCATTTGTTTATTTTTTCTATTGTTTCTCTTGCCTGGTCAGACATGGTGCTGTCTGTTCTACACTGCGGCTCCTGGAATGAAAGAGCTTGGCCTTCATTTGACTCACCAACTGCAAGATTAGACAGGCTTTGCTCTGGTTGGCAAGATTTCTCTACGGAGACAAGCAGGCTGTAAATTGATGTTTTTGACCCCCTCTCTCCCTTTGAATCTGGGATTTTATGATAGAATTAAACGTATCAAAAATAGATTCTGAATGTTTAGAGACCACAGAAGTTCAATTTTGCTGTATGCATTTGTAACATAGTGCTTTCAGGGGAGAAAATCAAAATAATATTTTATATTTATAAAATCGTAATTTCCAAGAGTCCATATCTGCTTCAAGAAAAGCCCTACAATTTGTCCCTTGAAGTTATAAGCCAAAGTACAGTTGCAAATAAAAGTTGTCATGCATTAAAAAAAATAAATAACTGCTGGACATCATCAAGGTCTCAGAAATGAAACTGTAAATGTACCTTAGTCTGTACAAAGAGGTTTACAGAAGTATGTTCTCTTCCAGTTGTTTTGCTTCTAGAAAAATATAACTAACTGCATGGGGAAGATGGAAGAAGGGCAATTAAAAGTGAGTGAGGTGACATCAAAGTGGCAATAGCCAAACTGATTAAAAAGATTAGGATGTCATTTCTTCAGGCTAGGAAATCAAAGGAATATGATTGCAGACTATAAAATTTTGTTGCATATGGTTAGTACCAACCACACTTGTTTATCAAATCCCTGAAAAGTACCACAAAGGGAAACCTTTGGAGTTCTAAAGAGGCAAATAAAATATAATAAAAAAGAATCACTTTTTCATGTGGTAGTCACATTATGCAAATCATTGCCAAGGTAGGTGGTACAGATCTCTAAAAAAAAGAGAGAGATTCAAAGAGGATTTAGGAAAATTCATGTTTAATAGAGCTATACTAAAAGTTAAGGGAAAATATATCTTTTGAGGGAGAAAATGCATTCATAACTTTTAAACTAGAAATTAGAGAATTTTGGACCAAATAATCTATGAGTTTGAGCTAAGGTGATGGCTATCATAACATTGTGTTCACAAAGAAAAAATTAAAATTTTAATTCTAATCAAGCTAACATTAAAATGTTGTTTAAATTTTTTTTCCTAGTTCCATATTTTTCTCAGTTTACCAGTTATAACACCAAATAGGACCTCCTGAGTTCACTTGGTCCATTTCACTGCTCACCCTAAGTTGTTTCAGAGAGGTGCTTATTTATACTTCCGTCATTTCCCTAGCAGTATATTCTCCCCACTTAGCAATTTGCTGATCATTCTTTCAAACTGAACATAAATATCTCCCACTGTAATCTCCCCCAACTTTTTATTCTCATCAATTTCAAACCATATCAAACTGCAAAAATAGTACAAGGAACACCTGTATACTCTCTTACCTAACTTCACTGAATATTAACTTTTCCACACTTGCATTAGCTCTCTTACTCTCTAAAGTATATAGAATATTGATTTACGTTTCACATATTTATGTTCATATATTTATATATTATTAATATGCATGTTTTATATATATATATATATACACTCATGCTGAACCATTTGAGAATTATTACAGACATCAAGACACTTCACCCCTAAATGCTTCAGCATGGATATTCTAAGAACCAGAACATTCTCTGCAAAATACCTGGGAGAACTGATAGAGCAGTACTGTTGATAGAGTACTGTTATATAACACAGTCTACTCATATTTCCCCAATTGTCCCAATAATATCATTTACAGTCATTTTCTTCTTTTTTCAATCTGGGATTCAATCCAGGATTATATATTACATTAGTTGTCACATCTCTTTTGTCTCCTTTAAACTAAACGGGTCTCCAGCTTTTTTTTTGGTCGTGTTGCTGTTCTATATAATGTTGATATTTTTGAAGAGTCTAGTCTCATTGTTTTGCAGAATGTCCTTCATTTTGGATTTGTTTGATTGTTTCCTCAAGATTAGATTCAGATTCAGCATTTTGGGCAGGATATCTACACAGGTAATGCTGTGTCCTTCCCAGTGTCCTTCTCAGGCGACATAGGAGGTCAGTGTGTGCCATTACTGGTGATGTTAAGGCAAAGGTAGTGTCTGCATGATTTTTCCTTTGTAAAGCAACTTTTTTCTCTTTTTAATTCAAATATAATCTCCACAGTGATACTTTGAGGTTGTGTGAATATCCTGTTGCCCAATTTTTTTACCTAGTGGTTTTAGTGTCCATTGATGATTGTTACTTGAATTGGTTATTACTATGTGGTTATAAAATTCTGGTATTCTATTTCTGTCATTACTTTTACATTTATTAGTTGATTTGCTTTGCTTTTCCTTCTCCTCCTTCTCCCCTTAAAAAAATTTTTTAGCATCACTTTGTACTTATGAATATACTTTTTCAACTCAACGTTATTATAATCTATTCTTCTCATTATCCATTTGATGCTCAAATTGTACCAGATTTGACCAGTGAGAGCTCTTCTTCTGTTTCTTTTTGATGTTCCCCCATCAATTTGAGCACATTCTCTAAGGCACATCCAGATGCTTCAGGCTTAACTTTTACTTTCCTGTCCCAAGAGGCCTAGTTCCTTTTAGAAGTAGGCCTAGTTCTAAGACCCAGATCTGGACACTAGGTTCGCTCATTGCTCCTGGAGTGCCATTGCTTCTAGGCCCTTTCAGTGGATACTAGAATACACACACACACACACATACACACATATACATACATATATATATAAACACATACATGTACCTATATGTATATAGTACTGTTATAGCTACATAGTGTAGTACTGCTATGCTGCTACCATCAATTTCATTCCAGTATCATAGGGTCCTTCCTCTCCTTCCGCCATTCCATATTTGTATTCCTCTTCTCCCAAGTGAGAATCCTCATACCCCACCATATCTATATTTTCTTGTTTCCTCAGTCCTACAATGCACACAAAATAGTTTCAGATCTGCTACATCAATACTGCTACCAGCAACAAACTTACTGTTTCAGGTTCAAGATTTCCTACAATTCTTTTAGGCCTTAGAATATGTATCTCTTATGTATAGTCAGAATATTTTTAAAAAATAGCTTATATGTAGATTAATTCTTTTTCTTCTTCTCTTATCAGCTTGATGTAGGTTTAGGTTTACTTGGTTTGGGGGGGTGGTTTGAGGGGGTTTTTGCTAAGGAAGATTGGCCCTGAGCTAACATCTGTGCCAATCTTCCTCCATTTTGTATATGGGTTGCCACCACAGCATGGCCACCGTCAAGTGGTGTAGGTCCGCACCCGGGAACTGAACCCAGGCCGCCAAAGCGGAGTGCACCGAACTTAATGACTAGGCCATGGGACTGGCCCCCAGATTACTTGTTTTTTAATATAATGGGCTTAAAAATGTATTTTCCAATGTTGTTAACTTAATCTATTTTTGAATAGAGTTTAATATAAGGCACTTAGCTCAGTGCCTGAATAGTAAGTGCAAAATAGATATTACCTGTGATTTTTGGTGATGCTGGTGTTAAATTTGAAATGGTGTTTTCAGGATATCCAGAGTTCCTAATACTAAATTTGGAGATTTATTTTCTTGGTAACTGGGTTTTTTGAGGGTTTTGTTGTTTTGGTTTTTGTATTTGATTTTTTTTTTCTCTCAGTACTTTTGATACACAAGGAACAGTTATGGCTCAGTTAGAAGTTCTGGCATTGGGAATGACCTTGTCCTTGTTTTGAAGTATCTGACAAATAAAAATAAAAATTCCTCCTGCAAAACCCCGGTCAGTTGCTGCTGCTGGTCCCAGGGCAGGCTGGCTGTCAGGATGCCGAACATTACTGCCGCAGTAATCACCAAGGCATCTGCCAGAGATCTCAGAGCTGAAAACTAGGTAGGAAAGTCTGTATTATAGCTAAGAATAGCTCTGGAAATTTTCCTGAAATGCTTGCCGGCGACTCCTAGGCTTGACAGGCACAGCATACTGTAACTAGAGCAAGTATGTTGTTCGCACTCTTGTTGGCAAGTATGCTATAGCACTAACCAGAATAATAGCTAGAAATCATTTGCTACGACTTCTTTGTGTTTCTACTCGTAGTACTCTTGGGTTACTGCCAGGAGTGGCCACATATATTTATATAGATGTCCTGTGTTTTCATTCCACAAACAGCTTCTTATAAACTATAGATTCATATTGATTCTACCAGTGAAGAGTTTGGGTAAGAGAAAAATTATTTCTGACCCTATTACTCTTTCATTACACATAGGGATTACTTCCAAGATAGTGCAAAATTATGATGGTTTTGCGTTCGTGGGGAGGGCTTGGTGAAGAACACGTGATGAGCATGGAAAGCACTGACTTCTGTGTGCACTGGGATCACCTGAGCATGGGGCCGGAGAGTCAAAGCATAGCTCCATAAATGTTCAAGGAACTGGGAAAAGGTTCCAGACAGAAAGGTTAAAATGTCTTGATTAACAGTTGGGAAAGAAAAGATTGAGCAGGGAGGTGATGATTCTCTTGAGATAGAGAATTACTGTGAAGCTTAAACTTTGGGGCTCCTCACTTGTATGGGCCCTTTCAAGGCCCTAGGAGCATCTGAGCAGCATGTTCAGGTGGTCGTGTGTTTTTGTAATATTTGCTAAAGTAAGATATTTTAACCGCAGTTGGTTAAGACCACTGTTTCCTTCCACTCCAACTTCTCCTCCATCTCACTTTTCCTCATGTTGAGTGGAATTGGAGATAGCTTTGGGCATAGAGAGCAAAGGGTTGGAGCTATATTTACTCAGAATTTAGTGGCTCTATATGGGGTTTGCAATCACTTCTGTGCATAATTGAGTTATAGCCAGCCATCCCAGGGAAGGAATGACTTCTGGGTCCTACCACATACTCAAATGATTTACCCAGCAGGACCAGGGGCTGTGTTGCATTGTTAGTGTGTCCTACAGTACCCAGCCCTGGAAGTACAAAGGCAGGAGAAGAGAAATAATGATTGCAATGTACAGAACTAGAAGTTAACCTGTGAAAAATTTCTTTCAATCACCAGACATATAAACTTGTAGCTGGATGATTTAGTTCTAATTGATCCCTAGTCAAAATACAAGTTCTCTCCTATCAAAAATATACTAAATAACATACTGGTGTGTAGAATTATAAATGTATCGTATGTTTTTCCCTTTTTTGGTGAGGAAATTGACCCTGAACTAACATCTGTTGCCAATCTTCCTCTTTTTTTCTTGCTTGAGGAAGATTGTCTCTGAGCTAACATCTGTGCCAATTCTCCTCTCCTTTGTATGTGGGACACCACCACAGCATGGCTTGATGAACAGTGTGTAGGTCTATGCCCGGGATCTGAACTTATGAACCCCGGGCTGCCAAAGTGGAGCATGCAAATTCAACCACTATGCCACTGGGCCAGCCCCCTTACCTCCCCTTTTTTTGATAGGACTTGCTTAAAATAGAATTTATCAAAATTCCTCAGTAAGGCACAAACCATAGTAGTTCTACAGATAAGAGTATGTTTGTGTGTTAAGTCACAAGTTTTTAAATACTCCAACTGTTGAAAATTAAAAGACAGTCTGGTCAACCATACTAGGAGAAAGACTGAATTATCTTTCTGATCTCTCTATAGAATGATATCACAAAATTATTATTATGTAAAAAGGTGATCAAAGAGTAAGAAACCAAAAAGTGTAGGAGTAAATTAATAAAAATATGTTATTTTTCGTATTTTGTGATTTTCTTGGGATTTTTTAGCTTTTTTATGTTTGTAATTTGTAGTGATTTTTTTCCTCAACCTAAATAAATATTCACTTTCTTGTCTAATTTTGTATTTGGAATTTCATATTCATTTTCTAAAAGAGAGTCCCCTCCCAACTGTTTAGACTTTAGGTTCCACAAAATCTGGATCTGCCCAATCCACTGCTAATATATAAAGTGTGTGAAGAGTGTATTCTTGTAGATAGTCATTCATTTATATGCTTGAGGCAATCAGTAATGAGTTAGTTTGTGGTAAAGACTGTATTGTATACATTTAACCTGATAGATCCTGTTATAAGATGGCAAATTTTGCTCTAAGAAGTAAAATTTCAGATGCTTGCTGCCAGTTCTTCATACCTCATCTGTATCTTGTAAGTGCTCGGAGTGTTATGGTTTAGAATCTGTCCTGAGTGAGACAATCCGTTTAAATAGTGGGCAGAACGACCTCCCACAACAAGAAATCAGGCTCCACAGAAAAATGTCTGTTTCTAGGACTGGGGCAGGAAATGTACAAGAGCCTAGAATATACCAGAAAGCAAGGAAGCAATCAAATACTACTGGGGCCATGTCAAAAAAGATACAGAAACCAATTTGAAAGAATCAAAAATAAATAATGACTAGAATTTATTGAAACATCAAATATATTAAAATCCATGAGTGTGTAATGACAGGAAAAAGTAAAACCCCAAATCCTCCTTGATCACTTTTGAAGGATATGAGGGCATAAACTCATTCAAAAAATTGGCTGATAAAGGAAAAGAAATAGACATTTATCAGGGCCAGCCTGGTGGCATAGTGGTTAAGTTTGCGTGCTCCACTTCGGTGGCCCGGGGTTCATGGGTTCAGATCCCAGGCACGCACCTATACACTGCTCATCAAGCCATGCTGTGGTGGCGTCCCACAAACAAAATAGAGGAAGATGGGCAACAGGTGTTAGCTCAGTAACAATCTTCCTCAAGCAAAGAAAAGAGGAGGATTGGCAACAGATGTTAGCTTAGGTCCTATCTTACTCACAAAAAAGAAAAAACAAAAGAAATAGACATTTATCCCGCCTTTCCTGACAAACTGTAGTTCAGGTTAACCAAACAGTTGATCAGATCTGCTTTATGAAGGAATTCCAGCCAATACATGCAGAAAGAATGAAAGAACTAAGCCATCACTATTTTGCAACCCCTATTGAAATAATAAATCTGGGAAATGATCGTCAATGCTGCCCAAACCATTTGGTGAAAGGTCGATAGGGCATCTTTATAAGAGATGGATTCAGATGGGAACACCAAAACCTGCTAATTACAAAAATAGAGACAATAGATACTATGTATTTTCTAATGGAATGCGGTAGCAGGTACACAATCTCACCCACAAAATATACTTGCCAAAAAGTAGAACACGAATCTATTCGAACCTCTAGGTCTAACTATCAATTTTCAAGAAATACAAAAGAGGAACATGTTATATGATACCACGGAATCCAATCAGCAAAATCCAAAGTATAAGATATTCTACAGGACAAATGACTCAATTTCTTCTACAAATAAGTGGCAAGAGAAAAAAAGGGAAGACTATAAAAAAATTAAATTAATTAACATATTAAGATAAATTAAAATTTAAGAGACATTTCATCCAAATGTAATACGTGGACTTTGGTTCTTGATTTGAGCAAAGCAACTTTGTAAAAGACAGCTTTGAGGCAATCGGGAAAAGTTGAATATGGACAGAGTATTAGATGATATTAAGGAATTACTGACAATTTTAAACTGTGATAATTTTAAAATGAGCTTATCTCTTAGACATACAAACTGATATATTTACAAATAAAATAATATAATATCTGAGATTTGTTTAAAAATAATCTAGCTGAGGAGGTAAAAAGTGTTGGGGAAGTATAAATGTAATAAGGTTGGCATATGTTGATAATTATTAAATCTGGATGATGGAAACCTGGGGATTTATTACGTTATTGTAACTACTTTTACATAACTCTGAGGTTTTTCTTAATGATAGGCAAAGGTACATAGGAAGTAAATGTGGGAAATGCATACCAAAACATACTATACCTATACTCTTGTTGTTATTTGTTTTTGAAAATGAAAAAAAAATTGACCAAGAGCACCATCCAATCGTGACATTTGTGAAATATTAAATACAAATGTTTTAGGTAGTGATGTGCTGGTAAATGACTCCCTGAAGAAAAAAGCCCTGATTTGTAGTGTTTGCCAGTTTGCACGTTGTAAATACCAATTTCAGGCTATTGATGTGATGTCACTGAATGAGGAGCTGGGAAGAAATGTGCACCATCAGCTCCCGTGAGCCTGTTTTGCCAGCTGCAGCCCACTGCTGGGAGAGAAAATAGAGAAGAATTAGTTTCTGGAGTCAGACTCTCAGTCAGATCCCAACTCTAAAATGCACTGTCTGTCCTTGATCAACTTACTTAGTCTTTCTGAGCCTTAGTTTCCCCTCTGTGAAGTGGAGATAATAATTCCTACTACATTAAGATGTGAGGATTAAATGAGATCACACATATAATAGATCTAGGATGGTTCCAGTTACATAGTGAGTGATCTTTCATGCTAATATCCTTTCTTGTCTTCAAGTTAAAATAGAAGAGAGAACTCTTGGTTTGGGGTGATTTCAAAGTTTCAAAAGAAAGGAATGAAACTGATCATCTTTTCAGAGGGCTTCCTGCCCAGAATTTCTATAATTAGTTAAGATTGCAGGTTTCAGGCACAGTGTCACAAATCTGCCAGAAGCTCACCCAGCTCTAATTTGGTTGGATATTAATAGGTAGTTAATACCTAGGAGTGAGGAGTTAATGTGATATGGTTGTGGCTAGAACAGAAGTATCTGTTAAAGGTAGGGGTTTCTGCCCAGTGTGATCTGGCACTGCAAATACACAGTAAGAATTAAGTATTATCCTAGAGTTGACGTGGTAAAAAGCCTATAACTTACTTAATCTTCTCCTAGGGAATGTTAAGACCCAGCTGAGATATTTCTGGCATGAATAAGCCTAAGGATTATGTTGGCAAATTGGAAATGTTTCCATTCACAATTTTGATTATTGTTTGAGCAGAGTTATTAATAATAGTAGCATTTTACTTTCCAAATTCTTTATTTAAGTTGGGTGATTAACCAGGTATCAGTTAATGGAAGAGGAATTTTATCCTTTGTATCCTGAACAATTTATTTTTTCTGTGCAGAAATCTAAGATTAAAGTCATCACTGACTCGTCAGTAATGATGCAGCTTTCAGAATTACTGAATTATGTATACATATAAAAATCTTTGTTAAATTCATTATAACCAAGGCTAGAGAGAAGCTGAATTATAAATCAAGCCCATATTTAGAATCTGGAGACACTAATACTAAAGACATTTGAAATTTGATTTACGTGCGTGGGTTGTTGTGTTCCCACTGGGAATACAACTTGGGGATGTGTTTTCACCTCTGACAGAGAGTTGTATGAAGCATAACTCCACATATTTTGGATTTCTGAGCAAATACTTATGAGATAAGAAGCAGTATGCTGTATCATCCAACTGAAGTTGACCCAATCTCCTTTGATCTTTAAAAGAACAGTTTTCCTTCAGAAAATTAAAACATTTTCCCCTTGGAAATTTGACTTCCTTTTTTGTTAAAACAATGCTATTTATACTAAATTTAATTTAGTGGGTCATAATAATAATGTTTTAAGAAATAAAATGGAACAAAAGGGAGTAGAAAATGGAGTCTGTCACGCATAGGAAGGGTCAATAGCGTTTTTGAAAGACATGTTTCAGTCATGTATGTGTGTGTACGTTCTAAGTTGTGAAGTAAAATTTATTTCTCACTGAGTCACAGTAAAAAAAATAATAAAATTTTAAAATTTATAATAAAAAAGTCCCTGAAAATAAAATAACAACTCTCCCTTTTGTGGTACATATAAAAATGATAGCTAGATTAACAAATCTTGAAATGTTGCTGTTGTTATTTAAACAAAATCGTTGTGGATTTAGAGGGGGGTTGGGTGAGGTGTGAGTCTGTCTGGGCCTCACTGGGGACAGCAGAGATCAGTAAGGAGAGGGGAGTTGCATTCTTGCGGCGGACGTGGTTGTGGAGATGACCTTCTGTTTGTTTTTATTTCTTCCTCTCTTAAGCAGGAAGGGTACTACTACTTTGCCTATCCATATATACACACACGTGTATATATGTGTGCATATATATAATTTATTATAGTATAGTATATTTATTATATTGTATTCTTATGTAGCAGCCCTATTATCTCAATCAGATTTCAAGACTTTTGAGGTCAGGAACTTTCCCTTAGGCTCTCTTATCTTCTTACCTATCACATGCGTTGCACACACGTAGTACGTGCTTACTAAGTAATTACTGTTAATGATAATGGCTAAAGTTCACCCTAACATACTATTTGACCACATTTTTTCATACGTTTATATATTAACTCATATTCTACCGTTCACAAAAGATTTACTGCAGCTTATGGGATGAATAAATAATAATGGCTGAATTATAAATAAAAATAAAGAACCAAAATATATGTATAAATATACATATTTATAAACATATATTTATACACACACATACACACACACATCATAAAGATAAGTAAGGTCAGAGGAAAAAATACAAATAATTAGGTGATATGTTCCTTCATAGTTCTTTCTTTGAGCCTCATCCTTCCATCTGAACTTCGCAGCAGGCAAAGTGAGAAAGAAATATATGTCACTTATGTAATTCTTTTGTGTGTGTGTGTGTGTGTGGGAGGAAGATCAGCCCTGAGCTAACATCCATGCCAATCCTCCTCTTTTTGCTGAGGAAGACCAGCCCTGAGCTAACATCTATTGCCAATCCTCCTCCTTTTTTTCCCTTTTTGTCTCCAAAGCCCCAGTAGATAGTTGTATGTCATAGTTGCACATCCTTCCAGTTGCTGTATGTGGGACACCGCCTCAGCAGGGCCAGAGAAGTGGTGCATCGGTGCGGGCCCAGGATCCGAACCCAGGCCGCCAGTAGCGGAGCGCGTGCACTTAACCGCTAAGCCATGGGGCCAGCCCCTATAATTCTTATTATTAAAGAAAAAGAAACACTCTCTGGGAAAGCAAAGGTTTCTTTGTATACATGAGTACATGACTAAAAGGCATTTCTCACATGAAGGGTTTTTTTTTATTGGGGTAACATTGGTTTATAAAACTGTATAAATTTCAGGTGTACATCATTATATTTTGATTTCTGTGTAGACTACATTTTGTTCACCACCCAAAGTCTAATTGCTGTTAATCACCATCCATCCACATGTGCACTTTCACTCCTTTCGTCCACCAGCAATGTCTGAGGGTTCCCTTTTCCCCACATCCTCTCCAACGCTTGTTATTTCTTGTCTTTTTAATAATAGCCATTCTGACGGGCATGAGGTGATATCTCATTGTAGTTTTGATTTGCATTTCCCTAATAATTAGTGATGTTGAACATCTTTTCATGTGCCTATTGGCCATCTGTATATCTTCTTTGGAAAAATGTCTGTTTACATCCTTTGCCCATTTTTTTGATTGAGTTGTTTATTTTTTGTTGTTGAGTTCACATGAAGTTTCATGTAGGAGACAATGAGTATCTGGACTAGAAAATATCCACACTACCACTCCTGAAGAAACTGTGGTAATGGATTTTATTTCTGTTACTTATGCTCCTCCATAAAGGCTGGAGGCTTTATGATAAAACCCAGCAAAAGTAAATCTGTAAGAATACAGGAAATTATGGTCCAATAAGGTAATCTTTTGCCTGTTCTAAAGATATCACTTAGAAATATTTAGAAGAAATTGTTTAAATAATCAGCCCCAAATATCACTTATCTCAACCAGATTTTTAACTAAACTGGATGATAGAGAGTATAAGATTACATTCCTTGGCAAGGGCCTAGATGATAGGCATTTAAGATTATTGGTTGGAAACAAATCCATCTGCTTTAGAAAAGTTTTAATTAGCAGATGAGGTCAATATTCTTTCGTGGAAATTGGCAACTTTACCAAGGTTCCTATCTGATGAGCCATTCCACCTCTGCACAAAGATGGGCTATTCTGTGATGAATGTTTTGAAGCCTTGAATCCACTGTATCATTCTAGAGCAGTTTCAAAATATATGGGAATAATTTTTGCCTATACTTTGCTTTGTTTGTTTTTTCTTTATATCACTGCTATTCAATCACCAGCTTTTGTTCAATCCAGTATTATTGTTCTTGTTTTGTTAGGCTTTGTGTATGTCAGGGAGTCCTATTAGTTTTCATACAAAAATCAACAAATTATTTGGGAGTGAACTGGAAAGACAGAGGACCTAGTGTTTGGGGCGCCAAATAGAACCATTAGAATGTTCAGGTATTGGGGCAGGCCCGGTGGCGCAAGTGGTTATGTGCGCGCGCTCTGGTGCGGCGGCCGGGGGTTCGCAGATTCGGATCCCGGGTGTGCACCAACACACCGCTTGTCAAGCCATGCTGTGGCGGCGTCCCATATAAAGTGGAGGAAGACGGGCAGGGATGTTAGCCCAGGGCCAGTCTTCCTCAGCAAAAAGAGGAGGATTGGCAGATGTTAGCTCAGTGCCAATCTTCCTCACACACACACAAAAAAAAGAATGTTCAGGTATTTATGAATCATCCTCTTCATGCAGTGGTGGAAGAATCACTTCTACAACTTGAAAGTTCATAGTAAACAGTATCCCAGGTAGAGATGGGCCACCAAAATCGAGGTAACAAGGGAGGATCCAGACACCTCTGGGAGGAATCACTGTAAGAAGCCTGTGATTAAACACAGGTGATGGGATGGAGGGTGCTGAACTGGAACCTCAGATTAGGTTGGGGCGTTAGAAGAATGGCAAATACCTAGAAAAGAGGAATTAAGAAAGGTGTATAGGGATGATCAGGTAAATTTTACTTTTAATTTACTTGGAGGGAAAGTAGACTCTTAAAAAGGAGAGGTGGGTTTCGTAGAATGAGTTTGGAAGCTCCCCTCCTCTTCAATTTTTTGGAAGAGTTTGAGAAGGACAGGCATTAAGTCTTCTTTGAATGTTTGGTAGAAGGGAAGCCATCTGGTCCTGGACTTTTATTTTTGGGGAGGTTTTTGATTACTGTTTCGATCTCCTTACTGGTGATTGGTCTATTCAAATTCTCTATTTCTTCTTGATTCAGTTTGGGAAGGTTGCATAATTCTAAGAATTTATCCATTTCTTCTAGATTATCCAATTTGTTGGCATATAGCTTTTCGTAGTATTCTCTTATAATCTTTTGTATTTCTGAGGTGTCCATTGCAATTTCTCCTCTTTCATTTCTGATTTTACTTATTTGAGCCTTCTCTCTTTTTTCTTGGTGAGTCTAGCTAAAGGTTTGTCAATTTGGTTTATCTTTTCAAAGAACGAGCTCTTGGTTTCACTAGTTTTTTCTATTGCTTTTTTTGTCTCTATTTCATTTATTTCTGCTTTGAGTTTTATTATTTCCCTCCTTCTACTGATTTGGGGCTTTGTTCGTTCATCTTTTTCCAGTTCCTTTAGGTGCACTGTTAGATTGTTTATTTGAGATTTTTCTTATTTCTTGAGATATGTCCCTCTCTTCACCAGGCACTCTGCCAGCCACTTCAGTCCTTTCTACAGCTCTGCTCTTCCAGAGCACAGGCCGGTCTTCTTTGTCTCTTGTTAGTTGACAATGCCAGTTACAGAGAATCGTGCCAGACCACACTCCGTGGAGCAGTTATACAAGTGGGGACATGGAAAGATTATCCAACTGGTTGTGATTAAAAATTCTTATTCTTATATATATGTAGCTTAAAATGATATAGGTTTCATTGAAAATGCAGAATAGGAACACAACTCCTGTAAGTTTCTAAAATATAGCATTGGAACCAAAATAACTTCTATAACCCTTCCTGGGAGGGTGCCCTCCCAAGCCATTCTAGCTAAACTTAGAAATAAGGTTTATTTTTAACTTTAGTACGTCTCTGAGTTATTCCAGGAAGGTTTTCTTAGGGATTTTTCACTGTCATTAAATGCCACAGGCAGAGCATATGCTGCAAAAAGCTGGATTTCATCTGTATAGCCTTGAAGATAAATCCAGGCAACTCCATGGGCTTATTGCTTATACCAGCCCAAGCTAGGCTGAAAGATGTCAGGGTGATGATGCATCTGATGGTGATGACCCTGAACAAGTTCCGGGGATCGGCTGCTATATTACATTTTTATTAATAGTTGCACATCTTGAGATCTGATTCATTGTCAGGCATGGGTCTTTGAGCCCTTGCTAATTTGTGTAAGTGCTCAGAACCATGCTGATTTTTTCATTTTATTTCAGCATGTTGTGTGTTAAGAGAAAACAAGCACATCGATTTTTTATAAGCAAATGTTGGCTCAACTGATGAGGTATAACTTGTAGCTAGAAAGTTACAGCTTAGTATAACAGTGGAGAAGCTAAAATTCCTAACAATTCAGTGGCTTCAGTCTTTCTCATGTATAATTTTATAGTTTCTGTAAGATTCAGAGAAGCTAAACTCACATCATTTTCTCAAATTGAGAGTAACATTTATCATGAAGCAAATCTTCCTAACATTTTCATCAGTGGCTTAAAAGAAGATGGTGGGTTTTCATTTTATTTCCAAAGTGATTCTTAGATTTTCATGTTGCACTGAAAAGTGAGATGGAGGATGTGACTTGGAAGTGATCCATTGTCTCCAAAACGCAATCCCAAAGGGGAAACTGAGGAGCAAAACTCCATGTGAAGCCCTGTTCCTTGGCTGGACCTTCCCCTAGACCTGCTATAGCTTTGTTCCTCTTCATTGGAAGGAAGATGAGGAGAGAGGGAACTGGCAGTAGTATGATGGAACCAGCTCTCACTGGCTTGGGAAAGCCAGTTGTGTGCATCTCTTCCTAAACTTACATTAAGTGTCATGTTGATGGCTTAAAATCAGCCATGGTGGGAATATTTACACCACAGAAACTGGCTGTGCTACAAACCAGGGCTCCCTCTCCCCCGAGAGCAGGTTGTTAACATTTACTAGCATTCCACTGGTGACCTGCTGGTGAAAGGAACACTGTGTATCACAACCTTACCGTTATTATCACTTCCTGACTCTGACTTGTCGGTGTAGGTAAAATTTCTAAAGACCTTGACTACAGTCTGCCTTATCCAAACCTTTGTGTACTAAAGATATGTGGAGTTGAAATAACATGTTGTCTATTTAAAAGTTATTCAGGATGCATTTGTTTCCTCCGTAATTTTGCCTTGTTCTATTTCTCAATGCATTGTTTGTTATCTTTTCACCTCCCTCCTCTTTTTTTTACCGCATTCTCTATTATCCTGTCTTGATTACTTAGTCTTCTCAGTGTAGACTTTGACATTTTATGATGAAGTATTCATATGCACACTGCCTGGTTAGTATGATCCAAGGCATCAAAGAGTATTAAAGACTCAATTCAGCAAACACTAATTGAATATCTCCTTTGCCTAAGACATCGTGTCAGAGAAAATAAGGCACAGTGCCTGGTCTCAAGCAACATAAAATCTAGGAAGAAAATCAGACATATACACAACTAAGACTAATGTAGAGCATAATGTGAAAGATAGTATTAGAAAAAGCAAAGAAAAATACAAGCTGGACCACAGAGACTAGAGATTATTTCTGACTGCAGAAGTTAGAGAAGGTTTCATGGAGATGGAGTGTTCTCAACTAAGTCTTAAAGAATTGGTGTGCATATTAAGCTCAATTCTATTTATAGTTTTTATGAATAGATGACTGTAAAGTTCATGTTAAAATTGTGAGTTAATTCGTACTGTTTACTGATCTGCCAAAATTAGCTTATCATCATGGGAGTCAGGAAAACTTAAAAAAATAAGATTTTACATCATAAATATATGGAATTGTTACTAGATTCGGCAGATGTCAATGCAGAAGATATATTCTGCTCATCTTTGTGCCCTCCATAGGTTATACTCAGAGCACTGTTTATAGAAGGTTTTTAATAAAAGCTTCCAGTTACTGAGGACCAATTTTGTGTCAGGCACTTTTACATATATATTGTCAGAGACAAAAATCAGAGAAGTAAGGAAATTGATTTTATTCAGGCTATTGCAGTAGGGAGAGCACCCCAGATTGGAAGATCAGAGTGTGTCTCTGCAGAGTAGTTTGGCCTTAGTCTTTTACAGGAAGGAGTAGACAAATTACAGGTGGGGGTATTTACAGTTGGGATATTGCAACTGGGGGAAATCTCACGTGAACAGTAAATGTTTATTTCTGTGTCTAGATAGTTTCAGGGGAAACCAGTTCTAAAGTTCTAATCTTAGCTAATCATTGATGAGACACAGAACAGCAAGTTGACTAAGTCAATATCTAAACCTCACAGTTACTCTGAAATATACCATTATCAGCATTTAAAAAAAATTTCTTTTTTAAAAATCAGAAACTGACACTCAAACAGTTTGAGAGACTTGCCAAGGCCACTGGGTAATAAATAACAGAATTGGAATTTCATGTCTTTCTGGTTCCAACTCTCTTTTTATTATGCCACAATACTCACATCGTGCTGAATGAATGCTTTAACAGTAATTTTTAAGGTAAATGGAACTTTCATTTGTTTTCTATATGTATATTTTCATACATACTACCTAGTTTGGAGAGAATAGCCTTCAAAAAACCAGGTCTAGGGGCCGGCCCGGTGGCGCAAGCGGTTAAGTGCGCGCGCTCCGCTGCGGCGGCCCGGGGTTCACTGGTTCGGATCCCGGGCGCGCACCGACGCACTGCTTGGTAAGCCATGCTGTGGCGGCGTCCCATATAAAGTGGAGGAAGATAGGCACAGATGTTAGCCCAGGGCCGTCTTCCTCAGCAAAAAAAAAAAAAAAAGAGGAGGATTGGCGGATGTTAGCTCAGGGCTGATCTCCTCACAAAAAAAAAAAAAAAAAAAAAAAAAAAAAAAAAAAAAAAAAAAAAAAAAACCAGGTCTAAATGTTTAGAATTGACAGAAATCTATTCACAGGTTGGTTTATAATAAGACTATGCCTTCTTCGCCATAAATAAATCTACCTTTCAAGTGAATGAGCAAGGAAAAATTTGGGGATTGTACCCCAGTGTCTTAATGTTTAGTGATTGCTCTTGCTATAAACGATAAGGTATCATTGTTGCCTTTTCACCTCTGCTCTGTGGGGCCACAGAGATTTGCAGGACATGCATTGAGAGCCTCACAGAGGTTCTCGGCTGGCTGGGGGGACAGGACAAAAATCAGAAAGAGCTTGGTTCCCCAGCTTCTGCCAGAGCTGTTGAGTATACATGTTGAACATCAAAGTAAAAGAAAGGTTACTAGAGAAGGTAGTAAAAACGTGAAGACCACTGATTTAATAGAATAAATCATTTCCGTAAAACAGATGCTGAATGTATTTTGCTCGGAAGCCTGTGAGTCCCTGAGTGTATCGGTGCTGCCAGCTTCGTGGGGACGCTCGCTGTGCTTTCAATACTCGCAGCAATGCAGCGTTAAGATGCACTCATAGGTTCATCCGCGCAGCAGGGGACTCTCGCCTGGCTGGCCCGAATCATTTGGCATCTATTCTACACTCAAATTATTGTGGTAATTACGAGTGTGAGGTGATAATTTGTGTTGAGTTTTGTCTTGGGACTCAGTCATCCAGTTCTTTTTTTTTTTTTTTTAATTATGTTTTACTTTTATAATATTGTGTTAGTAAACAGACCAGGCGCTGTTTCATGGTAGCTGCATAATATGTTCTCTGAACGTTGAAGCAAAAATTAAGCGCAATATAAAAGCCAGTACCCTCCGGCTGTGCTACCTTCTTAAGCATGGTAATTGTGTCTGTTCTAAGTGGAAGGGAAGAATGAGCAGGTTACACTGAGGATCTGGGGGCCACTGAAGTCGAGATGTTTAGCGGTGCCTTGTCGCTGCTGGAAATGGCAGCATGGATGCTTTCCTGCTTCCCCTTGGTCTCCCATTCAGCGATAACCTGGCTGTCCCCCGCCCCCTGCGTCCTTTGCGGAGAAGCTCAGGCAGTAAAAGGAGACGCTATCGTTAGCTTTGATTCCCTGTAATCTGCTGGTTTTAGGGGAAGGATGCTGTGGTCAGAGGAAGACAGCAAAATGAAAAATAAGAAGACAAATCAGCCAGAAGATACTAGAAAATAATAGAACATGAAATATAAGAACTGCATTTATAGAAATATATGAACTGTATTTACCCACTGGAAAGCAAAATAAGTGAATTGTTTGTGAGTCAAAATTTCTAAAGAAAGGCATTTTGGAGGCATTGAATCTTAGGAAACTATGTTTTGAAAGAAGTTACGAACATGGAGAGACAGGGCATGGAGTGATGTTCAGGGCAGGGGAAGCTACGAGTGCAAAAGCTTAAAGTGGGGATGAACCACAGATATCGACCGTGGACAGGTATGTAGGGATGAGAAATAAGTAGGCAAAAATACAGAGGTTGGCATCAGTAGAGCTAAATTTTACATTTTGCTGTTAAAATTATAATCATTGGTAAACTGGTAATCAGTCTTTCTAAGCCAAGGGTTAGAAATTTCTTTGATTCTTCTTTGATAAGGTTCTCTGAAATTTACTGGGTATGGAAATGAATACTTTCTCAGGCTGGAATTGGCAAATCTGAGTAATACTCAATAAACAGGAAAAGAAAAGAGAGAGCAAGAGAAACAAAGAAAGGAGAGATTGGAGGGCTCCTAACATAACTAATACTAACTTTCCTCCCCTCTTTAGGGGGACCAAGTTCTCAAGATTCTTACAAATAGATTCTTTAAAAGAGTACTTCTCGGGGGCGGCCCCGTGGCTTAGCAGTTAAGTGTCTGCGCACCGCTACTGGCGGCCCGGGTTCGGATCCCGGGCGCTCACTGACGCACTGCTTCTCTGGCCATGCTGAGGCCGCATCCCACATACAGCAACTAGAAGGATGTGCAACTATGACATACAACTATCTACTGGGGCTTTGGCGGGGGGGAAGGAGGAGGATTGGCAATAGATGTTAGCTCAGAGCCGGTCTTCCTCGGCAAAAAGAGGGGGATTAGCACGGATGTTAGCTCAGGGCTCATCTTCCTCACAAAAAATAAAAAGAGTACTTCTCAAAATGAGGTTCCTGAGCTAGCAGCATCAACAGCACCTGGGAACTTCTTAGAAATGGCAGTTCTCAGGCCCCATCCTAGGCCTGCTGAATCAGAGCTGGGACCCAGCAACCTATATTTTAATAAGCCCTTGTCTTAGTCCATTTGGGCTGCTATAACAAAAATACCATAAACTGAGTGGCTTACAAACAGGAGAAATTTATTTCTCACAATTCTGGAGGCTGCGAAGTCCAAGATCACTGGTAGATGTCGTGTCTGGTGAGGGCCCACTTCCTCATAGACTGTAACCTCACAAGGCAGAAGGGACTGGGGAGCTCTGTGGGGTCTCTTTTATAAGGGAACTAATCCCATTCATGACGGCTCTACTCTCATGACCTAATCACCTCCCAAAGGCCCCACCTCCTAATACCATCACTTAGGGGCTAGGATTTCAAAATATGAGTCTGTGGGGGGGATACAACATTCAAGCTATAGCAGCCGTCCAGGTGATTCTCATGCATGCTAAAATCCAAAAACCACTGCTTTAAAGTTTTCAATTTAAAAGTGCTCCAGAAAGTAGAAAGTTGATAAGTTTCTCTCCTAAACTCCTTTTCTCAATGCTTTACAATTTTCTGATTAAATCTGGGAGGAAAAATCCCAATTAGGTGCTAAGCTTTTGACGCATATGAATCTCTCTTTGAAAAAGAGAAGTGTAGCTGGGCTCCTACAAACAGCAGCTGCAGGAGCACCCCGCAGGGCTGCAGCAGGTACAGCATCAGTCCCTGCCCTGGACGTACAAACCTGGGAATGATTTTTTTCAAAAATCAATTCTTAATCTGAGACTCAGACGTGTTCTATTTGATATAGTTTCAGAAACCCAAATCGTTAGTTATGTCCAAGATGAAAAAAAAATAGCTGATGATGCTGAACTTTAGATCTAAGAGAATTTAGCAAACATTTATTAAATGCACCGAGATAAATGGCTCTTGCAACCTTTGGGCATCAAATAAATATGGTAAAGGTAACAGACATTGCACTAATAGGGGAGAAGTGGAAACATGAAGGCATTGGGAAATGGACGGAAAAAGAGCTAAGATATGGCTTTTTGTCACGAGGAAGGAAAATGAGTCATGGCAGGACAAGAGTCAGATGAGAGGGATGGGAGTCCAGGGTGAGGCAAAAGAGTTACTATCCATGAAGAGGGACATCTTCTACCTAGAGGTGTGGCCAGTTTTTTTTTTTTTTAAGCATTACAATAAAAATGGATTGATTGATTAATATATGACTCTTACAGAAAATAGAGCTAAAAATAGCCATAAAACTTAGATATCCTTGTATTACTAATAGCTAATGTTTTGAGTTGTCATTATGTGCTGTACTAAGCACATACACTGTACTAAGTACTCTCATTTGAGTCTCACAACAACCCTATGAAATAGACACTATTGTTACTATCTCTGCTTAAGAGATGAGGAAACTGAGGTTTTTAGGAATAAAGTTACACAACTAGTAATTAGGCCTCTGAGATATGAACTCGGGCAGTCCTACTCCAGAATCTAAGCTCTTCATCACTCTGATGTTAATAATATAAGGAAAATACATAAATCCCTCAAGTTCTCAGATGTTTCAGATGATGTGATGCTATTCTGTCTGCTTTTATCCTTCTAAAATAGTTGCCTTGTTGTTATTTTGATTATAAAAGTAATATATGATCATCATATCCAACTCAAAAGGTTCAAAAGTATATAGAAAATAAAGATCATTCTTGGTCCCATCACCCGGAGATACCTGGTGTTAACATTAGCTATACTTTATTCTACAGTTATCATACTTGGTGCCTCAGAACTGTCTGGAGTGCCCTTTAAGAGGCAATCAGCCCCAACCCAAACACTCTGATTCGCTAGGTCTGAGTGGGGTCAAGCCTTATGAATTTTTAATAAGTACCTCTTGATGGTACTATATATAGTTCAAGCGAGTTCTGAAAATGCTGTTTTATACCTTAGATTTTGAAATATCACTATGTAAAATATTCTGTATTCAGTTTATCTCTGGATTCTAGAGTACCTTAATATTTCTCATCAAAACTATCTTTTAGAGACTGGAAGATATCTAATAGAGAAGTGGTTCTCGAACTTTAGCATGCATAATAACCATCTGGAGGACTGTTAAATCAGACTACAGAGTTTCTGATTTAATGGGCCTAGAATGGCCTCTATTAGGGTTCTCCAAAGAAACAGAACCAAGAGGATAAATAGAGATCTATATGAGGAGATTTGTTATAGGAATTGGTTCACATAATTATGGAGGCTAAGAAGTCCCATGATCTGCTGTCTGTAAGCTAGAGAACCAGGAAAACTGGTGGTATAATTCAGTCCAGGTCTGAAGGCCTGAGAACCTCCAATGTCTGAGAGCAGGAGAAGGTGAACATCTCAGCTCAAGAAGAAAGAGAGAATTCACCCTTCCTCTATCTTCTGTTCTATTTGGGCCTTCAGTGGACTGGCTGATTCTCGCCCACATTGATGAGGGCAGATCTTCTTTACTCAGTCTACTGATTCAAATGCTAACCTCTTCTGGAAACACCCTCACAGAAACACCCAGAAATAATGTTTTACCAGATAACTGGGCTGGTAAACCACTACAGAGCCCCCAAATTTGCATTTCTAATAAGTTCCAGCGTGATGCAGACACTGCTATTACAGGGACCACACTTTGAGAACCACTGTAATAGAGCATACTTCCAAATGAGAGTTGTAGATAGAAACTCTTCTTGTGGTCTTTGGAAATTCCATCAAATTCAAGGGCCAGAGCCTGACCTTGATGCTGTCATTTAGAAACAAATTCAGTGACATATAGTAGCATGGTAGTATCACCCCTTCATCAGGAACTGCTTGTGTGAAAACTCTTCAGCTGTTTCTGTGTCTCTATGCCAACAGTAAAGTGTAACGAGGAAAGAATAGCTACTGACATTGTCAGCTAAAAAGTCTTAAATGTCCAAATGATTGTTGGTAGCAACGGAAGGGACAGTAGAACAAGGTCAATTACATCCAACAGTAGGCATAACAGCTATCACAGAAGTCTAATGTATGACGTTTCTTAAGTAGGACAAACACCAGAGGAGGACGTTGATGCCACTGGCAGTTTTTATGAATTATGCATGATGCACTATTTTAAAATTCAGCGGAAAACTGCCATTTACCCTCTATAATAAAAGGTATTATATGAAAAGTGAAGTGCTGGATGAGTAAACACGAGATGCTACCAATATAATGGATCTTAAGCACACTTCTCTTTGCTCTCTAGCACCTGACAGAAGACAACCAGGCTTTTGAAAGGTGGGTTGGCCTCTGGAAACCTAACAGAAGCTTTCCTGAACTAGATCCCTCAGTACTGTCCATCTATGCTTCCAAACCAGCAACCAATTTCTGAAATGTAACTTACCTTTAATTGGCTTTTGGCCTTAACCCGTTGCTGGTGGGGTAATAGAAATGTATAACTATGTTTGCCATTTAACATTGTCTTAGTCCATTCAGGCTGCTATAACAAAATACCATAGACTGAGTGGCTTATAAACAACAGAAATTTATTTCTCACAATTCGGGAAGACAGGAGGTCCAAGATCAAGGTGCCAGCAGATTTGGTGTCTGGTAAGAGCCCACTTTCTACATGGCTGTCTTTTTGCTGTAATCTCACATGGCAGAAGGGGCAAGGGATCTCTCTGGGGTCCCTTTAATAAGGATATTAATCCCATTCATGAGGTCTCCACCCTCATGACCCAATCACATCCCAAAGTGCCCGCCCAATACTGTTACCTTGGGGGGTAGGATATCAACATATGCATTTTGGGGAGACATAAAGATTCATTCTATTGCAAACATTCATTTTTCAATCACCAGACATACAGAAAACCCACTGCCAGATAATGTAATTCACCCTAGAATTTTGAATGTCAAAATTAGAAATTTTCATCATGACTAGGAATTACTGAAGTCATCTGGGAGAATTTATTGATTTATTATTCACTCAACAAATACCTGTTGAGAACTTCCTATATTCCAGGCATTGTTGTAGATTCAGGGGATAGAACAGTGAAATGTCTATCTCTCTCTAGATATCTATACATCTATATGTCTATATAAAGATCTCTCTTTATATATATATATATATATATACACACACACACACACACACACACACACGCACACTTATATATACAAAGTCTTGACCCTCAAGGAGCTTACATTGTGGTGATGATGAGTTCTGTCTTACTCTATGTTTTCTAGAACCTTGCTATGTAAAAGACCAATGGTATGGATGTCACTTGGGAAGTCGTTAGAAATGCAGCATCTCAGGCTCTACCCCAGATCTCCTGACACAGGATATGTATTTTATTTTACAAGATCCCCAAGTGATTTGTATCCACATTAAAATTTGAGAATCATTGCTCTAGAAAACAGAGCCTGAAGCAAGATTAAAGTTCTGATTTTATTTGAGAGTGCAAGCCCAGGAGATTACACATAAGGCGAAAAGGGAAGTCAGGCAAGGGAAGCTGCAAAGCAATGAGATCTGTGCTGGCTACCAAGTCAGAACGAATCTGCAAGGGGCACAGCAGCTCACTCAGCAGGTGGATTTGCTGAGCACAAGGAACTCCTTCTCGGGACAGTTTGCAAGGAAGACTCACACCTGACTCCCTGCTGACTCCTACTTTCTGCTCTTGGAGGTTCACACCAGTGGGAGGTGCTAGCCCTGCAGTTCTGGGTTACAGTGTCCAAGTCTGCAAGTGGAGGGGTGGGTGCAGATCAAGAAAGAGAAAAAGAAGGGAGTGGTTAAGGGTTTCTGAGAAGACACACAATGTTCGTGTCTCAAAACACAATATATGGAAAATTCCATCACGATAAGTTTGTAGAAGTGAATAGAAATGACATTTATTTGTCAGTCACCAGAAACACAGAAACTCCTCTGCCAGATAAGGTAATTCACCCTAGAATTTTGAATGTTAAATTTTGTCATCATGATTGGGAGATACTGAGTTTTTTTTTAATTCACTAGTCACTCAATGACTCCTTGATTTATGACCTACTGTTCCTTTGAGAGCGCTCAGGATTTTCATGTATCTATTATTTTATTAGCTCCTCCACATCCCTAGATTTATAGCCCTTCTTCCCCACATTTATTGATACCTGTGGTGTATTTATCAATATCTTCTGACTCTCAAATATTCAGTTCCATCCCTACTCACCCAGTATACTGGCCCACACCACATCACACACATCTCTGCTTTGATAGCATCGTGCCCACATCCTCATCCTTGGACAAGCCAGAAACTAAGTCCAAATAGAACCAAACAATCTGGATCAGTAAATCTAGATAAGCAAAATGTATGAAGTATCAAAGAAGCCACAGGTCCCAGTGTGAGGCGGATCCAAGACCCAGCAAATACCACTGCACACACTGTCCCAGGTGTGTGCCCTCCCAGAATGCTCTCAGTATGAGAAATTCTCCTTCAGGTCATCCAGACTTCACTCTGTCTGGAATCCATGGAAATTATGAAAATGTGACCAATACCTAAATGTCA
Organism: Diceros bicornis minor; assembly: GCF_020826845.1. NCBI lineage: Eukaryota > Metazoa > Chordata > Mammalia > Perissodactyla > Rhinocerotidae > Diceros > Diceros bicornis. Next base: position 59,887,057 of record NC_080749.1, on the reverse strand, counting down.
TAAGTAGCTATCCCCAAGCAATGGAAATATAGATTTTCATTTTCATTTTTATCATTTCCTGTGCTTTTCAAAATTTCTATGATAAAGCTGTACTGCTGTTATAATGAGAAAGAAACTCTTCCATTATTTTTATAAAATAATGTATTTTGTCAAGGCAACTCTTTTAAGAATAGAATAATGAAAAGCCAGAATGACATGGCAGCCATTAAATATGAAACTATTTGCATATTTTATAGACACTCAGTAAATCTCCCTAAACTGCAGTCTAGAGTTTAGAAAACTAGATTTCCACAGCTTCCAAAACCTAAAGGAGAAAGTCTTTTTCTCAGAGCAAAAGAGAAGAAATATATGAAGACTCAGAAAGCAGAAACTATGCTTTCGGAAGGCAATACTATACTGCCAAATGTCTAATGAGGCATTTCAAATATGTCTGTAGCTCCCGTGTACTGCTGAAACTAGACTCTGCTGTCCAGCCCTACAGTAATGAGAAGGGCCTTTAAAAATGTCAGTCTGTGGTGGTGGGCAGCTCACCTCTAGACACCTTTTAGGGAGGCGCTCAGTGTCACAGGGTCCTCTTAACCTTTTTAATTTTTCTCTGAACACGGAGAGTCCTTTTCAAATTCTACTTCAAATTCTAATCTCAACCTGTATCCTGCACAACTAGCAGAAACATGTTTTCCACTATTTGGTCAACTCTAATCAGCATGCTAGAGGTAATTTTGTTAATCGATATTAACAGATATGGTTAGTTTATTCCTACAAATTTGTTGACTACTAGCTACTTCTTATACTAGTCCATATGCTATATATGGAATATATAGTATACCGTATTCCATACTATACTTCTTATGCTATTCCAAAAAGAAAAGTTCTCTCTACTCAGATTTACAAAATAGTGGATCCTTATTTTCCAAAGGTGGTTTACAAATCAGTTCAGAATTCATTGGTACTGAAAAGCCCTCCTCACCTCGATATTAATGTTCAGAATATTTCATAGATCTTGGGCTAAAATCTCTGTGGAGAGGAAGGAGAATTTGACTTTCTCATTGTATTTGCTGTGCTGATTTCCTGGGACACTAGAGGCTTCAGGCCTCTGATACCATTGATGTTTGCTGGGTAGAACCAGTTAATTTACTTGAGAATACTATACTTAAGAATGTGAATTATTAATGGCCCTTTGAACTCTGTAATTATTAAGCTCATTTGATAATGTATGAAAATAAATGCATCTTAAGAGATAAGAATTCCTGACTGTTCACTTTTCACGTTGAACCAAATCACTCATTAAGTATTCGCTTAGGCGCCTGCCAGTGCATACATTTTCCAAGCATGGGGACCTGCTCTCACTCTGTTAAACAGTGGGCTACGATATTCTCTTTGGTGGTCCAACGTGAATGACTGCTTTTAGGTCCCACCTTCATGACTGACTACCTATAAATACACTTAAAGATCCGTCTTGATTTCTTTCACTTAAAAAAAAACTACTTATTAGCAGCTGGTGATTCTAATGAAGTTTTCAGTTGTTTCGTGCTTAGAAAATGATTCTGCAATTGGTAGACAACTTGGGTTAGTTTATAAACCAAAACATATGACATAGATGAATTAGCACAGGAAGTAGTGTGTCTTCATGTCCTATTTCAATCAGAAAGTAGACATCCCAGAAAGAAGACTCATAAAGTATTTCTAGTCAGCCTAAGAGTGGTAAGCAAAGTGGCATGTGGTGGAATTAAAAAGATTTATATATTTTTTTAAAAAATCCTATTACTAACATTTAACATGTCAGAATACATTGCATTTTTAAAAATCAGACTCTGTGTTTTAAACATGCTTCTATTAGGCACTTGAAATCCTTGAGATGGGGAAAGGGGCTTTGTTATCTTAAAGATATATGATTCACTTTCAACAGATATAGAGCCAGAAACAAAATAATATCATCTGAGTATTTCTTAAAATATGCAATGTGGAAAACAAGTCACTTCACAATTATCTACCTTGTAAGAAAAGAAAATACTTACTATTCCCTTGTGCTTCTGAACATAAAATGTTTTTGGATTCAGTTAAAAGGTATGTGTAGGCACAGTAACATTTTACATGTTAAATGTTATAGTACTCTTTGGAAATATAGTTTGAGACATTTCCTCCAGAAACCACTTTGACAAGGATAGTATTTATAAGTAGGCAAGAAAGTTTCCTCAAAAACAATCTTGCTGTTTCACTTTGCAACAAATTAAAATCTCCATAGAATAAGCCCTACAGGATAGTTATAAATATTTACAATATATAAAAATATTTACTTTGGAAAAAACTCTCTGGATTTAGGACCTATTGGTATATTATTTGCATTTGAATTATATAATGAAGAGAATTCAATAAAGACTACCAACATAAATTTTTTTTTTTAATTTTTTGGTGAGGAAAATCAGCCCTGAGCTAACATCTGATGCCAATCCTACTCTTTTTGCTGAGGAACACCAGCCCCGGACTAACATCTGTGCCCATCTTCCTCTACTTTATATGGGACGCCGCCACAGCATGGCTTGACAAGCAGCGCGTCAGTGCGCGCCTGGGATCCGAACCCGCGAACTCCGGGCTGCCAAAGCACAGCACGCGCACTTAACCGCTGCGCCACCAGGCTGGCCCCCCAACATAAATATTTTTAAATTGTAAGAAAGGTTAATGGAAGTTCTGGATTCTAACTACAGTTGTCTATTATCAATTAACTCAGAAGTTCTAGATAATGAGACAATTCTCTTATTGGGACAGAATTATGTTTATTATTATTTCTTTTCCGTGATCCCCTTCTTGAGGTCATTCCTTTTACCTACTCATCATTAGCCTTTTCTTTGGTTCCACTTTTTTAAAAATTTACTTCTTTTTTTATAGTCTGCCCTATACTTTAGGGGTGTTTTTGTTTTTGTTTTGTTTTGCCTTTTGGCAATTTTTCCAGTTGGCTTTTAAACTTCTTGAGAGCAGAGTCTCTGTGAACTCACTTTGATATCTCCCACGGTGCGAATCCTTAGAGAAGGCTTTCAATAAAAGTGTTCTAAATGGACTCAGCTTTAAAACTGATCACATATTACCACAGAGGCATTTTCCAAAGGGAGACTTGTGTTTAACTTCCAATAAATATTGGTGTATAATGTAGCATTTTTTAACTCTCCTATAAATAGAGAATTATTGCAGTTAATTTGGGGAGGGAGTGTGAAGGAAGTAACAGACTAAGAAGCAGAACTGAACTCTAATCGCAGCTCTATCAGGGACTAGCCCTCTGAGCTGTTCAAGTAACCAGCTGCTGTCAACCTGCCTTTGTCAGGGGTCAATTGGAGATACTATTTCCTTGGCCTGCTTCATAGAATTGTTGCTACAATCACATGAGATAATGTATGAGATGGCACTCTGAGTAGTACAGAGTACCGTAAAAATGCACGGTATGATTATACTGTGTCTTTGCCGTGATACACTGAACATTATCAAGTAATATTGTTGTTCTAAGGTCCCTGGCCACTGTATTGTCTTTGGGATTGAAAATAATTTCTTTCGAAAAATTGAGATGCTGGAAATCCTATTTAAAAGATCCAAGTTTTACCAGTGCTTATACTCTGAACCAGACAACCAAACTATCATTTTGGGCTGCCTTGATTATATTACCACCAGCTAATGTATATTGAGTGTATGTACTTTGCTAAGCACTAGGCACACCGTCCCATTTAATCCTCAATACTGCCCTATAAAGGTGGGCAGTATTATTATCCTCAATTTGTAAGTGAGGAAAGTGTGGCTTAGATAGACTAATGTGTCTGAAACCATAGAGATCAAAAGGGCAGAGCCAGACGTGAATCCACGTTCGTCTTACTCCAGCACCAATGCTCATTTCTTCTTTTCTGTCCTGGAAATACTACTAGCCAAAGGCCAATCAATTTTCTAGAAATCCAAATCCATGAGGAAGAAAATTAAATAGTGAGAATCACATTGTTTAATCTCAAATGGGTTTGAAGACACCTGTGGAATCACGTTGATCTTTAGAGGTAGTTAAGGAAAATATTAGCATCTTTATACATAAAGAATTTTTAAAATACTAATCAACAATGAAAACTAAGTATCAGAATACACTTTAATGAGTTTTGCTTAAGACATGCCTGTTGGCAATGCATGAATTTTCCAAATATGTAATTTATGTTATAATGTCAGGATTTTGTTCTCTAATGTAACATTTGAATTATGATAACTTCCATTTTAAAAAATATTACTCCAGTTGAAAAATCATACTGGTTTCCTAGACTCTCATTTGTTGGCAATATATATGATATTTTCTCTTAAAAAATTGCAAGGTAATTAACATTATAGAAGAAAAAATCACATAATTTATAACTAGATGAGCTAACAGAGAAACTCTGACATATTCAAAAATGCAATTCCGATTTGGCAGTCTTAGGTGATTTGCTGAGTAGAATGTTTATAATTATTGTAACACTTTTGAAAAAGAAAAGAAAGCTTGTGTGTTGTATTTTGGTTAATGAGACTCTGAACCTATAATTGTTCAGTGTCTTAAAAATAAGCTCATAAAAATAGTCTGATCCTAATTGCACATTTTAGTAGTGGACAGTTTCAAGTATTGCATAAATATCTTCTCAGGGTATTTTCTAATGAAGTATCAGATATTTTTTAGAATAAAATAGCCACTTCTAGAATGAGTCTAAGCAATAAGCCAGTGGTCAATAATCCTGAAGATCCTGATATACTATACTATTGTTATATTCCCTCTTTGTGGTAGAACCTACTATAAAAGAGGCATTTAATTTCATTTGATGTTACAAACTTTATGTACATCTCTCATCAATGTGATGAGAATTATAGATTACTCACTAAGTAGTAAAAATGAAATCATTTTGATCCTGCTCAGGAAATCTCCTTCTTGCTGATTCTTTGGATCTTGTCATGGTAAAAGGTACAGCAGATCATAGCTTTAAATGGAGAAACAGATAATAAAAAAGCAAATTGTCCTAATGGCATATTTGGGGGAAAAGATGTTTAAAAACTGAAACTTTTGATCATGACATTTTAATGTAACAACATCCAGCTCTGTTGGTTCTAAGGGGCCTTGTAACTGTTGACCCCAAGGAATATTTGTAATGGGTGTATTGCAATTAATACAGAATTTCAAATAACTCAGAAGTATGCGCATCGGTCATAACTGTGTCCCAAATTCAAGTGGTAAATGTGAGTTTTAAAGTAGAAGATTCTTCAAATCACTTGGGCACAAGACAAAATTAGTTTTTTATATCAGGTTCTGTTTTTCACGTAACGCCAGAGCTATAAAAAAAATAGAATCAGCAACACAAAACTGCAGAACTGTTACCATAGTTAGATGTAGAAACTTTTTTACTATTATGTTATGTCAGAAAAATTGTTTACTCTGTACCTGTTATCCAGTTTCATAAGGCATAAAACTGACAATCCTAGATTATAACAAACAGTTTATACATGAAGTGGATATTTTATTATTGCTTTGGGATATTTTCAGAATTTGCTTAGTGAACCTCAAAATCTCTTATTCTTGCTTCACCCAGCCCAAAACTCTTACTCCTCCTCCCTCCACACAAAGCTTTCAGATGAGCTGGCAGCATCCCCAAACCTAAATGCAGTTTCTAGACGTTGCTGAAGAAATCTACCCAGAGTCTCTAATGCTTTCAAAGGATTGTAAGAATATGCAGTTTTGTCTTGTATATTCAAAGAAAATGGTGCTGACTGGGAATCCCAAGTGGGTTATATGCCTTCATTCATCCAAGAATGAAATGGCCTATGTGTTTATAATGTCACTTTCACCTTATATTTTTTTTTCTATCCACGTATATTCATAAAACTTTTGAGAAACTCAGCGGTACTTCACCATTTCCTTCTCCAGTGGGAGTTTAAATGCTGCTATTATGTAGGGAAAGTGGGAGTTGGAAAAGTTTCTCCTAAGCGGCATGTGGGTCTTTGTAGAGAGTGATATAATTCTGGAAACTTTTGTTAGGCACTCACCATGTGCTGGTTTCTGTGATGGGGAAAGAAAAATAAATAATACAAGATTGGTTCTTGCCTTTAAGAATCGCACAGTGCAGTAGTCAAGACTGCGGCGTAAACAAGCAACATCGTACAAAACAAGAAATGCAAGACAGTCACTTTAGTTTTAAGCAATTTAAATGGCTATGTCCTTCTGTAGAACCAACATAAGGAATTACATGAATTATTCTGTAAATATAAAGGAGTATACCTGCTCAAATATTTGAGATAAAATATTTGATCCAAAAGATATAGAGATGGATATATGATAACTTCCCCAGACTACATATTCAGATATTTTCTCATTTGGAGTAGCCACCTTAGGAAGCTATGCAACATCCTTTGATTAGAATATTATTAGATTTCCTTTGGTTGACTTGCCTGCAGAAGTAATTTACCATATTGTCAAACTTGTCAGTGTCCAATTTATATTTGTAGTTTTTCAGTCAAAATGCTAAACCCTTTTACGTAATTGCATGTGAAAACGGTATGCCACATTGTTTTTGACTGATGTCTTTAGTGCCCTGTATGCTGAAGTTAGTTTCTTTCTTGAGACCATTATTAGAATTCAGATTGGATTTGTTACTCTATAACCCTTATGTTTGCAGACATTCCCTACAATGATGATTGGGCCTTACACTGAGGCAGACCGCTAAATCTGATCTGGGCTGGAAGATTGGCACAAATGAAGACTCAGATTCCACTTAGAGTTGTTTTCACTTAAGTTTACTAATGAACCAACAAACAGCACAACAAATGTGAGATCAAGGTATAGGTTAGTGGACACATTTCCTGACGCCTCCCTTGTTCCTCAGGGGAGGCATATTCAAAGTGGTCAAGGCAGTCCATGCACTATGAGCAATCCTCCCGGACAGAGCAGCCCAGAACCAGCAGCTTTGTCTCATATCTTGTTAGGCTAGGGGAAACTTGTTTACCTGTCACCATAGAAGGAATTTCTCCATGAATCACCATTATATACTCTTATATTTTTTATGAGTCAAACCTGGCTACCACCAGTCTTCAGAATGGTATTTGAGTTTCCAGGAGATGGCTTTGCTATCCCATGTTTATTCCATAGAATCCTTTGGTTGATCTAATCACTGCTAATATACTTATTTGTGGTTTAAGAAATGCCCATGAACTGGTTTTGTCATCCAAAGTATTTACTGTGTACCACTTTGGGAAAAACACTGTACTAACATGTGATGCAGTAACATTTAAATAATATAGAATCTCCTTTGATGGAGATATGTTAACAGACAAAAAGCTTAGGGAGAAAATACTTCCATATAAAACTATAAGAGTATTCTTATTTTTAAATTATTTGGGGGAAATATTAAGTAAAGAAGTTTAAAAAAAAGTTTCTCTAAGTTTTGCCATTAATTCAGCTCTGCCTGGAAATTTTGGCAATTAGTTGAAATGAAACATCTGGCTGTTCTTTCTTTGATGTGACAGTATGCAACATAAGTTTATTAGGAAGTCTCACTTTGTTTCTACTAATTTTCATTATTTTAAATACTTTCCATCCACATGAACTTGGCACTAAGTTGTATGAAGGAGTGAATACCTTGGGTTTTTGGAATCAGAAAATCTGGGTGAGTCTCAGCCTTGGAACTCAAACAGCATAGTTTTAAGCAAGTCTCTTAGCCTTCCTGGGGCTCAGGTTCCAAATCCATAAAGTGGTATGTTTTGAACCACAATATACCAGTAATTAGATCACTCAAGAGATTTCATAGAAGTATAACAGCAAGACAGTTTGTTGGAGAAGTAAATACCATCTGTTACTCAGAAAGGTATAAATACTTACTCATTCCTGCAGAGGTGTTCTGTTATCTGTTAAAATACACACACACAGTGTTTACTAATACAATTATTAAAACATTCTTTTACTTACTTTCTACCTTTTGTCAAATAATGTGTTTTCCCTATATACGGATTAAACTATGATTCCTCCCATATTTTAGAATTCTTCACAGTAAGTGTCTTCAGTTAGGAATCATTTCGCTCTTTACACTGTATATATCTAAAGCATTCGATATAAAAATCTGTTGCTTATAGCAAAGTGTCCCACTAATTTATTAACATAATGAGTACAAAATGCTTTTTTTTTAAAAATAAAGTTTCTTAACCATAAGAATTTTAGTAAACTCTTCTTAAAAGGATAAGCACTAATTCTAAGGCTAATTTTTTCAAAGTGCCAAACAACTAGATATTAGAAGATGTCACAATTTTTGAAAGGTGTTATGCAGATAAAGCCTTAATTACAAGGAATTTATTATGCATTTATTACAACTTTATGGTATTTTCAGAATCCAAATCCAAAACTGTGCTAATGTATATGATTCATGCTTTTGATGTACCATGTGCACATTCCTACACTCTCCCCCGTACATACAGGTTTTGTTTTTTAATAAACACATACTAAAATTTTTCATATTATGTATATTGTAAATGAACTTCATCTTTGACATATTCAAATATATCAAATAACTTACTCATCAAAAGGCCCTAACATGTTTTGGACACTTAAAACTAAAATACATTAGAACCATGCCATGATGGGGAGAATATAGCACAAGGAAAATTCTATGGTGAGCTCCATAAGATAACAACTATTAGCATCACTCATGGAAAAGCCTTGTCCATACCCCACCCAATGTAGTATCTCTCACCACAGTGAAGCAGGATGCAGACTATGAAGCACATGAACTACAGCTCCAGAAACAGCCATGGCAGAAGAGGCAGTTGAGTAGTCTCAGGCATATCAAGAAAACAAGCTCATTTTAATGGATTTTAGGTTTGGCTGTATTTTTAAGATATCTTCTTGAAAGCATTTCAAGATTTACTGGTATTATTTTTGAGTTCTCAAAACTTTGTATTTACAGAATGTCTTTCATTCTAAAGAATCTAATACAGAAGCACTTTACTAACCACATACTAGTTTGCAATTATCATGGCAACTATATTATAAATCTTTCTTTTTGCTAACTTGGGTTTTTTCAATATTCTTTCTTTGGACTGACATTTTTAATGCTTGAGCTTTCATGAGGATGATTTTTTGCTTCTCCACCTTGTAAAAAGTTGAATTAATCTTTTAAAAGAATTTTGTGTGTGTTGAATTTTTGTATTGGGACATTCCAACTTAGAAATTGAAGTTCAAACCAAAAAAAAAAAAAGGCCTATGAAGCCATAATATCCAATTTTTTTCCCTAACTGCAAGACATAAACATAACATATACTTCACAGCTATCTCATGAAATATTCCAATGTTCCCAAGTCACACTAAAATGCAAAATAAAATGTATTAGGATATATCTTGTATCAACAGGACCCATGAATGACTAGCACAAAGACATCTATGCATCAGTTGTTTATAAGCTCAGATGGAGTGACCGCAAGAAAGGTGGATGGAAGGAACACAAAAGACTAATGGAAGCTTAATTTCAAGAGTGAATCTACTGACTTTTGGAAGATAACTGTGAAGGATACAGATCAGCTTTGCATTTGCAGTCATTGACATCATATTAAGCTATGTACATATCCAAACATAGGTGCTAATGTAGTACATCTTATCTATAAAATACAGTCAAAGCAATATATACTTCATAGACATCGGCTACTACCGAACTGTGTCAAAGTGTTGCTGTGCCTTTTAAGGTAAGATGGTGCACTAAACCAACCATAAAAACATAAACACCAAATTTGTAGTTAAAAACGCAAGAATCATGGGGCTGGCCCAGTGGTACAGTGGTTAAGTTCAGGTGCTCCGCTTCGGGGGCCTAGGGTTCATGGGTTCGGATGCTGGGCACAGACCTACGCACCACTCCTCAAGTCATGCTGTGGTGGCATCCCATAAGCAAAATGGAGGAAGATGGGCACAGATATTAGCTCAGGGCTAATCTTCCTCAGCAAAAAGAGGAAGACCAGCAACAGATGTTAGCTCAGGCAAATCTTCCTCACCAATAAAACCCCGAAAAACACAAGAACGAAGAAAAGAACAAGAACCAAGGGAAACAGGATCTTTCTGAAGAGCTAAATTAGGTAACTAGAAGTGGTGTGCTGTCATAACAAATAATTAAACAGGTAGGAATAGCTTCAGAATCAAGAAGCGGATGGAGGCTGGAAGAATTTTGAGGTGTATAATAGAAAAATTCTAGATTGCCTTGAACAGACTTTTAGTAGAAAATTTGTCATTAAAGATGCTGCTTGTTGGGGCTCAGTAGGAAGTGAGGAACATGTTACTGGGAACTAGAAGAATGGAGATCTTTGTTACATAATGACAAACTTTAGTGGAATTGTGCCCTTCATTAAGTGGAAAACAGAACTTGTGAAAGATGAACTGGGATATCTAGCTAAGGAGATTTCCAAGCAAAGTGTTGAAGATGTGTCCTGTTTCTTTCTACTTAGAGTAAAATGCAAGAGGAGAGATATAAACTGAATGAAGGACTGTTAAACCAACAAACAAACAAACAAACAAAAGGGCATGATAATTTTGGAAATACTTAGCCCATTCAGTTGATAGAAGATGCTAAAAATAAGAGATCACCTCTGAAAGTGTGGCATAGAAAGAAAAAAAAAAGTCAAGAGTGGCTATACAACTTTTTGCTTTGAAAGATCAAAAGATCAGAGTGTTCAGTCACAAAAGATTAAGGTTATGCCTCATAGATCTTCTCAGTTAAATTAGAGGGCTTCTGGGAAGTTGTTGCCCTCAGCCATCTCAAAAGGAGCCAAAGATAGATAAGGGATTATCTGGAAAAGATTTGTGGGTGTGGTTTCTATCTAGTGGAGATCATTGCTGTGCCATCCACAAGAGACTCACAAAGTTCTTAAGAAAATTATATTAGTAGAAACGCTACCAGCTTGAACTCAAGGGAACGAAGAGAGCACAAAGTAAAAGGAGGCTGTTCAACCCCAAAATTCTACTTACAGAAAGCAGGCTAATAATACTACTAGCTGCAAACATGTGTTACTATTCATGAAAAGGGAAAGATGACTCAGAGGGCAGAACCAGTAGTCCAGAGGGCAGAACTGAGAGCCTCTGGATAAGAGTCCAGCCTGTTCAATGCCTTGATTTTGGCCTTATGAGACCCTAAGCAGAGAATCCAGTCAAGCCCACTCAAACTTCTGACCTATGGAACCATGAGGTAATAAATGGGTGTTGTTCTAAGCAATAAGTTTGTTGGTAATTTGTTAGGCAGCCATAGAAATCTAACACGAATGTTAGTAACTAGAGCCACTAAAAGATTCTAAAGAATTTAGCTTATATAATTTAGAAGAGAGAACAAAGTGGTTCCTTGAGATTTTTATATACACTCACTCCTAAACTGTGTACAAAATGGGTGCTCTGAAAACAGTTTTTTTAAATGCTACATCCTCTATATGGTTTCTATTAAGTCATAATGCATATATTCCTGGCTCCAGGAACTCACCAGTTATTTTCTACTTCATACTCATCTCAATGTACACTAACAGAAGTAGATTTCAAGTCTCCCCTTCAGAGCCACAGTTGTTCACAGGGCGTTGTGGAATCTTCCGTCTCCTACCTTTCTTGCATACCCATTAATTATCATTCATTGAATTGTTTACTCTATATAGAAACTTCATATATCAACCTGAACTTGAAGTATCACTTCAAAGAAAAAGTCCATTTTGGAAAATTTTGTTTTTCTATTCTAGCTTTTATCACATAAGAACATAATTAAGTCTCCAAATGGAAGTAAATGGTGTGGCCCATATTTAGGTGTTTTAAACATACATGGGTGGAGGTGAGGGATTGGAAGAATGGCCAAATCATCATTCCAGAACATACCAACTTGAATTATTTTCTTTTCTTTAAGAGTAGCAAAGAAGGTATAGGGAGGTAGGAGAGGGAGTTGTATGGTGTGCTAAGAATTTGCTAAAATACTGGAGAAAGATAAGAGATAGGCCAAGGTGGGAAGACTAAAACTCTATTTCTGAGAAGAAATCTATGTGTACTATTTTTTTTTTTTAATTTTAAGTAAGGAAAATAGTAATTTTGTGTTCCCACTTCAAGGGATAATGCACTGGTCAAGGTTCAACTGCAGAGAACAAATCCACATTAGCTAATTCAATAAGAAAGAGATTTATTAGTACATATTAAATGACTTCTGGAATATTTGGAATAGCTGAAAAACAAATAACCTTTAGCTTGACTTTCTGGATGTGACTCCTAAAGCCCTAACACAGAACTGGGCTTCCAACGGAGCTGCTGTTACTGCCACGATGGGGAAGCATCACCACCCAGCACCTCTGCTGCAACCCATAGCATCACAACCAGATGCCCTAAAGCCCTCAGGTGACCTAATTTAGCATTCTGAGTTGGTGGAACCTAAATCATATCTGGAACCCTGTCAGCAAAAGCGTATAGGAAATGTAGCTTCTAAGCTTTCCAGGAAGGAATATTAGAAGAAGGTTGACATAGCTCTTAAACAACCCACAGTGTCCCCCACAGAGGCCTAATATTTAAATTAAGAAAATTCTCTGTTTGGGAGGTAGAAATAAAAATATCAGATACTGAGAGGATGATTTTTTTCTTTGAAACTGCCTAATTTTAGGTTTCACTAAAAATCTTTAAATGGTAGTTTTCACTCTTTACAGTATAAGTTTGATGTTCAGTGATTAATATTAAATAAGTGAAGATAAAAATCAGGTTATTTTTCACTGGCATTTATTTTATGCTTATATAAAATCTGCTTTGTCATGTTATCATAGATCTGCAAAGTCTGCTAGTCATTTCTAACTCATAGTAAGAGTTCACCTATATCACCTGAGACAGTGGCTTTGTATCATGGTTTGTATAAGATATTGTCCTGAAATGAGAGTCCTACTTAATAAGCGTTTTTTGGCATTGTGCCTCCTCTTTATCTGAACTAGCTTCAAAAATACTAGCGTCAAAAATAACATCAGCTTACAATGGGCTTAGAGTAGTGATGATAGTTTTAGTAACTGAGTCAACCTTCGGCCAAGTGCCATTAGCTGGCTCGAGTCATGTGTTAGGGTATTATTTTCTGTGACTTACACTCAGAACATTGGGGCTTAGATATAGGCAGTCACCAAGAAGACTAGAAACCAGTAGTGGTGAACAGTCTCTTCCCTGCTGCAACATACGCAAAAAGTAGGTATTATGAAGTGTATGTTGATGAGCTGACAATGACTAAATGAGCATAGCTGTCACTTGAGAGCACTGGACCCTTTACAATAGCTTTGAGCATTGTTCATAAATGAAACCTGGTGGAATTAACCACTTCTTATTCTAATATTTGTTTAGATTTATTTGTGTGACTGCCAAATTAAATTGAATTAGAGCTGCTTAATAAAAATAACAAATTAATCTAAACAAACTACTAACTTGTACTAGTAGGTTAAGGGCTCAAAGGAAAGCAAGAAGCTAGTAACTGTGGCAGCAGACTGAAATTTTTTAACCTTTGCCCTCCCGTCGTAGCTGATTTTGTTTTCTTTGGTCTTTTCTTCCTTTTTGCCTGCTTTTCCTTTTCAAAATTGAAGAAATCTGTCTGGTTGTTTTACTTCCACTCTTCCCTTTCCCACCATTACTTATGTGTCCTGGAAGTGGAAATTGTACTTTAGAGAAGGTGGCTACTACACGCCTGCTCTTTTCACTTAATGACAGCAGAAAGATTGTGAAGGAAGATGGCTATAGCTAAGGTGACCATTTATCCCTGTTTGCTTGGGACAGTCCCAGTCTATGCCTATTAATATCATAGTATTTCATTCTCAAAACTCTCCTGGTTTGCTTGGTAAATTACATGGTCACCCTAGTTAAAACTAAGATGGGCTATAGGATAGTATAGAAAAACATAGGAACTTTTTTTAAAAATGTTGACAGTAGTTGAAATTTCGGTAGAACCAGGTTAATTTAATGTCTTATTAATAACAGCAAGGACAGAATTGCCTTTCTTGATGCTGGGGTCTCTGTGCACTCTTCAGAACTGTGTTATCTTTTGGGAGTGTTTTCAAATATATAAGCAATTGTTCTTGTTTATATGCATGAAAATTGAACTACCAAGATTCTTATGGAATTATAATAAATGAGAGAATATTTTCCATTCAATAATTTTAAAAATATTCCAAATAAAAATTATTACAATTATATTTTAGAAATATGAATGGAGATTTAATAAAATCATGATGGATTTATAAAAAATTTTTCAAGGATGCTATTGTTGCTGATAATTTTGGGTAAAGAAAAAGAGTTTAAATGGAAAATATTTGAAATGCTCAGCAAATGATAAAATTAATACAGTGGTGTTTTTTTCAGATACTTTAATATTCTTTTTCATATATAATTTATGAAGGCTATTTTCTGTTATGTTTCAGTGTTTATTATAGTTTAAAGAAAATATTTCTTGCCCCAAACCAGGTTTCCATTCCCAGTGATAGAAAGTAATTCATTTTTATCATAATTGAAAGTGATATGAATATTTGGAGAAATTTAATTGAATCCCAGACAAGTTATTTCCTTTGTCTTCCCTATAACAATAACTTTTGTGGTGAGTTGAATAAATAAAGCTTACTGCAAAGACCTAAGTTTCAGAATCCCCAAGTAGGTTGTAATAGACAGTATTTCCTTATGAAAATTCACAGTATTCACTTATAATATGCTTAATATAAGATTGTAGGGATTTTTGAGAAGCCATTAAAGCCTGTGATCAATAAAAAAAGACACAGAGGAGTAAAATATCTGATGATGAAATCTACCAAATACCTTCCATAAGCTAATTTTCAATTAGAGCTAACATACTTTCAGTTTAATATTTTGTTACCTTGTTAATAATTAACATAATACAACAACCCCATCTGGACCATGAAATAAGAGAACAAAGTTCCAGAAGTCTTTATAGTACATTTTCTTCTGTAAAAACATTGTCCAAAGATCTTCTAGTGTACTTTAGTTCAGTATTCTTTTTCCCAGTTACTAAATATGAGCACTTGTACAAGATGAAATTTGCTGTGGTGTTCTGCTATTATAAAGATAACCCGAGGTTAATCACAATGTCGTGCTTTCATTCTCAGTTTTTTAGTGAAGGGTACTTATTTCCAAAGGAAAGCATTCTATGAAAAAAGTGGAGCCCATGTTATGATCACTATGACTGAATTGTGTATTTTAGCCATCCAACTTAGACACTATTAAATCACAATGGTCAGTGCTATACTTCTGAGTTAATAAAAATGGCAGTTAAGTTATTTAAGGAAACAGTTTTTTTCCCAAGTAGACATTATATTTGTCTTAAACATTATGAACAACTAGAGGAAGGGGGTGTGGAGAGCTCTTAACTGCATCACTGCTTGGGGATCAACTTGTTTTCTAGAAAGACAATGAAAAAGAGAGGAAGAGCAAAGAAAGATCTGCCAGTCTCAGATCTGTCTCATTTTTAAGGGGATTCATAATTGTTTATCCTTTATAAATGAAATATGTAAACCCAATTTTTTGTGGTTTAATTTTTGAAAAGATACTGTTCCTGCCCAGGAATCCTTGTAATCATAAGACACCTAATCACATTACTGCTAACACCACTACATTTTCACGTTATAGACCACTGGGCAGGCTCTGGGCCTTGTTTTCCACTAAGGAAAAAGCTATTAAGCTCATAATTAGAGTCATGGGAATAGAAGGGATTTTAGGGTCCAAGTGACCTTATGGAATGAGCCCTGGAGGGAGACCTGAGGTTCAGCCTACATCTCCAACACTAGGTAAATCCCTGAAAGGCTCTGCCTTGTCTCAGTTTATCTATTAATGAGATCAGTCTACACATTCCATCATAACCAATGTATGAGGACAAGAGAGAGAATCTATGTGAACCCCCAAGGAGAACACGTTCTTTCTGTTAAGTAGGCAGAGTGAAGTATAAGCCAAAGCAGAGAGAAGAACCAATTGTTTTACTCTCCACCCTAAAGCCCCACCAGGTGCTGAGGTCTCACCATTTGGGTAGAACAGTCTTGAGGTGCTTTTGCAATTAGTCCTGTTTACAAGGGATTAAGTTAAGGTTTCACTAAGGGAGCAACTTTCTAGGGCTGATTATTAGCAAAGTCCTTTTAGACAAGGAAAAGGAGTTATTAGCTAGGCCAATCCCCTGCCTCCCACTGGGTTCTGACTGTCTGCTTGGGAGTCAGATCCCCCAAAGCCCTTTAATTGCTGCTACATTTTCCTAGTCAACAAAGTATATATTTTACTCAAAGTAAAACATCTTCTAATAAAAATGTTCAAATTTTTCCTTAACCCAAGGACCACTGGAAAGCTGAAAAATTTCATTTTGAAACCACACTATACAGATAATGTAGAAAGGACTGAGTGAGCATTTTTAATTGTGTGGAACAAATAGAAAATGTACAATGAAAAGAAGAAAAAATACTAACATAAAAGAGCTTCATATGTTTACAAAGAGAGTTTCTAAGAATTTGAATATATACATGTATGTGTGTGTATATAAGTATATGCACACAAATATATACAAAATATAAATATATACTTTATCTAAAAATATTATATATATATGCGATATATTTATATTTTGTTTCTTGGAGGGAATGAAC
The DNA here is from genome assembly GCF_020826845.1 of Diceros bicornis minor. Lineage (NCBI taxonomy): Eukaryota > Metazoa > Chordata > Mammalia > Perissodactyla > Rhinocerotidae > Diceros > Diceros bicornis. The sequence goes on along the minus strand of NC_080749.1, from coordinate 59,870,446 downwards.
CACTCTGGGAATGAGAAACTTTATCTTTGTAATAAGTAGCTACATAATTAGAGAATCTCTAAGGTCTCATTAAAACAACTTTCTAGGACTGTTGCTACCATCAGTCACCATAAGTAAGTGTGAGTCAGGTAAAACATTTATCTAAAGAGAAAGCTGAAATAATCAAAGAATATGTATGTAGTATTAAACATGTAAAATTCTCAGAATGGCACAGAAGGAGAATGTAAAAGGGAGAAATGAAGTCACTATATATTAAGCACTATCACATTCTGGATGGTAAAATAAAGGTAATTAATAATAACAACAACAACAACAACAGTCACAGGAAAAACAGATCAAATGGGTGCAGGTTAAAGTCCTAGATGCCAGGCTTTGGGCTTAAACCTATGCACACCTTGTCTCGTGTAATCCTATGAAACAAATTCTAACCTGAACTCCTTTACAAACGAGAGATCTGAGACACAGACAAATTCGCTCACTTGCCCAAAGTCTACTGAGGTTGTGGAACATGAGTTCAAACCCCAGTCATCTGTCTCCAGGGTCTGATCCTTCTCTCACTCAATTCTGAGAACCCTGTAAAATAGGCATCATCCAGTGATGTAGATAACAGTTTCCCCGTTATAGGAGGTTAGGTGTCTTCTCTAGGGTTACACAGACACTCTACACAACAGCGAGGAGGTTAACCCAGCCGTTTTTACACATGTACTTTCTACTATACGATGCTAAATTTTGGCCTTCGTAATTTTTCTCCTTGTGGTGATAGTTTAATGAACGCTGAATTGGATATATGACTATAATTAGATCTGCCTCACAAAAGAAAAATCAACAGATCAACACTAGGTTTCACAGTAGGAATAAGTATTCACATCACAGTAGCATCCTTTTTTTCAAATTGGCCTATTGTATAGCTCTCCGTAAGAATCAGTTCCTATTACTAAAGTGGGACATTTTCACAACTCTAAACCCACTTGTATTGCAATGACTAAACTGATGGTGTCTCAGTGACATTCTTCCTCTTACTCATGGAGCTAGTAAGGTAAAGTGAGGCTTGATTAATTATTTCTAAATTCTGGGAAGCTATAATAAAACATTCTTCACATATCAGCTCCAGTGTCAATGGATATACACAAGTAAGAAATAGACATGTAATCTGGGTTTTGACTGGGGTGGGAGAGAACTGCCATTTCTCACCCCCTCTCTGGGGGGCAGGAATTAAAGAAATGCCAATACAGCTTCCCAATTAGCCCACTTTAGAAATATACTCATGCTCTCCCTTTCCCAACTTTCTTTTGTGCTCTTCTTTGCTGCTCTCCTTTCCCTATGGAATGTTTGTCTGGGCAGCTCTACCTGGTTTGCTTTTGATGGGAGAATGGACAGGAAACTGGATCATTCAGTCCCTGGCTCTCTGCTGATACAAGCAGAAATTGAGCCAGTTAGACCAGAGTTAAGCCCCCTATTCATTTCATGTATGCCATTGAACAGCTAAAGAGTAACGATGATTTTTATTCCCTCCTGGCATTAAGTCTGAGAGGCAAACTGGCAAGTAACAAGAAAACTCAAAATTAAAGCTGACGTGCCTTCCTTAATTCTTCCCAAGATGTATAAGTGTGATTATTATTATTCTTTGTCCCTATAAATATATGAGGTACCAGTCAACATATAAAATTGTTCCAGATAATAGAAATCTGCCTAAAAACTAACACAAAAATACGAAAAATACCAGAGAGGCTGGTGGTATGGGGTCAGATGGGAGCAGGTTTCTGAAAGCCTAAAATGCAGACTAATGCAGAGCAATCTCTGCAGTGCTGGGCAGGGTTTTGCAAGTTCCTGTCATTTTGTGACATTTTCCTTTTCTGTATAGCCCTTAAGCTCAGCCCTACTGTATTGTCACATTTTTGCTTTTCAGATCCACCACTGATGGTGGGTCAGGAACATCACCCATGTACACAAAGGATAGTGCATTATAACATTGGAAGATGGAAAAGAAAAGATTCTTCCGTCACTAGGGAGGCTGACCTCAGGGCTGTCAAGCAAATTATGCCAGCCCGGGATGTCTGCTCAGAGAATCACTGTGGTGTGGCAGGTGATGAATGAGTGGTTTTCACAGCCTCGGGCTCCTTCCCAAGAGAGACTAAGTTGGAAGATGATTTTAGCAATCATGGTGGATAAATCCAACAGAACTCAAATACCAACCCCTACCTCTCTGCTTGTATGAGGGTTGACGGCAGGACTGGGTCTTGACTTATGAGATGCTCAATATAAAGATGAGAAAAATCGTCCTCCCTATTCATTCCCTTTCTTTGAAATGAAAATTTACCCAAGCAGAACAGGATTTCTTTATATCAGAAGTTTTGCTGATCCAGAGAGAAGGGCCTGCAAAAGCTGGCCTTTCCAATGGAGGTTAGAAACTGGCATTGACAAAATGGCGCTCGGTTTTCACCTCTCCTCGGCATGTCAAGTCTTTTTATATTCAAGCACCATCAACTCCTAAAGGAATATGAAAGACCCCTTTATCTTTTGAGAGAACCTAAACATAGGGCAAGTTTGCTTTACTTCATAGATTTAGAAATGGAATTTATTATTAGAAGAAACTAGAAGTTGAATATTCATTAGTATCCTTGATCCTCTTCTGAGCACAAGACTTGAAAGAATCCTGGGTATGGAGGGAATTTTTTTAATCCTTTCTTTTTCCTGTGCTTTTTGGGCTGATGTTATGTTCTGCCATCTGTAGGACATGTGCATTTTAAACCTCTTTTACTTACAAGCTTCAGCTCTTTCAGGAAATTGTTTTTTGCTTATGTTACCTAAACTACAGAAATTCGCTTCCATCTCACATAGTCTCTGCATTATTAAAATGCAGCTTGTTGAGCAGAGTTTTAATGGACTCTTTGGAGCCTTTACATATTAATGTTGTATACTAAGAACTATTAAAGCATTCCAAATAAAACATATTCACCAGTTAAATGTTCTGTTTTATTTGTGATCATTAATGAAAAGGACAAGCTAGTTATCTTCCTGGTCATTTAGAAAAAAATTTATAACTAATACAAATTTAGTCTCCTCATATCAAGCAACTTAATCACATAATTCCAAAGGAGCCTAGAATTTATTACTCTTTCTTTTTGATTCTTATCTTTAAATCTTGAAACAGGCAAACAAAAATGATTTCAACCTACTATTGATTATTTAAATATGAAATACTTAACAGTAAATTTTTAATCCAAGACAGGGTTTTTCCCTTCTGTCAACAAGAAGAATGTGGTAACAGTTTGTCTTCAGCTGGTGTGTACTTAGGGATTTTTAACTCTTTGAAAATATCTAAGTAAATGTTCATTGGTGAGGTCAACCGGGTAGAGGGGACAAAGAGTAGAGAAGAAGGTGAGAATAAAATTAAATAATACATCATTTTAAAATTATCTAGCCCACTTCTTTCTCTCAGCAGAAAAAAATACTATTTCCTGATCAAATATTCACTGAAATATTTGATATTAAAACTTTGTTCAACCAAGTTAGCAACCTGCAAAGGTGGCCCTAGGGTGCCCTCTTTTCAAACAGATGAGGTGGCCTCCCTGTACGGTGCTAAGAGCCCTAGTTTAATGTCCAGCAACGTCTACAGCTTCTATTCCCCACTCTGCCACTCATTAGATGGGTGGCCTTGGGTAAGTCATTTAACTTTTAACTTCTCTGGGCTTTTTCCCTCACTGGTATTAATAGAGGCTTGGACTGGATTCATTCAACAAGTATTTACTGAGCTCCTGATATGTACCATGTTTCAGTGAGACATAAAAATCAGCCCCCTGTCTTCAAGGAGCTGAAGGTTTAATGGAAGAGACACCCATAAAAACTAATGCATGCCATAAAGCAGTTTGGATACTATTACAGAAATTTGTATAAGGTATATGGGGGGCACCAAAAGAAGAGCGGACAGTCCTGTCTGGGTTTAGGTGGGGGAGAGGAGATTGACAAAGACTTTAACAGAGAACATGCTTGAACTGAGTTTGAATATCATTCTCCAGATGAACAGGGGATGGAAGGTGTAGGAGCGCAGGCCTGTAGGAGTAAGTCAACATAGAGTCTCAGGACCTAATAGAGGTCATGTACGGCTGGAATTCAAGTATGAGATGAAATATGCAAGGAAGGGCTGGAACAAAGGGAAAAGGCTTTATATGACATAAGGATTCTGTATTTTGTGAGAAGCTGTGGCATGGTTCCAAGTACAGCTGTTCATATATGTGTGTTCTAGAAGGATCACTCTAGCAAAATATTGGAAAGGGCAAAGATTAGAGGCAAGGAAGCCAGTTTGGAGGCTATACCAGAGGTACAAGGAGAGATGATGAAGGTGACAGAAGTAGCTATGGAGAGGAAAGGGAAGAACTATAAGACATGAGAAAAGTGATTCCTCTAAAATCACTGAAGGGACGAGGGGTGAGGAAGGTTTCTAACATCCTTTCCAGCTTTCGCCTCTCATGAGTCAATTATTCCAGGACTGCTAAATCAAAACCTCCTGATTCAAGGAAAGATTTTCATAAACACTCTTAATGGAAATATATTTTTAGATCTTTATAAAACGGCTTATTGTTTTGAATTCTTGCTTTTGGACTATTGGATTCTCTGGGTGTTTAAAGGGAGCTCTATAATGTTAGTATAGAATCAATGAGGTATTAAAATTGATCCTTTATTCAGAAGACATACCATAGACAAGGAAATAGATACTATAAATTTACCCTGAATCATGAGGTGCACTGTGAAGAGGCAAAAACAACCCAGTTGTGCTGGATTCAGAAATTCCGTGAGGTAGCTTAATATAAATACCCAGGAGACTCAGAGAGCTGGAAAGAAGAACAGAGCCTGTAAGCAGTGTCTACAGCCAACCTAAAGTCAGAACTCATGCTTTAAAATTCCTCTTCCTCATCCCCACCCACCTTCGATTTAATTTTTTTGACTCTGAGTGTGTTTGTCAGTTACCCTATCATGAGCACCATCATTCCAATACTTTCTGCAAACTTCTTGCAAGTGTCTCTCCTTGATCCCATCCCATTCACTCCAGCCCACTGTAAGTTGGCTGCCACTCAAAACACACCAATAAGGTGGCTATTGCAAAGGCCACTATGTCTTCCTAATTGCCAGCTCCGGTGGACATGTCTTACTCTTCATCTTATTTGACCTTTATGTCATATTCATGAAACTGTTTCCTCATTCGCCTTTGTGACACCAGGATCACCCTCGTTTACCCTGACCTCTGTCCACTTTGTGACTCTCAGGTCCATGGGCTCCTCCTTCCCACTCTACACTCTCCCTGGGTTATTTCATCTACATGTATGGCTTCTATATGTCAATGGTGTTCATTGTCTGGTGTGAGTCATGCTTGTATGTCCCAGAAACAAAAATCTAACTTTCTACTGGGCATCTTCACCTGATTGTCCCTTAGGCAACTCAAATTCAACACATTCAAAACTAAACTCTTTCTTCCCCAAATGTTTGCCTTTTCTGATCACAATCTCTTATCTTGTCCTGACTAGACCTGTGCATTCCTCTGTAAGCATATGTACCTTTTCATACTTCCTCTCACATATACCTCCCCACTATAAGCATGTTAAACCACCTTTAGTATCCCAGATGTATTGTAGTCTGAGTCTTTGCACACGCTTAGAAGGCCTTCTTGATACACATATCAAAACAGATACATACAATCATTTATTTAATCTGGCTGAATTTTACTTAATTTTCAGGCCTCTGTGAAGGAGTTACCTCCTCCAGAAAACTTTTCTGACCCCAGACCCCTGTTGTTAGATGCCCCTCTTTTGTAGTTTTATGGTGGCTTATACTCTATTGCAGCAGTTCTCAAGGTGGCCGGGGGCAGGGGGAGAGGGAGTAGGAGGTAGGAGGGTGATTTTGCCCCCAGGGGACATTTGACAATGTCTGGAGGCACTTTTGGTTGTAGCAAAGAGTTGGGGTGCCACTGGCATCTAGTGGCCAGGGATGCTGCTAAAGATCCTACAACGCGCAGCCCACCCCCACAACAAAGAACCGTTGGTCCAAAATGTCATTAGTGCTGAGGTTAAGAAACCCTATTCTGTTGTAATTGCATATTTATTTTTCTGCCTCTCCCACTAGACTATAAGCTTTTGGAGAACAGGGACTGTATCTTACTCAACACTATGTATGCAAGAAATAAGCGGTTACTTGTGATACAGTAGATGCTCAGTAAATATGAAGCCGTAAGTGGGTGGGTAGATGAACGGATGGTTTGAATGGTTTCTCGTTCTAGCTCAGAGAGAAACTAGTTGTATGTGGACTGAGGGCAATAAGTTCTGAGGTTTCACTCCTAAAGTGGCCCTTATGCCACTTCCGCTGTTTGAGGTGCTGATCATGGAGAGAAGTAGGGGGAATCAAACTATGGATGCGTGTTTCTGTTTTGTCGCATATTTAAATGTATATTATTTTATTTGTTCGGATATTGTCCTATATTACTTGTTGAGTGAGGTGTAACAGTGTATGTATTTGCACCCATTGCTAGTAACCAACATAGTTTCATACTATAAGTTATACTATACTATAAGCAAGACATTTGAGCATGTTGTGATGAGAAAACAGGGTTTGGTTTAAGTTCTGGCTTAGTTTCAATATTGAGCAGTGTAAACCTAAGCAAGAGGCTTAAAGTCACTAATTTTTAATTTTCTCAACTATAAGTATAGTGTTGTTTTGATGATTATATGAACTAAAGTTTATAAAGTACTTGATATACAGTAGGTTCTCAATACATGTTACTTCTCTTGTCTCTTCTCCAAACTGCCCATATTAGTTAGGAATTGCATTTGACTCAGAGACAAAGGCCAGATAATAAATGCTTAAACAGATAGTTAATTTTTCTCCCACACAAAAGAAGTCTGGAAGTCTGCAACCCAGGGTTTGTATGATGCCTCCACAAAGTTGTTAAGGAATCCAGACTCTTTTTAGCTCAACACTTTACCAATCCTAAAGTACGGCCCTGATACTCAAAATGCCTGCTGCAACACCAGTCACCACTTCTGTGTGCTAAGCAGCAGATTAGAGGTCAAAGTGAAGAAGGTCATGCCCTCTCTCTTCTTATAAGGAGCCTTCCAAAATGCCTTTCTGCTACAGTGACTGTGCTCATGTGTAAATTCTTAAGATTTAGTCTCAGAATATAAAGGACAGAAGTGCTGTAGTACTTCAGAATTCATTTTACCATTGTATACCTAACATTATTTTACCACCTCTAAGTTCGTGTGTGTGTGTATGTGCATGTGTATGTATATGTATATGTATATATATGTATTCTCAAATAAATTTACTCTATTTTAATACAGACTTATAGAAATGATGCTCATTAGTTCTGACATTCCAAAACTGTTTTAATTTTTAAAATCACATTACTTACTGAGAGGGCATGGAAAAAATAACATCCCAGTAGCAACAAGCACACCCAGTACCCAGATCTGGTTTTCTAAATTCTACTCTCCAATAAACAAAACCAGGAATCCTTGGAGACCAGGGTTAATATCACCAGTGATAAGTCATATTGCTATCATTTATCTCTTGGTATGAAGTGATGAAAAGGGTAATTTACCTCTGTGGTATCCTTTCAAAAATCTCATAAATCCAATCCAATCATGAGAAAAACATTGACCCCAAATTGAAGGACATTTACAAAATACCTGACCAGTACTCCTCAAACTTGTCAAGGTCATGTTAAAAAAGGAAGGACTGAGCAAGTGTCACAGACTAGAGGAGACTAAGGAAGCACGATGAGTAAATGTAATGTGGTATTCCAGGCATGGATTCTGGACAGAGAAAGGACACTAGTGAAATCTAAATAAAATCTGGAATTTAGCTAAGAGAAACGGACCAATATTGGTTTCCTGATTTTGACCAATGTACCATGGTAATATAAGATGTTAACACTAGAGGAAACTGGGTGAGGAGTATATGGGAACTCTCTGTATTATCTTTGTAATTTTTCTGTAAATTTGAAATTATTCCAAAAGCATAAAGTTTATTTTAAAAGTGCAAATTACTGGCACACATTGAAAGCCTATTATATTCGTTTGTGTAGGACATTATCTACAGTAAATGCATTTGAGTATAATCTCCATGTGTGGGGGACTGTGGTTTGTTTCCTGTTGGTTCCCCAGTATCTAAAGAAGTGCCTGACATAGAGTAGGCACCCAATAAATATTTCTTAAATGTTGAATGAATGCACATACGGTGACTTCTCAGACCAAATTTATGTGTGAACCTAAGGATAATAGTAAGGAAGAAAATGCACACACACAAAAACCTCTGATCTGTTCTGAGATATTGTGATTTTCCAGAGTATTATTTTCTAAATTGTTAGGGCATTCTGACTAGCCGTCCATTTCATAGTCTCGGAAAATCAGCATACTTTTTCTCCATAATTTTCCTAATGGGACATTTTATAAGGGGTAAATCCTGGAGGTTGGTAAGTGACTATCAGGTACTTTATTAGAAAAATAGGAGTTTGTAGCACTGATTCTAATTCAAGGAAACTGAAGCCTTTTTATAATCCTATGAGAGTAATAGATCAGGGATTAGAAAGCTGCATGGTACTAATTTTCTATAAATTAGTAATTTTCTATTAGTATAAGAAAGATCTAATGGGAAAGAAACTTGATTAAAATCCCAGCCTCACTACTTACTACCTATGTGATTATAAGAAAGTTCTTAATCTCTCTAAGCCTCAATTCTCTAGTAAAACTGGGAGAGTAATACCTCACAAAGTGTATGTATAGTCATCTATTAATGAAAATACAGAATGGATTACTATAACAAGAGCTCAAGAATACAGTGGCTCTCATAAAACAGAGGCTTGTTTCTGTCTCATCTAACGATCCAGGAATGGTAAAACAGCTTTTGAGGAGCCCAGGCTACTCCATCTTGTTGCTTAGCCACCTCTGGTCTGCATTCGTTTTTTTTTGCATGTTCAACTCACCGCTACTTCCACACCCCAGGACACAGGAAGGAGGAATCTAGAGGAAACACACTTCTCCTTCTAAAGGCACAACCTGGAAGTTATTACTTCTGCTCATATCTCATTGGTCAGAACCCAGTCATGTGACCCCAGCTAGCTGCAAGGGAAGCTGGGAAATGTTTTCTTTAGCTGGGAAGCAGTTTGCTTAACATACTTCTGGTACCTGGAGATTGGGAAGAAAATTAGCAGAGCCTGCCATAAGCACCTGGAGTAGTATGTCACAGGGAGTAAATGCTCCCCAAGTGATGTTCTCTTTACATCATCTGGAAGGGGATTAGTGTGAAAGGAGAAGGTAGGTAGAAACATTTTATCAGCTATGACTTTGGCATTACTCAGAATTTAGGATAGGCCTCCCAAGGAAGCTATGTTTGCATTTGAAAACTTACTTATCTTCTTAAAACACAACTCCCAAGAAATAAGATTTATATTCATGCTAAGGAAAAGAGGCTGCAGAAGTAATGTTTCAAAGGGTACTTGTTTTTATGTGTAATAACTTCAGCTAGCTTCCCTTCTAGCTCAGAAAACTCTGGTATATTAATGTAGAAGGAACTGTGCTCTGGTGAAAAAGGGAAGATATAAAGTGAACTTTGTTACTTATTTTCAATGTAGAAATTATTTTGTTTTCTCAGTTGTAATTTTGTTAATCAGAATTTTTCTACTATCAACTCTTTGCATGGATTCAGTTATAAGCTTTTAGCAATAATTATACTTACAGACATGGGACTGCATCTTTAGGAACTTTTTTCATTTTTCTTAGTTGGGTTTGATTATTTTCCTGAGGATATTTACGGCAATGTGCTGAACTTGGACAGTTTTGTTCCAGGCAAAGCAGTTTATACTGAGCCCCATTCATGCTAAGCTTGCCTAGGACATTCTTAAATTCATGGGCCTTAACTGCAGGTTCTCAGCTCCTCATGTGACCGATCAGAACACACTGCTGTCCTGCTGGCAGCTGGACAGGGCTCAGTTGGCCATGTTCTTTGGGTGACATTAGCAACATGAGGGGTGAACGTGATACTGGTTGTATTCGTTGGCTTGGTCTGGCGTAACAAAATACCATAGACTGAGTCGCTTAAACGACATATATTTCTCACAATTCTGGACACTGAGAAGTCCAAGATCAAGGTTCAGGCTGATACAGTTTCTAGTGAGAACTCTCTTCCTGGCTTATAGGAGGTTGCCTTCTCTCTCTGTCCTCACATGGCAGAGAGACAGCACTCTGGTATCTCTTCCCCTTTTTATAACTGCATCAGCCCTCTTGGATTACAGCCCCACCCTTATGACCTCATTTAACTCCTCCTCATAGTCCTATCTCCAACTACAGTTACACTGGGGATGAGGGCTTCAACATATGAATTTTGGGAGAATACAAACATTCAGTCCATAACACTAATCTCCCTTTCATTTATAATATAAACAGCACCCATAGAGAGTGAATGTTTTTTCTAGTGCTTGCCCTGTGCCATCCTGGGCAACCTGTGTAAAATTTCCTATGGTAGAAGAAAGATTGCTCCAGTGGCTTCCCACAGTCTCTTTCTCTAATGAGATATATGGTTTAATGTTGTTGTTTAGCCCCACAAAATACGTTGGAAGTTACAAAATGTTAAGATATTACAATGTAATGAAATGATATTTGTAGAGCACTGTACAGAGCTCTTGCTTATATTTCTTACTTACTTTATCTCTTGAATCCACATAGTAATTCCATGAGAATGGTTGGGATATTTTATTGGCTCTATTTTATATATTAGAAAATTGAGGTTTGAAGAAGTTCAGTGATTTCCCTAAGGTCTCAGGGCTAATGATTGATTGACACTGAGACTCCTTTCCAGGCCTTCTAATTTCTAATCCACAGTAGACCAAATATGAGCTGGAATTTGGCTCTGGAGTCACTAAGGTTTGGTTTCAGTCCAACTTCTGTCACTTATTAACAGTAAGTGGGCAAGTTACTTAACTCGCTAAAATTCCTCAATCTTCTCTGTGACGTGGAAATAATGGAGTCCGCTTCATAGGGTTCTAATGAAAATTAAATTATATAATGCATAAATTACTTAGCATAGCACCTGATGCATAGAAAATTGTTCAAAATTGTTGGTTATTATTTTTAAGCACATACCAAATTCTATTGCATTGAATTTAACTCTGAAGCCAAATTTATACATTTTATTGGACTTTAGGATAAACTATTATTCAAATTATGTAAACTCTTGACTGATCTCGAAACACTTTACAAGTTTATAAGTGTTATAAAATTCATAATATGGATTTTATTGAGACACGAGCATCTTAATTGTCACCTCAACATCTGTCTCTGTGTGTGAATATTTATTCTTGCCTGGTCAAGCAACAGATTAAAATAGTTAACAATTAGCAGGTATTTTAAACTCTACCAGTTACACTTTAAGCAAGCCAGTGGGATTTTTTAGTTATCTGGCTTTAGTTTGAGGTCATTTAGTGCTCATTAATAAAGGAAACTGAGTTTGGCATTCTTATTTTTCATTTCATACCAGTAAGCCAATAACAGTCAGCATTTGATAATAATTATGATCCAAGAAACATTAAGGAAGCAAACATTTAGCTGCTTGAAATTTGGTATATCGCTATTGAAATACATATTTTTCTACTAATCTGATTCTAAAAGCCTAACATAAGAGGTCATTGTCACATACACTTATGTCTATAAGTCTACATAATGACTGGAAGGTACTTTCCTAATGTGCCCAGATTTGTCGAGTAATTTAATGTGTATGTCAGGGTAAATTAATAACACATATTTTAATTTGTTTTGCACATCAGTCCTGATTCTCTTTTGAATAGGTAATTAGAGAATTTCACACATTTCTAGATTTAATATGTGTGCATGTTTGTGGATGTATGAGTAAGGGAATGTTCTTATTCAGATAATTCGTTCTAAAGTTTCATGCAGGAGGTCAAATAAGCTTTTCTCAGGTAAGAGAAACTACACCAAACCAGGAGTTAACACACTTGGAGCAAACTCTATTAGCATTGTAAATGTCATTACCTCTGATTTGTGATCAGCTGAACGAACAGTGAAAGGCCAGTATGACTTTCAGGCTTCAGGAACAAAGTGTGATGACTTTGAAAGGTAAAAGAACTGCTTCCCATTAGGTGCATAAGTTAGTCAATTCTGAACTGCCTTGATTGGGAATTAATAACACTAATGACTTGAGTTGATCCTAAATAGTTCTTAGTATCTGGGCAGGGCAACTATGTCTACACAGCTGAGTAAGGTGGATGGTAACATTAAATTATTTTCTTTCTACACCCCATAGATGGTCTCAGAATGACTATACACACATAGATAGAAACACCCACACACTCTGTGATGATTTTGATTTGAGAAGGCAAGATGAATATACTTACTATATCAGTTGGTTTTATGTATAATTGTTATAGTTTTAAGATATGGTTTAACTTATGGTGTGTACTCAGAAAGGAGAGTTACACATTACCTTTTTTATAACTCACTCATTGTCCTTGAAAGATATGTTTGTTTTGTTTTCCCTGCTAGCTTCTTGAGAGCAGGGACCATGTCTTACTCAGGATGAACACAGGGCCTGGCTCATAGGAGAATAATAAATATTTGAATGAATGCATATGTGGATTTGAGCTTATGAATGGAAGTATGTGGTACTTAAATAGGCAACATACATAAATATAAACATGATATGAAGAATCTATCGATGTATGTATGGATGAACACACACACATACACACATCCTACATTCACAGTACTGTCACTAGTTAAGGAAAGTAATTCATGTCTAAGGTGTCTAGCTAACAATAATACCATATAAATATGTAATTAAATAATGAGTAATTGCTGAAACAAAATAATTTTAAAACTTTAAAATTAATTTAAAAACGTGTTGATTTCTTAATGTGAAAAATGGACATATGTCAGTTTAAAAACATGGTGCGAGTTAAACATATAAGCCCAAAACACTTACAGAAATTCAAGCACGTTGATATTTATTCATGGTCACCAGTTATTTGGTTTTTTTTTTAAACGAAGACAGATGTCAGTACAAACCACAAAGAAATTATTTTATTCATTGTTTTCCTTACTATAGACATAACTAGTATTCATCTTAGTAATTTACTAAAAATATTGAAATATAATTATCCAAACTTTTGATAAAAAGCTATTATAGTTTTTTTCTAATAAGAATAAGAAGTTATGCAATTTATAAGGTTTTAGTAAACCCTTAAATTAACCTGATTTTTTTTCCCCCGAGATTAGTAATTATAAAAGAGCACAGGTCCAGTTGCCATGTTTTCTGCTAGAAATATACTCACATACATGGGCAAAGTTTCTATTTAAAGTAGATACCAGTTCTATATAATTAGAGAATTACAGTAATAGGTCTTACAGATGGAAAGGAACTATAATCGTGTATACTTTTTGGCATATGTTATTAGACAAACTTTATGTCTCGCTGTGAGATTATGTATCTGCTATATAATCAAATTTATATTATCTACTCTAATTAGAACTAGAAGTAGCTTAAAATGGAAAAACATTATTCCAAGATCTCAGCTGAGGACGTAGCTTTGGCTTACTCCCCACTAATCTTGGCCTTAAAAAACAAGATCCGTTCAATCTGACTAGGCCTGGGTAACCTACTTTTTGTCTCATGGAGTGCTCTGAAGGCCTTGGAGAAAGTCTGAGTTTTTACTCTGGTGGCCCAATGGTATAGGGCCTCTTCTCCATGTCAGAATTGTCCTTTTGCAAGTAATGATTACTTTCTACTGCCTCAATATATTTTCTTATCCTGTTTTCTCCTGGATTGCTTATATCTCATGTGAAGAATGCTTGAAGCCATCTGTCAAGAACTTTTCCTCACACCCTCTTCTCTAGTAAAGGATCAGCCTTGATCATAATACACAATTATTAATACCTTGATCAGGAAGGCAAACATGCTAGTGCAGCAGAGATTACTGGAACAAGAGAGTCAGTTGGATTTACTCTATATTTGTTGAACTCCCTGAAGTTTTCAAGCCCATCATGGATATGAGATTAGAGCTGGGGTTCAAACACCTCCTGCCTCCTGCCCTCTTCCCTGAATTATAACTCTCTGTAAAATCAGTATCTCTCTGCCACCAATTTTCTCTGAAATAATTATAGAATATATGAATCATTATGTTTGAGTTCAGTAATTGTAAAATAAATTTGTCTAGAACTAGGTGTACATAAAACAATTATATATACATATATATATACACACACACACATACATACACACACACACACAGAGAAGTATTTACAACACAATGTGGTGGGTATAGTGATGTGGAATGTAGGTATTATAGGAACACAGTGGGGGGATACTTCACCCAGCCTGAGTTGGTCAAAGAGAGACTTCCTTTCTTAAATAATGGATAGAAATAGGCAGATGAAAGTGGGGGAGGAGAGCAAAGAATCAGTAGGAGAAAATCACAGAGGTGAGAAATAGCATGATGTATATGGGGAACTAGAAACAGAAGTGTATTGTTGACGCAATGTTTAAGACTGGGATGGCTATCTATGAAGCTCAGGTAGTTAGGGGTCTCATCGTGGATGACCGTATAAGCCACATTCATGTAAATCACACGGTGAAGGTGAAGCTCCGTGGGCATGGAGACCCTGTCGGTCTCATTTCATGCCACATTCCCAACATTGTGCATCGATTGATCTGACACACAGGTCCTAGCCTTCAGCAAATATTTGTTGAATAGATGAATTAAAAAAGAATTTTAAGCAGAGGAGTCATGTGTTTCAATTTGGATTTTTGATATGTTGCTCTGGCAGCGGCCTGGGAGATGGATCTAAGGAGAATAAAATTGGAGTGAAGGAGACCAGTAATGATGGGAAGAGATGAGGGTCTATGCTAGGGCAGTGGTCAGTCACAGGGATGAATTTGAGACATTTTGGAGATTAAACGTGTAGGACCTGCTGGTTGTGTGGCTGTGAGAAGAAAAGGAAAGGTAGGAGACGTGTTATGGTAGCATTGCCATTGTTTAACTTAAAGAATACAGGAGAGGAGTTGTCTATAGAAAGAATAAACTTCAAGTTTTTCTGCAAATACACTGGAATTTAAATTTGTTTCAACTTTTACTTTAAAAATGAACCCATGAAGAAATTCGTATGGATTTTCAGTGAAAATCTTGCAGCACTTTACATTTTTTAAATATACTGTGATGTGGGCGTAACATTAGCATTAGGTTGAGAACATAATCTAAATACATGGGCACCTCACCTTTAAAAAAAATTCTTTTTTATTTCAATGATACCAAAACATTTTGACATACTAATTATCACTTATTCTTCACACAGAAATTTTGGTAAGGAGAGAAATATAGTAATTGCTAATTCTTTCCTCCCTTTTGCTCTTTTTTTATTTTTTATTTTTTTTGATATTCTTCCCCTAGGTCTAGCTTTCTGCAGTGAAGGTGGGGGGGAATCAGCTAACAGAGGGAGCCTCACTGCCAGACGAGTGGCCTTTGAAAGCTTTTCCACTTTGCATAGGAAAGGAGCAATGCTTGGAGGCCAAGGAGAATTCCAAATGAACTGTTTTACCAATGGAGAATTTCTACTGTTTCTCAATCTGGTTTTAACATTTGGTGGGGGCAAAACACACCCAACAGAAGAAAGGACCATCTTTCATTTGAACTTAAATTTCAAATAATGTTAAGTTTAATTTGTACTCAGTTAGTTAAAAGTATTGTTAAAATATCTAATTCTTGTACACTGAGATTTATAAGAAAAATATTGTTCATGTTTTTCCTTTCTCACTCTTTGGTACTGGCTCTCTTCCTCTTCTAAATATATCTTTTATTATCTCAGGATATTCCTTTAGAATGAGTAACTTCATTCTCTCACATTTCCGAGTAAAATCTCTCAGCCCAAATAAGTTCTGTTCCAGACATGGTTATGGGCGTCCAGTTGGCAATACCCAGAGGGTATCTGGATATACAGAGCTGAGGCTTGCGGCAGAGGCCAGGGGTCTGAGTAGCAGTCGTTGGCAGAGACAGCGCCCTGAGAGGCAGGGATACTCTAGGGAGAGAGTGTAGAGGGCCATCAGCAGAAAACCAATGTTGAAACCTGAATATCCACATACGTAGAACAGAAGAGGAAAAGTAGGCCTCAAAGAGACAAACCAACTTGATCTGAGAGGCCAGAAGAGGGCCTGGAGAGACATATCCCGAAAGACTGGGCTAAAGAGAAATTCAAGAAGGATGGAGACAGAGAGCAAGTAAAGCAAAGAGCTCCTCAGGCAAAATCCACTTCTCTCTCATGCTCCCTAACCTGCCTCCCTCACAGTCCTCTGTCCTTAACCAACTCTTCTGAACCATAAGGGAAGATGGTACTTAATCATTTTGTCTGTACTTATGAATGTTGATGACTTATGCCATGTGAAGAATATAATTTCCTCTGGGTGCAAGCATGACTTTAGCTTAGCTTCTTTCAGCATTGCTTTGGTCTTTTCCTGTAAGTAGCTACAATTAATTTGACTATAATGCAAGTGTTTCAATAGTCGTGATTTTTGTGGTTACCCAGCAGATTTTACCATTGTTCACGCAGGGATATTTTTGAGTCTACTCTGCTCCTTGTTCAGGAGGAAACAGATAAATACTTTGCTCAGAGCCAAACAGAAATAGTTTAGATTCTGCTTCCATGGATTCTCTCCTTTGTTGTTTGCACTAAGAGAAGAGTTTTGAGAAGGGTAAACAGAAAAGTTCATTTCCTTGTACAGCAGTCTGAGCAAGGACAGTGCTGCCTGTCCGACGTCTATCAGTTCTGGTCTGTATTTTATCCACAGCGAGGTGTCGTTCTGTTTTTCTGGGATAGATTGTGTTTTAGCTATGTGTCCCCCACTGTAAAACGCAGTTCCGGTATTGAATTCCAACCCCTAAATCTAAACATGGGTAGTACTTCTATTAAAGCACCCTTGTTTTGTTCATTTTTATTTGCCCATTCCTCCTGGGGAGAGATTTTGTTACCAAGCTTGAAGATCATTGCTATAAAGAAGTGATTTCAAAAATCATTCCCTTTGGTTCACAAAGATACAGGTCTGTATAAAGATAAAGTAAGATGGATCTAATAATAATGCTATATTTTGTATCAGATGAATGTCAGAGCTCATTATAAACTTTATTTTCCATTGCATTTGGTTTTTGTTTTGATTCTATTTCTTTTATTCACGAAGAAACTGAGATATAAAGAAATTAAGACTTTTATCCAAAGCCACATAGACACTAGATCTGAGTAACCTTGGCATTGCTGACAGGACAACTTGACTTTTTCCTCTAAGCTTGCTTAAAATATTGATGGAGCCTTTGAAAGCTCTCTCATCCATTTTTTTTCCTTATATAGTATTGATTTCTCTTGTTTAACTTCAAAAAATCATATAGCACAATTGGTAAAAAATTCAAAAGTTACTTTCTTAAATTTGGCTTTTAGCCTAAATTTTAGATTTTTTTTAAAAGATCCAACTGTACTGCATATGATATAGCTAATGAATAATGCAGACTAATATTCATCAATATTGAGCAAAATGATACACTTAACTTTCACAAAGTTTGTTTTCAAGAACTGAACCCATCCTTTAGGGATTTTTGTTTGTTTTTTTGGTTTTGGTTTTGTTTTTTCCTGGTAGCTGCTAACGTCGCAAAAGATTGTTAGCATATCTGTTGATGTTTAGTCTGGCAAAATAAAAAATAGAAATGATATTATTACTTTTATGTGAAACTAAGTGCTGTTACTTAAAATTTTCCTTTTGGTATTAATAGCCCATGTGAAATTCTCGGAAATTGAAAAAAGACTATAACTCAGGTATATTGATAAGGATTAATTTCTGCTATAGATATACTATGAAATACATGTGTAAAGTCTGAGAAGATATGTTAGAGAGGAATATGAATTAGCTTTCTCTAAGTAACTTTCTTAATCCTTAAAGGATCAACATTTATTAGGATAACATTAATTACGCGAGAGCAAAATATTGATATATTGACTAAATCTGAATCCTAGCTGTAATATTTGAGATACCTGAAAATCAAATATAATTGTGGAAATTCAGAGACGTTGTCATTTATTAAATAGTCCTGGTAACTTTTATGATAGCCAAATATTTTAAACAAATGATTATCTTTTACAGAGAAATAAATGAGTGCCTCATTCAAGAATTGCCTTTTTCATGGCTGTTGTTTGTCAGCCCTTCCTCGTGGGGGTGGAGAAGCAGCAGGGCAGTGTGGGAAGGGGAGGCCCCCACAGTCCGGCACTTAGGCTCTGGACCCTCAGTCCCAGTGTGTGAGATTGAAAGATGAAAACCAAAAACCCTGACCTGGAGTGGTTCTGAGGTCAAAGCTCAGAAACCACATTTCCCTTCCAGCTTACCCCTCCCTCTGTGCTCCTTCTCTGTGATTGATCCCTCCATCTACCCAGGCTGGGAGCTTTGCTTTAGTCCATGGAGTATCAGCCCCATAGCCAATCAGTTGTCATGTTCTATTGATTCTATCTCTTTCATCTGTCTTCTCTTCTCGCCACAGCCTAACCCTCAGTTCAGGCCAAAATTATCTCTCACCTGGATTACTATAATGTCTCCTACTCGGACTCCTCAGCTCCATCAGCCTCTGCCTCTCCCTCCCACTTCTTCCCCACCAGCTCCTCTTGCACATACACATAATTCATTCTCCACCCACTGATGTTCCTTACATGAAAATCTCATCATATCGTGCCCTTGTTTAAAATCTGCCTTTGACTCTCCACCACCTTTAGGTCAAGTCTGAACACATTAAGATGACTTATAAGACCCGCATTGGACTAGTCTCAGTTTACCTCTCCAGGAGCATTTCTTACCCCAGAGACATACTTTAGTCAATACTGAAATTCTTTCAGTTCAGGGCACCATGCTTGCTCCAGCTCCAGGCCTGGCCTTATGTGTAGTTCCCTCTACTTAAAATGAACCTAGAACCAGCTCTTCCTTCTCTCCTACCTCATTCCCCTTTGCCTAGGTAAATCCTAATCTTCAAGTTTTCAGCTTAGAACTGATTTTTTTAAGAAAGCCTTACGGGGCACCTATGAAAGGCTTATATTCCCTCAGCATACCTGGGATTACTCCTATCATCACACTTATAACTCTGCCCTTTAAATGCCTGTAGATGCAAGTGGATCCTTCACCAGGCACTTAGCTCCATGAGGACAGGCACTGAGGGTTTCTTGTCCATTGTTATATCTGTAGCACTTAGTACAGTGTGTGGCTTATGGTCAGATGTCATTAAATGTCAGATGATATTTGGATAAATAGATTTCATACCAGGTCACCAGTAAAGGGAGAGCAAGGAAAACAGGAGCCTAGGCAGGTATGGAGCCATGTCAAAGGACTAAGATGGCTGCAAGAGAGCAGCGCTGGGAATAGAAAGCAGGCAGGCCTGCCCTGCCCTGTCCTACCATTGTCAAGGCCTGAAACAGGAGGAAAATTGAGGCCCACATATATCTAACTATGATAAAGTTAAAAGTCAAGCCACTAAGCTGCTAAATAAAGTATATTTTATCCCCCCACCTTGACAAATATATCTTCATAAAAAGCTGAGAAGGCCAGATATTATTTTAGAATTCCCAGATACCTCAAAGTTCTGTGCCAGATCATGGAAGCACAAAGTGGCTCCTGTCCCACTCTCTTTTCTTCCCACCCCAGCCAGGTCTATACTGCGGGAGTGTGGACACCCCAGTGCCCACTGCCAAGCTCCATCTACATTTCCTGAAAACAGTCATCCCAAGGCCACTCCTGGGCCCACACGTGGTGTTGTCCACCTCAGAAGGAAAGATCTAGAAAAGAGACCTACACAGGCCCTGGAAGTAGTTCCAGGGTCATTAGGGGATGGATATATGGAATCCCAGGTACCCAGAATGTGGTCTAGAAGTAGGGGAGGGAGACCATAGACTCCATGTGGGCCGATCCCCTTGGCCTGCAGGCTGGGGAGAGGCCTGGCTGGAGAGGGTTGTGTCTAAGAGTGATACTGCAAGCAGGTGACCTGGATTTATTCTAGATCTTGTACTCCTAGTGTACTCCTAGTGTATATCTGTGAGGGTATGGCATTAGCAAGGACTGTCTAATATGTATTTTTAAATTTTAAAAACCCGTTTTTAAAAATCCATTTAAATATATGACTATACCTTAAAGGTTGTAGATACATCTTTGCTAACTAACCTCTTAATTGTTTATAATTCCAGACCATGTGACTCTGTTCTGTTGTATTCTGGGAAGCAGTTTAAACTAGTGCCTAAGAGCATGGCCTTTCAAGCTAAAAGTTGTGAGTAGGTTTTGAGTTCTGAGTTGTTCTTTTAGTGCCTGTGGAGCCCTGGGCAGGATGCTTCATCTGCTGAGTGGAGGTAATAAAATCTTCCTCTAGGGTTGTAGTGAAAGTACATGAGGTTAAAGTCTTTAAAAGGCTTAGCTCAAGTAAAAGCTCAATAGATCATAGTGCTGTCATCATCATCATAATCACTGTCATTATTTTTACAGCTGTTATTCCTCATTGTATGTAACTATTGCAATGACCTTGGGCAAGTCACGTAACCTCTCAGAACCTCAATTTCTTCATCCATAAAATGAGGTCTTTGGAGCCAGAGGATATCTAAGGTTCTGTCCACTTAAGAGCAGGGACTTTTTGGAGTTCCTTCTTTTTCAGCCTATATTAAACCTGAACTTGACCCCCAGGCTACGTTGCAAATTGTTAATGGAAGTTAGCTGTGCATATAGTATCACTATGTGTTCTATTTTAAGCAAACTTGATATTGAAAATCTGAATCTTTTGTAAAAGCTGAAAAAACTCTACATTAAATAAGCAGTTTATAAAACAAGTATTCCCTTTATAGAAATATTCATTTTAGAGTTCCTTTATTCACTGGCTCTCCCAGTATATTAAAAATAAAATTTGATTTACAAAAATATATCCAGTTTGCCTACGACTTTTCAGAAACATATACAGAGATTTTTAATCTCTTTGAGTCACGGAATTCTTTGAGAATTGATTATATTTGATTTCATTCTCCGCAAAATAAGCATTTGTTTGGGGGCTTTGTTTTTGTTTTGGCTTTATGCCAGAGATTCTTAAATTAGGATCCATGGACCCCTTCTCTCAAAGAATTGTATGTAAATATTTGCCCACTTCAGTTGACAGCTAATCCTTCCCCTCTCCTGTGTTCTGTGCCATCTCATGGAACCGGGCTGACCTGCAGAGATGCTGTGCTGCTGTTGGAATAGGACAGGGCAGGCGCAGAGCTGAGAGATAATGGATTCTCTTGGCTGGAGGTGATTCAAAAGTTCTGATCCTCTACGTGCCCCAGTAAAGGTTTCAGCTGACATCTGTGTAAAAGAGTTGTCAGCTGAGGAGCAGAGAAGTGGCCTGTCAGACTCAGAATGTCCCACTTGCCAAGTCTCACATGAGAAAAGTGAAGACAGGCCCCAATGGAAAAGAAGACCTGCTTTCCAAAAGATTTATTACATAAGGGTCATGTTGCATAACATGCACTGTGCTCGGTAGACTGGACTCCTCCTTGATTCATTTGCATTTCACAGGATAGCTAATTAATCTCCTTAAAAAGGAGGGAATAGATGGAGGAATAAATGAAGGGCCTTATATGAATGACAAAACCTGAGTCGTCTTGGAATTCTGAGTCTTTTTGGAATTCTGTCTTGATTCCATAAGCTAATATTAGATTTTCTTCATAAACAGCCTGACCCAATACTGTGCAGAAATCACTGAGGTCTACACACTTAAAGACCTTATATATATTAAGGTGAGGTCTGTATCCTTGTGTTCCAACCTATCAAAATAGAGCATTCTTGGTGAGTTGCAAATAACACTCACAAATCCATTTTTGGTTTCAAGTCATTTTAAGACATGCTATCTTATCACCTCAGACTTCACAGTGTGTCCTAGAAAATCATGCTGTTTTCACAGTGATATTAAAGGCACAGTGAGATTTGGTATTTGATTTAGATATTCCTGGTGATTTCCCATATGATATAGAACTGCTCCATGAAGTCACTTGCTGCTAAGCCTTTCAGACCTTTATTTGGCAGTAATGAGAAAAACAACTGCTTGAAAACGGGAGTAAAACATGCATTTTTAGATGTAGCTGACATCTGATATGTAATTTTTCTTATATGCTACGTATGGTGCAAGAGATTCTCTACTAGTGTAAAGATAGTACCCTGTTCTTCTATCAGCAAGGCAGCATAGTGGTTAAAGTACAGACTCTAGAGCCAAACAATGTGTGTTTGCATCCCAGCTCTGACACCTACCTGCTTTTTGACCTTGAGCAAGATAATCTTTGTGTGTCCTTTCTCCTCATCTACAAAATGCAGATAATAGCAAGTTCCTCCCTTACTGTGTTAATTTGAAGATTGGGTGAATTAATATATGCATGAAGTGCTTAGAACAGTGTTGGCATATAAAAAAAAAGTGTGTTAGCCATTGTTATACAAATGTGTAAAGATGACAAATAAAATCTACTTTAGTGTTAGATGGTTCAAAAAATAAGTTAGTTTATCCTTAGTTCAGGATAAGGCTTTACCTTGAGTTTATTCTTATCTCTGTCTTGAGAAGGCTGTAACCAGGACGGCTGCCATTCCTTCTGCGCTCTTGTATCAAGTCTGCATATCAATCAGTGGGTCCCATAACATCTGTGGGCTGAGGATCCTTGAGTACCTATAAATGGAAATCTGTACCAAGTATTCAGTAGATTGAATAAACACCATGTCTCACATATACCCAACATACTCTTGCCAAATGTACATCAGCCCTACTATGATAATGAAATATCTTTATTTTAAATGTTAATGACTTCATAAGAGCATTGTAGATAATCAGTGAATACTAAGGAAAAAAAAAGCAATATATGAGGAGTTCTTCAAACCATTTGTTGTTTAAAAAGTTTCTTTATACTTGAAAAGACTGAGGAACTATAGTCATTCATTCATTCAAAATATGTATTGAGTGCTTTACCACAGGCCTGGCCCTGTTCTAAAAGCTGGGAATGGAGCACCTAGAATATAGCTGTTGCTGTCATAGGCATTATATTCTAGTGGAGGAGACAATGAACAAGTGAAATAAAACATGATAATTTTAGAGGTAGAGAAGTGGATGAGTTAATAAAACAGAGCAATGTAATGGAGGGAAAGCCTTGCTGAAGGCCTCAACTGTGTCTCAACACAACTGAATTCAGGGAAAAGAGTTCCATGTTGAAGGAACAGCGAAGGCAAAAGCTTTGAGAATGAATTTGACATGTCTGGGAAAGAGAACGGAAGCTTAGATCTTGGTTGGGGGCAGGGAGACAAGGGGAGGTGGTACAAGTTGAGGTTTTGAAAGTAAGCTTCATCTTGTGGTAACTGTGGGCCATGGTCAGGGTTTGATTTTATTCAAAGTGCACTGGAATAACATGATAAGATTTATATTTTTAAACCGTTTGCTTGGCTTCTGTGTGGAGAACCAAGTTTTGGGGACCATAAGTGGTCCCAGAAAGATTAGTTAAGAGCCATTAGCTGTAGTCCAGATAGATGTTGATGGCTTAGACTACAACGTGGCAGTGACATGGAGAGAAGCAGAAAGATTTGCAATATATGTTGGAGGCAGAAACAACAGGACTTGCTAATAGTCCAGATCTAGGCGGTGAGTGAAAGGAAGAACCAAGGAATCACATATTTTAAGGTTTTCATCAAGTCCTGCCTTCACAGTGAAACTATGCCCAGCCATTTTAACCCACTTTTGTCTCTCCTTTTGGTGTCTCAGTTGTTTTTTGAGTTCATTATACATGCAAGGCATGGTTCCAGGTGCCTAGGATACATTAGTGAACAAAACAGAGATCCCTGCCTTGTGGTGGTTGTATTCTTTCCTGTATTACTTCTCTGTCTGTGCCTGTAATTCACACTAAATTTTATGTGTCTTAGTATTAGTCTCTAATTATTTCGGATATATTATTTTTGTTCTCCAAATGGACAGTTACGTTCTTAAGGACCAGGGACTCCAGTTTTTAGTTTACCATAATGTCTAGTTCAGTGCTGGGGAGAACAAAAGTAACAGTGAAAATATATCTTTTTCATAGATAACTTCTTATTTGTAGGCTTGCCTATTTTAAATAAGTAAATTTGTGAAAATCTAAAATTGCAATTCAGATAATTGGAAAGGCAATCATTTTTCTATTATAAAAGGATTATTTACTCACTCAAGAGTTACTTTAAAATAACGGGCTCCCCAATGAATGTAATTAAAAGTTTGTTAACAGGTCATTATGTATTTGTTGGGGGATGCTAGTAAAGGAACTGAAGCTAGAGTATCAGGGGCCATAGTCAATTTTAAATTATCCAAAATGAAGACAAAGGAGCTGAAATTTAGAATTGGAAGTAAAAAAGAAAATAAGTTCCGATTTCTAAAATTTCAAACATATACCCAGCTTTATAGAGGACTTCCATTTTCTAAATTTAAAATTTATAATCAACAGTTTCAAACTGATTCTTTAACCAGATCACGTTCATCCTGGCAATGAAAAATAATAATTTGAATACACAAGAAAATTGGCTTCTGGTTATGGCTTTCTAAGTATGTCTTAAAACATAAAGAAGAGGGCCAGCTCCGTGGCTTAGCGGTTAAGTGCTCGTGCTCCATTACTGGCAACCCGGGTTCAGATCCCGGGCGCACACCGATGCACCGCTTCTCCGGCCATGCTGAGGGCGCATCCCACATACAGCAAGTAGAAGGATGTGCAACTATAACATACAACTATCTACTGGGGCTTTGGGGGAAAAAAAAAGGAGGAGGATTGGCAATAGATGTTAGCTCAGAGCCAGTCTTCCTCAGCAAAAAGAGGAGGATTAGCATGGATGTTAGCTCAGGGCTGATCTTCCTCACAAAAAAAAAAAAGCATATAGAAGAAACAAAATTAATGGTATTATGTTTTGCAAGGAAGACTGAGCATTTTCATAAACACTCATAGGTTACTGGCTCCTTTTCAAGACCCCTTATAATAATGTTTGCATTGAGGTGCCATTGCTAGTGTAATGTTCTATCTAGTACACCTGTTCTGTGGGTTAATTAAGTTTGGAAGACTATCCCAAGAATCCAATGACCATTTATGACTTTGTTTCTATGGAAAATGCTTCTGAGTTTTAGAATACTAACTTTAAACCCAAGACTAGGAACACACTCCATTCATAAAGGGTCATCTTAAACTCATTTCTGTAATTCTCATAATCCCATTCACTCTGAAGACCATCATAGTTATCAATGGGAAAGAAAACTTTTAATCAGGTGGTATGCAGCAGCACAGTTCTTATAATAAGAATATAGATGACTTTCCTTTTACCTCATTTATTCCTTCAACACATTCATTAAGTGCTTTCTCTGAGCAAGGCACTAGGCAAACAGCAGTGACCAGAAGAGCTTAGAGCTCCTTGGGGAAGAAGACACATATACAGTAGAATGTCTTAAGTACTGTAAGAGAGGTGTAAATGAAATGTATTGCAGGTTCAGAAGAGAGCAAGCTACTTTCTTCTGATAAAAGTGAGAAGTATCCTTGGAAGAGACAGTATTTAAAATGCCACTTGAAAATGGAGAGAATTTGAAAGGGGACAGAACGGGAAGGGCGTCATGGAAAGCACAACAGCATGAACAAAGTGGTAGAACTAAGGAAGTGTGTGTGTACAAGAACCAGCCAGTGCTTCTTGCAGTGAACATTTCTGGAGCAACTGCTAGGTGTAAGGCATTGCCTTAGGAGTCAGAGACAGAAAGAAAAATAAGATTTGGTCCTTGCCCTTGAGAAATAATTCAGTTTAGCATATCTTTGAAAGTGTAAGAAAACGGTTTTCAGTTACGTTTGAAGATGGTGATGGATGCTAAACTAAGGCGTTGGAATTGTATTCTATGGCAATGGCTTTGGTGATGGTGATAATAGTGCTTATCATTTACTAACTCCCTCAGTGGTCTATGAACTTTAGTAAGAATTTACATGCATTAGTTCCTTCAGGTCTCCTCATGAGATATGACTACTGTTTTATTCTTACTTGTTGGCTGAGAAAACTGGGGCTTAACAATTCAATTAATTCATTTAATGTTGCCCAGCTTGTAAGTAGTAGAGTCAGGATTTGAACAGATGTATTGGATTTCAGAGGCCGTAACTCACTAAGCGGAGCCATGGAAGATATTTGAAGAGGAAAATGATTGATTCAAGCTGTCCTTCTTAAGAATTCATATGACTGCTGAGGAATACAGTGATTAAAGGATTATGCTAGTGAACAGCTAATGAGGACCTAAATGAAGGTAATGGTAATGGGTATGAAAAGGGAAAGGAGGTGACAGATATCATAAAGATAACTAACTTGATTTAGGAGCAAGGAAGAGGGAAAAGTCAAATACAGCGTCAAATTTTAGAGTCTGTGTAATTGGAAGACTTGTGGTGCCAGGCAGTGAAATAAAGACCACCAGAGGAGGAACGTCCTTGTTGAGGAGCTGGGATGACTAGTTTAATTTTGTACAAGTTGAAGTTGAGGTGCCAATGAGATACAGGTGGGAGGGGTCCAGCAGGTGTTTGGAAATACAAAAGCTGAGCTTGGAAAAGGGGTCATTTAGATGTGGGATCATAGTCTACCAGTGGTAAAGAGGTCAAGAAGGACTGATAAAGGACTTCAAAAGCATAGTTTTATTAGGCTGGAGAAATCAGAAGCCAGATCACAGGATTTATGAAGTGAAGGGATAGTAAAAAAATGAAAAAGTAAGTGTAGGCTACTGTAAAAGGAGTTTCAAGTTAAGGGAAAAGAGAGAATAGTTGGTAGACTCAGAGGCTAACAAGAATCAAGCATGTCTTCTTTGTTTTCCTTAAGAATAGAATGACTGAAGAAAGATGATGACTGATGGAGTAAGATCTTGGAATTGGTGGGGCTGCATTAACTCAAGGGCACAGGTGATGGGTGAGTGGGGTGAGGGATGCCTGGTGCCTCCTTCAGATTCATCCAGATTCTTCCCACCCTGTAGATCACCACTTAAATGCCACCTCTCTGCTAAGCCTTTATCTCTCCCATCTTTTCCCCCATAGAGATTTAAATGTTCCTTATCCCATTCTCCCACTGCTCTTAGTACATACATGCACCATGGACCATCAGCAGGCTTCAAATCATCTGGAGGGCTAGTCAAAACACAGATTGCTGGGTCTTGCCCCCAAAGTTTGTGATTATGCAGGTCTGATGTGGTGCCTGGGAATTTGGTTCGCTAACAAGTTCTCAAGTGACGCTGATGCTGCTGGTCGAGGGACCACATTTTGTATACTGCTGAACTAAACTAAGGACCTTTGAGAGGTACAAATGAAGAATTGGGAGTTTGAGGATGGACTAGTGTGCCAGACCCGGAAACTAGAAAAACACTCTAAGAATCAGGCATGATTTAAGGGCAGGCAAAAAAGAATGGAATATTTTGCCTAGCTCCATGAAAGAAAAGTACTTTGAAGGAAGCATCAACATAATCCCTACTGAGCAAAGAGTTTTCTTAGGAGAGGTCTATCATAGGTATAGATTTTAAAAAGTAAAATTAAAAAATAAAAAAGTGAAAACCACATCAGTGACTATAATTTTATTTTAATCATGAAGAACTAAATATTATGTGAGGAAGAAGTGCACAATTGTTATTTGGGGGAAAATAAGTATGGAGCTAGCATACTGTGTTCCATTTAGAATGCTGTTTTGTTATTATTCATAACAACTGAGATCATTGGGCCTGGAGATATGCACCATTTCTAAGAGCTGGTTTTATAATTACCATTTTGATTGCTGCATCTAATTATTCCCTTAGGTTTACCTGTTCCTGATAGTTACTGTGCAAATCATAAGCAGATACACCAAAACTCCGAATTTGAGTGGATGTCAATTTGTTCTCTACGTCACTAAAGTGTTGGCTGTGGCTGGCAAATGTGCTAAGTTGCACAACCAAAGGTGCAAAATCCTTCCTGACATTTACAAACATCAGTCATTTCAAGTTTCTTTCATTCAGTCAAATATCCACTAAGCTAACTCATCAGTATCAATGACAATCAGCTTAGCATAAGCACAACCACACTGTGTAACACGGATATATCAGAAGCCTTATTCTGATCACACGGTCAGATGCCACTAGAAGGAAAGTGAAATTACTTAGATATATGAGTAAATAATGCATCATTTTGGTTCCAAGCCTACACAACTGCTAATTTCACCATGATAATTCTTCCATATAACTTAAATTAGGTTTTTGAGTTGAAATGCATAAACATCCCTGTTGTTATCAACATCAAATTGTTATCTGCGTTAGTCTTTTTGGATTATATGCTGTGAATCTTTATTTAAAAACCTGAAAGTCCACAGAAAAGGAATTTTTAGGCCTAATGGTATGCAAAAGTTATTCTGGACTAACAGAATATAAAGTTCTTATTTTAAGAACACATTCTCACTTGAAATAAAAGCAATATTAAAATAAAGATTTAGTTGCCCACTTAGAAAAGGAAAAAACAATCCCCTTAAGTCTAATACCAAAAATTCCAAACTGTTATTATAAATAAATATTTTGAGAGAATTGAATTGCTTTGTTGGGAAGGAGAGGTGGGTGTCAGGTGATCGATTTTCGTTTTTACCACGGCAGAGTGGTCATTTCTGAGTAGCTGGAAGATACTCAGAAAAATTACATGAAAAAAGTCCCTTGTCAGTCTTTTAGGATATATTTGGTTCAGTGTCGTCAGAAGGTAGCCTGCCCTCTCCCTGGAATCAAGTTGCAAACACTATCCTCAATAGTAATTAGAGCTAAGCGGCGATTACAGCACCTATGATTTGTTCAGACGCACTGCCTGTTGGCTGTTTCCTAGCACCACGTTTCACAGGAGCACCAGGTTGAAATGATGGAACTATTTCTCTCTCAGTGTAACACCTCGTCCGGTGTTCGAATGCAGCAGTGAATGTGGACTGTAGTCTTGAAAACGAAGGTAAGCATTGCTGGCTGATTAGCGTTTACACCTCAGGGAACTTTTTCATGAAGTATGTAACAAAAATGTAAAACAGTTCAAATCAATTTCAGAAAAGAGAAAAGTATCAGAATTAGAGCAAATAGAATTTGCTAATTTCATGACTCCCTTGTCCAATGTCATCTTGGTTTTCCTAACTTATTTTTATTTGAATTGTGATATTGAGTCACTTTGCTAAATATAATGAAGATGTGACTGATTTCCCACGTTTCCTTTATCTTTATGAACTACAATTCCTTTTTCTTTCGAAGTTTGTCTCAGAATAACTACTAGTTGGAAATTCATATTTAATCCAAGTATGTTAGAACCCTCACTCTCTTTCCTCTTCAGGAAGAATATTTAAGTCGATGATCGTACATGTTCAAGAATTCACATTCAGGCTGACAGAATAGTGGTTGGTAGCCTGTAATAAAATTGAGTGACGTGGTGGGTGATTTGCACTCTTGTCACATGATTTTCATGATAGACATATTTCAAATTTTTAACGTTCCATCTAGTTCAAGTCAAAATTCAATGGCTTCATGTTTATTTAGACCCTTGGGCATAGAAATCTCCCTGGAAACCAGGTAAGTTTAGCTCCTCAAGGGGGAGTATTGTTTGTTATGAGGATAGATACATTTTGTATGTATACAATAGATATTTGTGAAATTCTCATTTCTGTTTTAATGTTATCACTTTAATTCTCCCCACTTAAGATTCTTTTTTCTTTCAATTTTGCCATTTTTAAACGTTGAATAAATATTACTATTAGAAAAGAGCTTAGAAACTCTTGGCACTAGGAAGATGTTTTTATCTCATAGTCCCCAGTGGGATTTCAGGTGGTTTGGAAAATATTGAAAGAGTATCGACTTGTTTTATTCTACCTCATTGGTGCATTAGAGATGTAAACACTGAAGGTTCAGTAGACTCTTGCAAAAATGAATAAATTAAAGCCAAAGTGCATTAATTTTTCCAAGGTCCTAGAGACTCTGTGATGTGGGACCTCCTAGCAGATACTGTTGTTCAGTGTAGTTATCACAATTAGGCTAGTACCTGATTTTGGAAGACATGTTTTTTCTAGCCATGGGTCCATCGTTGGCTTCCTTTCATATATTTGCTTTGTCATGGAATTATTTATCCCTGAGCATCATTTACTTCATCAGAAAAATGTGGGATGATCGTAAGCCATGTAACAGTTTATAAGTCTACTTAATATATGTAAAAGCACCTTATACTCCCCAATAAAAAGTTGCAGTATTTGTATAACCCAGGACACTGATGATGAATGTCTACAAAAATATACCATTAAATTCTATGGTGGATTTAAGTTCTTGTCCCACTATGTCATGGGTCATGGGAGATATATCATGTGAGCACGCATAAAAACAATCCTCACTGATTGCCACTGACATGACTACTTGAGACGTAACCGGAGATATGGCCTTAATTTGTTTTATCTTGCCATAGGGATAAACTTGTCCTGACATTAGCAAAATCTTGCTATTAATCTTTTGATTTATAGAAGGAAGATTGAATACAAAATTAATACAATATAGCTGCAAAACAAGGCAAATGACTAATTTTATGAGTGCTTTCTAGTTCTCCAGCAATATTATAGTGTGAGAGAGAGACAGAGACTGCGAGATGAGAGAGAGAGGTAGACAGGCACATACACATACAGAGATAGAGACAGAGACAGAGAGATGCCAGAGACATGAGACAGATAAGAGAGTTGAGAAGCAGCAAAGACAACAGGTGAGAGGGAGGGAGACTAGGGAGACAGAGAAGGATAAAGGTGGGAAGTGAGGTTAGAGAAAAAAAGACAGACACAAGTCAATCAAAGTATGGAAAGAATGATTGTGCAATTTTGGAACTTTGAATTCTTTTTGCATTTTCTTTCACAGGAAACATACTTTGTCAAACTAAATACATTGAGCCCCAGGTCCGTTTTTATGAATTGTTTACTTTCCGTTCGTGTCCTTTAAAGCAAAGGGAGCTTGAAAGACTATTTGAAGTTCAGGAGACACCAAGAGTCAAAACCAATGTTCTTCTAAAAGAAAATATTTCCATTCCTTTGTTTCCTTATAAAGCAAATCATTGAAAAGGAAAATGATGAATGTTATGATTAAATTCTCTACTTTCCATGTGGCTTCTTGTTAAAAAACCATTATGTCTTTGACTTTTGGTGTTCATTGGGAGAGTGAGAAGGAGTTATTTGGGGAGCCAAAAAGAAATTCTACAGAAGAAAAACTGGTACAAAGTTAGTATAATAGTACAAGAATAAACACGATACACAGGGCAGTCATTTAAGATAAATCACTTCCAGTGGAGAGAATCCTCGGGCATTCACTGGAGGGCCTTATCTGATGCTGTTTTGCATATCACTAGTGCCCCAGAAGCTACCTGCATGACTAAAGCAAGTAGCGTCAATTTCTAGGATGTCAGGACAATGGCAGACTTCCAAGAAGCCAGGCCAGGGACTGGCCATTCTGTTCAGTATTGACTAAAGACCTTTTAAGAGTACAAGCATCCCCTGGGTCACAGGACACTCTGTGTTTCTCAGGATAAGGGTGATATCACATTGTCTCCCAGTTGCCCAGCCTCTTTGTTTGAGGGAGTTACATGCCCTGCTTAACTAAGTTCTTCCTGCTCATATAGTTTGCTCTGCTCTACTTCATTCTATACAGATTTCTGCCACACAGTCAAAAGATAAAAGGGAAGGAAATTATTTTAGGAGTGAAATGTCAGGAAATTGCAAATAAGGAATTGGTGCATTAGTCCACCCTGCAAAATTAAGCTCAACTCACCACTCGTCCTTCCCTCTCCAGATCCCCCTCACCCTTTTTCCCGTCCTAACCCCACTCTCTCCCCGTTACTCACATTCTCTGCTCACCCCATCCCTGGCATGGCCAGATTACTCAGCTCATACCAGGTTTCCACAGGGCTGGAATGGTGGCTTTCATGTTGCTCACACAGCAGCCCTGACTGCCAGTTGGGAGCCACCTCTACTGCTCCTGGGTGAAAACTGTTTCTTGGCTGATGGAGAACCAAGAGTGGCTTCTTCTATGGTGGTCACCATGATTATAATACTCCACTAGAATTTTTTCTGAGTACTCTATAATGTATTAAAATTGTGGGATATGTGTGCAAAAAGGAAAAAGGGTTACAGCACAGTTTTTACTGTTTCTATTTATTCCCAAGTTGTGCTTTTTAGAAGCCTATTACTTTTTTTTTTTTTTTTTAACCTGGACAGCAGCTTTTGAATAGCTTTGAAATGTTCGGTTAATATTTAAGCTAAGGAAATCTCTTTTCTTTACCAAGGTGGGAGTACAGAGCACTGGCAAAGCAAATATGAACTCTCTTTCTTTAAATTGAGCAAGCTTCTGGAGGAAAAATATCTTTTTAAAAAGACCATTAAGTAAACCACTATTCCTTTTTCTTTCTTTTTTTTCCTTTTGGTTCTTAAATGCAAATAACCTAAACACTGAATACAAGAGCTGAAATTTTCTGACACCAGGGGGCAAAACATTTTGTGTCCTGGAGCTAGAATTTATAGCAGCAGCTGGGTGCATTGACCTCCTGAGTTGCTGTATGTGGCCCCTTCAGCCTGGCCCTTTGTGTGAGCTGCAGAGGAGAGGCCTAAAGACATAGCCAGAGGCCTCAATGGCCCTGCTGCTTTGATCTGCTCCAACAGAAAGTCAGTTGCCATTGCTTGGAAAAATGTGTCTTTTCAGATAGTATTTTTATTGCAGTTCTGATAGTACTTCATTACAAAAACCACCAACAGAAATGTGAGTGCACCTCCTACTATGAGCCTATTTGAATTAGTTATATCGATCCAAACAGTACGGCTGAAAGCATAGTTTTAATAGGGTTTGTTCTCTTTTTTTCCCGTTGAGAATATTAAAAGAATTATTTAAAATGAAGTGTTGCAATCAATCTTCTGCATTCTTTAAAATGGAAAGAAATGTTGGCTCTTGGCCACACAGGCTTTTCTCTTTCATTTAATTTTTCTTCCATTATTCATATTAATAAAACTTTAAAATTAAAAAATCATTTAAAAATGAATACTTCTAAATTTCAGTCAAAATATAAAAAGAAAACAGACCAAATACTAACCTACTTAAATTTTTAAAGAAGATAACAACCACTGGGCCCAGCCCTGTGGCCGAGTTTTTAAAAGTTCTGTGCACTCCGCTTTGGCGGCCCAGGTTCACAGGTTCATATTCGGGGTGCAGACCCACTCTGCTCGCCAGCCATGCTGTGGCAGTGTCCTACCTACAAAATAGAGGAAGATTGGTGGTGGATGTTAGCTCAGGGTGAATCTTCCTCAGCAAAAAAAAAGAAGATAACAACCACAATATATGAGTCTTGCACATCTTTGATTGTACATACTTAAATATTCGAAACAGTGTCCCTGGGCAAGAAGCTCTGGGTTTGATCCCACCATCAGTCAGGTAGCATGCTGGATTAAGTTCTCCTAATCCCATTTTTCTCACATAAAATAAAGGGTAGATTCCTAAATTATGTTTACCTCTAAAATTTTATGAAATATAATTCCTCTAGAAATATTCAGTGGCTTGAGAAACATAGTTGTGCCCTTTCCTAGAAAAGTGTGTATTTTTAAGAAGGTTTCTAAAATAAGTCATAGTTCTAATGCTGCCCTTAGGTCCTACGTCCCTAGCATGCTGTAAGGGGAGAGCAAATAGTTCCTCCATTTGTAACAGAAAGAAGCTTCAGTCCTCATGAAAGCATCCTGATGCCACAGACAAGAGTCACTGGGCAAATGTAGCTCAGGACCAGACCCCAGGGTCTTTTTGCCAGAAAATTTCGTCAGGCTACTGTGACCTCCCAATCCATTCTCGACCTCAGATAATTTTAGTACAGCCCTGTCTGGAGATAATTTTGGCTTCTCTAAAGACTTAGTAATTTAGGAACTAAGCATATGACATTCCCTTTTGATAAGTCAGGTGTATTAAAAACTATTCCAAAAAAACTGACAAAGCATTTGTCAGAACCCTGTTTTCCCTTCTTTGAGTTTCCGTTTTCACATGGTCATGCTTAACACTATCAGATTACAAGATGAAAAACTGTAACAAAGCAAAAATGTTTTAAATTCAGATTAAAAGAAGACAGTTAGTCCTCAAAGCTTTTTTTTTTTTTTTGAGAACCAATAGTCTTCTCTACTTAAATTCTGAAATTCTCAGATTTTTCAATGCTGCTTTAAAAAACAGTTGCAGCTAATGAAGCATGTCATATGTTGAACCAAACTATATTTTGTACTATATAGTAAATAAATTGTACCTGTTTTTTTCAACATTTAAATATAAGAAACTCAGTGCATGGGCAAGATATTCAGATATAAATGAATCACCACTTTGCTGTATGGATTCTATTGCCACACATCTAAAAAGCATTGCATCTTAGTGCAAGATTCATCGTTTTCTGGCATATTACTACTAAACTCAAAGGACATTGTGGCTTAAAACCTACCGTGATGTGGCTTCACTGCTGTTTTCTGATGCAGCTCTTCATTATTGCTTATAAACTTCAGTGTGGTACTCAGAAGGATTTATTTTTAAATGTAACATTCTGCCAGGATGCTGCTGTTGGAGCTCTTTGGGGGGAACCCTAAGTGCCCCAAGGGAGATTCAGCACAGACCTGCCAACTGTTAAGATTTTATAGGCTCAGCGTTCCAGATACACGTTTTTCTCATTGGCATCACCAGATTCTATGTCAGTCTCTTCTACCCACTTCCAAAGTTCAGCAAGGAAGCATTAGCATTAAAGGAAGCTTGTATTTTCTCACAAATCATTTTGAGCAAAATCAAGCTGAGAGTGGGAAAAAAAACTCAAAAAACATCATATTCATCCTAAAAATACACAAACTTGACAGTATTTGAAGATGTCCTTCTTATGAGAACTTTGCCTATGTTCGTTAACATAGTTTACTAAAATTAATAGCATTGAACACATTACTTTTTAAAAATTTCTATTAAAATATAACATACAGAATAGTGCAAAGTGTACAGTTGAATGAATGTACACAAACGTAACATACCTGTGTAACTGACACTCAGATCAAGTAAAAGAACACTTCCAGCACCCTAGAAGCCTTTCTCATGCTCCCCTCCACTCACTCCACTCCACCCCATCCCACCCTTCCTACAAGGATAGCCACAATCCTAACTAACAGCACAGAGTAGTTTCGCCTAATTTTGTACTTTATATAAATGGTATTATACAGTATGTCGATATGCTCCTTTATTTTAGTTCTTTTTCTCGACATTATGTTTGCATGGTCTATTTGTTGTTACATGTAATTATGTATCATTTATTATTATTGCTATATTCCATTATGTGAATGTTTTATTGTATGAAGATACCAAAATTATTTATTCTTTCTATTGTTGATGGGTTAATTGGCTAATTTCCAATTTGGGGCTATTATAAATAGTATTGCAATGAACATTCTAGTGCATATCATTTGTATTAGGTATATATTTAGAAGTGGAATGAGTCATAGGGTATGTATATATTCAGTTTTAGTAGATATTGCTAAATAGTTTTTCAAAGTAGTTGTAACAATTTACACTTCAGATAAGAATTCTAGTTGCTCTATATCCTTGTCAACACTTGATAATCTTCATCTTTCTTCATTGTAGCCATTCTGGTGGGTGTGAAGTGATAGCCCATTGTAGTTTTAATTTGCATATCCCTAATGTCTAGTGAAGTCAAGCACTTCTTCATATGTTTACAGGCCATTTTAGTATCTACTTTTGTGAAGTGTTCATTAAAGGTTTTTGCCCAATTTTTCTATTGTGTTATCTTTTTCTTATTGATCTGTAGGGGTTGTGTATTCTAGATTCAAGTCATTTCTCTCTCTCTCTCTCTATATATATAATGAATATCATCTCCCACTCTATGGATGGCCTTTTCATTCCCTTGATAGTGTCTTATTCTTACATTCTTATTCTTAATAGAATATATTTATCAATTTTTTAATTTTATCATTAGCACTTTTGTTTCCTGTTTAAGAAATTTTTGCCAGCCTGGTGGCACAAGCGGTTAAGTGCGCACGCTCTGCTGCGGCAGCCCGGGGTTCGCCGGGTCGGATCCCGGGTGCGCACCGACGCACTGCTTCTCCGGCCATGCTGAGGCCGCATCCCACATACAGCAACTAGAAGGATGTGCAACTATGACATACAACTATCTACTGGGGCTTTGGGGGAAAAAATAAAGAAAAAAAAAAAGAAATTTTTGCATACTACAAGGTCACAAAGATGATCTGCTTTTCTCTTTATTGTTTTACCTTCTAACCCCAAAACACTACAAATACCTTGGGTGCGTAAAAAGTTTTGAATTTTGGGGCCTGGCCCGATGGCATAGCAGTTAAGTTCACGCACTCCACTTCGGAGGCCCAGGGTTTGCAGGTTCGGTTCCAGAGCGGGGAGACCACTTGTCAAGCTATGCTGTGGCAGAATCCCATATGAAGTAGAAGAAGATGGGCACAGATGTTAGCCCAGGGCCAATCTTCCTCAGCAAAAAGAGGAGGATTGGCAACAGAAGTTAGCTCAGGGCTAATCTTCCTCACACACACAAAAAAAGTTTTGAATTCTAATACATTCCATTTTCCTATGCTGTTTGCTTATGCAGTTCCCTCCACCATTCTCCCATACCCACCTCTCAAAATACTAACCATTGCTTAAGGCTTAAGAGATAGCTCATATGGAAATATTTATGAACCCAACTCTTAACCATGTGTAACCATATGTAACTCCTAAACATTTTGTTGATAATATATGGCCCCTGACATAGCCTGCCTATTATAAGCATTACTGGATTTAACTATCTATGCTCTCCTGCGATATGGCATAGTGTAAGAAGAGTCAAAATAGTTCATAACTACAGTAACTGAAGCTTCTTGAACACTTGCTCTGTGTCAGGCACAGGCTTGAGCACTTTGCATAGAAAAATTTCCATTAGTTCTCCAACCAGTCCTGTGATGTAGATACTCTTATTTTGCCCAATTTATAGAAAACAAAATAGAGATTTGAAGAAGTAAAATCACTTGTTCAAGGTTACACAACAAGAAAGTGGTGGACCCAGAATTTATCAGCTTTCTCCTGAATTGATGTTTTTAACTTGTGTAGAACATGTTGTCTGAAGGACATGCCATAGCATCATGGTGGTCCCAGAAGCTCTGTGAAGACAAAAAAGGTGATTCATGCTCAAGAAATTGAGGGTAGAAATTATATCTGCCTAGACATTCGCGGTGCCTGTTAGTATATTAAAAGCTCCACAATGTCTTACAGAAAAGAACCATTTTAAGCTTTATTGAAGCCAGCATTTTCTATATGTATTTGATGACAGAATCTTTTTCATGTAGCAACTTTACATGTAACCTATTTTATGGAATGGTAACACGGGCTTTAGAGTCAGATGAATAGGAGTTTGGACCCAGGCCCTACCACGTGCTAAGTTATCTTAATCTCTCTAAGCCTCATCTTTCTCATCTGTAAAGTGTGGATAATAATACAAACCTCATAGAGTTTTATTATAATTTAATAAAATGAGGGACACAAATCACTTAGCACAGTGCCTGGCATAGAGGTGCCATTCTCATTAAATGGTACTAGTAGTTGTTAATACTTTCTTATATTCTCTTAATAAGTAAACTAAATTCTGTCTGACTCAGTTTGTAATCCCTGTAGTTGTCGGCACTGTGCCTTATACAGTTGGAGCCCCATAAGTATTTATTGAATTAAATAATACTATTATTTGGGGAAGATTATTTGTAGATAAATACATTCTAGAAGCAGGTCTTATAGAGCATTAAAAAATCTTATATATTTTAGTTATTTTAGTATTAGATATTACACTAAGGTCAAATAAAAGTTTCAGCTAATTCCCAGCTGCAAAGGAGATCCAACATTTTAAATCTGTTAGTTTGATGCTAAAATGCTTCTATCTACAGCTGGAGAATGTGTCTTTGTAACTCAAGTGTTTTCAGGTGTGTAGTTTGGTGACCACAGCACAGTAGTAAAGAACAGAATTCAGGAGTCAAATTACCTGAGTTTGAATCCTGGCTCGTCCATGTACGAGCTATATGAAGTTTGACTTAACCTCTTTGTGCCTCAGTTTCTCATCTGTAAATGGGGCTAGTAATAGTACCTTGTTTATTAGGTTATTGTCAATATATATGTATATATAGTCATTTAATATGTATATAAAATGAGTATATATGTATATATATACAAATATGTATATATATTTATATGTCTGTGTAATGCGTACACACATATGTAATGTGCTTAGGGTAGTGCCTGGCACATAGTATGTGCTATAAAAATCTTATCTCTGTTATTATTATTACGTGACCTTTTCAAAAGCAAAGCCCTGTATCAGTCACAACCCCTATTCACATAGCCCCCTCTCATTGACCATGCTTGATGGTCTCTTGGTAAATTTGTTTTCCTCACATGGCAGACTGAGAAAAGAATGGAAATGATGAGAGAAAGGTGTCAACCTACAAGAACAAAAACCAGTTTAAGAGGCAAAGTGTTTATTTGGGATCCAAGAACCACAATTTGGGAAGCATAGATTCAGGTAGAAACCCAAATAGTGTTCCAATTACAAGAGAGGGGCTTAGGGTTTTTATGGGAAAAGGGAGGATGAGGTGAGTTCTATTAAAGAAGAGTTCATTGGTGCTAGATTTATACTTAATAGATTGGTTTGAGGTTCGATCATCTGGCAAAAGTCTAGACTTGTACTTCATTAATTGGTTAGCAATCAGGTCATCAGCAAAGTCCAATTTCATCAGTCCTTACAGATGGGATATTCTTGTCCTTACTGACTTCTTGGAGTGTAGGCAGTTTGGTCCAGTTTGGAAGACAAAGAAAACAAGACAGGGACCGGCCCGGTGGCGCAAGCGGTTAAGTGCGCACGCTTGGCTGCGGCAGCCCGGAGTTCGCCGGTTTGGATCCCAGCCGCGCCCCGATGCACCGCTTGGCAAACCATGCTGTGTGGCGGCGTCCCATATAAAGTGGAGGAAGATGGGCACAGATGTTAGCCCAGGGCCAATCTTCCTCAGCAAAAAAAAGAAGAAGATTGGCAGATGTTAGCACAGGGCTGATCTTCCTCACACACACACACAAAAAAAAGAAAACAAGACATGCAAGGCAATTCCTCTGGAATGGCAGCTCTGGCTCTATTTTAATATGGCTCCACTCATGTCATCTTTCACATTTTTCCCCTTTTGATCAAGATCTTTCTCTGAGAGCATCGCTGATCAGACACTGGGAAGCATTGCTGATCAGCTATCAAAGCATCATTGGTCCCTCATTGCCAGGAAGGTCATTCCTGGTATGTCATGTCCCACACAGGAGGGAAAGTGGTTTCCTTAGGAGCCTTTAGGCCACATTTGAGCAACAAGAGTGCCAGAGCAGAGGAAGGCTCTACTGTCAAGTTCTTTTGAGGGCAAGCATTTTCTGCAGTTCCTTGAAGTTTCATGTGAAGTTTCATAAGCCTTAGTAATCATTTCAAAGTGCTGTGTGACTATTACCAAGTGGTGTTTTTATAACATCAAGCGATGTAAAGGAGATAAAGTTTTACAACAACGAGAATTCCTATAATAACAAACAAAATGCTAAGCCCAAATTGGAGAATAGATCGGAACCAGGCAATGCATGACGGCAGCCAGCTAAAGAAATCAAAGAACCAGAGGGCATCAGTGGGCACTGCATTTAACCATTCAGCTTGTGCCCAAATTCTATCTAGTTCTGTCTCTACCTTGCCAGATGTGATTACCCAAGTAAAACAAGAGGTATTTATAACAGTTACAAATGTTACCTCTTAAATCTCTGGAAGTTTGATTGGTTAGTCAAAAAGTTCTAGACACTTAGCACAATGAATTAGGGGGGGAATGGAGGAGAGATTGGTAATTAAATGTACTAAAAGATTTTCTAGATTAATGTACATTATGAGGCTTCTGATGACAAACTTGACAGAAAGATTTCCCCCTTTTATAATAGACTGGGAGATGCAGATAAGAGTATTGTCTTCCCAAGAAAGAGAGGGAGAAAATGAGGTAAGAAGCAACAACAAGTAAATAGTATACAGGCCTGGTGCAGCCATCTTGGGAAAGCCGTCTGCCTCAGATGTCTGTTGCTTCTCTTCCTAGTCATTTTGATTTGGAAGCCTCCAGCATTTGTACTAGGCCAGATGTCAGGTGGAGCCTTCTTTAACTGTGAGATGTATCTCCAAGGTTAAATGCCTTCTAGTTCTGCAGCAGTGTCAGTGGTTAGGAACACTCGGTAAGGTCCTTTCCAATGGGAATCAAGGGCTGTCTTCTTCTGATGTCATTTCCAGAATACCCAGTCACCAGACTCTGGACTGTGACCAACAGAATCCTTTAAATTGGAATCCAGGGAAGCTTCTTTAACCTGTTGATGATAGGCTCAAGCATAAGACATTAGAGACTTACAGTAGCTGGTCATACTAGCATAAGACAACAAGGGATCAGCAGAAGATTGTATACCAACAGACACTGATCTGCCAGTGACCATCCCATGTGAAAGTCAGTTCATGTTTTCCAAAGAGGGCACTGCAAACAGTCAGCAAGATCAAAGGCAATGCCTTAGGCCAGGGGAGCCCAGTCCAAACCTCAAAGACAACAGGACTGGAATCCAGCATCTACCAAGTTGCAACATAATTTTTCCCTTCACAATTACCCTCATTTTTTTACCAAAGATAATCACAGTGAAACTAATTTGTTTATATTAAAAACTTGGGCTGATTATTTATGTAAGTGAAAATAAGAGTATTCACTGGGAGTTTCTGAATTCTGGAGAGATCAGGTAGGGAGAAAAAGTAAATATCTCATCTTTGTTCATAAAGGTATATCTTACCAGATTGTTGATAGCTTAAGAGAAAAGACTTCTTTAAATCTGGAAAAGTAAAACATTAGAGCATACTCCTTGATTCATGTAGTCTCATGTATTATTAATTGTTGATCTCGATCTTTTGTTAGCAGTTTTATGAAGCCATCAGTTTCTGCATTAGAGTTCTGTAATTTCTTACCTAGCTCAGTTTTATGATCTGAAAGTTTATCACGAAACTGATTTCTAGAGTGAGTGTCAGAGGCCTTGCCATGAATCTCTCTGAAGATGAAACATATCTGCAAAAGCATCAGAGTAAAACAATAACTGTCTGTAAATGGCAAAAGACTTAAAATGGCATGGTTAAAGATCTGATTACAATGCAATTGACAAAGAAATTTATTTATTTCTATAATACACATTTTAAGGTAATGACTAGAATTATACCAGGACATATCAGATTTTTTAAGAATTTTATATAATTTTTAGAACACATATTAATAACGTATATGCATGCAAGGATATGCATAAGTAAGGCTTACCATCACTTATTTGACAATGCTTTCCATGCAGTTTAACATGCAAATAAACCTTATCAGTTTAATATTTCCCTTTTTATAAGGGAGATTAAATTCTTTGAGAAGTCCCAGGGGCCCAGTAAAACTTCTCAAAGTTACTTTCAGGTCAAAAGAAAGACTTTATTTAGGATTTGGATTTTGGGAAGTTTGTCAAAAATGTCAAAAAGTTTGGACACTTGACTAAATTGGATCACAGATCACTGTGAAACAACGCTTAGTTATCCATTTAACCATGGCGACAATTAAAGATTTTCAGTCAAATACAGAAATTTATATAGTTGTAAGAAAAACTTTATCTCTTGTGATTAAAGACTTTTTGAAAGCAATACAGAAAATTTATTTTGATAAAACATAAAATCCCTGCCTTTTTTCATAGACTACTCAAAGGTAAAGAAAAAAATCTTCCATAATCTCTTTATCAAGAGCACACCAAAAGCCCAAGAAAACTATTCTTTTAAGACAGAGAGTAAACCAAGTTCTAATTTTGCACTAGCTTACTTTTGACATTAAAACTCATTTAGAGAAATGGAAAGATATTACATGCTCATAGATTGGAAGAATTACATAGTTAAAATGTCCATACTGCCTAAAGCAATCTACAGATTCAATGCAATCCCTATCAAAGTCAAAACAACATTTTTCACAGAAATAAAATAAAGAGTCCTAAAATTTATATGGAACAACAAAAGACTCCAAATAGCCAAAGGAATCCTGAGAAAAAAGAATCCCTGATTTCAAAATATACTACAAAATATAATAATCAAAACAGTATGGTACTGGAACAAAAACAGA
Source organism: Diceros bicornis minor (assembly GCF_020826845.1). Taxonomy (NCBI): domain Eukaryota; kingdom Metazoa; phylum Chordata; class Mammalia; order Perissodactyla; family Rhinocerotidae; genus Diceros; species Diceros bicornis. Next base: position 59,828,167 of record NC_080749.1, on the reverse strand, counting down.
TACACAAATCAATGGGACAGAATTGAGAGCCCAGAAATAAACCCATACATCTATGGACAGCTAATTTTTGACAGGGGAGCCAAGAACATACAATGGAGAAAGGAAAGTCTCTTCAATAAATGGTGTTGAGAAAACTGGACAGCCACATGCAAAAGAATGAAAGTAGACTGTTATCTTACACCATACAGAAAAATTAACTCAAAATGGATTAGAGACTCAAACATAAGACCTGAAACCATAAAACTTCTAGAAGAAAACATAGGTAGTCTTAACAGTATCTTTTTTAATACCATGTCTCACCAGGCAAGAGAAACAAAAGAAAAAATAAACAAATGGGACTACATCAAACTAAAAAGCTTCTGCACAGCAAAGGAAACCATCAACAAAACAAAAGACAGCCTAACAATTGAGAGAATATATTTGCAAATCATACATCTGATAAGGGATAAATATCCAAAATATATAAAGAACTCATACATCTCAACAACAAAAAATCAAACAACCCAATTAAAAAATGGGCAAAGGATCTGAACAGACATTTCTCCAAAGAAGATATACAGATGGCCAACAGGCACATGAAAAGATGTTCAACATCACTAATTATTAGGGAAATGCAAATCAAAATTACAATGAGATATCACCATATGCCCATCAGAATGGCTATAATTAACAAGACAAGAAATAACAAGTGCTGGAGAGGATGTGAGGAAAAGGGAACCCTCAGACAATGCTGGTGGGAATGTAAACTGGTGCAACCACTGTGGAAAACAGTATGGAGATTTCTCAAAAAATTAAGAATAGAACTGCCATATGATCCAGCTATTCCACTTCTGGATATTTATCCCAAGAACACAAAAACATGAATGTGAAAAGGTATTTGCACCTCTATGTTCAGTGCAGCATTATCCGCAATAGCCAACACTTGAAAACAACCTAAGTGCCTATCAGTGGATGAGTGGATAAAGAAGATGTGTACATACAAACACACACACACACAAACACACATAATGGAATACTACTCAACCATAAAAAAGATGAAATCTTGCCATTTGTGACAAAGTGGATAGACCTTAAGGGTATTATGCTAAGTAAAATAAGTCAGATGGAGAAGGTCAGTGTATTATTTCACTCATAAGTGGAAGATACAAACAATGACAACAACAAACAAACACATAGACACAGAGACTATGTTGGTGGTTACCAGAGGGAAAGTGGGGGAGGGAGGAGGGTGAAAGTGGCAATAGGGGACTTGTGTACAGTGATAGATGGCAATTAGTCTTTGGGTGCTGAACGTGATATAACCTACACAGAAATCAAAATACAATGATGTACACCTGAAATTTATATAATGTAATAAACCAATATTACCACAATTAAAAAAGAAAAAGAAAAACTCATTTATTTAATTCAATTCATTTCAATCTTAGCCAACTTGACCAAGCACAAAACTCTTTTCTCAGGGTTCCTCTTCCACAAACTTTCTATAACTTTCTTTTTTACATTCAGAATTTGTCCCATGGCTTCCCTCCTTCCTAGTACTTTAGGATACTTTCTTAACAAAACAAACAAACAAAAATATCTCCATTCTTTATACCTTCTTTACTGAAAACATGCATCTTACTTTCCTTGTATGTAGAGATGTTTCCTTTAAACTTTTAGTAGCTTTAACCTCATATATTAATTAGAATTCTTAACCCTTAGAAGCCTTAATTTTTACTGAAAACTAAGAAGTAAGCAATTATGAATTGTCTTTTACTTTAGCATTCTGTGCATTGGCAGACTTATAAACACTTTCTAGAAATGTGCTTTCTCATAGAATATTTTTCAGCGTGGAACAAACATGTTTATTAATAAACCCAGATATTTTAACTTTCTGTAATAAGAAACCAAAAGTAGATAAACCTATGTTTAGTAATTAATGTCTAATACTTTATCTTATTTGGAAATGATCTAGATACTTAATGACTTTCCATCATTTAACTTAACTTAGCAAAAGTCTAAGGTTTCAAATTACCAAAAGGTTTTCAAGTTATTTTTAACTACATATACCATAACAAGTAATTATTGTTAAAAAGTTCACCTAAAAACCTTTTAATCTTTCATCTAATTAGTTTTACTTGTTCCCAATAATTATATTTAGATTACCTACAAAAACTTCATAAGTCATTAGACAAAGTCAGCCATCAGCTTTTTTTGCTGCCAAATTTTGTAACAGAGATAATATAAATTTGTTTGGCTTTTAGTAAACCTAGGTAGAACAAAAGTTTTATATTTAATGCTTATAACTCTAAAGACAACAAACTTAAATTAGCTTTAATACCAAATGTTCTCATAAATCATGTGGTCCTGAAATTCACTTGAGTTAATTTCTATTATATTTAGAAATAATTTATAGAAGTGCTTATTTTAAGACAATTAAATAGAGCTCTTTTAGAAATTATACCATTCAGAGGTAGAAAAATATCACATATATAGCATACATATATATAGACACACATACATAGAGACCGCATAGCTATTGTTTTAAAATTACTGCCATGAATCAGGTACAGTAATACAAAGCTCACTAGTTATGAAAGAATAATTGAATCCAATTTTTTTTCTGGCAGATGAAATAAATTAAGGTTAACTGCTTAGATGGGTGAAGGTTTTTGTCTACTAATATTTGTGGAGAAGACATTTAAGATGCTAGATTTTGGGCAAAGCTTCTTCTATAGCCATTTTTTTCTTTTTTCCTTTTTTCCTCCTTCAGTCTTAGGAATTGGTGATGGTCTGAATTACGATTCGAGGTGAGGTTACAAGCTATAGGGGAGGTTTTGGGAATTGGTGAAAGAGAATGGGTGAAATCTGAACTGCCTCTAGAGCTGCATTTCCAGTTTTGCAAAGATTTGTAAGATAAGGACAGTTGCTATCAGTTCCTCAGAAATTGGGTTGTAACTATCATATTTGATCCACCTGTCCAACTACATATCCCCAATTTGCTTCTTTCCCTGTGGGTACATGGTTTTATTTTAATTTAGGGAAGAAGGCCTATAAAAAATTCCTATCAGGCTCTGAATATCAGCTTCCAATTTGGCCAAATTTCTAATCACAAGGTATTAAATCCTTTCAAATATCTTGTCAAGTTTCAGCTGGGACAAACAATAAATATTCCTGGCAGTATTAAACAACTCCATTAATTTTTAATTTTTGTTTCTCCTTGATTGTTTAAGGGAATAATGCAGCAGTTTACCAGAAATCTCTCAGAATCTTGTTAACTCTGGGATGGGCTCGTACAGAGCCCTCCTTCAAAGGTAGATATGGGGGTGTCTGTAAAGCCATTAACTTAACAGAAGTTTGTATAACAGACTTTTCTGTGTAGTCTTTTCTTTTAGGTACTTTTTATATCCTGATTTTTTATTAGCTTTTTGCAACGAAACTTTCAATAATGTTATTTTGGAATTTTGAAGCCTTTACTTTTAAGTGCACTTCTTAAGTGATCTTATCTAATTGGAACATTCCTTCTAATGGCCAATGTAATTCCCCTGAGGCTGGTGGCAGTTTGGTAGGACCTAGCTACAAATGGAGTTCAACTCACATTTCTGTCCAGCCATATTTGACTGCAAATGGGGTGCAACCCACATTTCTGTCCAACCATATTTTAGGGCCCCCAACCTGATGGTTACCAAGCCAAGCTCTCAGGACACAAAACAAGCTTAGTAAGATTTTGCTGTTCTTTGTAAATATTTACAGCTTCTGAGACCATAGTTTTAAGCAGGTGTGCTGGAAGGTGGTGTGCTTGACTCTTTAGAAATTAAAGATTGCATTTAATTTCTCTGGTCCACGGTTCTCAAATCTAGGGCACAAAAAGACAAGTTTTGGAAGCTCAAAGGAGCCCCAAAGTGGCCACTGTAATTTTAAATTATCTTTAGTATTATTGGTCCACTGGGACAAAAATTTACAAGAGGAACGACTATAGTTCTTAAATATAAAACCAGCTGGAGTTCCCAAGGGAGGAACTTCTTGAGAAACTTTAGAAAATGAAAGTCTGCTAGTAAAGAAAAGCACGCAAACAAAAATGGCAATAGGAAAATCTCTTAATTTGGTTATAGCTCTCATGGGCCAAGGAAAACTGCTGAGGGAATACCCCCCGACCAAGGCAATGACCGTCATGTGGGCACAAAGACATTAATCTCCTGGGCACTGGCCCACCCATCCCAAAAACAAAGCACTGACCTCAACCAAAGAGAGGGAGGTCTGAGCCCGAGAGGTCCCATGATTGGAGGAGTCGGCTGTCCGTGGAAGTGGCTGAGCACAGAGGGGGGCTCCTGTTGGTACTGAACCCGTTTCCAGGGGACACCCGTCTGGGAAGGTGAGATCACTTCAGGTTCTGCTTTCTGACACCATATATCATCCTACAAAAACAGAAACCAGTTTAAGAGACAAAGCGTTTATTGGGGATCAAAGAGTTGCAATTCAGGGAGTACAGATTCAACTAGAAACCCAAATAGTGTCCTGATTACAGGAGAGGGACTTAGGGTTTTTATGGGAAAAAGGGAGGATGAGGTGAGTTGTGTTAAAGAACAGTTCATTCATGCCAGATAAGGTAAGACTAGGTTTGTACTTCATAGATTGGCCTGAAGTTCAATGATCCGGCAAAAGGCTAGATTTGTACTTCATTAATTGGTTAGCAATCAGGTCATCAGCAAAGTCCAATTTCATCAGTCCTTACAGACAGGATATTCTTGTTCTTACTGGTTTCTTGGAATTTTGGCAGTTTGGCCCAGTTTGGAAGATAAAACAAGATGTGCAAGGCAATTCCTCTGGAATGGCAGCTCTGGCTCTATTTTAATATGGCTCCACTCATGTCATCTTTCACAGGGGGAAGGAGAGGCTGGTAAGGGGTGGAGATGATTGTCCAGAAAGAGGGAAAGTTAGTCAGTATAAGGGGCAACAAAGCTGGGAAAGCAATAAAAAGAGAAAACTGAGTTTGGAAAATCTGAAATGCCAGTCATTTAAATTTCTTTAAAGAAATCTTTGGGAGTTCTATAATTGGTATTATCTTCATCTAATAGATTTTTATAACATGTTAAGTTTTTTATTTCAGTATTCACTAAAGCAGACATACATAATAATGGCATAAGAAGAAACTACTTCCTCAGGATATAGAATATATATAGATTTCATCTCATTCTGTAAATGCTTCTCCATGCAGATTTTCTGTGACTTGGGCATACTCTCCTTTTAAAGAATGAGATGTTTTGTTTGTTTGTGTCATGGTACATAAAGAAGAGCCACTAGAAAGCCTCAAAGCTATAACCTAAATAGACTATCAAGATTATGTTTCTAAAGGTTAAAGACTAAGGCGATAATTTCAAGTGTCACCTGGTCCTCAAATGAGGTTTTATTGTGATGGATTATGACATAATCCATTGCCATAATAAGGCATCTATTATGTTACAGAGGCAGTTGGCTGAAATAATAGTTTTCTTTATGATCATAGTGTTGAGTTGTCTTTCACGTTTTATGGGTTTCATAGCTCTAGATGAATACAGCTTGGATTTTACCATCAAAATGAAATTTATGGGAAAGGGTTAATTGCTTTCTTATGGGAGACTATATGGACATGTGGAATTTCCAGGGTAAGGATGGTGACTGTTAGATCTTTGGGGGCATGCGTGCTTGTATGTGTGTATTTAATTTTAGTACAGGGAGTTTGATAAATATATATACATCTAGTCATATAAAAAGCCTTATTATCAAATAAGGTGGAGCCCTGTTATGGCTTGATTCATTATGATATATACAAGATTATATCCCATGCTTTGAAACTGAACTACATATAGGAGGTATCTTACATAATATTGCCAAATAGTTCGTACAAAAGACAAAGGTTGGTCCTGTCTCGTGAGAACAGCAATGTAAAACATACATTATACCACCCTTTGTGTTGAAATACCTGTTCATTATATTTTCAACCTTTTTTTTTTTCTCAACAAGTTCTTGAGTTTTAGAGAAATTAAGCATTTTCTTGCAGGGTGCAATGCATTTTGGCCAAATTTCTGCTTGTATCTGCCACTGACTTGGGCATCTCTAGGTGAGGAGAAATGCTTCCCAGCAGCAGCAAAATCTGAAATAAGGTGACAGAGTGATCAAAGCAAGAACTAACCTGTGCAAAAAATACACTTTATCCCCATTCATTTCCCATTTGCAAAAACTTCCTTTGAAGCAATCAGTCTTGGTGAAGCAATATTAAAAAGCAGGTTTTAAAAGTGAAAACAGCAAGGTTGAGGTGAGGGAATTGATGAAAGCCTAGTTTATATTTATTCAGAAGATCTACCAGTACTTTAAAACAATCTGTGTTTAACATGGCAAATTGTCTGTCATTAAAATGCTAATGAAATGGTAAACAGCTGCTAAGTTTTTATGCTAATGAACGGTGGCAGCTAAGTAGTTCTCCAGCCTTGTCTTTATTAGCATAGAGATTTGATTGGGTAAGGGGGATCATTGTGCATTCTGACCTTTGTTGATGGAGCAATCTGTTTGTTAAGTTCCATGTTGCATTCTATTTGATTTGAGTTTGTTAGTACAAAGTGACTCTCCCCAGGCCCTCTGGGGCCATGTATTACACATTGTTATCAGAACCACCATTGTGGGCTTAGAGAAAGAATTTTGCTTCCCTTTGGGAGCCCCACGATGGCAAAATAGTTGGACATTTGTTCATCAGGCAGCTTTAAGTCGAATAGTTCTGTTTACTTCTGATACTTTAGATTTTTAACAATAACAATAATTGTAAAGTGTAAAAGGCTATATATTCTAATATAATATCTGAAGCTAAAATTTTAAAGCAAAGCTTTTAAAATAAATATTTTAATAAGTGCCTCTGCAGCATTTGACGTATTGATATAATACATCATCTTGATCTACAATCTCTGAAGTTAGCAATGAACGTAACGTTATCTAATTAGAAGAATAATGTGTAATTAAATACAGGGTGGTTATGTGAATGCCGGGCTGAGATCAGAGTATTTACTTTGGCAGCAGAAAAAAAATTACTGTTTGATCTATAGTTTTGACTGATTCTCTTTTTGCTGAGTCCTAATGTATGTGTATTCTCTAACGGATGGAGCTGACCTAAAGACTTGCCATTACAGATAAATGCTTCAGATGCCTTTCTCTTTTTTTCTGTTTTTAGGATCAATGTAAATGAGGTATGACAGTCCATTAAACACTACTGCCAATAATATTCTGGAATGATTTGAAATATGATGTAAAGTTTATTAAGGAAATTCATTACCAAAAAAATATCATTGAAATAGCAATTTTAATTATTCTGGGACACTGTGTAAGAACATCTGTGGAAAATTTAATAGTTGGAGCATTTTCCCATACTGTTCATTTCTCCTTGAAGTCAGAAGGGGATTTTAGGCATATAATTATGTGTGGTCCTATATTGGCATGCCAGGAAAAATTAGAACCTCATACATTGCCAGTGGTAATGTAAAATAGAAAACAGTCTGAAAGTTCTCAAAAGGTTAAACCATGCGATTGTCAAATGAACCAACAATCCCCAATTCCACTCTTAGAGATATACCTAAGAGAATTGAAAACATAAATCCACCAAAACTCATAAACAAATGTTCATAGCAGCATTATTCATGATAGCCAAAACGTAGAAACAACCCAAATGCCCAGCAACTGATGAGTGAATAAGCAAAAAGTGGTACATCTACAATGGAATATTATTCAGCTTTAAAAAGGAATAAAATTCTGATACATGCTACAACATGGATGAACTTTGAAAACATTATGCCAGGTGAAAGAAGCCAGTCACAAAAGACCTCATAGTGTAGGATTTCATTTACGTGAAATATCCAGAATAGACAAATCTATAGAGACAGAAAGTAAATTAGTGGTTGCCAGGAGCTGAGGGTGTTGGGAGGAAAAGGGGAGTGATTGCTAATGGTTTGGAGTTTCTTTTAAGGGTAGTGAAAACGTTCTAAAGTTGATTGTGGTGATTGTTGGACAAGCCTGTGACTATGCTAAAAACCATTGAATTGTATGCTTTAACTGGGTGAATTGTCTGGTATGTGAGTTATATCTCAATAAAGCTGTTATATTTAAAAAAAGAAAAAAAAGGCACACCAGAGCCTGCCTTCCAGAGAGCCACCTGCACCAGCAGGTACTTATCTGCAGTATGTGGAGGCTACAGAAGAATGCTTGTTCCTGCAGAGGAATGCTTTAGTCGCCTACACATGGGTTAAACCAGATCTCTAAAGAGATGACAGCTAATATAATTATTAAAAAGGAGAGTTGCTAAAATAATACAAGTCTCATTAGAAATAAAAGTTGAAGAGAAAAATTTGAGTTTCTGTCCCAACTGCTCCCTGTCCCCCAATACCTTGGCCCAACCCAGGCTGTAATCACCCCTTTTGATTCTCTAACTATCCAATGTCTAGACTACCTATTTCCCTCAAAGTAAGGGCAACTTTCAGTTTGTTTTTTTAGAGAATAAATTGTTTGAGTCATAACTTTCTTGGGAGCAGACAGTAACTATGAGAGTTCAAGGTTTCTGCCCCACCTTGTAAAAACCCCCATAATTATCTCTGATTTGTGTAAAACACGCCTACTAGCCATTCAATAACTGAATAGTAAGGAGCCTCTGGCTTTAAGAGGCTCCTCCTCTCCTCTCGCCTATGTTTTTGGCTAGTCAGAGGCAATGTTTGGACAACAGGATGATCTCATTCTGCCCCACCTGCCAGCAGGATCTGTGTACTATGTATCCGGGCCGAGTCTGAGCAGCCCTTGGCCCTTGCCATACATAGGAAAGCATTCTGCACCACTGTCTTGGACAATAAGCAAGGAGACCCTTTGCAACTGTATTTTCTCCTCCTGTGCCATTTGTTTACTTCCCCTGTAACTCTCTTGCTTGCAGATTGCAGCTCAGCAGTCTTGTTTTTACACTGTAAGCTGGGAGGGAGATGGATGTGAGCGAGAGATTGAATTCATTTTTGTTTTGTTCTTGGCAGGCAGTACATGCCACACCACTACCCTTCCTGCTCTTGTGCGCACACCTACCCTGATGATGCAGCCTTCACTGGACATCAAACCATTTATGTCTTTTCCAGTGGACAGTAGTTCTGCTGTTGGGCTCTTTCCAAATTTTAACACAGTGAGTAAATGCATTTTTATTTTATGTGTGTCCTCCTCAATCTCTTTCTTTCATTGCAGTTGTGACTAGGCAATCGATGTAGCCTGTTTCCAAAGTGTGTAATTTTACACTGAATATTGGTTACACTTCTTAGCTGTATTATGGAAGATTTTGCTTCACCCGTGGGAGTTAGTCCAAACAACGACCAACATGTTTATTTTACAAATATTTCCACAGGTGACTTTTCACCTGTTGCTTTGTACAATATTGATAGACTTTTCAGTGGCTTGAGAACCCATATCATTTCTGGGATGCTGCTCACATGCTCAAGAACATAATTTAGAGATATCAAGCCACATTGATTTTTCCCTACTACTAGAAAGAAAACAAGTGTACACTTTATCTTCCTGGGTATATTTTTATTTGGGAGATATTTTGGATAAAGACTCTTAACACAAACAGAATTTTTATTTGGAGGCTATTGGGGTTTATGTGAATCTGACTCTATCAGTAAAAAAAGAAAAAACTCATTTTAAATCTACATATGAGTTGTCTTCATGATACTTTGATATTCCCTTTAAAACATACGGTAAATATTAGTGAGTTACCTATAATTACCAACGTTCTTCATTCAAGTCAGCTGACCTTCTCTTATCTGAATGAAAGATATTTTTTAGGTGTGCCAAGTGGAGCATGACATCTTTCAACAATAGAATTCAGCGTAAAATCAGTCCATAGCCAAATTGTAAGCTTATAGAAAGAGAAAAGGGTAAATAGTTTAGGTGATTGCATAAATTATCTGTTCAGTCAATAAATACAGTCAGGTGGGGCATGCTGCTCTACATGAATGATACAGTGTTATAGAAGCTGCCTTAATCAAGAAAAAGAGTTGCATTATCAACACCGTCAGACAGCGAGCATCTGAAGTACTGCCAAATGTTTCCTTTTGCAAACTTATCTTCTGTATGAAATGAAAACAGCAAGAGGTTTTTTCCTCAAGGGTTGTGAATAAAATCTGCTGACAGGCCTTCTGTTGTGGCTTAGTGTTGCAAGGTAATTAGGGGGTAGGAGATCAGCCAACTTTTTAAAGAGCACTGGTCTTGACTTAGTCAGTAAACAGTTGAGTGTTTTTGTCTTCTTTGGGTTTTTCAGAGACAAGTCAGACAGTTAAAAAAAAAAGGTGTAAAAAGATGAGCATCATTTCTAGTGTGGTGGAGCAGCTCGGTAAGATAAATCACGCCTGTTCTGGTCACGTTAATGCATCAGGAGTGACCACCCCAAAGCACCGCATTGTGCCATATCAGAGAGCTTGAACTCAAGCATGCCTGTTGTATCCTCTATTGAAACATGGGTGATACATTCCAAACATAATTGAACTAAGACATACTTCTTAGAACATTTACTAGGTAGTTGTATTTTGATTAATTTGTCACCACTGCAGAAATTCAGTCACTGTCAGGAAGTAGCATTGATGATGTGGGTAGGCATAAATGGCTCCTACTGTGGTTCACCTCTCTGTATTTTTTTTAACACAAGTAATACATGGATACTTATTTCAAAGATTCAAATAAAACATTAACATTCAAAGCAAAATGTGAAAGTCACCAGTCCCTGCCCCTGCATACACACTTACTCCCTTTGCAAGAGGAAAGTGCCCTCAGCGGCTGGTAGGCATCCTTCCTGACCCCTTCTAGAAGTATGTTTTATACATACCTAATAGGAACCCAATTACAGTTGTCTTTTCACAACTTTGATCATCTGATTATTACTATTCTCTAAGTCACTTTTTTCAGTTATCAAAATGTCTTACATATTCCTCTCTGTTGTTAAAGGCTATAAAACAAAAATGGAAAAAATATTTTCATAAGATTTTTTTAAGATAAAAATATAGTTTTATAATGGCTTATTAATGTTGTGTAGAGCTGACAGATGCATTAACTTGCCTTTCTGCTTATTATACATAGCAATCAACTTTATGATATATTTAAGAAAACCCAAAGAATAATTTTAATAATGATGTTTATTTTTTTTCCTCTTGGAAGAAAATAAACTTGTAATTTTCAAATGAAAATACTTTTTGGTTAAGGTGAAGAATGTAGCAAAGAACCACGTGAAATAATCATTTACTCTCTCTCTGTAATTGCCAAGGCACTTATTGGACAGAGATCCCTTCTGATAGTATATTAAAAATTAAGTCATTGCAAGTAGGACCCTCTATCACCTTTACATCTATAGGTAAAAGACAGTGCAAACCAAAACAGGCACCTATTCTGTTTTGGAATATGACAGAATCCCATTTCATTTTTGCTGTGTTTCCGATGTAAAATTATTATAGTCCACTACAAAAACAAGAGAGAATCATTAATTTATATATACATATTTTTAATCCACTTAAAAAAAATAGCAAAATGTTGAACTTCTAAAACATTCAAGATGAATTCATTTACTTTTTTGCAAATTTTGTAAATAAATGAATTTGTAGGATCATTGGGTTACCTATGATTTTTCACTGAGTTGCAGTTATAATGACTCTAATTCTTTTCATATAGGCTTTGCAATTCAAGCGTCCAACTCACCCAATAGATTTCCTAGGGCGATTTCATGAAGGTCATTGTCCACATTTTCCTGAGAAAACATTTTTCTATCACTAATAATAATTACACTAGATTATTGTATATTTGTGATGCTTTACATCATTCAAAGGACTCAGAGCTTGAACATTTTAGTAGACCATGATTATTATTTCCATTGTCTAGAGGAAGAAAGAGAGGAAAAGAAGAACTGAGACTTGAATTAGAATCTTCTGACTTCGAAACTGATGTTCTGGCTCATCCGTGTCCTTGGCTCTTTTGGTCCATGTCAGCTCCCACCTCATTCAGTGTGAACAAAGCTCAATCAGAAATCTTTTGTACTCTTTTCTGGAAGAATGCTAGACAATTTTCAGCAGAATCATTAAGTATAAAGAGGAAAGGATTTTTTCAATGTGTAAAATAGCCCTCTACAAACAATACTTATGAAGCAGAATATATTTTAAAAATAGTTATAACTCTTGTTAGCAAATTTTAAAAGTATATTCTACTCAGTAGTCCTCTTATTCTTTGAAAACCAAGGTGAATGCTACTAAAATCACTTTATTTTTAACCAGGGATATTATTAGTAAATGTAAGAAATAATTTAACTCGTAATTATTGTCAGAAGAATGAAAACACTAAACACTGAGACCATAGCTGGAAGTTCTGGAAGTTCGAAGTTTTGCTATTTTCTTTGGGTGGTTTTAAAATATATATATGTATATATGTAAAGTAATGGTTTCCTCTTGTTTTTATAGTGGACTATGATAATGTTATGATAGCAAGAATGAAATGGGATTTTGTCATATGCCAAAATAGAATACGCGCCTGTTCTATACGAAATTGTATACAATGAAGATACAGGCCTCATAGTGTTCATTTATGGCTGTCTTGTCTTATACTCTACAAATGACAAAATCTCTCTCAGTGTTTATATGTGAAAAATAAGCAAATAATTTGAGATACTGCCCAAGCAGAGTTATGAAGAGACATGCTATGGAAGATAGAGTTTGGATCACTGATACTTTACGGTGAGCTATATGTGTCTGGAGAATGATGATGTTGACTCTGCACTTTAGCAGTTGTACTTTACAGAGGGGCTGTTTTGAGCCACTTACAGGTAAAAGACTGTTCAAGCCAAAACAAATTTTTAAAGAGCTCTGTATCTTCTGACTGGCTTCTCCGACTGGCTACCCACTAATGCTCACTTCCTCACCTTCAACTATTTGTGAACCAGGGCTCAACATAGAAATCATCTCCTTCACAAGAAGTCTTCTGTGACTCTTCAAGTCTGAATTAAGTGCCTATCCTCTATATTTCCAAAGTACTCCAAAATTACCTCCGTTATAGCAGTTGTCACACCATAGTCTAATTACCGGATTATCTGTCCTCAGTAGAAGGTCAGACCCTTGAGGACAGAATGCTGTATCTTGTTCATCTCTGTATGCTTGGTGTCTGGTACAGGTCCTCAATAAAACTTCTTTGAAGGAAGGAAGGGAGGAAGGGAAAAAAGGACAGAAAAAGGGCTCCAGTTCCTTGGTTTTCAATGTTCATGCTCCCCTATCCAGCAAAGGGAATATCAACATATCTGAGCCCCTTAAAATATGAGGTGATAAGCCCAGGTCTTTACTTTTATATTTATTTTCTCAAGAACTGTCATCCTTTTTTAACCTAAAGGTAATAATTAGTTACAAATTTTTCTTCAGCTATAGTTCCATCTTTCTCTGGGTGGGTGGTGTGGAAACTTTGCAAGTATCTACTATGTTCCTTGTCCTTGGTTCTAAAGAGCATTTAATTAAAAGACAAAGTCATTAGTTACTGAACTTTTTTGAAAACGTAATATATGCACTAAAGAGTATTGGGTTTTAGGAAGAGGATAAAAATAAATAAATAAAAAAACATACCCTAGTGTCCAAGAAATTTATAAGAAATAGAATAAATAGATTAGAAAAGGCAAGATAATAAAAACCATAGGCAAAGTGAAGATAGTTACTGACCTTTATAGTGTTCAAGAAAGGACAGAAAGAATGAATGCTTTTGTATCCCAGTAGAGCTATTTTCATTATTTTGTTATTCACTTTATTTAACTTTGTCAAATGCTCCATGGTCATCCTTTAATTATTGTACATAATGTTTTGTTAGCTGCCAAAGTATACACAATTGTTTCTCCAATTTTTATCTCTGTTCAACCCAGATAATATTTGTGTTGAATTCTTCTTAAGAAGAGACTTATTCAGAATTGAAATAAATTGCATACTCGGATAGCATCAATTTAATATGATAAAATACGTCCATTTAGAAGACACATCCACACACATACTGTTATGGACTGAATGTTTGTGTCCTCCCCCCGAAATTCATGTATTGAAACCCAATACCCATGTGATGGTGTTTAGAGACAGGGTCTTTGAGAGGTAATTAGGGTTCGATGAGGTCATAAGGGTGGGAACATCATAATGGGATTGGTGCCCTTATAAGAAGAGACCCCCAGACAGCTTTCTGTCTTCCCACCATGTGAGGACATAGTGAAAAGGCAGCCATCTACAAGCCAAGAAGAGCTCTCACCAGAACCTGACCATGCTGGCACCCTGATCTCAATCTTCTAGCCTCCTGAACTGTGATAAAATAAATTTCTATTGTTTAAGCCACCCAATCTATGGCATTTTGTTATGGCAGCCTGAGCATACTAAGACACATATGCAACCTATGTGCTGTATGTGATGATACATAGGTCAGGTCTCTTTTCAACAGCCATATTTTGGGTACATGCACAATGTATTTGTGTGACTCTCCAGAGCTATAGCTCTGATCGACAGCCGCCTCAAGACCACAGTCACCTGTCAGTTTCTCTGCTGATTGACAGGTGTTTTCCATGCCTATTTATTTCAAATGTCTTTATGAGTCCTGCCATGTTTTTGCAACTGCTCCAGGAAAGCACAAGCACAATAGAGGTCACTGCTGCTTCTTGCAAGAGGCTGAATTATCTTATTTTTGTGAAAAATAATCTGATTTTTACTGCCTACCTTGAAATTATTGTTTTCCTGACACATGAACAAATATGTGGAACAGAATAAAGATAATTTCTAAAGTCCCAAATCCCTATATCATTTTCTGAATCATCCATGTCAAGCCGTGAAATGATCTATATATTTACCATTTATTTTATGCTGCTCCACTCTTTGAGATTCTCGGTCATGCATAATTTGGCAATTATCAATGAATATTTAAAATTTTCCTTTCTTGTAGTAGAAATAATAATATACTTATCAAGGAGGTCCAAAATAAAGAAATTAGGAATCAAAATCACATTTACTTTGCTGTTAATTCATGCCATATTTCCCATGAGGTGTTGTTATAGGGAAATCTGAAATAAGTAAGCTAGAACATTTAACTTTTTTCTTGCCTTTAATACCTTTACCTATTTAATGAAGTCCTTATTTAAACATTTGGATACATATTTTTCTTTTATTTGAATTTTTCTTTAACGTAATTTAAATAAAACACTTTACCTCTTCCAATGCAACCCAAATGTGAATTTTTGCCATTTGAGTCTTCTTTTTTCTCTAGTAGTGCTTTGCTGTCATTAAAAAGTTATATATTCCATATTTCCTAGGATACCAGTATGTCTAGCTACCTGAAATGACACATTTATCACAGTCAAATAAAAAAGAGAATATAGTTGAATTTTTATTTTTGTGATATGCTTAAAATATATTGATGGATCATATTCTTTTGTATGTTCTAAAGAAATATATAGTATTAAAGTATGCTGAGTTGAAATTTTCCATGGTTACTCAAATTTACTTGAAGAGGAGGAGGATGATAGCTTATTATTGGACTTAGATAAGTCAACAGCAGCACTCCCTAGATCATTAGATAAAATGGTTATAGGAAATCTTTGAAATTTGGTTCAAAATTAATGGAGATTTTGTACAAATATTTAAGCATAGCTTCCTGCCTAGAAATTTTTACATCCCTATTAAACATGACAGAGAGAAAAATTATGTTAACATAATCACTGGGAGGAAAAAAACTACATAGTGACCATCTGTACTATTGTCTCCCTCTCCTCTTCAAACCACAAACGTGTCCTTTTTAAATTTAACTCATGTTCCTTGCCTCATTCTAAGGTCTCAAGATGTATCTACTAAAGACTTCATGTTCAAATCTCCCTTTTCTCTACTCACTCTTGAAATTTAGAATATGTAGATATTATTTGTGTGATATGTATGTATGTATACATGTACTTTTATATAATATGTGGTCATATGTGTCCTCTCTTGCGAATAAAATTATTTGTTCAGGATGTCTAGGAAAAGGCATTTATTCACAACCACTTTCTGAATGTCTACATACGCCAGTCAGTGTGCTAAGGAGGGGTTATGTGAATAAGACAGAAGCTGCTCACTGTCTGATAGAAATTGCTTCCTCTTCTTGTATAATTCACCATAACATAATAGAGGATTCTGCTCATAGTGAATAGTCAATTCGGTTGATAAAAGCTGCCAAGAAACATCAGATTAAGACTTGATGGGGACACGAGGGAACATAAAGTTTCAGGAGCCTGTGAAAAGAGGCGTCTGAAGTCCCACCATGCTATGTCCTCCTGCGTGTCCCTTTCATTATCCTGGTCTCAACCTCACATGGCTCTGGGACCTCATCTTCAGTGCTAGAATTTCAAGGATTATGTGTACTTGGAGGGCACATCAAATTTTCTGGCAAGACTGGTCTTCAGTCTTGGTGCTGTCCCAGGTCAGCATTTTTTAAGAGTAGAGTCAACTTGGAAAAAGTGTTCATGTCACTTCTTTAAAAAATTTGTCTTATTCTTAACAAATCTCCAGTTAATTAAAAGAAGAAGAAACCAACAACAACCTTGTTCTTAGCTTCTCTCAGTGACCAAGGCTTTATGTGCCTGTCGTAAAGTAGGAGAGCTTAATAAATATAAAAAAGTAGCAAAATATTATGGTACAGAACATTCCCTCCAGCCCAAAAAAGTATTTCTAAATTAGTTGCTCTATAAATGTTAATTGATGGTGGTATTCCCTGAGAAACTTTTATCAAAAACTTGGGAACCCATCCAATAGCACAGACTTTTTTTTTTCCCCCTCTCCCTCTAGATTCTTGTATTCAGACTTAGGTCTCGAATCTCTTTTGAGGAAGGAAGAACATGTTTTGGAATATTCCAGTCCCTTTACTTTCATAGTTGCTGTTGAGGGTGCTAAAGATGAATGGGAGTGCTATTTAGCAATCTGTGAAGTTTCAACATCTTTGCGCAGCTCAGTAGGAATCTTGGAAAAATACTTTTTTCACAGATTTAGCTGTCAGTTTAGGTTTTCTTACCTTCCTTTTTATGTTCTGATGCTTGAAATAGATGAAAAAGTATAAATTATATGAACAATACCTTATTTTCATGGAATTCTAGTATCAGAGGGCTTTAGCATATTTTAAAGACATTTTACGATTAATTCTTTTAACACACCCACATGTGAAATAGGCTATATGTTTCATTGTTGTACCCTTTCTGCAGATCAGAAGATTGAAGAATATAATCCAGTATTCTCATTTCTTCGAGTAGACAGCTCTGCCACTGAAAAGGAACAAAGCTAAATATCAGACAAGCAAGAGCTGTCTCCACCCTCCCATATCCTTAATTTAAATGTGTGAATTTCTCACAGGTTATTCATGTGGGACATATTTTTTTAAGTACCCAATAAATTCTTGCAGCTCCTAAAGTCAGGTTGAAAAACTCTCCTTTGCAGTATGTTCTATTTAGAAGACAGAATTGTCTTGTCAGTCTCTTGTTTTCTCTTATTGTGAAGTTTCTAGAGCCAAGTAAAGATCTGAGTGGTATGGTAGAAAATATATCTGATCTCTTTCACAGGCTATGATTTACAAATAACCAGAGGTATACAGAAAGTCTCCAATAATTAAAAACATGTGTCTGAGTCTAATTTCTTTATTTTCCTTATGTAGACACCAAACATCCATAATATGTAAGATAGTTCATTATCGTAATAGTATAATCAAACCCGCAAAATCTCCATTTCCCAAAATGAGCTGAAGCTATTAGATGCTAAAATGATTTCTAATAGCCACTATCACATGGTATATACTTAAGTTTCAACTTTTGAAGTATTTACCTTCTAAAGGAGGTGGTGGCATTCATTTATTTAGTGAGTCATTCATTCATTGGTTATATCCCACCTCCTCCCAAAAGCCACTTGGAGTACTCTGTCTGATCTCAGAGAAGTAAGTCTGCTTGACTTGTTCCAAAGTAAGCCTTTAACAGTCCTACCTGGCCTTGACTCTGCTTCATGCCACCTGGGGAAGCAGGAGCCAGCGTGTAGGGGAGAATAGAGGAGAGCGATCTACTGTATTGCATAAGGAAAAAGCACTGGACCAGGAGTCAGAAGACCCATATCTGGACTCATTTTCTTTGATCTTAGGAAGGTCACCTAGTTTCACTTTTTCTTGTTTTAAAATAGAGGTGATAATACCTTCCTAGCCTGTATCATTACACCATGAAAAGTTGAGTTGATTATGTTTATGGAGAATTGAGGATATCACTGAATATTTAGAAAATTTCTGGAATTTAGTAAGAATCTGTGAAAAAATCATAACTATATAACATATCACATACTATTTTTAATAATTTAAAATATCCATGAATATCAAATGTGATAATGTTTATGAAAGGACTCTTAAAACAGCAAAGCTCCAGTCTTATAATTATTAATATTTTTATTAATATTCTTATCCCATTGATCTCTTCTTCCTAATCAGTTATCTTAAATAAACCAAGTTTTGTTTATCCCTGGGGCTGGCTTTGTGCATGACAGCAATCCTAATTAAGGTAGATGCTAAGGATGTACATAAGGCTAGGACCTGGTTCTTGAGTTTAAGAAATTTACACTCAGTTTGAGTAGTCGTGCCTGGTATTAAGCACATGCTCAATTTATGTTAGCTGAATGAGATAATAGTAGGGCATACTTAAAAATCAGAATCACTTGACTGCCTGAAAGCAGTATAGAGAGGCTGCAACCGAGTTTGGAGCAGGGCTGGGGAGAAGGTATATTGAGTGGAGGTTGGGAATAACCACAACCGGTTTGATTGCATTCCATTTTTCCCTGTTTACTTTCAATGATATTTAGACTTTAAAGGCTACGTATGAAGGTATTTTGAACCTAGAGCTGTGTACCTATGACACATTGTCATTGACTCCTAAGACATAACAATGTTTTCTGTTATATGTTTAAAATACTGTTGACTTCCAAACATAGAACCTTTATTCTTACATTATTCATTAATCAAACTGACATTAGTTAAAATAGCAATTTTTAAAAATATTTTAAACTCAGTGGTATTAGCCAACATATTGAATTATCCTTCAAGTATTGATAATGGAAATTTATTCTAAAAATTCTTTGGACTTTTGACTGTTACAGTTTACCCTTTACCCTGACTCCCCCCGCCCCCTTTTTTTTAATTTAAATTGCTAATCATATGAGAAGGCCCATTTAACCTGTACTCTGAGCAGTGACATCCAACTGTTAAGTTTGATAATTATTCAAAAAAGATTACTAGTTTTATATTCTATCTCAAAATAGCATATAGACCTTAAGGGTATGCACATATGTATGAAAACCATTTTTTCTCAGAAAGCAAATATCAACCTAAATAAAACTTTAAAAATTATACAAGCCAAGATTTCATAACTCCATAGCTATTAGAAACAGCAGAGAAATGCATCAATCTTTAGACTTCTGTGAGGGGAATAAAAGGTTTAAAACAGATACATTTTAAATCAGTTCCTTCATAAAAGAACTTTCTAGAAAGACAGCCTGTATCACATAGCTCATCACTCCTTATGCAATCAAATCCTCCATTGTCTTCAAAGAGATGGCTGCTGCCTCACAAGCCTGGCCCCTTTAATGGGTGAGCAGCTTCTGAAGAAGCATTGTGACACCCAGATGTGGAGTTCTTTGAAGCTACACTTCTGGGGAACCATCATTTTGTTACAGAGCAAGAATAATATCAGAATTTCCTGGGAATCAGTCATCACAGGAAATTATCAGCAATTCATAGACTTTCCTTTTTGCGTTTGCTTCGCCCTCGAGGGTAATCACAAAAGATTATAGTCTCCATTTCAGCTTTCATATCGCTGAAATATTATTCTCTGCCGACAGCATGATTGATTTCCAGAGGCCAGCTTTTAACCTCGGCTTCGGGAGGCCAATCGGACTGCAGTGGTTTCATAACTGCCAACAGTTGTTATTGTGATATTGTTCTGTTGTGAGGCAGAAATTTGGTGATTCCTGATTAATTATATGAAATATTTAAATAAAGTGACATATCAGCTTCTCGTGTTGTTGATATAGGTGTTTGTCTGATTTCAGTAAAAGTGTTAGAGGTTAGGGAGATGGAAGGGTGAAAACAAAAAATCAAATGATGGTTGTGAAGCCTTTGAAGTGCCAAGCATCCTGATAGGATGAATTTCAGAATGGAAGACAGAATAATTCAAAAACATTTCTGAAAATCTTCATAAGGAGTAGATGGATTATAAATACAAATGATTTTTGCTTCAAAATATTAAAACTTTTCATGAATGTCACTGAGGGATTTTGTGTTTCATGACAACTTGCAATGTGGTTCATGTAGGTTTTTCTCCATTGCTGGATTAGGAAATCTTGATGCCATATTTATGGCCAAAATATAAGCAAACTGGACACATGTTTAATTTGATGATTTCATTTGCTATATTGATTTTTCTCTTATATAGGTGTTGCTTTATTCAGAACATATAGAAACAGAAAGGGCTTTGTGTATATTTGAAATAAATTTGATGAATAAAATAGTTTTGCCAAGTGACTACATTTCCTTACAAATTCAAAAGAAAAGGAAAACATTTCAGTTTAAACTACTTTTGGTTTGAACTATAGCCTCCTTGCAATCATGTAAAAATAATTGTAAATCAAATGGATAAATGTTAAATGTCAAGCTCTACCATTAACAGAGCCTTATTCAATAAAGCAATTATCACTGCAGCCAGCAGAGTAAGGCACTTTATTAAAGCTCTTTATTTTGCTTTACAAGTATGGTATATTTTGTATCCTACAAATGCAGAGTTGAACCAAAAATGTTTTTTGTTGTGAAGAGTATACACATATCCATCCATACAAAAAGGCAATAGCAAGATGAATATATGACGTAAAATATTTTTGATATCACTTGTCCACAAAACCACTCAGGGACCATTTTCCTTATTAAAGTCCTAAAATGTGAAGTGTGACAGGTGAACCTGCAAGGAGAAGGAGGATCATAGAATCAACATCGGT
The DNA here is from genome assembly GCF_020826845.1 of Diceros bicornis minor. Taxonomy (NCBI): domain Eukaryota; kingdom Metazoa; phylum Chordata; class Mammalia; order Perissodactyla; family Rhinocerotidae; genus Diceros; species Diceros bicornis. Next base: position 59,807,132 of record NC_080749.1, on the reverse strand, counting down.
ACAGCTGTGACATCCTTGGATGGGAATCGGAGAAGGGGGGTACAGATAAAATGCAAGATGCCCAGTTAAAAAGTTGAATTTCAGATAAACAACAAATCATTTTTAGTATAAGAATATCCTATGCAGTGTTTGGCACATATTTATAGTAAGGAAGTTGGACTAAAATCAGGCTGGTGGATCTGGGGCCTGACCTACATGCTTTAACTAGAACTGTTTTCAGTGTTTTATTATATTGAATTTCCAGTTAGGATTCTGTTTTGGGGTAGCATGGGAGGAGGGTTCTAGGGCTCAAACTAAAACAGTTAAAAAATCAGTTTGAAAATGTGGATGATCTCTGACATTTTACCATGTGTAATGAGAGTGTGGCATGGACAGTAAGAGCCCAAGATGCTTAGGATCGGAGCACTGCAGACTTACCCTGCATCAAGCCTTGTCAGTCCTTCACTGTCAGGTTCCTTCTAAGTGCAAGAGTAAGAAATATGTTGTCCTCCATTTGGGGAAAAGACACTTCATTTCCGATTTGCTTTGCAGAATGAAAAATACGTTCAAACAGGTCCAGGTTTTCGATTTTGCACGTCTTCCTGCCTGGTGGAGTTTTCTTTTCATCTTATACCTTTTTAATTTGTGTCACAGACCTGCTTTGCCTCAGCATCAGGATGTATCTGATTAGTTAAAGAACAGCCTTTCAAACTTAGCTTTGACAGAATGGTTTTGAAAAGATGTAAGTTAATGCATTTGTCTGTTCAGGAGGTGTATTGATTTTTAAGTCAAGAAAGCTCATTACTTCCCTAGTCTCTTAGAAAGCCCTTCTAACATTTTTTAGCCCATTTACCAGAAAACAGGCAAACATATCCTTACTTACTTAGATCTGGAATCTTAGCACCAATAATTTTTAGAAATACGTTCATAATCATCAGTAAGTAGTCTTTGGTTACTTGTGTGCCATTTTTTTTCCTCTTAAAGAATAAAAAATTCTATTTTTTTAAAAGATGTTTCTCAGACTTATTTTTGGCACTGAATTTTATGTTGTGGAAATTTAATCTTGGAGACAAGTTTTGGGGGATTGTTTAAAAGTCACTATTTTAAAAAGAACAAAAGGAAAGGCCAAGAACTAGGTGACTGTCTTCTATCTCAGATATTAGCCCATCCTTCCAAACTTCAGAATGGATGGCTTCTTCCAATGTACTGTAGAAGAATCACTTTCCATGACCTATTCTCAAATGAATGTCTATCTTATTTAGTATTTTGCACATCTATTGAAAAACTATTCTTCAGTCCATATTCCCAAAATGATTTATTTCTTATTTTATTTCACCCTGAGGAGACACAATACTAAATAACATAGGTAACACCTGACATTTATTTTAGATTCTCTTGGTGAATCCCGTTCCTGTTCCTATCACTCTAAATAGTGTATTCTAACCAGCTTTGTTGGTATTTTTCTTTGGGTAACATTGTTCATTGTCAACTATGTACGCCTTGGGCTGTTTGTTTTTTTGAAATATGCATATACTTCATTGAGAAATATGAAGTATACATACTTCGAGGGTAGTAACTTTTCCACAGACAAAAAAGGTTAATACTATTTGTTATCGTTTTATTTTTTTCTTCTGTGCTATAAAAATTTACAATAGAGCTAAATTCTTATTAATTCCCTAAAAGATTCCAGGTAGTTTTTCATTTTTTGTAAAAATTTTGTAACTTTTCTCATGTTCCCTCAAAAGAGCATCTAACTTTCATATGAACTTTTTGTTACCTTGTCTTTGATAGATGTTACAGGTCTTTCAAATCCATATGCATCCATTGGCCAAAAATTATTTTAGTTATAGGAACATCAAATACTGAAGATAAAATGAAAATCCTTTCAGGAACTTTCTTTGTGTCCTGATGGAAAAACACCTCTCTTTCTTAATAGCTTCCAGTCACGTCTAAGCATTTGCTTGTTCAAAAATGGAAACAAAGAAAAGCACTGAGTTTCCTTAGGAAACATAATTCAGCTCATTACCTTAATGCTTTTTCCCTCCATTATGAGGAACAATTGCAGGGGCCAGCCCAGTGGTGTAGTGGTTAAGTTCGAGCTCTCTGCTTCAGTGGCACAGGGTTCACAGGTTCGGATCCACGCGTGGGCCTATGCACTACTCATCAAGCCATGCTGTGGCAGCGTCCCACATATAAAATGGAGGAAGATGGGCACAGATGTTAGCGCAGGGTCAATCTTCCTCACCAAATTTAAAAAAAACTAAAAAAAAAAAAAAGCAGTTGCGATTGGGGTTGAGGGTGGTCTGGGCTCCCATAATACATCACATTAACCAATTAGACCTTTCAAAATGCATTTTTTTAACCTGAATGTAAGTACATATGCAATTGAATTTCAGTTCTTTAGCTTACTCATCTGATGTTTGAATAGGAACATCAACACCCAAAACATTGCTGGGTGTGCGTGTCTCCATGCAATGAGGTGTGAGTGAACCTTCAATTACGTCTCATACCCATTGCAGACGTAAGCTGAAAGTCTTATTTGTTAAACTGAACTTTTTGAAATGCTCTTTGATGTGGCTTCTTAAATTACCCAGCGGCATAACTACAGCTTTGCTGCATCACTCTTAATCCCGGGCAGCATGGAAAATCACCAGGCATGTGGAGCCAGCCAGGAAAATGGAACACTTTACATTTGTACTGACCATATTTATTACATACAAGGATCTACTGTCAGAGTTAGACATTCAGCTTCAGTAAAGTACTCAGGTCTAATCTTATGGCATCTCTCATTAACAAAATAACTACTCTTTGAAAAAGAACTTAAAAATTATTCCTTCTACTTGGAACAATTTAATTATCTGTCAAAAGTGTTAAACTGGTTTTCCACTAAAAAGAGGGAGATGGTGAAACTACCCATTCATTTGCTTTTAGCTTTTAGCATTGGTAACTCTTTACATTCTAAAAGTGTTAAAACGGAAACATTATTTTCTTGTAATATCTTCACAAATAACTGTTAGGTCTTGGACAAAATATGTACTTATTTGAAAAACAAAAAAAGTTAACTCATGGTCACTTTTCTATTTGCTAAGTACCAGGCCAACCACACCGTACAGAAACCCACTAGGAAAGTCTCCAGGTAAGAGGTATCTCGCACTTAGCACTCATCCTTAGAGAACTTTCAAAATGCGGATCACTCTAGTTTCCCTTTCTCCTTGGGGAGGTGATGATGGTGGTGGCTCTGAGATCTGGTTGTTGTCCTGGGGCTTTGTAGTTGAAGAAAATCCTCTGCAGAGATCTCACAGACCACTTTTAAAGCTGAAGAGTGTGCCCCTTTCTCTACAGTTTTTACAAGTTGTATGATTCTGAATTCTATATCAACTTCTCTAAGTAGTAGAATAATGTCCTTATTTTTACATATTTGGTATGGTTTTACGTCTAAAAGTATCTGAATCACAGTTGTATTGAGATAACCAAAATGTTTTTAGGAATCATCTGTGGTAAAATATTGTTTCTTTCCCGTTCTTCTGTTTTATTTTTTCATGGTGCTTAAAACACTCTGAAAATACCTCATTTAGTAGTTCAGATATATAGGTCTCCTCAACAAGAACATTGTACTTTTGAAGGCTTTTTCTCCACTGTATGTCAGGCTCCTAAAGCAGTACATGATAGCTACTTAATAAACTTTTGTTAAATGAATCCATTTTCAGGGAAAATATAGTGTTTGTGCAAATTGAAAATCATGCATTTATAAAAGTGTGATGTGTTGGAAAGGAGCAAAAATTCCCAAGGACAGAACTAAGTTGATATGAAACATTTAACCTCTAAACAGGTTACATCTTTTGCTATCAGAGTGTTCTAGACAGAGGACATTATTTTATGGCAGAAACACAAATCTCTTAGCATCCTGTATATGTTTCTTTTTATTCTTCCACAAGTAAAACCAAGGTGGAATTTCTCCAAAAAAACTACTGGAAAATACAGTTTAATTTTCCATTCAAAATAGGTCACAAGGTGTTTTTTCCTTACTCTAGTCACCTTTTTTGTCAATGGATATAAAACTCTTGTTTGATGAATCCCAGAGCTCTCAAGAGGGCCTGACAGTATGGAATTTGAGTGAAAGATATCAAGCTTTCTAGATTCATTTAAACAAAAAAAAAAAAAAAGGAAATTCTAATCTCTGCTCTACTCTGACAGGCTGCTTCAAATCTTTAGGCTGACTCCACTTATATTTTCTATCGGAAATCTTGATCAGCACTAGGAAGGCTCTGGAAAGGGATCCTGGAATCCCACTTAATTTCTGTAGCAATCAGATACTGCTAATTGTCAACCAGCCTCAAAATACTTAAAAGCCTACAACATTTTGATAAAATACTAATAGTAGTAACAATAATAGCTTTATTGGGTCTAAGTCTTAGATATAGATATAATGTGACCTAGCATTTTCTTAAGTGTGTGTTGTGAATGACTGGCTAACTTCCTGGTGGAGTAATGGTATCCCAGTGGAACAAGGGTACAGCTGATTTTGTTTGCAAGGCACAGCCAATGTGTGGTTTTAGCAAAAGAGCTGGGGATTTGTCAGGGAAGCACCTTTCCAGACATATGGCTCTTGGTTGAATCAACAATCTGTGGAGAGAGTAACATGCCATTTGTCTTCATTTCAGCGACAATGATGATGTTCAGGATGTTCTAGGTAGGAGAAGCAGAGTCAGTATGACATGTCTCAGTTTTTACTCATTCCAGATACAAAAATGCAGGACTGACAGTAGTATGCATGCCAGTATAACGTTCCATGTGGTTTATTTCTATTGAGGCTTTTGACTTGAAATCTGAAACAGTACAAAGGTGTATGCTTGAGCTAATGTTGCCAACCATAAGCAATTGTTTATATTTCTTGATCTTTGAGAAGACAAATTTGTCTTTGTGATAGTTGTGTCTGTTTTGTTCCTATTTGTTTTCAAGGATTTGAAAAAAGTAAAACAAAAATAAAGGCATGTGGTCAGGGTATTTAAATATAAAAGGCAAACCTTTTATAAAGTAACTTCAGAAAAATATTGTTCTTCAATGACGTAGCTGTCACCCTTAATATGTCATTTCGTGAATAATTGAAGTTCTAATGAGACCCTATTGTCACATTCTTTTCCATAAATCTGATATTGAAAAAGGAAGGGATGAAAAATAGTCATTCTTGGGCCGGCCCAGTGGGGTAATCGTTAAGTTTGCACGCTCCGCTTCGGTGGCCCAGGGTTCGCAGGTTTGGATCCCGGGTGCCGACCAACACACCGCTTGTCAAGCCATGCTGTGGCGGCGTCCCATATAAAGTAGAGGAAGATGGGCACAGATGTTAGCTCAGAACTGGTCTTCCTCAGCAAAAAGAGGAGGATTGGCAACGGATGTTAGCTCAGGGCTAATCTTTCTCACAAAAAAAAAAAAGAAAGAAAAATAGTCATTCTTTTTGTACTACAGTAATTTGATAATACTGCAGTTAAAAAACGGACACTTTGCCAAACTTCCAGAAAGCCTTAAGTCACAGGGTTCAGTAGTTGAGGTCCTCTTTGTGGTAAATCGAGACCAGGTGCAATTGATGACCATCACTTGCTATGTGTAATCTCTAAGTATTCCTGGAACTTTCTTTTCTTTCTGTGTGCAAGCCCAACAGTTACAATGGGGAAAGAGGACAGGACAGCCCCAATTTTTATTTATGGCTTTCCTGAAGTTGTATACGAAGAAATGGGCTTATCCTAAGAAGGGCATAAATAGGTTAGAAAGAGAAAAACCAAGACTTACTTCTCCTGGTAACTTTTACTTAAGCACCAAGTAGGCCTTATGTGTAGTTTGACTGAGTAGCTGCCCTCCAGGCTGCAGAAATTCTAGGAACACTTGTTCTTTCTTCCCAAATTTCACACCCTGCAGCAGGGCCACACGCAATACCCATCATCCCTGCTCAGTGTTCTGCTAGCAGGGAACAATGTGGGCGAGACTCCTGCCTGAGTTTGAATCCTGGCTTCAGACCTACAAACTCAAGGGTGACAAGTTATTAAACCTCTCAAAGCCTGGGATTCCTCATTTGTAAAAGGAGGATGATAATCGTGTCTGCCTCATGTGATGGTGGAGACGACACGAGAGAATCCCTTAGTACCGTTCCTGGCCCATGGTAAGAGCTCTGTAAATCTAAGCTGCTCTTAGTATGATGTTTATTATTGTTATTACACAGCTAGAAAAAGGAATTAAAAGGCCCAATACCCCTGGGAGGATAACACATTGACATCACTGTTAAAGGGAGGATCTGGATGCTTAAAGTGTGAGAAAATCAGAAAAGAAAAAAAAAATCCAAAGTAAGGGTGGTGCAGAGGAGACAGACCTTTATGTGCCTTCTCATGCCCATTATTTTGCTTAATGGTCACTTCTTTTCCTAACCTCCAATTACACAGAGTTTATACTCTCTTTTTCACTTTTTAACATTTACAATTACGTTCATTCTTCTGCTTGGCTCCTCCTGCCCCAGCTAGTCTGGAACAACATGCGAAACTTATTAGGCCTCCAGAAATGCTTGCTGGATGATTGGTTTTTACATTTTAAATTCAAAATGTAAATGGTTTTAAATTTAAATTTAAATTTCTGGTTTCTACTTCTGTTTAGTAGAAAAGCTAGTATAGCCTACTATCTTGTCTAATTGCTTACCAAGTGTTTTTTAGAGCATTGGTTAAAGTAGATGGCTAAGTTTAAGATGAAATTTCTCCATCTTTAAGAATAGTATGGCTACCCAGTCACTTAACCACATGGGAGAAAGCCTTGTATAATTCTTGAGCAGAGCTTTTTGCTTTATAATTGGGTGGTGCTCAGTTTACTCCCATACCCAGCCCCACTTAAGGGCTAGTGAAATCATTTTAAGACTCTTACAAGAGTAAAACTCCAGGGCCCGGCCCAGTGGCATAGTGGTCAAGTTCATACACTCTACTTTGGTGGCCTGGGGTTCACAGGTTCAGATCCTGGGCATGGACCTATGCACCACTTATCAAGCCATGAGGTGGCAGGGGTCCCACATATAAAGGAGAAGAAGATGGGCGCAGATGTTAGCCCTGGGCCAATCTTCCTCAGCAAAAAGAGGAGGATTGACAATGGTTGTTAGCTCAGGGCTAATCTTCCTCACAAAAAAAAAAAAAAAACCTCAAACTGCAGGCCTCTTGAAAATTATTGAGATAGTTGAAAAGTCTGTAATTCTATTTTCTTTGCCTAACGCTCCATCTAGCAAAATTATCTGGAATCTAAATATCAAGTATTAACTCATTTGACCATGTATCCTCTGCCTTAGAGTCTCTCCCCTCCCACAGCGTTCATCCTGGCATTTGGCGAAGTGCTGCCTTGTGTTTCTTTTTCCTGTGGCTAGGTTTGATTTGCAGCTGCATGTTTTTATGATTGCTTACACTGTGCAGATGTAAATTACTTTTTGGTATACTCAGTAAAAGCAATGATCTTTCAAAAAATTCACACGGATTTGTGGTTCCATAATCTTGGTGAATACACCAAAAATACCTGTTTGTTCTTGTTTTGATATTGAAAATAGGTGGTGTGATAAGGCCAGCTTCATTAATTCCTTTTACAAGTACTATAATGTAATAGTTAATTTGTCCATTCATAGCCTCCAATTATCTCCTCAATTCCTGGTAACAGCTACAACCCATCTTTCATTTTTATTACCTACCAGTTAATTGCACTAATAGGTTCTGCTTTTTATTTCTACATAATTTTCATTAGAAAAAATGGCAAGTGTTAACTCTTGCTGCTTTTTAGTTAGTAAGCATTTCACGCTTTTTAACCAGAGATGAGCAAAAAAAATGGATTTTTAAAAATTTCATATAAATGTACTTGCTAGCCTCAAAATTCCAGATGACTACTTCTAACTTTTACTTTTTTAGAAAAGAAGAGGCTTATTTGGGACCAATAAATTCTGCCAGGTAAGGAATATTGGTAGCTAGAGCTATGTGGTAGTTTTTTTTTTCCTTAAAAAAAAGCTTTTTTAGCATCATTTACCAATGAATCACAATCTTAATCCACAGACAGCTTTCTTGTGCAATGTGAACTAACATGAGCTAATTTAATATGAATATTTAACAAGGCATTTGTTCATTTAAAAGTGATATAAACATTTTAATAAAGATATTTGAAAACACTTGTTCATTTTTAACAATCAAATGTTTATAAAATGCCAATTGAATCTTTAAAAATAAGAGTGTTGGATAATTGCAATAACTCCAATAATTTTCCTGAGTGTTCTACGTGTGAAATCATTATGATATAGATATATAGTTTCAACTATACTAAATTGAATCACTTGCATTTATCACGTTTTAGGATTTATGAAAATGTTTTTACTTTTCTTGAATGTTTTATTCATCCTGAAAATTGGTGATTGAATTAAAGAATTACCATTGATTTAGTTTTACATATTTCACAGTTACAGAGAGCTGCCATTGCGTTAGTGAAAGAAAAAATGTAAGTTAATATGTTAACGTCGTAGTTATTATTTTAATCTACCTTTTAGCATATTGTACGAATGCTAAGAAAAAAATTCAGGATTTTACCACTTTATACCTTAAAAAAAAAAGAGAGATCTGAAAACCTTTTCTATGTTATTGCCAAGTCTGGATCCCACCGAAATGACTCAGGTATTTGTAGTTATTGCGTCAGATGGCAAAAAAACCTTAAGCTAGACTGTGTCTGTTTCAAGGTATCAGATGAATTGGCAAGAAGAACATTCTTTTTTATACCATTTAAAGTCTTCTTTCAACTAAATCATGTTCCCCAAAATGACATTTGAATAAGAAATATAATTATAGAATTCTATGATAAACAGCAGAGGAAGATAAAAGAGATTTAGATGGGAAAAAAACAAGTGGATCTTTCCCCAAAAGACCTATAAGAATGTGGAGAGTCAAGTGGAAAATAGAGGAAATCTGTTCCAAGTGAGAAACATGGAGGATAAAATTTTCATATGATTAGCAGTAGGTCGTTCAAAGAAGGGAAAGATAGCAAGAGTTAATGACAGGTGACAAGGAATGGGGTAAAGAGGCAGTGTTTATTTAGTTGATTTTATGAGGATGAGTAGGATTATGTATGTAAAGTAGAGAAGCCAATTCTGGTGAGAGTTTCTTGAAGGAACCTCCTTGTTTTGCTTTTCAGGGAGCAGATGAATGGGAGCTCACCTACCTTTGTATCTGGAGTGCTCCGCCACAATTCGCCATTCAGGACAGAGAGCTCTCAGCCTTGGGAATATAAACGGATATTTTCAGGCTGATGCGGTGCAAATTTGAGATTTGAGTAGAATAAATTCATATCAGGAGTTATTTGAAAAAGTATGTAGGCAGCTAACAATTTCAAAAATTTATAGGGAACGTTTATATTCAGAGCTGTGTCGAAACTGTCAACAGATTTGGTTTATGAAAAACTTTGAACTAGATTTTTGCAGATGTATCTTTTGTCTATGTTTCTATATTGTGGTATGGGAACAACTAGGGTATGTGTATTTATTTTAGATGATAAAAGTTTTAATTTTTAATGTTAATTTTCAATGTATTTTTTGAAATGAGTAAAAGGAAAGAATGTACATTAAAACTATTATTTCATGAATATTACTGCTATGTTTTTAAAAAGTTGATTTTAATTTTATTCAAAGAAAAAATATTAAGTAAATAATAACACAATAGTATATGTATATGAAAAAATAAGGAAATAATGGCATGCAGAAAACTGGTGTTTGGGAAATATTAATATAGTTTTATGCCATGTAGTTCACACATAACCAACATATATTTTTCAGGGCCTGAGAACAGAAAATCTCTCAATAAAATGCTCCTATTTTATAACTTTGCAAAACAGTGTAGTTTTTTCATCCTGCAAATATAGTTAGGCTATTTTATTTTTAAGCTTATCCAAACCAATTTGCCATCTCCAGTAATAATCAAAAAGTATACTTTCACGTTTTGCAAATGGACGAATGAGACTTAAGTGTATGCACTTATGAGTAAACTAAGAAAGTGAACTAGGGTTTTATTTTCTGACCTTTTGAGATTTTCTTTGCCCATGAAGGGTTGTGGGTTTTTTATCCTCATTAAATAAAATTTAGGGGGAGGCCTGGTGGCATAGCTGCGAAGTGCTCGAACTCCGCTTTGGAAGCCCAGGGTTCGCAGGTTCGGATCCCGCGCACCGACGCACCATTTGTCAAGCCATGCTGTGGTGGCGTCCCATATAAAGTAGAGGAAGATGGGCACGGATGTTAGCCCAGGGAAAATCTTCCTCGGCAAAAAGAGGAGGATGGGCAACAGATGTTAGCTCAGGGCTGATCTTCCTCCCAAAAAAATAAAAAGTAAAAAAAATAAAATAAAATTTAATGCAATCAATTATGACATTGAACAAAATAAATCCTCAGATTTTCCAAGAATGCTATTTTACATTTAGTAGTTAAACATAATACTCTTACCAATTTCTTTCTTACTTTTTAAATTATCATATGTAAAATTGACTTTTGGGGAGTGTGTATAGTTCTATGAATTTTAACACATGTATAAATTTGTGTAATCACCACTACAGTCAGTATATAGAATAGTTCTATCACTCCAGAAAACTCCCCTGTTTGCATTTTTTAAGTGTCCCAAACCACTTAGAGTGGAATACATTGTCCTGTCATCTCTCTTAAACTTAGAGCAAATAATAGGCTACTTGACGATTCAATAATTCTGTAAACCACCCTCCTTTCTAAGGTATTTAAGTTCTTCTAATTCCTAACTTTGCACTTTGTTGATTTATACTCGTGATCAGGGATAGTATTCATTTCTCCTCTCTACCAAATATCATCAACTAATCCAGTCCTAAACTCGAGCCTCAAGAGATTTCCTAGACGATGGTGTCATGTTAGTGGATCTGTCCTTGTTCATGTTACATCTGTTTATAAGTAATCCTTTGTTCATCATCCGCATTGTTGTTTGAACTGCCAGTTGTCTGATGTTAATGCTCAAGATTATTATCCAGAGTACACAAGAGAATCACTGCTGTGTCTCCTTTTATAGGCTCTGCAGACAGAGTTCTTTCTTTTTCCAAGCGTTTTAATGGCTTTGTGCCGTACTTTTTCTATGGTTGAAGACTTTTATCACTGTATATTTCTCTGTATTTATGTGGTACATGCAAACCAAAGGGAGGAAAATCGTTAGGTTATACGTCAAAACTTTACTTGATCAATATTTGAACAAGAGTTGCATATTAACCAATCTGTAGTGGGCATTTGAGTGTGTCACTGTGACATGCATTTCCAGTAGAATTAATTTCAATCTATAGTACATGAAAAGTCATAAATTATTTTAAAATTAAGATCAATATTTTCTGTTCTGTGATATAAGGCTGTCATGTATGACTTTACCATAAATCAAAAATTTAAAATAATTTTGTAAATAATTGTCATCAAGGTCATTTGAGACCATCTTAAGTATTGTCACCTCATATAGGGAAAACACTAACAAGGTAATTTTAACCCTGACCGTTGGGTCTTAAGTTTTCTTGTTTTATGATCATTTTAAGGTTTTTCAAGGCTCCTAATATCGATATAAGATTCCTTGGGATGTGGTGATTTTCGTGTGATTTTTTGGGTGTGTGTTATGATTTCACACCAGCTTTTTTGTTTTTGTTTTAGTTTTTAACTCCTGGAGACAAGTACGTTACTATTGAATGAGATTCTTTATTATCCTTGTTTGGGAACTGAAAGTTAAAACCCTAAGAAATCATGCAGCTACTTTACTTGTTCACACTATTGTCTATCCTTTGAAGTTACAAATTGACTATTTTATCATTTGCTCTTCAGATGGATCCTGTGCAAAAAGCAGTCATTAACCACACATTTGGAGTGTCCATTCCCCCAAAGAAGAAACAAGTTATTTCTTGTAATGTCTGTCAGCTTCGCTTTAACTCGGATGTGAGTATCACCTTTTCATTGCTCTCTGTCGTTTTCAAGCTGAAAGTCTGATTGTTCTGAATATGTATCTCTCTTCATATTTACATACTCACTCACAGCCACTCCTATAGGTGGCCCACTTGTTTCAGTGCACCAGATTTTCAAGGGATTTGGATTCAACACTAGAAGCTTGAGCAATCGAGTAGCTAATGTAAAAAATCAGTGATTTCTGCAGGAATTTCTCCAGGTAATCAGTCTTACCTATACCATTTTACACTTGATTCCACCAATTATATTTACTTTTCAAAAATATTTGAATAGCCGAAAATATTTATTAAAAGTTTAAAATGCAATGAAAATAAAATGCAATGAATGCTAAAGGAAAACATTGTTATTACACTTGATAACAAGTGTCACATTTCATGTTGTACCAAATCATATCAAATGTGTGCCAAATCATATCAAATACCCGAGAGAACAATTTACTATACAATTCATATTTTCCCAGAACATGGAAATACAAGGGAAAGCTTTGTAAATTATTTTATCCAGCCAACATAACCATCCTGCTAAAAAAAAGATAACAAGAAAAGGGTACAAATCAATCTTCTATGAAAGTAGATTTTAAAATGTAGAAATAAAACATCATGAAATCAAAATAAATAATATTGGAATGTTTATAATCCCAATTACCAAGTAAAGCCAATGACTAATACAAATCTGAATCTGGACGCTGAATATGTGGTATTTCCTGAGTTAATCCACCCCAGAAACTATTTTGCAAAGATGTTACAGGATTCATGTTTTTGGAAATATTAAAATAATAAATACCTTTGTTTGCATATACCATTAAATGATGTTTTGATAATTCTGCATAGGAAATATAATAAAAATTATAGTCATTGGAAAAGAGGAGATACATTTATCATGATTTATAAAATTATATTTGATGCAATTTAAGTCAAAAGTTCAATGTATTTATTTTGGCACCTAATAAAATTTTTCTTAACTCCATATTCAAGAATTAAAATGTACCTAAAGAAATCGAGAAATATAAGGTATCAATTCATTCAAAGTCTCAGTATTGTTAAGATGTCATTTCTCCTCCAAATTGATCTATAAACCCTGCACAACCCAGGTCAAAATCCCAGAGGGCTTTTTTATAGAAAATGCCAAGCTATTTCTTAAATGCACGTGGAAAAGAAAAGCCCTGGAATAGCCAAAACATTTTTTTTAAGAAAAAATAAATTTTGAGGACTTATACTTCTTGATTTTCAATACTTACCATAAAACCTACAGTAATCAAGACTGTAATATTGGTGAAAGAATAGTAGACATTGATCAATGGAACAGACTAGAGAGTCCAGAAATAGACCCACAACTGAATGGTCAGTTATCTTCAACTAAGTTGCAGAGACAATTCAATGGAGAAAGGCTAATCTTTGCAAGAAATAGTTCAATTGGATATCCATATGCAAACAAAAAAACAAGAACATTGACTGCTGCCTCACACAAAATACAGAACTAATTCAAATGAATAACTATAAACTTAAAACTATAAAACTTCTAGGAGAAAATTTATGTGACCTTGAGTTAGGCAAAGATCCCATAGGAAACAAAAAGTATGAATTATAAAAATATTGCCATATTGGATTTGATCAAAATTACAAACTTCTGCTCTTCAAATGGCCCTGTTACACTGTTAAGAAAATGAAAAGAAAAGCTACAGACTGAGAGAAAATATTTGTAAAACACATGACATATATAAAAATATAAATAACTTACAACTCAATAATAAATGGGCAAAAGATTTGAACAAGCACTGTACTAAAGAAGAAATATGAATGACAAATAAGCATGTAAAAAGATGCTCAACATCATTAGCCATTGAGGATATGCAAACCACAGTCAGATACCACTGCACCTATCAGAATGATGAAAATTAAACAAATCGATAATACCAAGTGGCAAGGATGAGGAGCATCTGCAACTGTTATACAGTACATTGTTAATGGTCCAGGAGAAGAATTTGGTAGTTATTAACAAGAAATTTTAAGTTATAAATACACTTCCCATACAACTCAGTAATCCCACTTCTAGGTATTTACCCAAGAGAAATGAAAACATATGTTCATATATATGTGCCATTTATAGTCGCTTTATTCATAATTGCCCAAAACTGGAATTGACCCAAATGTCCATCAACTGATGAATGGATAAACAAAATGTGGTATAGCCATACAATGGACTACAATTCAGCAATAAAAAGAAATGATGTACTGATACGTGCTACAACGTGGATGAATATCAAAGCCGGTATACTAAATGAGAGAAGCTAGACACAAAAACTATAAACTACATGATTGCACTTACAGAACTCTCTGCACAGACGAAACTACAGGGACAGAAATCAGATCAGTAGTTCACAGGGACTAGGGTGGGGTTAGAGAATTGACTACAAAGGGGCACGAGGGAACGTTTTCAGGATGGAAATATTCTATATCTTCGTTGTTGTAGTGCTTTCACAACTGCCTTTGTTTTTCAAAACTCATAGAACTCAATACCTAAATAAGGAATTTTACTGGATGTAAAGTCTATCTCAGTAAACCTGACTAGAAAAAGTCAATGTGATGTGAGTCATGAAATATTTTATAAAGAGAGGACTAATTAATGCTAGAGACATAACTACTAGATATATTAAACTACAATATTATAACTAGATTTAAGGTTTAATAATTAAAGGAATTTTGCAAGAAAAGACAGAATAATAAAGACTGAAATAGATCCAAATATATTTAACAGTTTTGTAGCTATTATCTAAATGTCTACAGTCACATAAGGAAGTTAAACTTTCTGTAACTTTTTGAATATAAAATGAAAGTGTTTGCTCCTTAACTGACCACTTGCCAAATGAATGCCCACCAGAAGACATGTGCCATCCTTAGTTCTAGCATTCCCACTGCAGCAATGCTCAATGTTGAAAACAGAATAGAATGCAAATAGATTGCAAAGTGAAATTGCAAAAATCTTGCAAATGATGCGGAATTTCATGAAGTCCGTGAATGTCATGTTAGAGAAGTGCTTGATACAAAGCCACTGACAAATGAGGATCTGCCTGTTAGGGGAGTTAATTTAAGAAGAGAAAAGTAACAAGATTGATGATAGATAGGCTCTTCAAAATAAAAGGTTTTGACTGTAAGTGAGTAATAGGGACTCTGGGGGAAATTATGAATCCCTTAAATTAAAAAAAATAGCATATATTTACGTGGTTCAAAAGCAAATTAATTTTAAAAGATACTTTGAAAAATCTTACTCCATCCTATTCCCTATCCTCCTACCCTCCACGCCATTCCCTGTCTATCTGTAACCACTATAATATTTCCTGCTGATCTTTCCTGGGTTTGTTGATGTAAATATAACCAAGTATGAATATATATTCTTATTCTCTCCTTTTTCTACACAAAAGGTAGAGTACTAGTCATGCTTTTCTTTGCCTTGCATGTTTTATGTAACAGTACATCCTGGAGAATTTTGCTTATTAGAACACAGAGAGCTCCCTCACTATTTTTATACAGATGTGGTAGGCAAAGAGGTCCACGTCCTAAACTCTGGAACCTTTTACTATGTTACCTTATGTGGCAAAGGAGAATTAAGGTAGTAGATGGAATTAAGGGTGCTAATCAGCTGAGCTTGGATTATCCTGTGGGCCCAAAGTTTCTTAAAAGTGGAAGAGGGAGGAAAAAGAGAAGGTTAGAGTGATTATGATGTGAAAACAACTTGACTGGCCATTGTTGGCTTTGAAGGTTAAAGAAGGTGCCACAAACCAAGGAATGTGGGCAGCCTCTAGAAGCTGGAAAATCAAGGAAACTGATTTTCCCCTAGAGCCTCGAAAAGAGATCACAGTCAGGCCAACACTTTGTTTTAGCCCAATGAAACCCACGTCAAACTTCTGACCTCCAGAAATGTAAGATAAATCTGTGTTGTTTTAAGCCACTAAGTTTGCAGTAATTTGCTACAACAGCAATAGAAAACTAATACAGTCAGTCCTCCATATCATCAGATGCGGAACCTGCGGATACGGAGGGTGACTGAAGGACTTGAGCATCCCCAGATTTTGGTATCTGAGAGGGTTCCCGGAACAAATCCCTTATGGATACCGAGGAATGACTGTGTAATTGTCTATGTGTGGATGCGCCACAGTTTATTTAACTAGTCCCTTATTGGTGGACACTTAGATTGTTTCTGATCTTTTGGAATTACATAGATTTTCATAGTCAATAAATAACAGAGCTAGGACATAAATTCAAGTCTCTTGCCTCTAAATCCACAGCTCTTCCTACTATGTTATGTTGCCTCATATAATAACCTTACTCATTTTCTTTGCATTTATTGCACTCCTATTTAATGCCAAGAACTGTACTAGGCTCCAGAGTCCAGCAGCAACTTTTTCTAGCAAACAATGTGAATGAAGACATCTAAGGATTAACCTTATTAGATCCTCTTAGAACATGTTCCAGGTCTTCTGCTCTATATTTTTATTATTCCATTTGTAGAGAGGCCACATGGTATAGAATACTGGAGTGAGTCCTTGAACATGATTTAAGCCATAATTCTGAACCTGATAAATCGCTTCACCACTGTGGGCCTCGGTTTCCTCTTCTATGATATAACCTAAAATAGACTGCATGATCTTTGGGAGGACCATGCCAGCTCCATGATTAAAAATCATTTCCATGGCATTTCTCTTAGCAGGACAGGGTATAAGCACCTCCATCTGACAAATGGAACAGCTAAGGCCCAGAAAGAATGACTATGAGTTTGTTTTTCATTTGTGTCATGGGTTGGGCATGGAGAGGTGTGCCAATCTTCTTTCTACACCCAGAATTGCTCTGGGAGTAGGTTCACCTTTGACTTGAGCTTCATTCAAAGTCACTAATTTTTTGTATTTACTAATAGGGACATGCACAAGTGTACACACGTGAGCACGTGACCAGCAGCTTCCTGTCACCACTCAAAAGCTCTGTCGTTAATGGAGAAAGAAATTAAATTTCTGAGTCATGCTTAGACTCTGGGCAGTAAAGCCACAAAGTCTGTATGGCAAATTCACAAGTGTGACATATACATGTTCTCAGTGTTTAGTAATGGTGCTATAATCTGCATAAGTGGGCTCTGAAACTGAGCATTTTTTATTTGGGGGAGAGTTTATTATTTTATAATTACCCTATTTACATTTTAATGTAAGAATTAAGAAGATGCTCAACCTTATTTTCTTTAATAACATTTTTAAATCAGCCCGAGACTGAATTGGCTTCATTCTTCAGTGTAGAAAATATGTTTATTGAAAAATCTGGAAGGCAGATTTGCACAATAAACAGACTGCATTCTGCAGTGCTCCACTACCCATATAAAATGTACCAAGGCAGGCCTCATGCATTAAAATTCAATGTGACCTAGTTTAAGTGTCCCATAGCCCCTTCTGTCCAGTTTTTATCATCTCAGTAGAACTCCACTATTGGAAAGCAAAAGCCTACAGCTTTATTTACACAATACAGTGTTATGCAAATGAGCAAGCATTAATCACAAACATTTCCCAAATGAACCTTTACAAATTAACACCATTAACTTTGCCAGGGGGCAGGCATTGCAGTCCAGGAGTAATACGTCTTTCCATCTGAGCCCCAGACATTTGCACAAATGTGTGCAGCACCTGAATCCCTAGTTTCCTCTTGGCCATCCCTTTTTTTGACTAACATGGTTCAAGCTGAGCACTGAACGAAGTTTTCCCAGTCCTGAATGCCCCTTTCTTCTCCAGTGAATGAGCGCACTGCAACTTAGTATGGTCGTAAATTGATAAGCGTAAATCTGGAAATTCACCCTTTAGCTGAGAAATACTGTTTCTAGAGTTAAGCCTTGCCAGGGAGATAGGTCTTCTATACTGTTCTGTAGTTGGTTTTAAATAAGACTCTCAAACTTATTGGGCTTTCAGTTCTCATACTAAAAGACCAGAAACTAAAGCTAACATACACTTTTAAGATATTTTTGAGGCAAACGTTTCTCTTTTTGGCTAGGCTGAAAGTTGGCAGATCCCAAATAAGTTCCAATTTGCATATTAATTTCAATTCGTTGGAGAATAGTAGCAGAAGGATGAAGGAAACTGATCTTTAAACAGATTCTTCCACAAAATCAGAGCAACTTCATTCTCTTAACTGTTTAAAAATAGAGATGATCTTCTTTTATTATTATTGTCTCAGGACACAGTTAATCATAAATATCCTTAGTATATGACTGGGTCCTTTATGCTTCATAAGCAAATCGAAATGAGAGCATAATGATCTTTTTAATCAAGTTTTATATACTCTAATTCAGGAATTGACCCTGAAATTTCGATACTCAGCATTAATACCACAATTGATTAAGCACGAGATGCAGTGTCCCTAATGGCTGACCCCATAGGCTTTCATTACTCATTTGGAGCTAACCCATTTGATTTTTTGAGTTTATGGTACAATCATGAGTCGCATAACGACATTTTGGTCAATGATGAACTGCATATAGATGGTGGTCTCGTAAGATTAGTTCCATATAGCCCACGTGTGTTGTAGGCTATACTCTCTAGATTTGTATAAATACACTCCATGATTTTCACACAATGACACAGTCACCTAACAACGCATTTCTTGGAATATGTCCCCTTCATTAAGCGATGCATAACTATTACTTTTTGAATAGCATCATAAACTTTGAATCACTTATAGTTCACATTTTCTTTATTTTACTTTGTGTTTCCTCCAGGTTTTTAATTTTGTTGTATTATTCTTTGTCTTTGTTTTGGGTATTGGTTACAGGCCACTGTTCTTTTTGCTATGTTCTATTTCCTCATGTCTCAAGACATAAGAAGATGACCTCATTTCATTGATTTACATTAGACTTATTAAGTACAAATGGACAGGATATTAAGAGTTTGTTTAGAAATTAAAATGGCAGGGTGACCAACCATTTGTGTAAACATTTCTGTGGGTGACTTGACTCTCCTATTCTTTTCTACAAATCTCTTAAAATTTCAGAAAGTGCAACAGAAAGATCGTTCATCATCTTCAATTCCCATATGACTGCAAATAGTGTGTAATTGATACACCCACTGTGCCACTTCCCTCTGCATTTTGCATCTTTGCCATTTTAGCCGTTTTCATTTGGATAAAGTCATTTAAGTATGCCCTCCTGGGTCTTTCTGCCTATATCTCTTTGTTTTAGTTTTAATTTTATGCCCACTTGCTGATTTCTTTAGCAGTTTATATAGTACAGTACGAATTCTCTGTGTTGCATAAACAAACTGCCCCCATCTGCCATCTGCCACTTAAGAGGCTTTAGTGCTGTTTCTGCTGGAGGCCCTGGCACTCTCTGTCATCCAGCAGAGATCTCAGCAGTCAGGAGATTAGGGAGAAAGCCACAACTTTGGGTCCCACATAAACGCCCTTTCCACGTGCTGTTGGCTGACCCTCCATCTCCTTTGGCCACTAGGCCTAATTCCACCTCTCCACCAGCTGCCATGGGGCAGTGAGTCCCTACAGCAGCTGTGGTTCTTTCCCTGAGAAGTCAGAGCAGCTGGGAAACAGGAACCCATTAGACACCACGTTTGAAGATGTTCCTTGCAGCAAAAGCGGAAGAGGCACTCAGCTGCAAGGACGCCTGCTTGCATTTCCTAAAGGATCAGGCTTTTTATTCATCACCATGTGACATTCTTCTAAGAGATTCTGCCTTTTGCTATTGGCTGCCTCATGCTTGCTTTCAACTCTAGAAATTCTGTCCATGAGTTATCGGTGTTTCTCTTCCCGTACAAAACATGTTCTCTTCTAAACCATCACATTCCTCTTTCCTTGTTCTCTATTCTGTCTTCTCTTCTCTTCTCTTCTCTCCTCTAACTCTTCTCTTTTCCCCTTCTTCCTCTTTCTCCAGCACAAAGTACAACAAATATACTATTTTTGCTATCTTTCTTGGACATTCATAGTGTCTTTATTAAGCTTTTTTTAGGTTAATAACTGGATCCTTTGCTTTAAATTCAGAGCACTTCACTTGAAAAGGCCTCTAGGTTAAAAAAAATATATTGAGCATATTATTTAAAACTCTAACCAACATACTGTTAAAAAAAATAAGTTTATCCAATGTTTCCTGAATTTTCAGACATCGCATTTGATGGTACGTTACCCTAATGGATATGTCAAGGAAAACTTTGAACATCCATCTTCCAATATTTGACCCTCCCTACATCACTACTGCCAGATATGCCTAGCAAATATCTGCCCGTGTTAATTCTACAGATTGAACGTTCCCTCCATTCACATATACATATACAATCACTGCCTGCCACCCATACACATCTACTCTATGTCTCTAAAAAGCTCTTGAGATAGATAGCAGATACTTGAGTGTATTAATTTATACTATATTTATCTTTATATAATCATATATAAATTGTATACATACAATTATGTATAAGTATATATGTGTGTATATATATATAATTTGTTGAGTTTTTTTGAAGAATTGGGCTGATAAAATGTGAGAGGCAGAGTTTTAAGAGTGCTGGTGCCGAGCCTGCTAGGTTTCACCTATGCTAATAGTGGCCTCCCATTCAGGAAGGAAATAAGCCAAGGAAGTTGGTCCTCACTGAAAAGTGAGTTTATGATGAAGGGGTTTTGAGAAAGCCACACTTAAACTGAATTCTGCAGCTGATGATTAACTAAAGAGTCTCCACAGTGATAATAATCTCATTGCTGAGTGGGAACTGAAAAGCTAGTTGTAAAGTTTACATCTGCTATTAAGCAGTACAAATTATTAGATAAATGAATAATTTTGTAAGTTTGAAAAACCAACTAATTCTGTCAAGAAAAAAGGTACTGAAGATAGAAGGAATCAATAGCATCAAATGGGAATCTAGAAAATGATAGCCTGCTTTTGTCAAACATTTTACATTTTTCCCATAAATAAGACTATTTATATTGATTCTTAAGTTTGGAGGGTAGTGAAGCAGACAGGAGGTAATTAAAAGCATAAATCTCAGGAGCTTGAGAAGGTAGTTCTCTGCTTTGCAGACAGAGCTGACAAAATGATGAACATTTTTTGCTTCAACATGACAGATATATAGTGTGGTTAGAGGAAGAAGGAACATACCATGCTAAAAGTTTTCTTCAATAGCTGCTGTTTAACAAAGCACTTAACAAAGTTTAGTCAGCTTTTTTGAAGGATATAGTAGTTACTTATTAAATTAAAAAATAAACTTGCCTCCAAAGTAGCACTATAATATTACGAAAATGTCCCAGTCTTTCTCAGCACTACCTTATTTTAAATGGGAATTTGGATAATGTAGGACTGATTTTAAATTCATCATTGAAAGAAAAGACTAGGATAAAAGTGAAATTAAAAAAGAAGTGAACATTGTGATTTATAAAGACTCATCAGATCCTATATTTAACGAATGGGGAAACTATGCAACACATAATTCAATATTTTTCTGGCTTTTCTTAAAACACATAGATGCCTCACATGACATGTTACTTTAGCTATTTATATGTATTCAATAATATTCAAAATTAGTAGGATTAGCCTAATATGATGTTGTGAAGAACAGTAAATATAAATGTTACAAGGAAAGTACCAAAACCCACACCCACATATCAGAACACCTTCTCAACAGAAAACCACTAAGTATCCATGATTCACCATCAATACTGCAAGCTTTGGTACATTTCCATTAAATATTGGTTTTCTGATCAAACATTAATAACATCTTTTAAAAAATACTATGTCTTATTTTTTTCCTGTGTAAAATTCCTGTTTTAATAACTCTTTTAGACAAAAATAAAAGATTCCTCAATTCACTTTATTGGTGATTTTTCTCATCTAAAAGTTGTCTTGCCACTTGGGGGTTGGGGAAAGACTGTTGAAGTCTTGTGTATTTTTCTTCTTTGCTTGGCATGGATTTCTTTAGTTAGGATTGGTTGTGGAATCCATAACAATAAGATAGTGTTTCACTCGGTTTTTGTGGTTTGAGATTTTTTAGCTAAAAATTTATTCAACATATAATTAGCAATCAGGTAGAATTTCTAAGCTGAACACCTGCAAGTGTCCTAAATGATTAGTTGCTTGTTTAAAGTTTATATGCAGGCTTATTTAGTACATGTTTGGTTTTCCATAGCTTGTCTTTTATTTTGTATGCTTAAATAGGCAATTGGCTATAATTTTCACAACCTTTACAACAAGAAAAAAAAAAGTATTGCTTATGTAAGACAAAAACAAAATAAAACAAAAGCTGTATGCAACAAAACCTAATCTTGTTTACTCCATTGCTTTCAAGTGTAGGGGAAGAGGGAGAATCCCTCTCTGCCCTTTCCCTTAAGGTTCTTATGGCTGGCCAAATAATTAAAAGACAGGTTAGGAGGAGAAAATAATACCAAGTTTAATAACATGTATACATGGGATAAACTCAGAAATGAGCAGCTCGTCCTTCTGTCTAAGCTGCTTGCTCAAGTATTGTAGCTAAAGGCGAGGACGTTGTTGGGGGTGGGTAGTGGTTTGGGATTTCAGAGGAGAAGAAGACAATTCACATGGAGATAGAAATGCAAATGTTTGTCTGACAACTCTTTTCAGGGCCACCTATAGAGAATGTGGCCAGGGAGAGACAGAATTTTTGATAAGAGGGGCTTGGTGCCTTTCCTATTGTAAGATCTATTTTACATTATATTACAGCCATCGTGATAGTAACTCCTTCCTGAAACAGGTCTTCTATGTTAAATTCTTTAGGCAGTTTGGGAGGGGAAACTCAAATGTTCTTCCTGAGTCTTCTGACTCTTTATTGTCTTCAGCTCAAAATAATCCACAAACCAGAGTGGTGCATCTTGGGGTTGCCTGCCCTGAGCACCACCACAAGCAAGTGGCTGATTTAATACAGTTCAGAACATCCTACAAAAGAGATAATTTTTAGCTTCTTTCATCTCTCAAGCAGCAACTTGAATAAAGTGACAGCATTTGCCCTGGAAGCCAAAGAACTTTAGATATCATAGGTCAGCATAAAGATCAGTTTTTTGGGGAAAAACTGACTGGCCATAAGGAATTTGATGATACATGGCTAGAGTGGGAGAGGGGGAAAGGACAGCATATGAGGAAGTATTGCTTTAGCCAGTTTCTAAAATTTCAAGCTAGGAATCTTTGTTGGAAAAATGGTGTTGCTGGTTAATGTGAGTTCTTCAAGGAAAATAAAGAAGCAGTGAACTTAGCCAGAGACAGGAGAAGAGTGTCAAAATATTTCTTGCCTAGAAAGGAAGATTCGAGAAATATAAGACAGTTTCCCTACCCTCATAGACCTGATTATCTAGCTAAGGAAACAAAACTTACATGCTTAGAAACACTGCTGAACTATATGATGTTAACTGTAGAGTAATATAAATTTAGGAAAGGAGACACCATGTGGGCTAGAACAATCACAGGCGGAAAGCCAGCATTTGATGGATGCCTTTTCTTCTGCCAGGCTCTATACCAGCTACTCTCCACATAATGTTATCTCTGTATTTGCACAGAGGTTGATGGAGGAGGTGAAACCATGAAAGTCTTGAGAGACAGTCAGGATTTGAGGGAGAGAGAACTGGAGAATTATAAAATCCTAGAGCTAAAATAGATAGGGCTTCTTAAGGATGTGGCCTATGGATAGACTGCAGGGGTTCCATGAACCCCCTAAAAGTATGCGGAATTTTGCCTGTCTGCACACCTGAAATCATGATCACTTAAGATGATAGTGAAAGTGATTAAATCTTCCATTCTTGCAGAGTGAATGCTCCACAGATTCCTTTGGCAACATGTTCCCAGATTTAATCATTTTTAGTGATTTCATCGTACCTAAATCTTTAAATAAAAAAAAAAAGAAGAAAGAAAAGAAACTTTGGTCTTCTTTTTTCTCACTTTAGTTTTCTTTTTTCTCACTTTAGTTCTGTCTTCTAGGGCACATGGAAAATAAATGTATTCATGCCTCAGAAAACAGATCTGAGGAACAAGGACTCCCAAGAATACATCACTCTGTTAAGGTTCTGACTTTTGGGGACGGAGAATATGATTTGACTCATTAATTAGCATTTCCTTCAGACAGAAGTATATTTTAGCTCTTAGAAATAATAATTGTATGGTATACCTAACATATTTGACACCAAAAGCAGATCATTTTTAATATCCCCTTTATAGGACAAAGTCATTTTCAGAAATAATTGTGAAATTCCTTGAATAATAGCAAAAGCCAAAAAGGAAACTCAGAGACTTTTTATTAAAGTTTTAATATATTACTATACCACTTAATATTATAGTAGAAAAAAGAAAAAAAATAAAGGATTAACCCTTTTTAATTACATTAATGTATTTTTTATGTGAGAAAAATATTTAAACCTACGTATTATTCTGTTGCAGTAATTGCAGTAATGAATAAAAACATTACAGCAACAAATAAGTGAATTTTAATAAAATCAAAATTGCACAAAAGATACAATTTACATACCTACTAAATTGTGCCGGTGATATTTTATTTTCTTCTTCCTTCCTTAGTTTTAAAGCACATAACTTAAAAAGCATAAATTTCATGATGATAGAATGACCCCACGAGAAAACAATCAGACAACTCCCGAAGGTGGAAACTCCCAGACCTTCTACAAGACCACTGTCCAGGGATCAGCAAAAAGTCAATGTTGTTTAAAAAAAAAAGTGGATAGATAAAAATATTTAAGATTAAAAGAGATTAAGAGACATAATAGCCAAATATGTGCAACATGTGGACTTCGATTGAATCCTAATTTTGCGAAACAGCTATAAAGACCTTTTGAGAACAAATGGGGAAATTTAAATATTAGATGAGATTAGGGCTTTATTGTTGGTTTTCTTAGGTGTAATAAAGACTTTAAGAGTAACAAAAAGAAAAGCATAAATTTAAATTTTAAAGATACTAGCCAAAGGCAGTAAAATATGTCATGTATACACTAAAATTTATATTTACCAAACAAGAATAAGACTCACAGTTGACACTGTCTCACAAGAATAAGACTCACAGTTGACACTGTCTCACTCTTAAACACAAGTAAAAATTCTAAGCAGTCATGTAAAATGAGAGAATTGAAGGTTCTCAAGTTCTGTTTCTTTGTCTTTACAATCGCTGTGCTATTATTGTTTATTTCGAATCAACTATTGAAATGCTAGAACGTGAGTGGCACAGGGTTTACAAACTTGAACTGCATCTGAAACGAACACAAATGATTTTTAACCATTAGGAACTTACTTTCAAAATGAGTAGCTATAGCAGAGTCATCGTGCATTGGGAGTTTGATGATATAACTGCAGGTTCTCTGTATTAACTTCCATGTAGTTAATTTAAAGATAAGTAACAAAAATGCACTAATTTTAAATTTACATATATATTATTAAAATTCAATAGTAACCAGAGCAATTGTTTAGAATTTAGACCAACAACTTTTTTTTCAGGGAAGAGTATTTTATTACTAAGTTTAGAATTGCCAGCATGTAATGATAATAAAAAGCAAACTGATTATTAGTCAGTTTTGTTATTGTTTTTAAATTATCTATAGACAGTGCAACTCCTTATTTCCTGCACCTGAGGTGGACAGCCCCACCTTCAGTATACCACAGACATTTGTTATTCAATTAATAGGAATTCTAGTTCTGCTTTAAATACATGTTACATTTAGCATGGAGATGCATAGTGCTGATTTATACTCAGAATCACCAAATAGTTTCCTTTTTATCTTTGATAATGCCCACGGACTGTTCTCTGAAATGTAGCTTTCATTATCTCTGAACTGTGAGCTTGAGGTGGTTACCTGATTTGCACTAGAAAGAAATAACATCCTATATTATTTGAGAGACACATATGGAATCCTTTTATGTGATGGTTTATTTGTTTATATCATGAATATTTATGGGTTTTTCTTATATCATTTGAGAGGAATAGAAAAGGATAGATTCACGAAATGGATAGTTAATTTCTTATAGTTTTGTCATTTAAATTGTTTAAACCAACAAAATGCCCTATATGCACTTTTAAACTAAAAATACCAACATTCTCTTTTTAAGATTTAATTCTTTTTTTTTGAATTTTTTGTTTATTGCAGTAACATTGGCTTATAACATTGTAAGATTTAATTCATACATTTACACAGATGGCCACAGAAAGGGGTATTCATTAACATCTGTAAATGTTGGGGAAATGATGGATGTCTGTATCTGTAAAAGGCCAGAACAGAATTACTGAACTTGCAGATGTAGATTAAAAAATACAAAATTTGAATATCTGAAAGACAGTCTTCAAACTAGTTTTCTAAAGATCTAGACATTGAATAATTGTCTTTTGCATAAATCTCCATTTTTGTAAATGTAGTAAATTCTTATTAATTTGGACTACATTAATTAGGGATTTGTGATAATTCAGGTATGGGCTGAATTGTACTTTTGTTTGATCCAAATTCTTTCTTCAAAGATAATGCAAATGAGTGTTGCAAAGGAGGTTGAAGCATAGAGATTTAGAATAGCAAAGGAACCAATTTTTTCAAGCTCACTTAAGCACTTTAAGGGCACTCATTAAAATACAAGCAATGATACAATTTAAAATAATTCTTATGTATTTTAACAAATCACCTAAGAATCTTTGGTAGCTAACAGTTATCAACTAACAGCATTTCTTCAAAAATGTTCCCTTTTTCCACTTCTACTTATACCATTTCATTATGCCCTTCACCCAAATTAGTCTATATTAATGAGGTTTTTCTGAAATTATAACCATTTAGTAATATCTAATACTATTCTTTTTTTTAAAGCTAATGACTATATTTGTGACTTGGTTAACAATATTTTCTGAAAGTCTTTTGAGTCAAGTGTTTCAACTTAGATATCTAGGTTTTATATGTCAGGCCAAACAGACATTGTTTTGAGGGATGATTTATCCAATTTAGTTACATACACTGATCAAATTAACTGAATGATCAATAAATCACTGATTCTGTCTTCTGACCTGGGTCTATCTTGATAGACAAGTGAGTAAACCATTGTATTTAAGAATTGCTTTTCCAATAACTGAGCAATTTGTCTGTTATGAATTTGCTCATTCCACACTGAGACTAATCAAGCAGCCAGACCCCAAAAATCATACCAACTGGTGACCCCTGCTTCATTCCACTGCTTCCAATCACAAGCAGAAGTCAGAGAGAAATCTGGAGGAAGCAAGAAGGACTCATTTGATTATGTCCACTCTTGATCCCAAAATGCTCACTCTGTTAGTCACCCAGCATCCTCAAAATGCAGGCGTCTAACCAGTTATACACTGCTCTAGTCCAGTTCTCGCCACGCACCCTGTTGTTTGCCAGGCTTCAGCCACGATGGCTTTCTTTCATTTCCGTAAATCTGCTAAACTATGTCTGCCCCTCCCACTTTTGGTCTAGTTCGTCCTCCTACAGGTTTCACCTTAAATGTCTCTTCCTCAGAGGAGCTTTTCTAGACTTCCTAGTCTAAACTAGCCCCACTCCCAATAACAACTTTATACCACCCAGTAATTTTCCTCTATGAAATGTATCAGTTTGTAAAGATGTCTTTCTTCATGGAACTATTTGTTTAATATCTGTTTCCAGTACACACACACACGTTGTTGGCTCTGTAAGGACAAGCACTGAGTATGTTTTGTGCATTGCTGTCTCCCTGGTGCCCAGCACAGTGCATATATATTTCTTGAATGAATAAATGGTCCTAAAGGGGATTTTTTTTTTTTGAGGAAGATTGGCCCTGAGCTAACATCTGTTTGCCAATCTTCCTCTTTTTCTTTTTTTTCGCCCCAAATCCTCAGTACCTAGTTGTATATCCTAGTTGTAGGTCCTTCTAGTTCTTCTATATGGGACGCCACCTCAGCATGGCTTGATGAGTGGTGAGTAGGTCCGGGCCCAGGATCCAAACCGGTGAACCCCAGGCCGTGCCGTCAAAGCGGAACATGCGGACTCTACCGCTGCGCCACCGGGCCAGCCACAAACGGGGATTTTTTTATCATTAATTTTTGACAACCCAAGGATTAGTTGAGAATTAATGAATTCATTCTCTACAATGAAACTATACTTTATGTGACCTTAAAGGTCACGTCTCAGATCTGTTTCCACCTCCAGATCATCTTCCCTAAGGAAATTAAGATCATTTTTTTATCAGAGTGGCTAAGGGGGAGAGTCTGTTCTGTTTTGGATCTTTCCCTGTGAAGGCTATTTGGGCCCTGAGATTGGGGCTTGCTTCAGTAGAGTCGTGGTTAAGAGCCTAATCTTTTAACCCTGGGTCTGAATCCAGGGTCTTCCATTTCCGGCAGTGTGATATTAGACAATATTTAACTTTTCAGAGTCTCTGTAAACTTGGACTAATGCTTGATCTGATTTGCATTTTGAAAATATCACTCTGGCTGCCATGTGGAGAACAAATTGTAAGAGAGCAAGAGGGGCCTTTGGGTGATCACTAAAGGGGCTGTTGCAGTAGTCCAGGCGGAAGATGACGGCAGTTTGCACGAAGGTTGTTATGGTTGAGATGTAAAAAATAAGCTTGATTAGAGAAATATTTAGGAGGTAATCTATAGGACTTAGTGATTGATTGAATGTGGTGGTGGAGGTAGAGTGTGATCATGAGGTTGATCCCTGGATTTGGCTTTTACAACAAATGTAGAGTGATGCTTTGCAGAAAAGATAGAGGACTAGATAGTTTTGGCAGCAAAGACAAATGATACCAGCTGTTTGGTTTTGAACTTATGTTTAAGATGTTTTGAGATATCCAAGTGGGTATTCGGACTCTGAAGCTCAGAAGAGGGATCGAGACTAGAGGTAGAAACCGGGAAATTACTGGTGTAGAGGTGGCTGGGGAAGTTGTAGTGTGGGTGAGAGTGAGTAGGGAGTAGACTGGAAAGTTTGGAGTAAGAAGACAAGTAGGCCTAATACTGGGCCTTGGAATATATCAACATTCAATGACTCGGGCAGGGGAGAATGAACCTGTAAACGATTCTGAAGTGAAGGTGGAGGAACACCAGCCTAGGAAAGAGCCTGGGAAAGAGTGCCTTCCAAAGTAGATGCGAGAGGTCAGCAGGATCAGATGCATCTGATGCCTCATCAAGCAAGATGAGGAATAAAAGATGTTCTTGGTTTTAGGATTTAGGACACTGGTGTCTTGGTGATGTCTGTTTTAGGGGATTGAGGTAGACCAGATTAGAGAAGAGAAAATGGAGATGTGCATACAGTCTGTGAAAGGGAGCAGAGTGATAGGGTGAAAAGCTAGGGGTGAATGCAAGATGAGGGATGTTTTATTTTGGGTTGTTTAACCCAAAACACTTGTTTAAACACTGATGCTAAGGATTTTTTGTTGGGGGAGGGTTGAATATAAATGTAAAAAAGAGAAGGGATAGTAGACACTGGGGAAGGCAAAAAGGAACAGCGTCTCTGGATTGGGAGACTTGCCTTAATAGGAGGAATAGCTCCTTTTCTATAAAAGCTCTGGCTTTTGATTTATAGTGCCCCTAAAATTTGAAATCTGTGTACTTGAGAACCCCATTACTCCCTGACTTGCTGTGGTAAGAACCTTCCAGTTACTCTCCTGTCTTTTCTTTCCTTCTAGTGGGTCTTTGCTGCTATCAGATTGTGCTAGTACAAAAGCCCTCAGTGGCTTCTCATTACCTAACTAATTAAGTGTGCTCTTTGTTAACTACCTTCCCACTGCCTAGCATTTAAGGCCTAAATAATATGACATTTGCCTTTCTAATCTTTTCTTCCACTCCTACTCTACCTATACCCATATTTCACTCAAACTGGATTATTCACATTTCCCTAAACAAAAATTTGTTTTTCCAAACATTTTTTTCTTATCAGTCTTCACCTTATTGGGAGTATGTATCTCTTGCCTTTGGAATCCCTTCCATTATTGAAGGCCCATCTCAAGGCCTTCTCTTTCCTCCAATTTTCGTACCATTTTATTAAACCTGGGGCAGGGGTGCACATTTTGTTGCCTGATTCCCATAAATATGCTTAGGAGGACATATAACTACAATATACCCACATTAAGGTATAGAAACTAATTAGGAAATTTTTAAATGTCTGCTTTAATTCAATTAAAGTACTTTAAAAAAATAAAATCATTTCTAGTTGTAAAAGAAGAAAAATAATCATTTGAAGCATTTAATGCCTATTTTTGCATCATGGATGACAGCACAACTTCGGAAACAACCTTCCTTGTTTCCAACAACATATCCTTCAATAAGATAACATTGAAATAAATTTTCTTCATTCATATAATGGAATAAATATACACAACCATTTAAAAAATTAGAAAACTTTCTAATTACTCATTTTAAAAAATTTCTAAGGTCTATTGCTAAACAGAAAAAGCAAAATGCAGAACAGCATATGTGGTATGTAGGCATTTGTCTAAAAATGGAAGAAAGGAAAAATACACATATACATATATAATTGTTTGATAGGCATGCTGAGTCTGAAAGGTAGACTTTTCACTGTGTATACTTTTTTTATACTGTTGAACTGTGTGATTGGATTACCTAGACAAAAATAAATATAATTTTAAAACTTGAAACAAAAGTAATGGTTAGCTAATTAGACACAAATAAAGTTCTATAGAAATCGTGGATGATTCAAGTCCAAAGATCTACCAAATATTATAAGTACTGGTTAAGAAAATCATTCCTTTGAAGCCTTTCTGATCCTTCAGTGGGATTTGATTTTGAACCCTTTTCATCTCTTGCCTGGATGATTGTAATGGCCTCCTCTTCTACTTCCCCTCACCCCCAACCTCCCCACTGTACACACATAGCTTGTTCTCCAAGTAACTAGAGTGATCATTTTATAAATAGAAGTCAAACAAGCTTACTCTTCTGTTCAAAACATTGCTGGGATTTTCCATATACTCAGAATAAAAGTCAAAATCCTTACAATGGCCATTTGCTGTTTCCTGGACCTGAAATGCTCTTCTCCCAGATAGCTACCTGGTTAACTCCTTCACTTTATTCAGGTCTCTGTGCAAATGCCCCCTCAACAGAAAGGCTTTCCTTAAACCTAAAATGGCACCCCATCCCATCGTAGTCTACCCTTCTTACTTTTTCTTATTTTTTTTAGCACCACCTAATATATTCATAAATGTATCACATCACTTAACACTTACTATCTAAAATATATATAAATTTATATTTCATTGTGAATTTCCCCATACTAGAATGTTAAGTTTCACTGGACCTGCATCCCACAACACTTAGAATGATGCCTGGAACATAATAGGTAATCAATAAATATTTGTTGAAAGAAAGAATATATGAACCCTAAGTGTTAAATTCCTGCTTTTTAAGATTTTTCTTACTCTGTCCCATATATATTGTGTTCAATTCAACAACTCTTTATTGAGTGTGTACCACGTAATAGGTGCGTCAGAAGAATCAAAGATGAGTAAGACAGTGTTCACACTGATCATGTCGTATATTGTATGAATACCCTTTGTTGTGACTATTATTGGTCAGTAGAACTTTTAGACAATATCACACAGAATCAGAAATTGGAAGTTCACTTAGAATTTGCTAATTATATTGAAATATTTTGGTGTTTATGAGTGAATCAAAGTTACAGGCATTTTTATTTTAGTTCTGCCTCCAGTAGACCAATCTTTTATACGTGAGGAAGGTTGACCAGATTAATCTGGGGTGAAAACTTCTAGTTTGATCTGGTACTTTAGTGTAGAGACAGCCTTAACATGTCCCGGGTTGGCTAAGTGACTACTAAAGATGTACAGTTTCTTTATTTTCTCTTAGTTATATGAATGTACGTTCTCTTAGTTATATGAATGTATGAATGTATGCATATGTACATTTTGAAAAGATATAGTATTAATCTTCACATTTACATATTTCACTTAATTTTGAATTATAAAATGTCTGCTGGGTTTTAAAAATTGGTTTAGGGCTTTGAGGTATGAATTTTACAAAAACCTATTTTGTAAAAAAGGTTTTCAAATGAGTAATGATAAATAAATAATATATTAAACATGTATAAAATATTACTAAAGCCATTCTTAAACCAATTTTCCAAGCATTGCACTTTCAAAGTTGTTTTGCCCCTGTTGTCTACATTAAGCATATTATATATCAAACATAAGGAGACACAATGCAAATTCTAATTTTAGATTTATTTTGTATCATTTATGTAAATTTCTTTAATATGGAAATGGAAGTAAATGTAATACCTTCTAGACTGATTAAAAATTAATGTGTGGAAGCCTGGGAGCCTAATTTAAAAGACCATCAGAAGACTTGAATTAGTTAGCTGTAGAGTCACAGCTTTAATGCGTAGACTTGAATTATATTGCATTACTTATCACTGAGTAACAAAAATGGCTCTTACAGAGCACATAATGGCAATCTATTTCCCTACTGAAAGATGGCTGCACTCTCAAACATGTTAGAAAGAAACTTGGAATTTAACTGCGAAATCACTATAAACTCTGAGATACCCTTCTTTATATTTCAAGGTAGCTGAGAATTACTAACTAAAATTTCCCAGTTTAGTATAAAATGTGAAATTAATTTGAGAGAGGTGGATAATTTCCACTTTTGAATACTTTGGGAAAATCGTAAAATAAATGACTCAAGAATATTAGGTAATTATTAATAAATCCTTAATGTTTTGTAATGTGTTATAAAAATAAAAGATCCATGTGTTTCATAAAAATTCTAAGATTTAGAAGTTCTAACAGGTTAGGTTGCATTATTCTTTGAGAAAATTAGATATTTTTTTAAATTATAAATGTTTACATTATTTCATATTCAAGATTATGTTAGTGTGCAGAGCACTAATTTGCCCACTTTGGGCATAACCTAGAGAATATGGGTTATCAAGTACATTCTGTGTGGAGTTCATGGTTTACTCTCCCTTAAATAATTTGGAAAAGAGATTAAGGTCATATTTCACCAGAATTCATTTACTTCATTTTGCCTCATTTAAACTCTAGTGCACATAGTATGAGTTTACACATACATTTATCATTAAATTGACTCAAATATTGACCCCCAACCCATAAGACAAAGTAAATATACCTTTCAAAAATGGCAATGTAATATAAAATGGAGAAGTAAGCAGTCTTATTTTCTTAGGGTAAGCATGTCAGATACTTCTTGCAGAATTGTTAGCTCAATTGTGATATGTTAAAGAAATTGTGCATTAAATAAAACTCATTATCTACATTGAAAAAATTCACATAAATCTACTTCCATTAGGTTGGTAGGGGAAAAAAATCTTTTTCAAAATACAATCTCTATAATTTGTGGTATTCATGAATAGAATTAAGAAATTAATATTCTGGGATGAACTTTACCTTGACATATATATATATATATATATATATATGATAAATTTATTTTTAAAAGGAGATCATTTTTAATTGTGGACTAATTTGAAAATAAGGAGAGAACAGGAGGAGAGAGTAGAATTGAACAAATGGAAGGATTTGGGGCTCAGATCACAGTTGTTATAGCCAAGCTCAAATAACTGTCTCTTATGCCCCACTCTGCTCAACCCTGAACTGGAAACAGGGTATATGTTTGGATATCAAGGGAAAGAATCTTAGATTTCTGGAAATCATCTAAAATTAATAATCCACCATAATTGAATATAACCTCATTGGGAAAATGAAGCAAAATCTTGTTCACTCAGAACTCTATAAGAAACAATTTTTTTTAAAGCACTTTATTAACAAAGCCACTTTTTACTATATTCTAGATGATTTTAAACTCTAACTTCAGTGTTTTTCTAATTCATCATGTAAATTCTGTCATCGTCGTTAGGTTCATTTATAGCTTCTCTATGTTTCAATGTGTACAGTAATTCCACCAGTGAATCATGCACCAGAAACGTGAGCGTCAAGACTCTTAGCCGACTGATGGGCTGCATTTGAAAAATTAACTTGAAGCCCAGTAAAGCATTTTAAGAAATGAGTTAATTTGCCGACATGAAACTTTTTTTATAATATAAACAAATATATATGTAATGTTCATGTATTCAAAAGTGACATTTTAAAGCAGCAGCAACCTAGGAATTCTACTTCTGGCTTGTGATATTTGATAGAACCTAATTTAGGCCCAAAGAGATTTAGCAGTCCAGAGTGCACATCATTTTCTTCCCAGAGAGCCACCATTTTTCTCTTTAGCAACATGGAAACATTTAGAGTTGATGGCTTTTTTATATATATACTATAAAAACAGTAAATATGCAATGCCATAGCCAGAACTCTGCCCTTGCAGGAATCCAGAGGACACCATTTGCATTGAACTATACGTGAATGATGCTCCACTGCCCCTGGAGTTATGCTACATGGTGACCCTGGACGTGCCACAGCAACCTGGAGTGTTTCACTTAGCTGTAAATTAGAAATTAGCAAAGACTTTGTGTCTTTTTAAGCTACAAATCTCATGATGGTCATAATTTCGTCTGGACTTTGTTTTCAACAGATCCCAGTAGATGAGGATTGAATAAAGTGAATATCGAATCCAGGAGTATGTCATTACTGATATTGCAGGCCTTACAATTGCAAATATCAGCAGAAAGACTTACTAGCAATCTTCAGATTAAGTAAGCCTTTCTCTTGGGTGCATTTTATGTTTCTTAAGTTATAGCTTTGTCTCTGTGAGTATATGATTTTGTCAATGCAAGAAGTATATGCAAAAAGCATTTTAATCATTAAAAATAGTCTAAGTTTAAAGCAAAGATTCAAGTAATTATTTAGCTATTACTCGGTAATTTTACTTTGCTTCTTAATATGTTTAACTATAGTATGTTAAGTGCCATGCTTTTATCTCAAATAATTATTAAAGCTTCAATATAAATAATTTAGTTGTTCTTTTAATATAGGATTATAGTTTGGAGCACAGGATAAAATCTGTGATGTAAAAGCAACATCTTACTTCATAACCACCTATACAAGATGCCTACAAATAGAGCATTTGTTCTTTTAATTGTAAAACACTATTATCTGTTTTCTGTTTTACAGGGGATAATAATTTTCAAGGTAGTGCGATGCGGCAGCCTTTCCCTGTCGTTCCTTTTATATCTCTGTGTTCTAGTGACACTGAAAAGTGGATGTGCCTGGAGAGCACTGCATAGTTCACAGGACTTCACTGCCCTGGTGCATGCTGGCCCCTTTGCTGAAACACCTCCCCTGCACACTGCCACTTCAGAACCCTGCCCCGGGAGCCAGGCCCACTCTGATGTCCCTTTTCCATGAAGCTCCCGTGATCCCTTCCAATTCAGAGAGTTAGCTCTCCTCTGACTTCCAGACTTCTGTGTTGCTCTTGACCTCTCATTCACAGTTCCATCTCTGCTTTGGGTTATAGTTATTTGCACACGTCTTTTCTTCCATCTACCATTCTTGTGAGTAGGAGTCTTTGTTTTTAATCTTTCATAACGTCTAGCACATGGCAGGTGCTAAATAATTCTTTGTGGAATAAATAATCAGGTTTCCCCTTGTTAGCTTAGCCCGTTTTTATGGTAGTTCATTTGACATCTGTTTTACTTGGCATTTTAGTATATAGAGTTTTTCTGAAAATTAACTGACCTCGACTATTTCCCATA
This sequence comes from Diceros bicornis minor, assembly GCF_020826845.1. Classification (NCBI taxonomy): domain Eukaryota; kingdom Metazoa; phylum Chordata; class Mammalia; order Perissodactyla; family Rhinocerotidae; genus Diceros; species Diceros bicornis. The sequence continues at coordinate 59,771,555 of NC_080749.1, read as the reverse complement.
TAACACTGCTTAACGCATTGACATCTAAGGTCTCAGAAAAAATAGATGCCAATAGGTTTAATGATGTACTTTCTTTAATTAAGAGAACAGTTCTAATTACTTTTTAAAATGCAACAAGATTAGTTCTATTAGTAAACATATAGTGGAGGACTTTCTCCATCAACATTGCCCTCCCCAAGCCTCTTTGTAAGTCTGTGTTTGGACTGTTCTTTCTATACATACAAAGTGAACACAGTTTAACATCATGTTTCAAGATCCTAGCCATGTCCCTGAAATCCAAATTGAAATAAAGTAAAAAATAGAAATGAGAGCAAAGTGAATTTTAGAATTTCTCATTACTACGTTTTTATTTTTAAAGCAATACATTATCTCATTCTTTATCTTTTTCGTTTGGACCAGGAGAGTCCTGAGAGATGTAGAGGATTTGGAAAAGTGAAGGGCTTTAGTAACAAAGATGGAGGTGAATGGAAGAAAAAAATTCCAGGATGTAATTTCCTGTCAAAGTTACACCTCTACTGGTGGGTAGTCAGGTAGCTACTGGAGTAATCTCTGAGAGTAGAACCTAGATAACCAGGAATTCTTGTGTGGAGGTCACTATGGTGATTTAGGCAACTCTAATTCTGACAATTCTTGGCAAGTGATTTCTATGATCACTGCCAGTTGGGGGCACAGCAGCACTTTTGGCAGAGAAGCAGAAAGCAAGCCATTAGTGCTAGAGAAATATGCGTCTGCTGATTAGTCATTGAGGTGTAAAATAAGTCAGTTTGGTCAACCACGTCTCATAGAAGTGACACAAGAGCCATTGTTGATTGGGCGTGATTGTGTTGCCTAGTTCATGGGTTTTCTGGCTCTTCTCCTTGTGTCTTTCACTCCTCAATTCATGAGATTCCTAGATAATGAAGTCAGGTTAATCATGTTACTATTTAACAGTGTCTCAGTTTCACTTGAAGATTTGCCCAGGATTTAGAAGGTGTTGACACTGTCTCAGATACAGTACTGAGGATAGCAAAGTGCTACTACTAAGAATACCACAGGGGAATGGGAAAGATGCCCACTGTGAGTGAGTGCCTGCCACTGTCTTTCTTCCACAGTCTTTCCCAAACAATAGTCAGTAGCAGCTACGAACCCTTGTTGTACCTCTCTCCATGCCCCAGAACTCAAAAGGGAAGTGGAACATGGCTGTACAGTGTTCTTTCCATCTTGGCATCCAGTGAGGTGTCACTTAGCGGGATCTTTAACCCAAGTGCTAATTGACGCTGTTAACTTTCTGCAGTGATGCCAGGAAATGATAATGAGGAAATGACACTCTGCTTATCTTGTGCTAGGAGGTTTTATTTAGGGAACCATATGTTTCTTTAGCCAAAGGGCACTAAAGTAACATTGCACTATTTAGTATACTCGGAAAGATGAATTATTAGGAGGTCTCCTGATATCTTTTAGAAACTGTTATATACCTAAAAAATGAGACTTTCTTAGCTACTCACCAGAAGGATTAGGCCTTGTATTATGCTAGTAAATGTCCCATGAATTAGGTAGATATTCTCTGCTCAAACTTCTGTTAAAATATAATCCTTCACTGAGTCATTAAAAGCAGTGTGCTTTTTTTGTGTGTAATTTTTCACTTCTAATAAAATTATAATGTTAACTTAGTGTGTGAACATAAATGTATAAGTATATAGTTAAATAGGGGTACACATGTAAGCATTTCAGATCTACAAAATGGCTTCTGCATCTACCTGTGTGACTTTTGATAAGTTATTTAACTTCTCTACGCCTAGTTTTCTGTTTGTAAAGTGCTGACTAATGGTACCTACCTCACAGGGTATTATGAGGATTAAATGAGCTAACACATTTAGAACTATGCTTGGCAGAGGCTCAATATTAGTCATTGGGCTCAATAATATTAGTCATTATTATTATTATTTCACATTATCAATTTTTAAATTTTTATTTGTATATTTTTTTAGCTTGTATCTAAGAAACTGTATTATATTGTATACTGTATTATGTTGTATATTATACCCAACTATATTAGCTGGATTTAAGTATTCTTGGTTGGTAATAAATAAAGGACTTAAAATAATATTACATTTTTCTCCTCCCTTGAGATTTTTTTTTTTTCAACTTGACAGAGAACAACAAGAAAAGTTGTTGAGCAAACCAGCTAAGAACAATGATAAGTCAATGATGATCTAAAACGATGTTTATGAAAAGAGATTCAGGAAGTTAGGGATTGTATACAGTCAATACAAGGCTACTGACCTTGGGTGACTGGGGTTATATGCTAGGAAAATCACTTATATATCTTTAGCTGAAGTATAGAATTAAAACCTGGCTTGTTCTGTCCATTGTCACTTCTACTTACCCACCTACACACACACACACTCCACCTGTATTCCGCTTGCTGAGAAAAATGGATGAAAACATTAGTATAATCACCTTCAAGAACATACAAGTATATAAGGAAAACTGATGTAAAAAAAGTTATTACTTTAGAAATCCTCTAAGAAAAACTCATTTTATATTATAGATTTATCTTCCATTTCACCTTTATAGCCAAGCTAATATATAAAATATCTTTTGGTTTGTTTTTTTTTTACCAAATGCATGTTTATATTTTCAGGGTCTATCTAAAATAAAATTGAAGTGAGTATACTTAGATTCTTTTGTTAATATCTCATTAGTATGAGATGTCAAAAAGATAAAATCCTTGTTCTTTAGGCAGAGGGGAATTTTCCAGGTGTCAGTAAATTGACTAAATGTTTTCTTGTTTTGCTGTAATTTGTTTTTGTCTTTTGAAGATTTTTAGTCGTCACTTGTCTTGATCTCTTTTCTTCCTTTTGATCTAATATTGAAGTCACAGTGCCACCTCTGCTTTGTGCACGAGTGAATGTAACACTAACAGCTTTGACTTCAGAATCACATCTGAGATCAGCGACAAAGACTGTCCCTACCTCCTTTGTGGCTTATATCATCTGTTCTTGGAACTGGAATCATCAAAATGACGCACGAAGCATGTGTAGATGACTCCAAAATGTAGTGCCATTTCCACTCACTAGCAGGTTGCTTTGTCACACCAGTTGCTCTCAGAGCAGAGCCCAGAAGAAAGTAGATGCAGACGGACAGGTTTGTAGCTGAAAGGAAACAAAATGGAATGGTTATGGAAGGACGTGTTCGGGTAGGTTACTCAAAGCAAGCAGCTTGCTGCCAGCCAAATGGTTGAAAAGTAACCCCAAGGGGCAGTGGTGGGAGGGCACTGATGACGAAGCTCACCTTTGTCCCAATTTTGCCCTCACCCTGTTGTCCACTCATGTAATGTCTGGTTTTTAAAGGGCAGGTCCTCTGTGTTGTACAGAAGGTTTCAATACGCAAAAACCTCTTAGATGCTGGTCTATAATTAAATGCCAAAAACATAGTTGAGTGCTGAGTTGTAAATGTCTGTGGTGCCTATGATTGAATGTTTTTTCTCCTGCATGATCATCCATTGTGGTGTTTGTAAGTAGCAAAAAATGAGCCTGATTTGTTCTCCTTTGTAGAGCCAGGCCGAGGCCCACTACAAAGGAAGTAAACATGCCAAGAAGGTCAAAGCACTAGAGGCAACGAAAAATAAACCCAAAATGGTTTCTTCCAAGGACAGCGCAAAGGCTAATCCCAGCTGCTCCATCACTCCAATCACAGGCAACAGCTCTGACAAATCAGGTCAATGACACTTTTTGTTCTTTACATTCTTTGTGTTCCTCCTGGTCCCCCGCCCCAACCCCATTCTCCTCCCTTCAGCTGTTGCATGTTACTCTCCATGATCTGTTTTTATAATATTAATGTTTCCTTCACAGGAAGGGTTATGTGTTTGCACGGAAACTAAGCATTTGATATGTTACCATTCCATATTGTTAAATATATACATTTAAGTATATATGTGTGTGTGTAAATATATCTATATAAGTATATAAGCATGAAAATAAGTAGAGGTGACTTGGTCACAATGTGTTTAGACAAAAATCAAGAAATGGATCTAAAATACCAAGTTTATTATTCCTTTCTATTCATTTCATGTTTGGTTTTTACTATAGATTTTTCTTAAGCTTGTTTACTAATAGGCATTTTTATATCCTCTCACCCCAGTTAGAACGTAGTGGAGAGGCAGAAAGGGGAAGTTTTCTGAGTGGCATTATTAAATGAATCTGGAGATGTGTTCAATAAAAGATTTTGATTTTTGAAGACCTTCATAGAGTTCCTCTCAGAGTTACAAATGAACTCGAGGATTTTAAGGGAACTGTTTACAAAGTTATTGACTAACAAAAGAACTTTACATAATTGGAAATGGGCTACAGCGGAAGTGCCTCTTAAGAAGAGTCTGTATTTCATAATCCCAATGACTCAGCAGGTTTTCAGAGTAGGCTCAAACTGAATAATTCAGAGAAAAGAGAAAAAATTCATTTTTCTACCATGTATACCATGAAATTGGATGTTTAATAGGCATTCACACACTTACCTTTGCCCCTAGGGACCAAGATGGTTAAGTCATCTTGTTTCCATGATTAATTGAGGAACAGTGTCTATTAAAGGAGACTAAAAGAATGTATCCCTTTCTCTTATGTTTGACTCTCTCTTTAGGGACCTCTCTGTTGTTGGAAACACACACACACACACACACACACACACATACAGCCTTCTCTTCTGATTCTCTTCTGCTCTTCAAATCATTGTAGAATTTGAGGAGGAGACTTAAGAAGGCTTTCCTGTGGCTGCCCAGGGCCTTTGGAAAAGAGCAAATCCATTACTGTAAGAGGAAATTTCAGAAAAGCCTAGTCAGACAGAGAGAAGATATAGGAAGGGACCATTATTGATTAGGTCCCATAGATGCTGGTTCCAAAAGCTCAACAGCCTAGAAGGAGTGAGCTAACCCAAATTTGGTAATAAAGACTCTTTGTTCTTCATATGACAGAGTTACTGAATCATGTTATGTGATGAATAGATAATAAATACTGGATTATTACATGGCACTCTCCCCTTCTAAAGTTACAAAGCCCTTTTACGTACATTATCTAATTAATCTTTAACCCAGATCGATCAGATATTAGGGTCAAATATTATCTCCAGTTTACAAAATAGCAAACCAAGGCAAATAACTGGGGCAGTTATTTGCTGGAGGTTACTTGGTGTTTGGAAGAACAAGATCCATTATCGCTTGACTTCCTGCCTCCTTTCATTTTCCACACAATATTGTTTCCTCTGTGAAACAGTACTCTGTCAAAGGTTTTATTACTTGAATTATACTCTTTACCTGCAGCAGTACTTATAAGCAAAATGATGCGACAGTGGAGGTTAGTGTCACTCTATTCTTTCAGCTTATTTTGTGTCTTGAGCTAATAGCACAGTTGGCAGGTACTATAAATGTTCCAACGTTGCTATTGCATGTGCTCAATGCTCCCCTTAAGTTGTATTATTATTTGGGAATTGGGTTTGCTCTAGGGATAGTAGTAAAAGTAATGAGCAGAAAAAACTGTTAAAAATGGAAATAGAGAAGGATCAATGAGAGAAGAATCAATAAAAGAATAGAAGGCAATTAAAGAGAGAAGGAAAAGTGTGGAAGAAGAGGAAAGAAAGTCAAAGATTAGGGGATAGACCCAAGGAAAGAGCAGTATGGAAATAGAAAATCCAAATAAAGGGGCCTAGGTCACAATCAGAGCATGTATTGTACCTGCATGTGCCCGATGAGCTTACGTTAAAAGAAAGTTTAGGAATTCAAGGCTTTTATTTCAACCCTCAAATGCTAGTGAATGCTCTGTGAAACTGAGAGACTTCCTAAGCAATTGTATTTGCCTTGTGAGCAATAGGAACACAGCAGGGTCAAGCATAGCAGAGTTATAAATAAGGAAAGAGAACTGAGATCTAGAAGAACCACAGGGGCTGAGAGTGGAGAGAGAGGAAGACAAATCTTAAGCACAGAATCTCTTCCCCAGTAGCTATGTGGTCGTCTTTAGTCCTGCATCCTCTGCCTCCTCTGCCACTTCCCTATCCACCCCCAAAGTACCTGTGGTCTAACAGTATTGGCCTCACTCACCATGTCACTGTCCAGACTTGGACTAGAAGTAATGGAACCACCTATATTTGGGGGTTACCTCATTTTCCATGTTTCCTTACTCAAAATCTGTATAAAGTATTTGGTAATTCATCGGTTGGGTCATTCAAATTACTTTTTTGTTTCTCCACATTTTATATAAATATTAATACTAATGAAATACTTTATTTGCTCTATTATCTCCACAAAAGCGATACCAAAGTTGTTGAAAGACAGCACTGTTTAAAAATAAAGTGGGTTGTATTTGCTAATAGATGCATATTCTTTTGTCACCTTTAACTGAAGGGTAGCTTCTAAGCAAGAATTCCCACATGTGTTTTGTAGAATATTCAAGTTGGAAAATTAGAAGCTTTTCCCAGATGGGAAATCTAGTCTAAACAACGTGATATATAACCTATTGTTAAGCACCTATTTCTAAATCCTTGAAAAGCTTCCACAGCTTTTTTAGAGTCATAGATTTTTTTTTTTTTTTTGGTAACTGCTTTTTATTTCATTTAAAAACTGTTTTAGAAGAACAGAAGATATGAAAACCTGTCCTCCATAAATGGTCTAGGTGAGATGTAGAGAGGAAGGAGGAGGGAGGAGGAATGGTGACTGTGGCACTTAATTGAATGAAATGTTTTATTTCCGACAACATTGCCTCTAAGGAGTCAGCCAAAAATTAAAGTCACAGTGAAAAGTCATGGTTGACTAGCAATTCTTATGAGACTGAAATTCCCTAGTATTGGTCTTTTTCTTCTGAATGAAGAGCTCCTGTCAAGTGAGCTTAAGCAATATCTACATGATTCTTAAATATGAAAAGTGAAAATCTTAGTTACTTGAGGTCTCAGCTGCTAGATTTCAGATATCCAGGCATTCGCAACATCTATAGAATTAGTTAATTTGATTTCCATTTTCATATTTTAGCATCAATAACTTAGCAATAGAGTGTTGTTCAGGGAGGGCAAATCCTGAGGGAGAGGAAATAGCTAGATGTTAAGGGAGGGAGCTTCTGGGAGAACAGATCCTGGGATTCACTGAACGTCCATCAAGAAAAAATGTGATTTCAGAGTATCTGACAAGGAGCATGGGAGCCTCAGATGACCTCTCTCTGCTCCTTAGAACACAGATTATTAATTAAAAAGTTGCCTAACAGTCTTCCAAGAGCTAGAAAACCTTTCTTACCTGCTATTTTGGCCCTTGGGACAGATACTTTTTTCTCTTATGTTACCTTTGGAGACATAATTTGGTTCATGGATTCTGGTATCTGGATCTGTGCAATACAAAAAGATTTGTTATAATAGAGCTATCAGATAAAACATTTCAGGATATCATGGCAAGCTTTTTTTTTCTTTCAAGTCAGTAAACAAAATGCGTTTAAATTACAATTGCAGGCATTTCATTTATTATAAAAAGCTCTGACCACATGACTGGAAAAATATATCTGTTTCATTAAAGGCAGTTAAATAAGAATAGCTGTCCCATTTACTTTTTAGAAGTTTGGGTAGAATTAAATGTAAAATCCAAAGAAATGGCCTTATGGTCTCCCAGGATCTCTCCCAACTTTTAATGATGCATCAATGGGAGTTCAAAACATGGTAGGAGGGAGGAGAAATGTGCTTTGGGAGAATTGGGGTCAAAACACAGCAAGCATTAGGCAGCTTCAGGAAGCTGGCTAAAACATATTGGACACTCTATCCAAATTTTTCCCTGGAGTTCAAGTGTCATAATGCCATATGACAGTACATTTCCCTGTGATAATATGGCCTTTATATCAAATTGAGTGCTTTTGTGTGACAGCATTTAACCGCTCATAAGAGGTTCAAAAAAACAAGAGCCTTCGAAAAATCTTATTTCTTGAAAATAATAAAATACTGTGATAATCAACCTAATGATAAAATATTGTGATAGTCAACCTAATGGTCCATATGTCTAGTCTTTAGTACTAGATGTTTTTTAAAAAATTAATTAGATATCAAGATGGGTAAAAATACATTTCTAGGGCCGGCCCCCTGGCTTAGCGGTTAAGTGCGCGCGCTCCGCTGCTGGCGGCCCGGGTTCGGATCTCAGGCGCGCACCAACGCACTGCTTGTCCGGCCATGCTGAGGCCACGTCCCGCATACAGCAACTAGAAGGATGTGCAGCTATGACATACAACTATCTACTGGGGCTTTGGGGGGGGAAATAAATAAATAAATAAAATTATTTAAAAAAAAAATTTCTAGATCAAAGTATATAAAGCTATTTCGAGCTAAACAGCCTTTAATCAGTGCTGTCTAAACAGATGAAAGCAGATGAAATGATTCAAAACACTATAGATATATTTATAAATGCAACTAAGAGCAAAGACAATGGAACCAGCATGTTCTGCTTGAAATACGACAATAGGAACACCTTAAATTTGTTCACTTTACAAAATCCAGTCACATATATGTTTTTGTATGACCCTCTCAACAACCCTGTGACAGGTAGGGCTGAAATTAGTATCCATCTTTCATTCCTTCATGCAACAAACTTTACATCCACTTCTTAACTCAACAAATATTTATTATCTATACTAAATAGTATAGTATTACTGTATATTTTGCCAGATACTAGGGTGCAACAAAGAACAGGAAGACATTTTCTTGCCTTCAAAGAGTTTCCAAGCTAGTGTTGGTTTTTTTTTCACTGTGTTGGATACTAGGGCTACAAAGAAAAATAATATATAGTCACCACCTTCAAGCTGCTCCCAAAAATATGGTAACAACGAAGAACCTGGGTCTTGGAAAGCTTAAATGACTTGCGTGAAGTTGCACAACTCATATCCCAGTAGCATCAGAGCAGGAACTCAGGGCTTCTTGTTCCATGCATATTCCATTATTCCCATTACTTCTAAACTTCTCTGATTGGAGGAATAAATATAAGTATCCCAATGGGCAAAGTCAGAAACCACTAAACTACTTTTTTAAGAATTAGTAGTAGGACCATATATTACTTTTAAATTGCTTGGTGACTGTTGATATTTTTTAGTAGGAGCTATGGCAGTGAAAGTGCCATTAAGGCTTTGTTTTATTGATAATCCTTAGTTCCTATGCAGTGTGTTGTCCTTAGCATTTAACTGTAATATAACAAAGCTTTAGAAGTTACAGATCTCTTCAAGGGCAAGTTTGAATGAAAACACTCATTTCAGGTAAATTACAAATTTGCTCAGTGCTCCAGTTTGACGATTGTAGACTTTATGTGTCTAGAGACAAATATACTCACTGAGACAGAGGTCAACACTGGGAAGGGTATCGCCAGTATGGCAGAAACCTTGAACTGCCTCCTACAGGGTCCAGTTGGGTTGTCCTGAACACTATGTTTTCAGTAGCATTTTGAATCGGTCCATCTAGAAAGTTTCCACTGGGGACAGGGAGATGGTTTTGTTTATCCTATACCCATGACCACACCGTGGAGACCAGGAGATGACAGTGTCAGAAAAGACAGAAGAAAGGAAAGAAGATAGGATACCTCAAAACGGCTCATTTTAGTTTTCAGTGGGTTGTGCTTTTGCATGGTGTCAAGTGCTCGAGTGTGAATCCAGAGCAATTAACTAGTAGATCAGCATGATTTGCCTGGAAAGGCTGCAGTTCAGCTTTTTATGGTCACCCTGTCGCCTTATGAAAGGGCATTTTCAATCTTGTAGAAGAGTTTTTCTGCTAAGGATACAATTGGAGACCCCCGCCTCCTCATTTTTATAGGTTCCCCTGTGTGTTTCACAATTTTTATGTGTTGTTACAAATGGGGCCAAGTTTTCCGAATGACAACTTCTCATTTCCTCTGACTGCGGCAGGACTCCATCAAGTAGCCAACAAGGTCCTCATAACTGCCTCTTCCCCCCTTTCTGTCTCTAGCAACAGGACCTTGTGCTGTTGAGTAGAAGAAAATGATAGTTTTCTGCTTTAGCCGCATCTGTCGTTTATAGACAAGCACTATTATAAATTTGGCATTCATCTATCCAAATCCAGGAGGCCCTGGATTTAGTGTCCCTCATAAAATAATAGATTAACTGTATTTATGACAAACACCTTAAGCCTAAAATTCTGGCCTACAATCATGTAGAACATAAATTGAGTCCCATCTGTCTAAAGAGACCATTATACTAAGGCTCATATTTTCATGAAAGGCACATATATCATTGAGACTTTCAAAGTCAATTTAAAAAATGCAACTGCCTCCATCTTTGCCCATGCACCTTGAATTTGACAACAGCATCCTGCCAGGCGAGGCTGAAGATTGTTAGGTAGTTAAGTGTTTGTCATCCTTGGAAACTGACTTCTGAAACTTTTGAGCATTTTATATTGCTTCAAAATAATACTGGGTATTTACTGTTAGGTTCTCCACGCCTGAAAGGTATTTCCTAGTGTTGCTCTAAGAAAGACAACCAAAGTTGAGATTGATTTATGATTTACTGAGGATCTGTTAACTTATGATTTACTGGGGATATGTAATAAACCATTTCAAAAAGCAAAACCTTGGCTATCCCCTTGTTAAGGCTTATATCACTATTAAAAACTTTTCTTGTCTTCAGACATGTTTATTTTAACTGGCATTTGTCTCTTTTGATCACATTTATTTACAACCTTCTGCATTGAAAAGATATTGGGATATAAAAGGACTTTGTATGTACGTTGAATAATTTTGTAAATACCCAACCATAAATGCCCCTGAGATTTTAACAAAGGTTATTACTTACATTTTTATGATATGCCACTTATTTGCTTCAGAAAGAATTTTCTTACGGTGACATATTTTTCTGAAATGAGCGGATGATCAAATGGAACTACTCAATAAATATTTGAAGATTCTGTGTGCAGGGCACTGGTACTAGGCACTTTGGGGGCTTCTGGGCCCAATTCTGATGATGCTCAGTCTGGTGCCACACAAATTTAGGTTCAGAGTATAAAGTTTCAAGTGTTTTTCATAGAAACATTTCTAAAGTATTTTCTCTTTCCTGGCTTCTTTCTTGATAATCAGGTTCACTATTCTGGACTCTGGGCATAGTATTATGCAGTAACAGTTTGGCTCTCTCATTTCTCTAGACCAGCACTATCCAAAGAAATACTCTGTGGTGATGAAAATGGTCTATAATCTGTGTTGTCCAACATGAGTGCCAGAAGCCACGTACAGCTAGTCAGCACTTGAAATGTGGCTATGCTACTGAGGAACTACGTATTTAATTTTATTTAAGTAGCCACACATGGCTACTATATTGGACAGCACATCTATAGACTGTGATACTCTTTGCTCTTTTGACTAGCTATGACTCCAAAGAAGGCATCAAATTCTCTGAGCCTCTCTTTTCTCATCTGTACAGTGGGAATAATGCCCTCTCTACATCACAACAGTGCTGTATGGATCAAATGAAATGATTGTGAAAGTGCTTTGCAAAATGTAAAGCATAATAAAAAATGCCTATTATTGATGTTCTTACAGTTTTTTGGTTTTTTGCTTTTGGTCCTCATGTGGTGTCTTGTTTCAGCTATCCCTTCCTGCTGCTGTCAGTGAAAGGTGACAGCCGCCCCTGGTGGTGGTCAGCCGTCACCATCTTCCATTATGCTGCACCTAATATAGTACATTCTTAAATACCAGATCCAAGTTTATTACACTTATATGCAAAAAATAATTTTAACAGTAGTATTAATAATAATTAATGTTTGAATGATCATTATGTGCCTGGTACTAATGTGCTAAACATTTTATATATACTATCATCTTATTTAATGATTATAACAATCCTCTGATGAATACTAGAATGTGAGACCTAAAAAGGGGAAATAATAGCTTAGAGTCATTCAGATAGAAAGTAGTTTCAAGGCCATATTCTCACCTGGGCAGTCCCCAAAATTTGCTACCATGAAATGCTACCTTTGGATGAAGGTTCATGGACTTTACTGCACATGCTTTTTGAAGGCTTTTGAGATTATTTTTCACTAGGTGACACTTCTAGAAGTCTGATATCTCAGAAAGATGTGTTCTTTCTTTCCCCACCCTATTTTACAACTGGTTTTTAAAAAAAAAATCAAGTTTTTAGTGGCTTTTAATAAGGATATATTAACCAAGGTATGATTCTTGAGTGCCATTTACCTACTTTGCATGTATAACATAGTAAAAAGAGCATGAGCTTGAAGTCAAACAGATTAGCCCTACCTCACGCTGACCGTATAACCTTGACCAAGTCATGTTCACTGACCTATTTCCCCATCTATAAAATGGGAGGGCTAATAGCTACCTCCCAGGGTTGTTGTCAGGATTAAGGAACTAATAAATATGCCTTGATCAGTGCCTATCACCTAACAGACACTCAATAAATGATAGCCATAAAAAGCAATCTTTTGTTCAAAGAAACTTCCAGACCCTATCCTTATCTTGACTCTACAATCACTTCATGCCATACTGCCATGGAACAGTGACCTGCACTTAGATTCCTGTTTATGTGCTTTGTTCCCTCGTAGTAATTATTTGCACTTGTGTTTTCATTCCAGGACATTAAGGTTTGATGAGCCTGACTCTCTCAGTGGGACATTTAAAGATGGAAGTACTTTCTTGGTCTTCCTCCATTTTTGTGTAATGGAGGAAATGTCATTCTACTCATTCTCCCACTGGTTAATGTATCTCATCCATCATGTCCTCTGCAACTCCTGGTACTTCATCCTGTACATGGTAGTCATATGTTAGCATATATTAAATTAATATCATTGAGTAGAATTTAATGGAGGAAGCTCTGGTGCCCTCCCTAGAATACAATCAGGGTAAGAAGACACTGATTAGCTCTTTTCTTTCTTGTTCAATAAGGTGGATGCCCCACCTCATAAGTCAACAGTCTGCTCTATGCACAGCTACAGTATCAAAAGAAGGGATAACCCATCTGTTTGTTGAGGGAGAAAATTGGGTGCTACATGTGGAGAAGCAGTTGTCTGGAGCCAGGTTGGCTACTGAGATCAAATAAGTAGGGAGGAGGGTGTAATCAGACTGAGAAAGACGCCCCTGCCTGACAAGTCCCTGCTGGCATTTATGTCAGTAAATAAGGAAAAACCTGTCAGCCCATATATTTTATTTCTAGCTTCTTGCAAAAAAAATTTTCTTAGTGTACAATTTTTTGGTATTTCTTGTTTGCTATTAATTACTTAGCCTCTAGAAAATACATGCTTTGTTTTCTTTCAAATATGAAATGACATAAATACTAGAATTTCTTGTCACAATAGAGATTATTTTATTCCTTGCTTTCAAATATTTGAACTTCTGTCAGAATGTTATGATGATTTTTGCCTATTAACTAGCATATTGGCCATATCTACATTAAAATAATGTCTTCCCTAGCACAATATCTTTGTTCTTAGTTCTCTAATAACAAATAAAATCTTTTAACTCAATGTGGAAATTAACTAGCATATTGCATTTTGAGTTTAGCAAAAGTTACTTACTTTATTCTTTTCCACCAAAATTTTACCCAATCCTTTGACTAATCAATAAGACATAATGAATATTATCCAGTAAGTACTTTGAAAGTACTTTTTTTGAAAGTACTTTGAAAGTCATTAGCAGATGTTCTGTTTGTATTACTAATGGCATTTTATATTGAGAGAACCCTTTTGGAAAGCAATGTCATAGAATAAATCAAGAACCATAGAAATGTTCATTCCATTAGACCAGTTAATTCTTCCTGTAATTTATACCAAGGAAATAATCCTAAATACAAAGCAAGAAAAATCAAATGTTATGTATGAAGATGCCCATCATAGCATTATTTGTATTAATGAAAACTGGAAACAAGACAATCAGTACTAGGGAAATTATTTAGATAAAATATTTATACCCAATAAAATATAATGCAGCTTTAAAGTAAATAAAAGAGCAACATGAAAAATGCATGTAATACATTAAATCAAAAAGTTACAAAATACATTAAATCAAGAGTTACAAAATGGTCTATTCATGCATTGTATTTGCATATATTTATTGGGCCACCACTGAATACCCAGCGTCATGCTAGACACTGGGTAGATGACAGTGAAACAGGAAGACTTGGGCCTTGTCCTCGTGAGAATATGTCTGGAAGGGATGATACTGAACAAGTGATGACAAGCTTGATGAGTGAAAAGAAAAGGATGCTGACCTAGTCTGGGAAGGAAGGGAAGGCCTAGGCATGGGTTAAGCTCTCTATGCCTGATGAGTGAGAAGTTAGCCAGACAAACAGGGGCCCTGGTTTGGGGGTGAAGGGGAAGAGGATTCTCATCAGAGGAACCAGTACGTACTCCACAGACTTGAGATGTGAAAGACTGCCCTGTTTAAATAACTTAAGCAATGAAAATACACTTGGGGACAAGCAAGGGAATTTAGGGTGTTGGTAAGAAAGTAGTTGAAGTGGTGGCTAAGGACAAAAATGAAGGCAGAATGAAGTGATGGGCATAAACACACAGATTCTTAACCCTTATTTGTACCATGGATTCCAGTGGATGACTAGTGAAGCCTGTTCTCAGAATAATGTTTCTAAATCATAAAATGAAATTTATAGTTTTACAAAGAAAACCAATCATATTGAAATACAGTTGTCAATTTTTTGTTGTGATGTAGTGATATAGCAATAATGCATTAAACAAGATCTAGCAACAGGTCTAATATCTACCATAATTTTGAAGTGGTAATGAGCATAAATGATATTTCAAGTTTTCTATGAAAACTATAATGTCTGATGAAAATATTTGATTTCTATTGGTAACAAAGTTACAGATACTGCTAAAACTGCTGTAGTTTGCTGCCTTCATTTATAATTTAAGGAAATGCTAAATTTCGAGTAGAGATAAATGAAAATGAAGATACATTTTTTTCCATCCAAGTTCATGGATCCTGTGAACTTATGGGCCCCTTGGAAGTCCACAGACCCCAGATTAAAAACTCTTGTTTCTTTTGATAGCATTATCGTTGCTTTTTTCTTTTTTCCTCTGTTCTCCACATGCTATGTTATTTGCATAATAACTTCTTCTAATGACTTGATAGGGTTTATATATCTCAGGGTACAGGTAGGATGGGAAAGAAACTCTTAGCCACTTGTTTTGTATTATAGTTGGGAGGGTCACAGTCTGTATTGCAATGTCATATCTCTTCTTTGCTCAATTCTCTTATGGTCACAGTCATAAGTCCCCATGTCGCAACATTCCTAAGGGACCTAGCATGATGAGAAACCCCAGACAAACTCCTTTGGAGGTCCAGGCTTCTTGAATTAATATCACTTTGTAAAGGAGACTTTCTATGGTCAACAGACTTTCTCCTGCAATCTATAGGTCTTAAATATAAAGCTGGCTTTGACAACTTTGTAATAAAGCAGCAGATTGAATTTTGGCACAAATGCTAGATTTGAAATGTAAAAGTATGATTGGCTTTTAGCAATATATCTTTAAAGGATTGGTAGCTTTCTTAGAGCTGGGAAGTCCAGCCCCTGAATGTTTGCACAGTCTTCTTAGGGCAGGCAGTACCCAGTTAGGTCTATAAAGAGTGCGAGTCCATACCTGTCTCCCTGGAGCAGCCTGAGGCAATAAGCTTGTTTGCTGACAGTAATTTTTTTTTAATTTTCTCTATTAAATAAAGATACATTTTTTAGAATAAGAAAGACTCAGTTTCCTCAATACCTCTCAGGCTGACCTTTCCATTGTCGGTGTGCACCTCACCCTGCCTGGAGCATCATTAACCCTAAACTCTGCATCTAGAAAATAGGGAGGCGGGAGGAACAGACTTCAAATGTTTTCCTTGTACTTTGTGAATCTATGTTTCCTCTGTAAAGGGACATTCATTTAGAAGAAAAAGAACCTGCTCCTCATTCTGCCTAGAAAATTAGTTTTTAATTTTATTCCTGGCTTTTGAATCGTTACTGGACCTACTCCCTGAGGGACTTGATTTGAGTGACATGAGTTACTTATTCTATTTTCCATAATAAAGCTGCCTCAGAAATAACTGTTTCACATCTCTTGGTGACAAATTGAAAAAGGGGCAATTTTTCAATCTGAAAAAGTTGAAATATGATTTCTCTATTGTACAAGTCAAATGGCTCTAAAACTACACAAAATTGGAAAAGCTGTTCATTAGATTCAAACTCTAGCAAACAAGCCCTCTTTTGTGCTCTCTTAGAAAAGTGGCAAGTTCACGAATCTCAGTGCCAGCTGCTTGATACAGAGTGTAGGCTGCCAGCTTTCAACATGGTGGTATTTGGAGATGCCACAGTTTTATCTGAGTGCGAGACTGGCAGCTTCTGCTCCCCAACAAAGTGGCACAAGGAACAGGCAGTTGTCATGTGGTGCTCAGACAGGGAGGGCAATGACTGTCATGTCTTTGGACCAGGAAATCACTATAGGGTGTAGCCCAATGGCCAGAACCCGACTGACATAGGCTTTCAAATGGAAAGAGCAGGATATCCTGTCAAAGGATTCCAGTAGCCTGGCAGAAAATGACAGTACAGGAACTGTTTTGAACTTTTGAAATTAGTCAGCTGACTTTCATGGATCCTAAATTACTTAAAATAAATAAGCTTTTTTGTTTTTTTAAGGTAAGAACATACCAGATTCTGATTCAGTGAAGAGTCATTTTAATTTATAGAGAATTTTTCCTGCTTCCAGGATTAGTGTAAAGGCCAAGATATGAAAATTAGACATAAACACAGTTAATTAGGAATTAGCAAGCTTCGCAGTGATCAACTGCTCTTGAAGAGACAGGGCTTCTGGAATTTAGCTGGAGGCATGCTAATGTGGCACTGGATGTGAAGGGCCCGCCAGCATCAGATTGGCACAGTGTGTGATATATTCATGCTCTGAGAATTTCAAAAACTAGCTTTAATTTCTGTGTCTGTCCTTGACTACTTGACATTTCTAGGCTTGTCAATTAGGTGCTGTGTTTTGTTTTCCACATCTGCAAAATAGCATAAGCCAGATAGAGATCTTTCAGTTTCCAAAGGTGGGCCAGTAGTTCACCCTTAAGAGGGGCCTTGAGATCTGACATTTTCCAACAAGAAGCCCTATGACTAATAAAGCAAGTCAGCTAATGAGTGGGTGTTGTGAGATAAACTAGCTTATACTATACTATGCTGGGTAACTCTTGGGAACACTTGGGATTACATTAAGTCGAAATGAGGCATCCAGTTGGAGGAAACCTAAACGGGTGACTAAAGGACTCCCGGTGTACTGGGTCAGTCTCGGGCCACCTGGTGAAAAGATTATGTGCCTTGGGGTTTGGGTTGGTCATAAGTGGTATCATCACTTAAGACACAAAGCCTGCATAATGACACCTTCAGTGATGGACATCTATTACCCAAAAGGGTGGGGAAAATTAAATAATGCCACAGACATAAGTGTTTGGAATTTCTTAAAGAGTATTATTGCATAAATATATCAACCATGTAATTGTTGATAACGCAGATGAATATAGTATGATATATAGTATAGTTTGTTACTGACTGCTTACAACATTGCCAAGATGAGTCTTTGGGCTACAAGCCTCTGATGAATCTCCAACCAGAACACCTATAGTTCCATGAGAAACCTTGCCAGAGAACAGGACAGCAGTTTAACTGCAAAAAGAACTGGCTATACTTTGGTGACATTTTGTTTTCACTTGTGCTTTAGATTTTTTGGCAGAGGTATATGCTTATTGTTTATATGCAAGTTTGTGTAGGATTCCTAATAAAGGAGATAATGAGATCCACAGATTTGTTCATTTTATCAAACATCAAAATATTGGACTTGGCACAAAGGAATGTGTTTGTTGTTATGACTGTCCTAATACATCTCAAGGAGATTCATTCTTAAGAGCATTGTTTCAACCTCTAATGACATTAAATATTTATTGCTCATATATATCTCTGGCTACAATGATAAACGTATTTTACATAATCAACAGCTGAAATGTATTTGTTCTTTCTATATTTATTTCACTAGTTATGATTCAGCTATTAACAGTGAATTTTTCTTGTATTTTTATTTGTGAGACTAGAAAGCACTGCATTGAATTGAACATTTGTTATTTCAATGAATTTATTGCCCACCTACGGTTTTCTGTACATGGGGCACAAAGGTAAATTAAGACATTGTTCCAGAACTCAAGATTCTCTCTTTCCTGGTAATAACTTTAAGTGCAAAAAAATTATTATAGTTACTGTAAGATCATAATATAATTATATGAAAAGGACTATGAGCACATAGAGAGAGAAGGAGACAGGAGGTGGGCTCAGAGACTCAAAGTAGCAAGATCTGTAAAGAAGTTTTATGGTAATCCAGAGAGAATAGATGAGGGCCTAAAATGAGGCCATGGCACATAGCAGATGCGGAATAAATGTCTGCTGGATAGAATGGTGAATAAAGCTGATGGAAGAGATATTTAGAAGATAGTATCAATAAACTTGAGTCATTCATTAAATGTAGAAGATAAGAGAAGGGAGAATTCAAGAATCATTACTGGCAGTTCTAACATTCAACTGGTAATGTCATTACTTGATACGGGGACTACTTGGAAGGGCCCTTATGTGGAGCAGCTCATCCATTCAGTACTAGGCATGTTGAGTTTGAAATACCCATGAAACATCTAGAAATAGATATCCCATAGACTATTAGGGAAAAAAGGGTCTGGAACCTGTGGGGAGGCAGACATTTCACCTGTGGATTTAGGAATCTATGTCAATGAGGCAGAGGAAGTCATTGGAGTAAATTAGAGCATATAATGCCCAAGAAGAGGACAAGAGTGTGACTTTGAGGAATGCCAACACTAGGGGCAGGCAGAAGAATGGGAGCTGGTGAAGGGGGCCTAGAAAGAGCTGTTGTAGAGGCTGAAGGAGGACCAGGCAAGGACAGTGTTGTGGACATCAAGGGGAGAGTCATTTCTAAAAGGAACTTGTGCCCAGTGCAAGAGAATACTGAAGAGAGACCATTGGCTTTTGCAGGAGGGTAAGGATGGACAGGAAGAGAGGAAGTGGAAAGAGCCACTTCACACGACCACTTCAAGTTCAGCACCATAGAGAAGGTAGGTGGAAAGCTCTAGGAGCAAACCAAGTCAGGAAATGACTTTGGAACATGGAAGTTTCAGCATTTTGTAAACAGAAAGAAAGAACCCAATGGAAAGGAAGCAGTCGAAGCTATAGCAAAGAGAGAAGGGATTTACAGGCTAGAGAGTATAGGTGGAACCGTATACCTTTTCCTCAGAGATGTCAAGAAAATAGGTGCAGACGGAAGAAATTGGAACATCAGGGGTAAACTCATCCAGCTTCCCCATTTCTCTAAGCAATAGGAGAGCAGACATTGGCTAATGAGAGAATTGCAGTATTGGCAGGGAACTTAAGGATAAAGCTTCCATGGGGAAGCTGACTGGCTGTGTATATTCCCCTTATAGAATCACTTTTTTCTCATTTGTTTGTCTGATTTATTGACCTGTTCTTCAGGTATATAACTTTTCAGTATATATGTTCCTGGTTTAAGAAAATCTAATCTATAAGATTACAGAATTTTAAAATAAGTGTATATGTTTATTGCATTGTGAAGACAACTCTGCTTTCAAAAAAAAATCTTTTAAATAGTGCATTCAAATTATTGCTAAATTTTCCAAGATCTTTCTACACATCATCTTTCTAATAAATAAAGGGACGCAAACTGACTGTTGTATCTGACTGATATCTGCAATGTTGGTCTTAAACCCGCTCCTTTAGACAGGTGCAGTCCTATTCGACTACAAATGAACACCCTCTCTTTTGTGCATCCACCGATACAGTGATGATGCTCAAGCATCATCTTAAGCATCACCTCTTGCTACATTTTGTTTTGCAAAGAACTCCAAGGTGCCAAATTGGCTTGTTCATCTTGCAGCTTGTGTGCTGCTGCTTTTATTTTTTTTCCCCAAATCCATTAACTTAAATCTTAATGGAGAGCCGGCCCCGTGGCTTAGCGGTTAACTGCGCATGCTCCGCTGCTGGCGGCCAGGGTTCGGATCCCGGTCGCGCACCAACGGACCGCTTCTCCAGCCATGCTGAGGCCACGTCCCACATACAGCAACTAGAAGGATGTGCAACTATGACATACAACTATCTACTGGGGCTTTGGAGGAAAAAAGGAGGAGGATTGGCAATGGATGTTAGCTCGGGGCCAGTCTTCCTGAGCAAAAAGAGGAGGATTAGCATGGATGTTAGGTCAGGGCTGATCGTCTTCACAAAAAAAATTTAAAGAATCTTAATGTAATTCTAATTTAAACTTTAAAATATCTGTCATCAGTTGGTAGTTTCTATCACTTGTGTGTAGATAAGAAGGGGACACATGAGGCAAAGGCTTAAGAAGTCTTCTGCAGTACACCAATGGGCATACACACAGCTTTGCAGTGTTGTTTCATCTGCTGCAGAGCCCCACGGGCCTTTCAGCTTCATTTCTCACAAGGCTGCACAACCGGTAAGGAATTAGGTACTCTGACTGACACCCATTCATTTCTCATTATTCAGAAAGTGGGAAGATAAAGCAGAAGAGAATGATTTCAGAATTCCTTATCAAAGTGAGCTAACTTGGTTTATTGAGTGTTAAGCAGTAATATGGGCATTGCTTTGTTTTTTGGAATAATAATGAGATATTGGACAAGCTGCTTGTGAACACAGGAAAGAATATGACCAGGAGTCTTTTCACTGCATGCGTCTGTTGCCTAGTTCTTTTAGTGCAATATTAAGTATAAAAAGGAAATTTAATTGTAAAAAGTGACAAGCAGTATCCTTCAGTGACCTCAGAAAGCACAAAGTATGATTCTATTGAAATTGTGGCCTTTCTTTCCTGAGCACTTTTCTCAAGTTTTGGGGCTCCTTTGCTATTCTAGAAGGCTTGTCTTGGAAAGACATTAGTAGGTATCAATGAGCAAGGCTCCTAGTTTTTCAGACTCTTTTTGACAAATGGTAAATGACTACACAATAAGCAGAGAACCTGTTACATTTTCATTTAAAGCAAAATATACATACTAAAACTCTAAAATTTTAGTCTTTTAAAATCATAATGATAAAAAATAATATGCAAATGGATGAATAATATTGTACCCCCCGCCCCAAATTAAAATCATTGCTTTAGGGCATGGGGTGTGAGCTGAGGGTGTCCAGTTGTGGTGAGTTGCTCGTCAAGACTGGTCCGCTTTTTTCTTCAGTCCTCAGTGACAAATGGCACGGATTTAGATATCCACAGCCTCTGAGTATGGAACAGATCCCATGACCTTGATCTCATTAACATTAACTGTGACTTGTTTGAGCTTAGGCCCCAGAACTATTAACATTTCATTATGTCTTCCACCTGAAGCCTTTGCCTCACCTTTACAATCTTCTTGGTTCTTAAAGCTTAATGAGAAAATGGTAGTATTTTGCACACGTACAATTAAGGTTCCAATCACTGAAGTCACTTGCTTGAGGTTAATCGGTCAGGGATGGAACTAGGAATAGCCAAGTTTTCCTGGCTGAGAGACAAGGAAGTTTGGCTAGCATCCTAAATACCATTATCTCTAATCTCAGTAAATGGCCCTACCCACCATTCACCAAGTATTCATGCCAAAACCATAGTAGTGATCCTTGATTCCTCTCTTTCTCTGATATCTCACATCTAATCAGTCAATAGTCTAGTCATTTGTACCTACAAATATATTCAGAAAGTACTCCTCAATTCTCTATTGCCATCCTGGCCCAAGTAACCATCAGGTCTCTCGTGGACAACTACAGGAGTCTCTCAACTGATCTCCTCGTGTTTATCCTTTCACAGTCTATTCTCCACATAGCAGTCAAATGATCTTGTGAAAACACGGCTCAGATCACCTCTCTCCCCTACTCAGTATCCACACTTAGATAACATCCAAATTTCTCTCATGCTCTACCAGACTGTACGTGATCTGGCCCCTCATCAGCTCCTCCACCTCACAGCCTGCATTCACCCCTTCTTCCCACCTTCTTGATCTTGTTTCACTACAAGGTTTTTGTCCTTGCTATTCTTTCTTCCTGGAAGGCTCTTCTTCTGAGAATTCCTATTATTTCATTCAGTGTCTGTCAAATATCCCCTCTTCAGGGGCCGGCCGGGTGGCGTAGTGGTTAAGTGCGCGTGCTCCGCTGCGTTGGTCCGGGGTTCGCCAGTTCGGATCCCGGGCCGCACCGACGCACTGCTTGGCAAGCCATGCTGTGGCAGCGTCCCATATAAAGTGGAGGAAGATGGGCATGGATGTTAGCCCAGGGCCAGTCTTCCTCAGCAAAAAAAGAGGAGGATTGGCAGATGTTAGCTCAGGGCCGATCTTCCTCACAAAAATAAATAAATAAATAAATAAATATATATATTCCCTCTTCAGACAGGCTTGAACTGACTCTATTACCATGCCTTGCTTTATTTTTCTTCTTAGCACACTTATTACTAAGAGAATATATATACATATATATATAAAAAATATATGTATATATTATACATATATAAAAATATATGTATATATATACATATATATATAAATATATGTATATATTATACATACATATATTTATATATAATTTTACATATGCTCATATAAATATATAAAATATATAAAACAAAATATATAAAATTGCTTATATTAATATATATTTATATTTTATAAATATATATATATTATATAAATAAGCATATATGTGTGTGTCTCCCCCACTAGATAATTAATTCCATTGAATCAAAGATTTGGTCTTTTTCACCTCTAACTTTAGTGCCTAGAATAGTGTATAGCACATAATAGATACTCAATAATTATTTGTTGGATGGATGGATGGATGGGTGGATGGATGGTTATTTCCTTAGGATATGTTCCTAGAGAGGACTTTCTTAGTGAAAGGGTATGAACTGCATATATGTTTTAAAATGATTATACTACTTTACACCCCCACTAAGCAGGATATATGGGTGCTATATCTTGTCTTCCCCCTCTTACTGTAATTTTTAAATCTTTACCATTTCTCAGAGGCAGAAAATGATACCTCTTAGTAATTTTAATTTGTACAACTTGATAAATCATGACACATGTTATCAAAAGCAAAAATGCAAGGAAATTTTTACTTCACATAGGGAATCAGAGACCTTCTTTGGGTGTCCATTAATCTTGCTGAGAAATTAACCAAGTAGTGAAAACTCAGGGATAACAACACTTAAGTAAACTTTTGCTTGAAATGGACTTTTTAAAGGCTGTTGTCATTGCTTTCCTAAGTTACATGCAAAGTTGCAATCTTTGAAGAAACTGTAGTAAAACACTTACTTATCTGGTTCTCAGGAAGTTTTTCCTATAATGTCCTATGCTTTGTATGGCATCATTTAACTAAGACATACAAAGATACTACTATCCACTTACCTTTATTCAACAGTGTCAGGCCTTCAAGAAGGTATTACTGACATTGAACATTCTTAGCCTAGTCTCCCACAAAGCAGGAGAGCAGGAAGAAGCACTGGCTCAAGATTCAGAAGCCTGTATCTGAATCCATGCTCTACCACTTATTAATTGAATGACTATTGTCATTGACTGTTTTTCTTTTTAAACAATTGTAGTTATCATAAGACAACATTTAGAGAGAGAAAAAAGCATGCTACCACCTGGAAGATGCTTTGTAATAAATATATCTGACAAAGGACTCTTGTTTGGGCAATATAAATAATTCCTATAAATTGATAAGAAAAAAGCTGGGAATCCAGCTGAAGAAAATGAGCAAAAGATTTGACCAAGCGCTTCATAAAAGAAGATATACAATTGGCCAATAAAAATATGCAAAGGTATTCAATATCATTAGTCATTAGGGAAATATAAATTAAAACCACAATAAGACACCACCATACCTCCACCAGGATGGCTAAAACAAAAAGGACTGATAATACTGACCCCATGTGTTAGAGAGGATGTGGAACAATTGGAATTCTCATACATTGATGATAGGAAAATCAATCAGTACAACCATTTTGGAAAACTGTCTTCAGGATCTACTAAAAGATAGATAGATAGATAGATAGATAGATAGATAGATAGATAGATAGATAGATAGATAGATCGCTCTTAAAGCCCAGCAATTTTACTCCCATTTTTATATATTTAATATAAATGAGTATTTATGTCTGCCAAAAATGTGTATAAGAATGGCTATAGTAGCATTATTCAAAATAGCCCAAAACTGAAAACATTCCAAATATTCATCAATAGTAAAATAAATAAATTGTGGCATAGTCATACAATGGAATACTATCCAGCTATGAGGAAAAAGCAAATTTCTTCTATGTGCAGCAAGATGGGTGAATCTCATAGACATAATGGTGAGTGAAAGAAGCCAGAAACAAAAGAATACATAGTGTGATTCTATTTATATGAAATTCAAAAATAAGCAAAACTGACCTAAGTTGATAGAGATGAGAACAGTCGTTACCTTTAGGGGGAGAGGGAGCATCAACTGATTGGGGGTTCAAGGGAGCCTTCCAGTGTGGTGGAAACATTCTGTATATCTTATATAGCAATATTTTATATTTTCTAAATATCTTATATCTTATGTTTATACAAATGTATACATATGTATAAATTCATTAAATTTTATGTATCTTACAGCATGTAAGTTATACCTCAATAAAAAAAATCTCAAAGGTACACATAGTAACAGTATCTACCTCACTAGAGTGTATGAAAAATAAATGAGATAATGAATGTAAGTTCTTAACATAGTGCTTGGTCTGTAGTAAGTAGTCAATTAGTGGCAGCTATTGATTGTGATTATGATTGTTACTTTTACTATCACTGTAAGATGTAACTGCCTGGAGCAGCTATTAGGCCAATTTTTTGGCTCTACATAAAAGCAAATTTCCTTAAATCGAGCCTCTGAAATCAGCTTCTAAAAACCACACTCCAAACAACTTAACATTACTAGTTGTGTATAAAAGGAAGCATGTTATTATGGTAAAGTCTACTTCTTAGTAAGTGTAAAATTTTTTAACTCCCCAAAAAGCATTTAGTTCAAGAGTTTTGTTCCCTTTCAGAATTAAGATTTTTTTAAAATTACTTTGAAATACAAATCATCATTAATCTTATGAAAAGATATTCAACCCCTTTTAATATTAAAAGAAATGCAGATCAAATTAACAATAATATACTGTATTTCATCTGTCAGATTGGCAAAAACAATGGATGATTAGGCTGGTAAAGGTAGAGGGAAGCCAGCAATCGCTTACAAAGCTCTAAGGGTACTAATTTGTGTAACTGTTGGGAGGACAATTTGGCAATGTGCCTTAAAAGCTCAAAAATGTACATGCTCTTTGTCCCAGCAATTCCTCTTTAGGGAAACTTTAGGTCCTGAGGAAATTATCAGACAAGTATACAGAGATGTCTATACACAATGCTCTTTATATAACTGGTTTACTGAATACGTATATGAATTCAGTGGAGTACAAACATGACTGCCTATATCTCCCTTTCTCATTCCTCAAAGACATTGTCAGATATCAGAAAGTCTGGTCTTATTTGAAACTTTAGGCTCTTATCCAATTGAACACTTCCTTCCTCCTGGCCCAGGTTGGACCAAGGGAAGGGGCATAGTCTGCTCTCTTTTTCTTCCCCAACATATCATTTCTGATTTTGCCCTTTCCAATTGTTAGCGATAGAAGGACTTAGAGGGGGGAACAAAGGCAAATATTTTTGACTTAACACAATCTTTGATGCCCTCTGCATAGCAGGTGTCCAAAAGCTTCTTGAGACCACATGTAAGGTCTTCATGTGGTTCTTCCAATCCTTCCTCAGCCCCCGCCACCAGAGGTCCATTCCTCAGCTTCTTGCTGCCAGGGTCATGGTGATCAACCTTCTTCTGTTGGGTGCTAACAACACGGCTCGAGCCTGGCTACCTTTCAGGATGTCCTACTGACCCAGAGAAAATTCATTCAACCTTGACATGCCAAACTGAGATTGCAGGTTCTTGGACTTCTGACCCTTTCTTGGTCCAGCCCCATCTGTCTCTAACCTTCCTTCCCCCTACTGCAACTGTTATGAGGGGCAGATCATTAAGATCAGAAGTTGTCTGACTGGAGAATGAAATACCAGTGTCCCTTCTTACGTGCACTTCTAGCTTTCCTTGCTTGGCTGGATTCAGAAGCTCCCAAGCAGGCTGGCAGCTCACACCAGTGAGCCCTGCAATCCTTATATAATTCAGGGATGTGGGTAACAGGGTGTTGGTAGCAGGGTAAGTTCTACTCCCTCATATAAATTCTACAGGTATGTGTCTGGGGGTTCCTTGGGGACTTTCTCTAAGATGCTGAATTCCGTGGAGTACAGACATGATTGATGAACATTGCTGAGATACTTCTGACAGTTGCTTTCAGTTTTGGGTTGTACCCTTCATTCTGAAACAACAGAAGTCCCATTCAGTATCTTTTTAACGTTAGTAAAAGCACAAACCAGAAATAACCCAAATATCAAAAGAAGATAAGTTGAATAAATAAGAGTACATCCATACACGTAAATATCATTTGGTGTTATAAATCGTGATCCAATTGACATGGAAAGATATTCTTGATTTATTGCTAAGTGAGAAATGTTAGTTACAGAATAATATATTTCTGTCTATTCATATTTACTACTGCATAAAAAATGGTTTGGAGTAATATATATCAAAACAAAATCATTCTAGGTCAAGGGTTGGAAAACTACTACCTGCAGGCTGAATCTAGCCTGCTGCCTATTTATGTAATAAAGTTTTATTGGCTCACAGCCAGGCAGGTGGCCGCTTTCCTGCTATAACAGCAAAGTTTAGTAGTTGCAACAGAGTATGGCCCGCAAAGCCTAATCTATGTACCATATGGTAATTTACAGAAAAACTTTGCCAACATTTATTTTAGATAATAGATTCACGGGTGATTTTAATTTTTAAAAAATTTTTGTCTGACTTTATTTTCTACATTGAGCATAAATTTATTGTATAAAATACTTATCTGTTAAACCATTGAAACCTAGGTTAGAAAAACGTACTATATTAATAATATTAAA
Source organism: Diceros bicornis minor (assembly GCF_020826845.1). Taxonomy (NCBI): domain Eukaryota; kingdom Metazoa; phylum Chordata; class Mammalia; order Perissodactyla; family Rhinocerotidae; genus Diceros; species Diceros bicornis. The sequence continues at coordinate 59,744,488 of NC_080749.1, read as the reverse complement.
CTCAAGAGTAAACCTTATGAGTGGAATCATAAAAATTTGATTATAGCTTCCAAAGTTCTACTTCAAAATATAAGAACTATGATGTAGGATATTATTTTGTTTTTAAAAGTGAGACCTATATATGGACCGCTCTTCTACTTACCAACAGGATTAGTTTCTGAAAACTGCTTTCAGAACTTCTGAAATGGTATGTTCTTTTCATCTTCTGGCATGTTCTTTTCATTTTCTGTGTTAGCGTATTAGGCCTCTGAGGCTGTGTTTGAGTAATATAGTGTTAAGTTTGACGAATGGGTGGGTTAATCTGAGTAATGTTTTTGGAGTAAAAAATAAAGGTGACAACTTATTACAGACTGATTTCCTTCACATGTTATCAACTAGATATGAAAACACTTCTGAAAAGAGAGGTTTTCAAAATGTTTAGAGCTTTGGAAAATAAGTGAATCAATGTGGAACCTCCCAAGGAGGCCACTTTGAAGAACTAAATTCACTTGGATGCATAAATTATGGATATTTGTTACAAAGGGCAATTCTGAGCAAATTTTGCTTCAAAATCCTGTAGGATAAAACCTTGAAAAGGTGTTTGAGTAATCAGGAAATAATTAAGACAGGCACAAGACCTGCTAATTAACATTAGGTGAGGGAATACTTGAAAATGGAATTTGTATTAACCAGAAGTTCTGATGACATGCATCTTTATTAAAAGAAACAGAAGTAAACAGTATATTAATTAAACTTTCAAATACACAAAATAAGGAGGCTTTAAAAATGCCAGTAATGAAAGAGAAATCATATCATGGATTTGGATGAAAATATCAAGCAATTAAAATGAGATATAATAAAATTAGGCTTTGAAGCTTATAAGTTTACACATCCAGAAAGGATGCCACAATTTAAATATCTTATTGCCTCAGTGACTTTCCTGCTTTTAGGATCTGTCTTATTGACTAGCTAGTATTAATCCAATGGCAGAATTCCCTGAATATTTCCAAAGTCAAACTATATCCCTAATATTCTCAAAGATTAAGACTCTGGCCTCTCAAGGGGATAAAAACTAAAACATAATTTATCTAAATGTTAGATCATGTAAATGTTAAACACACCATACCTCTTAATATTTTTTAAAAAGGAAATGGCTACTGTTATTATCTATTTTAATAGTTTTAAGATATTCTCTGCCTTTTGACTCAATCCACCTTTATAACTATATCTCCCACTACATCTGTTGCCATCATCTATGCTCAACTACCAGATGTCATCAAGTAAACCCCAAACTTTCTAACACCAAGGCATTTCCTCATGTTTCCACTTCACTTCCTACTCTTTTTCACCCCATTCTATGCTTATCTAAATCTGACCTTCAAAATGCAGCCAAAATGCCACTTCCTTTATGAAAAATGTCTGTTTCTTCCTAGCCAAAAGTAAGCATTTCCTGCTCTATGCTCTCATGCTTCTTACCAGTTTCTATCATAAACTAGAGATCTCTGAATGACTATCTCATTTCCCCTGCTAAACTGTACTTTCTTAAAGTCTATACCTACTTTATTTACTATTCCCTTCAGTGTCTAGCACATTGTCAGCAATTAGCGTATTGTTAATATGCATTCGTTAATTAATAAATGACCTCTTTTGAAAAGGAGATATGAAAAGGAGATATGAAAAATCTGTTTAATTTTTCTTAAAAAAATAGGGATATGGAGAAAAAGATAATTTTGTCCATCTTCTCAGCGTAACCCGAACCAGATGATTGTTGAATAGGATAGATATTTTCACTTAAGGCAAATATGCTTTAAAACTAAACTGTAATTGTAAACCACAGCAACAGCTTTTTCACATCTTCAGGTGACTATTGTCTGCCTGTTTCAATGTTAATGCCGTATGAAGTCCTCCCTTTGTGCAGGAAGATTAATACACTACACAGTGAATAGTCAGAGAAAACATCATGTTCATTTGTGCTACCTGCTAATCTGTGGGACATTATTTAACTTTGATGAGCCTCAGTTTTCTCATCTTTAAGAAAGAATAATCACTTTCGACCTTATCTATTTCACACGTTTGTTGTGAGAGATAATACGATAATGTAAGTGATAGCACTTTGTAATTGTAAAGTTCTATGTAAATGTAAGATTATATGAAGGAAATCAATATAAGGGACGTTAAAGTAGCAATATGAATAAGAGAGAATGAGTGAGTAAATGACTAAAATAGGTCAGATTCCTTGGGTCAAATTTATATGAAATATCTTATGAAATGCTTGAAGCAAGGAAAGATTTTGTTATGCAATAACTTAACTTCCATCACAAGAAACTGAGTAATTTCATAGAGGCAAATGTTAAGGTTACTGAAGTATTTTGCTGCTTTGTGAGTTCTATAAGATTGCAAATTCAGTCTGAGGAATCCTTATAGATGAGAGAGTTCCAAGCCTAAAGTAAGCTTCAATCTAATTTCTTCACTATGACCATTTAAGAAGAATGATTTTCTTTCCTTCTCTTATACTATTGAGGTCAGTTTGGCAAAAGTCTAAGATCTTTTCCATATATTTCATGGCCTCCTGAAGTTTTAATAAACTTGCTGAAAAAGAATATAGATTGTGGAACCCAAGGATAAAAAGGGGTCTGAGCATTCATTTATTTCAAACACCACCCAGACCTGGAATTCATCTATAGAATCCCTGCTATGTCTAATCTTGACCTGGATGGACCCAATGCAGAAAAAGGGATGGAAATCAGCTGCTGATCCCTAAATCAATTAAGTAAGAATATGATCTCCCATAATTTTTGATGTGTGTGAAAGTTTTGGTTTGCCCCATGTGAAGAACAGACACACACTACCAGGTTGCTGTTCCGCTAGTCGCTCCTTCCATCTTGGGCATCAAGGCCAAGGGTACACAGTTCCAAATTAGCTAGGGCAATTAACAAATAAAAATTTTCAGTTTTAATTCCCTTTCTCTCTTAATGAGAGTTTATCAGCATATTTATAGACTTTTTCTAAGAGCACCAGCTCTACTAGGCTTAAACATGTAATGGATTTTGCTATTGCCTAAGAAGTTCCAGTTTCTTTCCCAAAGGAGCCACTGAACAGAGCCTGTCTTGAATAGCAAATGAACCCGAAAGTGTTAGATTCTGTTCAAGTCACTCTGACCCCTCTTATAACCTGCACATGGGCTTTGGGGATTATAAGCATTTAATAGCTACATGTTCAAAATGCCAAGATGTGTCTGTAAATGATTTGGCTAATCCTCATATTGTGCTTATGGTTAATGTCATTATTTAAAACTTATGATTTAGACTGGCAGTAATTAATAAGTATAATGAATGGAATCTTTGCATCTTGTATTTTGGATAAATTGCATTGCCATTTAAAGAGCAGCAAAAACTTAACTAATCACAACCAAAATTAACCATGTTTCTTCCCTCCCCTCTACCCCAAAGTTAAAATTTTAACTTGGCGTAAAAATTGAATTTTATTCATGTCATAATTAAAACATGAGCAGTCAAATGAAACCACCATTGCATGACTGATTTCATGTTACCCTCATATTCTATAATCATATTGGTAGGTAGCTGGTTTTCCTATATATTGAAGACTTCCCTGGAGCGTAAGTCATCATGATTTGGGGCTAACCTGCCATGGAAGCTGATGGCATGGAGTTCTTTTTCAATAAAGTTCAATGAACTAAAATCCTTGCTGTAGTAAAAATTACATATAGCAATCAAATTTCTATTTTTAATTCCTTTATGTCAGTTCATCTGTGTTTACATGATATATGAGCCTTTAACACTGTCTCTCTGTATCTCCCTTAGAAGATAAAGGGAAGTTAAAAGTCAACACTCCCAGTCAGCCGTCAAGCTCTGAAGGTGGCCCATTTCTCCTCAAATCTGGCACAACACCCCTGCCACCTGGAACAGCCACTTCTCCCTCCAAGAGCACCAATGGAGCTCCTGGTACCGTTTCTGAATCAGAAGAAGAAAAGGCCAAAAAATTACTTTATTGTTCACTATGCAAAGTGGCTGTGAACTCCCTGTCACAGCTGGAGGCGCACAACACAGGTTAGCAGCCATCATTTGAATTTAAATAATGTTTATAACAAAACCCAACTTTTCCCATCAGAATACCATCTCTTTTCTTTCTTCAAACATTAGGTTTGTTCACTGTCTTCTCTAGTTTTCTGATTCAAAGGAGTGATTTTAAGAAAAGTGTGATATAATGACTTTGGAAACAGCAAGACAAAAGCAGGTTGGAGATAAAACTTGTTCTGTTCTTTATTTTCTCAAAAGCATCTAATACTTCCCCAAACTCATTATGATGAAGTGACAGAAATGAAGACAAATATCTATGCACAATGTTCACTGCAACACACTTATAAGAGAAAAAAATGGAAACAACGTAAAAGTCCCTCAGTAGGGAAATGTTGAATAAATCATAGTAACCCAAAATGATAAACTATATTACTCAGCCATTAAAATGTAATTATAAGAAAATACATATATGATTTGATACATAAAATTTTCAGGATATTTAATTAGCATAATCCCAATTTTGAAAATATTTATTTTTTTTAGTACACCAAAAAAAGAACCTGAAAAGAAATACACTAAAATGATAACAGTAGTTATCTCTGGGTGATGAAAATATAGGCAATCTGTATTTCCTCATGCTGCTCTATAGTTTCCATACTTCCTTTTTTATATACTCATGTTTTCCCATTTTTTACAATAAAAATGTGTTAAATTTATAATCAGCATTATGGTCATTTCAAAAAAAAAGTACTAGGGGGCTGGTCCGGTGGCATAGTGGTTAATTTTGCTCACTTTGCTTTGGTGGCCCAAGGTTCGCAGGTTCACATCCCAGGCACGGACCTACACACCACTTATCAAGCCATGCTGTGGCAGGTGTCCCACATAAAATAGAAGATGGGCACAGATGTTAGCCCAGGACAAATCTTCCTCAGCAAAAAGAGGAGGATTGGCAACAGATGTTAGCTCAGGGCTAGTCTTCCTCACCAAACAAACAAACAAAAAAAGTACTTGGAAATTCAGCTGGAAGATAAACTTCTCAAGGATAAGAAAACAAAGAGCTTTACATAGTTCTTAAATAGCTATTTAATATACGTCTCTTTCTATGTTAGGATCTAAACACAAGACCATGGTTGAAGCTCGTAATGGGGCTGGTCCAATTAAGTCCTATCCTAGACCTGGATCAAGATTAAAGATGCAGAATGGCAGTAAGGGGTCAGGACTACAGAACAAGACATTTCATTGTGAAATCTGTGATGTTCACGTTAATTCAGAAATTCAGCTCAAACAGGTAATGTATCTTAAATTGGTAGTCACTGATGTTTGGGGTCTCCGCCTGACTGCGTATCTCCTAATCTATATAATGATTCTCCACTGTGCTCACAGTTAAATATACTAACCTTTACAGGATGCATACAATATACAACATACAGGTGCTGTGTGGAAGAAAAAGTACCAAATATTTGTGCACCTACTATTACTATATGTCAGGTTGCAGGCTAAGTGTTAGAGACAGATGAGCACAGTGGTCATCTGGAGCTTACAGTAGAGCAAGAACTTCTGGAAGATAAGTGAGATGTTCAGCCTGTCTTCCAAGGACCCAAAATCTGGGTAGGTTGATAGACTCTTCAGTCAGAGTGGGAATACCAGGCAAAGTCAGATAAGTGCTACAGAGAAAGGAAGGCGGAGAGGCGTGACAATTGAGTGAGGAGCATGTCCTAATTTCTAGTGAGCTGACTTTACCCACACCACCTTGGAACTGTGGCCCTAGAACTGGGAATGGAGAAACCAGCTGCCTCTACCTAGGAAATACATTTTACGTGGAATAAAATTCACTTTTAGCTTCAGCTAATGCATGTAACTTTTTTCAGCACATTTCTAGCCGAAGGCATAAGGATCGAGTTGCAGGGAAACCATTGAAGCCGAAATACAGCCCTTACAACAAACTCCAGCGGAGCCCAAGCATTTTAGCAGTAAGTTCACCAAGCCCGCTCACCTGTTTTGTGGGGCAGCCTTGCTGGCTTGGGCAGGGACTGTGGGGAAGGAGAGCCCAGGGACTAATTGGTCCTGAAAGGTTTTGAATTTAAATAGCCCTCATAGACAGAAGTTTTAGAATGAATTGCTTAATTCCTGCTGTAGGACACTTGAAGGAAGCTTCCTTAGAGAAGAGACACTGAATCCCTTTAAGAGCTAATACCTTTTAAAAAGACTACCTTCTTTAGCCTATAAAGAAAAAGATCAGGAACAAGGGCAAGCAGTGCCTGAGGAATTCTGGAATGTGTTGAACCTGGGAATAGGGTTTGCTTTCTTAAAAATCCATCCATTTAATATCCTCTTCCTCTCTCGCTTGCGCGCTCTCTCTCTTTGCACTGCCAGAGAGTAAGGAGGGTGTTTGTATTGCTCTCTCTTTCCATGTCTAGCGGGGATGTTGGTAATCAGCCTGTCCTACCTGTTCTCAGTATGTGCTGCTTTCAGTTTCTTTGCAAAAATACCCAGGGGCTCCAGCAACAGATGTCATATAAACACCCAGATGGATGGATTTCATAATCTCCCTGGGACTCGTGTGGCATTCTGTCTGAGGTTGAAGCTGGGATTGGCCAGCTGGAGGCGATGCCGAGATTACCTTCCAGTTTCTCCAAAGCCTCATCTGATGCCCCAAGCAGGTGTTACCTGTATTAAGCAAATCCAGCTTGCAAAGCTCCTGCTGATTGCAAAAGAGAGAAATTAGGGATTGATTTCTTACTTCGCAGGAAGATTCCACCCTGGAATTCTTTTCGATAGAGAACGTTTCTAGCCCACTTACAGTCATTCTCAACGACAGAAATCTGAGTTAGCTGCAGGTTTTCAAGGAATACGCTTTAAGTGGCCAGAGGGAGAGATGTCAACTGCCTGTTTTCTTGACTCATCATGGGTCTCTCATGTCCGGAACCCCAGTTACCTAACCCAGTGCTCGAGGAAGTGAAGTGAAGGGTCATGCATATTCTCCAAAGCAACCTCTCTCAAGGCTGCCTGGTGGTTTAAAGACCAGTCAGAATTTTGAAGTGAGCTCCATTGTCTAAGCAGGAAACCTTCTGGCTATGTTTGTTTTTCCCTTGAGAGCAGCAGCACAAAATAGCTTTAGTGTCTATCCAGAGAGGCTGTCCTGTGTCCTAGTCCTCAGGGGGAAAGACCACCAGAAAAGTTGAAATGGAAACAAATCAAACTAAAGGTATGCCAAGAGCCTTTGAAACCAGCTTTTTGAAAATAATCATTTCCGAGAGTAAAGATTTTTAAAATTTGACTACTTACTGTTTGTGTTTTACTTAGGAAAAGACATCTGTGGTGCTGTTGTTTAAAACAGTATCCCCACCCCATTCCCGGTTTTCTCCCTCTCTTAGGCAAAACTCGCATTCCAGAAAGATATGATGAAGCCTTTGGCCCCGGCCTTCCTGTCCTCGCCCCTGGCGGCGGCGGCGGCAGTGTCCTCGGCGCTGTCCCTGCCGCCCCGGCCGTCCGCCTCGCTCTTCCAGGCTCCAGCCATACCTCCAGCCCTCCTGAGGCCGGGCCACGGGCCCATCCGCGCCACGCCTGCCTCCATCCTCTTTGCTCCCTACTAACGTCCGCAAGCCCCAGACCTTTGAGGCCAGTAGGAAAGCTGAGAAGGAAAGCCAAAAGGATTCAGCGATGTAAGCATTTTGTGTTCAGTGCCCCCATGCAGCCACAAAATGCAGCAAGCATACCACGCCGAGCCCGACTCCAAAGAACAGATCGCTAGACTCGAGAGTGCTTTTAGGGACCGCTCCTCTAATTTAGGAATCTGAGCAGCACAGGCTTTACCTCCCTAGTCCCTCTCCCTGCCCTACCCCATTCAACTTGTGTATCTGAGACATTTGGTTTCTTGCAAACGTATTGGTCAGAAAAAATATATATATAAATATATCATTCTCTGACTATTTTTCCATGGGTGTGATCTGGCTTAGAAACAATATGGGATATTTTCCTGACAGACTTGAAAACTAGGGTCTTCCTCACATGTCTGTAAATAACTCTGGAATCCAACTGGGCACATTCTAGTGTGGAACAAAAATAGATGAACACAAGTGCTGACTTGTGGACACCATCTCACCAACGATCACCGCGTTTTCTTTCTGGTGTACTATTGTTGACAGGGATTGTGTACTGTTCTAGACCCCAGTACTGTTGTATCCTGTGTAGTACTAGCTCCGTATCTCTTGTCTGAATTCAACATTTTTAGTTGCTGTGTACATGTTTGTTAGGAAGCAAAGTAGCTTTGAATTTTCTCTTTAAGAGAACAAAAGGTAAAGTAATGTATTTTCTTTATTTCACATTTTATTTGGTGATATTTAAACGAAATAGAAAGCCATATAACATAGCTATAATTACTACTTGTTTGCTCCTTTTGTTTAACTTATTTTGTAGCTTCCTCACCAGTTTGAGTTGCTGAGCAAATGTGTACAAACAGAAGAGCTTCCTAAATTGCACATTTTTGCACCTCTTGTGCATTCTGCAAGGAGACAATGAATCCACGTATTTCTACGCAATTATCTTCTTCATTTGTAACCTGTTTTCATTTGTATTGATACTACATAATTCTGTGGCTCCCTAATGCAATAATGTACAGAAGATAAAAAATTTATAACTGAACAATTTGTCTTTCTGTTCACTGAATATGTTGCAGGTCTTGCTTCCATGCCCCCCTTTCTAAGCTGATATCAACAAGACTGGAATGTTTGTGATATGGGGGGCAAAAGGTATCAGAAAACAACAAAATAGAGTGAACTCTTTTAGAGCATCTATATCTGCAATCTGTAAATGGTAAAATGTCTGTGTATTTTTTTAAATGTACCTTTTCAATAAAAGTACAAAAAATAAACATCTGTTTGTATTTTCAAAGTTATTTTCTCCTGAGACACCTCCAATTTGAAATCATCTGATGAAAGATTTTCAGTAGGTGCAAAGATTGCTTCTTGCCTATTTAACATTTTCAGTTCTTATTTGCAGCATATTTATTTGTCATGTTTATTCATTACGGCTCACAGCATCTGCATGAGGCGAGACTGTACTGCTGTTTTCCTTCTGAATCTCTAAGAAGTTGGGTCAAAGTTGTGAGTGTAGCCCAAAATCACAGTAGCAGCCTGCTAAAAATTTGTGACTCTGATTTTTTTAAACTTGCTGTGAGGCTTCTAAATCCCTAGCCCATCTTTCATTTATGTCCATGGCAATTATGATCACTTTGTTAGAGAATTTTATTCCGCTTCTCCTCTTTCTCCCTCTCTAATCAACCCATCTGTTCTTTTTTTCCACCTTGTTCTAAGTGTAAAGAATCAATAATCACTGTTTGTTTTGGTTATCTGTCGCTGCTTAACGAACTACTCTAAAACTTAGTGGCCTCAAATAAAACCATTGTATTGTATCACGCTTTCAGGGATCAGGAATTCCAGCAGGGCTTGGCTGGGCTGTTCTGCTGTTCCCTGAGGCATCAATGAGAGGTCCCTTGCTGTAGTATTCAGCTGGTGGGTGGGCTGGTCTGGAGGCACAAGATGGCTTTGCTCATGTCTGCCTGGATGGAGATGGCTAGAAGGCTGACCTCTACTGGAACAGTCTACCAGAGGGCCTACATGTGGTCTCCCCAGCTACATGGTCTTAGGTAGTTACACAGTAACTCAGGGGTCCCAGAGAGAGCATTTCAAGAGGCCTGGATGGAAGTCCCGAGGCTTCTTATAAAATTGTCTCAAAACTCCCAGCATGTCACTTATGCTGCATGCTATTGATCAAGCAAGTCACTAAAGCCAATCCAGATTCAAGGAGAAGGAAATCATTCACTTTTCAATGTGAAGAAAAGCAAAGAATTTGTGGCCGTCTTTAGTCTGCCACTTCATTACAGAATTTTGAGGGGAGTGGTAACAAAGCTATTACAGATCTCCTTTTCCCCAGCTTAAGCCCAAACCATGTCAGTTTTTTAAAAGGAGAAGAACTAGGGCGGAGGTAGGGCCTAAATCCTCATTTCTAAAACATCAAGGCCAGTGGATGGTAGTGCAGCTGTGATTCATGGCAATAGACTTCCTCTATCAAAAAGTTTATCCAACTGTTTGAAAATTGTTGACCTTAATAGTCTAGCTTATAATCAGGTTAGTTTTAGAGTCTATTAAGATTCCAGTTTGACATTCAGAATTTGGGGGTTTTTTTAATATGATTCATTTGAACTGTAACCAATACTAGTTATACCAAACCTTGGTTGGAACTTCACCAAGCTTATAGACATCATGCTCTGAAGGAATTGTGTTTCACTTTAACACTTGGGAGTTTTTTAATTTTTGTGGACTCCAATGGCAAATATATTTCATTTCTCCTGTATCATCCTCTATCTCATTAAAGCTTCTTGCACGTCTCAAAAATTTTTAAATGTCAATATTTAAATAGACCCAGGAATTTACTGATTAGATTTATAGAGTTTAAGATTTTTAAAAATTAACTCGGGGAGGAAATATAAAAGAATAGCAATTAATTAAAATGCATGCCTCCAAAAGAAGCCATGAGTAGCTTCAAGCAATGATTTATAAAACACTATTGAACAGATATATCTTCTCATCCACTCTGATTCGGAAGTGGCAGAGTGGGTCAATCCTGAGGGGATAGACATATTTGAACTAAGACCCATTCCTATGCCATTTCTAGTGAGAAAATAATACCACTCTACTCCTCCACAAATTGGGAAAGTTAAAAAATGTGCTGCTTACTCTGACATAATCCAGCTCTGGTCTCTGTAGAATCTGAAAACTAATTTCAGGTAGGATTGCCAGATAAAATATAAAAGACCTGGTTAAATTTGAATTTCAGATAAATAATAATTTTAAGTATAATATTTTAATAATTTTTGGTATGACATTGTACATAGCATAAGTATGTCCCATAAATAAGTATGTAATATTTGAGACATACTTATACTAAAAGAATATTTGTTGTCTATCTGAAATTCAAATTTAAGTGGACAGCCTGTATTTTCATTTACTAAATCTGGCAACCCTTGTTTCAGGAGCATTGCTCTTCATTTCAAGTACCGTGATTCTTCTGGAGACAAGTGACCTCTCCGGTATTAAAAACTAAATAATGAGTTTTTTAAAGGCACATTGTGAAATGCACTCACAAATAGGCAGAGGAAGGAACTTGCAATAAGTAAAAGTCAAATGATACATTGACATTGGATAGGACGAGGGCAGGGGAAAATGTAGCTACAGACACCTCTAACTGAAAGCTGCACTGATACCTGTTTAACAAAATTAAACTAGTGTAAAAGCAAAAAACCAAAATTTTCATTTGTGTTATGCACCAAACACATCATCCCTGATTTGTTCCTACTCTGCCCTAAGAGAGTTCTTATTTTCTGGAGTAGAAATGGTTACGATCGTGTAGAATTTTCTCCCAGAAAGTGCTTTAAGGAAAACTACAGTTAATGTAGCCGAGAAAGAGAACCAGGGTATTCCCATTGGAAAAAAACAAAGAAGAAAGAGCTGCTAGCCCAACAGGATTTCCACCTGATGCTCTAAGACTCCCCTTGGGAGTCTAAAGAGACTCACTGAGGAGACTGAGTTTGAGGATGTTTTGAGAAATGCGCGCCCGCTGCCTGGGGTGCCATCAGAGAAGAGGGACCATGGCGGGAGGGGAGAGATGGCCAGGAACTCTGACAGATTAAGTCAGCAACAAGACATACACCCTTGATAAGCACAAGTGTCTTCAGGTAACAGATGGAAAGACTTCATTTCACCTCTGTAGTTCTGCTGTGTGGATTCTGGCCTCTCTTTACAGTGTTTCCTCCTTCAGATTTTCCTTCCAACATTGTTTTGTTATTGTGACTGCCCTCAATTAATATCAGAGGTGACATGGCCTCTTTGTTACAATACCAGTTTCTAGTACCTTGGTGGGTTGAGAAGCTGTGTAGTACAAGAGCAAATTCCACAGGGGATGCTCAGCTTTGCCTTCTTCCTTCCTCCAGGTAATCAGCTCCATGGGAGAATTCATCAGGGACACGATGCAGGTTCTCAGCAACTATGGAGTGTGACTGTAGGGAATTGCCCTGATTTCTTTAGCTAAAATTTCTAAAGGCAGAGTGTCAATATAATGTACTCTTCTCTTCCTCACTAAGTGCTCAAACTGCGTCAAATCTCTTGTTGTCAGATACATCCCTTCTGTGGATGCAATGAAAATATCTTCATGTCATATTATTCATTTTAAAGAAGTACTTATCTCCAGATGATTGGACAAGCTTGTCACTAAGCACCTGCTGTTCATTTTTATTAGAGTGAAAAAGTAAAATTAGGATAGAGGAGACTTAAATAAGAATAATACACAATTTGCACTCAAAAAACCTGAATTCAAACCCTGGTCATGTCATAACACTCATTAGTTCTGTGATTGTATGTCAGAAAATGATTTTATGTAATATTCCCAGAGCCTCAGTTTTTCACATATATAAAACAGATATGAGGGTGCCCGACTCACAGGGTGGTTCTGAGAAGCAAATAAAATTAAACACGTAAAAATGTTTCTGTAAATTATAGCATGCTATACAAATTTTCATAGTAAGTGGATAAATAAAATTAATTTTTCTCATTTTAAATTTCTAAATTTTAAGTAAGATTCTCTCAAATTAGCCAATTTTGAGTCTTTAGCATTAACCTAGACTCAGAGAATAATACATCTGTAACGGAGAAGAAATAGTAAATTAATTAATTGTTAAGTTTACGTTCCTATTCATGAAGGTATAATTCAAATAGAAGTAATCCTAAGACAGTTGAGCTGAAGGGAATGCAAAGTATTCGCATATCACAGATATGTTTGAATTTTATGTCTCAAATTCCATATAACAAAAACAGAATTTCAGGTTGTAAAAAATCAAAAAATTCTTTATCTTGTAAAAAAATTGCAACTACTGTTATAAAAAAATTAAAAACTTCTTTCTGATGTAAAAAATATAAAAACTATAAAGAAGACTTAAACATACCAGAAAAACTAAGAATGATATTTACAATCCATGTGACATATAAATTTTCATATCTTTATTATACAGTGAACTCATATAAAATGAAGTGGGGGAACCGTTTCAGAAAAGAAAAACAATCCAATACAAAAGTAGGCAAAAAGGCAATGCAGAAAAGACAAAATATATACAAATGCTTAATAAATGTGAAAAGATATTTGTCGTCACTTAAGTAATACAAATGAAATCAGCATTTTTTGATCTAGCATCCTGACAAAAAATTATACATTTTCTAAACCTTGTATTGGTGAGAGTGGGGAAATGGACACATTTCATGCACTGTTGGTAGTAATGAAAATTCTGGAAGGATGGTTGGTCATACACATCCTCAGTTCAATTATCCATAGCCTTTGGCCCAGGAATTCTATGTCCAAGACTTTATCCTAAGACATTAATCCTGTAAATTTAAAAAGATTTATGTACAAGTATGTTTCAAAATAGTGAAAAAATGTACATCCAAAGGGAATGAGTAAATAAATTATGGAATCCATATGCAGTGGAAAACAGCACAACTATTTAAAATGATGACATAATTCTATAATTATTGTCATGAAAGGATGTCCATGATATGTGGCCAAGTGAGGGAAATAAAAGGTTACAGAACATGTTGAGTATGATCACATTCATATTAAATTTTAAAACTATATCTCTAAGTTTGTATACATACATGGAGACATGTCTAATAAAAGTAATTATACAGACTGACAGAAGTCACCCTGAGTTGTAGATTTTCATATGGCTTTATATTTTTTTAATAATGTTTGGTATACTTTGCATTTTTTACAATGAACACATGTCGCTGCTTCAGAATCATGTAAATATAATCAGTTGTCTCATTATAATCAAAACAAATGACCTCCACTATATAACGACAGAGAGACAATTTCAAAAGACCAAGAAATTATAATTGGAAAATCTATGTATAATAAATATCAAGTAAGAATAGTTAATTATAAAAATAGAAAGCAAGGAAAGAGTTTTGGTGTTATTTCAGATTTTTTTCCCGCCTTGAAAAACTATTTTCCTGACATGTGAAGAAACTGTATTAAGGTTACTTTGAAAAACGAAACACCCAATTGCTTAAATACTATAAATAGCATCTTGAGATCTATGATTCTCAGTGCCTCTCACCTGGATGCTTCCCATCTCTCTCCTATGTTCTGGCCTCTTCAGTTGCTCAACCAATTCTGTGTCTTTTATTAGTAAATGCCAATTCTTTGGGAATTGCATAACCCGTGCATAGATTCATATGGCTCTATTTTTTCTAAAACTGAAAAAATTGTGCCTGTTTATTCTAGTAAAGACATTATTATATGATCAAAATTCATTTGTCTTTCACTATTGATTGGAAGAGCATTTCTACTATAAAATACAGAGTTTGGTGAATAGGCCATCAACTGAAAGAAAAGGTAGCCTTCCTTTTTCCCTCTTTGAGATGACCACCATCGTAGGCATATTTGTCTAAGGTTTTATTCTCTGCAGTTTAGGGAGTGGGGAAGAAATACATGTGAAAAGAGTACAGACTGTATAAGTATGACTAGCTAGTAAAAATTTCCTTGAAGGGCAACTGACAGCATTTAACCTATAAGGCTCAGAAGTTTCAAATGACAAAAGGATGATGCAAAACACAAACTTTCTTTCCCGTCAGAGTCAGAATCCCATACAGACACTCTCTCTAAGAGAATTCATTATTTAGATGCCAATAACTGTTTCACTTTTCACTAAATATGAACGCATGGCACGTATGGGACTGAACGTTACAATTGAAGCTTGCATAAGAAATAGGAAAACCCTGTAGTGAAGAAACACTTTGCACTTTGATTTCTGGCTCTCCAAGAAAAAGATCAGTAGGCTCCTCCTTGTGGCTCCCGATAATAGGAGGCTCTCCAGAGATGCAGTATCATTAGGGATCACTGGTAGTCAAGTTCACGGCTTCGTTAAAACAAAAGGCTAGCTTTGACTCTCACTCACAATTTGCAACATGGCTGAGCCCATTTTAAATCAATATACTGACTGGTTAAGCACTGAAATTGGTTTGGCAGGAGAACACCAAGCAAGAGTGGAAAAGCACCACTGATCTCAAGCCAGAAAGCAGGGCTTTTCTGATAGGGTGGTTGCTTTGCTTTGTCTACAGGCAAAAAACTTGAACTCACTGCTGCATCTTCACTGAGGTGCAAAGTACAACCTGGACCACAGATTCTCAAAGGGTAATGTGTAGGAGAATCACCTGGAAAGTTTGTTAAAATTCAGATTCCTGGGCCCCACCCCCAGAGATTAGTATTCAAGAGAACAGGAGTGATACCCAGAGATCTGCATCCTCACACGTTTCCCCTACCCTCCCAGTGTAACATGGAGAAGACAGAGAACCGTTTGGCTCATAAAACTGAAGAAACCTGTATTGGCTTCAGGACGCCTATTAGACTCCTGGGTCTAGGCAGTGCTGCATATCAAGTCCAGATTAAAGCAATAAACATTTCCAAAGATCGTATTGAATAGACCAAACTTCAGACTAAGATTCCAAGAAGGTCCAAACAACCAAATACTTTCAGGCAAACAATAACGATTTGTAAATGCCCTAGGAATTAATCCACTAGTTTTCCCCCTTGCAAACAAAATCCTGCATATAACCCTTACTTCAAAACAAAACAGAAATAGTTTGTAAATATGGAAGAGGACCTAGTGATTCAAGAAAAGTGGGGGAACCAGATTACATCTACTTTAAGAAGAGAAATAAGAGAAAAGAGGTCTTAGTTGTTTAGGAAAGATTGCTAACTGGTTCTTAGGTAGCAATTCTAGAAAAGTAAGAGGATCACTGAGGGTGGCTTTCAGAGCAGGCACTCTAAAATTTATCCATTATTATTGTGGACTAGGAAAGCATGGCTTTATACAAACGTGGGCGAATACTCCAGAATACATCTCAAGGAATCTTTCTATCCCATGATCCTAATTTCTAATAAACCTACTATGATATTAAAATATGTCTACAATAATACTTGATTTATAAGTCAGGGGATAAGATGTCCAGCATAAGTTTATTTTTCACATACATGAACCTTAGTCCCTTTAGAACCACATTTTCTTGGTTTTATTTAAACTTTTGGATGGAACCCTGTCTAAAATTTATTACCTATTATCCCGCTTTCTTAAGCATGATATGCTGGCTATAATTTTTTCTTGATGATTCAAGTTCATCAATAAAACCATCATTTGTGGTACATGTATAGAAGATGTATATAGTTATGGAAAGAAAAATGGGCCCAAAATCAGAATTCCAAAATTCTAGTCCCCAGAGCCTACACTTACTTGGCATGTTACCTTGAGCAAGTTTGAAACTCAGTATCCTCATCTATATAAGGCAAATTATACTACTTGTCCTGCATATACCAAAATGTATTGTGAGGATCAAATAAAAATAATTATAATAAGTGCTCGATAAATTTTCAGCTATAGCATTATTGGCATGACAGGCACTGTACATACACAAGAAACAGATGAGGAACCTAATCACAGAGATTGGGTAACTCACAAATTTAGCCCAGACGGCCTCCCACCAGCCCTCCATGCTCTCCACGACTGCTGCACTACTGTCAGAGCACCAGATTCCACATCCACATCCTGGGATCCATTTGTAGAAACACAGAGCTTGTGAACTACTTACAGAAGTTCCTGCTGAGACATGACATCCGAGCAACAAAATGGGAAAATGAATGGGAAAGAGCTTTCAGTTCAGTCCCATTTAACAGCCACTTAGTGTTGATGTCAGGCACTGGAAAGACAGTGAATGGATAAGAATGGTTCCTGCCCTCAGATTGCCTAAACTGCTGGGAACTAGGGGGAGGGGAGCGGTAGAGAGAGAAAGTGGCTGTGAAGATAACACAAGTGAACAATCTTTCAATATATAATAAGAGCAAAGGAAAGACAAGTAGCCCAACCAGTAGGGGGTGGCACATGGGCAGAGAGAGTGGATGCCAAGGAAAACTTCCTGGAGAACAGGAGAACTAAGATGGCAAGAAGCGAAAGCATTCCAAAGAGAAGCAATGGCGTGAGCAGGGGCACAGAAGCATGAAATACAGTGTGTGGAGGGACCCGTGAGCAGCTCATAGAGCCTAAAATGAGAAGCGGGAGGGGTGAGAGCAGGCTGGGAGGTAGATGTGGATCAGTCATGGAGACCCTCACATAGAAGTCTGCATGAAATCCTGTCGCTTGTGGGATCATTGGAGGATTTTCACTGGGAGTAATATGATCAGATTTGCATTTAGGAAGATCTTTTTGAAAGATCTTTTTGGTAAAAATATAAAGGAGGATTTGGAGAAGGTTATCTGGACCAGAGAGACAGTTATGAGACCACAAGGATGACCTGAACTAGGGCTTCAGTAGCAAAAAAAACTATGAAATATCGTGGACAGCAAAACCCACTATACAGAAACCAAGCAGCAGCAGCAGCGTGATGATGCTGCTCTTTAAGCAACTCAAGAGCAAGAATAAGGTAGGGTCTCACGCCATACTCCCTGGAAGAGTTCTCCTTTGTAATCTCCACACGTCCAGCCTGGTACTCCCTGGAAGAGTTCTCCTTTGTAATCTCCACACGTCCAGCCTGGTATCTTGTATTAGTGAATCCTAATAAATGAATGAATGATGGACACAGGGTCAGAGATGGTGGGAGTGTAGAACTATTTGCCCACCTCCTAAATAGTCCCAGACTATAATATTCTCTGAGTTCCACTGTTTACTTTTTTGATGTGTCATTTTCCTTAGTGTCAAATTGCAAAGCAGTCACTCATCACCCTCTCAGTTTCCGTGAATGGAGAACCAGAGGAGCAAGACTGTTAGAACTGTGTGTAAAACAAGACCGAGCTCCCAGAGCAGCCTGAGGGATGCTCCCAGGAAGAAAGTAGACTAGAATCATTCATAGTCTTTTTGACATCTATTTTAGCTGCTCAACTGCAGCATTTTTTTTTTCCTTTCTTACTTTCAGGTGTTCCATAGTGTTTGCCAGTTGAAGATGTCATGGAAATGACTTCTGGGTGTATACTATGAATCACTATTGTACCGTGAGAATAAAGAATCATCTTCTTCATTCATTCTACAAACCACTATGTTGCAGACACTGTGCTGAGAATATTGAAATGAGACTCCCACCTGGCCCTGGAGGAGATTATTAAGACCCTCAAAGAAAGTAAAATCTCAAGCAGTAGGTCTATTTTTACATGTGTCTGTCTGTTTTAACTTGAATTGATTTATTCCATTTCTGATAATGCTGAGAAGAATTAATCCAGAGGACTTCAATCTGCCTGAGGATTACCTGAGGAACTTTCAAAAAATGTCAGAGCCATGCCCTCAACATCATGTCAACAGAATCAGAATCTCGAGTGGTTCGCCCCAGACATTGAGAGGAAAACAAACAAACAAATGAACTCTCCATGTGATCTTAACAAGAAGCTAGGTTTGAGATCCACTAATTATTTAGAGCTGAAGAGGGACCGCAGATATGAAAGCAAGAGGAGTTTGGTGCCCCCGATCACTATTATTTTGTGTGTGTGTGTGTGTGTGTGTGTGTGTGTGTGTGTGAGGAAGATCAGCCCTGAGCTAACATCCATGCTAAGCCTCCTCTTTTTTTTGCTGAGGAAGACCGGCTCTGAGCTAACATCTATTGCCAATCCTCCTCCTTTGTTTCCCCAAAGCCCCAGTAGATAGTTGTGTGTCATCGTTGCACATCCTTCTAGTTGCTGTATGTGGGACATGGCCTCAGCATGGCCGGAGATGCGGTGCATCGGTGCGCGCCCAGGATCCGAACCTGGGCTGCCAGTAGCAGGGCGCGCGCACTTAACCACTAAGCCAAGGGCCGGCCCAGCTGATCACTATTATTTGAGGGCAAAATACATCTCCCAAGCCCGAGGATCAAAACAAACCAACTTTGTAAGTCTGTGTGTGGGGGGGGGGGGAGACTATTTTGGTTAAACAATGTCTTTTTTTCTCATTCAAATCATTGCCTGATCCACCTATGTGTGGTCCTTCAGACCGTCTGAACTGTCATCTGACACTGTGTTTGTGGAGATCTGGGGAGAAGAATCTTATCATTTATTACTAAACTTCTGGTGGAAAAGAATAAACTCCAGAAGTAAATCTTCTAAAATGCTTATCTAAATATGCAATTCCTAAAGTGACACAGAGTTATCTAGCACAGTTAGACCATTGATGCTAGAGCAAAATAATTTTATTTAACTGCCCACAGTCTACACAAATTCCTGTATGATTGGCCCCCAAAATTGCCACAGGAAATTGTCGTGTATTAAACTCAGGTCAGGATGGTTTTCAGATCAAATAGCAGTTTTTGGATGCATTAGACACATCTGCTATATCTTGACAATGATGAGGGTGGGGAAAGATGACCTCACATACTTAGTAAATAATAAAAATAATAATGACGATGGCTAGAGACACCAATGCTAAGAATTCATGAATGCTTCTGAACCGTGACATACATTGAACAGTCTCAAGCATGTTATAAAGGATCTTTATCTACTCTGAGTGCGAATTTTGCCAGCTGCCATGTGATAATGTCATCTGATTTCTGATCTGAGAGCTCATGTCATTATCATCAGATTCTGTAAAGTGAGCCACAGAGGGGTCCTCACACAGAGCCGTACGCACTTAACAGAGCTGGAGAAAACAGCAGAATCGGAATCACGTTTTATGCGACAGAAAGAGATAGGGGGGGTCTCTCTACTTTCTTTTTCCTTCTTTTGAATTTTACCCCATTTTGCCAGCCAAATACAAATCCTTTGGCAAAGGGCTTTCTCATTTATGGGTGCCACTGATGACTAAGATCTTGTGCTCCGACCAGAAACACCTCAGAGACAGTAGGGTGACTCCCTTTGCCGCATCTGTTACAACACGTCCTAACAAAAGGTGAAAAGCACGCATTGCAGGCAGAAAAGCAATCCTGCTCGCCAAGAGCTCCAGGTCTTGCCTCTCCCACCTGGTAGCTCTGCCCAAACTAGGCGCTGAAGAGAAACCAACAGGTAATGGAGGGCCCCCTGCTCGTGTTTCATTCCCTCACCTGTGAGGAAAGAGCCATCACTTGTGAGTGAGGACGTGGGGAGGAGGTGAGCAGGGTTTGCAAAACTAACAAAGCGGGTGAGTGTGATGGGCACGGCATCCCAGGGCAGGTGGAGCTGCAGCTGTGGGACTGACCCCTGGGCTCTGAGCTCTGAGGCAATCACCTGCAGCCTCGGCTCAGCGTTTGATTCCAGGGCCTGCTCGCCCACTGTCACTGTCTCCAAAAGTAGGTAAAATAGTGCTTGTTGCAAGCAAACACAGGTAGTGGAGCTAAGCTCTTAGGCAATGCTGGAACTCGACAGTTTAGGATGAGTCAAAATCCTTAAGGGCACAAGCAATCTGGCCTGTAGGAAGATCAGAAGTTATTTTTGACGAGCAGGGCACTGCTTCAGCTGCAAGGGCTCTGAGGCTGGGAAGCCTGCCTGGCCCACACAGCTCCCTCCTCAGGATAGTTCGTTCAATAAAGAGAACGGTCTGGAATGATTGCAGATGTGCTTGGCTCTGTTCACAGAAGCTGTGGGAAACCTTGATCCAGCACGTGTCGAAGACCATGCAGTTTTCATTTCCTTCTCTGGGGAGCAGATGGGAACCATTACAACAAAAGGAGCCAAGGGAAGAAGAAAGCCTGTGGTTTTGCTGCCCCCACAAGTAAGCGGGGAACAGTTTCCCACTGTCCCCAAAGATGCTTGGAAGGAAATGAGATGTTCCAGGAAAAGGTAATCAGGCCATTTGTTAATTAATTGAACCACTTTGGAGCAAAAAACAATAGGAAAAGGATGGAATTAAGTATGAATCAATACAAATTATAAGAAGTATGAGGCTCCTGTGGAGATAATGCCTCCTCCCAAATTTCATATTGGCCTCTCTCCCCCTCCCACGACCATCCTTACCCTAAGGGTGCCCTCTCCCAGTTGCCCGAAAGCCCACTGGAGTTTGATTTCAGGGGGCCCGTGGAGGGTGCCTCTGAATCCTGGGACCTCAAAATCTCATTAGTATTCTTTGAACTGTGCCTTGCAATTGTGGCTTCCACAATTTAGTAAATTCCTCTTGACTTGATTGTGGGGATTCAAGAAGATGAAATGTTACCATTTCACTTGGTTATTTTACCTGTTCTCAGGCAATGCAGATAGGCAGTAAAATTAATTAAATCAATACTCTCCATTACCACTCCTACTATTTCCCCAGAATAAGTTGTCACTCTCTCTAAGAAAGAGGACTTTTTTCCCCAAGGCTGTTTTAAAATGGTAATACAACCTCTGCTACAAATGCAGGAGGACTGGCAAGAAAATGTGCAAACTTACCTTTTCTAAATTTAATTAAACTCATGTAGCAAGGATGTCTTTTGGAGCCATAGTCTTCTACTGGGTTCAGGCATATGACAGCATATTTGAGAGCTTTGGAGGAGGGGGTGGGAGAAAAGTCTATGTGAAGAGCAGAGCACACAGACTTCTCTCCTTGCCACCTGCCCCAACGCAGAGGGACCTAAAGAGCCTCTGGGGAGGGAGGAAAGAGCTACGGGGATGAGGAGCTTAACCTGATGGCAACGTCTTGGCTGCAGAGATAGTAATCTTTTCAGCTCACGGATCCCTTTAAGAATCTGCTGGAAGTTTTGAACCCTCTCCACAGAAAAATGTACATACCCACCTACAACACTCTATCTCTTACCCCATCCCGGGGGTATTCTCAGACTTCTGGAAGCCTATCTGTGGATCACCACCTATGGTTCCATGGACTCAGGCACTTTCCTTAGAGTTCTTGCTTCTTGAGAATTGACTGAGAACAGCACGGCAGCCCTTAGCCAGAGCCCTGGATGCAGGCCTGGTCCTCGGCAGACAGGAGGTGCTATACTCAGTTCCACAATACACTGGCCACCAAGTGACACTGCTTTAACACCCTGTGTCTGGATTTCATTCCAGGGGGAAAGATAATCTCACCAACTCCACCCCTGACACTCGAAGAACAACCACCAGCACTGGACATCTGTGCCCAGCGGAGCACAGACGACATGGAGTGCCACAGGTGGAACACTCGTGGGAGAGCCCACCAAAGCCTTGGGAGCTGGGGACTCCACCAGGCCAGGGCACCAGCACAGAGCCAGTACAAGGTGGGCATAAACACTTGAGTAAGCTCATTTGTTCTCACAGGCTGGTGAGGCCCAGGGACATTCAAGTTATACCTAATAGTTACCTCTTTAATCATTATTTGGGATTTGGTACTGGAAAATGTTAGTGAAAAGACACAGGGGCATTTCTGGAGAAAAGGAGGGAGGCTTTCAAAACCTCAGTTTATCAAACAAATTTATTTTAACACGTCTTCATTTAATAACGTCATGATGGTTAAAATAAGTACTGAACACAGGCCTTGAAGTAGACATCTCCTAACACAACAACTCTCAGAAAGGAGATGTGCGGCGGGTGGGTGGATGCGTTTCCAAGCTGAGAGCTCTGCAAGGGGCTGGGTGAGTAGAAGAGTAGGTCAGTGGTGGAGGTGGGATTGGGGGGGCAGTCATTTCGTATGCAGATGTTCCCCCAAGCCCAGTGTCAGGAAGCCACATGGACTTGCCTAATCTCAGGAATAAATCTGCCCCAAAAGGCAGGCTCAGTAATTGAGAGATTGTTGTCTTTTTGCTACTATATTCATTTATCTAACTCCCTACTCCAAGTTTACCAGCATTTTCTTTCTTTCAATGTATAGAACTATCTTATGGCAGCATTGGCAAGAAACAGATTTGCAACACAATTGTTATGAGGATCTATGTTCTCAATATAATGAGGAGGGGGATGACAGTGTTGCAGGAGTGCTGAAAATATTCATGCCTGAAATAGAGCAAATTTAGATTCTGCTTGAGCCTACCCTTGAACTTGAGCAGGCCAGTTAACCAGTCCTGTTCCCTTAGGCGCTGGATGAGGCATTCTGAGAGTCTTTCTAATCATAATCATCACTATAATGCCTTGATTTTGTATGGATCTTTGATATTCACAAAGCACTCTCTCTCATTTAATCTAGCCTCCTAGTTCAGAGCACAGGCTCTAGAGTCAGACTGCCTGCCTGGGTTCAAATTCTGGCTCTACCAATTACTAACTGTGTGACCTAGGGCAAAGTATTAACCTCTCTGTGTCTCAGTTTCTTCATCTATAAAATGGAAATAAAATAAAATAAAAAGTCTTCATATGATTGCTATGAGTTGTCATGTATAATGAACTTAGAACCATATTTGGTAAAGCATAACTGCTCAATAAATATAAATGTTAATTGTATTTATTTTTTAATTTAATTCATATCTGGGTCAGTGCCTCCTTTTAATTTTTAGTTTGATTTCTCTCCTTTGCTATTTTCTTAGACATCTTTTTATTGGCTCTATTTCATCTCTTGTGGAATTATTTAATATGGTTAATAAATCTGAGTTTGTGATGGCCAACTTAAGTGCATCTTTTAACTGTTGGCTGAGGATACTGTTTGAAGCTGATACTCATTGTGATTTCATTTGTAACTATTCTTTTGTCCCATTTGCACCAGTCAAATGGAACCATTTGACTGGCACCATAACTTCTTAAGTAGTTTATTTTGTTCATAAATAGAATCCAGCCAATAGGTCACTGTATACATGGAACATTAGCTCCTCTTCCATGGAAGTGAAATGGTTGAGCACCTATCAAGTGACACTTAAGAGGCACTAAGAGCCCTACCTGCCACAAATAGATGCCTCTAACCACTTCATACTCTTACCAGTGTCAGTGTTTCCTTCTTCTATGTAGTCTGAAATATCCACAGTGACTGTTTTGGTGACCAAGGTATAGGTCACTGCTTTGGAGCCATAGGGAAGGAACTGCTTCTAGAAAATACAGACATCACACACACACACTATAAGTTTACTTTTCAAGGCATTTTAATGTGAATGTCTCATGCGTACCTCCCAATACACCTGAAGAACCAGGTACTATTATCACCATTTTACAGATAAGGAAACAGAGAAGCTAAAAGGGTTGGCCAAAGTTACAAACACACTCAATTTACTGAGCAACCAGTAAGTGCCCAGGATGGTCTCTGGGGGTCTTAAAATGGAAGACCTGAATTTAAAAGAGTTAACAACTTAGCTTTGCTTCTTTGGTTCCCTTGGAAGTTAGGAATTGTGCTTAGAATTTCTAGATTTCTTGGATTAGTCACATTGAGAAGTAGAGAGAACCAACCATAGAGGACAGGAAACCAAAACCTGGTGAGTTTCAGAGGGGAGGTCAGATGGAGGAGGGTACTGACACATGCTCCAGATGACTGAGATAGTCCACAGTGAAGGTCCTTAGTAACCCAGAGCTATGACAATAGACTAGTTGAGGGAAGATGAACCCTGAGTGCAGAGCCAGATTTCCAACAGTGCACTCAAGATAAGTAAAGCCAACAGCAAACAGTTTGTCCTAGGAGCAGCCCTATATCTCCCACAGCCCATGAAGTTATGAAGGCAAGGCTCCGGGCGCTGATTTACACACAGAAACTGGAACTTCTGACTCATTCTGACTGGAGGATCAGACGAGGGCTTATTAATCATCAGGAAAACTGCTCCCTGATATTATCTGATCATGATGTTTAATTTTATGTGTCAACTTGGCTGGGCCATGGTGCCCAGACATTTGGTCAAACAGTATCCTGGATGTTTCTGTGAAAGTGTTTTTCAGAGGAGACCAACATTGAAATCAGTAGACTTTGAGTAAAGCAGATTACTCTCCATAATGTAGCTGGGCCTCATCCAATCAGTTGAAGGCCTTAATAAAACAAAGACTGAACTCCATGGAGCAAGAAGGAATTCTGCCCAAAGACTGTCTTTGGACTCAGACTCTTCCATGGGTCTCCAGCCTGCCAGCCTACCCCGAAGATTTTGGACTTACCAAAGACTGAAAGCCTCTACAGTCATGTAAGCCAATTTCTTAGAATCAGTCTCTCTCTCTGCCTCTTTGTTTCTCTCTCTCTCTCTATATATATATATATATACACATACATTTTTAATTTATATTTATATCCACATACATCCTGTTCGTTCTATTTCTCTGGAGAACCCTACTACACAGCTTTATGCATTTAAGAACAAAATGACCACTTTCTCTGGAACCACTAAGCTTCAATTTGTTTAACGATACACGTACTTCTATTGGTGAGAAGCAATGTCATACAATGAGCAAGAACATGGTCTCTGCGTCTCTGCCTAGTTTGAATCCTGGCTCCATCACTTACGGTAAATTGAGAGCAAGTAACTTAACCTCTCTGGTCCTCAGTTGTCCTATCTAATAATACTAGCTTCTACCTCATTGAATTCTTATAGGTATAAATGAGCTAAGGCATATAAACCATTTAGTACAGAGTCTAGAACTAAAAAAACTTGCAGTAATATCAGCTATTCTGTTCCTTGCTCCCCATGTCTGGTGAATTCACACTGAGTCAGGAATGAACGGTCTGAATGCTCAGAATCAGAAGAATTTCCTATTAAGCTACTGCACCAACATATTGTGTGATTTCCGTGGTGCCTCCATTTCTCTGCTATAAAATGAAGTAAAACAGATGGGTTGTGAGTTAATGAGTATATAAAGAACTGTGAAATCCTTAGATAAAAGGTGCCCCTGAGCACTGCTATCACATTACAGGCAATTGAGTGTTATTATAGGGCAGGTTTTATATTTTTAATATATTTTAAATGTTTTTTTGGTCAACATGTGGGGTGAGGTAAACAGAGTGGTGTCAGGACAGAAACTCGTAAACGGTGGTGTAATCGCCTCTTGGCTTGCCTTGCCTTGTTATAGTCAACTCACTGCACAAAGAGTTTGAAAGACAAATATTCCAATTTTTCTGGGGTTTACATTTTCTGGAATCTAGTTCTGATAAACAAGGCCATGCCAAGTCTACTTCTGTGACTTAGACAGGCTCAAGCATTTGTAAGTAAATCATAGAACATTCAGCTCTTCATTTTTTAATAAGCATCAAGCCAGAATCAGCATCCTTTCTCAGCTGGGTTGTTTTTAGAGTATTTCAAAATTCCATAATACTTCCAAGGATACCAAAGTCATCTAATCTGTGAATTGCAAAGATGGTCTCCTTTCATTCATTAAAGGGAATATAATAAAAATAACCATAATTATGCCCAATGCAAAATAGACATTCCTAGTGGTAGCATGGCTTAGAATTCAACCTGGATTTTAGTTCTGTTTCTGGCTCTTACTAGCTATGTGACCTTGACAAATTGCTAAACTTTCTGTTGTTGTTATTAGTAAAACAAAGTATACATAACTTATAAGCTATTATGTGAAAAGTATCTAACCCAATGCCTAGCACATAATAAATATGTCCTCTCCTCCGGCCCTGTGGTGAAAGATTCTATAACCTTGGTGTGATCCTAGAGCCCTCAGTTTTTCAGGTCATTCTCTTGAGGGTTAAGCTGAGTTCAAAGGATATAAGAGAATTATAATTTTCCTTTTTGCTCCCCAGGCCTCCAAGCAGAATTAACAGGAACCCCTGAAATTGTTTCCTTCCTCAAATTCGCCAGCTAGGAATTCTGTGCAGTAATGAGAGTCAATGGGACCGAAAACAGGACCCAAGTAACCTGCTATTCCTTACCTGCCACCAAGGACTGTAGGCCAGGGCCTGAGGCAAGCAAACCCACAGCCTTCTGGTGCTCCCTGGAGGCTGCCAGCACAGTACCTCTTCATGCAAGGAATTCCAGTTTCTAAAAGGCTATAAAGGGAGATTTAGAACCTCACTCTTACATGTGTTTACAGTTAAAAAATATATATCTCAAGTTTTCACCATCAGGCACCAACACCCATTTTGATTTTCTCATATAAAGGGGTTATCTTTCTTTCTATGCTCATTAACTTTCTATGTCTTGAGATGTCTGACTCTTTTAGAAGAAGTAATAACAAATATTGGAAAGAAGGTCATAAAAACCAACATAGCAGGGAAATGCAAATCAAAACCACAATGAGATACCACTTTACACTCTTAGGATGGCTGTCATCAAAAAAAACAGAAAATAGCAAGTGTTGGCAAGGACGTGGAGAAATTGAAATCATTGTGCATTGCTGGGAGGGAAGTAAAATGGTGCAGCCACTACGGAAAATAGTTTGGCTGTTCCTCAAAAAATTAAAAATAGACTTATCATATGATCCAACCATTACACTTTTGGGTATATATCCAAAAGAATTGAAAACAGGGACTTGAACAGATATTTATACACTCACGTTTATAGCAGCATTGTTCACAATAGCCAAAAGGTGGAAACAACCCAAGTGTCCACCAATGAATGAATGGATAAACCAAATGTGGTATATACATACAATGGAATATTATTCAGCCTTAAAAATGAAGGAAATTCTGACACATGCTACAAGATGGATGAAACCTCTAGACATTATGCTAAGTGAAATAAGCCAGTCACAAAAGGACAAATGCTATATGATTCCACTCATATGAGGTACTTAGAGTAATGAAATTCATAGAGACAGAAAGTAGAATGATGGTTGGAGGGGCTAGAGGTAGGGAAATGGGGGAATTATTGCGAAATGGGTACAGAGTTTCAGTTTTGCAAGATGAAAAAAGTTCTGGAGATGGCTGGTGCTGATGGTTGCACAATAACGTGAATGTACTTGATGCCACTGAACAGTACACTTAAAAGTGGTTAAAAAGTTAAATTTTATGTTATGTATTTTACCACAATTTCTAAAAATTATTTAATTAGTTTAAAATAATTTTTTAAAACCCAACGTACAAAGAAGAACTATACATCCTTTTTGAAAAAGTATGCAGAGTACTTTTCAACAAAATAATAGATTTTAAACTCTAGGATAAATGAATATTCTGTCCTTTGTTTGGGTAGATGTGTGGGTATATCGAGTGTGACAAAATGCACTGTCTTTTTATCTACTTTTCTCTGTTTCATTTTTAACAAAAGGACCAGGACCAGTCCCTCAGCTAAGCTGTAGGTAGGCAATGATCATCTTTAGCAACAACCTTCATACTCTAAGATTTCCTCTGCCTCTTTTTTTCCTTCAAACAAGCTCTCTGGAAAGATATGAAACCTATCATTGGGTGAGATAACTCATCACAGCTTAAAGTGACACTCTTCCCCTGGGAATGGTGAGGTGTTTGTTGGCCAGCCTCAAAGCCCTTATTTACAGGAATAGAATACTTACACTGAAATTTGAGACTCCAGTCAGAGGATGAGAAAGAGTACTAGGGGTTTTATTTCATAAGGCACTTGAAATCACATCATGTCACTATTTAGTTATGGGTCGTCAAGCCTTGAGTTGTGGAAAATTTATTTTAATGCTGTTATCAATTGTATACCCTTAGTAAATTGAGATTAGGAACAAAGTGACTTACATGTGTTTCAAATTAGACCATATTAAGTTCATTCACCAATTACACGCCAACTATGTACCCAAAGCCATACTAGGACATGGGCATTCCAAAATGATGAGATGTAGTCACTCATTGAAAAGAAACAGGAGAGTTAGTCAAACACAAGATTATGAATAACTCTATAAGTGACTGACCCGTTTTTCCCCTCCCCCAGGGCTGGCTTGGGTGACCTACATAGTATTGTTGTGCATGCTTTTGTTATAGTATTTATTGAATCATGTTTAAATTATATGTGTTCATGTCTTCCCTTTTCACTATACTGTAGGTATGAGATGCATCAAAGACATAATATATTAGATTTGCATGTTAGAAAGATCCTTCATGTTTTCTGGCAAGTAACACTATCTCATTATTTGTTGTTGTGAAACAAATCACCATAAAATGTAATGGCTTAAAACAACAATTTGTTATTTCTCATGATCCCGTGAGTCAAGAATTTGGCATGGCTCAACTGGTTTGTTCTGCTTCGCATGATGTCAATTAGGGTTACTATGTACCTGCGTTTAGCTGGGAGCTGGACTGGGGTTGAAATGTCCAAAGATGCACTCCCGTCTCCCAGGGCTTCCCTTCCTGTGATCATTAATCATTCATTAATCTAGCCTAGATTTCCTTATAGCATGGTGGCTGGGCTCCAAGGGAAAGAAAACAGAAGTTGCCAGAACTTTTAAGACCTTGGCTCAGAGGTCCCAGAATATTATTCCACCACATCCTATTGGTAAGACTCAAGGGAAGTGGAAATGGACTCAGCTTCTTGATGTGAGGAGCAGCATGAGCATACAGGAACAGAAAGAATTGTTGAGTGCTATATTTGGAGATTATGTACCGCTATAACATTTTTTTTAAAACCCTCCTAATTGCTATAACACCTAGAAATACAGAGTAAGACATAATAAACATCTACTTAAATGAAGATCTGAGTTCTCAACAAAGTACTAAAAACCCTAGAAGCCAAAAAACGAAGAAGAAATTGAAAACTAATGTAATGATTCTGTGGCTGCCATAGGACGAGGAGAATAACCAGTCCCAGCAACATGGAGCTTGGATCTAATGACAACATGGACATACGAGATGATGTTGGGGTCCCACCAAGGTAGGAAGTTGCAAGTGAGATCCTACGTAAAGCCATGATTCTTGAAGGGCTTCACCCTCAGAGGATAGGCTGGAAAACACCAATCCAGGAGGATGACAAAACAGGTTTACTGTCTCTTTCCAAGCTCTACAAGAAATAAAATCTCTCCCAAGAATTTTTAACTTCAGGCCAGCCCTAATGTGAATCTGAGGTTAAATACATACTCTGTGTAACGTCCAGAGACTCCTGGACAGGAAACTAAAATAAAAAGTGGTCCCTACCCAGTGACATCCTGGGAAATCTAGCATAAAAATTACAAAACCTCCATGACAGGAAAAGTAAACAAACTAAGCTACATAAAATTCCCGCAGATGAGGTTTTGCTGACGATGAGCTCAAGATCCAAATTTGCAAAAAGGGAAACAACTGACTCTGAGTGAGATTCAGCAGGCAAAACAAATACAAACATAGGTAGAGACTTAAAAATAAATACACTTTAAAAACGTAGATTTTAGGGCCGGCTCCGTGGCTTAGCAGTTAAGTGCGCGCGCTCCGCTGCTGGCGGCCCGGGTTCGGATCCCGGGCACGCACCGCCGCACCGCTTCTCCGGCCATGCTGAGGCCGCGTCCCACATACAGCAACTAGAAGGATGTGCAGCTATGACAGACAACTATCTACTGGGGCTTTGGGGGATAAATAAATAAATAAAATCTTAAAAAAAAAAAATGTAGATTTTAGAATAGAAAAAGTCAGAGGAAAAAGAGTCAAAACAAGAGAAAACTCAATGAATAGGTTAAACAAAATAAGGCACAACTGAATAAAAAATTAGTAAACTTAAAGATAGATCTCAGGACATTTCCTGAAATGCAATATAGAGATATAAGGAGTTGGAAAATGTGAAAGAAAATTTATACATATGGAATAGAATGGAAAGTTTAAACATACATCTAGTAGAAGTTCTAAAGGAAAGCTATGGAGAATGGGAAAGAAGCAATATTTGAAGAGCTAATGACAGAATTTGCAGAATTGATGAAATGCTTGTCTTCAGATTGAAAAAGCGCAGCAAGTTCCGAATAGGATAAAATAAATATAAAACTCCTCTTAGTCACAACTCCAGAACAGCTAAAGATAAAAAGACTGAAAATACCAAATGTTGGCAAGGATGTGGAGCAACTCCAAAGTCTCATACATTGTTGATAGAATGTAAAATGGTGTGGTAACTTTGGAAAAAAATCTGGAAATATCATTAGAAATTAAACATGCCTACCATATGACCCAGCAATCCCACTTCAAGGTACTTAAGGGAAGATAAATAAAAGCACGTGTCCACAAAAATATCTTCACAGGTATGTTCACAGCAATTTTATTCATAAGAATCAGAAACTGGAAACAGCTCAGGTTCCCATCAATAGGACAATAGATAAATTGCGGAATATCCACACAACAAAATTGCACTGAGCAATAAAAAGAAACAAACTACTGATACTGTCGACAACATGGATGAATATCAAAAACATTATCCTTTGGGGGCCGGCCTGGTGGCATAGCTATTAAGTTCGCACGCTCTGCTGCGGCGGCCCAGGGTTCGCAGGTTCGGATCCCAGGTGCAAACCAACACACCGCTTGTCAAGCCATGCTGTGGCAGCGTCCCATATAAAGTAGAGGAAGATGGGCACGGATGTTAGCCCAGGGCCAATCTTCCTCAGCAAAAAGAGGAGGATTGGCAACGGATGTTAGCTCAGGGATAATCTTCCTCACAGATAAAAAAGAAAAAAACAATATCCTTTGTGAAAGAAACTAGACACAAAAGAGTAAATATGATATAATTCTATTTTTATGAATTTCCAGAATCAGCAAAACTAATCTATGGTGGTAAAAATGTCAGGACAGCGTTTGCCTTTGCAGAATTAATTGGGAAGGGACACAACAGAACTTTCTGGTGTGATGGTAATGTTTTATATTTTGCTAGAGGTTTGGGTTACACGGGTTTATACATTTATCATAATTCATCAAAGGACCAAACAGTACACTTATGATTTTTTTTATTTCACTGTATATAAATCTTACCTCAAAAAAACAAATATTGAACTCTCGTTAATGATATACACACTTAAGTACAGACAAGGAAAGTCACTAGGACTGTTCTCAACTATCCTGATTCACTCCTTTAACCCTGTGGAGGTTAGTCATGGCTCGGCGACTTGCTTTGACCAATAA
The DNA here is from genome assembly GCF_020826845.1 of Diceros bicornis minor. Classification (NCBI taxonomy): domain Eukaryota; kingdom Metazoa; phylum Chordata; class Mammalia; order Perissodactyla; family Rhinocerotidae; genus Diceros; species Diceros bicornis. The sequence continues at coordinate 59,712,700 of NC_080749.1, read as the reverse complement.
AATACGAGAAAAAACGATAGATGTCATTTCCAGGTGGAATTTTTAGGAGCCTGTGTGCAACTCTCCTGCCACCATAATCGTGCAAGAGCATGTTGAGACGGAGACTTGATCAGCCTTCATCTCTGAATGACTGCAATGAGCAGAGCTTCCCTCCGACTTTCATTGAACATGGTTGTCCAAGAAATAAATCTTTGTTGTATTAAGTCCATGTGGGAATTACTTCATCATAACCTTGCCTACCCTGACTGACACATGAGCTTCACTGATGTGCTTCAGCAAAAAAGAAACAGAATCCAAAAGAAAGGAATAAAATGCAAGAAGGAGTAGGGGTTTTTTGGGGGGGTTGGGGGGTAGATTAGACCAACTAATTCTACAGAACATTGCATTATAAGGGCCACCTAAATCCAGATCTCTTCTCATATTCTCCAAAAATCAACAAGGAAAGGAAGTGAAACCACCCATAACCCATGCCTACAGCATAACTATGAGTCAAAGAATATTGTAAGCATTAATACATATGTAATTAGGAAATGAACATATAAAACTATCAAAGTCAGCTCCAGAGCCCGTGTCACCATAAAGAACAGGGCAAAGACTGTCAAGGAAAGAAGCCTAGAGGAGGCAGAGCACAGATAATATCTCCACCAGAAAGTGTCTGACCCTTAGCAGGAAATACAAAGAATAGGTCTGGGTCCTGGTGGATCAGATCACTGGCTGCCAGTGGATAAAAATGACAAGTTGAACATGCGTTGAGAGAGACAACCAGTCACTACCTGCCTTCTCAAGGAACCACAAAACTCCACCTATAAATTGTTTTGCACCCAAACAGTTTTGTCAAAAACTTCTTACCTGCATCTGATCAAGCCTCAAGAAAACAACTACCAATTTACTAAAAAGAGAGACGACAGAAGAAAATGTTAAAATATACCATGAAGATGCAATCAGCAAAATCCAAACTGTGAGAACCTTCACGTAAAATAATCTGGTTTCTTCACCATGACATATAAATTGTACGAAAAAAATAAGATTGATGGGAAACCTATTGGTTAAAGGAGACATATAAGACACAGCAACTAATTACAATTAGTGGAACTTAGAGGGGATCCTCTATTGGCCCTAGTTTTTGAGTGACTGAATTCCCATGCATCGCAGGTCCACCAGAATTCTGTGCTCATTCTATACTGACACACCTAAGATTGAATAAGTGGGGACCCTGACAGCCCCAAGAGGTCATGCTTTTCATTTGAACCAGAATTTGCCTCAAATGAAGAAAGTAATGGTATTCCAAGAAACACGAATATCCAAAGAACCCTATCAAATTCTTTTTTAGTCACACTACTTAGCTAAAATTTATGCTAAAAATTGATATAAAAGAAAAGGAAAGATAGAACAATTCATATTCCCTTTTCCTTTCAGTTCTTCCTTACTTATCAGTAAAGCAAAGATGGAGAGTGTTAATAGAATGTGTGGGTAACAAGAAATGAATAAAACAGTTTTGTGATTTCAATTGTTCAGGCAAGAATGAGATACATATGCACCTATGAACTGTGAAATACTCATGATTACACATATGAGTTAAATACTTATTAAAATTGGCACTGTACAATATAAAGATGAATAGTAAAATTCATGCTAATTCAAAATTTTAATTTTTCTTTATTTAGCATGGTGATTAGCCCTATTATGTCTAAGTAATAAAATAGTTTTAAAAGAAAAAGCTTTATGTATTCATACTTTTAACAGCACGTTTTTCCTGCTTTTTGAACAATGGGCTTGCATTTTTATTTGCACCAAGCCTCACAAATCATGTAGTTTCCTATCTATTCTGACTGTGACAAAAGTTTTTTCCTTATTTATTTGCCAATCTAGAGCTTTTTATCCTTCCACAGTCACCAAGTTTCAACTTGTTACTGAGGAATTGGAAAAGGTAGAAGGGAAAACAACAAGAGAGATGAGTACGCATTAGAACACAAAATTAATGCTGAAATGCTAAAGTAATTGATTTGTTTTAAAGAATAAGTAGATTAAATGTCTTTAAATTTACATTTTAGGATTATTCTAACAAGGATGTGAACAGACCCTTTGATCTCATACCCGCTAGACACTAGAAAAGGAAACAAAACTCTCATGGCTTCCGTTTCTGCACATTAGGATATTCCATCCCAGCCATCTGTATCTTCCTGTCCTGCCTCACACCTACTGTAGGGATTGACAAGAACCAACCTTCACTCCCAGCCTAAAACTCTAACTTCTAGTGAATTAAATACTGTGTGCCCCAGTTAAACCTTTCTGATTCTTTTCAGAGAGGGAAGTTCACTATATCTGTTCATTCTCCTCTCCTTTTTCCTTCTTGAGTGAGCCAGAGTCTTCTCAGGCATGCCCGCCCTACTCACAAACTTTAGAGCCAGGAAAAAGGGAACTTCCCAAGAAGCAATCATGACGACCCAATCCTGGCACCCTACAGGTCCTGTCTAGAAAGTGATTTGGTTGTTTCCTTACAGTTGTAGGTCATGTTTTTCTTCACAGTTGAGACAAACTTAGGACTGTTTCCCACCTCTAAAGTTCTGTGCAGCCTAAGAGGGGTTAATGAATCTCTTCTTCCCATACAAGAGTTTAAAAGATGCCCAGTAATGAGTAGTGAAGAAATGTATGATCCCGCTGTGACACGTCCTGCCCCACTGTCAGCCTGATGAGGGCTGAGGCTGTTACCTGAGGGTCCCATGTCAAGCAGAGGGGAAGAGGACTGGCCTTCCTTGTGCTCCAAAGTGGTACTGTTGCTTGGATCCCAGCTCCACTTCTCAGCACTAGCATTCAGGAACTCGGGGGCTCCAAGCATCACACTATTGCCCCCTGGTGGAAGACAAGATGTAATAGCTTCTCCATGCTGATACCTAGTTGGAGTATTTCTCCAAGCTTGGTTATTGATTTGATATATGAATCCCAGTAACTGACCCCCCCAATGTATGCCCTCTCTAGAGCAGTGAGGTATTTTGCCATAGACTAGGAAGTTTAGACTCTCATTTAGCTGATGGTATTTCTCAATCACCGGCATCTTCCATCACTATGTTATTTATAGAACTTTCTATTGCCCACTGAAAGTCTATTTCTCTAGTCCCAGGCATGCTACTTCTTGCAAAAAATTCTGAGTAGCAATTACTCAACCACTAAGCATCTAGGAGATCTAGTCCCCAGCAAGAGGGCTGGCCACAGACTTTGAATTACAAGAGCAGTTCAGTCACCGACCTCCTTTTCCCTTCCAGAAATGAAACCTATTTCTTAAGAACTAGGTGAGTGTGGTGTTTGGGTAATAAAAATAAAAGTTCAAGCATTTTGGCTAAAGACCTGCCCCCACTAGAATGCAACCAGATACTAGAAAATTCATGTAAAAAAATTGTACTTCCTTATCTGATAAAGGGTATCTAGCAAAAACTACTGCAGTATCATTCTTAGTAGAGAAATTTTAGAAATTTTTCATTAAAAAATCAACATTGAGAAAAAGTGAACTACTATAACCACATATTCAACATGGTACTTCTGCTCTTGTGCGTTGGGTTACCCCATCCTAGCCCACCTCTATTTTCCTGTCCTAGTCAGCACAGTAAGGGAAGAAAATAAATAAAAAGATATAAGGATTGGAAAGGAAGAAACTGAATTCTATTCGTTTGTAAGTGATATTAAAATAGAAATATTTTTTAAATTATTCACATTAATAAGAGAATATAGCAAAGTGACTGGATATAAAATCAATATTCAAATTTCAACTATTTCCATACACCAGCAAAAACCAAAAAGTTAGAAAACATCCTTTTAAAGAAGATGCTAATTTCTGTAGCAACAAAAACATAAAGTACTTAGGAATTAATCTAATAAAATATGTTTAAAAATTTTATGAAGAAAATTATAAAACTATTGCAAGCCATTAAAGAACATCTAAATAAATAAAGAGGATACTTTAATAGGTAGGAAAACTCAAATCCTAAAAGTCCCAAGTGTTTCTAAATTAATGTATAGAATCCATGCGTTATGATCAAATTTCCCTAAGGGTTTTTCTAGGAATTTTACAAATGTTAAAATTCTTATGGAAAGGCCAAAGCCAAGAATTGCCAAGATGTTCCAAGGGAGGGGGATGAGGAGAGGGGGAGGCGGTGGAAGACTTTTCTATCAAGATTTCTTATAAAGCCAAAGAATGATTAGCAAATTGGCAGTGGAACAGAGAAGAGAGCTCAGAAGCAGACCTATCACATATTTGGAAATGGTGTGACAAGAGTTAGTATCGCAGATGCCTGGAGAAGGAATAAACCATTCAGTAAATGAGCCTGCAGTGACTGGATATCCACTTTAAAAGAGAAAAAATTTTATCTCTACTTCACAGTGCCCACAAAAATCCATTAAAATGAATTAAAGACTTGAATGTAAAAGGTAATTAAAATAGATGTGGTGAAATTTTATTCTTCATTTGGAAATGGATAATGATTTTAATCCAAAGGGCTGCCTTAAGTCCAAAACCTCAGATGAGAGCCTTTAAAATTAGTACAAATAAATCAAGAAGCCCCAAGAAAAGCAACCATAATGCCATGTCTCGTTCAAATAAATAGTCAGCAAATAAAAAGCAATTAAACATACTAAATCTTCATTAAATCGGTGGAAACTATACCAAAGCAGAGAGACATTCTGGGGTGCATACAGTCTTAGACATCTTACAGCTTCTTGTCAAAATGTACCTTTTGTCATTAATAAATAACCCTCTTTCTTAGGTCTTAAGTGTTCTCACCACACACACAAAATGGTAATTATGTGAGGCGACAGATGAGTTCATTAAATTGATTGTGGTCATCATTTCATAATGTATATTAAATCAGCACATTGTACATGTTAAACAATTATGTTGTACAACCAAAGAAATAAATTAATAAATTTGTTTTTAAGAAAACTAATAACTCTTTTTGCCCTAATAAAGGCAAAGTCTTTTTGTCTTAAAGTCTACTTGGTGTGATATTAATGTTACTATTATCTTTCACCATAAACACATAAATTCAACTTTTCCTTGATATGAATACAGCAGTCAGAAATGACATCCCAGTCTGTGTTCTGCACTGTGGGTGCCCTTGGGTATTACAGAAGGCCCTCGGTTCTGACTATGTTAATAAAGCTAGAATGAGAAACTACTACCTTCCACTGGAGAAAATCAAGAGGAAAAAAATTTTTATGCTAGGCTACATTTATGACTGCTTAATCTTTTTGGTGACCTTGGTTTAATGGTCTTTCCCTCACGCCAACTGCTGGCAGTGATCACCTCTTTTTCTTGCCAGACAGCTCTAGCTGGCCTCTACCCACGTCTTTGTTCAACCATAATGACCATCTTTTTGCTTCTTCTGGACTGTAGATACCCATAACAGCTGTATGTGCAGTAGGATGTGATGGAAAAACATTTGTGAGAACTTATTGGCAGTTCAGAGACTGTGTTTTCCCAGCTGAGGCTCTTTTGGTCAAAGTTTTGTCCAGAAAGGGCAACTCAACCAGGGGAACATTTAACATAATGCTGGGCATAGGTTACTTACTTTCTTTCTTTGCTTTGTCATCTCACAAGCAGTAACACTTATTTTTCATATCTGTGCACCTAAAGTGAATAGACTTGGTGTCCTCACTTTCTTGACAAATCCATGAGTGTTTCCCATAGAAACTGTTGAATCAGGTTTTTCAGCTGTTATCAACCCATGTCATACTGTCTTTGCGTGGTCCTACCCATACTGTCCATTCAGATCCCTTTGCTTTGCCATTTGCAAGTGCATGAAATTGTCAAGTCTGAGCTTCCATAAGTCTTGGTTCCACTGACAGGATACATGTGTAATGACTCCAGTGGAAATTATGACCTACGAAGTCTAGATTGTATGTAGGTATGAGAGGAATTTTTCAAATAAATTGAAAATTAAAGCATGAACAGCATTAGAACTTGGTCTATTTCTTGTTTTAAAATACGCTGACATGACTTCAACTGTAGTTGTAAATCATTGTCATTTTGTTGTTTGAAAATAAGCGATGTTTCTAAAACTGCTGTGTAATCTACTTTCAGTGTAAATGTAGAATTTTCATAACTGTAAGCTGCACGTTAAATACTTGTCTTTTTTAAAAAGCTAAAGTAACTATATTGATGTCAAGCATATCATTTTTTCAAGTGTGAAAGTAATCACTTAGCAAACATGCTCGGTAATTTGGTGGCTGTTAGGGCAGGAGAGTGGTGGACAGGTAATCTATGCGTATATGACCAGCGCCAAGACGAAGTGGGGCAAAGTATATTTTTACCCCCAAAAAATGTATTACTACTGTCTTTCTTTTCATCAGAATTTATTTGATATATCTTTTTCCACGTGTTTATTTTCAACTTCCATGTTTTAGATATGTCTCTTATAAGAATATATGGCTAAATTTTAAAACTAAATAAGGAATTCTATCTTTTTAAAATCATGTTCTACGTTTGTTGCATTAACAGATACATTTGAACTTATTTCTAACATCTTAGTATTTCTGTTAATCGTGTGTTTTCTTTGCTCTTTTCTATTGAATTGGTAGCATTTTATTTCCTTTTTTTAGTTTACTGGCTTAAAGGAATACATTTTATGTCTATACTTTTTTTTTTTTTTTTTGGTTAACAAGTTTCAAAATTAACCACTCTGTCTTCCTTCCAAAGGGTACAAGGATCTTGGAATACTGTCACACTGACAACTTTCCCTCCACTTTACTATTATCTAGAATTTTATTCCAAATTGTTATTTTTATTTTTTATTTCTAGTTGAAGATCCTTTAGACTTACCATTGTATTTGCTTTTTTATTCCACTCCTTCCTTTTGGGTTTAATTTCTTTCTTCTTAAAATACATTCTCTGTCTTTGAAAATACCTTTATGTATTTATTTATTTTGAATGATTGATGAGTATAGAATTCTAGGCTGACAGAAAATTTTCCTTAGAACTTTAAAAATATTGTTTCATTTTCTTCTAGTATTTTTGGTTGCTGATAAGAAGCCTGCTGTCTATCGTATTTTTAGCCCTTTATAAATAATCTATGATTTCTCTCAGGTTAATTTTCTCTTTGTATTCTATAGTCTCACCATGTGCTTGGGTGAGTTTGTTCTATTTATTCTGGTCACAAGTCGGGTTTCTTCAAACTGAGAATTTATGTTTTTTATCACTTCAGGAACATTCTCACTATTCAGTATATGTTATACTTTTTTTATTCTGCACTCCATTTCTCTTACTTTCCATTTAATATTTTTCTTTCTTTGTGCTGCATTCAAATAATTTCCTTGTTTTTTCATCTCCAGATTACTATTATCTCTTCACTTGTGTCTAATCTGCTGTTTGTATTTTGAGTTTTTCATTCGTATGACTATATTTTTAATTTCTAGATGTCCTACTTGGTTCTTTTAAAAAAATCACTCTCTTTTCTTTCTCATAGTATCCTTTTTCATAATAGTTCCAATTCCTTTTTCTTTAAATCTCTTTAAACAGTTTGAACAATCCTATTTAATTTTTTTAGATTGTTCTATTATTTGCAATTCTCGGGATACTAATTATCTTGTTTGTTGCATTTGTTGATACTCACTCAACTGATTTATTTTTTGTGTGATGTGTATTTTTTTATTGTGAGCTAATCTATAGAAGGAATTATTATTATTTTATTTTAGAGTTTCTTTTGTCATAAGTGTCTTACATAATCATTTTGTACTTGTTTCTCCCAGAACCAAACAGATTTCAAAGATCCTAAATACATTTTTATGTGATGTTCTCAGCTTGTGAGTTCCTGAGTCATGAAGTATTACAAATTTGTACCCCATATCTGGGGTGGTGTTAAGCTTAGAATTATAATTTCTTATGTATGGCTTTTCTTTTCCACTCAAGGCACAGGACAAATAAAAACATCTTCACTACTTCCCCTTGGTCCCCTTTTAACAAATGAGGCAGTTTATCCAAAGTCCAGCCCTTTCTCAGTGGTCTCAGTTCCATTTCCTATATCTTCTCAGGACTGAGGCCACTTCTATTCCAATAGAGCCTCAGAATCCCAGCCCACAGCTCCAGAATAACTTCAGCTTTTGCTTATTGCTTTAGCGTTGATTTTTCTCTTCATGTCTGCCACCTAAAGACTTCCCTTTCTTTATTTTGAGTTTGATTATATATTCACAAATTTTTAAACTGTACCTTTTATTCAACATTTTTATGAGTTATGTTATGGGAACCCGTCCATGTTAACTTAGTTCACAATGTTGGCAGAAGTTTCATCAATGAATTCTTTTTTTTTTCTTTTTTACGTTTTACTTCTCATTCAGTCTTATGGGTGCTGCTAGTTTATCTTTAATTTTTCTTATAAAATAATTAATGCGTACATAAAGGAACAAAGACTAATACAACAAACACAAATGTATCCACTATCCACCTTAAGAAAAAAGTACTAATAGAGTTGAAGCCACATGTGTACTCATCTCTGATGGAAAACCCTACCCTCCCTCCCAGAGGTAACCCTTTTCATGAATTTGGTGTTGATTATTTTTATACATACTTTTGTTCTTTTACTACGTACTTAAATATCCTAATGGCATGATTGTGCATATTTTAAGCTTTATATGTGTGTATGTGTGCGGGTGTGTATAATATCACATTAAATTGCTTTCTTTTACTCAACATCATATTTTCAGATTGCGTCATGTTAATATATGCAGCTCTGGTTCATTAATTTTCACTGGTGTTGTGGCCATTTCACAATTTAATTATCCATTCTCATATTGATGGATATTTATATTTCCGATTATTTTGCTACCATTCACAAAGCTGTTATAAACATTTCTCTGTGTATGTGTACGAGAGTTTCTGTAGGAGTAGATACGCTGAGTTGTAGAGCATTTGCATTTTTAGCTTTACTAAAAATTAACAAATTTATTCAAAGTTGCTGTATAAAATCTACAGGTAGGGCGTCTTTTATGCACAGTAAACACCCCACAAATTCTCTCTCCCCTTTGCTTTCCTCTCAGCTTCCACATGGACTGCAGCCTTTTCACCAAATAATCTCTCCTACTCTCAAGTCCCAACTCGCAGATCTCCACACAGTCTTCTCACCATCCTCCAGGTCTTCTACTCCTGCAGCCTGAAAGCCTCTAGGACAGCAGGAGTACTTGGTGGCTCTACTACCTCCCATCTCCCCTTGAATCAATGGAGGTAAGTGTCCCAACTGATTAATAAATGTAGTTTTTGTCTGCTTTTCTAGCTCTTTTATTAAAGGCAATTCTCTTGTGAATAAAATTCTTCAAATTTTTACACAAGTGAATTCCCAAGTTAAATCAATACATTAATCTATGTGTTCTCACCAAAGGTCTTGTTTTACATGTTCCTTTAGACACTTATATTCTAGAGGAAATATCCTTTGTTTTGTACATAGAAGAACTTAGTCTGATTCAAAGATTCTGGGCTTCACAGCTGACCCTCAGAAATCACATATACTGTGTATGTGCATATGTGCATTTTACTGGGGGGAAGGTCTATGACATCCATCAGATTCTCAAAGAAGTCCACGACCCCATAATAATGTATCAGGAACTTTTTACTTATAGAACAAATTTTAGATACATATGGACAAAGTTAGCCCCACTGGAGCCTGATGAGCAGGAGGGGTTCCTTGGTAACTCTCCCTCACTATAGATAGCCCCTTTGCACAGTCCAGCTCTATTTTTTCAACAAAACAACTATACACTATAGACTACGATTAAATTATCTTTCTGGTCTATAAATTTTAAATGTAAATTATAAATCAATAACCTTGTCTGCCTTTGTGTTTCTAAGTTAAAGTCACAGATACATAAAACATCTAATAAATGGACACTTTTGTATATTTGTTCAAGTGAAATGATAGTAAATGGTGGAACATTAACTCCTTTAAGTATAATATCCTAGAGAGTCTTTAAAAAATTCATTTACTATATATCTCTATGGAACTTCAAAGAAATTGTTGTTCGTTATTATAAAAAAGAAGAAAGAATAATTTTTTTTTATTTCAGCTGATTGCTAAGGATATGACTTTCTTAGTTTACTATAGGGAATGCACTTATGAAGGTCCAGCTAATATATTTATAGAAGATGAGGCATATATCCACCCAAATTCACAGCTAAATCTCTCCATCGACAGAGTAAATTGCTAACAACAGAAACATTTGTATTGACCAAGCATTGTGGTTTGATTAAGTTTGCTCATTTATTTTATAAATTTGTTGTAAAGCCATTAGAAGAGTTTTATTACTCAAATTATGAGGTTGAGTCAGAGTGGCCTTTTAAATCTATAAATTAATTAGAACTCTATTTCCAGAGCACGGGAAATATTCACCCTTTTCTTTCATTGAATATTTCCCTTCTCTATTATAAATAAATTGTAATTTAGTTCACAATTTCCCCAGTTGGCCATCATTCGTATGTATGCCACTTGGATGGATCAGCAAATATAATTATAAATTTCCCTCAGTATCCATTTCCGGGTAGACCAGAGAAGCATCTTATAGAAGCATCTTACAGAAGAAATTAACCTCAATCAAAATATTGTCTATATTCAATATATGATCTAAACACACGTCCAAGCAAGGATGGCCTATCTTTATTCTCTACACAAAATTCTTTTTGCCTTTTTTAATAACTTTAACACCGGAGTTGCCTCAGCTCAGCACTTCCGCTGTCTCCTTTTTTTTTTTTCGTTACTTTGTTCTTTCTGCTACTTTGTCATCACTTTCTTAATAGCCTTTCTATACAGTCATTTATCAGTTCATCCTTATTAGGCTTTTTCCCATGTCTAAACCTCTTAAGCCACATTTGGCTTATGCTTTTTTCTAGCTCCATTCAAAATCATATCTGACTGCATCCATGTGGTTCGGGCAGGGCTGACTCCACCACCACCCCTCATCTCAGTCACGGTAGTTGGTCCAGGGACAGATACAAGATCCAGGCTGAGTCAGTCTGGAAAAAGAGTTCTCTTTCTTTCAGGTTTTCTAGGTGGATAGGACTTAAGATTAGACCTCGTGGAATCTTACCACTACACAGGAAGATTGTCTGAGGACAATGCAGCCACAAAAGAGAACAGAGCAAAAGGAACAAGAGAGACAGATTCTAAAGACATTTTTTTGAACACCTAGATCCAGTGGTGCCTGATCAATCCCTTAACTTTCCACTTCTGTGAAAGTAATGATTTGCTTAGACCAGCTTGAATCATGTTTGTTTTGTATAAATATAGGAGTTTCAATACCTTATTTTGTTTTAAAATATTTTATTTCCATTCAGAAAAAGGCAAGATATTCCTACCAAAATCCTAAATATGCCCCATAGAACAACATTGCCTTAGTCAGGACACATTAGATTACGAGGAATGGAAACCCATTTCAATCTTGTCTAAGTTGAAAGGAACTGTCTCATTATTTGCTGATCTCTGTAAGGTTTCAGAGGTGAAGCAAGCTTAGGCATGACTGGATCACAGAACTCAAACACTATTTTTACCACACTAATTCTCCATTAATCCCTGATTTCAGCTTGACATTATTTTCTCTGACCTCAGACAGTTTTCTCCATGTGGAGATAATGTGAGCACCAACAGTTCCAGAATTGCATCCAGATCAAGTTTCTATGATCTTTAGAAGAAAGGCTATATTTCCTCCGGTGCCAAGTCATCTGATTATCCCTTCCTGGGTCATATCTACACCTGAAAATATTACATTGCAAAGGCGTAGAGTCTATAAGTAACCAGCCCTGAGTTACATGCTCACCTCTGTGGTCAGGAGGAAGCCTCTTATGGTTGGTGATCCCAACAGAGCCACATGAAATTGGGGCAGATGGAAAGGGTGGGAAGCAATTTTCCAAATGGAAAGCAAGCGGTGTAAGATTTCAATTAAAGACATGGGGTTCAGCACCCATGTTTATCTTTTCTCCCTCCCAAGACCCCGCTAAGATAAGGGAATAAACTGACCAAAATCACCAGAATGGAAGAAGTAATATTAGTAGATGACAGAGCTTAATAAAATTTTGGAAGGCAAAAACGAATGGAGAAATGAAAACAGATGATCTGGTTGGAAAAAGTCAAAGTCTAAAGAGTGAGCAGAAAGTGATAATATCTGGAAGGACTTGAAATCAGCTGCCATGAATGAGGGAAAGGATATAAGGTGAGGAGATATAAGAAAAGATATGGGTTGAAGTCAACATACGGAGTGGTCAATCTCCCCTGACTGCTCACAAGCAGAATTCCAGAAATCTTTCATTCCCACACAGCCACCCCCCACAATCCCCAGTCAGGAGACTAAAGCTTCCTTCTTTACAGAACTTGGATGAGAGGCTCTCAGGTCTCACAGACAGCCAGAGGCAGGGATGAGATATGAGATCGATATTAGGGAATTAATTGACAGGCTTTATGTGGATCACCCAACACCCCTTCCCATTACATCTTTCTGCAGAACGCTGGCAACTTGAATATCCCATCCCACAAAGGAGATAGGAGTTTTCTACGAAAGAAACCACGTAGACCCAGAGAACTGGCACTTTGCGGTCCCTCAGTAAAATGGCTGGATCTCTGCTCAAATCTAACAAAGTAAAACCTGCCAAAAGAGAGGGCATACATTTTTAGAACTTTTTAATCAGATTTTGTAATGCCTCACTCTTAAATGTGAATGAACGCTAAAAGATTACCAGTTAAGACATCTCCAAAAAAAAAAAAAAATTAAAAACAGACATTTGAAAAAATTGTATGAGGTACTCAACCATAAAAAAAAGACAAAACTGTCCCATTTGCAACAACATGGGTGGAACTTGAGGGTATTATGTTAAGCAAAATAAGCCAGACAAAGAAAGACAAGCACCATATGATTTCACTCATATGTGGAAGATAAGCAAATACGTGGACAAAGAGAACAGATTAGTGGTTACCAGAGGGGAAAAGGGTTGGGGAGTGGGCACGAGGGGTGAAGGGGCACATATATATGGTAACTGAGAAATAATAATGTACAACTGAAATTTCACATTATAAACCATTATGGCCTCAATAAAATAAAAATAATAAAAAAATGTGTAAGGAAAACAGTGTGCAGGGAACAAAAAAGAACTTGAAAAAAGAAATCAAAACCTGTAATTAGAATCCTCAAAATAATAAGAAAATGGTGCATGCATAAAACAAGAAAAGAATTATATGAAAAAGAAAAAAAAGACAAAGAATATTGGAAATTAAAAATATTACTATCAAAATTCAAGGAAGTGGAAGATAAAGTCATTGAAAACTTTCAGAAAGTTAAAGAAATAAAAAGGTAAAAAAACATAAGAAAAAAGATAAAGCATAGAGATAGAGCTAGAAAGTCTTATAGCCGACAGACATGAATTCCAGAAAGAGAGATCAGAGAAAATTGTGGAGGAAGAATAGTCAGAGAAACAATATGAGAATATTTCCTACAATGAAAGGATATGAGTTTCCAGATTGAAAGAGGCCACCAAATGCATGACACATTAAATGGCAAAAGACCCACAACAATGCATCAGTAATAGAGAAGATGCTAAATGTTTCCAATATAGAAACTTTAGGTCTCATAAAAAAGATTGGGGCTGAGAATGGCATTCAATTCTCAAGAAATAGCGTTGTCAGTTAACAGACAATGGAGCCACACCTTCAAAATGATGAAGCAAAATAATTTTCACTCCCAAATTATCAATCAAGGATGAGCATAGAATAAAGATATATTTGGATATGCAGAGGATAATATAGTTTACCTTCCATGACCTCTTTCGAAAGGAGCCACTGAAGAATGGGCTCCAGCAAAAGTAGGGAGTAAAATGAAAAAGAAGAAAATATGAAATGTGAGGAAAAATGCAACCAACTCAATAAAGCAACAAAGAGGACTCCCAGGTAACTGGCCGTGCAGCCCACATTGGAGTGAGAGAACAGAGAGACCTCAATCAGATGTCTTCTGGAAAAAACTATTCAGTAGTTCAGTTTAATATAATGCGGCATTTTGGTTCAGAATGGAGTAGGGGAAGATATGTGGATAGCAAGTGCTACAAGGGAAAAAATTTGACAGGGTAAAAAAATTGCTGCAAAAAGGGGAAATGTATCATAGCATATGATTTAGCTCTACAGTAAACAGTATTTACAAGGTTATAATGATTTTACAGTAAGTATTGATGTACTTAAAAATAGTAGCATATAATAGGAGATGGATAGAAGGAGGGATAAGGTAGTGTAACATTTGTCATAACAGGATGCCTAAAATTAATAACTTGAAGAAATGGTAGTGTAAGTTTGTCATTTAAAAATATGGATTTAATAGAAGAAACAGCTAAAAAAGTCAAAGATTATATTTGAGTAGCAAGAAATGAAGGTAGGCTGGGACTTATTTTTCATTTTAAGCTTATTGGTACTTGTTGATTTTTCAACCATCTTCATATATTATTGATTTTTGACTTCCTAAGTAAATATTTTAAGAGCAACAAAACGATATCCAAATCTTTTGTTACCTATCTTACTAACCTGGTGTTTATTTATTTACTGGAGTTCTGAAGACAAGCCATGTTGACAAACTCCTTTGGTTTATGTCTACACAGGCAAAATTCTAAATATTTAAAGACAAAATGCTTTTGTTGATTCCATCAATGTAATCTATTTGGGTATATATAGCTGATGTCTCAATTTCACCTGATCCTTTGCTGTGCTTCTATGACAAGATTCTAATGTAAGATTTGTACAGCTGCTGGCTCTGTTAGCAAAGCTCTTGGCCACTCCACAGTTAAGAGGCTCCTGAGAATTTGTTAGTGCCTTGAAGTCCTGTGGATTTTTAGACACACAAATCCTAAATTTAAGAAATTGTCAAAGTAATCTCCAATTGACCAGGAATTTAAGCCAGAAAATACTCCAAATCCCTCAAAGCTGTAAATCCTTTAGGTTTCTTTGGAGGGTCTGAAGAGAGGTGATATGTTTAAATCTGTGAATTACATGGCAAAATTAGATTAGTTTGGCAAACTCCTGCCGTGATGCTACACTCCTAGGGAGAACGAGTCTGAGCGTGCTACATTACGTCCCTGGGAAAACACGACAATTGCTGATACCTTTCCACTACCCTGGCCCTTCTACTTCCTGATTCCCAAAAGCCCCTGCAGAAATACCCAGTTGCCCTCCGGGTAGAATGACCAGTCCAAAAGGATTTCACCAGAAAGTTTTGAGATCAAAATTTTTCATCTTTTTACCTTCAACTCTTTCTAGCTATGCCAATCCAATTGCTCTCAAAAAGGAATCTTTCTTTAATCCAACACTGATTGTATTTTATTTTTATCTATACGATTGACTTTTTTCTCTTCAACTTAATTGACTTCTTATTTGATTAAGGCAAATAAATCAACTCATTGATCCAGTTACCTGCTTACCTAATCTCTGTAGTAAAAAAAATGAGACCTTAATTTAATCATCAATTTTATAAGCTCACTAGAGTCAAAATTTTTACCTAAATATTCTATAATGGCTACATTTAATGGCTATCGGATTCCATTGCATTTACAGGTCATGTTTGCAAATAAATGATCAATTTTGAATATTCTGGTTAATTGATTTAAATTTCTCCATTTTCATATGTAAAATATAGTTTTTTTAAATCATATAATTTGTGTATATAACCTTCTCTTGGCATGAAACAACTAGTATTAAACTGACAACACCAAGAACATATATCTCTATTTTGCATCTGCTCAAAAACTTGGAGTATGTGGATTGCTGAAGAAAAGACACATGCTTTCAATACAATCTCTCTCAGATTCTTCAAATGTTTATTTGTAATAGTTTTTGTCCCTGCTGTTCACCCTGACCAGTCAGATTCCAGGTGACTATCCTGGAGGAAACTAATCCAGGTTCTGACAAATAGCCAACATGCAGATCGAAAATCTATATTCTCTGCTTAGATGTCTGTCTAGAATATTCATGTTTATCCTTTAAGTTTCAGCTCAAATGCTGCCTCTATTCTGAAACTTCCAGTACCTGGTAAATTTCATGGATTGCAAAGGACAGAAATGGATTGTGGCTAAGGAATGAAAACAGAAGATTGATTGGAAGGATCCTGGATGCTTCCCAGAAATCTCAGGAAGAGCTGAACAACTCAGCCTCGGGGAGAAAAGAAATCAGGACAGCTCCAGGGACCTCTTCAGGGAGAGCTTTTGGATCTTCTCTCCAGAGTCCCACCTCAAGATGACATATCGCCAAGCGCTTCCCATCCATGCTCATATTTCAAATTCCAGGCTAGATAAGATAATATGGCTAGATAAGATGGATAGACCAAGCTCGACCACTATGGGAACCAGGAACTGTTGAGTCACCTCAATGTGTGTCTCCTGTCATCTTTCAGTTGGATGAATTTTCTCCTATATTCCAAATGTACTTTGTACCAATCTTGTAAGGCCAATGATACTATTGAAACACTATAAGGTAGGGAGACTTTTTTCATATTTGAATCCTTAGTATAGTGCCCAGTGACTAAAATGTAATAAATGCTGTAAAATTATGGTTTTATGAGTTAAATTATATTTTATTCTCTTTTAGTGAAAGACATTATCAAATATCATAGAAAGAGATTTCTGTTAAGTTGTGTAAAAGCCTCTAGGGATTCCTCATGAGATTGACTAGATGACTCATGGGTGATATCTCTGAAGTTCAGAAACAAGAAGAGTCCTTAGCACATGATGACCAGAAAACCATGACATAGTGGCACCTGCCACCCGCCCATCCATAACATGTTGTGTCACAGTGTATTCTTTGATCACCTACAGCTCCTCAACATCAGACCAAGACTGCCAGTCTCTGTGGGAATTTGGCAGTCTGTTAATCATTTGTCTAATAGATTTAGATCATGCCACCTTCCTTTCACTTCTCATAGCCTCCAAAGTTCTGTCACCTACTCTTTTAGACCTTGGAAAACAAAATGCTTATTTTGTCCTTTTCTCCAATAATTTTGTGTCAGGAGGGGTCCATAGCTTAGAAGCATAAACCCCTGCTTAACTAGAGTTAGGGATGGGGGAATACTTTACATTCCTCATTGATAAATTATCCCCACCCTTCCTGTACCCATCCCCTCTGCCCCAAAATCAGACAAATGGACCTTCTTATTAAAGCAAAGAAAAAAAGACAGACTTTATCTAGTCGGTAGATTATTCCCACTAAGTCTCCAGCACAATACTCACTTATGAAACAGATAAGCCAAATGTTTATAGGAAGTAATGGCTGGTTGATGAGAATTGAGGTGTTTTTTGGTTTGGTTGTTTTGCTTCCTCATATCTGTCTCAATTTTTTAAATTCCTTTTTACACTGAACATGTATTATTTTATAAACAGAGATAACTTAAAGAATTTTAAAATATTAAAACAAAGAATAGAGGGAAGACACAAATGGTAAGCTTAGACTCAGGTAATCTAGCTCCATTTGTGCTGAAATAATGTTTTTATTAATAGGAAAGGTATTAAAATATATTGATTGCCATCTAGAACCCAGATTTTGATCCTTAGTGCCACTGTCCATTAAAAGGAACCAGGGATCCTTGGAGAAATGACTGATTCCACGGCTGGGGGAGGGTCGGTTCAAGATGAGCCTGGAACATATTGCTATGCCAGAAAGCAAAAAAAGATAAGATGCCTCACGAGGACACAGTTGCCAAACTGAAGAGTCAAATCTGGGGGGGAAAAAATGACCATCAAAAAGATGAATTATAAATCATTGAAAAAATGTAATTTATTAGTTCTTACCAATATAAATAAACAAAGGAAAGGGAAGCTGTTGCTTACAGTAGAAAGCAGAATGCCAACTGGTAAATGTAAGAGTCCTGGAGTTGAAAAAATCATTTTGTGACTTCATAATAAAGATTGCATCAGACAAGAATCATCAGTGGATACTAAATCTGGGGAGAAATTTTGATAAGAAATAAGATATTCACATGGTTAGTCTTAAAGTGTGTCCCCGCAGACTGCTTATTAGTTGTAGAGTGAAAACCAGCAATTAAATATTGGAGAAACGCAACACCTTGAGAGTGATCAAAATTAACCTCAACTATGAGGGACAGATGGACATCATGTGCCCGCATTTGTGATACACGGAAAAAGATGCAAGACCACCTAAGAAGAAAGAATAACCTGAGTCAAGTCATGAGCAAATAGCAGCCAACCCCAAATGAGGATATTTCATTTAGAAAAAGGGAGGGTGAAGTGTATTTTTTCCAATGTCCATATCATTAAAGACCAAGAAAGGGTATGGAAATGTTCCGGATAAAAGAAGGCTAAAGAAACATGGCAACTAGATTCCTGACTGTGTGTGGGATCCTGTTCTGGATGGGAAAAAATGCTTTAAAGGACATTATTGGGTCAATTGACAAAATTGGAATACGGATGGTATATTAGGTAAAAGTATTATATCAATGGTAAATTTACTGAAGTTGCTAATAGTACTGTAGTTATGTAAGAAAATGCCTCTATTCTTAGGAAATATACTCTGAAGTATTTGCAGACAAAGGACCATGATATATGCATCTTACTCTCAAATGGGTCCAGAAAAAAAAAAATTTGTGCGCGCGCACACACATACAAACACACACACACACACACACACACCGTTCTGCCAAGTGTATATTACATTGGCAACATCTCACAATTTATATCATTCTTACTATGCAACAGCTGTAACTAACATGTCAAAGGCTTTTTCTACATCTATTCAGATGATCACATGGTTTTGTTTTTTTTTAGTTTATTAATATGGTAATTTACATTAATTGATTTTTTAATATTAAACCAAACTTGCATTTCTGGGATTAAACCTCACTTGGTCCTGATGTATTGTCCTTTTTATGTATTTGTACATTTAATTTCTAAAATTTCCTTTAGAATTTTCACATCTATGTTTATGAGGCATATGCATCTGTAATTTTTTTCTTGTAATGTCTTTGTCTACTTTTGATCTCAGGGTAATGTTGCCCTTAGAAAATGAGTTGGAAAGTATCCCTCCTCCTCAATTTTCTGGAAGAGTTTAGGTAGAACTGGTATTATACTTTCTTTAAATGTTTGGAAAAATTCACCAATGAAACCATCATCGCCTGGAGTTTTCTTTTTAGGTAAGTTTTTAACTACAAATTCAATTTCTTCAATAGATAAAAGGCTATTTAAACTATTTGTTTTTGAGTAAGCTTTGGTAGTTTGTGACTTTCAAGGAATTTGTCTATTTCATCTAAGTTGTAAAATTTATAGGTAAAATGCTATTGATAATATTTTCTTATTATTCTTTTACTATCTGTAAAATCTATAATGATATCACCTTTCTCATTCCTAAATAATGGTCATTCGTGTCTTCTCTCTTTCTTCCTGATCAGTCTGGTAGGAGTTTTATCAACTCTATTGATCTTCTCAAAGAACCAGCTTTTTGTTTCATTGATTTTCTCTGTTGTTTTGCTGTTTTCTATTTCATCAGTTTCCATTTTGATCTTTCTATATCATTTATTTTCTTCCTTCTCTTACTTTGGATTTCATTTGTTGTTCTTTCTCTACTTTCTTAAGATGGAAGCAGACATCACTGATTTGTATGTGTGTATACACACACACACACACACACACACACAATGCTTTAGCAAACTCTGATATTAACATCTTTATTCAGTTCAAGTATTTTCTATTCTCTTTTGATTTTTTTATTTATGCATGTGTTATTTAGAAAAGTGTTCTTTAGTTACAGAATGTTTCAGTACTTTTCTAGAACTCTTTCTGTTATTGAACTCTAATTTAATTGTAGTCAGAGAACATACTTTGTATAATTCTAATAATTTTAAACTTATTAAGACTTAGTTTTGGCCCAGAATATGGTCTATCTTGGCAAATGTACATGTAAACTTGAAAATAATGCATATTACACTGTTGTTAGGTGATGTCTTCTATAATTTGCAGGCCAATTTGATTAGCCTGAAACTATTATTCAAATATTCTATACCCTTATTGATTTTAATTATTTTAATTATTGAACAATCTTTCAATTATTAAAAGAAGAGTATTGAAATCTCTGACTAAAACTGTAGATTTGTCTATTTCTTCCTACAGTTCTATCAGTTTTGCTTCATATATATATACATATATATATATGTTGGGGGGACAGGAAGGTTTGGCAGGAAGATTGGCCCTGAGCTAACATCTGTTGCCAATCTTCCTCTTTTTGCTTGAGGAAAATTGTCCCTGAGCTAACATCTGTGCCAATCTTTCTCTATTTTGTATATGGGACTCCACCACAGCATGGCTTGATGAGTGGTGTGTTGGTCCACGCCTGGGATCCGAACCTGGGAACCCTGGGCAGCCAAAGCGGAGTGCGTGAACTTAGCTACTATGGGGCCAGCCCCAGGTTTGCTTCATATATTTTGAAGCTCTGTTATCAGGTACCTGCACTGATCAGTACTCACTGAATACTGGAGGGGAGCATTCAGGAGATCTCTGGGGTTTTGTTTCTACACAGTGCTCGCCTCTCCACTACTCTGACCTAGGAACTCCAGCTGCCTTGGTCTCCAAGACTCTCAGACTCATCTTCTCAACTCAGGGAGTCTGCCAGATTCTGCCTCCCTGTGCCACCGCCTAGAAACTCTCAGGGCAGCAAACTGGGGTAGTCGTGGGGCCGACTTCTTCTGTTTCCTGTCTCTCAAGGATCGCTACTTTCAATGCCTGATGTCCAGCATCTTGAAAACTGAAAACTGTTTTTTATGTATTCTGTTTGTCTGTTTTTCTTTCACTTGTGCTTTCTTCCTTCTTTTCTTCCTTTCCTTTTCCTTTTTCTTTATTTTTTTCTTTTTTTCCTTTAGACAGAGGATAAATCTGGCTGGAAGCAGAATTTCTTCTTGTCTTTTTGTTTAGGTTTAAATGTCTTGTAGGAGAACTCATCAAAGTGAGATTAAAGAGCATGCAAAAATGAAGGACCAAGACTGGTAGAATCTGGTGTAACTTACCTGTTCTACATGAAAGAAAATGATGCATGCACCTTGTGTTTATTAAATCATCACACTCTGAGACTATTTTATCGAGTTATATAATAAAATATATATTATCATCTGGGTCTTCGTCACAGACAAGGCCTATGTGACTTTAAGCTATTTACTCATTTATTCATTCAACAAGCAACAATTCATTCAATAAGTATTTATTGGGCCGGCCCGTGGCTTAGCGGTTAAGTGCGTGCGCTCTGCTCGCTACTGGTGGCCCGGGTTCGGATCCCTGGTGCGCACCAACGCATTGCTTCTCAGGCCATGCTTAGGCCGAGTTGCACATACAGCAACTAGAAGAATGTGCAACTATGACATACGACTATCTACTGGGGCTTTGGGGAAAAAAAAGGAGGAAGCTTGGCAATAGATGTTAGCTCAGAACCGGTCTTCCTCAGCAAAAAGAGGATTAGCATGGATGATAGCTCAGGGCTGATCTTCTCACACACACAAAAAAAATAAGTATTTATTTATCACCTATTATATGCTAGGCACTACTCAAGCTCCAGGGGGTAAGGCAAAAAATAAGACAGTCACAGACTTTGCCCTCATGTAGTTGACATTCTGATAAGAAAACACATAGAAACTAAGCACGGAAAGAAACAAATAAATAAGATCACTTCAAATAGTTTTAAGTGCTGTGAGGAAAATTAAACAGCACAATGAGATAGAAAGTGACTTGTGGGGCCCGGCCCTGTGGCGTAAGGGTTAAGTGCGTGCGCTCTGCTGCTGGTGGCCGGGGTTTGGATTCTGGGTGCGCACCAAGGCACCGCTTGTCAGGCCGTGCTGTAGCGGTGTCCCACATAAAGTGGAGGAAGATTGGCACAGATGTTAGCCCAGGGCCACTCTTCCTCAGCAAAAAAGAGGAAGATTGGCATGGATGTTAGCTTAGGGCTGATCTTCCTCACCAAAAAAAAAAAAAAGAAAAGAAAAAAGAAGAAAAACAAAAGAAAGTGACTTGTGGTGGGGGAGAGAGAAAGTTCTACTTTACCTAGCTCTTCAGAGAAGTTCTCTCTGAAAAGTTGGCATTTGAGTTTCGACTTGAAAAAGCAAAGAAGAAACCATGTGACAGTATGGATGGGGTGGGAGAGGGGAGACATTCCAAGCAAAGAGAACAGCAAATGCACAAATCCCAAGAAGGCATAGAGCTTTGTGAATTTATAGGGTATAGAAAAGGCTAGTGTGGTTGGAGACTAGGCAGAGAGAGGAAGAGTGGTATGAGATAAGGTGTAAGAGCTGGCAGGGAGGGCTTTTGGGCCCATGGCAAGGCATTTGAAATTTACTGTAATTCCAATGGGAAGCCAGCAGAGAGATTCATGCGGTTAGACGGTATAATGAGATTTACACTTTAAAAAGTTAACTCTGGCTGCTGTGTGGGGCAGGCAGGGTCCAAGTGAGAAATCATGGAAGCTTGGACCACAATTATATCAGTGAAATTGATGAGAAGTGATCATGTTTGGGATGTATTTTGGAGATAGAGTTAACAGCACTAGATAAAGGATGGGTTGTGGGATGTCAAGGAAAGTAAGGAATCAAAGATGTCTGTGGTCTGAGATACCGGCATGATAGCTGTAGCATTTTCTGAGAGGGGACAATCTGGCGGATGAGCAGACTTTTGGAGGCTGTTCAATGCCTGAGTGCGTATGTTAGTCTAGCCATTGGATACACAAATCTGGAGCTGGAGGGAGAGGCCCCAGCTGGAGAGAGATATTTGTGATTAACCAGCACGTTTTAAGATCACTTAGTGAAAGACGGTAGAAAAAGAAAAGAACTGAGGACAAGGCCTAAGACATTCAACTTCTAGAAATCAAGTAAAGCAGCAGCCAGCAAAAGACACTCAGAAATAGCAAGAGTTGAGTCAGAAGGAAAACCCTGAGAACAAAGAGTTTCCAGAAAGGAATGTTCACCTGTGGTCAGAGCTGCTGAGACGTAACATAGGATCAGAGAACTAACCACTGGACTCGGCAAGACGGAAGCTGTTTGTGATCTTGATATGAGCTACTCAGTGGAATGGTGGGGAATCAAGTCCAAGACGATACAGTGGAATGGTAAGAAAGTACAAACAGTAAGTGTAGGAATCCTGTGCTTGCTGTGGCTTCTATATCCCTGTATCCCCTGTTGAGGATATGTACATTTTGTGTTCTAAATAAATTAAGGATCCACTAGAAAGTCAGTGCAGGCTTGTATCAACTATCTCCCGTGATACCCTGTGCAACCTCTTCGGTATGTGTTAAACTAGAAAAGAGCCTAATTTGGAATACAGATGCATAGGGTCGAGGAATTGAACTGAATCATTTTGCTCTTCTGCATGCCCTTTATTCAAGGTAGTAGAGTATTTTCACAAAGGAATTTATTTTATTATTATTTTGTGTTTTATTATGTAATGTTTGATACATTCAAAAGGTATATATAATACTTATATTATGAAGAGTGATAAATTATAAATGAAATAAACTCTTATGAGACCTCCACCCAACTTAAGAACTATGTAATTATTAATACTTCTGCATCTAACTGTGAGATCCTCCCCTCTATCATTATCTTGACTCTCCTTCTGCCTAAAGATGATCAATATCCTAAATTTTTTCTGCTTGATTTAAAAAAAATAGTTTTATAATATATGTATATATCCCTAAACAACATGTTGTTTAATCATTAGCCAATCTCTGTGGGATATATGAGTGTTACAAGCCTTTTCCTTTGTAGAAATAGAAACTTAGGTGACTCTATATGATTTACCCAAGGCCAAGAAACCAACTGAAACCAGAGCCAGAGGTGGTTACCCCTTCTTGGTTCAGAACGTAAGTCATGTTAATACCCACAAGAGCTAATATTGGAACAAAAAGTCACTCTTTCTAGCTTAGTCCAAATACAATCTCGGAATCCTTTATACCAATAATACATCAGACAGTCACTACCATCTTCTTGGCGTTTTTAAAAAAACAAAGAGGATTTTATCAGAAAGCCCTGTTGGTTGAATAACATGGAATACAATTATTAATCCCATTCCCAAGAACGCCAAGATTTCTATCTCATTTTAATGTTGAAAATGATTTTCAAAAATCCAAACAATTTGGTATTAGTAAACTTGTATTTAGAGACACCTAAGAGTGATGTCTTTCTCTAATTTGAAGATCAATAACAACGTTTCACCTATGTGAGTTTGTGTGCCAGGAGCATTATGCTAATGAAAGCACTACTTCGATACTATGTTGTAATAGAATCATAGACTCTCAGTATTAAAGGTGCAAATGGGCTATCCCTGCTCTGATAGTATCTTCTCTTCATAGATGAGGTTACCTGACCTCAATTAGTAGACTTCACCACACCCAGCATTCTTTGGCCAATCTGTTCTTAGTCCAAGAGATTTAGGCTTTCATTCAACAGCTCAGCTGACACACTCACCTTGGTAAGTCCTCTCTGTTTTGTGTATCAGATATGGTATTGGGTTTTTGCATTATTCCTAAAACTAAGCTCCTATTTTATGCCCCAAGTCTAATATGTGTGTTCCTGTCTTGCACAGGGACTCATCTCTTTCTTCTGATAATACAATCCCACATTCCTATGGATAACCCAGTTCATATGAGTCAGGAGAGCACACAACTAGTCTTGGCTGATGAAAGAAACTCTTGCCCCAGGCCAGAGTGATTGGGTCTAAAATGGTCATGTGATCCAATCCTGGCTGATCTGACCCAACAAGAGGACTTTTCTACAAGTGCTATCAGAAAAGACATTGTCTTTCTTTGATGGGTTTTAAACTCATAAGATATATGTCTTGAAGTAGTTAACTGCTAGGATAAAAGTCTTGTAGTGCCAACAGCAATCTTGCCTGCCATTTGAGAAAAGATTTACAAGAAATAGAGATAAGGAACCTTCATAATATTATTGGAATCTCCTTCCCCCTCTTGAAATGCCTGAAATCACTCCAGTTCTGTGGACTTTTAGCTAAACAAGCTAAGAGGACTTTTTTCCCTAACTAGTTTGAGTAGAATTTCTCTTACTTTCAACTGAAAGAGCCATGGCTAATATATAAGTTTGTAAATGAAAATGGGTATGGCAGGCAATAGACCTTAAAATGAGTTGTCGACTGAGTCCAGGTAGAATGTTATGTGGTCATAAAACGGTTGATTAAACTGTGTGTGTTGTGTTTAGAGATACAAATCATGTGCTTACTCAGGCTGTAGCTTCAGGGAACTTAGTAAAAAAGATAACTAGGGACTTCTGCTTCTGGCCAAGATAAAATACCAGAGACTAGAAGGGCCCTCTTGCCTCAAACAACTAAAAAATAGGAAAAAAAGAAAAGAAAACAATCGTTTTCAGACGTTGGACAGAAAGCAGTACAAGACAGTGATTCCTGAGAGAGAGAAAACCAATGGAGTGAGTTCTAAGGTTGCTGCAGCTTACTGCCTAGAGAAAGTTTCCAGGATGCAGTGCAGAGAGGAAGAAACCCAGGATTCTCCTGAGTTGCAAAGGCAAAATTGGGGGTTCACAGAGGCCAAGAAAGCTAAAGTTTTGACAGAGAATCAGAGATAAAGAAAACTGCAGATAAAGAGAGCTCCCCACCCCCACCAAATCTTCACCTGAGTCCTGATCGTTGTATATATATGAGGAAATTACCCAACGCCCTGGAAAGAACCACCTGAAAGGGGCAAGCAGACCCATCATTGGAGCTTCCACAAGGCCAGGAATAGTTGGTGTGTCCTCCACTCAGAGTAGAAAAATGGCAAAAGGCAGGGAGCATCAGGTGGCTCTCTCAGAAGGGTACTGACTCACGCTAGTGGGCAAAATTAGCCTTAGACTCCAGGCTAATCTGGTTCTGCCTAAGAAAGCTTATAAACAAGTCTCAAAAAGATTAAACTGTTACAAAGTTTATTATAAATTTATCTATATCCCAGAATAATGTTCAAGAATATTTTTTAAGTACATGAGTGTCCAGCAGCCAACAGAGTAAAATTATCAATGTCTGTCATACAATCAAAAATGACCTGCTTTCAAAGAAGCAGGAAAATACAATCCTTAATAAGTAAAAAATCATTCAGTCAATCAAAATGGAACCAGAAATGACACAGATGATAGAGTCAGTAAACATAAACAGGAAAATAATTACCACAACTATCTTCTACATGTTCACAAATGTGGAGGAAAATATGAGCATGCTAAGGAAAGACATGAAAGATATAAAAATGATCCAAATTGGTCTTCTAGATATGGACAATAGAATGTCAGAGATTAAAAATATCTACAACCCGAGCCAGCCCAGATGGCCTAGTGGTTAAAGTTTGGCACACTGTGCTTTGGCACCCCAGGTTCTGTTCCTGGGCGTGGAACCACACTATTCGTCTGTCAGTAGACGTGCTGTGGCAGCGGCTCACACAGAAGAACTAGAAGGACTTACAACTAGAATATACAACTATGTACTGGGACTTTGGGTAGGAAAAAGAAAAGAGAGAGCAAGAGAGGAGGATTGGCTACAGATATTAGCTCAGGGCGAATCTTTCCCAGAAAAAAACTAACTATCCGCAACCCAAAGAGACCTGACAAATAATACCTTTGTTGGGAAACAAGTTCTACTATTATCCACTTTAGCTCCATTTCCTCATTTGTTAAGAGGAATAATAATAGTACTTGTTATACTGAGTGTTTTGAGGATTAAATGAGCTAGCAAGTGCAACTCAGAACAACTCTTGGCACATAAAAAGAACTCACTAATATTAGCTACTGATAATAGTAATATATCTTATTTACATATTTCATCCAATTGCTCTGCTGTATTCTGCTCCTTGATTTCTCAGCTGCTAACTGCCTCCTTAGACCAACCAATTCCTATCATCACTTTCGTCAACACTTCCAGTTTGACTGAACTTTTTGTCATCAGCAGCTGGATATGATAATAATGCTTATCCCTCCCAAGAGCCAGTCTAGTTTCTGCTTCTTTTTTCACTTGCTTTAGTCTGTCCTGCTGTTTATCAAAATCGCTGTTCTTTTTCTGACAACAGGGAACCTTGAAAATCATCCAGTCCAATCACTAAAACTCCCACTGTGATAGGTATTATAAAGAGTTTATTTTATTTTTCTAGATTTAGAAGTTTATTTCAGGCAAGGTATAATATACACAAACCAGTTTTGCAAAGTTTTTATTACTTAAATAATGAGTTTGATAAATCCTATAATATAAACCATTATATTTTAGTTTATATAATATAATAGACATAATGTATTATATATCATAATAATATATAAAATAATAGTGTATTATATAATATTGCATAGTATATAGTATCCAACTTCCACCCTGGATTTATAAATGCAGTTTTTGCTAATGAAAAATAATGAGATGATTGCATTAATAATAGCTAGAATTTTTGAGCAATCTATGTGCCAGAGAAGATTTTTATATGCTGTCTCATTTTATTCTAACCACAACTCTATAGCACATTTACTATTGATAACCTTATCTTACAATTGAGAAAATTAAGATTCTGAAAGGTTAAGTGACATGAAAGTCACGTGTCCAAGAAGTTGGTGATCCTGGATTCCAATCCAGGTCTTTCTGATGTAAAAACCCAAGTTCTTAACCAATCTGCTATACTGGACAAAAATGAGATAAGTACCTTGAATAGAAATAGCACTTTTTACTCTACTTTGAATAATATGTTACTAAAGCACAAAACAAGAAGATTCATAAGATTAAGACTGAGAGGGCTCTAGAAATCTACAGATGAAATAAATCCTGGAGAGAGGACAACCATACAACCATACTATACCTTGAATCATCCATGAAGTCAAAACAAGTATGAGGTCTCATTGTAGTTAGAAATCAATTTTCTTTCTAGTTGTTCATAACTTCTATTTCCCCATACTTTAAACTGTCCTAATCTGCTTTCCTACCGTGACTTATTTCCAGTAATGTATAGTTAGGATAACAGCCTCCTCACACCCGGTAGGCTACGTAGCTAAGCATGCTGGGAATGGTAAGGATCCTGGGGAACTGTGGAGGTACAATACAAGTTAATGTCACTTCAAAAATGAAGACATGAGCTCTGCTGATGGTGGGAACTGGCCAAAGGCAATAACATCAAAACCACAGGAGCACCTTCACATGTAAAAGCAAACTCAGTCAGTAGCAGACTGGCAGAGCACTTTGATGAGAAATAGCATGTTTTATTAAAGCAGCTCCTTCTATTTGTTAAAGTGTGTGCCTTCAATCATAAAATATACATTCATTCATTTATCCTACAAACATGTACTCAATATCTAGTCAGGCACTATGCTTGGGACAGGAGGTGCCAAAATAAATAAATAGATAGAGATAGATAGATAGATGATGATAGACGATAGATAGATAGATAGATAGATAGATAGATAGATAGATAGATAGATAGATAAAGTCCCAGATTTCTAAGTCTTCATAGTCTAGTAGAAAGATGAAATATGTAAATTCTTTGATGCCCAACAGTAAAACGCCACCAGGAATATACCTGCATTCAAGCAAAATTGGGTTTATTGTTTGCTGCAATAAGGGAGACCTTACACCATGGAAAACAAAGAGGCGTCTCAGAGGGTGTCAGGGAGACTTGTTATAGGATTTGGGTTCATGTTAGATAGTTTGGGGGAAGGGTCAAGAAAGTAGGGTTTGCTCTGTATTAGGTGCTGTCAGAAAGTGGCAGCAATTCTATGACTGGATATCTTAATAATTTTTATCTAGGAGGAGGGAGGAATGGAGTGGAATGGCGTTAAAAGTGTAATTGATAAGGAAGCAGAACCACTCACGTTAGCTGGGAAAGGGGGATATGTGGCCATTTTTGTGATTAGCACAGTGTTCTTATTTTTGTCTGTGCTCGGGTGTGATTATGGTGGGTTCTTGTTTTTGTTTTAATCCATTAAGTGGATTAGCCACAGAATAACCTCATATGATTTTGGTATTCTGTGAAAAAGTTATATTCAGCAGGAGAACACCATGGCCTGTCTGGGAGCTAGGGCTGCTTTAAACTGAGTTACACTCTACCTTGATAAGTACTAAATTACAAGGGTACACAGATGTTGTGGGAGTTTGAGAGACTGATAAACTCTGCTTATAAATAGATGTTCTTTAGAAAGAAGGTACATGGGAATGGTGTCTTGAAGGATGCACAGGAATTTACTGAGTGAAGGAGAGGTCAAAGGTCATTTCCAAGCAGAAGCAAAGTGTGCAAACACATGTGAGCACACACAGCATAATGAGGAACTTTGAGTAGTACAATATGCTGAAATAAATGAAATTTATTTATTTCTGGTGAAATTGAGGCTGAGTCGGCAGGTAGATATTAAGTCATGAAGGAACTTGGACTTCATTTAGCTAGTAATATGGATCCATCAAAAATTATTTGAATCAGAAAATAACATAATCAGATCTGTGTTTTAGAAGAGAGATTTTGGCAACTAGATAGAGAAGAAACTAGTCTGAATAGAGAAAAAAGACAGAGACCAATTAGAAAATTACTTTAGGCAAGAGATGATGAGTATGTAAACTGAACCAGAGCAATGGGAATGGAGGACAGAAAGGATATGAGGCATTTCCAGTGCAGAATTAACCAGACTTGGAGACTACATCCTCCCTAAAGTGTAAGAGGCAGAAGGGTAGGAATCAGGTACATTGCTCACTACCATACACCTCACAACTAGTACAACCTCTGGTATGTAGTGATTGCTCAATGAATGTTGAATTAATGAACAAATTGTGAGGGGTGGGTTGGGGAAGAAGATGTCAATGAAGGAGAAGTAGTAGATGTTTCTAGGTCACAGTGCTGGGTGAATGGTGATTTAATAAGAGCATATTTGTGGAGGAAGAAATCAGTCTGATTTTGGATGAACACACAAAACAAAATAGACATTGTTGGCTTTATATATTAAAATTCTTCTAGGAATACTTTTATGTTGAAAATAACCTGAAGTGTGTTGATCAACCAAATAAGAACCCAGAGTCCCAAAAGTATTATTTGATGTTAAAAGAGGTTAATAAGCTCCTTCCATGCTGAAAACTATCTTGCAATGGATAAAAGTCCCAGACTTATTAATTATATTTGGTGAGTAAAGAGACAGAGCTAAAAAGGAAAGTTCTGGAAAATATAATTGGCATATGAACTAAAAAATTTCTTTTCTTTACCGTAAATTTTTTTCAGCTTTATTAAGGTATAATTGACATACAATAAATTGCACATATTTAAAACCTACAATTTGATAAGTTTTGACATATTTGTACAGCTCTAAAATTGTCACCACAAACAAGATAATGAGTATATCCATCACCTCCCAAAATTTCTTTGTGCTTTTTTGAAATCCCTTCCTCCCTCCTTTCATCACTCCATCCCCTCAAACCCAGTCCCCAGGCAACCACTGATCTACTTTCTCTATGTATGGCTTAGGGTGCAGTTTTTAGAATTTTATATAAATGAAATCCTACAGTATGTCTTCTTTTGTGTCTGACTTGTTTTCCTCAGCATAATTGTTTTGACATTCATCCATGTTATTGCATGCATCAAAACTTCATTCCTTTTTATTGCTGAGTAGTACTCCATTGTGTGATATGCAAACAATTTCATTATGGATTCTCCTGTAGATGGTCACTTAGGTTGTGTGATGGTTTTAAAATATGTCCACAAATTCTTGGATACCACTCTCTCCAAGAGGTGGAGCCTAATTTCCCTCTCCTTTCCAATGTGGACTGGACTTAGTGACTCATTTCTAATGAATAGAATAAAGTGGAAGTGATGGCATGCAACTTTTGAAACTAGGTCACATAAGGATTTTGGACTTCCTCCTTGCTCTCTCATGGATCACCTGCTCTGGGGGAGCCAGCTGCCATGCTGTGAGGAATCTCAAGCAGCCATATGGAGAAGCCCATGTAATGAGAAACTCAGTCTGCTGTCAACAGCCAGGCCAGTGAGCCACGTAGGAAGCAAATCTTCTGATTTCAGCCAAGACTTCAGATGACCACAGCGCCTTGACACCTTGACTGCAACCTCATGGGAGGCTCAGAGCTAGAAGCACCCAGCCAAGCTGCTCCCAAATTCCTGATCCACAGAAACTGCGAGATAATAAATATTTATTGTTTTAAGTCACTAAATTTGGGGATAGTGTGGTATACTGAAACAGGAAACTAATATAGATTGTCTCAGGTTTGGGGGTGTTGCAAGTAAAGCTGCTATGAATGTTTGTATACAAGTATTTGAATAGATATATGCGTTCATTTCTTTGGTTTACTATATATTTTGGCACAATTTTTATTTTGCCTTCTATTGTTTTCCATTCAAGTGTCAAGTTGACCCAAGAAGATTATAAGCTCCAGGTACTTATTTAATATTCCACACAATGCTCAGCCCCATGCTAAGTGCCTAGTAAATGATCAATACTTTGAAACGAGATACATTGAGAACAATAATAAGTACTCCAATTGTTTTCAGTAGGCATCTGAGAGGAGAAGGGAGAAGGTGATTCAATGTTCTTGGTGAACACACTGACTGACCTCCCCTGTCTCCACCTTGTGAAAAATGAATTGATATGCTTTAGGTCCAGGAAAAGAATGTAGTTTGGAGTCCATAAACAAAGTTTCACCCCTAGGTGATGTGAGTTCTAATTTGAACGCTACACAAAAATGGGGAGAATTAATTCAACTACATCTGGTGAAAATCTCAAGTGACACACTTCTCAAAAAAGAAATAACATGTACTTTGTCACATTGTCAGACAGTGTCCTCTCTCTTTCAGTTGCTTTTCAACCAGTCTAAGCTGGGCTTAGGGGAACTGACCATGTTCCCCTCAAATTCATTGAGAATTTGAGTAAGATTTATCTTCCAGCTCTCAGTTATGGCCTGAGAAAGCCATATGCAGAAATACATATAGGAATGCCTTGGTGATGCTAAAAATGTTTCTACCGAGTTCTGTTCCTTTATCTGGCATGGAGGACACTGAGCTTTTTAAAGGGCTAGAAATGTAGGGTTTGTCATAGCCAACTACCTCAAAGAAATGTTCTGAGCAAAGAGTGCTACCAAACTTAACCACAATGAACTGGATGATTCTATCTATTAGTGGGAGATAGGAATCACTTCATAGTAGTTCTTGAGAGCAAGTAATAATGGGGATTTTCAAAAAATATGCATGAGATTTTCTGTTTTGCGTTTTTTATACTAATCTTGCTTCCATTCTTCCAATAAATTTGCCTAGGGGAGATTTAGAATTGTTAAAACAGGAATGCAAAGAGGAAAAAATAGTGTTAATATTCCACTTTTGACACCAAAATTCAGCAAATTTTTGGAGAAAAAAAGAGAACAAAAAGATTCTCTGAACTCCTTTATCTCCTCCTTTAAAGAGCCAAGGTTGGTAATCCTAGGCATGATGTTTTGCATAAGAGAGATCCCATCAACACAGGAAGAGGAAGACTGAGAAGACAAACCCATTCTAGGCCTGGTTGATTAGGAATTGCAGTAGACAGGGTAGAAGGGAGCAGAGAGAGTAGGAGAAACCTCGAGGTTGCTGATCCCCTCCCTGCCTCTAGAGCCCAACCTCAAAAGCACAAACTTCTGGGTCAGAAACAAAGGACTTTATTAATCACAGCACTAGCAGTAGCCAGAGTGTCAATATTAGCATAAGTTTCTCAAGCCCAAATGCCCACAAGGGGACAAGAAGAAGGCCACCTCACTCCTGCATACTAGTTAAGAAACTTCTAGCTTAGGAAACCTGAACCTTTTATAATGGACAGCAAGCCTGTCTGACCTTTGCCCCGGAGGTAGACATTGTCTATTATCCTGGTCAGGAAACAAATAGGCCTTCTGTCCTAGAGGGAGTCACTGTCCTCCAAGTCTGTTAGCAAACAATCAACCTTGAAAAGATAGTCTGGAGGAAAGGTAGTCAATGCCTCTAAGATGTGCAAAAACATGAGACCTGCAGAGGACTATGTCCCCACGATCCACGGCCACGATCAATGCCTAACAAAAACCTTCAAGGTAGGCAGGTTTCACTCACTTTCCAGAGAAGGAAAATGAAAGTAGGAGAAATGAAGGAACTCACCGTAGGCCCCACAGGGGTGCCTTGGGGATTTACGCCCAGGCCTATCTCCTTCCATACCCTCTCCCCACCAAACCACTCCCAAGACTCATACATGTTTATGGTTTACGTTTATGACAAGCCAAAAATCATGATTGGATCCTTCTAGGAGGAAAATTTCTATCAGCTTACTCTGTCCCACAGGATGGCAAATGTTATTTCCTGAAAGATATCACAGAAGAACTAAAACAAAACTTTATAAATGAGTTTAGGATGCCTCCCTCAAAATGGGATGTCTTTACAGTAGGAACCCAAATTCCAGCTGTCAACAAAAGACAGAGGGGAAAGAAAGAGCTGTTGTCCAAAGTGAAGGAATATACTAGAAATATGAAGGAGCTGTTGTCTTCTGTTGTCTGTTTCCAGAAATCAAGCTACTACAAACCTGGGAGGAATAGTAAAACCAATCCTAGGAGGGGGGAGAAGAAGACACAGCATCTTGTTTAACTCTGAGCAGATTTGGTAGCTTGTTTTCAAGATGACCACCATTAATTTCTTCCCTCCTTGTATATACACTTCCTTCCCCTCAAAAGAAGTAGTGTCTATTCCTCTCCCTCTCTACCTACCCTTGAATCTGGACTGGACTTAGTTAATTCCTATATGATAAAATGCAACGAAAGTGGCATTCCAGGACTTCTAAGACTAGGTCATAAGAAGCCTTGCAGCTGCTGTCCAAGTCTCTTGAAACACCAACTCTGGGGACAGCGTAAAAAGTCTGACTACCCTGAGACTGCCATGCTGTAAGGAACACAACTGGTCTCATGGAGAGATAGATGTCCAGCCAGCCCCACGCTTCCAGCCATCCCAGCCCATACACCAGTCATATAAGCCAAGGAGCCATCATCTACATTGCGAGCTAATTGGAAGTTTGAAAGGGCAATTAAAACTTAAAAAGGAACATGTTGCATAGTCAATAGGATTAGATTTCTATTGATGTTTGAGATCTCTTTCAGATACTGACAGATTGACCTGAAGTTGGTAAAGTTATCATTCTAGGATTATGTATCTCAACCAAGGGCAGTTTTGCCCTCTAGAATACATTTGGCAATGTCTACAGACTTATTTGGTAGTCACAACTGGGGTTAGGAGTGCTAATAGCATCTAGTGGGCAGAGGCCAGGGATGCTGCTAAACATCTCATGATGCACACAACAGCCCCACACGACACAGAATTATCCAGTCCAAGTCATCAATAGTGCAAAGTTAAGAAACTATGTTATAGAATACCAGAGGAAATTATATATATATAGTGCGTGCGTGTGTGTGTGTGTGAAGAAGATCAGCCCTGAGCTAGCATCCATGCCAATCCTCCTCTTTTTGCTGAGGAAGACTGGCCCTGGGCTAACATCTGTGCCCATCTTCAGAGGAAACTATATTTGAATACAGGGTTTGGCAACCCATTCCTCAGGCAAATTCATAACTTCGTACATTTGAAGAGAAGATTTTCTTGTTCAAATTTTGTTGTCCAAAATAAAGTTTTAAATGTTTATGTGGATTGGAACATATGGGTTTGAGTATAGTATATAAAGATACACTTTTTTTTTTTTTTTTTTTTTTTGTGAGGAGATCAGCCCTGTGCTAACATCCGCCAATCCTCCTCTTTTTTTTGCTGAGGAAGACGGCCCTGGGCTAACATCTGTGCCCATCTTCCTCCACTTTATATGGGACGCCGCCACAGCATGGCTTGCCAAGCAGTGCGTCGGTGCGCGCCCGGGATCCGAACCAGCGAACCCCAGGCCGCCGCAGCGGAGCGCGCGCACTTAACCGCTTGCGCCACCGGGCCGGCCCCTAAAGATACACTTTTTCATGTAGTTTTCTGGCATTTTACTTGCAATAGGCAATGCACTAGGCAGTGTGGATTTCAAAATAAGTTCCCTGCCTTCTATGAGCTATTGTCTAATGTGGAGAGAGACATGTCAACAATCACATTACCATAGGATAATTGCAGAACTAAATTTTGGAAAATAGGACAAAGAGCACCAAAGTAGGCAAAAGGTTCTCAGGAAAGCCTTCAAGAGGGAGGAGCTCTGGGCTGAGACTACATGGAGCCTAGAGAAAAGCAGATTTCACAGCAGGGACACCATGAAAAAGCATATCTGGTGTACAAGTCTAATTCATTTCAGAAAATCAATTGTGCTTTCTTTTAATAGACTATGGGACAATTAGGAGTTACATCAGATCTAAAATCATTAGAGTCTTCTGAAAATTTGATTGGAAAAAGTGTAACGGCTGATACCATAAATCTCCAAGGGGAAAATCAGGAAAAACAAACAAGTTTCCAGAATCTAACTTTTTTCATGGTCCAAAGCTTAAAAATAGAAAAAATAAAAAACACAAAAAAAGTTTGGCCATGGCTAAGAAGAGAAGATTTAAAGCATAAAAAGCTGTTTAAGGACCCAAAGCCAGCATCAAAGGTAGGAGTAAAGACTAAAAGGGCGTTATAACCAGCACGCAGAAAGCATTAGACGTATAACACAGATTAAACTTTGGAAAATAAGTTTGCCTTTGCTGTTTTCTAAATTCTTTTGCAGGTTGGAACAATCATTTTTTGAAATTCCATTTAAAACCCAGGAGATCTTTATGGTAAACAATCTAAAGTCTCTTATGTTATCACATGCCTTGAATTTTCCCGCATTTTCCCTTTAGAGACACAAAAAAACTCCCTGTGGGCTCCAGAATAGCTTAAGCATTTTATTCATACAATATTCAATTTGAACTGGTATCACTTGTAAGTTTTTATAATTCAAAAATCATATGGTATGACATTTTAAAATAGCCCCAAAGACTATCATAGCATTTCTGTAATCATTTGCAACAATGATGTATTCTAACACCCAAGAAAATGTACCTGTTTTCAAAAGACACATTTCCCCTGGCAAAACAGCTGTTTCAAAGTGGAGCAAAGCTTCTTACTTTACAGCATACTCTGAAAACACGGAACATCACTGAAGTAATGTACGTTAGAGGGTCGTGGGCTAACACCAAACCGGCACCAGAATCCCACTGCACCGGGCTGGCCTGGTTATGCTTAACTAGGTGGGGTCCAGGCTCTCTCCCTAGGCACTGAGAAACCCTGTTTTCTAAAAATCAGTTGTTATATAATGATTTCTAAGTAGGTAAATGGGACTGATGCTAGTGTAACTAGAGCATGAGCATCCCATATATAAAGTACACGATGTGATGATCCCTTTGCAGAGAGCAGAAACCTGATCATCCCCAGTGGAGCTTGTTTAGATTGTTCTCGTCCATGTATAGCAGTTTTCTCAAAAATGTTTCTCAAAGTGTGGTTCTCAGACCACTTGCACCAACAAAATCTGGGGTGCTCATCAAAAAGGCAGTTTTCTTGATGGTCTCTCAGACCTATGGATAAGAATCTTTCATTTGATTCTTAGGCATGCTAGAGTTTAAAATCCATGTCTTTGTGTCAAGAGTCCAGCAAAAGTTTGCATAAGAAAGTTACTTATTTTGTGTTGAATTCACTCAGTATATAAAATAGTACTGAAAATATGAATTTTCACTTCTTTAACTAATGGTATTAATAAATAAATGAAAAGCAATAGAATATACTGGAGTATATGAGGAAGCCATTTGGTTTAAAACAAATTTGGCTTGACCTTGTTTTTCCAAAAGGGCCTGAGGTGGCCTGTTGAGCATGCATTGTACAACTGCTTTAAATATTTACTATGTCCCAAAGACAAGAATGATGCCCTTAAAGATAGGGATATAGCTTCACCCCATATCAGCATTTCTTTAAGGATAAGCATCTCTCTCTAAACTAAGGATTAATTACTGACCTGCTGTTCTCACCTTGTGACCACTCACCTTGTGACCACCAATCTGCTGTTCCAGCCAAGCATCTCATGACAATTGTAAAAGGGACATTTCTATCATATGTAATGTATGCTTTGTTCCAAGATGGTATATAACCACTCTGTACACCCCACTTCTTCGGTGCCCTTTCTTCCTTCGGGAAGGAGGGCTCCAGGCTAGTCCTCAGATCTAGCTCATAAGAAACTCACCTCAATTTTGCTTATAGATTAATTATGGATTACTTGTGTCAATAGTATTGAGTGTTATTAGCCTCTGTCTATAAGATGGGATATCAACATTTGGAGGGGAAATAACTACTGAGTCTCTGCTTCAGAAATAAAATATTTCATCACAGCATTTTTATAAGCCAATGAGCCATCATGGTGAGTGTTACTACTGTTTCCTCAGTTCCCACTTTAGAAGGATTTGGTGGGGCTATATCTCTCCATTGAAGAGTCTGATTCACAGATCCTATCTCTCTGAAAAAAATTTTTTTTTAAATTTAAAGTATGAATGTGGCCTGGGCCAGGAAAAGATTGTTGATTTAACTTGAGAGCCAAAACAACCTGGGGTAACAGCATTAAAAAGAGTAAAGTATGTTGTACTGACAGGATATTTTTCAGACATATAATAGATCATACAAAAACACCAATCTTAAAATCATGCACTCCTATAGGTCTTCAGTATGCCCCAGGACCCCTAGCAAAATGTCATTAATACCTTAGGAGGCAGGGTTGTGTAGTGGAAGGAATTCGTATATTCATGACTGAATAAATGAAGTACATCTCCCCTCCCTTCACAGCTCTTTGTTCCTGAAGTGGATTCCCAGAATTGCCGATCCACTGGTTAGCCAGAGATTTCTGGCTTCATGAAAACATATAAGCTAGATGAGACCCCTCTTATTGCCATTTTTGGGTCATAAGAAAGATGAGTAAGCAGAGGAAACTGTGATGAGAAAGAGCCCCACGGGAGCAGAAAAAGTCAGAGACAGAGAAGGGGAGACCACAAAGCCTCTGAAAGACTGAGATTGGTTTTCCAGTGCTAGCTGACATGAGACCTAGCTGCATGTCACTGGTTGTCTTGTATTCCATGAGATCTCTGAGCACCTACGATAGCCCCACTCCCCTTTGACGTGAGCTATTTTAGTGGGCCTCTGTTCTTGCAGTCTTGAAAAGAACAATAGGGTTCCTGAGAGAATGTGGTAAATAATTGTGTGAACGTCCATACAAAATACAAAGCATTTACAATGGGGATCTGCCTTCTCACTTGCTTTCATCAAAAGCCTGGCCTCTCTGAAACAACTTCTGTGTCTTTTATCAGCATTTTGTTGCATATTACATGGGTAAGAACACAGAGAAGAAGGTATTTGAACTCAAATCATACTGTCTTGACTTGGGTAAACATGGTCTTTAATCAGTTGAATTCCCTTTAAGGGATGGAAACTAACATTTAAAGTACATTGTATGTGCAAAGAGCTTTATGTCATTAGTTCTTTAATCCTCACAACTTTATAAGGTTCAGGCTCAGGGAGGTCAATTGACTTGTTCAATGATCAAAGCTAGAAAATAGTAGTGTTCATACCATAATCCAGGCCTCTATTTCTTAGTTCAGAACTCTTTCTTCTAGACCAATGTCTCACAAAATATGATACACATATCAAATACGGTATCCAAGATTATTTTAAATAGATTATGAAAAAACATTTTTAAAGTTTAAAGTTACACATTTATTTTAATACATGTTAGAAAAATAATTTGAATCAAATTTGTTTTTATGAATATATATACATACATGTATATGGTAAATAATAGTACAGATGGCATATATATATGGCATAAATCTTGAAAAGAAATGATTGAAGTTTGAAACCTTTACCACACAAAGTTCACGTGAAATTATGAAGAATGTCTTGGAAATCTGTTCAGAAGTGATCCAGTGGCCATATGAAGTTCAAAATTTAGATGTAAATCAAATAGTTTTAGGAAAGAATATGTCTTTAGCACTCTATCTTCATATTGTGTTGCAATCATTCGTGTATAAAAGACATTGTTGCATTATTGTTTTTCTATAATCCCACTAGTGTCATTTCAAGATATTAAAATATAAAAATATGATAAATATTTTCCCACACCAAATACATGTGCATTAAAATTGCTGAGTAATAATATAAGTAAACATTGTAAACTATTCTAATGCCTTAACAAATGCTGAAGAGATTTAAGCATACACTCAACAACTTTGTATATTTTGAGGATTTTTTCTAGGTAATCAATAAAACAAGGCAGGGTAATGTTATAACAAAGGCCAAGGGACTTCAACCACTGAAGAAATATAATAATCCTTTAGTGATATACTGCCCAGGGTGTCATACCCAGATGATGAAATGGACCTGGAAAACTAAAATGACTGAGAAATTGAAACTGTTAGCTACTGGACACTCTGGACACAAACACAAGAACATTCACAGCCAAAAAGAAAATTCTTCTCATATTAAGTCTAAAGTTCTTTCACAGAAATGTGAATGTGCCAGTAAGAGGATTTCTGACACTCAATCATCACTGATGCATGGGGACCAGAGTATAGCAGCAATAGGACTGGATTAAGAAAGGATCCAAAATTCCATTCTCCCATCTCCGTCCTCTGCTAACTGAGAGACTTGGGGTAAGGCCTTTCTCTGCTCCAAGTCTCTGTTTTGTCACTCAGAAACTGTGAATGAAAATACCGACCTAGAGGGGCCGGCCCCCTGGCTTAGTGGTTAAGTGCGCGCTCCGCTGCTGGCGGCCCCAGGTTCGGATCCCGGGCACACACCAAGGCACCATTTCTCCTGCCATGCTGAGGCGGCGTCCCACATACAGCAACTAGAAGGATGTGCAACTATGATATACAACTATCTACTGGGGCTTTGGGGAGAAAAAGGGAAAAAAAAGGAGGAGGATTGACAATAGATATTAGCTCAGGGCCGGTCTTCCTCAGCAAAAAGAGGAAGACTGACATGGATATTAGCTCAGGGCTGACCTTCCTCAAAAAAAAAAAAAGAAAGAAAATACCGACCTGACTAGAAGTAGATAATCAGAAGATTATTGTAAAGGTACATTATACATTGTAAAGCACTATGTACTTGTTAAGTAATACTATGCTTAGAAAAATAGTTAATAAAAGAAGGTTTAAATTTTCCTTCTACGTTGCAAAGCTTGGTGTGTTTCTTTTATGAAGCACAATTATTCTGGAACAGAGTAGTATTCAAAATTTGAAGGTTGGAGGCATGTTTAAAATGGGAGACAGGGGAAATCCTGTATTAAAGAAAGGACCTTTTTTTTTTAAAGAACGATTACAGCAGATTAGGTGGTACATTGAATGAGATGACCCAACTTAAACAAACAAAAAACTGCTCTTCTTAGAATTCTAATGATGAATATATTTATTTTTCACAACATGGGATCCACTAGTCTGGTGAAATATTTGAAGTGAGGAATTCATGTGCTCTGCATCTGGCTCACACCAATCATCATTAGCTGGTTTGACAATGTTGTCTCTTTCTTTCTTTTACTGCCAACATGGATCTTGCTGAGGTTCTGAAAGCTTATGTCATCATTTTGTTTTCTAAGCCCTCTTATTGTCAAGAAGGAAGAAATTCCCCCTTCTACCCCTCTTGAGTTCTTATGGCTGGACTAATAATAAAGTTGGCACAAGACCAGATCAACCGGAAAAAAACCAATGTAATACATGCGCACAGGAGATCATTAAAAAAAGATTCTCAGAGAGTGAAAAAGCAGGCATTTCATGTATCTTTTTACACAAAGACAATAAATTTGTGAGGATTTAACAGGACAAAGAAACTTAGGTTTTGAGTATGTAATCAGCAAGGAATTTAAGCAGAGTTTGGGTTTGAGGTAGTAAATTAGTAAAAGCAATAATGTTTGTTTATATGGGCTTCTTGGCCCTGAATTCCCTAGCTCTAGTGATGAGGATTCTCTGTCTCCTGATGATGCAGGGAGGGTACCTTTCACATGGGAGATTTATTTTCTGCTTTCAGGGGGAAAAGATAGAGAAGGATCAAAACTTTACCTGTCAAGTAATTTTAACTCAAAATCATCAATATGCCATTGTGGGATATTTGGGGGTGGCCTGTCCTGGGCCCCAACATTTTCTTTCCAGAGTAAAATAACTCTAGGAGAAGCTTTAATTCACAGGCTTGCTGAGTGAGACAGATGCACAGTTCCAAGTAAGTATAAAAGGCTGATTTTTTTCCTGTTCAATTACTTTACAAACATTTCTGTATTCTTTGATAAACTCACTTTACTTTTACCCAAGACAAACACTGCCCTTGAAAATCACTTGATACCCTCTGCCCTGGTTGGATGTCAAATCTGATGAGCATTTCTAAAGCCATTTCTCTTCCTAGGGAGGACCTAGGGAGGTTGTTTCAAGTAGTGCGATTCTAAATTGCCTTTTATTTCTCAGTAATATTCTTCTGCTCAAATATCTGGAAGAAAGGCTGCTTATTGTGCCCTCTAGTGGTGATTGTGACATTCTTTTTAAAAATATTTTTGTTTCATTCTTTGGCCTTTTACTGTAAATTTATTGTATATTTACTCAAAAATGTATTTTTTGGACTTATGGTGTAAATTGTACAGTATAAAAGGATTTTATCAATCTTTAAGGAGATACAAATAATGGAAATTATTTGTATTACACTACCATGGTGTTTATAAATGCATCAAAAATAGTTTCATGGGAGATTGACTCATTTTCTCACATTTTGTTAACTTAAATTTTATTCCACTTTCATAAAATGTTATAATTCTTCTTTCTTCCATTTGAATATTGTCAGTAGGCAGTTATTCACACTACTCGAGGAAGTATACATAGCACTCTACACATCCCCAAAATATTATATTTTGGTTTAGAGGTCCTTTTTATTCATGTTTAGTCATAAGCATATCTCATTTTCTAAGAATTCACAACATTAGAAATAAAATAAAGAACCCACACATGGAATTTCTGATTCTACAAGAACTAAGAATTTATCCGCTATTCCTCCTTTTTCGCTCTGCCTTCCCCACTCTCCATTTTCTCTCCACCCCAAGACGGACCAGTGCACATCTTTAAACTGAGAGGAAGCATGCTTTTTGGAAGAGCCGCTGCTAAGAGTATTGCTATCTCTCTGTCTACGTTCTTCTCAAGTAGAAATTTAATTAGACATCTTATTCTAAAGTTCTTGCTTCCAAATTCCTAGTGAGTTACAGTTTGTATGTAGATGATGAGAATAAAAGCAGTTAAGAAAAACAAAGGAGATAATCAAGCAGAACAGGTGGTTCTCAACAAAAACTTAAAATTAAGACTTGTCTTCAGCGGAGAGTAACGAAGAGATAACCATAAATTAAAATGACTCTAATAAGTAGATAAAAATGTCTTGATCCTGGATAAAAAGACCCAGTGTTTTAAGACGTCAATTTCCCTAAATTAATCTGTAAATTCAATGACATCCCAATAGAATTTTAATAAACTTGACCAAATGTTTCTAAAGTTTATCTGAAAGAATGTGCAAGTGAAAATAGCCAAGAACAACAGCAAAATTAAAATAAGGATAATAGAGGGAAGGACTAGATTTAATACCATGTGTTTAAAGGTGATGTGAAGCCATAATAAATAAAGCAGTATGTTATCAGCACAGTAAAAGAAAGAGATATCAATGGAATGGAAAAACAAACAGTAATACATGGTATTTTAGTAAATGCTAACATTGATATTTTGAATTAGTGAAGAAAAAGGGATTCAAACAGCTAATGAACCATTTAGAGAAAAAATACAAAGTCCTACTTCTCTCCTCACACCAAAATATGTTCCAGTTAGATCCATGAATTAAATTTTAAAAGATAGTAAAATACTGAAAACAAATAAGAATTTGTATTTTAATACGTCTTGGGTGAGGAAAGCATTTATGAGCATAAAATGAAACCCAGAGGCCATAAAGAAAAATATCTATAAATATAACACTACGCGGATTTAAACTTTGAAATTATTTATAAAAGTTTTCCATAATTATGGTCAGAGGCAAAAACTGGAAAAATGTTCATAATATTTGTAAAGACAAAGTGCTAATTTTCTAATTTACAAAGAGCTTTCTTCAGTCACTAAGAAAAAGACAACCCATTAGAAAAATTGGCAAAGGACATAAATAAGCAAACGACAGACGAACAAATACAAATGGGCAGAAAACAATGAAGAGATGCTAAACCTCACTAATGGTTACAAGAACGCAAATCCAAACAAGCTAAAAACTTTTACTGATCGTCTTTGCAAAGATTAAATGAGTTGATAATGCAAAATTTGTAAGAGTGTGATGAAACAGGGAGTTTCAGTACTATAGGCAGGAATGTAAATTAACTGCATCTTTTGGAGAGTAAATTTGGTAATATTTATTAAAATGTTTTTGACTCAGTAATTCCACTTTTACACTCTTAGGACTTTATCCTACAGAAATACTTTACATGATTGTGCAGAGAGAGAGAGAGAGTTGTTTTTATATTATTAAAAATGATCCAAATGCCACTGTGGAAAACAGTACAGCAGTTCCTCAAAAAACTGAACATAAGTAATTTAATAAAACATGGTAATTCCGTATGATCCAGCAATTCCACTTCTGGGTATGTACCCAAAGGAACTGAAAGCAGGGACTCAAACAGATATTTGTACACCCATGTTCATAGCAGCATTATTCACAATAGCCAGAGGTGGAAACAACCCAGTCATCCATTGGCAGATGAATGGATAAACAAACTGTAGTATATACATACAATGAAATATTATTTAGCCTTAAAAAGGAAGGAAATTCTGACATATGCTACAACATGGGTGAACTTGAAAACATTACGCTAAGAGAAATAAGCCAGTCACAAAAGGACAAATATTGTACAAATCCACTTACATGAGGTACTTAGAGTAGTAAAATTCGTGGAGATAGAAAGTAGAATGGTGGTTGCAGGGAGGCTACAGGGAAGAGACAATGGAGAGTTAATATTTAACGGGTATAGAGTTTCAGCTGGAAAAGATGAAAAAGTTCTGAAGAAGGATGGTGGTAACGGTTGTATGACAATGTAAATGCGCTTAACCCCACACAACTGTTCACCTAAAAATGGTTAAAATGGTAAATTTTATGTTATGTGTATTTAACCACAATAAAAAAGTGTTGAATGGTGAACGTCAGAGTACACATTACAATTACATTACCTATTAAAGTATGTTTGAAATAAATACTCATTGCAATATCTAAAAAAAAAAAAATCACCAAAATGTTCATCAATAAACTATAGTGCAACCATTTAATGGAACAGCATGTAGCTATTAAAAAAGAATGATGTGAATACGGACTCACATGGAATTATGTACAAGATACATTGTCAAATGAAATGAGGAAATGGAAAACTGTATTACAGTTATTTTATATTTTTTTTTATAAAAATAATATTACATCAAGTTAACCAAGTGTAAGGCCATATAATCCATATGATGGAAAAAGCATCATCTTTGTGATTTTCTTCTTGGGGACACAGAGCTAGATCTCACTCTTGTATATAGCAGTTGGGTTTCCATATAAGAGAGGAACATTCTCCACTGTCAATCATACTGGGAAGAGATCCATCCTGGGACAGAAAATGAGGACTTAGTGAGCAGAAATTAGACAGAGGTAAGGAAAAAAGTTTTCCTCCTTTCTCTGGGTTTGAGACTCAGAGATTGTAAGAGGCCGGGAGCCCTGACCTGTGCCCGGCCATGTGGAGACAAACTGATGACAAGTCAGGAAGCTGATCCCTAGGGGACCCAGGGCAGGTTGGACTGCAACTGCAGCAGCAATTTAATTTTCATGTTGGACTTCCCTTCCATTAGTCCCTATCCAACTGTAAGGTTTCCGCCGAGCTGAGGGGAAATTACTGGAGAGCCTGTGTCCATGCTAGTGGACAGGAGTCACTGCCAGAGGGCTGCCATGTCCTGTGGAGCAAAGATGGTGAGTTTCGTCCCCAGAGCAAGGAGGAGCACTTTGACAAGAAGAGGGGACCAAAGGGGAAGAACC
The DNA here is from genome assembly GCF_020826845.1 of Diceros bicornis minor. Lineage (NCBI taxonomy): Eukaryota > Metazoa > Chordata > Mammalia > Perissodactyla > Rhinocerotidae > Diceros > Diceros bicornis. Next base: position 59,667,728 of record NC_080749.1, on the reverse strand, counting down.
CCAGGGACGTGTTTCTTAGCACATGTTAGGCACCAAAAGCCATTGGAAATATCTAAGGGACATTCTTTGTAGGGGATTTCATCTTAATCAATAAAGAAGACTGAAGACAAGCCTCACAATCATGGTTTGGATTAGAGTAATTATAACCGGATATTATCTGGGGTCTTTCTTACCCTTAAAGATGAAAGTGGTTCAACGCCCAACCACAATTTCAAGTCCTGTAGATTCTAAAACCTCCCCAAGTGTTCTGTGACTTCAAGGGGATCAGGCAGCAGAGGAGGAAGGGACTTATGTTTCCCGGCCTCCTCTGGTGTGGTCTCCCTTCACACAGCTGCAATACAGTTTTGACACTCAGCCCCTTGACCTGTTCTCACAAGAAAATTTCACTCAGACCAAGCATTTTGTGGATGTAACAGTCTTTACTAAACCACTAGGGACCAGGGGACAGGTGGCCCTGCTGCTGCACAGCAATGACGCGAAGCCCCCATGAGAGATTGCTGGTGTCCATATGCTTCTTGGCTCCCCAGCGCCATGAATTCTCTTCACTCCTCCTCCATGCAGCGCCCCGTCTCATGGCGTCCCCAGCTCCTCTCTCCTCCTCCTCATTTATTTCCCCCTGATTATTTCTTCTCAGCTCTGCCCTCTGCTCATTTTTGGAGAAAAAAAAAAAGGAAGAAGAAAACCCCTCTCCTTGTCTCATGCAGAGAAATTCTGCCCTATTCTCTGAAGTTTGGGCATCAACCTACACCTTGGCAGACACCTTCAAGGGTTCACCTTTTAACTCAATCATTTATTAAGGTATGTTTCAAGCCTCACTCTACGATGAATTTTCAGGTCAACAGTTAAGATAAGAAAAATATTACCACCTTGTTGCCTAATATAGATAGATTAATAATAGATATAGATAGCCCCTTAAAAGACTAGGAGCCAATTTACCAAACTGTCAACAATAAATTGTGTCTAAGGGAACGGATCATAGATTACTTTCATTTTCTTCATCGGGTATTTCCAGCAACTTTTGAATTTTTACAATAAGCATATAACTCTTTCCTCTGGGACTTCAAAGGTGAGACAGATGCACTCCTCGCCCTTGGGGAGCTCACAGTGCACACAGCCCAGTATCAACCCCAGCGTGATACAGCTGATCAGTACAGCTTGTCCCTGGCCATCCAAAGAACTAAGATGTCTAATTGCATTATCTGCACTTGTCGAATTCATTTTATATTGCCAGGTAACATTTTCTGAGTAGCAATAGACCTACTTTCTGTTCCCAGAACCATAAGTTGCCTAGTTCCTTGTTTTAATGGGTCTCCCTAATGGGTTCCTTCTAATAAAATCTGCATTTGATTTTCTCTGTCATTCACACTACAATTTATCTTTTGTCAGGTTTTAATTGAAAACATCCAAATATCTCCTCTGGAGCTATAATGCGAAGGAGCCAGATATGGTGTTAATCATATTTTCCTGCTTATCCTGATAAAAAAGCCAGGGAATTCTAAATCTACCAATTTTTTTTCCCTAGGTTTGGAATTTTAATTATTTCAATATATATATGAAATGAGACAAGTTGAGAGCAAGAGTGGTACTCAGTAATTGGAAAGTCAGTTACCTTTTATCTCTTGGTTAAAAAGAGGAAGTAGGTCAGTTCCTTGTTAATATTATTAGCAAATACTATTCATAGCATCGTGTAAATTACTGGGGGAAAGACATTCTAATTTTGATTTTCAAGCAGGAGGCGATAGCTAATTTGTTCTCATTCTTATATATATTAAGAAAACAGTGGACTAATTTTTTAGGAATCAAAGTCCTTGCTACCTTACCAAAAAAAAAAAACTAGACTAAGTTGGTAAGCTATTTTTACTACTCATATCAAATATCTGCTAGAAAGGTTTGTTACAGATGACTATTTCAGCGATATATCACACAGGTCTACATGATAGAGAGAGAAATATAAACCTGAAAATAAAATATTTGTGACATGGAGTTACTCATGCCCCTTTATTTCTAGATCCTTCTGCCTGTGTTTCTATCACAACTATAAAACTGAAATTCAAGTGGATCCCTCTGCATTTGAGACTTCTGGTGAGGAGATTTAAATTACTCATCCACTAATTTGAGTGCATTTGAAATAAATCATGAAGTATTTATAAGTATTATCATTTCAAGGGCCAGGAAATTATGTCTATGCATTTGGCTTATTACTAAACCGAGAAGAAGGTCGTCCTGGAGGCAACAAGATTCCCAAGCAGCCTCAATGTTTGCACACATCAGAATTGTTGGCAATTTGGAAACAAAATACACAAGCAAACGTCTCTCAGGAAGAACTATGATTTGCTGCTGTCCAATTCTATCTGACTCTGGGTGACATATGACCAAAAATCTACTTCTCTGCCTTGCTCCTAAATGACCTGGAAGGCTGGTGACATCATCCTTTGATGTTTAGAAAAGAAGGAACTGTATTTTAAGTAGAAACGCTAGAAAACATGAAAACTCCTCAAACTGGAAATTTCCACAATATCTGACAACACGCCCAAAGCCAGTGGGACAAATATGTTCTCAAGTGCTGAAGTTTCCCCTCCTTTCTAAAGGTACTTCAGTTCTCAGCCCTGCTTCTGAAGGAACGCTGGCCAGAGTTCCAGGGAAAATGGTGCCCTGAGAAGTGCTTCATGCTGAACTCCTGCACAAACCAGGGAGATCTTAGACACCATCCTGTGAACAGGTGCCCCAAGGGAAGTTGGAAATCTAATCTGCAGGAGGATCCTTTGGATGTGCATGCTCCTGGACCCCACAGGATCAGTTGTGAGCCTTTAGATGGGGAATTAAAGCAAGAACACAGAGCTTGAGTCCCTGCCTTGTATCAGTTTGGAAACTTAGAACAATCTTCAAAGATGTGAGAATTCAAGTCTGAGTTATAATTTTGTCAGTAGTCCTTTGCTCGCCACTGTCGCATTTAATGCCTCTTCGAGTTCTGCGGTTCCACAAATCCACGCATGATTTAACTTGAATCGAGTTTCTATTACTCGGTAGTTGACAAGAATGACCATGGATAGGATAGGCTCAGTAAAGTTGAATCTCCATCTCCCCTCCCAGGGACATTTGTTCTGTTATTGTTGATCCATTCAGGTTCCATTGCCCTAAGCCTCCAGCCCTATATATTCCTGAAATATTTGAGTCCTTTATATGATCTATTTCTAGAATGCTTGTTTCCTTTAGTCAACTAAATTTACAGTTACATATTAACTTGCTGTTTTAGTTTTGAAGTGCAGGAAAGAAAATATTTTCTCCATGATTTTCTTCTTTTCTCTTATCTCTTTAAGCCATTGTTTGGTCACATTAGAAATTCAATTTTGTTCTCTGATTTTTGTCAAGGCAGTGAGGTCCCTTTAGACTTGAAACAGTATTAAGTTTCACACTACAGTATTTTACATGTCTTGTGAAATGTTCATGCAGCTGACGCAAGAATACAGTGAACACCTCAGGACTCGTGAAAGAATTGCTTAATGAAGAGACAGAACATTTGAATGGTAAAATTTGAGAGTGTGGCCCTGCAGGCCTCTCTATTATCTAATCTAGGTCTTTCCCCCACATCCACCCCTTCACCAGCTACCATGGCTCTCATAGAGAGTTTACAACGGCTACACATGCTTTTGATGTTACTGTGGGCTATTAAAAAAGTTAGAACAGGTATAGTTCTTATCTTGCTTGATGAAGAGATTTTCTTTGAAGAGTAAAGTAAAATGAAGTGCACTTTGGAATCTGTTATGAGTTTAATTGTATCCCTCCCAAAATTCATATGTTGAAGTCCTAACCCCCAGTATCTCAGAATGGGACCTTATTAGGAGAGGTAATCAAGTTAAAATGAGGTCATTAGGTGTGGGCCTTCATCCAATATGACTAGTGTCCTTATAAAAAGGGAAATATGGACACAAAGACACACATAGAGGGAAGATGATGTGAAAAGACACAGGGAGAAGATGGCCATCTACAAGTCTAGGAGAGAGGCCTGGAATAGATCCTTTCCTCAGAGTCCTCAGAAGGAACCAACCCTGCAGACACCTTGAGTTTGTATTTCCAGCCTCCAGAACCATGAGACAATAAATTTCTGTCGTTTAAGCCACCGGTTTGTGCTGCTTTGTTATGGCACCCTTAGCAAACTAATACAGACCTCAAATGTACTTAATTGCTTTCCCCTTTACCTGTCTTCCAGTACCTTTAAATACTGAAATGTTCATCGAGATGGCCACCACCTTCCTTTCTTCCTGAAGCTTGAGTTGTGAGATGCTAATTCTCTTAGAAGTAGGCTGCAGTGCTTGGGATCTGACATCCAAGACCTGAACTTGGATTTTTGATGTCATAGCTCTGGATAGACTACTCTGAAGTCTCTTTTGCAGACATCATCTGCAAAACCTCTAGGAGACAGGCACCAATATTATCCTCGCTATATAGATGAAGAAACTGAGACTCAGAGAGGTTATGCAACTTTCCCAAGGTCACACAGTGGTTGAACTGAGATTTGAACCCAAGCAGTTTGACTGCAGAGACTGTGTATCTTTGCAGAAGTGCAAGTGAGGTGTGGTCCCCTGATCAGAATGTCTGTAACAAAAAAATGGAATGCCCAAATTCGTGGAATGACTAAATAAGTTATGGTTTACCCATGCAATGAAATATCAAGCAACAATAAAACACAATAATGATTTTATAAATATTTAATGGTATGGGAAAATGCTCATAATATAATATTAAACTAAAAAGTGCTGCACAGTAAAATCCCAATTTTGTACTTAAAAAAAAATAGAAAACAGAACGTCACTGCTGACTGTCTCTAGTGATTGGATGAAAGCTGATTTTAATTTTTTTCTTTCTGCTTCTCTGTGTTTTCTAAATTTTTTGAAATGGCCATATAATTTCCTTTAAATTCCAAAAATTAAGGCACAGTCAAGCATAAAAATTCCTGAAACAAACTTCTCCTACTTTCTAGCATTGAAGAAAAAGGAGTCTGCTTTGTTTTCGTTTTTGACTGAGACAGCCATGGCCCCTCTGCCCAGAGGTAGATGGCCTCTTATCGAGCCCGTTGTCTGGATTAGACTCTTTAGTTTTCATAAGAAAATGTCGATTCTACCACCAGTTCAACTGACTCTGATAAATGTGTCCTTCATCGTCGTCATAGATTACCTATACAGGAGCATCTCTCCACAGAGCATAACCTTGAACTCTGCTGTTCAAAACAGTTAAAAAGCTTGACTGTAAAAAATATATACATTTTAAGGTTAAACTCCCAGATGGCCATATCTATTTTTCTGGGACTTGACGTTTTACCACCATCTCTTACAGCTGTATCCTACAACTGTTGTTGAGCTCCTTGCAGAATTACCTTTACTGAGCTGAATTTGGCCATGAGACTATCAGCCTGCATTGAGGGATCTTATAACTAACAACCCTATGAAACTTATTATTGCATTAAATGTGGGAGTGCTGTTGAAACAGTTGTTCATCACATCATTACACTTTAAAAGGGAATTTTCCCCAAGTCAAAAATCACCATGAGCAGGGCCGGCCCGGTGGCACAAGCAGTTAAGTGCATGCGCTCCGCTGCCACAGCCCGGGGTTCGCCAGTTCGGATCCCGGGCGCACACCCACGTACTGCTTGTCAGGCCATGCTGTGGCGGCGTCCCATATAAAATGGAGGAAGATGGGCACGGATGTTAGCCCAGGGCCAGTCTTCCTCAGCAAAAAAAAAGAGGAGGATTGGCAGATGTTAGCATAGGGCTGATCTCCTCACAAAAAAAAAAAAAAAAAAAAAAAAAAAATCACCATGAGCTTTCTAAGCAAGGGGTTTGTTTTAATCTTCTGAACATTGTAACTTGTATTAGCAAAATTTAAAAATTACAGACCACACACACCAGACATCCCTCTGTCTTAGCTGCTGTAAAGCTCTGGGCCAAATAAGTGGTATTCCTCTAGCAAATGTCTACATGTGTGTTTGGTATACGGATCTCTGATTTTCTTCTAGCACTGATTTCCTCCTTTTCTTCATTTTTATATGCTCCTTCAAAGCATATAAGGAGGGGGAGGGAAGAAATGAAAGAAGGAAGGAAGGAATAAATGAATAAAAGCAAATCTGTCGTGGGAAATTACAGCTATGATTTCAAATCAACACCATGAGGAGGAGAGTTTTATTGCTTCATCTGTTTTTCTACAACAATCTACAGTAATTCAAGAGTTGCCGATGCGTTGAAGACATGACAAATGGAAAATTTTCCCCCACTGCTTGTTTTCAAGAAGAATGACAGAGTCCAAGCCAAGGTACATGTACAGCTCGGACAAGATCCACTGTGACACTGGGAAAAACCTAAAATGGACTATTTTCTCAGGAAATAGGCCAGCTGCTTTGGTTTCAAGTGGACAAATCAGAGAGACAGGGAAAGAATGACTTTTTTATTTGTTTCTTTGCAATTTTCCAAGTTCTAATATTACATTGCTTCCACATATTACACAAACTCCTCTACTTACAAATTTTCAACTTCAGAAAAGTGAAGACAAAGCCAAGAATCAGAACGAAGGAGTGTAGGCTCTGCCAACCACCCAACCAGAGTGTGATCACTCGCTCAGGCCCCTGTGCTCGTGGTACCAATAGATTTACAAACAGCGTTGCAGAACCTGCCCTGTTCATACCTAGGAGAGCTTCTGCGGTTCCCTCCTTTACCTTGTCCCCACAGATTTCCATCATGTGTTGCTTTTTCCATTCCATATTTAAGTTCGGTGTTTCAACTTTCTGTAGACAGCATTTGATCTCTTTCTTTCCTGTAAACAGCAGTGTGGCCTGTCCACAATCCCTCCAGAACAATTTTTCTCTCCAAGGTGCTGAGTCACCGAAGGGAGCAAGAGACATTCTGGGGGCAGCAATAGTCAATTGAGAAAACAGAATCATTTCCCAGGACTTAAAAGGTTACTTTCAAGAGTGAGCAAACCCAGGAGGATCAGGAAAGTGGGCGAGAAGTTCATGCAGGATAAAAGGCACAAAGTCCATTTCACACAGTTTGTGGAAGATCATATTTCATAAATGAAAATGGTATGAATGGAAAATTCCTTTACTTAGCAGTGGGGAGGATGTGCATCAGGCCTGGTCTGGGATGGCAGAGAGTTCTGCTGATTTCTCATCCTTTCCTGCTGGCCTCCCCCTTCAGGTTTTTGACTGGTTTAATGGGAAAATGACTTCTGCTATAACAGAAGAGTACCAAGAGGATGAATGTGTGCAAGTTCTGAGCTTTTGGACATCTTGATGTAGCTATTGATCTTCAAATATCTACTGCTCCAAAATCAAAGTCTAGCTACATTTGAACATTCCATTTTATATTTCCCAGAGGTCACTGAATTAAAAGTAAACTTTTTAAGCAAAAGAATGAAGTGTAGCAGGATATACAGGTAAAGCTTGACACTATAAGCCTTTAAAAATGGGTATTGGTGGCAACTTCTTGTTGCCAATAATATTACAAAATGAAAGCAATTTAAAAATGCGTATTTGTCCTACCCAAACACAGAAGGGCATCTCATAAAATAACATGTGAGTGTGGTATTTCAACAGCCCCCTCTTCAAACGCTTCCCATATCCCAGTCGTATGCCAGCTACCATTTGAATAGCACGGTCTCATTATAAATATATTATCTTACCCATCCTAGCAAGAAGGATATGATGTAGATATAATTATTCCATATTTCAAAAAAGAAAACTAAGGCTCAGAGAATTAGGTAATTTACCAACATTATACTATTAAGAAGCAGATACCTGGTCTGTTTGAACTCAAAGCCACTCTATTTCCACTGTTTGGCCAACCAATCTGCTACACTAACTGCTATCCAACTGCCTACTCTCAGCTACCCTGTGGAAAAGGCATAAAACTTGGAATCACATTCTCTACTCACCCACTGTGTAACTGGGCATTGTACACAGTTGTCTGAGCCTTAATTTCCTCAGCTCTAATACTGGGATAACAACGTCTACCTGATGTGTTAAAACCATTAAGTGAGACAATGTATGTAAAACATGGGGCACGGTGCCTGGCTGATCCCATTCTTATACTGAAATGCACTGATATTTAGCTTTTGTACATGTGTTATGGTTCCTCCAGCTAGATTAAAAATCCTGTGGCTCATACTTCTTTTGCATCCTCCTTGTGTTAGTCAGAATGCTATTGATTACATGTTCTGGAAACCAAATTTATACTGGGTTAACAGGAAGGAAATCAATCACCTCACCTAGGAGGATGGCCGGGGCAGGCTTGAGGGGAGCTTGATTCGGCAATCAACAACGTCATTGAGGATCTAAATTCTTTCTCTCTGCTCCACCATCCGCATGATCTGCCTCACCCTGAAGCTTGTTACCCTCACCGGTGAAGGAGGACTGTGGTCGCCTACGGTAACCAGTAGCAATCACACTTTATTTCTGTCTGAGAGGAAAGGAAATCTACCTCCCTGTGGTTCTATTAAGGACAAAAACGCTTATTTCCTACAATCAGCTAGTCTCTCCTTGCATCTCATTGGTCCGTGTTGGCTTCAGCCTGCCCACCCTGAACCATTCACGGGTAAAGGGAGATGGATTTTTGGGGTTAATTTGATTAATCATCTGAAGGGAAGTAGAATTTGTCCACTACCCACCTCAAAGATTTCTCTTTGTAGCTCAATTACTACTTCGTGAATGAATGAATGAATGAGTGAATGAATGAGACCAAGCTTATTTACGACTACAGGTGGAAATTCTAGTAACATTCATAAAACTAACAATGAATTGGCACAGACATAAACCACGTCTGTCTGATTTCAGAGCCCACAATGCCTCCACCCCGTTGGTTATGCAGAAAGGGTGGTAAGAGTACCCCACTCACACACACTTTTGCCTTAGACCAATCCTATTGTGACACTGATTAACTTAGATCTAAAAATACACTTCTCAAGTACAGATGACACGAATGTACAGAAGAAAAAAAGACCCTTAATACATTATCTACAGTAAGTTCCGCAAGAGATGGTTTAGGTGGTGCATATCCACTGAATTAAATAACATTGAATTACATGGGACTTAATCTCTGTTCAGCTTCTTTTCCATCCTCCTGATACTATCAAAGCAAAAGCCAGTTTAGTGCTCTGAGTCGCCCATACTGTCTAACACTCGTTAATCTCCCTTTAAAAAAGACTTAGGCTTGGAGCTTTGAAGGACATCCACCTGGACTTTTAAACACTGGTTTTTTTTTTTCTTCATAATTTTTACAGTTACCTTGTATTTGTGATAAACAGTATCCATCTTTCCATTTGAGGTAATGATGATGAGGTAGCGATATAAAATTTCCTTTGAAAACAAATCTATTTGAGGAAAAGAAAGCCAATTAATTAGTTTGGAGATGAGATCGTACACAGATATGTTAAAAATTATGGGGTAATATGGAGTGGTATGTGGATATGGAAAAAATATGAAAGTGCTATGAGAAGACTAAAGTTTGAAAAGCATTTGCCTGGGGTAGTTAGAGAATGACTGCAGATGTTTAATTCAAGAATAAAGAAAATGCTAGCACAGAGGGCACTTACCGCCAAAGCCACAAGAGGGCAGCGGATCAGTGACTATAAAGTCAATTTAGTCAGCTTAGTCCACTGCGGCCCTCGTTCCTCCAACCGTGGCCCACAGAGGAGCAGCATTAGCATCACCTGAGAGACTGTTAAAACAATAGAGTCTCTGGCCCCGCTCTTGACCCCCTGAATCAGAGTCTGCATTCTAGCAAGACTCCCTAAGTAATTCTTATGCACATGAACATTTGAGAAGCACTGACTTAAGTTGAGAGCTCCGGAGTCTTCTTTGGCTACTTTTCCCTCTTTGTGAACAGGGCTGACATAATTATAATTTTGAAGAAGTATATTTGCCCCTAGATGCTACAATCATGCTAGCTAGCTTTGAATCTCGGTTCCTCCTCTAATAGAACGACTTGGGCAAGAAACTGCATTTCCAACATTTAGAACGTTGCTTTGATAAACAGATGCTCAATAAATGGATGGATAAATGAATGAATCCTTCAGACACAGAGAAATAACATTTCCTGATAGTGTTTGGTGGTTTGATGGAAGATGAGGGTTTATTTGTGCCTTTTAGTATCAACTGCTTTAAATCTTTTTTGTAACAAGACAGGAAATAAATGTTCCCACGTATACACATACCTGTTCAAATATTCCTGCCACATTCAGGTGAGCTTTCCAAAGGCTTTCCCCCATATACTGGTGTCTGCCCCTACTAATATAAGACTCTGGTGGCCGGCCGGCAGCGTAGTGGTTAAGTGGGAGCGCTCCACTTCGGTGGCACAGGGTTCGGAGTTTTGGATCCTGGGTGGGCACCAACTCATCGCTTGTCAAGCCATGCTGTGGCCGCGTCCCGTATAAAGTAAAGGAAGATGGGCACAGATGTTAGCCCAGGGCCAATCTTCCTCAGCAAAAAAGAGGAGGATTGGCATCGGATGTTAGCTCAAGGCTGACCTTCCTCACAAAAAAAAAAAAAAGACTCTGGGTGTACGAAGCATGTACAGGTTGAGACAAGTGGAGTTTGAGCAAGAAAGGGTTCACATCCTGATTATTTCGTTGGTTTCAGAACATCTAGAACTTAGGGAAATCAAGGTAAAAAAAACAAAACACACTTGTGTTTTCTTGCCTAAAAACCAATAGGTAATTCCAGACAAATGCTAAAAATGACTTGTGTACTACAGGGAGTGGAGCTAACACCAAAAAAAAATATTGCAGTATTTTCCCTTTTAATAAGTACAAGTACAGGAGATCGAAAAGCGGTAGAGTGCTCCAAAAAACTCTAAAATATGAGGGCTTCTGCCTCTGAAGGCTTTGTGTATTTTCTGATCATTCACCCACTGCAAATCGATTTACAGTTGAATGGATTCTCCATTAGTTGTGGTGCCAGAATACAGTGAAAGGAAAGAAAAGACTAATTGATGGGGATTGTCTTGGGCTGAGGTGACTCTCCCCAGCTCCATCCTTGAAACATTACAGGGTACCTACCCAGTAACTTAAGTAGGCAGCGATGGGGGTGAAGGAGGGTCTCATAACTCCAGTTCACAAAGCTTTCCGTACCATTAAAACCTAAGAGTGGGATACCCCTTCCTCCTTTCCAAAGATGCACTTACGTGATTTTTCTCTCTTTCATTTCATTTTTACCTCCCTTCATTCATTAATTTTTTCATTCATTCATTCAACAAATTTTTTATGTACGTTCTAAATGCTAGGGATATAGAAGGAAAAAGATAAGCTCTCTGCTCTGGGGAAAGTGACTTCTAAAATGTGAGAGAGGCGACAGACAACAGCCAAAGAAACAAACAAACAAAGATCATTTCAGTTAGTTGTAAAAAAAAAGAAAAAACAGGATAGTGTGATTGCACATGGGGAAAGTGAGCAACCTTAGAATGAATCACGGGGCAAAGGCTACCTGAGAATGTGACTTTGCTCCAAGACTTGAACGGGAGTTAGCCATGCAAACGTTGCAGGAAGAGACTTCCAGTACAGGACAGCTATAAAAAGGCCCCGAGGCCAAATCACATTTGGCAAGTTTGAGGAACAAAAAGAATATCAGTGGGTCTGTATCAAATTGATCAAAGTAGAGAGTGGTATGTATAAAAATATGTTGGCAAAGATTCAGTGAATGGATATATTTCTGTGTGGTGGACGGCATGGGGAAGGTGGAGATGATGTGAGAGCACGATGTAACACTCCCTGAAGCCCCAGGCTCTGCTGTAATCCCACTTATTTGTACTGCCTATGGTTAATTAATGGTTGCAGGGAAAGAAAGATGCTTTGGATATTGGGGTCGGGTTGACTTGAGTTCTGTTAATGCTCGGAAGTGGACCTATTGGAATGATCTTCACGATGAGCAGAGATGGTATCTGATCTATCACTTTATGTTGTAGGTTGCACATTGAGGTATTTTGGAAGCTGCTCAATCATGGTGGCTCTTGATGAGAAAATTACAATGTAAAAATCCAACCCACTCGCGAAAAGTTTTAGATATTAAAAATTTTAGACCTATCCATAACTGTTATAATTACCTCCTGCTGAGAATCTTTTATTTTTCCAGAGCATAATTACTCTTCATAATTAGTTCTATAGTTTCCCCATAGACTATGGCCCATTTTATCTGAAGTGCTGAAACCAAGTACTAGTAGTTGATCACTGTCTGTCTATAATTTGCATTGCTCTTTCCGCAAGAAAATATTAGCTCTTATTAGCCAGATAGAGATCTATTATGAATGTCAATGTAACTTAATTAAAGCATAATATTAATCATAATACTATCTTCCAGACTCAAATACTTCCCCAATGATGTTTACTTGCCTAGAACTTCACTGATGAAATGCAAAAATAAATCAGATGAAGGCATTTTTGATGAGTAGGGAGATTTAACTAAATCCTTTCTTAATGAAAAAATAGTGTAATAGAAAATATAGAAAGAATTGTATCTGCTAAATTATATTCAAAAAAGGATCCCAATAAAATAAGAAATTTGTTTTACTGACTTTATACCTATACATTTAGTAATATTTATTAAACTTCTGAGTATTCATTGCACTGTGCTATAGGAGTTAGTCAATAAGACATAGTTTATACACTTTACTAGTTTTCTCAAATTTTATTCATTATTATTTAAAATGCCCAATGCAATTTTAGGCATTAGAAAAAGTTTAGCTGTAATCACCATTTTATATATGTAACAGCTTAAAAAACTGAAATGTATCCTGCATTAATGGGGGTGGCTGCAACTTCTTTGGGGAAAATTGTCCATTTCTTTGGAAAAATATTGTAATGAACTTCTGGTTAGGCAAAATAAGGCCCAAAACTTGGCGCTGACATGGTGTTTTGGGGGTAAGGGTGGGAGAGTATTCAGGCAATGAGGTGTTATGGAGAGACAATAATTCTCTGCATAATTATATAAAAGGCTGCCTCCCCAAATATAGAGATTGTTATGATAACTGACTTGGAACTTCCTGGTTGGGGTTGTAGTTGTCCCTGAAACAGGAAAGTTGTCATCCTGAAATCAAAGAGAGAAAGAGAAAGAGAACTTAGGTTATGAGAATGGCCCCAGCCGTAAGAGAAAAGGTGACAAGAGGACTCTAAGAGAAAGAGTCACTTCCTAGCCATCCTCAGAGCACTTGGAAGGTACATGGCACCCCCAGCAGTCTCCCAGGATAAGGGCCTGAACTATGGTGTTAAGAGAAAGAATGACCCCAAAAGGCTGGAGAAATTTGTGGATACTCAGGTTGCACCTTAGTTTATGTCAGCTGAAATTCTTTCAGATGCAAGTAGCAAAAAACCCAAACTGAATTAAACAATAAATGGGTATTTTTGGCTCAAAAAGCTAAAACATCCAGAGATTGTGTGGGGTCAAGGCAAGATTCAGTCAGGGTATGGACTCTGTGAGAAATGGTTCTTTGAGTCTGCCTGCCCTCATACATCAGCTTTGCCCTCAGGCTGGCTTCACAAGATGGTGCCAGCATCAGCTTGGGCCGCCTGCTCTTCAGTTACATCCAAAATAAGTGAAGAGGCAGCCTTCTCCCAGCCACTTAACAAGGAAGATTCCACATGCTGATTACCTAGGCTGAGTTACCTGAACTAATAAAGTGTCAGGCGTACAGGATTACCCTGATTGGTTTAAAGGTAAGCCCAGGACCTGGAAATGGAGTCAAGCCTACCCAGACAGAATGGTATAAAGGAGTTAGGGAGGATGTTTGGAAGACAACTTTGATGTCCTTTATAAAATCTAAGTATCGTTCTGAACTTTGACATCAGGAAGAGTTTTATGAACGAATTTAAGGTCCACTAAAATTTCAGTTGAATGCTCAAGAAAATCCAATTTTAATTCTCTTTCCATAGCTGGAACATAATAAAATTATTTTAAATTCAACAATGCCATTTTCTCAGAGTTAGGCAATACCCATTTAATCAATATAGCGTTTTTTAGTGAAACCTACCATACTTCCAAGTGAGCATTAATGAATTGATAGCATTTTGAAAGCTTTTAAGAACAAATCAACTCAAGAATTCTTCTCATGAAGACAGAACTGGATATTGGATGAACTTGAAGGTCTTAAGACAGCACAGCAGGCTGGCCTCTCCATCCCCACAGACAGAAACTAAGGCACACTGCCCAAGTATAATGCCAGCTGTGCAGCCTGAAAAGGGAGTCCAGCTGTGAAGCTCAAAAGGATTTTCCAGGACTCCCTCTAGGCATCCTTGCACCAGTATGTGGGGCTCTCCCAATAAATACCAAAAGTCTGAGCAGCAGGAATTCCTGCCAGCAGTGCACGGTTGGAGTGGTGCTTTAAGCAGCAAACAGTATTTTCCAGATGTAGAGACTCTGTGCTGGGAGATCCGCGTGGGGAGCACAGGGTAGCTGTTTATCCCTGCTAACTAAAGAAGGTGTGTGTCTGGTGCCTTCTAGACAGGAATTAAGAGCATTTAGTTGTGTTTGTTTTAAACAGTGAAGAACGAACGAAAGAATAATGAGGGTGAAGGTTCTAAGAGTCAGGAGACCCTGGGGCTCAGGCGCAGGCTGAAGTTGAGAGTACCTCACTTTCTTCCTGAATGATTAGGCCATTTGCTTACTTCTACTTTGCCTGTATTTCTACATTTCTACTTTGCCTGTATGCAGGAACACACCACTGAATATTCGTATGGCACTTTCAAAGACTTTGGAGTACCTGTGGAGACATGGGAGTCATTCCCTTTACGATCTCCTTTAGACTGAAATCTGGCTGGCAAATGCTTCCTTTCTAAAAGCTCTCATGAACTACACCCGGCAGAACTTTACTTATTATCTGTTTAGCAAGGTCTTCAAAGATTAAAAACATGACTATTTGCATTTTAAAGAACGTTAACTCCCTTGATTATGAACCCAGCCAGGAAAACAGAACAAAGTTGGGTGGTAAATGCATTATGTATGTGAGTTCCTTTTTAGTTGATTGATTTGAATAATTTTCATCGTGCTAGTTCAGATTGACAGATAACTTACGCTGTTCCGTAGCTGCTGTGCAGGCTGTCTTAGCCTTTTCTAAAGGAGGGCGGTTTTTCATCCGGGCATACTGACCTTGGATAGGAGAACAGATTGTGTGCTGTAAACGCGTCCCAGCTGCTGCAAAGATTCTCTACTTCAAAAATATCTGCCTTGCAGGTGCTGAAATCCCTACCCCCGTACCTTACCGCTTGGAATTCATTTCAGGAGTTGCCTCCTAAAGATGTAAATATTACTGGGAAAAGCCTTATATTCAGCCAATTCACGCCTGGTTTATATAGAATGTCTCCTTGAGTTTAATTTTTTGTCTTGTACATTCCAGCTGGGGGTGGTAACTAAGATTGTTTTCCCATACTGTCTGATTTCTTTATATTTGGGTTATTTCTCATTCCTATAGACTTGGGTATAATATTATAACACCTACACACACACATACACACACCTCTATTTATGCGACAAATCTCCTGAAGCATGTGCCACAGATCACCATTTTATATTGATGTTGCTATGAAGGTAATTATAACCTCATTGATAATAGACATGCTTTTTAGCCCTCTTGAGCTCAGTGTTGCATCCTATTCTTGTTATTCTATTTTGCCATTTTCTAACAACCAAAAAAATGTTATCCTGTTGCTAGGTAACCTAGACAATATTATATGTAGCGCTCTACGTTTTGCATTCTTCCAGCCTCCTTCCTGTAGTCTAATTATAATTGTTTTTCTTCTGAAGACTTTCTCCCCATTCATGGCTGCCATTGTCATCGGATGACTGTCATCGTATTATTGTCACTATTGAATTCAGTGATGAGAAGCCACAATTTGCTCATCCTTCCACAGAATAGAAAATTGATGTGTTCTGATGATGCATCTGTGTGCTTTCAGAGGAATAGATCCTCTCTCAGAGGTTACATTCCCCAAGAAGGCTTTCAACATTTGGCAACCCTCACCCTCTAATTTGCCTCATCTTTCCAACCTCTATCATAATCCCTTTCTTTCAAGAAGTAGGCTTGTGACTGGAATATGGTCATGTTTTGTGTATGATGATAAAATTCTGACAGAAAGTAAAGTTATTTTATGGATGCTTCACCATGAATGATACTCAGCCTGTGAAGTGGGAAACATCAACAACGAAAAAAAGACAATAACTATGACAACATGTAGCTGTGAGCCTATTGTGTGTCAGGCACTGCTAAGTGATTTACATTATCATAATGTAATGTAATCATGTAATGTAATATGTAATATAATTATTTTTACACGTTGATAATTACATTATTTTACATATTGATAGTGTAATTGTGTAATGTAATAATGGAATGTAATTATTTGCATTACATTATCTCGTTTAATCTTCATAAACTCTGTGAGGTACTGTCACTTCCATTTTATAGATGAGGAAGATGAGATGAGACTCAGAGAGCCCAGATCGTATGGTCAGTGGGTAGCAGAACCAAGATTTCTTCATCTAAGATGTCATTGATTATAAGAAGTAACATAAATAACAGCTTTACATTAAATGTAAATGTTAATTGTAAGATGAATCTTGAATTTAGAAATGTTAAACTATGGAAAAACAAGTACCTTAGAACCAAAACAAATATTCTATGCATACAACCTACTAGATTCTCTTGCTTATAAATTGGAATAGTTCCTTAGTTATTGTTCCAGGTAAATAATGTAACTGAAACAGTGTCTGTTAATTTCATTGTTTCCCTCCTTCACACCCTAGCCCCTAAAGCCCCACTAACTTTTAATGGGATTCTGACTGGTACATACTGCCTAATTTGTGAAGAGGTGCCTTTAAAATTTAAAATACCTGGAGTCAAAACCCACCTTTGCCACTTGCCAGATAAATCATCTGAGCTCACTTCTCTGGTTATATTTTGTTTGCCCTTATCATATTTTTGGTGGAGAGACATATTTATATAAATGTTCAAGTCCTTCACTAGCTTGTAACTTCTTTGATGGCAAAGTCTGTCTTTAGTTTAGTATCCTGGTATCCTGGTACTTAGCATGGTACTTTGCACGTACTGAGGTAGGTGTTCAATAAGTATTTATTTAATCAAATTTGTTAATACATTCTTTTTTCAAAAGGTTAGCTACAGTGTGCTGGTATATGAAAACTAATCAAGTATTTGGGGGAGACCTCATTTCCATCTCTTCCCCCAAAAAAATCATCTCAGAGTTGTGCTTTCACTTGCTCCTTGAGGATTTGCTTCAAGAAGCTAAGATTCTGTACTTTCTGCAACAAAACTATAACTTCTTAGAAGTTGGATTTCTGCCTTCTTCCTTGAAGGAGGGAGAAGGTACAAATGAATGGTGTAGGGAGAAGGTTGAGACAGAGTTAACTTTACTAGGCTTGAAGACCTTGTAATCTGTAGTAAATTAACTTTTCTAAAAGTTCCATGGAATGAATGGAACAAATTTTTTCTGAGTCCTAGAGACGATTCGAAACTTTTTTCATCATACGTGGCGTAACATGCACGCATTTTTGTAATCTCTCCTTCTTAATAAAATAGCCAGATTAAGTGCATAAATTAAGCCATAATATGTAGTAAAGGACATCTGTTTCCTAGACACTTTTATTTGCTAGCTATGAAATAAATAGATTAAGCTTAATTGTGGCACTATTGTTTTGCAAAGCACGCTAAATTCTTCGTAAATGCATAGATGTTAGCCAACTAGAAGAAGGGAAGAGATAGAAAAGCCTCTAATTTAATTAGATGACTAGTCATTTAATTTCCTTTGTCTTTTCTTTCTTTTCTATAACATCTCATCTCAGAATTGTTTTGTAAAAGAGACTAAATTAAACCGAAAGGGAGAGGTAGAGATATATTTCGATTGGCAAGTTGTGGGAAAAGCTCTACTTGGAATTAGCATAAAAACAAAAGATAACATAGAAAAAGAGCCTGAACATTAGGTATTTGTTTAAACTTTGGGCTTATATTGTGTTTGCATTCAAGGTTTTGAATCTTGGATTTAGTGGACCTAATCAGTGATATGTAGGTTGCACATCTCTGGATAACAGGAAAGTGCACTTTCTCTGTTTTGATTTATAGGGATCCCATTACTTATTTGATAATTACCCTCTTGTATCGTGCTATTTCAACTATATCAAAGGTCACAAATTCCAAATATTACTAAGGTGTAGAATTCCTTCAAGAGCTATTAATTATCTCTTCCCATAACAGACTTTGTCTTTTGTCTAACCAATGTAAGATCAGTTTTTCCTTCCATCGTTAGGAATTGTGTTTACATCTTACACTCCAGACTCATTTTCAGCATGACACTAATACCATTAGACTCCAGTTGGCAAATACACCGTGTAAGTGCCATCATTCCCCAACTCCACACCCAAGGCAAGTATCACTCATCGATGTTCCCGGTTTAGCCTGTACTTAAACTTGGAATCCAATGCCACATACCAGACACCAACTACTAAAGCAATTTCAGTTAGCATAAAACCTTTTTGCCAATCTAGACCAGACATTATCTATCTCCTTTATTTTCTTGAATTATTGTAAGTACTGTATTATTAACTAAATTGTTTCAGGATTCCTTTTCTACCTGATTGGGTGTTCTCCTACCTTAATATATTTTTCTTTTGAATTATTAAGTGATCGTCACTCACTAGGACAAGGAGGGCTCCTTCATGGAGAAAAAAGCTTTCCCAATAGAAATTCCAAGCCTGTGGTTTGCTTAGCACGTTGTCTGACAGAAATAGGGAAAAAAGTTAATCTAGGAACTTGGTAAGCAAAGACCTGGAATCAGAATCACAAGGTAAACATGCAGTCTTAGATCTTTATATCTTTTGTGTCTGCCTGCTCCATGCATTCTTAGAAGATTTTTAAATCAATCTAATCAGAAGTGCAGTATTTGTTATCTTTGATATCCAGAATGTATACTTTCTCCCCCCTATTCCTTCAAACAGACTCAGCCAGTCAGAAGTGGTCAGCTTCTAGAGGCAAAATATGAATTTTGGATTCCTACAACAGCACAACATTGTCCCTCTGATATTTTTTGTAGTGTGCTCATTTGCCTCAAGTTGGAATGTAGAAACTTCAGAGTTTGTTTAGCAACAATGCAGAGCACATCAATTTTCATGCATAATAAGTTCTGGTGGAAAAAAAACAAATATTTCTAGAGGGGGCTGGCCTGGTGGCATAGTGGTTAAGTTTGTGTGCTCCACCTTGGCGACCCGGGGTTCGCAGGTTCAGATCCTGGGCATGGACCTATGTACCACTTATCAAGCCATGCTGTGGCAGGAGCCTCACACATAAAAAATACAGAAAGATGGGGGACCAGCCTGGCATAGCAGTTAAGTGCGTGCGCTCTGCTTCGGCAGCCTGGGGTTCACAGGTTCGGATCCCGGGCGTGCACTGATGCACCGCTTGTCAAGCCATGCTGTGGCGGCCTCCCATATAAAATAGAGGAGGATGGGCACGGACATTAGCCCAGGGCCAGTCTTCCTCAGCAAAAAGAGGAGGATTGGCATTGGATGCTAGCTCAGGACTAATCTTCCTCAAAACAACAACAACAAAAAAAAAAATAAGGAAATACGGGCACAGATGTTAGCTCAGGGCCAATCTTCCTCAGGAAAAAGAGGAGGATTAGCCCCAGAGGTTAGCTGAGGGCTAATCTTCCTCACCAAAAACAAACAAAAAAAGAACAAATATTTCTTACATTTAATTAACATTTAATTAAGAGTTATGACCCTATACAGTAGTCCCCCATTATCCACGGTTTCGCTTTCCATGGTTTCAGTTACCCCGCATCAACCTCAATCTGGAAGCAGATGACCCTCCTTCTGACTTACTCTCAGAAGATCAGTAGTAACCTAATGCTACACTACAATGCCTACGTCATTCACCTCACTTCATCTCATCACATATGGCATTGTATCATCTCACATCATCACAAGAAGAAGGGTGAGTACAGTACAATAAGATATTTTGAGAGACCACAGTCACATGACTTTTATTACAGTATACTGTTATAATTGTTCCATTTTATTATTAGTTATTGTTGTTAATCTCTTCCTGTGCCTAATTTATAAATTGAACTTTATCATAGGTGTTTATATAATAGTTAAAAACATGGTATATATAGGGTTGGGTACTTTCCACAGTTTCAGGCATCCACCGGGAGTCTTGGAATGTATCCCCCAAGGATAAGGGGGGACTGCTGTATGCTCTTTTCCTCTAGATCAATTTCATCGAAGTTCTAACTAATTTTATTAGTTTAGGCAAAGTCGAGCAAATCCTGCTAGAGTTGTTAGAAACAGAAGATGAAGGGCCTAGCACAACATTTTGACTGTAGTAGATTCTTAATAAGCATCTGCTGGTTGGTTTGATGGCAGTGATTGAAAACTGGTATCTCCAGGCAAATCTCATTAAGATGTGGTATGAAAATAGTGCTTTGGGCACCCCATCATCATATGGTTGGCAAATCTCTCCTCTAACCATGTCTGGTTGGAAATATAAATATGAAGTTCAGATAAAATAGGGGAGCTAAAAATACAGCTGGATCACCTTCCCCTCTCTACTGGAAATACGGATCATCACCTACAGGTGTTATGCAAAGACATGGAATGGATGAGTTTTCCTAGGGAGAGAGAGATAAACATTAGAAAAGGGCAAGAATGAAACCCCAAAGTGAAACACTTTTGAGAGGTAGATGAGCTCAGTGAAGAAGTTTGAGATGTTCTCTGAGAAGGAGGAAGAAAACTGGAAGGTAATGGTGACAAGAAACTCAAGGAGAAACAGTTCCAAGAAGGAGGAAGGGGTTTACCTTATCAAAGCATTTTTTGGGATAGAAAATTTAATTTATAGTGGGTTCAAACTGAGGCTACAGAGAGAGGAAGTATCAAAGAAAGTAAAGTTTATAGTTAGGATTGTGGGAAATTGAGAAACTGTTTGCCAGGTCACTTCTCTTTTCAGGAGAAGGTGAACATAAAGTCATTTAATAAATATAAATGCGATGAATTATGAAAGTTTTGGGACAGCTGCTGTACAGCTGGAAAGGAGAGGCAAGTAGGAATAAGTAGAAATATTTTAGAAGCCTTTGAGAACCCAGGCGAGGCTGGAAGACACAAATTGTAGTGGTACCAATTTATATCACTATACAAGTTTCTCTAGCAGCCTGGGTGCACAAGGCAGCAGGGAAAGATTAGAATGAATTCATCTTTACTTATAACACAATGACTTCAAAGACAGACCGGAAACCACTGATAGCCAAAGTCATGTCTGAAATCCTATTTAAAAATATCAAAGAAGTATGGAGTGTATTTCAAAGCTTGACCTGGGAGTCAGATGGTCTGAGTCCTATCACCAGCTCTGCGCCACTAACTAGCTATGTAACTAGGTTAAGTAACCAGCTTATCCGTCCTTCGCCTTTCTGGAATGTAGCCCATCTATAAAATGGGAAAGTAGAAATGATTAATCTTCAAGTTTCTTAGAGCTCTAAAATCTGGTCTATGATTCTCTCTCTATCTCTCTTTTTTTTTTTTTTGGTGAGGAAAATTAGCCCTGAGCTAACGTCTGTTGCCAATCCTCCTCTTTAGCTGACAAAGATTGGCCCTGGGCTAACATCCGTGCCCATCTACCTCTACTTTATATGTGGGACGCCTGCCACAGCATGGCTTGATAAGCAGTGCATAGGTCCGCACCTGGGGTCTGAACCTGCAAACCTGGGGCTGCTGAAGTGGAAGGTGCGAACTTAACCGCTACACCACTGGGCTGGCCCTGTGATTCTTTCTTTGTGATATTCATTTATTTACTTAAGTATTTATTGATTATCAATATGTGTCAAGTACTGTTTAAGACATAAAAGTTACAGTAATGGACAACTAGAATGAGTTCCTTTTCTACATTCTAGAGAAAGAAACCGACAATAAACAAGTTAAATATATATGTAATTTCAAATAGTAATAGGTGAGATGAAGGCAAAAAAAACACAAAATAATGTAATAGAGAAGGATAAAAAGAGAAGTAACCTTAAACAGAGGGATAAGGGAAAAACTCTTTTAGGAGATGACATTTGGGCTGTCACATGAATGACAAGCAAGAGCCAGCCATGCAAAGATTTAAGGGAATAAACACATGAGGCTGAAGAAACAGCTAGTACAAAAACCCTGAGGCAGGACTGAGCTTGGTATGTTTGAAGAACAAAAAGAAGGTCAGAGTGGCTGGATCATAATGACTAAGGAGAAGAATAGTACAAGAAACAGATGATCAAGTAGGCAGAAGCCAAGTCATGAGTGCAGAGCCTTGGACGCCATGGTTAGGAGTTTGGATTTTAAGCGTGATGGAAAGCCATCATAGGCATCATCATAAAGGAAAAAGCATGTGTCATTTATATGTTTACAATGCAATGAGAAGAGCACTTCACCTCTGTGATATTCTTCCCCCAATCTGTAACTCCTGTCTAATCATGAAAAAACATAAAACAGACCAACATTAAGGGGAATGGGGCATTCTAACAAATACCTGACCAGTGCTCTTCAGAAGTGTCAAAGTCATGAAAAATAAGATAAGACTGAGAAACTGTGATAGATTTGAGAAGACTAAGGAGACAAGGCGACTAAATGCAACGTGGTGTTCTGGATTGGATCCTGGAACAGAAAAAGGTCATTAGTGGAGAAATCCGAATAAAGTCTGTAGTTTAGTTAGTAGTCTTGTACCAATGTTAATTTCTTAGTTTTGATAAATATGCTAAGGTTATGTGAAAGATGCTAACGTTAGAGGAAGCTGAGGGAAGGGTATATGGATACTCTCTGAACTCTCTTTGCGACTCATCTGTAAATCAAAAATTATTTCAAAACAAGTTTTAAAAAGATGACTTGTAACTTATTTCTTGATAATAGGGCATAGAGGAATTAAAATATGTTGAGTACAATCCCAAGTTCAAAAAACTAATAAAAATCTGACCTTTCCAATGAAAAATAAAATCACTCGATTGACAAGAGTAGAAGCAGGAAGACCAGTTAGATTATTCAGTATCCCATGTAAAAGTTGTGATGGTTTGAATAGGGTGGTCACAGTGAAAATGAAGTTAATGAATTTGGAATATATTTTGGAGGTAGAGCTGACAGGACTAGCTGAAAGATTGGGTGGCAGAGGTGAGGATGGGAGGAATGAGAGAAAGAAAAATATCAAGAATTATGCCCAGGTTTTTTTAGTTTAGCAATCGGAGTTTGCAGGTGTCACTTTCAAAGACAGGGAAGCCTAACTGAGGAACAGCTTTCCTATAGATGGTGATGTAGGATTGTTTCCAGCATTCTCTTTAGACATGTTGAGTCTAATATACTATTGACATCCAAGAGGAGATAGCAGGTGTGTGGTGAACACTACAAATCCAGAACATGGGGGAGGTCAAGTCTGGATATAAATATCTGAAAGTCATTAGAACATAAATACCTTTTATAGCCATGGGGCAAATGAGACCATCTAGGGACAGAGAGTAATGTAGGTGGAGAAGAGAAGACAATTTCATCATACTCCCATATTTAGAGAACCGTAAGGGAAGGAGGAACTAGAGACGGGAACTGCAAAGAGTTATCAGTGAGGCAGGCAGAAATCAGGAGAGTTGGGCTCAAGAGGAAAAGAAGAGGAAGAAGGGAATTGTCAAGTGTGTCAGTCCTGCTGAGAGGAGGAGAAGAGGAGAACAAGGAAGTAATCCCTAGATTTGGCAATGTCGGAAGCGTTGGTGACTTAAAAAAAGCCATTTTAGTGGAGTAAAAGGTCAAAAACCCAATGGCAATGAGATTATGGAGCTAGCAAATAAAGATCACTCTTTTCAGTATATTATATTTGCTATGAATGGAAATCAAAGAAATGGGGTTGGGTCAGGAAGGGGATATGTAGTCAAAAGAGTTTTGTTTTGTTAAGATGTGTGCCCTACAAACTCAACTCAAGTGCACTCCAGCCAAGTTATTATGGATTGTAATGTTTTCTGTTTGGCTTCTAATCCTTGGAAACAAGCATTCTTCCTTTCTGTGTTTCCTTTCTTTCTGCTTGTCATAGTTTCTTGGTCATTTTAACCACAGAACCTGCAGTTGTTCAATTCATATCAGTCCTGGTGTGTGATGAATAAACCAACTTCTTCCCATTTTTAAATTCTCCAAATATATTGAATTAAATTATAGAAAGAGATTTTAGAGATTTATTCCAAACATCTTATTTTGTAGATGAGAAAACCGAAGTGCCGAGAGGATAAGTAGGATAGCTCAGTGATGGATCCAGAAATATAACCAATATTTTTACTGTCTGACAAGACACGTTTCTCTTTCTTGAATGTGTCTCTATATGTCTGAAGACTTTTCTACTCCCAGATGCAGCAATCTGCATATCTGAATACAATAAAGCATCTTACCCTTAACCGCTAAGACCTGAAAGTTAAGTAATTTCATACCACATCCAAATCAATTTCTATGAACATTTGATACACCTTTGCTAATGTATTTAAGAAATCCTTTGAAATTCGGAATTGGGCAATGAGGAGTAGTTCATTTCAAATGGTAGAAAATGCTTTGTTCTTACAGATTAGGAGCTCTCCCACTAGACCATGAGTTCATGAAGGGCAGATTTCTGACTTTGAATTTCTGGCGCATGATACAATTCTTTGCTCATAGTAGATTTTCAAGAAATCTTATTTATTGATGGAAAAAATGAACAGAATGGTTGCTGCTAGGTTTACTTCTTAGAAAACTGTCTTGTAATTGGGGCTCATAATTTTGGTTCTCGCCTGCCTTTCTCTGGTTTAGTCTTCTGATTAATAATTCTTACCTTAATATTCTAGGATATGTTGTTCATGTCTATGTTTCTTTAGTCAGTTCCACACAACAACAGTGTCCTTTCTTCCCTAAGGATTTGAAAAGCTAGGTATCTGTGTATCGTCTTCTCTGGTCCTTGATCCAGTAAGAGTCTCAATACATAATCATTTTATGAATCTAGAGATATATGTAGGATGTTAATACTAGTGCTAACATATGAATTTAAAATTGAGAAACTAGTCTTTCTTATAGGCATTATAAAAACATACAAAAGTATTTACTTAAAGGAAATAATATTACTATGTATATCATTTTCTATATACTTTAAAGAGACTGTATGGTTCAGTGGTCTAAGACCTGAATATAAGAATTGACTTTTATGTGTGTTTCTGAAGCTCACTCTGCAGAAGTGACTTCATCTGGAAAATGAAAAGTAAATGCTGTTGCATAGTTGATGTAATAGTGAACCTTTTCAAAACTATCTGAAGTATCGTTTTAAATAGAAGATAAGAAAAAAAGCCAAATTCCAATTACAGAAACTATACTCAAGAGGCTATTTTGTTTTAAGGTGAAAGATGAAAATTCAGTATAGAAATTTCAAGAGGAAAAAAAGTCTGTGCTATTTCTGACAGTGCTTTTTGGAATGTTCTATAATGTCCAAAGAGACTTGCCTCAACCTTAAGGAACATCTATTTAACTTTAACAACAGTTTAAGGTGGCTTTTTAAAACCTAAAATGGGGAGCAACTCAAAAGGATAAGCAAAATATTCCAATTCAAGGAATCCAGAATTCTCTGACAACTTTTAGGAAAGTTACTTTATTCGCTTGTGGTACTTTCCACATCTGTAAAATTATTTGCCAGTAAGAACTCTAATAAAGGTAGGCTTTAATGTCAGATAAAGTGCTTTGTGGAAAACTATGGAAATCTGGAATTTTAAAACCCAGTTTTCCTTTAGAAAGTAAATTAATATCACACTTGAGACTAGGTCAGTTTTGTATTGGCATGATCTAGTTATAGCTAAGCCAGAAATGAAGAGAATTGAAAGGGTAAGACTCAAAAAAGCAAATACAAATTATCTAATTGGAAGCATGGAAGGAGATTTATGACATTTGAGATTTTTCCACCACAACTAAACCCTTAAGATATACAGCAGGTTTTGACTCCAAAACCACCGAGTCATACTAATGGCTCCTCTACCACGTAGGAACAAGTGGACCCCAGCCCAAATTCAGACTAGTCACCTTATACTCGCACTTAGTGTGTGTAGGAGTTTCCACTTTACAATTTATTTTAAAAACAAAAGAAAAGCAAAGATTTTGCCACTACTGAGAAAGCATCTAGTTCTTAGCAAGCACCCACATATGGTATCTAGAGGCTGCTGCAAACCTTATGTTTCCAAAGGCAAAGGAAGCAAATTGTCCATGGCTAGAAGTTCAGTCCCCGGTTGGTAGTTCAAGCCATGCTCGAAAGGTTTTTGAGTTAAACGATGGCTGAAGCAGAGTACAGAAGAGAGAAAAGGCTGATCAAGAAGGCAGACTTAGCAAGTGATGAGACTAAAAGGATTGTTTTCTAGCATTCTGGCATTTCTAGATGTAAAAATTCAATATATAAATAAACTCTGCTTCATGTATACCAAATGGCTTCTTTGATGCATCGAGAAATATCTTTGTAGGGTGACAGCTAGAGGCCTTCCAGGGCTCCACTGATCATTTTGAAGTAAGAACCAGATGATGTACCCTCTTAGACTTAATTTGCGCTTTTCAGTGTGCATGATGGAGAGTGGGTGGGTGGAAATTTTGTAGATATTTTTGTATCATTTTACAGTTCTTCATTTTAAATGATAGATAAATTTTGGGAAAGCTGTGTGCAAACCAAATTATATTTTAAATATACTCATTGAGCTTGCTGAATAAAGGGATACGAGCATGTATTCTCTGGTAAAGCCAGCAATCACCCTGCAGTTTCCATTGTGTGAATCTAGACATTCATAATTGGGGTTGATTAAAGCCAGGTCCACATGCCTTATTAAATTCCGTATTTATATAGCAATTTTCCTTCTTATATGATGTAAAATCACTAATTACTTCTTCCAGTTCTCCTTTGAGGAGAATTATTGATCCAATATTCTTTCTATATATGATTAACTAAACCACTTTGACTCAAATGAAAGCTAGTCATTATCTCCCTATCATCCTGATACACAATATTGGGATATATAAATATGTGAATTCAAAATGGTCAGTTTTCCTGTAAAACTGGATTTCTGGCTGCTATTAACACTGTAATGTTCATTCTTTACCAGTAAAAGTGAATAGAAACGTCATGTTGAAAATACTTAGAGTGTGTATGAATCTGGTGTAGTACATGGGTTGTCCACTATGGCGCTCAGGTCAAATCCATGCCACCATTTATTTTTGTACAGCCCACAAATGTGGTTTTTACATTTTCAAATGCTTGAAAAAATTCAACAGAAAAATAATATTTTGTAACACAAAAATTATATGAAATTTAAATGTCAGTGTCTGTAAATAAAGTTTTATTGGAACACAGCCATGCTCGTTCATTTACACATTATCTGTGGCTGCTTTCATGCTACAGAGGTAGAGCTGAGTAGTTTAGACAGAATTTTCATGACCTGCAAAACCTAAAATATTTACCACCTGACCCTTTACAGAAAAAGTTTGCTGAAACCACACATATAATGTAACAGATGGTTTGCATCCCAACAGTAAATAGCCTAACAATGAAGAGTAGTATTCATATGGTATTAAATTGAAATACCAAAATATAATAATGTTGTCTAAGATAGAAAAGTGTATAAATTATCTGAATGTGTAAGGTCTAATATTCCAAAGAGAAAATAAGCATGTTCAGATAGTGGATACACAGGCAATTTTAAAATGAAGTTAATTGCCCTTTCAATAGAAGAAAAAATTCAATTATAAATAGATTTGGAAATGAATCTGCATCATTTTCACTTGGGGACACTTTGATCTATGATACAAAATTTCTTTTGGCTGTAACTCAAAAAAGCAAAGGATAGAAATAATGAGTAAAGAAATAACTCCACTCAGATGATGGAGAGATAAATGATAACACAATTAGTAACACAATTGAGTGAGTTATAATAGAAGAAACATGCTTGGTAAGGTTGTTACATGCTTCCTGAGTTCCACACATCTGCACAATTTTTTAATGTTTGGTTCTGTTTTGGAAGTGTTGGCCTTCTTTCTGACAATGACTACAGACTAAAATACTTTTGTATTCTACTAAGTGTTGTAGGCATTTTACAGTGCTACCTGGATAATCAGCATGATTCCTTGGCCCATTTAATAATTCTGATATCAGGCTGAGATCAAACCTGGGCTTCTGGGACAGTGCAGTGTTCTGAGACAGGAGAGCCTATACCGTATTTTAATGCAGATAAAGCTATTCAATCAGGAAGAGAAATAAAATCACTTCTTGTTCATTGTTTATACCTACTTGAAAATAAATGCTAATGCTCTTCAATCGCACCCTGACTGATCCTTTAATTCTAAATTTCTGTGCATGGTAGGGTCTTTTGACACACCCAGAGTACCTCCAGTATTTCAGTAAGCTAACATGTGGCAATAAAGAGAACAAGATTCTCAAGGAAGGAATAAGACTGTATCACAGGTGGGCCTCAAGGACGTAGGATAGAGGCTTGGGAACTGGAACACCCACAGCAACTCCCAGTATAAGGCGAGATTCACTGCATGGACAGCAAGAAGTCACTTCCCATCCCACCTTGATGGTGGCTTACTTTCTTCTGTCATTGTTATTATGCCTCTTGCCATGACCTGCTAAATTCCCAACAGATATTAATCTTCAAGATTGAGAAACAAGAAATCAGAATTCCTGGAAATTCTCAGGAATTCCAGAAATCATAAGTTGTCTATATTTTCCATAACACTTTGTTTGTGTGTTCTGAAGTAAATGATCATAATAAAAAGCAATGAATCATTTTTCTATGATAGGATTATACAAAAATTTTCAGGTTTTTCTATAAAAATGATATAATAATAAATTATGGTTATTATTATTACGGCCCTAATATATTAAAATGCAAATATATATAACATGTAAAAATAATCCCTACCTGATAATAAAAAGACACTAAAAGAAGGCAAGAATCACACAAAATAAATTTCAAATAAAAATAATTTTTAGGGCCAGCCCCGTGGCTTAGCGGTTGAGTGCGTGCGCTCTGCTGCTGGAGGCCCGGGTTCGGATCCCTGGCGCACACCAACACACTGCTTCTCTGGCCATGCTGAGGCCGCGTCCCACATATAGCAACTAGAAGAATGTGCAGCTATGACATACAACTATCTACTGGGGCTTTGGGGGGAAAAAAAATAAATAAAATCTTTAAAAAATAATAATAATAATAATAATTTTTAAAATTAAAATATTATGCCATAAATATTTAATATTTAAAATTATCATTCTTAAAGTAAAACCTTAAAATGCACCTTGAATTAACTGCCTGTTCAACATAAAAAAAATTTCTTTCATTTTGCAAAAGTGTTGGTCAAATTGCTAAGAGTGTGTCCAAAAGCATCCTCAAGTTGGGCCTGAGGGTACATGATGCTTCATAGAGTTCATTTCTTTGTTTAATGATGAAAATATTTTGTCTGCTTGCCCTGATTGTGGTTTTGCTGTTGAAATCAATATTTCTTTTGATAATTCAGATCTTGGATCTTCTTCTGCTTTCATATAGTAGTATTCCGCAACAACGTACATATCCTTTTCTCTCTGTATTTTTCTGTTATAGTATCTACAAAAATCTGCAGCCTATAATAAATAGTCAAACACTGAAAACACCAGTGAACATTAATAGGTAGTATTTAAATAGTTTAACATTCAGATCTCCTAGCAAGTTTTATAACACTTAATAGAATTGTGCATCAAAATTGCCAATTTAAAGACTCATTTTGCTTCCAAAACTTATTTCTTGGAACACTACTCATAGAATTTGCATAAAGTGTTCTATGCATAGAAACTTACTAATTCTTTTTTTGGTGAGGAAGATTGTCCTTGAGATAACATCTGTTGCCAAACTTCCTCTATTTTGTATGTGGGATGCCTGCCACAGCATGGCTTGATGAGCGGTGTGTACATCCACGCCCGGGATCCGAACATGTGAACCCCAGGCTGCTGAAGTGGAGCATGTGAACTTAACCACCACACCACGGGGCTGGCCCCACTAATTTTTGTATTTGCAAGAAAAACTCAATATTAATAAGATATGGGGCCACAAAAACATACTTATAACATGGTACAGCTACAAGCAGGACTGACTGATTGGATTATGAGCACTTTTCTACATGCTCCTGTCCTGTTCTAGGAAATGGCAAGCTTAATCTTTGACTCCACATGTCAACATTTCCTCCTCTTGCTTTTGACTTCCATGGATCCAATGATGTCTCCATGTTAATTGTTAAGCTATAATTCTCACAGGAGAATTATAATGCTTGTCCCTGTTTTCTCGATTTCTCAACTGATTTTTCTACGGATTCAGCATTCAGAAAAACATACAAATTTCCTGAGAAATGCTGGGAAGGAATTTCCACATGGAAATACTATGACCAACCAATCCCTTCTCTCTATTGATGCATCTTTATTGGGTCTAATAACACTTCTCAGTCATAGCTTTCTGCTTACCTTCGGAATATGTTCCCTAACTGGCCCAGTTCACCTCCATTACCCCCTATTTAGGCTATACTATTCTCTCCAGTCTATTCTTGGATCCGAATCTTATCTCTGGTCCAACCAGCTGTGGCTTGGAGGAAGTGGAGTCAAAGATCTGTAGGCTGCCTCCTCAGCTCCAAGTTAGGAGTAGGGCAGTTTTTCCTCAAACAGAGTCTGTAGGCAAGCTGGGCACAGTGATTAACTGGTGTAATACTATCCCTGTGACCTGCTATAACTTCCTTTTGGAGAAAATATTGCCTGTAAACTGAAATAACAAAATATTATTGCCTTGTGAAGAGTGGGTCCTCTTACACTCTGGGTCTTTTTTGTTGTTCAGCACCTGTGTACATACTGAAGACTAAAACAGAGGCAGAGCTGCATGATAAAGAGAGGAGAAGGCATGTAGGACTTGGTTATCTGGAGAGGGAAACTCAGAAGATGGGAGCAAGGGAAGGTGAGGACAATGTGAAGAGAAGAGGCCAGGGAAAAGGAACTCCTCTTGGCAGCACAGCCAAGGAAGGGACTTTAAAAATAACAAACAAAAAAGCAAAAGTAGGGATTGAGTGTCTTTCTTTCCAATGACATATTCTCTTCCATTGGTTTATTTCCTTCCATTCTCTTCCCTCTTTGCTTTTTTGCATAGTTATAAAACGGTGTTAAAACGGAGACTTTTGGTTGTCCTCCAAAATCTCTTCTCCCTTCTTCTATGGTGACAGAGCCCCTGACTTTTGTCTGCACACATGGCCATCCAGATTGGAGATACAGTCCAGGAGTGGCCACTTGACTGAAGTCAGGCCCCAGCGATCTAAGCAGAAAGGTCATGTAGCAACTTCTGGGAATCGTCCTTCAGAGACAGTGTGTGTGCCCTTTGCCTTTTTTCTTCATCTCTTCCTTCATTCGCCTGCCTGAAACACAGAGAGTTCTATCTTCAGCTTTGAGGTTGAGTCCATGCATAGGCAAACAACAAGATTAATGACTGTGTTCTATCACCAAACAAGCCCTGGACAGCCAAATGGACTTTCATTTAACAGAGAAATAAGCTTCCATCTACTTTAAGCCACTGCTATTCAGGATTTTTTTCACACATATTTGTACTTAATCTTGAGTAATATAGGTGCATGAACTTTACTATAGTCCACCCTTTTCACTTAACACTACATCATACATTTTTTATTGCCAAATATTCTTTGTATCTGCTCTAGACTGAATGTTTGTGTCCCCCCAAGACTTATATGTTGAAATCTTAACCCCCAATGTGAGACTATTAAGAGGTGGAGCCTTTGGGATGTGATTAGGTCATCGGGATCCCTCATGAATGAGATTAGTGCCTTTATAAAAGAGACCCCAGAGAGCTCCCTCACCCCTTCCACTATGTGAGGACACAGCAAGACATAGCCATCTGTGAACCAGAAAGCAGGTCCCCACCAGAAATGGAGGCACTGCCAGTGCCTTGATCTTGGCAGCGTCTAGAATTGTGAGAAATAAATTTTTGTTGTTTATAAACCACCCAATCTATGGTATTCACTATAGCAGCCTGAATGGATTAAGACAGTAATCATAATTTTTAACGGCTGTTTACAATTTCATCTCACAAATGTGCCAGAATACATAAGCAATTCCCTATTATTGCATGTTTAAGTTGGCATTTATTTACTTATTTAGCTCTAAAAGCTCCCTAGTTTTAATATACCCATCTCTATTAGAAACACCAGTATATAGTACAACATGGAGATAATTATTTTTTTTGCTATCTGGTTACCATGACTCTATTCATTCAATAATGGTCTCATCCACTTGATTTGTACTGCTGCTATTATCTAACATTAACTCCTATACCATTAATTTCTGGTTTATTTATTCTATTCCATTAATCTATCTATTCTTTAGCCAATACTCTATTTATTTTAATTATCATGCCTATAAAATGACCTAACTACAAATAATATGTGAAAATACTAATGATTCTATTTTTTTTTTAACTTGGGTCAGTCTATTTTATCCATATATCTTATAACCACAATTTCCTTTTTAGAGCTGGGTCTGTTATTCAAAAATAATGCCAATAATCTTGATACCTTGCTTTCTCTCTAAACAGTATTTATTTCACAGCTCCTTCAAATGTATTGTTTCATTTGAGTCCTAAATGGAGCTATTATCACATTATTCAAATTAGCCACATTCAACTACGTGGTCTCCTAAAATTTGAAACCAGAGGATTTTAAAAAGAGGTTACAGTCAGGCTCACTGAAATTGTTCTGAAATGCTCCTAAGGAGACAGCTGTCAACTCCCTCGGCTGCAGCCCCCAGTGTTAGCTGCAGATTATGGATGGCGTTCCCTGTCAGGTCAGAGCCCCTCAGCCTCTTGCTAACTTTGGTGGCAGCTGTCTGCAGTCACGCTGAGCATGTGAGGTCCAGCAGCACAGACCATCAAAAAACTGTTCTCTGCCTGCTTTAAAAATAAATCCCTATAAAGTAGGACAAGTAATTGAAGCTTTGTAATTTTTCAGCTTGGGGCCTCAATTCTGATCTTAAGTTGATGAAGCATTAGATCTGCTTAGAAAAGAGGTGAGAAGCTGTTGTTTGAATAATAAAATATGAGAGAAACTTTTTACAGATTTTCAGTTTGTACTGCTGGCAACAGGATGACATACCATACTCAGAGTTCAGCAGATTCCTCAGAATAGCATCTATTATGTGCAAACGGATATGGAAAGAATATATTCTTCTGGACGTTAAGTACTTTAACTACCAATAAAGTATGGTTCAAGTGTGATAGGACAAGAAACTCAAGCAACTTCTAAGATAATGTATTTTTTTTTAATTTTATTTATTTTTTCCCCCAAAGCCCCAGTAGATAGTTGTATGTCATAGCTGCGCTTCCTTCTAGTTGCTGTATGTGGGACGCGGCCTCAGCATGGTGGGAGAAGCAGTGTGTCGGTGTGCGCCCGGGATCCCAACCCGGGCCGCCAGCAGCGGAGCGCGCGCACTTAACAGCTAAGCCACAGGGCCAGCCCTAAGATAATGTATTTTTTAGAAAAGCTTAAGGGACAACTAGATCAGTTGGAAATTTTCTATAACTACATATCTGTACAAATGTGTAAAGTTATAGCCACTGTAATCAACAGCAAGAAAGTAAAATGGAAGTCTTACAAGGTGGTGTGGAGACACCTTTAAGAAATTCCATAGAAATTAGCTTTTACATTAAGGTGGTCTAAAACATAAAAATGGATTAGGTGTAGATAACGATCAGATTGGAAAGGAATCGTCAAGGGCACTTATCTTGTGATGAAACAGTCCTAGCTTAAGTCAAGCTGCTTGTACAAGGAACTTTATGAACAGAAAGAGAAAAGGAACTGTGGAAAAGTTGCTCTAAATCAGTTCCCAAGTTGGTGCCATCAGAACAAATTACCACAGGATATAAATACATGCGCCACGAAAAAAGTGTTCCATGCTCACATTGGTTAGAGAAATGCTAGATTAAGCACATTTCTACACTGCAGGACTTCTCTGAGCCTTCAATAGACCAAAATAGATTGTGCACCTCCGAAAAGGGCTACAGGATGCAGCAATTTCCCAAACTCACTTGACCTCTACTGAGGTGACCTGTTTCCATGTCCTGGAACAATGGTTTGGAGAATATAGCTCAAAGGAAATATGTAATTATTCAGACTTTTTCCCAAAGAGTCAGGCAAAACAAGACAGCAAATGAACACTTTCTTTGACAGAGAATTTGGGACTCTACTGTGGTGCCACCCCGAGATGTTAAACTGGTCCTAGGGAATAATGGATTAGCTTTTTGAAATCCAAAATATATATAAAAATTGTCTTAAAACAGAAGAAGGGATCTGAGAGTTCCATTAAAGTTGTTAATTTGTTCCATTTGTAATATAGTGGTATTTTAGACTTGGGAAAGATCTTAAAAGAACACCTAGTTTATCTAATTCTCTAACTTTACAGACGGGGAAAATGAGGCCCACATCAGTTAGGTGGTTTGTCCAAGATTATTCACTTAGTTAGGAGTCTAACGTGGGATGAGCCTCCAGTTCTGATAACTCTCATGTCATGCTGTCTTAGTCTTATAACTGCCATACAACAGGCCAGTTATTTTTTAAAAATTAAGCACATAAAGAGAAAAATGGAAATTCTTTCTTTACTTGACCCTTCATCTCACAACTTTCTCCAGAGTTAACACTTTGTTAACTTTTTATTTTGTGCCCAGATATCTGTACTGCCCTAATTTTATTCAAAATTGTATTATTCATCTGTAATTTATTTAAAAAAGATTCAGCGAGGTGACCCTGTGCCAGCCATACACAATTTGATTCTCTTCTCTCCTGTTCCTCAGTCCAAGGGGAGAGAGAGAATATTCTGTGATAAGTACCATGACAGAAGTTAGGTGGGGAACTCATGGGCCACATTTCGTGAATTGTGAGAAATCAAGGGAGGTTTCTAAAAGGATAAAATCTTAACTGATCTCTTAAGGGGCAAATAGGAGTAAGGCAGATGAATAATGGGTAGTTGTCGAGAAAGCAACACAGCAAAAGCGTGGAAGCGGGCAAAGTATATAGCATGCAGGACTGGTGATAGGCAGGGAGTAAGGCAGGGAAATAAGTTTGGAGACATAGAGAAACACCAGATCATGAAAGGCCTTGTATGCAATGCTAAAGATTTTGGATCTCACATGTTAAAAAGATCCAACTGGCAGCAATGTGGAGAAGGGATTAGAGGGAAAGAAGACAAGAAGCGATGGCAGTGGTCCAAGGGAAAAGTGATGAGTGCCTGAAATATGACATGGGAGCAAGAATAGGAGCAGGGAGCCTGTCCTCTGAAGAGGGATGAATGTGGCCTAGAACCAGGAGATGAAAGTGAGGACGGAGAGTGGGTTGGTTTGGGATTTATTTTGGAGGTAATATCACAGGGCTTGCTATTGGACTAGATGGTATGGGTGTAGACAGAGAGAGGAAGGAATTGAAGATAACTTCCAGGTTTCTGGCTTAAACATCTAGGTAAGTGATGGTGCCCTGTTCTGAGTTGCAGAGCTAGGATACAAGCAGGAATAGGAGAAAACATGTTTTGGACGTGTTAAGTGAGACGTTCAAGAGAATGGCAAGGTGGCAATTGGATATACAAGTGTTGAGTGCAGAGGAGAGGTTTGGGCTAGAGATATTGATCTGGAAATCCTCAGCATATAATACAGATACTGTGTTTAAAGTCATACAGTGGATGAGATTCTCTCTGGGGACCGTGCGTAGAAAGAAGAGAAGGCTCAAGTCACAGAATATTGAGGGTAGGAAAAGAAGAGGGAGCCAAACAAGAAGATCCAGAATGGTCCAAGAAGTGGGAGTAAAGTAAGATGAGAGCTGAAACATCTATGGGATTTATCAGCTAGGAGCTCAGGGGGTGAGGAATGAACAGGAGATGAAGAAAACGGAGATTTAGGAAATACAGGAGAAAGAGGTGCAACTCTGGAGTTGGCAGGGAAATAGGGAAACATTGGAAGTGGGCAGGGTCACAGATAAACTTCACATAGAGGGGCAGGAAATTAAAGGATCATTTCCCCCTGAAAATCCCCTTTTCTCTGTAGCCTAGAAGCAAGTTTGTCTTCTGAGGCACAGAAAGAGATAGAGTACTTCAAGGGGTTGAACTAGACTAGTGAAGATTTACAAATCATGTTGTGGAGAATGAATGAAGGAGCCATCAATGGTGGACTCAGAATGATTGACACCCACCATTGATGGCCTGGCTAAAATGGGACTCCAAGACGTGCTGAGGGGGCACTGGGCCATTAGTTACAAATGTGTATGAGGCAAACTTTGGTATTTAGACAAAGAGCTAATTTTTATAGAGAACTGATGAGCTTCTGGGCTAGTCTTCCTTTTGGTCAATTACTCACACTTTAGGTAAGCCTGTGCAGTGGAGTCAAGCAATCATAACTCAAAACAGCACTATTCACCTGGCACTGCTAATATCTGGACTGCCGTCTGCATGCAGAGGAGGAAATAAGTCACCCCAATCCTATGAACCTGAAGATTAAGGTTACCCAAGGGTCGTAGCCTCCAGATAATATATTTCATCAGATTAGACGATTGATATTTACCTTCCTTACTGAATACTGTAAACCTAAAATTTACTCATGTGAAAATTCTTTTCTGATATTTAGGAAAGTCCCTTTTTTTTTTTTTTTTTTAGTTAAAACTGCACTCCAGAGTACAAAACAGAGACATCAAAGAATGTAATAATGCTATTAGGCATGAGTGGGAGGAAAAAGTAATTAAGAGTGAGAAACTCCACTTAAGGGAGAAATTTGAGACTAAATAAAAGGAATTTTTCAGATAAGACATTAATTGTATTCCCAAAATCAGAATCAAATCTGTCAAAATCAGAATCTGTAGTTTATTATTTATTTGTATAAACTATATACGAATATATAGAGTTATACTGTACTTATACTTCCTAATTACTTTGTAAGTGCTCAATAAATGCTAACATAGACCTTTGAATTTTTTTTTCCAATTTCTGGATTAAATAATACAAACGGTCTTATGTGAGAGGAGATATATTTTGAAACAAAACTGATTAAATTAATTTGAGATAATACACTGTGTTTATCAAAGAAAATTTGAGCTATGCACAAAAGGCAAGTATCCTGTTTCATTCACTCATTTGATAGTCAACAAATATTTATTGAGCAGCTACCATGGGCCACACATTATTCCAGGTGTTTGGAACAGAGGACACATCAGGGAGCAAAAGTAGACAAAATCCCCATCTTTGTGGAGCTTAAGTTCTAGCAGGGGGAGATAGACAATAAAAAATAGACATAATAAATGAGAAATGTTAGAGTGGCCGGGCTTTCAGTAGGGTAGTGACACATTTACCTTATATTTTAAAAGAGTCACTGGCTGCTGTGTTGAGAATAGAGCATCAGCAACAAGAGGAGCAGAGAGCCCAGCCAAATGCGCCTGGCGTGACCCAGGAGAGAGATGATGAGGCTCAGAGCAGGACCACAGCAGTGGGGATGGTGAGAGGTGGAGAATGTCAGGAGGCATTTTGATATTTATATATTCATCGATGAAGCATTTATTGAGTGCCTGCTATTTGTCAAGTCATGATTGCTAATGGGGGAAAAATGGTCAGGAATGTGGATAGAAAGATTCATAACAAAAATGAGGGTTATAGAAAAGAGAAAGTGGGAGAACTTTTTTCTTCAAAGAGAAGAAAATAAGAGAAAGACTACAAAGGTAGTGAAACGTAAAGTCATTAAATGGTTAGGGAAAAAAGTAATTTAATTAGAAACTTATTCAAATACTAAGAAATTTGTTTCTAAGACAAGGAAGGATGCCATCCTGATTCTTTTCAGGAGATCTGGTAGCATCCATTTCCCCTTACCTTTCAGCTTCTCTATTTGTTCCCTTTAAAATAAAACTTGACATTTTTCCTCCTTTCATACATCTAAAGACATCTGGTTGCAGCATGTGAGTCATTTCAAAAGCACTGGAGAGGGGAGAACTGATGTGGGACAAAGGGCAAGACATAAAGGAGGGAAAATGGATAAGGAGGAAGGAAATGAAGGATGCTTGGTGAGGCAGATAGGCAAACGAAATTCATCCAGCGCCACCCCCACGCCCATCCCACCACCACCAGCATCCACAAAAAAAACAAAGAAGAAACTTTAGACTGCATTTAAACAGGGATGAAAGGGAAAGTGGCTTCACTATTACAATTAGGGCTAACAGCTACCACGCTTTAAAAGCACATTGTACTAATTTTCGTGGGCTGTGATAACAAAATGCCACAGAGTGCATGGCTTGAACAACAGAAATTTATTTTCTCCCAGTTCTGGAGACTAAAAGTCCAAGATCAAGATATTGACAGCATTGATTTCTTCTGGGGCCTCTCTCCTTGGCTTGCAGGTGGCCACCTTCACTGTGTCCTCACATGGTCTTTCCTCTGTACTCAGGCATCCCTCGTGTCTCTCTCCATGTGTCCAAATTTTCTCTTCTCATAAACACACAATTCAATCCATAACAGTTTCAATCCTTAACCAATTTAATTTAATTTTTTTGTTTTTTGCTTGAGGAAGACTGTCACTGAGCTAACATCTGTGCCAATCTTCCTCTATTTTGTACATGGGACACCGCCACAGTACGGCTTGATCAGCGGTGTGTAGGTCCGCGCCTGGGATCCGAACCCATGAACCCCAGGCTGCTAAAGCAGAGCGGGTGAACTTAACCACTGCGCCACCGGGTTGGCCCCTCATTTAATTTTTTAAAAAATCTTCATATATTCCTTGAGTCCATGTTGGAGTTTAACTTACAACTTTAAAGAGAAGGCAAACTTATTAATGGAACACAAAGTAAAATGCTTTAGTCTTTGGTAGAATTGCAACAAAAATACAACAAACATTATTTGAACTCACTGCCTTTTCAATATTAGGAAACAAAAATTTGATTAGAAAAGTGAGCCTTTGGGCCATGAGTTACAACAACAGGCTTTTTCAGGTAAAATACTTAGGTTAATTAGCTCCTTCTATTGTTCTGTAAGCAGAACAAAGATACAAGACTTATTTTAACTCAGCTTTAACAATATTATGAATCCGTGCATAAGTCATGGGAAGCTAAATGCATAATTCCTATTAGGTGCAATGTGTTCAGTTGGGTTTCATTTATTACATTTTCTTAGAATAAAATATTTTAGAAATAAAATTAAAGAAGAATTTTCTACACTTTCGGTTTTAAAAATTCTTCGCTGTTTGAGAATAATAATAACTTCTCCATATTAAAGGTTGGCTGATAAACGGGTTTGTAGGGATGTTAATTTTCTACTAAAACCAAAAGCAAAAAAGTTCATTTAAATATTGTGAGAGAGCCGGCCCATAGCTTAGTGGTGAAGTGCACGTGCTCCGCTACTGGCGGCCCGAGTTCGCATCCCGGGTGCCCACCGACGCACTGCTTCTCCGGCCATGCTGAGGCCGCGTCCCACATACAGCAACTAGAAGGATGTGCAACTATGACATACAACTATCTACTGGGGCTTTGGGGAAGAAAAAAAAAAAAAAAAGGAGGAGGATTGGCAATAGTTGTTAGCTCAGAGCCGGTCTTCCTCAGCAAAAAGAGGAGGATTAGCACGGACGTTAGCTCAGGGCTGATCTTCCTCACCAAAGTAAGTAAATAAATAAATAAATAAACAAATAAACAAACAAATAAATAAATAAATATTGTGAGAGACCACTTCATATTTCTTATCATATTTCACTCTTCGTGGAGCAGAGGAACTATAGTTTGGGCTAAGTTCTTAAGCATTTATTACATTTTATGGAAATGGAAATGTGTGTTTGAGTATCTATTATATTTACTAAAAATTTTTCTTTCAAGTGCAAATAAATATTTCTCTCTCCAAATGATACCTGTTTCTCTTCCTCTGCCTTTCTTATTGAAGAAAATATGAATCACTGAAGATAAAGCAACATCTCATGCCTTGACTTCACAGCTGTTGGAATTTCAGTCTCATAGCTGTCCTGTGCTCCTTTTAAACATTTAAACACTTTAACATTTTAAACATTATAAAGATGTTTTAGGAAATGGCTGCTACCACGTGTTAATTTCACAGTGGGCCATGCTATCAGTCAATTAGATTGCCCCGTTTTTCAAGTTGCAAATTCTAAATAAGTAATCTGTTAAATGATTTCTCATAATATAAAAATACCATGTCATTACCATCAACCACCAAGTAGAATGGTTTAATTTTAAATCCTTTCTCCATTGGCTTACCGAAGAAATGATTCTGTGATCAATTTGACCTTTACCAGCATAATTGCCAAATAATTAACAATGATATATGATTACCAACTCAAATATTTTTAGCTAATTGTTAAAGGGCAGCATACATTTCAAATGAACCAGGAACTACATATTTTCTATCAAATATTAGAAATATTTATTTCATCCATTCAACATATACTTATCAAGTGCCTAGTACGTGCCAGGAACCGTCGTGGTGGAGCTTATGTTCCTAAACTAAATAAAACAAATAAGTGACATAGCATGTTGGAAGGTATTAAGTGTCCTAGAAAAAAAATAGGAGCAGAGAAAGGGAACTAGGAATACATGTGTGAGGGTAAGAGAGTAGAATTTTAAATAGGATGGTTAGCAAAGATGACATCTAAGCAAAGACTTGAAGGAGGCAAGGGACTGAAACATGTGGATATCTGGAGGAGGTATAGGTGACCAACCATCCTGGATTGCCTGGGACTAAGGGGTTTCCCAGGATGCAAGATTTTTGGTGCTAAAACCAGGGCAGCCCCAGCCCAGGCATACCATGACAGCAGATCACCT
This sequence comes from Diceros bicornis minor, assembly GCF_020826845.1. NCBI lineage: Eukaryota > Metazoa > Chordata > Mammalia > Perissodactyla > Rhinocerotidae > Diceros > Diceros bicornis. The sequence continues at coordinate 59,626,870 of NC_080749.1, read as the reverse complement.
TAGGAGAGTTCCAGGTAGAGAAAACAGGAAGAACGAAGGCCCTGAGTGGGGAGCATGCCTGGCGGTTTCAGGAACTAGTAAGGAGGCCAGTGCACCAAGAGAGGGGATGAGGTCAGTGATATGAAGGGGTCGCATCACGTGGGGCCTTGTAGTGCATACAGTGGCACTCACCCAAACCCTCTCCTCAGGGCTGAAGCACCCATCTCTAGCTGCTGCCAATAGGCTCACGGTGTGTCTTTCCCCGGCCCTGGCCCTTGGCTGCAGAGAACTGCCTCCCCCAAGGTTACATCCCTTTCAGGGAGCAGCCCATGACCAACGACTAGCTAATGTGAGAACACTATGGCCAGCCCCCTTCCATCAACTTGTCCACCCCAGTTTAGAGCTCCCTTTAAAACTGACTGAGGGCCCAGCCCAGTGGCATAGCGGTTAAGTTTGCGCATTCTGCTTCAGTGGCCCAGGGTTTGCCGGTTCGGATCCTGGGCACAGACAGACTCACCACTCATCAAGCCATGCTGAGGTGGTGTCCCACATAGAAGAACTAGAAGGATCTGTGACTAGGATATACAACTATGTACTGGGGCTTTGGGGAGGAAAAACAAGAAAAAGAGGAAGATTGGCAACAGATGTTAGCTCAGGGCCAATCTTCCTCAAAAAAAAAAAAATTGACTAAGGTCTTATTTGTAACCAACTGCAGTTCGGCTTTTTCCTCTGCCTTTTTTTTTTTACAAGTATATTTTCTGAGCGCGCTCCCTGGTAAACTTTCCAAATGCAACTCTCCATCTTGGTTTCTGTTTCTAGGGAACTCAAGGCAAGACAACTTTGAAAGTGATTTTGAGAGAGAGGCAAAGCCTTTGAAGGGTTTTGAAAGAAACTGAATCCTGAAATAGTTTCTCTCTTTTTTAGGCATAGAAAAATATAGAACTTTCTTAGTCGCATATTTCAGATTATTCTTCTGAACATCATTGCAATTATTGCATACGATGGGAGAACTGGACTGTAACCTAACCGGAAATTTTACATCTGCTGAATAGTCAGCATTTCTCCTTGAGTCTTAAAATATGGGCAGTGGGTGGACCAACTCTCCAGCTGATGCAGAGAAGTTTGTATGTTCCCAGTTGGATCACATCACATATTGAATTCCATCGTGTTGTTGGGACTACAGTTGTTGTTTTAAATAAAGTTAGTACATGACAGTGCAACAAGCCAAAGGGAAATCCTTGCCCTCGAGGATTTTCTTCTACTCTTCTCTGAGCCATTTTATTGAAAGTATTCAACAATAGATGGCTTACTCCAGCACGCCTCAGGACTTTAATTTCCTGCGGGACCAGCACTTGTAGGTAATGGTAAGGAGGACGAGGAAGCGTCAAACAGGAAAACGATTATCTCCTTCTTTCGAGCCACACACCAACTTAAATGTCCAGCTACCCAGGACATCTATCAGCGACATTTAATATGTCCAGCATTTTCATATTCCAGGCTTCAATGAAGAGTTTCTAGGCAAACAGTGGCCTTCAAATTCATATTACTTAGGAAAACAATGAATAGGAAACTACTAAGTAGGTGGTAGGTCCACTCTTTATTATGGGCATGAAGAGGCTCTTTGTCCCTAGTTCAAAATGTTGTTTTTAACAAACTCTTTCAGTGTAAAAGTCTCCCTGACATATGAGTTTTTTCTGAGTATATATGAGGTTTTTATATGATTGAAAATTTCTAGACACTAATATGGTTAATTGTGCATCTGTGTGTACAGTCTTAGCTGTTCAGATTCAGGAATTTTAAAAAAAAAAGGATCTCCTTGCTTGACAAAATATTTAGAAAGCTGTGGAAAGTACTGTGGTTTGAGAGGAAGTAGATCTGAATTTATTCCTGATTCTAAAACTGACTCGCATCTGTACTAGAATGACAGGTCCCGGTAGGAGAGATCTTGTGACATGAGGAGGTTCTAAAAGAGAATTCTACCAGTGGATTTAATTTAAAAAGTGGACAGTGGTGGGGACTCAACTCTGAATTCAGGGGGGGGGGTCACTGAACAGTTTCACAACCTCCAGTAAATCCCTTAATCCTTCAGAGCCTTGGCTTCCTGAGCAATTAGATGGGATTGATACCTGCTCTGTCTATCTGCATTAGTAGATGTGAGCAAGATTTGAAAACTAGAAAGAAGAACAAGGTGTTATTTTTCATTTTTTTAATTTTCAAATGGAAATTAAAGCCACGAAATCTCTCCCCACATTGGAGCATAGTTTTGAAATTAACTGATACAATATGTATGTAAAGTACTTTTAGCTCTTTAGAAAACATTTTATATTCATATATAGTCAAACGCAAATACACACACGAAAATATATCCACTAACAGAATCCTGTAACGTGCAGTGTGGCACGTTTTAGGTGCTCAATAAGTTTTCGTTGAATGAATGAGTGAGAGTAAAAAGCAACAGAGGATTAACACTTCTATTGTACTAAATCATGTGGAATTTTTTTAATGTATTAAAGCCAGTAATAGGGGCCGGCCCGGTGGCACTGCGGCGGCCCGGGGTTCGCCGGTTCAGATCCCAGGCGCACACCGATGCACTGCTTGTTAAGCCATGCTGTGGCAGCGTCCCATATAAAGTGGAGGAAGATGGGCACAGATGTGAGCCCAGGGCCAGTGTTCCTCAGCAAAAAAAAGAGGAGGATTGGCAGATGTTAGCACAGGGCTGATCTCCTCACTCACTCACTCACTCAATAAATAAATAAATAAATAAATAAAAATAAAGCCAGTAATGGCCACAAATAATTAACAGATATTATTTTCTATAGTTATATTTAAATTTTATAGAGGTAGCTTTACAAACAGAAACCGGCACTCAACCAGTGATTTCAGCCAAATCTCAGATACTATTTAAATTACCAAATGATAATTCTTTGAAAAAGATCAAAAGAATTACTAAATATTAGAGTTGTACATTACCTTAGCAATACAAATAAATATTCAGTTGTGGAATTTGTCATTTTTCTTCTGCGTCAGAGATTAGGTGACATTTCATGGTTGTCCGTTCCCCTATTCCAAACCAGACAGATCTCTGCTTATGGTTTTCAAAATATATCACAATTTCTTCTGACACCTGGGCCATCATCAGACACATTCCACTTTATCTTGATTATAAGAACACTAATTCAATAAATATTTCTCCATTTTATTGTCTTAAATGCTTTAGGAAGTACAGAATTATGTCAGAATTACTTAACATAATAGCAGCTGTGAACCTTACTATATACCAGATTCGAGTCCAAGAGGTTTATATGTGTTATCTTAATCCTCACAACAATCCTGTGAGGTAGGTATGATTATTATCCTCATTACACAAAGAACATAAGGCAGAGGGAAGTTAAGAATCTTGCCTAAGGTCACACAGCTAATAAATGATAAAGTCAGGATTTGAACCCAGGCAGGCTGGGTCCAGAGCCAGTGTTAATCTAAAAATAGGTTTTTACTGCTTCACATATACAGGGCTTCATCTTCTTAATTGAGTGTGTCGTTCTTTACTTGCTTGGAGCTGCTCCTTATAAGCCTGGAAAAAAATCACGTCTTACCAAACACACTTGCAGATACTCTTTACCAGGCGTCTGCAAACTTTTTCTGTAAAGAACCAGACAGTAAATATTTTAGGTTTTCTAGGCCATTCAATCTCTGTCACAACTACTCAAACGGGGTGTTATAGCGGGAAAGCAGCCATAGACAATGTAAACAAATGAACAAGTAAACAAACGGACGTGACTTTGTTCCAATAAAACTGTTTACGAAAGCAGGCTGCGTGCCGGACTTTGCCCACGGGCCATAGTTTCTTGACTAGTGTTATATATTCTTACTCATTTTTATTCACCCAAGGACTTGCAACTATTCGTGAGCACAGCTTTAGTTTAGCAGGAAACGGCTACTATTCCTGCTGGCGTGCCCAGAGAGCTCTTAGAAGAAAAAGACTCCTCTTTGGTATGTTTCTTATTCCACAGACTTTTCTTTGCTCTTCTACCCAATTCACAGTCCTTGGTTTAAACCCTTGGGCGTCAATTTTCCATTCCCTTCAGAAAGCACAGCGCATTTTTGTTACTGGAGCTTCTAAAAGTACCATTAGATTTTGTCAGACACGTTTGTTCTCCGAAGAACAAAAAGGTACCATTTTGCTACCTCAAATGTAACAACGATTCAGAAAATGATCATCAATTAGACATTAAAATCATCAGATAAAAAGTTGTCAAGGAAGAGGATAGTTAGCTGGGTCTCGAAGTATGACCTACAAAGAAAAAGCTTTATATTTTAGTACCTTTAATAGCACTTTTTCCTGCTTTTTCAACAAAGGGCTCTTCATTTTTATTTTGTTCTAGGCACCACAAATTATGTGTCTGCTCCTCAGTATGTGTGTGTCTATGTGACAGAGAGAGACAGCTGCAGAGGAGAAAAGAGAGGGAAGGCACACATCCAAGTGTTTCAACTCAGAAGACGTTTATAAACCTACTATGTGCCAACACATGGCGCTGTACTGGGCACTGGTAAGACACAAAACTGAAGAAGGCAGATTGCACTGTGGAATATGGAATATTGGTATGGAATATGATGTCATATTTAGAATTTGCTGAGTTTAAAATAACAGCAGAACTTTCAAGTGGAAATATCTAAAATATAGCTGCACATGTATTGTGGCACTTCTAAAAGACATTAAAGTAGAGATGTCAATTTGCAAGTGACTTGCATAGATGTAATAGATGTCATAATAGCAACAAAAAGATGAAATATGTGAGAATAAACTTTAAAATAAATGTGCATCATTTATACAGAAAAAAACTAAGACGTTCTACTGAAGGATACAAAAGAAGACTTGAACAAATGAAAAACATATGTTCTTGGATTGGAAGACTCAGAATCATAAAGATGTCAATTCTTCCTAAATCAATCTGTAAATTTAACCCGCTACTAATCAACATAACAATAAAAATTCTTATGTAAAAATACATAAGCAAGAATAGACAGGAAAAATTCAGAAAAGAGATATGAGAAGGAACTCTCTATGTAATATTTAATATAAAACTATGTAATATAAAACTACAGTAATTAAAATAGGTTGGAGCATGTTCATCAATAAAACATAATAGAATGTCCAGAAATAGACCACAAAACACAAGGAGGTGATAAAAATGGCACTTTAAATTATTCAAGGAAAGTAAAATTATTCAACAAATCGTGTTGCAGCAAGTGAATAGCATTTAGGAAAAAAAAAAATGGATTTCTATCTCATACTTTGCATGTGAATAAATTCCAGATAGATCAAAGATCTAGATATAAAAATAAACCCATAAAAGTATAAAAATAAAACATCAAAAAATTTTGTTTTAAGTAGTAGCTGCCTAGGAAGGGCTTTCCAAGTACAACACAGAACTCAGAAGCCATAAGAAATGGTTGGAAATTTGTTTACATAATAATCACAGAAATTCTATAGGAAACAAAACACAACAAAACCATCCTATATAAACTAAAAATTGAGAAATAATATTTACAATATATATCAGAAGCAAACTCCTATAAATTCATAAGAAAAAAGACCAACTATTCAATACAAAATAAGAGTGAGGGGGGCAAAGAATATAAAAAAGTTTACTAAAAGGGAAACACAGGTGGCTCTTAAACACATAAAAAAGACACCAGTCCTCAACCAATTATATACGACACTGAGATGCTATCTTTCACCTATTAGACTGGCAAAACTGAAAAAATTTTATAACACAGTTACTAAGCATTGCTGGAGGGGCTGTAACTTGGTACAAACTCAATGAAAGGCAATTTTACAATAACCAATCAAAATCACAAATGCACATACTTTTTGACCTAGCAATTCTAGTCCTAAATACTTATCCTGTAAGTACAAAATAATGTCTGTAATAGATTGTAATAGACTTGAAGCAGACTGAATGTTTAGCATCAGAAGACTAATTTAAAAAGTTAAGATAGGGGCCGGCCCAGTGGCGTAGTGGTTGGGTTTGCATGCTCCACTTCAGCGGCCCGGGGTTTTTTTGCCAGTTCGGGTCCTGGGAGCAGACCTACTCACCACTCACCAAGCCACGCTGAGGCGAGTCTCACATAGAAGAGCTAGAAAGACCTACAACTAGGATACACAACTATGCACTGGGACTGGGGGAGAAAAAAAAAGTTATAATATATTCAAATAATGAAATACAATGCTGTCTCATGTGTACTGGTAGGAAAAGATCTTCAAAATCTATTGTTAAGTGAAAAAAGTAATGTGTAGAACAGTGTACATACCATGCTGATATTTGTGTGGGGAAAATTATACATATATATAGATATATACTAACTCGTACATTTGTAAGTGCATAGAATATTCTTAGAAGGCTCCACAAGAGACAGTAATAGTGGTTGCCTCCTAGAAGAGAAATCAGATGGCTGGGAGTCAGGGAGAAAAAGAGACTCATTTTTCACTGTATATTATCTTGTACTTTTAAATTTGATACTGTTTACATATATTAATCACTCAAAAATACTTTTAGATTAAAAGATTCAATGTTTAAAAACACTGAAACATTGGGAATAGATTAGATCTCTGAGTGTAAGTACACTGATATAAAAAGACCAAGAACAGGGCCATCCCTGATAGCCTAGTGGTTAAAGTTTGGCGTGCTCCACTTTGGCAGCCCAGATTCGATTCCCCAGCGCAGAACCACACTACTCGTCTGTCAGTAGCCATGCTGTGGCAGCGGCTCACATAGAAGAACTAGAAGGACTTACAACTAGAATATACAACTATGTACCGGGGCTTTGAGGAGGAGGAAGATTAGCAACAGATGTTAGCTCAGGGGGAATCTTTCCCAGGGAAAAAAAAAAAAAAAAAGACCAAGTACTACAACAAATGTCTCTATGTGAAGGAGGAAGAAGTGTCAGCTACACACCATCATGAAATGGACTGAGAAATAGGAAACAGGATAAAATAGCTTCACAGACATTGAAAGAGAAGTGTTTGAGGAGATCAATCTTCCAAAGGAAAAGATAAACACATTTAGCTATAAAATAATTGTAAAACTTTGTATATCAATATTTATAAAAAAGCATGGCATACAAAAAAGATCAATATACTTAATAGATAAAGAACTAATACAAATCAAGAAAAAACCTTCTAATAGAAAAATGATCAAAGAAAATGAAGGGACAATTCACAAAACAAAAACATACAAATTTACAATAAATGTATTAACTTGTAATTCAAGAAATGCAAATTAAAAGAAGGAGAAATCTTTGCCTATACACTTAGAAAACACTTAATGCAATTCTCAGGGCTAATGGGAACATCAATTGAGACAGTGTATTTGGAAAGCAGTTTGTCAATATGTATTAAGAGACTTTATAATTGTTCATAAATTTGACACTGTAATTTCACTTTGAGGAATTTCTACCAAGGAAATAATCAAAGCAATCTAATGTTATATGCAAAGATGTTCATCACATTATATCAGATAGCAAAACAGAAGTCAATCTCAATGTTCATCAATAAGTAAATAAAGCATAGTTCATTCATAGGGTAAAACACCATACAGTCATTAAAATCATATATTCAAAGATTATCTCATTATGCAGAACAGCGTTCATAGTATACAATTAAATGTTAAAAGCAGGATACAACATTCTACGTAGGGTATGAAACAATTTTCTAAAAATGTGCGTATACACATAGCTCACACTTTCAAAATGTTTTATAATATCTGTATTCTCAGATCACTGATAGCTTTTCTTTTCAAGGTGTTTCTTTTTTTTTCTTTTTAATTTTTTTTTAATTTATTTATTTTTCCCCCAAAGCCCCAGTAGATAGCTGTATGTCATAGCTGCACATCCTTCTAGTTGCTGTATGTGGGACGCGGCCTCAGCACGGCCGGAGAAGCGGTGTGTCTGTGCGCGCCCAGGATCCAAACCCGGGCTGCCAGCAGCGGAGTGCGAGCACTTAACCGGTAAGCCACGGGGCCGGCCCAAAGGTGTTTCAAATTATCTGCAGTGAAAGGTATACATTTTATAATGAGGAAAATGATCAACACTATAAAAACAACAAAAACCAAGAGGGCCAAAAAGGAATACATGGTCATCAGTTGGAGTTGACAGCTTTTGGGATGTCCAACCAGCCCACACTCCTCATCTCTGAGAACATCCTCTTAAAACCTGCTCCTCTCTCTCCAAATGGGACTGTCGTTCACTCAGTTCACCGTCTCTCACCCTTACTTGTCCCCTTCTTATGGCAGATCCTTACCCTCTCACTCAGAACTTAAAGTTTCCTAAATGGTCCTTCCTTAAGCTTAATAGCCTTCCAATTCAGCCTCCATCTTCCTGCAAGAATGTTATTTCTAAATTGCAAATATAGTAAGAAGGAGGAAAAAAGGAGCCTTTTAGTGCTTCTTTTAGTGCCCATAAGATAAAGTCCGTACTCCTTTGAATGGGTTTAAAGCCTTCCATGATTGTTCACAGCCTTTCATTCTAGCCTTAATGCCCATCTTCATTCTTTTGTCCCAAGCATATTGAGCTGTTTGCAGTACCCTCAACCACACCTGGATGCTTTATGCCTCTTACTTTTGCTCCCAGGCTTCATCCGCCTCGAATGATGCCATAGTCTGTGCCCATCTGCCTGGTCAACACACACTCTCTTTCAAGAAAACTCAAGTTAAAGCCTTTCCTGACTCCCTCAGGTAGAAATGATCACTCCTTCATTTGTGGTTCCACTTTTTCTTTCAGTGTTTTATTTCACTTCATTGTGCACATGTCTGCACGTCTTCTTTGATAAGTAGGCTGTAAAACACTTGATGTCAGAGAACTATCTCGTCTTTTTATCTCCAGGGCCTAGTTTAGAAACTAGTAAAAACTTAATAAATGTTTGTTGATTAAAACAAGTAGGGAATGAGTGCTTAACAGTATCAAGCACCATAAAGAGGGAAGAGAGGAAGAAAATCCATTGAATATGATAAGTAGTTATTGTTAACTTTGAAAGAACTGTTTCAGTTGATGAAGTGGGGAGGCAGCAAGTAATGAATGAGTGGTGAACAAATAATCATTTCAAGTCCAGATGATTTTTTTTTTGCCCAAGAAATTTGTCACTGAATGGAAGGGGAAAGAGAAGATATTAGCTTGAAAGGATTCTTTGAATTTTGGTTTGTATAAATAAGTAGAAATTTAAGTATGTTTGTAGGAACAGAAGAAGAAACTTCCCACAGGACAATTCTGATGTCACATGGCAAGATTGGTTTTACAGGAAGATTTTAGTCCCATCTGAAAATATGCACATTATAAGTGGTTCCACTGTATATGCGTCACATTTATTACTGGTAACTAGGACGAGGAACTTCTGTTGGCTCTCCCATTTTCCCAATCCCTTCTGCAGCTTCCCCCAAAGCAGGAAATACTAATCAGATCAATCTAAGATTTGGCTGCACTTAGTCAGGCTCAGGGTCGGTGTGTATGAACGCTGTGGGTTTTATCTTCTGCTTGCCTACTTGGTACTGGGCATGTGGAGCAAATGGGCTTTCTCTTTCTCTCTTCCAAGAAATCTCATATGACTTTTATCATGTCTGTTAACCTTTCATATTTGCCATCTGCTTATCTTCTGTACTGCATTCTGCATAATTTTTTCAGATCTGTCCTCTATCAATATTTTTATTCAGCTGTGCCTAATATGTGTTGTAACAAATCAATTGAGCTTTTTAACAGTTCTATTTTTTATTTCTAAAAGCTTTATTTGGTTTGTTTTCAAATATGCCTGGTCTTATGGAGAGCCTCTTATTGCTTGCTCATCTTTTATTTCTGTTTTATTTATTTTTTTTGGTGAGGAAGATTGAACCTGAGCTAACATCTGTTGCCAATCCTCCTCTTTTTACTTGAGGAAAATTGTCGCTGAGCTAACATCTGTGGCAATCTTCCTCCATTTTATATGTGAGATGCCGCCACAGCACGGCATGATGAGCGGTACGTAGGTCCGCGCCCAGGCTCTGAAGCTGCAAACCCCAGGCCGCCAAAGTGGAGCATGTGAGCTTAACCACTATGCCACTGGCCAACCCCTCATGTTTTATTTCTTTAAACATTTCATAATAGTTTTTTCATATTCTTTGTCTGATAACTTCAGTATTTGAAATCCCTGGGGACTAGATCTGATGTTTGTTGTTTTTGATATTCTCATGAATTTGCTTGCTTATATTTTTTTATTCTCTTTGATTATGAACTCTCATTTAGTTGATATTAGTCTGTGGGAATCTTGAGGACTTAAATTGAGGATGTGTTTCTCCAAAACTCGTCTTCTGTGTGGAGCCACATGTCCCACCAGTGACCTGGAATCACTGTCAGCCCTTTTCAGGTCTCCAGCTGCATGAGAGTTCTGCTCTCCATTAGTCCCCATCTTGCTCCTATGCTTCTCTGGGTGCTGACAACCAGCATCAGTCAGTCCATCCTGGTGACTTACAGCCCACTACTATGTTTACTTTCCCCCACGTCCTGTGAACTCAGAACTGCATAGCATTTTCGGTTTGTAGCAGAAGAGGCCTTCCTCCCATTTTCTCATGAACCCCTCCCTTCCAATCAAGCTTTCTCCTCCCACCGTTCCACCAAAACTGTGCTTCCTAAGGTCGCCAATAACCTCCATGTTGCTAAATCCAATGGCCACTACTTAGCTTCATCTTACTTGCTGTGACAGTTAATTTTCTGTGTCAACTTGGCTGGGCCACAGTGCCCAGATATACTATCAAACATTTTTCTGAATGTTTCGATGAAAGTGTTTTTGGGTGAGATTTACATTTAAGTTGGTGGACTTTGAGTAAAGCAGATTGCCGTCCATGTAGATGGGCCTCAGCCATTCAGCTGAAGGCCTGAATAGAACAAAAGACTGACATTTCCCCCAACAAGAGGAATTGCACAGCAGAAAGCCTTGGGACTTGAACTGCGGCATCAATCTTTCTTGGGTCCTTCTGGCACATCCTGCAGATTTTGGACTTGCCAGCCTCGCTAGGTGCTTGAGCTAATTCCTTAAAATAAATCTCTTTATGTATGTGTTTGTGTGTGTGTGTGTATACATCCTATTGGTTCTGTTTCTCTGGTACCTGACTAATAAATTCGCCCTGTTAAAAGTATTTGACAGAGTTGATCATTCCCTTCTCTTTGAAACACTTTCTTTACTTGATTTCCAGGGAAACACATTCTCCTGTTTTTCTCCAACCTCATTGGCTGTTCCTTCTAAGCCTCCCTTGTTGATTCCTCCTCATCTTCCCAGTCTCTAAATGTCGGGGAGGGCTTCTGAGCTGAGTCCTTAGACCTCTTCTCCGTACTTGCTCTCTCATTAATCTTACTGAATCTCAGGGTTTAACATTATCTGTACACTGATACACTAAGAAATTCCAAATGTATATTTCTAGTTTAGACCTCGCTCTTTAACTCCAGACTCATATATATCCAGCTGCTTATTCTAAATTTATGCTTATTGTCTGATAAGTATCTCAAAGCTAACATTTTCAAAACAAATTATTAACCACTCCCTCCCCATTCCCTCAGCCCAAACTGCTCTTCTCCACAATTTTTCCCATAGTAAATGGAATATTATTGTTCTAATTTCTCAGACCAAAAACCCCAGTTATCCCTGGATTCCTCTTTTTTTTCCTGATACCCCACATCCAATCCGTCAGGAAATCCTAGTGCTCTATCTTTAACATATAACCAGAATCTAACCACTTCCTACCACCCCCGCTGCCCCCACGCTGGGCCAAGCCGCCTCACATCTGTCCTGACAAGTAGCTCTCACCTTTAGGCTGGGCTCTGAGCTTCTTCCCTTCCCCTAAGGCATTTGGTTCAGCACACAGCAGCCACAGTCAGTCTTTAAAAATACAAACCCCACCTATCTCTCTTCTGCTCAAAACCATTCACACCTTTTTCAATTTGCTCAGAGCAGAAGCCTCAGTCTTTCCAATTCCCTAAAAGACCCTACACAATCTCTTCCCCCCTCACGCCATTCCCCTTAACCTGCCTGCCGGGGCAGGTATGATCTCACCTCAGGGCCTTAGATTTACTGTTTCCTCTGCTTAAAATGCTCTTCCCACAGATGTCTGCCTGGCTCCTTCTTTCACATCCTCCTTGTTCAATGATTACCTTCTCGGCGAGGCCTTCCTCATTACTCTGTCTAAAATCCGACCTATCTCCCATTCTCTATCAGTTGTCCCTCCTTTATTTTTCTCCATAGCAACTACACATTTTACTTCTTTATTTATTTTATCTGTCTCCCCCTCACTAAAATGTAAGTTCCATGAAGGTAGGAATTTTTATTTTATTCGTTGCTGTTATCCTCAATTCCTAATACAAATACCTCGTAATAGAAGATACTCAATATATATTTGATTAATGAATGAAAAATCTTACAGTAAATACCCATTCTTGGCAAGGGTATGGGGAAAGAGGCAATCTCTTACATTTTGGGAGGTAAGTATAATTTGGTGCAAGATTTTTAGAGGTTTTGTGTCCTCCAGTGAGCCATGGGGAGGGCACTCACAGTGAATACATTTGCACCTGGACCTCCTCAGCTTCAATCATTTACATTACCTCCCTGGCTCCTGGAGTCTATGGAATGGTCCGCCCCGGCCCACAGGTGCTTCTCATTTTTTTTTTCTTTTGTGAGGAAGATCAGCCTTGAGCTAACATCCGATGCTAAGCCTCCTCTTTTTTTTTTTTTTTTTTGCCGAGGAAGATTGGCCCTGGGCTAACATCCATGCCCATCTTCCTCTGCTTTATATGGGACACCGCCACAGCATGGTTTGACAAGTGGTGCATCAGTGCGCACCCGGGATCCGAACCTGCGAACCCTCAGTCCGCCGTAGCGGAGCGTGCGCGCTTAACCACTATGCCACCGTGCCCGCCCGGTTCTTCTCACTTTGATCTTCCCTTAAATGATCCTCTCTCTGCTCATGTAGCCATAGCAAGAATACTCAAAATTCTTCTGCTAGTAGCATGTTCTGAGTAACTCTCAGCCACTGTCTACTCTCTTTCTTCTGCTTTTTCTCCCTTTTCCTAGCCTAGACAACGCTGACTCTTTCTTCTCGACTTAGTTCAAGTGTCAAAGCGTCTGTGAAGCCCTCACTAGACACCTTGGCAGTGACTTTTCTCTGGGTCTCGGTAGCATTTTATGTAGAGTTTAATGACAACCCCAGTACGTACCGCGTTGCATAGAGTGTCTAGTTGGGTTCCTGTTTCCCAGATAGACTAAGCGCAAACTCATAACGTCCTCCTCACTGTCTCCACGTCTCTAAAGCATTCCTGCTTGCATGAGCAAATAAAGCATTTAAAGGCTTTCCCACGTTTCTGTTCACTCTCACCTTTTTTCCAAGTAAAGTGCTTACAAGTTGGTCATATGACATTAAAATGGCACATCTTCCTGGTTACAACCAGGAACACAGAATCTCCGAACGCTGTTCCAGAGTAGGACAGTCTCCCTGGGAAGGGTCTAGGCATAATTTCTGTACAGACACGGCCTCCAGAAGTGCTTCTCGGGAGGGTAAGCTGAGCAGCAGCAATGGCTCTTGCCCCACATTTGCTGCCATCCTTTAAACGGAGAAGTCTAACTATTATTTTTTTCATCTTCAGGAATGGGGATAGGATATATTTCTTGGTTTATTTGCATAATCTTTTCTACAAAAAGTTAAGGTTTTGGAATAAAATGGTCAACTAGGGCCCACTCGGTGGTTATCTTTCTTCAAGTGCCCAAAGAGAAAACACTTTTTATTCCTTTCTTTCCCTAAATCTCAGATCATATCAGTGAGGCATGAACCTAGCTTGTGTCACATGTTTTGAGGGCACTGATCCACAGCGCCGGAATCAAGTAACTCCACACCCTAAGAAGTGGCCCTAACCCAGGATGACACAATCTGTATTTGTCAGATTGCCAATTTAAAAAAGAAAGAAACTGTTTAAAGGCTCTTTGTTACATAATAATGTTTTATTCAGGAGGAGAGCAAAGTTGGACTGATACAAAAGGCAATTCTTTCCATTTTCCACTTTATCCCACAACCAAATCAATTCTTTGCTTTTGTGTTGCTAGTGCCTCCTCGGACTTTATGCAACGGGACTTCTGAGCTGCGATTCAGCTGCTGAAGTCACAGCCGAGTTGTACACACCTCTCCAGAGCAGCGGGAGAGAGTGACAGAGTGGAAGGAGCCTGGCAATGGGTGGGGATTATTTTTAAATGTGGTTTGTCCCTATTTTGTTCAAGAACGCTGGAGTTTTTAAAGATGTAGAAAAACAAGAGAGCCATTTCTGACCACGAGAGAATTGAGGCTAGGAGGGAACACTTGAGTCTCTGGCTCCAGATTTCAAAAGTTGAGAGCATAGCACAGTGGTTGATGGCTGAGGTAAGTGTTCTTGACCTTTGTATTCAGGCTGATGCCTGGAACACACTGGAAAAACAAGAGTAAACCTTATGACTTGGACCAAGCTTGTTTTTAACATTCTTTTCCGTCTTACTAATAACTAGGACCTGGCCCCATACTGAAATACCATGGAACAGAAACTAAAGAACTTTCTCTATAACTTCACTAATACCTTTTAAATGAGACCTGAATATTTCACTATGCAGATTGAATTTGACAATCAAGTGCTTTTACCTCTTCAGCTTTGAATAAAGTATTTTTAGATCTCAAGTTTTTATTATTATTATTATTTTTTTTGGTGAGGGAGATCAGCCCTGAGCTAACATCCGTGCTAATCCTCCTCTTTTTCCTGAGGAAGACAGGCTCTGAGCTAACATCTATTGCCAATCCTCCTTCTTTTTTTCTTCCCCAAAGCCCCAGTAGATAGATGTATGTCATAGGTGCACATCCTTCTAGTTGCTGTATGTGGGACACGGCCTCAGCATGGCCGGAGAAGCGGTGCGTCGGTGCGCGCCCGGGATCCGAACCCGGGCCACCAGTAGTGGAGCATGCGCACTTAACTGCTAAGCCACGGTGCCAGCCCCATAGATCTAAAATTTTTAGACCTATAATGCAATAAGTAAAAATGCACTGATCAAGCAAAATTGTATTTTTCTATCATAATCATGAATAAATTGAAGGATTTTTCTAGGCTAGGTTTTTGGTTTTTTTGGTGAGGAAGACCAGCCCTGAGCTAACATCTGTTGCCAGTCCTCCTCTTTTTGCTGAGGAAGATTGGCCCTGGGCTAACATCCGTGCCCATCTTCCTCTACTTTATATGGGACACCGCCACAGCATAGCTTGACAAGTGGTGCATCAGTGCATGCCCAGGATCTGGGCCTGGGAACTCCGGGCTGCTGAAGCAGAGCACACACACCTAACCACTGTGCCATGGGGCCAGCTCCTAGGCTAGGGTGTTAAAGGAGCATCAACAAACCAGAAAAAAGGTACTTGAGTATAGATTTTTAATATAAAATGATGACTAGAAGTAATTTACATTATAATTTTAATATTTGAGTGGATAATAAAATATTTCACAAAAATTGACTTTCTACCATGAGGTTTAGAGAAGCACACATCTTGCAGTGCATATCTGCCTGGTGCCCCTCTCTCCCCTTTCCCTGGTAATGTCCCATCTCCTTTAGAGGAGACTTCCTCCTGTCATGGGAACTGCCAGTTATGATACCCAGTCCTCCACCCTCCAGGCCAATCATGTTCTACTGTTCAAAGTGTCTGAACATTCATATGACCCCAAATACCAGCCACCCCTGATATTTTTCTACATGAATTATCCATAAGCTGGAGAATGTACGCCCAATGCTATCCGGGGTTCTTCTCCTTGTAGTAAAACAGACTGGTTTGCTGTTGAACAGATTAAAGACAAGTCAGAGAGAAACAGGTTTCAGAGAGGGGGCTGAGAAAGATGCTGACTTTGCTTGGGTCTCTGATTCTGGTCTCTGAGGTCCCCAGAAATGCAATTCTTCCTTTAGTGCTCATGAGCTACCTCAGTATTGTTTCAGAAAATCCACAGTATTCTTCCAGAAAATCCATCACCCCTCGACCTCAGTCCAGTTCCAATTACTTTGGTACTTGCAACCAAAGAGTTTTGACTCAGGAACACCAATTTGAGCATATATTGTATTGACATTTAATGATACTTATCAGAAGAAAATTTATTGGAGAGAACTATACAAATTGGCATAGCCAGTTTAGTGTACTCTATTATGTAATGTATTGTATATTGCCAGAAGCATTTAAAACAATTTGCCTTTAACTTGGCCTCCTTTGTTAATCTCCATTACAAAGTTTATATTAATTAAGAGTGACAGCAAATTGATCACTTTTGAAATTAGGGACGTTTCCTTAGTCTGAAATTTTATTTCATTTTCTATTTGCAGAATACTTTTAAAGCACTACTGATGTTTAAGAGATAAACTTGTATTATGCCTAAATTATGCACCACATCTATTTATACACATGCAGATGATACTGCAGATATTCATATACTTTCAGCTTATATCAACTAGTAGTCAGGAAGCCTGGATTCTAGTGGCTTGGCGGTTGGGTGCACGCGCTCTGCTGCTGGTGGCCCGGGTTTGGATCCCTGGTGCGCACCGACACACCGCTTCTCCGGCCATGCTGAGGCCGCGTCCCACATACAGCAACTAGGAGGATGTGCAGCTATGACATACAACTATCTACTGGGGCTTTGGGGGGAAAATAAATAAATAAATAAAATCTTTAAAAAAAAAAAAAACTAACTAACTCTGGAGTTGGGTACATTGCTTAACCTCTCCGGGTCACAGGAAAGTGAGGACGTTGGAATAGATGGGATGTCTTCCAGCTTCAAAATCTTATTATTCCACAACTAGAAAAAGAAGTCAGTTTTGTTAGAAGAAGATTTTGCTGATTTTACAAAAAATCAAACATTGCTTTTTTCTCTTTCCTTTGGCCTGTTTACCAAAAACATTTTGTGAAAGTGTGATGGGGGAAAAAAAATCCACCTGACACAAGTGAATGCAAACTATGGTGGCCTTGGAAAAAGTCCTGTTGTCTAAAGGACTCCAAAAACACTGGCCTAGATGATGAACTAATAGGTGGCCCAAGAAAACCCCTTAAAAGTGTCATTTATATAATTTCAGAACCATGAAAGTATATTTTTAAAAAATACCAGATCTTTTTAATTGCCTCAGTGAAAGAGAATTTTTGAGCTTAGAATTAAAATGTCAAATGTAAAAACTGATAAATTGCGTACTCAAAGTAATAAATAAAATTATTAGATATTTTTCTTAAAAATTCACTAATGTATTCAATGTACATCATTAAAGTAAATGCTACATACATTTAGATTTTAAAATACAACACTTCGACGAGTTTTCAAATATTCATTTTGAAATGCTAAATAATCCCAAATTTCCATTTTTGTTTTGCCCCTAACGGCAAGAGTTGCAGAATGAAGAATACCAGCCCAGTGCTTCAGTTTTGGCACCCCATCTCACAGCTTTGTGACTGTGGTATGTTAGGCAATTTTGGTTACAAGATATAGAAATTCAAATACGTGACCTCAGGGAATAGGGTGTTGTGGTTTGGTTCTTGTTTGTTTGGTTTATAAAGAATGCATATGTAAATCAGAAAAACTGAAGTCTCAGCTGTGATAACAGGCTTCCCAGGAATAACAGAAAAGTTGAACAACCAAGCCTCCTAGGAGGAGAGGAATGCAGATCGAGTTGGGCTTTGTGGAACAGAATTTGAAGGATGTTCAGAACCCAAGGCATCAGTAGGAGTTTGTGGATCTTTCCTCTAGAGCAGGAGCTCTCATCCTGCTGGGATATCCCAATCACCTGGGGAGTGTTTTAAAAGTACAGATATTGAGGCCCCATTGGCAAAGGGTCTGGTCTAGTACATCTGGGGAAGTGTCTGGATCACTTTGTTTTCATAAAGCTTCCAGCTAGACTGTGAATGCCCTGCTCCTAGTGTCGCCTGATTTTGCTATTCTCTTCGCCTCTGCTTTGTGGTTAGCCCGCCACCAGCTGGCTCCCTCAGCTTCCATTGTACGTGTCTTTCCTTTACCACAGTCTCACAGCCTCACCTACTTCAAGCCTTAGCTCCAATGCCACCTTCTCAGTGAGGCCTTCCCTATTCCTGCTATCAAAAATTGTACCACCTCCCCTCTGGCACTTTCTAGTCCCCTTCCCTGCATTATTTTTATCCAACACTTATCATCTTCTAATATACTATTTGATTTACTTATTTATTGTATTTATTGCCTGTGCCATCTACCAGAATGCAAGATCCATGAAGCAGAATTTTTGTGTATTTTGTCCATACTGTTTCCCCAGCACCTAAAACACAGGAGATGCTCAATAAGTATCTGTTGCATGAATGGGTGAATGGATGTTTTCTGCTTAGTCATTGGCTGACACTAACTTCTCACTTGCCATCTGTCAGAGCCCTTCTCACCCAAGGCGACCCTCTGTGCTTCCATTTGGATTCAGCTTCTCCAATTGACTGTCTGACTGGACGAGCTTCTTTGCATTGAGTTTTTTTCCCAGGTCATTTTTGAATGGGTATCACTTGGTTCTTTATAGATCAGGTGCCCTCCCAGGGGTAACAAGAAGTGATTCAGGGATTACACAGCACAAAAGAGCACTGCCTGGGGCCACCGCTTCTACTGGGGCTGTGGGTGGGGCAGTTTCTCCAAGAAGCAGATTTTGGTGCAGAGTGAGTATTTAGCAAATTACCTAGCCTTGCTGAGCTTCAGCAAAATGGTATTAACAATACCTGTCTGTCTTTTACTATACTTATCATGATGATCATTTTGTAATATACATACAAATGTCGAATCACTATGTTGTACACCTGAAACTAACATAATATTTTATGTCAACTATATTTCAATAAAAAAAGAAAAAGAAAGAACACCTGTATGTCTTACCTCAGCGAGTTCTTCAGAAGTTCCAGTGAACAATGTGAGAGAAACACATACACATAAAAGATGTTTTCAATATTATAAAAATAAAACAAGTGTGAGAAGTTACATAATTTTGGACAAATACGTGGCTTTTAATAAAAAGCCTAAGGGAAGTTGTAGGGGAGAAATTAGGATTTAGGAACTTGTTGCTTAAAGTGCCTTTGGGATTCTCTTCCCCCTGGCTCCGGAATGTTTTTTAAACATTTTTCTCATTTCACATTGATTTCTATTTGGCGGGGGCTCCTCGTGCATAACTTCCAAAGTGATATTTAAGATGAATAAATGCAGAGATCTGCACTTAGTCTCCAAAAACAAATTGTACAAATACAGGTTGGAGGAGATATGGTTTTATAGCTGTATATATGTTAAAGACTTAAAAAAGATGTGGGGGTATTTTTGCTTGTTTTTATTTGGCAAAAACATGGTATTTATGAACAGTGTGGGTTGGAAGAAAAATATTAATGTGATATCAAGCTGAATTTTCATAAAGAATGCACAAAATTGTACTTCTCTACTCCCCTCTTTACACCTGGAATATTGGACTCATTTCTAGCTGCCACATTTTAAGAGGCACTAGGGTATGTGTAGATGAGAGTGTACGGAGGAGAGGAATGGGGCATGTGAGCAAGGCAGGGTGTGAGAAGGCACTTGCTCTGGTTGCTAACTTTCAATGTTTACAAGGCTATGTATGGAGGGGGAACTGGGCTGTTCTGTACTCAGTACACCTTAGTACTAGATTCAGATTCACTGGGCACTTCAATACACATTGTATTCAGGTTTATAATAATGATTTAAGGTACTATTATTATTTTCCCCTTTTAAAGTTGAGCAAACTCATAGTTGGAGCTGTTTTGTGCTTGTGCAAGGTCAGACAGCTAGGAAGCTACAGAACTGGAATTAGATCACACCATTTTGGAGTTTAAATCCAGGGGTGGTTTCTACCAATACCATAGCCACCTACTAAATTTATAGGGAGGCACATCTCAGTTGAACGTAGGGACTAGCAGGATTGTTCAAAGATCAATACCATTGTGAGGTAGTGAGAGGGCCCCTGTCACGTGGAGTTCACACATTTGCTGGACAGCTACTTTGCCAGGATCTGGTAGTCCCCTCAATTTATACATATATAAAGAAGGATATGCTTTCCTTAAACACAAAATTCAAAATGAAGGCTAATCTTAGAGCGAAAGGAACTCCAGAGGTGAGGCCTAGTGAATTTCAGTGGCTGACCTATGTTCATTTGTTCATGCTGGAAAATACAGCACCCGAACTTGGTTCTCTGCATCTACAGTCCAATGTTTTTTCTGTAGCAGCTGTTACCCTTATCTAATAACTGGCAGTACATTGTGGAATTAGAGGGTTTGGAAAGAGGAAGGGCAGGGATGTTTGGTGAATTACTATAATGGATTGTTTGGCATGCTCTTGTTTTATTAAAACAAGCAAAGAATGTGAGTGGTAGTAGGAGAGGGTTTAAAATGATAAGCAGAGAATGTCACCTAGAAAAGGAAGAACAGAGTACTGTGCAAGGTTTAGGAAGGCAGGACTGTGGACTGGACTGTATTTCCCTGTTGCTGAGTAGGTACTCAACATCTATTTGTTGGAATGAATAATGACATCAACACTTCAACAAATATTTAAAGAGAAACTTCTTAGTGCTGAGTACTGTGCTACGACTGGGAGCCAAAATGAACTAGACAAAAGTCTCTAGCCTTTTAAGGAACTCACAGTCTAGTCAGAAAAGACCACCAAGCAAAGCAATGGGAAAAAAGAAAAGACTATCATAAAAACTAAGGATTATCACAGAGAATAGATAAGAGGTTCTATGAAAGCAGAAAAGAAAGAGAATTTAATTCAGTGTAAGTGTGTAGGGTTAGGGTGTGGGGGTGGTGGAAGGATGGGATGTCAGGGAAGATTCCAAAGAGGAAATGATGCATTATCTTCATTATCTTGAAGGCTAGGAGGAGTTCACCTGGTTAAATGAGGGATGGATTTCAGATGGGGGAAAATACACAAAGGCACAGTACAGAGCGTGTTGAATCTGTGTGTGACATGTGGTGGGAGTTGGAGCTGGAGCTCGTGAGCTCTAGGCATTAGATCATAAGCGGCCTTGTATACCATGGTGATTAGCTAGAACCCGGTTGTCCAGGTGGAGAGGCTCTGAAGGATTTTAAAGAGGGAGGCTGTGTGTTTGGGGAGCTTTCTCTGGCAGTCACATGGAACAGAAGCGGAAGTGAAATTAGAAAGGCTTGACTTAAAGAGCAGGGGAGAGGCTGAAGTAGTGGAGACAGATTATTAGTCACAGAATTAAGAGGAAGAATTCATCCATGGAATTTTAAATCAGAGACCTTTAGTAGAGGGAAATTTGGTTGTCTAGTTGTTGGAATGGCAAGATTTTATCAATGGAATGAGGTGATCCTGAAGGCAGTGGCGGAGTGAGTAATATGGAAGGCTTGGGATTGGGACCACACGGCGGCCCTGAGCTTGTGTGTATTAGCTGATGACTCTTTTGAACTGAATTCAGGAAATGACATAAAAATGATTTGCACAATAAAATGAGAAAAACGAGGACTCTGGAGAAAAATAACTAGGGTTGGTGAAGATGGGGAATAGCCATTATCAGATGGCCATTTGTGTGGATACATTTTGGACTGTCCAATGGAAAGATCCCCAAAGAAAAACAAATACCCTGAATCCAGCCCGTCCTCACTAGAACCCATTCCCCTCCAGCTGCCTTCATTCTTCAGCCACACCACAGACTGTGAGGGAGACCAGTCTCCTGGCATCTCCTGGCACTGGGTACTTGGTGGCAAAGGAATCCCAACAAACCGAGGATGACAATTAGAATTTTGAAAATCTTGGAGACCATATACTTGAACCTACATATTTCAGGACGAGGACAGAGGAAACAAATGACTTGCAAGACGTCGAGTAACGGGGTCCTTCCCGAAGCCCAGGCTTCCTGACTCTAGGTCCAGTGCTCCTTCCACCACCCACACTGCCTGCGGGTTGGGGAGCTCGGCGCGCGGGGAGGACCGCAGGGTCTGCCGGGGGCGTCGGCGGCCCCCTCCTCGCCCAGCCCCCTCCCCCAGCCCCCGGGGGACGCTCCGCCCCGCCCCCTTCCCGCGCCGGGCGGGGTCGCTGTGCCGCCGCTAGCCGGGCGCGCGCGGTCGCGCGGACGCGGGTCGGGCAGCGGGTGGCGGGAGGTCGCCGGGCCACCCGCGCCGCCGTCCCTCGCCTGACGCACGGAGGGGCCGGGACGCGATTTGCCGCGAGTGACTGGAGCCGCCGCCGCCCAGGCCCGCTCCGCCCCCAGCCCGCCTTCCTCCCGCCTCGCCCTCCGCCTCCGCCCGCGCCTGCCTCGCGTCCCCGCGTCCTCCCTACCGCCCCGGAGCCGTCGGCCGACAGCGCCCGCGCCAGCGCCAGCCAGGTGAGTGCGGCCGCCGCGCGGCCCGGGCGGCCCGGCGGGAGGAGCGCGCAGGCCCCGCGGCCGGGGCGAGCGCGGGCGGGTGGAGGCGGCGGCGGCGGGCCCGCTTTCTTCGCCGGCGCGGCCGCCGGGCGCTGGGGCCGCGCGGCCGAGGGAGGGGCGCCCCCGCGCCGCCGCCACCGCAGACAAAGCGGCGGAGGTGGGAGCCCTGCGGGCGCCCCCTGCCTTCGCGCCGCCTGCCGGGTGCGGCCGCCGCCCGCAGAGCCCGGGCCGCCGGCGTCCCCCGTCCTGAGCGCCCTTGTTCATTTCTGGGTGAAGGGGACCCGAATGGTGCAACAGGTCTGGTTGTTAATCCCTGTTTTCCGGCGGGTCTCGTCCTCCCGGCGTGCAGGGACCAGATGTGGCTCCCGGCCCGGGGCGAGTCCCTGCGTCCAGCGCCCGCGGCTGGTCCTTTGTGTGGCGGTGACCAGCCCTGCCCGGTGGGTGGGCGGACGCCGGCCCGAGGCCCCCGGGCTGCGCCGAGGCTCCTGGACGCGTCTGTCGCTGGTGAGGCTTGGCTTTCCCAGGGCCTGCAGGATGCTAACATCCCTCCAGCCTTTGGAGGAGTCGCAAAGGAAAGGGAGAAAGGGTTGGCAAGGATTCCTGGTTATGTATTTATTTGTGTTATGTTAGATAGACTTATATTAGAAAAGAGCCACAGTCTGGCCCGCTCTTGAGCGTGCGGGTGGGTTTCACGATATGGACTTGCTGCTGCTGTGACAGCCCCGTGGTTCTCTTGGTGCTTTGACATCTTTCTCTTCTACACAGAGATCACCCGAGAAGTTGGAAGTACTGTTGAGGGAGTAACTCGATAGCAGCTGTTTGACAGGTCAGCTCTTACTTCACATTTTGTGTGTGCCAAGTATACCCACCATGCATCCTGGCATAAGTTGGCAAACTCTCAAATTAAAATTGTCGCTCAAAATACCCTCATATTGGAGAATATTAATCCGTATGGTTTTGTTTGGCTTGATGAACCTTATTTTCTTAGGTTGTGAGAAACTTTTTTCCTCCCCCACCAAGAAAGAATACATAATAAAGAACAGTTTATCTTTGTTTACATACCTTGGGTCATGCTGTTACCTAGCTGGTTTCATTGGTATGCTATTTTAGTATAACAATACTAAATGGAAGGAAAATATCTTCATTTTGCTTTGAGCAATAAAATACTTCTTTGTTCTAGAACCAGGAAGCTTTTATACATAATACTTTGTGTGGACAAAAGTTGGTGACTGTCTTTACCCCATGACCAAATACATGAGAAAAATCTCCAAAGGATTTAGAAAGGATTACACAACTCTATAGATTGTTTTTATGTCTCAAATTCCAGGAAATCATTTTACTGTATATTTGTTCAAACCATCCAGACTAAATTTAACCTTAAAAATTGGGCCTACTCTATAAATTCCCCAACATGAGGGAGTGAGTTGATTGCATTTGAAGAGTTTACCAAGCATTTTAACCCCTGTG
Organism: Diceros bicornis minor; assembly: GCF_020826845.1. Classification (NCBI taxonomy): domain Eukaryota; kingdom Metazoa; phylum Chordata; class Mammalia; order Perissodactyla; family Rhinocerotidae; genus Diceros; species Diceros bicornis. Next base: position 59,603,016 of record NC_080749.1, on the reverse strand, counting down.
AATAATAATTGGGTGGAATAATTGGTGGACGAGATTAGGAGCTGGTGATGGACCTAGAAATCTGACAGCAGAATGCAGAACATGGAAAGTGGTAGAGGTTGCAAAGTTCCATCTGCTTGGGTTTTAGTTGATTGATGGACATATTTGAAAACCAAGTTTCCACTAATTAAAACAGAAAATATTACGTTTTGACCTATTTTTTAATGTACTCTATGAAGACTCCTTGAAACTCTTTATACTCCCTAAAAACAAACTTGATATTAATAAGGACTTTTCTTTTGAAGAAATAAAATTATACCAACCTAATCTAATCTGTAGAAAGTTTCTCTAGCATAATTAGTAGTTTTACTTTACTAAAAATACCATTCATCTGTGTAACATGTAACTTCAAAGAGCTTTCATAGCCGTTACAAGCAACAGGAACAACCTCTTGAGAAAAGTAGGAGATTTACTAATGAAAAGTAGCGGAAACTTAAATTTCTACAGTAGTTTTCTTTTATTGAGATATAAGGCATATACCGTAGAATTCACTCTTTTAAAGTGTACAATTCAATGATTTTAGTATATTCACAAGGTAGTGCAGACATCGTCACTAATTCAAGAACATTTTCATCATCCTGAAAAGAAATCCCATACCCATTAGCTGTCACTCCCATTTCCCCTCCCCGACACTTGACAACCACTAATCTTTTTGTCTCTATGGGTTTGCCTATTCTGGACATCTCATATAAACGGAATCATACAATATGTGGCCCTCTGTGTCTTCCACTTAGCATAGTATTTTCAGAGTTCATCCATATTATGCATGTATCAGTAGTTCATTTCTTTTTATAGCTACATAATATTCCATTGTATGGCCATGCCATATTTTGTTTATCCATTCATCAGTTGGTGGACATTTGGCTTGTTTCCACTTTTTGGCTGTTATGAGTAATGCTGCCATGAACACTCCTTTGCAAGTTTTTGTGTGGACATGTGTTTTCAATTCTCTTGGCTGTATACTTAGATGTGGAATTGCTGGGTCATATGATGACTCTGTTTAACTTCTTGATGAACTGCCAAACTATTTTCCGTAGCTGCTGCACTGTTTTACATTTCCACCAGCAACGTATGCGAGTACCATTTTCTCCAAGACTTGTTAATGTTGTCTTTTTGATGATAGCCATCCTAGTGGGTGTGAAGTGGTATCTCACTGTGGTTTTTATTTACATTTCCCTAATGGCTAATGATGTTGAGCGTGTTTTCATGTTCTTATTGGCCATTTGTGTATCTTCTTTGGAAAAATGTCTGTTTAATTTATAATAGTTTCTAAGTTTATGTTTTCAAATGTATTTTCTCATTTAGTCTTTGAAATAATCCTGTAAGATAAGTTTATCCCTATTTTACTGCTAGGAAACTAAGGTGCAAAGAGGTTAAATAATTTGCTGTTTTTTTTAACCTTACAGAGTAAGAGTCAGGTTCTGAATGTAAACTCAGGTCTTCTGACTCTGCTTTCTGCATTCTTTCCACTTCACGAGGCAGACAAAAGTTAAATTGTGTTTGCAAGTTTGCTTGGCTAATCATTGACAAAGTGGAGGAAAAATAAATAAATAAAAAATTAAACCAGATAACAAAATAGCAGGTGTTGTGGCCACACTGCCTCATATTCATCAGATTTTGTTATGCTTTTTCAAATAAAGTCTTTGTTTTCTCATATCCTAATAATATCCTAATAGATATCATTTCCATATTTCCTGTGGGGACACAGAGCAGTTAAACCCAGGAACAGCTTCTTGGTGGCGTAGCTAATCCTAGAGCTCCCTTTTCACTGAGAGATTGTGCTTTCTGTTCCCCTTTGGCTTCCATGTTCTCTGCTTCCCCACTAATTTATTCCCTTTAACCTTAAAATAATTTAATAATTTAACATTTTTCATAAACATTAAAATTTTTCTGAGTTAAACTTTAACTTTCATTTTTGGACAGGGCAGTTGGCCAATTTCACTTTGAAGTGCAGGATCACTAAGGTACATACTTCAGGTTTTATGTATTAGTCTGTATCAGACATAGCAGGTGTGCAACATTCTCAACTCCTTAGAGGCGGTATGTTATTTATTCATCTTTGGTTTTTTTTTTTTTTTTTTTTTTTGAGAAAGATCAGCCCTGAGCTAACATCTGATGCCAATCCTCCTCTTTTTGCCCAGGAAGATTGGCCCTGGGCTAACATCCGTGCCCATCTTCCTCCACTTTATATGGGACGCCACCACAGTATGGCTTGACAAGCAGTGGGTGGGTGTGTGCCCGGGATCTGAACCTGAGAACCCTCGGGCCCATCGAAGCGGAGCTGGTGCACTTAACCGCTGCACCCCCAGGCCGGCCCCTGTTTATTCATCTTTGCATGTCCATTGTCCAGCATAGTGCCTGACACATAGCGACTCTAACCTTTGTTGAATAAATGAATACAAATGCATTTTTTTATTGCAAAAATAAATAAATAAAAATGATTTGGTACTCTTTTTAGTATAAAAGCAGGACATATTTCAGAAAAAAAGTATTTCTTATTCCTGGTGTATGACCTAAAAAATAATAAGTGATAAAAATTAGAACTTGACTTAAAACTCAACACTGTATCTTAGGGAATGGTATAACTGTTGTTCCATCTGGGTTTAAAAAAATAGGCTCTAAGTGCCTGGTGGCTGGCACAAGTACTTGCCCGCATGTAGGAGTTGCACCCTGAGTGTTTATTAAATGAATGAATGCCCAAAGAGTGCATAAAAGAATTAATTTTCACTATAACAAGTAGAGGAGATAGGACAAATGAATATTTAGGCCCTGCTTTTCATTTATATATTTTAATTGTCAAACATGATACATGTTAATTATAAAAATTCACATAATACATGGGTATACAGAGTAAAAGCTGAAAATCTCCCTTCTTTTTTTTTTGTGACGATCAGCCCTGAGCTAACATCCATTGCCAATTGTCCTCCTTTTTTTTTTTTTTTCCCTTTTTCTCCTCAAAGCCCCAGTAGATAGTTGTATGTCATAGTTGCACATCCTGCTAGTTGCTGTATGTGGGACATGGCCTCAGCATGGCCGGACAAGCGGTGTGTTGGTGCGCGCCCGGGATCCGAACCCCGGGCCGCCAGTAGTGGATCTCGAGCACTTAACCGCTAAGCCACGGGGCCGGCCCCTCCCTTTACTTCTTGTCCCCTTCCCTTTCTTCACCCTTAAGACCACTCCTGTCACAGGCAACCATTGTTAACAGTGTGGGGTTTATATTTCCAAACCTATATCTTTGCATTTATGTGTCTCTGTGTACAAATATACTTTTAGATATCCAGCCATACCTACAAACATATGTATGTGTTTACAATTTTTTTTTTTTTTTTTTTTACAAATGGGATCATACTACGTATATTCCTTTGTTTTTCATTTAAATATATTAAGACTTTTGCATCCGTAGTCACAAAGGGTAAACATAATGTTTATGTTTCCTTTTTGGTTTGCTATCCTTGCCTGGTTTTGGTGTCGAGATAAGCCAGCCTCTGAGAATGAATTGGGAAACTCTCCTTTTTCCCCCTGTGCTCTGGAATAGCTTAAAATGTCTGCCCTGTAAACATTTATTAGAAATCACCTGACAGCTTTGGGGGAGGGAAGAGATCTGAGACAACCTTTCTAATTTTTCCTGTTTTTATTGTTCTATCAGGTTTCTGCCCTTATTTTCTATTACATTTTTGGTGAAGGAATCCTTCCATACACACACTTCCCTTCCCCCAGCTCTGATGAGTAAGTTGACAAAAGCAAATGATTGAGTGAATCAATGGATGCAGGAGTATATGTGCTTTTCTCTGAGAGATCCAGGGGAAAGTCTTACATGTAATAGTTGCATAACCTTAGGCAAGTTACCCTTTTCAAACTTTGGTTTTCTTATCTGTAACATAGTAATAATCCCTACCTCATAGGAATCATGAAAGTATTAAATGAGATGTGAGTTAATATGTGAAAAACCTCAGTAGTTGTATCTAATAAAAATGAAAAACCTTATAATACTGAACTGCAACATGCTATACAAATGTGAATTTGTCACCGTAGTTATTGTAAATTGTTTTAGCCTAACAAGAACAAATTTAAGGAGAAAGGATGGTGGAGCTAGGGATGGCTTCCACTAATAAATTGAAAGGATCTAAAAAAATTTCCAGGTGATGAGAATTTAATTTTAGTGGACAGTCATTTCTTTTCTTTTTTTTTTTGTAAGGAAGATCAGCCCTGAGCTAACATCCGTGCTAATCCTCCTCTTTTTGCTGAGGAAGACCGGCTCTGAGCTAACATCTATTGCCAATCCTCCTCCTTGTTTTTCCTCAAAGCCCCAGTAGATAGTTGTATGTCATAGTTGCACATCCTTCTAGTTGCTGTATGTGGGGCGCGGCCGCAGCATGTCCGGACAAGCGGTGCGTCGGTTCGCGCCCGGGATCCGAACCCGGGCCGCCAGTAGCGGAGCGCGCGCACTCAACCACTAAGCCACGGGGCCGGCCCTGGACAGTCATTTCTACCTGCACTCTCTTGAGGCAGGATAGTAGGGAAAAGTAGTGGAGTAAACAGACCTGGATTAATCTTGTATTATCACTTAGTAGCCTTGTGACTTTGGACAAGTCAATTTCTCTTGGTAAAATGGGATAAATACACCTACTTTATAGGGTAGTTATGTGGAAAGAGATTAGTATAGTGCCTGGCATCTAAGAGGTGTTCAAATTGTTAATTTTTTTCTTTGTATGTAGTGAGTGCCCAATAGTGATGAACATGAGGTGTTAGGTTCTGCTGTTTTACGGCCGCTTGGTGTAGTGGAAAGAACGTTAGGCCCTATGTCCGAGTTTTAGCCTGTGTATTACACTTGCTAGTCAATGGCCTTGGACAAGTCACCTGCTTAGCTCTTTCTGTTTCCTTACTTATAAGAAGCAAGAGAACTAACACTTATTGAGAATCTATTTTGTATGCATTTCTTAAGCAGTTTACAAATCTTACCTCATTTAATTCTCTCAATAATTCTAGCAGATAGAGATGATTGTCATTTCCCATTTTAATAGATGAAGAAACAAAGGCACAGAATTGGATTTTCTGAGGTCCATTTGGTGGACTCCCCCAGTCCTAACCATGTTCTTTCACTCATTACAACCATCCCCTCCTGGGGATAATAGGGTGTGCCCTACATACAGAAATACCAAGTATATAAAAAAACTAAACCAATGCATGATGAGACTACTTATTAATAAGTGATTTCCGTTAATAAAATACAAATAGAGGATTGTTAAAGCATCCTAATGCCTAGGCTTAAAAGTAATAATTTAAGTTTTTTAATACTTGTGTTGCTCATAATCGCTTTACCTAAATAATTTATTAGGCTTCATTGCATTTCCAATTTGACCAGGTAAAGGAGAGAGGGGGTAGGTAGTGGTCATAAAGGGAAATATAAGCTTGTTTGATAGTGGGGTGTGTGTGTGCGCGCGTGTGTATGTGTATGTGTGGAAGAACTGGGAATTACAGTTCTTTGGCAGTTTGGCATTTACAGAAACTACAGATTCTTGGAAAGAAGTAGGGAAAATCTGCTTTATAATTCATCGTCTGCTAGCAGACTTGCGAAGTCATTTAAAAAATGAACCTGCCTTTGTCAGCTGGTTTGTAAAGAGCTATTGATTATATTCTTGAAAGATAGTAATATTGTCTTTCCTTTGATAGGAGTTGCCAAAGCTTTTGCTGCTGTGGGTTTCATTTTATTTGATCAGATTCAGTGATATTGATTTGGCATTTTTGCAAGCTTTGTGCTAGGGATATGCAAAACAAAAAATACTATTGGAACATCACAAATTAAAGTTTGATTCAGTAATAGTATAGAGGTTTAGAAATTCTATTTATTGAGGCTTCAGTTACCATTTTTATTCTATTTAGTAGGAGTGGGAATTCCTATGTTTAGTTTAGAGAATTTTTATCAGAGTAGGCTTAAATTGCACTACGTAAATTCTCACTGATATCGAATGCTTCTCTTTTGCAGAATGCAAAGCATCATGACCTATATGTAACAGTGAGAAATCAAGGTTCTTGTCTTCAAGGAGTTTATTTATATTTAGTTAGGAAGACAGTGAAGGAGGAAACCAAGCAAAAGGACACAGCAGTTCTTAAAGATTGTGCCTGCTCTTTGTAAAATCAATTTTGCTTCATTGGGCTTTGTTAAGATACCATAGGTCTCTCCTGATGGATACTATCAGAAACAACCCAACCTTTTGAAAACTGGGAGTTGTGTTTCTTGAATATCTTATTCATTCTATACTGTTCTCTTTGTTTTATAAAAATTACTGTTTGGTCTAAGTACCAAGAATAGTTCCGCTTCTGAGTGCTTTTTTGTTTATCTCCTAGGCCGTGGACTGGGGTTTCCTTTTGTGATGGCTACTAGAAAGCCAGAGCCAGATTTGTGGCCTACCCAGAGCAGGCATATAGGTTTTTATCTGTACATTTTTTTAGCCTTTTTCTTGGCACCATTTTTGTTTTCTTTATTCTTTTGCCTTTATTTTTTAATTTATTAACTTTTTATAGTTCATGTGTTCTTGTAAGTCTCATTAATCCTTTTCAGAACAAAATAGGGGTATGTATAAATAAATATACATGAAATCCATGTAGGAAAATATCAAAGCAAACAGATTAATGTAGTAGAGACCAGATATGGCAAATAGGTTTTATTTCATGGGCCAGCTTTGATTGATAATTGTGGCTGCGTGGAACACTATGTTAAGAAGTAGTTGGGGGGCCCGGCCCGTGGCTTAGCGGTTAAGTGCGTGCACTCCGCTACTGGCGGCCCGGGTTCGTATCCTGGGCGCGCACCGACGCACCGCTTCTCCAGCCATGCTGAGGCTGTGTCCCACATACAGCAACTAGAAGGATGTGCAACTATGACATACAACTATCTACTGGGGCTTTGGGGGGAAAAAAAAGGAGGAGGATTGGCAGTAGATGTTAGCTCAGAGCCGGTCTTCCTCAGCAAAAAGAGGAAGATTAGCACGGATGTTAGCTCAAGGGCTGATCTTCCTCACAAAAAAAAAAAATAAAAGAAGTAGTTGGAGGCAGCGTGTGGATTTAGAGGAAAAGGCTGCTGTGATCATTGAGCAGTGTTGTTGTCGTCAAGGGCGTAGGAGGAGTGATGGCCTGAGTGCCTGGATTTGCCATCCTTGTTATAGACAAATATGCAGGATGCTGAAGAGCACAATAGGTGGGTGGCTTTTTAAGTTTAGAGCTAGATTTTGCCAGGAGAGATGTGGATTTGGGGAACAAGCTGGTGACTTGTTGGGGTTGGCAGTCCGATTGGTTCAGCTAGAATAAAATGTCTGCAGTGCATTAACGAGAAATGAGGTTGGTGGAAAAAGTGAGGAAGGGGGTGTGGGAAGCCTTAACAGATAGATGGAGGTTAGATTTTCTTTTTTATCTCCTAAAATTCTCTCTGATTAGTCCCCTATATTATTTCCAGTGCTTCGCCTTAGTTCAGGTCCTTGTCATTGTTTTCATTTTAAAAGTTAATTTTTTTTTTTTTTGAGAAAGATTAGCCCTGAGCCAACATCTGTTGCCAATCCTCCTCTTTTTTGCTGAGGAGGATTGGCCCTGGGCTAACATCTGCCAGTCCTCCTCTTTTTTGCTGAGGAGGACTGGTCCTAGGCTAACATCCATGCCTATCTTCCTCTACTTTATATGGGATGCCGCCACAGCATGGCTTAGATAAGCGGTGCGTAGGTCCACGCCCGGGTTCTGAACCTGCAAACCCTGAGCCACCGAAGCAGAGCATGCGAACTTAACTGCTACGCCACTGGGCCTGGCCCCCCAAAAGTTAATTATTTTAGAATAAGTAATACATTTGTGTGTTTTAAAATTAAAAAGGTGCAGGAGGATGCATTAAAAAGTCTTCCTTTTGGACCAGCCCCGTGGCTTGGTGGTTGAGTGCGCGCGCTCCGCTACTGGCGGCCCGGGTTGGGATCCCGGGCGTGCACCGAGGTACTGCTTCTCTGGCCATGCGGAGGCCGCGTCCCACATACAGCAACTAGAAGGACGGGCAACTATGACGTACAACTATCTACTGGGGCTTTGGAGGGTGGGGGGAAGGAAGAGGATTGGCAATAGATGTTAGCTCAGAGCCGGTCTTCCTCAGCAAAAAGAGGAGGATTAGCATGGATGTTAGCTCAGGGCTGATCTTCCTCACACACACACAAAAAAATATATATCTTCCTTTTATTCCTGTTCCTCAGCTACTGCGTCCTCTCCTTCACAAAATCAACCAGGTTCATCAGATTCTTATGTATTCCTCCAGAAATATTTTATGTTTACATATGTGCTTTCCCATCCATTTTGCACAAATGATATTTCTATACCTATGTACATCCTGCTTCTTCCATACTGTACACTCTATGCTGCGCCTTCCGTTTTTCACTTCTTGGAGATTTTTTTTTTTATATCAATACACAAGAGCTTTCTTATTTTTTTTTTTTAAATAAACTTTTTGCTTTGGAATAATTTTAGGTTTACAGAGAAGTTGCAAAAATAGTACAAAAAGTTTCCGTATACCCCTCACCCGGTTTCAGTTTCCCGTAATGTTATCATCTTACTGTGGTACATTTGTCAAAACTAAGAAACCAACATCAGTACCTCCTGTTAAGTAAACTCCACACTTTATTTGGCTATCACCAGTTTTTTTGTTAATGTCCTTTTTCTGTTTCATGATCCCATTCAGAATACCACATTGCATTTAGTTGTCATGTCTTCTTGTTCTCTTCTGACAGTTTCTCAGTCTCTTGTTTTTTTATGACCCTGACAGTTTTGAGGGATACTGGTTAGATATTATATAGAATGTTTCTCACCTTGGGTTTGTCTCTTGTTTTCCTCATGATTAGAATGGAGCTGTGGATTTTTGGAAATAATACAGTTGAGTTGCCCTTCTCATCATGTCACGTGAAGGAGTACCTGATATTTACATGACATCACTGGTGATGTTACCTTAGGTCACTTGGTTAAGGTAGTGTTTGCCAGGTTTCTCCACTGTAAAGTTACTATTTTTCCCTTTCTGTACTTTATTTTTGGAAACGAGTCACTAGGTTCAGCCCACCCTCAAAGTAGGAAGGGGAATTAAAGGAGCTTTCTTTTTAAAGGTGTAATATTCTTTTAAATGGATGTACCATATATTTTATTCAACTTTTCCACTATTGATATATGTTTAGATGGTTTAGTATATCATAATAGTTCAGAGAACTGGGTTCTAAAGCTACGCTACCTGGGTTCAAATCCTGGCTCCACATGACCTATGTGATCTTGGGCTATTTTTACTTGGCCTCTTAAGTTTCTCCGTCTGTACAGTGGGGGTGTTAAAAGCATCCTGCCTCATAGGATTGTTGGGAGGATTAAATGTTCAAGTGCTTAGAACAGTGTCTGGCACTGTACTAAGTGCTAGATAAGTGTTTGCTATTATTGTTATTAATTTTTTTGTCCTTACAGTAATACTGCAATGAATAACTTTGTATATGTTATTTGACACACACTGGTGGGGCAGGTGGGTATACTGTAAGATTAATTCCTAGAAATGGGTACTTGCATTTATAATTTTGATAGATATTGCCAAATTTCCCTCCATAGAGGTTGTACCATTTTGCATACCCACTAGGGATATATGAGAACATCTGTGTTGCTATATCCATGTTACCAAAGTGTTTGATCTTTGCCAGTCTATTGGTGTGTATTTTTTATTGTGAATTAATTTGAGCATCTTTTCATTGAGCCATTTAAGAGTTTAGATTTTGATACTGCTTGTTGTGAAACAGCTTGTGCTTCATCAGCTGGGAAGTGATAAAAAATGTTGTTTGGGGTAAATAATTGTAGTAACTAAATAAGGAATAGTTTGGATCTGGGAAGGAAGTAATACTGTGGTTGCAAGATGGACAATCTGAAAGTGACATGAAGTTACTGGCCTCTCTTCTGGTGTGACAGCATAGTGTCTTGGTAATTGTTTTCTAAAAAGTTTTAAGAGGAATCACCATGCTGCATTTGCAGCCAACAGTTAATGAAGCTGCAGGGGTGGAGATTGGAAGGAAAGGATGCAGTTGCATTAAAGTAAAACTGAAAGTTAATCTGACGCATCTTTTATGATGTGCATGTTCATTATGTTGCATAACAATTAGGCAGAAATTAAAAGCAGTTCACATATATTATTGTAATTAACTTTAAGATCCAATTTTAGAAGCTTTCCTTTCCCATTGCATTCTCCAGTATATATAATCATTGCCAGTCAGTAGTTTTTTCCTGATATCATGTACTGTGTACTGTTTAATAATTATTATCATTAAACTGCCTCCCCCAATCCACCCCCTAGCTACTTTGTAAAAAACAAAAGTGCTGAATCTTACTTTACATCAGCTGAATAGGGTGGTAGTAGGGGTGATGGTCTTTTGCTCTTTTCCTTAATTTGGGAGTCCATGAGCTCACCCTAGCCACTCATGAGTTATCCACACCCATCCCCCCAGACCTTCATAGTTCCTTTACCCCTCATATGCTGGAGGCTTCGAGAACTCTGGGCTGTGAGAACAGGTTGCTGGGAGTTGGAGAGCAGGAGGAGTTACAAAGTCACCACCATTCTCAAAGAAGGAAAGGGATATCAAACCAGGAGAAGGAAGTAGACACCTGGAAAATGGAATCTAGATTCTTGGAATTTGAGATTCTTTGCTTCCAAATGATTAAGGTTAAAAGAGTGGAGAGGGCAAAGGAGAGCTCAAGTAACCTATTAAGTCTTGACCCAGTTCCCCCAGGCATGGTATCAGTACTAAGCGATTTTCCTAGTGGACTCAGCAAATTAAACAAAGCTCCTGCTCCCTCAGTAAACCAAGCCATCCCAAAAGGTGAACATTTCTCTTCACTGCCTTAAACTACAAGTCTGTGCAAAGTGTAAGTCTGTTAAAAGACTTGAGTTTAGCCCTTAGGTCCTTTTCTGTTTTGATAGGGGAAGCTGGAAGACAGTGGCCTCCCAGGGGCAGGAGGTATCAAGGATGCCCTGGGGGTGGTAGAGAACTTAGAAGGCAGGAGAAAGGGAAATTTAGAGGCAGCTGAGAAGGCAAACGTGGATTTTTACCGTTTTTGCCAGGTTCTGGATTATCTTTACTCACAGACAGATGAAATCTCTATTCCAAATATTTCCTCCCTTATAGGACGAGCAGCTAACCAGACATACAATCCTGAGTTGTGGGGAGATGGAAGCTACTAGGACTACTTTGTAATTTAGAATTTGTTTCCAATCTACATTCAAAATACCTAAGAACGCCAAGATCAGAAATGGGGAGTGGATGCTTTAGGGCATCTGAATTAAACAGGTGACAACACTTGGACTACAGTTCATTCTATCTTACACATACAATTTCTATTGAAATGCCATTCAACTTAAGCTGCTTTTGTACATTGTGAGAATATTTAAGCCCATCAGTTACTTATACCTTAGTGTGACTCATTTAAGCAGATAATTATAGCTTTTCTCCTTAATACTTGGCTGAGATCAGATACTAAGGAAATAAGAATGTTGGTAGAAGAGGAGAGGTAGTTTTGTAACTTCCATCTTTTGTGCAGGATCATGCTGGACACTGCGGTTTTTAACTTTGGGTGACATTTAAGAAATGAGTGCAGCCTGGTGAAGGGAAGCACAGGTGTTGGAGCCAGGGTAAGTCTGGCTTAGCACAGTGCCTGGCCCTCGTTAATCATCTCACAGAAGGTAACTAAAATCTCCCCATCCACCCCTATTTGACCATTAATAGTCTTCTAATTTATTTCAGAGCACATCATTCAAAGATTAGAAAGTGCAAAAAGGTTTCATCGAAGTTTCCCACCCGTATGTAGCAAGATATAGAGTTTCCTTCTGTAGCCACACCTACTTCCTTCCTGCCTACCTCCTTTCTCCTTAACACTTGGCAACCATTAATCTATTTTCCATTTCTGTAGTTTTGTCATTTGAAGAGTGCTATATAGATGGAATCTACAGTATGTAAACTTTTGGGATTAGCTTTTTCTATTCAGCATAATCGTCTGGATATTCATTTAAGTTATCGCATGGTTAAATAGTTTGTTCTTTTTAAATTGCTGAGTAGTATTCCATGGTCTGGATGTACCACTGTTTAAACATTCACCCATTGAAGGACATCTAGGTTGTTTCCAGTTGTTGGCTATTATGGCTAAAGCTACTGTGAACATTTGTGTGTAGGTTTTTGTGTGAACACGAGTCTTCAGTTTTCTGGGATAAATGATTAGGAGTGCAATTGCTGGGTCATATGGTGGTTACATGTTTGGTTTTTTTAAGAAGTTGCCAAACAGTTTTCCAGAGTGGCTATACCATTTTACATTCCCACTAGATTGTGTGAGCATTATGGGCTGAATTTTGTCCCCCTTCAAATTCATATGTTGAAGCCCTAACCCCTGATACCTTACAATGTGACTATATTTGGAGAAAGGGTCTTTGAAGAGGTGATTAAGTTAAAATGAGGCCTTTAGAGTGGGCCCTAATCCAATTTGACTGATGTCCTTATAAGAAGGAGAAATTTGGACCCACATCCTTGAGGGATATGCACACGCAGAGGAAAGAGCCTGTGAGGATGCAGTGAGAAGGCAGCCGTCTGCAAGTCAAGGAGAGAGGCCTCAGGCGAAACCAAACTGGCTCACGCCTTGATCTTGGACTTCCAGCCTCTAGAACTCTGTTGTTTAAGCCACCCAGTCTGTGGTATTTTGTTTTGGCAGCCCTAGCAGATTAAGACAGTGAGTCATCCAGTTTTTTTGCGTTGTTGGCAGCATTTTTTTTTTATTTGACTTTTTAATTTTATGTTCTGATTAGGTGTGCAGTGATGTTTCATTGTGGTTTTAATTTGCATTTTCCTGGTGGCTAATAATATTGAACATCTTTTCATGTGCTTATTTGTCATCTGTATGTCCTCTTTGGTAAAATGTTTATTCATGTTTTTTGCCCATTTTCTATTTGGATTGATTTTTTTTGTTTTACTGTTGAGTATCAAGCATTCTTTTATATATTGTAGATACTAGTTCCTTGTCAGATATGTGGTTTGAAAATATTTTTTTCTACTCTGTAGCTTATCTTTTCATTCTCTTCTTGTGGTCTTTCACAGAGCAAAATTTTTTTTTTTTTTATAATTTTATTTATTTATTTTCCCCCCAAAGCCCCAGTAGATAGTTGTATGTCATAGTTGCACATCCTTCCAGTTGCTGTATGTGGGACGCAGCCTCAGCATGGCCGGAGAAGTGGTGCATCGGTGCGCGCCTGGGATCCGAACCCTGGGCCGCCAGTAGCGGAGCGCGTGTACTTAACCTCTAAGCCACGGGGCCGGCCCTCACAGAGCAAAATTTTTAATTTTGATGATGTCCAAATTTTCAGTTTTTCCTTTCATGGGTTGTGCTTTTGGTGTCAAGTCTAGCCTAGTTTTAGATCCTGAAAATTGAGTCCTAAAGTTTTAGAAAACTTTTTTCTAAAAGTTTTACAGTTTTCTATTTTACATTGAAGTCCATGATCCCTTTTGAATTAATTTTTATATAAGATGTGATCAAAGTTCATTATTTTTGCCTATGGATATCTAGGCACTCCAGCACCATTTGTGGGAAATGCAATTTTTCTCCATTGAATTGTTTTTGTACCTTTGTCAGACAATTGGGCATATTTGTGTTTTATTTCTGGGTTCTCTTCTCTGTTCCATTGATCTATGTGTTTATCCCTTTACCAGTGCCACAGTGTTGATTACTATAGGTATATAATAAGTCTTGAAATGTGGTAGATTGATTCCTCCTACTTCATTCTTTTCCAAAATTACGTTAACTATTCTAGTTTCTTTGCTTTTCTATATAAATTTTAGAATAATCTTGTCTATAGTCACAAAGAATCTTGATGGCAGGGATTTTGCTAGGAATTGCATGAAACCCATGTATCGATTTGGGGAGAATTGACATCTTGACTATATTGAGTCTTCCAATCCATGGACATTGTATGTTTCTCCATTTTTTATAGGTCTTTGATTTCTCTCATCAGCATTTTGTAGTTTTCAGCATGGAAGTATTGTACATGTTTTGTTAGATTTATACCTAAGTATTCCATTTTTGGAGTAGTTATAAATGGTGTTGTATTTCAGTGTTTACATGTTCATTGTTAGTATATAGAAATACAATTGATTTTTGTGTGTTATGTTGTATCCTGCAACCTTGCTGAACTCATTTATTAGTTCTAGGAATTTTTTGATAGATTCCTTGGGATTTCCTACATAGACAGTTATATCATCTGCAAAGAGGGGCAAACTTATTTCTTCCCTTTTGATCTGTATGCCCCCGTTTCTTTTTCATGTCTTATTGCATTAATTAGAACTTGGAGCACTATGTCGAATAAGATTGGAGAGACTAGGCATACTTGCCTTGTTCCTCATTTTAGGGAAAAGCATTCAGTCTTTCACTATTAAGTATAATGTTAGCTGTAAGTTTTTTTTATACAAGCTCTTTATCAGGTTGAGGGAGTTCCCCTCTATTCATAGTTTTCTAAGAGTTTTTATCACAATTGAGTATTGTTTTGCCCATTGTATTTTCTGCAACAATTAGTATGATTATGTGATTTTTCTCCTTTAGTTTGGTAATATGGTGGATTACATTGATTTTCAAGTTTTGAACTGGCTTTGCATCCCTGGAATAAACCCCACTTGATCATTTTGTATCATCTGTTTGTATATTGCTGAATACTATTGCTGCTGTTTCATTAGGGATTCTTACATTTATATTCATGTCTTTGTCTAGTTTTGGTATCAGGGTAATACTATTTTCATAAAATAAATTGGGAAGTGTTCCCTCTTCTTCTTATCTCTGGAATAGATTATGTAGAGTTGATATTAATTTCTCTCTAAACATTTGGTAGACTTCTCTGCTGAAAACCACGTGGGCTCAGAGAATTTTTCTTTTTTTTTGAGCTTTATAAATTATAAATTCATTTTCCTTGGTAACCTTTAAAGAGTTATTCATATTATCTGTTTTATATCAAGTGATTTATGGTAATTTGTGTTTTTGAAGAAGTGGCCCATTCAGTCTGAGTTGTCAAATCAAAGTGTGTAGAGGTGGAGTTGTATTCCCTTATTCTTTTGCTGTCTGCAGGCTGTAGTGATATTCTTGTTTCATTCCTGATATTGGTAATATGTGTTTTCTCTTTTTTTTTTCTTTGCTCCTTTTTTCTCCTGCTAGCTTTGGATTTTTCCCTCTTCTCTTAAGGTAGAAGCTTAAATTATTGATTTGAGATTTTTCCTCTTCTAGTGTATGCATTTAGTGTTATGAGTTTCCTTTCACTGCTTTGACTGTGTTCCGTATTTTTTAATACCTTGTATTTTTATTTTCATTCATACATGGTATTTTTATTTTGATTCAGTTCAGTGTATTTTTTTTTTTTAAGGAAGATTGGCCCTGAGCTAATATCTGTTGCTGATCTTCCTCTTTTTTCTTTTTTTTTTCCTCCTCAAAGCCCCAGTACATAGTTGTACATCCTAGTTATAAGTCTTTCTAGTTCTTCTATGTGGGTTGCCGCCTCCGCATGGTTTGATGAGCGATGGGTGAGTAGGTGCATGCCCAGGATCCGAACCGGTGAACCCCGGGCCACTGAAGTGAAACGTTCGAACTTAACCGATACACCACCGGGTCGGCCCCTCAGTGTATTTTTTTAAATTTCCCTTGAGACTTCCTATTTGACCCATGGGGTATTTAGAAGTGTATTACTTAGTTTCCAAGTGGCTGAAGATTTTCCTTTCATCTTTCCATTATTGAATTCTAGTTTGATTCTGTTGTGGTCAGAGAAGATACTCTGTGTGATTTCAGTTATTTTAAATTTGTTGAGGTGTGCTTTATGGCCCAGGGTTTATGTTGGTGTGATCTGTCTTATATGTTCCGTGGGCATTAAAGAAAGAAATACATATTCTGATGTAGTTTGGTAGCGTGTTCTATAAATGTTGACTAGATCCTGTAGATCCTGTTGGTTGACAGTGTTGTTGAGTTGTATATCCTTGCTGACTTCTGTCTAGTTGTTCTGTCAGATGTCGAGAGAGGGATGTTGAAGGCTCCAGCCGTGATTGTGGATTTGTCTATCCTTTCAGTTCCTTCAGTTTTTGCTTCACATATTTTTTAGCTCTGTCATTTGGCATCTGTGTGTTTAGAATTGCTATGCCTTGATAGATTGACCCTTTTATCGTTCTATAAGATACCTCTCTGTCTCTGATAATTTTCTTTGCTCTGAAGTCTACTTTATCTGACATCAATATAACCGCTCCTACTTTCCTTTGGTTAATGTTTACGTGATTTATCTTTTTCCATCCTTTGCCTTCACCGTGCCTTTATAATTATTTTTGAAGTGAGTTTCTTGTAGACATCATATAGTTGGGTCATGATTTTTAACTCACTCTGTTAATTAGACTTAATGAATTTAGACTTTATATTTAATGTAGTTGTAGATGTGTTAGGGCTTAAGTGTACCATTTTATTTTTTGTTTTCTGTTTTTCTTTTCTTCCTGTGGGTTACTTGAGCATATTTTAGAATTCCATTTTGATTTATCTGTTGTGTTTTAGATGTATCTCTTTGTATATCTTTTTTGGTGTCTGCTATAGGTATTACATTATGTATACGTTACTTATTACAGTCTACTGTTGTCATTATTTTACCAGTTTGAGTGAAGTATAGAAACCTTATCTCCCTTTATGTCCGTTTACCCTTCCCTCTTTATAATTGTCTTAAAATGTTTCCTGTACGTACATTTAGAATCACATCAGACAGTTACAACTTTTGCTTCAACTGTCAAACATAATTTAGAAAACTCAAGAGGACAAAGAAAGCCTATTGTGTTTACCCATAGTTTTGCTTACGCTTTTCTTTTTTCTTTCCTGATACTCAAAAAGTTTCTTCTTTTATCATTTGTTTTTTCTGTTTAGAGAACTTATTTTTGGGTATGTCTGTGGATGAAAAATTTGCTTAGTTTTTCTTCATCTGAGAAGGTCTTGATTTCCTGCTCATGACTGAAGGATATTTTTGCTGAGTACAGGATTCTGGGTTGACAGTCTTTTCTTTCAGCACTTGAATTATATTGGGCCACTTCCTTCTGGCCTCCATGGTTTTTGATGAGAAATCACTGTCATTTGAGTTGTTTTTTCCCCCTGTGGGTAAAGTTTTGTTTTTGTCTGAATGCTTTCTTTGTCCTTAGTTTTCAGAAGTTTAGTTATGATGTGACTTGACATAGATATTTTTGGGTTTATCCAGTTTAGGGTTCACTCAGCTTCTTGAACCTGTAGCTTTATGTCTCTTACCATATTTCTTTAAGTACTTTTTCAGTCTCCCCCACTCCCTTTCTCTTTTACTTTTGGGACTCTAGTGACATAAATGTTAGATGTTTTGTTGTAGTCCCACAGGTCCCTGAAGATCTCTTCATTTGTTTTTGTCTATTTTTTTCCTGTTATTAAGATTGGGAAATTTCGGGCCGGCCCCGTGGCTTAGTGGTTAAGTGCATGCTCTCCACTACTAGTGGCCTGGGTTCCGAGCCTGGGCGCGCACCGATGCACCGCTTCTCTGGCCGTGCTGAGGCCGCGTCCCACGTACAGCAACTAGAAGGATGTGCAACTATAACATACAACTATCTACTGGGGTTTTGGGGAAAAAAAGGAGGAGGATTGGCAATAGATGTTAGCTCAGAGTGGGTCTTCTTCAGCAAAAAGAGGAGGATTAGCACGGATGTTAGCTCAGGGCTGATCTTCCTCACAAAAAAAAAAAAACATTGGGAGATTTCTATTCTCTATCTTCTGGTTCACTGATTCTTTCCTCTCTCTCCACGGTTCTGCTTTGAGTCCATCTACTGAGCTTTTTGTTTTTATTTAGGAAGGTTGGCCCTGCGCTAACCTCTGTTGCCAATCTCCCTCCTTTTCTTTTTTCTCCCCAAAGCTCTAGTACATTGTTGTGTGTCATAGTTGTAGAGTTGTAGCTCTTCTGTGTAGGACACCACCTTAGCATAGCTTGATGAGCGGTGAGTAGGTGTGCACACAGGATCCAAACCAGCGAACCCTGGGCTGCTGAAGCAGAGCGTGAGAACTTAACCGCTCCACCACCAGGCCGGCCCCCTACCGAGCTTTTTAATTGTTATTGTATTTTTCAGTTGTAAAATTTCCATTTGGTTCTTCTTTATACCTTCTGTTTCTTTGCTGAGATTTTTCTGTTTCTTTGTTGAGGGTTTCTGTGTTTTCATTTGTTTCAAGCATGTTCATAATTGCTCCTTGAAGCATTTTTATTCTGGCTGCTTTAAAATGTTTGTCAGATAATTCTTAACAGCTTTCCATGTGGTCTCTACTGACACAGCAGGGATGGGGGTGGTTCTGGAAGGTGTGAGCTCATTATCAGATGCAAGTCTTGGATCCCTGCTTGGCCTTCTGTGACACGACCCTGCTGAGGGTATTGGTGTGCCTTATTATATACTTGGTGAGGGTGAAAGTTTAGGCTTCCCATTCAGCCTTTGCTGGTATTAGTGGGGGCGGGATCACAGTTTTTTGTGTAATGTTTGGCTGGAGTTGCGCAGTTATTGTCTAAAAGTTTTCTGTCTTGCTAGACTGCCCTTCCTGGTCATTTAGCTAAAGGCTTTTGTTGGGGCCTTTTTGTCTTTGCCTGTTGGTCTTTCCAGGTTGCCAGCTTTTCAGCTGCAAGTCCGAGATACAAGAAGCAAAAAGAAAACCCAGGGAACTCACCACTGAGTTGTTCCTTGGGTCCTGAGGTCCCTAGCCAATTGGACTTCCTCTCTCCACCTTTCACAGACTTCTTATATTTGTTTTATGTGTAATGTCTAGGGTTTTCAGTTGCACTTAGTGGGAGGAATAGGATGAAGTACGTTTACTCTATCTTCTCAGAAGTGGAACATCCTGTCATTCCTTTTTAAAAAACCTCCGGTGACTCTCCATTGCCTGTAGACTAATGTCTAAGTTTCTTAGTCTGTCACTGAGAGACCTTCTCAAGCTATACACAATCTTAGCTTTTCTCCCCATTTCCAACTACTCCTGTTTGTCTCCATCACATTGTCATACTGAGTGTTCTAGACAGATTTTGCACTTCTGCTGGCTCCATACCATGGCCTTGATCAGTTTGTTTGTCTGCCTGAAATGCTGTAATCCTTCATCTCAAGGCTATAGTTCCCATCACCTTGTAGCTTGCAAGCTCTATTAGGTTATTTGACTGCATCATCATTTGTTTTGGAGGATTTAAAGCTGGAATTATTGTAAAATGTCAAAATAATATATTCTGCACTATTATAATCCCATATTCCTTCTAAAGGTAATCATTATAATTTTACTTGTTAAAATATCTGCATCACCAGCAAACAATTGTGGAGGACCTACTCCTTGTTGAATAATGGACTTAAATATTGGAATACTGCTAGATAATTTAAAGATTTACATATGGTCGAATGATGGTTCTTTAAGAATAAAATGTTACTAGTGCTAAATGATACCTTAATATTTTAGTCTGTGTTAATAAGTGTAAAGACATGGACAATGGTTTTGAATCCTAGCTGTACATTATGGTCAGCTGGGGACTTGGAAACAATTCCTGTGCCCAGGTCCAAACCCCAGAGATTCTGATTCAGTTAGCCTGGAGTGGATAGTTTTCAAAAGCTCCGCGTGTGATTCTAATATGTAGCCAGGTTGAGAACCGCTGGTCTACAATTAGACTATCAAAAAATGTAAATAAACACCAGTGATTTCAGTCACGTTTAAGGTTCTGTCCTAGAATGCTTCCAGCTATGCAGCTTTGAACTTTGTCTTTCAAAGTTTTTACCTTAGCAGATTTTTTAAAACCCTGTTGTACATCCTGCAAATGACTAACCCGTGTGATTGTAGTGTGAAGCATTATACGAAATATGATCTGGTTTGCAAAGGGAAGACAACATACTGTGAAAACATTTCTTTAGGCCCTTAAAATTACTAAGGCTAAGATTATTCTTTCAAAGGTTTTTTTTAATTAGCTATTGATTTTTTTAAGATGATTGTAGGAACAGTGCAAATAATATAGCATCCTTTTATTTAGTCTATTTAAACTATAGTTTTTTGTTAAATTAACAGTATTAACCTGACTTTGAGTTATTTTTTTGTCAAACACTAAGATAGTAAGAATATAATATCTTAACTAATTGTAAACAAGGAATTTTCTTCTAGAGCAGAAGAATCAAACATTGGCAGTGACTAGTAAGTATGGCACTCTTGAATGTCTTTTGATAAAATTGGTGTAGACATTTGGCATCTAAGTAGTGTATTTAACTTGAGGTTGACAGGACTTAGTTTTAATAATAAAAGTGGTTAGGGCTAAGGAAAGAAGGGCAAGTCAGAGGAAGAAAAAAGAGATCAGGTAATAGAGAATGTAGAGAAAAAAATAGGATCAAAGACAAGAATTCAATTAACTTTTGTGACAACAAAGCCTGTCCTCCAAGGAAGAAGAAATTAGGTGCTCTAGTTTGTTCTTTATATTAGGGACACTCGTTTGGTTTGGTTTATTATATATGACCTTTATAAGCAAAATACACAAAGAATTTTAAAATGACACTGACTTTTTTCCTACAGTTAGTAATTTATTAAGTAATAAGTTTCTAGTTTCAGATAGAAGCTGGCATGACTGAGGGGACTACTTCAAAAGAACTGATACTTTATATTAAGTTAATTTTAATGAATGATGGTGAGAAAGTTATTAGATCATTGTCAAATTACTTGTTAAATTTTCTGTTTTTCTAAATGTAGTGTATGTATAAGTATAATGTTTTATTTAATATGTATTTTTGTGGAATCTAAGAATTTGGAAGGATTTAATTAATGATCGTAGGATTTCTAAGGGAAGATCAAGAGAAGGCATTAGTTTTCATTATGTCAGCAGTTTCCTTGGGGTTTATTAGTATCATTATATTTATAGATTAATTTCAAAATTTGTACACCTTGGTTGTATCTCTGTCCTTCCGGCAAGAGATAAAGCTGCCACCTCCCGTGGACTCTGTCTCTGGTGAGCAGGGGCAGAGGAAGTCTCTGTGCTCCCAAACATTGAGGAGAAATTTGGAAGTTACCCTTTATGCTACTAAAAGTAGGCCTGTTGCCATTTTTGGCACACGTGTCTGATTACCAGTGCTTATTCTGGAAAATAATCACTTTATTTCAAAAGAAAATAAACTAAATCCTTATAAAAATTATCACCTAAAATATCTCCCAACTAACTCAGCCATTTGTCTTATATTTATTGTCTTGTATTCCTTCTCTGCTGTAGACACTGTACTTGGCACTTGTAGGGAAGGGGCAGACATACAATAGAAAGTAAAATTGGCTCAGTCCATGACCTTCTGGAGCATATGCTTTTGATAGATGCTAAATTTTATGCTTGGGAATACAGGCTATGAAAGAAACATATAGACAGGGCCAGGTAAACAAGGGTCAGATGCTTGGTCCCTCAAAAAGTCTAAGGCAAAGTGATCATCAGAAAGCCATCAGAAAAACCAGGAGGTCACATGAGGTAAAAAAGACATCAGTGACAGGGCTAATTTCTGTAGTTACCATCTTGCATATTTGTATGTGATAGCATTTTCTTCATGGAAGCTTTCACATGGACTGTTGTGTTATTAATAATTTAAGGATCTCTTTCTTAAGATTAGAAAATAATTTTACTTATCCCTGTAATGCGTATATTGGAAAGAAGGGCAAGGGTAACATTTGTGATATTTTCCTTTAAACTTTTTTCTGATAGAAGATTATATAATTGGCTTAGTTTTAGATGAGGAAAATAAGATGAAGCAGTGATTAGATTTTTTATAAAATTTAGTTTAAATCAGGAATTACTGCTTTTAAAGCACTTTGACCAAAAAACTGATTCTTGTACTTTAAGTATTATAAAGTGAAACTATGTTTGGTTTTGTATTATTTCCAGTACATAAATTTATTTTAGTTCCAGTTTATGATTTAAAAGCCTATGACCAACAAAGTGTTCTTAATTATCAAACTATAGAAAATAAAAATTGAAAAGCTACATCAGATTGTTTTCTAAAGATGAGTGCAAAAAAATTAAGTCTAGGACTTGTTCTAACATATTAAACAAGAAGCAAAATCATATGTTATTTCCCTTGTGAAATGTGTATTAGTCTTAAAATTGTTTTTTCATTTTGTTAGGTTTTACTTTTCAATATGTAGATTGAGGCTTTCTTAACGTTTTTCCACCCTTTACTATATGCTCATATAGTATGTGTGTGTGTATAATGATTCACACTATTTGAGGCCCTATTGTATTCTAAGTAATTCAACAAATAAATATGACTTGGGTCCTTCTGTCGGTGAATCCCCATTCCCCTTAGAGTGGGAGATAGTTACACTGTGTGATGCGTGTAATAGAGATGGTGTGAGATAAAACAGTAGCGCTAAGGAGGGAGAAAATGGTTACTTATCCTCTGAGTGTTGTGTCAGAAGGTTTCACCAAGAAGGTGAAGCTAAGGTAAAGTTTAAAGAATAAATAGGAATTTCTTTCACTAAGTAGATAAGAGTATTTCAGCAGAGATAGCAGCATATGCCAGAGCACAAACAATGAAACAGCATTGTGGGTTCAGAGAACTGCACTTGGTTTCTTGCTGATGAGAAGGACATGAAGTAAAGAGAGAGAGAGAGGCAGGGGCATGATCTGGAAAAGACTTAAGTCTTGTAAGAAGAGTTGGCCATGGAGGACCATTCAGGATTTTAAAGTAGAGCAGTGAGGTGGTTAATTTTGCAAATGTGTGAAAGAGGAGAGTCTGGAGTCACAAAAATCTTTCAGAGGTTGTACAATAATGGAGTCAATAGTGCTGTTGAAGAAAGGAGGATCGAGTCAGCAGGTTATGTGACCATTTGTATAGAGATATAGGAAAAGAATGACTTGAAAATCTCTCTCTTAGGTATTTGGCTTTGGTTTTTATATGTGTGGGGGGTTGAGGAATAATGTAGGAGAGCTTATTATCAAATGCTATTGTAATTTTACCTAATTTTGAAATTTTGAAATAATTTCAGACTCACAGAAAAGTTGCAAAAATAATTCAAAGAATTCCCATATACCCTTGACTCTAGATTCCCAAAATGTTGACTTTTTGCCACATTTGCTTTTCATAAAGCGATAAATAAATATTATTTTTTTCTGAACCATTTGAGAGTGATTTACAGACATTATGGCCCTTTGTTCCTAAATACTTCAGTACACATCTCCCCCCAAACAAGGATATTTTCTTATACTATAACCGTAGTACAGTCATCAAATCTGAAAATTAATATTGATACAATACTATATTGGCTTTATTCAAATTTTGCTAAATTTCCTAATGTCCTTTTGAGTAAAAGAGAAACTTTTTTTCCCCCTTGTTATAGGGTCCAGTCTAGGATCATGTGTTACTTTTAATTGTCATACCTTTTTAATCTCCTTTAATCCAGAAAACTTCGTTGTTCTTTCTTTGTGCTTCATGATACAACATTTTTTAAGAAGACAGATCAGTTATTTTGTAGAAATATTTCACCATTTGGTCTGTCCGATGCTTCCTCCTGATTAGATTCAGGTTAGCATTTTTGGCTAGAATACTATACAAGTGTATCAGTGTATCATAGCTGGCGGCCCATGGTCTCGTTGCTCTGTTACTGGTGGTGTAAATCCTTATCACTTGGTTATGGTGGTGTCCTCCAGGTTTCCCCATTGTAAAATTGCTTTTCTTTCAGGGCCAGCCCAGTGGTGTAGCGGTTAAGTTCGGATCCTGGGCACTGACCTTCCCACTGCTTTTCAAGCCATGCTGTGGCGGCGTCCTGTATAACGTAGGGGAAAATAGGCACAGATGTTAGCCCAGGGCCAGTCTTGCTCAGCAAAAAAGTGGAGGATTGGCAACAGATGTTAGCTCAGGACTAATCTTCCTCAAAAAAAAAAAAAATTACTTTTTTTTCTTTGTAGTTAATAAGTATGGTTTGGGGAGATAATTTGAGACTCTGTAAACATCGTATTTCTTACAAGAATTTTTTCCCACTAGTTTTAATGTACAATAATAATTCTTACCTGAATCATTCTGTGTTCTGTTGACATGTACCCATAAAGCTTTGAGCACTTCCTTATATTCTGCCAACAGGATGTTCCAGGGTCATCTTGTACTTTCTCTACCCAGCCTTGGAATCTGCCATTTTTTCAAGGATCCCTGATTCTTTTTAGTGAGAATACTATTTGGAAATCGAGATCCAGGCACTTGTGCTCATCACTACTGAAAGGTCATTGATTTTAGGCTCTTGTGTTAGTTAGGGTTCTCCAGAGAAGCAGAACCATTGGATATATGTATAAGGAGATTCATCATAAGGCATTGGTTCATGTGATTATGGAGGCTGGCAAGTCCAGTCTGTGGGGTGGGGTGGCAGGGTGAAGACCCAGGAAGAGCTGATGTTTGATGTTCCGTTGAACAGATGTTTGAAGGCCATCAGGCAGGAAGAGCCGGTGTTGCAGATTAAGTTCAAAGGCAGTCTTCCTGAAGAATTCTCTCTTATTAGGGGAGGGTCAGTCTTTTTGTTCTATTCAAGCCTTCAGCTAATTGAATGAGGCCCACCCACGATATGGAGGGCAGTCTGCTTTACTCTACCAATTAAATTGTTAATCTCATCCAAAAACACCCTTGCAGAAACATTCAGAATAATGTTTAATCATTTATCTCAGTACTCTGTAGCCTAGTCAAGTTGACACATAAAATTAACCATCAGAGCCTTCTCAGTGGACAGAGCTAGGGGATACACACACACACACACACACCGCTATATCTATATGTATTAAAAACTATGAGTACGTATTCGTTTTTCCTGTTCCAGTTATCACTGTGGGGTTCATTCTAGCCTCCTTCCCCCCTTTCCATATTTGTAACTCCCTTGTTTGACAGTGAGAAGTCTGGCTCCTGTTATTCACAGTTTACTTATTTACTTGCTCAATCTTAGAATATACAGTAAGTAATTCAGAATTGCTAATCATTAACACTGTAAAAAAAAAAATTTATTGGAATTTAGTGTTTAGTTACAGGTTTGTTGTTGTTTACAGCCTGAGCATATGTCGTGAAAATCCTGTGTTCAAAAGTTACTTGAGTTAGTTCCCCCCGCCCTTTCGTGTAGTTACCTTTATCATTTGAAATGCCATTAGAGCTATTTCTTTCTGTTTGATTTCTATTTTAGGTTTTTTTTTCTGTCATCCTTGTTGATCTTCTTGTTTTTCTTTGAGTAGGTGAAATATTAACATGGTTCCAAAAGTTAGAACTGTACAGAAAGCTGTGCTCAGAGAAGTGTTAGGCATCCCTCCATCTCTTCTGCTCCTTTCCCAATCCTCCATCCTTTCCGCCGTTCTCCCCTGCTTCCTGTAGGCAATTACTCTAAGTTTCTCATTTGTCTTTCTTTTGTTTCTCCTTGCACAAAATGAGCATATAAATGTATGTATTCTTCTTTTCTCTCTTTACTACACAAAAGGTAGCACACTGTGGATGTTCTTTTGCACTTTGCTTTTTCCACTTAACAATGTATACTGGATATCTGTATTATTTTATAGAGATCTTCATTCATTTTTATAGCTGCATAGCACTCCGTTGTGTGGCTATACTGATTCTTTATTCAACTGCTCTTACACTGTGGACATTCAGGTTATTTCCAATTGTATTTTTCAATTACAAATAATACTGCAGTGAATAATCTTGTGTCATATGTGTGTGTAATATGAGTTTGATCTCTATTCTGTTGTATTGTTTTATGTTATGTGTAGTATGTGCATTATATTATATTTTTCTTCGTGATATGCTTTGTACGTCCATTTAAAAAATTTCTTTGGATATTTTGGATTTGTTGCTTTTTGTTATTGTTATAGTAGCTGCTTGTGTCCTTATACCTTTTTTAAATGCCCTCCGTTTCTTGTTTTCTTATTTAACTTTCTACTACCCTTTATTTTAGATTTTAATGGTGTGGTTTGATTCTTAGCTATTGCTATTTTAACAATCAGTGGGTTTATTCTACATTTTTCTTTTTCTCTCTCTTCCACTGTGTTTTGTTTTTAGTTGCATTATATCTACTTTGTGTTCAAATCTTAACTGCAACTGTTTGCCCTTAGTTCTATAATTAAATATGTTAAATCCTTACCATCATTCTTTACTGAAGTTTCCCAGTCACCTATCTGGTTATATGTAGCTCAATTTTTAGTAGATTTCTTTTTTTTTTAATTTTATTTATTTATTTTTTCCCCCCAAAGCCCCAGTACATAATTGTATGTCATAGCTGCACATCCTTCTAGTTGCTGTATGTGGGACGTGGCCTCAGCATGGCCGGAGAAGCGGTGCATCGGTGCGCGCCCAGGATCCGAACCTGGGCCGCCAGCAGCGGAGCGCGTGCACTTAACTGCTAAGCCACAGGGCCGGCCCAGTAGATTTCTTAAGAAGAGTTCAGGGGCACAGTTCTCCCTGAGTTCTTTCATATTTTTGTTGTTAGTGTTGTTTTTCTGTAGCCTTGATACTGGAAGGACAGCTTGGCCAGAAATAAAATCTTTGGTTCATGCTTTCTTTCCTTGTTTACAGTGTGGCCTTGCTTTATATGTTGTTTTTGAGAAGTCTGATGCCAGTCTTAATTTTCTTGCCCTTCTAAGTCGTTTGATCCTTTTGTTTGGAATTCTTGGTTTTATTATCCCTTTTATTTGTAAAGTCTAATAGTTTTACTGGGATATGTCCTCGAGTTTATTGTAGCAAGTCAGTTTTCCCTGCTAGCTACTGGATCCTTTTAATATGTAGAATTGGGTCTTTTGTTTCTGAAAAGTTTTTTTGGATTATAAATATTAGTTCCGTTCCAGTGTTGTTGTTGTTTTTTCAGGGACTCCAGTTATCCATAATTATATATCTTTTTTTCCCTATCTTCCGTTTCAAAAACTTTTTCTATGCCTATTTTTACTTCCGTATCTCATTGTCATTCTCTTGGTTCTTTAACTTTTCTTCAATATCTTTTATTAAGTTTTTATTTGAGTTTATTCTTGAGCACCTTGTGATTTAGTCTTCAATTCTGATATGATTTTATCTTTTTCTTCTATTTCTTACCTGAGTTTAGTCACTTCTTTAGTTTTTTTTTTTTTTTGCTTTTGTCGATTCTATTTTTAGGTTTTAAATTTCTGATCCAAGGTGTTTTTTCATATCCCAAATGCTTGTTTAAAGAGATACAGCTCAGTTTGGAATGTTTATTCAAGTTTTCTGCTTTGCTGTTGTTTTTGAGGGATACTTTTCATCAGCTTAGTTGTTCTGATTTCATTTTTTACAGTAGTTTTATATAGATGAAGATTGCTTATGCATCTGCATTTCTAGGAGCAGGGCTGATGTTTTAGGGGGTCTTATGAGAATACTAATTCAAGAGTCCCCTCCTCTGTCACTGTAGCAAAATATAGTTTGTTTGTTGGATGTCTTTATTTCCTTCTGTGGGGGAAAGGATTGTGTGTCTCTCAGTTTGCCTCAGTGGTTGATAGATGCCAATGTAGATTCCTGGGAGGGGGAGGGATTATGAGGGAGGGAGTCAGAAAGGGTGATCGTCTTAGTTCTAGTCCCTTTAATTTTGAACATTGAAGCCAATGTAATGAGCTTAAGCTAAATGAGAATTTAATGAAAGAATTATGCCGTATCACCCTCCACAGAAAGGCAGCTGGGCCCTCTTAAGGTAATGAAGCCAGGGTGAGAGGTAAAGCAACTTGCTTAAGGTGGCACAGCTGATAAGGGGCAGAGTTAGGATTTGACTCCTGGTCAGTCTGGCTCTGGTCTTAATCATGATCCCTGCTGCTTCTGCTTGTTGTCAGGGGCTCCACAAGCAATGCAGAAGTCACTGAAATCAGGAGGTGCTGCTTGGTGCCTCCTGCCTGACTGGTATACTTTGTACTGGAAGCAGTGGCCATTTTAAGAAAGCCCTTTTAAACTTAAACCATTTTCTTGTAAAGTAAACAATTACCATAGTTTCTCATTTTAAAAAATTTGATTTTGTATGTTGCGTATTCCTACAAAAAAATATTTTTTCTAATCATTGTTGCCGCAGTCTCACTTCTAGGAAATAGTATTAGTTGAGGCAGAAATGATATTGCCTCAATTATTAGAAATACTTGCTAGCAAAACTTATTGTTTTTTGATTGATGCAAAACTTATTTTGACTGTCCAGAGGAATTCCAAAGTCGCCTCTGTGGTTCTCTTGTGGATTCTACAGATCGCATGATCTGCCAAGTGAGATGTGTGTGCTCGCGTCAGGAGCCATCTAAATATTGCAAGAAAGATCTTGGAGCTGTAAGGTATTTGTGGATGATAAAGTGAGAAAGTGAGGTGGAGGAGGGGGTGATGGTGAATACTGGAATAAAAATGAAGATTTAATTTCAGAAAACGGAAAAATGTTCATGTTAAAAAGTGGCTTTTTCCGAGTGTTAAAATATAGATAATGAAAACTCACTTAGACTATAAAGTTAGTAGAGTTAAATAAGCAATTTCTAGAGCCAAAAGTTAGAGTTGGCTCAGCGTAAAGAAGGCTTTATAAAATGCCTCTCTTCATTCGTGATCCCGATGGGCCAGGTCCCAAGATGTTTCAGTAAAGGTCCCTGAACTATGTAATTTGATATTCTGTTCAAAGTAAATGCATGCTTTAGTAATAGTGCTTTGTTGAGTTTAAAATTGTCTAAGCTTGTTTTTCCCTTACTTTTTCTCCTGCTTCCGAATTATTCTGCCCCGTGGCACCTAACTGAGGAAGCTGGCAGGATAATAAGAAGGGAGTTCATTCAACGAATATTTATTGTGCATTGGTTATGTGCCAGGCGTTGTCCTAGGCAAACATAGACACATTCAAACGACTGAGCCAACGCCTACTTTCGATTTCAGAAATAACTTTTTTGGCTTTATTGACTATATAGGTAAAAT
Source organism: Diceros bicornis minor (assembly GCF_020826845.1). Classification (NCBI taxonomy): domain Eukaryota; kingdom Metazoa; phylum Chordata; class Mammalia; order Perissodactyla; family Rhinocerotidae; genus Diceros; species Diceros bicornis. Next base: position 59,574,046 of record NC_080749.1, on the reverse strand, counting down.
AAATTGTTATTAAATTTGGAACGTGCTCTTAAGTGTTAATATATGTTACGTGTAAAACTTTTGGACTCTCTTTTCCAGGTCAAAGAATATGATACTTAATTGATTCTTCACCTAAGAGATCTGCCTGGTCTTCTGACCAACTACGACTGTCCATACATCAGGGAAGGCATGTTGTGGACATAAACTTTGCTTTTCTTGGTAATTTAATCACTTGAAAAAGAGTATTGTATGGTGATAGTGATAGAGTGAGAGGGAGACTGCTGAGAAAGTGATAAAGACTTCAGTCACAAAGAGGGAACAGAAGTCGCCAGTGCCAACCGAGTGGCAAAAGCAGGGCCCCGGCCTGCTGCTGCTGCCTTTTCTCTTGTGGGTACTTCGTTTGTTAGAACTGGTCTCCTCCTCCTCAGCAGTCTTACGTGGGGCCCAGATACGCAGATCTTTCTCCGTAGAGAGCTTTAAAATATGACGGTGAACGTGTGAATATTTTCAGATTAGATGTAGTCTATTTCCTGTCTCTTCTTGATTTTGAAATAAAGAAAATATTGCTAAATGCAAAAAAAATTTAAAGGATTGTAGCTCCCTCTTTTACAGCATTGGTATATTTAAAGATTTAGACTTAACTTTATCGTGGACATTTTCAAATATATAAAAGCAGAGAGGGGCCGGCCCCGTGGCTTAGTGGTTAAGTGCGCGCGCTCCGCTGCTGGCGGCCCGGGTTCGGATCCCGGGCGCGCACCGACGCATTGCTTCTCCGGCCATGCTGAGGCCGCGTCCCACTTACAGCAACTAGAAGGATGTGCAGCTATGGCAGACAGCTATCTACTGGGGCTTTGGGAGACAAATAAATAAATAAAATCTTTAAAAAAAAAAAAAAAAAGCAGAGAGAATAGTAAAATGAACTACATTTACCCACCTATCATCTTCTTTCAACAATTATCACGTGTGGACAATCTTATTTCATGTATATCCTGTTCTCCCCATTATAGACGTGAGTCCCAGGCATATTTCATTTGTAAATATTAAAGTGTATGTCACTAAAAGATAAGATACTCTTCTTAACAAACATAACCTTAATGTCCTTATATCTAAAAAAATGAGCAATTCTATTTGAGAGATGTTAAAGACCTTTATTATTCATATTGTAATAAAGGTTACTACATTAAACAAGAGCATGAGAGGTCAGATAACTTAGGCGTTGGACTCAGCCTTTGGTTGAAATGCCAGTTTTGCTACTTAAGACCTGCATGACCTTTGTCAGATTAACCCCCCTTCATCTCACTAAGCCTCACTTTCCTCAGCTGTTACATGATGACAACAGTAATTCTAACCTGAGAGGATTGTTGTGAGTTATAAATGAAATAATGCGCATGAAGTGATTAGGGTACTGCTTTATACATAGAACATTCTCAGTGATGTCAGTCATTGTTATTTATATTTGGAGGTATAATACAGATAGTTAATTTGAGATTTCACCTCTTAGTGTAGGTGATGTTTCAAAGTGATTTGCATTCATTGATCCTCTAAGCCTTTGATTTTTAGGGAGTACAGAACAGTATTAGTGTTGTTTTAATTCAAAGGCACATTTTATACTTTTTTCAAAAGCAAACTTGATTTGTTTTCAAACATGTAATACCATTGAAAGGAATAAATATTTAATCTTTAATTAAATCTTGGATGTCTATATGTGTTGGTATGAAAACTTTGAGATACCTAAGACCTTTATTTATAAATCTCCCTATAGGTTAAAAATGAAAATCAAATCTTAAGTCCCCTTTGTAGTACCAATTTATTTAGAATGATAGAGAGTTCGGGCATCTATCTATGAACGTAAAGTAGTAGCCGCATTATTGCTTATACTCTCCTTTCTTTCCTCTATTTAATCCATTTAGTCTGTTTTTCTTATTGTTTTACCGCATCCAGAATGTACAGCTTTGAAAGAAATTGGTCTTTGCAGCTGAAGTTCTTTCATAGCAGTATGTTCTAATTATAGTGGAAGTCAGGGGGATAAATTGCTCAGGGTGTGCAATTCATTTTACAGACTTTCTGGAGCATATTGCTTACATATTTTTAGTTTTTGTTTTTTAGTACTTAAAGTGCACATCATTTTCATCTGGATTTTCCTGATTTACAAAATGGGCAGTTCTGTTGTTTATTTTTAAAATTATTTTTTGACATCTCTATTGAGGTAAAATTTACACCCATTTTAAGTGTGCAATTCAGTGTGGTTTTTAGTAGGTTTACAGAACTATCACCACAATTTGATTTCACATTTCCATTCACTCCAAAAAAGAATCCTTGTGCTCATTACTAGTCACTCCCCATACTGACCCCGGCCCTAGGCAACCACAAATCTACTTTCTGTCTCTATGGATTTGCCTGTTTTGGATATTTCATTTGAATGGAATCGTACAACATGTGACCTTGTGTTTCTTTTACCTAGTATAATATTTTAAGGTTCACCCATGTTGTACTATTTAGCAATACTTCATTCCTTTTAATACTTTTTTTTTTTCCCCCCAAAGCCCCAGTACATAGTTGTATGTCATAGCTGCACATCCTTCTAGTTGCTGTACGTGGGACGCGGCCTCAGCATGGCAGGAGAAGCAGTGCGTCAGTGCGTGCCCGGGATCCGAACCCAGGCCGCCAGCAGCGGTGCGCGTGCACTCAACTGCTAAGCCACGGGGCTGGTCCACCTCATTCCTTTTTATTGCTGAATAGTATTCCATTATATGGGTGTACCACGTTTAGTTTATCCATTCAGAATTGATGGACATTTGGGTTGTTTCCCTGTCTTGAGTGTTATGAATAATACTGCTATGAACATTTGTGTGTAAGTTTTTGTGGGGACATATTTATTTATTTAGAAAAAATTATTAACATGTATGAGATAATGGTTCTCTCTGCTCTTCATGTGTTTTTAATTTTGATTTTATTATGTGGCAACATAATATAGTGGAGAGAAGCACTGCGCGCAGGGTTTTAGCAGCCTGGGTTTCATGTTACTCTCTTGCTCTGCAGCCTTAGGAGAGTAAATCCACATCTCTAGATCTCAGTTTCTGCTCTAGATTGAATGTTTGGATCCCCCCCCAAGATTCATCTGATGAAAACTAATCCCCAGTGTGATGGTATTTGGAGGTGAGGCCTTGAGAGGTAATTAGCATTTTTATAAGAGAGACCCTAGAGAGTTCCCTTGCCCCTTCCGCTATGTAAGGACGCATATAGAAGATTCTGTCTGTGGACCAGGAAGTGGGCTCTCACCAGACACTGAATCTGTCTGCATCTAGATCTTGCACTTCCCAGCCTCTGGAACTGTGAGAAATAAGTTTCTATTATTTATAAGCCACCCACTCTATGGAATTTTTGTTATAGCAGCCCCAACAAAACCATGAGAAATAAATTTCTGTTGTTTATAAGCCACTCAATCTGTGGTATGTTTTTTAAGGCAGTTTCCTTATCAGTAAAATGAGAAAGTTGGAGTAGATGTTCTCTGTGGTTCCAAGTCTGTGATTTATAAATCTGTTAAGTTCTGTATGACTTTGGGCAAATTCCCTAACTTCTCAGTGCCTCAGTTTTCTCATCAGAAAAATATGGAGCTATTAATAGAATTGTATGTTCTGAGGATGAAATAATATTCTTAGAACATAAAAAAGTGCCAGGATGTGTTAAGTTACTTGTAATAAGGTTGTGACCATTTTTGTGTGTTGGATCAGGAAGACCTTAGTGGGAATGCTTTGGCCATGGCCTCAGTGGAGAATGGGTGGTAGTAAATCAGTAATTAGTGGAGGAAGGAAAATTTGGTTACTAAAAATAGACGCTGTTTATTGAGTGCTTACCATCTTGGAGTATACTAAACACTGTGCACACAGAAGCTCACCTAATCCTCAGTGCTGTGAGTTAGGTTCAGTGATTATGCCTATAAAAGAAATGAAAGGAATTGCCCAAATCACCTAGCTAGTAAGTGGCCACCTTGGCGTCACACTTCGGCTCCAAGGCCATGATCTTTACCACTGAAGTCAACTGCCTTTCAGGGAGAACAGTTCTTTGGAACAGAATCCCATGGCAGAGAGGTTTCAGTGGGGAGGTCTTCGCTTGGGAAAGATAGCTGTTATTGCTCTTGTGAGGGATAAAAGAGGTGAGCGTTCTATAAGTAGTTTTCCATATGTGCCTTGTATTATTTTTTTCCATGTGATAGTGAGGTGACATTTCAGTTACTGAACAAGTCAAAAGATTTGCAGTATGTTCAGTATTGTTTTTGTAGTTTTACCTCAAAAAATATGTTACAATATATATTGTTTTTTTTTTTAAATGGGACTTTTAGTCTGATGGAAAATAACTCTCTCACATGTTCCACTGGCTTCTTTCTGCCTGTGTAATACTATAAGAATTTCCATTTTGGGGCAGTTTTCCATCTTTTTAGTTAACTTAGATATTTTTTAACTTTTTTTTTTACTATTATTTACTTTTTTTCCTGTGTGGTATTTGGTATGTACCAAATATTTACATTATATAAATAAAAACACTTAGAGCCAAAATCTCAGTTCATGTTATATGTATATTATCTCATTTGAACATAAGTATTCTTTTATATATGTGTGGTATCCAACATAGAAATAATTGGATGCTAAAAATTCATTTGTATGCCAATTATTTGGAATTAGGAACCTGATAATACATCTGAACCTCTTTTCAAACCCATTAGACTATTATATGTTTGGAATATTGGATTTAGTCTGAGATCAGCTCAGTGGAAGGCATGTATGTCTTTGTGAAGGATAGAGGAAGAACACTTCTTTCTAGGATAAAAGTCAAGAGAGAAAAGGTTTGGTGATGACCCACAGAAATTCTGAGATGAAGAGGAGGATGGAAGATACCTACATAGCAGGCAAAGAGGGGTTGGGATCTAGAAATTAGATGATGAGTCTGTCAAGTTATTATAGCTGGACCTGGTTCCTCCTCTGGTGATGGAGGGAGACCTACCCAGTCAGGTGAACTCAGTGGACACATCCGTTGATCTGGAGAAAGAAATGGTCCAGGCTTCTTGGAGCTCAGTGCAAGACTCAGATGCAGAAGCCATGCAGGTGGAGAGCTCATCTCAGAGAGCTCTGGCAGCAGGTGAAGAAGCTCTAGCCATCAGATACTCTGCAGCTAGGGATACCAGAAATATCTTTACCTTCCTGGAATTTCACAAGCCTGATTCACTTCTGTAAAGCAGTATTCCTTTTTCCTTTTGCTGCCCCAATTTTGGTGAAGAAGCAGCCAAACTCCTGAGGATTTATCAATAAATTAACACAGATAAGAAGAGCCAAAGATTTGAAAATTTCATATAGTTAAGGAATTTTTGAAATTGGACCTTCAAAAATAGCAGTTTGCAGTGCTAAGGGTTTGGTAGAAAGTCTAGAGGGATGGAGAAATCCTTAAGGAACTGACTTCCCTCTGCTTCTGTCTTTGTAAATATCAGTGTCAGTGGCTCCTGCCAAGAAGAGGCAGGGAAAGAGGGTGGTGTAGAGGTAGTTGCTTACATTGTAGTTTTTGAAACGGTTTTTAAGTGGTGGGCTGTCATTACCATTAGCAGTATACTTTTGAATTTTTAAAGTTTAAATACAGTATAGGACTTCTAATGTCCTACTGTACTCCTTAATATAGAATTTTCTTGTCTTTCAAGGTAGATTGTTGATATTTTCATAGAAAACTCAAAATCTTTCTCCTTCCCTTTCCTTTCTTCCCCCCTCACTGAATAAACTAGGTCCTGATCCATCTGTAAAAATGGTATAATATGGTGATACTTTAGCTTTGAATTTTGTTTAGAGGAATTAGAGTTTTGGATATATCTGTATTGTAAAAGTTAACCATTATTTTATCATTTTCATTTAAAATCTATCAAAAAGATTGTTCTTTCATTTATACTGTCAATATTGTTGTAAAACCAGATTAATAATCAGACACAAGCACCTGTAATAACAAAAAAATTACATGAATTTTCAACTGTTGATCTGCTTTACTGATGTATTATTCTAAAGTTGAGTAATGTTTGTTTCTTCATAATTTTATATATGGATATGTAGAGTGATGAGCCCAGTTAACGTAGTAGTGAGTACCTATAAGTATATTTGTTTTGTTTTAATCTGTAAGATTGCTCTTCCTTCGAAACAACAGTTGAAGGTGTTTCTAATCTGAATTTAAGGACAGCTCTCGTATTTCTTCTGGAAATACAAAGCTAAGGAGCCTGCATTCTGATTTCATTCATTGCCGTCATGTGTCTACATGATGTAGACTTATTAGAGATGATTTAGTTAGCCTTGGGCTATCCTAATGGGTTTTCAGTGGTTGTTAAAAACGCTCTTTGAAGAATCTAACTAAATTTTCCAAATAAACTGGTTGATTTATACTTACTGAGAGAGGAGTTCCAGTGTGCTCACTCATATCATCAATTACAATCTCTTATGAAGTGTAATTTGCCCAGTGTTGATTAAAAGGCCTGCAATTATCTTTTCCTGCTTCTCAGCACATCCTCTGCTGCCCTCTAATGGCTGCGCATTGATAGCACCCATGGATGTCTATTTTACTGCCATCAGGGACCTGCTTTTCTCCAGCTTCCAGCCGGTTATGTAGCTGCTGGATCTGTGGGAGACTGTCCCAGTAGAAAGAAGCTGCTTTGAAGGAAAAGCATGCACACGTGATCCTATGATTGCACCACAAGGTATTCACATCAGGTAGTTGTGATAATGTTAGGATTCCTAGGTCAGTATTTTACTTTACTGTGTCATACGTTTGCTCATTTGTTCGTTCGTTGATCAGATAGTTTTTGAATGCCAGGCATGTCCAGCATCTAGCCTGGCCTTGATCCAGTAGCTGCTCATTGTAGATTTGTTAAATGAGTGAATGAATGAGTGAATAAGTACAAAGATAAATGAGACTTGGTCTCTGCTCTTAGGGAGACAAGATACCAATTTAACTACTTGGTTGCCCCACTTTTCCTCTAACTCGCCAAGATCTTGGGAAAGATGTTCACACTAGAAGATGGATACAAATATCAGTTGAAACTTACTTTCCCTGTATTTCTAGTTCTCAGAATTCATCGTCCCTCACTGTGAAAGGGCTCTGTTTTAGGTAGGATTTATTTTGCACTTAGAAAAGGTAATAATTTACTTCAGTGTGTCTTGCTTATGGTTGAAGGTAACATGCAGTTATGGTTGCACATTTTTCTTTATATTCACCAGTCTTCAAGGCACCACATCTGCTATAAACTCTGGCTTTCTGCCTCCTTTATATTTAATAAATAAAATTGTGACTTGAAATAGGTTGTTTTAAATGACCGTAATATGAAATATGACATGTTTTTGTTAAGCATGTTGTGAATTGTTTTATTCTTCCGTTCTTAGCCTTTTTCACTTGGCAAGTTTTTTTAAAAATGTATTTCCCTTGACACTTCATTCGTATCAGGTTAATGTTCGTCATTGGCTTCATTCGTTGTTTGAGAATATAATCCACTTAGATATATTTAGGTTGAATATATTTAGGTTGAGTAAGTTTCTTCTTGTGAAAAACAATGATTTGTATGTATCCCATGGGAGAAGAACATGAGCTGGTCTTTGTGTTACTTAACATTTTATTGCGTGATGGTAGTGGATGGTTGTATTTTGCAAGATTTTTCCTTTATTTTGTGTGTTTTGTGCATTATTTTAACTATTCTATGAGATATGTAAGATAACCAGAAATAGGAGAATTTGTTTTTTTGGTTTTTTTTGGCTGTGCTAACAACTTGAAAAATCTAAAACAAATAACTTCTGAAAAACTAAATTTAATTGGAACTAGTGGTACAGTAATCATTATTTTTTATTACCCATCTCTTTTATGACAACAGTGAAAGAGATTGATGGAAAGGAGACTCTAGAAGGGAGGAAGATCTAAAGAGTAAACATTACAGCTTTCATTTCTTCATTGCGTCACGTTTTATCCATCAGTTTATTTGATCTTGGCCCACACACCCAAAAACGTATATTTCTCATTACTTTAAATTACTTTCTCATCACTTTCAAGATGTTCTTAAAAAAAAAAGCTGTTGGATAAAAAAAAAAAAATTAGTATTTTGCCATGCTGAAGTGGTTCTGTAAAGTAATGGAAAGTTTGGATAAAGCATGTGTCTCAAGAGACAGTAATGAAATGTAAGATTGCTTCTGGATGTCATAGTTTGCCAAGGTAAGTCTAGACCAGAGACTGAAGCCATCTCCCTTTTTTGCTTTAAGTATATGGAGAACACACTTGAAATTTATACAATGTTATAAACCAATGTTACTGCAATAAACAAAAAATTTAATAAAAAATAAAAAAAAAATAAGTATATGGAGAACACAGTGGTGAAAAATTTGGCATTTGTTGGCGTAAAATCAATAACCTGACTTGTAAAGCTTGGATAACACAGATATTACTCCAAGGGTCATGTGCAGCTGATTTCTTATGCCTTGAGGGATCCTAGGAATTCTAGACGTTCTTTTCTCTTGGGTGCTAGTTAATTGGGTTATATTGTGGCAAGGCTTAAAACCTCAGTGTATTGACGGACATTTTCATTCAGAATAAGTGGCAACAGATTAAAAAAAAGCAGCAGCATTGTGATTGCAGACATGATCTGCTAAACTCTAAATTGCAGTTTTGCTTTCTGTACCAATCAAGTTTCTCCATTGACTAAAGAGAAGCCGACTCTAATTTAAGCAGAAAAGGGATTTATTGGAAGGATGTTGTATAATGCACGGAATTGATGAGAAGGATGGAGAAATAGGCTCAGAAAATAGGAAGGAGACAAAGGCAGTTGAGAATTTGTCTGTCCTCATACCATAGGAAAAGTGGTTAGGGAGCCAGTTCTGTTTCTATGACTAAGTTGTTCCTGTATCTGCATTATTCCCTGAAGGTTGAAATTCTTTTGTGAGAGCATCCTATTGACAGCCTAGATCAGCAGTTCTCTTGTTTCTAGCTTTCAGAAAGTCTGTGAGGTCAAAACTATTTTTATAATAATTTTTAGGTATTATTTGCCCTTTTCACTGTGTTTGCATTTACACTGATGATGCAAAAGCAATGGTGGGCAAAAGTACTGGTCCCGTAAGAATGAATCAAGGCAGTGGTGTGTACACATATACATACTCTGGATGTTTTAATTTTGCGTATAGTCTAGAGCTCCATCTTGTTCAGTTGGCCAGATGTCACTGGATATTTTCAGAGCTGTTTTGTTGGTAAGCCGATATTGCGATGTGAGAACGTCACTGCTGGAACCAGATTGCCCGAGTGTGAATCCGAATTTCCCCACTCACTAGCTGTGAGATGCTGGGCAACATTTAACCTCTCTAAGCCCCAGTTAACTCTTCTGTAAAATGGGGATAATAATAGTATTTACCTCATGGAATGTTGTGAGGATTAAATAAGTTAATACAAATAAATCATTTAGAACAGTACGTGGCTTGTAGTAAACACTTAGTAAGTGTTAATTTTCATAATCATTATCATCATCATTATCAAGCTTTCAAATCTCTTCTCTGACAAGCTGGTCACAGGAGAAGGGACCATAGACGTGAATCTGAGCTCTTGGTTTTATTGTAGGGCTGGATAACAAAGTCATCGGGTTAAGGTATTGAGCTGGAAACATGAAGTGCTACTGGTTTTAGATTAAAAATGTAAAATGTGAACTTTTCCCTCATACTTCCTACTAATTGTATGTTAGCCCGGGCTGATGCAGAACAAAAATGAACGAACAAATTGCAAACAAATATTCAAGTATGAAACTTGAAAAGAATATATCATATTTAGTTTGACAGCATGTTTTCTTTGTAGACAAGTGCAAATAGTGGTAATTTTTTTTTTTAGTTGTATACACGAAAGCTGTAAAATAGTATACTTGTTTAAGTAGTCTTGCTTAATTAGTCATTATCTGACAAATATTAAGACTACATTTTTGTTTTCTTAATATCTGGGATTTTCTTTTTTAAAGATTACATTTTTTTCAAGGCAGGGCTGTGACTTGAGTTTTTAGCTCTAGCTCGTAGCACAGTGCCTGAAATGGGCTAGGTTCATAGCAAGTATTTGCTGAATAATACACTTTCATACAGAGTCACAGTTTCTGCTATGCTGGAAAATTATTTTTAAGAGAGTATGCTTTCTGGTGACTCTAGTTAATAATACTGTATTGCATAGTTGAAAGTGGCTAAGAGAGTAGGTCTTGAAAGTTCTCATCACAAGAAAAAATAATTTTTGTGACTGTGTATGGTGACAGATGTTAACTAAACTTACTGTGATTGCTTTGCAGTATATATAAATATCAAATCATTATATTGTACACCTGAAAATAATATAATGTTATATGTTCAATTGTATCTCAATAAAAGAAAAAGAGGCTGTTAAAGAAAAAGGACTGTGCTTTTGCTAAATACAATACAATTTTGCGGTGTACTCTAAGGAACTGTCACTATATTGTGATAATGAGTGGATGTGAGGTGGGACGGGGAAGGAGGGATAAAATGTGATGGAGAATACTCTCTCAGACATGAAACTACATATAGGTGGATAATATAATTAAACCTTTGGTTTCCTTGTTTTGTTTTGTTTTGTTTTAAAGGTCCTACTCTCCTCGAAATCCTGTTTTAATAGTATACTGGGCTGGCCAAGCCTTCAGATGCGTGCTACGCTAAAGCTCCCTTTTAAGGGAAACTGTCTTGCCCTTAGCCCTTGCTGTACGGATAGTCCCGTTTTGTATTTAGCCATAATCCCTGGCTGTGGCTGAGTGGACACCAGAAAATCAAACCAAGAACAGTGAATTATGGCATGGTACAAAAAGGTCAACTGGGCTAATCAGATTTTTCCCTGGAGAACTTGAAAATACAAAATGTGGAGAGGTGGAGACAGATAATAGTGGGGGCGAAACATGAAACAGGGTGTTAGGAAATATCCTGAGGCAAACATGAGGAAAAGATATGTTACCATGTGTTATGGAGAAGCAAAAATATGAGAAATCAGAGAAAGCCATCGAAATAGTGGAACTGAGAGAATCGGATATTTGGAATTAAGCTGTGTAATTAATAAGGAGAGCAATAGAGAGAAGATTGCCTGTTTGATTAATTGATTCATTCCTTTACTCAACAAATAATTTATTGAGTTACTGCTATGTACTAGGCACTGTTTTAGCCCAAGAGTATTGCTCTGAAAAAATTCTCAAATGGCTGTAATTTTCCCTACTAGAGCATATTTGGCAATGTCTAGAGACATTTTGGTTGTCACAACCCCTTACAAAAAAGAATAAATAATCCAACTCAAAATGTCAGTAATGCTAAGATTGAGAAACCCTGGGATAAGCCATTGTAAGTATATATTTCATAAAATAATTATCATCTTGTAGTTGACATTTAACTGTCTGTGTTTTCAGAAGTGAGGAAGTTTACTGGAGTAAAATGGAGGCCGCAGTGATATTACCCATTCTGAAGAAAAAACTCGCCTTCCTTTCAGGTATGTTTTCTTCTTAAAATTGGAAGTGTTTGATGTATAAACTTTTTTGTCTTTGGTAAGTTTGGCAGAAACGCATTTCATTTTTCTGTGATGATTTTGTTTCAAAGCTGTTTCTGAGGCTTTTTTTGATCAGAGTGGATGCTGTGCAAGCCAGCGCTGTCACGGCTGGTACTTGGCAGGCCAGGTTTTACTGTGTTCTGTAATTTTATTAAAATGACCTTTACAAGGTAGATGTCATGACATCTCACTTCTTATATAAACATGAAAGAATTAATGCAGACCAAGAATAATTGGGTAACCAGCATCCAAATACTTGTCTCTCAATTATAGAGGAGTGAGTTTTTATGATATCTTGCATCATAGCTTTTGTCTTCCATCTTCCTATGAGAAATTTTCAGTGTGCTGGAGGAGTGACGAAATATCAGTTACATGGTCTTCACTTTTTACTGTTTGAACTTGGTTGTGCAAGCTTGAATTTACCTTCAGTTACTAACCCAAAGTCTATATCAGCTAACAGTCAAGGAGAAGGTGTGAGATATTTTACTAGGGTGAGAGCAGTGGTGTGATACATTGGGTGTAGCGATTTTCTGGGATTTTGGATTACTGAGTAAATTTGCACATGCTTTAGAGTAGGTGCTGTGGCCTGCCTGTTTAGGGTTTTTCAGACTATATTATTTTGCTTTTTTTTCTTATTCTCTTTAGGTTGTATCAGAATTGTCTTGATATTCAGGCTACTAATGTCCTTTTTCCAAGGTATATTGTATTTCTCTGTAAATTGGCATGTTTTTCTTTTTTTTTTCTTTTTTTGTGAGGAAGACTGGCCATGGGCTAACATCTGTTGCCAGTCTTCCTCTATTTTGTATGTGGGACGCCACCACAGCATGACTTGATGAGCGGTGCGTCGGTCTGCGCCCAGGATCCAAACCTGCAAACCCCACGCTGCTGAAGCAGAGTATGGATGCTTAACCACTAAAGCTACTGGGGCAGCCCCCGCATGTTTTTCTAGTGTAGATTTTAAGGACAAATAAGGTATTGAATTCCACTAGTATTATTATTTCCTTATTTAATATGTTTCCTTTTTTAAAAACTTCTTCCCTTACCAGTTGATACTTACCTTTTCTTGGTTATTTTCTGATGTGAGTGTTGCAGGAAACATTCTTATTTGTAACTTTGTGCAGTTTGTAGGAGTTCAGCAGTATAAATTCCTGTTAAGTGGAAGTGTTAAAGAGAAGTTACATTTAAATTTGTGTTAGGTTTTGTCAGATTGCCCTCTAAGAATATTGTTTCAATTTCTGTTTCTCTCACTAGTGTATGAAAATACCTGTTTGTCCACACTGTTGCCAAGAGTGGATGTTATTATTCTTTTTAAATCTTTATCAGTGACATTTTTGCATTGTTTTGACCCTTGTCCCTGTGCAGCATTTGACCCTGTTGACCACACCTACTTGAAAGTCTTTTTCCTCTTGGCTTCTGCCGTCTTTTGCGTTTACAGTGGTGATTATTTTCTTGTCCCTTGTGAAAGCTGAGGGCATGAGGTTAAATGTAGTCCTGAATGTTAGACTTGTCCTCTAAAGAGAATTCCACAGTGGGTCAGAATGCTACAGTCCAGATAGGAACCTTTCTGTGGATTTGGTTAATGCAGGGATAAAGCTTAGTGATTTTGAGGAGCAAATGAAATTTCTCTTAGCCTACTCCTCTTGATGTCCTCTATTGACTATTAATTATTCTAACCAGTAATTTCCAAACCTTTCTAATAATAGACAAAATCTTTTCAAAGCAACAAAATCAGGAGACAGTTTGAAAACGACAGTGCAATCCATTTTTTAAAAAATAAAAGCTATATTCTAAACAAAAAAACATGCAGTTGAAGTCACTGTTATCTCTTAAATTGAACCATTGAATTGCTATTTATTGAGGTTAAATAAAGTGGTTGAATATTAGTAATTTATATGGTTAACCTAATAAAAGACAGAAGATTATGATTGGTAAATGATGAATTGCACTCATGTCACTCATGGGAGTTGTTATTTTCACTTCACACCTTTCAGTTTTTAGTTATGGATTTCCAGAGATCATATAGAATTGTTTCCTTTAGTATTTACTGGTTTTTAAGCTTCTAAAATTGTCATAAATGTCAGTTGGGTCGAAAGATGGGCTTCAGTGCAAAAGTCAATCATATGGGGAACTTGCAAAGAAGCTGTGTATAAAATAGTTACATTGTAATGCTTATGGGAAATTTAAAAGGACTTGAACATGCACGAAGTGTCAGTGCGTTCCAGTGTCTGGCTTTCAGGCTTCAGCATCCAGGTTCCATACTCGCGGCTTTCTCTTTCTCGCCGCCTGAACAAAGAATGCCTCTCTGACCCTTGTGAGTTAACTCAGATCTTTCCTTGTCACAGAATGCTCTTTTGACTTGGTTTATAAATTCTACCCATTTTTCTAATGTCTTAACTTTTCTATAAAACTTCTCACATTTATGCCAGCTCTTATCATTTTCTCCATTTTCTAATCCCTTTAAATTATATTTTATATATTTTGTACAACAGTCTAGAAAATAAGCTGTCATATTTCATGCTGTTATTTCTTATAACTTAAAGCCTTTCTTCCCAGGTTGATTGGAAATTTATTTTATTTTACTTGTAAATGCTTATTGTGCCAGGCACATGAAAGGTGCTTGATGAATTGATTATATTAAGAAGCAGACTAAATGGAAGAAAATTAAAGAAAATGGTAATTGCTATGTTTAAGTGAAGATTTCATGGGTGAAATTTTTTTCTGAATTTTGTATAATTTTGCTTTACTACTATAAACATTTATAATATATAAAATAAACAACCATTAGATAGTTTTTTACTGATGTCTTAAACTTGTAATTGTTTTAGTAACATTAGATCTAAATATATATTATTCATTTAGTGCTTTACTATCTATTACGTGTTAAATTTATATATTTTTTTCTCTAATAGGAGGAAAGGACAGACGAAGTGGCCTCATTCTGACAATTCCATTATGTCTCGAACAGACAAATATGGATGAGCTGAGTGTCACCTTAGACTACCTACTCAGCATTCCAAGGTGACTCTAAAGGTGTCTTTTCTTAAGTCTCAATATGTTTTCATTCACTTACTAATGATTCCTGTTATTGTTAATGTATACTTTGCAATCTTATCTGCTTTTATTAGCAATGAAATTTTAATTAAAAACACTACAATCAATAATTCACGATACTACAGCAGATAAAATAAAGACTTATTTTATGCGCTTGATGCACTGAATAGTAAGATACATATTTCCAAAGTGTAGGTACTGTTAACTTTTAAGGAATACAAAGTTTGAGCACCTATGTACCATGCAACTGGAGAAAACTTAGAGAAGTTAATTCAGTAGAAAGCATCTTTTATTTAAGTAGCTATTTCACTATATAGATATAAATACATCTGTAGATTTTAATATATTGAGTGAAGGATATTAGGAGTTTCAAAAATATTTCTGTTTTAAAAATGCAAAAAAAATGTTTATATTTTAATCCAAAGGTCCTTGGGTTTTTAATTTTTACATTTCTTGAGTGAAGACAAAACTTAAACTTTCTATTTGCTTGAGCTCACCCATCACTTCAAAAACAAAACCAAAAAGCCCCTCCCCGAATTCTTCTCCCACATGTGATTTTGGGGGCTGAAGTTTGACTGCAGATTAGAATCATCTGGGGATATTTTTCAAAATCTAATGCTTGGGGTCCACCTCCAGAGAGTCTGATCCAGTTGCTCTTGGGAGGCCTGCTCATCAGACTTTTAAAAAAATCCTTAAAGCTTCTGTGATAATCTAATATGCAGCCAGATTTGCAAACCACTGCAATAAAGCATGAGAATGAGGGCAGGTGTTTTTGTGTGTTTGTAAAATATAAAAGTGGCAAAAGGAACAAATTGTCTTTTATATAATGCTCTTAAGCTCCAGAGAGTAAATTTTAAACATTTTAGTCAGAGCAAACATTCTTTGTATCCTTTTCCTGTATTTGCATTTTGTTTGTTGACGTAATAGATTATTTCATTTTAAACCACCTTGCAAAGAACAGGGTTAAAACTATATTTTAGAACAACTGACTTTAATCACACCTACTTTCAGTATTGGTCTGTAATTTAATGATTCTTTTGCTGATTATTTTTTTCAATATTGGGGAAATGGAGGTCTTCAGAGGAAAATTTTCACGTTTTTCGTTTTCTGGATCTGAGCTGCTGATTGCTGATTTGTATTATTCACCATTAGATAACAAACTGCTGTTTAGGTAAATGAGACTAGCCAGACATATAGTTAATAAATTGTGAAAAAAAATTCATGGGTTTATAGATGATTAGATGGGATCAGGGAACTTAGAGACCATCTGAACCACCTGCCTTATTTTATCGTTGAGGGAATTGAGACTCAGAGGTCTGAGTTGCTTGCCCGGGATCACACAGCTGGTTAGTAGTAGAGCTGGGACTAGAATCCACAATTCCTGACACCAATCCAGAGCTTTTCATACTTCAGATGAACAGAGTACAGTGTGTTTGCATCTTGTGTGAAGTGAGGTTCTGAAGTTAGAATGTAATGTAGAAATTACTGGTAGTCAAAATTACCCTTGAAAAATGCCTAAGGAAGGATTAGAGACTCATGTACTATTTTTCCGTAAACATGCTAGGTTTTCTTCCAACATTGGAACATATCGTTGAGGCTGAGTTCCAGAACACAGTTGGCTTGTGATGAGGTTTGTTAGAAGAAAATGCGTGCTTGTTTGTACTAGAATCACGCTCAGCCCAGCAGGATACTCGCACTGTGGGAGGCACTGGGTAGAGAAGCAGGCTAAGGGACTGGACGTTTCACTCTCCTCTCCTGTCTGTTCACTCTGGGTGTGCAAGCAGAAAGTACAATGGAGGGCAAAGTAGGCTACACTACTTAAACTTTCTGTCTCTTTCTTTCTCATATAAATATGCGTAAAATGCTGTTCCAGTGTAAATTGTGAATCAGTTTCTGCATATCTACAAGTACCTGCCAGCCGTTAGAGAAGATAAAAGTTGAAGGAAGATGACAGAACTTATTCTAGCAAGGCAAAATAGATACTTGGATACTTTATTTTTGATAATTGTTTAGCTAGAGTTTGGCCTTATCAGATATTTGTAAACACTCTGAATTGTTAGCCTTCTGCTTTCTTGGATCAGCCTCCTATAACTTTGGCATTTAAAAGTGTCGGCAGCTGTATATCAGCACTCGCCATTTCTTTAGAGAGCTAGAGTGTTTCTGAGCTCTTCATTGCAACTCTGGAGAGCTGTTTATTAGGTTCAATCTTAAGTGATTTTTCTCCTTCAGAATGTCTACCATTTAAAACTGCTTTTAAATTGTAATCCCCCCTAAACATTTTATTATGAAAATTTTCAAATTTAGAAAAAGAATTTGAAAGAATTATAAACACCAATATGCTCATCACTTAGAAGTCTGCAACCAACATTGTACTTTATTTTATCACATATCTATTCATTTATCTACCCCTCTTTCCATCACAAAACTGTTTTTAAGTTTACCCTATCAGATTGGGCTCAGCATGTGTCTAGAAGGTTTTTCATTTTTTGGTATATCCTCATTTTTTTGTGTGTAACCGGCATGTGTCTCCCAATCTCCTGCTGTTAAAGTTTTTTAAACTCCTCCAGCTGTGAATGTCTCCAGACAGCACCAGCAGTGCAGCTAGCTAATGTGATCTCTCATTCCTTACAGGAGATGTCCAAAAGTGGTCTCTTTTTGCAATGAACATGTTAACATTTTGAATATAATAATAGCTTTTTAAAATTTATGTAGGATGTGAGGGCGATCTGGCTGTGACATATGTCACCCCATTGATTTCCAGGGTAGATTCAGCTGATCTGGCTGGCTAGGCGGATGTCCCCTTCTTCCTTCACCGCTCCATGTGTGTCCCTCCCAGAACTTCATCCTCAGTCAAAGAGGACGACCTTCCCCGACAGAGGAGGACCATTCTTTAATCAAGGGTAGAAGAATAACTGCGCTCCCCTGCTAGAACCTCCAAACAAGCTGTCAAGGTCCATTTGTGGGAGAACGTAGGGGAGTCAGGCTTCCAAAACTCCAGACACATCTAAATGAGGTGCTGCCTGTGGCAGGCTGCCTTGCTTTTAGCAAAAGGAAAAAATAAAAATAAATTACAAGTTATGTAAAAATGAGAAGGAACTATTTAGTTTCTTATCTATACTTTATGCTTATTTTTAATGACCAGGGACAAGGTGTGCTATATACCTATTTTACATGGGTAACGCAGCACAGTTGAGAATGGGGGCACCTCCTGATTCCTTTTCACACAGGTTGGCCCTGGACTTTTTTTTTCTTTCCAAGTCTTGAGTAGAGGGCTGAGAAGAAAGGAGAGGGTCAGGTTAATTGTAGCCTGACCTGAATACTGAGTATATGTTCAGGTAACTCCTCACGTCCAGTCCTGTGTGCAGTTCAAGAATAATCATTACTGCCACATTTTCTATAACGGGTCAGTCATAAGTTTTAATAAAGAATAGTAAAGACTGACAGATTTGAGCCAGCCTGAGTGTTAAATTTTAGGAGAGGTAAATGGAGTTTTTCCTTTGTTTTCCCAGCTATAGCTGTACATTTTAGATATAAGCAACAGGATCAGAAATTATGAGTTGATGATTCAGAAAGCAGAATCAAATTCAAGATTTCTTTGTAGAGGTAAAGACAAATATAAATTAGTCTGTAAATTGTTTCATTAAAAATAAATACTGAGATCAGCACTAACTAAAACCTCATAAGTAGGTTATTATCCCATATCATTTTATTACATATTTCAAAATTTTAAATCAGAAGCATATCCACATTCAATGCATAGAATGAGATTTGTTTCAATCTATTACATGAAGTATGATTATAAGACATTGAGACTACCTGCTTTTTAAAAACATGTGGCAAAACATACATCAGTGTTTTTCAGCCTTCTTTTTTACATTATTCCCTTTGTAAGGAGCCCTTTTAGACAGTTTTTCCTATTCACTTCGCTTGGTGTCATAGTAGTTTATAGTTGAATCAGTCTGTTATTAGATTGTGAGGTCCTTGAACACAGAGCCACGTCTTATTTATCTCCATATCCACAATGCCAGTAAAAACGATTGGGAGACTTTGGGTGTTCATTATATCCATATTGAAGGAATCAGCCAGACTTGGCAACAAAGTCATAGAAATGACCTAAAATATATCGTGAAAGGAAATATAACAGCTGTGTAGTTCTGTAATTCTTTAGAGTGGTGAAATTATCACTTGAATCCCATACACGTAATTTTGTAACTGCCAGTATTCTATAGGGCTTATATTCTGTATGTTCAGAATTTTAAAAAATCTATCTGTGGGCATCTTTGTTCAGAGAAAATCTTAGAAAGAAGCCAAATTCAGGTGGTCTTCAACTTAATGATGGTTCAGCTTATGATTTTTTGACTTTATGATAGTGCGAAAGCGTTCAGTAGAAACGGCATTTCGAATTTTGAATTTTGCTCTTTTCCCAGGGGAGAGATAGGTGGTAGGATATATACTCTCTCATGATTCTGGGCAGTGGCAGCGAGCCACAGCTCCCATTCAGCCATGCAGTCATGAGGGTAAACAGCCATTCTGTACCCATACAACCATTCTGTACCCATACAACCATTCTGTTTTTCACTTTCAGTATAGTATTCAATAAATTACACGAGCTATTCAACACTTTACTATAAAATAGGCTTCGTGTTAGATGATTTTGCCCGACTGTAGCCTAACGTAAGTGCTCTGAGCGTGTTTAAAGTAGGCTAGGCTAAGCTATGATGTTTGGTAGGTTCAGTGTATTAAATGCATTTTTCACTTAATGATATTTTCAATTTATGAGAGGTTTATTGGGACATAACTCTATTGTAAATCAAGGAAGATCTGTATATAAAAGATAGAAGTGGAGGCCCCCAGCTGTTTCTGCTCATCTGCATCTTCCCTTCTCCACTGTTAAAGAGCCTCCTTGGAGCTTATTAGAGCAGTTAGAAGATAATTTGATTTTGAATATAACACCTTTAATCCATCATTGATTTGTCGTCTTAGACTTCAGAAGGGTCAGTATAGTCAGTGAGAGTGTGACTGGGATGGCTCTCCTTTATTTTTGTTTTTTTATGATACAAGCTTCCAAGGAAGTCTGAGCCAGTGCCACCTTTTTTCCTCTTCAACAAATGCACTTTCAGGAAATGGAGGGATAATTACATTGACCTTAGAATTACTTTAAAGCGCTGTAGTAAGTGCTCTGAACATGCTTTATGCTGTTGATGAGTCATTTTTAATATTCATTTCATTCATTCAACAAAAATTTATTGAAAATTTATAATGTGCCATTTAAAAATGTGACAGCTAAGCTAGTATTTCCTTTCTGTGCTATGTGTTTTTTATTTTTCTGTCCTTTCTGTTCCCTTTTCATATGCTTAAGTTTGTATCGAGGGATGACTGAGTTGTCAAGCGGGACTAATACAGGAATAGCCAAGCTAATTTCTCTGTCCCCGTAGTGTCCCCAGTTTGCACATAAGCTCAAGATTAATTTTGCTAAAACAACAGTTCCATCATCCTTGTCAGTTTTCTATGACCTCCTCTCCTTTCTACACAATGAATTCAATTCAGTAGCCATTTGTTTTGCTATTCTCAAGTGCAGACACTGTACATCATGCGCTGTGAAGGCAACAAAGACTAGGTCTTTGCTCTCAAGGACAGTCCTTCACCCTTCTTAACTGCTGTGCCAAGACCTAGTATGATTTGACTCACCTTTTTCAGTTCATATTTCTTGAGCTCTTATCATGCAAAGCACTTAGTTTTAAGTACTTGTATTAACTCAATCTTCAAAATAATAGTTGCATTAGTTCCTTTGTATAGATATTTCCCAGATTCCTCCAGCTGTTCTCTAGACTTTAGTTGCTGTTTCTGGCTCTTGAGACATTTAATCGTGATGTGCTTAATAAGAATTCTTGAATTTTTACATTTATTATTTATCTTATGTACTTTTTAAAATTTCAAAGGTGTATGTTGTTTGCCTAGTAACATTAATAAGGTAACGTCAGTGAATATAAAGTAGACACTCATTAAAATACTTTTCTCCCCACCTTTTCGCCTTTCTAAATGATCCTGAGCTCCTTGAGGGGAAAAACTGTGTCCTGTAACTTGTGTTTTTCATAGCCTTGTGCAGTACCTCATACTCAGTCCGTGATCGGGAGTCATGGAGATGGGTTTCTGCTCTTTGTTTTATTTGCTACTTTATTTGCTACCAGAACCTGGTAACTGACCATTCTCAGAGCATCTTAGATTTTGTTGGAAAATCAAATAAACATGCAGAAGTTGCTGGCTGAGTAGAAGCAGGTGTTGCTTTCCTTTTAGGACTTTAAATTCAAAACGGACCTGAGATTTACTTACGGGTGATGATTGGGAGGCATATATGAAAAGAATATCCTATATTTAAAGAATAATAGATAAATTTAAGTCATTTAATCCTCATAACAACCCTATGAGATGAGTACTATCATCCTTAGCCCCCTCTCACATGTAAGAGAACTGAGGCATAGAAAGAGTGGGCAATTTAGGTGTCTTGACCAAGAGCATATGGCAGACCACATGAGTAGGGATTTGAACCCGTGCTCTGGCTCCAAGCCCGTGTTCCTAATCACTGTATTGCAGCCACCCTGATTGTAATCACAGTGCCATGTCTATTGATAACTTCTAGTTTCCATTCACATTTAGCCTGAATCTATCACAACTGATAATTTACATATGAAAATAACTGGTGAATTTAGTATTATAAAAGAAATCTTGAAAACTTTTTTATATGTTTTAACATTTTCTTTCAACAGTATATTCATGTATATTTATTTATTTATTCATTTATTTATTTATTTTGTGAGGAAGATCAACCCTGAGCTAACATCCGTGCTAATCTTCCTCTTTTTGCTGAGGAAGACCGGCTCTGAGCTAACATCTATTGCCAATCCTCCTCCTTTTCTTTTTTTCCCCCAAAGCCCCAGTAGATAGTTGTATGTCATAGCTGCACATCCTTCTAGTTGCTGTATGTGGGACGCGACCTCAGCGTGGCCAGAGAAGCGATGCGTCGATGCGCGCCCGGGATACGAACCCGGGCCACCAGTAGCGGAGCACGCGCACTTAACCGCTAAGCCACGGGGCTGGCCCCATGTATATTTAAAATCATAGCATTTTCTAGCTCAAAGGGAACTTGTTGATCATCTGATTATAGAATCATAGAATGTCAGGATTGGAAAGCACCTTAATAATCATCTAGACTAACCATCCTACCCATGCTTAAATCCACTTGATAGAAATGCTACCAAGTACTTGCCCAGATTAATCTTGATCAGATTGTTCTTGATTCTATAGAGATTCAACATCCATGGAAGATACCTTTGCATTTTTTCAAGTTTTGATTTTTTTTTAATTCAAATTTGGATTTTAAGTCAGTTCTTCCTAATTGTAGAAAAACTCATTTATGTTCCAGAAGGCACATCAGAATGCAGAGGTTTAATGACTTGCCAAAAATCGCACAGACGTTAAGGTTGTAAGTTTTCGTTTACTCTATAAATACGTGAGATCCTACAGTGTGCTCCTCATTCTTCTAGGTGCTGAGGAAATGAGTGAGCAAAGCAGACCCAGTTCCTGCCCTTATGGGCCTTACACCCTAAAGATCAAACAAATACTCCAAATAAGCATGCCGTATATTGGATGTTCATGAGTGCTACAAAAATAGAGCATGAAGAGAGTCAAGAGAAGGATGGGGTGGGGAGAGGGTATATGGCAATATTTTACAAAATGATAAAATAACATTTTACCAGAGATTATTGAATTGAGGGCCAGGTCCTACAGATATCTGATGAAAGAGCATTCAAGACAGAGGGAGCAGAAAGTGGAAGGGCCCTGAGCGTGTTATGATATCAGCAAGGAGGCGAGTGTGGCTGCAGCAGTTTGAGAAAGGGCCAGTCCTGGGAGAGCGGTCAGAGAGAGGCTGGAGGCAGATCGTTGAGGATCTTGTAGGCCATGGTAAGGGCTTCAATTCTGAATGAGAAGGAAAGCTGTCGCTGCATTCTGACGGAGAGGGATGTGATGTATGTCATCTACCATTTTTAAAGGCCCTCGGTATTTAAAGCACTGTGCTAGAAGCTGCCAAGATATCAGTAAAATAATATTCTTACTTTCTGGAAGCATGTTATCTAATGAAGATAAATTGTAAACAAGTGATAATAGTGAAAACGTAAGTGAAATTAGTGCCATTATGTAAGTATAAGCAGAGCTCTGTGAGTGGAAGAGAAGGAGCCCTTCGTTGTAATCAGAGAAATTAGTGAAGAGCTGTAGAATATCGAACCCAGGAAATCCATCAACAATCTCTCGAGTCAAAGTGAGCGAGCTTGCTAAGGAGCCTCGTCTCTTTTACGAAGCTGTTCTAACTCAGCCACCTCACCCTTGAAAGGCTCTAATGGAGTAGCGACAAGGAAGCAGGGTCTCTAGATTTCTGTATTGGTTATTCTGAAAATATAGTTATAAACACGTTAATAGTAGTACAGGAATTTATTAATACAACACTTGAGCTCTTCCAACATGCCCTTTATAAAAGGCATAACATGCTTCTAAATTAATATGTGGTTGTTAAAAACAGTTTAAACCATCACTCCACTTGGAGGAATGAAGTAAAAAGAACTGTTCCTTTCGAATAGTTGAAAGACCACTTGGTCTTGCAGTCGCCAAAGAGTATCTTTGGATTGTGTGTATTTTCATTATCTGTCTTAGTAGAATGTGAGAAAATTTTGATTAAGGGTGTCTTTAAGTACCATTACAGATAAATTTAGAGTATTTTATGCCCTTAAGATCACTGCAGAGGGTGTTTACGGACTTCATTACTTTCTTAGTCTTAATGTACAGATTAATTCAAAGTGTACTTTGAAATATAAATGTGTTGTTTGTGTAAAACTTCTTTGTTGAACAAAATGGTTGTGTAATCTGTATCTCAGAGATACAGATGCCAGTGACATGAAAGTACCACATTATGGGGATGGCACACTCTCTTGGCTTCAGTCCCAAACCAGGGAAGGCCTTCCACTGGACAGCTCTGTGTGTCTTAGTTCCCCCTCCTGCACATTTCCGTAACGCATTGGGAGAGTCCCTGAGTTGTTGCCATTTACCTGAAGACCACTCAACAGCCAGCTCCCTGCCTAGGCTGTTCTTTCTTGGGCTTGTGTCCTCGCTAAGTCGCAGGGGTCTTTCTAGACGTCTTGTTAGGGAACTCCAGGAATTTCTTCCATACCTGAGCCCACAACTAGCAATTAGATGTCAGATTTGCTTCCCCCAGCAGGTCTTTATATGCTGTTGCTAATCCAGAAGTGATCATTGTATTGTGTCATCTTTTTTTTTTTTTTTTTTGTGGTGAGGAAGATCAGCCCTGAGCTAATATCTGTTGCCAGTCCTCTTCTTTTTGCTGAGGAAGATTGGCCCTGGGCTAACGTCCATCAAGCATGGCTTGATAAGTGGTGCGTAGGGTCGCGCCCAGGATCTGAACCTGGGACCCCCGGGCCACTGAAGCAGAGTGCCTACTTAACCACTGTGCCACCGGGCCAGCCTCACCATTTTTTTAACCCCAAAGAATACTTAGTGGATCCTTTATTTTATAATGCAAAATCCAAAAATAGAGTACTTAAACTTTTCTTTTAATTGAGATATAATTTACATACCCTAAAAATCACCCTTTTAAAGTGTATAAGTAGTTTTTAGTATCTTCACAAGGTTGTGTGACCATCATGATCTCTAATTCCAGAACATTTTCATCAGCCCAAAAAGAAACTCTGTACCCATTAGCAGTCACTCCCCATTCTCCCTTCCTCCCAGCTCCTGGCAACCACTAATCTGCTTTCTGTCTGTCTGGATTTGCCCATTCTAGCAAAATCCAAAAATAGAGTACTTAAACTTTTCTTTTAATTGAGATATAATTTACATACCCTAAAAATCACCTTTTAAAGTGTATAAGTAGTTTTTAGTATCTTCACAAGGTTGTGTGACCATCATGATCTCTAATTCCAGAACATTTTCACCAGCCCAAAAAGAAACTCTGTACTCATTAGCAGTCACTCCCCATTCTCCCTTCCTCCCAGCTCCTGGCAACCACTAATCTGCTTTCTGTCTGTCTGGATTTGCCCATTCTAGACATTCCATATAAAATGGAATCGTATAACATGTGGCTTTTTGTCTCTGGCTTCTTGCACTTGGCATGTTTTCAAAGTTTATCCATGTTTTAGCATGTTTTAGTACTTCATTCTTTTTTGTGATTGAATAATATTTTGTTATATGGATATGCCACATTTTGTTTTTCTGTTCATCAGCTCATGGACATCTGGGTCAATTTGACTTTTGGCCATTGGGAATTATGCTGCTTTGAACATTTGTGTGCAAGTTTATATATGTGGACATATGTTTTAATTTGCTTCACACTTCCCTGTTTTCTTTGGAAGCTTGGTTTCTCTCCTGCCTACAGAGGCACCTTTTCTTCTTCCAAATCTTTAGCAATATCATTCTTGTTCTTGTGACCTCACTGTTTCTCAATAGAATTGAACATCACTTCTCCAAGAACCTTCTTGAGGCTAACATGAATGCTTGGAGGGAGTAAGAGAGGATAAGTAAAATCCTTTAGTCTGTTGGATTTAAGTCCCAGGAAAAGGTCTGCTGTTTATCTTTCCTATGATGTGCGTAATAGGGAACACTTTGAGTGGGGAGAGGTTTCACTGCTGAATTCTTACTGCTAAACCAAGCTGCATTTCCTTCCACTGTACTGGAGGGAGGGCAGTTGAGATCCTTGCACGAAGTTGATTTTATAAATAAAACAATAATAATAATAATAACAATAATAGCTATGTAGTTTTGGTCTTTAGGATGGAGTTTTTCCATATAGTTGTTGGATTTTACTTGGGTAGGCTTGTGGGAAGTGTTTTGTCAGTACTTGAATGATTGAACATAATATATAGCAATAACCCATTTTCCAAACACTCAAGATACTATTTTGCTGGTCAAGTGACTGAGAGTGCAAAAGTGAGAGCAGAAGTGGGTCAGACATGGTGTATTCAAGCTTTGAATTATGTGCACCAAATGCTACTTCATCTCATTAGATTTCTCCGAAAAAGCACCAAGCAAGTGGTTATTAAACCTCCTTTATTTTCTGCTTTAAACTATCACTTCACAAACCTTATACCTCTGGCAGGAAGGAGAGAAGAGGTACAGACGCTCTTAGTCGTTAGTTACCTGCTTGACTGGGATCCCATTTTACAGACGAAGAAATTGAGAGGCTAATGAGACTGTTTGAATGTTGCTATGATTTCTTCTCTTTTTTTTTTTTTTTTTTGATTTTTATTGATATTTTAATGGTTTCTAACATTGTGAAATTTTGGGTTGTACATTTTTGTTTGTCCATCACCCCATATATGACTCCCTTCACCCCTTGTGCCCACCCCCCACCCCCACTTCCCGGGTAACCACAGTCCAGTTTTCTCTGTCCGTGTGTTGGTTTATATTCCACATATGAGTGAGATCATACAGTGTTTGTCTTTCTCTTTCTGGCTTATTTCACTTAACATAATACGCTCCAGGCCCATCCATGTTGTTGCAAATGGGACGATTTTGTCTTTTTTTATGGCTGAGTAGTATTCCATTGTATATATATACCACATTTTCTTAATCCAATCGTCAGTCGAGGGACACTTAGGTTGCTTCCACTTCTTGGCTATGGTGAATAATGCTGCAATGAACATAGGGGTGCATAAGCCTCTTTGGATTGTTGATTTCAGGTGCGTTGGATAGATTCCCAGTAGTGGGATGGCTGGATCATAGGGCATCTCTATTTTTAATTCTTTGAGGAATCTCCATACCGTTTTCCATAGAGGCTGCACCATTTGCATTCCCACCAGCTGTGTATGAGGGTTCCTTTTTCTCCACGTCCTCTCCAACATTTGTTGTTTTTTGTCTTGGTGATTATAGCCATTCTAGCGGGCGTGAGGTGGTATCTTAGTGTTGTTTTGATTTGCATTTCCCTGATGATTAGTGATGTTGAGCATCTTTTCATGTGCCTATTGGCCATCTGTATATCTTCCTTGGAGAAGTGTCTGTTCATTTCCTCTGCCCATTTTTTGATCGGGTTGTTTGTTTTTTTGTTGTTCAATTGTGTGAGTTCTTTATATATTATGGAGATCAACCCCTTGTCAGATGTATGTTTTGCAAATATTCTCTCCCAGCTGGTTGGTTGTTTGTTCATCTTGATTCTGATTTCATTTGTCTTATAAAAGCTCTTTAGTCTGATAAAGTCCCACTTGTTTATTTTTTCTTTAGTTTCCCTAGTCTGGGTAGGCATGTCATCCGAAAAGATTCCTTTAAACCCAATGTCAAATAGTGTGTTGCCTATATTTTCTTCTATGAGTTTTATAGTTTCAGGTCTCACTTTCAGGTCTTTGATCCATTTTGAGTTAATTTTTGTGAATGGCGATAGCACATGGTCCACTTTCATTCTTTTGCATGTGGATGTCCAGTTTTCCCAACACCATTTATTGAAGAGACTTTCCTTTCTCCATTGCATGTCCTTAGCACCTTTGTCGAAAATTAGCTGTCTGTATATGTGTGGTTTTATTTCTGGGCTTTCAATTCTGTTCCATTGATCTGTGTGTCTGTTTTTGTACCAGTACCATGCTGTTTTGATTACTATTGCTTTGTAGTATGTTTTGAAGTCAGGAATTGTGATGCCTCCTGCTTTGTTCTTTTTCTTTAGGATTTCTTTAGCTATTCGGGGTCTTTTGTTGCCCCATATAAATTTTAGTATTCTTTTTTCTATTTCTGTGAAGAATGTCATTGGGATTCTGATTGGGATTGCATTGAATCTGTAGATTGCTTTAGGTAATATAGACATTTTAACTATGTTTATTCTTCCAATCCACGTGCATGGGATATCTTTCCATTTCTTTATGTCATCGTAGATTTCCCTCAATAATGTCTTGTAGTTCTCATTGTATAGGTCCTTCACCTCCTTGGTAAGATTTATTCCTAGGTATTTTATTCTTTTTGATGCAATTGTAAATGGTATTATCTTTTTGAGCTCTCTTTCTGTTAGTTCATTATTAGCATATAGAAATGCAACTGATTTTTGTAGATTGATTTTGTACCCTGCAACTTTGCTGTAGTTGTTGATTGTTTCTAACAGTTTTCCAACAGATTCTTTAGGGTTTTCTATATATACAATCATGTCATCTGCAAATAGTGAGAGTTTCACTTCTTCGTTACCTATTTGGATTCCTTTTATTCCTTTTTCTTGCCTAATTGCTCTGGCCAAAACCTCCAGTACTATGTTGAACAGGAGTGGTGAGAGTGGGCAGCCCTGCCTTGTTCCTGTTCTCAGAGGAATGGCTTTCAGTCTTTCCCCGTTGAGTATGATGTTAGCTGTGGGTTTGTCATATATGGCCTTTATTATGTTGAGGTACTTTCCTTCTATTCCCATTTTATTGAGAGTTTTTATCATAAATGGATGTTGTATCTTGTCAAATGCCTTCTCTGCGTCTATTGAGATGATCACGTGGTTTTTATTCTTTGTTTTGTTGATGTGATGTATCACGTTGATTGATTTGCGGATGTTGAACCATCCCTGCGTCTCTGGTATAAATCCCACTTGATCATGGTGTATGATCTTTTTAATATATTGTTGTATTCGGTTTGCCAATATTTTGTTGAGGATTTTTGCATCAATGTTCATCAGCGATATTGGCCTGTAATTTTCTTTCTTTGTATTGTCTTTGTCTGGTTTCGGTATCAGGGTGATGTTGGCCTCATAGAATGATTCAGGAAGTGTTCCATCTTCCTCTATTTTTTGGAATAGTTTGAGGAGGATGGGTATTAAATCTTCTTTGAATGTTTGGTAAAATTCACTGGAGAAGCCATCTGGTCCTGGACTTTTATTTTTTGGGAGGTTTTTGATTACTATTTCAATCTCTTTACTTGTGATTGGTCTATTCAGATTCTCCATTTCTTCTTGGTTCAATTTTGGGAGGTTGTATAAGTCTAAGAATTTATCCATTTCTTCTAGATTGTCCAATTTGTTGGCATATAATTTCTCATAGTATTCTCTTATAATCCTCTGTATTTCCATGGTATCCGTTGTAATTTCTCCTCTTTCATTTCTAATTTTATTTACTTGAGCCTTTTCTCTTTTTTTCTTAGTTAGCCTGGCTAAGGGTTTGTCTATTTTGTTTATCTTCTCGAAGAACCAACTCTTTGTTTCATTAATCCTTTCTACTGTTTTTTTGGTCTCAATATCATTTATTTCTGCTCTGATTTTTATTATTTCTCTCCTTCTGCTGGCTTTGGGCTTTGTTTGTTCTTCTTTTTCTAGTTCTGTTAGGTGTAATTTAAGGTTGCCTATTAGGGCTTTTTCTTGTTTGTTAAGGTGGGCTTGTATCGCTATGAGTTTCCCTCTCAGGACCGCTTTTGCTGCGTCCCATATGGTTTGATATGGCATGTTATCATTTTCGTTTGTTTCCAGATAGTTTTTGATTTCTCCTTTAATTTCATCAATGATCCATTGGTTGTTCAGTAGCATGTTGTTTAATCTCCACATTTTTGTCACTTTCCCAGTTTTTTTTTCCTGGTTCATTTCCAGTTTCATAGCCTTATGGTCTGAAAAGATGCTTGTTATGATTTCAATCTTCTTAAATTTATTGAGGCTTGCTTTGTTTCCCAACATATGGTCTATCCTAGAGAATGTTCC
Source organism: Diceros bicornis minor (assembly GCF_020826845.1). NCBI lineage: Eukaryota > Metazoa > Chordata > Mammalia > Perissodactyla > Rhinocerotidae > Diceros > Diceros bicornis. The sequence goes on along the minus strand of NC_080749.1, from coordinate 59,544,759 downwards.
ATGCGCGCTTGAGAAGAATGTGTAGTCAGCTGTTTTTGGGTGGAGTGCTCTGTATATGTCTACTAGGTCCATCTCGTCCAGTTTTTGATTTAAGTCTAATATTTCTTTATTAACTTTTTGTCTGGATGATCTATCCATTGCTGTAAGTGGGGTGTTAAGATCCCCTACTATTATTGTGTTGTTGTTGATTTCTCCTTTTAGGTTTGTTAATAGTTGTTTTATGTACATTGGTGCTCCTATGTTGGGTGCATATATATTTATAAGTGATATGTCTTCTTGATGGAGTGTCCCTTTTATCATTATATATTTCCCTTCTTTGTCTTTCTTAACCTGATTTATCTTGAAGTCTACTTTGTCTGATATGAGTATGGCAACACCTGCTTTCTTTTGTTTGCCATTAGCTTGGAGTATTGTCTTCCATCCTTTCACTCTGAGCCTGTGCTTGTCTTTAGTGCTAAGATGTGTTTCCTGAAGGCAGCATATTGTTGGGTCTTGCTTTTTAATCCATCCTGCCACTCTGTATCTTTTGATTGGAGAGTTCAATCCATTTACATTTAGGGTAATTATTGAAATATGAGGGTTGAATGTTGCTGTTTTGTCACTTATTTTCTGGTTCTTTTGCATTTCCTTTGTTTCTTGTCCCATTTGTTTTGGACTGCCAATTCAGTTTGGTTGTTCTGTCTTATGATTCTTCTAGTTTTCTCTTTGTTTATCATATGTGGTTTTAATTTGATTATTTGTTTAGTGGTTACCTTGAGGTTTGGGCGAAAAATCTTCTGTATGAGATAGTCCATTATCTGATAGCCTCCTATTTCCTTATACTAAGTCAATTCAGTCACTTTCCTCTTCCCCTTCTAAGTTGCTCTTGTTATACCTTATTCTATCTTGTGTTGTGGCTGTGTGTTTACAGTGATGAGGTTAAACTTATTTTTGGTGAATTTCTTCCTTTGATCTTTGAGTTTAGTATTTAAGTGGTTGCTAACCTATTCCGGTAAAGATCTACTATTTCTCTGATTTTGTCTACCTACTTTTCTCCTTACTCCAAGCTTTGTGTTCCCTTTCTCTTCTTGTTTTCAGGCCTGAGGGCCTTCTTGAGTATTTCTTGTAGTGGGGGTCTCGTGGCCATGAACTCCCTTAGCTTTTGTTTATCTGGGAGAGTTACTATTTCTCCATCATATTTGAAGGATATTTTTGCTGGATAGAGTATTCTTGGCTGAAAGTTTTTGTCTTTTAGTATTTTGAATATATCATTCCAGTCTCTTCTAGCCTGAAAAGTTTCTGTTGAGAAATCCGCTGAGAGCCTGATGGGAGTTCCTTTGTACGTTATTTTTTGTTTTTGTCTAGCTGCCCTTAATATTGTTTCTTTGTCGTTGACCCTGGCTAGCCTTACCACTAGGTGTCGTGGTGAAGGCCTTTGTCTGTTAATATATATAGGAGTCCTGTTGGCTTCGCTTACTGGTATTTCCTGCTCCTTCCCCAGATTTGGGAAATTTTCAGCTATTATTTCCTTGAATAGGCTCTCTGTTCCTCTTTCCCTCTCCTCTCCCTCAGGAATACCTATAATTCTTATGTTACATTTTCTAATAGAGTCCGATATTTCTCGGAGTCTTTCTTCATTTCTTTTTAGTCTTAGTTCTCTCTCTTCTTCCATCTGGAGTATATCTGTATTCCTATCCTCTAAAGTACTAATTCTTTCCTCCATATTGTCAGCTCTGTTCTTTAAAGATTCCAGATTCTCCTTTATCTCCTCCATTGTGTTCTTCATCTCCATCAGCCCTGATAGGTTTTTCTTTATGATTTCAATCTCTTTTGTGAAGAAACTCCTAATCTCATTTAATTGTTTGTCTGTGTTGTCTCGTATTTCATTGAGTGTTTTTATGATAGCTATTTTGAAATCTCTGTCATTTAGTTTATGGATTTCTGTGTCTTCGGGGTTGATTTCTGGGTGCTTGTCATTTTGTTTCTGGTCTGGTGATTTCATATATTTTTGCATTGTGGTTCCTGTGTTGGTTTTGATTTTCCTCATCCTGGAAGTCTCTGGTTGCAATTTCCACCTGCCGCCACTGTGTGGTGGTAAAGGGCTGTGTAGTCTAAGCCCCCTGCGCTCTGCCCCAGTTTTTCTGCTGCGATCCGCAGTTTTGTTTTGTTTTGTTTTGTTTCTTTTCCCCACTGCGATCCACGGGTCCAGTCCAGTTTATTCAGGTCTGCCTCAGACCGCTAGATCTGGTCGAGCTGCAGACTCCGGGTTGCGGGGAGGGGGGAGCTCTCTCTTTTGCCCTCTGGGTCCCTGACGTGGGAGGCTTCTCGTTTGCCCCTCTTTATCCGCTCTCTGGGTTGCTCAGATGTTGATGGTAGCCCTGTGGCTCCTCTGAGCCCTCTGTGCGGGAGTTTCCCACTGGCTGAGAGCGCCTGAAGAGCTACAGTTTCCCGCCGAGGGCCGCCCCTCCCCCCTCTCTGGGAGCCGCGCGGACCGGATCGCTGATCTGATGGGGAGGGAGCGGAGTTGTCCTTACCTCTCCCCACTTCCTCCGGGGGCCCAGCACGTTCCGCTCTCAGATGTGCGGCAGTGTGGATCCCTCCGCTCCAGCTTTTGACTGTCTGGGATTCCGTTGTTGGTCTGTGGCTGTTACTTTTGTTGTATTTTGTGGGGGAAGAATTCACGGGAAAGCTCACTCCGCCATGATGCTGACGTCACTCTTGATTTCTTCTCTTTTTAAGACATTGACTTTCCATGCTTCTAGAGCAATTTTCTTTCCAAATTATCTTGTAAATTGTCAGCATTTCCTGAAATGAGGAAGACAAATTGCTTGAGAAAACTCAAAAGATACTCTGAAGAATTTTGTTTATTGACAATGTAAACCAAACCTAGTGAGATTAATGCTACTCCATTTATGATTAAGCTGTAAACTTTCTTTATTTAGAATTATGAACAATAAAATATGAAACTTGTTTAATACTTTGTTTTAATACGTTGTCATTTTGTTTTGTTTCAGTGAAAAGTGTAAGGCTAGAGGATTTACAGTGATTGTGGATGGCAGAAAATCACAGTGGAATGTGGTGAAAACAGTAGTCTTAATGCTACAGGTAATTTTATTTTTGTCTATGAGGGTATGGTTTTATTTCACAGCAACAGATCAAGGAGATATTGGCCAATGCATTTCATTTATTGGACTATGCTCAAACTTCTCAGCAGTGACTAAGTTTTGAAATGCATGGATCACTACTGGATTGTTCAAATTCAGTTCTTACAGATTCGAATTTGAATAGTAAAATAAATTTCAGCCCTATTCTAAGGATTTGTAAATGAGCGAAAATAATATGTCATGTGTAAGTAATTTAACCAAGTAGGCTAGTGAGTCTAAAAGTGAAAGGGCAAATGTTATCAGGCTCACCTGGGAGCTTTTGCATGCTGCGGTACCTGCATCTTCCCCTCGCTGCCCTCTTCTGACACTGCAGGAGTAGGACTGGGTAAGTCTGGTCTGAAGAAGCTTCTCAGGCCGTTCTGATAGGTCTCTCTCATCTGTTGTCCTTTCCTCCAAAAGCACCAAGATTCATGATGGTCTTATTATTTATTTCTAATCTAGACGAAATTTACTTAAGGGCCAAGTCCTCGGGCGCTTGAGCAGCTCACAAGTTAGCATTTAATAAACGCCTGCCATTACAAGCTCCTTGATCTGATCCCAGTCTTGTGTTTATATTTCCTTGTGTTCCTTAGAATGTTTCTGTGATCTCTTGCATGTAGTAGGTACCTAGTAAACATTTGTTGATTTATTATAAGGATATTGAGGATATTATGATCTGAAATGGAAAAGGAAAACATTTGAGTGATTGAAAGGGAGCAACTTGCTCACATGTACCTGGGTTTCCTTAGAAGGGCTTCTAGAGAAAGTAAAGGATAAAAAGAGATTATCTAATTTAAATGAAAGAAAGTGAAAGGGCGTGTCTGGCAAGGACACTGGCTTAGTGATAACTTCTTAGAAATGAAGCAAACACACAGAAGGGAGTTGATGGGGAAAATATAAGTTGGCAGTTACATGGGATAGTGAACATTCAGTTAGGTAAATACCAGTGATATTGAAAGGAAGATCAAGAATTTTAAATGAATTTGAAAAGTAATTGGTAGCTGCTTTAGGGTTCTGTGGAGAGGAATATAATTTAAAATCTTAAATGATAACTAAGGAGAATGATTCTTAATGTTTTTTGTTTTATTTGGGATAATTAGGAAAAAGAGATTCGAGGGATGAGAACAAGGTAGTAATTTTAGTTTTTAGTTTTAGTTCTTAATATGGTTCAGATACTGTGCTAAGCTTACTGTGTAAATTATCTCATTTAATTTTATCTTTGTAATCTAGGGAAGCAGGTTCTATTATCCCCAAAGTTCAACTGAGGCTCAAGGATTTTAAATAACTTAGCCAGATTCTCATAGTGAATGTGGGGAAGAGTCAGGATTGGAGCTTAGCATGGCTTAAGCCCCAGGTCTTGACTTGAGCAATTACAAAGTGTATATTTACCAGTGGGATGTATGTGAGGTGGTCCCCAAATTATCTACCCAGTACCTCAGTCTTTTTAAGTGTTTGGCCTAAACTTTTCATCATTAGAATCACTCTTTTGGGTTGGAAAGGATATAGCCTCCAGAGGATCAGTTTTTAAGGGAGCACAGATTGGTGTCCTATAATAACTTTTTCTGTCAAGTATGTTCCAGCACTTTTATATTCTAAACCCTGAAGATTAACTCTTCTCTGTAAAAGTTGTTAAAATAACTATTAGGTGAGAAATCCATTAATTATGTCCTTGTGTTCTTCCTTTCATCCTGTTACTCAACTGTGTCACAGGTGAGCTGTTTGGGACTTGCTGTTTGAACTGGACTTTGATCAGTGGCAGTTTTGAAGAACAGTCAATGGATGATTTAATCCCCTCTTGCAATTTCTTTTCTGATAGGTATTTTAACAACTTTTGGATTTATTATAGTTAACTTTTTCAGAAGTTGCAATGGCTTGTTGTTACCCCTAGTCAAACAGTTTCCACATACAAAGTCATTCATTGCTTTTGTGTCAAAGGTACTGGTACCAGTTGTTTGGGAGCCCAGGGCTCGGTGCTGGCTCTGCCTCTAACTAGTGTTCTCTCAAATGAGTGGCTTGGTTTCTCTTGTTTCCCACAGCTTTAATATTCAATGCTTTTGAAATAATAATCTTCCATAAATCAACATATGAATACACCGCTATTTACCCTAAATTTCCCAGCGCCTGTGGTAAAAGTTTTGACAACCCAGTCATTGTAGGGGACACTAGATTTGTGATGTTCTAGGGCAGTGGTTGAACCCTAGAGTTTGTAAATAAAGTTTTATTGGAACTCAGCCACACCCATGCGTTTACATATTCTTTGTGGCTGCTTTCACTCTACAACAACAGAGTTGAAGTAGTTGCAACAGAGAATCTATAGAAGCCTAAAATATTTATTTTTAGACCTTGAGAAAGAATTTACTGACTCCTGGTCTAGAACATATGAAATGGTGTGGTGGAACTTGAGAGTCAGACAGACCTGGTTTCTATTCCAGCACCGTCACTTTTTAACTCTGCTATCTTGGAAAAGTTACTCTAGTTTTCCGAAGCTCAATTTATTCTTCTGTAAAACTGGGAGAAAGAGACCCACTTGTTAATGCAAATTAATTTATTCAACAAGTGTTTATGGAGTGTCTTCTATATATCAGGCACTGTCATAGGCACTGGAGATATAGGAGGGACATGGTAGGTAGGGTACCTGCCATTGGGAAGCTTATATTCTATTTGAAGAGTCAGACAATAGGCAGTTAAGCAAATTAATAAAAATGTAACATCAGATAGTGATAAATGCTATGAAAAAAGTACAGTGGTAGAAGGAGACTGAGTTGGATGGTGCTACTTTGGATAGGGTGGTCAGAGGAGGTCTCTCTGAGAAGGGAATATTTGAGTAGAATTCGAAATAAACTGAGGGAGCACTTCTTCTAGGTATAAGGCAAAGAACATTCCAGGCAGGAAACATCAAGGGCAAAGTCCTGAAGGGGCAATAGACTTGTCACCTTCTAGGAACAGCAAGAAGGTCAGTATGGCTGTGGTAGAGTGAGCTAAGAGGGGAGAGATGTGAGATGAGGTCTGAGAGGTCAGTGGGCCCTGAGCTTGGAGGGCCTTCTAGGCCTTGGTAAGGGGTTTGAATTTTCTTCTGAGCATGAGAAAATGTGAAGCTGGAGGCCTGTTAAGAGGATATTTCAGAAGGCTGACTAGTTTGGGGATGTTAGCAATGCAGGTGGTAGAAATTGTGAGATTTAAGATATATTTTAAAGATAGATTCTATGAGACTTGCTGATAAAGTATACATGGAATATTTATTCACTTAGTAAATGTTCATTTCCACTCTTCTTCAGGTAATATGAATAACTGTCTAGTAAATGTGAAATCGTATTTGTCAAAGATTAGCTTTGTCCTTTTCTTCAAGTTAATAGTCACGCAGAATCTCGACCTCTTTGTCTAATGACCGATAAGAATATTATTTTGTGGGAAAATTTATTTTACATTTATTTGAAGAAATTCTCCAGGATGATTGTGTTAGAAAAAATTTGTCATATCATAGAAAAAGCAACCAAATTAAATTATTTCTCAACTAAAAATTGTCTTGCATTTAGTCTAAACATATTCCTAGTAGAGAGACTTAATAATACAAAAATAATTCACATGTACTGTTCTGTATTACATTGTTTATTTGAAATCTTTTCTGAATCAGTTTGTCTTTCAAGTATTTCTTTATTGCCATGTATGGTTTGAAGTTTGGATTATTTCTTCTACTTTATTATTTTAATTCTTTTCCAGAGGTCTCTTAATTACTCAGCTTTATCTTGAATATCTAGTAATTTATAACTTTAGTAAATTATTTATTTTACATGTATGATTTATAATTATTTTTCTATATTTTATAGAACGTTGTTCCAGCTGAGGTGTCCCTTGTTTGTGTAGTGAAGCCAGATGAATTCTGGGATAAGAAAGTAACACATTTTTGTTTTTGGAAAGAAAAGGATAGACTTGGCTTTGAGGTAAATATACTCTATGAAAAAACAGAAGTGTGTTGTATCTTTAAAAATAGCGTTTTTTGTGCAACTATGACATACAACTATCTACTGGGGCTTTGGAGGAAAAAAAAAGGAGGAGGATTGGCAATAGATGTTAGCTCAGAGCCCGTCTTCCTCAGCAAAAAGAGGAGGATTAGCATGGATGTTAGCTCAGATCTGATCTTCCTCACACACACACACAAAAAGTAGCGTTTTGCTGGTATTATTTTATTTGTTCAGCATTGGATACTAAGCAGTGCCTAAGCAATGATTAGTATGTAGTCAGCATTCAGGTACTTGTTGAACAAATTATGTTTCTTTGTCAAAGACTGCAAACACTTTCTTATTTTCGTTTATGTCACTCTTTGTTAACTCCTTTGAATAAGTAGAAACTTTTTATTTAAAAATTTTATTGCATTAACAGGAGGACATTTACTAAAACCAGGAAATCCTAGACATTTTTAAATTGAAGTTAGAGCCTATTTTGTGATGTCATAATTATTTTTTAGTATATGATTTGGTTTTGATACATGAACACAGTTATCTATCTTTTCCTAGTGGCATTACTCTCTCCCTCTCACTTTTATTGTATGAAATTACATCTTATTATAGATTAGAAAGAAGTCCTAAAATGGAATACAAATTTAAACAGTTCTTCATATATTGCCTTCCACAACCTGTTAATCCTCACTTCCCAGTAGGAGAGTTGATAAATACTACACTTTACATTGGTTAGTTAAAGTGTGGAAGCATTGACGGGTACAAAGTCTGACCCCACCCCTTAGAATGCTTACAGGAGTCACACAATGTAGATTCATTTTGGACCTTGCCATACTATAATAGTCACTTTTATTTTGAATAAAGTCAATGTCAGTGTATTTTTGGTATGAAGGAAAGGTCGCCACAGTGTGGTAGAGAGGAAGATTTAAGAAAACCTGTTTATTCTTAAATGAAGTAGGTTGAAATGTATTAAATATGTTTGATTTTTTTCCTCACTTTAAAAAACAAAGCCATAATTTACATGCAGTAAAATTCATTGGTTTTAGTGTATGGGTCTGAGAATTCTGACACATACAGGTATGTAACCACCACCACAGTGAAGAAATCAGGAAGTATCTCCTCACCCCAGAAATTCCCCCGTTCTCCTTTGTAGTCAACTCCTTCTTCCATCTTTAGCCCCTGATAACCACTGATCTGTTTTATGTCCCTATAGTTTTGCGTTTTCCAGATGTCATATAAGTGGAATGATACAGTATGTAACATTTTTAATCTGGCTTCTTTCAAATATGCATTTGCATTTGGAATTCATCCTGTTGTTGCATGTATTGGTAGTTCCTTTCTTATTGCTGAGTAGTATTTCATTGTATAGAAGTACCACAGGTTGTTTATCCATGCCCCAGTTGAGGGACCTTTTAGGTTGTTTTCAGTTTTTGGTGATTATGAATAAAAGCACTATAAATATTCATGTATGGGTTTTTGTGTGAACATAGTTTTTATTTTGAGGGGTAAAATACTTGGAGTGGGATTGCTGGGTCATATGGTAAGTATATGGTTTAACTTTCTATGAAACTTCCAAATTAGCGGTTTCAAAGAACCTGTATCATTTTGCGTTCCCACCAGCAATGTATGAAAGTTCCAGTTGCATCCTTGACAGCACTTGGTATAGTCAGGTTTTGTTTAAAACATTATAGTTATTCTAGTGGGTGTGTAGAGGTATCTCATTGTGGTTTTAATTTGCATTTCTCTAATGACTAATGATGTGAGTTTATTTTTAAGTGCTTGTTTGCCATCCATGTACTTTCTTTGGTGATGGCTGTTCAACTCTTTTGCCCATTTTTGTAAATAAATAAGGCTTTTTGTTTTCTTGTTATTGAATTTTGAGAGTTCTTGATGTATTTTGGATGGAACTCCTTTATCAGATATATCATTTGCAAATATTGCATCTCAGTTTGTGGTTTGCTTTTCGATTCTCTTAACAGCATTTTTCAAGAAGTTTTTAACTTTGATGAAGTCCAGTTTTTTAATTTTTCTTTTATGAATCAGGCTTTTGGTGTCATAGCTGAGAAATCTTTGCCTAACTCAAGATCACAAAGATTTTCTCTCATGTTTTCTTCTAGAAGTTGTATAATTTTAGGTTTTATATTCAGATCTATGGTCCATTTTGAGTTAGTATTTGTGTAAGTTATGATCTGATAATGTATGTTTTATGACTTTATTTTAAATGTATTGAGATTTGGTTTTTGACCCAGTATATGGTCTGTCTTGGTAATTTCCTCATGCACATGACAAGAATGTGTATTCTGCTATTGTGAATGGAGGGATATGTAGCTGTCTAGATTGTTCATAGTGTTCATAGTGTTCAAGTCTTCTATATCCTTTGTAATATTCTGTCTACTTGTACTATCAGTTACTGAAAGACAAATATTGCAGTTTCCAACTATAATTGTGGATTTGTCTTTTCATTTTTGTCAGTGTTTTGCTACATGTATTTTGAAATCTATTGTTGAGTTCATAGAGATATAGGATTGTTAGGTCTTGGTGAGTTGACCACTTTATCATTATTAAATGTCCGTTTTTTATCCCTGATAATATATCTAGTTCTGAAGTATACATTGTCTGATATAAATATAGCTATTCCAGCTTTCTTATGACTAGTGTATGCATGTTGTATCTTTTTCCATTCTTTTACTATGTTTTTAACCTATTATCTGTTTACCTATCTATTTCTTTACATTTATGGTGGATTTCTTGTAGACACAATATAGTTGGGTCTTGCTTTCATATCCAATCTGACAGTCTCTATCTTTTGAGTGGTATGTAAGACCATTTATATTTAAAGTAATTATCGATACAATTGGATTAAAATTTACCATCTTGTTAGATTTTTATGTATTTTTTTGTTCTTTTTCTCACGTCTTTTGAATTGAGTATTTTTTATGATTACATTGTATCTCCATTATTGGCTTGTAGCCAGCTCTGGTGGTCTAGTGGTTAAAATTTGGCATTCTTACTGTTGTAGCTCAGGTTTGTTTCCTGGTCAGGGAACCACACTACCCATCTGTTGGTTGTCAGTCTGTGGTGTGGCTGTGTGTTGCTGTGATCCTGAAAGCTATGCTACTGGTATTTCAAATATCAGCAGGGTGACCTATGGTGGACAGGTTTCAGCAGAGCTTCCAGAAAATTGCCCACTTCCGAAAAAATTGCCTGTAAAACCTTATGCATAGCAGCAGAGCATTGTCTGATACAGCACTAGAAGGTGAGAGGATGGCACAAAAAGACCAGGCAGGGTTCCTCTCTGGTGTACACAGGGTTGCTAGGAGTCCGAATCGACTTGATGGCACTAACAAAATTGGCTTGCAATTTATATCTCTTAAATTTTTTTTTAGTGGTTGCCCTAGGGCTAACAATATACATTTTTAATTGACAGAGTCTTACCTTCAAATAAAATACCACTTCAGGTGTAGCGGAAATTCCTTAAAACAGCATGTCTTTGATACTTCTGTACTGTTGTTGTCATACATTTTACTTTTACAGTTCTGTAAACACACAATACATTGCTACTGTTTTTGCTATTGACAGTGTCTTGTCTTTCACAGCAAATAAAACAATAAAAAAGTGAATTTCACATTTACCTTCATTTATGCCATTTCTGATATTCTTCATTTCTTTTTGGACATTCAACTTTTTGTCTGGTATATTCCTTCTGACTAAAGAACTTCCTTTAATGTGTCTTGCAGTGCAAGTCTGTTGGCATAGAATTTTATCAGCTTTTGTTTGCCTGAAAAAATTGTTATTTTTATTTCGGTTTTGAAAGGTATTTTCAGTAGGTATAGAATTTTGTTTCATAGATTTTTTTTTTTCTTTCAAACTGTTAAGTATATTATACCATTGCCTTCTCATTTCAATGGTTTCTGTTAAGAACTCTGCTGTTATGTGTGTTATGTATCTTTTTTCCCCTTTGACCATCTTGAAGATTTTCACTTTGTTTTTGGTTTTCAGCAGCTTTATTATATGGAGTCTGGATGTGTTTTGTTTGGTATCTATTCTCTCTGGTGTTCTTGGCACTTCTTGAAACTCTGGTTTGGTGTCTTCCATCAATTTTAGAAAATTCTTAGACATTTTCTTTTCAGATATTTCCTCTGCCCCGTTGTCTTTTTCTACTCCTTCTAGAATTCCAATTGCACATATGTTAGACCATTTGAAAGTTTTTCACCATCCTAGATTGGTGTTATTTTTATCTTTTTCCTCTGTTTTTTTCTCTTTGTGGTCAATTTGGGTATTTTCTGTTGATCCATTTTCAAGGTCACTTTGTTTCCTTGGCTGTGTTGAGTGTGTTGATAAGCCTTGTAAACTCAATTCATCTGTTACCATGTTTTTGGTTTGTAGCATTTCTGTGTGATTGTTCTTTATAGTTGCTGTCTCTGCTGAAATTCCCCATCTGTTCTTGCATGTTGTCTTGCAGTTTTTCCATGGGAACTTTTAATATATATCATAGTTAATCTTAAATTCCCTACCTGATTATTTCAGTATCTGGTCTGTCTTACTCTGGTTATGTCGTTTGCTTTCTTTCTTGACAGTGAGTTGTTTTCTTTTTTGCTTTTTGTGTGCCTTGTTATTTTTTGTTGAATGTTGGACATCTTGTTTAGGACAGTCGAGACTGGGGTAAATAGTATTTGTGCCTGCACATGGGCCCATCTTGTCTTTTGCAAGGTTTTTAGCAGAGCAGGGGAAGGGTGGAATTAGTCTAGCCAGGAGTTGAGTTGGCTTTGGCTTTTGTTGTTGCTGTTATTTTCCTCAGTGCACCACAGGCTTCAGATTCCTCTGGAGTTACTTGTTGAAGATGGGGTTTACCAGAGAGGAGGTTTTTTTTTGTTTTCCCCTAATATTTGTCCCATCCTCAACTATAGATCTTTCTGTCTGTGCCTCAGAGAACGTCTCTCTTTGCACTGACCCTCCTTCAGCAATGGACTGCTGTTACTTGTTACTCAGTGCTTGTCAGAGGGGCATTCTCTGTTGTTCTGATTCAGCCTCAGCCTTAGGCAGGCTCTGTGATCCCGAGTCTAGGGAGTAGGGCCCTCTAGTGATGTTGCCCCTTCCCCAGCTTTAGGAGGCCTGTGATAGTCTGGGCTCGTTGTATGTTCCTGCCTCTACTTGGATAGAGGGTTTTTCTTTTCTTTTCCTCCGGCTGTAGTGGGGCTTTGTTTGTGCCCTAAGGTCATCTGAGTTTGCCGCTCTTCCCTGAGCACCTGAAGGTTTTTGTTCTCTAGGGGAGGTACAGTTGAAGAATCTGGGCTGTGCTTCAGCTTGATGCCTTTCCAGGGGTGGCTGCTGTTCCCTTCCCCCAGGCCTGTACTCGGAGAGAGGCTGTTTTGAAGTTTCTTATTCTGCCTACCCCTCATCTTTCTCATGAGTCGCTGAGAGGTCTGTGGAGAAGAGCCTGTAAGTAAGTTTGACTTCTTGTGTCTCCGCCTCCCAAAGCTATAACTTTTACGCTAGCCCACATTTGACCTTTAGCAATTCATTGAAAAAATTATTTTTACTTTTCTTTTTACTCTATCTATATGAGAAGATGGATGTTAGCAGAACTATTGCGACAATCATTTCACAATATAGGTAAATCAAACCATCATGCTGTATACCTTAAACTTACACAGTGATGTATGTCAGTTATTTCTTGATAAAACTGGGAAAAAAATTTGGCTCAATTCCTCCCTGGCTTGTGTGGTGCCTGGCATGTCCCAGGTGAACAGGTGCTCCAGCTTCATCTGGCCTGGAAGGCACCAGTCTTGCCTTAGATTTCAGGTTAACTGGTTTTCCTGTGAACTTAACTCTGATGGGTTCAAGAAAAATTGTGATTTTTCAGATTAACTTGACTGTGTTGTTGTTGTAAGGGTTGAAGCAGTGCTCTTTCCAGCTTTTTCCATCCTAAGCAGAAGCTTGGTGTTTTGTTTTGTTTTCCCTTTTATCTTGCAGCTTTTGTCACTGGTTGACTTGACTGTGAAGTAGACGCCGTAGAAGGGTGTTTGCCAGCAGTGTAAGAGAAGGCAGCTCGGGCTGCTGGCTTACATTAAGAAAGGTGTTACCCTGGTAGTTGAAAGGAAAACGCATCCCAGGGAAGAGAAACACGAGTGTAGTGAGAGAAGAAAGTAAAAGCTGAAAGCAGGAGGCCTGAATGTTGCCTTGGTGAGTGAGTACAGGCAAGGAGGTCTGCTGTTCGTGGCCAGGTGCATGCAGGAAGTGTTGCTCTGAGAGAATGCAAAGTGAACAGGGGCCAGTGGTTCTGCAACTAAAGCTCTGAACACTGAGTAGGAGAGAAGATCCCCTTTATGAGGAGCTGTCACATCCTGCTTAAGCATAGGCATCTGCTCAGAAATGCTGTGCCTACTTGGGTCTAATGCTATATGAATTAATTGTGACTGAATACCTTGTATCTTGGAGGATAAAATAGAAGACAGAGAATTCCTGTCTGCCTTGATCTGATGTCATAGATTGATATTTTAAAACTTAAGCATTAAAGCTTCTTGTGTCAATATATTTTCTTTTAGACATTGAAGAGATTCAGCTAGAGTATTTTCCCATGTAAGTAAGCAGTAGACACCCATTAAAAGCCTAATGTCCTAATGAGATGAGAGTCATTTCAAATGCTGGCTAATATACCGCCAAACATATTCAACTTTAAGGGACAGCTCAACACCAGCCAGTAAATGATACTTAGAGCTGTGTATAATTAAATTCAACATAGATGTTTGTTCAATTAAGAATTATTTTCCTTGGAGTTATTTTGGATCATTTGGGCTATTGTAATTAAGCCTTTGTTTTTGTATATATTATAAATACTTTTAAAAGTGTAACTTTGTTATGAGTACTGGTGTTCCTGTAAGCAAGAGTATATGTTTTACCTTATCGAATTATCCATAATAAGGATATATTACCAGCTGTCCACAGTGTTCATCAAATAAACACTTAGTGGTCGTTTTAATGACACTGTGTTTCCATATGATTTCACATTTTCTAGCCCGTCTTCTTTCCTAAATTTTTTCTTCTAGATAACCTTCCTCCTGTTCACTTTTCTAATACTTTTCATCAGCTGTTGAATATTCATCTCTTATTGCTAACCTAAATATTTCTTCATGTGTCCTTCCTATCTCTGAAATAAGTGCCTACCTGTTCAGTTTCCTTTTTAGCAACTCAGATATATTCAGGTACTTTCTGTCTTTGAACAGCATTATACCTGGTGGCTTTGATAGATTTTGCTGTTAGATGATATTATCTATAGTCTGTCTAATGACAAGATAAAATTGAAGTAGTACTGGTATTAATCTTGGCCTCAAATTGAGAGACTAATAATCAAAAGGATCTCCACCTCTCATTCTTTATTGTCACTCATGAGAGTACAAGTGTATTTACTGGTAATAATAACCAGCCACCATTCTAAATTGTTTTCTTCTCTTATCTCTTCTTATTATTGCGTATGATTCTGTTCTTTTTTGAGGCCGTACTAACGTTAGGATCCAGAGCCAAAGACTTCTTTCATGTTCCTCTGTGAAGAACACCTCTGGCTCCGTCTATTCTGACTTCTTTCCAGATTGTGCAGAAAGTTCTTTTCTCTTAGTGAGAAAAATATTCCCCAACAAACAGACATACACATTGAGATAGTATGTTTAAACACATATACATACGTGAATTTGTACTAAGCATGCAAAGACTCATTTCCATTCCAGATCTTGCACACACATTCTTAGCATAAGTAAAACATCTGAGTGTTCAGTGTTAGGTTCTTTGGGAATGTTTTATTAGGAAAGGGTGAGTGCAGTTACAGATAGAAGAATAGGAATAAGGGAGAAACAAGTTTTGAGTCTTTCTGTAAGTTAGATTCTACGCTAAAGAAAACCTTCACAAATGTTTTGATTGAAGACCATATGGTAAATATCTTTCTCTTCAAATTTGTTGAACGATAGTATGTGCTAGTTACTAAAATATTGTGGTTTAGTCAGTTAAGTTGTCTTAACCTCTCTAACATATGTAAAATAAAGGGAAAAGTAATATTTATGTAGGACTTTATTATTTATTTATACTATTTTTTAATTTAATTTTTAAAATTTATTTACTTATTTATACTATATCCTTTATTATTTATACTATTGAAAAATTTCATGGTTTTTATTTACTTTGAAAGGATTTGGCAAAAGTTCGAAAAACTCATGTAGGTAGTGATCTTTTTTTTGTTGTTGTTGTGAGAAAGATTGGCCCTGAGCTAACATCTGCCAATCCTCCTCTTTTTGCTAAGAAAGACTGGCCCTGGGCTAACATCCATGCCCATCTTCCTCGACTTTATATGGGATGCCGCCACAGCATGGCTTGCCAAGCAGTGCGTTGGTGCGCACCCGGGATCCAAACCGGCAAACCCCGGGCTGCCGCAGCGGACTGTGCGCACTTACTTAACCGCTTGCGCCACTGGGCTGGCCCTGGTAGTGATCTTTCTTTCTTCCTTTTTGTAGTTCCACTGGTTTATTCTGGTTCCCTTTGTGCTTGTTACTGGGTTTCAGATTCCTTGGAGGTAGATCTGAAATTTAGTTTTCTGCTTAGTAAAATGATAGCTGCTTTGAATGTAACCAGTACGCCTTTTCTTCCAAAATTTAATGGTATCCGTACATATTAGAATATTTATGGAGATGGATATTTGAAAATAATTAACAATTATTTAGCAGTTAAGTTAGATAACAATCAGAATATGATCCCCACCGCATTCCTGAGTAGATAAAGCATGTGTTGAAGTATGATTTTCATAGAGATAAAATCATGACTGCCATGCAAATATAAAATAAGCATAAGTCACACATACTATGCAACTCATTAACTAATGAGGTTGTCAGTAACTTGTGAGGTGTGGTTCAAAGAGCGTTTGAGGAATTGAGGATTTTGGTAGGCAGGTAAGATTGCTGAGTTAGATACAAAACTGGTCGATGTCCTACAGATTGATAAATTCTGAACTTTGAAGTTACTTATTGTTCCACTGGACAGAAATTTATCAAAATTCCACTGGTCATAAATTATTTGTTTCTTCTGGACAAAATCTAGAAGTTAACCTCCGTTGGTACCTATTGATTAGTCTATAGAAAGTTATTCAGAGGTACAAGCCTAGCACTGCATGAAAGAACACCCAGCAATATGTTTTGCCCATTCCTAAGATTTAGATAGTTACTCTGACACATGAGTTATATTTTTTATAGGACAATATTTTGTAAAATTTGAATTTGGACATTAATGACATACTGAACATTCATATCACTGCGGGATAATAGAAACTACTTTCTAAAGTTTGATATTTTGATTTTCATACCAGTCTTTCTTTAAGCTTTGTCTTCCAAGCCAGGACTTGTGTTTTTTAGTGTTTCCCCTCATCATTTTCCAAATTGTTAAGTCCTTAAAGGAAGAAGCATCTTCTTAAATATTCCCCTTTTTAAAAATATAAACAATGTTTTTTCATTTAAAGTATATTAGTGTAAAGTCTTTTTAGTATTTATCAATTGACTAGTTAGTGGGAGATCTGTCAGTCACTGAAGATTTATCCCTCAGCTAGAAATCATAAACCAATATGATGATTTTATTTCAAATGAAACACTGGTCAATAACAGAAACCACGAGATTCACTGCTCCTTGATATATAACTTAATAAGGAGCATAAGAATGATAATAATCCTGAAAATTGGCCTCAAGACAGTTATCTACAGATGTATAAATTGTACTCATTTCATCAGAATTGTTGTTTAGCATATCCTGATGTCTTTCATACTCTAAAAATTGTGGTAAAAAAGATAGTATACAGTGTGATTAAATCAAATTTGGATCTTCATTTATGGAGAATAAGTCTTTCTACACAAAGAGGTTTCTACCAAGCCAGGCTTGCAAACCTTTTCTCTTATATACTTGTTTAAAAAGAAATGTAAAAATTATAAAAATAAACCAGCTGGGTTTTTTTTTTTCCAGTGTAAAAGTTAAAATTTCAAAGATCAGGTTAAGAAAATAGTTTTTGTCCTCTTTTTAAATTTTATTTTATTTTATTTTATTTTTTGGTGAGGAAGATTCACCCTGAGCTAACATCCGTTGGCAATCTTCCTCTTTTTTTTTTTTTTTTTGCTTGAGGAAGATTAGCCCTGAGCTAACATTCTGCCAGTCTTCCTCTATTTTGTATGTGGGTTGCCTCCATAACATGGCTCATTAGTGTAGTAGGTCTGTGCCCAGGATCCGAACCTGCGAACCCGGTCCACCGAAGCGGAGCACGTGGAACTTGAACCACTCAGCCACAGGGCCGGCCCCTCCCCTCTATTTTTAATGGCATGATACCATTTTTTCATCATAATTTATATGTAGTCTTAAAATAAATCATGAAAGTAGATAATTTTATAAATGATTTATAACTCATTCTATATCTTTCATAACTGTTTTAAAATTAAAGATCATGAATGCCATTTGTTAGAGGGGAAAAGTCAAAATTGGTCTTTCTTTTTACTTTGGTATAATTATGTTATTTAAGATGGTATTATGAAGTTCACTTCAATTCAATATTTTATAATGTTAATAGGTTAGTAAATACTTTTTTAAACTTAAGCTTGTCGTGAACTACTTCTGTATGATGTTTTGGGGAAAATGGTAAGCTACTGTAGAATGTCATGGAGAGTGTTCATGAGATTTTTGTAACTGTTTGGGAAATACTGCTTTAGAGTGATGCAGTGGGCCAGTCTAAAGAAATGCTTGGTGATTTTGGAAAAATATACTCTCTTAAATATTTGAAAAATGAAATGTTGAGTTTGTGGTTCCATCTTCTCCACAGGTAAGGAATTGTTTGATTTTTTAAGAAGTTTGCTTTTAAGCTAGAATGTGGTCTATCAATCATTTGATTAGAGTAGGTGACAGTGTCAGTAAATATTTGAAAGAAGGTTTTGCAGAAGATAATAAAGAGCTGACTATAGTATGTTTAATTGATATTCTAACACAATTATATAAATTTCTGTCTTTTTGTACTTATAATATTTTTGCTCTAATTCACAGGGTTATTTCTTAGTCGTTAAATAGTCACTTAGCAAAAGATTTTCACAGCTTTTTCTATAGCTTTGGAAAATATTTCTTGAGAATTTTCAGCAATATGTCATTATTTCTTTGTTTTCATATTTAGAATTATAGGATGAAAAGGGATGAGACATAATACATGTGAACTAAATACGTTGTTTTGGACCCTTATTTTCTAATATTGCTTTTAATTTTGGTGATGATTGCTTTTTGAGACTGGACTTTTTAAAAAAATTTGATTGTTTCTTTTTTCTTCTCTTTGCCAGGTAATAAAACATTTCCCATAAGATAAAATGAACCCTTGATTTGCATTGCTTTATATTTAAACTTTCATACAAGTTTGCTATATTGATGGTCTCTTTAAGGACCTTATATAACAGAAAGGAATACAGGAAATCTTACCAGTATTTTGTAACTTGAGAAGCTGTAATGAATACTGTAGAGAAAATCATCTAAGGTGGGATTCCAAATTTGCTTTGCCACATTGACTCTGAAATGTGTCAGTTTTCTCTTTTTTTTCCCATATAGGTTATTTGCTTTTTAATCTGTTTCTGTGCTTTTCTACCTTCCCGAAATCACTTCTCTATACAGTTTCCTTTTTAGTGCTCCAGTTTTACTTCCGGCCTAAATCCCCACTCTCCCACCCCCAGAAAACCATTTTTTTTTTATTTTTGCTTGTGCACTTGAATTTGTTCTTTTTGTGAAATCATATCCCTCTGTGACGTTTGCCATCACTGGAGTGGAGTTGAATTGTCTGTTCCTTCAAACTTGGTTTGCGGTCTGAGAAGCAGCTGTCTGTAATTTATATGTTGCATTCTGGCAAATGGTGTCGTTTTCCAAAGACAGTGGGCATTTATTCACCTTTGTAAACAGAGTGTACTTTAGCTGTGCACCTGGACGAGAGCTTCTCTTTCCTCTTAAGGATGCCACTTCTGCTCACTTCAAAAAGGTGATTCTTAGGTGTACAGCATTTTCATACAGTAAGATTCTTTCCTACTATGGCAAAATCTTCTTAGATGCTTTTTCCTTTCATTCTTTTTGAACATACGTTATCTGATAAAATGGAATCAGTTACTGCTGTTTTGCCAGCCTCCTCTGCCCTTTCTCCTTGCCCTCACTCTCTTAAGATGAGATTATTGCAGTGGAAATGGAGATATTTCATCACAATAGAGAGTTCTAAATTGTTAATTCAAAATGATCGTGATTTTGAATCTGCTGATTGTTCAAACTTTTGTTTTTTTCCTTATATGTTATTTAGCTTTGAGATACCTTTGATGTTGATATACTTTTGCATATCTACATGGCAGATCTACTGTTTTCACTTTGAACACCCATAAGTGAATTTTATAAGAATATGGATTCTATAAAACGCTTTATAATGGAGAAAATGAGTTGTATGCAGGTCTCCATAATTGTGATGTTCCCTTGTTTATGTCTGTTTTGCATAAGTAAAAATATCGTAATGGGAGTAATCTTAGCCAGTTTTTTTCTTTAAAAATTCTATTTACTACTAAAGAGTAGTATACTCTTAAATATATTTTACATCATAAAAAAAGTGAATTTGTACTGTTTGCATTTAGGAATTGTTTATTTTAGGAAAAGGAGCTTTTAAGAGAAAATTCAGATGCAGATAAAATTTTGCCACATGTAACTGAGTAACTGCAAATTTTCCCTTTGGCTTATTAAACTTGAAATTTTTTCACCAATAATTGTAATGTATTTAGGAGCTGCAAAATGTAGAAAGGTTAACCAGAGTGGGTGGAAAGTGACAAGTGCTCTTCATTAGGCAAGGCAGGTGATATATTAGAACGGCCCAAATTAAATGTATAGGATGACAACTCATTAGAATTATGTCCTCCTAGAGCTTAAAGAGACATCATAGATAATTTAATACAGCTGCCTTCTTTGGCAGATTGGGGAAATAAGCCTGGAGTGAATTCCTTTAGGTTGTGTCTACAAGGTCAGTGAATTTGTGGCAGAGCTAGGGCACAAACCTGGAATGATTGGCTTCTAGTTCAGTATCCTTGCAATTATAATGTAATGATGTTTAACCTAAGAAGGAAATTTGGAAATCATTTGGTGTGTTCTAGTAAAGTCTTTGGCCCTCTGTGCTTTTATGACCTAACGGGCAACAACGTTTAGTTTATGTAGAGTATTTTCAACAAAGGCTTTAGAAACAAACCAGAAAACTTTAATCTACTTGTTTTTATGAAAGCATTGCACAACTGTCTCTGGAATATTACAGAAACAAAAAGCTCATTTTCTTTGTAGAAGCATATCTTATTTATCCTTATATTCCCAGCTCTAGAACACATAGCTTTTAATAAAATAATACTTTTAATAAATAAATTTAACTGTTCTTTTTATTCTAAGAAGTTTATTTTAAATTAGCTCCCATTATTACCTGAGCAGGAAAACAGTGAAATTGAGATATGCTAAACTCCTCATGTTAGAGATAACATTAAATTGCTATTTAAAATAAACGAGCATGATATACTTTGCTGTTATTAAACTAACCAAAAATGTTATTTAATGTTCTATATCTTCTTTTATTTTTTTAAATAGAAAAAAGAGGCACATGAACTCCCTCAGCTTTCCTGTTGTTACCACGTGCAGATTTTCCTGTCTTCTCCCTCTAAACCCCTTGCTTGCTGCCTTGAAAGAGTTACCCTCTCTTCAGTCTGAGGTTGAGATCTCATGCCCTTTCTGTCAGTTCCCTCTTTCTCTCGATTCTTTTCTGTTTTTAGTTTTTTAATATAGTATTTGGTACATATTCTTTAAAAATGTATATATACATGAAGCTTAATAATGAAACAAACACTTGGGTACCCACCACCCAACCTAAGAACCCAAGTATCAGTACCTTGAAATAAATCTGAAAGTCCCTCCCTGATCCCATTCACCTACCCCCATCCCTTAACGCTATTTGTCTTTATCCATCCTTTATTCATGTTCTCATTCTGTGTGTGTGTGTGTATTAAAAACTTAAATGTGAAAGACAAAATCTTTAGAGGAGAATAGGGAGTGTTTATCTTTTTTTTTTTTTTTTTGGTGAGGAAGATTAGCCCTGAGCTAACATCTGTTGCCAATCCTCTTCTTTTTGGTGAAGAAGATCGGCCCTGAGCTAACATCGTGTCCATCTTTCTCTACTTTATATGGGACGCCGCCACAGCATAGCTTAGACAAGTGGTGCGTTGGTGCGTGCCGCGGATCTGAACCTGTGAACCCTGGGCCGCTGAAGCGGAACACGTGCACTTAACCGCTATACCACCAGGCCGGCCCCAGGAGTTTGTCTTTTATTATTCTTTTATATCTATATCTACAGTTATTTAGGGAGATTATTTATTCTTAAATAGTATAGTTTCACTTATTTTTGAGCTTTATAAAAATGGTATCATGATTTTAGTCTTCACTGACTTACTTTTTCTCACTCCTCATTATATGTCTAAGATTCATTCATATTCTTGCAGTAGATTCGTTCTCACTGCTAAATGTTATTCCATTGTGTGAATTAAAGCAATTTACTTATTCTCCTGTTGATGGACATTTGGGTTGTTTCCGTTCTTTTACCATTATGAATGTTGATCTATAAACATTCTTGTATGTGTCTCCTGATAAACGTGTATAAGATTTTCTCTGTTTGCAGAATATCCAGGCATAAGGTGTAGAAATGTTCAAATTTTCAAGATAATGCCAAGTTGTTTTCCAAAGAGGCATTCTAATTTGTATATCCACTTGCAGTGTATAAGAATTCCCACTGCTCCACAGTTCCGCTAACACTTGATATTGGCTAACACCTGATATTTGCAAGTTGTTATGGTCTTTTCTTTTCTCAAATTGTTCTTGGGTATCAGTGTTTAATTAGAGTCTCATAAAATAAGTTGGGAGGGTTCCCTGCATTTTATTCTCTGGAAGTGTTCGTTTAAGATTGAAATGATCTGTTCTTCTTTGATTTTTTTTTTTTTTCGTGAAGCTTCTTAGACTGTCAAGCTCAGCAGGTAACTTATAGATCATCAGGACAAATGCGCTGATTTTGCAGTCGAGGCCACTGAGCCTCCAAGGCCTCACAGGACTTCTTAGACGTCTCAGGGCCAGTAAGAGGCAGAGCCAGAACTGGAACCAGTTTGAGGTCTGGTGTACTTCTCACCATTACACACAGATTCTCACAACGTGGTTAGTTAATAAAAGAATTTTCAGATTTTGAAAGTTTCTTCTTAGATTTTTTAAAACTCACTTGTAAACTACTGGGCCTGGTATTTTCTTTCTGGGATGATTTTTTTAAAAGAGAGATTTATATATGTATTTTTCTGTTTTTCAATGTTTTTATTATAAAGAATTATGAACACATAAAAATATAAACAGAATATTATAATTAAGTCCATGTATCCCTACACCCAGTTTTGACAACCATTAACCCATGGTCCATCCTGCCCTATCCTTACCATCAACCACTTCCCCCAAGGAGGATTGAGGATATTATAGTGAAGGAAATTGAAGACATTCAATTTATCTGTAAATATTTTACTGTATGTCTATAAAACATAAAGATTCCTTTTATGAAATATAAGCAATATCATCATGCCTTTTTTAAAAGAAACAGTTCCTTAATATCAAAAAGCAAATTGGTTTCAAATTTGTAATTATTTGATAAATGCTATAAAAAGATTTAGTTATGTAAAAATATTATATATAAATATTTTAAAATTTATTTGTAAATTTATATATAAATTATTCACACAAACTGATTGATTTATTTGAATCAGGATTTGTTCACTCATTGTGTTCACTCATCATGATTAGTTGAGATGCCTTTCCAAGTGGATAGGGTTTTAAAATCTTGTTAATGATTTCTGATTTGATTGATTATTGATTTCTAACTTAATTTCGTTGTGGTGATAGACTTGTTATCAGTTCCTTTGAAATGTACCAAGGCTTTCCTTATAGCCTAATACACAGTCAAGAGTTTAAATATTTCATGCTTGCTTAAAAAGAATATGTAATTCTCTTATTATTGTTTGTAGAATTCTATATTAGTCCATTAAATGAAGCTTTTTAATCTTAATTTCTCTTTCTCCTTTTTTTTCCACATTTTTTTTTCTCAAGGAGACCGGGTTGTTTCTATAGAGTTTTTCATAGTCTGCATATTGCAGCGGGCATCCCTGTGGTGTAATTTAACATATTATTAACATGTTAACATAATATTCTGCCTTTTCAAACTCTGTATTTCCAAAAATTGATGGTTGGATTTAGACAGTTGATTAGATTCAGATTTGATTTTCTTTTTCCATAGCTGTTCATTGGTGGTGATGTATGTGTTCCTTGATCACGAGGCTCATAATAATTGTTTTCTTTTTTATGATGTTAGCATCCAGTGATGTTCGGTGCCTAGATCTCTGTTTATTAAAGATTTAAAATGATGACATTCTAGTTTTATTATTCTTTCTTCATTTACTAGCTAGAATACTTCTATAATGAGAAACTTACCTTTATTATTTGTTTCCTCAGTGGTACAGGTGTATATGAAAGGTGAGATAAATGCCTATTTCCCTTTATTTGCTGATTTTCAGGACAGTAAATTTGTTCCCCACCATAGTCCAATTGTGATCATTTATTTTGTATCAATATGAACTCATTGAATTAAACATACTTAATATTGCAAAATACAACATTTATTATTCTTATTGATAGCAAATCGTTACATTTTTGGCCAGTAGAAGCCTTTTCAGGACCTTTTGGCACAACTCTCGTAGTCTTTGATAGCTTTCTTGATATGTGGATGAGAAGATTCTCCAAGCTCATCATGTGTATTTCCAGCCCCAGACCTGGAATAGACCATTTCTCCAGGGAGCGTTGATGCTTTTTAGTGGGGAATGGTATTTGGAGATGATAATCTGGATTCTAGGGGTGTGCATTTCTACAGAATTTGTCATTGTTTCTAAACGTGTCAGTGGAGAGAACTAGAAAACTTAGGTATGTGAGTGTATGTGTTTGTTTAAGATGAAATACGTATAAGTTTAAAACTGATACTTCCGATTCAAATTGAAGACCATAAGGGTAACTTTTTCCCTCTTACATCTTCCTTCCCAAGAATTCCATTTTCTCAAGGACATCAGAGATGGCAGAATTGGAATATCCCATCTTAATCATTTCCTTTCTTCCTCATCAAGTAATCTCAGAATAGCAATACTGTAACTACCAGTAACAGTATGATTTCTGAAAATGGAAAGAATCTGGTGATCCACTTCATTGGTTATATGCGTTCTGTTTATTCTTATGTCAGTTTTGATAAATTACATTTTTTAATAGGAATTTGTCCATTTATTCTAAATGTGCACAGTTACTGGCACAAGATTGTCCTGTGTCCATATTATCTTTTAAAGTACTGCCGTCGATGTAGTCATGTTCTTTTAATTCTTACTATTATTTGTTTTTGCCTTTTTTTTTCTTTATTTTATCAGAAATTTGTTGATTTCATTTTAGTCTTTTCAAGGAACAACTTTTAGCTGTGTTAATTTCTTAATTTCTCACCTCTCTCTTTCTGTTTTCTTTACATTTATTTCCTTGTTCGCCCCCTTTCCCCACCCTCCCAACTTCTTAGGTACATCATTAGCTCATTTTTCACCAGCCTTTCTTTTCTAATATAAACATTTGAGGCTCTTAATTTCCATTTAATGTATTGTTATCAATAGCAGTTTGTTATAAACTCTAATTATGATAGGATCCATTTTTATCTGATAGTTGTATGAACTTCTGATACCATGTTTGTGGTATTTTCCAAAGGATGATTTTTAACCCTTTTAGCAAAGCAGTTTGCAGCCTTGGTAACTTGCTTTCATTTACTGTCTACGTCATAACCTCACGTATACTGTGAGTGTGTCTAATTTAGCACATTGGGTATGTTTTGAATTTTTCTCTTTCTTTTTTCTTTCTCTGGTATTTCTTCCACAAGTCCTTCTTATTTTTTTTCTTGTTTTAAGAGTTTATTGAGATAGAATTTACGTGTAGTAAAATTCATCCCTTTTAGCCTGCAGTTGTATGAGATTGGACAACACGTATAGTCGTAAATCCTTCACCACAGTCCAGATACGAAAGAGTCCCGTCATCCCCCAGATTGGCTCGTGCCGCTTCGTGTCACTCCTTCCACCCTTCTCTCTGTGCTGCCTGTCTCTCTTCACTTCCTGACTAGTTGGTTTTTCTGTGTCCTCAGCTCTCTGAGGAGTTCCAGAAAAGTTTTTATTTTATAGATTATTCTGGCCTTTGTTGTTGTTAGGGTGGGAATAGTGCTTTTCCCAGCTGGATCAATTTTTCTTATCATATTTTTTTTGTAAATTCAAATTTATATATATCATTTTTGCATTAACACTACTATTTGAATATCTTTGTCCCACAGATGTATTTTCTTTTATATTCACATATATCTTCATTGAAATTTTACTTAGCTCTACAGTGGTCTCTTAGGTCCTTCTGTAATTCATATTTGAAATCTTTTAAAGTTTAGAGTTAAAAG
Organism: Diceros bicornis minor; assembly: GCF_020826845.1. NCBI lineage: Eukaryota > Metazoa > Chordata > Mammalia > Perissodactyla > Rhinocerotidae > Diceros > Diceros bicornis. The sequence goes on along the minus strand of NC_080749.1, from coordinate 59,519,110 downwards.
ATTATCATTTTAATATGTAAGTTTCAAATTTATGAATTCTCTGACCTTCTCCCCACTTTTTAGTTCTGCTTTTCAAATTAAATAAAATAGTGTATGTCATCCTTAGTTTTACTCTACTGTTGGATGACATATTTTGTTAATATATAATCAAAGCAATGTTAGAGAAACTTTAAAGTGTGTAATTTTTATATTTATAATTAAGTTGTGCTTATCATTTTAGTGTACCCAGGTAATTTTAAGGCCATATGAAAATTCTTTGCTGAATACATCATTGTATTAAAGAAATTGATTTTTATTACCAAGAAATTATTAATATTGATAGAATTTTGAAACTATTTCAACTGAGCTGCTTATGTCTCTTGTTTTTTTAAATGTGGTATTTTTTTTAATCATAAATGGTTTATGATAGCTTATTTCCTAGCAGATATCCACAATTTGATGATTTTAAATGCTGTTGTATTAATTAAATAAACAATGATATATCATGTTAGAAACAGTATTGCATATTTAACCTGATTTCACCTCCTCATTTCTTTCATGGACATTAACAGTGGCTTACTAAATGTTTCTTTTCTTTTTGCGCTTATAGGTTATTTTAGTGTCTGCCAATAAATTGACTCGTTATATAGAACCAAGCCAGTTAACAGAAGATTTTGGTGGGAGTCTCACCTATGATCACATGGACTGGTTAAATAAGAGGCTGGTTGGTATATTACAATGAGATAAAATGTCATTACATATACATGAGACATATTTTGATTACTTTATCATTTTAATTGACTAAAATGTAGATTGTTTTCCTTTTTACAAAAATGAAGAAATATAGTGCATAATGCTCGAAGGCAGTTACTCTGGAGTTAGATGCTCAAGTGTTGGCTATTACTTTTGTCATTAGTAGCAGTATTACTAGTCAAAGTTGTAAATCTTTTAAGAGAATAACAGAGTAGCATAATATCTTGAGAGGTAATCTAGTTGATATACCATTTTCAGAGAGGGTATTTAAACATCAGTTTGAGTTGAAGAGCAGTTTGACAGGTTAAGATTTTCATTTGTGAAAAGATGTCGTCTTTGTCAGGCCAGACTTCTGAAATCTGCTTCTCTGTATAATAAGACATTGTTTAATCAGACTGCTGGGGCCTGAAAGAACAAACTTCAGATGAACTCAGTTTAGATTATATGCTGATTTTATTGAAGAATAGTTAACTTTCGGTTATTTCAGAATGGATAACCACTTCTCTTTCCACCATATTTGAACAATGATATCAGACAAATGTTTATTTGTCTGATTACTTTATTACCTCTGTTTAAACAGACTTGCCCAAATCCCTTTTTAGAAATATTTTAATAAATCATGTTAGAATTGTAACTAATTTATTTTTATGCTACATGCTTGTGTGTAAAACCCTGTAACTATTACATGCAGCTAGTATGGATTAGTGATAAAATAACATAAAGAAATGTTCTATAACTGATAGTAGAAGGTTAGAACTGGTCTAAACAACATTCTCGTAGTTAAAATTGTTATTGGTGCAGATGTTTCTCAAAGAAACACAGGAATAAAAATAAACTTGTCTGAATGAAGAAAAATAATTTCTTAATGTATTTAAATTTTAAAAATTTAAAAATTATCCATTGAAACTATTTATTGTTTGAGGAAGCAATTTTGTCTTCTCTCGTGTACTCTGTTGTGCTCTGGTTCTTGAATTGTACTAGGTGACTTTCCAGAGAGGGAAAGAGAATCCCACCTGGCTGATTTCTATTGCTCTTAACTGAAAATCCTTACGTACATAGTAACTTTTAAGATTATTCTTAATATGTTAATATAATTTCATATTGTAGGTTTTTGAGAAGTTTACAAAGGAATCTACATCTTTATTAGATGAACTTGCTTTGATTAACAATGGAAGTGATAAAGGAAATCAGCAAGAGAAAGAAAGGTAGGTGACTAGTGTCATCCAGTTTTACCCTTGCAAAGCTATGATTAATCTGAGAAATGACACCTCTATTGTTAATGCAAGCTAAAAGAACTAAGGTAAGCAAGTCTCTGTTCAGTCAAACTTGACGTACAAAAATTGAATTAAATTCATTTTTTAATTTGTGAGAATTTGCTTTACATGTAAAATTTATTGATTTGAGTCAAAGTTTCTTTATAAAAGACATTTTTTTGATGAATAGTAATATATTTACCTTTTTCTGACATTGTGTGCAATATTCATTTGCAAGGACGTTTTCAAAATGAAACAGTTTTCTTCCTTCTTCGAGTTCTACTTTACTTGTAAAGAATACGGAAAAAGTTGCAGCTTGAAGTAAAATTATTATAGTCTTATTTAAATACACTAGCACTTAAATGCCTAGCTTGTAGAACTCCTCTTGTCCTTGTAAAATATGTGATATTCATGAGTTCAGTTTGGAGAATTTAGTGTTTTATGATACTGGAAGAAGTAATTATTCAGTTGTATTGTCTAAATGTAACTACTAGATTTATCCTTTTAACAGATTTTTATTGAACTTTACAATCTTAACAGTTTTCATTTTTCTGTTGATAGGCCACGTCCCTCTCTCCAGGTGAAAAGGAGACTTTAGGGAGCAGATTTACTTTAGGAAGCGAATTAACCCTTTCTGGTCTCCCAATAACAAAGTAGCCACTAGAGTAATAATTTTTCATTAGGAAATTTGAAAGAATCAGCACTCATCCTTGTCTATGTCTTTTGAATCTGACCTTAAAAATACAATGATGCGATTAGATTAAGGTGGTCAGAAGGTACAGACTTCAGTTATAAGATAAGTAAGTACTAGGGATGTAATGTACAGCAAGATGACTGTAGTTAACACTGTTGCATAGTGTATTTGAAAATAATGAGAATAGATCTCATCACAAGGAAGAAACTTTTTTCTTTTTTTTTTTTATATCTATATGAGATGATAGATGGTTAACTAAACTTATTGTGGTAATCATTTCATAATATATATGAGTCAAATCATATTGTACACCTTAAAGTTATACAGTGCTGTGTGTCAATTATATCTCAGTAAAACTGAAAAAATAAGATGGAACCTTGATAAAATGCATTTTGTTATTCTGTAAATCCAAATATAGTCACATATCCATTAAATGAGCTAATAAGGTAAAGAGGGATGTGACAAGGTCATAGTTTAACACCAAATCTTGATTTAAACAAAGTAAAAATGTGAAAACAAGTAGTTTGAATGTAAATCTAGTTAAAGTTAACAGCAAACATTTAGGAATATAACTATCCTATAGATGCTATATAAAAATGGAAAATGTAAAAAATTTACATACATGTAAATATGTAAGTGTGTGTGTATATGTGCGTAGATGTCACGCACACTTATATGCTATGGTTTAGGAATTGAAAATATTACGTTAAGTTACTTGACAAAAATTAGCTGAACCTCTTGCTTTCTGAGTAGTCCAGCAGAGTAAGTTTGATGTTCCTTGGGGGAGAGATCCTAAACCTGAAGAAAATGAATTCATGGTCATAGAGTTTAATGCTGTTGACTGTGTTACCCTCTGTGAGAATGACCATGAACATTTACAGTTTTCTTCTGAGAAAGCATTGTGGTAAAGAAACTGTTTAATTGCTTCCTAAGAACTTCCTATACTTACATGCCAATGGGATCCCTTTTTCTCCACCTAATAATATTTTGTTCAGTGTTTTGGGAAACACTTTGGAAAATGCTGTGTTTTGAAGTATCAAAGTCTTGTATTTGCCATTTCTTCGCCAAGGAACTCAAGTGTTAATTGGTTAGGCTCTTTTAAACCCCAGAATAAAGTCCCTTCTCTTGCAAATTTTCATCACCTTCTTAATGTCAGTCCTCAGGAAGCATTTAGGCTATAGAAGTGGTGAAGGCCTAGATCAGTTGACAAAAGTGAAAGCTTTAGAGCAAGACTTGTCAGTCACAGCAGCATGGATGGTCCTAGGCTTTGATTTGCCATGTATACTCTTTCCTTCATCTTCTACTTTCCATATGTGTTTATGAAAATAAAGGCCGTAGTCCAACTGCAAAAGAAACATAATTAGTACAGGGACGAGAGTACGACTGCTATGGGACACACGTGCACGTGTGCACACATACACAAATATCAGAGAGAATGCTTGCAGCTCTCAAAGGCTTGCTGTAGAGAAGTAAACTTTTGATTGGAGGAGGGCTGCATGCATTTTTAATGTTATATTTCTGGTTCTTATATAGTTACAAATTTCATTTTGAAACAGATATCCAGTGGAAAAATACTAAAATGGGTTTCTTTGATATATTTGAAATAATACTATAATAATAATAATAAACTATTTTTCCAAGTAGTATATTTTGTGATTTATCGTGCAGATATTTCTTTGGCTACTAGTATGTAATTATCTCTAATGGACTTCCTAATGCTTAAGAGAAATTAGCATGGTAGAATAGTATGCTTCAGGTGTTCATACTTGTGTGCCCCTGTTTTATATGTATGTACAAAGGATTTTCTTAAGTTACGTAGATAGAAATACAGCTTTTAAAAATTACTCTTTTGGTGCTTTCCAGGTCTGTGGATTTAAACTTTCTCCCATCAGTTGATCCTGAAACAGTTCTGCAGACAGGTAAGACAATAAAACATATTTATCAGTGATAATCGTAATCCAATAAACCTATTGTATATTGATTAATTTATGAAATAAACATTGATTGAGCATGTATTACTTGGTAGAAACTTGAGGGTAAATTTTTCAAACTGTTCTTTGATTTAACCTAACTGTGTTAATATACTCTGCAATATAAAAAAAATTATTAGTAATGATAAATAAACTCTCTCTCCCTTGAAATACTTTGATTTATTTATTTATCTTTGAAATTGAGATAAAATTTTCTATTTCATTGGGTTGCTGTGAGGATTATTGATTACTCATTATGTTCTAACATTATATTTTTATGTATTTTCATATTTCATTCTCCTAACAACCTCTTGAGATAGTATTATTTTCTCTGTTTTGTACATGAGGAAGCCAAGGCTTAGAGATGTAAAAAACTTGCTCAAGATCAAGTAACTATTAAGCTCTGTCACCACAGCACTAAAAACAGGTCTAAATCCAGAGCCGCTAGCTGCACTGTTGTACAGTATCTGTGTAAGAACACTTAGCACCTTGCAATGGCCTTGTACATAGTGTGTGTTCGGTGCTGCACAGTAGGTATATTCCAGCCCAAATAATCTCGAGCAGTGGTTTCAAAAATTCTAGGAGAATACATTGGAGTTCTTTTAAGTGAAAATGCCTTAATTTCTAATGTATTTTTCTAATAATACCTCATAATTCTAATCCCACTGTGTACCAGGCACTGTTCTAAGCACTTGACATACGTTAACTCATTTATTCTTCACCACATCCCAGTGAAGTAGGTGCTGTTATCATCCCAATTTTAAGATGGGGAAACCGAGGCATAAAAAAGTTCAGTAACTTATGCAGGTTACACAACTAGTAATGCTAGAGTTGGGACTTGAACCAAGGCAGTTTGATTTCAAAGTATGGTCTTTGAAATTATTATATGGTGCTGCTTCTCTAAAGGAAGTGGTATCCACAAGGAAAACATTAAGAGTAACAGTTGTAAAAGTAGAAAAAATAAATTTATCTTATTTTAATGGCTTTTATGAATATATAGATACACACACACATAGTATATAGTGTGTGTGTGTGTATCTATATAGACTTTGCATAAGTCTTTAAAATAGATGTTCTTCCAATTATAAAATGTGATGAAGAGTAAAGAAATAAGTTCTTTGTGTATCTTCATTGTATTGATTCAGTTGTCCTAAGTTTTTTCAGAATGATATAGATTTTATTTCCTTAGAGAACAAAGAAATAATCATAATCTCTGAATTAGTACATGTTTAGAAGGTAAGTAGACTGTCAGTAAAAATATTGTTTTACGTTTAAAACTTAATTCCATGTTTATATTTAACATTTTGAAAGCTGCTTAAGCCATTGAATTAAGATTTTTAAATTTGTAATTCAAAATTAATTTTACATGACACTAAGTCCTTTTTTATATGCTGTTAACTCTTAAAGTAGGGATATAAAGAGAGTATAAAATAGAGAGGTTTAGAACAATCTTGGATATTTTTTAGAAACTGGAAATACCTCCAAATCATAATAAAAATTCTGTTTCTGTATATTGAAAGCCATTTAAATTTAGAACATTTTCCTGAATAAATATGAAGGGAAGAGAATTTAAATATCTTCATATTTTTTGGCCCCTAAATGCTAATTGGAATAATATTATCCCAGAAAAACAATTAGCGATTTATTCACTTTTAAAATTAATACACTTATAGCTTTAGATGTTGCACGTTCTGCAGTTTTAATTTCTCATGCATGAGTGGATTTTCTATCCGTTTGCTGTAATTGAATAACATTGGATGCAGTTCTTCGACTAGCATGGCCCCTCATGATTCACAGTTATGTTGTGGAGATTCCTATAAATAGAGATTATTTAATATTATTTTGTAGCAGTAATAATAAGACTTTCTTCCTTTACTCTAATCATACATTTGTTACACTGTCAGCTTTTCTTTTAGGTGCTATGATTAAGGCTATGGATAAATACTGAAATCCTACAACATATTGCTTATTATTGATTAGTGCCAGCAGACAGAACATACTAATTAGTACTATCAGACAGAAATCCCAGAGTGTAATTGTGCTTTACAGGGAAAGAGGATTGGTTGGCACGGTATCCTAAGTAATGAATCCACCAATAACAAGAATGTGATAGATAGATAAATAGGTAGATATATAAAATATATATATATATATACACCATAAATACTATGTATTTACTATATAGTATAGCATATATATTTATGATACAACATATAATTATACTATATAGTATATGTATATACATATGTATGCATATATGCAGGTTTTCTATTTATTTCTATATAAATTTAAAAATTGCATTTCAGTACAGGCATACCTCGGAGATATAATGGGTTCTGTTCCAGACCACTACAATAAAGGGAATAGTGCAATAAAACAAATCACACAAATTTTTTGGTTTCCCAGTGCATATAAAAGTTATGTTTACGCTATACTGTAGTCTGTTAAGTGTGCAGTAGCATTATGTCTAAAAAAACAATGTACATACTTTAATTTAAAAATGCATTATTGCTAAAAAATGCTAACCATCATCTGAGCCTTTAGCGAATTGTAATCTTTTCGCTGGTGGAGGGTCTTGTAAAAAACGCAGTATCTGTGAAACGTCATAAAGCAAAGTGCAATAAAATGGGGCATGCCTGTACTTATGACCTGGTAGGTAGGTAGGTAGACATATAGGCAGATAAGTTCTAAAAATAAGGGACTAAAATTGAGAAGATTGAGAAGTAAGAATTATATTTCTTTATGGATATTAATTATAAGTATCTTTCATTCGTAAAGGGCATGAATTGTTATCCGAATTACAGCAGCGTCGATTTAATGGCTCAGATGGAGGGGTCTCATGGTCTCCTATGGATGATGAACTGCTTGCACAGCCACAGGTTATGAAATTATTAGATTCACTGCGAGAGCAATATACCCGCTACCAGGAAGTTTGTAGGCAACGTAGTAAGCGTACACAGCTAGAAGAGATTCAGCAGAAGGTGATGCAGGTAGGTGTCTGATTTGAATACGTTTAACGGTTTTTAATTCTAAATGTTGAGGTTTTTTTTAAAAATAATTTCTACTCTGTAACTGATTTTATACTAAGGCTTGTTTCACTATATAGATAACCTTAGACATATCAAACCAGACTCTAAAACTATTTTTAATTATGTATATTTTTACAAATAGCATTTGCATTAAAATTATATTATTTCTCCAGTGATGACATTGAGCATTCAGCTCACTCTATCAGAATGAACTTCAAAAATAACTAGTTGTTGGAAATATCATCTGTGTTCTGAGTGTATTCTTGCAATAAGTAACATTTTATTATTTATATTTGATTTATTCTTAATTTCTAATAACTTGTTAGTTTTTTTTGTTAATTTGGGCATTATGAAGAGTTTTTCTATCCTAACAAAAGAATAACATGAATATAAGTAATTATAATATTAAATTTCGTTATTGTGATACTGATATAAAACTTTAAATGTATTTAATACTTAAGAATTTTTAGTTCCTTTTAAAATTGATTTTTATAAGAAGTTAGCTAAAAATACTAAAAATAAATACTAAGGAAGACGTCTCTGTTACTTAGACTACATTCTGGATTTTCATCTGTTGAATTATTAAGAAATCAATCTTAAATATTTTATTTTAAAAATCCAGATTAGAAATGTCTCAGTGTTTTCATCTAGATTGGTTCATTCTTTAGATAAGTGTTTATTAAGTGCCTATTATATAGAAGACATTCTGCCAGGTTTTCAACAGGATATAAAGGTAGACTTGGCTATCATTAAGCTTTGAGGAGAAAGTGTTAAGTGTCACAGGGCGTGACTGAAGTGCCCTGGGCATTTATAGAAGGAATTATTTCTTTGGTTGCAGGTAATCCAGGAAGACTTAGTGGAGGAGGTAGCGCTTGAGCTTGTCCTTCAGGAATGTGTAGTATTTCACCAGGCACCTCCTTTAAGTTTTAAAGGAGAATTGGCATTTTGTAGAGGAGAACGAAGAGCTTGAATAAATAATAGCAGCATGAAATCCCAAGCTCTTTTAAGGCACCCTGGGAAATTTTCGGCCTTTGAGTCATAGAGCATGGTCCGGGAGCATGATCTGAACCCCAGTTCTTCCACTTATTTGCTGTGTGATCATGGTCACATTATTTACTCACCTGAGCCTCAGTCTGACTCCCTTCTTTCTTTTTTCCCTTCCTCTCTTTCTTTCCCTTCCTTCCTTCTTTTATTAACTAAAACAAGGGTAACAAGACCCCTTTGAAAGGTTTGTTGAAAGAACCCAGCACTTGATTAATGTAAGCTATTATGTTTATTTTCATTGAACTAGACTCTAGTCTAGAAGTCTAGTTCACTTGTTGGCAGACTTTTTCTGTAAAGAGCCAAATAGCAATTGTTTTGGCTTTGTGGACCATACAGTTTTTCTTGCTGCTGTGGCTGTGTAACTCTGCCATGTAGTGCTTAGACATTATGTGAACAAATATGTATGACTGTGTTCTAATAAAACTTTATTTACAAAAACAAGTAGTAGGCCAGAATTGACCTGCACGTTGTCGTTTGCTGACCTCTGACTAGAGCATCAGGGTGTCATGGGGAAAAAGGCTTGAAAGAAAGGAAGGAGTTGGATCACGGAAGATCTTGAATTCCAAGCAAAAGGATTTAGGCTTTATCTCCTGATAACCACATATAAACTGAAGATTTCTGAGCATACTTTAATTATATATAACTTTTTCTATGTAATATATTTGTAAGTTAAAGATAGCTTATATTAAACCCAAGTAAGCTTTAGTCAAGTAGCTTGAGAGTAGCTTTGAAAACCATAAAGATGGACTAGCATAGTGGTATACAAATCACCCAGATGATCTTCTCCCACTTCCAAGTTGTTTGATCTTGGGAAGGAAGTATAACTTCTCGATGCCCCTAGCTTCCTTCTCAGTAAACTGAAAATAACAATAACAACAATAATAATAATACTTCCTTAATAGGGCTATTACAAGGATTAATGAAGATAATTTTTATAATATGTTTAGTGCTTGGCACATAATGAGTTTTCTGTTAGCAACATCTATTATTTGCTTGCTCATTTAAAAAATGAATGTCTACAATAGTGTGTCATTGTGCTAGGTGGAATATAATGGTAAGTAAAATTCACAAGGTTCCCACTTTTATGGTGCATGATTACATAATTACACAAATAGTTGTAAAATTGCAACCATGCCTAGTCCCAAGAAGGAGAGTAGTGGGAGTAAGAGTGCGAAAGAAGAGGATATCAGAGATGAATCATTTTTCTGGCTCGAAAGACCCGATGGATGGTGCTGTTATCCAGTTAGGGAACACTGGACAGGGTTTGGGTTTAATTCTGGGTGGAAAAGGGTGTGGAGAATCATGAGTTTGGTTTTAGACATGTTGAATTTGAGGTGACTTTGAGACACGTAAGAGAAGATGTAGAAGGGTAGTCCCGAACAGGTCCAGAAATCAGAGAAGTCTGGGCTTGTGACATATTTGTTTTTAATCCGTGAATGAATGGTAATTAAAAGCATTGATGTGGATGCAAATTGGCCAAGGAAAGAGCTGAGAGTAGCTGAGAAGAGGGCTTTTTAACTGAGCTTTGAGAAACTCCAGCATTTAATGACAAAATAGAGGAGCATACTCCTGAAAAGAAGTCAGTGAAGGATTGGCCAGAGGTGAAGGAGAAAAGTGTGAGGAGTTCTGTATTGTGGAAGCCAAGGGAAGAAAGCATTTCAGGGAAGGCGTTGGGAACCTTGTCGAATGCTGCTGAAAGATTGAATAAGAGAAAGACTTAACATGGCCATTAGAATGCACAAGATCAAGGTCATTGGTGATCCTAGGGCATGGAGTGGCAGGGCCAGAAGCACATTGGAGTGAATTCAGGAATTGAGAGTGAGGTGTGGTGAAGGAGACACTGAATATAGACAACTCGTTGAGAATTGTCTTTGAAGGAAAGACGAGAGATAAAGCAATGCCTAGAAGTGGTAGAAGGGAGGTGGTATTAGTTGCTAGGGCTGCTTTAACAAAGTACTACAGAGTAGGGGGCTTAAACAACAGAAATTTATTTTCTCACAGTTCTGGAGGCCAGAAGTCCAAGATCAAGTTGTTGCCAGAGTTGATTCCTTCCGAGGGCAGTGAGGGAAGGATCTGTCCCAGGCCTCTCTCCTTGGCTTGTCAATGCCCATCTTCTTCCTGTGTCCTCACATCATCTTCCTTCTGTACCTGTCTGTGTCCAAATTTCCTCTCCTTTAAAGGCTACCAGTCATATTAGGTTAGGGCCCACCCTAATAACCTCATTTTAACTTAATTGCCTCTTTAAAGACCCTATCTTCAAATAAATATGGTTACATTCTGAAGTACTATGAGTTAGGACTTCAACATATGGATTTGGTGGGGTGGGGGACACAATTTAGTCCACATCAGGGTTCAAGTATAATTTTTTTTTTAATAATATGGAAAACTATAAGGAGTTTAAACGTTAGTGGGAAGTGTCTATTTGGAGGGAGGGATTGAATATACAGAGAGAAAGAATAATTAATACTATCAAGTTCCTGACAAGGTGAAGTGAATGGACTCCAAAGCACAATTGAAAGGATTAGCTTTAGAGCTGGCCCCGTGCTTAGCGGTTAAGTGCGCGCACTCCGCTACTGGTGGCCCGGGTTCGGATCCCGGGCGCGCACCGACACACCGCTTCTCCAGCCATGCTGAGGCCGCGTCCCACATACAGCAACTAGAAGAATGTGCAGCTATGACATAGAACTATCTACTGGGGCTTTGGGGAAAAAAAGGAGGAGGATTGGCAATAGATGTTAGCTCAGAGCCAGTCTTCCTCAGCAAAAAGAGGAGGATTAGCACGGATATTAGATCAGGGCTGATCTTCCTCACCAAAAAAAAAAAAAAAAAAGAAAGGATTAGCTTTAGAATGGAAGAGGGAGAACTCCTCCATTGTAACAGGAGGAAGCATGGGTAGGATGAATCCAGAGGTGCCTCCACGCATTAGTCAGGCATCAGGAAGATGAAGGAGTTCCTGTGTGATGTGTTCTTTTTTTTGTAAAGTAAGAGACAAAAGTCATCTGCATGGTGGTGCAGGTTTGGAGGCAGGGTAGGGGTATAGTGGTTGAAGAGAATTCGAGGTTTAAATGAGTGAAGATGGTTCAAAATTTCCTTTGTGGGGGGGATTGGAAGAGTGAAATTACCACAGAAATGTATTGTATTTTTAGGTAGTGTTGATCTTGAATTTATGGTGGAAACTTTCTGGCCTGTTGTGTGACTCTGTCGATTCATGGCTGGCTCTTGAGGTGCAGGCAAAGAGAAAGAACATGGGTGATGGGATTCATCCAGCATTTGTGCTTTGCCACATGGGATCAATAGTTATGATAAAAAGACAGAGAGGCAAAGGAGTTACTGTATTGGCAAATGCGTTTTTGAAATGATGGACCAGCTCAATTGGATAAAGAAGAAAGAAACGAGAGAAGGGAGATGGTGGTGATGATATTTATAATGGTGGTGATGATAGTAGTGAGATTATTGTTGAAAACAAACTTTGTTACCAGTTCATGAGCATTACTCATGAATTGGTTAGAACATTAATATTCATCATGGAATGGTTCCTGCACTGTTTTTCACAGGTCACTTTTGGGGAAAGATCTGTTTCCCTTTCTGAAATGATTACTTAAATTTAGCTATATAGTAACATATATTGATCATGTCAGCATACACAGAACATAAACTATACTGTCTTCAGTCTTGCAAATTTGGCGAAAATGAAAAAATTTTTTTGTTTATGTAAAGATAATCGTAAAGTTGACTATCTCTGCTTATGTTAAATTAGTACAAATTGAATTTTTCCAAATTTCTTTATCTACTGACTTACCGCTAAAAACACAATGAAAGAGAAATCAATAGGTCTAACAGATAAACTATATGATAAGTAATAACGATTATAGGTATCAGTCATTTATTCCCCACGGTTCAAATCAGTAGGATTAGATGTCATATTGGTATGCAGACCATGCTGCTACTGCTGCATTTAAAAATTAGATTTCACATGCTTCTGGGTAGGAGACAATGCCACTTCACTGAAATATGCTATTGTTATTCTCATTATTTGTTGTGGCAGTAATTACTGCCAGCATTGCAAATGTTATTTCTAGAATCATCCATGTGTTTTTCTTCCTTTGTAGAAAGGAACCATAGATGCAAAATAGGATACACTCTGAGTTGCATAAGTATACAGCTGGAGGCTGTGTTTCCAGTTCTCCAAATTCTTTCTCCGGGTCAGATGCTTGACATTTACTTGACATGCCCTTCTGTCTGGTTTGACCTCACATACTTCCGGATGTTCCCTCATGCAGTCTTTAGAAATCAGAGTGGTCAGGAAAGAATGGTGATAATCATAGGCATTTTTGGCCTTTGCAAATATTTGTCATGGTAGATTTTTAAGAACACATCTCCAAGGTTATACTTTGCATATAAATGTAACCATTTGAGGGGTCACATTGATATGGATTGGGCATGGAACTGTTTTTGCAGTAAATTAATATTCAGATTGACTGAGCAAGATGTCCTGATTGAAATTAAATTTTATCACCTAGTTTGGCAAACCACCATCATTAATGCATTTAAATAGACTTGTTTACTGGGGCATCAACCTCACTTTGCATCATTTTTACTAGAAATAGTCATACATTTACTGTGTCTACATTACTGATGTTGCATACTAAGGGAAATTACTTTCAGCATACGTTAAAACTCTATGTGCACTTGACTACGTAACTTTTTTACACCAAGATGTCTTTGCTTTAAATAAAATTTTTTTTCAAATATGTTTCTTCAAAAGTTTCGTGAATTGTTTTTCCCCAGTTATCATGATTTATATAACCTGCTTCTTTTGTTTCTAGAGTATTCTAAAATCAAAGTTTAAATGTTGAAATAATGTTGTCTTAGGTTTTTAAAAATAATATATAACATTATTAATTAGTTTAAAAGTTTTGAGATGCTTTCATTCCAGCCTTATTTTTAGAATTTAGATATTTCTAGTGAAATAATTAATTATTTTAATCGTTTAAAATGCTTAAAAGCCATTTTGTATCTGTTTCTATATCCGTATTCGTAATACATAGTAGTAAATGAGAAGCAATTAAGTCCCAAAAAGGAAAAGGAAAATTATTTCAAAATGTTTACGTAAGCTTCCTTGAAACTTACTCTTTTTATTTCCTTTTTTTAAGAGTGTTGAATAAAACAGTTCAGAGACTTCCTTAAGAAACCCAGGGATCTTACTGTAAAATGCAGATGTGAGACCAACTTTATAAAGAATGAATAGACATGAGGAGCTAGGCTTTTTTCTTTAGTAAAAGTGGGGAAAGTAGAGAGGCTAACAATTACTGGTATCATCTGCTGTGCTCAGTGTCTTACATATAATGACTGGTGTAATCCTGGCAACAGCGCTGTACGTTGTACAGATGTTGAGCCAAAGTCTTTCAACTAGTAGGAGCAGAGCCAGAATTCAGAATTCAGACTCATGCCTAGTGCTTTCTCTACACCTAACAGCTCATCTGTCTCTTCTGTGAATGAGTGATACTTTCCGCAGGCTAACAGAGAAACAGGATCCTAGTACCCTGCCCCTCCAGAGACAGCTCGTAGAAAAGATTAAAGCAGAAAAATTGGAGATATTGAGGAACAAAGCAGTGCATTCTAAAGAACACTTGACAATAGGGGTTTGCAGATGAATTTAGGATTCTGAAAACCAAGTTAAGCAAAGAAAGTTATAGCGCTTAAGGCTGTTCCAGTGAGTCAGAAATAATACTTTGACTTTTTTTGTTTTTGAGATTTTGCTCTCTAGTATTAAAACCTTATAAAGAGAAGGTGGAAGCTAAGAATATATTAATATTTAAAATACTAGAACGTAAATGGGCAAAAAACATGAAGAGATAGATCATATACTTTTAGTAAGCAAACATTTGCAATTTATTCAATCTCACTAGTATTTAAAATATACCTGGAGAGATTTCTGTTTTTTCAATTGGCAGAAGTATTTTAAAAGCAATGGTCAGTTTGTATACCTTGCAAAGGTTAGTCTCAATTAAAACTTTCATTACTTGGCTGTTTCAAATAGAAACAAGTGTTTTAGAGAGCAATTTTATAGTATATACTAACAGCCATTAACATTACATCATCATTGAACCCAAGATCTCTATTGAAAACCTTTCCTAGGAAAACAATACAGAATTTCAGGAAAAAAGGCTATATATAACTGCGACGTGTTTACGTTCATCTTAGAATTACTTAGAATTTCCACCAATTACTTAGAATTTCAACCAACAATAGAGAATTGGAGTCTTGAAAACAGGTATAATAGTTATTTGAGGTAGTACATTATTTACTTAGCTCTTAAGAAGGATGGTTTGGTTGGTTGGTTGCCTGTAGACAAATGGGAGGGAGAGAGGAAGGAAGGCAGGCAGGCAAGGAGGTTGGCCTTCTTAAAAAAGAGGTTTACAGCCATTGAAAATTATAATAGTTGTAACCACATGGAAAATCATTATAGTATTATAGTGTAATGTTAAGTGAAAAATACGGGAGAGAAATTACTTGTACTTCATGAGAATTGGCTATATGTAGTGCTTAAATCTGGAGTAACATATGAAAATGCAATGCATGTGAAAAATTAATGGAAGGAAATATACATGATTTTTCTCTATGATGTGGTAATTTTATATAATTACTAAAAATTACATGAACTGTTAGATTTTAGAATGAATATATTTTAACCTGGTCATAACAGAAATGCGCTATGGGTCTGCGATACTCTGTAATAAAGTTCCAAGGTAAGCCTCTCTGTCCACTGGGTCTGTAATTTTATGCTGCAGAGACACCCTCATTCCGTTCTTGGGAGCTATCCTAAGTTTAGATTTAGGGCATAACCATAGATCTGTTGTTGAATTCCTTATTCTAATTTAATAACAGGTAAAGCTTGGTAACATTGTTTTTTCTGTTAAAATTACTTCACTGTGTCTGTGTAGTTTTAGAATATATATGTCTGTGAGTAAAGAGTTAACAAAACCTTTCTTCTTCTGCATGAGAATTTGATCTTTGCCTAACTATCTAGCTTTGTTCCCCTGAAAACCTGACAAAAACTGGCATGTCAAGTCAGCTATGTTACTGGGCAACATTGCTTATGGTAAAATTTATTCTGGATCTGGATTGTGAGAACTATTAATACTTGATGCAAGGCATAACTCTAGGCATCCTTGAGTTCAGTGACTTTTATAAGGAGCACGACCCCTGTAGGGTAGGAGGTTTTGATGCCAGAGGTCTCCCATATCTGTACTGTATGGCTCTCATCTCCTTACACCTGAACTGTTGGACTGCTTCAGGGACTTAGCAGACGAGAAACACCCGATGCTGCTGTTCTGGCAAACTAGTCCCCACCCTACAGCCTTCTGAGTAGACTGGTGCTAATGGGACTTCAGATGGTCTTGTGGGTCTGAATGTTTAGTTGATCCTAAGAAGATCCCTAGAGGGTATTGCAGAAGTATAATTCTACAGTTAGTTTTTAATTTTCTTTTCAAAGTGAGAAAAATAGTATTTTAATTTTATATTAGTTAATCATTTAATTCATCCCGTTTTATTAATGCTTTCGGAAGAGCATTAGACTATGAATCAGGACACATGGCTTTTAGTCCTAGTTTTTTAATAATGGTTTATGTTACCTTGGGCAAGTCTTTTAATCTCTCTGAAACTCAGTTTTCTTAAGTGTTAATAAGAAATTTGATCGATGTCATTTCTGATGTCCCTTCTAACTCTAAATCCTATAGTTCTCTGATTTTCTTACCATTGTAAGTTAATTTTTAATCTTCTTTTATAGGAGCATTTGGATTTCTTTTAGCCCGGCAGATGATCAGATAGCTGAAAGCCTAAGGTGCTACAGTGTACATTCTTTCAAATTTAGGTTTTGGAAAAGTTGTCACATTATAGCTGCATGGTTCCAAAAGAAACGTCTACTGCCTATACAATAGAATTTAAAGAATTTAAATAAAAAATACTTGAGAAGCTTTGGGAGGGGAAAACCAATTAGAATGAAAGTTTGAAAAGCTTTTGATTATTTTAATACTTCATCTCAACTTCCATTTGTAGGTTGTGAACTGGCTTGAAGGGCCTGGATCAGAACAGCTAAGAGCCCAGTGCGGGATTGGAGACTCCATCCGGGCTTCCCAAGCCCTGCAGCAGAAGCACGAGGAGATCGAGAGCCAGCATAGTGTAAGAGGCTTTTTCCTCTGCAGGGTAACAATACTCTTATTAACGTGCATAAGTAGTAGCATGTGTGGTACTATGTGATAAGTTGCTGTAAACTTTGGTCCAGGGGCATAAAGTACAGTATGTTTAATGTTTAGAGGCCATGAAGTACCTTTTGACCACTTAGTACATATTCTTTAGAAGTTTGGTTTTGGTTTTGTCTCCAATACAGTTTAATTATATATTTTTATAGAAGCACAATTTACGTGAAACTTTAAAAAACTACAGTGACAGAAGAAAGAGTGGTAGTGCAAAAATAGAACTTTTGTCTGTAGTCCTGAGACAGAAACTCTGGTTCTTAAGTCCTCAGAAGGAGGCCTGTCTCTGTGTAGTTGGGAGGGTACAGTACAGTTAATGCCTGAGAGCAATTCCAGAATTGTTGCGTTAATCACAGCTGACGGAGAGTGAGTGCAGAGGGTGTGGGACATCTTTCTGTTCTTTGTGCATTTAGAGGTTTGCATTTGTGCCTGTGAAGAGGATAATCAAATCACAGTTATGAAATTGGGCAATAAATTAATCTATAGGCAGATTATAGATAATAATTGTTCAAGAGGGTTTAAAATTTAACAACTTGTTATATGGAGGAAACTGAGATGTGTTAAGCCCTGCTGTGTTATAGTTGACTCTTCATGATTGAGAAAGTGGTCATCCAGTTTGTGGATCAATTAGCCCACCCCTTTTCTCCCCCAAGTCATATTACTTCTTATGGTGATTTTAAATAGATTGACTAGAAAATTGGAAAAATAAAACTCGAATCCATTAATTTCCACCTCCTTAGATTATCTGTCTTAAAAAATCGATCAGTTTACACACACACACATACACACACACACACACACGTGTGCGCGTAGTATCCAACCACACACATAATATGAGGAATAAACCATCTTCCCCATAAATAGGTAATGAAAGAAGCCACTACCTCCCCCCTAGTGCAACTCCAGATGATCAGAATACACTCTGATTGGATTTATGTATCAATTGAAAAAAAAATCATGTGTTCCAGGGTGAATATAACATGCATCTTGACTTCTAGGGTCTAAATGGGCAACAATAGAGAACTGAAAAAAAACTTGATCAATAATAATGTTAAACTCTGGGCCCAGATGAGATTTAAAGATCATCTGAACATCTAATTCTTTTCTTTCCTCTTCAACTTCCCCCAGTTGAAGTGGTACTTAAAAGTTGGATAGTATTAGTAAATGTATGTTTTAAGTAAATGAGATTAAAGAATAAATATTAAGTATGCTTTTCTCAGGAATAAATTTGAATTGTTGACCAGATATTATTTACTCTTTACTAGAGATGTGTTTTAACAATGTCTGACATAATTATTTTTTAATATGTACCATTCGGTTTAGTTTCCTTATATTGTTTTTTTAATAATATTCCCCAAGTCAGCTTTAATGATCTGCGATATTGGCAGATAAAATATACATTGTACCCTATAGGAGTTGTAATCTAGCTAAGGGAATAATATATAAGCAAGAGGTATCACAACATTCGAAATCATCTAAAGATAGTATATATATTAACTTTGCAATTTTCCTAATTAGTGCTTGTAAGAAACTTAAAAATGAAATCCCATAATGGAAAAATCTGTATGTTTTATGCATTTCACAGGTTCCAACATAATGGTTTTTCCTTTTATGCTAAAAAAAATTTATTGAATAATTTGTTTCTAACTTATAATTCCTGTTCCTGAGGTTATAATTTTTTAATTCTCTTGGTACTTTTTAAATAACCTAATGCTGTTGTTATTTTGTCATAGACTGTGGTTTATTTGAACCCTGTGGATTTTTCTGGAGCATGTTACCATAGTATAACTGTATTCTATAATTTATTCCCCTTTTTAGTTCTTGAAAACAGTATTTGCTATAGAACATGCTAGACTTCATCTAAAGGATCTAGTTATGAAAGTATCCCAAAAGTCCTTTAAATAAGCGTACATGACATATGAGAATTTAAAGACAAGATTTATCTATATTTTATTATTTTTAAAAGATACCAATTGGAATAATAAAGAAGTTCACAAAGAGAATTAAAAAGTACATTTTATATTGCATATAGTATAGATGAAATTACAAATGGTATATGTAGAGATTCTTGTGTTTAGATGTTTGTTTTTGTATTTTTATTTTATTTATAAGGTTTTAAAATCAACTTAAACAAATTGCTTATGGATGGCCTTTCCATGTGCTTAAGTTTACTTATAATGTGAAATCAATATAAAATTTCAGAACTTTTTTTTTTTTTTAAAGATTTTATTTATTTTATTTTTCCCCCCAAAGCCCCAGTGGATAGTTGTATGTCGTAGCTGCACATCCTTCTAGTTGCTGTATGTGGGACTCGGCCTCAGGATGAACGGAGAAGTGGTGCCTCGATGCGCACCCGAGATCCGAACCCGGGCCACCAGCATCGCAGCGCCCGCACTTAACCACCGAGCCACAGGGCCAGCCCTCAGAACTTTTGAATTGGAAAAAATCTTATAGTTCTGATACCATTGCCTTATTTTATACATGAAGAAACTGGGAGATTACATTTTTTGATCAATGGGTAGCTAGACTAGGGTTAAAACGCCGATCTGTTGATACTCAGATGAGATCCTTTCTCTCTCTCTGTATCTCTTGGAGAAAGCTACTGAATTTTATGGATATGCTTAAGATAACAGCATTTTTTTTTTTTCATTCCTATACGCTTAATACTTGAGGACGTATGCACGTACATTGATGACTGCATTCATAGACATGGTACCCAAAGAAAAGAAATATTGATGGCTTAGCGTGGATCTCATTTCTTTAAATGATGGATATCTGGGATTTTTTTTCAAAATTGAGAGGTGGGGACAGATTGGATGGGAGTATAGCTGAAACAGAATTGGCCATGAGTTGATAATTATTGAAGATGGATGGTACACAGGGTTTCATTATACTGTTCTTTCTACTTCGGAATAGATTTGAAATTTTCCATTCTAAAAGGTTTGCAAGAGAGAATTACACTCTTTTAACCAATAGGTGGCATTGCGTTTTCACCTTGAGAATAGGTTGCTTGATGCAGGGATGAGTATATTAGCTTATGATGTTTAAGATATTCTAATTTTTTATTGAAAGCTTTCTTTTTTTCCTTGTAAGTAAAAGTCAACACTTTAACGCATGTATTGGAATTGTTCAGGTCTTAGAAATTATAATGACAAATTTCTGGTATATTGATTGCTTAACTGGAGTGGAATTTGGAAAAACTTTTAACGTACCATTTTGTATTAAAGCAGTCTGTCAAGTCTTAAAGTTTAGATTCTTCCTAAAAGCATAATTCTAAAATAAAGCTAAAAATAAACCCAAATTTTTAGGATATTCCGTAGTAATATATAGAAAATGAAAATTCTAAGCTGTAGTTCTTTGTCAAAAAGTATCAATAAGAAGTTTATTTAGTTTTTGAATACTAAGCAAGCACAACAGAAAAGATATTGAGGTATATGAAAATGATTATAGTAACTTAAAATAGATTTTAAAGTATTTGAGTTCAATAATCTTATTTTTTTGGGTGGAGGTAGGTGGGTGGTAGAAAAAGCATATGATAGGAACATGCAGAAGCATCTGTGAAGCTGCTTTTTGATTCTGTCAGTAATCCCCTATCCCACAGTGCTGACTTCTTGTCTCCAAAGAGCGTACTGGTGTGTTATGTCTAATAGTAAACAGCAGAACAGGTCTACATGAAAAATCAAGACCCATTTCTCCCTAACATATTAGCCTAAGTGAGTTGGCAATGTTTCTTTCCTCCTAGATTGGGATTCCTATTTCGTGGTATAAAGTATAAATACCCATCTTTTTTCACCAACTGTGCATTGTCACCAATTCACATAAGATTCCAGTGTCAATGCTGACGACTGCCTCTGTCCTAGTATGTGAACAGTCAAGCGCATTTCTTACCTACCATCTTAACCCGAATCCCATATCTTGGTGTTGATTTTTTTTTGTTATGAAATAATCATTTTCTGTACAGTTAGATGTTCTTAAGAGATAGACCAGAGAATGACCATAACTCAACTGAATGCAGCCTGTTCACCTAAGATTCTGTAAATTCTATGTTCCCCTGTTTCCTAGGAAGAAACATTTTGATTCATTTTAAATATACATATATATTTTTTCCCCACATCCCAGAGACACTGATTATTTCTTTATGACAACCTCAATTCATAATGTGAGTTTCTTTAATTTCGGGTGTTAATTTCATGAGGCAAACTAGTTCTTAAATCGTTTGCATCCCTGGTACGGTTGCAATACTTTATAGGTACTAGGGCCTATACTTTACAAGTTCAAACCAGGCGGAAAAAAACAGCTTCAAAGTGGTGGTTCTTTTTTCTTTTCTTAGCATCTATTTATTTTTATTCAAGATACATAGTAAAGAATGCTTGTTGCAGAATATTTGGAAAATGCATAAAAACACAAATGAAGCAAAAATTATGTATGATCCATGCATCCCAAAGTTAACCACTATTAACATCCCATTAATTTTCCTATGCATTTTTTTACAAAATTAGAATCACGCTGTTTATACTGTTTTGCGACTTGCTTTTCTTTTCACATAATAATGTATTCTGAACTTTACATGGCATTAAATATTATTTTACTGTATCATTCTTAAAAACTACATGGTATTTCAGAATGTGAATATACAGTCAATTATTTAACTAGTCCCCTATTGTAGGACTAGTTATTTTCGATATTTTATTTTTGAAAATACTGTTCAAGAGACAGAAATCTGTATGCACATTTCTATTTCTATTTGTAATACACTATTTTTTTTTATTGTGGCAACATTGGTTTATAACATTATATGAATTTCAGGTGTATGTCATTATACTTCTGTTTCTGCATACATTACATCATGTTCACCACCCAAAGACTAATTACCGTCCATCACCACACACATGTGCCGAATCATCCCTTTTGCCCTCCTCCCTCCCCTCTTCCCTTGTGGTAGCCACCAATCCAATCTTTGTCGCTATGTGTTTGATTTTTGTTGTCTTTATCTTCTGCTTATGAGTGAGATCATACGGTATTTGACCTCCCTCTGACTTATTTTGCTTAACATAGTAACCTCAAGGTCCATCCATGTTGTCACAAATAGCTGGATTTTATTGTTTCTTATGGCTGAGTAGTATTCCATTGTGTATATATACCACATCTTCTTTATCCATTCGTCCCTTGATGGGCACTTAGGTTGCTTCCAAGTCTTGGTTATTGTGAATAATGCTGCAGTGAACAGAGGGGTACATGTATCTTTACGCATTTGTGTTTTCATATTCTTTGGATAAATACCCAGCAGTGGACTAGCTGGATCGTATGGTAGTTCTATTCTTAATTTTTTGAGGAATCTCCATACTGTTTTCCATAGTGGCTGCACCAGTTTGCACTCCCACCAGCATTGTATGAGAGTTCCCCTCTCTCCACATCCTCTCTACACTTGTTGTTTCCTGTGGTTTTTTTTTGTGAGGAAGATCAGCCCTGAGCTAACATCCATGCTAATCCTCCTCTTTTTGCTGAGGAAGACCGGCTCTGAGCTAACATCTATTGCCAATCCTCCTCCTTTTCTTTTTTTTCCCCAAAGCCCCAGTAGATAGTTGTATGTCGTAGTTGCACATCCTTCTAGTTGCTGTATGTGGGACATGGCCTCAGCATGGCTGGAGAAGCGGTGCGTCGGTGTGCACCCGGGATCTGAACCCGGGCCGCCAGTAGCGGAGCATGCGCACTTAACCGCTAAGCCGAGGGACCGGCCCCTCCTGTGTGGTTAATTATAGCCATTCTGACGGGTGTGAGGTGATATCTCATTGTAGTTTTGATTTACATTTCCCTGATAGTTAATGATATTCAACATCTTTTCATGTGCCTGTTGGCCGTCTGTATATCTTCTTTGGGGAAATGTCTGTTCAGGTCTTTTGAACATTTTTGAATTGGGTTGCTAGGGTTTTTTTTGTTTAGATGTATGAGTTTTTAAATATATTTTGGAGATTAACTGCTTGTCAGATACATGGTTTGCAAATACCTTCTCCCAATTGTTAGGTTGTCTTTTCGTTTTGTTGATGGTTTCCTTTGCTGTGCAGAAGCTTTTTAGTTTGATGTAGTCCCATTTGTTTATTTTTTCTGTTGTTTCCCTTGCCTGATCAGACATGGTACTTGAAAATATGTTGCTAAGACCGATGTTGAAGAGTGTACTGCCTATGTTTTCTTTCAGAAGTTTCATGGTTTCAGGTCTTACATTCACGTATTTAATCCATTTTGAGTTAATTTTTGTGTGTAGTGTAAGATAATGGTCTACTTTCATTTTTTTTGCATGTGGCTGTCCAGTTTCCCAGCACCATTTACTGAAGAGACTTTCCTTTCTCCATTGTATGTTCTTGGCTCCCTTGTTGAAAATTAGCTGTCCATAGAAGTGTGGGTTTATTTCTGGGCTCTTGATTTCTGTTCCCTTGATCTGTGTGTCTGTTTTTGTGCCAGTACCATGCTGTTTTGGTTACTATAGCTTTGTGGTATCTTTTGAAATCAGGGAGTGTGATACCTCCAGCTTTGTTCTTTTTTTTCAGGATTCCTTTGGCTATTCAGGATCTTTTGTTGTTCCATATAAATTTTAGGATTCTTGGTTCTAGTCCTGGAAAAATGTTGTTGGAACTTTGATAGGGATTGTGTTGAATCTATAAGATTGCTTTAGGAAGTATGGACATTTTAACTATGTTAATTCTTCCAATCCAAGAGCATGGAATATCTTTCCATTTCTTTGTGTCGTCTTCAATTTCTTTCAGCGATGTTTTATAATTTTCATTGTGCAGATCTTTCACCTCTTTGGTTAAGTTCATTCCTGGGTATTTTATTCTTTTTGTTGCAATTGTAAATGGGATGGTATTCTTAATTTCTCTTTCTGCTACTTCATTGTTAGTGTATAGAAACACAACTGATTTTTGTATGTTGATTTTGTATCCTGCAACTTTACCATATTCATTTATAATTTCTAAAAGTTTTTTGGTGGATTCTCTAGGGTTTTCTATATATAAAATCATGTCATCTGCAAATAGTGACAGTTTCACTTCTTCCTTTCCAATTTGGATCCCTTTTCTTTCTTTTTCTTGCCTGATTGCTCTGGCTAGGACTTCCAGTACTATGTTAAATAAGAGTGGTGAGAGTGGGCATCCTTGTCTGGTTCCTGTTCTTAGAGGGATAGCTTTCAGCTTTTCACGATTGAGGATGATATTAGCTGTGGGTTTGTCATATGTGGCCTTTATTATATTGAGGTGCTTTCCCTCTATACCCATTTTATTCAGAATTTTTATCATAAATGGATGCTGTCTCTTGTCAAATGCTTTCTCTGCATCTATTGAGATAATCATGTGGTTTTTATTCTTTATTTTGTTAATGTGGTGTATCACGTTGATTGATTTGTGGATGTTGAACCATCCTGCATCCCTGGAATAAATCTCACTTGATCAAGGTATATGATCTTTTTTTAATGTATTGTTGTATTCGATTTGCTAGTATTTTGTTGAGGATTTTTGCACTGATGTTCATCAGTGATATTGGCCTGTAATTTTCTTTTTTGTCTGTTGTCCACGTCTGGTTTTGTGTCAGGGTAATGTTGGCTTCGTAGAATGAGTTAGGAAGCTTCCCCTCCTCTTCAGTTTTTTGGAAGAGTTTGAGAAGAATAGGTATTAAGTCTTCTTTGAATGTTTGGTAGAATTCATCAGGGAAGCCGTCTGGTCCTGGTCTTTTATTTTTTGGGAGATTCTTGATTACTTGATTCTTGATCTCCTTACTGGTGATTGAATACTACTTATTCTGTATTTCTTCTTGATTCAGGTTTGGAAGATTGTATGATTCTAAGACTTTATCCATTTCTTCTAGATTATCGAATTTGTTGGTATATAGCTTTTCATAGTATTCTCTTATAATCTTTTGTATTTCTGAGGTGTCCATTGTAATTTCTCCTCTTTTATTTCTGATTTTACTTATTTGAGCCTTCTATCTTTTTTTCTTGGTGAGTCTAGCTAAAGTTTTGTCAATTTTGTTTATCTTTTCAAAGAACCAGCTCTTGGTTTTATTAATTTTTTCTATTGTTTTCTTAGTCTCTATTTCATTTATTTCTGCTCTGATTTTTATTATTTCCCTCCTTCTACTGATTTTGGATTTTGTTCTTCTTTTTCCAGTTCCTTTAGATACACTGTTAGATTGTTTATTTGAGATGTTTCTTGTTTGTTGAGATAGGCCTGTATTGCTATAAACTTCCCTCTTAGAGCCGCTTTTGCTGTATCCCATAAATTCTGCCATGTCATATTTTCATTTTCATTTGTCTCCAGGTATTTTTTGATTTCTCCTTTGATTTCTTCATTGACTCAATCATTGTTCAGTAGCATTTTGTTTAATCTCCATGTATTTGTGGCTTTTTGATTTTCTTCTTATAGTTGATTTCTAGTTTCATACTGTTGTGATCAGAAAAGATGCTTGGTATTACTTCAGTCTTCTTATATTTGTGGAGACTTGTTTTGTGGCCTGATATGTGATCAATCCTGGAGAATGTTCCATGCGCATTTGAAAAGAATGTGTATCCTTTGGGTTTTGGATGGAATGTTCTGTATATATCTACTAGGTCCATCTGTTATAGTGTGTCATTTAAGGCCAGTGTTTCCTTATTGATCTTCTGTCTGGATGATCTATCCATTGGTGTAAATGGAGTGTTAAAGTCCCTTACTATTATTGTGTTACTGTCTATTTCTCCTTTTATGTCTTTTAATAATTGCTTTGTATATTTAGCTGCTCCTATGTTGGGTGCATAGATATTTACGAGTGTTATATCCTCTTGCTGGATTGTTCCCTTGATCATTATGTAGTGCCCTTCTTTGTCTCTTGTTACAGTTTTTGTTTTAAAGTCTATTTTGTCTGATATGAGTATTGCTACCCTAGCTTTCTTTTCATTGCCGTTTGCATAGAGTATCTTTTTCCATCCCTTCACTTTCAGTTTGTGAGTGTCTTTAGGTCTGAAGTGTGTCTCTTGTATACAGCATATATATATGGGTCTTCTTTTTTTATCCAATCAGTCAGGGTGGTGGTTCTTAAACTTTAGTGGTCCTAAGAGTCACCTGAGGTGCTTTTTAAAATGCCTCTTGCAGGCTCCACCCCCAGAGACTCTGATTTAGTAACTTAGGATTGGAGCTTAGGTCCTTTTACTAAGCACTCCCAGGTGATCTGATGTAGATAGTTCTCACTGTAAGAAATACTATCCTAGGACTCTAATCCTTTAGTTTACTGTTTTTCTCTGAATCATTGCTGTTACTTCTTCAAAGAATTGAACATATTTATTTAGAGCATTGACTAAATTTGTAAGAACCATAGATTAGAATATGAAATCTCTTTCTGTCTTAGAACACTACAGTGATAATTTTCTCAGGTAACATTTTCTTTAAATCGGTCAGTCTCCATTAACCTTTGTAATCACTATGTGGTTTAAAAAGTATTTTAGGGCTGGCCCCGTGGCTTCGCGATTAAGTACGCGCGCTCCGCTACTGGTGGCCCGGGTTCGGATCCCAGGCATGCACCGACGCACCGCTTCTCCGGCCATGCTGAGGCTGCGTGCCACATACAGCAACTAGAAGGATGTGCAACTATGACATACAACTATCTACTGGGGCTTTGGGGAAAATTAAAAAAAAAAGGAGGAGGATTGGCAATAGATGTTAGCTCAGAGCCGGTCTTCCTCAGCAAAAAGAGGAGGATTAGCATGGATGTTAGCTCAGGGCTGATCTTCCTCACAAAAAAAAAAAAAAGTATTTTACATTTATTATCTAATTAAATCCATACAGTAAGCAATAAAACAGGTAAGACAGATACTGTCATCACTGTTGTATATAACCGGGTTTCTCAGCCTTGCACTGATGACACTTTGGGCCAGATAAATCTTTGTTTTGGGGGCTGTCCTATGCATTGTAGGGTATGCAGCAGCATCACTAGCCTCTACCCACTAGATGCAGTACTACCCCTCCCTCTCAGTTGTGACAGCCAAAAGTGTCTCTGGATATTGCAAAGTGTTCCTTAGGGAGCAAAATTGCCCCCAGTTGAAAATCACTGCTGTAAAGAAAGAAACTGGTTCTGAGAGATCAAATGACTTGATGAAGATCGTACCCTTAGTAAGGAAAAAAGACAGACCTTGAGCCTGCCTTTCAAATCCAGTGTTCTTTCTGTTACATGTGACTACATCATCTGTGTAATGATATCCAAAGATTTCATAGTAGTTCAAGCAATAAAACAATATTACAAATTAGAGAAACCCAAGTTTTAGGTACAGGACACAAGAGTAGACCACATTTAGACCAGTACCTGTTTATCTACTTAATTTAATATCAACACATCTACAGTGTCTAGTATAAAGTATTTTATCTGTTCATTCAATACATGTTAATTGAGCACATACTAAATGTCACGTGTTGTTCTAGGTTCTTGGGTATATAGCACTGTCTTATAATGTGGAACTTTTGTTCAAGTTGGGCAAAGAGAGAGTAGAAAGCAATATACATAAGGCTTCCAGGAAAGACCTCTCTGAGGAGATGACATTTAATCAGAGGGTTGAAATGATATGAAAGAGTAATCCAAGCAAAGGGCAATTCAGATCAGGGCACAGCAGTAAAAACACCCTGAGGCAGGAGCTTACTTTCCATGGTAAAGGACAGCAGGTATGTTGGTGGTGTTGGAGTGCAGTGAGCAAGGTGGGGAGTCACAGAAAACAAAGTTTCGAGAGGGAGTTAGCAGCCAAAACATGTCATGTGATTTTGGCTCACAAAAAGTAACTCGAAGTTTATTTTAAATGTTATGTGAAATCATTGGAGGGATTTTTGAGCAGTGACTTGTTTTATGTTTTTAAAAGATCACTGGCTATTGTATGGAGCATAGGGAGTAGGGACAATGAAACAGGAAGACAGGAGGCTGTTAGAATAGAGGCAGTAGAAGTAATGAGAAGTTGTTGGGTTCATGAGGTTGAGCCAGAGAGACTTGCTCTTGGAAGAATCAGGCGTTTGGCCTTAGCAACTATTAAGATGGTGAAGACTGGGAGAGAAGCAGGTTGGGAGGCTGGAGAATCAGTATCTTCAGGGGCAGGTTAAATTTTAGATAGTAGTCATCCAAATGAAGATAGCTAATAAACAGTTGGGTGTCAGTATCTGGGGTCAAGGGGAGGGGTCAAGATTGCGGATGTTAATTTGGGAGTTATCAGCCTACAGATGTTATTTAAAGGCATAGGACTGGATGAAATCATCCAAGCCCAAGGAGTATTAATTTAGAAGAAAAGGGCCTTTGGAAAGCTGATGCCTCGGTGACTCCTAAATTTAGAGGGCAAGAAGAGAAAGGAGAGGCAGCAGAGGAAGCCAAAAAAGAGCTGTTGTGTCTCAGGAAACAAGAGAAAAAGGTGTTTCAAGGAGGAGTAAGGGGTCACCTTTGTCAGATGCAACTGAGAGGTCCGATAACATAAAGACTGAGAATTTGATAAGACTGAGAATTTGATAAGAGTAGGAAGGACAAAATCCTGATAAGAGTGGATTAAAAAGAGGATGGGAAATGAAAAGATAAAGTGAATATAGAGCATATTCTTTAAGGGAGATTTTTTTCCTCATTGAGGTTTAATAATTTATAGTAAAATGCACATATCTTAAGTGTATATTTTGTTTTTTAATATAAGGTACTACAGCTTATTTGTATGCTGACAGAAATAATCCAGTTGAACAGGATGAATTGATGATAGGAGAGAGAAGATAATTGCAAGAGTGAACCTTCGTATAGGCAACAGAGAATGGATTATAACGCATAAGTGACGCAGTGAGCCTTGGAAACAGGGACAGTTCATCTGTTATTTTAGCAGGGAGGGCAAAGCATAGAGCTACAGAAGCAGGGAAGGTTATAGATTTGTCGGTGAGAAGATGAGAGAGCTCTCTTCTGATTGCCTCCTAGTGAGTTAAGAAGTTACATTTTTGGCTGAGGGTGAGGCAGTGAAAGGGAGTTGGAGATTTAAGGAGTGAAAAAAAAGATAAATAATCATGAGAATGGGAAAGTGAATTGACTAGGGAATGTAATAGGATTGCTGAAGGCCCATTTAAGGTTAAGTCATAACTTTAAAAAGCTACCTGTCTATATAGTTTTTATCCAGCCATGGTTCAGCCTCTCTGGTATAGGTGCACAATGGGCAGAGAAACCAGGTCTGAGGGTTTGCCAGGTGAATCTGTTGGAAGGAAGGAGAACTGGGCGTGAACGTGGTTTGTGCCCCAGGTGGTGGTTATAGGCTCTGATCAGCGATAGAAATGAGGACGTGAGGCTCCTGAGTGCTGGACAGTAAAACATGCTGAGGGCAATGGATTGCTGGACCTTTTGGCATGGTAGGAGTGACCATACTAAAGGATGTCAATTGGACAGTCAGTAGCTGGTGGTGAGAGAATGGGATTCTTGCAATTAAGATTTTGGGGCTGTATCATAGTATATGATAACGACAACATGTATATGTCTATTGGAGTAGGTAGCTGAGGTGGGATGAGGACAAGGTAGTTGGAAGTGATGGAGAGAGTCGAGGAACTGAGAATTCAGAGTGTTGGGTGAGTGTCTACGTCGAGGAAGTAGGTAAGAAGGCTGGCAGGAAGAGGAAGGCAGTGACCTCTGCTAAGCTCCGTAGATGAGGGCATGCAGCAGGGAAGGTTGGAAGGATGTAATCTGAGAGCATGCACCTTAGAGGAGATGCGGTTTTTGAGAGAAGAAATGGTCTGGAAATAGTAATGAGGAATGAGGCTGCCATCTCCCCCACCTCCAGGCTTGTGGTATGCAGGCTGTGGAAACAAAAACAGCCGTTATTTAGGAGGGCTGCAGGGCTGACTTTTTTCTCTGAGGGTGGCCAGGGTTCACACAGAACGAGAAAGAGCAGGGAACATTGTGAGGCCACAATGAGGGTATAAGGAATTCTGCTGTTGGCAGGAGTGAGTTCCGGGGACCACAGTGGAAGGATTTGGGGATTGGGAACTTTTTGTCCTCAATTTAAATAATCTTCCCTAGAAAATTCTCATATATGTTACTTTATCTGGAGAAATTATAAAATATAATACAGTTCTTCAGGAACTAATTTGATCCTTAATTCACTTTACAACATCTCTGCTACAGGAATGGTTTGCAGTATATGTGGAACTTAATCAGCAAATTGCAGCACTCTTAAATGCCGGGGATGAGGAAGATCTTGTGGAACTGAAGTCGCTGCAGCAACAGCTGAGTGATGTTTGTTATCGACAGGCCAGTCAGCTGGAATTTAGGCAGAATCTCTTACAAGCAGCTCTTGAATTTCATGGCGTTGCCCAAGATGTAAGTGTCTACTCTGATTGCTTTCTTTTCTTCAAATTATCTGAACACTTATCTGCACATAATTTTTGCAGGTTTGCATGTCTCCTAATTATTTTTCTGGAACAATAAAATAATTTACTGGCGGGGGAATGAGATAAAATTCTTTGATTTTTAAAAATTTTTGTTTTTAAGTCATTCTGCATGCAACTAAACCTTTTGTGTCTAAATAGAGTGTCCCAACCTAGTAGATAAATTTCATTTTAATTATTTCTCAATGTTTATGCTTTATAACATAGATTGAAATGGAAGTCTCCATACTCTTTTACATTCTGCTGGCCTGGGCATACTTCTTTGTCTTCCGGGTGCATGCATCTGTGTGTTCTATCTTTCAGATAACATGTATTCTAATTATTCGTCCTTGTGTTTTAACAGCATAGTCTTTTTCAAGTGTAATTGTGATAACCTCATTAGATATAAACCTCATTAATCATTAAACACTTTAGATGCTGATTACATCAGGGTTATCTCTTTGGTGTCCCTCTGCTTTAGTTGTCTCAGCAGTTGGATGGCTTATTAGGGATGTTGTGCGTAGATGTAGCACCAGCTGATGGAGCATCGATTCAGCAAACTTTAAAACTGCTTGAAGAGAAGCTGAAAAGTGTTGGTAAGCAGATTTTAAAAATGCTGAAACATAAGGGTTCTTTTTTTAAAAATATCATTACTATGGTTAGACAAGTTGACTTATACTGAACTAATTATAATTATTTACAGGGAATGCAGGAAAAATTAGTATAAAAAGGGTTTTATTCCCTTGAAGGGTGTAATTTATGCTAAAATTTTTATTTTTCAGTGTTGGTCAGTCACTCTTCCTTCACTGAGCCTTTAGCTCTTCCTGTCTACCCAGCTATGTCTATGGGTGCTGTGTCTTGCATATACTATGAACAGTGATTTGTAGTGCATGCATAAACTGCAATTAGCTGTGAAGTGTTCTGTGGTAAACCCTGTATGCCCAAAACTGTGTTTTATGCCATGATTTTTGTTGTTGCTATATCCTAACCTTGTGAAAAAATAGTTGGTTTGGTTCTGTGCATTTGTTTCTCCAAACTGGGAATATTGCCAGTGTTGCATACTCTCCAGGAGGAGGATGGTCCAATTTTATTAAGCTGGTTCTCTCACTTGACACAAGGGCTTTTAAATTTTACAGTGAATTTCTCTAGGTCATGACTGGAGAGGTAGATAGTGGATGTAAAAATGGAAAGGGGGCGTTGTATTGAGTGGGACAGGCGGGCAAAGGGGAATGGAAGAAAGGAAGCAGAAACTTAAGGCAGAGATTGAGTAGAAAATGGTGACACGTGATTGAACCAAATTAATTACTCAAAAGGACTTGAGGGAATGTGTTTGAAAAATCATGTTTGTATTGGCATTTTACTTGCTTGCAACCTTTGTTATTTTAACAGATGATATGCATAATACGTATTTACGATTTAATGTACCAAATGAAATTTGTTTTAAAATGTCAGAAGTTTTCTTGAGCCATATTTTTCCTTTAAAAAAGGAAAAAGAATTCTTGTATACTTATCTGATTTGGAGTATTGTAAACATGTTGTAAGTGTTGCTTCTTGCTGGGTGTAAGCTGACGGTGCCAATACTCAAAATGTTCAGCGTCCTTTTACAGTGATAATATATCGCTGGAGTGTTAGAAAGTATTGCAACTCTTATACACTTTTTTGAACAATAGTTTGCCTTGTTCTCCTAAAAATTAGACCACATAAAAACAGAAAGGAAACAAATGGAAAAATCTTACACATCAAAACAGAAATTCTTACGCTTTCTTCCTGCTTTCAGTTTTGAAAAGTACTTATTATCTATGGAAATTCACCTTTTGTGAGTTCTCTTGAGGGAGAGTTTGGCATGAGAGGAAGCTCCAGTTTGAAGCACATTTATAAGGGATTTTATTGCTTGAAATGTTCGGAGGACTCCATCCCAGATGTACAAAGCTCTTATACTTGGAGTCCAAGTACACTATCTGCTGAGAGGATTTATTGAGGGAGGGAAAGCACCTCCGTCGTTGGAGAGATTAAATCTAGTAACTTTTGTTTTAGACGTTGGATTGCAAGGTTTGCGTGAAAAAGGTCAAGGTCTCCTGGATCAGATCTCCAATCAGGCATCCTGGGCCTATGGAAAAGATGTAACCATTGAAAATAAGGAAAATGTGGACCACATACAAGGAGTGATGGAAGACATGCAGCTTAGGAAACAAAGGCAAAGTTGGACCGTTAATGTTACTTTTTGCTAAGACAACATAATATTGATTAAAATGAAGAGTGATATAATTTATATTTTCCATACAAAGTAAAAGTTCTTACCTGTTATATAGGAGGTGTGTAGTAGGTTTCTGGTGAATGTAATAATTACTTTGTATAACTGTACTAACAAATAATGGCAATTTGTTCAATTAATGGGTACTTTTCCCCTTTTTATGCAGTAGTAAAAATTTCAGTTACGCTCAAATACTTCACATTCCATATCCTCAGTATAGCCTATGACTCTTCTGCTTTTAAGAAAACCCTTTTTGGAGAATTTTGCTTTTCCATTTTCATTTGATTTAGAGTTACTATTAAATCTGCCATCTACATTGATCTGTTTTTTCATCTAAACTTCATATTCTTAAATTGTCACATATCCAATATTCTCATATTTACTATAGAAAGATTAGACAATAGACTCTGGGTAAGATGATATTTAAAATGTTTCATTTGATATAGAACTAGGAATTTAAAAGATTCTTTGAAAACTCAATTTGCAATAGCAACTGCAAAGTGTTGCAAAGTAAAGGATTAAATTAATATATTCAAGGGCCGGCCTGGTGGCGTAGCAGTTAAGTTTGTGCACTGTACTTTGGTGGCCTGGGGTTCACAGGTTTGGATCCCAGGTGCGGACCAATGCACTGCTTGTCAAGCCATGCTGTGGTGGCATCCCATATAAAGTAGAGGAAGATGGGCACGGATATTAGCCCAGGGCCAATCTTTCTCAGCAAAAAGAGGAGGATTGGCAACAGATGTTAGCTCAGAGCTAGTCTTCCTCACAAACAAACAAGCAAAAAATTAGTATATGCAGGTATACATGGTCTAGCATAGTTGTATGAAATTTTGGCACACTTAGAAATTTTGTCATCAACAAAACCTCACCGAAACTCTCCCTCTACATCACAGAGAAAATAGTCATTAGGCAGAAATTTGTTCTACCCTCATATCTGCAAGCGTAGCCACTTCATTATGTATTCTCATCACAAAGGATGATATAGCTCTGCTCTTATCAAAGCCAGTCCTTCCATGTACCCTTGTGTCTCCTTGCTCTGTCAATTCCCATTCTCTACTCTGATCCCTGCCCCTCATTTAAATGCTTAAATCTCTCCTATTTCAAAAAAATTAAACTGTTACGCACATACATATACCTTCCTCTTCAAGCCTTTTTTTGTCTTCTAGCCCTAGAGCTCTCACTCCTGAGGGCTGTCATTTGCAGGTCTAGTCTACACTCAATACTACTTCCTCACTACCTCTTGTTTACTCCTCAACCCTCCTCAGTCTGACTCTACCCTCACCCTTCCACTGACCTTGCTCTTTCTGATGTCATCAGTGACTCTGTAATTGCCATATGTGGTAAACACTTGATCTTGCTCAAAATCCAGGGAGTACTTCTGGTCCTGACCTTGCTTGACCACTCTGAATCTCATTGGACACAACTGACTTTTTATTTCTTCTTGCAACTCCCTGACTTTGAAAACACCCTCATGATCCCCTTTGTGGTACTTTCTTCTTTGTTTTCTTGTCCTCTAGCTAATTTTGCTGCTTCTAGGGTTTGTTCTGAAGCCAAATTCTCTGCTCACTCTATGTGTTCTCCCTGGTCGGTCTCACTACCTTAATGACTTTCTTTAATATGATCATGCTTGAGTGGTTATGGCTCTGGCCCTGACCCCTGTCCTGTGCTTCAGACCCATAATTCCGCTTGCCTACTGAGTATCTCCACTTAGATGCTCCATACACCCCTCAAACCCAATATGACCAGATTGGAATCATTATCCCCCAAAACGTCCTCTTCTCCTTTCATTTCCTATCTAGGTCAAAGTTACCATCAGCCACCAAACTTGGGATTTCTCCTAAAATCCTTACTCTCCCTCATCCCTTACAATCTAATCAGATGTCCAGGTTCTGCTGTTTCTGAATCCCGAACATTTCTTTGTTCAAGATCTTATCTCTTACCTGCCTCTGGCCTTGCTCCTCTCTAGTCTGTTGTACATGAGAGTAATCTTTGTAAAGTGCACATCTAATCACATAACTTCCTTGTGTAAAACCCCTCTCAGTGGCTTCCTGTTTTCTCAGATGAAGTTCAATCTCCTTGGAATAGTGTAGGAGACTCTTCATAATCCAATCCTGCATAATCTTATCTCCTATAACTTTCCCACAAAACCATACAGTTTTCACTTTCCTGAATGCATCATGCTGTTCCATGCGTCTGTAGATACTTCTTTCCTCATTTTCTGCCTAGCGGATTCCTATTTATTCTTCAAGACTCAGGGATACATATCCTTGGAAGTCTTTCTAGATTTTTAAGGCAAGTTAGTCACTTGTTCTTCCCTAGCCCCATAAAACCTTTTACACACTCCACAATAGCATTTATCACATGGTTTATTTAAAAGTTCATCTGCCACAATGAGATCATCTTAATAGTAGACACTGTGTCTTATATTGTTCAAGCACGTTATCTAATACCTGACAATATGTGTTGAGTATATGTATATCATCTTCATTAAAATGTCTTATGTTGTTTTTTAGCTTCAGATTTTAGAAATAATCATCACTTTCCTTCAGTCCCTTGTAGAATTACTTTAACCAAGTTGCATTTTAACAGTATGTCATGAGCTTTTATTGAGGACATCCTTATATAAAATAGCCTTGTGACAACGACTTCTGTGCCATTACTAAGCTTCTTTACGAACATCAACTGTAGTGGGAGTCAGTGTCTCCTGGGTAACTTGTTATTGGTATTTGGGTCTGCAGTGAGCTTCCGCCTTTCCACCTAAAGTCCATGGAATTACATGGGAATGAAGGGAATGGACCAGAGCTGAGTTAGATCAAGTCACCTTAAAAGTTTAATCCCTATGTTATCTAGGCAGCTCACAGTGAAATTAAAAAATATTCTGAATTATAGTTCTCTACACCCAGAGATGAAGAGGTTTTTTCTTCTTATCAAACTTAGGTGGAGTTTTTTTATAAATTCAAAATTAGATATTACTCTGGGTAACGTAATATAGTAAAAAGTGTTAATTTTTTAAATTTCCTTGGAGCATCATCCTCTAAATTCGTATTTTAGAAACTACATTTTTATCTTTGAAGCTTGTTTAATGCTAACTGGCAATGGAGATTTCTTTGGGTTTTAGTGTATTACTGTGTTTATGCTTTGCTTCAGTATTTTGCAGAATCCGTGCTTTCCTCAAGAGGGTTTGTGATTCAGTATCGTTCAGGTATTCTGAGGTTTTGATGTAACATATCCTTATGTATAGATACCCTTAAAATTCTTAAAAATCAATACAAAATAGTTGCAGTCTCCCTAGTGTAGAACTGAGTATTTTAGTATACTATAAAACGTGTGCCAGATGATGACATTGTATTAGTTATCAACAAAACTGGAATGATGTCCTAAATTTATGTTTGTGTTTATTAGATGTGAAGACATGGTAGATGTGCGAAGGTTAAAGATGCTTCAGATGGTGCAGTTATTTAAATGTGAAGAAGATGCTGCCCAGGTAAAGATCAATCAGGCACATTATGTAGTTGTTTTTTCCTAGAAGATTGATTTCACTTAACTGTAAACAAAAGTGTACTTTTCATGGTCCTAAGAAAGTAAATTCATTCAGTCAGATTCTAGTTTATACTATTAAAATAAGAGATTTGTATTCTCAGTTATCTTACTCGTCTCATTTGACTTATCTTCTCAATGAAATCCTCTATTGAGCTGGAAATTAGGATTATTTATTATTTATTATTGTTTACTTGATTGTCAGTTACATCCCAGGATAAAGACTGGTATAGCACATTGCTTTTTAACCCACAAGAAGGTTTTTCAGTTAGGTAAACAGTTTGCTATCTTTGTGTAATTAGCATTAGAGAACATTGTTTCAGCTTGACTTGGAGGAAATTTATGATTTTAAATAGTAACATAAATCTGTAATGAGATTCCAGTAAGATCTATATTACATAAATATGTGATCTTCTATTACTATAAATCATGTGATATTAATTTTAAAAGAGTGCTTCTCTTTAATAGATCTTCTCTTTAGAGTTTAAAAATTTTGAGGGGGTGGAGTGGTCATTAATTCATGTAGCTTGGTATTGAATGAAATAAGCTATTAAGAACTTAGGTTATAACTAATGGATTAATTAATCACATAATAGTAATCTTTCTTTTTATAAGTATGATGTTTCGATATGATAAATAAAGTGTTATGAATCCAGCTTCACTGTTATTTATTTTCATTTAGGCAGTAGAATGGCTAAGTGAACTTCTGGATGCTCTGCTTAAGACCCACATCAGATTGGGCGATGATGCTCAGGAAACGAAAGTTTTACTGGAAAAGCATAGAAAATTTGTTGATGTTGCACAGGTGCAGAACTGATTATCTTCCTTTTCTACAACCTCAGTGTTTGAATAGCTTTCTGCATGATTATAATGTAACTTAACCCTCCAAGTCCAAGAAGGTTAGTTATGTTATTCCAGAAGTGTCACAGAACTAAGAAAATGTCAGCTCTGCATCAAAACTAGCCTGCATAAACTTGAGAGGGTTTATGTTTCCCTCAATACAGGTTCTGATTCAGAATTAATAATCTGCTCCCTCTGATTAATGTTATACATCATAGCATTTTTTAGGCAATCCAACTGTTCGTTCACAAAAGTTAGAATGAAATATGTTAATTATATATAAATTAGAAACCCCAGTTTCTGCATCTCACCAGTGTTAGCATAACAATACAGATTTTTTTTGCATACGAAAAGTATCTCAATTTATTTTCCTTAATAATGGAGTTCACAGTGTAACAGTTGTGGTTTCCCATGTGGAATATAAAGTACCCATCTTCACCCACTTGTTTTGATGGAGTGAGCAAACATTCTTTTTGGCCGGTGGAATTGAGCAGACTGAAATGGGCAAAACAGAAGAAGAGAGGGAAGCCTAACAAGGAGACTTACTAAAAATTCACTGAAAGTATTGCTTCTCCTTCATTATTTATACATGCAGATAATTTGTAGTAATAAGCACCAGTGGAGTCATTCAGTGTTGGTTTCCAGTAGTGTTCCTTAATTGCAACCACAGTCCTCCTGCACACTTCCCTATCCCTCTTCTCAGAATTCTTGAATTATAATTTCATGTTTACTTTTTCTTTTTTAGAGCACTTATGACTATGGAAGGCAGCTGCTACAGGCCACAGTTGTGTTGTGCCAGTCTTTGCGCTGTACTTCTCGATCATCTGGGGATACACTTCCTCGACTGAACAGAGTGTGGAAACAGTTTACAATAGCATCTGAAGAGAGAGTGCATAGGCTGGAAATGGCTATTGCATTTCACTCAAATGCTGAAAAGGTTTGCTTTTTTTGAAAATGTAGTCTCAATAGTATTTATTGTATATCTTTAAAATGTGTTAATTTTAGGGCCTGCCGGGTGGCATAGCGGTTAAGTGTGCGTGCTCCGCTGCTGGCGACCCGGGTTCGGATCCCAGGCACGCACCAGCGTACTGCTTGTCAAGCCATGCTGTGGCGGCGTCCCATATAAAGTAGAGGAAGATAGGCACGGATGTTAGCCCAGGGCCAGTCTTCCTCAGCAAAAAGAAGAAGATTGACAGATGTTAGCTCAGGGCTGATCTTCCTCACACACACACACACAAAAAATGTGTTAATCTTATAATGTAATTATGTGATCAGTCTTTTTTTCAAATTTATGTTAATTCCATTGTTTAAAATTTGCATGTAATATATTGTCTTAGAGAGTTCAAGTTCTCTTAGTAATCCATACCAGTGCAGGAGTACTGAGGTTGGAGAAATCCAGAACCATCCAGTAGTCCTCTCTCAACAGTGCTTCTCTCCTCACCAGACCTGATGCCCAGAATATGCTCTCTGATCTTTAGGGCGTCAACTCCCATCTCTTGTGTTATACCAGGAAAGGAAACTTTGCTTTGGCAACTACTGCGAATTGTCATAAATTTTTTAAAAGGGCGCTTTGTAAATTTTTAATGTTTAAAGTAGAGACTGTCCAACAGAAATAATGAGAATAAAGATAAAATAAAACTCTTTTTTCATGTGTTGTCTTTAAAGATTCATTCTAGAATTGTATTATTTAATGAATTCATTAGTCTCAGAAACCAAAAATGAAATATGCAGTGTTATTTGGGCAAATTTTCAATAGAACCTTTTTCTTAACTCTGCACAGTGAAAATTTATAGCACCTAAACCTTACGTTTCCATTCTGAAGAAGAACTTTATTATGTAGTTAACTTTGTTTTGATCTCTTACAATGAAAGTTTATATGTAGGAGATGTTCAATACAATTTAAGATATGAGAAACCTGAGATGTAAATGTGATAGCCTAGTCTGTCAAACAAAAGAGATGTTGCCAGGAACCTCAGGGTTTAAGCAGTTTCTGTCTGTGTTATGCAGTACATCTGTTGGGAAATAGCCATAGTTAACTCTTTCTGAGCTGGTCACTGAACTCCATAGGCCAGTGTCTTAGTTTAAAATGGGCCTAATGATGATGAATCAAAGTATATAAAATGGCTTAACTTGTTTATCTACTGATTGTTTTAATGAAAAGCTTTTATTGAAGTATAATATTAACATAGAAAAGTGTATAGATTATAAATGTTCTGCTCAATGAATTTTCACAAAGTGAACATGCATGTGTAGTCAGTGCACTATTCAAACAATAGACCGTTACTAGTGCCTCAGAAGCTCCCCAACCTCTTTTAGTTACACTGCTCCTGCTACCCCTCCCTCCTGTCACTGGCCCGATTTCTAACACTACTGACAACTTTTTAGGATACTGCTTTTATTTATTTATTTGTTTGTTTGTTTGTTTGTTTGTTTATTTATTTATTTATTCATAAAGAAGATCAGCCCTGAGCTAACATCTGCCAATCCTCCTCTTTTTTTTTTGCTGAGGAAGACTGGCCCTGGGCTAACATCCATGCCCATCTTCCTCCACTTTATATGGGACGCCACCACAGCATGGCTTGACAAGCGGTTTATCGGTGCGTGCCCAGGATCCGAACTGGCGAACCCCAGGGCCACCGCAGCAGAGTGCACCACCGGGCCAGCCCCAGGATACTGCTTTTAAAATGTAGCTGCAAGAACATTTTAAAATCTAGACCTCTTTAAGAGGTCATATAAGAATTCGCTTGAGAGTTTTTTCATGGAAAATTGATGTTCCTGTTATTTCTGCTATATGGCCTTTTTCATGGTTATAATAAACTCTATTAAAGGTTATTTTACTGTGCAAACCTACGTAAAGCCTTTTATTAGCAGTTATTATTTTCCTCTTGACTGTGTTCTATTTTATACCAGTAAGCATAAATATATCCACTACTATAAGCAAATTGTATAGTATAATGATTGGGAAAATATTTAAACTGAATCTAGACTTTTAGAATATAAAAATGTGCTTTATGAGTAATGCTGAAATAAACATGATTGGATTAAGTATAATGCACAAAAAGTTGCAAAAACAAATACTTCTTTTTCTTCTCTCTCCCCCCAATTTTGCATTTTTTTTCTTAGAGTTAAATTTGTTTTTTAATTATTATCTTTTAATCTGGTGTGTATTTTAGACTTATAGCTTATCTCAATTTGGACTAGCCACTTTCAAGTGCTCACTATCCACATGTGGCTAGTGGCTACTGTATTGACTAGTGTGAGTCAGTACCTAAAGGCTTAACTATGAAAAATTACAGCATTTTTTTTTCTTTTCTTTTGTAGTTAAATTTAAATGGTAATAGTTAAGGAAAAAAGTAATATCAAGGACTGTAGAACTTACTATATTTGAATTATAACCCTATCAGTTTACATCAGTTAATTCAGGTCAACAGATGAGTTTTATTTATTTATTTATTTTTTGGTGAGGAATATCAGCCCTGAACTAACATCCATGCCAATCCTCCTCTTTTTGCTGAGGAAGACTGACCCTCAGCTAACATCTAGTACCAATTCTCCTTTTTTTTCCCTTTTTCTCCCCAAAGCCCCAGTAGATAGTTGTGTGTCATAGTTGCACATCCTTCTAGTTGCTGTATGTGGGACCCCGCCCCAGCATGGCCGGACAAGCGGTGTGTCGGTGCGCGCCTGGGATCCAAACCCTGGGCCACCAGTAGCGGAGCGTGCACACTTAACCGCTAAGCCACGGGGCCGGCCCCTGCAGATCAGTTTTAAAAATAACTGTGAAGGGCCTAGCTAGATCATCACATCAGTTATGTGTTTGTACTCTGAGTATATGTTGTATTTGTATCTTCTTTCATTTTTGAAGTCTGTAAGCTCCTTGAGGTCAAAATCTATATTTCATTCACATCTCAAGCTGCTAAATAATACATAGTAAGTGTTTAATAGTTACTTAATGAATGAAAACATACTTCTTAAGCACAGTTTGAGCTTACTTTCCAAATAGTAGTCTAGTGTTATTTTTTCTTGGAAATCACTTATAGACTTTTTCAAACTCCAATTATATATTATTAGTGGGGATTATATATTTCATTTTGTTTGAATTTCTTGAGCCAGCCTTGCCAATAATTGATCTTGTACATTGATGTACATGAAGATGCTAAGAACAAAACGAAAACACCTTCAGTCTACTAAATTTGCATGAGCTTGATTCCCTTTCTGTATGTCTTGATTGATGTTGCCCTTTTGTTTGTTGCAGATTTTGCAAGACTGTCCAGAAGAGCCTGAAGCTATTAATGATGAGGAGCAATTTGATGAAATTGAAGCAGTTGGAAAATCACTTTTGGATAGATTAACTGTTCCTGTAGTTTATCCTGATGGGTATGGTGCATGTTCTTATAATTTTGTCTTTTATCAGGGAGGTCTTAAAGGGAAATCATCAAGAGATGAAAATCTGTTTTTTAAAAAGCCAAGTAAATTAGCTTTAGTCCACATCTTCAATTCCTACAATAAATTGGTTTAAGATAAAAATAAATAGAAACTCAGCTCTTAAGAACAGTAGCAATTGGTACTTGCTGCTGTCGGATGTGTTGCTTCTTGACAGCTTGTTGTAGAAGAAAGATCATTGACCAGGTTGACGTCTTGGGTTCTGACCTTGGCCGTGATGATGGGGAGTAGGGTGACTTTGGGCTTTATTCAGGAAAGGGCAGGGGAGGGGAGGGGACTAATATTTATTAAGCTCATAATATAGAATAAGCACCAAGTTAGACATTTCACCTTCATTACTTTTGACCAAACAATGCTAGGCCAGTATAATTATTCCTGATGTACAGATGAAGTAACTGAAGCTCAGAAAGATAAGTAAGATGCTCAGGAATTTCCAGTTTCTAAGTGGAGTTAGGATACAATCTCAGGTCTATCTGGCTCCAAACCCATTCTCTTTTCACTGTGCTGTTTGGAGTCCTAATTTCTTGTTTTGTAAAATGATGGGGTCCTGATTCCCATGTTCCTTTCCATTTCAAATAGTTGATGATAAAAATAAGAGATAATTTCATGTAAATGAATGGGCCAGTAAATGAATCAGAAAGAGCTTTATGCCTGAGGATCTAGACCTTCTCAGTGAAAATAATTTAGAGGGAATCCAGAGGATATTTAATTCAAATGGTAGAGAAACCAAACCATTGAATACAACTATCCTTACATTGTATCGTGGTATAATGGGTAGGACTGTGGACCCTGAAACCAGATTTCTTGGGTTTAAATCTCAGCTCCACCACTTACTAGCTGTGACACCTTGGGCAAGCCACTTAACCTTTCTGTGCCTCAATTCCCTCGTCTAAAAATAGAGATATGTTACTCATACCTCCTCTGGTTACAGTGACAGGGGAATTATATGAGCTAAATGTATATAAACTACTTAAAACAAATCTGACACATAGTAATTGCCACTACTACTGTGTCATGAACTTAAAATGGTTATTTGGAATTAATATTGAGAAGATATAATTTTATTCCCTTGAAAGAATATTATTCATTATCTATACTTAAATACTCTCTAGTCATACCTAAACTTGAATAGTCAGAAGTAACCTATAGTCATGTTATACATCTGGAGTGTATAAAAGAGAATAAACTCTAAAAATGTATAAATTAAACTAGTAACGGTGTTAGAGGGGTGCTTCTGGTTGTTCCATTCCAGGACGCTCCCCCAACACCCCCTTTCTACATTTCACAGCCAGCCGTCACACAAGTCTCCGATTCTACTCAGGTCAGCCTAGGAGCATCTGTCCCTGGCATTTTTGCTTGGGCTTCTCCTCCTGTGTTCCACAAATAGTCCCTGTGTCATTTCCTC
This sequence comes from Diceros bicornis minor, assembly GCF_020826845.1. Classification (NCBI taxonomy): domain Eukaryota; kingdom Metazoa; phylum Chordata; class Mammalia; order Perissodactyla; family Rhinocerotidae; genus Diceros; species Diceros bicornis. Next base: position 59,476,290 of record NC_080749.1, on the reverse strand, counting down.
ATCTTTTTAAGATAAAAGAATAAGTTAGTGCTATATAATCCAATTTACAAGCACCACCTTTAATATTTGGAATTATTTTATTCCATTTTTTATGATAATCTGTTTATGCTATGTACAGTTTGTTTGACAGTAAGCTTATTCAGATTTATGTTTTATAAGATTCTCCTGGAAAAGTAAATTAGATGGTCTCTCTGGATTCACTGCTTTGAAGACCCAGGTTCAAATTCTGGTTTTTCCACTGTGTGATCTTGGTTGAGTTATCTATAGGCCTCAGTTTTCTGATCTAAAAAATGAAGAGCTTAACCAGATAATTTCCAAGAATTCTTCCAGCTCTAAAAGATTCTGTGACTCTGAGTACAGTATCTTTGCAAGTAGGATAAAATGAAATGATTTTATCTATTAATGTCCAAAATGATGCCTTAACATACAATGGATATTTTCCTTGCCAGCTATATTAGACAGTTGGAATACATAGCCCTTAGCACTGAAGTACACATGCAAATTTTATATTTGTGTATCCTTATGGACCAAAAACTGAAAAGCAGAATATCTCCAATGTTGCATTGTTTTGTTTTCTGTTGCATTGTTTCGTTACATTCTTTGGTTTATTGAGATTATCATAAATTTACATGATATGACATTTATACCACTAATGTATTTTTCTCAACATGTCTTAATATATTTTATGCTGTTTTAAAAAATGTTTCTTCCCTTGAATTACTACTCAAAGATAAACAGTATAGTCTACAAATGAACTAATGCTATATATCATGTAGATAATTTTTATGGTAATTTTTGCTTCCTTTTGCATTTGCTACAGTCAGTGGATTTGTATTATCTGATTGGGGTTTTTCTGTTTGTTTTGACTTTTAGAACTGAACAATATTTTGGAAGTCCAAGTGACATGGCTTCTACTGCAGAACACATCAGAGACAGGATGAAACTAGTCAGTCTCAAAAGGCAGCAGCTGAGACATCCCGAAATGATGACCACAGAGAGCTAATAGCTACCAGCTTCCCGCAGATGTGCAGTTCACAATCCCACACGGCGTCGGCATACTACCGTATTAGCCACGATACGTTAAGATGCATTTCACAGCCAGGATAAGCCTCATTTATTTCCATTACACATTTCTCTCTACATGTTAACACCGTGCAACTAGCAAGGCATAATTATTTAACACGCTTTGAGACCATAGACTCCAAGTATCTTAAAAGAAGAAACTGTAATCGTTGCACTGAAAACTTGCTTTAAAGCTTTACCTGACCTGTCAGTTTGTAGATGAACAACTGATAATAAGCTTTGAATGGTGCTAATAAGAGTTTAGGAATTCCCTCTATAAAAAATGGTTGCCCTTCCTCCCCAGGTGATGTGGTAAATTTAGACTATAGTTAAACTGTTATTAGTAGACAGTGGTGTCCTTAAAATTTTACTTTGTGATTCTTCTTCAGAATAGATTATTTTTATTGTGTCAGTACGAAGAAAACCTTCAGATCTTTGATATATCATATTCATTAAAAGACATTTTCCTATTTGTATTGATAATGTATTACAAGTTGTTTGTGCTTAATAAAAGACTTCTTTTAAACATCTTATTTAATTTGGTGGTTATATCCTGTTTTTAAACCTGAGTGCCTTGTTTAAAAGGGCATTCTTAGGGTTGTGAGGATGGTTTGATATTTGTTTTTTCATGTTGGTTGCATGTTTTAGCCAGGAAATTCATATGTAAGCATGTGTAGATAATAAATAAGCATGTTTTATCATGAAAAATAATTGTGAAGGACAATTTAGATCTTTAAGAACCTATGAATAATGGAGTAGTACTTGTAATTGTTCTCTTCTTCAACTTGAAAAATAGTATCCAAATTGTTAACTACTCTGAAGATACTTTGTCTTTAGTGGAGGAGGGCTGGGAAAGGAGGTATACATAACAAGTGTAATCCTTTATATCACAGTAATCTTTCTGGAACTAAAATAGCAACTATTAATAAAATTTGATTTCTCATGATAGACTAGAAGCAAAATTCTGAAGTAGTCTAATAACAAACACTATACAACTCTTTTAGAAATAAAATTTATAAATGCTAGTGCTTTTAAGTTTATATTAAGTTTAAATGGTAAAATACATATAATTTAATTTTTGTGTTAATTTTTATTTCAGAAAATGTTTTTGAAAAAGATTAAAAATAATTTTTTAGTCTGTGATCAATACAAAATTATGCAAAGAATTGTATGCTGGTTCCTTTTCATTGTCTACAAAAATGCTCATGTGTCCTCCAATGCAAAAAACTCCCTCTGAATCTGCTGGGTTCTTCAGCCTTCTTCACTGCCAGACTTCTGGGAGAAACCCATACCCATTGCCCCTACATCCTCATTGCTCACTGCTCAGTACCTTGCAGTCTGGTTTTACACAGCACTATAGTGAAACTGTTCTCATTGGGCATCCAGTTACTGAATTGAATGATTTTTTTCTCAGTCTGTGTCCCTTATCCTTCTCTGTCTCTGCAACCTTTACACCATTGAGCAGTTTCAATTTTTTACTCTTTTTCCTAAACAGTGTCTCCTCCCTTGAAGATGTTATCTTCTGCCATAACTGTGAGTACAGTCACATAACCCTTATTTAAAATGTGTCTACTAAAGTGTGCTCTCTCAGATTTCTGTCTTCAGAATGCTTCTAGAGGTATCTCATCCTTAGGGTTTCTATTTTATCCCAATGTTCTCTGTTACATATCAGGTCCAAAATTCTAGACCTGTACTTTCGACTACCTACTACTTGATGTTTCAACCTAGATGAAGTTATTTATCATAGTTTTCACCTTTCTCTTTTTGTGGCAATTTTGGTTAAGGGTGCAGCCTTTTTTCTAGTCAAACATGCTAGAAAATCGGGGGGGCAAGATTCAACTGCTGCCTCTTGTCTTATGCTGCCACTGCTGCTGAGAACATCCAGGAAGTTCTATATTTGATAATTCTCTCAGTCTTTTAGGGCTTAACTGCTATGAGTATGAACTTGCGTGATTCTTTGTTTCAGTCTTCATGATGGTGCTAACTAACCACATGCTACAATTGTTTGTTTATCTCTGTGCCTGCTACATTATAAGCTCTTCCCAGGGAAGGAATCTCGTGGGACTTCTCCTGTTCCCAGCCCTTTACTCATGCGTAGTAGTTGTTCAGTTCCCATGTACGTGAATGGTCTATTGTAGCATCAGTACTAATCGCTCTTATATTGTCGTCTTAAATGTGTTTTAAACATATTTCCTAAAGTTAGGACTGACTTATAAGTGAATCTACTTGTAATGAAATCATTTGGTATTTTAGATACTTAAATATTAGCTAATTTAGATATTTAGTTATACTCAATATCTATTTCTTCTGCTGAATTTCAGAGTAGAGTGTTTTTATTAAGACTGTGCTAGAAATGAACTAGATTGTAAGTAATGAGATTCAGTTCTACCATCAACTCACCTACTTATCATCAAATGAGTTAATTTTTATATGCCTTAAGCTATCCTGCCTACAGCAAGAGTAAAATAAGGCAGTATCTGGAAATGTTATTTGTAATTTTAATATTTCTGATGAAGCTGAATATGCTTTTAACATAATATTGTTGCTCTTCATTTGTAAATTTGTTGCTACTTTCTATATGTATATCTATATATACACATACAGTTATGAATGAAAACCCAACAGTGCTCTAATGTGATTTTTTTTTTCATAGAGTCGTAGTTCGCTTAGAGTACATGTGAAGGAAGTGACTGCAGTCTGTTTGAAATCACAAGCTTTTTGTACATCATAAATTGACATTGGCCCGCAAATGTAGCGGAGAAAGAACCATCATTTCTAATTGGTATATGCCACAACTTTCCACATTACTTTAGCCCATCTCAGGGAATTATTGAAGTGTTGATTGGGCTAGTTTCGTTTTGTTCTTTGGTTTGGAGGGTTTCTTTTTTTCTTTGGCTTGCTCCTTGTGTATTTGCTCTTGTGTAAGCTCAGTATATGATGGCAGTTTTGGCATCTGTTCTTCACACATGTCTAACCCAGAAGAGTTATGATGCAAAGATGATAACTTCATTTCAGATCAAATTGGCTTTGTTCCCAGTCTTCATTGTTGGTGACCGTATTCTGCTAGGATGACTCATGGGTGGTGTTGATGAAACTGCTCAGCCTGCCAGCTGGGATGCTGATGGCAGGTCGAGGCTTCATTGCTGTGTAGAAGATTGGATATTTCTCTCGCTTTGTAGGCATTTAAATTGGCCGTTGCTCCCAAGTGTTACTTAGTGTTAATGTGTTTGTTGTTTGTTTCATGACCCCTTCAGTTGACATATGATGTGCTATTTAGTTGTTTATTATTATTGTTAGTCACATACTCCTTAATATGAACATGACAATTACTTACTTTTCTGATCGTGCTGAGCAGACCGTACTCTCATCGTACATAAACCCATTGTAACCAAAGGCATGATCGTGAGATGAGCCGAACCTATGTCACTGTACAGTCTATGTTTGGAGAAAGAATTCAGCATTCTCTACTATGTTGTAAGTTCCTTGCCAGAGAGATTGGATGTTACTGTGTATTTTTCCCATCTCACAGGACCATGGTAAAGTACTATGGCTGCTAAAAACTAAACATACTATGGTTACTCAAGTCCTCCACATCTTGAATCTATTGAAAACGGTACAGGCAACTAACATCATCAGTAAGCGTCATCAATGACAAGAGTTGTGTGATTGGGGTATCTTTGCTTAAACCCCCAAAGGAAATATCTCTAGGATTAACAAGATAAGCTGGAACGTAGCTGGACAGTTTCCTAATTAGCAAACTTACCAGTGTTAACCTTCAGTTCTCAAAAAGCTTCAGTTGCGAGTAGAAAATACTCTTCTGTTATGTAGGGCAACAAATACCTTGATGCGGCAAAATGAAGTATGGATTTAACATCTGCCATTATTTGACCTCAGTGTGTGCTACAGAAAAGCCTAGGTTTAGCTTAGAAGCATAAATAATGGCAAGCATAGTAGAGGAAAAATCAGAAAAGCCGATATAAGAACTGCAGTGAATATAATGGAAAGAGTTTGGAGTTTGAATACCTGACTTCAGAATCTGGCTTTGCCATTTATTGACCTTGATAAAAATCACTAAACTCTGGGTCTGTGAAATAGAGAAATCATATCAAATTTTAAGAATGAAATACAATCGTTAGAAAATGTGTTGAAAACTAAAATGTTATCCAAAATGGAAGGTATTATTACTATGATTATCTTTTCAAAATAGAGCATTCTTTAATCCTGCTTGTGTCTCAGATGACAGGCAAGGGGTCGTGGGGGACATGGCATGTTGTTTACGCTCACTGCCCTAAGCTCCATTTCTCCTCCATTCAGAATTACAGACTGAAAATGCTAAGGGTGGAGTTGGTGAGCCTGTCAGTAAATAACAAGACTTTTGTACCTGATAAATTAACTTTTATGGCAGGATGATAGACCAGCAAGATGGAAGACAAGTGAGGAGTAGCATCTGCTTGGAGATTGACAAGACATGACACAATTCCGTTAATGAGGAAGAAAGTAAATACAAGCAAGTCGTACTCGGAGGGAGTCTTAGTGAGTCAGCCCCAACCTGTAGAAACAGGAGCACGAATCTGTTAAGATATTTATAAAGTGTCCTAGTAATGAGGGAAAAAGCATGACTTGAGACTCTCCTTAGTGCTGTTACGTTAGACAGAAGCAATCTTGGTAAGCTTGGACAGTGATAATACCAGAAAAAGACTGGTCCTATGCTAGAGCGTGACAGAACTAAAGATGCTCCATGAAGTAGCATAAATACAGGAGAATCTTGAAGACTGGAAAAGGTTTATGGATATGATGCTGAATAGCATGACTGCGATATTTTAAAGCAAACTTCAAAACTTGACACTAGTCTGTGTGCTTCAAGAAAAAGCAGAGCCTGTACTAGAACATGAAGAACTTAGAGATCAAAGGAAAGCCAGGACTATGACTAAATATTTTGAAAGCAGTGAGTAAATTTTTAAAAGAATCAAGGTTATTTTTGTTAAAGAACTTGTATGAGGCAATGCATATAATACCTATATATAGTGATATAAGAGTTCTTAGCAAATAACTAAAAATAGTTACCAACTGCTAGATATTAAGAGCAGTGTTGTTATGGATTTTAAGTCAGGCATGTGGAAAACTATTTCTGACAAAAGGCTGTTGAAATCTGAAGCCATTCTTGGTGAATCTCAAGGAGTCACCTTAGAAGTATTTACAAGTCAAATGCCATTTCTTTAGGGTGTCCCCAGATGCATCCCTTGTCCCTTGGAGAGAGGAAGATAATTCAAATGTCCTTCCACTCAGACCACAGGGGCCTGTTCACTATGATCAAGCCTCACGTTGTGTTTTGGGTCTACACATCTTCTCTATTATAGAGAAGTTACCCTGGTTCTTTTCTAGTTTAGAAGATTAAAAACCATTACTATGCTTAGTTTTTCTCTTAAAAATGTTTCTTCATCTTAGCTCTTACGTTAGGCTACACAGCCAACAAATTTGCTCAGAATACACCAGAGATATATGCATTTGTGTTTTTTTAAATGTGTGAGGGGATCGAAATGTCACTTTGACAATTTTGAGCCAGAATAGATTTGAGAACTGATTGCTCACCTCACACTCAGGACTATCCTTTCATAAGCTCTTAAGTTTCTAAATTGACACTGATTGGAAGAATTTGGTGTTTATATTGCCATGAGATCAGCAATGAAATTCTCAGCAGCATTATTTGGTAAGCATTTCACCCTGGAGTTTTTCCCCCAATATTGTATTATAAAAATTTTCAAACATAAAAAGCTACAATTTTTTGTACTCACCACCCAGATGATAGTGTTAACTGTACTTATCTCATGTCCATCCATCAATTCATCAATCCAGATTATTTTTTTGGTGCATTTTAAATTACAATCATCTATACACTTCCTACTGAAATACTTTAGCATACATATCATTAGCTAGACTTCAACATTTGCTTACATTTTTTCTTTTGATGTAAAATTAGCATACAATGAAGTGCATAAATCTTAAGTGCGCATCCCCTGTGTTTTGGCAATGTATAAGGTGCTATCAGAATATAAAGTATTATCAGAAAATTTCCACAAGGCTCTTTCCAGTCAATCCTTGTCCCCACCCCCCACCCCCAAAAGCAACCACTGTTCTTTTTGTCTACCATAAATCAGATTTGTCTGTTCTAGCTCTTCATGTAAATAGAGTCACACAGCATGTACTCTTTCTAGAACCCTTCTTCAATTACCATGTTTTGGTAATTTATCCATGTTGTTGGGTGTAGTAGTAGTTCACTCCTTTTTATTGCTGAGTAGTATTCCATTGTATGACTATTTTGTAGTTTATTTATCCATTTTCCTATTTATGAATACATAGGCTGTTTCCAGTATTGGCAATTATAAATAAAGCTGCTTTGATTATTCTTAAGATAAGTCTTATATGAACATAGGCTTTCATTTCTCTTGGGGGAATACCTAGGATTAGAATTTCTGTGTTATAGGGTAGTTTTAAAAGAAACTGCAATACCTTTTTCCAATGTGGTTGTACTGTGTCCTGGATTTTCACTATATTTTGGATGTGTAGAAAGCTGTAAACTATTTTTATGACTCGTATTTGAAATATTAGAAGTGGGTTTGGGATGGAAATGGGGTTGTTCACAGTTGGCAGTTGGTATTATTTGAGGGAAGCAAGTACCTGTCTGCCCAAAACAGCTCCTGAAGGGGTTCCTATGCCTGAAATTTTAACATTAGTTTCAGTCCTTGAAAGATTAAAGCACTTACCCAAGGCTGGTGATGTATTAGCTAGAAGAAACAGCACTGGTATATCTTTGTTACTAACTTTTGCCACCCGTTTTCAGTAGGTAAAATAAGACTGATAATTAAACAGAAAAGATTCTTTCTGTTCAGTGGGGGCAGGAGGTATAGTAAAAAACGTGCTGCTCATCAGTCCCAGGCCCAGCAATGTGAGAGAGGGCCACCTGGACAGGGAAGTCCCCAAATGGTGGTCAAGAAACCAGAAAACGGGGTGGGAAGAATTCTACCTCACAGTTGTGCATAGGAGATAGCTATGTTTTTGCAGAACATTTTAGCCTTTAAAAATCATATTTTCAGTGTTGTCTCTTTATCCAGTACCACCCAGCTACAGTTATTTCACACCCTAGTGACTTTCTTAACTACTGTGTTTTACCCTTCCAGTCTATTCTGTTACATATAGCAGTTACTGTATGAGCCTGTAAAATTATAATCATGTATGTTTCCAATGCTCGTGTTCAAAGGTATTAATGTATGGTTCATCCAATCTTTCCTATTCATTTTTAAGGGCTGGGATATTTGGCTTCTACTGTAAATCCTTATAATGTTCCATACATTGTAAATGCAATAAAAATATTAAAAACTATAATTAATGGCAGCAGATTTTGATATGTATTTCTTTGATATGTTATCACTGTGGACAATAAGTTTGGTTTCTGTTAATAAAGATTGTTCATAAAATCTAGGGAGAATTAAGTCATACTGGTCTCTATAACATATAGTCTGATGAATTCTGCATCTTCGAATCTGTTCAGATAATTTTTTGTAAAACTTTAAATTTTTTCTAAAAGTATTTTTTTTTTTTTGTGAGGAAGATCAGCTCTGAGCTAACATCCATGCTAATCCTCCTCTTTTTTGCTGAGAAAGACCGCCTCTGAGCTAATATCTATTGCCAATCCTCTTCCTTTTTCTCCCCAAAGCCCCAGTAGATTGTTGTATGTCATAGTTGCTCATCCTTGTAGTTGCTGTATGTGAGACGCGGCCTCAGCATGGCTGGGGAAGTGGTGCGTTGGTGCGCACCCGGGATCCGAACCTGTGCTGCCAGTAGTGGAGCGTGCACACTTAACCACTAAGCCACAGGCCAGCCCCAATATTTTCTAAAATCTTTGATTAAAACCAAAATTTAACTCCCTCATTCTGAGATAATCTGGGGTCTTAGAAAACAGAGGTTAAATACCCTCTCCCTTCACTTGTGCTTCTCCTTCCCTCTCCAGCAGCCCTCCAGCCCCCTTCCCACAGGCATGGCACAGAAATTCAGGGCTTTCTCTAGGTCCTACATTGTCAGAAATTGTTCGATTCTCATCACAATAGGGAGTGGTTAAATTTCTCTTGTTCCTACCAAGAAGGGCATTTTTAAGACTTAAATGTGTATTTGGGACTCAGGAAAGCAGATTAGAACAAATTTAGCTATATTTCATATGAAGTTACCATATAGTGCTATAAATAATTGCAGCTCCAGAATGGCTACCTGGAATTGAGAATTGACTGAATTTGGAAATTGGCAAGCCTTATTCCTTGTCCAGTGAAGTTAGGTACATTTGAGTGACAGTTCAATGTACAAGCAACGTGTGTATAAGAAAGGATGTACATTTATTATTAATAGATATTTTCATTTTACTCATTACAGTTTCCACCCCCATCTCTAAATATCCCATTAGACACTTGATGTATCCACAGAGCTGTTCCACCTTCTGCATAAAATCTACCCAAAAGTATTCCTATAAGCATAAACTTATGTGAAAGTCAAAATAAGCACAAGAAATATCCAGTTTTTGCCAAATCTGGAAGAAAGAGAATTACAATGATAGGAAGAATCAAAAAGTATCTAACAAAAAATAGAAAAACTGGAAAAGGAGTGAACAATAGGGCCGGCCCCGTGGCTTAGTGGTTAAGTGCGTGCGCTCTGCTACTGGCGGCCCAGGTTCGGATCCCAGGCGTGCACCTATGCACCGCTTCTCCTGCCATGCTGAGGCCGCGTCCCACATACAGCAACTAGAAGGATGTACAACTATGACATACAACTATCTACTGGGGTTTTGAGGGAAAAAAAAGGAGGAGGATTGGCGATAGATGTTAGCTCAGAGCCGGTCTTCCTCAGCAAAAAGAGGAGGATTAGCACGGATGTTAGCTCAGGGCTGATCTTCCTCACAAAAAAAAAAAGAAGAAGAAGTGAACAGTAAACATAAAAGCTAGTTTGTGACCATGATAAAATAAAATGTAATGGTTAACAAACCACACTCTTTTATTAAATACCCTTGCGCTACATCAAACCCAAACTTAGCTGCCTTTGGAAGTTTACCTTCCACTTTAATTACTTTGGTTATTTAATAAAAAGGGTCTAGTCTTGATTTAGTTATAAATATGTTTATAAGAACAAAAAATTGAGAACAACCCAAATGTTTGAATAAATTTATCCTGACCATTGAAAATATTGTTATAGAAGTACATTTATTGACATTGGTTAAAGTCTATCTCTTGAAAAGGAAGATATTTATGATATTGAAAGGAAAAAGGCAGATTCCAAAACTATAGGAATATTATCCATTTTTAAATAAAAATAGCTGTTTACAGAACTTTAGTAAGTTATTTTTGAGATATGGGATTAGTGGATAATTGTAATTTTCTTATATTTGTTAATCTTCTGATTTTTCTATTAAAATGGGTATTTCAAAAGAGCTTCTAAATATAAAATGCCTAGCAAGTAGATTCTTATATTCTGAAATATCTGTTGCAACAAGAATTGTCAAGATGAAGTAGGAAAGAATACATAATGAGAATCTGAGAGAGTATAATTTTAAAACTCAAATCTATACCTTTTTTATTTTTAAAATGTTATAGAAAGTAAATCTCAATGAAGTCTTGATGTCTTGAGAAACGTAGATGATAACATCATGGGTTTAAATACCTTGAGAAAACAATGTGCATTGAAATCTGCTTACATCTCTCTCTTCAGGTCTATTTCAAACAGATTATTTTGTGTATGACAAAACTCCATTTTAAGTATGGACAAGCAAAGAATACATTCTGTATGGAGATTTCAGTGATAACTCTGTTACTATAGATTGATACTAATAAAGCCCTGCCTATATTGGAATGTTTAAGTCCCTCAATCCCAGGAAAGGTTAAGTCTCTCAATCCCAGGATGGCAGGTTCCTCCAAACCCCTGAAGATAAGTGATCTTGCCAATGTCTGTTGTTAGTCAAAATAAAGACTGAGAGAAAGCATGAATGAGTCAGTAGCAACCCTTGATATTCCTGTCTTTCTAATCCATTTTATTCTTGCATCTAGAATGTTCTCAGAGTATGAGTATTAGCTCTACCAGTTGTCTACACAGTTGCCTCTATGGGCAAGTGCTGTATTGTTCACAGGACCAGGCTTTCCTAGAATCTTCTGTTAGAACTGGGGATACATTTTCCCATCAAAATACAATTGGTCCTGGGCCGGCCCCATGGCTTAGTGGTTAGGTGCTCGCGCTCCGCTGCGGGCCGTCTGGGTTCGGATCCCGGGTGCACACCAACACACTGCTTCTCCCGCCATGCTGAGGCCGCGTCCCACATACAGCAACTACACGGATGTGCAGCTATGACGTACAACTATCCACTGGGGCTTTGGGGGGAAAATAAATAAATATATAAAATCTTAAAAAAAAAAAAAAATACAATTGGTCCTCTTCAGCTACATTATGGATTAAGGAAGCTGCTCTGGAGGGTGACCTAGAAATTTATTAGTATTAGTAATATTATTGCAAGTTGTGAACAACTGACCTACTAGTAGATTTTTAGGACATATCCCATTCATTAGTTGGAAACTGCTTTTGTTCTAAGAAGATGTTTAGATCTCCTAGACCATAAAGATGGCTCTCTGGTACTTAAGACAGGAACATAGATTAACGAGGAATATAGTTACACTGTAGACATTTAGTTAGAACTAGAACATGTGTTCTAGATCAGTGATTGTTAAACCTGAATGTGCCTACAAATCAAATGGAGATCTTACTAAAATGCAGATTCTGAATCCGTAAGTCTGGGGTGGGACCAGAGTTTCTGCAGTTCCGTCAAGTTTCCAGGTGTTGCCAATGCTGCCAGTCTGCAGACCACCATTTGGATTGCAAGATTCTAGAATTTCTTTATAAAAATTTTAGTATTGGGACGTTTTAAAGGCATTGATCATCTTTCAAATCATCTAATTTATGTAACTTTAAAAGAATGCAGAGATGACATTTTGGGAAGTATGTTATATACTTCTAGGGACCTCAGAAATCAAATATATTTATAAAATCACCAGGTTCAGGAAAATAAGCACATTCCATATGTCGTCAATTTTAGCAAATTCAAAACCGAGTGAAGCCTGAACTGACATTTCTACGGTCTAGTGACTGAGTGATGATTGTGGTCAACTGTGCCTTTTTCTTTAAAATCTATTTAAATTTAAGAATAAAGTATAGTTATTATTATTAAAAAGTACCTTAGGAAATTGAGAAAAATATAAAAAGTAAAAACTGCCCATAGTTCATCAATGCAGAAAACAGACAGTTGATATTTGATGCATTTCCTTCGTATTTTACCTAACAAGATAATACCAGCATTTAGCTTTATTTCCTTTTTTACTGTCATTCAATCAAAATTTCCCCTTTATTCATTTTTTTTCTAGTGCAAGTCAATGGTTGCATAATATTCAATGATAAATAGATATAATTTAACTATTACAATATTAGGTGAAACATTTCATTTAATTCTTCCTGTTTCTTCTCTCTCTCAGTGCTCCGATAAGTAATGCTACAATGAACATCCTTGTGCTTAACTCTGATTGCATCTCTCCTTGAGATTGATTCCCTAAAGTGGAAATATTGGATTGGAATGATTCCGTATTTTAAGGCTTTTGATAGATGTGACCAAATTGCTTTCCAGAAGGTTAGGCAAATTTATGCTCCCATCAACAGCTAGAGTGCCCATCTCATGGCACTCTGTCCAGCACGAAGTGCTATTTGTAAAAAGTATTTGCAAATTTTAGACAAAAGCTTTATTTTACATTTCTTTAACTGCCAATGAGCCTGAAAATAGTTTAGTATTATTCATTGTGTTTCCTCTTGGTGACTTGTCTCTTGTTATTTTTGTGCACTTCTCCTTTGTAATCTTAGCATTTTTTTCTTATTTGTTTGTAGAAGTTTTTTATATAGTAAGGATAATAATCCTTTATCATACTTATACTAAGTATTGTTCCTAGTTATTTTTTCTATCCTTATGAATTTTGTTGATGTTATTATTTTCATTTTTTTGGTTAAATCTATTAACCAACTTACTTTTTGATTTCTTACATTGCCAGTATACTTAGAAAAATCCTTCTCCTTCAGCTTAAATTTTGTTCCTCTTATGCAATTTTATATTTTACTTTTAACTCTTAAATCCAGAAGCAATTTTGGTGCCTTATTTGAGATGATGATCTAATATGATAGATTTTTTTCAAATGTTCTCAACATCACTTATTGAATAATCTATCGCTCACTTTGATTTCTGATTCTCCCTTGAAAATAGATTGAATTCTTAAGTCTCCTGGGCCGGCTTTTGGGATAGCCATTCTGTTCTGTTGATTGGTGTGTTTCTTCTTTTGCTGGTAGCACACTGCTTTTAGGATTGCTGTCAAAGCAAAACAAAACAAAAATCAAAAATTCTTTTTAGTAGCATTGCATAGAAGCAGCTCTTTTCTATTGAAAGAATTTTTTTGATGGCATAAGTAAATAAAGAGAAACTCCATGGATGAGTATAAATGCCAGCAAATTTAGGGGAATGAAGAAAAAAGGTTATATGCCAAAGACGGTTAGGACAAAAGAAGAAGGGGGCTGGACCCGTGGCTTAGCGGTTAAGTGCGCGCGCTCCGCTACTGGCGGCCCAGGTTCGGATCCCGGGCGCGAACCAACTCACCGCTTCTCCGGCCATGCTGAGGCCGCGTCCCACATACAGCAACTAGAAGGATGTGCAGCTATGACACACAACTATCTGCTGGGGCCTTGGGGGGGAAAAAAAGGAGGAGGATTGGCAATAGATGTTAGCTCAGAGCTGGTCTTCCTCAGCAAAAAGAGGAGAATTAGCATGGATGTTAGCTCAGGGCTGATCTTCCTCACAAATAAATAAATAAATAAAACTGTTGGAAAAAAAAAAGAAGAAGAAAGGAAGTGAAGAAGCAGTAACTGTAGAGTGTATTACTTGAATAGGCACAGTACCCAACACGGAGAGAGAGAACCAGACAGTGTGCAGAATGCAGAGAAGAAAAGGAACAAGAGAAAAGAACAAAACAGCAGGAAAATAGCAAACATAGAAAGGAAGGAGGAAATAGAAAAACATGAAGATTTGCAATAAGGGCATAATAATGATTATAGTATATTCACAGAACATATTTACAATATATATTTGCAAATATATAAAGTATATTTACAGTACTATAGTTGCATAGAAAATGCAAAACAGACACAACAAGGCCCAACCCATAGGATGAACAAAGAAGTACAACAGAACAGAATGATGTATCAATATTAATGACGGAAGAAATAGACCGAGACAGGCACTCAGGTCCCCAGACTAGCAAACCACGGCCAATTCTCTCTTGTGGTCAGAGTGATGGTCAAAAGAATTCACAAGTGTAGAGCTTACCTGGACATACCTAGTTGTTAATATAGGTTTAACTTTTCAGTTTGGTAAATTTGTTTATAATTGTTTTATATCTATTCAACATCAGATTTTCTTTAGGCTGTGTGACACAGAATATGGAACACGGGCTTTGGAGGTGAACAGGCTCTTGCTGCACAGTCTAGAGCCAGTGGTTAAGAGTCCAGTTTCTGTGTCGGGTTGGCATGGGTTAAGCCATATTAACCTTGTAATTTTGGATAAGCTTTCTAAGGTATCTAGACCAATTTCCTCAATAAAATGAGATTAATAATAGAAAATACTTCAAAGTGTTTTTCTAGTAATTAGATGACGTAAAATCTTTAGCAGGGTAGCTGGCACATGATCAAGAGTGCCCTATATTGAAACTTTTTCTGTGAGCTTCCTAGACCACAAGCTCCTTGAGGGCAAAGACCCTGTGTGTCTTCTTCCTTGATGTTTCCCTGGTGCCTAAATTAATGCCTGGAATATCAGAAGTGTTCAATAAGCATTTGTTGAAAAAATAAGTGAATATTTGCATGGAATCTAAAATGCCATCAAACTTTTGTTGTGTTTTGTTTTTAACCCATTTGACCCTTTTAGGGGGCTTTTCTTTAAGGGCTACAGTATGATGACAGGAGAGGAGAGAGTGGACAAGACTACACGTTTGCTTTTTGAGGGTCCACTCTCTGAATGTAAAAACTCCATCTCTTCTTGTCAAGAGTCCCCTCTAAATACAACTTCGTGTAGAAGGGGCCATACTTTAAGTCAGTATCAACTAACACATTAGGTTAAGAGACAGCCCTCGGGTGGGCACTGGGCAACAACCGGGTAAGGGCAGGAGTGGATGGCACTGAGGCCAGGGGCCCAGAGTAGGTGGTGTGCACCCTGGAACAGGAGACTAGGAGGGAACAGAGAGTGTGAGGGCACAAAAACAGACTTCTACCTTGCAGTTCTTTATGAACTGGTCTGCCGATCTATTTTATTCTACAAAATTTGCAAATCTGAATGTAGTTAGAAGAGAGAATTCTGTGGAGAGTTTCTAAATAAAATATACAGTATACATTATCCTGGAGTATACGTTCTAAACCAAAGGGCTTCCTTTCAGTTCCTTGATCTCAAGGTTTTGTTTTTAAAGAAATGAGTTTGAATTCATCCTTGGGTTTGATTGGAATGTGCTTTTGCTTTAGCCATGTTACTCACCCAGGCCTCTTGATGACCAAAAAGGAGAAAATTAAGGAAACTTTTCAAATATTATATAACCCAGGAATGCTTCAAGCCTAACCAGTCTGTGGATGCCAATGGAGAGAGCAGGTATCACATTGCAGTAATAACTCTAATTTCTTTTTCAACTATATTTTTGTTTACATGTTCTACTGCCTGTTTGGCCCACTTAGCCAAATCTACCTGTGATCTATGGATGACTCATGATACAGCCAAATCACCCTCCTATCCTGTCCATGTATCTATGAACCAATGTAGGCAAAAGAGATTCTAAAAGTAGGAAGAAGCATCCTCTGAACAACCAGTGGGTCAAAGAAGAAGTCAAAAGGGAAATAAAAAAATATCTTGAAACAAATGAAAATGGAAACACAACATACCCAAATCTATAGGATACTGCAAAAGCAGTTCTAAAAGGGATGTTTATAGTGATAAATGCCTAATTAAGAAAAAAGAAAGATCTCAAATAAGCAAGCTAATTTTACACCTCATGTAACTAGAATAAGAAGAAACTAAGCCCAAAGTTAGCAGAAAGAAGGAAATAACAAAGATCAGAACAGAAATAAGTGAAATAAGGACCATAAAAACAGTAGAAAAGATCAACAAAACTAAGAGCTGGTTTTTTGAAAAGATAAACAAAACTGATAAACATTTAGCTACACTAAGAAAAAAAGACAAGATTCAAATAAATAAAATCAGAAATGAAAGAGGAGACATTACAACTGATACTACAGAAATACGAAGGATCATAAGAGACTACTATGAACAATTATACACCAACAAACTGGATAACCTAGAAGAAATGGATAAATTCCTAGAAACATAGAACCTACGAAGACTGAATAAGGAAGAAATAGAAAATATGAACAGACCAATAACAAGTAAGGAGATTGAATCAGTAATCAAAAACCTCCCAAGAAGAAAAAGCCCAGGACCAGAATTTGCCTTGACTGGTAAATTCTACCAAGCATTTAAAGAAAAATTAACACCAATCCTTCTCAAACTCTTCTAAAAAATTAAAGAAGAGGGAACATTACCAAACTCATTTTACAAGGTCAGCATTATTCTGATACCAAAGCCAGATAAGAACACTACAAGAAAAGAAAACTATAGGCCAATATCCTTGATGAATATAGATGCAAATATTCTCAATAAAATATTAGCAAACAGCACATTAAAAGTATCCACACACCATGATCAAGTGGGATTAATCTCTGGGATGTGAGGATGGATCAACATATTCAAATCAATAAATGTGATACACCACATTAAGAGAATGAGAGATACAAATCTTATGATCATCTCAATATATGCATAAAAAGCATTTGACAAAATTCAACATCTTTTCATGATAAAAACTCTCAACAAATTGGTTGTAGAAGCAACATACCTCAACATAATAAAGACCATTTATGACAAGCCCACAACTGTCATCATACTCAATTGTGAAAGGTTGAAAGCTTTTCCTCTAAGATAAGGAACAAGACAAGCATGCCATCTCTCACCACTCCTATTCAGCATAGTACTAGAAGTCCTAGCTAGAGCAATCAGGCAAGGAAAAAAAAAAACAGTATCCAAATCAGAAAGGAAGAAGTATTGTCTTTGTTTGCAGATGATGTGATCTTATATACAGAAAACCCTAAAGACTCCAACAAAAAGTTGTTAGACCTAATCAACTAATTCAATAAAGTTGCAGGATATAAAGTCAATATACAGAAATGAGTTGCATTTCTATACACTAACAACCAACTATCTGAAAAAGAAATAAAGAAAACAATTCCATTCACAATAGTATCAAAAACAATAAATCACTTAGGAATAAATTTAAGCAAAGAAGTAAAAGATTTGTACACTGAAAACTACAAGACTGATGAAAGAAATTGAAGATGACAGAAGTAAATGGAAAGATATCCCATGTTCATGCATGGGAAGAATTAATATTGTTATAATATCCATACTACCCAAAGCTATCTATAGATTCAATGCAATCCCTATCAAAATACCAATGGCATTTTTCACAGAAATAGAAAAAAATCCTAAAATTTTATTTTAAATCCTAAAATCAACACACTGTACACCTAAGCTTACATCACGTTATATGTCAATTATATCTCAATAAGCCTGGCAAAAAAATAAATGGAATACTAATATTTCTAAATCTAAAGTTTGTGATACCTCAAAGTATCTTCAAAAATCTCCATGGGAATTTAAATATTTTTCCAAAACATCTGTAAAAACCTAAGTAATATTACAACACAATTTAGTCCCTGATATACATTTGGCAAGAAGGAGGAAGTGAGGGGTTAGAAATTTCATAGATTAAACCACAGAGTATGGTAGTTTAAAGAAGGTTGGAAATCATTACATTAAAATATTATCTGAAAAACTAGTGGAAAGACCAAGATTAGTGGATTCAGATTTTCAAGGAGTCACCCAATGTTTAAACGTGGTCCTACGTGCCTCTATTTTTTATCTATATTAAATAAATATAGATAAATAGATAGATAGATAGATAGATAGATAGATAGATAGATAGATAGATAGATAGATAGATAGATAATCCAATGAAAAGGCAAGTAAAGACAGATTGACTATTCAACATACTGGTACATTTCAAAATGAATCCTAAATATAGCTATTTCTTTTCCCCATGGATTTTTTTTCTTACATACCAGTGAGGTACACAGAAAAATGAAAATCCGAGGAAATCACGTATCTTATTTTAATTACTTATATTTAAACTCATCTGTGTAAGGTACGGAGAAATTAGGAAAATAGAATTAGGAACCTGAGAAGTTACAAGTACATACAATAGATTTTAAACAGACATTTGAACAGCAGATGCTCTTGTTTTCTGTTTAAAGTATAAAAAAATGAATATCAATGCATAATTCATACAAATGACTATACAAATAACTGAACAATCTTGTAGTGACTATTACTAGAAGAATTGATTCCGAATCTTTTATGTGATAAATTCTTAATAATGTGATTTAATTTCAACTGAAATAAAAAAGTAGAAAGAAGAATTATGATACAAACCCAAAGCAGATTTATTATAATGTTAATTTACATCCATGTATAAAACTGTTCTGCATTATGATTGCTCACATTGATTTGGGAAATTCTCTAAGAGAGTTTTTCTCATTTCCAGGACATTTTAGCTTGATATATTTCCTATGTTATAAAGCCTTCTTGTCAAAGTACTCCGTGTGTATATTTTATTTTTGGTTTTCCAACAAGGAAAACTGGGAACAGAAATGGAGTTTTGTACTTCTGTTGTTGCCTTTTAAGGGTGCCTGGGCCAGTGTTCTGACTCAGAGAGCTCTGTCCAGGAAGCGCTCAACCATGTGGACTAGCTGAGTGACAGGCGTGTGTGGACATCTGTATAATTTTTGATCTAATATTGGGAGAAAAGAACTTACTCCCTGTGGCATTGGAGCAAGAGACTAAGAGGGAAGTGGCTGGGTTCTTGACTCACTTCATACTCAAATAAGTCACGTAATTTCTTTTGCCTCAATTCTCCAACTCCTATGACAGAAGTGATAGTCCTGCCTGTACTGGACTACAAGCTTGTTGAGAGGCCCAAACAGATTAAGTGGTTACAAATTTTACAAATCCAGAGGGATTTAATGAGGATGGTGCTGACAAAGGAAATCAGGGCCTGTGTTCCGTGGGTGCTCAGCAAATATTTGTCGCAAGGCCATCAGCTCACCCCAATAGCAGGAGCTCAGGGCAGGGACATGCCAGAAACAGAATCTAAACTCTACATAAAGTGGATTGACTTTCCTTTTGAAGTCCTTCCTTTGTGAGAGTGGAGTTTGTGATAGGAAACCGGTTTGCTTAGGGTGGTGTCTGTTGTGTGGGGTGGGGCACAAATGACCTGCTACTTTTGTTTCCATTTTTGATTTCCAGGTTTCTGTGAGTTTCTCTCATCTTGTTTCCTGTTTTTCCTAAAAGCCTGAGTATACGAATATCTTTTTTCCTGCAGGTGTTAGTAACTTCTTTATCCTTCCGGGCATTCTCAGTAATCTTGGCCTTTCATGTGGGTTCTATGACTCCGGTGAGTGATGTGTTAACAAAAACGAAGATTCCCATAGCAAAGGACTTCTGTGTGAACACTGGTGTGGGGCGTTCTTACTTGAAATGAGGATGTGGATCTCAAAACCACACAGTAAATTTTTAGAAACTTAGTTAAGTTTTAAAAAATATAACCTATGGTAGGATTCTGTTAAAACAAGACTTGCATTAAACTGATGCCAATAAACTGTCAGTAATAATGATGTACACCTAAAAAAATAAATAAATAAAAAACAAAAAATAAACTGTCAGTAAATCATGAAACATCACTCCATACAACTCAGAAAGCCCATTATAATGCTACTTAAAAGTCTTATTATATAGAACATATATATCTGCACACATACCTACATATTATACAAATATATACATATATACATTAGTTTATCTATATCTTAGTGTTTTTCAATAAAACCTCATATTTTAAAAAAAAAAAGCTTTTCTCTTTTTAAACCCCTTACATACTTCCTGCTTAGAATCTATGGATAATACCATCCTGTTTAGGGTATCTGATTTTGTGTCTTTGGGTTTTATATTGTATTATTTTTCTTTCCTTGGCAAAAACTGTAGCTGCTTGGAGAAGGGACAGCTCACCCTCAGTGTCACCCCTGGCTTCCCAAGCAACTGGAATGCCTGCTGCTCTCAAGCCCTCCCTGGGGATTACTCTTGGATGGAAATTCTCAGCCTCAGCTGGAGTTTAGCAACAGTAAGGAAAAACAAAAGAAATGTAATTTTCCAAAATCAAGTTGACTAAGATTCTTGTCTTCTCATAGAATGACCCTCCCTTCTGAAGGGTAACTCTCAGGACCCTTCTTATGTTAGAAGGATTTATATCAGAGAGAGAACCCTGCTACATCAGAGCCTAAGTGCACAGCTCTCCGCAGGTAGAAAGTCTTGTTGACTTAAAATTTTTAAAATAAATTTTGCATATGAAAGCTTGTCAGTGATTTTTAAAAATCTAACTGGCTTGAAGTATTGTATACACCTCTCCCATTCAAAAATGAGTTTTCCCAAATCAATACTAGACATGTCTTTACTGTTCACTTTAACTAAAGTCTGCACATATATTTGACAGTTTTCCAGATTCTACATTGCCCTAAATACAGAATTTTCAGGACAAAATGTACGTAATCATTGAAAAGTATTGATATCATTTCACACATCAGTTTTGGTAAACCGTTGCTTAAAATTATAATAAATACAGCCACCTTTGATCTTTTGACCAAGCTAAGTATTCTTTAAACTTGACAGTTTTGTTTTGTTTTGTTTTCCTTACCACTTATTGAAGGGAAATTTGCTGGAGGTAGAAGTTGCTTGTTTATAATTATTCTCCCAGATCTTATGGAGAAGCTAAGGATTTATATGTCATTAAACAAGTTTAATTATAAGGAAATCTGCGGAAGTCAATGTACAGAGAGAGTAGAACTGTTAAAAGGAGTCAAATTTTGAATGTATT
The DNA here is from genome assembly GCF_020826845.1 of Diceros bicornis minor. NCBI lineage: Eukaryota > Metazoa > Chordata > Mammalia > Perissodactyla > Rhinocerotidae > Diceros > Diceros bicornis. The sequence goes on along the minus strand of NC_080749.1, from coordinate 59,455,045 downwards.
ATTATTCTTAAGTAAAACTTAAGTGTCCATAAAGAAACATCCCAAAGGAGCATCGTGTTGGCATTTGTGCATTGGGGGCATTGGAATTCATCCTGCCTCCTGCTTTCTCTCTTGACTCCTACAGTCTCTTCTCCATGAAGTTTCTTTAACAATGTTAAGTCAAATGATGCCATTCCTTGGAAGAAAATCCTGTAATAATGTCCCATCTCACTCAGAATGAAATCCAAAGTGCTTACTATAGCTTAACAGCAGGGTTAGAACACAATTTATCATCCAAATGAGACTCTTTTGAGAGTGAAAGGGGCCTTAGGAGTAGTTATGTCAGGGCAACAGGTGTAAACTATGGTTGTCCCAAGCAAACCAGGACATAAGAGGAACCTACCTGGAAGGCCCTGTATAAACTAGCCATTACTCCCTTGCAGTTCTCATGTTCTGTCAGTGTCCTCTCTCTCAATCCTCACTTATCTCCAGCCACACCGACCTATTGGATGCTTTTCAAACATAACAAGCATGCTGCAGCCACCTGGAATGTTCTTCCCCGGATATCTGCGTGTCCTGCTCTTTTCAACTTAATCCTGGTCTCTACTCAAATCTTATCCATTAGGGAGACCTTTCCTGACACCTTCCTAAAATAGTACCCCCTTCCCTGTTCACTATCCTTCTTACTCTGTCTTATTTTTCCTCATAATACTTATTGCATGCTGACATAATTAGATATGTACTTTTTGTTTGTTTCCTATTTTGTTGTATCTCCCCCACCAGAAGGCAAGCTCCATCAGTGGGTGAACTTCATTTTGTTTATTGCTGTGTGCCTGACACTTAGTAGGTATTTAATCATACTCTATGAATGAACGAACGATTACACGCATAGAAGTACAAGCTGATGGCTAGAATGGAGGCTGTTTTATTTATTTCTTTTTTCTTTTTTTTTTGATTAATTTTTTTATTGCAGTAACATTGGTTTGTAACATTGTATAAATTTCAGGTATACATCATTATACTTCTATTTCTGCATTGATTACATGATGTTCACCACCCAAATACTAATTACAATCCCTCACCACACACATGCACCTAATCATGCCTTTTGCCCTCCTCCTCCCCTCCTCCCCTCTGGTAACCACCAATACAAGTTTTAAGTGGAAAGAGCAACTTCCACTAACTTATGGATGACAATTAAGTGAGAATGCTTGTAATCTAAGAAATAAATGCGAGGTGCCAGGAGGAGTATTACATGATATAAAGAATGAATTAGGGAAAATTTTGGCTAAAGTGAATGGTAAAGATTGTATTCTAGAAATGATGATTCACTGAAATGTTTTTACCATCCGATTATAGTGAAATAATTTCCTCCGTGGTAATGCATGTTTTATGTCTTTCTAATGCATTTAATCCAGTTGGGTTGCCTACTATGTATTTTAATTTAATTTTAAAAATTTATTTTAAATTTTGTGGCAGTTACAAGATTTAGGAAATCCCTTAACAGATATTGTTGTCATCTTAGAAATAATAATATACGTCAGAACAACACCTACACGCCAGGCATTATTTTAGGTATTTTGCAAATATTATCTTATTCAATCCTCCCGACAAACCTATACAACGTAGGTATTCCCATTATCCCCAATTTGCAATGAGGAAACTGAGGCATAGAGGTTAAGGCAGTTGGACTTCAGAGCCCATGCTCCTAATCCATTGCCTTTGCCATATTATGTGATTTATTTATTGTTGTTGTTGTTTGTGGGTAATCATTATCAGTTTACTATTCCTGTTAATCTCTGTATTCCACTAGAAATACCCTGAAAGTATCCCCCGATTTCTCTGGCAAATTCTAAATATAACCTTTTGTGATTCAATCTACTTAACCCACTACCAGTTGTTTTACCCTTAGCTTCTATCTTGTATTTTTACCTTGGTTACTTATTTCCTTATTTATGGTCTGTCTTTTCTCACTGGGATGCCACCTTTTTGAGGGTAGGGACCTCTGTTTCACTCACTGCTATATTCCTAATGCATAAGTGCCTGGTATATAGCAAATGCTCACCAACTACTGGTTGCATGAATACTGAAAGAGTGAGTTGTATTAAAACTTTTTTTCTATATGACTAATGTGGTTCAATCAGTCCGCCAATATTTATAAGTACACAGTTCTGTGCCTGGTTCCGTGCTCTGTCTATAGCACTTGCTAAACGCCAGGTTCTGTTCTAAGCACTTTATTTAAAGCAACTCTTTTGGGCCGGCCCCGTGGCTTAGCAGTTAAGCGCGCGCGCTCTGCTGCTGGCGGCCCGGGTTCAGACCCCGGGCGCGCACCGAGCGCACCAACGCTACCGCTTCTCTGGCCATGCTGAGGCCGCGTCCCACATACAGCAACTAGAAGGATGTGCAACTATGACATACAACTATCTGCTGGGGCTTTGGGGGAAAAAATAAATAAATTCTTTAAAAAAAAATAAATAGAATAACCTCACAGTTTAAAAAATAAAATTAAAAAAAAAAAATAAAGCAACTCTTTTAACCTCTATAATAATCCTATGAGATGGTCATCAAAGATTCAAAAAAATATGTCAAGACGTGGCTCCTTTACATAAGGAGCTTTAAATCTAGTTAAGAAATAACACTAAAAGAAGTGAAATAATTAGAAAACAATACACATTTATACTACAAGCATACAATTATGAAATTTTGAGTTATAATTACATTTTGAGGAAAGAGGAATATAAGTAGGTATTTCAACTTTTAAAATGAGTTGAGGGCCAGCCCCGTGGCGTAGCGGTTCAGTGCGTGTGCTCTGCTGCTGGCGGCCTGGGTTCGGATCCCGGGCGCGCACTGAGGCACCGCTTGTCAGGCCGTGCTGTGACGGCGTCCCACATACAGTGGAGGAAGACTGGCATGGATGTTAGCTCAGGGCCAGTCTTCCTCAACAAAAAAGAGAAGGATTGGCATGGATGTTAGCTCAGGGCTGATCTTTGTCAAAAAAAAAAAGGAGTTGATATCTTTTTAAAAAATTTTATCGAGGTCACATAGGTTTAGAACATTATATAAATTTCAGGTTTACATCATTGTATTTCAGCTTCTGGATAGACTACATCGTGTTCACCACTAAAAGTCTAGTTTCTGTCTGTCACCGTACATATGTGCCCCTTTACCGCTTTCATCCTCCCTCCACCTCCTGCCCCTCTGGTAACTACCAATCTGTCCAAGGAGTTGATACTTCATCTTGGTCTTCAGCAATGGGAGGAATTTAGATAGATGAAGGGAGGAAGGGGATGATATTCTTGGAGAGAACAACTGAATTAAGGTAGAGAACAAGGATGATCTTTGGGGCCTGAGAATAATGGTAATTGTCATTGGGCAGGTAAGATGGGCCAGACCATAGATAATTTTGAAACCCAGGCAGAAAAGATTGGACCAGAGGAGGCTAGAATCCGTGAATCACTGTGTGTGAATGTGTGTGTGTACGATTTATAAAGTCAGGAAAATGTCTTTCTAGCCTTCTTAAGTGGATTAAATGGAATAAAGAGTAAAAAGCACTTATCCCAGTTCCTGGCACATAATTAGCTGTCACTAAATGGTAGCTATTATTATTACTGCGAATCATAATAATAGCAGAGAAAGTTTTGCCTTGCATTTTTAATCTGGATAGATAGACTCATTCTGGGTTATTTATATTTGGTCTATCTAATTTGTCTTTATAAAGTTGAATACAGTGTAACCAATAACAGTACTGATTAAGACAAACACTCGTGATGAAAAAATGAGCAGACCCCACATATACTCCAGCAAAGAAAACGTGCTGTGGTGATGGCATACCCATAGACAGAGCTCAAAAATAATCACATGATAAAGTTTTTAAAATACTAGCTACCTATATTTCGTTAAAATGTGCTATTTACCACTGTGGAAAACAGTGTGGTGTTTCCTCAAAAAATTAAAAATAGAATTACCATATGATCCAGGAATTCCACTTCTGGGTATATAGCCAAAAGAATTGAAAGCAGGGTCTCAAAGAAATAATTTGTACACCCAGGTTCATAGCAGCATTGTTATTCACAATAGCTAAAACATGGAAGCAACCCAAGTGTCCATCGATGGACGAATGGATAAGCAAAATGGTATACACACACAATGGACTACTATTCAGCCTTAAAAAGGAAGGAAATTCTGACATGTGCTACAACATGGATGAAACTTGAGGACATTACACTAAGTGAAATAAGCCAGTCACAAAAAGACAAATACTGTATGATTCTACTTATCAGAGACACTTATAATAGCCGAAATCATTGGGACAGAAAGTAGAACAGTGGTTGCAATGGGGAGAGGGCAATGGGCAGTTATTGTTTAATGGGTACAGAGTTTCAGTTTTACAGGATGAAAAGAGTTATGGAGATGGATAGCAGTGATGGTTGCACATTATGAATGTATTTAATATCACTGAACTGTACACTTAAAAATAAAGATAGTAGGGGCCGGCCCGGTGGCGCAAGCGGTTAAGTGCGCGCGCTCCGCTGCGGCGGCCCGGGGTTCGCTGGTTCGGATCCCGGGCGCGCACCGACGCACTGCTTGGTAAGCCATGCTGTGGCGGCGTCCCATATAAAGTGGAGGAAGATGGGCACCGATGTTAGCCCAGGGCCGTCTTCCTCAGCAAAAAAAAGAGGAGGATTGGCGGATGTTAGCTCAGGGCTGATCTCCTCACAAAAAAAAAAAAATAAAAAAAATAAAGATAGTAAATTTTATGTTATGTGCATTTTACCACAAGAAAAAAACCTGAAAAAAAAAGTGTTATTTGCAACTCTACAGAATCCAGTTATAGCTTTTTGATTCCCTATGGAGAATATTTCACTAAAATTCAGCTGGTATAAAAACAGGCGTTTCCCAGAGGGATAAACAGAGAAGGCATAATAACCTCTGCAAGATTCTCCATAAACTTCAAAGGATATGAGAATGCCTGTAAGGTTTTTTGTTTTGTTTCTTGGGGATTTTTTTTTTTTGGTGATGATAGAGGAGGCAGAGTATAAACAAACTGTAATTCAAAAAGTTTTTAGTAGTTTAAAATTTAAAAAATATACATCTAATTACAGTTTACTGATTTCTTTAGTACAATATATTTTATATTAACTATTATCTAAGCTGTTTACCAGAGTTAATTCAATTTATAATTGAATATTATGCTAGATGAAGAAACAGGCCAAGGTTCTAAACAAGCTAGAGGTGGATGGGGATGTCTGAACACCAGAGCTTCTGTAGGGGAAGGACTAAAAAATTGAGGAGGGAAAAAAAGAGCAAGGGAAGGGGAGAAAAAAGTGATGCACATCTTTTGAAGATTTTAAAGCCAAGAATTTGAATTCAAAAAAATTAGTCAAAAACCATTTAAATTCATGTACGCAGTTTGCATTGTAGCTCATGTCCACCAATGTAGAAAACGTTTTTTTTATAACACGCTGGGCCTGCTCCATCTAATTAACAGAAAGAAAGGTCATCTACACACAAAAAGGCACTACTTCTGGTGCTAAATAGCTAGATTAATCTTTTAACAAAGTCTTAAATATGTCTAATTCCCTTTGCCCTTACACCTTGGAATTAATCAGACTTTCAACCCTGTTCTCTCTCCTCGCCATCTCTCTTCACCTTTCCCCTTGGTGTGCCTGCAATTCCACACATTCCACGCTGCCCTCCACACCCCTTGCGCAATCACCCATCTTAAGTGGGGCTTTGTGGACACAACTGCTCTTTTCCTAGCTGTGGTCTTTGCAGCCTGCTGCCAAAAGTTCCTTTGCCTCCTGAGGCCCTTTATGCAACTTATGACACACACTGAGATTGTAACAATAGGATTAACTTTGAGTGCAAGCGCACTGTGTATTTTGGGTGCAGGTCACTGTTTGCTGTTCTGGTTGGCAGTGTACACAATGAATTAAGCAATGCTCCTTTAGGCATTTTAGTTTAGGGTGTGGATATTATGTGACACAGTTGTCAACTCTGGTTTTTCTTGAAAGCAAGTAGCTGAAAACTGGTTTCACTCAGTTAGTTTTGGTTTGTTTGGACCAACAATTTGCTCAAGCAGAAGGAGCCTGCCTTCGACACTGAGGCAACCTCAACAAAGATGTTGGGTTGGGTCTCTGCAAGCTTTCCATCCCTGCCATAAAATGAAACCAGTTACAATATTTTCTACATCATGGCGTCTCTTGGCATCTGCTCTCCCGAGCTTGCTCCAACTGCTCCCTTCATGGCATCAGGTAAAGTTCATGGTGCCCAGGAACTGGGATCCAGGCGTAGTTTCCATCTTACTGGAGCAGTAGGCAGATGCTGAGAGTGAGGACCTGGGTCATGGCTACACAATTTTGCAGAGTAGCCATGACATGCTCTGGGAAACAAAAATAATTGCTGAACACTGAAGTATATGTAAAAGCACTTTTTCTTCTTTGACTTAAGAATACAGTATTATTGTGAATCTTAGAAGAATGGAGCAATGGTGCTGATTCAGTCTTCTGAACGTTGGCCTTGAACCTGAACGTGCTTTAACATTGAGCTAAGGGCTTAACCAGCGAGTGGACTCATCTAACTCTGTTTATTACTATGTCCTCCACTCTGGCTTGGTCCCAGAGATTTCCGATGGCTCCAGCAGCTTCGGAGTCAGTATCTCTGATGTGTTTGCATCCGACCTCTGACCTGAACTGCAGTGTTATTTTCAGCTGTTCTTTGACAGGGACTCCAACAGCTGCTGTGTAATACCACAGACAACTTGTGACACAGGTTGAGTTTCTAGCAATAAGATTAATCTGCAGATCTTTGGCTCTGATTTGAAGCTGTCTATAATTTTCCTTCACAGGGAGTGGGGGCTAGTGGGGAGGATAAAAACCAAACCCGAAGTGCAATGTTACCCTTTTTTGTAAATTGTAGCAAAATATACATAGTGTTAACCTTTAATTAAACAAAAAACTTTTTCTTGTTGCAATTAAATGGCAACTGCAAAGTGTGTTACTTCCTAGTAGTTTGAATTTGAAAATGCTGTTCAGTGAAGTACAGTAGTTACAAGGAAATCCTGAAATGATAGATGTCTATTGATAAATACTGCTTGAAATATTTTTTAAATGTTCGTAAGAAATCTGAGGCTTTGAGAAAATGTGACCATTCTGTATAAACTTCCTTTGACAAAAGGCAGTGAGTTTTAGAAGAGCAGATTAATCTAAAAATGTATTTCAAACAGTTTTGTGGCTTAATCCCAAGACAAATACCAGAACTTATTTTTAAGGTACACTTTTGGGAGTTTTCTTTGCATGAGGGAGACTTCAAAAATCTTGAAAAGATTGATATCCAGGTCAATGACTGGCTAGTTTCAAAGTCCACCATAACTGTATAGTTTCAATGGCAAAACTAATTTGGGTTGTCAGGATGTGATTTTTTTTCCATTTGCTATCAAACATCAGCCGATAGGCAGAGAGCTAGAAGCTGCCCTCCGCATTTAAGATAATGGCAGAAATAACCGGCACTTAGTGTTACCATACTAGGGGTGTGGCGATTCTCTCCCGTTCTCTCCTCTCTCTCTCTCATGATAAACTCAATGGGGTTGTCTATTTTTAACCTCCTGTTCTTTCCTTTTGGCAGAGTAATCAGTGTGAGCTGAGCTCTTTCCCTGAATGAATCCAAGTAACCCCGGTGGTTGCCTTCTGAAATGACCAGCAGACACACATCTGTACAGAGGCTGCCCAAAGTATAAACTCTGGTTCTAAAGTACCATGTCCAGCCAAGGAAGTCCTGATGTGGAGTTTTCTACGACAACAGTCAGTTCTGTAGCTGTGCAGGCTGGGGACTCCAAAATTGTTATCGCTGTCATAAAGGTAAGCTAACAACTTTCTTTGTTCTATGAAAAAAGACTGTCAGCTTCTTGCTGTATGTTGGTAATCCTAAAGAACATTCCACACCATCAGCAGTACGCAGCATGTAGACTATATAACACAGCAAGAACATCTTATTGCTTTCTTAAGTTGACAACTAAGAGAAACCTCTACGAAGTTTCAGCCAGTTACTAGAGTTTCTCTTTCAGTTAGAAAACATCTACAGCAGCTTGATTTAAAAAAAAAACAAAACTCAACCGTATACTTTCAATTTGGTTTTTAAAGAGGAGGCATTCGTGATTATAAGTTCATGATTGCCAGGCTGATGAGTCAAGTGGACCTGTGAAATGTTTGTGATTTTTGAGAGTGGTTCTGATAGAGGAAGGAAGAGGAAGCAGCAGATAGGGGTGGCATTATTTTGAGCATGATGGAGCACAGGGAACACCTAATAAGAGGCTCTGACACGTGTCCTCCGCAGCACTAATTTTGACATGGTAAAGGCACTAGTAAATCCTTGTGACATTGTTGGGGGAATGAGGACCCTGCCAGGGAAGGTGAAAAGGGCATGTGTCCAATTTGCTAACAGCAGGCAGTTGAAGCCACTTGGGGCTTAAGGTTATTGCATGTTTTATGTTAAGCAATTTGCCCATTTGCAAAGATGACAACACATCTTTAGGTTGAAGAAGACAGCCATGACTTTATTTCCTAGAAAATGCCCTGCAAAAACCCCTGAAGAATTATGCTTGGATTTAGACAATTCACCACCTAAAGAATTCAGTATTTAATGAAGGGAATTTGGCAAACAAGCTTGCGTTCACCAGCCAGTTACTTTCAGGACCCCACCAGGCTTAATTGAATGACTTTTCTGGCCTTTTGTTAGAGGGTGGACAACAAGGCCTGTTTAATTTCACTTAATTGCTGAGAATTTTATGTTAATGTGAAAATTGTAACAGGAAAGTAGCGCCTGACATTGAGCAAAATGATTCACTCTAGAATCACAGAATGCAAAGTGTTTCTACCGAGGGCGATTTCCTAGTGCTGTGGAGACTCGGCCCCACATAAACGGGAACTCGGTCACTCCCTTGTCCTCTAGTCTTTTCAAAGGCGATGAGTGGACATGGAAAGAAGCCTGAAGCATAAGTAGCTGATAATTTTCATGTGGTTTCATGATGCTTGAGTAACTGCAAATTTCAGCAGTGAGGGAAAAGAGGAAAACTCACTGTTTTAAAAAAAGTTAACTTTTCTTTCCCTCCAATTTGAAACATTTCTTTGGGGAGGCAGGGTGAGGAAGAATGTGTATGGAGTCAATTATAGGAGAATCAGAGGGTAGATTGACAGTAAGAAGAAAAACCTCTAAAATTACAGTGAAAACTCTTATTTGAACTGAACCGTGTTTCTAAGCATGTTCGCTCAGTCTCCCCTTCCCAGCTCTCTTACCTCACCGCCAACCCATATAAAATAAACCCCAAGCTATTCAAAGTGGAAAATCCGTCTTAAAGGAATAGAAGTGCCTGTGTCTGATCTGTGTGGGCTTCTTGTTTCCAAATGGTCTCAGGGCACTAATAATCCAGAATAGACACGTGTGTTTCTCATTTTTCGTCGGCAATTCACTCATCCACGTTCACGTGCCTGTTAGTAGTTCCTCTTGCTTAATCAGTTGTCGCTTCTTAGAAAAGCAATCCTTGGGAAATGCAATGATGAATTATATCTTGGAGCAGTGAACGAGTCCTGAGTGTGGGAAACAAGTTGGCTGCATTCAAATGGCAGTTCTCACACACGTCTAATCTTGTTGACATTTTCCTGCATACTTTATTGAATACTCAACAACAGAAGTTGGAAAATGTTATGTTTTAACTTTGAAATAAGATAAAAATCAATTGCTTCATCTACTGTTTATTCTTTCTGGTTGAACCACTAAGGTCAATGTAAAGACACTAATCAGCCTAAATTGCATTTACAGAACCTTTCCCCTATGGTGAAGTTTGCATCCTATTTGCCTAAGTGAAATTTCACTATATTTATGGAATTCGGTTTTGTGAGTGAAAGAATGTACAATTATGTGAATTATTTTGTAATTTTGTAATATTCAATAATACATAATCTATTGTACGTGGTCCTCATTTGGAAATTTTTAATTTAAATCCATTTGCCAAGAAAAAAGAATTTATCGTAAGAATAAAAAAAGAAAAGGCAGGGCATGGATTTATATTAGACTTGTTATATTTCAATTGAAGTAAGGCCATCTCTGTGGAAAGAATAGTGTTCATGGTATAAATGGAAACTAAAAATGAAAAAAAAAGAAAGAAAGAAAAAGGAGAAGGGTGAAGGGGAAGGAAGAAGAGGAACTAAAAGTGCATTTTATTTCATTTTTATTTTTAGTGTGGCAAATGGGTACAGCTTCAATTGGCTGAATCACAGCCTAATCTTCTAGAAATCGGTAGCAGTCAAGATGAAACCAAAAAACTTCTTCACGATCATGAACTTCTTTTGGCCAAGCTCAAGGTAAGGCATTAAGATGTGAAGCAGATACAAAATTAAAAAGAAATAAAAAGCTATTTCTTGCACTTCCTCTTGATTCCCCTGATGTCACTGGCCTATGGCTATTTTAACATAGTGCCAGATAGATAATGGAAAGATGCTATAGTTATTTATGAGCAAACACCAGCACTGGAGAGAAGTAACAAGATTTTTTGAAACCTTCCCTAACATGATAGAAAATATGGAGTGATAATATTTTTACTGTGGAGAAAAAAGTAGGTTTCTTTTTTCCTGGCTGCCTCAGTAAAGAAAGAAAAAAAAAAATCCATCATTTTTCCATTTCATGCATTATACTGTCAAGTCACAACAACAGATCTAAACTTTCTATTGTTAATGATACCTGCTGGCAAGAATAATATACAGGCTTTTTTTCCCTGTGTTAAACCATTGAAAATATCTGATTTTGTGTTTAATATTAAGAGTTCTTGAAACCAAATAATACTTTCAGTAAAATCAGAGTTATTAGTCCAATATGTTGTGGTTATTTAGTTAAGAATCTAAAAGTAATGTTGGCTTGAGATTGCCAGATAAGGTATCTAGTCAGGGCCAGCTACATAATTTGTGAGGCCCAGTGCAAAATGAAAATGTGGGGTCCCCTGTTCAAAAAGCAAGAAAAAGCTTTTTCTTGATCTGTCATGGTGTTTTTGTCTGCTATTTAATGTCTAGCTTTATCAGTCATGGGGATATGTGTGGGGTGAATGCAGACCCTCCCATGTGCTGGGCCCCAGCCACCGCTCAGTACACAGGGTGTGGACCTGACCCCAACCTTTTCCAAGCTGTGCCCTGACCCCTGCCAGTGCAGATGACAAAGATCACTGAGCAGGGCTGGAGAGTAGACAGGACAGCAAAGAGACTCTATCACTGGGAGGCAGGACCACTTCCGAGATGAGGCTCCAGTCCCCCAGCAATTACTCTGTTGTTCTGTTGGACTTCACCTACAAAACAGAAATTCAAAGGTAAAATTATTAAGAATTTTAAGACCATGACAGGTAGAGCATTCAACCCAAGTGGTGTCACCTTTTGAGAATGAAGCCCTGTGATGCATCCAGCCTTGTGAGTAATAGCCAATCCTGTGTGTAATAACCTTTGTAGGCAAATGAGTATCTTTACTCAGATCAAAGAGGCTTGATTCAGAGGCCTGCAATGACTAGATATTCCGTGTTTTTAGTAGTTTAATATTACTGGTTTCTTTGAACTCTAGGCTGGAATTTACACTTGCTTCCTGGATTTAGAGGCAGATCTAATCTGCATCTGATATATACCAACAGTGGTTTTCTGATTGGACAGTAGTAAAAGTAGCTGACTGAGAAGTTAAAGAAAGAATTAGTGCTGAAGCTGGGTGCCATTAGAATCCAGAATTTATTCTCCTGTTTAGACAGCTCCTTGCTCTGGGCTCTGGGCTGTCTTTCAAGAAATCCCCGGCCACCAGGAAGTCCTTTGTATATTAAAAAAAACTCATTATGATGTGAAAGAGCATTGAACCAGGAGTTAAAAGACCTATATTTTAGCATTAATTATGCCACTGACTAGTGTAATTCAGCTAACAGCTCAAGGTCCTGCTGCTACACAAAAAACTCAATTCCATGAATTGTAGAAACCCAACACTTCATCACAATTCCTGCCCATCCCTGGAGGTTCACTTTCTCATAGTCTCCTGTGCCCCTAGTTCCTTCATATGTACCTGCCAACTGTTTCTGCTGAAGTTAACCTGGACTTGAAACTACATCCCATCCCCAGGTCCCACTAATAATTTGTGCTCAGCCAGCAATTCAGGTCTACTGATGAATTGTGGGTATTTAGGGGGGAAGCTCGTGGCAGACTGGGTCTCTCAGTCTACCTCTCTTTTCTCCCCAACCCTATTCCAGTCCAGGCCCACAACTTCAGGGAGAACCCTTTGTTAGGCAGAGCAGTTCAGTTCTCTTCAGCCACTATGCTCAAATTTGCATACCTCAATGCACCCAGGAGCTCAGCAGAAAAGGGTTTTCCGTTTAACAAGACCTACCCTCAGAAGGTGCTTGTGGTTCTGGATTCTAAAGTCTTGCTGTCCTTGTGTGCCAGTCTTCTGGCTATGGACTAGCCTCTGGGCTTCAGGCTTTTTCTCTGTAAAATGAGGGGAGAGGATGGATCAAAGCTTTATATCTTTTGTGGATCTCACCATAATGTGCCACGGGATCATGGGAGCATTCTCCCTCTCTGTATGCAGGTCTAAGAACAAAAGGTCTCAAGTAAAAAGGCCTTTTGGCATCACATAGGCTCTAGCCACAGCTTCTTAATGTTCATCTCCCGTATCTTCCCCAATCCCACCCATCACTATCAATCCAGCCACCCACACCCAAGAAATTTTAAGCAGGAGCATCATCTTCCAATGTTATTGGTTAGGAAAAAAAACCAAGCTATTTGAAGTCTGTTCCAGATTTGCTGACAAAACACTTTTTAAAATAACAAAAATGTGAATTCCATATTGCAAATGGATAGATCACTAATTCAACCAATTTACTAGTTACTATGCTGTCAGGGTAGGCACAACTTAACCTCTAGAACAAAATTGTTAGATCCAAGTTAGTTTTTTTTTTTTGTGAGGAAGATCAGCCCTGAGCTAACATCCATGCTAATCCTCCTCTTTTTGCTGAGGAAGACTGGCTCTGAGCTAACATCTATTGCCAATCCTCCTCCTTTTTTTTCCCCCCAAAGCCCCAGTAGATAGTTGTATGTCATAGTTGCACATCCTTCTAGTTGCTGTATGTGGGACGCGGCCTCAGCATGGCCAGAGAAGCGGTACGTCGGTTCGCGCCTGGGATCCAAACCCAGGCCACCAGCAGCAGAGCACACGCACTTAACTGCTAAGCCACGGGGCCAGCCCCCAAGTTAGTTTTAATATGAACTTTTGAGTGATAGGGCTATTAGTAGTTCAATAAGCCAATAATATTTAATATTTAGTGTTCATTCCAGTCCTTTTCCTATGCACAGGGCCCTGCAATGTGTTCTAATTATAAAGAAGAAGGCTCTGTAAGGGATGTCGGGAGATTATGGGATGCATTGCTGAGTCTACTCTGATTTGGGCAAAGCAGTTAGCCTCTCTGGTCTCAGGTTCTTTATTTGAAAAATTATGATATTAACAGTTACCCTCAAACACCTAAAAAGGAAATTTGAGAGAGAAATGCAATGATATATGGAAGTGCCTGCTGCTTTTAAAAGAAAAAGTGGCATAATTGTTCTGTTAATAATTAATATATCAGAGTAATTTGGATGTTTAATTTGATAGGAAAGCTATTTTATGTCTTCCATTGAAAATTATCTCAAATACTAGTAATTTAGACTAAAGGGAAAGATTCTGGAAACAGAGTTTTTATGAGTGTTTCTGATGTTGGTAATGTCTATACCCCAGAGATCTTATTTTCCTTTCAGCAGTGCACTTAACAATTCCAGTGGAGTGTCCAGAGAAAAAATATTTTCCTATTTTTAGTGGGGAAAACATAATCATGTGAAAAAGCATTAACTCCCAACAGATATCTAGATTCCCAAACCATATTCAAATTATTTCTAATAAGAAATTAGAAGTTCGGGAAAGAGAAGACGGAGATTTAAGGCAGGTAAAGAAGATCTGCCTGTGGCCACTATTGACATTACATCCTCAAGTGGTTCAAGGAGGGAAAGAGGAGTTGAAAATACCTAAGGGATGTTGCCGAGAATGTTTTTCCCCTCAGCATCTGTCTTGCAACTAACTACATTGCTATTGTCCAAAGGGATTTTAACTCTAAGAACCAAGAAAACCGCTGGCCACTGGCTCTTGTATTTGTTAACATGTGATAGTAGCATTTAGTGAAAAATGAGCCTTTAGGGTATAAATACTAAAAAATTTCACCTCTGATTTGACTCATAAATTTATTGGTTCCCTGATTATGACTAAATCTCTGACCCAAAGAATGCTTATTTTTGTCCTATTTCTGTTTACTTAGATAGAAATGAATGGACTACAGTCAAAATATATTAGTAGTAAAGCTAAATGTCTTATTAAAACTTGCCTTGGGCGGGCCCCGTGGCTTAGTGGTTAAGTGCGCACGCTCCGCTGCTGGCGGCCCGGGTTCGATCCTGGGCGCGCACCGACGCACCGCTTCCCCAGCCATGCTGAGGCCGTGTCCCACATACAGCAACTAGAAGGATGTGCAGCTATGACATACAACTATCTACTGGGGCTTTGGGGGGAAAAAAAATAATAAAAAAAATAAAACTTGCCTTAAGGAATAGTGTGGTTTTCTGTAAACTGGAGTATTTACTAAGAATACATTATTTAAATTTCTTTTTATTGTGGTAAAATATACATACCAAAAAATTTGCCATTTTAACCATTTTTAAGTGTGTAATTCAGTGGCATTAATTACATTCACAATGTTGTGTTTCTGTTTCCTGAACATTTCCATCATCCCAAACAGAAACTCTGTACTCATTAAGTGATGACTTCCATTTCTTTCTTCTCTGGTAACCTCTACTCTACTCTTTGACTCTACAAATTTATCTATTTTAGGTACCTTGTATAAATGGAATCACATAATATTTGTCCTTTTGTGTCTGGCTTATTTCACTTAGCATATAATATTTTCAAGCTTCATCCATATTGTAGCATGAACTTCATTCCTTTTTATGATTGACTAATATCCCATTGTATGGATATACCACATTTTATTTATCCATGCATCCATCCATGGGCACTTGGATTGTCTCCACTTTTCAGCTATTGTGAATAAAGCTACAATGAACATTGGCAAACAAGTATCTGTTTGAGTACCTGTTTTCAATTCTTTTAAATATATACCTAGGAATGGAATTCAGTCATATGGCATTTCTATGCTTAACTTTTTGAGAAAACACCAAAATGTTTTTCACAGCCGCTGCATCATATTGTATTCCCACCAGCAATGTACAAGTGTTCCAATTTCTCCACATCCTTGCCAAAACTTGTTATTTTCTGTTTTTTTTTTTTTTTTTTTGTTGCTATTGTTGTTTTTTGCTGAGGAAGACTTGCTCTGAGCTAACATCTGTTGCCAATCTTCCTCTTTTTTTACTTGAGGATGATTAGCCCTGAGCTAACATCTATGCTGGTCTTCCTCTATTTTGTATGTGGGTCACTGCCACTGCATGGCTGACTAGTGTTGTAGGTCCACTGAGTGTGCCGAACTTAACCACTATGCCACGGGGCTGGAACCTGTTTGTTTTTATTGTAGCCATCCTACTAGATGTGAAGTGGTATCTCATAGTGGTTTTGACTTGTATTTCCCTAATGACTAATGATAAGCATCTTTTCATGTGCTTACTGGACAATCGTCTATCTTCTTTGGAGAAATGTCCATTCAAGTCTTTTGCCCATTTTTTAATCAGTTTGTTTGGTTTTTGTTGTTGAGTTGTAAGAGTTCTTCATATATTCTAGATATTAATCCCTTATCAGATAGAATATTTCCAAATATTTTCTCTCATTCTGTAGGTTGTCTTTTCACTTTCTTGATAATGTCCTTTAAGAGTGTATTTTAATAAAGTAAAGCTGTGTGACTTGAATTATATATATTTAAAAATTAGAGAAAATTTTATAGCATGTGTGTTGTGAATGTGATGAAACCCTTTAGGACAGAATTGGAAGGGGACTAATTTGTTTTATATTATCTGTGTCATAGCAGTGTTTTACCCTAAATGTCTACTTCATATAGGAGATCAATTTTCTCTCTTTCCCTGTACTCCTATAGATTCACAAGTTAGAAAATTCTGCTCTCAGAAATGTTGGGAAAGGGGCTTCCACCCATCTCTTCTCCTCCCTTTCTCTTCCCTACAGGTGTGAGGGGGGCTGTGTTACCCAGTTGGTGAGACTAGGAGAAAAGTGACTGCTATGGGACAGCAGCCTCAAGGGCTCTCCCTGCAGACCCTGACTGCTCATGGGCTGCAGGTTCTTGACTCTCTCTGCTTCTGCTGACCTGGTCAGATGTCTCTGCCTGGCAGAGGCAGGCCACAGTCTGACCCAGGGCGGCCGAATACATGTCTGTGCCTCAGACCCAACTCTCTCCACAGGCAGGCCCCAAGGACTAGATTTTAGGGAGAAAAAGTAGAAAGCCAAGTGAACCCCATATTCCAGTCCAGCTTTACCAGTAATAAGAGAGGATAACTTGATCCACATCTAACCTTGATGTCTATTTTTCAGTTGATTTGGAATCTTGAGAAGAGAGAGGTGAGATTAATTGGCACTTTCCAAATTCCAACACTTAATTGATCAAAGGGATCTGTGTCTTAGTGTTCCATGCATGTAAAGTACCTGTCTTATTTTTCACTGATCATTTTAAAGAAAGTCATGGAAATAAGGTGGGAACAATGCAGGGATCCTGGGGGAGTGGGAACTAGTAGGTAGTTTAGTTTCTGCTTTAGGCTTTTCGAAGTGGAGAACTTTTTCCATTAAAAAACAAAAATAGCATTCCCACCACTATGAAACAGCAAAACTTCCTAGTGATTTTCGCTGCGTCACTTGCCGCTTTCATAGTCTAGAGGGTGATTCTTTTCCTAGAGGGACAGTTTCAGTGAATAGTATGGAAATGTGGAGTGAAATAAAATTTGAATAGTGTTCTTTAGATTTGGAAAGTGCCATAGGCAATCTTCTAAAATGTTATTGTTATAAAAGAAGTTGGTTTAAGAAGGGCTAGAGAGCCATGACAATAGGCTTGTCAGACATGGAGTTAAGGCACATTAATACTGCAAATATCACATATAATTTGTTATTAGTTCCAGCTAAGCAGCAGTTCAGAGTATGACCAGACCTAATGAAATGTTAGTGTGAGTTGATTTACTCGAGGGGAAGGAATTCTATAAGGAGAAAATCTTGTAGGCACAGAGACTGAAAAATAAAAAACTTGGAGAGGGTACTCTTTATCTTATCCCCGTTTTGGTTCAGCAGCCAATGTGGGGCTCCTTGACAGAAGCTGAAGGGCTTGTGGCAAACATGAGGCACCCACCATATTGCTTTGTGGCTGGGACACCAAGTGACCCAGAGTTGGCAAGAAAGAGAGGCATCCTCCACACTTCTGCAGGAAAGAGGGCATGGCTTGGTTATAGAAAATACTGACAATTCTTTTGACAACTATGCAAGAACCCAGTACACAGGAAGATTGTGGTAGATTAAAGATGATTGTAAATTCTTTGGCACTCCTTGCATTGAGAAGTGGAGTCTATGTCCCTACCCTTAAAACTGGACACATTCTGAAACTGCTTTGACCAAGAGAATACATCATAGATGATACTGTGCAGTTTCTGGGCCCAGGCTCAAGAGATTGGCTGCTTTTACTTCCTGTAATTTCAAATAGTCGCTCTTGAAACCCAACCAACTTGTGAGCAAGTCAAGCAGCACTGTAGAGAGGCCCATGTGGAGGAGACCTGAGGCTCCCAGCAATAGCTCTGGCTGAGATCCAGCTAACAGCCAACCAACTTGCAGTCATGTGAGTGAGCCATCTTGGAAGTAGATTCTCCAAGCCCAATTGAGCTTCCCGGCTGACCTGTGTGGAGCAGACAAATCTTCCCCACTACACACTGTCCAAGTTGAGACTCATGAACAAAATAAATCATTGTTGTTTTAGGCCACTTGAATTTGGGGTGGCTTGTCACACAGCAACAGATAACTGGAGCAGAGGCCAACAGCAATGGTGGCATCCTCTCGGGATTTTGAAAGCAGCACTCATGAATGAAAAGCCACAGGCAGAAGAAAACAGGGTTTTTATGGGGAGATACTAGAAAAGTGAAACTAAGATTCTCTAAAATGAAAGGTGGTGTGATAGTACTCATGATAAGTAAAAAGAGAATTCTGAAGTTTGTGAATGATTTACTCTTGGAAAAAATGAAAGCAGATTCAAAGTTATACCTATTATTGTTTTAGCCTGTTTGACTTGCATTTTGATGTACTTTCTTAATCAGGACAAGGTTTATAGTTATAATTCAGCACACAGGGAAATGCATAAAATATTATGGGTGTATTATGGAAGGAATGACTAATTCTGCTGGGGAAACCAGGGAAGGTTAACAGAGAAAGTGATATTTGAGCTGTCCTGGAGATGAACATGAGTTTTCCAGACACCATAGACCCAATTTAAAGGACAAACGATAGACTGGGAGAAAAACGTTTGCAATTTATATGACAGTCAAAGGGTTATAATCCTTCATATTTATAAGAAAGATAAATACTACTGGGGCTTTGGGGGAAAAGTAAATAAATAAAAATTATAGAAAGACAAATAAACCAGTAAAATCAATTAAAAATAGACAACTCACAGAAGAGAGGAAAATTGCCAATAAACATGTAAAAGGATGCTCAACATCAGTAATGGCCTGGGAAATGAAAGCAAATGATAATAAAAAGGTATACCATTATTTGCCTAATATACCATTAAAAATTCAAAATATTGATGATATCTAATGATGGTGAGAATGTGAGAAAAGGGGCATTCTACCATACTGTTGGTGAGAATTTGGATTGACACGATCATTTTGGAAATTGACAGTAGCATTAAAATGTAAAATGCTCACATCCTCTGACTCAGCAACCTCACTTCCGGGAATCTCTCCTTGGAAATGAAAGCACTAGTAAAGATATAGATAGGAAGATGCTTTTGCTATGACATTGAGGATCTTTTCATGTTTTTAATAGAATAACCTAACTGGAAACAAAATAATGCCCAACAATAGGGGAATAAATTTATAAGTTGATCAGTCAATTCTTTCATCCTGTGGAAGATTGTGCTGAGCTCCAGGCTTCTTGTTGTGACGTAGATAAACTCTGAGGTGGTTAAGCCTGTGTTGGTTGGGCTTTATATTATTTGTCACCAAATACATTCCTATTTGAAATCTGGGTCAAAAGTTAGAATCACAACCAGCATTTTTGAGATCATAGACCTGTAGCCTCCAAGCTATTATTTAGAAAGTAGTCCTTCTTTAAAATATAAATCTACAAACAAAAGTTTTCCAGGGGCCAGCCCTGTGGCCTGGTGGTTAAGTTCAGCATGCTTTGCTCCAGCAGCCCAGGTTTGAGGGTTCGGATCCTGGGCACGGACCTACACCACTTCTCAGCCATGCTGTGGTGGTGACCCACATACAAAATAGAGGAAGATTGGCACAGATGTTAGCTCAGGGCTAATCTTCATCAACCACAAAAAAAAAAAAAGAGAAAGATTGGCAACAGATGTTAGCTCAGGGCGAATCTTCCTCAGCCAAAAAAAAAAAAAAAAGTTTTCCATAGAAAGTAGAACCCATAGTCCTTATTAGTTACGACAAAAGATTCTTAGTCTGAGATTTGGAGTGACAGAACAAAACTCTGAGATCAAGAAATATAAATGAGGGGTGGCAGAGGTAGGATGGTAGCCAAGCACCCACTCACTCCCACTCCCAATCTTCAGTACTGCTGAGTTAGGTTAAATGTTAGAATAAAAGTATCCCTTTTTCACTCTATCTAGATGGCAACAGATCCTTCTGCTCTAGAAAAGATGTAAGTATTTAGTGTACTTAACCAAGAGCATATCTTTTCTAAATGTAACCAAAAGTGTGATTTATCTTACATATATTATAACGTATAAATGTGTAAAACTCAAGAGTTTTTCAAATGGCATGGCTATATCATTCTCATGACTAGTTCATCTAGCTATTAGTCTTCAGGAAAATAAGGCAAACTTCCGATTCTATGGTTTTCCCTGCCTTCCAAATTGCCTGTATCCTCTAACCCCCTCCTACCATGTATTTGAAGTTCAGGGACTTGTGTAAGATTAGAAATTTTTTCTTTTTTTCTTTTTTTTTTTTAGATTTTATTTATTTTTTTTTCCCCCCAAAGCCCCAGTAGATAGTTGTATGTCATAGCTGCACATCCTTCTAGTTGCTGTACGTGGGACGTGGCCTCAGCATGGCCGGAGAAGCGGTGCGTCGGTGCGTGCCCAGGATCCGAACCCCGGCCGCCAGCAGCGGAGCGTGCGCACTTGGCCGCAAAGCCACGGGGCTGGCCCTCTTTTTTTCTTTTTTAATTGCCTTAAAATGGAATGCTGGTTCCAGTTCCAGGCCAGGTGGAATAAACACCCTCCACCCTGTCTCCATTAAATGCAACTACAAACCCTGGCAGAATGTGTGTATGCTGAGGATACAAAAAGTAAAGGCTAGCAGGTAGATTAGGGAAACATCAGAATTCCAAATATCATCAAACCAGCAGTGTTGTTGTTTCTTCCTCCCTCCGATATTGCCCAGCTTAGATTCAAAGGCAAGTCCACACCCTGAATTATGCACTGATGTGTACAGGAAAAACTCCAGAAAAGTCTCTCTTTCATGTCTGAGCAGTAGAATGAGGACTTCCATGGGTCAGACAGAGCGGGGGAATATACCCTGCTTTCGTTTTTGCCTCTTGTTTTTCTATTGTCTCTGCCCCAGCCCAGGCAATCCCCCAAAGACAGTGGTGATGTTGACGGTGGAGGCAGCCAGGCAGGTGCCTACACCTCTGAGAGAGGGGAAACCTCTCTCTGACGAAGCTCTGCTCCAGGGCTTGCTGTGAATTCACATCGCTTTTCTTTCTCCCTCTATTCTCCCCACTACTTGGTCCTGCAGACAGGGTGGTGGGAAGTTCACGGCAGAGCGAGGAAACCAAAGCCTAGGTTTCAGGTCAGAGAACCAGTAATGGGGGCTTCCATGGTATAAACTTCAGGCACTGAGTCAAGCCAGTGAAATGAGAAGACAGAGAAAGTGAGAGAGCGGTGTCACCTTTCAGCTCCATAGCTCATATGACACAGATGGCTACCCGATTTTCTTAAAACAAATCTTAATTACTCTGTCAGGAGACAGCGAACTCTGAAAAACCACAAGCTCTCAAATTCAGTTTCACAGGACACGTTTTTTTACTTTAAGTTTCAACTCAAAACACATCCCAAGTTTTTACATAATTGGAACTAGAGAAACCCAAACCACCCAGGCTATTGCTGACTGATTTCTGAGCCTGAGATTCTCTGCTTCAGTGTTCCCATAGGCTATCAAACTTTTATTAATGTGTTGGAAAGAAAGCGCTTTGATAATGTGTTGTACTTCTTACAGCAGCAGTAAATAGAAATATGTAATGCAAATCACAAATGCAAGTCACATATGTAATTTAAAATTTTCTAATAGCCACATATAAATTTTAGAGCATTAAATACATATATCAGAAAAGGATGAATGTCTCAAGTCAACAATCTAGGTTTTTCACCTTAAGAAAGTAGAAAAATAGGAGCAAATTGAAACCAAAGCAAGCAGAATGAAGGAAAAAATAAAAGTAAGAGCAGAAATCAATGGAATTCAAAACAGAAAAACAATAGAGAAGTGAAAGCTTCTTTGAAAAGGTCAGTAAAATTGATAAGCCTCTAGGTGGACTGAGAAAAGAAAAAGGAGAGAAGACAAAAATTACCAGTTTTAGGTGTGAAAGATGGAGCATTGCTCTATACTCCACAAACATTAAAAATGTAATATGAGAGTACTATGAACAAATCTACGCACAGAAATTCAACAACTTAGATGAAAGGACCCAATTCTGTGAAAAACCATAAATTACCAAAACTCTCCCAATTAGAAACATAAAAAAAAAGTGAAATTAATTTAATAATGTTTAATTTACCCCAATATATCTAAAATATGACCGTTTAACATGTAATCATTGTAAAAACTATTAATGAGATATTTGAATTTTTTTTTGTATTAAATCTTCAAAACCCAACATGTGGTAAATTTATAGCACATCACAATTTGAACTAGGTACGTTTCAAATGGCTAGAGGCTACCGTATTGGACAGGGCAGATTTAGAGAGTAAAGAAGACGAAATCTTCTGGGAATGAAAATAGTTTGTTTATTTTTAAGCTCGGAAGAAGTCTGATTATAACCAAGCCCGTGTGTGAAGGACCTGAAAAGAATAACTATGGGATGAGATTTCTTTCAGGGACAAGAAATGAAAGAAAACTAGGCCAAAATATTTCTAACAGCAAATTTTCAAAGCAATTAATAAAGCAGTGTTCCTAGGCAGTGTCACGGGGTAGAAATATTTTTCCTGGTATAAAATTTTAAAAAATATGTTTGTGTGTAACTGTGTTTGGCAACCATTGCAATGGATTTTGCTTGAAAAAGTAATTTCTTTAAAACGAATTACGTAAGCATTTTGAAACAATGAAAAGGAAACCTTGTATTAATTCAGTTTGAAAGGCTGACAGTAGAAGGCAGTAATTAAATGGTAAATTGTCTGCTTGCGAGTCCTGGAAGCGTTATTGCACGTTTCATTAATAATTTTATACATAATTAATTTGTTGTTCATTTTTCGTCCATTGCTCAAATGTTGCTCAGTGGACTTCTTATAGTTATGTTGCTTAATAGTGATAATAACCTGGGAGGCCAAATGCAATTCAGATTCTAAAAATAGCTGGAAGGGTTCTGTTAATATGCCTTGGTTAATTTTGCTTAATGTTGGTTAACAGATCATTAAAGATTGTGTATTTTGTTATTTGAGTGATGAATATATAATACAATGCAAGGGTATGCTTTCATTAGCATATTTGTAAAACTTGGACTAAGAATTTTTCTTTCATTGCTTATTTCATTTATAAATATTTTACATATGACTGGTTTTTCTTTATGGTGGTAGATGATGGCCTAAGTTCTGAATAATAAACAAAAGAGAGGATACAAAGGTTACTGAAAAAATGTGATCTCTTGAATGGTCCACCAATTTTATCGTCATTTCATGTTTTGTGCTTGGAGAAGAATCATGGTCTGTATATTGTTACTTGCATAAATGAGGTAAAAATTAAATCTTGGTGAAGCCTGCTTTCCAGAACTAAGCCACCC
This sequence comes from Diceros bicornis minor, assembly GCF_020826845.1. Lineage (NCBI taxonomy): Eukaryota > Metazoa > Chordata > Mammalia > Perissodactyla > Rhinocerotidae > Diceros > Diceros bicornis. Next base: position 59,431,825 of record NC_080749.1, on the reverse strand, counting down.
ACCTGGAAAAAGTGTTGAATAATTAATCAAGGTTAGGAAGACAAAGCATTATCAATTCTGGATTTTCTTTTTCATCAGGAACAAAAAAAGCTTCCAATACTACCTGAGACTTACAACTGACCTCCAAAAAATATTAGACGCAGGAATACCAAACAACATTTTCTTTTTTTAAAAAATTTTATTGAGGTCACACCGTGTAACATTATGTAAATTTCGGGTGTACATCATATTTCGGCTTCTGTATAGACTGCATCATGTTCTTCACTAAAAGTCTAGTTTCCATCTGTCCCCATACATTTATACCTCTATACCCCTTTTGCCCTTCCCCCACACCCTTCCCCTCTGGTAACTACCAATCTGTTCTCCATATCTGTGTCCAAACAACATTTTCAATCCTGAAATTCCCATCCTGACCAATTCATTAGTCATCATGAGAGATTCCTTTTAATAAATTAGGTTTAAACCTCTACAAAAAACCTGCCAAACTTGCAAATAGGATTTTGCTGTAGTTACCAGAATTTATATCATTAACTTAGAAACCCAATATATAGCTATAGGACATCTTCTGTGGACACAGCTTAGAACTGGGTGCACAAAGGGTTGTGGGCATGAAACATTACATAATAAAGAGAAATTCCTACCTCTTGAAAGGCTGGCAGAAGTAATAATGGTTACTATCTGTTGATCATCTAATATGTGTCAGTCATCATGCTGGCATTAGGTACTTAATCCTCACATCAACCTTGTTAGGTAGGAAATATTTACATTTAATAGACTACTAATGAAGTTCAGTAATGGCTTTTGCCTAGGTTCCACAATGGTTTGTGGGTCCCTATAGTGGGTCACTAGGTCAGTATATGTCACTGCCACTTCAATTTATTGAAAGAGGTAGGATTAATATTCAAAACATAGCCATTTTAAGGTATTATATGGAAAACTATATACAAAGGCTGACAGATGGCTCATACAAGAATCATCAGCCAAGAGAAGAGAGTATTTATTTTGATCTCAAAGGAAGTGATGGGTAAAGATCAGGAGTCAAAATGACATTCCAGATCAGGCAATGGGGTTAGCAAAGCTGTTGAGACAAGTATAAACAAGATACATGTGGGCACGTGAAGAACCCTGCCAGGAAGTATCAAGACTGGTATGGAGGATAAGGGCTTGGACTGGAAGGCAGGACATGCTGGGATTACATAGTTAGATTTGATGTCCAAGAGTGGGTTCTTAAAGTAGGGGAAAGTTTTGATAAAAATAGAGTTTGAGAAAGGTTACCTTTATAACAATGTGTAGGGTAGACTCAAATGGGGAATCACTGGAGTTAAAAGATGTGTATGGGGGCTATTAATAAACATTGGAACTTAGACTAGAGTTCTGAGTGTGAAAGTAAAGAGAGTCAAATTTAAAAGTCTTTGTTATAGCAGTTAACACAGAATATTATGTATAACAGAAATACATTTTTGATGGATTAATAAATTGCAAAGAAGACACTATAAAATCAGATAATTTATTTTACACGGAGAGTGAGGGAAGTCAATGATAATCCCAAACCTTAAAGCCTCTAGGATAAGAAAAATAGATGTCCCACTGATCTGATTACATAATTGTCAAAGGGGTGCCGTTTTGAATTGGAATGTTCTTTATGTTTGACAGATTGGAGGTCACTGATATCATTTGCCAGAGTAGTTTCAGGGGAGCAGTGATGCTGGACACCAAGTTTCAGTTGTTTAATGAACAAATGTGAAAAGAAGCAGCAGAGATAGCAAGAGGAGGCCACTCTTCTAATAAATTTGACTGAAGCAAGAGGGTGATGCTGACTGAGAAGCTTTGTTAGGATGGGAGAGATCAGGGTTAGGGGAAATGAGCAGCCTTCACTTAAGTAGTGGAGTGTGAGAATTAGTGAAGAGTTTGTTTACTATGAATCTGAATTTCCATGAGATACAGTTGTGAAGTCCAGAAGGAAGGAGGGCAGTGAGAGGAAGATGATAAAGAGGATAGATGACCAGAGGGTCTTATACAAGTGACTAAGGAGAGGAAGAGTGTGAGGCAGCTTTGAGCTTCCAAATGGTCACAGTAGAATAGATCTTATGGTATCCTGGGTGGAGAAGTCTGGTATGGTGACTTCCTGTTCCAGTTATTCTCAGTATGCTGACTATTTCTAGGCCCAGAACTCTAGGCGCTTCAGGAAACTAATGAGAGGAACGATGTGAAAATGAATAGTGAGAGGAAGGAAGGCCTAAGTATGTGGTTCTCAACCTGGTTGTCATCAGAGTCACCTGGTAGGTCAAAAATAAAACACAGGATTCATATATCCAGGTCCCAAATCCAAAGAGTCAAGGGAAGGCTGGGACATTTGTATGTTGAAAAGTTTTTGCAGTAATTCTGATGCACAACGAAGAATAAGCAGCTCTGGCCCAAACCAGAAGAAACAACTACTATTAAACAACCACAATAAAAGGTTTGAACAGAGGTGCCATCAATGGAATTGGAAAAAGGGCCATGGAAAGTTAGAGGCAAAAATATTCAGGGTCCCATTACAAAAGTTTGGGGAAAAGAAATTTCAAGGCAGTAGTATTGAATAGCATTGGAAGCAGCAGCGTGTTTAAGGAATCTGCTGTTAGATTTGACAGTGGGGAAATTATTATTGCTCTCTGAAACTTTTCTGGAACGCTCCCCATTTATGCTATTGACCATGTCCTCCTCTGAGTACCCCCTGTAACTTGGAGCCTATCTACCTCTACTACAGGATCTGTTTCAAGGAAAACTCTTATGTGTTTCATTTTTGTCTTCTTCATTAGACTGTGAACATGTTTCTATACCTAGGGCCTAGCACTGTGCTTGGATTATATATTCAATAAATGTTTGTAGAATGAATGAATAAATGAAAGAAGGAAGGGAGGAATATATGTATTCATTATATAACTGCAGGAACCGTTCATCTCTGTGTAGTAACAAAAGAAACACGCAAAAAAAGACTGTGGTAAAGAAATGAAATAGCGATTTAAATGGTATTCACATACCTCCCTCTTCTTGCTCACAACAGTCTGAGGGTTTTAAGAAAACTCAATTATTAATGTACAGAACATTTGGGCTCCTAAGAGAACATGGTGAAACTGATAAAATATTAATACTCCTAGTTTTTCTGATTTGTGTCATTATTCTTCTTTTAACTGAGCTGGAGGATGAGTTTCCGAGTGAATTATTGATATCCTCATTTTGGAATGCTAAGTCCCTCTCCTCTGGGAAGCATTCCCTGAGCTCTGGCCCCACCTTAGGCCCATCTCTGTCCATTTGTTTTCACTGGGCTTCTCAATCAGCATCTTGTTATATAAGCACAGTCTCACACTCTAATACGGTGCTTGCGGCCTATATAATGTGTTTCAAGTGTAGTTTATGCGTATTTATGCCTCATCTTGGGTCTACCTCTACTACAGAATCTGTTTCAAGGATGTTGGGTAGCATCTTGGGTACCTATTAAAAGGAGCTATGTAGACCCCTATGAGATAAGACTCTCTGTGGGTGGGGCACAGGGGTAATCCACTCCTGCCACCTGTAGCACTAATGGGCTCTTTCTCATCAGTTAGTGTCACTTTTAGCATGGGTTTGCTTAATTTTTTTACATATGTATATATTTCTCCTAAGAGTGTAAGCTTACCTTGGCAGAGATTGTGTTGGCACATACTAATTTATTATCTGGATAATTTTTGTGTAAACTAATTGTAAGAGTTTTGGAGCTTAAATAATGACGTAAGTACGAACATAGTACAGTGGATTTTATTGAGTGCTTGCAATGCGTCAACCACTTTTAAAGATTTAATATTTAACATCAAATGTTAAACAATTTAAATGTATCGATTTGTTTAATCCTTCAAATAACCGTATGAGGTTAATTTTCTGAGGGCACTGCACCTTAGCTGTTGAGCGTGTAAGCTCTGCCTGCATGGATATGAATCCCAGTGCTGCTGTTTAGTTGTGTAACTTTGGGAAAGTTACTTATCCTCTCTCTGTCTCAGTTTCCTCACCTGTAAAATGGGGGTAATAGTGCCTACCTCATAAGTGAGTGTGAGGATTCGATGAGCTAAAAGATTTAAAGAATTTAGAACAGGAAGTGTTGAATGATTGTTAGCTATTATTACTTTTAATACCCATTTTACAAATGAGGAAATGAATGCACACAAAAGACAAGTCATTTGCCACACAGCTGGGAAGCAGTGGACCTGGGCCTCCAGCTCCAGTGGTGTGTCTCTGAGCCATACCCGTACTCAGCACACTACGTGCCCTTCCACCATTAGCTGTATTATAAAATCCCACTCATTTGGGAGAGTTATAAGTGATAAGTCAGTTCAGTTGACTGAAAAGGACCACTCAATATTTTCTTATCAACGTTATGGCCGTGGATCTTACAGGATTTGCTGGGACCGAGTCACAGTAGCATCAGGATGCTCTGCTCTCCCAGGCTGGGTTCCCTGTCTACCGTGTTCCTGACTTTGTGCTTGGCATTTGGGGGTGAGGAGACACGGAAGAATGTTAAGATACATCTTCGGCATCCAGAAATTTATAATATAAAATAACATAGGGAAAATGACCCTGTAGAACCATGAAGCAATTAAATATCAGTGAAATCACAACATCAAGGCACTGGATGATTAATTAAATCCCCAGACGAAAGACGTTGATAGTGAAAGTACTATGGACAAGTTCAGGGGAAAAGAGATATTAATTTAGTTAATGGAGTGGTTTCGTGGAATTTAAGGTCAACCTTGAAATATGGGGCTGTGGGAGTAAGCAGTGTGAGAAGAAGTTTCTGAGGCAGAGAAGAGAGCTCTTCAAGTCAGAAGTAGCTCTCTCTTTCCTCTACTTTGGCTTTATCCTGTGAACACACGTTAGCTTAATACTCATATTTATTTATCCTTCTGTTTGGTACAAAAACTTCCCAGTGTTCTAGCTTTCATCACATCTTAGGGAATGTGTCATCCTCTTTGTTGTTTTTGCTTTTTATTCAAGCATGGTAGAGTTCAAGTTCTCCAGTAAAACACACAATGGGCATTCTTGATAAGCCTCCAGGACTCTGTTTTCTTAGTCACATAAAGGCCACAGAACTCGGAGGGAAAGGTGGTGAAATGTAAACAAATCCAAGGGTACTGACAACTCCTCCAGAGAACAGAAGCCACCATTAATAATCTAACCCAGGCACCTGTAGATTATTTCTAATTACGTTATTTACTTCATTTCACAGAGCAGACGCGAAAGAGAAATTTATATGTAAATACCCAAGAAGGAAAAATTAAGAAAACACATTTATGAAAAATAATGTAGTAGAGCTTTGTGGGTGCATTTAAAATCTGTTTCAAAATACCATCTTTTATTGGGCCTGTGCAACAGAAATCTTTTTTGAACAACAATTGTTTTGCAGTAAATAGAAGAAAAGAAAATATCTGATTCTATTTACATTTAATTATAAAGGGACTAAGTTGTAATTTTGAAAGGTAAAGTTTGTTCTGGCATTTCCATTATGAATGGATTTTTATGGTCCTTTAGTAAATGGCTCTGGTTTGAAAAGTGACAAAAAAACCACACATTTTTTTGAAGCCAAATTGACACAGTACAATGTCAGAATTTTCCAAGTTGGTTTTCTTAATTTTGTCTCTTTCTGTCATTGCTTATGTTACTGACATTTCCTAGTGACCACAGAACCACACAATATTTTACTAACTTGTTTTAGCACAGGAACTCCTAGAAGTTAAAGAGCTGACACAAGAATTCTGAACTAAGTGAGGGCTGTGGTCTAGCTTTCCGGTAGAGCTGTTTCTACTCCGGACAGCTGTGGCCCTCAGCGTTTTCAGCAGCCCGTTAGCCTCAGCTTCTATTTCAAACTGGAAGCCAACCAGAAATCGCATTCTGTTATTTGTGTGCCAGTTCGGATTAGGGGCAGCCCACACAAATAGGGCAGGATAATAACACCATCCAACAGGCATGTGCAGTGAGGGTTTCACAGCCAGAATTAGGTGGTGGCATGTTTGTTTCTTTTGCATCAGGAAAATATTTTAAGCCAGAAAGTCATTTTGCTTCCATACTGTATGTATAAACTAAAAACTAAATTAAATAAGTATGGTTTATAGAGGAAGGTATAACCTAGGTTGATAGTGAAATAAATGTATAAAACGCCTGTAAAAGGAAGTATGTAATTTCCAAACATTTATTATCTTACCTTTATCTTAAATTTTGGCTACCATTAGTAATGATAATGATGCTGAGTTACTAACTTTTATAGCAGACTGAATAGTGGCCAGGCACTGTGCTAAGCACTTTAGGTGCATCATCTCATTTCGTCCTTCTAACAATATTATCAGGAAAGCACTCTTACTATGCCCATTTTCTAGATGTAAAAACTGAGACTCAAGGTCACACAGTCAGTACGTGGCAGAGCCTACTGAGGATGTGATTTGGGGTGACAATTACAGGGTACTTTTCCCCTCCTATATCCATGCCCTTCCCATCCAGGCAGTTTCTGATGCCCAAAGTTCCACTATTAGAGAATCATTTTTTCAAATTATCAACCAATTGTTCTTCATTCAAATACAAATAGCGGAGCGAGCACCTTTCCATCCTGCTACATTTTGCTGATGGAACCCACTCTCTCATATTCTACCTCCCTTGGCCCTAAAAACATTCTGGTCCTTAGTTGACACCTATGCTGGATGCATTTTAAAAGTGTAGGGGAATAGGAGGGTAATAATGTGAATATTTTTACAGAAATAAAGCCTAAGTTAAAGTATATATTCTCTGCTAATAGAGTTATTGGTATTAGCCAGCATGTGAAAAAGGGTTTATCATGAATATCAGGGTTTTCCTCACATCCCTGAAATCACACCACACACTTGCTTTATTCCATCAACATTTCTGGCTAACTTTAGCTGCCATCAGGAAACGTCGCAGCCTGTAGAAACATAACAAGCATAGCACGTAACTGGGCTGTCCTGCTGAAATATTTCCATAAAATACCAATGAAACATCTAGGTTAGAACGATTACGTGGCATACATATTTACTTTGGAGACTGCTTTCACAGACATTGGCTCGCTTTTGCTGACATAATAATGACCAGTGTGGTATGGAAGCTGTTTTGCAGGTGAGGAAACTGAGTCTTAATGAGGTGGTTTTTTTTTTTTTTTGCTTTTTTACATTCCCATGACTGAGTTATTTTATAAATGGAAATTTGTACCTTTTGACCCCCTTCACCCGTTTCACCCACCCCCCACCTCTGGCAACCACCAGGCTGTGTTCAGAGAAGTTTGATGACTGGCTCGGAGCTGGGAAGTGGCTAAGCTGGGACTCCCACTCTGATTATAATTGAGTTTTTCATGACCTTTCCACCGTGCTGTATCCTGGGGCCCCCCGGCACAAGCTGAGCACTCAGGTCTCATCCTGCCTAGAAGTATGTACCTGAGTCCACAAAAAGTCTTGTCACATCACAGCCAACAATTGGGACGTCTTGGTCCACAGTGGGGAAGTGTGACCTCAGTCTAGTCCAGTGCCAGCGTGGAGATTTTGGCGTGGGGATCCTTAGGTCCCCTGACGATGGCGGTGTGGCTTGGCCCAGAGGAGCACTGTGCACCTGGTGGGGGATGTCACGTAACACACATACAGGGCTGTGGACAAAATTAGGTAAAATTATACTTTTAGATTTTAGCTCTAAAGTTCCTTATGTGGTTGAACAGGAAAACAAAATACATCCTCGTATTGAAACATGCAAGTACTTTCTATGGAACTCTTTGGATTTTAAGTGATAATAATAATAAAAAAGTCTTTATTGCTAATGAACACAGTTATTTTCTCGAGTCTTATCTATTTAAATGATCTTCCCATCACTGTGCAATAGACTAAGAGCTCTACTGATGTATTTGAACTATATTGTTGCAACTTTTTAAAGTCGATATTACTATTTTTTTAAATACAACAGAACTTCATATTTTTAAAATTATTTTTGTGCTTTACAATGCCAATTTATATACTTCAAGGCTAACAAGGCATTTTTTGTTTGCTTAGAACTTACAAAAGCAATGGTTACTGTAACTGTGTGCCTGCAATTGCAGGGATAAATGAAACACAAGATCAAAAGGAAAGGTAGGAGATAAATAGTTGTTTTGGTATGATTATTACAATTCTCGTGATCAGGATCTGAGACTATGTGGCATAATATTTCATCTATTACCATAAATAATTGCCTATACATGCTAAAGTGATGGATCTACTGTCTCGTCTCCTTCAACAGATTTTGACTGAATACATTATGTATGCAAGCATTGATCTAAGCTCTTGGGATTCAACAGTGAAGAGAACAGACAAAAGTCATTGCCCTCCTGAAACTTACAACCTAGTAGAGGAAGACACGTAACACAAAAAATAAATATGGGACAACAATATAGACCCAGATGCCCAGGAGAGTCCCAGTATATGCTTATTGCCATTGAATTCCATCCAGTTTTACACATGTACAAGATTTTATTTTACTTTTATACATTTTTAACTATTTTTAGAAATAATTTTAGATTCACAGGAGGTTGCAAAGTTAGTTCAGAAACGACTTGTGTATCTTTCACCCAGTTTTCTCCAATGGTTACAACATACACAATTATAGTATAATATCAAACCAGGAGTTTGATATTCGTACAATGTATGTGCGTAGTTGTATGTCAGTTTATTACATGTGTAGATTAGTGTAACCACCTCTGCAATCAACATACAGAGGGTTCCTTCACCCAAATATCTCCCTCTGCTACCCCTTTACATCCATATTTATCCCCCTTCTCGGCACAATCCCTCACAACCACAAATCTGTTTTCCATCACTATAATTTCATCATTCAGGAATCTTATATAAATGGAAGCATACAGTTTTGACTTTTTGAAATTGGCTTTTTTCACTCAGCAAAATGCCCTTGAGATCCACCAAGCTGTTGTGTATCAATAGTTTATTCCTTTTTTATTGCAAAGTAGAATTCAATGCTATGAATGTACCACAGTTTGTTTAACCATTCACCCATTGAGGCACGTTTTAGTTGTTTCCAGGTTTTGGCTGGAAAATAAAGCTGCTATAAACATTCATGTACAGAGTTTTCTGTGGACATAAGTTTTCAATTCTCTGGGATAAATACAATTGCTGAGTCTTACAGTAGTTTCATGTTTATTTTTTATTTTTATTTTTTGGCTGAGGAAGATTGCCCCTGGGCTAACATCTGTGCCCATCTTCCTCTACTTTATTTTTATTTATTTATTTTTTAAATAATTTTATTTATTTATTTATTTTTCCCCCCAGTAGATGGTTGTATGTCATAGTTGCACATCCTTCTAGTTGCTGTATGTGGGACGTGGCCTCAGCATGGCCGGACAAGCAGTGCATCGGTGCGTGCCTGGGATCCAAACCCACGCTGCCAGCAGCAGAGCACGCGCACTTAACCGCTAAGCCACAGGACTGGCCCGTCTTCCTCTACTTTATATGTGGGACGCCTGCCACAGCATGGCTTGATAAGCAGTGCGTAGGTCTGTGCCCAGGATCTGAACCTTTGAAACCCGGGGCTCAGAAGTGGAGCACATGAACTTAACCACTATGCCACTGGGCTGGCCCTCATGTTTATTTCTATAGGAAAGTGCCAGACTGTTTTCCAGAGTGGCTGTACCATTTTACATTCCTACTAACAATGTTAACAGATTCAGTTTCTTTGCATCCTCACCAGCATTTAGTATTGTCGTTATTTTTCTATTTCAGCACTTCTTTTGGATGTGTGCTGCAATATTAATTATTAAAATGTAGTCTCCTACTATAGAATAATTATTTTGCTTTTGATATAAACTCAAATGTGAAGTAAAGAAATAGAAAACAAAGATACGGTAGTTTATGGGTAGATTTGTCTACCTGAACACTGCTAAAAGCTTTTCTATATGAAATAAATATTATGTAGTTAAACTGGAATTACTGACACAAGACAAGTAAATGTGTGGTATTGAGTAATCTAAGTGTACAGTAGTGGCACCTTACTGTTGATAGGTCTTTATGATGAATGTGTCTTTCTCATTAATGTTCTATATATATGGAGTCAAAGCTATAGGGGTCATTTATTTTTTTTAATATATTTTATTGATTCCTGGAGTCTCTAGGAATACCCATCAAGATTGATAGAAATATTTTGGATGTTTATTAAGTATTTGGATTTGAATTAAGTATTGGGATACAAAAAGACTTTAGTCTTATAATGATAAGTAGACAGAGCCATGTAAACTGTGTAACATCAGTTCGGTAGACATAGTTATATTTTTGAATCACCAAATAATAGTTAACATTGACAAAATATAGTGCTCTGAACTTGGAGCTATGGGAAGCCAAAGGAAGAGGGGCATTGTCAGGCTTTTGGGAACTTATAATCTACTGGAAACTGGATTTTTGTTTTTTAAAATTTGCTTTTAAGGAATTATTATCTGAAAAGAAATTGTAATGACCCGTCCTCTGAGAATATGAATTTTAAAGCACTGAATTTACCGTTTTTGCTATGTACCCTTTGCGGTGATCTCTTCTTGAATAAATAGAAAAGAAAAAGAAATATACTGTCCTGTAGGAGATAAAAAAATGGATAAAACAATTCTGCTCTCACCTAGTTTATAATCTACAAAATTTAAAACTTGCTCATTCTCGGGCCGGCCCCATGGCTTAACAGTTAATTGCGCGAGCTCCGCTGCTGGCGGCCCGGGTTCCGATCCCCGGCGCATACCTACTCACTGCTTCCCCGGCCATGCTGAGGCCGCGTCCCACATACAGCAACTAGAAGGACGTGCAGCTATGACACACAACTATCTACTGGGGCTTTGGGGGAAAAAATAAATAAATAAATAAAATTAAAACTTGCTCATTCTCAATTGTACTATATAGTGAAATGTAGCATCCAAATTAGAAAGATGGGAGTAAAGGGACATAGGAGTCCAGAGGAATGAGGAAGTGCTTTTCTTTTTTTGTGAGGAAGATCAGCCCTGAGCTAACATCCGTGCTAATCCTCCTCTTTTTGCTGAGGAAGACGGGCTCTGAGCTAACATCTATTGCCAATCCTCCTACTTTTTTTTTTCCCCCCCCAAAGCCCCAGTAGATAGTTGTATGTCACAGTTGCACATCCTTCTAGTTGCTGTATGTGGGACGCGGCCTCAGCATGGCCGGAGAAGTGGTGCGTCGGTGCGCGCCTGGGATCCGAACCCGGGCCGCCAGTAGCGGAGCACGCGCACTTAACTGCTAAGCCACGGGGCCGGCCCGAGGAAGTGCTTTTGACTGGAGTGACTAGAAGGGTTCCATGGAGGAGGCAGCTTTGGCATTGGGACTTGAAGGCTAACAGGTTTTGGATGTGCAGAAATGAAAATGTAAATTATTCTAGTTAAAAAAAAGCAGCAAAAGCCAAAACAAATTCATGATGTCATGTGCAAGAGACTGACAAAATAACAGAATTTAACAATCTACTCTTCTCAAAAGTTTCCAAAAGTTTTATTCCTTGCTTGCAAGTATCCTGAATTAATTGCCTTCAGTTTAGTGGTAAAAACTAAGATTGTTCTAGGAACCAGAGTCTCTACCTGTATCGCGCAGTCTGTGTTCCAGAGAGACTCTGCAGTGTCAGGAAAACATATGCAGGATATGCCACATATATTTGCTCTTTTAGAAAATTGCTATTCAGGGGACCATTTAATGCTCTACTGAAGAGAAAATCCATAATCCTTTCTGTGCTCTGCATGGCAGTTGAGGTGGTGTACTGTCCATAAAATATGCTATACTTAAAATCAGTGATTTCAGAGCTACACTTAAAAAGACAGAGTGCATTTTTCAAGTATCACAGGATAGCCTTGGCTTCCTATTCTTTTGGAACCCGAAGGGAAGGAGTGTCTTTTAGCATCTCTTTAAATAACCAGCTTTATGATGTTGGCCGGAGTATCTTTTTCTCAGAGCCAATTCCAAAATACTTTCCTGAGTTTAATGACTAACCAAGTGGGAGAGGAAAACTTAAATTAAGCTGGCCTTGACTGAGTCCTGAGGCAAGCCATTTTTCATGGGTTGCTCATCTTAGAAGCTCCATATCTCACTGTCAACACAGAGCCTGCTTATACTGTAAACTGGGTGTTCTATTTTGTTCTGTTTAACAACTAGCTTTAAAAAAACAAAACAAAAGCAAAACATCTTATTACTGCTACTGTCAATCTAAGTGTTTTATTTGCTGACTGCCCTGAGGCTTCTTCAACCTGAGAATGGATATTTTAATCTGAAAATATGTCTTTTTTTTAAAGTAAGGATAAGAAATCGATTTTTTCTTTAGACTTTGAAAATAGATTGAAGTATTTTTTTTCTTACACCTCAGACAGTGTCTAATTTTTCTTTGTGATGTTTTGTGTAACCCAACTGCCACTTTCTTCAAATTTAAAGATGGCACCAAAGTGAAGGGAGGGTTTTAGTATGCTCTAAGTCAGGTGACAGGGAATGAAAGTCTAAGGAAGGGCTCAGAGAGACTTGAGAGGTAAGGACCCAGTATGTTTAACTCCCCAGGGACAGACAGGAGGGATTACCACCCACCTCATACCCTTATAAAGCATCTTTCTCCCAAATTAAGCCATAAGCAGGAAGTGGAAGCGTGTTTGTCAGATGGGTCTCTCCAGTTTACCGTGGAACGATATGGTTCTATAGCACAGCTATCACTGTCAAAAGATAGAACTAGAATTACAATTGTTTTTTGCAAAGGTCAACTGTTATTCAGAAACAAATCAAGAAAGTAAGATATGGGGAAAGTTGGACTAATAGGCCACTGGTAGGCACTTACTTTTGTTGTAAGTAATTATTAAAAAGTTCGAAATACCTGGGCATAATTAAAAGTTTGATAATTATAACTTACATGTATTCCTGCTGTGTGAAAATTGAAATTCCAAGTGAATGGACTGATACATTTTTATGTGTATGCAAAAATCCAGCCCCGACTTAAACAAAAAAATTCTCACAGCATGAGGCCTGACATAGGGAATATATTTTGTACCCGAGATTTGCCTGGGAGCCAGTTCACCCCAACTTCACCATTTCTAGCACCTTCTACACTTTAGAAACGGGGAGTCTCAGGAGCTTAAAAAGTCCAACCTACTGTAGTCCCGATCCTCCACCACAGTGCTAACCGCCACCCTCCAACCTCAGCAGGAGTTCAACCTGTTATCCCCTAGGTAAAAAACAAGTATTCAGGCACCCTGATAAGCCTAGAGATAGAGATATTTTGGGAACTGGTGGGTTTTTAAAAGCCCTAATACTCACCCATGAATAGATGCCATATTTTCCATCCCCAAAAGAATGGACATGTGGAAAGGTGCTTCCAAAACATGGTAGTACATCAGAGTCAAGTGAGGAGTTTTTTTAGGAGACAGAGATTTCCAGTTCTTCTACTCTAAATTTATTGAGTCAGAAGCCTCTGAAGTGGGGCCTGGGAATCTGCATTTTTCAGAAACCTCCTCCACGTGGCACTGGTGCAGCCAGTTCACTGCCTGAGGTTTGGAAACACTGAACTGGAAGGGAAGATAGGGAGGATTCAGCTGCAGAGGTCTTTGCAAAGGGCTCAGAACTGGTCAGTGCCCAGGACGACTCTACCAAATGCTATGAGATGAGTACATTTATCACATCAGCCGGCATCATTCAAGCCGCCATGTCATATGTCTCTGTGTCCTTGGAAAGTATTGCAAAGTCAGGCACACGGTAGGGCTCCACAAATATCTGACAAATGAGGGAGCATTGCTTAACCCTAATGTTGGCAAAGGAGATGGCTAGCAGTTTGGTTGTGGATCTTTGTTTGGCTCAAACACTCTAAAAATAGTAATTTATTAAAATAAATGATATAGGTACCCTAAAGCCCAGATATATGCTTAGACTTTTCAGCAATTCTGTTAATTTTTTTTAAAATCAAGACTCAGCCATTTTTATAAAATATCTGCTCTAGAAAAGGTAAGAGACTATAGGAGATGACATCAGTCACCTTGTAAACATAGACACACTGAGGCTTTGAGGGCTAAACCAAGAAAATGTGTTCTCTAGTTCTCCTTCTAAATCAACTATCATCACTGTGTGATTGGGACAGATAATCTAAGTGATGACAGGTAATACTGGGAGTTAATCCAGACATGTATTAAATAATGGAGATAGGAAAAATAATTTAAAACTAAACTTGACAGTTATCCCATGATGTTTATTCAAAAGTGTTTTAAAATAAATGTTATGAAACATTTCATCTTCTTACTTGGTAAAAGAAGAGATACTATTACTGCATAATCATTAGTTAACATTTCATTTAGATGTCAAAACCAAGATTCTCGTTACACATTAGAAAAATTTTTTTAAGTATTTTATTTCCGACTCTCAACTACTCAAAGTAAAACAGCCTTATTTAGACATTGTGATATGCAGAGAGGCAGAACGGGCAGTCAGAAAGCGGATGTTGGGGAAAAGAACTGATCTTCAAGGATTAACACTTCACTTTGTTCAAAACTATATTCCAGAGGAACACGCATTTTAAAGTAGCTAAATAATGATGTTATCACATGCAGTTCTTTTGCTAGCCCTCAATTCAAAAACAGAGGTGATTTTAAGATTTTAATTTGTTTCATATATTCATTAAGTAAGTTCAGTTTGGAGAACCCCATGAAAAATGTGGACTAAATCTCTGAATATGTTTGTTTGTGTAAAAGTCAGAGACTCAGGCATGGCTGGATTCAGGAGCATAGTAATCCTATCAGGGCTTTGTCTCTCCACCTCTTGGATAAGCTCTCTACACATGGCTGTGAGATGGCCAATCAGGTATATCAGGCTCATATCCTACCAACTTAGAAACTCTAGATAGAAGTCTTTCCAGATAGCTCCTGCAGAAAAGATTCTGGAAAAATCAGATTTTCCAGGCTTGGATCATCTTCCATCTCTGAATCAAACACAGTTTCATCCTTGAGCCAATCAACCAATCCATAACTGGGATGGGTAACGCCTATGTGCTAGCCCTACGTCATGATCTTCCCTTGTCAATGGGTGAGGGAGCAGCGTTGGCTCTTCCCAAAGTCACATGTCATGGTTTCTCACATGAAAGAGAGATTCTATGGACAGAGAAGAAAATGCTATTCTATTGGCAAAAAGAAAAAAGTCAACAAGCCTGCCACAGTGGCTTGATTTACCCATTAGTGTTTATATATCTAGGAAAGGAAGAAAAATTATAGCCTTCAATGGTGAAAACAAATTATGCTCTATCAAGTGAGAAAAAATGTATTTCTTCAGCAGTATAAACAATGGTTTTATTTTTTTATTTCAATAAGGTCTCAGATATTATAAGCCTCTCACCAACTCCAAATCTAATTTGAAATCCCTGGAGGAAATGTGGTAGAAAACAAAATTAAACATTTCACAGACAAAGTTTCTAGATTTCAGCTACTCCTTGTACCTCGCAAGTGGTAGGTACTCAATAAATGTTGAGTACATTAATAAATCACTGTATCACAGAACCATGGAATTTTTTTTTTATAATTTTATTTATTTATTTTTTTCCCCCCCAAAGCCCCAGCAGATAGTTGTATGTCATAGCCGCACATCCTTCTAGTTGCTGTATGTGGGACGCGGCCTCAGCATGGCTGGAGAAGCGGTGCGTCGGTGCGCGCCCAGGATCCTAACCCTAGCCACCAGCAGCAGAGCGCGCGCTTAACCGCTAAGCCACGGGGCCGGCCCAGAACCATGGAATTTGATGGGACCTTTGCAGTCATCTAGTTAATCTCTCAGATGGATGTGGACATCCCCTACAATATCCTCAGAATAGTCATTCAACCACTATTTGAACACTTTCATATGAAAACCTCCACTGTTTTCCTCTCAGGAGGTTTGTTTGCCACATACTAACATCTTAGAAAGCAATTAGAAGCTGATGACATTGAACAAAGGAGCATTCACATTGTTTAATTTCTTTTCTTTTTCTCTCCCTCCCACCCCAATGCATGTAAGATGCAAGTAACGAATTATTATTGAGTGATATCTCAAGTAATGTTACCTGCCAAAGAAACTCAGATGAACAAGCTGGGCTTTGTTCAGGGAAATCTGGGGAGAATTCTGGCCAAGGAATTGATTGAGGGGAGACAGAGGAGGAGGCCATGGGGCATTATTTCATGTACAGGCCCCTGAAGGGCGGCCTTAGAGCTGTCTGAGAGGAAGGCTGCAGTAATGGATGTACTAGGTAGTTGATACGTGGTCCAATAGCTAGTGTGACTTCCTTGTGGCTGGTGGAGGTGTATTTTCAGCTGGGATTACAGAGAAGGGGGAAATGAGGGCTGCCTCATTTGGAAGATAGGAAAGTACCAAGTGTCCCAGACAGGTGGCTTGTATTAAGAAACACACACAGTATTGAAGCAAGGGTAGGCACGGGAGGCACGTTCCATACCTCTTATATTATTATTTGTTACCTCTGGTAACAAAGGTTCTTTAGAGTGCAATATGTTTGTTCATAGCAATATTACTTTTTTGTCAATATTTTTTTCCATAGATAAATCACATATGTAGGCAACCTCTAAATACATTCCATTTTGGGATTAACTTGCTCTTGTTCTGTTCTTGGCTTGAATAGAACACCCTAAAATCTTCTCTGAATTTTGTTAAGTTTGGTAATTTAAAACCTCTCAAGAAGCCAAAAAAAAAGTTTTGTGGTTTTAAAACTAAATTTTATGGTCTTCTTTACTTAGGAAGTATTTTAGATTACTTGATGGAGAGAAGGAGGTGTGGTTTTAAGGAAACTCCAGAAAATCAATATTCAGATCTTATCTGTAGAATAGAAATTTCAGATGACATCTTTATCCTGACCCTAAAATGTAATGATTAATAACAGAAATGCTTAGCAATAGGGCCGGCCCTGTGGCTTGGCGGTTAAGTGCGAGCGCTCCGCTGCTGGCGGCCCGGGTTCGGATCCTGGGCCCGCACCAACACACCGTTTCTCCGGCCTCAGCATGACCGCGTCCCACATTCAGCAACTAGAAGGATGTGCAGCTATGATGTACAACTATCTTCTGGGGCTTTGGTGGAAAAAAATAAATAAATAAAAAATTAAAAAAAAAATGCTTGGCAATAGGATTAGAATCAGACTGACAGTAAATTACAATATTTATTGATTCAAAGACAGTTATATTTATAGATAAACATACAAACTACCTATCAGCAAATGGCTATTATTCTTAAAAATTGGTCATTAGCATGCATTATATGATGAGTTTTGAAACAAATTTATTAGGACAATTATTATTAGCATTAGAAGAAATAGCAGAAGATGACCATAAACATTGATTTAAAATACGTTTTATATCAGCATTGGCAATGTGGTTGCAATAATGACAGAATATGTTTGCTTTTTCATATGTTTACTTTGTTTTAGTGAGGGACACCCCAGAGATGCATCAAAGGGAATACGTTGATTTCTTCCTAATCATCAGTACAGTCCTCAGCCCAAGGGAACTACAAATCCCAGAATGCAACATTCCATTCTTCCTTAAACATGGACTTCAAAAACTAATGGATCTATTTTGATAAGATAGTGGGCTTTACCATGAAGCCCAAAATGCTAAGACTTGAACTTTACACAACATAGACTTTTGTGAAGTTTGCTACATTTCTACATTCAATTTTAAGTAGTGAATGTTTGTACTATCCATCTTATCAGCATATGTGATACAATTAATTATTTTTATACATAAAAAAATAATCATTTCGTGCCGGCCCCGTGGCTTAGCAGTTAAGTGCGCGTGCCCCACTGCTGGCGGCCCCAGGTTCAGATCCCGGGCGTGCACCGACGCACCACTTCTCTGGCCATGCTGAGGCCACGTCCCACATACAGCAACTAGAAGGATGTGCAGCTATGACATACAACTATCTACTGGGGCTTTGGGGAAAAAAATAAATAAATAAAATTAAAAAAAAATCATTTCACCATAGGGAATTAGTGCAAAATTTAAGGACAAAACGAGCAATTAAGAATTTTTATGAAAGAATAATTCTTTTAAAAATATATTTTAACATATATATTCCTTGAAAGTGGGTCACTGTTATTTGGACTCAAATTAAAATATCTTATGTTTTGAACTTTCATCAATTCTGAAGTTATTATTGCAGGCTGTAGAGATTGGCATGTCATACAGCCACTTCAAATCAGAAATAGCTCTTTGTTTCCTCTTCTGGGTATGGGGTCAATTACTTTATTCCTACTAAGACCTCAATATGTTCTCCATCCAGTGGTTTATAAATACATAATAACAATACTAGTAAGAAGGTACACATAAATTAATAATTAAAATAATAGCTAACATTTATTGAATGCTTACTATATACCAAGCACTGTACTAAGAGCTTCCAAAGACAATTTCATTTAATCTTCACAAAATCTTGTAAGGTAGGTATTATTATTGTTCCCATTTTATAACATGCTGAGACTTAATGAGAAAAAAGTAACTTGTAAAATGTGCAGAGCTACTAAGTGGAGCCAGAATGTGGACCCCAAATTCTGTGTCTAAATCACTACGTTATACTGCATACCATGCATCACAGAGAAATCATTATTATTATTTTGTAATGTGGCCACTGGAGGCAAATTCATCTTCACTACTGGAAAAAGACCTCAATATGCATGATTTTTTGTTGGTCAGAAAATATCAACTTTATAAATGAAAGATAGGACTTTACCTCAAAATTTTCTTCATGAGCAAACTTTGTTCCCTCTTTGTGAGAAGAAAAATTTTAACTTTCATCAAGAAAAGTTAATATAGACAGGTGAAAAATATGAGGGTAACTCAATCCAGAAACAAGCAGTGAGCAAAAAAGATCTTTACCCCGTTTTCCAGTTTTGCTGAATGCATCACTCATGCTATCTGAGTAATTGCTCAACTGTTCACTTATGTTTCCTGGCAGCACATACTTCATAGCTATTGTGATTCCACAAGAAGAATATCTAGCACTCCGCGTGTTTGTGAGATGTATCATTTTGATGTGTTTGTGAGGCTTCCTGGGAGCTTCACCTCATCCGTTACACTGTTCTTTCTGGTCTCAACCTTGCTTCAAACTCCGGAATGATGTGCGTCTTCCTGACTGTTAATCCCGCTGTTTCTGCCTTTGTTTCCAAGGTTTCCAGATTTCCAGGTATTTTGCTATCCAACACATCTCTCCCCTCTTTATACTTCCTCCTCTGATCTTTTCAGTGCAACCCTGTGATTTCTTCCACCTGAAGCTGTTTCCCTTTTCTTACCTTCCACAAATGGTGCAACCACAAGGCTGGAAAGGCAGAAGTGGTTTCTTGTTGGTCGGAGTGTATTGATCACACAGTTCATCAGCACAGAGCATCTCTGGTGCTGTTTGCTCTTGCTGCAGCTGCACATCGCACAGTCAGGTCCCCCCAGGCCCCACTCATCCCCCCACTTCCTCTATCACATTGTTTCTCAAATTGTGCTTCCCAGATGCTAGACGTTGAGAGATGTATTCGCAGAGATCCATGAGTACCTAAAATAATTTCAAATTTTTGATGATTGTCTTAAAATACTTAATATTATTTGCCAAATTTCAGTGCTTACACTTGTGTTTGTGTTCTCATTTCACTGGTGCCAACGGAGTGGCAGTTTGACTTATTTTGGTGGTTTCTCAAACTGGGAGTCCACAGATATGTTCTCTGAGTTCTTAAGATTGAGAAACACTGCTCTACAGTGCTGGAAATGGGCCTGAACAAGTGAGCAGTTGCTCAGGACTGGCTCTTCGTTCCTCGTGCCTCTATCTTGTACTTCCTATGAGCGTCACACTCAGCTTCACACTGGGAATTTCAAAAGTCCCTGTCCTCACGAAGAAGTGGGGAGGTCAGATAAGTAAAAAGACAATTTTAATATATTGTGAGAGTGCTAGTCAATTGGTATAAATTTTCTGGAGAACAACTTAGCAATTGCATCAAGAGCCTTGAAAATGTGGGATAACCCTTGACCCAATCATTCCACTCTTCAGGAATTTATTTTATGAAAATAAGAGAGATCCGCAAAGATATATCTAAAAGAATCAAGAAGTCAAAGGAAATGAGACTGTTGGACTTGACTCAGCCCAATATTACTTACAAGAGTTAAAAATGGAAACCAGATTTAATATTTAACAATAGAGGAATACTTAAATTATGGCATCCTATTGATGGGATATTAGACAGCCACTAAAAATAATATTTCTATAAAATATTGAAAAAGAAAGGACTCATAATGTTAAGCAGAAAGACAACAGATAGCTCTCTATTTCAGAAGTCAGCAAACTTTTTCTGGTGAAGGGTCAGATGGTAAATATTTTAGGCTTTGCGGGTGCTATGACTTTGTGAGCTGCAACTATTCAAACTATGCTGTTGTAGTGTGAAAGCAGCTGTAGACAATACATAAATAAGTGAGCATGTTTGTGTTCCAATAAAAACTTATTTGTGGACACTGAAGTTTTAATGTTGTATAATTTTCATGTGTCATGAAATACTATTTTTGAAAATTTTGTTTTCAACCACTTAAAAATGTAAAACCCATTCTTAGCTTGCAGAGCATATAAAAACAGATGGCAGGCTGGATTTGGACTATGGGCTGTAGTTTTCTGATCCCTGATCTATATTGTATGATTTGAATTATGTCTGTGTGTTTATGTAAAACCATATGAATATTAGTAATGGTTATCTCCGGGCAATGAGATTATAGGCGATTTTTATTTTTTTTTTATTTTTTTTTGTTTTCCCCTTTTTAATATGGCATTATATTATGTTCATATTTAGAAAAATAAAAAATAATTCACTATAATAGTTGCTATAATAGTGGAAAGCACTTTAAAGTGGCAAATACTCCAGACCCATGGAGGATGAAGGTGAGGAAAGGCTTCTGAAAGAGTCAACCCAAAACAGTGTTTTGAAGGATGGTGAAGAATTATTCAGGAATAGGGGAGACACAGGAGAGAGAAGGGAGAGTGGGAGGCAAGAAGGGAGAGCATTCTAGCCTGAGATACAGAGGTTAGGCTATGGGAGTCAGGGACCCACAAGAGTTGCAGAAGGCTGGAGAGCGGTGTGAGGGAGTGAGTAGACAGAGGTAAGAATGGAAAGAGAATCAAGCACTGAGGGTCTTACTTGCTATGCTTGGACTTTGAATTTTATCTTAAAATCAATTGGAAGCCATTTAAAGATTTATGAGTTGCTGAGTGGTGTGATCACATTTCTGATTTAGAAAGATCTACATGGCAACAGGGCAGAGAATGGATTGGGTAAAGGTGAGCCCAGAGGCAGGAAGACAAGGTGAGAGGTTATTGTAGGAATTCAGTTGAGAAGTGATGAGAGACCAAACCGAGGTAAGGGGATGGAAAGAGAAGAAGAAGAAGGTTTGAATGATATGTAGGAGATTGACTTGATGGGCCTTTGTAACTGATTAGATATTAGGAGATGTTGGGGAGAGAAGCGTGAAGATTGTCTTCCATGTTTCTGCTCCTGAAATCCAGGTGAGTTGAAGATTTGGTAGAGAAGATGGCATGATCAGTTTCAGATGTTTTGAGTTTGAGGTGCTTGTTGGATGGTTGGGTGAAGATTTTCAGCAGAGTGAAAAAATCAGAAGAAATAATTTATAGACAGTGGTTGTAGTTATAAGAGCTTATGCACTCACTTTGAAAGAGGTGTTGAATGATGATTCTTATTCTTTATCCTTCACTCGCTACACAGGATTATATACCATCCACTCAATACTAGTGGCTCATTGTGATAGTCCATTCAAACCTTGGGGTCGTTTGCCCTTTGCTCTCAAGACCACATCAAATTTTCTGGAGGAAGTTGAGGATAGTTTGAAAAAGTCACTCAAATGATTTTGATATAATCTCTCCAGCCCCACCCCTGAGACCTACTTGTTGAGTGAGAAGAACAAAGACCATGCTTTCCTGGAACACCTAGACATTTCAAAATAGACAGAGAAAGTGAACTGTAAAAGAGAGCCAAAGCACAGAAGGAAAATCAGAGTGCACTAGAAGCCAATGGAAGATAAAAAAAATTTAAAGGAGAACACAAGAGTATTAATCACAAAGAAACGATTAAATGAGGATTGTTGGCATTGACAAATGTGAGGTCATTGTGGCCTATACAAGAATATTTCGGTAGGATAGTGGAGACAGAAGCCATTCAGGAGTGAGCTGAGGACTGGATAGGTATTAAGAAAAAGATGAAGCATTGAAGAGAGGAAAACAATACAATAACAACTAGACACCCTCCTCTTCAATCTTTCATGTCTACTACCACAATTTGTACCATTTGATTGAGATGCTTGAAAACTTCTTGCTGAATGAGTGAGAGGATGGATGAGTGAATACATTCTTGAACAACTTCAGGTTCCATTAGGTATTATTTTCTCTGAACCATGAGAGTCATTGAGAGTATTATTGTATTGTATTTGAACAAGTGACAGGTTAGTTTTAGCTTTAATGGAGGATAAAGAGCACTCTTTCCATTTGAGTGAAATACTTTCTACAGATCCCGGTTGATTGAGGATGTTATGAGTACTGTAGGGAGAATATATTTTTTAACTGTAAAGCACCGTATAAATATTATTTGTGGGCCAGCCCCGTGGCTTAGCGGTTAAGTGCGCGTGCTCCGCTACTGGCGGCCCGGGTTTGGATCCCAGGCGCACACCGACGCACCGCTTCTCCGGCCACGCTGAGGCCATGTCCCACATACAGCAACTAGAAGGATGTGCAACCAGGACATACAACTATCTACTGGGGCTTTGGGGAAAAAAAAAAAGGAGGGGGATTGGCAATGGATGTTAGCTCAGAGCCGGTCTTCCTCAGCAAAAAGAGGAGGATTAACATGAATTTTAGCTCAGGGCTGATCTTCCTCACACACACACACACACACAAATATATATATATATTATTTGTATCGCAATATTAGTACTGCATTGATAAATAAGACATGCCAAAATGAGATTTATCCCATTTTAGGTGTGTTTTCAGATATTAATTATCTTTTTTACCTCGTGTTTTTTTTTCTAATTTTGTTTTTTTTTGCTTTTTTCCCCCAAAGCCCCAGTAGATAATTGTATGTCATAGCTGCACATCCTTCTAGTTGCTGTATGTGGGACGCGGCCTCAGCATGGCCGGAGAAGCGGTGCGTCTGTGCGCGCCCGGGATCCGAACCCGGGCCACCAGCAGCGGAGCGCACGCACTTAACCGCTAAGCGACGGGGCTGGCCTTACCTCATGGTTTTTGATAGTCTTCAACCTGGAAGAGCTGCTTCTCGCCATTTAGACAATAATCCATCTATAGCCAACAGCTACTGAGAGACAATTTAAGGAAAGGGGGTAAAGGTGGGAGCAGCGCCAGGATCACTTCCAGTGTTCAAAATTATCTTCTCAAGGTTGCCTGCTTTTAATTTCCATAGTGCATAAATCCTGTGAACTTTTAAAAAGAAATCTTCAGGTCTAAATAAGAAATGAGAGAGAAGACTTGCAGAGTGTCTTCAGGGGTTTTTCCACACTTGGAAAGCTGGGAGGTGTGCCAGTGTGGGGAATGGGGAGGCAAATTTTGGTCCGGTCTAAGAAAACTTTTTCTAATAACTACGAAAGGATTTGCTCCCAAAGTAACAGAGCACTGCTGCTCTAGAATGGGTGCTGTATTGCACTTTTATCAGAGAAGCTTCCTAAAGTTGATGTCAGATTGGAACAACCGGCCTCTAAACTCTCCTCTAACAGCCTGTGAAATAGGGTGAAATGATTTACAAGAGAAAATGAGAGAAACCTGTTATACCTCTCCCACAAACATTTACTGAGTCCTACTATGTGCAGGGCATTCAGTGTTTCTCAGTAAGGTTTCTATTTGGTGAGACAGTCTTCACCAAACCCCTCCCCACCACACAAACACGTTGTGACAACTAAAACTGCCTCAACGTGTTTCCAAACCCTCCTTTGGGGCACTTCTAGTTGAGAACCAGTGATAGGTGCTAGAGCTATAAATATGAGTAAGACAGAACTTAGGTCTCTTGTGTCTGTTTTATAGACTTCAAGTCATTATTATTAGCATGTGTAGTACATTAGCCCTCTCCGTTAGTACCTTACTTGCATTTGTGTTTCAGGCTACCTAACTGATACACTCTGCTCCTTGAGAAGAAGAGAGAAGAAAGAGGTAGTCTCCATGGGGGCTCGGCAATGGTCATTAAAATAGAACAGTACTTCCTGAGTGCTGGCAGCATATGAGTGAACACGAGATTCAGAAGGGAAGGCCTGGCCAGTGGGGTGACATGGTACGTGGGCTACCATAGAAAGTTGGAGATCACTAAAAAACCACATAGCCTTCCTAATACCTTTACCAAGGCTGAAGCGGAAGTATCACAGACACCCGAGTGCTATATGTCGAACACCTGGATGGTGAAGTTTGGCTTCAGTTTCAGATCATGCTCCATTTCAGGAATCTCACAGAAATATACTTTAACTGATCATTATCCTGAGATTTTGAATTGGCCAAGAAATATGATCCTGCCTAGTTTACTCTGAGTCTCTCTTTCCTCCAGCATTTCAGATGGTGTTTGCTAGGCCCTGGGGAGCTTTGAACCGTACCTGGCCTCTGATCCCAGCACCCTGAGAGTGATCTAAATTCCAAGAGAATTCAGAGCAGATAGTTTTCTGCCAACCCTCAAAGCAAAATGTCTACTGGACTCTCTTGGAGAAAGTCCCAAGTGCAACTTGTACCAAATTAAACCCAGAGGGTTCTGCAAGAATGTTCTGGCCTTGGGATTGCAGTGAATAGAACATTTTTGTGGTTCACACTGGAGGTCATGGGAGAGTCCAAAAGATATATTGGAATCCAGAATTGTAGTCCTTCAAGCTACTTGTCTCCAAAACCCCCACATCACTGATTTATAAAGTATCACTTCAGTGGGAAAAGAGCAGTGTTAAGAGGAACTATTTATGTGTTTAACAAGACTAAAAATACTTCTGAAGACAACCCTATTAGATATAGAAATAGCCAACTTTCAGATTTATCTTATCACCTTCGTGTCAAACCTGAGAAATAGCACTGAAAGTTAAGTGTTCACTTACTTTGCTCTAGAACGAATTCACTGCCTGTTATCTCTGATTCTCCCCTGCATCTCTGCCACGGAATTACCAAGTTTCCTACTTTCAGTTCTTACTACAGTCATTGTCATACAAATGAGACATCTTAGAATTTAAAACTCCTAATATAATAGTTTTCTTCTCCTTACATATTCTTGAGCTAATACCCGTTATAAGTAGAAATTGAGGCCAAGTTATTCCATTTCAATGACAAAAAGTATAAAATGAAAAAACATGCGCATACAAAATTAACTAGCTTTCAAGATAATGTAAATCTTGTCACATGCGAAGGAAATGCCCAGATATTACGCTCTTGAATAGCTAGATAAGAAAGCATACACATTTCATCTCACTCCCCTGGCAATTTAGACAGTCACTTGTGTGGTTTAGCCTAAACACCAAAGAGAACAGAGCTGCACATAATCAGTGGGTGTCTCTGAAGAATTCATTGGCATGTTCCATCCACTCTGTCTGAGACTTTTTTGAGTTAGCTATGAAATTATCAAGCTAGATTTTTTGTTTTGTTGCTTAATAAATTTTATTTTCCTTCCTTATTAAGCATGAGAGAACCCTGGATTTTAATGCATAACAAATGATTTTACATTTGTGATGTGTCTGACAAGGCTGGGGTAACAAACAACCCCCCAACAGCAGTAGCTCACAGTGACAGATTTCACTTCTTTCTCAGATTACATGTTGGGTTCATGGTAATCACAGTTCCGTTTTGCATGTCTTCTTTATTACAGGATCCAGGCTGAAGGAGCAGTCCCTTCTATGAAAAGAGAAATAATGGGGTCATTTACTGTTTCTTAGAACTTCTGCTCAGGAGTGGCACACAAAACTCCTGTTCACATGTCATTAGTCTAAGCAAGTCATGTGGACAAGTCTGATGTCAGGAAGCAGGAGAGTATAATCCTTTTACAGAGCGAAACAGCAAATAACTGGGAACAACAATACAAGTACAGGGTTTAATGTGTCTTAGGATATAATTTGAAAATGTAAGGAAGGAAAGAACTTTTCTAGAATTCTAATTGGAGGTAACTCAGGTCCACTGTTCTAGTATAACAATGGCATGTTTTGTTTTCAGAATGGGTCTGTTTTCTGTAATTGCAAGAATGAAGAGAACATTTTCCCCAGTGATAAAAATAACTTATTCTCATTACAAAAAAATTCAAAACATACAAGAAGGTATAAATAAGAAAGTAAAATTCATTAGAAAACACCTAGGTACATACCAAGAAAGATGAAAATATATGTCCACATAAAAACTTATATGCAAATATTCAGCACAGGTTTACACATTGTAGCCAAAAATTGGGAATACCCAAGTGTCAACATTTAACTAGGTAAACAAATTGTGATATATTTATTTAGTGAAATATTACCCCACAGTAAAAAGGATACATGGAAGAGCGTGGGTGAATCTCAAAAACCTTACGCTGAGTGAAAGAAACCAGACACAAAGGATTATACACTGTGCCATATCATTTATGTGAAACTCCAGAAAAGGCAAATCTAATCTAAGGTGACAGAAAGCAGATCGGCCGCAACCCGGGGCATGAAGTGGGCAGGGTTGACTGGAAAGGGCTGCAAGTCAAGTTTTGGGGTGATGGAATTGTTCTCTCAATATCTTACTATGGTGATGCTTCCTTAGATGTATACATTTGTCAAAATTCTGCGAGAAATACATGAAATGGGTACATTTTATTACATGCAAACTATAGCTTCAATAAAGTTGCTTTTAAATTGTTGAAAACTCTTTAGTGATTCTTACTGATTCTTAGTAATCTTGTAATTAGCCTATTTATTGAACTTTAAAATTAGTTATTTACTTTTTTAGTTGATTTTCTTGGGAACACTAGATAAGCAATCATATCACCTGTTTTCTTAACTTATGACAAGGACTGACAATTCCAAAGCAATATTTAATGAGGGGGAATGGATTCTTGAATGACTCTAATTTTGACCAGTGAGGAAGATGCTCTCGGTATCAAATAACTATTCTTTTTCATTGAGAAAATATCCTTTTTTCTCTCAAGATAAATTTTAATCAGAATGAATGCTGAATTTTTCCCAAGATCTTTTCAGTGTCTGTAAGTTTTCTTAAATCTATTAAATTACTAATTTAATTTGCTAATATTAAACCAACCTTGGTCTTTGAGACTAAACTCTACTTGGTTGTGGTGTATTCTTTTTTTTTAGTCAATTTTATTGAGATATAATTTATGTACAGTAAAATTCACTCTTTTTTAAGTGTACAGCTTATTGAGTTTTGACAAATGCATACAGTTGTGTGTGTATTATACTATAATATACTGTGGTATTTAATCTGATTACATTTTATTTAGAATAATATAAATAAAATTGGTCTATAATTTTTGATACTGTCTTGTTAAGTTTTGATATCTGAATCATGCTAGCATTTTTAAATGAATTAGAATGATATTTTTTTTAATGTTGGAAGTAGGTTAAGTAGCATAGTATGTCTGTTTCTGTTTCCTGAAGGTTGCTGGAATTTGCCTTAAAATGAAGCAAGACAAAAAAACAAAGTGAAAAGTCACTGGGATTGGTACCTTTTGGGGCAATATTTTCTTGAGAAATTATCCAATATACGCTGTGGTGATGGTAGTAATGATAGTGATGATGAGGATAATGATAAGATTTTCTTAGAACAATTTTGTTAACATGTTTTTTAGGAAATTTTCCATTTTATCCCAATTTTCAAATTTATTGACAGAAATATTTCTTTTATACCTAAAAGAAAACCCAAAACTTGCGATATGCATTTACAGCCTCTTAATCTTAATATTATATATTTTTTATTTGTATATCATTTCATTCCTTTTTAAATCTGTCAGAAATTTTTAAGAATTTTTCTTATGTAGGTGTAACTCGTATAACATAAAACCAACCATTTAAAAGTGTACAATTCAGAGGTACCGTGCAACCACCACATCTTGTCTAGTTCCAAAATATTTCCATCACATCAAAAGAAGACCCCGTACCCATTAAGCAGTGATTCCATATTCCCCCTCTTCCCAGCCTCTGACAACCAACAATCTACTGTCTGTCTCTCTGGATTTACCTATTCCGGATATTTCATATAAGTGGAATCATACATTATGTGCCTTTGTGTCTGACTTCTCTTACTGAGCATAATGTTTTAGAGGTCCCACTCATGTTATATGATGTTTCAGTATTTCATTCCTTATGGCTAAATAATATTCCATTGTATAGCTGTAGCGCATTTTGTTCATCCATTCATCAGTTGGTGGATACTTGGGTTGTTTCTACCTTTTGGCTGTTGTGAATAGTGCTGCTATGATACACATGTACATGTTTTTATGTGGATGTATATTTTTATTTCCCTTGGATATATTCCTAGGAGTGTAATTGCTGGGTCATATGGTAATTCTATGAGGAAATGCCAACATGTTTTCTACAGTGGCTGCACCATTTTGCATTCCCACCAGCAATGTACGTGGATTCCAATTTCTCCACATCCTTGCCAACACTTGTTGTTTTCTGTTTTTGAAAACGTTTATAGCCATCCTAATGGGTGTGAAGTGGTATCTCATTGTGGTTTTGATTTGCATTTCCCAAATGACTAATGATGTTGAGCATCTTTTCATGTACTTGTTTGTCATTTGTATATCTTCTTTGGAGAAATGCCTTTTCAAGTCCTTTGCCTGTTTTATAGTTGTGTTGTTTGTCTTTTTATTAAGTTGGAAGAGTTCTTTATATATTCTGGATACTAGACCCTTATCAGATATATGAATTGTAAATATTTTCTTCCATTCTATAGGTTTTCTTTTCATTTCTTTGATAATGTCTTTTGGTGCACAAAAGTTCTTAATTTTTATGAAGTCTAATTTTTCCATCTTTTGTTGTTGTTGCTTATACTTCTGGTATCATATCTAAAAAACCATTGCCAAATTTAAGATGATGAAGATTTACCCCTATGTTTTCTTCTAAATATTTTATAGTTTTAGTTTTTGTACACTGCAACTCTGCCGAATTTGTTTATTAGCTCTAGTATCATTTCTTCTTTAAATGTCTAGTAGAATTCACCAGTGAAACCATCTGGCCCTAGTGCTTTCTCGTTTGGAAGGTTATTAATTATTGATTCAATTTATTTAATAGATATAGGCCTATTCAGATTACCTATTTTTCCTTGTGCGAGTTTTGGTAGATTATGTCTTTCAAGGAATTTGTCTATTTCACCTAAGTTATCAAAATTGTAGGCATAGAGTTGTTTATAGTGTTCTTTTATTATCCTTTTAATGTCCACGTGATCAGTAGCTATGGTCCCTCTTTCATTTTTTTTTTTCTTGAGGAAGATTGGCCCTGAGCTAACATCTGTGCCAATCTTCCTCTATTTTTTATGTGGGTCACTGCCACAATGTGGCTGCTGACGTGTGGTGTACGTCTGCACCCAGGAACCGAACCCGGGCGGCTGACATGGAGCACACTGAACTTAACTATTAGGCCACAAGGCCGGCCCCACCTCTTTCATTTTTGATGTTAGTGATTTGTTTCTGTTTTTTTTTTTTCTTGATTAGGTTGGCTAGAGGTTTATCAATTTTATTGATCTTAGAACTAGCTTTTGATTTCAATAATTTACTTTATTGTTTTGATTTCATTGATTTTTGCTCTAATTTTTATTATTTCTTTTCTTCTGCTTACTTTATGTTTAATTTACTCTTCTTTGTCTCATTTCCTAAAGTAGAAGCTCAGAGTATAGATTTTAGATCTTTCCTCTTTTTATACATATGTATTCAATGCTATAAATTTTCCTCTAAGCACTGCTTTTGCTGTATCCCACAAATTTTGATGTTATATTTTCATTCTCATTTAATTCAAAATATTTTAAAATTTCTCTTGAAACTTCTTCTTTGACCCAGGTTTTATTTAGAAGTGTATTGTTTAATCTCCAAATGTTTTGGAATTTTCAATTCTGTTATTGATTTCTATTTCAATTCCAATGGTTCTGAGAGCATTTTTTATATGATTTCTATTCTTTTAAATTTGTTAGGTTTGTTTTATGGCCCAGGATATGGTCTATCTTGGTGAATGTTCCATGTGAGCCTGAGAAGAATGTGTATTCTGCCGTTGTGGGATGTAGTAGTCTATGCGTGTCAATTATATCCAGTTGATTTATGATGCTGTTCTGTTCAACTATATCTTAATAATTTTCTGCCTGCTAGATACATCAATTATTGATAGAGAGGCATTGAAGTCTCTACCTATAATAGTAGATTTGTCTATTCTTGCAGTTCTGTCAATTTTTGCCTCACGTATTTTGATGCCCAGTTGTTAGGTGCATACGTGTTTAGGATTGTTATGTCTTCTAGGAGATTGACCCCTTTATCATTATAGAATGCCCACCTTAATCCCTCATGTATTCTTTGCTCTGAAATATACTCTGTCTGTATTTAATATAGCAACTCCAGTTTTCTTTAGATTAGTGTTAGCATGGTATATTTTTCTCCATCCATTTACTTTTAATCTATCTATGCCTTTATATTTAAAGTGGGTTTCTTGTAGACAATATATATTGGGTCTTATTTTTAATCCACACTGGTGGTTTCTGCTAAACCCGGGAGCAAGTTGGCAAGGGCTAGTAAAAACAGCTCAAAGTTTTCCTACCATTTTTAAGTTGGCTTTTCCTTGCTTCAGTGTTCACTTGATTGCTATCCTTTGATTATTTTCCAGAGTTCTCACAAAGTTGATTAAGACAGTTTTGCTTGCTTTTTTGATGTTTTACAAAGGGATGAACTGTCGATATCTACTTTGTTATTTTCATTGACATCTGTCAGATATTTTTATATTTCATTTGGCTTTTCAATGAACCAAGTTTTTAAAAAATCAATTCTTATGTTTTTTTCTAATTTGTTAATTTCTGATTTTGTATGTAATCAGTTAATCTTCTTTAATTTTTGTTTAATTTTATTATTTTTCCTATAATTTAGACTTGAATGTTTAATTAATTAATTTTTCCTTTATTTAAAAACAAAGTTGTCTAGCACTATGAATTTTATCTGAGCATAAAATTAGCTGTATATCTTAGGTTTTTAAATGTAGTGGTCTCATTATTATTTTTTTATAAGCAGTCTGCAATTGTAGTTTTTATTCTCTATTTGATCCAAGCATTATTCTTTAAAGTATTTTCTTAAACTTTTTAAGAGATTTGTTTATTTTCTGGGCTTTTGTTGTTATTTCTACTTTTATTGCATTGTGGTCCAACTGGGTTTATCTACTTAATATTTCAATGGTACAAATGTAAATGTTCATGAGTGCCTTACCTTTACTGTATATTGTACTATTTATTAATATAAAATACCATTTTTTAATCTGAATGATTGTTGTTTTGATTTTGAATTTGTCTGAGATTAATTTTGCTAGTCTTCTTTTCTTTTTGTTTGTCTTGGCCTGATATATCTCATCTCTTTATTTTCAAAAGTTATGTCTTTTTAGTTTAGAGATGACTCTAGCAAATATAAATTAGTTGAATAGTTTTAATTTAATCTGATAATGTTTGTCTTTTAATTGAAAAAGTTATCTCATCCACTTTTTTTGTGTTAACTGATATTTAATCATATTCCTACCATTATGTTTTTTTGTGTGTGTGTATCTTAATAAATGTGCTCTTATTTAGTTTGTTTTCTTTATTGTATTTTGCTTTATCACATTTTTAGTCTCTTTTTCTGAGACTTTATAATTTATTCATATTATTTTTAGTCTATTGTATTGTTTAAAGTTGTGCCGTTATTTTGGTGCCAACTGCACAAATGAAACAGAATCTGTGGGACCCTCCTCCTATCCCCAAATGACACAGTTATCTAAGTGCGTGTTTCCCTTCATCTTCTGTGTTTTGTTCAGACAATCTGTAATGTTAGTTACAGATATTCTAATTTTTACATTATGAATATTCTCTTTCAAGAACTTATTCTTAACATTTACATTAAGCTTCACAAGCATATTTACAGTAACAATTATTTAGCATAAACATTAAGTTTTACTGGGCTCATTTCTCACATTTTTCTTTTTCTTGATTACTACCTCTGGATGTGTTCCAGTTAGTTTTCTTGTTTTTGAAATGTGAAGTCAGCACGACATTCTATATCCTTGGGAATGTAGACCTGTACCTTTGATAAATCTCTACAGTGTTTGAACAATGCTTAAACATGAATGCCTTTAGCCTGGCCATGCTCCATAGTTGACCACAATCTCCACCACACCCTCTTGCCTGCTTGATCTGCCTGCCTGCATAGCAGTTTGTGTTTATGAATTGTCTTCTAGACTTTCCTAGACACATACAACTCAAATATCTGAGTGTTTTAAATGTGATTTCGTGCTCTTACACTGAGTGACATTCTGCCTTACACTCTTTCTTTCCTGGACTTAGGCTTTGGAAGATCGGGTATGGGAACTCTTGCAGGAAGCAGACAAGACAGCTGAAGAGAACAAGGATCAGAGTCAGGTGTACGATGCCATGGCCGACACCCTGGGTGAAGCATGGGCAGCCCTGGTCTCCATGCTTGAAAGAAGAAGGGAGCTCCTCAGGTTGACTTCTGAATTTTTTGAAAATGCCTTGGAGGTTTGTGTTTAAAAAAAGTTCTCCCTTCTCCACATCAGAGAAAATGAATAGCACTCCTGAAAATGTTTTATTTCCACAAACAGCCATTGCAATCAGCCAAAAAAATAGCAGAATAAACAAGATAAATTCAATATATTTAATTTTTATTTGTGAGGAAGGTTAGCCCTGAGCTAACATCCTCCTCTTTTTGCTGGGGAAGACTGGCCTTGGGCTAACATCTGTGCCCATCTTCCCCTACTTTATATGGGACGCCGCCACAGCATGGCTTGACAAGCGGTGCTTCCATGCGCACCTGGGATCCGAACCTGGCACTCGAACCTGAGAACCCTGGGCCGCGGAAGCGGAGTGCGTGCACTTAACCGCTTCACCACCAGGCCAGCCACACAATATATTTAATTTTTGATTGTCAAAAAATAAAATTGTTAATATTTTAAATGTAGGCCTTTAAATAAAAACTAAATACAGTTAATTGGAATTAAGTAAAATATTAAGTAAAAATGGGAAGTCTTACGCATAAATCATTGTGATTTATTTCCCTCTTTAGAAGATACTAATACAATTACTAGATTAAACAATTATCCCTGATTATAGGATTATTAATAAACATTAGTCTAAAGTGTTCTTGTTGACTAAAAGTTGGAGGATAGAATATCTTCTGCTGCTCATGAAAAGGCAATTGCAGAATATTCCATAGAATGTTTGACTTGTCAGCATAGCATTTTGTAGAGCACTTTCCTAAGACGTATAGTTGAGATTCCACAATTTGAACTCATTAAAATATAACGGAAGGAAAAAGTTCTGGGCCTAAGAAGGTCATTTCTCCCTATGATTTTTCTTGAATTCTATGATTTTTTTTGAGGTTCCCAATTTCAAAATGTGAGACTCAAAGAACATTATCAAAAGAAGTGTTATATTTGGTGTAAGACAGTTATTGGAAATTTCGCTTTTAACTTCTCTGTCAAGTGGCAGTACATCATTTTGATGTGAGAGCACTGCTTCATTATGATAAAGCACTAGCTTTGAAAAACATGACATTTCCAAACTGAAAATTCAGGACTTAAATCCAAAATAATGAAGGAAAGGAGATTAGTAATAGAACATGAAAATTGAGGCAGACAATCTCATGCATCGTGAACTCGTTTAAAAGTAAAAAGAGGGAGCAAAAACCTTATTGTAACTTTCAAGGTTTGTTTTCTACAATTTGGACGCTCAAGTCCAACTCACTATTCATTTTACAGATCATCTTGGGAAAGAGTTCCATGTACAATTTTCTTTCTGGAAAAGAAATAAACCAGGTGAAATACATCTACAGGGTCAAATTATAGATACATCTGATTCATTTCATCCTAATACGTGGGGTATAGATGTCAACTGCTCTTGAAATTCAGCTTGTTTGAGATCAAGAAATTATCTTTTTTCGAACATTAGGCCCAATATTTGTTTCTCAGTGGGTAGTAGTGTTAATGCTAGCTGATTTTCTCTATGATGAGAAATTACTTCCAGATATTCATGAAATAAAAGGAATTATCAAGTCAACTCATAACTCAACCCAGCACTCTGATTCTTAGTGAAAAGACAAATTGTTCCCTGTATTATCCTGCTTCCAATTTCGAGGACCACTTCATACTTAGCTGAAGGCAAACTCCTACATAATCTTCCTTGCCCCTTGTGTATGCCGAAGCAATTTACGTTAGTGATTTAAAAAAAAAAAAAAAGATGACGGTGAAATTAAGAATAGGGTCTTTGGAAAGTCTCCTCCTGGTGCCACTTCTGTCCCATACAAGCTACAGAAAGAAGAAAGGTAGACAAAAGAAAATATCCATAAGATAAATGTTAACAAAACTTTAGGGAAGCTTTTTCTGAGTAAAGCATTATTTGTTTGTTGGTTTGTGTTTTTAAAATTTCAAATAACATGTTAAAATATACATATAAGTTATACAGAGACTTTAAAACTTTTTGTAATGTTCTACAGGGAAGAATCAAATCACCTAGCAGGGTTTTTTTTTTTTTTTTTTTCCTCTCTTTGCAGTTTCTCTTCAAGGAATGTCCTTAAAATTATGTATTAGAAATGGAATGAGTTAGAGCTGTAAATGATGTGTGGGTAGGGTCCCCTTATTGAACTATGTGCATGTGGGGGTTCTTGAGAAATACAAACCGACTTCTAATTGC
This sequence comes from Diceros bicornis minor, assembly GCF_020826845.1. Taxonomy (NCBI): domain Eukaryota; kingdom Metazoa; phylum Chordata; class Mammalia; order Perissodactyla; family Rhinocerotidae; genus Diceros; species Diceros bicornis. The sequence goes on along the minus strand of NC_080749.1, from coordinate 59,396,933 downwards.
ATGGTTGATAGTTATTACAAGATGGTTTCAGGCTCACAGACTTAGCCATTAGGTAGGTTATTCTCTTCTCAAAAACTGTGCTATAGTTCAGGAAGACTGTCCGTAAGTGACAATGGTTGGTGTCCATCAGGTTGTTCTATCAGGATGGTGGAGGCCTTCTCTGCATTTCCAAAGGGGACATCAGTCTCTCTCTCTCTCATCATTCCATATAACTGGATTTTATGTGGCTGTTGTCATAATAAAAATACAGTAGGATGTGTTAATCAAACAGATACGTAAGAATTAAAAATTACTAAATTCAAAGATGATAGGAGAAAACTTGAAAAAGAAGACAAAAACTGTGATAGGCTTTTGTGTCTTTCTCACTGATATTTTGCCTTTATGAGTTTATTCTATACCTGATCCAAAACTGAATATGTTGATAAAATGCTCTTGTAAACCGTAATAATTACCTTTGAACCTTAGTGCTAAAACAAACTGTTTGTTTACCACTATGGATATACTGTACTAGCATAACCAAATATGTTTTGCCCTCTTCTAAAATTTGTTTCTAAGATTATTCCCCTGAGAATTTTAACATCACTTTAAGCATCTCCCTTTCATACTTCCTCCATGGAGAAACACAAAAAGAGAGACCAGTCATATTCCTCACCGTTTAGGGTGTCAAGTTCCTGTTCCTTTTATTCTTGAAACAGAGGAGAAATTTGCCATTTTTTATTCTTGCTGAATCTAAGGTCATTTTTATTTATATAAATGCATAAAATCATTGATAAAAATGCAAACAATATTACAAATTATAAATCTAAAAGCTAAAAGTTCACCTCCCCTCACCTATCCCTAATCCCGTTCCTTCTCATAATTATAACCCTTTGGTGTGTATCTTTTCCGAACACAATCTGTACAAATAGATATATTTTTGCTTTGTATAAGAAGTGGGATTGGACATTGCTTCTTGGCCTCCTGGCTAAGATCAAGTGTAGAAATGGGATTAGACTATGTATTATTCTGAAATTTGCATTTTTCAGTTCTAGGTCTAATCATAGAGGAAAAATAAATTGTATTTCATCCTTCTCTCCAAATGGTTCTTAAGTTAAATTTACTTATAATTATGTGGGTTACTGGTTGGCCAAACTTTTATTGGTTTCTCTTAGAAAAAGTTTTTGTTATTCTTTGACAAAGTGCCTTAGAATATTGAAAGTGGCTATATTAATTACATAGGAGACAATAATTTTAGTTGAAAATTTTAACAGACATTTGAACAGTAAATGAGTTGGTTTATTTTAGCATACATGACATATTTCCAGGCATGAAAAGAATACAAAGGAACAAGAAGAAAATTCTTAGCTTGGCACTTTGTAAATTGACTGCGTGCAAACGCACAACCTCACACAAGCACCCTAAGCCAGCACACGCTCTCACAAAGACACACATCACCACACAAACACACAAACACACCTACAGTCAGCTGGGCCATTAATTTATGAAAAACATCTACAAATAACTAAATGTGGCACGTTGACTTTTATTTTTTAAATGTCTTTCCACTGTATTTCTGTTGTAGTTTGCCATTAAGATAGACCAAGCTGAGGATTTCCTTCAGAACACTCAGGAGTTTGACAGTGCTGAGTCCTTGAAATCACTGCTTCAGCTTCATGAACATCACACCAAAGGCAAGAAATACGTTTACCCAAGCTTTGAAAGGTTTTAAAGGATGTCAATATGAGAATGCTTATGTATGACGGTGTATTTTTAAAGCCTTTTTTTTCAAAGATTTTATTTATTTATTTATTTTTCCCCCCAAAGCCCCAGTAGATAGTTGTATGTCATAGCTGCACATCCTTCTAGTTGCTGTATGTGGGACACGGCCTCAGCGTGGCCGGAGAAGCCGTGCGCCGGTGCGCTCCCGGGATCCGAACTCTGGCCGCCAGCAGCAGAGCGCACGAACTTAACCGCTGAGCCACAGGGCCGGCCCTGACGGTGTATTTTTAATTTATGTCTATGTATACCTCAACTTGTTCCCAGAAAGCTTAGATAAAGCTTTATTTTTGGTCATCTTCTGCAAGAAAGAGGTAGCTGCCAATGATTCTAAGGGGATGGCAGAGGAAGAGCCTCCGGGAGGTTCAGTTGTTCAGTCCGCTGGATTCTAGCTCCTGAGGACAGGGGCCATTTCCGCCGTGCTTGTCCTCGTGTCCTTGGCCTCTAGCAAGGTGCTGGCACATGATGGATCCTCAAGAAGTAGTTCTTGGTTGAATAAAGGGTTGAATCCAGTGAATGGTCTTTCTAAGGGTTAATAAATGAAGGTCAGACTTTAAATAACAGCTCTGGATAAGGAAAATGCCTCTTTCACTACTAAAGTTAAAAAAAAAAAAAAAGAGTAGTGAACTTTTTCCAGATAAAAATCTAATAAAACACGATACAAAATGATTTTCAACTCCTTTTGAACAACTATAAAGATAGTCTAGTTGTTAACCAACAATTTACACACTAGGCCTTTTCCACCACAATTAGGGGTGGGCAGGACTGTAGTTGGGAAGGCATTGGTGAAAGAGTAGCTATTTACTGTAATCTTTTTCTGTGGAAGCAGGTTAGATATATAGACAGGAACAATCACTTCTTTTCTTCCTAATGTGTTCTAATTACTACTGCCAAATAGAACTGGATATGAGTGGATGGCTTCCTGCACTCATTTGTCACAGTTCTAGCTCGGCTTCTAGCTCCACAAGCCTGATCATGCTGGACACGGGCAAAAAGGTGTTTTTAAAGCCACAAATAGATTTTGTGTTTGTATCACTTTCCAAAGGACTCTGGATAATAGGCCATTACTTTTCCAAAACTCAAAGATTAAAGACTCAGTCTTTCCTGTGTAAATTTTTATGAGATCCTACCACATATACACACACAATTTTAACTGATTACTGTTATACAGGACCTTTCACTAGCAGGAATTATAAACAGCATCAAAAGTATCATCATTAAAGCAGTGGCCTGCCCATTTTTATGTAGCAGCAGCAATCTAGTTGGGTCCAAAGGGGAGAAACAGAATCTCGTGAGATTCCTCTTAGGATACTGAAAAATGAATCGAGTCCAGGTCACTGACATGGGTTCTATGGTCTCAATTCAATCAACCAACCAACCATTCAATTCAATCTCAATCCAACCAACATGATCATCGCACAGCGATTTTACCTCTGGAAACCTGAGTGACCGATGCTTTTGTTGAAGAGATTCAGCACTGAGAAAATCAAATGAAAGCATTTTCCAGAGGGATTGGGGGGTTGCGAAATTAGAGACTTTTCCGTAAATATTTCAGGGTGGAGCTGGAAGGGGGAGAGTAGCCTTAGTGTTGTTTTGTTATTGTTGTTTTTGTTGGCTCCTTCAAAGTTTCTAGGATCTGTGGCACAGGGAGCCAGTTTACATGGGGCACATGCCCTTTTGTTTGGAGGATTTAGGCTGCAGTGCCCTGGCATCCAGCTGACAGTGGTACCAATGTCCTGCCTTTCAGGGGTACAGCCTTCAAGAGTCCACCAGACCTCCTTTTAACCTAAAGAGAGGGATAAAAATGCTAGCTGAAGACAGGAATCATGGTTTATATTTGTGATGACAAAATATTCTTCCATCCTGATGGCATGTTGATTGTGACATTTTTGTGCCCCTCTATGTTATACTTGAAGCACAGGGATTCTGGAGGACTCTGGTCAGGATATCTGAGTTGCAATTCATATGTCCAATGGTGACTTCAACGGCTTTGTTCTCATAAAATGGGAGTAGATGAAATTTATTAACCAACTAATTCAGTGGGATATGGTTAAGATTAACTGATTTGAAATGCATATTCAAGGACAAAATTCTGATTTTCAGTTAAGGACTTCATATCTGTCTTAATCTCTTCAGGCTGCAATAACAAAATACCACAGAATGGGTGGATTACAAACAACAGAAATTTATTTCCTACTGTTCTAGAGGCTGGAAGTCCGAGATCAGGGTGCCAGCATGGTCGGGTGAGGGCCCTCTTCCAGATTGCAGACTTCTCATTGTATCCTCACACGGCGGAAGGGGTTAGGGAGCTCTGTGAGGTCTCTTATAAGAACACCAATCCCATTCACGAGGGCTCCACATTCATGACCTAAGCACCTCCCAAAGGCCCACCTCCTAATACCATCACACTGGGCATTAGGATTTCAGCATATGAATTGTAGGGGGACACATACATTCAGACCAGAGCAATCTCTATTATCTTTAAATTTAAGGAAATAAAATACATCTATATGTGTGGCTAGCAGTTCCAATAAGATTCTGAGACATTGATCAGCGAGTAGCACAAAATGTGAATATTAGGATGACAAAGGTTAATAATGTAACTGGAAAAACCGTAATCAAACTTATCCCTAATATTCACTTTATTTCAATTAGCTTCACCTATGCTTTTTCCTTATTCAGCAATGCTGAGGCTATGTTGCATGTAAGAAACTTATTCTGTAACATTGAGGAGATCAGAACCAGGATGAATGGGTTGAAGTTTCTGCTCTGTGGAATGTTACAGAACAAGATTTTTCCCTCCTCCACATGACAATCTTTGAAATAGTTGAATAACACGTCTTCTCCAGTCTTCTCTCCTTTGGGTGAAACATGCCTAGTTAGTCAAAGTCCTTTTTTTTCCAGACTGCTTGCCAGCCTGGTTGGCCTCAATTCAACAACACATAATGAAACAGTATTTTCTGAACCCATACCAGCTGAGAAACCCAGAGTCTGTGTCAGGGGAGTACATGGCCCTTGTCCTCAGGAAGCCTACAATTTGATGGGGCATGTACACATTTATTGGTGAATTCCCTCTGTGCTTCCTGTGGGTCCCTCTGTTACACCATCCAGCACACTGTGTGGTAATAATTTATTTCCTTGTTTGTCCCCATCACCAGACTGTGAGACTCTGGAGGACAGGGATTAGTACAGCTCGGAATCTCCAGGACTTAGAATAGCATCCAACCCAAAGTATGTTTGTTGAGTGTTATTTGTATTTAATTCTGATGTAAGATATGGTAGAATGATGCAAACGTGAGCAATAAGCAAGGCACTATAGGGACATTGAAGAGGAGAAAAGTGATTCTAAGCTCTGAAGGATCACAATTGCACCCTCCGGTTCCAATGGCCTTCTTAAAATGAACTTATTATCTAAGAAGCTTCCTCAAAGGAACAACCATGTTATTACTTCCTTTTTCTTAGATGTTATATATATTTTAAATGTAGCTGAAATATAGGCTCATTGGGGTCCATTATATTATGCTCTCTACTTTTGTGTATACTTGAAAATGCCCATGAATGAGTTTAAGAAACATCATCCCACTGAGGAACATTTGGAATATTTAAAAATGTATTAGGAAGAAATATCACCCATGATCTCAAAGCTAAGACTGTGATCTTGATACTTTTTGGAAAATACTCACTTGGAAAGATTGTTTAGCAAGCTATAAATTCACTTAACCTTGTGTACATATATCCCTCATTTATCCGTATGGAATTTGTTGTTTATACTTAATAATTATGGAAAATTATATAGGTATAAGTATAAAATGTACTATAATATTACTTTTTTAGATATAATGACAATCAAAACAACTGAACAATAAAAACTTATTAAATATCTACTATAATACAAGGTATTATGTCAGTAAGTAGGGTTTTGTATATGCAGAAAAATACAATCTTTAAAATAAATGCACTGTAGAGATTTTGTATTTCTTGAAGTTTGTGATATATCTAGACTGTTTACCCCTGAAGAAAAATATAACACTTTATATGATCAACTGATAGAATAAATAGCTAGGAAAACATAAGCAGTAAAAAAGTAAGATGTAAGAAACTGACAGAAGAAGAAAAAAAGGAACTGACAGACATAACTGAGGGAACAATTTATCCACTTTAATGACCATTGTGGGAGCAGATAACAGACTGATTATAGTCTGGATACATCTTACCAGTTAACTTTGGCTCAGGAGGCTGCATGCCTGGTGGTACTGTGGTAATCATTAAAGGATCTTGGCAGAAGTTGAAACAGAAAACCATGAAAAAATTGCAAATTTTGGCTAATTACACATATTTTACAGAATAGGTTGGCCTAACCAACTGTCAGTCTGCAATACCCTGAGCACCTAAAGTTGTGCTTCCCTCTCTCACTTGAAAAGTCTAGTGTGTAAGAGCTAGTTATGGAAAGAAAGAAAAGAAATACTATGTGGAAATCCTGCCACCTGCCCATCCTTCATGTATGTGTGTGTGTAACTGTTCACAATATCATAATAAGCTCTTCAATGCAAAGGAAATACATACCTGCATATGGAGAATCAGTCATACTGATTATTACATTAAGGCTATACAAGTTACAACTCTTCAGTTTGATAAGCAAGGCTCTCTATAACCTGTCTTCACCTCATTTTCAAGTTCTTTCTTTTGCTTCCACATACGAACTTGTTCTAGACAGATAGGTTTTTTTCTACCCCTGCCCCCCCCATCTTGTTCATGTTTGTTTCCATTTCTTTAAGAGATTTACTCTAATTTTAACGGTCTCTCTGACTTTTCTTATCCTATTTGAATTATCCCATCCTCTGTCCTGGTTCAACTCCGTGGTTGGTTTTGTTCTTTGTTTCTTTGCATTTTTGACTCCCAATAAAATTGCCCAGTGCACATAATCACACCTTCCACACCGAGCTGATAACACCATCTAATACTTTTTGGACAGATCTAGGTCATGTGGCATAAACTACTTCAAATTCTTTCCTTTTCACTACAAATGAAGATACTCTTTACAGTGTCTTCATTGATCTCATTCTCTCTTCCAGCTCTCACAAAACGGTGTCAGATAAAAAAGACAACTGGCCCAACTACTGCAACCTAATAATTGCTGTGTAGTTAACTGCCAAATGTTAGAATGCTGAAGTAGAGTGCCACAGTATAGTGGAAAGAACTGAGCTACTAATCAGAATATGTGGCTTTTAGCGCTGGTTTGTCCATTTCTAGTAGTGTGATGCTTGGTAAGGTACTTACTCTCTGGGTATTCTTCACAGTTTACCCCATCCTAAAAAAAAGCAATATATTCAACTCTGCTGATATTTTATCCTTTTTTCTTCTTCTAACAACAAAGGTCTCAAAGATTGTCCTGTCTTGTTGACTTCACTTCATCATTACCTTCCCACTTCTCAACCTGGTAACTTGGCTCTTGTTTCCATCACTTACCCATCATAAAACCCCAAGTCTTCTCAACATTTCTTTTTTACATCTCTGGAAGACTGCTGATCCCTAGCATCTATGGCTCTCCTAATTCTTCTTCTTCTTTTAATATATTTGATCTCATTCAGGTATTCTACAAAAATTATTGAACATCTCCCCTGTGCCAGTCACTATGTTAAGTGCTAGAGATACAGCCATGGTCCCTCTCCTCATACTGCATTGGAGCCTAGTGGCAAAGACAGACATTAGTCGGCTAGCACAACACATAAATGTAAATCTGTAGCTGTGATAAGAGCTGTGAATGAAGATTGTGCTATAAGAATACTTCATAGGAGGAATTTGCTCTAGTTTGATTTGTCCTTTGAGGAATTGACAATTGACTAAGACCTGAAGATGAGTAGAATAAAGATGGAGAAGAAGGAGGTTGAGGAGAATGATGTCCCTAGCAGAAGACACAGTGAAAAGTTCCAGGGCAGGGGGAATATAGCATGTGTGAAGTATTTAAAGAAGTTAGGGATGAAGGGTAGCGAGATTGAGAAAATCTGAAAGGGAAGATAGACACCAGGACTGGTAAATCATCTTAAGGGGTCTGTTCTTTATTCTAAGGCAATGGGAAGCCGTTGTTTCGTGTGTGTGTGTGATACAGTGTGTTTAGAAAAGATCTCTTTGGCTAATATGGGGAGAATAGATGAATGGATTGGAGAGAAGATGCAATTAAGAGGTGACTGCACAAATCCAGGCAACAGATGACTGCACAAGTCCAGGCAACAGATGATGCTTTCTGTAGTGGGGACAGAGAGAAGTAGACAGATGCAGAGACAGGTGGTGAAACTGACAAGTCTTGATAATGGTGGGATTAGGGAGAGGGCTGTGTCGTGGATAACACCTGGGTTTCTGGCTTGTGGAGCATGGACAGTCCCCCAACTGCTCCTCCAATTGATCCCCAAGTGTGGATGCTCCTCAAAGTCCTGTTCTCAACTCCCCCTTCCACGCTTTCTCCTTTGGTGATCCTTCAATTTCAAGGTTTAAACTCTTATTTCCACAAGATGTTACCCAAACCTACAATGCTATGTACTCCAGAGAGCACAAACGGGTTGCCCATTTGGCAGAGAGACATGTTTTGTTTATCCTTCAGTATTTTTTAATTAAAAAAATACAAATTACAAAACATTTAAAAGTCAGAAGCGGGCCGGCCCCATGGCTTAGCGGTTAAGTGCGTGCGCTCCGCTGCTGGCGGCCAGAGTTCGGATCCCGGGCGCGCACCGACGCATCGCTTCTTCAGCCATGCTGAGGCCGCGTCCCACATACAGCAACTAGAAGGATGTGCAGCTATGACATACAACTATCTACTGGGGCTTTGGGGGAAAAAATAAATAAATAAAACTATAAAAAAAATAAATAAAAGTCAGAAGCTTTCACATAAAAACCTATATTTATAATTCTTTAAAAAATTGGGGGGCCGGCCCGGTGGCGCAAGCAGTTAAGTGCGCACGCTCCACTGCGGCGGCCCGGGGTTCGCTGGTTCGGATCCCGGGCGCGCACCGACGCACTGCTTGGCAAGCCATGCTGTGGCGGTGTCCCATATAAAGTGGAGGAAGATGGGCACAGATGTTAGACCAGGGCCGTCTTCCTCAGCAAAATAAGAGGAGGATTGGCGGATGTTAGCACAGGGCTGATCTCCTCACACACACACAAAAAAATTGGAAGCTCCGTCAACACTGAACTCATATTCCCTCACGTCAACAGTTGGTCAGAATTGGGTGACAGCTGACTCTGTTAGACTGAGCCCGCATTTTCCACTTTGTCCTGGCCTCTGGGCACCTGGCCACCACATTCACCGAGTTTTTGTTTTGCCATTATAGGCATTGTCCTTTAAACCTCAGATTTAGTCTAATCACCTCAGAATGTAGAACACTCCAAGGAGAGAAGGCACCTTAATCAGCATCATACCGCTAAAAACCGACTGAACCAGTGCCCAGATCCCATGGTCTCTCCACTCCCTATACTGAATCACCCTATCGCTGAACTTCAGCATCCTATCATGTGGCAGTTAGCACTATAGCGATTGCTAGGCCGATGTATTTAACCAGTTGTGTTGTAGACATTTTATGTTCACACATTTGAATTCCTTAGTATTAATGTGAAGGTTTCATATATTTTAAATTATATGAAGAGTCCAAATATTACTATATAAAAGCTTGCTCATATCACTATTCTTTCTTCTTTCTAATTTTCTTCCAGAACTCTTAGAACGATCTCTAGCCCTTTTAAACAAAAGTCAACAACTCACTGACTTCATAGAAAAATTCAAGTGTGACGGACCTAATGTAAATTCCGAGTTGATTCAAGGAGCTCGTAACAGCTGCCTGAAGATCGACAGCCTTCTCGAACTTCTACAAGACAGGAGACGGCAACTAGACAAGAACCTGAAGCAGCAGCGGCAGGAATTGAGTCAGGTTCTGCAGATATGTCAGTGGGACCAACAAGAAAATCAGGTAACCCCAAGGGGCACTGATGATGTTCTGACCTCAGCTAATGAAGTTTGGTTATCATGCGGGCTAGCTGTTTCCTGGGACAGTTTCTCAGTCGTCATGGTCAAATTCTTTGGCCTTTGGTCCAAACTACCTTGTTGTTTTCCCAAGAAAGTAATATAAAAGCAAAGATTTTTCTTTCCTTTCATTATAATATTGATTTTGTAAATGGGAGAGTACCCATAAGCAGTTTTGAAAATGACTGTGTTCTATTGTTGGATTCTCTTTTTCGCTTCCTTCCAGGTCACTACTTTTAGAAACATTTCTTTGAAATTCTGAAATGTTAATTGCAATTTTCTTGGGAGTTGGAGAGGCATGATGGTGCTAAATTTTACTAGATTGCTGTTAAAGTTGGTGAAAAAGTCTGTTAGCCCAAAATAGAGATAATGTTCTTGGAAGAGTGGTCTGGTGCCAATGAAGAAATATGACCTTGGGCTGTGACTGGATCCTCAGTGGTTAGAGAACTTTGAGGTGGGAGGTTGATGAGTTTGCAGGCTTGTTAGAGCTTATTACCCAGACTGCAGGCATAGCTCTGTTGTCAATATGCGTGCCACGCATTCCTTCCATCTCAGTCACTTGAGGGTGAGAGTGGATGGAACTGTCTTTGCAAACCCCCAACTCAAATAGGTGAGATATTTATTGGATTTTTCTAACTGCCCAATCCTATGCTTAAATCTATACAGATTAAGTAGAGGGAATTTTCAGGGAGAAATGATGTGGAAGGAGATCTCCCGGTCTGGACGTGTAGGAACGGAGTCTCTTCACATGTTTTATATTATTGCTCTGATCCAAATTGGAGAGACATACATACAATTGGGAGCAAATACGAGCCCAGGAGAAATTGGTTCTTATTTCAAGCTGGAAAAATGAGGGCTTAAATGATGATCAACCTTACAAGTAATGTTTATTGAGTAGCTTCTATGTACCAGGTCCTATTATAAGTACTGGGGATACTCAACACACATGACAGAGTCCTTTTCGTCTAGGAATTTTCCTTCTAATGTAGTTTCTCAACCTCAGCACTATTGACGTTTGGTGCTAGGTAATTCCTTTTGGAGGCTGTCCTATGCACTCTAGGATGTTGAGTGACCTCTACTCACTAGATGCCAGTAGAACATACTACAATTATAACAACCAAAAATGTCTCCAGACTTGCCAAATGTCCCCTGGGGAGCAAAATTACCCCCAGATTAGAATCTGTGTTCCAGCATGATGAGAAAAACATATAGTAAACGAATGAACGGTGAAAAGTGCTATAAAGAAAATCAAATAGGGCAATGAATTTTGATATGACTTCTAATCATAGAAGGAATCAAAGAAGGCCTCTTTGAGGAGGTGGATAGAGCAGAGACCCAAATGCAGACACCTCCAACATATATTCTGCTTGCATGTTTTTGCCTCCCCCTCCAAGTCACTATACACTTTCCAGGCCACCTGCGCTTTCAGCCCTTTGCCTTGACTGCTGCCAGCTGCTGTCCTGCTTCTGCTGTGCTTTGCCTGCCAACCCCTCCCCCTTCCCCAGCTTAGCTCTTCCCTCAGCCCCCCTTCATAAGCTCATTACCCAGAATGCTATTGTCCAATGCCATCATCTTTTACTGATGATTCTGGCATAACAAAAGAGAATTAATGCTCAGGACAAGAATCAACTTAAAATTGTTTATCAAACAACTTTTTCCAAAGTGACTTGTCCTCCCTATCATAAGTGGGTCCATTATGGCACTGTCTCTCTCTCTGTCCCCCTGTCTCTTTCTCTCTCCCCTAATCCTGACCTGACACCATGTTCCCAGAGCTACTGTCCCCTGAAAAAACCTTCCTCTTATCTCTTTCACTGAGTTCATAACCCCAAACCCCTACCTCTAGTGCTTCCAAGAACATGCTAAAAACTCCTCTTACTATGTGGTGTGGTTGTTAAGTTTGGTGCGCTCTGCTTTGGTGGCCCGGGTTTGCAGGTTCGGATCCTGGGTGTGGACATACACCACTCATCAGCCATGCTGTGGCTTCCCAAACACAGAACAATTTCCCCCAAAATGAAAAAAGCAACTATAGTAAGTTTTATTTATTTATTTTTAAGACGGTAATTTTGCCTTCCTGCTCCATGACTATGACAATAATCATCCAATTGAATCTTCGGCAGTAAAAAAAAAAAAAAAAATCACATTAGCATTCTAACCCAGTCACATACTTAAGGGAAATCTAGATACCTTGCCAACCCTGGAAAGCAGAAAGATGTCTTGATAATAACTAAAATAAAGTATTGCAGAAGTTTTATGACTTGATGTGTTCTCTAAATCATGGAGTCTCATCTTTTTTGGGGGAAGTGTGTGCTTTTTTTTTGGGGGGGGTGATTTTTTAAGTAGACTTTATTTTTTATAGCGGTTTTAGATTCACAGCAAAGTAGAGCAGAAAGTACAGAGAACCCTCTGTTCCCACGCATGCACAGCCTCCCCCTCTGTCAACATCCCTCACCAGCGTGGTACATTTATTGTAATTGATGAACCTACGTTGACACACCATTATCACCCCAAAGCCATAGTTTACATTAGGTTTCACTCTTGGTGTAGTACATTCTACGGGTTTGAACAAATGTGTAATGACGTATATCCACCACTGTAATATACAGAATCATTTCACTACCCTAAGAATCCTCTGTGCTCCACATATTCATCCTTCCTGCCCACTAGTTCTTGGCAACCACTGATCTTTTTAGTGTCTCCCTAGTATTGCCTTTTCTGGAATGTCACATAGTTGAAATCATACAGTATGCAGCCTTTTCAGATTGGCTTCTTTCACTTAGTAATATACATTTAGGATTCCTCCATGTTTTTTCGTGGTTTGATAACATTTCTTTTGAGCGCTGAATAATATTCCATTGTCTGAATGTACCCCAGTTTATCCATTCACCTACTAAGGGGCATCTTGGTTGCTTTTAAGTTTTGGCAATTATGGATAAAGCTGCTATAAGCATCCGTGTGCAGGTTTTTCTGTGGATATGAGTTTTTAATTCATCTGGGTAAATACCAAAGAACAAAATTGTTCGATCATATATGGTAAGAGTATGTTTATAAGAAATTGCCAAATAGTCTTCCAAAGTGGCTGCACCATTTTGCATTCCCACCAGCAATGAAAGAGTTCCTGTGGCTCCACATCCTTACCAGCATTTGTCATTATCAGTGTCTTGGACTTTAGCCATTCTGATAGGTGTGTAGTGGTATCTCATTTTTGTTTTAATGAGTCTCATCTTTAAACTGGGACTAATAACACTTAATTCACAGAGTTGAGGATTAAATGAAATAACGTGTAAAACATGTAGCACAATACCTATCATTTGAAGAGGTGCTTAATAAATATTAATTTCTTTGTCCTCCCTCTCCATAGTTAAACCTTACTACTTATGAATTCTTCTTCATCCGGCCCATATTCTTTCCCCTGGGTTTAGCATTACTGTTGTTATACATGTCGAGATCTCTTAATACTGTTGTCAGAGTCTGCTATAGATACAGTAAGGATTTGAGAATGCACATTTCTGGTTAAGAGAACTAGGCTTTCATTTAGACTCCACTCCTAACAGTCTTGAGCCAAAATCAATTTAATAATAATAATAAGGATAAATAGTATTATTATTTTTCTTTTTTTTTTTGTGAAGATTAGCCCTGAGCTAACATCTGTTGCCAATCCTCCTCTTTTTGCTGAGGAAGATTGGTCCTGGGCTAGCATCCGTGCCCATCTTCCTCTACTTTATACATGAGAGGCTGCCACAGCATCGCTTGATGAGCAGTGTGTAGGTCTGTACCCAGGATCTGAACCTGTGAACCCTGGGCCACCGAAGCGGAGTGTACAAACTTAACCACTATGCCACTGTGCCGGCCCCCAAAAATATTATTTTTAGTCAAATCAGTCAGTAAATAAGATAGTCATTTCCTTAACTATAAAACTTAGGCTCTTAATCTTAAAACACCGCATGTTGCATTTTTCCTGCTAACACCAGTGACAGCAGCTGGAGTAACCAATAAAGGTAACTGGTGTTTTTGTGTGCTTGTAAGAGCACAGGTCCTGGAGCCAGACTGTTGGCTACGTTCAAATCCTGGCTGCACTGCTTACCAGCTGAGTAACTGAGCAATTATTTAACCTCCCTGAGGCTCAGTTTCCTATAAAATGTAGATATAATAATACCTACCTCAACATGTTGTTAGGATCATCAAATGAGTTATTATATGTCAAGCGTTAGAACAGTACCTGGCACATAGTAACTGCTACATTAGTATTAACACTTTTTATCATCATGTCTGACAAGGACAGTGAAGGCCCAACACATTATACACTCCCTACTCCCCTCCTCTACCACCATGCTCAGATAAAGACTGGTCTTGCATTAAAGGCTAATTTCATTATTTCTTTTGAGTTCACAAGTTGTAATCAAATAAAAGTCACTTTTGTAATCTTAGCTACACTTGTTCAATGGGCACTAATTAATAATTTTAAGCAAAAAATTAGTTGTGTTTTTTTCTGCTTGTGACTTAATAAGGCTCATTTGTTGAAAATGTAGATGAGATCACTATCCACACAGTTAATTCCTATTGACATTTGACATGCTGCCACCTTCTAGACCTTTATCCAAGCATGAGCATAGTCACAGGCGCACACACATTTATTAAAGAAACAACTAAACAAGCAAATGAAAACTAATGGAATTAATCTATGCATGCTATCTTGTTACCTGATATTTATTAAATTGAACAAATCGTGGACATAATCTTGGGTCAAAAGTACAATAGATTATTTTCATGTAGTATTTCACTATTTGAATGTAGCACAATTTAAAAAATATCTCATTGACGAGAAAGTAGAGTCTCTTCAGTTTCTCAATATTATAAACAATAATTAATGCTTACTGTGTTGATAATTATGTGAAAAAGGAAATATTTAAAAATCCAGGTAGGTTCAAGCATAATTATCTTGCCTAAATTTTTAAGTTTTTCTGAATGTTCTATTTTAAAGTTTTGTTGATGATGCAGTGGTGAAGAACAGCAGCAGGGGCACCATATTGGGTGTGACTCTGTTAGTAATTTGGGTTTTATGATTATCATGTTCCTGGATGATCTACTGATAATCCTAGAACATTGTGGAACCGTGGGTTGATAAAGAGGCTCATGTTTCATTGAAGTGCAAAGATTTTTTGTCACGTCTACACTTATTTTAAGGGAACATAGGAGCTGTCAAACCTCCCATTAATAAAATACCAGCTTTATCAATTATTTTAACCACGTAAGAGAAAGGAAAATTAAGTGGCAAATTAGAGCAAAGATACTGATGAATAATAATGTGGATGTCTGAATATCTGATGCGTCTTCTCTCCTAAGGGCCATTTAAAAGATACATTTAGTACTTCTCTGTTTCTAAGTGCTTCTGGCCTAATGCTTTTGAACTATAATAGTTTAGCTAATTCTCCTTTGGAAGAGAAATTAAATGAACAGAATGATGATGATTTAAGATTTACTTCAATTGCAGGAAAAAAACAAATGCAAACCACCATACTTTTCTATCTTAATTGGGATGAGATAGTCTGATAAACATAGTCAAAGCATGTTCTTTCTGTCTCACTGTTTTTCAGATGTAAAAATGGGCACTTGTTTTACATGTAAAGATGAGCAGCTGACCTTTCTTTCCAACTCCAGCGGCATCTTCTTTTGTAGATAATCTGCTTCATTAATGAAAATCAGAAGCAGCTTGAAGTATTTCGTGCATAATTAATTATCTTGGCAAGAAGATTTATGAATGTAATTTTTCTCAATTGCTCCAATCAGGCATAAGTGAGACAAACAAATAAATTAAAACTAAGTTATTCACGGTCTCTTTGTATAAGACAGTGTCAAGGACATCAAGGAGTATTAAGACATGAGGGCAGATAATCTCTTTTTACTACCCAGATCACATATAGCTGTAAGATAAACGTCTTTGTGGGAGGAAAATGAGTGATAGAATTCACATTTGGAAGGTTTTATAATTTGAGTACCATGTATATCATAATCATGTAACCACATGTAATCATACTCCTTGTCAATAGGCAGTTAAAAAGATATCAGAGATGACACACATAAGCACAGCCTGAGGGCACCTGTCTTGTACCTGGTGGGCAGCTATAAAACTCTGTGTGTGTGTGTACGTGTGTGTGTGCATGCACACATGCATGTGTATTCTCCTTTATATGATGCTCCCTTCTAACTAGATTTAGAGCTTGAATGGTTAGCTTAAATTAATATAACATAAAAATGCTTAGCTTAGTGGCTAGCACATAGCAAGCATTTTAAAAAAAATCTTTCTTTGAATGTAGCTTTCTAACATTGGCTAGCATAAGACCAAAATAAGGGTTGAATTATCTTGGTGATAGTGGTATCCGATAATTTGCCTCAGGAACAGACATACATGACTTTCCAACCATGCATAGATTAAAATTTATCACAGAATTTTATTTTAGCACATAGACTGTCTCTAGAATTCACTCTAAGGCATTCCAGCAGTAAATGCAAAGTATCTTAAAGTTTCTGTAGGAGAAGCATGTCAGTTTGAAAGCAGTAGAAACCCCTCCTAAATAGAATGCATGCTAACCACCATTGCTTTCAATGACACTGCATGTCAAAGGTCGTAACAGAGGGACTCCAGTACAGATAGCGTGGATATCAATCCCAGCTTTTCATGTACTAGCTATGTGATTTTGGGCAAGTTACTTGGCTTCTGTGCCTTGGTTTCCTTTTCTGTAAAATGGGGATAATAAGAGTATCTATCTATAGATTTGTTGTAAAAATAAACAATATTATATATATATATATATAAATGCTTAGAGCACAGCTTGGCATCTGTTAAGTGTTAAGTAAATGTTCAAATGTTCACCGTATCACCACATATGTTGCTAGTCACTTTCTGAGCTTTACTGGATAGTCACCAGCACACACAACCCTACATATTGGCTGCATCCCACACCGATTCTCTAAATCACTAGATAATCTTAGCCTTCTAAAATGTTATGATGTAGTGGGGAAATAGATGCCATTTCATGGCTTAGTATCCAGTCTAGTTTATTCAAAAGGTCAACTTTATCTCTAAGATAGAGTTAAAAATCAATTTTCCTCTTCCTAACTTTTTCCATCCCTTAGCTATTTCTTTGTTTCATATTTGCTTATTATAGTTGATTACATTTTCATTAAGCTTAGTTTGTCACTTCTATATACTGTTCAATTGGACTGATGGCTCAACAACACTTTAATTAGGCACAATTATTTAAGCCCCTAAATTAGTTGATGAGATGGTTGGGAGACACGCACTGTGACTAAATTACATTCTCAGCAGTGGTAGGTATTTGATATATTTTGATGACAAAGCCGTTTGATACATTTACTCCCTGAGAAAGGCTCTGCATTGCTCCCCGACCCTCGTTCCCTTCCATTGTATGACAAAGTTAGCTCTTGCTACTTGAACTATCTGCCAAGCCCCGGGGCTGCCTGTGTATCTCCTTCCACTACCTGGAGCTCTTTTCCTCCCCTGCACCTGGTGTTGGAGATTGTTGGCTTTCCTTTTCTCCTCAATACTGCTGCCACCCCAAACTGGCCAGGGAGTGGGACTCGTTCTCTCCTCTACCCTCATTCTCCTGGTCCCCAAAGACAAGCATAGGGGCCCAATTAATTTTAATGCTTTCTGTACGGAGACTCATGAGCAAACAATATAAACGTCACACATTGGAAGGATTAAAACATCCTTTAAAATTTAGCGGTTATTTATCTTGTCAATATGATAGTTTCATTTTTTCCAACAACCAGGTGTTTAGGCTAAAGCTTCAGTATGAAATCCATTAGGCTGCATAATCTAGGAAATGGGACGGTGATGTGAAAGTGTCAAACTTTGGTCCCTCTCCTAAGTAGCCCTGTAATGTCTGTCTGTCTTTTTCTCTCTCTCTCTCTCTCATACACACACACACACACACACACACACACAAACACACAGTGAATATAATTGGCTCCAGATCACTTAGAGTGGAGCCCTAAGTTATATTGGGAAATCCATGCCTTAGATGTCTTTGGCAGAGATGCACATTGCCAGAACACCGATCTCTGTTACTTTTCTGAGGAAAAAAAAAACAAAAAACAAAGAAAACCTTTTCTCTACTACTTGGAAGATTCCCTACAATGGGTCATGCTAGAAATAAAATTTAGGTCCAGAGATGTCCACTGTACTGATTTCTTCCGTCGGACAAAACAGCTTTCCACCATTAAGTAGTTGGAAGGAAGAGGCTACCTAAACACAAATAAGAGTTGAGCCCAATCTTGGGCAGGGAAGAAATCCTTAGTGCCATTTTTCTTGCAATATAGATGTTGGAAGAGAAATGATATGTTAGCACAAGTCAGAATAATTAAATACATAAAATTATGATTCCAGACAGGGAGATAGATTATCTGTGAAGCTGTTGATAAAGTAACAAATTTTGCCTCATGACAAAAAACATATTTTAGCTTTCCTACTGCCCATCAACAGAGAATATTGGAATCTGATAATTGTTGAGGAGATGCTAATACTTTCCAGTTGACTTCAGTAATTCATGGAGGGCTTCCAAATTCCACAAAAGAAAACTGTGAACATTGTCATCCTGGAATCTCTGAGACGAAGTCCAAATAATAAGGAGCCAATAATTATATCAGTCCCAGAGTGCATCTAAAAAGAAACGCAATCCGTGTTTTTGGCAGTGATTCTTCCTTCCTCTCCTCGTCCCAAGTCCTTAGGTACAAACATCAGTGACACAGCTTTAGTGCCTCTTCTCCTAATCTACATTATCACCTAATGGAGCAAATGGCTATTCGAAGTCTGCTTATTGCCTAGTTCAATATGGAGCACATTTGACCAAATTGCCTAATGCAAAATAATGACAACTAGTTTCCCTAGTGTAAAAAAAGAGAAAGAAAAAACCTTATGGGAGCTAAAATGGTACTTATAATACTAACATGCCTTCAAAATCAAAGTAGACATTAGAATTGTCACCTGTGGCCATCAATTATAGTTGAAAACACCTCGGTATATGTGCATTTTTGATAATTGGAAGAGATACTGTCAAAAAGTCTTGGGTTAAAGAAGATAAATGATGCCTTTTTCTTCCGTTATCAGTTTTTTGTCTCTAATAGTAACTGGTTATTTGGCAAGAGCTGTTCTGCACATGGAAAAGAAAATGAAAGTAATTTGAAGAGATTTTCATCTTCCCTTAAGCATTTCTGTTCTGGTGGTTTGAATTGCTTATTGCTAGCTTGCTTCCTCCAGCATAGTTTTAAACAAAGATCAAAAAATAAGGTCTTATCTCGGATTGTAGAACAAATTGCAGAGAAAGAGACTGATGGCTTATGGCAGTCCGATGCCTCACTTTGTGTTATAGCAGAAGTTCACCTTCTTGCCACCTGAGTTGTTTATCCTTGACCATCAGAGAGCACTTTCTATTGCTGTGTTTCTGTGTTTTAGTTCTGTCTTTGGCATGTATCGTTTGGGAACTGGAATTCTCAGTTTATGCTTGCTGTCGCCTCTGCCCACAGCCAGCCTCTTCCTCTGAGGCACTCCTTCTGACGGCCTGACCCACACATCCGTTCTCCGCTCTACTGCCCTATGTCCACTGAACCTCTGTGGTTGTACACAGGACCTATTTCCATGTTAGAATCAGATTCTATAACTACAGTGTTGCATTTTGGTTTTTATCTTAAGAACGTTTATAAACATAGCCTGATAAGAACCCTTTGGTTCTGCAGATGGATGTGATGAGAAGAAAAAACACTAGACAGGAAAGTATGAATTCCAGCTATGGCACTGCTGCCTCCACTTGTGGGACTTTCCTCTTATTGGTTGTGTGACCGTAGGCAAGTTGCTTAACCTGTCTGGAGCTCAGTTTCTTCATCTGTTGAAAAAACAAATATCTCCATCATAGGAGGGGTGTAAAGATTGGATGAGGTAACTTGTAACCTGCCTAGAGTAGTACCTGACACACCTCTGTGAAGGTTGGGTTCCTTTCTCATACTTCCTCTACTCTGATCTCCCAGCAGGGGGTTGGCGTAGAGATGGGTTATTCAACAAGCAAAAACTAGTCTGTCGTTGCCCAAAGTTAATATCTTCAGTAGAGCTCTCTTCCAACCTTCCCTTCTTTCTGGTACATTCCTGCACCAACTCTCTTTCAGGCATCTTCAGTTCCCTGGGCCTGAAAAAATGCTGAAGTCTCATCTAATCAAATAAAGAAAAACATAAGATGGAGAGAAGCCTTTTTGTTACTTCTGCTTCCCTTAAAGTTATCATCTGATCCCTCCTTTACTTAGCCAAGAAATTGCTTTGGAAGAGTCATTAGTTCTACTTCCTTACCCCCCGACTCAGTCCTCCATTAATGCTTACCAATCGATATCTCATCCCACCATTCTTTTTTTTTAAGCATTTTTTTTTTAATTTTTTATTTTATTTTTCCACCAAAGCCCCAGTAGATAGTTGTATGTCATAGCTGCACATCCTTCTAGTTGCTGTATGTGGGACGTGGCCTCGGCATGGCGGGAGAAGCGGTGCGTCTGTGCGCGCCCGGGATCCGAACCCGGGCCGCCAGCAGCAGAGCGTGCGCACTTAACCGCTAAGCCACCGGGCCGACCCCCACCATTCTTTTGACTCTATTTTAAATTGCCCTTAATTAAAACTCAGTCCTTAGATCTACATTTAACAAATAAGGATATTCTGAATCTCCTTGAATTGCAAAACCATCCAATAAAAATTATAATGCAAGCCACATATGTGATTTTAAATTTTCTAGTAGCCACATTAAAAAAGTGAAAAAGAAACATGAAGAAAGTAAAAAGCCATATAAAAAAGTGAAAAGTGGTGATATATTTTGTTTAGCCCAACATATCTAAAATAGTATTTCAACATTTAATCAATATTAACATTCTTAATGAGATATTTTCATTATTTTTTATACTAAGTCTGTGAAATCTCCTGTGTATTCTATACTTAGAGCACATCTCAATTTGGACTTGTCACATTCCCAGTACTCAATAGCCATGTGTGGTTAGTGGCTTCCGTATAGGACAGTGCAGGTCTACACCATCTGGCTGAGTTTTCCTGGCACCCCTCTTTAACTTCCAGAGCAGCTCTTGGTTTTCACTGAACATCCCTGATTGCTCCTTCTTTGCATCTTTTCCACTCCAAAAAATATCTGCCCCACTTCTTCTCTACCTTAGTTCTACCTCCTCTGGGCACTGAATACCTGGAATGTCATGTCAAACCAGTGGGATGAATACAAACACGTTGCTGGTCAAGCTGAAAGGTAGGAACTGGGAAGAGAAGAAGAATGTTCTCATTTACCCCCTTAATCCATCATTGCCCAGAACCAATTTCCAGTGCATACTCTGAATGCTTTTTGTTCTTCCTTCCTTTCCACACTCCGCCAACCCTTGACTCACGTTTTCATCCTTTTGCAGGGACCACATTCTACAAAATGTCCTGATGCATCATTTACTGTACTTATCACTCAGGCTTTTGGACAGCAGCTGATACAATTAAAACACTTATAAAAAGTGCTCTTGGAATATCTATGCAGCTGTCTGCAGTAGCTGCTCGCAGGACACAATGACTGATTTCCTGGGTGGCAGAGTATAATGGTTGACATCTCTCAGTTG
The DNA here is from genome assembly GCF_020826845.1 of Diceros bicornis minor. Taxonomy (NCBI): domain Eukaryota; kingdom Metazoa; phylum Chordata; class Mammalia; order Perissodactyla; family Rhinocerotidae; genus Diceros; species Diceros bicornis. Next base: position 59,375,518 of record NC_080749.1, on the reverse strand, counting down.
TTTAGGATGTCTTCTTTCACATCAGAAGGACTCTGAGAACCTATTCTGCATGCATCCCACAGCACACACAGTAAATCTGATCTAAGAGGCTACTCATGTGTGTGAATGCCTCATGATGAGATGTAACACTCTCATGATGTAACATCTCGTGATGAACTACTTACTTCTGAGTTTTATGCCAACTTATTTTTATGTTTCTTCCCAGGGTGCGTTCAGTAGTAAAAATGTGGTGATCTAGAGAGTCAGCATGCTTTATCAGGCAGGTATGTGATCAGGATAAACAGAATACCACCATAGATCTCTAACTATATTCTCTTATAGGGAAGAGTATTGCCACACAGGAATAGTATCCTTTGGGGAGTGGAAATAGTATTTGCCAAATCTAGGGGATGAGGTCAGTAGATACCTTCTAAAAATCAAAACAACTCACTCCTTCCTGGCTTTCATAACTGCTGGCATGTGCTAGATGACAAGTCTTTGACTCACAAAATTAAATAGGATGATCTGAGGGTTCAGGCTTCTCACCTGTTTTTAGAGATTAGCAAACACCTGTTTGTACCCAATTGTTATTCACTCAGATTCTATATTAACTTTCCCTATTAAAGCATTCTTGAGATTTCTGAGTTCCTCCTGCTTTAGCTAAGAATAAATAAAACTCACTCCCAGTACTTAATAAAATAAATGAACTCTGACAGTTAGTTATATTCATGATCCATTTTTCTTTGATGAAACATTTAAATCACTCCTCTAGTTGTATTTTTATATGGGCTCACTGTATCTCTTGTCAGAAATTATTTTTATAAAATTAAATAAATTAATAAATTTTACAACTCTTAATAAAATACTGTCTGTGAATTCTAATATGCACGTTATACATATCATCTAGTTCTAATTGGGACACCAGAAAGACAGACTATCTTCAAATAATTGTAAATACATAAACACAATACTTTAGATATGGGGACTGGCTAACGTGTATATTATGCACAGATAACTAAATATTCTGAAGAAAATGAGGTGTACTTCACAAAATTGCTACAGTCACCATTATTCTTTTCTTTGCACTGATGGTAGCCTAAAATGTTGGTTAACAAAGATTTCCAATTAGTAGAAAGCAATTTTTTGCTTTCTCTTACCCCAATTTTTTATTGTCTATTCCATGCTGGAAAATGCTAAGCATTGATAGGGACCGTTTGATCGCATACTCAGCTTTGTGATATCATCCCTGTAATGGTAATGAAATGTCCTATTCTAGGTAGCCCCTAACTTGACTTCTGTGTAGTTGTGTGTATGTGTGTTGTGGTGTACATTTATTGTGTGGAGCTTCAGAGCTAACCTAACTTTCTCCTTAGCCACCTGCTTCACACATTTCTCCACGTTATAGGAATTCGGAGAAATCCTGAGGTTGTTGCGGGCAAGACAACCGAGGCTGGAGAAAGACACAGCATAATGCTAGGGCAATGCCCACCATTTTGAATGGGCTGCTTAGATTCATTTTCCGGGTTTTAACTAATTCCTCCTGATGACCAGGGCTGTAAGACTTAAGTTACTCAAGGATGGCAGCAGGGCACTGCGGAAAGAGCATGGACTTTGAAATAATGTAGGTTTAGGGACAAATCCTGGTTCAGCCACTTACTATATGATCCTGAATAAACTGCTACCCACTCCTCATCTCTACAATGATGATATCATACTTGTTACAGAGTTGTTGAGACAAATAGAGATGATGCTCCAAAAGCAATTAGCAAACTGTCTGGCATATAGTGGGCTCTTAGGAATCAGTGGCTATGACGTGATCATGAGGATAATACCGTATAGGATTTGAGAGTAAAAATCCAAGTCTTTTGCCTTTAATTGGGATAAAGAATCTGCATCCAGCAGCCACATGTCATTGGTTCTATGTCAACTTATGTCATCATTTAAAAATGTACAGCTTCTTTCAAGTCCTTGGCTATTTGTTGTTTTAATACTATATAAGGCACGTATTATAAATCAAGTGTAAATAAATGTGAGTTATGCCCTTAGCCATTTATAATGTCAACGGAATTTTAATAACGTTTCTATTTATTTTCTGAATACAGATTTCGAGCAATTGCAGCAAACTACATATTTTTGCACTGTTTTATGGTAGAAATATAATTCTACATGTGCTGTTTAATATCTTCATGTGGGTCTATGTAACTATATTCAGATTCATATTCTTATCCAGGAAAGAAGATTTATATTCTAAAAGAATGCATGATTTATAGACTGTGTGAGAATCTATTTTGGTTCTTCTTTGTTAGGAGATTTTGAATTATTTTCTTCATGCCATGTAATCTTACTGAACTGATATATTGTTTTCATGCTTTTGAGGGATTATTTTGTTTTTTTTTCTCTTAAGCATGTAGAGATTGAAATGAAGAAAAAATAAAAACCCAATCATATTAATTTAATACATGAGATGAGTTTATGTCAAGAGAAATTGAAGTAGCTTAAGTTTTCAAAGGTTAAGGAAATATTTCTGATTTTTTACTCACTTATTCTAATCATTTGAAATTTGATCTCTCTTTGTTGCTTCCTACCTAGGTTACTTGTTGGTTTCAGAAAACCATAAGAGATTTACAGGAACAAAGTCTAGGTTCGTCACTTACAGACAATGAGGAGCTAATCCATAAGCACGAAGAACTGATAATAAACGCAAAGGTAAGAGACACATTAAAAAATAATTGAAAAATGCATGGACTTCTCTTGAATATGCTTCTATATGTAATTTAGAGGAGTACTAAACACTCTCTTTCAATAATCGACTATTTATATAGAAAAGATTCTGATAGCATTAGCTAATACCACTGCCCACTGAGGGGGCTTCTAGAGTCTTAATGAACAAAACAGCAGCTTCTACAGCTAAATCAGGAAGCTCTAGAAAACAAGAGGCTAACACTACTAGACAATGGTTGAAAATAAGGGAGACAAACCAAATAAATATTTACGTGTTTGGGAGGATGAAATTTGAGCAGGGTTCAGGGGAGGCATAGATTACATTTGTCTAGACTGAAATCTCCTCGTAGGGATCCAGATGCTTTTGCTTGTTTAAAACAGTTTTTTGCTTCTCTTTGAACTCTGCAGTAACATAGGTATTCAAAGTGTTTGGTTTGAATATTTGCTGGACTGCTAAAAGATTCAGTTACAAAAGACTGCTACCACTGATGATTTTTTAAGTTCTTTAAAATTTTTCAGCATTTGGTTTATCTGTTTAGGAAATTAGTTTTTTCATTGAAGTTATACAACAATTTGTTCTACGTGTGTCAGACTCTAGTTTTATCAGTGAAAATTCTATCAAAATCCCTAAGTGCTAAGCACGAGAGATGACCTGAATTGCACAGGATGGTTGCTTCCTTTAAAACAAACAAACAAAACGGTATATTCACATAATTGAATACTTTGGGGTTATATTCACAGTAACTGGGGACTTATTATGGTTGCTCACAGCCCTGAGGACAGTTTGGAGTAGAATATTTGTGAACATATAACCTCAGTTCTGGTAGGGCACAGTTTCTGTCATAGTTTACAGTTCACATTTGTGGGTCTGATGTGCATAAATAGAAAAATATAGATAGTCTTTCCATCATTATCCCTATATTACAGACATAAGGGGTTTGAGAAATAAATTTTTAATAATATATATTTATTACACAAAATGCATCACAGAAAATTTCAAAACTATAAGAAAAATAAAAAGAATATAAAAATGAATCCTTCAACCCAATGATAAGCATTATTGAGATAACCGCTATTAATATTTTAATGCATTCCCTTTCAACCCTCCCATACACAATTCTAGAAACACAACATTAGAGTCATGCTTTTTTTTTTCATTTATGACTTTATCATAAATATTTTTCAATGTAACCTAATATCCTTTAGCTGGAAAATATTTCCTTATATGGATGAATTCATATTGCAGGATTACATGTTTTGGTTATATGTAGCTGCTAAACCATATGAATATCCAAGCAAATATTATATAAAAGGGTACAAATTCCTGATATACCCCATTATGTTCTAGACAAGTCAACTGCTTCCTTTCAGGGTCCTGAGCCACTCAGGAACCAGTTATAGATCTTATGCAGAAGCTGAACATTATACCATGTGCTCTGTAAGTAGTTTTCAAGCTGAACTGGTTTTGGAAACCGAGGCAGAGAGGCCTATTTCTCTATTATCATCTTTGAGAATAAATTTGGGAGTATTTAAAGGTATTAGTTTGCTTTGCTGGGAGTCCCTGTTTTATTACTTTTCTTAAAGCATTCTTTTTTTTTTTTTTATAATTTTATTTATTTATTTTTCCCCCAAAGCCCCAGTAGATAGTTGTATGTCATAGTTGCACATCCTTCTAGTTGCTGTATGTGGGACACGGCCTCAGCATGGCCAGAGAAGCGGTGCGTTGGTGCGCGCCCGGGATCCGAACCCAGGCCGCCAGCAGCGGAGCGCGCGCACTTAAGCGCTAAGCCACGGGGCTGGCCCAAAGCATTCTTTATGGTGTAAGATTTTCCTTCCAAACTATGGGCTAGTCTATGGAGCCCTCAATCTCAATAGTATCTTTAGAGATTACCAAAATATTGAGTAACTATTTAAACTGGATCAACCAAATAGTGATGAATACTCAAACACAACTTGTTGATTAAAAGGTTTTTAAGACGCTTTCCATCGTTGTGGACACTAGAAAATCCAACGACAAGATAACTGGTTGTTCAAGGTAGCAGAGGTCTCTGAATCATATGGGTTGAGAGAGACCCCTCAGTGTAAATGCAGAGGATGCAGTGTTGCTCTGTTCTGGAGTGATCTGGGATGGCTTTCCAGAAAAATGAGGTTGGAGCAGCTGGATGGGATGTGAGCAGTTGGTTAGGACATGGTGGTTGTTCCTGAATAAAGCAAAATAATGATCAGGCCAGTTTGGCTATGACAAGAATTAAAGGTCCCAGCAATATTTAACCCAGAGAAGAGAGACTAAACCACATTGTCTCAGAGGTAATTAATACATATCCACAGCCATTCCATAGGAAAGAAATGCTAACAATGCCTGGTCATTACAGGGAAGTAAACTTCCAAAGGTTGGGAAATAGAAGAGATTCCTGAGGCAGTGGAAGGTGGGCCTAGGAGACCTCAAAACTCCCTTTAATCTTCAGATTCCATAAAGGAGACAGGATTTAGATTACAATATCAGTTACGCTTCTTATATTTAAAGCAACATGAGTGTAAAAAATCACCTTTTCAGAGCTGGCTGAAAGGAGTGGGACTAGATTGGGAAAATAACAACTTTTCTTAAAAGTGGAGGAGGTATTTCATTCATCTTGGTATTCTCAGCACCTGGGACAGTGCCTGGTATAAAAAGGATATTTGATTCATGTCTGTTTATTAAGCCCTTTTAAACTGTGAAGAAGAAAGAAACATTCTTTTATTTTCCTTCTGTGATTCTCTAGTGACTTTAGATAATCACTTAGCCTCCTTTTACTAATCTATCCATCCATTGTCTTTATTTCTTTATTTTTAAAAAATTTTGGCCCTCAGAGGGGAGTTACACAAACTCTTTAATTCATTGTAAGTCTCTGGCTTGGCCATTCTCTTTGTTTATTTTATTATTTCCCCCTTCATTCTCTAACCCCCTCACGTTCTCATTCTCACAGGCACGCACTCTAATGGGTTCAATATGTGTCTTTAGACAAATTCCCATTCTTAAAATATATACGGAGTTACATGTTTTCAATTTGCATAACTGGCATTAAGGAGTAGATCTCATTGTGTTTCTTCCCACCACACTGCTTGCCTCTAGTTTACATCACTCTCTGAGTTCTTCATTATGGTAATTCTTAGATGCGGTATAACTTGGGAAAGTCCTGTTACATAGATAGTGATGTTCTACTTCCATCCTTCATAACTTTAACTGCCTCTCACTTGTTTATCCCTTCCTAACACCTGATCTAGTTCACTGACTCTTCTACACACTCCTTCTGCTATTCGGCCAGCCTGCTGAGTTTTTCATTCAGCTATTACATTTTTCATGCCCAATTTCTCATATTGGTTCTTTTTCATAACTCTTTTCTCCTGCCTCATCTGTCCAATATCCTTCCTTATATCTTAAGGTATACTTTATTCATATATTACATTTTTGGTCTGTCCAGTGCATTAATTCTGCTTCCTCTGATTTAGGTAATTTCAGTGTGTTGCTTGTGCTCATCAGATGTTATTTTTTCCTGTGAGTTAATATTTCCTTGGCATATCAGCAATTTTGATTGGTGAGGTATGGGAGATGTGAAAGCCAGTGCTGTAACCTGTCCCCTTCTGGGTGAGTTGAGAGGGTGCCCTTAAGTATGGAGAGATTCTGTTGTAATAAGGGCTTAACGATTCCCCGTTTGCCCCCCTACCCCGGGCACATACAAAGGAGGGGGCCCCTTGGAGGACCTCCCACTGGTTGGACTCTTGACCCTGCTTTGTTCCAAGACCCATTTCCTTGGGTTCTATTCTATCCAGTTCACATGGTGGAGAGTTGAAGAGGGCACACTAAGGAACAGGTCAGGTTGCTTACCTCTCATATATTAGCTATCCACCTGGTCAGATTCCAGTGCTGTCCTGAGGTTGTTTCTCCCCTCTGGCTGGTACTGGGCTGGGGCTACTATTTTCTGTCCTGAAAAGGTGTGTTGACAAGCAATTACCAGACAGAGGGGAAGAAAAAGCATCTCACCTAGAAAGTTTTCCCCTGGCATATCTCCTGTCTGTGGCATCCAACCTGACTCTATTCCAGAGAGCCATGTGCCCCTGACACTAAGACTCAACCACCTTTTGGCTTCTCAAGGAAGGTTCTGTTTTCTATAAACTTTACTCTCACTTTGTTGGCTTTTATGGAAGGCCCAGCTACATAATTTTGGGACCCAGTGCAAAATGAAAATGTAGAGGCCTTTCTTAAAAATTATTGAGATTTCAATACAGCAACAGCAGAGCATGAAACCAAGCATGGGGCCTTTCTAAACACAGGGACCTGTGTGATGACACAGGTCACTTACCCATGAACTGGTCCTATTTACAGTGTCAGGATTTCTGGAAGGACCTAGCAATCTTTGCTGGTTGGACATTTTCCTTAGCTACCTTTACTAACTTCTTCCCCCCTGGATTACCAAGTCTTCTAAAAACAGATTATAATGCTATAATGGGTTGCATCTACATGGAAAAAGCAGGTTTGAATCTCTGCTGTCACTTACTTTGTAACCTTGGGTACACTTGACATCTCTGAGGCTCACCTTCCTCACCTGTAAGGAGGAACTATGAAAATTCAATTAGGAAATGTTTGTGAGAGCACCCACATTTTAGTAGTGGCTCCAAAACTGTTGTTTCCTTTTCCATCCATGGTGTAAATGTTCCAGTAGTTTTCATTTGTGGTTTTTCAACAATCTCATTCCTTGTTCTTTGAGAAGGAATCCAATTTTATATGTCCTTAAACAGGAAGCAGCATATTACGTTTTGGACTTTTATTTGGGTTGGGTATGAGGAAAAGAAGGGGGAATATTCCTTTCAAAGGAGATTTAACATAGAAATAAGGCCTCAAGCTGGGGAGTCATTAGTGAAACTCACATAAATAATCTGGTAACACAGAGAAAGTAGGTGTTTCTGCTCCCCACAGCTAAATCGAACAGCAGGAGCTGTTTTGTATTGCTTGTTAGTCTACTCAGTAAGTTCTTTCTAAATAAACTTTGAAAATGCCTCTATCATTTCTTACTGGAATACATTCAAGTAAGAAATATGGCAACTTTCATATCTCTTAATAAATGTGATACCTTATTCAGAATGTGTTGAAATAATTGAATGAATGGATTTTTTTAATACAAAATTTGACTATGAGTAATTATATTAAATTGCACTTTATTTCCTAAATATGAAAAATATTCTCCTTTCACATATGTAACAGATAAAGAAATAGCAGATGTGGATGACTGTAAACTGCCCTTTGGTTAAGAACCTTAAACAGGTTCTTAGATTGCATCATGTACCAACTTGATGCCCCAAGGCTTGAATTCAACCTTTGGAGCTCAGAGGTGGTTGTAAGATGTATTAAAATAATATGTAGAGCCGGCCCCGTGGCTTAGTGGTTAAGTGCGCACGCTCTGCTACTGGCGGCCCGGGTTCGGATCCTGGATGTGCACCGATGCACCGCTTCTCCAGCCATGCTGAGGCCGTGTCCCACGTACAGCAACTAGAAGGATGTGCAGCTATGACATACAACTATCTACTGGGGCTTTGGGGGAAAAAAATAAATAAAATTATAAAATAATATGTAAATAAACACTTCCTTATTATCTCCTTTGAGGAGGCATAATCTCTTCTTCTTCCATACATGAGAAATAATCTTCATGCAAGAACTGCCTTCAGGAACCAACCTGCGCTTTTGTTGCGAGGAAAACTTTTCTTCTTTTAATTTGGGTCCAGTGGTTGGAACAAGTTAACTGGCCATAGACAGATTAACAGGAGTAAAGACAAGTTTTATTTTCACACATACATGTGGGAGCTCCCAGTAGTAAAGGTTTATATATATTAACTTAACAAAAGGGGGGCTATTAGGGCCTTCATGGGAGAGTATGGAAGGTTCTATTGGGCTTTTTGATGCTAATGAAATGGGCAGTCTGTCACTTCCTGGCTGAAAGTTTCCCCGTGGGAGGGTTTATGGCAGCTTAATTCATATTTCCTGGTGCTAGGGGTCAGTCTTCTTTCAATCAGGAAACTCACTGGAAGGAGGGTTGCTCTCAGGTGTATTTTCAAAGGGCTCTGTTTAAGTTTAGGTAACATTTCTTTTTGTGGTTGCTGATTGTTCAGATGTTTTCAGTTTAAAGTAATTTTCATACCACCATGGTGGGCTCCTAATCCCCTCACTTCTATAGCTTCAACCCTTGAATTCATTTCAGGCCCTTTGTAGTTGGTGCACACTAGGATCACCTGGGGGCTTTGAAAAAATATTGACGTCTGGGTCTCATGCCCAGAGACTCTGTGTGGTTTGTTTGAGGCATCAGGATTTAAAAAAAAAAAAAAAAAAAAATCATTGCCAATCTTAAAATGTTGAAGTTTTTATCAAAAAAGAAATCCAGATGTCCTGCTCCTTCTAAAAAACTGGAACATCTGGCAATATCAGGCTCACCTTTTCATACAGACATAGTGGCTCTTGGCTGGAGCACAGTAATAGTGTTACTGCCCAAGAGGGGTTGTCTGCCCACCACAAGACATGCCAATAGTCAAGGAGGTAGGAGAGAAAGGACTTTTATTACAGCTTGCTAGCAAGAAGGAAGATGGCTGACTCATGTCCAAAAGAACTATCTTACAGAAGAACAAAGACTACAGGCCAGTTATTTAGGGGGCTGGTCTCTAGGTGGGGGAGGCATCTGGTCTTAGTTCCTGATAGTGTTTTGTTTTACTGCATATGCATCAGAGACCAGAGCAGTGTCCTATACCCTGATCTTTCAATTGTCATTGATGATGGCTATTAGCATAGACTCTCTGCTCGGGGGTCATCACATTCCTAGGGAACTTATAGAACAAAAGCTATCAACTTATAGCAGCTGGGAGGGGCCATAAAACCTACAGAGCATGACTGGGTTAGTGAATTGGAGGTCATTCAAAGTTACAATATGGTTTCTTTTCTATAATACGGCTTCCCTTACGTCAACCTTGTGTTGAGCTGGTATCAATAGCTGTTTCTTTAGAAAAGGTATATGCACTGCAGTTTGCCACAGTCCCCACCGTTCCTCATTACATACCTCCCTTTCTAACCTTTGCTTCACTCATTCACATAATGTGCCTGGTCCCTGTAAGCATTTGAGTTTGAGATGCAATGGACAATGAGATACCATCCAAGTGGAGTAGTAACTTAAACTGATTTGCGTTTTAGAAGATTACCTTGAAAACGATGTGAATGATAAGAATGGTAGGAAATGATGTTGAAAACAGGAAAGTTACTTCCAAAACTATTGGCAGTTGGAATGAGAGTGACTTTAGGTGGGGCATGATGTCTTTTGAGATGGAAGTTGTCGATTTCCATTTTAAAGGCTTAAAGGAGACTCATAGTCTTGTTATTCAAGGTGAAACTCCCAGAAAGCAGCAGCAGCATCTGGAAGTCATTAGAAATGCAGAATTTCAGACTCTAGCACCAAACCTATTGGGTGAGAATATGCATTTTTAACAAACTCTCTCAAAGGCTTTGAATTGACACTAAAGTTTAAGAGGCACTATGTTAGAGGTTTTCCCCGTATATTTCATGTATGTCCATAATCTCTTTAATTTTCATAGATGACTATATGTTGTTTATCAAGTCCTTGATTAACAATAATCTTTGGAAATCTGGGAGAGAAGCAAACTGAAATTGGTGTATAGAAACATCATCTTCAATGTTTTAATATAGTAGTATTCACTTTCCTCAGCTTCAAGATTAAAACCATCTTCTATGATTCACCATCTAATCCGATTTTCCAAGTCATTGAAAGTATTTTCCCGTTGTTGCTGAGTGATTTCATAAATTGGATTTGTGATCTTGGCCTCAAGTTCCTTCAAATAGTATTATTTGGAGATCTTTTAAAAATACCAGTGCTTAGGTCCCATGGAAACTTTATTCAGGGGAAAAAGTCAAGTTTAAAGTTATAAAATGTTTATAACTATGAGATAAGAAAGTAAAGCAGAATCTCTTGCAAGCTTATATGAATAATTTAAATGCATAATTATCATCAATAGAACCACTACAAGAAAGTGACTCTTTAAAAATATGTTTATTGCTTTCTTTTTCTGATTAAATAATACATTCTCATTTTGGAAAAATTAGAAAATACATAAAACTAAAGAAAATTAAAATCACTTATAGTGCGTGGGTGCATATGGAAATGGGAAGGAAAAATAAAATATACATAAAATTGAATATCCTAAAACTGTGTGTATGTGTATATGTATATATTATATGTGTGTGCGTTTATATACAAAATTATGTATGTGTTGTTTTCCAGTGTGATTTTTCCAATTAACATTACGGTCATGCATCACTTAATGCCAGGGATACATTCTGAGAAATGCGTTGTTAGGTAATTTTGTCGTTGTGTGGATATCACAGAGTGTACTTACACAAACCTAGATGGTATAGACTACTACACATCTAGGCTATATGGTACTAATCTTATGGGACCACCATTGTACATGTGGTCTGTCATTGATTAAAATGTTATTATGCAGCACATGACTGTATATCATAACCATTTCTCCATTTGAATGCATATTTTAAGTTTTTTTTAATGATTGTGTGTTATTAAACCATGTAGATATATCATACATCATATGAGGCAGCAATATGTAGTATCTCAGAATATGGCAGTGGAGTGAATGGTACACTCTCACGGTCTGGAGTTAAATTCTAGTGTCTCTGCTTACTTCTGATGTACTATTGGGCAAATTTCTTATATGTCTGGACCTGGGTTCCTTCTTTTGTGAAAGAGGGTAATAACTGTACCTAATGCATACAGTTGTGAGGATTAATTGTGTTCTCATATGACAGTACTTAGCACAATGCCTCACATAACACAAGCACAACATAATATGGGCTTTTTTTTTTTAAATGGTGGTAAAATAAACATAACATAAAATTTAGCTTTAGAGATATTTAGTAAATTCACAATGTTGTGTGTAGTTATCACCGCTATTCAGTTCCAGAATATTTTCATGAACCTAAAAGGGAACACCACACCCATTAAACAGCCAATCCATTCTTCTTTTCCCTTTGCTTCTGACAACCATTAATCTACTCTCTGTCTCTATGGCTTTACCAATGGAAATATCTGGATATGTCATATACGTGGAATAAGCAGCCTTTTGTGTCTGGCTTCTTTCACTTAGCATGTTTTCGAGGTTCATCTATGTTGTAGCATATCTCAGTACATATTCCTTTTTATTGGTGAATAATATTCCATTGAAATGAATATACCACATTTTATTTATCCATCCATCAGTTGATGGACATTTGGTTGTTTCTACCTTTGGCTATTGTGAATTGTGCTGCTGTGAACATTCACATAGAAGTTTTTGTTTGAACAATTGTTTTCAATTCTTTTGAGTATATACCTAGGAGTCAATTTAGTAGGTCATGATATTTCTATGTTTAATTTATTGAAGAACCACTACTGTTTCCCACAGCAGCTGCACCATTTTACACTCCCATGAGCAATGTGCAAGGGTGTCAATTTCTCCATACATTCACCAAATATATTTTCTATTTTTGTTTTTATATTGAAAAAAGGTTTTTATAAGCATCCTTGTGTGTGTGTGTGTGAAGTGCCATCTCATTGTGGTTTTTTATTTGCTTTTCCCTAATAACTAAATAACTAGTGACGTTGAAGATCTTTTCATGGGCTAGTTGGCCATTTGTAGATCTTCTTTGAAGAAATGTCTATTCATGCCCTTTGTCCTTAGCATCCTTTGATCAACAAAAGTTTTTAATTTTGATGAAGTCCAATTTATCTATTTTTAATTTTGTGGCTTGTGCTTTTGGTGTCATGCCTGTGAAACCACTGCCAAATCCAAGGTCATGAAGATTTACCCCTATCTTTTTTCTAAGAATTTTATGGCATTACCCTTATATTTAGGTTTTGGCTCCATTTTGAGTTAATTTTTGTATATGGTGTGAAGTAAGGGTCCAACTCCATTCTTTCACATGTGGATATCCAGTTGTCCCAGCACGATTTGTTGACAAGACTATTCTTTCCCCTATTGAATGGTCGTGGCGCCATTATCAAAAATAATTGACCACAGATGTATAGGTTTATTTCTGGACTCTCACTTCTATTCCATTGATCCGTATGTCTATCCTTATACCGGTACCACACTGTTTTGATTACTGTAGCTTTTGCAGTAAGTTTTGAAATCTGAAAATGTGAGTCCTTTAACTTTGTTTTTTTCCAGGATTGTTTTGGCTAATCAGGGTCCCTTGCAATTCTACATATTAGGATTAGCTTTTCTGTTTCTTCAAAAAGGGCCATTGAGTTTCTGATAGGGATTGTATTGTATCTGTAGATGACTTAGGGCAGTATCGCCATCTCAACAATATTAAGTTTTCTGATCCGTGCTCACAGGATGCATTTCTACTTATTTAGGTCTTTAATTTTTTTCAACAATGTTTATAATGTTGTAATTTTCAGTGTATGCGTCTTGGACCTCCTTGTTATTTCTAAGTATTTTGTTCTTTTTGATGCTATTGTAAATGAATTGTTTTCTTAATTTCCTTTTCAGATTTTTCATTGCTAGTCTGTAGAAACAAATTGATTTTTGTGGTTGATCTTGTACCCTGAAACTCTGCTGGATTAATTTATTAGATCTAATAGTTTTTTTGAGGATTCCTTAGGATTTTCTGTATATAAGATCATATCATCTGCAAATTTCCCCTTCCATATTCTTCGTGAATTTGTCTCTTGCTCATCAGTCTAATTGTAAAAAGCCACACTTTCAGTGTATTCTAGACCAGAGCTTCTCAAACTATAGTGTACTAATGAACTACCTGGGGATTTTAAATTGCAGATTCTGATTCATCAGGTCTGGAGTGGGGCCTGAATGTCTGCATTTCTAACAAGCTCTGATGTAATGTTGATGCTGTTAGTCTCTGGACCACCATTTGGGTAACAAAGGTTATGAAGGAAAGAACTGAAGAGGAATGAAAGAGAGTTTAAGTGATAGTGTCGGAATATTGGGTCATTGTAAGAGCTTGAAAGATGTAAGTCTAAATAAATCTTTGAGTCTCTTAAGGTGTGGGCATAATTGTCTGAACTTAGAACTTGTTTTTTTGTTGTTGTTTGTGTTTATTCCTAGACCCATTACTCAAGTAATTGAAGATTATAAGACAAATATTTAAATTTTCTTCTTGTTACTTTTTAAAATAGGACTATTTCCTCAGAAATAGCACTTATATGAACTATTTGGTACAAAAGGAGCTACTTATAGGTCTCTTGTGTTGGTCAGGGCGCATTTAGCAATACCCAGAATTCACATAATCATAGTTTCCAGGTTATCCAAATATTTTCCAAGTGTTTCACAAGCATTGTTGAGCTATTTTCTTGTCATCGTGGCACATGTTAACCTGTATAAAGAAGCTGTCTATTCTGCTATTTGGACTTCCATTACATCCCCAAATTCCTTCACTGAAGGTATGTGAAAACATAGTAAAACCACTCTAAAACGTGTTGCTTCAGTAAATCAGCTCACATCATCTTTGATGATTATAAGGAAAATCTATGAAAGGAAGCAGAGTTTGTTTCTTTTATAATGTTTTGTCTAATTTAAAAAATAAAATAGAGTCTGAATCTGAAATGTCTTGAGGCAGAAATGAAGTGCGTCTCCAAACAGTGAAGACACCTGCATTGGTGCATTTCACTTCCTCTGTCTTCATTTTAGTGAATAATTTGTTTTACTTGTCTGATTTTTTAATGAACATCCCAATTAAAAGCAGATGTCATTTTTCACAGAACATAAATTAGGAACAATTTCATTACTAACAGGCAAAAATATGTATAAATAGTATTGAATTTGTCTGAAAGCGTTGGGAAAATCTACAAAATGATGGGATTTTCACGTTGGTAACCCTGCTCTAGCCTTAACTTGTGGGTTAATTTAAAGCTTAGTGAACTGTATGCTTTCATTTCCAAGGGAAATTTGATATAAAAAGTCCCTCAGAATTGTTCATGCCTATCTAAGAAGGAGATGAGGTAAGAAAGCAAATAAAGAATATTGCACTCTATGATCACTAGGTTTAAAACTACCTGCTGTCACTTTGCTTCCAGAATCTTCAACAGCTTGTTGAGCTTAAACGCTTAGAAAAAGTGTTTCTCTGTTTTTTCAGTTGTGACCTTTACAAAAATTGTTCATACATTTTCTTTTATTTTCTTCTTCTTCCCCTCCTCTTCTCCTTCTTCTCCTCCTTATTCTTTTTTCTGGTCATTTCTCACCCTTAAGTAAAAATTTCCACAAAGCATGGCTTTTTATAGTTACTATTATTGCAACTCAAGGTAATATTGCTATCATCATCGCAATATGTGAAATTGAGTTTATTTGAAGTGGACACCTGAAAAGGCACTTTCTTATGTCTTAACACAGTCATGCCCTAAATCCCTACGATCTTCCTGTGCTGCTTCAGTATCCATTTGGTGACATTCTATACCACGGCCTTAGATTCTTGATGTTCTCCAAAGGCCTTCCGTTCAGTTTCCCACTCCTGATGCCACACTTGGTTCCACAGCATCACCCAAAACTGCTCTCATCACCCCCCCCCCATTCCTTTCACCTTGGCTTGCCTCGTTGTACTATTCGGTATGGACCAAGGAGTTGCGAGTAAACTCAATCACCCATTTTCTCTTGTTTCTTCCTACTTTGGAAAGAAGATGAAACAATTAGTATAATCTTCCTGATTAGATCTATTTAAGAAGAAATGATCTATTATCAGTTAGCCTTACAAATTCCTTTCTTTTTCGTCTCTTAATTCCCTGCTCCAGGCTCCATAACAACCAGTCCAAAACTTCTGTGCTCTTTTAAAATTCTCAACCAGGCTTTACCTAACCTCAGAGTCACTCAGTCAGTTACACATAGTGAAATCGCTTGGCTCTTTTCTTCTGTGTCATAACTTTTTGTCTTTTTTTCACTTCTCTTCTCCCTTTTACTTCCAATTCCTCTCTTTTCTAATTTTTTTTGCAGGGGAAGATTCACCCTATGCTAACATCTGTGTCAATCTTCCTCCTTTTCTCCCCGCCGCCCAAAGCTCGAGTACATAGTTGTATATAGTTGTAGGTTCTTCTTGTTCTTCTGTGTGAGCCGCCACCACAGCATGGCTACTGACAAACGAGTGGTGTGGTTCCATGCTTGGGAACCGAAGCCGGGCTGCTGAAATAGAGCGTGCCGAACTTGAACTCCCAGGCCATCAGGGCTGGCTCTCTCTTTTCCAAATTTAAGCCTTCATCCACTGTTCTAAATCCCACCTTTCCCATCTCTTCTTCATTTTGTATCTCTCTTCATTCTTATTACCTCATTTTCAGTCACCCCATCTCTTCTTCCTTCAATTATATTTAAGTCTCTTACAAAATCAAAAAACAAAAACATTGCTGGTCAACACTTAAGACATTATTCCACCTTTTTTTGACTACTGTTATGGGTTGAATTGTGTCTCCCAACATTCATATGTTGAAGTCCTAACCCCCAGTATCTCGGAATGTGATCTTATTTGGAAATAGAGTTATTGCAGATGTAATTAGCTAAGATGAGGTCATTAGGGTGGACCCTAATTCAATATGACTTACAAAAAGGGGAAATTTGAGCACAGAGGAAGACACACATAGAGGCAAGATGATGTGAAGAGACACAGGGAGAAGACAGCCAAATACAAGGCCAGGAGAGAGGCCTGGAACAGGTCCTTCGCTCAGAGCCCTCAGAAGGAACCAACACTGTTGACACCTTAATTTTGGACTTCATCCTCCAGAACTGTGAGGGAATAAATTTCTGTTGTTCAGGTCACCAAGTTTGTGGTGCTTTGTTACAACAACCCTAGGAAACAAATACAACTACTTCGTTTTCTGCCTCCCTGGCCTCCCCACCCACAAATCCGTGATGCACTTGGACTCTGAGATAGCACTTTCTCTAGTTCTCTCATCTCTCTGACGGCTCCTGGCTCCTTCTAAATCTCTTTCGATACCAATTTTTCCTCCATTCTCCCTTTGCATATAATGCTTAATCTTTGGCTCTTTTCTCTTCTCCTTTTATACATTCTTCATGTGGAGTTATCTAATCCCATAATGACAGTATCATTTTTATTTTAATGATTTCTAGACTTTTTTTTTTTTTTATCTCCAACCCATATATCTTTTCTCAACTCTAGGCTTCTTTTTAGAAATTCTTGTGGAAGATTTACACACGGATTTCTTAGCAGCACTTCCAGCTCAACTAAAATCATTACTTTCCTTTTCAAATCTTCCTCCGTTTTCCTTCTTGGCTAAAGACATTGCAGTTCTTCAGTCACCCAGGTTAGAGACTTCAGAGTCACATTAGCTCCCCATTCTCCCTCTCCCCTCACTTCAGATCACCTCTCAGTTTTGGTGAACTCTTACCTCGTTTTCTCCTTCTCCACTTCTCATCCCAGGCTCACCGCTTTAGTTTGGATTCTCAGAATCTTTGGCTAAGACATTACAATTATGTTGTATAGCAACATGAATATGAGCCTATAAACTACAATACTTGAATGACATATTGCTTGTTTGTTTTTTAAAGTTTTTTCTCGTTCATCAGCATAAGCCTGATTCTGAACTCCAGCCTCTGACTGGTGGGACATCCAATCTCTATCATTATTGGCATTCCCTTTCCCCAGGGTTTGGCAACTGTTCCTGGGCCCCCACAGCACCACAGCATTGGAGAAGCCACTCTGCTCATCGGTCCCCTGTGGTTTGCTCTGAAACGATCACTGTCTCAGTCTGTATGGAGACTGCAGTTTCAGCAGCTCTGCTGCTCTGTGCCTGTTTGGGGGCCCAGGCTGGCCCAACTTTCAGTGTCCCAGGAGGGAACACACAGCTTCCCCAGGGAAGCCTTGCACTGCCTCATGGCACTGCCCTGAGAGGGCCGTGCACCTCCTCGTGCCTCATCTCACAGCCAGCCTTCTATCTAGTGCCAGGTCTGGCCATATCTCCCTGTCTTTTCATGGCCCTCACCTCTATCTCCTTCTCCTTCTCCTTCGCCACATCTATCATAATGTCATCAATGGACTTAGTCTTTTTACAAAAGACAGGAGGCGAAATGACTTGCAGGTAACTTCTGCTGTGAGTCATAATATAAATTCAGTGAGGCTAAAGGGACACAGGCACTATTGACTGTCTTCTTGGAACAGAGCAGACAGGACAATATAGGAAGAACACAGTCAATCATCCTGCCGCGTTCCTAACTGGCATCTGGGCCTCCAGTCTTCCCATTTTACAATTAGTCTTTGGTGATGTCATCAAAGTTACCTTTGGACAAGCTGAGACTAGGCCATTTTTCTCTCAAGCATCTCCTAAAATTCCCTTTGGGTACAGAGTAAAGTACAAACTCTTTCTTGTGGCATTAAAAGTGCTCCGTGATCTGCCCTTTGCCTGCCTCTCGACCTGTAAGTCTCCCTGAATCCAGGCTTCCTTGGACTATTGATGGTTCCCATGCCTACCACATATGTTCTCACCTCTGAGTCTTGATTTAGTCTGTCCCCTCAGCATAGAATTTCTTTTCCCTTATTTTCTTTCTCTTTTCCAAAGTTAATTGCATATTATAGTGTTAGAGTTGACCTGGGAACAGTAAAACTAAAAAGCAGGCATAGCCTGAGGTCACAATTTGGTTACCAAAGATGAGGAGGAGTAGAATGAAAATAGAGTGTGCTGTCAAAGTGAAATCAGGGTAAAGTGTTAGCACTGAGTCAGAAAATCTAACCAGAGATGGAAGCTGTACACAGTTTGGTATGTAATTCAAGACTGGGCCCAACAGAAACTGACCGAGAAGCAAGACAAAGAGAGTAGCACCAACGTTTAGGATGTCTGGACAGTATTTTGAGGTCAGTACTTTGGGCAGAGAGGGTCTATCTAAAGCTCCGTCTCCACTCCAACCTAGAGGGTGAACCTATGCAGATCTTAGTCAGATGACCTTGGGGCTCAGCATAGGTCAAGATTCCTTCTCCAGGGGAGCTTCTTAATCCCTCCAGCACTTGTCTTTCCCTTCTTTTTTCATAGAGTACTGCCTGTTACTCAATTAAAGCATCTTTTCCATCTTTCCTGGCATTTTAGTCATTCACACATCTGATTTAGCCACAACTGTGAGTTTCTCAAAAAGAGGGGCCATGGCTTATTCACTCAGTAGTGGGGTCTGGGACACAGGAGTTAAACACAGCTAGTGTTTGCTGGTCAATAGATGATTCCATTGGAAAGGAGGCTGGCAGCAGAATGTTACCCTGAGTCAGCCCTTGGTGGACTTCTAAATTGCTGTCATTTATAATTTTATTTATTTATTTATTTTTCCCCCAAAGCCCCAGTGGATAGTTGTATGTCATAGCTGCACATCCTGCTAGTTGCTGTATGTGGGACGGGGCCTCAGCATGGCCAGAGAAGCAGTGCGTCGGTGCGCGCCCAGGATCTGAACCCGGGCCGCCAGCAGCAGAGTGCACGCACTCAACCACCAAGCCACGGGGCCGGCCCATAAATTGCTGTCATTTAAAAGTGACTTTCAGTTTGGCTGGGAAGTCAGGAGTCACTCTCTCTGTTGCATGATGATCATCATCAAGACTATGGATTAAGCAAAAGTCTATGGAAAGACTTTTGATTCTAGGCACAGAGAAGTAATGGTCAAAACTCCATGAAAGGGTCCGGCCTGGTAGCGCAAGCGGTTAAGTGTGCGCGCTCCGCTGCGACGGCCCAGGGTTCGCAGGTTCGGATCCTGGGCATGCACTGATGCACCCCTTGTTAAGCCATGCTGTGGTAGCGTCCCATATAAAGTAGAGGAAGATGGGCATGGATGTTAGCTCAGGGCCAATCTTCCTCAAGAAAAAAGGGGAAGATTGGCATCAGATGTTAGCTCAGGGCTAGTCCTCCTCACACACACACACAAAAAAGAAACTCCATGAAAGATGGATGTAGTGCTGCAGTTCTCAAGTGTTAGGAGGAAAGCACTCTGATTCACACTAACGTGTGACTGTCTGCCAACTTCTTAACCATCCTTGACTTTTGTTTTTCTTTATTCTTTTCTTTCTTCAACACCACCCCACCCCACTTCCAATTTTTTGAAAGTGAATGTTAATTAACCCAAACACAAGAGTGGAATTTCAGCCAGTGTTGAAAAGTGAAGTGATTTGCAGAGTGGCCAAATCCAATGCTGCCTCTAAGTTGCACCTACTATTAAAGATAGAGCACCGCTTCATCTTCTTCTGACGCTGCAATCTTTCACGTTCCTGTAATGGAAATAGGGCGTCAGTGGGGGATATAGGCACAGAAAGGGTGGTACAGGCTGTTTGGAGTCTTTGTAAACCTGGTGCTTGTAATACAGGAATTCACGGCATTGTGCATCCAGAGATTTAAATTTCTTCTTTTTTTTTTCAGCTTTATTGAGGTATAATTGACACATAAAATTATAAGATATGTATTTAAAGTCAACATCATGATGATTTGATATATGTATACATTGTGAAAGGATTCCCTCATCTAGTTAATTCATACATCTGTCACCTCACATAGTTTTTTGTGAGAGCATTTAAGTTCTACTGTCTTAACAAGTTTCAATTATACAACACAGTATTATCAACTATAGTCACCATGTTATACACTAGATCCTCAGACATTATTCATCTTATAGGTGAAAGTTTGTACACTTTTGCCAACCTCTTTCTATTTCCCCCAACACCAGCCCTCTGTTTCTATGAGTTTGACGTTTTTTTTTAGATTCCACAGACAAGTGATAAAGAGACTTAAAGTTTTCATTTGCTTGGTAAGTCCCTGGGAACCCAGATTGAGAAAGACTTAAAAGGACTACTCACAAGGGGGGCTTTAGGGAGTAATCAGAGAGGGTTAGGCACCTCTCTGTTTGTGTGAATTGTCACAAGAAACAGGAAAGGGAAATGATGTTAACACGATCAGAGTGTCTGATGCCACCAGTATATGTATATGTTCTACCTGAACCCTCATATCTTGAAAAGTACTGTCACTCCTTACCTATCACTATGCAGTGCCTTTGAAAACAGAGTGGGTTGAACATGTTAAGGGCTTCAAACCATTTCTTTGAGGCATTCCTGCAATCTGGGAGGGATGTGCAGGGTCCCCTGACCTTATATGGTAGCTGGCTTTGCAGTCATTTTGCTTCTGCATTTCAGGAACGAGAAAACCCAATGGCTGTGGATGTTACACACACATCTGCACATTTTAAAATGTATTTGAAAACCGCTGAGTATTTAGTTTCTTCTTACTACTTTAGATTTGGGATCTTGTTTTTCTTACAGGCAACTTGAAACTCTATTCTTCATAGTCTTTTTGAATAGGCTGTTCTCAGCTAAGAGGCTTAGGGCATATTTGGGTGGACTCCATGAGAGCATTTGCTAACGGAATGTGAGTGTATGTGAGTGTGTGTGTGTGTGTGAAGGTGGGTAGTAAGTACTGACTTCGGCCACTTAAGCACAGCCTTTCCAGAGAGACAGAGTCAAAAGGATGTCATGGGCTGAACTCCTCATCTTCCCACTCAAAACCTCTTCCACCTAGTTTGACCCATCTCAGCTGAGGACAACTCAATCCTTCCAGTTACTCAGGTCAAAAGAGTCTTGATTGGGGCCAGCCTGGTGGCTTAGCGGTTAAGTTCTTGTGCTTCCCTTGGCGGCCCGGGATTCACAGGTTTGGATCCCGGTCGCAGACTTACACACCACTTATTGAGCCATGCTGTGGTGGCGTCCCGTGTAAAGTAGAGGAAGATGGGAACAGATGTTAGCTCAGGGCTAATCTTCCTCAAAAAAAAAAAAAAGTCTTGATTCCTCTTACTCTTACTCACAGGAAATCACCTGAGCTGTATCTTCTAAATAGATCCAGAGTCTTATTATTTCTCCTCATCTCCACTGCTATCCTGGGGAATGAGCCACCTCCATCTTTGCCTGGCTAATTGCAGTAGCCTCTTCATGAGTCTCTGAGCTTGTATCCCTGGACCTCTCCCCTGCGATGTGTGCTCAAGTGACAGCCCAGTGGTTTTATTTTTGTTTTTTTTAAGTCGGATCGTGTCTCTCCTATGCTCAGCATCCTCCACGGCTCCCACTTCTCTCAGAATAAAGCGCCTGCTGATGTGGCCCTCCTGCTCTGCCCCCACTGCACTTGTCTTACTGCTTCCTCCTGCCGGCACTCAGCTCCACCACGCTGGTCTCCTTGTTCCTGCAACCAGGCAGGAAAACTCCCAGCTGAGAGCCTTCACTCTAGCTGTGTCCTCTGCCTGGAAAGCTCTTTCTCCAGACACGCACTTGGCTCATCGCGTTACACCCTCCCCATCTTTGCTCAAATCTCCCTAGTCAAGGAGGCCTACCCTGACCACCAGGTTTAACACTGCATAGCAACTCCCGTTCTGCACAGAACCCTGAAGTCCCCTAACCTGCTTTACTTGTCTTTATTCCACAGCTTCTAACAAATTAGATAATGTATTGATTTATCAGGTTGATTGGTTATAAACAATATAAAATACACAGTGCACCACCACCAGCACCACTAACACTGGAGCTCCCTCGTCATCCCACTACCAAGTTCACTGGCCTAGCTGATGCCTTTAGAAGAATGCTTGGCGTAAAAGAATAGGCCTGCCTGATAAACTTTGTTGATTAAATGAACAAATGACTACCTGAGAATTTTTCTTGTTTTTATGAATGGGATCTTTATTAGAAAACATAGTTGGCTATTGTTGCGATATAGGAATGTTACTGATTTTCTTATATCGATCTTGTATATAGTAACTTTGATGAACGCTTTTATTGATTTCAACTATTTTTCTAGATTCTCTTGGTTTTTATAGGTGGAAAATCATACATCTACAAATAATGCCAATAATGTTTCATCCTTTCTATTTCTAATACGTTTATTTATTTGGTCTGATTATGTTAGATAAGCCCTCCAGTGAAATGAAGACTAGCAGCAGTCATGGTGGGCATCTTTATCTTATTCCTGACTTGAGATAGAATGCGTCAGATGGTTCGTCCTTAAGTATGATGTTAGTCTAGTATTTTTTTTTTTTTTTTTTTTTTTTTTTTTTTTTTTTTTTGTGAGGAGATCAGCCCTGAGCTAACATCCGCCAATCCTCCTCCTTTTTTGCTGAGGAAGACGGCCCTGGGCTAACATCGGTGCCTATCTTCCTCCACTTTATATGGGACGCCGCCACAGCATGGCTTACCAAGCAGTGCGTCGGTGCGCGCCCGGGATCCGAACCAGCGAACCCCGGGCCGCCGCAGCGGAGCGCGCGCACTTAACCGCTTGCGCCACCGGGCCGGCCCCTTAGTCTAGTATTTTTTATTTTGTTTTGTTTTATTTTTTGCATCTGTCCTTCATCATATTTTGGATTTTTTTTTGTTTTTAAATGACGGATGGACATGGAATTTTATTGAGGCCTTTTTCTATACCTATTGAGATTATCACTTGGTTTTTCTCTTTTATTTTGTTTACTTGGTGAATTACATTTCTTTGTTTTTCAATATATTTAATTTACTTTTTGACCAATATATTCCCATTGTTTAAAAAACAGTGCATAAAAAGGCCTGTAATAAAAAATTTCTTTTTCATCTCTATTTCCACCTACCAGATCCTCCTCCATCGTGTCCAAAGTAACTACTGTTATTAGTTTCTTATTATCTGTCTAGTTTTTTTATGTTATGTAAACAAATACAACCATATATCCTTATTTTGTCCTTTCTTTACCTCATTGGTGGCCTTCTAAGCTCACTGCTCTGCATCTTACTTTTCTTACTTGCTTATCCTTCCATATTAGTATATAGGCAGTGTTCTCATTCTTTTGTTATTGCTACAGAGTATTCCGTTGTAGGGACATATTACTTGAACTGTCAACCAAATGACTGACCTTTTGGATTGCTTTCAAAGAATGAGTTTTTTAGTTTCTTTGTTTAATAAGATTTCCTTTTCTTTTTCCTTAACTGTTTATTATTATTTATTTATTAGTTGTTAACTTTACTAACTTTTTCCTTAACATTTTGTTTTGAAATTCCACACAGTAAATTTGAAAGAATGGTATGATGAATGTCCATATACACTTCACCAATTGTTAAAATGTTGTGATATTTTCTTTCTCTATCTCTGTATGTATTTACATATATATACTTTTTCCTGAATCATTTCAAAATAAGTTGTGAATATTATGTATTTTCACCCTAAATATTTCAACATATATTCTAATAACAGGGATGCTTTCTTCTTTTACTATAATCCAGTTAGTACATTAAAAAAATTTGACATTGACACCATCATATTTTCTACTGGATAGTCCGTTTTCAAATGTCTTCGAGTTGAAGATAACACATTGCATTTGGCTGTCATGTATGTTTCTTAGCAGGACTCTCCTGGTTTGGCTTGTGTAATGATTTCTTTTCCTTTCCTATTTCTCTTTCTTTGATGTGGGCTTTTCATTCTGCAGCCATTGTACAAGTACAGGCTCTTCCCTCTGTTTATCCTTAGCTCTCTTCTCTGCTCCTTCGCCACACTCCCCTTTAGTCAGCGGTGCTTTGCCTTCAAAACTTCTCTCTAGGGAATGTTATTCACAAGTCTGTTTTTTCGGTGCTGGCCCTTCTTATCTGGTCCTGACCAGCTTTCTTTTGGACATTTGCCCATGGACTCACTCTTCACTCTCTGCCCCAGCTCCACTCTTTGCCTAGGTAACTCTCACCCATTTGTTTTAGGTCTCAGCTCGGCTCAGACATCACTTCCTATAAGAAACTTTTATTAATTTTCCAAATTAGTCCCATCTCTCTCATGATCCAGAATCATCCTCCACGTCTCCATGGTAACAACCAACACCCTTGCTTCGGTCTCTTCTGCTTGAATCAGTGCCTTGCCTTCTCCCCAGTCCCACTTTTTACTCACCAGTTGAAACTCCTTGCCATACTTAAAATGCTATAAGAGAGTTTCCCAGATTCCCCAAATCAGAATTGATTTCTCCTTCCACTAAACACTTGTTTTGCTTTCCATTTTAGCTTACAGTGGTCTCTCTTGTATGAGTTAGGTGTTATTAAGAGGTGCTACATAATGCTTTTTAGAATGTACCACATTCAGTGTAGGAGAGTTATAAAGTTCCTATCCCAGTATCATTTGCTGCTGGGTCACAAATTAATGAAAATGGAATGAGAATCCTGTGCATATACATAGTGATTAGGTGAAAACCAGAGCCTACACAAAGAGATATGAGTTGAAGAAATTCTAGCCTTGACTGGATTTTGTTAGAAGACAATTTATTCCACACCATTAGAGGTAAAGTTTTTTTCTATAATAAAGATATAGTATATAAGTATTATAAATATGGTTATAAAAAGTTTGCAAGGAAAGTGAAAGATAATCGTATAGATGTATAGAAAATTTGGGGGGAGAAAAACCTGATCAGTTTTGTACCGTCTCCCAGCTTTTGTTTTTTTTCCTGAGGAAGATTCACCCTGAGCTAACATCTGTGCCAGTCTTCCTCTATTTTGTACGTGGATCACCACCACAGCACGGCAGCCAATGAGTGGCGTATGTCCAAGCCCAGGAACTGAACCTGGGCCACCGAAGCAGAGTGCACTGAACTTGACCACACGGTCATGGGGCTGGCCTAGCAGCTTTTCTTTTTTAAACTCACTACTTCCCTTTTAAATCAGTGGCTCCTTTGCCTGACACAACAATGTGAAGAAAGTAAAAGGAGAAAGAAATGCTTCAGTTTCTTTATGAATTAAGACTAACGATATCCAACATTGCACCAGAGCTGTTTTAAACTCATGACGGATTGGTATATTAATCATTTAAGGACTGTAAGGGTAAAGATTTTGTTTATTTGTCATTGTATCTTCCACAGCTTAACACAACACTTACTGAGTGAATGTAGTAATTAGTAAAACTGAAGTTAAATTGTAGATTTGGGAGTCATTAATATAATAATGTAATTTACACAGAGTCAAATTAGTTGAAAATTTTAAGGTTAAAACTACTCTTATTATCTAATTCATCCTCCCCATTTATTGGCATGATTACACAGAAACTATTCTAGGTCTATTGTCATCTATTCATTAAATATTTTAGAATATTCTAGTCCAATCATTTCAAAATTTGACTGATTATAGTATTATTGTTTGTTTCTGATTTCAAAAAAAGTGCTTCAGTTTATTACAAATATGTATTCTTCTACCTTACCAATAATAATTATGTTTCAGTGGATATGGGGTGGGTATGAGAATAAGTGTTTTAAAAAATTTCCTGGGAGATAATAGTCAGTCAGATTTAAGAGCCATTGTTCTAGTCTCTATCTGATGGTCCTTGTGGGTAAAGTATATGGATCTCCTCCTTCCCAGCTTAATCTATTTCATTTAAGGAAATCTTCACAAGAAATGAACATTAAAACCTAATAATCCCCCCCATAGTTGAATTATGTGTTGGGATCTTGAAGATATCTCCAACAGATTGTCTAGAAAATTAAAAAGTAAAAGTCCTTTGAGGACATTAATATAAACTGGGACCACCTAGTCAGCCAGTGGCGCAATTTGATTGTAGTCAAATTGTGTTAGATGAAAATAATTTGGCCAGCTAGACTTATTAATTTTGACTAAAAATGGAAACACCAATACTCTCAAATCTGGCTCGGTTCCTTACTTAGCTTGAAGAAAATGTGAATAAGAGGAACAAGAAATCTATGAAAAACATGAACAAGACACTAAAGAAAAAATAATGATTCTTGGAAAACACAAATCTTGGGAAAATTTCTCCCCAACTTCCCATGTAATTAAATTTTCATCGAAAAACTATGTTGAACTAAGGAAGAAAAAAATAAATTGCTGCTTCAATCATTATTTTGAAGATTGGCTTATGAGTAAAATTTGTTATGATTTTATTTTATTCTAAAAATTTATTCTGCCACACATCCATTGGCTTCAGTATTAGCAACAAGCACCCTGCTCTGTGCAGCTGAACGAGAGGCTCCAAGCACTGGTGGCCAAGCACTGAACAGAAGAAGGGAAACAAGAAACTTCCAAGCCATGTTTTCTTTTTCTTTTTCCTGCAACTTTTAGAATATTTGAATGGACTGAGGAAAAAGAAAACAGCAACTATTACTCAAAAATTACTTTGGTGTTATCTGTCATTTCTACTATAGACTGTCAGTCGCAATCCTGATAGGGTTAATTTATGGAACATATAGCTAAAAACCCAAGTTTTGGTAGGACCCAAAATCCAGGAATTTGAAGCACAGCCAATTCATCATTAAATTTACAGGTGATTCCCTAGAGAAGCAGAAGCATAAGTGAGGTGGTGGTGGCTGTCGTTGCCCTGCAGGGAAGTCAGGCTCAGAAAAGCAAAGCGTGCCACGGTGTGAGACCACTTACTAAGTTTGAAATAAAAAGTGTACTTCCAGCCCCCATTCTCCGCTCTTACCCACAAGCTCTCCCTGATTCAGTGGCTGTGATCCTCTGCCTTACGGCTGGGAAGTGAAACATCGTGCTTCTTTCATCTCCAGGTGACACACAAAATCACAGTGCTTCCTGTTTCCAATCTGTGCTTTGCTGAAATGCATCACAGTGAGGGCAAAGTTCAAATGGCCTGTGGGCACTGAACTCTGTGCTCATCCAAGAGTGGGCTGAGAGCCATCTCTCTTTTTTTTTTTTTTTTGTGAAGAAGATCAGCCCTGAGCTACCATCTGATGCCAATCCTCCTCTTTTTTCCGAGGAAGACTGGCCCTGAGCTAACATCCGTGCCCATCTTCCTCCACTTTATATGGGACGCCGCCACAGCATGGCTCGACAAGCAGTGCGTCGTGCGCGCCCGGGATCCGAAACGGCGACCCCCGGGCCGCTGCAGCGGAGCGCGTGCACTTAACCGCTTGCGCCACCGGGCCGGCCCCTTGAGATCCTTCTCTCCAGGATGACCCTTGCTTGTGTAGAGGTCAGCTAGAAATGCCCGGGAAGGGAGCATGGGAGGAAACTGCGGCCCAATTTGCAATCCAAGTGGGCATAATCAGAGTTTTGCCTTTTCAAGGGCTCACTGCCACTCTTCAAAAATCTAAACATCTCTTCTTACAAAATTCCTGCTCCAAGCAGACTTTCAAATATTCTCTGATTTAAATTGCCAGGTTTATTTTGTTTGTTCCATCTGTTAATGCAATCATGTAAAATTCTATGATTTTGTGTCAGTGACTTAATTCTCCTCATTGCTGAACCAAAGAGGGCTGTAGACGCAGAGGCTGAACAAGAAATGAGCAGTAGCTGATGAGATGTCCCAGGGAATAGCCATGCGATGGCAACTATACATGAGCTCCACACACGCTTCTGCCAGATGTGATTTTGGCCAATCGTCTCCACACTGGTGTTTTCTTAGTAGTTCACAAATACGTTCCCTATTGCTTCTTGTCCATCTTCTCCCACTTAAAAATTACCTTCTGAAGTCAAGTTTGTAATGAAAATAATTTACCACACGGTGTTGGGTCATTAAATCCCCTCAACTACAGGAAAGTTTTCCTGAGAATAAAAGCTCACTAAACAGGGGCCGGCCCGGTGGCGCAAGCGGTTAAGTGCGCGCGCTCCGCTGCGGCGGCCCGGGGTTCGCTAGTTCGGATCCCGGCACGCACCGACGCACTGCTTGGTAAGCCATGCTGTGGCGGCGTCCCATATAAAGTGGAGGAAGATGGGCACCGATGTTAGCCCAGGGCCGTCTTCTCAGCAAAAAAATAAAAAAGAGGAGGACTGGCGGATGTTAGCTCAGGGCTGATCTCCTCACCAAAAAAAAAAAAAACTCACTAAACATATTGTGATTATGTTGTTTCTTTTCAAAAAGAGTAGCTAATATTTTTTCTTTCTGAATCTACTTGCTGGGTAATTTTTATGCCAATCCATAACTTCATTTGAAGAGCTAACCTGGGACTGTAAAAAAATAAAAAATAAAAGGAAAGAAGAAATCATTTTCACCTTCTGTCTATCAGCACTAATCTCTTAAAAGTACCCTTTCCATCAAGGGATCCAAGAGAAGCTCCATTTCCTCAGCAAATGGAAGACTAAAAGGTACAGTTTAAAAGGGTTGCAGCTGTGAGTGAAAAAGGAAAATAATGGAGTGACCTGTGGAGACACCCTAAGCCCAGGAACACGCAGGGCCACACGTCTTTATTGGGTCGGAGATAAGCACATCTCTGTCAAACTGAAAAGCCAAGGAAACGGCAATCTTTGGCTTTCTGCTGGTGGGGGCAAGTACTGGAAATATTTTATTGCAAAGTGACTGAAACTCAGTCAGAGTTTTAACACTTAGCAGGCAGGCAGCAACGACTTAGAGAAAATGGACCAAGATTTTCTCCATTGGGTTCCTCCAGCCTTGACAACAGTGACAGCTGTTTTTTAAATAGCGTGGTGGATTCAGATGACTCTGAAAGTTTTACCTTAAAAATAAAATAGTGGAAGCATCCCCTAGAAAAATGGCTGGGGAAATATTTCATTAGAATGATATAGAAACTGCCTATAGATTGCCCAAAGAAAACAGAAACGATTTTCTGAGCAGATTGAATAGAAATACTGAATGGACCCAGCTTCATTTAATACCCACAGAGTTCAGGTGAGAATTTAATTAAGAAAACCAAGCGTGGAGAATAAGGAAAGATAAGAGGCACAAAATGGTCCTTTACAGTTTCCTTGGAAGGTCACAGCCCACTTTTTACAACACAATGTGAAGCACAAGGTTAAAGTGGGTTTTCAGAGACTTAGCTCTACTCCAGAGGTCTCTCTTTAATGTTGTTTGCAAAATTTATACTAAAGGCAGATTTATGAGCACTATTAGAGAACAGATATTTCTCTTCTTATTCAGAGAAGAGCTTTATTATTTTGAGCCAGTTGCTAAGCAAAATTAAGCTTGCATTTGGGCTGTAAATTCTCAGTTATATATGTAATAGCATTGTGTCTATTTAGAAATAATGAGGCTTCTGATTTCAAATCGGAAAATCCCAGGGTCATTTAAGACTTTTATCATTTCCAAGGCCTTATCCAGTCCTTATGGAAGTTTCACCTCTATAATTCTAAGCTAATGTGTTTAATCTTTCTGGGGTGTGAAAAGCACCATCACTTCTCTGAAGAGCTGAGGCTGGGATGCTGATTGAGAAAGCAGTTTCTAGAGTCAAACTACTTGAGTTTGAATTCTGGCTCTTTCACTTACTAGTGTTGAGACCTTGGGCAAATTCTTCCTCCCTCTGAGACTCGGTTACCCCATCTGTAAAATGAGGATAATAATAGTTCCTACCTTGTAGGGCTGTGGTGAAGATTAAATGAGATAGTACACATAAAGTATTCAGCAGAGTGCCAGCATATAGGAAGGAAAATCAACCCTTGCTGTCTTGCAGAAGTTGAGACACCACCACCCTGGAGCTTAGTGTTGTCTAGACTGAGCACATAATAGTTATAAACTATTTCTCTTTAACGGACACAGAAGATTCTGGTCAATGCCAATTTTTTTAACGAATTACCTGCTATATGCATTAAGCATTTCTTCACTTGAGTTCATTGAGGATTAATGCCCCACAGATCTTAACAGACAGAAATGGGAGAATGGATACGACAGACAGGAAATGGACTAATTGAGTAGCTGGAGGGATAGAGACAAAACAAAAAAGGAAAGACACGAAGAATTATGAAAGCAGGTAAATCCATAGGTGATTTTTAGCCATAAGAACAGTGTTTCCCAACATTGTTCCAACTGAGGCATTGGTCTTCTGAGATGATTAACAAACACATGGTTTTTTGGTCAAAAGATTTTGTCCAAAATATTTTCACAACACGTTTCCCTCTAGGAGTCTTAATGCATGTTAACATATTAAAGATTCTGAGAAGTACTGCAGCCAAGAAACCTGTTTTATTTTGTTTATCCCATAATACTGGTCAATACATAACACTGATCAATAATGTTTGGAGAATCCTGCCGCTGTCGTTATTTTAAAACTGGGAAACAGGAATTCCCATAAGTCAAGAATGAATTTTGAGATGCTAATGAACCATGATAAAACGGATGGGAAGAAAAGTGGAGCTAACATTTAGTGAGAGCCTATTTTGGGTGCCAGAAATTGTGCTAACTGCTTTAGAAATATTTGCCCTTTCCTAATGAGGTTAAGGTAATGGTTTTTAAGTGGGTGGGTTATTTACAGTGCTTTACGAAAGAACGTCATGGCACATATCAGCTGTCCTAAAGTGGGAACAAAATAACTCTTCAAAAAATGAAGGATCTTGAGAACTCACATAACCCATATTCATGCCTAAGAGTACTGTTTTTGCACCCACTGAGAAATCTGGAGATTTTGGAGGCTCTCTATCCTCAATTTCCTGGAATGTAGCATTATGTACAGACCTGTGAACTAGTCCTGGTTCTGCCACTTGTTGGATATGTACCTTGAGTAACATATTCCTTCGAGCCTGTGTAAATACTGGGAAAATAATGATATCTAACCTAAGTTTGTGAGGGTTATACTTACAAACCACAAGCTTATAACAGGTGCACAAAAAATGCCAATCTTTTCATCTACCATCCTTACTCTTGCACCCATTTATCAAAATATTTTTCTCTTGCACAAATACTAGAACAGGTTCTATGGAGTCCATAAAATAATATGTACAATTTCTACTTTCAACATTCAGTAATTGTTATTTAAAATACTATATTATGTGTGTGTATGTGTGTGTATGTACCAGCATATATTTAATACATTTAATAATGTAAGTAAATATGAAAACTATATAAAATAGCAGTTTGTGTATTGTTAAAGGCAAGAACTACATTTTATTCTTCCTTTATATTCTCGGAGACATCTATCCTAGCGTGCTGCCAGGTACACAGTATTTAGTATGTTTCATGAAATAAATGAATGAAAATGGCAGTGGTAAATTGCACTAAAATTATACTTATTTTGTACAATATAATATAACAAATGTAACTTAAGAACAGAACATTTTGCACCAGGGAACAAGCCAGGAGGGAGTAAGACTGCGATTTTTAAAATTTAGTGCTAAATTTCCGATGCTTTATCAAACAGCCTATGCTCACCATTCAATCTCAGATGAGGTGGGTGCCAGAAAATTCACTAACGAGACTGCCATGTTAGAGATAAACACAGTTTTATGAAACTGGATCTGGCTTCAATTCTTTTGTAAAAAATTTCAATCTCCCTTCAAATAAATTGAATGTTTATATGTTTGGTTTACTCCAACTCTTATTTCTTCTCTACTTACTGTGTTTCATCCTCACGCAACAGAGAGTAAAAAGCAACTTCTTTTCTTTTTCTGAAATGTTTGTATATCATTAAGAGTGAAGCATTGTGAGGTGAAACTGGGGTCAGGAAGGAGGGAATACTGCACAATAACAACTATTAATTTTGTGGAGAATAACAGATCTTAATTTAAGTTCTAAGTGTAGCAGATGCAAAAACAACAGCCATAAAATATGAGATTTATCTTCCTTTCTTGTACACATTTGCCAACTTTGGCAATGAGACCGAATTGTGAGAGACTTTTTTATACTTGAATGAATAAAAATAGGTCAAAATGAGTTAGAGATTGAGAAACACTGTTGACTGAATTTTGGGTACATTTTCAGGTAGCATTAATGGAAATGGAGGTGACCTGTATTCAGGGCAACCGGACACTCCATCTTATCACACCTCCCAACCCAGCTGCCCTTTTCTACTATCATCACCTCTCCCTTTTTAATCTCTTTTCTGTGTCCTTCTGTTTTTTATCTACGTCTTGGTACTCAAACTTGGAATGTAGCATTTACTCCTTCACGATCTGAAAATATAATGACAGGTTTCTGATATGTTCCACACATCTAAACGTTCTCTGAGTCTTATCAGAGATTACAAAGGGGAGGATGTGTGAAATGAACTGAAGAGAATGATCTCTTATAGGAATGGAATTCTGCCGTTGAGAAGCTAAAGAGTGAAGCACTTGGGATTCTGCTCTTCAGGGACTATGTGGAGAAAGAACATCTACAGCTCTCTAACCAGAAACTGAATCAGCTTCAAGAAGAATTTGGTCGGCTCATGGTGGAAAGGAAGACCTGGTTAAAAAAGGCAAATGATTTTTTTAACAGCGCTAACAAGGTCAGTCTGAGATCATGTTGGTCATTTTACGTGATCAGGGCAGACCAGTAAGAGACCTGTTATTTCAACAGGCTGGAGCACGTCACAGAAGTCCAGACTCCATGTAGATTTGGTTCTCAAAACTAAGACACTCTATGCTTTGATGTGTAAATGGTCACTTAAAAAAAAAGATCTCCCATGAGAGTTTTATCTTAGAGCCATCATTGGTC
The DNA here is from genome assembly GCF_020826845.1 of Diceros bicornis minor. Taxonomy (NCBI): domain Eukaryota; kingdom Metazoa; phylum Chordata; class Mammalia; order Perissodactyla; family Rhinocerotidae; genus Diceros; species Diceros bicornis. The sequence goes on along the minus strand of NC_080749.1, from coordinate 59,342,477 downwards.
TGTTTGGGGGAGATACTTGTGCCAACTCTCTAGTGTTTCTCATGGATGGAGGGAATTATCATAAAATATATCAAGGTTAAAAGAAACCTTGAAACGTTTACCAAAAAAATCTTTCCCATTTTTAAATCCTTTTTCATTGATCAGGTAAAGATCCATGAATATTGCAAGCCTTCTGCATGCAAACCGTAAGGCTAGAAGCAGAGCCTTGACCTGATTGCCCTGCCTTGGTCTTGCTTTTTAAGTCAGCCAAAGAGAAGTCTTGCTCTGGACTGTCTCCAGGTCTTCTTGAGTTGGAGAAGTGCTCTGCTTCCCCTGGTTGGTTCATTTAGTATTGATTGTAGCAGGTGGCTCCCGCTGTGTGGTAATGCTCACTTGTTCACATCGCTTGAGCAGGGCTCAATTTCTGAGGCTGGTGATCTAATCTGAAAAATTTTTCTACCTTTCCCAATCTAACATACACCTTCAAAATGCCCTATTGGAATTTTTTAATACCTTAAGTTTCACTGATGTGTTTAAAACTGGACAATGTGACAGGAAATTAATGGGGAACCTCCAGAAGCTAGATTATATTGTGATTTAAAGTCACGACATCAACAGTCAGAGTATAATGTCCTGGTATATATCAAAATAGTTACTTAATTTTGGACTTTACTAGTAGGAAACTTGAACAGGCTGAACAGTAAAATTCCAAAATAGGGGTGCCAGAATTATGGTAACAAATGGTAAACAAATATTTATGTCAAATTATTTGTTGTTTGGGATTTATTTGTTTTAAGAGAAGAAACAGATATAGCTTATTACTGGAGGTTTTGAATTAAGTAAACGGTAGGTGCTAGTTAAGTTTCTCTTCAACAATCCTGTCTTTGAAGAAGCGACTTCTTAACTTACATTACCCCCTCATTCTACAAAACCAGTGGGTCATCTGCCAGGCAGTTAATTCTGTTTCTAAGGAAAACAATTCAGAACATGTTGCTATGATAACACAATGCTCTAGCTCAACCCCTGTAGTTTATAGCTCTGCAAAATGTAGAGTTTTTCTCTTTTTCATTCTCACTCTCTCGCTCTTGCCTTCTCTGCTCTCATTATTTGGTATCTTGCCAGGGAGATTTTTCTTCTTACATTATTCCTGGGCTTGAAGGAGGAGGAATAATATTTCTTGAAATAGTAGTTAAAAAAAAATGAAGAACTGAGTGGTTACTTTCTCAAACTCATATAGTAATTCAGATCAAATCCTGAGAAATTATATTTCTTAACCCGAAAGACTTGATTTCTAAGTCCTCTGTTTCATCATTTGAAAGCCATGGCATTCAAATTATAATAAATTCCATTGGGATTTATCCCTACTATATTTATCTATACTATAGCATTCTCTGTAGCTAAGTGGCACTTGGAAAGGTGTAGAATTCTTTCTTCCATTCCAAAGCATCAAGGAAATAATTTCCAGCTCCAAATCTAAGAATTCAATGTGAAAAATGCTGGATACTTTTCTTTTTGTGAGGAAGATCAGCCCTGAGCTAACATCCATGCCAACCTCCTCTTTTTGCTGAGGGAGACCGGCCCTGAGCTAATATCTATTGCCAATCCTCCTCCTTTTTTTCCCCAAAGCCCCAGTAGATAGTTGCATGTCGTAGTTGCACATCCTGCTAGTTGCTGTATGTGGGATGCGGCCTCAGCATGGCCAGACAAGCGGTATATCGGTGCGCGCCCAGGATCCGAACCCGGGCCGCCAGTAGCGGAGTGCTAGCACTCAACCGCTAAGCCACGGGGCTGGTCCCCTGGATACTTTTACCTCAGCAAAAATAGAAGTTGGAGTTTGGAAAGTGGATGTTCAATGATAACTCTTGAAATGAATTATTTACCATATTAGTATTAAGAAGCAATAAATGATGAAATAATGTAGCAGGTAAATCCATTTAAATTAATGAAGGAAATTCTTCTCAAGACTTGTAAATGGTATTTTTTTTTAATTCAATTTGTGGACTCTCCAAATTTTACAAAATGCTCACCACTTTACCCAGTTTTTGGCATAACACTCTTAAATAACCTAGTTAAAGTGCTGGATTTAAAAATTAATGTAATTTCAAAATCCTTTAAAATATTTTTTCTAGTCTGAAAGTTCTGTTTACATTAGTGAAGGGGTATTTTCAGTTTACTTGATCAATTTATCTCTGAGGCACTGAATTTTCCTTTTGAAAATTCACCTTATTGTGCCTTCAGTGCACTGGGTTTTTCTAATTGTGAGCATCCGCATCCCTGGATGAAGTCATGCTGCCAACAGCTGTGAGGGGTCTGAGATGTTACTCAACTTTCTAGCTAACATGATAACTCGTCACAGTTTCATGGATGCTCACAGAAGACACAGGACTTCCAAATCAGTTTTGAAAAACTTTATTACTCACAGCAAAAGCAGTAGCCAGAGTGTCAACATGTCAGATCAGTTCCCCAAGCCGCAATTCCCAGGGGGCAATGCAGATGGAATCCAGGAGGGGAATCCTAAACTTGGGAAATTGACTGTCTTATAGCAAATACTTAAGCCTGCTCTTTGTCTCAGAGGAAGATGTTTCCTCAACCCTGAAGGATGCTGGCTGCAAACCTAACATGAGAAATGGCCCAGATAAAGAGGGCTCAGGTGTTCTTGGTATACCAGTAAGATGGGTAGGAGCACTAGAGACTCTCCCAACACATGCAAATCTGGATGTTAGCACTGTGCAAGAAAGAAGAAGTCAGCACTCTACAAATAGATACTTGGGGCCAGCCTGGTGGTGTAGTGGTTAAGTTTGCATGCTCGGGGACCTATGGACCGCTCATCGAGCCATGTATATAAAATAAAGCAAGATGGGCACAGATGTTAGCTCAGGGCCAAACTTCCTCAGCAAAAAAAAAAAAAAAAAAGATACTCACTTCAAAATTATTTTTTAGCAGACAACTTCTTGTTCCAAATTTGTTAAAGGTAAGTCAGTATTCTTCAATTTCTGTGTCAAATACCAGTGTGAAAAAATGTTAGCGTTATGAGTGCTATATGAATGAGTGAATATGACAGCTTGAGTGTTTGCTCAGTAAAAAGCAAAATATACGATTTAAAAAATAACCTTTTACTCTTTTTGAATTTTGTTAAAATACAAAAGAATGAATGTCATAATCTCATCTGCAGAATGGACTGTTGTCAGGAAGCTTTCCATATCACAGACATTTCCTTTTTCATCCATATTTTTATCATATGTTTCCGGTATTTTTGTTGCAATCATCTGGAAATTTCCCTTTTCCCCCCTTTTCTTTAATTTTCATTCCCTCCTCTCTCTCTACCAATTCTAGATGGGGATATTCTTATTTACTAGAGAAAAGTCACAATAATTCCTTTTACTGAAGTTGCTAAACAAGTAGTGTGGCAAATTCATGAGAATAATTACCCTTCTTCTTCAGGGATTCATTTATTTCATAAATTTTTATTGAGCAACTACAATGTGTCAGGCCCTGTTCTAAACACTGTGCCTACAGGAGAGAACAAAACATACAAAAATCTATAAGCCAATATATTTCCAATTTGTGACATTCCATAGAATATAATTATCACCTAATTGTCCACATTGACAACAGTGCTCTACTGCCTTTGCTCTGTGGCTCCAGGAGTGAGACTGAATACCTTTTAATCCTGCCAGGGGTTGATGATTACCCAACGCTCTACACGGTTTCTTTCCGAGACTATCTACAGCCTTTGGCTTGAGGTGCTGTGGTTTGTACATGGAATGAGCAGTAGGTGGCGATGTTAGCACACAGGACCTTAGGGGTATTGCTGTTGATGCTTTTCAAACCAGCCACTGGATTTAAGTGAGAATTGAGCAGATAACTCAAGAACCTGAGATACTTCCTTTTCGTTTTAGAGTTCTCTACTGTGTTCGGTGAACCTATTTGCTAAATCACTTAGCAACAAATACAAATGGGGTTCACTGTCAACACTGGATGATAGCTGATTGGAGAAGAGTTCCTCTAATTATCAGATGTTGCTAAGAGTTATGAGGACATGATGTGAAATACGAAGATAGCACCTATTACAGTAACTCATCTTCATCCCCCCGAATTTTTATCTTTCACGATTATAGATTATCTTATTTATTATATTTCTAGTACGTTCACAAAAAAGAAGCTCTGGTTAATACGTATTGATCACCCAAAAGGTATTTATCATTGTTTAGGGAATATGGTTTGAATCAAATAGAGATAAATATATATAATATGTTTCAAGAGCAGAACAGCGTGAGCCTGTATTTATATGACAATGATGATTGAACCTAAAGGGTGTAAAACACGGTCAACTGGTCAAAAGGTTCTTATCCTGTGCTTTCCATTCGCAGGCACATGATTTCATTGGGGAAAACAAGCAGAGGAGACTGAGGCCAAATCTACATGGTCTGGTTCTTGGGTGGTCAAACTAACAGCAAAGGTGAAGCAAAAGTTGGGGCAGCCAGAGGAATACACCGGAAGCAGTCTGAAATGTAACAATTGTCATAGCTTCTACTGCTTCTGCCATCACTGCTGAACATTTAATGTCTTTTAAAAAGATGATGTTGCTTTTTCAAGACGTTTATAGTAGTGCAAAAGAGTAATGCCTGCAGCAACATAATTGTTTCAGATGAAAACAAAATAATTAAGCATGGAGTTTGGTACATTTTTTTTCATTTATATGTACACTACTCTACCATTTTCAAAATAGATACATTTTAGCCCAGATGTGGGAAACAATTGATTAAAATGGTCTAGTTGTACAGATTGAAGAAGAAATTTGTCCAAGTAGAGGACATAAAAAATATTATCCAGAAGGAATTTGTTGAGGTGATATATATGAATTCAAGAAATTAAGCTAATTGTCACTAGATACGGAGGAAAGTGTAATTACTTTCAGTTTCATAATTCTTAATTAGCCTGTTTCAGATTTCTCCTTTCCAGAACAACTTCCCTTTCTCTTAGAAAGAACTAAAGCAACTCGCTTTCGCTCCCTCCCTGCAGCCACATTTGCATTCAGCTAGTATGTTGTGTACCTGCTGTTGTCATGCATCATACGGGTACCTGAGCTAAAGCAGTGAAAGATACAATCCTTGTCTTCAAGACCCTCTGTCTAGTTTAGAGGCGAGGCAAGGGAACAGGAGTGCTGTGCACTGTGGGAAAAGCCATGATAGAGTAAGCTAGAGCATTCAGGAACACAGAGAAGAGACCCAGGGAAAAAGTGTCAAGAAAGGCTTTTCTAGAGAGGTGACCACTCAGCTAAATTTGGAAGGCTGAGGCAAGAAGGGATTGGGGGAGGGCTGGACAGTACAGACTCATGCTGTATTTGGAACCTATGGTAATTCATTTTGCCAAGAGTGTAGGGTGTAAACCTAGAGTGATGAGAGACAAGAGTGGTAGAAACAGGTGGGAGATGAGGAAGGGTCTTGAATAGCTGCTAAGAAGTTTCTATCTTATGCTGAACATGTTCTTAAATATGCAGAGATATTAAGGACTTGAAAAAGTCATGATGAGGCAAATCTCCTCATGTAGAAGCAGAGGATGTCTTAATTTACTCTCCTCCTGTGTTCTCTCTGAGAGGGTGGTTTGGAAACCTTTGGTTTTAGAGCTCAGGCACAGGCTATTTAAACCATAGCAAATATTTGATAAATATGGCTAAACGATTAGCATAAAATTGTTAATATATATAATAGAAAAAAATATCAAAAACAAGGAATACTTTTAACGTTTTACATTTCTCTTGATAGCCCACAGCTCAGCCCATAGTTGCTAGTCTTATAGTCAAGACATTCAATTTTATTGTCACTCACTCATGAAGTATCTTTCAAAATAAAGCGATCAATTGACTTCTAAGTGTGAGTCATGAATGTATTAGTTGGTTTCCCTTCTATGCACAATTTCAGACTGTTGCACGTCTCCGTTGGCAATAAATATATTCTTCCATGTATGATAGCTGTTTCTGGGTAGATTTACTTTCTTTTGCTACGGTAAAATTCCTTGAGAGTAAGGAGCATGTCCATTTCACTTTGTGTTCACCAGAGCACCTAGAAGAGTGCCTTCCAGGTAATAGATGCTCAATGATCATGTGAATGATTGAAAGCAGTGAACTATCAGAAACTGTGGAGTTTCAAGGCCAACTATATTACTTTTTCACTAGAGATTATATTGATCCACGGTAACTGAGATGAGATCATTTTGAAAGAGGAGAGCTTAATTACTCAAGGAACGCAAATTTCACGCTCAGCCTCTGTCATATCTGAGAAGGAGAGTAGTGCTGTATAAAGAGACTTGTCATCACTCGTATCACCTCCTCTGAGGTCTCCAGGCAGCATTAATTGCTTATTTCTTATTGTTCCCATAGTATTTCTCTGTGCTCCTTAGAGAGAAATTATGTCTTAGTCATCTTTGTATGCCACCTAGTGTTCAAAAAATTTTGTCGAATGAGTGAATAAATGACTGGGCATGCGACAAATCAATTTACACACTGAGCTTGAGTTTTCTCTTTTCTAAAATGGGTCTAACAACCCTTATCTACTGCAGGGAATATCATTCAGTAATGAAAGTTCTTACAATTGGTGACAAATGTACAAAATCTTTTTAGCATAGAGTTGGAGTGTAAATAAATAAATAGAATTGTGGAGTATTAAATGAAAATTTAAAAACATTTGCTAGAATGACACTTTTCTAAAATAATAGAGTGGATTTTGGAGCCAGGCTGCCTGGGTATGAATCTGGTCTCAGATATTTATTAGCTCTATGACCTTGGGCAGTTATTTCACTTCCCTGCACAGCTGGCTTTCTTATCTATAAAATAGAAACAATAATTATATGTATCTCCCAAAGTGATTGAGCTATCTAAATGAGCTCATACATGACTAGTGCATAAAACACCTAAGCACTCACTGAGGGCTAGCCATTATTTTTTCATTGTATATGCATTTAACACTGCACTAGCCACTTGAACATGATTTACATGCTTTTGTTCATTTTCATATCCCCAGCACATAGCAGAGTACATGCTCCAGAGATCTCAATAAATATTTGTTGAATAAATGATTAAAATAAATGCTTTACACATTGTAAATGGATATTTTCCATGTTAATATTCCCAACATCGTCCTTAAACCATTTAGGTCAATTTAGATAAAAGAAACCAGAAATTATAAACAGTGACTAGCTGACTAAAGTTCTACTTATGGGTCTAGTTTATCCCTTTCTAAGATGGGCTTTTCTCAGAAAAAGTAAGGAATGATCAATACATAAACTTCCTCCATTCCCTCGCTGATCAAATGCTTCAGATACATGCCATTTTCAATCCCAAACTCCTTTTCCAGTGTTTTTTCAGCTTTTCAGATTGTGAGGTAAAACCTGCTTTAGGTACTTATGATTTTAAACACCTCTCGTTAATACCACTAATCCACCTTGTAACACTTGTAACCTGGGGGAGTTCTGGGGCGCCGCAGCAATAGCCTTGGAGGGGCAAGGAATAAGCAAGAGCACCAGTAGGGTGCAGCAAACTTTGGGAGCTGGAAATCACATCCACCTTTTGCCCCTGGCCTACACAGCATTTGAAAGCTTGGGCAGATTTGGGCTGGACCTGAATTAAGAATCAGCCACTGGATGTGCAACTAAGACATACAACTATCTACTGGGGCTTTGGGGAGAAAAAGAGAAAAAAAAAAGGAGGAGGATTGGCATGGATGTTAGCTCAGGGCTGATCTTCCTCACAAAAAAAAAAAAAAAAGAATCAGCCACCATAAGGTATCTCAGGTGATATTTAGTTATGTAGTTAAGGAAACAGAAGCTTTCAGTCTTTATAAAAACTGAACCCAGAGGAAATCTCATTCTCAGCAGTAGTGGAATTCGGTGCTCTAATTAGAAGCTGAGTTGAGTCTTGTGTCCTTGGACATTATAAAGGTTCCAACCAAACTCATTCTCTAGCCTTTCGAGTGGTGAAAGGAAATTTTCAAGTTTCTGCAGTGTTTTGGGTTTCTTTTTTCTTTTTAAAGTTGATGCTCTTCAAATTAGTCAAGAAGCAAACAATATTACTTATTAAACATCTTTGTGAAACAGCATGATATAAGAATTATGCTGGATGACTCATGATTCTTGCTTAACTTATTACTCTCCTAGATATGTTAAAAAGAATAAAATGTGTCATGTCCTGATACCATCTCTGTTTGATTTGGTGCAGCCTGCTTTGAATCCTGTACTTTACAAGTTCAGAAAAAGGAAAGATCTTTATTAGCATCTTAAAGAACAAAACCAAGCAACTCCTTAGTCTTTTCCAAACCAGGGCCTAAAAGAGCTGATTTATCTCCTCCTTATCTACCTAAGAACAGTGGTGCCATATAAAATAGTCAAGAAGAGCTAGAACCCAGAGGGAGAAAATATTATCCTTGTGCCTATATCCTTGTTTTTTCCTCCAGTCATAAAACTTTTATTTGACCAGCACATGCAAAATTTGGGGAAAGAGGAGGATGTGAAGAGAAAAACTAAAGGGGAATTATTAACTCCAAAGAAGTTTATATGGGGGCATCATGTTCTTACCAGAAATAATCTGTTCTGTACCATGTATGCAACAAAGAGATTTTTCCCAGGCTGGATCCAGTATATCAAGCTCCTTATGGATATGGTAAACAGAAAAACACTCAGTTCCATTTTGGGGATAGATTAAGTGAGAGCAGTGATACTTAGATCATTTCTGGAATTGGCACATGGATTCCTCATCAAATTCTACATAGGAATAAGAGAAATGAGCTTTGCATATGGTTCAAACAATCACAGACTGTATAATCTTCTTGAAAGAAAACTCCTCTTAAAATCAAGAAATTTAACTATTTCTGTGTCTATAGATTATTAGGGTTAGGTTGGGATTAAGGATAAGGAATAAGCTCTCTGATGGCATCCAGCCCATCTTACTTACACAGATATTTTGAAAATATATTTGTTGAGCTAATGAAGGAATGAAATCACTCCCTCTTTCCTACTGCCAAAGTTCTCTTAAGTGTGACACAAACAGCAATTCATAAATAATTGCTTTCCTAACACTTTGATCTTTTTAAGAAAACATTCTGGAAGGAAATTTGGCTATTTTGACTTTAAGTTATGGGTTATCAAGGCCCTTGATATACCACCTTCTCCTTTTAGTGAATGGTTAGCCCATGCTATTAGGAAATAACACTTTTATGATACTATTCAGGAAGGGGGTGGAGTCACCTCACACATGCATTTAATGTACACGTGACTTTAGAATCTAACTCCTATGAAGATGAGACCAGTGCCCAAGGATATGACAGTGGCAGCCGTTCAGTGGGGCCACGAGAGGAAAGGCCCAAGTGAGATGAATGACAGGCAGCAGGTGACCAGGCTCTTCTCAGTGACTTTTCAAAGATGTGTCTGAAAAATCAGAATTTAGAGTTAGAGCCAGAAAATACTTTCTGAGTACTTACTACATGTCCACCATCATGCTTTAGTTACTTTCGTATTTTTTTCTTCTTTAATTCTCAAAACAACAACAAACGTGAGATGTTTTAAGGTTATAATGGTTTAATATTAAAACAGAGTGGAGTTAAACTTGTGGGCAAGAAAAAGCACTTTGGAATTCTCCATCCTTTCCTCACTCACACTAGGAACTTGAGAATTATCTTAAAGGAAGAAAGAAGTGAATGCCCTGACATCTACATTTAGATTTTCCATTTGTTTCTTTCTTTATCTAGTTCAGTGGCTCTCAATCCTAAATGTGAATATGTATTACTGTAAGCGCTAGTTCACATATATTAAACTTTAAGCATGATTTAAGGGAGTTCATGATAATTTTGGCTACACAAGAATTTTGCTTTAGGCAGTAACTTTAAAACTAACCCTTGATTAACAAGACACTCCACTTTATTCAAAATAAGCAATAAAAATTTAGAATATAAAACAAAATTCCAGAAACAGTGGTTATTGCCAAATGGTGTTTCAATGTGTTATAGAAAGATCGAGAAAGTAATTCAAATCATCTTTTTTAACGTCAGCATCTTGTTGCATTTGGCTCTGTTGCCAACTGCAGGAAAGAAAAAGGATCAGGTAAGGAAGAGTTCTTCAGGTTCAAAATTTCTTTAATAAAGTTATCTTTCCTATATAGCATAAGAGAAATTGCTCAACCTTTCTCTATACCTTTTCTCACCTGTAAGAAGGAAAGGTAATACTTATTTATAAAGAGAAAGTTTTCAAGTCTCATCTTTTCCGCCAAAGATTTACAGCTTCTTGGAATTACCCTTTCTTTTTTTTTTTTTTTGTTTATTGTGGTAACATTGGTTTCTAACATTGTATAAATTTCAGGTGTAGATCATTATACTTCTGCATGAATTACATCAAAGATTTACAGGCTTCTTGGAAGTACCCCTTCTTTCTTAAGCCTCCCATAGTAATCATTTGCCACATGGCGCCATAGCCCAGAGTTTAAGAGCAGGGGCCTCAGAGCAAGATAAATTGAGTGCAAATACCAAATCTCCCACTTAGTAGAAATATCACTTTGTGCAATTTATTTAACCTCTCTGAGACTCAGTTTCCCCAGTCATGTAATGAGGATAAATTCTTGCTCCCTCCCAGAGCCGTTAAGGACAATGTGCCTGGAACACAACAGACATTCAAAAATATTTGTTGATTGAATGAAAAGTAATCATGAAATACATAGTACAGAAGGAGCCCATAGTCAGTTCTCATCAAACTGTAGTTATCGTTGTTATTACTTCCTATCATCTGCTAAATAAATGGGAATGATTTTGTTTTAAACATTCTAAGTAAACAGAAAGAGCAGATTCAGGAGACATGGGAACATTGGTGAGAGAACAGAATATCAGCATCTAAGTAATATGACAGTATTTGAGAGATTTTATTTGTATATGCCAATTTCGTCCAGTTCCAATTCTGCCATTAAAACTCACTCCCTTAGATGGCAGCCAGGTGCAAGAGCATGGATGCTTTTACATAGCTCCATGGCTGTAGCCTCTACATTTGGCTTCAGCTGTGTTCCCTCAGCGTCAACTCAGCTGTGCTCCTCTGGTGTCTCTCAGGTCTCAGTGGTACTAAACTCATGAGACCATCGGCTCTCATTTCTCATGAGTCTTCTGTGGGGTCTTCCTACTCCACCTGGTGGGCCCCTGCCAAGCTCACTGGCTTCCAGCTCAACAACCCAGGAAGGCTAGACTTCAAGGCCCCTGCTGATTGTGGCACTGTCAAGCTTACTGGAATAGGACTGTTCTTCAGACTGGTATGAGCATCCTGTAAGGTGGCTTCTTCCAACAGTGCCAAAGGGCAACGTGGCAAGCGCTCCCTTGCCGTTTGAATTCTCTTCGGCTTACCTAACTCATCTCCTGCTCTCCAGGCCCAAGTTTAGAGATGAGCTATCAAGAGACCTTGAAGACCGCTGCACTCTACTCTCTCTCTTTTTCCCTCATATTACCACAGTCCTCTTTTACTGCCTTTATATCATATACTGCTCCATCTTAATGCCAACTAAGCCTTAACGGCCAAAAGGATAGCTCTTCTCTACTCTGTGTTAATTCTATAAGCTTAATCCCCCATGCTTGATTGGTGGTCTGCTAATAAAGGAAGAAAATAAAAGAATTCAAAAATCTTCTCTCAAGACAATATCTTGGTTTGCAAGGCAGTATTTTTCTGCATAATCCTATTTTGCATGTCAGAAGCTAAATATTACCTTGGTCTTAGTCTTTGCACTGCTTCAGAACCAAATTCGAATCTTCTCTGTAGACAAATGGATGCCTTGGCTGAAGTAAGGGGAAGGTCTTATACTTGGAAAGGCAAAGGGCAAAAGCACATTAGTAATTTCTTGAATATTTCCCTAAAGTATTTCAGATTTGAAGTGCAATTTGTTGGGAAATTTCCTTTGAAGAATATTACAGATATATTCAGATTATGAAAGTCTGCATAATATTTTTAAAATATCTCGTTCATTATTTGTATACAGTACAGAATGTGCAAAAAATAAACCTGGCTCTCCGAATTCTATGCCATTTTAACTGTGTAGTGTAGATACATTCTCAGTGTAAACTATGTTGGTAATTGTATGGTGTTGACATTTATCTGTGCTGAACTACACTATGCTGAGTTTCCTAAACGGAGTCTTAACACTATACAGCTGTTTTCTATGGCGAAGATTGTTGTTTTTGGTTATGATCAAACTAATAAATTGAACAGGCTGGTTTAATCTCTAGTATTTTATGTACACATTCATGTAGATTTTAAACTAGAAATGCAGAAAATGAAAGTATGTTTTCTTTGGCAGGCATTTGATGTACTTGGAAGAATTGAAGCTTACCTTAAGCTCCTTAAATCAGAGGGTTTAAGTCTGCCTGTCTTGGCAGCGAGGCATGAGGAATTACACAGAGAAATTAAAGACTGCACAGCCGATGCTTTGCAAAAGGGACAAGCCTTAATCAGCCAAGTAGGCTCCTGCAGGTGAGTAAAGTCGATTTCTTCCTCAGTGTAACAAGCTTTTTCACAGTTTCCACAACCTGTTAAAAAATAAGTTGCATGAGTTTTTTTATGCTTCTGATATTTTGCTGCATTATGATATGGCTGAAAAGGATCTGTTGAATTTTGGTCAACAGTGATTCTGAATACAGCATTGCTCATCCAGAAGTGAGGCCGTATTCTGGGCCTGAAGACCTGAAGATGCTAAAGCTTCTTTCTATGAGTTTCCTGGGAGGGGAGAGGGAAAGGACAGAAAGAAAAAACAGAGCTTTAGTTTTCAATGCTTTTCATATTCCTAATGCCTCAATGGGGTTTCTTCCTCTCTTTTAATTCACAAGCCTTGAGTCTACCCTGTTCCTTTTTTCCTTTCTGGAAAAAAATAAAGCACCAGAATTCCCTTTGATTTATGACCTTGGTGGCTCACCAAGCAAAACCCCAAGTAAAAGGTGACATTATTAATAATAATAATAGTTCACTTTTTTTTTTAATTGAGAGCCTACCATGTGCCAGGCACTGTGCTAGGAGCTTTAGGAGTATTATCTCATTAATCCTCACAGCAACTCTATGAGGCATATACTATTAATGTTCTCCTTTTATAAGTAACTGAGACACAGAGAGGTTAAGTAACTTGCGAAAGGTCACACAGCCAGTTAGTAGCAGAGCCAGAATTTGAATCCAAGTTCATAGACCCTAGACCCCATGCTCTTAACCAGTGTGTTAGGGTGGGTTGTTTGTGTGTGCACATTCGGTGAGTGTATCAGTGTGAGCTTAGAGTTGGGTGGGAATGAGGAGAGAAAAGGACCTTGAGAAACAAAAAGAGAATGCAGTGGGAACACGTACGAAAGAATAGGGATTGGAAGACGAAAGGGAGATGACAGAGCAAATGGTGGGACAGACATCGACTAGGAAGAAATCAAGGCAGGGCTTATGTTTTGACCGAGAGAGACAAAAAGATTTGTGCAAAGGGGATGAGCCCAGTTTTTTATCTTCCACATCCACAACCTCCTTGAAACTCAAAGACATTCAATTTGAAGAAAAATGAAATAGGTCAAATGTGATTAAATTATTTTATTTCTGTTTAAACCCTGATTTTGCTTTATTTTAGCTGTGTTTAAAGTGTTGGTTTGGTAAGTCTGGGTTTAGAGAATTTTCTTTTCAGAAGACAGTCTGAATGCAGACTGAGATATTTAACCAGGGCTTGTGATGGTTGCTATGGCACCATGCGAAGCCAAGATTAGATTAGATATAATCCGAGGTCTTCCAGCGGAGCCAAAAAGCTCAGGCTGTGAGAAGGGCAAGTGACCCTCCCCTTTGAAAAACTAACAATACCAGCCATGGCTACTAAATTTCTTTACTTTAGCTCCAAGCCTTGTGTTAGACAGTGGTGTATTCACCCCACTCCAGGAGCCCCAGTGTGCCCCTGCCTGGTCACAAAGTGTGGGTACGAGAGCACCTTTCTCCCCTCCCCTGTTAGAGGTCCAGTCTTCCAGAATTCATAAATGTCTTGGAGCATGCAGAAGATACCCTGTGGGGTGCCTGAACTTGTGGTGCCTGGACTCAGGGTACATGTTGGACATTGATCTGATCACGTGGTGACCGGATGAAGTGGTGAGGTCTCCAGTTATAATTGGAGAATGGCCCCACGTCACTTTAGCAAGTGGGTCTCAAAGCACAGACAGATATTTTTTTCAGGCTACTCTTTACTTGGGGTGCTTTCCCCGGCCTTGGGCAGTTTCTTTTTACACCTGGGTAGATCAGGAGGCAGCCAAAGACCTCTCCCCAGATCTCTGAAGATCTGTCTCTGGCATGCTGCTCCAGAAAGTCTAGGAGCCTTGGCCTCCCCAAAGTCTGATCTCTGTCTCCTCGACTCAGCACAACCTCTGGGCTCTGTCTGGCTTCCAGCTCCCTGAGCTTTGGTCTGGAAATTACCTCCCAGGCAGTGAGCCGAAGCAATCATAAGGCTCGCCTCATTGCTTTCGCTTCTCTCAGGGATCACTGTCCTGTGCTACCAGCCGTTCAGTGTCTGAGAACTACCGGTTCATATGTGATGTCTATTGTTCTAGTCGTTGAAGGCGTGAGGGTAAATCCGGTCCCTGCTTCTCGGCTAGAGTTTGAAATTCTCTATTCGGTTTTGTTGCTCAACTCCTGGAGTTGGAAAGCTGGTCACAAATTATTACTGCTGACCTTTATCTTATTTGCCCTAAGCAGTAATGCTTTATTTTCAATACTTAAATATAAGAGGAGAAGTGCTTTTTATTTTATATTACATTCTGTTTTTGGGGTTTTAGTGACTGTGTTTGGCCATCCGCATTGTAATGGTTGAGATGTTTATTTACTTAGCTAGTCTCGTGCTTTTTGCCTTCTGTGCTTGTTCTAGTCTTAATTTTTACATATATATTGTTTTTCAAAAGGGCATCTGTAAGTTCTCTTCTTCGGGCTGCAGGCAGAGACGTAATAGAAGAAGCATAGTTAGGGACCATTTCAAGAAACTTGAATTAATGGTTAGGTAACTGGATTTAAAAAAATAATTAGGAGTATGGCTTCTGCAACATCCTAGATATATAAGCTCTCATAGTAGTACCAAGGTGTCTGGTTGCCCTGTGATTTCACAGTATTTTACAAATCAACACTATTTCCATTTTGCAGGAGGAACTGAAGATAAAGTGAAATTGTTACTTGGCAAAGGACACTTTTGATTCAGAAGGTAGATGGAGAATAGAAATCGTTAAAAACTGAATTGAAATGCATTAGAATCTCAGTCGCAAACTAGAGCCACACGTAGCTACTGACCTCAATCCCATGCATTCCATTTGGGACTTGCTTCCCTTTCTCATCTAACGGTTCATCTGTTCAGGGACCTGGGTCACCATCATAGGAAAGAAGCAAAACCTGAAAAGGGGATTTCAAGTTGCAGCCACTGTTGGAGTTTAGAATGGTGGTAATGGAAATGAACGCAAATTTCAATACAGAGAATTACACGTTATTGAACATCACAATGGCTTCCTAGACTTCCAAATGCCAGCCACACGACTGAGACACAAAACACTAAGGTTCCTATTATCAGACATTGGGAAACTGGCGTGGATAAGAAACTTAAGACTTAGTATCAAAGGAATTTTCTTTCATGCATTCTGAGGGCCTAAACAATGCCATGACTTGTAAACTTCACTTCTCTGAACCTCAGTTTCCTCATCTGTAAAATGGACCTATACATTACATAGAGGTTTTTGTTTTAATCGAAGGAGATGGCACCACTCTTGGCACATAGACAGTGTCCAATAAACAATTGGTTCACTTTTTTTTTTACCTTCTATACAAAGAGCTTTAAAAGCAAAATACTGAGTCACATGGTTGTTTCAACTGATTACATTTTCACTAACTGGGGAAGGTTATACTTGAAATATGGCAGATAAACGTTTATCTTAAGGTAGTAAAAGGCAAAATTTAGTATTGAGGCAGATGGAATTTGAGACCCTTAGATCTAATTTTTCTTGTTAGTCAATAAAATAGGACTTGAGAAGTTCACATTTATCTGAGATGAAGCTTCCTAGTAAATCTGAGACCTTTGTCATTATTTTTCTGTAATTACTACCTTATTAGTAACAGATTCACACTGTTTTTCTAACCTGGAATCAAACACCTTTGAGGTTGGAGCAGCCTCACAAAATAAATAATGGTTATTTACATGTTTCCTTCTCTTTCTATTTCCTCCCTATAATCAGGTGATAATTCTGAGTCGTTGTTAAATAGTTTATCTTTTCAGAGTACAATATTTGTCACATAACCTTAACACACTTTAATTTGAAAGGCATTTTAGTGCATTCATTTGTACTTAATTGTTTTGAAAGTTTCCTCTAATAGTATCTGTTAATGGTTGAACTTAGACTTACAGTGAAGCTGAAAGCTCCTGGCTTCAAGCCCCCCTCACCTCTTCCTAGGCCTTGCTTGGTATCATCTTTGAGCAACAAGTCTAAAGATAGACCAGAGGTGGCCTGCCACCAAGCAGAATTCTGCATTTATTAAGCCACAGGAAGCTGTGGTGACTGGGAGTGCTGCATCAAAGACCTTGTGTGAGAGTGAAGTTTTCCATAATTGGACAAAAACAAGGAACCTCTTTTTTTTCTCAGTGTAGCTACCAGTTCAGAACTCAAAAACATACAAACACCCAGCAAGACCAGGATCCCCTATGAAGTGTTCATTTCCCTTTTCCTGTTTGCTAAAGTTAACTTAAGAGTTACAAGTCAACTTGCTTCAGTATTGGTTCCATTTCCATCCTTGTATAAAAGACTGACCAGTTTTCATTCTACCTTGTTATGGTGAATTTAAGCTTATAAATTTCATCCTGACAATATTTTGCTTTGGTATAACCATAAGTATTGTCTGTTTTGATCTAACACATTATTACTTTTTTAATGGTAATTCTTTATATTTTCATGTTTTACAGAGAAATAAAAACAGGAGCTAATTGGGAGTTTGCATTCTCTTTCCACGATTTTCATTTACGTTGGCTATCTCTACTTCCCTTGGTTGATAGTGTGAATGGTAATGAACTTCAGACAGAACGTGGTTCATTCATTCATTTATTTGTTTACTCCAAAAATATTATTGCATGTCTTTTGTAAATCAGGTACTCTCAAGCATCTAATGTGATAGGGGAAGTGTCTGCCTGTGTGCTATTTATATTTTGGTAGGAAGAAACAGTCAACCAACAAATAACCAGTAAATGAGATGCTCTTATGAAATGGGATAGAGAGTGACTGTGGGGAGGGGACCTTTTAGACATCATAGTCAGGGAGGAATTCTTTAGGGAGAATGAGCTACCATGCAAATAGCTGGGAGATGGGTGGACTTGTCAGAACAACAGCAAAGGAGTAAAGAAAGAAGTACTGTGTGGCCGGAGGAGAGGGCGGCAAGGGGAAAAGGGCATAAAACAAGATCAAAGAGTCAGGTGGAAGTTAGACTATGTTCAAATGCTCATTGGCAATAATGGCAACCCCTTGTGTGCTTTATATACGTTAGCGAATAATCCTCAAAACCACCCTGTGATATGGGTACTACTATTATCATTGTCCCTGTTTGGTAGATAAGGAAGCTAAGGCACAGAGATGTTTAATAACTTGTCCTACTACCCCTCACAGGGTAGTAAGAGGTAGAGTGAGTACTGGAATGCAGAAATTTTGCTTACTTTCCGTTTATTTAAAAATTATTGAACGTACATATAAGCATCTCATATGACATACCAGCACTGGACTTCAAGGGCCATCAAAGATATATAAACCTGGCCTGGAATCTCCAGAACCTTACTGACAGCCAGTCAGGGAATGACACATCAAGGAAGGTGCTCTAGGCATGAGGAAGCCATGGGGACAGTGAGTGGCCCACCTCTTCAGAGAAGGAAGACACAATCTCAAGCTCCTGTGATCAGCATAGGTCAGGTAAAGGAGTGAGACTTGAGAGGACCATTGTTGAATCTGATAATCTAAGGCGGGTGAAGGGTCTACATCTTCTAGCCAAGATGAACAGAATCAATACCTACCACACAATACTTTTTGAATTCCTTTGTATCTGTCAGCTCTATCTCATGGCTTCACTTTTCATTCTGCAGTGTTCTGAATCATCCCTTAGTTGTTTGGCTTGTGACAGCATCATCTCCTCACCCAGACCACGACATCACCTGAGGTCAGCCCTCAAGGTCAACCATGTAGGAAACCTCTTTTATGTTTCTTAGTATTTACATCCTAGGTGATTTGATTTGAAATGTTAAGGGGCTGGTACGACATTAAAGAAAAGCTTCTATCATAGTAAAAATTTTAAAAGGTCTTAAGTGGAAAACAAACAAAAACAATCCCCACCCTCCAACAAAACAAAACAAAGAAACAAAAACAGAAATTTCCTTTGCCTAATAGAGTCATCTCTGATTGCATTTTGTAGGAATTCTACCAAGCATCTAAGAACTTAAAATAACTGTTTTTTTAAAAAAGTTTGATGGTGCATTTAGATGGTAAACGTCAGATACTGAAATTTAGGAAATTACAAAGTTGAGTTCTTATGACAGTGTTAACTCAGCCACTTTCCAAATATTTTCATGTCTATATTAAGTTGTTCTTTTTAGAGGTTGAGTAAATGTCATAACTGCAATCTGGGCCTGTTAACATTGTTAAGACTTTTATAACTCTGAAACTCTTAGTATGGAAGGCACCCAAAGTTCACACTTTCCATTAAATCTAGGAGTAGTTAGATTAGGTTCTTGTAAAATATCTAGAGTCACTCATTACAATATGAATTTACTTGTTTATGATGCCGACAATGTGATGTGAAGTCACAAGGATCCCAGAATAAGAGGGTCTGGAACTGCAGCGTCTACAGAGGAAGCCTGACTCAAGGGTCAGAAATCTGTGCCTTGGGTGACTGAGGCGGACTTCTCTCAGTTTAGAGGGCTTAGAGAAAAAAGAACACAAAAAAGCGAGAGAGGACGAGATGTGAGTGGACATATTGATGAATAAAATGCTCATCACAGTGCTGGTTATGGTAATGCAAATCTGAAAACCACCCAAGTATTCCCAGAAAATAGGGAAATATTCGAATAGTTTAAGGGCAAACACATTATGGAATATTCTACGCCAATATCAAAAGAGTGTTTTTTTGGTTTGTTTTGAGAACATAAATCCTTTGGAATGCATGCTGATTTTGCCCTCATGTGAGACCTGCAGCTGGTTTTCTTTTTTCTGCAGGGAAGGATTTGCCCTCAGCTAACATCTGTTGTCGATCCTCCTCTTTTTTTTTTTTTTTCCCCTCCAAAGTCCCAGTGCATGATTGTGTATCCTAGTTGTAAGTCCTCCTAGTTCTTCTATGTGAGCCACCGCCACAGCAGAGCAACTGACAGACAGTGGTATGGTTCTGTGACCGGGATACGAACCCGGGCCACTGAAGGGGTGAGATCGCTGACTTTTAACCAATAGGTCATCAGGGCTGGCTCTCAAAAGAGTGTTTTTGAGAAATATTTGAAGACAGAGAGTATCCTCACAATATACTTAAGTAGGTCAAGTAGGATCCACATTGTATGTACGGCATCATGCTAACTTTGGGGTGGGGGAAGGACTGCAAAGAGAGAAACTTTTTGGAAGGAGACACATTAAAATATATTTTCATATTTTCCAAATTATCTCAAATGAGAATATTTGTTTAGCTCTTGCTGTGCCCTTTCTATCTGAGGATTTATGTCGTTAATCATGGAAAATTTTCAACAATTATCTCTTTAAAAATGGATTTTCTTTTGCTCTCTCTTTTCTCCTGTAACTCCTAGTAGAAGGATGCTGGATCCTCCCAGTCTGCTGCTGAACTGTCTTTCCTATTTGTCATTCCTTTAGCTCTTTGCATTGCATTCTCAATGAATCCCTCAGACTAATTTTCTCTTTTGCTAATTTTCCCTTTGTTTTCACTCATTATTTTTACTTTTTTGTTTTTTAGTTTTCACAACTATGTTGTTTTCATTTCTAGGATTTCTAACACTCTTTTTCACATCCAATTTTGTTTTATTTCTGACTGTTTTTGTTTCAGAGTTCTTGTTCTGTTATTATGGTTGTTGGTTTTTCCTTTATCTCTCTGATGATCTCAGACTTTTATGTTAAAGTTATTTTCAGATTGCCCTACTTATTTTCCTTTCAGATAGAGTACATTTATCTCCTGATTATTGAGTGTCTTTTCTTCGGATTTATTTTCCTCATGTGTTCTGAAATTTTAGATGATACTCTCACCTGGAGTGGGAGGTGTTCTTTCTTTGCCTTTATTCTTCTTGCTTTGCTCTCTCTTGACTCTTTCCTCCTTAACAACTTTGCAATGACATCCCCCGGAACTCACAGGGTCTCCAGTCCAGACTCAGTCTTCTGTTGCTTGATCAGGTTGCACAAGCTCCCATGGAGATACTATGGCTCTCAGAGACGCAGCCAGAAAACCAGGTTGGGGGTGGTACCTAACTGCCCTGCTGTGTCTGATTCCTGGGTCCAGTAGCAGTTGTCTCTAGCATTTTTAAACCTCCTTTCACAAGGAGGGAGAACCCCATCTCAGTTACTGATTTCAGATGGAATCCTAGCTATGGTACCCTTCACATAGGACATATTTTGGTCTCTATGACCTCATAGGAATGGAACTTGTGGCCATCTCTGCATGCATCTGGACCAGGACCCTGGAGCCCTGTAGCTTCAGCTCCACTTACTACTTTCTGTTTCTTCATTGTTATGTGTATATAAAAGGTGTGTGTGTGTGTGTGTGTGTGTGTAATATTTGTTTGGTGGGGAGGGATTCTCAATGTATCACTTAAGTCAGAAAAAAAATTATTGTAAAAACATGCATTTCATTTGTACAGTATGAATGGCAGTTTTTCAAAGTAGGGATGAAAACCAGAGAGTGACCGTTGTTTCCCCCCAAATAAAGATCATAAACTTGAAGGGACACTGTTTGTGTCCCTGTCAAAAGAAGCAGCAAGCTAAAGTAAGAATTTTTTCATTTTCAAAGTACAATTTGTCCATAGTCAGAAAGAAAAATAAGATCAGCTGATTCCTTCTGATGAGATAGAGTAAACCGTCAAGTGCTTACCATCTGGTTCAGCTCCTAATCCAGATGGGCTGCCAATAGTAATTTATGAAAGGTTTGAAAGCAACTTGCCGTTCTCCGGAAAGAATCATTAGAACACATTAAGGGGATTTGCTCCCCTCCCCCAGCCCCAGTTTGCAACAGATGCAAAGACAGGGCAACTGCTTTCATACAGCAAATAGAACAGTCTATTTTTGAGCCAGAAGTCTCTGATCTTTAATCATTTTTCTTCCCCCTTCCCTCTCCTCTACTGGTTCAAAGGTTAGGGGAGAAAATGCTCCCATGATGGAATTTCTAACAAACGTCTGAAGAAGCCTTCACAGTCTGTCGTTTTTGAGTATCTGTAATGCTTGGAAAAGTCAAAGTCAACATCAGGAATGTTCTGATGTACCTCATGCTCATATTACAGACAGGCACCATCTAATCCATTCTTATAGAGAAAACCCAAAGGTCAATCAGTATTTCCAAAGCAAACTGTAGAGCCACAGATTGTTAGATCTAGAATTTAGTCCCCTGTTAGCCCCTCTCACACCCAATCAGGCAGCACATGAGCAGTGTGTCTTCAGAATCAGAACAGAATGACAGGGCGCTTTGTTCCACCAAGTTTCTGTTGTCCGCCCTGAGCTGTTGTCACATCATTTATTTAATATTACTGTGAAGTAATAGGACTCATTCCTGGGTGACTGATGGAACTCTATTAATTTATTTTCAGTTCATGTAAGAATTGCTGGCAGAGAGTGAGGTCATATTTTTCCATTGATCAAACCATTTTTTCAAGCTCCAAGGAAATTGCTAATATTCATGCTATACATGTTTTAAAATGTTCAGAAGAAAAGTTTGAAATCAGTGTTTAAAGTTTCTAATTGAAAATGATGGAATTAGGGCTGGTTCTGACCTGCAGATTAAGTTTTCATTAAGAAGGAATGGGAGCGGGACTGGGGTTAGGAGCATGACAGGTATATTCCAATTGGGAATCAGGAGAGGGAAGAGATTAATGCCCGATCAGACAGAGATGATCTAGCTGAGGACACAGAGAGAGGAAAATAGGAGCTGGCTAGGGTAAGCAAGATAATTGAGAACTTCTCTTACTTAGCACGGGGTCTAAGCTACAAGTAAGAGTGGGGTGCACAGTGGACAGGCAGTAATACACAGCGGAACAAGGCAATTCAGTCTATCTCTCTAAGGCTTTTAATAGAGGAGGAAAGCGTCAATCAACCTAACTGTAAGTGCTAAACCATACCAAAGAAGAAATTGAGCAGTCTTCAGATAGCCTAAAACTTCTATAAGAGGGCAAAGGGCAAAGTCGTCATTGCTTAAAAACTATTGGAGACTGTTACTAGTAATATTTTTATACAATAACTATCTGTGCATATGCTCTTCTTGTTCCTTAAATCTATGTCTTCTCTTCCCTTAAATGTTGATCAAAAGGTATTTTATTTAATTTGAACATATGCATTAATCTACTACTTACAAGGCTATGTGCTCAGGGCTGCAGAGGGTATGTGAATGAATAGACTGTTGTTCTTTCCCTTAAAGAATTTACAATGCAATTGATATACACGATAAGGCACAAATCACCATAAAATGAGATAGAATCTCCTAGGTCATTGAAAAATTGAAAATGAATGGGCCTTCCAAAGACAGAAAGAGAGAGAGAGAGAGATCCTATTTGGTTGGTTGTGATTCATCTAAATTAAAATTATAAGTTACTAAAGAGCAATATTTTTATGGAAGGAATGCTTGATTTGGTTTTGTGTCCCCATTTCCGTTCTCTGTGCTGGAGGGACCTTCAAGACGTGAATTTGAACGAGGTGCCATGCCCCTCTAGTGGCCACTTTGCAAGCTACACCTCAGTTTGCTCATCTACAAAATAGAGATAACACTTATACCCAGATCACATGGTAGTTATATGAACTAGAAAAGAGACTGCTTAAAACGTTAAAAATGTATGCCTTGTCACAGTAAGTGCTCAATAATTGTTTTTAGAAAATGTTTACCTATTTACTTTCACAAACTTTGTTGTCTGTACTTTCTTTTCACTTCTTCACTTTTTCTTTTTTATTTATCTTTCTCATGCCAGCTTTGCATATTCTACAGAACACTTAGACCCTATAATATATAGGACAACTGGGCATTTAACTGCTTTTTTAGCATATAATATCTCAAAGTCTAAAACTCAGTCTAGTAAAATGCTATTATTATTACCAATACACTGCTTTTACAGAATTTGCGGATTTAAATATCATGACTTATTTTTAAAAGTCTCCTGATTTATTGATTGATTATACTCTTCACTGTCTCTGAGTTATTAAAATGCAAAACTAATTGTTTTAAGTGTAACATCTGTGGAACATTATGTGTCAGAAATAAGATTTCTCAAAGTGGTTTCGTTTTCTCCCCCCAATTAAACTTCTCTGAGACTCCAGTGGTACCCACGGGATGCGCTTGAATCCCATGCGCATTTGACACGATCCTCAAGCTGATAATGATGAACTCTCACCTCTTTAGCAACTTCATTGTCACTCCTGTGAAGTTACTTTAACTCTCAGTCATTCGGGATCTTGCCCTCATTTCATTAGTAATTAAATTTATTTTTACAAAGACATAAATTAATTATTTGAGGTAAAATTACTGAAATCTGTACCTCGTTTCAAGATCTTTTTTAACTGTGGGGTAATTAATTTTGAGTTATCGTGTTAATCTTTATTAGGATTTGAAGGAAATGAGTGATGGGAAATGAAAGACTTCAACTTCTTATACAGTAGGAGAGGCTCTGTTTCAGGGATAGGTTGAAAAATTAAAAAGTGCTCATTCCATCAGCAATGTTCTTTCACTGTCTTGCATTGCTAGCAGGCCTAAGTTGGACATGGTTAGGAAACTTGCTAATCTATCTGTAGACCAGAGCAAATGGGGTCCAAGTCTAAGTTCATTTGTTGTTTTAAAGGCATTTTCATTTTATAAGCTCTCATGTCCCTTCTCTTTTTCTCATGAGGCCAGCACAGGTGAAAAATGACAAGGTGAGGCTTGGTTTCTTTTTTACGAACAAGTATATTAGATTCCCAATTCTTGGTGATGACTTGGTTTTCATCTAATGGATACAGCTGTCGGGGGAAGAGGGAGAATCTCCCTCTGCCCTTTCCCTTAAGGTTCTTCTGGCTGGCCAAATAATCAACAAGACAGGTTAGCAGGAGAAAATAATACCAAGTTTAATAACATGTATACATGGGAGAAAGCAGGGACACTGCGTTTCTCCACACAATAGCAGAAATTCTCGTCTTAAATATCATTTTCAGCCAATGACAAAGGAGGATTTTGGGGGTGGGGGAGTCAATTACAGGAGATTACCACTAAAGCACAGTAAACAAGAGTAAGGTTATTATGCAGATTTAAGACCTCACCTTCCACATTGATAAGTTTCTAGAAATGAGGTCATCCCCCCTCTTCCCAAGACAGAGAGGGAGATACCTTTACAAATGGAGATTTCCCTTATAAATGTAAATGTTTGTCTGGCAACTCCTCGCAGGACCATCCAGAGAATGTGACCAGAGAGACAGAATTTCTGATAAGATGGGCTTGTTGGTGCCTTTCCTATTCTAACATCTATTTTACATTATATTACAGCCATCAGATGGAAGATCTGTTCCAGGAAGGAGCCACCATGTCAAATTCTTTAGGCAGTTAGTGGGGGAGGTCAAATGTCCTTCAGAGAAAACAATCAAAGTAAAGAGATATATTTCAGGGTGGCCAAATTTTGATCTCCCACAGTCCCGCCTTTGAAACTAAAAGTTTCACAGTCCTTTTGAAACTTAAAGAAGTTTCATAGTCCAGAAGCTGAGTTGGTAGATTGTTTCATCTCACTGAACACATTTCTTAGTCCTGATAATAGATCAGTTCAATTAAGTTCCTTTTGGAAGGTAGGTGGTGATGCAGGTGGGCTCTCAAGGTCACGCCTATATTGTGGAAGCAAGCAATCAAGTATTTAATAGAAGCATTTCTATAAAAGAAAAACAAGGTTAATGGTTGGAGCAAGTTGTAAAGCAGTTTTTGAGTTCAGAGGACAGCCAGTGAAGAAGAATTTTAGATGTCAGCGTCAAAGCATCTTTTGCAGTTTAAAATGTCTCAGATGGTGTCGTCAGGTCATCTCAAGTTTATATCAAGTCCATCAGCTTCAGTTTGTAAGGCTTCAGGAAAAAGGGCAGGTTCAGTTTTCAGTGATTCCAAATGAAAATGATGGAAAAAAATCAAAAACGTTAGTTTGGATATCTGTAGCCAGATATTTCAGGAGACTAGAAGAAGTCAGGATCCAGTTCAGTCAACAGATATAAAACAAAAACCTCAAAAGACAACAAAACTAGGATCTAATATCCACAAATGTATACTATAGTTTTTACTGAAATATAATTTCTCTCTAAAATCACCCTCATTTTTATTAAGATAGCAAAATTAAAACTAGTTTGCAAAATAAGTCTAGTTCCAATAGAGTTGGCCCAATTATTTACATAAGTACAGCAAGAATAGCAGTTGATCACATAGGCTCTTTTAAATCTGCTTTGCTGGAACTTTTTATAAGGAATCTCACATTGAACTTTAAAAGGTCTCTCGAGGCCAGGAAAGCCAAGCCAAGGATTTTGTCATCAGACTTTGTCTGCAATACCTATAAATTTGGGTGAATTCCTCTCTTCCGAGGTTCCCCCAAAATATTTTGAGGTTCCTTGTACCTGCCAGATAAGTGACATTCTTTACTTATCCTGGTAAGTGCTGCTTGGAACATAAAGGTACCAGGCCAATATTTCCACGTGGCTTTATTCCATAAAGTCCAATCTTTATTCCTCAAAAGCTGTATGGTTATATTGCAAATATGATGTTCCAGTCACAACCTTGGTAATAGACCCAGTGTTTCCAATTGTGTCCTGTTATAAGGAGAACAGATTCTTATTGAACTTATGCAAATAACTATATTGCCATGAAAAACAACAATATTCACTCACTAAGAGTTTCCAAATCCTGGAGGGATCAGATAGAGAGAAAAAGATAAATATTTTAATTTTACTTAAAAAAAATATCATTTACCAAATTGCTATAAGTCATAGCTATCTCGGGAGAAAAGAGAAAAAGTTTTCCTTAAATCTGAAAAAACAAAACATTAAAAATTCAGCAATACTTCAAATGAAAAATCATAAAAATTAAAAGCATCCTTATCAGTTTATTCAGTCCTGTGTAATCCATTCTTGATACCACTCTTTTTGTTAGCAGCTTTATGAAGTTATCAGTCTCTCCATCAGATTTCTATAATTTTTTTACCCAGTTCAGTTTTATGATCAGAAAGTTTGTCAGAAACCTGTATTCTAGAGTAAGTGTTAAAGTCTTTTTTATGAACTTCTCTGAAGATGAAACATATTTTGCAAAAGCATTAGTGCAAAGAAATAAGTCTGTAAACAACAAGACCTCAAAATGGCAATTGACAGAGAAATTTGGTTAATTTTGTGACATACAACACTTTAAAATAATAATAACCAGAATTATGACTGATAACCAGGACAGATCAGAATTTCGGTAATGTTATACAGTTTTAAAACACCTATATCAATAACATTTGCCCACATAATAGCACCTAAGCAGGCTTATCATCACTTGTCTGACAACGCTTTCCATGTAATTGAACATATTGAATAAGGCTAATAAGTCTAGTATCTTTCCCCTTATAGGAAGAGAGCAAATTTTTTTGAGAAGTTCCAGGGCCCTTTGAAAATTCTCAAAGAAATAAAAGTTAAAAAAAGACTATTTAAGATATGAATTTTGGTGGAGCTTGTCAAAAATATAAACAGTCAAAGCAAACATAGCATTAACAGTCCAAAAAGCCTTAATAGAGAGACCTCAGTCTTTTGAACGTAGGAAATTATTTTAACAGGTTTTTTTTTTTTTTCTCTGTCTTTTAGGTAGACTTACTCAAAGGGAAAGAAAAATCTTTTATAACCTCTTTATCAAGTTTAAGCAAATTATCGTTTTATGAGAAATTTCAATTTTGCACCAGCTTACTTCTGCTATTAAAACTCATTTACTTAATTAAATTCATTATAATCTTAGCCAACTTGACCATGCAAAAACTCCTTTTCCAGAATTGCTCTTCCACAAACCTTCTATAACTTTCTTTTTACATTCAGAATTTGTCCCATGTCTTTCTTTTCCCTTCTAGTACTTGAGGACAAATTTATCTTTCTTAACCAACCAAACAAAATATTTTCATTCTTTGTTCCTTCTTTATATATCTTACTTTCCTTGTACACAGACATATTTTTCTTAATTTTCAATCACATATACTAATTAGAAATTTTAACCTTTAGAAACCTTAATTTGTGAGTAAAAACTAAGTAAACCATTATAAACTTTCTTTCACATTAGTATCTTGTGGCTTGGAAAATTTATAAACACTTCATAACTTCTAGAAACATGTTACTTTATAGTATAATCTTTTAATAAAACACATGTTTATCAATAGACCCAAAACATCTTTTAGTTTTCCTGTAATGAAAAGCCAAAAGTAGACAAACGTACATTTAGCAATCAATGTCTAATATCTTATCTTATTTGGAAATGATGATACTCAGAGAATTTTTATCATAAAACTTAGAAAACTCTCAAGTTTTAAGTCACCAAAAAGAGTTTGGAAGCTGTAACCAACATAACACATAATTATTGTTTAAAGTTCATCCAACATTCATCTTTATCACAACTATTTAGTTACTTATTCCCAATAATTATTTAGATTGCCTACAAGACTTCATAAGACTTTGGATAAAATTAGCCATCATTTAAATTACTATTTTTGTTAACCAGTTCTGTAATAGAAATAACATCAGTTTTTTTCCTACAAAATTTCATGCAATTTTCATCACTTCTTATACCTTTAAACATAGTTATCATTAAGATTTTTATCAATAGGTCTTGGTCTTCTAACTTTGGACAAGAGAAGCATTCCCAGTCAGACATTTTAAAACATACTCAGGCAAAGTTGATGTAACCTCTTTGTATAAAATTAGCTCAAACATTCCAACCTTTATAATCTTATCAACACTTACACTTTTACATGTTCTCAATTTAATTGTAACCTGAGTCAAGGTCTTAAGACTAGTCAAATTTTTCCCTTCTTTTTTCTGGCCTTAATTCTTAGGTACCAATTAAGCAATTATGTGAGAGCTCTCAAAACATTTTTTTTTTCCCCCAATTTAGAAGTTTTTCCAATTCAAAGGATCCGTCGTCTGGCCATTGACGAGTAGGATCTTTATTTGTATATTTATTCCAATAGTGACTCGAACCAATAAGCCTTTTTAAGGAAAGACCCGGAGGTAGCTTTCCACGCTTAGACTAAATCTTCCATGGACGCAAGAGGCGTCCCTGGTGAGGGCGCAGATGATGTAGCCCCCATGATCCACAGAATTCACTCCCAAAGATATTCAGAGACAGTAAAGACCTTCGTTGCACAGGCGGTAAGGATAAAAGGGTGTCTCCGGTCTCCCACAATAGTGTGGGACGCCTCCAGTCACAGACCCGCTAATCTGTGACACCGGGCGGGCGATACTGGAATGGGATTTTTCCAGCACTAACAAGCAACGAAGGTTAAGACGACAAAAGCCCTTATGGACTGGGCCCTTTATGACAAACTCCCCTGAGAACTTGGCACAGCCGGACAAAGAGACAGTTCGGAACCCCAGTCTACTCGACTGGCCACCAAGGTGCACCCCGGTAAATGCACCTTCCGTATGGTGGAGACGAAGGAGAATATTCTCACTGGTCACAAAGCCAAGTTCTCAGGACACAGAACAAGACAGAGACTACTCTGGGAGGAAAAGGGATCAAGATCAAAACCAAGAGTACTCTACCAAATTTAAACCAAGAGTCACTAAAAGCCCAAGAAACTAGTTTCCCAAATATTTTCTCCTGCCAATCTAAATTTAGAAAGAGAAAAAAATTCTCACCATTTCCTTCCGCCGGGCTCCGCAGATAGAGATTCCGGGAGGCTGACGTGGTAAGAAGTCTTACCTTTTGCCGGCTTTCGTCAGGCGTTCCCGTATCTCATCATCTGCAGTAGTCCAGGGAGAAGGCAGGTCTTCCAACCAGAGAAGGCAACTTACCAGCCAGTGCTTCTCCTGGCTGGCTCGCCAAAACTGTCGGGGGAAGAGGGCTAATCTCCCTCTGCCCTTTCCCTTAAGGTTCTTCTGGCTGGCCAAATAATCAACAAGACAGGTTAGCAGGAGAAAATAATACCAAGTTTAATAACATGTATACATGGGAGAAAGCAGGGACACTGCGTTTCTCCACACAATAGCAGAAATTCTCGTCTTAAATATCATTTTCAGCCAATGACAAAGGAGGATTTTGGGGGTGGGGGAGTCAATTACAGGAGATTACCACTAAAGCACAGTAAACAAGAGTAAGGTTATTATGCAGATTTAAGACCTCACCTTCCACATTGATAAGTTTCTAGAAATGAGGTCATCCCCCCTCTTCCCAAGACAGAGAGGGAGATACCTTTACAAATGGAGATTTCCCTTATAAATGTAAATGTTTGTCTGGCAACTCCTCGCAGGACCATCCAGAGAATGTGACCAGAGAGACAGAATTTCTGATAAGATGGGCTTGTTGGTGCCTTTCCTATTCTAACATCTATTTTACATTATATTACAGCCATCAGATGGAAGATCTGTTCCAGGAAGGAGCCACCATGTCAAATTCTTTAGGCAGTTAGTGGGGGAGGTCAAATGTCCTTCAGAGAAAACAATCAAAGTAAAGAGATATATTTCAGGGTGGCCAAATTTTGATCTCCCACACAGCCTTGAGCATTCGTAATCATTGAGAACAAGGTTCTTAGTGTTACATAAATATTTTACCCTATTGGATGAGTAAATGTTTTGTTAATTGGCTCATCCACATTTCTATTCAAAGAGCATCTTTAGATAAATGAAGCTTTTAAATAACACCCCCAGGAAAACTCTTGGCAAACATACTGTGCTTTTTGCCATAAGGTTCTCAAAATATCTTAGAGAAATATTAAAAAGTAAACCCTTAGAAAGGAAGATTAGACCTGGTTGCAAAAACCCATAACTCATCTTTTCCCTCAGGACTGACTGACTTAAACAAAGGAAGATAATTTGGTTTTGCTCTCTGCTGTACCAGGACTATAGCTACTTAACTTCTCTCATCCTAAAGCCTGAAGCTTGATAACTTTTCTCAACTCATATCTATCGTGAAAGAGCAGATCCATTTTCAAATATTCTTTGTTCCTGGGGCTTCTATATGGGGGCAGAGTGAACTAACAGCTGGCTTGTTCCTTTCAGCTCTCAGGTGACTGGCATCCATGAGATGATGGAATGCATTCAGAGACGAGTAGATCATCTGACCGAACAGTGTTCTGCACACAAGGAATTTGCTCTTAAGAAACAGCAATTAACAGCCTCAGTGGAGGGCTACCTAAGGAAGGTAACTTTATTAAATGTGTCCTCCTTAAGCTACTATTTAGATGCAACTTCTGATTAGGTGATAATAGACAGTATAGCAACTGTGGCATGTGGGCATAGTGGGAGGATGGGGTGTGTCTCCTTAAGCTTCTTTTACGTTCCACGTTAGGTTTTATAATTGAACAGAATAGAGTTATAATTTACCATTGCTCATCAGCCATCCCTGTCTCAGGTTGCCAAAACTGGATATGTAATCCTACCTGCCACCCCAGCCCTGAACACCTATACACCAAGGCAGTCCTTGCTTTCCACAGAATTGTGTTAACTGAACCATGTACATATTGGGATTGTCCTTGATTTACATTGCTCTGTGCATGGTTCCAGTATGCACAAGTTTCAGTTCACATGGTACCATACCACATGAGGACTGCAGATAGACAGATACCAAAAATGATGAGTTTTGGGGGTTTCCAGGAATAAACTGCCATTATCATACTTTATTGAACCAGGTCAGTGCAAAGGACATGGTCATTCTGAATAGAAACAGACGTGAGAATCCTCTCTGCAGAGTGAATATAATGGTTTGGTATGGGAGAATTTTATTTCCTATTTTCAAAGAGGAATGAAAGCAGGAATATTTGCAGGTGGAGCATATAGCAAAAACTAGTAATATCTCAATGATATTAATGCTAATGAACCTCGCTGCACAAGTTGGGTCTCAAATTTTCAATGATGTTTTCATTTGATACGATGGACTTAGATGCCTGACTTAAACAAGTAGAATTACTAGACTCACAGGAGAGGGTGTTTAATAACCATGTCTCTAGCTAAATTGTCTCCTCACCTGTTATTGATCCAAAACCTTGGGAATTTAGCCTTGTTCTGATGTCTGGGTCCAGGGAGATTCCAAATATGGTGGCAGCTGTGGTGCCACATTCCCTAGAGCTTGAGACTCAAGCTAATTTGGTGATAGTGGAAAACACAGTAGGAACTCAAACAACTGTTGCTACTTGTCTTCCTGCCAATCTGACTGCGGAAAGTATGGACTCTAGATAGAGCCAGGGGATGAAGGAAGTAACTTGGATGGAATAGAATCTTTTAAAGGTCACTTTATTCATTGATTCATGTGTACTGAAGATCAAATCACAGGCCCCCACATTCATCAAATAAATGGCCAAGCGTGTCCCTGTGTTTTATTGTCACATGTACAGGCTTTTGTGCTGCCCTAGGGTCCCTCACCCCTAAGCATAACAACCCATAGGGTGATCTAATACCTAGGTTTTGGACCTCTACTTCAAGATGTGCCTGTAAATTGGGCCCCATTCAACTTACAGTGAATGATTATGAATTAATTATTCAGATAAATTCATCTCTGCTGATGTGTTAGCAAGTACATTATTATTTCTAGTAATATAGCTAATAAAATTCTTAGAAGACATGGATGATTGCTTATATCTCATTGCTGTCAATATAATATATGTCTGTTAATAAATATATATCTTTAATCATATACCCTCTGTTGGTAGGTCAGTAGTATTACCTCATATGAAGAGCAGCATTATTAATTTAAATATAAAATTCTGAAATATTTAAAACTATTTTTAGATTAAAATTGATACATCTATTTAAAGTAAAATGGAAATGTAGAGAGTAATATTTATTTTCTCTACACACATGCATACATAATACACAAATACATATTACTAAGATTGCAATATATTCTTTATTCCTAAAGGTGGAAATGTCAATTCAGAAAATCAGTCCAGTACTTTCCAATGCAATGGATGTAGGTTTCAGCCTTTCTGAATTAGAGAAGATTTTGAGTAAATATTTGGAACTAGATACCCAAGCTAAGGTAAGTAAAACAAGAATTATTATTATGGTTATGATTTTGTAAATATGGTTTATTTTCTTTACATTCAGTAGCTATAAAACTTAATCCTGGTTCTCTTGAGGGTTGCAATTCTAAATTAACATTGTGGCAAATAATGGCTTAAAAACTACTATTATGTGCATCTAAATTATTTATGTATACACGTGCGTTTATTAGGTGTTTGAGCTCACGGAACTCAGCATTACAGCCTGGTATTAAACACTCACTTGGCCCCTTTTCCTTGCCTGGGTGATGTTAGCAACTCCTTTTGGGGATGCCAGAGGAAGCAGGGAGAGTGCGTCTCTAAGACTGTTTGTGATTTTCTGCTAGAATAAGTTACAAAAGGAAATTACTGGAAGCAGCATGCATTAATGCAAGATTCCAGGAGGCAAACAAAAACACAATCTTTTTGGCACACCCAATGCTTAGAGACAGAAAATGGCCCTCCAATCCCTGGGACCTTCTCTAGCTCCTTCTCACTCCTTTCACATGAGACTTAGATTCAAATATTCCTGCTAGCAGCTCCAAACCTGCGCTGAGTCCCAGGCTGCCCCGGCAGGTGTTTAGGAAGGTGAGCCAGGTGCCCTCTCCTGGCACCCGAGTTGGCAGGAAATGGCCCAGCTACTCCGTCAGTTCTCAGCAGAAGAGCATCCTTCACAGACGGCGCCCTCACTCGAAACTCACAGAAAGAACAAATTCTTTTAAATGGAGTGTTTTTTATTCATTATTTAAAATGTTTAAAATAAAACATATGTCTGAATTCAATTTTATTATTTTATTTTAAAAGTTTTAGAAGGAAGAAGGAAATTGCACGGGGAGAAACTCTCCCACTTCCTCTTTCCCAGAGTGCTGTCTGGAAGCAGCACTTAAAAATTGAAATTACCTTCATTCAATGGAGTACTTGGGAAGCATATTAAATACAAGCAGGCAAGCAATCCCTTCTTGCTGCAGATGAGAGTGAAGCTTTTTTCTTTCATTTTTGGTTGATTCCCAGCTTGGTCGCACATGGAGTTTTACATGGCTCTTTCTATGGCAGTTGTATATGTAATACCTACAATTCCTACTCATCTATTTAATCAGTGGTTAGATTTCATGTGCCAGAAATTGCCCTCAAAAGAAAACGTAGGAGAGCCACCCTAAGCGAGTCAAATTCCCCGACTCTTTAGGCTATTTAAACCTAATATGTAGTACTTCTACACTTGTTTAAAAACCCTTCTAGAGAGATTTAAATAAGACTGCGTAATTGATATGTCATTTTTTATAAGTTAAAAAATGAGTAAACAATTTCTATAATTTTACCATTTCTTATATAACAAAATTAGTTTATGAATTTGCTAGAGCTATTGTTAAATTTCATAAAGCAATTCTTGTGTGTAATTATTTTATTAAACTATTTAAAACATTTCTGCCACTTTGTTTTACAGTCTTTCATACCAAACAACCTTCCTTCTATTCGTGACACAGAAAAGAATGCTCTACATAAGAAGTGTAGCTGACAGTGAAAGAATGTTTTGAGATGGTTTTCATTTTAAGATGACTTTTTTTTTTTCATTTTGAAAGTTATGCCTTTCTTTTATTGAGGAGAGCCTTGGTACGAGTTTAATTAATAATCGTAATAGATGGATGTACAGAAGGTAATGAAATGTGAATGTTCATGATTCCACTGTCTGCTTCTGACCCCCTGTGCTTTGCTGTCGTAGGAGACATCACATGAATTAGAAGCAGCTGCAAAACTTATGACAGAGAAAAATGAATTTGAACCCGATGAGGCAGCATCTCTTTCTTCTAAAGCTAAATGGCTAAAGGAAGAATTAAAAATAGTTGGCGAAAGCATCGGCTCTAGGTCACATGTCCTGCAAACTTATGTGGCCTTTCTAAAGTCATCAGAGGAGGTATGGTACCTATGTGCTGACCTTCCATGGCAAGGTGGCCTCTGCCCACCGTCCTGCTTCCTGTGGGGATAGAAGCCCTGGGGGTAATTCCATATCCTCCTCCTCAGTGCATGTACTCACTTACTCTCCAAGGCACCATCCGGGGACTCAAAGAGTAAGTTGTTTACTAAAAAATAATACAAATATGTATGTGTAGATAGATACACAAATAAGCAAAGTAGTTGTGCTGGAGCACTTTTTACTATGACCTACAAATATTTATAATATCCTAAAGATAGAGCAAAATGATTTAAAAATAAGTCATTTTCTATTTAAAAATAAGACAGGAATTTCTTTGAATACCTAAGCAATTAGTGTGATTCATTTAAAATACACAGAATCGGAAATTACAGGCTGTTGCATCCAGTCTCAGATTTATCTTGTTTGATACCTTTTAAGAAGTTTCCTCTGAGAGCTTCTCCTGAGGCATTATTTTGACTGTTTGTATTAGGTAATCTGGAAAATTCCCTCTAATACACTAGGATTCCTTCTCTCAAAGGTCCCAGCTTCTTGGAGATAACGTCAGTAATAGAAAAGTGCCAGGATCCCACCTCATTTAACTCTGGTCCCAGTGCAGATCAGAGAGGTGGGTGCTGGTTTAGTGGGTGGTGGAGCCAGCAAGGTCCACTCAAGGGTAAAGCCAGCAAAAGTTAGGTAGCATGTTCAAATTCCATCTTCTCAACCCACCCTCCCAACTCTCCCACCCTTACCTCCCACCACCACCGTTCTGGCCACGCATGCCTTCTCTGTCAGCTCTCCTCTAATATCCTGAATTCTCGCCACTCTGGAGGAAGGCCATGCCCCGGCCCTGGAAATCTCGGGTAACCACTGCCTCCTTTTCCACATCTTTACTCCATCTTTTGTCATTTCTGGCTTTTTTTTTTTTTAGTTCTTCTTAGTCCTGAACTCTCGTGGTTCAGCAGAGGTATCACAACTGAAGGGATTATCCTGTTGATGAACATTTTTATTAAGAACTTGAAATGGTAGAGAAGATATAAAGAAGAGTTTGTTTTCTGCAACTTCATTGCTAAAAATGTAACTTCTTGGCTTCTAGTTCGGGATCTACTTCCATGGCTCACTCTGGCCTCTGGGACCAAGAGCCTCTCTAGGGCTGGAAACTGAGCTTTGCAAACAATTTTCTCAGAAGGAGCCCGTGTCCTTCCATCTTTCCGGCTTTCACTAAATCTGTTTTCTACCTGGCAGAAGTTTCTGTCCTTCTAATCTTGGCAGTGGTCTCAGTTTCTCACTCTCCTACCCCCTCAGGCTTTCCTTCTTTCCTCACCAGCTCGTGGTTACTCATTTCCATGCCATTCTCCATGCCCTCAACTCCCTGCCTTTCAACCTGACTAACCCTGCTAATTCCCAATACCAGATCCATCCAACACTCTGTTTACTCAGTTTCTCTTTCCAAGCTTCCAGACATTCCTGCAGAAAATCATACAGTTGTGCTGATTGGCACTCTTACAAATGTATGGGTCTCTGCCTCGGCTGGGTCCTCCATATGCTCGCTAGTTGGCATCCATTCAGTAGTGATTCTCAAACATCTTACCCCAGTTTCCATCGTTAAATCTTAGCGATAAACTTACCTCATACATGACTGAAAAACATGAGGCCATTGAACATAACTCCTTGACATCCTTCGACTTCCAAACCTAATGATATGTTCACCCATCTTCCACTGTGGCCGGTAGGATCCCTACTCATGTCCAGCATTAATCTGTAATCAGTATACTCCTCCGTCCTTCAGAATCTAGCTCCAGTAACCATCCTCTAATATTTCAGATTTGCTTTTTTCCATTGCTTCCTTCCCTTTGGTTTACAGTTATGCCCAAACGTTCTTGCCCTCATCAAGTCTACCACTCTATAATTTTCCTTCCCTTCACATCTGGACTCTTAGAATGGGAAGATGA
Organism: Diceros bicornis minor; assembly: GCF_020826845.1. NCBI lineage: Eukaryota > Metazoa > Chordata > Mammalia > Perissodactyla > Rhinocerotidae > Diceros > Diceros bicornis. The sequence goes on along the minus strand of NC_080749.1, from coordinate 59,306,245 downwards.
CATTTCTTGCCTCTCCTTGCTCATCCTCCCTAGTCCTCATCACACTGCCATTTAGTTTATCTCCTTTTTAGTCCTGCCATTCGCCACTTCTTCACTCCACTGAAAATGTTCTCATAAGCTACTTACTAGTTGACAAATGAAATGGTGTATTTTCAGTCTTTATCCTTCTCAATCTCTCTGCCACATTTAACCCAATTACTCACTCTCATCTCCTTTGACTTTTTTTAAAGAACAGATTTATTGAGGTATAATTTACATAGCATTAAATTCATCTACAGCAGAGTGCAATAATTTTTAGTATATTTATAGAGTTGTGCAACCATCACTGCACCCCAGTTGTAGTATATTTCCGTCACCCCAAAAAGAGCCTTGGTGCACATTTTTAGTCAATCCTGGTTTCCACCTCCAGCCTCGGACAAGCACTGATCTGCTCCCTGTCTCTATAGATTTTCCTTATTTGAATATTTCACTTAAGTGGAATCATCCTGTCTACTGCTTTATCTGTTCCTTCTTGTTTTTCCTAATTCAGTTCTCTGTTCCTGAAGTATGGTGTGTCACAGAATTCCTGCTTGTACTCTCTCTTTTGCACATTCTACACACTTTCTCTACAAAAATCACATCCCCATCTATGATTTCAAGTCACTAATAACTCAAAAGTGGTTCCTCAGCTCCAGCTCTCCTGAACTCCAGACCAATGCTTTCAACTTCCAATCATACTAATTACCTATGTATCCTGTAGGTTCCTAAAACTCAACAAAACACAACTCAACTGGTTATCTTTTCCTCAAAGATGCTTTTCCTTCTGTATTTTGGCATTGGATTGATAACTCTACCATCTTTCAGAAGTCCTAGGTAGAAGCTTCAGTCTTTTTCAAGCCTTCTCTCAATGAGCACTTATTTTGTACAGGCCCTGTGCTTTTCATTCCTGACTTCATTTAATCCTTACAACAAGTCTGTTTAGTTACTGTTACCCCCATTTTACAAATGAGGGAAACTGAGGCTCTGGAAGTTAGGTATACAAGATCAAACAGCTAGTAAACATCAAAGCTGAAGTTTAATCCCCAATCTCCTCCCTTTTGCTTTTTCCTGTTCCAAAGACCATGCTATCTCGTGTCTGTCTACAGAGATAACCTAAAAGATTTCTGAATTCCCCTTCCTCTCCATTTGCACCATCACTTCCTCGGTCCAAGTCCTTATCATCTCTCACCAAGCTTAAAGAGGTTGTCTTCTGCCTATTCTCTTCCCTCCTACAATTCTCCCCTTCACTCCTCCTTTCAAAAAATGGTCATTCTAAAGCAAGTCTAATCATGTTACCTCCTGAAACTCAGGTGATTTGACAAATGTAATTTGTGAAGCAAGTTGCAAATAACTTTTACCAAAAGTGGATAAAGTATTAAAGTTTATCATTAATTCACTTAAAAAACACACTAGTACAGATTCAAGGGAATTCCTATAATGACATCATTCTCATTTGCATTCAAGGAGGCTTTTTGGAACAGTTAGAAAAAGGGGATGAATTAAAGTTTATGTTTTGAGAATTGCTCATAACTGACAGGCCATTCACACTTGTGCCTTCAAACATGTTAGTCCTTCCAGTTGGGATCCCCTTCTCCTACTCCCTCTCACCCTGGACAATTCTGAAAGACACAGATCAAATGCTGCTTCCTGTGGGAAGTCCTTCCCTATTTACTCTATGTAGAGTTGGTGGTCCCTCCTCAGTGTGCCCACAACATTGTGTGTATATACTTGTCTTTTGTTGTAATAATCTGCTTATGGTTCTCTTCCTCCCAGAACTATCATTAGGAACCTAAGGAAATAAGTGCTTAATTCTTACTGAGTTAATTTAACTAACTCATGAAGGATAAGTAGGAGCAGAAAATTGAGGAAAGATCATTCTGGGCTGAGAAAACAAGCATCAGCAAAACAGAGGCATGAATAAATGGAAAAAGAGAAACAAGGAGAGAACTCTGTTTCTTAGTGCCATTTGCATGCTCTCCTATTAAGTTCATTTAAATTTAGAATGATGACAAAATCTGTAAAATATAGTGACCAACCATTGCCTGAAATTTAGATTGCTTTTGGTGGTTATGAGCTCTTTGAGTTTTGTCCTATTGGCCATTAAGTATTATTCAAATGCATAAAACTTGTGTCAAAAATTGCCTACTATTTCTACATCACCCAACTACGTGTTAATCTGTAGTTCTACAGGCACATTTGATTTTATGTAAGCTCTGTTCAAAGAGAGTGATTTAAAATAATCTAGTACTGCTTACATTGATTAACAAATGAGAAAATATATTTCTAGGGAGGCAAAGTAACATACCTCAATAAGATTAGCTCACGGAGACAGTTTAATATTAATACTTATACAGAAAATTAGTAATTATTTGTACTCATTTGTTCTGGTTTATCACTGATTAGAAGCAAGTTGTGATTTACTAATTATTTTTTCACTGACTTCCATTTCTTTCTGATTTGTATTCCTTGATTGCATATATATATATATATATATATATATATATGTCGTTCTTCTGAATTATAAAATTCAGCTTTAAATGGAACCACACTGGTCTTTGACGTAAATTGTCCCCAATTACAAAATATACACGTGTATAATACATAAATATGATTTTGGCTATAGTAAGTAGGTCTTACAGGTAACAAACTTGTCAGCTCAATTTACTACCCAGTGGTGGTCCTGTCTGTCAACAATCTAAATAGATTTTCATGTCTTTTCAGTAAATTAACAATATTCAATAATTATTTAAAGAATTCTGAAATGCGGTTTCCATTTAATTTTTTTTATTGATGTTTTAATAGTTTATAACATTGTGAAATTTTGGGTTGTACATTTTTGTTTGTCCATCACCATATATATGTCTCCCTTCACCCCTTGTGCCCACCCCCTACCCCCATTGCCCCTGGTAACCACAATACAGTTTTCTCTGTCCATGTGTTGGTTTATATTCTGCATATGAGTGAGATCATACAGTGTTTGTCTTTCTCTTTCTGGCTTATTTCACTTAACCTAATACCCTCCAGGCCCATCCATGTTGTTGCAAATGGGATGATTTTTTCTTTTCTTATGGCTGAGTAGTATTCCATTGTATATATATACCACATCTTCTTGATCCAATCATCAGTCAAGGGAACTTGGGTTGCTTCCACTTCTTGGCTATAGTGAATAATGCTGCAATGAACATAGGGGTGCATAAGCCTCTTTGGATTGTTGATTTCAGGTTTGTTGGATAGATTCCCAGTAGTGGGATAGCTGGATCATAGAGTATTTCTATTTTTAATTCTTTGAGGAATCTCCTTACCGTTTTCCACAGAGGCTGCACCAGTTTGCATTCCCACCAGCTGTGTATGAGGGTTCCTGTTTCTCCACATCCTCTCCAACATTTGTTGTTTTTTGTCTTGGTGATTATAGCCATTCTAACAGGCATGAGGTGATATCTTAGTGTTGTTTTGATTTGCATTTCCCTGATGATTAGTGATGTTGAACATCTTTTCATGTGCCTATTGGCCATCTGTATATCTTCTTTGGAGAAGTGTCTGTTCATTTCCTCTGCCCATGTTTTTGATCGGGTTGTTTGTTTTTTTTGTTGTTCAGTTGTGTGAGTTCTTTATATACTATGGAGATTAACCCCTTGTCAGATGTATGTTTTGCAAATATTTTCTCCCAGCTGGTTGGTTGTCTGTTCATCTTGATTCTGGTTTCGTTTGTCTTGTAGAAGCTCTTTAATCTGATAAAGTCCCACTTGCTTATTTTTTCTTTAGTTTCCCTAGTCTGGGTAGGCATGTCATCCAAAAAGATTCCTTTATGACCAATGTCAAATAGTGTGTTGCCTATATTTTCTTCTATGAATTTTATGCTTTCAGGTCTCACCCTCAGGTCTTTGATCCATTTTGAATTAATTTTTGTGAATGGCGATAGCAGATGGTCCACTTTCATTCTTTTGCATGTGGCTGTCCAGTTTTCCCAACACCGTTAATTGAAGAGATTTTCCTTTCTCCATTGTATGTTCTTAGCTCCTTTGTTGAAAATTAGCTGTCCATATATGTGTGGTTTTATTTCTGGGCTTTCAACTCTGTTCCATTGATCTGTGTGTCTGTTTTTGTACCAGTACCATGCTGTTTTGATTACTATTGCTTTGTAGTATGTTTTGAAGTCAAGGATTGTGACGCCAACAGCTTTGTTCTTTTTTCTTAGGATTGCTTTAGCTATTTGGGGTCTTTTGCTGCCCCACATGAATTTTAGTATTCTTTTTTCTATTTCAGTGAAGAATGTCCTTGGGATTCTGATAGCGATTGCATTGAATCTGTAGATTGCTTTAGGTAATATAGACATTTTAACTATGTTTATTCTTCCAATCCATGCACATGGGATGTCTTTCCATTTCTTTATGTCATCATCGATTTCTTTCAATAATATCTTGTAGTTTTCATTGTATAGGTCTTTCACCTCCTCAGTAAGATTTATTCCTAGATATTTTATTCTTTTTGATTCAATTGTAAATGGTATTATCTTTTTGAGCTCTCTTTCTGTTAGTTCGTTATTAGCATACAGAAATACAACTGATTTTTGTAGATTGATTTTGTACCCCGCAACTTTGCTGTAGTGGTTGATTATTTCTGATAGTTTTCCAATGGATTCTTTAGGGTTTTCTATATATAAAATCATGTCATCTTCAAATAGTGAGAGTTTAACTTCTTCGTTGCCTATTTGGATTCCTTTTTCTTGCCTAATTGCTCTGGCCAAAACCTCTAGTACTATGTTGAACAGGAGTGGTGAGAGTGGGCAACCCTGCCTCATTCCTGTTCTCAGAGGAATGGCTTTCAGTCTTTCTCTGTTGAGTATGATGTTGGCTGTGGGTTTGTCATAAATAGCCTTTATTATGTTGAGGTACTTTCCTTCTATTCCCATTTTGTTGAGAGTTTTTATCATAAATGGATGTTGTATCTTGTCAAATGACTTCTCTGTGTCTATTGAGATGACCATGTGGTTTTTATTCTTTGTTTTGTTGATGTGGTGTATCACGTTGATTGATTTGCGGGTGTTGAACCATCCCTGCGTCCCTGGTATAAGTCCCACTTGATCGTGGTGTATGATCTTTTTAATGTGTTGCTATATTCAATTTGCCAATATTTTGTTGAGGATTTTTGCATCTATGTTCATCAGCGATATTGGCCTGTAATTTGTATTGTCTGTGTCTGGCTTTGGTATCAGAGTGATATTGGTCTTGTAGAATGGGTTAGGAAGTGTTCCATCTTCCTCTACTTTTTGGAATAGTTTGAGAAGGATGGCTATTAAATCTCCTTTGAATGTTTGGTAAAATTCACTGGAGAAGCCATCTGGTCCTGGACTTTTATTTTTTGGGAGGTTTTTTGATTACTGTTTCAATCTCTTTACTTGTGATTGGTCTATTCAGATTCTCCATTTCTCTTGGTTCAATTTTGGGAGGTTGTATAAGTCTAAGAATTTATCCAGTTCTTCTAGATTGTCCAATTTGTTGGCATATAATTTCTCATAGTATTCTCTTATAATCCTTTGTATTTCCATGATATTTGTTGTAATTTCTCCTCTTTCATTTCTATTTTTATTTACTTGAGCCTTTTTTCTTTTTTTCTTAGCAAATCTTGGTAAGACTTTGTCAGTTTTGTTTATCTTCTACAAGAACCAACTCTTTGTTTCATTAATCCTTTCTACTGTTCTTTTGGTCTCAATTTCATTTATTTCTGCTCTGATTTTTATTATTTCTCTTCTTCTGCTGACTTTGGGCTTTGTTTGTTCTTCTTTTTCTAGTTCTGTTAGGTGTAATTTAAGGTTGCTTATTTGGACTTTTTCTTGTTTGTTAAGGTGGGCTTGTATTGCTATGAGTTTCCCCCTCAGGACCGCTTTTGCTGCATCCCATATGATTTGGTATGGCACATTTTCATTTGTTTCCAGATATTTTTTGATTTCCCCTTTAATTTCATCAATGATCCATTGGTTGTTCAGTAGCATGTTGTTTAATCTCCCCATTTTTGTCACTTTCCCAATTTTTCTTTCATGGGTGATTTCCAGTTTCATAGCATTATGGTCTGAAAAGATGCTTGTTATGATTTCAATCTTCTTAAATTTATTGAGGCTTGCTTTCTTTCCCAACATATGGTCTATCCTTGAAAATGTTCCATGCGCACTTGAGAAGAATGTGTAGTCAGCTGTTTTTGGGTGGAGTGCTCTGTATATGTCTACTGGGTCTATCTCGTCAAGATTTTCATTTAAGTCCACTGTTTCTTTATTGACCTTTTGTCTGGATGATCTATCTATTGATGTAAGTGGGGTATTAAGATCCCCTACTATTATTGTGCTGTTGTTAATGTCTCCTTTTAGGTTTGTTAATAGTTGCTTATGTATTTTGGTGCTCCTATGTTGGGTGTATATGTATTTATAATTGATACGTCTTCTTGGTGGAGTGCCCCTTTTATCATTATTTATTTCCCTTCTTTGTCTCTCTTGACCCGTTTTATCTTCATGTCTACTTTGTCTGACATGAGTATGGCAGCACCTGCATTCTTTTGTTTGCCATTAGCTTGGAGTATTGTCTTCCATCCTTTCACTCTGAGCCTGTGCTTGTCTTTAGAGCTGAGATGTGTTTCTTGGAGGCAACATATTGTTGGGTCTTGCTTTTTAATCCATCCTGCCACTCTGTATCTTTTGATTGGAGAGTTCAATCCATTTACATTTAGGGTAATTATTGATATATAAGGGCTTAATGTTGCTGTTTTGTCATTTATTTTCTGGTTCTTTTGCATTTCCTTTGTTTCTTGTCCCATTTGTTTCGGACTGCCAATTCAGTTTGGTGGTTCTGTCTTATGATTCTTCTAGTTTTCTCTTTGTTTATCATATGTGATTTCGTTTTGATTATTTGTTTAGTGGTTACCTTAAGATTTGTATAAAAAATCTTGTGTATGAGATAGTCCATTATCTGATGGCCTCTTATTTCCTTATACTAAGTCAATTCAATCTCTTTCCTTTTCCTCTTCTCAGTCATTCTTGTTATAACTTATTCTATCTTGTGTTGTTGGTGTGTGTTTACAGTGATGAGGTTATATTTATTTTTGGTGAATTCCTTCCTTTGATCTTTGATTTTGGTTTTTAAGTGGTTGCTTACCTATTCCAGTAAAGATCTACTACTGATTTTGTCTACCTATTTTTCTCCTTGCTCCAAGCTTTGTATTCTTCTTTCTCTTCTTTTTTTCAGGCCTGAGCGCCTTCTTGAGTATTTCTTGTAGTGGGAGTCTCGTGGCCATGAACTCCCTTAGCTTTTGTTTATCTGGGAAAGTTACTATTTCTCCATCATATTTGAAGGTTATTTTTGCTGGATAGAGTATTCTTGGCTGAAAGTTTTTGTCTTTCAGTATTTTGAATATATCATTCTAGTCTCTCCTAGCCTGTAAAGTTTCTGTTGAGAAATCCGCTGAGAGCCTGATGGGAGTTCCTTTGTACGTTATTTTTTGTTTTTGTCTAGCTGCCCTTAATATTGTTTCTTTGTCATTGACTTTAGCCAGTCTTACCACTATATGTCATGGAGTGGACCTTTGCCTGTTGACGTATTTAGGCGACCTATTGGCTTCACTTACTGGTATTTCCTGCTCCTTCCCCAGATTTGGGAAGTTCTCAGCTATTATTTCCTTGAATAGGCTCTCTGTTCCTCTTTCCCTCTCTTCTCCCTCAGGAATACCTATAATTCTTATGTTACATTTCCTAATAGAGTCAGATATTCCTCGGAGACTTTCTTCATTTCTTTTTAGTCTTAGTTCTCTCTCCTCTTCCATTTGGAGCATATCTGTATTCCTATCCTCTATAATGCTAATTTTTTCCTCCATATTGTCAGCTCTGTTCTTTAAAGATTCCAGATTCTCCTTTATCTCCTCCATTGTGTTCTTCATCTCCATCAGTACTGATTGGTTTTTCTTTATGATTTCAATCTCTTTTGTGAAGAAACTCCTAATCTCATTGAATTGTTTGTCTGTATTATCTCGTATTTCATTGAGTTTTTTATGATAGCTATTTTGAAATCTCTGTCATTTAGGTTATGGTTTTCTGTGTCTTCATGGTTGGTTTCTGGGTGCTTGTCATTTTCCTTCTAGCCTGGTGATTTCATGTACCTTTGCACTGTGGTTCCTGTATTTGCTTTGTTTTTCCTCATCCTGGAAATATCTGGTTGCAATTTCCACCCGCTACCACCATGTGGGGGTTAAGGGCTGTGTAATGTGAGCCCCCTGCCCTCTGCCCCTGCTGCTTGCTGCAATCGGCTGGCCACTTGGTCTGGTCTGGTCAGCTGAGCTGCAGTGTCCGGCATGTGGGGGGGGTCTCTCTTTTGCCACTGGGTCCTTGGCGTGGGGGGCTTCTTGCTCACCCCTCTTTATCCGCTCTCCTGGGGTGCTCAGATGTTGATGGTACCCTTGTAGCAGTTCTGAGTCCTCTGTGTGGGAATTTCCCACTGGCTGAGAGAGCCCAAAGAGCTATGGTTTCCCTGCAGAGGGCTGCCCCTCCCCCCTCTCTGGGAGCCATGTGGACCAGGCTCGCCGATCTGATGGGGAAGGAGAGGAGTTTTCCTTACCTCTCCCCACTTCCTCTGGGGGCCCCAGCACAGTCCACTCTCAGATGTGCGGCAATGTGGATCTTTCCGATCTTCCTTTTCACTGTCTAGGAGTCCATTGTTGGTCTGTGACTGTTCCTTTTGTTGTATCTTATCAGGGGAAGAGTTTACAGGAAAACTCACTCTGCCATGATGCTGATGTCACTCTCCTCCATTTAATTTTTATATAGGCTTTTAATGGAATCTAGTGTTATTCTTTAAGCATGTTTTTAAGTGTTCTTAACTTTCATTTATATTCTCCTTTTTGTAGGTAGAGCAGCAGTGTCAGAGCCTTAAGGAGTTTTACCAAACTGAAAACCTGCAGGAGGAAGAGGACGAGGCTAAAGCTAAGCATTGGTCTGACTCCGCTGAGAAGCAGTGGCAGCTATTTTTAAAGAGGAGCTTTTTAACTCAAGATCTAGGGCTTGAGTTCCTTAATTTAATAAACATGGTGAGAATGACATTATATGAGTCACACCTTCTGCAAGGATTACTTGTCAAAGTCAAAATCATAAATTTGAAAGTTCAACTGTCTATTAATCAGCAGTGCTGGCTTAGAAAGTTCTTTTTAGCTTCATTCAACCTAGAACAGTCCCAGGATTTACAAGCCTAGCATTTACATGCTTATTTGGTCCTAAACTTCTTTTTAGTTTATAACATGAAGGCTATGTTAATTATTAAGAAGAAAGAGGGACTATAATCCAAATGCAACGCTGTTATTATTACATAGAATCCTCAGTAGAATTTCAACCAAAAGTTCTGGGTTATGTTGAGAGCATGCAACAAGATCCTTACAAAATTTCCAGCGGCTAAAGATAATGTCTAGGATAAATCTTCATTTTGAAGAATTTCTTACTATAGCAGATCTTTTTATAGTGAAACTCCATTATATTTAGAAGTGTACCCTAAAGTTTAGTTGTCGAGTTATATCTGTAAAATATTCTAGGGCTGGCCCCATGGCTTAGCGGTTAAGTGCACGTGCTCTGCTGCTGGTGGCCCGGGTTTGGATCCCGGGTGCGCACCGACACACTGCTTCTCTGGCCATGCTGAGGCCGCGCCCCACATACAGCAACTAGAAGGATGTGTAACTATGACATGCAACTATCTACTGGGGCTTTGGGGAAAAAAAGGAGGAGGATTGGCAATGGATGTTAGCTCAGAGCTGGTCTTCCTCACCAAAAAAAAAAAAAAAAAATTCTAGAATCCTTATATCAACCTCTGACTCATATAAAATTCTCTACAGAATTCTTAAAAGATGGCTAATCCACCTCTCCTTCAATACTTCAAGTATCTTCCTAATGAAACTTCTCATTTCACTGTTAGAATGCATCAGCTGCTAGAAAACATTTTTTTTTAATGTTACATCAAACGTGTCTTCATATCTGGTTCTAACCCTCTGTAGCTACACAGGCGAAAAAAGTAGTATTTATATTTCATTCCTCTTACAAATGAAAGTCCTTATAACTTTGAAAATAGTTGCTGTGTCTAACTGAGTCTTTTCTGTAGTTAAACACATATAAATCTTTTCTATCGTTTATGAGGTAACTTCGTTTCTCTCTCCATCCTGATCCCTCCTCCCAGAATTTTCTATGGTTTGTCAAAATCATTCAAAAATATAACTAAAAAGTGAAGTTCACCTTCAAAACAAAGTACAGCAAAGTTGACATCATTGTTTACTAGTGAGACCTAAGATTATGCTGACATTTTTAGCAATAAATTCTCTTTTCTGGTTCATATTAAGCTTGTGACGGAGTAAAACTCTCATCACATTTTTATTACAATTCCTGCCAAGCTAGGTCTCTCTATCTTATCTCTGTATCAGCTATTTGTCTTTTACATGCAAATATACCTTTATATTTATTTCTATTTAATTTCATTTGTTAGTCTTCACTCACAATTCTATCTTGTTAAACTAATTTTGAACCTGCTACCTACTACATTAGCCATCTCTCCTGGGTTTAGTTCTATACATTGATAAGTAAGCCTCCCGTGGCTGCAATTAGATCTTTTATAATAGTGTCTGATGGGCAGGTTGACATTCCAATCCATTAAGCAATCAATTGATTAACCAGTTTTTTACATAGTCATGGATGCTCCCAGCAGTACTTTACTTCAACCACTATTTCACAACCCTTTTCTTAAGTCTGCCATGGGAGACATTGCTCAAAGGAAGGTCTACCTACCTAGTATCCTATCAATTACATGAATATAATTCGGCATAAATCAGGTTGACCTCTAGTGATTAAGGCATTCTTTCTAAAGTGCTCACAAACTACTTGATCAACAATGAATTTATCGCACTGGTTTTCAATGTAAAGCTTACCAATCTGTAAATTATGTAGCCATCCTTTTGAAAATCAAGGCATTTTCCTTTCTCTAATTTTCTGGCCCTTCTCTTATTTTCTATAGATTTGCAAAGATAACTGACATCTGCAATTTTCTCAGTACTCTGAGATGTGGTTAATCCCAGTCTGGAGCCTGAATTCATTTAGAAGAGTTAAGTTCTGTCTAACTGTCCTCATCTACTTTGAACTACAATTTTCTCTTTATCTTCTTTGTTTCAATCTTTGCGGTTTGAAGGCCATTCTTGTTAAATCTGTGTGGAAAGAGAATATGCATTAAATAGTCCTAATTTATCTAATACTATTCTTAAGCAGCAGAGAAAACTTACTAAGCAATTTGCCCATGTTCTTATTTTTTACAGGTGCTTTATTGTAAAAAAGTAGTTATTTTCTACTTGGAACATTTAGAACATATATTATCTATCTATCTATATTTATCTCTCTCTCTATCTTTTACATTTTTACTCTGTTCAGTATATCTTTTTCCATCTCTTGATTGTGTACTTCTCTAATTTGCACTCATAGGGAATTATTGCAAAAATTCCCCCCAAAAAAATTGCAAACTGCATTTTTTTTTTGCCTATCTTTTTTTGTGTGTGTGAGGAAGGTCAGCCCTGAGCTAACATCTGCCAATCCTCTTCGTTTTGCTGAGGAAGATTGGCCCTGGGCTAACATCCGTGCCCATCGTCCTCCACTTTATATGGGACGCCACCACAGCATGGCTTGACATGCGGTGCGTTGGTACGCGCCTGGGATCCGAACCGGTGAACCCCGGGCTGCTGCAGTGGAGAGCGCGCACTTAACCGCTTGTGCCACTGGGCCAGCCCCCTGCCTATCTTTGTTATTACTAATTTCATTGCAGAAATTTTATTTTTCAGTTCTGGAATTTTCTGGTTCTGTTTTATTAGATTTATATTGCTGATGAAATTTTCTTTCTTGTCCTCTCTTTCTCCATCTTTCCTATACTTTCTTGACCATTTTAATTATGGCATTTTTAAAGTGGTGGTCAGCTAATTCCAACATCTGGATCCAGAGTTGTTTTTATTGTACACTTTTTCTCTTGGTTTCCAGTCATGTAGTCCTGTCCTGGCGGGACTCGTGAATATCTATCAAATGTCAGGCATTGTGTATAAAAGATTGTAGGGGTCCCAGATGGTGTAATTTTCTTTCCCCCCGTGGATGTCGGTGTGATCACTTAAGCCAATCAAGAGCTAGTGGAGTTGAGTCTGGAGTGTAGTCCTCTCAAGGCTCACTCTACTCTCTGGGCTCTCAGAGATTTCACCTTAGAGCTTGGTGCATTCTTTGAGTTCTCCCCGCCGGCAGGTCCCCAACACCAATCTTTGTCTTGGGAAACTGCTGCAAACCTCCACTCTGCTTTTCAGAGGGTTTTGCTTAGTTTTTTTAATCCACTGCCCTGTATAGCTCCAATAGTTTGTTAATGTCCTTAGAAGAAGATCAGCTGTGTTGCTTGATGCCCCCTCCCCACAAGTGTCTGCCAAAGCTCTATTGGTTTCTCTGTTCTCCAGCAAAGCCTCAATGATCAGCCTCCCATCAGTGCACAGAGTTGGGAAATGCCCCTGGCCAGGGCAAAAGTGGTGACAGGCGAGCTCAGGTTCTTCCTTCTCTGGAGTCTCAGCCTCTTGAGTTCTTGCTGTGGCAGCAGCTCTCAGCTGCCTTCAAATAGATGCTATCTGCATTTTTTCCAGCTTTTCTGGTTGTTCTAAGCAGAATCACTGTTCTGCCACTGGCTACTCCATATTACCCAGAAACAGAAGTCCTTTATTACTTATTTAGAATGTTGAAGATTGTCCAGTCAGATTTTCATTTAAGATCTACAGCAGGAACCCATTCCGACTAATGTTTTGTGTCTATGTCTGAATAAATTTATGTTATCGTGATATTCACATGCTCACTTAAATTCCTTCTTATTGGTAAGAATTAAGGTCCGCATAATGGTTAACTTTATTGGTTCAGTGACATTTGGAGATATGAAATTTTTGGTAAAGCAAGTAAAATACAACTTTTATTTTCTTCTATCTTTTGGACCATTAGGCTTTTAAACAAACATTATTGTTGAAATATGGTAACCGGTTTGGTTGTTAAGAAGGAAGAAGGCCAGCTGGCATTTTCCATTGAGTGTTCTGGTCGTGATTGGGTTGCTGTGGCTCATATTTTCAAGATTGAAATTGAAATTTTTTCAGTTCATCTAAATATCATCCCAATCAAAGAAACCAATTTAGGCCAGAAATCTGGCAGACATCTTGATGAAAGTGCCAATTTACTAATTTATAATGGTGAATACCAAGAATGCTCTCCAGGATACTGTCTTCCTGTTATCAAGGTATCTGGAAAGCAATACGTTGGAAGATCATTCATTGTGTGTGAATCTAATTGGGAAGTGGAGAATTTAGTGTCCTAATTACACCAGATTATGGCAAATTTTTCCATGTCCTTACACAGAAGTAGAATGAGTAGTGTGTTTACTAACTAAACCTCAGGCAAATTATTTAATCTTCCTGAATGGCCAAAATACTTCAGCTGCCAAATACATAATCACTCTTCTTGAATCCTGCTAGCTAGATATGAACAAATAGTCCTGTAGTTCTCCCTTTTCTAGACCTTACTCAGATCAATTATGATTATGATTGTAACTGACATGTTGCAATTTTCAAGTTTAAATTAAATTATGTACTATATTACATTTTGAATAATAGTTTCTTAATAATATGTGAAAGATACCCTACCTTTATTAACAGCATGAAAATATATTTAACAGATAAATATATTTAACTGATAAATATGTTAATAGATAAAAAATATATTTGTGATTCTTGCTATAGTTGTCTAATATCTTTTATAGTATGTAGCCTCTTAGTCATCATAATTATAGAATGCATCGTTTTATTACTAGATCCCCAAATTCAAGGGGGAAATCTCACATAGTACCTGCAATTATATTTTTTGCAATTAATTGACATTTTATAATGTCCAAATTAATATAGAAATATAAATGTGGAATATTAGTGTTATTTAAAATAATTTAAAGATAAGATGGCCTATTATTTAAAATATTTTGTTACATATTTAAGACACTGTCTTCTCACTGCAATCTAAAAGGTTCCTTAACTTTTAGATACCTAACTGTCATTGCCCTTCTAGAAATACATTTGCTCCTTAGAAATTCAAAGATATATTGAGAAAGGCTGGCCATGAAAGTAAAAACCACTGTTTTGCCAAACAAATATTCTTCTGTATTTTTTGGTGCTTGCACATAAAAAAAGCACTTGGTCTTAATCTTTACCTCTCTTATCCTTCAGCCTCCAATTTAATTTCCCCTTGTTTAAAACCACTGTTTAAAGGATTTCAAATCAGTCAGCTAGAACATATGGAAGTTGGGAAGAAGTCTTTGAATTTAGGTATTGTGCTTCTAGTGCACAATAGAGATACAAATATAGAGATATATAGCTGCACAGTTCAGTTCTCACAAAAGGGAGTAACTTGAGGAACTGTTCACTAGGGAGCTTTAAGATAGTTATAATACATACATTGGGATAGTTTAAAGAGAAAAACAGGCCCAAAACAAGCTGCCCCCTCATATTCCTTGATATTAACATTTTGACATATTCTAATGAGTGTATTAAAATAAAAAGTGCAATACACTTCAAAACTTATGCATTAAAATAATCTTGACTGCAACATTTCTGGATCCCAGGGCTCAATCATCCCTCAAGCCCGGGAAATAACCAGACCCTAGCAGAGGACTCACACTGCTGGGGTCTTGAAGAACTCGAGACCTGCTATCCCAGCATAGAATACAAGTTGTGAGAGCCCTGCTGTGCCTCTTGCAGTCTTTTCAGATTTGCCTTGGTATCAGCACTGTGCTCCGCTTGGGCTGTGATCAATCATTTGCCTCCTAGAATCGTTTTATGCAAAAATGTTGTTATTTCTTGGGAAAGAAAAGCCATTATATGGATTATTAATTTAACAGGCAAAAGAGAATGAAATATTAAATGTGAAAAATGAGGTGCACATTATGGAGAACACTATGGAAAGACAGAAGGCGGAAAGGGAAGAACTGGGCCGCCTTCGGATGGCATGGCAACTTAAAGCCGCTGCAAGCAAGCCTATGAAACAGCAGTGGGGAGCATTCAAAGAACGACTTAGAAAGGTGAGGGAACATGCACCGAATGTTCTTCAGCCTTACAAAGGAATGAAATCCAGTCATACGCTACAACATGGAGGAAACTTGAAAACATTGTGCTAAGTGAAAGGAGCCAGACACAAAAGGATCGGTACTATATGATTCCACTTGCATAAGGTACCTAGAGTAGTCAAATTCATAGAAAAAACAGAGTAGAAGTTACCAGGGGCAGAGGGGAGGGGGAATGAGGAGGTAGTGTTTAATGGGTACAGAGTTTCTGTTTGGGATGATGAAAAAGTTCTGGAGATGGATGGTGGTGATGGTTGCATACCAATGTGAATGTACTAATGCTACTGACCTGCACACTTAAAATGGTTAAAATGGTAAATTTTGTTACATGTATTGTACCACAATAAAAAGAAAAAAAGTAAAGGAGACCCAGGGCCTGTGCTTTTGTCCATTAATGGATTAGAACCACAAGCTGGCTCGAGGTAGTGAGTGTTTTCATGGAGATTGAAAAGTTTGATGACCACATCACCACTGGAATGATCATATTGTATTTGCTGGTGATGTCAAAGAATACATATGCATAACTATCCAATATTTATTTCAGACTACTCACAACTTAAAACTTCTTCAGGAAGCACTTATGCCTGTGTCTGCGCTTGACCTTGGAGGGAGCCTCCAGACCATTTTAGGTCTACGAAAAAAATGGAATGAAATGAAGCCTCAATTCCAGGTGAAGAAATAGGTTGATGGACTTGGGTGAATGGAAAAAAAAATTTATAACTATTTGGTTGTGGTTTACCTAATTAATTTTCACAGACTGGTGAATTAATATTTTTTTAAACAAAAACATTGCTTGTCTAAAAATCCACTTTAAAGACATATTTTTCTTACTGTTTTTCTGCAGTGTTCTATATTTGATGATACACAAACATTCAGGCTACAAAATAACTTTAATATATTCTTATCTTAGATTATATTAGTTTACATTAAATTATTTCCTTATTAATGTATTTATCATATATATTCACTCTAATTATTTTCCTAAGGGGTATAGACGTGTTTTAGATTGAAACATCTCAGAGCAAGGATGGGCAACCTCTGACATAGAGGTTCTCCTGGCCTCTGTCCCTGAAATTATTACTGTGATGTCACTGTCCCCACCCACTGAAACCCCAGACTCTTACCACCCTCCCAGGAATTTTGCTGTGCTCTCCCATTCTCCTTCTCAGAGAGCCCTCAGGATATGAGAGATAAAGCCCTGAGTCATGTTCCCAGGCCCTGACTGCTAAATGCATTCCCTACCCGGACCTCCTGCCACCCCTAGACCTAACACGACTGTCAAAAATAGTAGCTAGTCACTTTATCTTTCTGCCTAGATTCTTGTTCTTTGCTGCAAAGTTAAATACCTGCGTATCTGTTTGTCACTACTTTGTTAGTGTTGGCTTTAAAGAACGCCAGAATGAGAAGATTGAAGATTTGGGGAATATCTAATTTAGATTCCTTTAACACAAAGCTGATGTAATATATAACCACCCTACACACACAAAACACACACACCTTTGTAGCCCATAGTGAACTCTTTCCTCTAAACTCTTAGAAAATTCCATTAGCCTACGTGTTAGGCTTTGATATACACTATGTTATATGTTTACTTGCATTTCATCTGTGCACACATGCACACACTCCTGCACATGCACGAGTGTATGGTGTGTGTAAATGCCTCGAAATCAGGGACCATTCCCAAGCTTCATTGGCTCTCTCACCGTGACATGCAAGTATTTGATGCCGACAGGCTTGATTTCAACTCGAAGAACCTTATTAGGTTGCTCTTCTGGAGATTATTTCCTTAGCCCTAAGTCATTTCCATTACTTTTATCTTTGATATAAGATCCATTCCTGAAATTACAGTGGCTTCCTCTTTGAGTTGTCCACCCTTTGCAAGTTCTCCCCCAGGATCTGAATTCCTATAAGAGATATCGGAGCAGTGCTGGGTAAAAGGAAGGCAGTTTATCCCTCTCTACATGTGGTGGCTATTTGTGGATTCTGGGATGGCCATTTTTAAAGCAGCATATCTTCTATGTTGCTCAGCTGGTGGTTCATTCTGATCATTCTTTTATCACAGACGTCAAATAATTCCCCCAACATATTTTTACACTGTCTTCTCGTGGTGTTCTTACCATACCACCCAATTCTAGTCTGTATTGAGATGATCATGGCTTCATAAAATATCTAAAATACATTTACTTAACAAATGACTAGAATATTTGTTGTGTCATAGAAATATATGACTTTCCATTTCACCACCTAGCTTTGAAACACATTTTTTGCATTGCTCATAATTTTTTAAAAATTTCGGAGAAGATGGGGATGGAATAATATATCCCTAGCATCAAGCACAATACCTGGATTTGCAGGGGTGGGGGTAAGGCTCACAATAAGTATATGTTAACAAATGAGAGAATGACTCATTATTTAGATCTTCATATAGTCAGTTGTAAAGTAAAAAGCTCTCTAAAAGCTGGATTTGTCTTATTGTTTTCAACTTTTTAGCAACTGAATGATGAGGTTGAGTATATTATAAAAGAATCGGAAGAGTTAGGTGACAAAGGAGCCCCTGTGAAAGAGAAGTTTCAACAACTGAAGGACCTTATTCACCTCCATCAAAACCAGAAAGAGAGGATCCGAGATTACGAGGATATCCTGTATAAGACAGTCCAGTTCCACCAAGTCAAGGAGGAGGTAAGACTTGTTGTGGATGTCTGGAAGACCCTCTGTTTTAAACTATGAAATTAAATGTAAATTATTGTGAAATAAAGACCAAATTGCTTATTCTGATATTAGAGGCTTTCCACAATCTGGCCCTAACTTTTCTCTCACCACGCCCCATCCTCCCTTATGTTCCAGCCAAACTGAGCTCTTCTTTGTCTCTCAAAGATGGCGCACACATTCCTCACTCTAAGCCTTGACTCCCAGGCTGCCATTATCTGACAGGTCCTTTTCTTTCCTCTCTACTGTCTAAACCCTGACCCTCTTTCCAACAATCCTGCCTGCTTTGAGTGATTTCTTTCTCTTCTAAATTCCCAGAACTCTCATTGTTAATTCTACACATCTGTCTTTTTTAACATCTTGATTCCTAATTACTTTTTGATAAACATAGCTCTTTTCCTACCAACTCAAGTGTTTAAGCTCTTTGAGGGAAGAAAACAAATTCAATTTTTCTGTATCTCAAGTATCTGATGTCATAGAGTGCTCAGTAAATATTTATTTGTTGGTGGCTGTTGTTGTTTTTACAAAAACTTCATAGTTATTAGCCTCTATTAGCAGAAAATGGAGATGTATTGATATCCCTTTAAAATAGCCTCTGAATTTACTCAGATCACACATTTAGATCTTGCTAATGTTTTAGGCTATGACCAAAAAGAGTGTTTTCTCTAACTAATAGAACTGACAACATTAGCCCCTCAATTTTACCTATTGATTTGTAACATTTCTTTGGCTATAACACTAATAATTATTGATGGTCTTGACAGCATTTTGACCAACTCATAATATATGTTATAGGAAATAGGCTTTAAAAAGAAAACTGTCTTCATAAAAATATGAAACCCGTGGTAATTGTTAATGTCCAAAATTCCAGCTGGGACATCTCATCAGATCAAGAGAACTGGAGTTTCTGGAACAGCCAAAGGAACTGGATGATGCTCACGATGCCCAGGTTTACCTCAGTCGCTCTCAGGAAAAGCAGGCCCATATAGACCATCTCCATAAACTGGCCCTTTCCCTGGGAGTGGACATCATCTCATCAGTGCAGCGGCCTGTAAGCAACTTAGAACACCATCATTTACAGCCAATTGTAGCTGGGAGTTGGGCTATACTATGAAAGAAACCAGGCATATTGCCTAAAAAATATATTAAACCATTGGAGTAGTTATTTGTGGTGAGTTTCTACCACTTATAACAAAAGAAAAAAAATTAAGGCGAAGAAAATCTGATTATAAAAGTCTTGTTTAATATTAAAATAATAAAATTGTAGAGCTGTGTGTCTAATATGGCAACTGGGTTTTAACATTTAAAATATGCTTAATACAATTAAGGAATGAACCTTTTAATTTAATATAATTTTAATTAATTTAAATTATAACTAATACTCAGTATAGTTATTGGAAAGCTTTTAACTATGCTGGGAACAATTTGGATATGTGAATCTACTTTTAAAACTGTAAACTCGATGAATTTTAAATACGGATCCAATATTTCTGATAGAAATTTAGCAACAATTGAGATGTGCTCTCAGTGTGAAATACATACCAGATTTCAAAGATATAGTATAAAAAGAACCTTATTAATATTTTTATATTTGGTTACATGTTAAAATGATATTTGGTTACATGAACTATATTATGAAATTAATTTTACCTGTTTCTTTTTTACTTTTTAATATGAGTACTAGAAAATTTAAAATTACTTATGTGGCTCACGTTATATTTCTATTGGACAATGCTGCTTTAGCATTCCAAATCTGGAAGGTATCCAAGAGATCATGGAGCCTAGGACTCTCATTTTATAGATGGAGAATCTGATCTCAGAGAAGCCTCTTTATCCATAAAAGCCAGAATGGAGAAGCCACAGCATCCTGGCTCCACCCAGGGCTCTGGGCACCAGTTATTGGATCTGCTTTATTCCACTGGACTGACCTCAACAAAAGAGACTAAAAGAGAAGGAAATAATTCCAGATCAAATTTTCATAAATAACACATAGGGCTCTGATTTTTTAAAAAAAATATTCTTCTCCAAATTCCTAATTTGAGGGAAGAAAAGATTATGTTAATTCTGTCCAGTCATGTATAATATTAATAAAATCATATGGCCAATTTCATTTTAAAGTTCATTTAAGATATCCACTAAACTATACAGAATGCAGTGAACCTAAAGTATTTTTTTTAACTGAAAAGACAGAGAAATACAAAATATCTGTTGCTGCTAATAGAACCTATTTTTACCAAGAAGGAGCTTTCTTTTTAAAAAGTTTTATTTTATTAGTTTAAAAAGCAAAAAAAAGTAAGACGTCTCACTTTGCACAAATAATGTAAATTGTTCTCCAATCCAAGTCTGGCCTTGGCCTCAGCAGCCCTCTGTGCTGAGTAGAGATTGGAGCACTTGCATAATGAACTCGAGGTTAAGCTCAAGTTGACAGGAAAATTATAGTGCAGAAGCCGAATATTTCTAATGCATATTTTATGCCCTTTTGAAGTAAAAATTATACCTTATAATGAATGGTGTCTCTGAGGAGCTGAGTGTGATGAGCAAATCTTCAAAACTGAAGTTTTGAGACTGGAAATGTAACGGTTTGCCTTTCCCATCTTGCTGGGTGTCTGGCTTCTTTGCGAAATCATTACATTCAAATATGCTTAAGGTAAAGTAAATCAGAAGCCTATTTATTTTTTTAAAAAGTGTCCTTTGTGAACCTCATAATGCAGGTAAAGAGCACATTCGTCTCATTGCTGTTTTGCCCATTCCCTTTCTCTCTTCCACTTCCCTTTCGTTTTTAGAACTGTTCTAATGTTTCTGCAAAGAACCTACAGCAGCAGCTGGACATCCTTGAGAGGGACAGTATGAACTGCCGTGCCAAGGCCGAGGAGTATGACCGCACCCTCACCCACAGCTTGGAGTACTGCTCCACAAGGGACGAGATAAATGAGGTGGGGTGCAGGGGTGAGAACTGACACATTGCCAAAAACCGCTCTGAACCTAAAACGTGCGTCTTAATGTCCACACACGCATAATCAGGAGACTTTTTTTCACTCGACCTTTAATCCTCTAAGCAATGGCCTCAGGGATCAGAAAGTATGAGTAAACTTCAAGCTCCCAAACTTGTTGAAGAGTTGGTATGTTGTCAGAGCATAGAAAAACCTAGAATGCAGTATTACGGTTTTTTTGTTTGCCTTTTCCCCCCTACTCAAACCCTTCTAGCAGCCGTTTGCTTTAGTGGATACAGCCCGTCAGGGCAGAAAGGGTGACACTGTCCCTGTGCGGCCAGCTCCAGCCTGCTGAGATTCTATTTAAGTACCACTGACTCATGGTGAAGGGGGTGATAAGGGCCAGGGGAGCTACAAAGTATTACCACTGAAGTCAAGTGGCTGGTTTCATATTTACTCAAATGGAGTGGCTTCTCTGGGAAACCACTCCTAGAGAAAAAGGAGTAACAGATGAAATTCATCCCTGGTGTCCATGCACCCCCACGCCCCCCACATAATTCCACCTCTTCTCCCTCAGTTCTACGCACACCCCCACCCCACCAGACATGAGCTGAACCACAACCACCCTCCCCTAGTTAAACTTCTGTTCAAAGGCGAACTGTTCTGGGGTGAAAACACAGATAGGGATAGCAAGGGTCTTGATTCTTGACTGGGAATTGACAGCAGAACACAAGGTACCGTAATTCCAGATTTGTCTCCATTTAGAGCAAAATGTTTCTGAGTTTATTAGTCACAAGTCCATTAGGAAGGAGGGTGGAGGGAAAAGGAAAGGGTAAACCTTCTCTATTGTTCTGTTTATGCTGTTCACGCAATCCAGGGCCAGTGAGTATCAAATATTATCAAACAACATTAGAGCATGAATTAAAGTGTAACAAGCTAAACTTGAAGGGTGGTCTAGCTCTGAATTGCCCCTTCCCGTCGGCTACACTTCCACAGACCACAGAGGCGCTAACACCAACAGCGATTTTCAATTTAGCAATGTGCCACAGGACTGCAGAGTCTCTGCTCGGGGTCTGTGTTCCAGAAAGTCACCTTGGGCTGGGGACTCGTTAATTCATTCGGGGTTGAACCCATGCTGTAGCCTGCCGTCTGTGTAGTAAAATGGCCTCTCCCAGTGCCTGTGCTGCGGCTAACAATGCTTCAGTCAGGTCTTTTTAAGGAAAACAATCTTAAAGAGAGCACTGTTCTCCTCAAGGCTATAAAATTTAGATTCACAGCCATGAAAACAATTTTTTTACTATCTTCCCCAAAGTTGTCTTCTTTCTTCTTCTTCTTCCCCCTCTTCCTTTTTTTTTTTTTGTAAACTTTGGTCTTGATGAAAATCTGTCCCTTCAGTGATATTCAGTGCTATATTTACTGAAACCACAGTGGAGCAGGCTAAGGGTTCTTCCCAGCTCCCCGTGGCTCAGTTTCCGTTTCCCTGAGGTGCTGTGGCGTTTATAGAGCTGGATCTCCCTGTTCAGCCCTTCCACAGAGGTTCTATTTACAGGGCTACCTCGTGAGGGGTGGTGCTGGGAGCCAGCCGGCCGGGACAACAGATGTCCCTTCCAGTCACAGTAGGGACGCCCCAGGATTGTCTGTACCGTAACAGGAATGAGCAACCACATACGTGTGGGTCTGATTTAGGAATCAGATGTCACTCTAACATGATCTTAAGAATTAAAAGAACTATTCTTCCCATTTGCTTTTACTTCAAATCCAACTAATCTTTGATGTAAGTTCCAGTTTCACATTTAAAGGATCTTTGAAAATCTTTTGTCCTTTTCTCTTTCCTTTCTTGTAGAGATGTAGTAGGCATGTCACAGTGTATAGTTCACACCCTGGACTTTCCAACACAAGCCTAATGAGAAAATAATCAGAAAGAATATTTTCGGTGTCCTTTAGACGAGATCGGGTGCGTTCAGGGTGGTATGGCTGTAGACTCAGTGCCCTTTAGTAAAATAAAGATGTGTGTTCTAGTTTGTATTGCGAATATCAGAGCACAAATAGATGGTCAGATTCCAACTGGTAACAAAATTTGACACCTAGACATTATTATTATCATTATTAGTATTTGGTGTAGTTACTTAAAACATTATGTAAAATTAAAAGCAGCATGTTGCACTATTTTTGTTTTCTGTATAGGACAAATAAAGTCAGATACCCTACCAAGCGTAGCATTAGATTTTTTAAGTTGATTTGAAAAAACACATTATGTTGCTTCCAATGTGCTTAAAGTGCTTCTTGGAAGTTCACCGGCTCTGAGTTGTAATAGATTTTGGAGGATGTCTAGCTCAACATCTTCATTTTTCACATGAGAAAACTGAGGTGTATACAATTTTCATTTGAGTGGTGTGCTACAGCACTGCAGAGTTTCTGCTCATAAAGTTTCAGGGAGTCAGCTTTGGGCCAGAGGCTCATTTATCTGGCACTAGCCTTTATTGGGCACCAACATTGTCACTTGCTAAACTCAGAGTTCACCGTTCACTTAATGTTTTAGCAGATTCAACCACTTGATGGGATGATGTTAAATGTATCCTTTTTCTATCTCCTCTTCTCTCTTTATTTTCCAGCACATCTGTTATAAGCTGTTTGTATGATCTGATATAATAGCACAGTTCATTTGATTATTTCAACCAAAATTACTTTCTTGGCAATTGACTGCACTAAAGGCCCTTAGAAAAGGACTCACTACCTCAAGTGAGGTGCTCTAAATGTGATTTTTCTTTTTTTGATGTGAGGTGATAATTCCTTAAAGACAAAGAACCATGGTTTTGTGTCTTGACTATCTTTGGATAAAATATTATTATTTCCTAATTTCATGCACTATATAAGACATAGGAAATTGTAAAACCTCATTTTCTCCATTTCTACCTACGAGAAAACAGTCTTCATGTTGCCAGATTTGGTTGAGTTTTTTGCACCCATTTCACACAAAGATACATTTGTATGCATGAATATTGAATTTCACTATGTATTTTTTTGCCTGGCGATATAAATAAGTTGCTAATACACAAAGCATTATAGACATATTTTACCATATGACATGACGGAACATCGTTAGTTACTCATTCTTTACATGAACTTATTTAGACATGTAATAAGTTAATATTGAGCATGTTTTCTTCCTGCAACCTGATCAAAAAAATCACCTTCACATTTACCCGATGTTAATGGAAATTTGTAACTGGAGTCTCGTTATGGGTCACGAACAATGACTTTGCTGAAAAGAATAGTAATGACAGAATTGGGGTGGTATCCATTTTCTCAAAATAAATTTTGCTAACAGAAGCTTTCATATAATTATATTACTTCAGCTTGGAATTTTTACACTGTAGCAACATCTTGCCCATCAGGAGAGAAACAGAGGAGGACTTAGTATATATATTCCATTTGTCAGAGTCTTTCGTTCCAGCCCTACATATTCTTTCATCAATTTCGATAAGTCAGTCATCTGAGTTCCAGGGGTACAAGGCAGATTAGAATCAGTGCATTAGGATCGCGGAGCGGTGCTGCTATAGACACATACATAACCAATCAGATTAAACCTCCTGACATTGTATCGCACTTTGCCGTGGACAGAAGGGCCGTGGGCAGTCACCCACAGGCAGGAAAGGAAGAAGAAGAGTGTAGAGAGAGGCAAAACACCCAACAGGGGCAGCCCTATGGTATAGTAGAGATAATTATTATTTTCCAGACTGATAACCCTAATTCATCATTTTAAGACAAAAATCTAAATTATCGTCATTCAACAAATATCATTAATGTGGCTACTGTGTGCTGGGCCCTAAGAATACAAAAGTCTTCGGAGATACAGAAGTCTAGGGCAAATTAAAGCCCGTGGGACTTCACAGTCATAGTCGCTCTTTATCAGGCTCCACCATGGCTCCATTTGGATGGTATGTGTCATAGGATAGGAACGATTATAATTTGTTCTGAAAATGTCCATCCCATAGGGTTAAAAGCTGATAAAAGTTTGGTGTTTAACATGTGCAGCATGACTCTTCTTTCTGAAGAATATAGCGAGTTGAAGTTTGGAATCATAATTATCATGTCCAAAAAATACAACTTAAATATATTATGAGCACACAAAACTTGCAGAGTGGATAAAATAGCCATTACTGAGACGTGCTGCCACCTACAATTTCAAATGGAGTAATTGTCATCTCTTTCTGCACTGCCCCACTTTCTCCTGCTACAAGACTGGCTGTAAGCACAGGGAGACAGCGGCGTGGTTGCCGAATGGAAGGAGGTCAAGAAAGTCTGGTGTCGAAATCTCTCCAGCTCTAAGGCTTAGTATTCTACCATTAATAATTGTAGCAAATCATTTGGGTTAAATTATGAGTCTTTGGGGCCTTTCATTTTAAATTCAGGCGTCCCTGGGTGGTGATAACATTGCAACCTTCTGTTACTGAAAATGAGCGTTAAAAAGCTTTTTTCTGGAGTGGGCAAAATAGTGGTAAAGAAATGAAGCTTGTGAAGTGGACATTAAGGGAAATAGACTACTTGTTTCGTGTGTTTGCTCTTGGCCACACATGTGCCATAGTTCTATTGAGAGGCTTTTGTTTCAAATGCATTTCCTCAGTTTTAAAATGTTCCATATCCCTCACATAAATTGGCTTTGCCAGCAACAGACTCAGAAATAATGCATTCTTGTGCCAACGCTCCCTCAACCAGCTTCGTCAAGACTAGGAATAGCCGGCCAGCCTGATTGTTAGCCCCTTTCCCTTCTGCTTCCCCTCAGAGAAGCTTTGTTCATTCCTAACCCTGAGAGAGGCTTACTGCTCCCTGGGAAATTTGGTGACACTGCTCATTCTGCTAGTTTCAAAAGAACTACAGTTTTAAAGTCTTAATTATTTTTTTCCTAATTATAGGTATATTAACTTAGTCTGCTTATTCCATAACAAATATGGAAGAGCCGAGCAAGTGGAAAGATAGGAAAAGCACGCTATTCATTAGTAAAACATTCTTTCTCCCGATTTTCTTAAGACTTTCAGAAATCTTATTAATATGATTTATAACAACATTTGAAGATTTCTAATAGGGTAAAATTTATCTTGCCCCAAGCTTTGGGTGTTTGGTTTTTTTTTGCTTATGTGCTCCAGTTGAGCAGTTGTCTTAGCCATCTCCACCATTCCCCACTACTGACAAGCTAACTAAAGTTAGAAACAGCGGGGTGAACAATGATACCACAGCCAAGCAACCATGACACTCAGTTCCTTTAAAAACATGATCACAAATTACGTGTGGATTAGATGGGAAGTTAAGTTTTCATATTGGAAGGCACAGGTAAGAAAATTAGGCATGGCTAGATTTTTCTGAAAACCTAAGTTGCTGAAGGTAGTTCATGCATGCTGCCTTCCACTTGTATCTGCGATAGTCTTGAATTTGAGCTGGGAGAGGCATAGGATTTAAAATGGCTTTTCAGTGGATCCAAAAGAGAAAGTGCCAGCAACTTTGTCAAAGGAGCTCATGTGTCAGAAAGAAGCTGATCCCATTTCACATATCCATAGCACCATAACATTATTTGGCCTTATAAATCATCTTCAAGGTGCGTACATTCGGAAACAAATAGAAATTAAATTTCACTCATCATTTATCAGTCTTAAATTTCTTAATCCAAAGTAGACTTGGAATTTCATGGTTTAGAGTTAAAGCGTTAAGGCTCAGCCTTTCTCCATTCATCACAAAATTTTCAAATAGATGTTGATCTTTCGCATTTAAACAAACAGATACAACCCAGTGGTTACCAGGTTGATGACAGAGCCCCCCTTCCTTTCTCTAGTCTGAAGTTTGTAACATATGTCGTGTTCCAGTAAGGAAAAAAAGAATATAAAATTTCATTTTCCAATGGATACATGTTAGTGACAGGACATGTTTTTTCCTTTTATTTCCTTTCATTTATGTTTATTAAAAATAAAAATTATAGGGCTGGCCCCATGGCCTAGTGGTTAAGTTTGGCGCTCTCTGCTTCGGCTGCCCAGGTTTGGTTCCCAGGTGCGGACCTACACCACTCCTCAGTGGCCATGCTATGGCAGTGACCCACATACAAAATAGAGGAAGATTGGCAACAGATGTTAGCTCAGGGTGAATCTTCCTCAGAAAAAATTAAAAAATAAAAATAAAAATTGTATTTTTAGGGGCCGGCCCCGTGGCATAGCGGTTAAGTGCGCGTGCTCCGCTGCTGGCGGCCTGGGTTCAGATCCTGGGCGCGCACTGATGCACCGCTTGTCAGGCCGTGCTGTGGCGGCGTCCCATATAAAGTGGAGGAGGATGGGCACAGATGTTAGCCCAGGGCCAATCTTCCTCAGCAAAAAGAGGAGGATTGGCATGGATGTTAGCTCAGGGCTGATCTTCCTCACAAAAAAAAATTGTATTTTTAATTACGGTAAAATACACATAATATAAATTTACCATCCCAACCATTTTAAGGACATAGGTAAGTGATATTAAGTGCATTCACATTGTTGTACTACCATCGTCACTGTCCATTTCCAGAACTTTTTCAACATCCCAAACAGAAATTCTGTACTCATTAAACAATAATTTCCCATTGAGGACATGTTTTTTAATATAAGAATCTCTGGTTTCCTCAGATGTGGTAGTTATTACACCTATTGTTGCAGCTTATGACTTTGGGGAAAAAGTTCCTGCCAAAGTTTTATGTGATTAACTAAGGATATAGTCCCTTTATATCTCAATCCCATAAAATTGACCTCCTTTGTCCTTTCCCATTAAAATCAAACACATGCATATTAAAACATCAAATGTCAAAGAATTTAAATATTAATTGGTTATTTCCTAAATATACCAAATGAATATCATCTTTTAAATATTTTCCTGAGATCTAATAGAGAAATAGTTTTCAAATTTTGAAGCTATAGTTCTTTCCACTCTTTTCCTTCAGAATGTTAATAATTTATCAGTTTAACTGCTTTTTGTAGTCTCTGTGCTTGGTTTAGTTTGTAGCTTAAAACTAGTGTTCAACAATTTTATTTACCATATAGGATAAGCAACACTGATTAAGTCTAGGTGTGTCAAATGCAAAAATTGGATCAGTATGATAATTTCCATGGATGCAAGTCTGCTAGGGCTTTACAGATAATTGTCTCCAAGAAGTGTGAAAGATAAGGTCAAAGTTTTGTTTTGATAACATGCAGAATTTGAAATAAGCATTTTGAGACAGCAAACGTTTTCTAAGGTAAATATGTTTTTCTGCATTACAAGTCTAAAATCTAGCATGTATACAGCCTTTATTCCCTCCCAAATAATTTATTTGCTGTCATTGAAAAGAATTTAATGTTTCTGACTTTTCTTATCATAGCTCAAATTTACCAACCATGACATTGTTCATTCTTCTGTTAAATACTTCCATATAATTTGAGATGGTTTATGTTTTCTCTGTACTTCTCTTTGCTGATAATATAAAGAGAGAGAGTGCCTGTCAATATGTTTATCCTTGCCGAATATGGAGAAGGGCATATAAAGTGGTGTGTTTAGTGGAACTAGACTGTTTAGAATTTTGGTTCACTGGGAAAGCTGAACTATTTGTTAAGACTGTCATAATCTATGCCCTATTCTCAATGTATAGTCGTATTCTCTGTTTGCATACAAGTTAGCATTGCCATCATTGGCGACACTGTTACTTTATTTTCCTTTTTTTTTTTTTGTGAGGAAGATCAACCCTGAGCTAACATCCGATGCCAATACTCCTCTTTGCCGAGGAAGATTGGCCCTGGGCTAACATTCGTGCCCATTTTCCTCTACTTTATATGGGACGCCACCATAGCCTGGCTTGACAAGTGGTGCGTCAGTGCGCACCGGGATCCGAACCTGCTAACCCTCAGGCCGATGAAGCGGAGCGCGCGTGCTTAACCGCTGTGCCGCCAGGCCGGCCCCTTTAATTTCCATTTTTGAAGGAACTCTGAAGTAAATGGCCTATATCTATGAAGTAAATGTCTCCTGGAAACTGCTCATGAAAAATAATTTTTAGCTGGATTTGGGCAAGTAAAGTCCTTTTCCTACTAAATCTCATGTTGGGTTTCCTCTTCCACCCCACTAATGTCCTTGGTGGTTTAAATGTCAACACTTCACTGACCTCTGCAACATGAACAGCTCCTTGGAGCTTTAATAAATTTACATGCGGTGGCTGTAAGAGAGCATTGGGAGGTGGAAGGATCTTGGACAAATATTAGCACATAGAGAACAGAATGAATGGGGAAAATGATGTCAAATAAATACAAATAAGAAAATTAGAGTTGTTGAAAGTCTACGATATGTTAAAAACTTTCTTACTTAGCGGCCAAAGGATGTTCTATAACTGTAATCTTAATTATAAATTACAAATCAAAAATTACTAGGAACAATTTATAATTACTTATATTTTGAGGATATGTTTAAACTCACATTATATGTTCACTTAGCAGACTTGTTTTATATTGAAAATCACTCTGAATACATTTTGAAGACTAGGAATATTTTAAAATGTTAGATATTTTGATTTACTACAAGTGAATATTAGTGTTCTCATTTTAAGGAAATTACCTCTTTCTCTTTATTGAACTGCAGCTTAAAGAGTCATTCAAAGATGTCAAAAAGAAATTCAACAATTTGAAGTTTAATTACACTAAGAAAAGTGAAAAAGCTCGGAATCTGAAGGCTCTTAAGTATCAACTTCAACAAGTTGATATGTATGCTGAAAAAATACAGGTAACGAGAAAGTGTGTGTGTTTGTGTGTGTGTGTGTGCACTACTACAATGATTGTAAAATCATTTGTGTTTAAATTTTAGATGCCGAGATCTTGGGCTTTTTTATAGCATTGGAACTGAAAAGATAGTTTTCCATCTTTATAACAATTGGGTTATTTGTGTAAAATATGTAATAAATTGATTTCTCTCTTGAGGCAGCTCTAGAATGGAGCCAGAACTCAGCCTCTCTACTTCCATTCTTCCTACACACACACACACACACACACACACACACACACACACACACGCAGACAGCTGTTGTACACCTCTCTTCCTTTTCTTGCACTTGCCTATGTCGGGATCTTCCTCCACTGCTCCCATAGCCCGTTATACTTACCTAGGTTGTCCCATGACCTGACTAGATTATTTGAGTGCCTTTCCCAGGAGACAGCGAGCTTACCGAGGACAATAAA
This sequence comes from Diceros bicornis minor, assembly GCF_020826845.1. Classification (NCBI taxonomy): domain Eukaryota; kingdom Metazoa; phylum Chordata; class Mammalia; order Perissodactyla; family Rhinocerotidae; genus Diceros; species Diceros bicornis. Next base: position 59,276,230 of record NC_080749.1, on the reverse strand, counting down.
ATAGTTAATTTTATGAGCATTGTCTTTCTTTATCATAACATCAGTCTCAAAATCTGGAATAGATCCTGGTATATAGTAAATTTTCTATATGTTTGCTAAATGCTGAATCAATAAACTATCTGGAAGAAAACCCATTCTTTCCAAAATACATTTGAAATAATTATGCTTTTAAGATGATGGAGGAAGCTGCAAATTTTTTCCAAATTTTCATCTCAATATTTAATCACTAGTTAGCCTCCTAAATAAAAATTGAATATTGTTTTTAAAACTATTTTTTGCACAGGCTTTGAAAAGGAAAATGGAAAAAGTTGAGAATAAAACTTCTTTCTTAAAGTATCCAAATAATAAAGTTAATGTTCTTCTGGAAGCCATGAAGGATTTGCAAAAACATGTAAATGAGTTTGACAAAGTTGTGACAGATTACAAGAAGAATTTGGACCTGACTGAGCATCTCCAGGAGATGATAGAAGAGGTATCCTCTTCTTGTTGTAATGGTATCTATGTTGTAATGTTGTTTTAAAAAATTACTCTGCTGCTTTAAAACAATGTGCATTAGCTATTATTGTCATTAAACCCATATATCATGCTCTTTTTCATGATTATTTCCTTAGGATAATATCCTAAAATAGAATTGCTGGACCAAAGGGGATGAATGTTACAAGGTTTTGATTGTATTGTCCAATTGTTCTTCTGAAAGATTTTACTAATTTACTCTTACCAGCAACATGTGAGAATTTCTCACTTCTCCATAACCTCATCAACTCAAGATGTTTAACCATCATGGAATTATGTTAACTGCTGGATATCTGTTTAAAATACTCAAAATTACTTATTTATTTCACAGAATTTGAAAATGTTTAGAAAGAAAAGGTGATATTGAGATTTTTCAGGTACAAAAATTGTTTTTGGTGTTATTTTTGTTTTTGTTAAGAGGGTAAATGGTAGAGGATACATAAATTGTGTGAGATTTGACAAGTTTAGGTTATTATTTTGCACACTTCCTGCTGAAGAAACTCTACGCTTGAAGTTCTTGAGTGTTCTTTGTAGTCCATTATTCTGAGATACAAAACATCTCTCTTTACCACCTATGCAGTAGAGTTTTTAGATTTAACACCACATTAAGGAGGATCAAGATGATCATTCTCCTGTATCTGATACATAGGTTTGCTGTAGCTCTGTGGCATGTATTCAAAGCCGGCTCCTAATAAAGTCATGTGTTTCTATTTCTCACCCAGCGTAAGTGCTTCTTTCTGTCCTTGGTCAGACATATTCCTACCACCACAGTTATTTATTTTTAGTGAGAAACTGTCTCAATTCTCCACTGTGCTTTGAAAATAAGACTTATCTTCTGTTAAAAAAAGGTCAAATGCTATTCTTTAGATGATAGTTCCTCAATCCATAGACTAAATCTCATTCTTCAAGGAGAATTTATTTATTAGAGTGTTTATCAGGCTATACTTTATCCATGTATTGTTAATGATTTCCATTAATTAGGCTGGGTTTTGTATGTTGGGCTTTTTTCTTTCCTTTAAATGATATTTGGATTCTCTTAGTGCCATATGCTTTTTATACTGCCTGTTCTTGTAAGTCTGCAACATTCCTCTTAGGAATTATGCTTCAGGCACCTGTAAGATGGCAGGAAAATCAAATGAATTTCCATACTTTTACTTTCTTATCTGACTCTAATCTCCAAGTGCAAAAGTATATGATCATGTTTTGATATTTCCTTTATTGGTACTTAGAGAGTTCAAACTAATGTGAATACAAAGTTTGAGGAAAGTGAAATTTGATAGTTCAGTGGTCAAAATGAAGAACTTTAGAAGGATGGTGTCTCTTTAATCTATACTTTGTCCCCTTTTAATTTAGTGTCATTTTTGGTATGAAGATGCGAGTGCTACAGTTGTAAGAGTTGGAAAATATTCCACAGAATGCAAGACAAAGGAAGCTGTGGAAATTCTCCACCAGCAGTTCAATAAGTTTATCATCCCCTCAGTGCCTCAGCAAGAGGAAAGGATTCAGCAGATCAGTGACCTCGCTCAGAGCTTATATGGTGAGGCCTCTTTTAAGATACCCAGTGATTTGCCTTTGAACAAATCCATACTGAACCTAATCTAGCAGAAAGCAGAGCATGGCAGGTCCTCAGGGTTCTCGCTACGCCAACCTATTCAGAGAAAAGGCTCAAGATAAGAGCCCACATCTGCAAAATTAACAGCAGAAAACTGAGGAAGGAACTTCTGACCGCAGGAGATGAAGCCAGCAGATGTTTAACATCCTTGTGTAAACTCTCCTTCTCTAGTCTTTTTTTGCCCCCATTCCTGTTGATCTTCTCCAAGGTAATAAAACTAGAGCAATACCCAGCTTCTATAGACAGAAAAATCTAATTTCCACTAGAGTGATTTCTTGAAAAACATAGAAAACTCCCATAAAACTTTAAATAGGTATAAAGCTAAGCCTGAAGTCTACAACTCTCTTATTTCTGTGAGGGCTATGGTTTGTGTATATAAGAAAGAGTGAAAATTTACCCTTGCCTTCCTCTCACCTGTGGAATAAACGGGACAACTCAAATTATCGTTTCATGGGTACTGCTCTCCTCTTCTCCATGACTAGGAAAGATAACACAGTTGTCAGCCTCAGAAGTCCTTCTATCTACAGGAGGCCCCCATTTAAGAAGCCCCCTTGGGTAGTGATGGTCCTTCAGAGTGCTGAGGAATAAGTTTCATGAATTCCCTGGTATTAACTATTCCCCTAGCTTGTTAACTAGGAGACAAAGAGTAATACCCAGTGACCAGGCAAATCCAGCCCAGAAAGAAGATAGCAACAGGTGGTAAGGTATAAAATGCTTCATTTGGCTACCCACAGCTGCTGCCAGATAAATATTTTTCTCTTGCAACATGAAGCACTCTCCATGGACAGCCATGAAAATTTTGTAGAACAATATATTCTGCACTACTTAATATTAAATTATTGAGAATGAATTATTAATGATTTTCCAAAGGAAGAGGGCAGGAACGTAAAAATAATAAAATATAGATTGAAAAATTCATGAAAACTAATGTGATGTCTGATTCTTACTATAGTACCTGTGTGAGTGCACTAAAAAATTTTGGAGGCACTCTGCTCCCATAGCATTATGTATGTTTCTCTCTATTATTGTACTTTTGACACTGTAACATAATTATCTGTTTATTTGTCTGCCTTCTCTACTGACCATAAGCTCTTTGAGGGCAAAGGAAGTCTATTTTATCACTATATTTCAGTGCCTATTCAATTTCGGGACATGGTAAGTACTGAGAAAAACCCATAAAATTTACATTCCCCTACGATCATGCATGATCCTATATTCTGCTTTGTTTGTATTCCTGGCCCTTATCACCAACCGACACATTATACAATTATTTCTCTGTTGTCTGGCTGTCCTTACCAGAGTGTAAGCTCTGTGAAAGCTGTTAGTTCACTGCTTCATGGTACATACTAGTGCTTAACAAATATTTGATGAATAAATGAATCATTGAATGAATAAGTGAATGGCATGTATCTTCATCTGTTTAGTATGGAAGCTATGCATTTTTAAAAATTTACATCAAGTGACATACTTTAGGAATATTATATCAACTCTTGCAGGCCACCCAAGCATTATCGAACCCAGAATTTTAATGCAAATAAATTTATCTCAAAAAAATGTTGAGCACCTATTGTGTACTAGGAGTTGTGATTCATCTAAAGACAAATAGGACCTAATCCCTTCATTCTAGAATCCCCAGTCTAGGACTAGAAGTCATGATATGGTAAATGCAGTGAGGAAGGTATGAAATGTGTGTGTTAGTTTGCTAGGGCTGCCATAACAAAATACTGCAGACTGGGTGGCTTAAACAACAGAAATTTATTCCCTCACAGTTTTGGAGGCTGGAAGTCCAAGATCCAGTTGCTGACAGGCTTGGTTTCTCCTGAGGCTTCTCTCCTTAGCCTGCAGATGGTCGCTGTCTTGCTGCCTCTTCACATAGACATCCCTCTGTGCACACGTACCCCTGGTGTCTCCCCCTCTTCCTATAAGGGCACCAGTCGTATTGGGTGAGGGCCTCACCCTAACAGCCTCTTTTTTAACTTACTCACCTCTTTAAAGACCTTATCTCCAAATGTGGTTACATTTTGAGATACTGGGGATTGAGATGTCAACATATGAATTTTGGAAGGGAGAGACTTCAGCCCATAGCAGTGTGCAATCGAGTTTAGCCTAAGCTGTAGAGTCTGGTAGTCCTGGGTTTAAATCCCTGCTCCTCCGGTTATTGTCTGGGTCACTTGAGGAGGCTCTTTTGAGCCTTGGGTTGCTCATTTGTAAAATGCAGTAGAGCCTCCCCAAGGAGTACATTGTATAATGCATATGAAGTGCTTAGCCATAGGCAAATAAAAAGCACTCAGTATATGGTAGATGTTTTCATTATTATTCCAAAAGAGAGAGAGAAAATTCAGATGGGAAAGATTAAGAACATTTTCACAAAGATGTTGGCATCTGAGGGAGACCTGGAAAAGTGGGTAGGATTTTAACAGCAGAGATAGGGAGTGAGGAGAGGGCATTCCCAGAGTAGGAAAGAATACCAGTGGCTGTGGGGATTTTGGAGGAAGAGTTGCTGGTTCGGTTTGGCCAGAGATTAAATATGTGAGGGAATTAGGGTGACATGCATTTGGGAGAGGCATGTTGAAACTATATTATGGAGGGCCTTGAATGTATACTTTTCTAGGTAGTGAAGAACCACTGAATGTTCTGAACAGGAGAAAACTGATTAGAATGAAGCTTTCGGAATGTTAATATAGCAACATTATTTCGGTTACATAAAAGTGACATGATATAGCAAATGTAACTGTTTTTCTAGAATACCTATTTTTTTAAGTCTTTATTCATTTATTTATCTGTTCAGCAAGTATTTATTAAGCACTCACTATCTACCAGCCCTTACACCAGACCCTGGGGAGATTAATCAATGCCTGGGCTTTTTTTGTTTTCTGCTAAGGATTTGACTTCTTAAAAATAGTTTTATCCCTTCCCTTCCCCAGGTTTTGAAGAAGGGCAGAAATATGCTGAGAAAATAGTGGCAAAACACAAGGAGGTTCTTGAATCTATTACTGAATTATGTGCCTCTCTTACAGAGCTTGAAGAAAAACTGAAGGTAATTTCTTCTTCCCAGTATATGTATTTTCAAGTGATATAAATAAAAATGTGTTGATCCAGTGTCTTCTGGTGCAAAGATGTTCTAATGGAAATTCTCAAGGGACAAATGTGCACATTTGTTTCACAGTTTTCTAACATAATTATCTGGGTGTTTCTGATAATTAATTCTGTTTCTTTTCCATCACTGCAGAGAAAAATATTGCTGAGAATGAGGGCGAAATGCAATTAAGGTGTCTCGTTTACATTTTCATGGATCATGTCCTAAAGGATAAATGTGTGCCATTAAAATCAAAGTAAATTCTGTATTAAGTAGCCTTATGTTTTTGTTCGTAAATAATGAACATAAGGTGTTATGGGTTTTTTCCTCCAAATTGTGGCCCCAGAGAAAATAAAACTAATCTTCAGTTATTATATTCATTGAACATTTAGCTTCATGGAAATATTAAACTAATCATGGATCTTTCATAGAATAAAAAATTGTTGGTAAAAAAATATAGAGAAAATATATTGATGTCTAAGTTTAGGCAAAATCTAGTTAAAAGACAGAAATATATGTATTCTTTTGTCTATGTCATGTGGAAAATTGGTTTCATTAGTGCTATTTTTACAACTGGCTGAAAGAACTGGTTGTTTAGGATGGAGGGAATGGGAAGCACAGGCTCTAGAGTAAAACACAGCCACCTGTGAGTACCAACTTCTCAAATTATTGGATTTGTGATTTGGGGTAAATTACTTAATCTCCCTGAGTCTCAGTCTCCTGATCTATAAAATGGAGGAAATAGGGGAACCTAATTACCAGGTAGCCCTGAGTATTGAGCATGAAGACCCCCATCATTATTGCTGTGATCGTTGTTGTTATTGAGACATAATGGTGCTCTTGCAGTTCGGAGCAGAATTATATTTATTTCTAGCAACACTTTTTCTGTATGACTTTCCATGTCATAAGTTTGAGTACTTATTCCATTCAAAATAGTTTGCTAAGCTTTTAAATCAGTGGGTGCCCAACCAAATTATCTTTTTCCTTTGGTTAAAGATCTGGATTTTTTTGACTTTTATCATTTTAAATAACACTACAATGAACATCTTTGTGCATAAAGCTTTTCCTTTCTTGCATTATTACCTACGTGTAAATTCTCCAAAGCAGATTTGGGTAAATAGGTATGAAATTGTTAATGTGTATATATATATATACATATATATATATATATATATATACACACAGTATTAGAATAATATATGTATATGTTGAATTGCTTTCCATAAACGTTTTACAATTATGATGCCACCAGTAATGTATGCATGTGCCATATATCTTATCTTTTTCCACATTTATCATCTCCTCCCCACCTCCACCCCACCCCTTGAAGATCTGTTTCTTCTCCTGACTTCGATACACAGCCTGAAAATCTCTGCTCGCTCTGACTCTTTGCTCTCTATTGTCCACAACAGCCCTCCCATTTATGTTGTACATCTTCAAGTGAGATCTGCTTAATAAAATATACTCTCTTAAAGTTATATCTCTTTCCAGCTTTCATCTTCATGGCTGTTCTTCCTGAAAGCTGTTTTCCTTCCCTCTCCCCACTTCCTCATTCCCCATTCCTTCTACACCCCCTGTAGTGAGCATTTCGCCCTCTCTTTCTCATTCCCAGTCCACGACTTGGATTGTCTTTTGTGTTAGATGGGAGCCTCCTGATTATACATTGCATCTAGATTACCCTTCCTAAACGTAGTTCTGCTAATGTCATTTTTACTTCCAGAACAGTTCACTACAAACTCTTCATTGCCTACCAAATGAAGTTCAGACTCAAGGCCTTCCAATATTCTGAGGTGGATCATCTTTCCAAATCACTGTGCTTCTCCATTCATTGTAGGCTCCTACCTCACTGGTCTACAGCCCTACATTCCTGGGTTTCCTGCTTCTAGACCTTTACTTCACGTACGTGACCTTCTATCTCTGCTTATCTAAATTTTACCATCTCTCAAAGCCAAATCCAAATACTGCCTCCTCCACAATTCCTTCCTTAGGCTGTGCCACTCGCTCTCTGATCTCCCATAGCACCTGTGTTCTTTCCTACCATAACCATCACATGTAACTACCATTAACATCCCAACCCCTCTCTCTAGTTGATTACGCTTGAGGAAACCCTATGACTCTGTTCAGTTTGGCATCCCACACAACATTTAACACTATGCTTTGCCTAAAGCTGGTTCTCCAGAAAGGGTTTTGGCATTTGTAGTAAAAGCTCAAAGAATTGGTACAGAGAAGAAGAATCATTCAGTAGCTCAAAAAGGTTTGATTTGGGTGAATATAAAAATGCGAAAGGGCCTTTTTGGTAAGAGAAATAGGTGTCAGCATTGCCCCTACGAGTTACAGCCTGAACAAAAGCTGGTCAAAGAATGCTTACTAACACGTTACAGATGTTTGCGTGAGAGCATAAATTTGTCTAGTTTTTATGTTTTTAAGGTTGACGCTATGGCTCTCTTTTGCAGGGGTTATTAAAAACTAGGCCCATAAATCCCTGTCAAGGCTGAAATAGTGATAATATTCCTTTCTATTTTTTGTATAGCAATTTGAGATTTACAAAGGACTTTCATATATATTACCTCAATGATTTCCAAATAACCTTGTGATGACGATAAGGCAAATGTTGTTTTCTTTATTTTAGAGGTGAAGTTCAAAGAAGGTAAAAGTGCTTTGCTTGGGGCCCAAAGTCAGCAGTGATGGGTCTGGAATTTGACCTTAGGTATAATTCAAAATCCTGCATTCTTTCCACAACTGCCGTTTTGGAATTAGGTATCAAGCGTGTACTGAAGCAGAGTAAATTATCCAGCAATACAAACCCGTTTAAGTTTTAGAGTTGAGACTAAAAGCTGAATCTTCTCAGTAAGTGTCTCCCAAATCCTCTGAGTCTGTGTAGCACGTGCACTTTGAGGAGCATGGCTGTTTCTTTAGGGCCCATCGAATGACTGTGTTCCAGGTGGAATCAAGAATCTTCTCTTGCAGTATAATCATCATCCTAGACAGGTGTTCTCTAGCTTGGTGCACCTGTGGCTCCTTTCACCTTCACAAAGTCTTCTCAGCCCCCACACTGGCTCCACAGCAGTTTACAGATCTCCTCTACTTGTGCAACTAAAATGGAGCCCCATGAATTACAGGAGCAAAATATCATCACCCACATGAAGTATTCCTTTGTTCTCAATTATTTTTTTCTTTACCACACTCAGGGATATTTCCTTCCACTTTTCATGAGTCTCCAAAACATTTTGCCTGTGTGGATTCTCTGGATTTCCTACTTTGTTCTCCGCCAGAAGCTTTAGCCATTTCTCTGTCATTGCTTCTCCCCTAGACTCTCCTAATGGTTTAAACTGCCGTGCACAATGATTCCTTTCTCTAGAGAATGCTCCTGGAGGTGCATCCTGTTGTAACAATGACTTTTTTCCTACCGGGCCTTTGAACAACCAATACTTACTGGAATAAACTTTATCAAAGCAGTGAGGTAGGAGGGGAATTGTGAGCTTGAAAGGGTCATTTTATAAATCACTTCATGGGAATATGTCAGTCTCTTGTAGAATACATTTACTGAAAATTTACAAGTGGCCTATGTTTTCTTCCAAGTGGTTATTCTGTGGCATTGTTCTTCCAACTTTCCTGGTCCAAGTTTTCACTAACCATAGCTTTGTACAGCAGGGAGAGGTTATAATGATGAATCTGAATTTCGAAGACTTCCATGATGATTGTGTTGACCTACTAAAAGAACCAGCGAGAAATAAGCAGACAATATTCAATGAAGAAAGGAATAAGGTAAAGAAAACTATGTAACTCAGCTATTCATTACTTTTGTTTTGAGTTTAGAGCATTGTAAAAAAAAAAAAAGGTGAATTGAGGCCTTCTTATCTAGCTGAATCGAATCTTCCAATGTAAATGCAATGTAAGTGTCCTCATCCCTTACTTCCTTCTACTCCTTGCTTAGTCTTTCTTCCCTCACCCCTGCTATTTCCCTCTGAGCCCCTCCTATTGAACACTGGAACCAAGCATTTCACAGTTGCACTGGGACAGCCATTTAAATACCACACCGTCACCCCAAACCACTTCTATTTCTCCTGTCTTTAGCTGCCTTTCCCATTGTCCTTTTGTATTCAATCCCAACCTCAAATTTTACTTCTCCCTCTTTATCATACTGCCAAGCTATGATTTTCTTCTTTTACACTACCCATTGGAAGCCCTTAATACATGAAATTAGATTGTATCTTGTTCCCATAGACTCTACCTCTAAGATGATATTTCCGGGCACATGTACTAAAACATAGAATCCAACTGAAATATAAATACTAAAGTATTCAGAGAAATGTTTAAATGACTTTAAAACCTATACATTACAGATGAGTTAAGCATGTAACAAAAACTACAAATACTCACAAAATGCAAATGTATCATGATTTCAAAAGCATGATTTAAATTACATCATTATGATTTTCAGTATAAGTTTCTCACTTTCTATTCATAGCTGCTGGACTATAGTTAGCTCTTGACTTTTTGTTTTGCCAAGTCGCCGGCTCTCAATGTTTCTCTCTCCCCCAAGGAACTAAAGGAACAAGCAGAGTCAACATTATTCTCAACTGCCCCCAAATTAATAAAATACACATCTTGTGACATGAGAGCTAAAAAAAAAATCTCCCCACTTATTGCAGTTATCTTATGGAGAAAGATTTATCTTTCCTTGAAGTGATTACAGTTCTCAGAGCTTCTTTATAGAAACCTTTTCCACAGGTTAAATCTATGTTGAAGTCTAGTGCAATTATACAACCACCAGGCAGCAGGGACAACCAAGCAAGCAGACTTTTTGTGGGATGGCCTTGAGACATTTAAACTCGGATTCCTCTCTAAAGCAAAGGAAAGCTGCCAAACCTCGGTCATCTTGTTTGGACCTTAGTCTTCTATCAAATGGTCTTTGGTTACTCTGATTGGTCTAAATCGTACTTTCTCAACATCAGCACTATTGATATTTCGGCCCAGAGAATTCTTTGTTGTGTGTGTGGGGTGGGGTGGGGCTGGGGGAGGTTCCTGTGCATTGTAGGATGTTTAGCCTCATTCCTGGCCTCTATCCACTAGACCCCAGTAGTGCCTCTCCACCACCCAGTTATGACAACCAAAAAATGTCTATAGAAATTGCCAAATGTCCCCTGGGGAGCAAAATCACCCTCAATTGAAACTGACTGGTCAAATTAATAAAGAACAAGATTAAATGCATCACATTTTCTTAACTAAATTTCTAAGAGATACTAAATCAACATCATATTATTTTTTTTTAATTCTGCACATTTTTCTACATTGTGAACCACACACATTTACTTCGAAATGGAAGTTATTGCTACCAAAGCAAACACATTCATTTATACTTAGTAAAATTGATTTTTCTTGCTTTTATTTATTTTTCTTAGAAGAAAAATTAAAAGAACAGAATCCTTTAAATGAAAAGCAAGATTTACTTTCATTGAGAAATCAGTTTTATTTTAATATAAATTAAAAGACATGACAGATCATCAGTTGTTTAGAAGTGAAGGTCCACAATTACAGCTGTCAAGAAGTCCCGTTGACATCATTTCACATACACATTTCAGCGTAGTTGGTACAGAGAGCAAAGTGAAAGGGCGGCAGTAATCTTCACTTTTAAACAGCTCGATCACAGTTATCCTCTTATTGTCTCTATCATTTATATTATAGGTCAGATGTAACAATCCCCCAAAACACCATGTGGGCAGATAACAAGAAGCACTAAGTAAAAAGCTTGGCCAGGAATCACTGCGTTCACTTCTGATACCCTTAAATGGTGTTGATCTTCCTCGGAAAATTATTTGAGTCAGAAAAAACAATTCCATCAAACTGTTACAAGAATATATTCATCACAGGATTTTCTCCTGGAGAGAGTAAAGTACTTCTCATTTTTCTGACCCAAAAATGCAGCAGGTGGAATTAGGCAATTCAGTAAATGCAATGCCCATTGCACTGCTAACAGAGTAGTGATGGGGTTTTATCCCCAAGGTGAGCACTGAAGCTAAATCCACAGTAATACTAAAAACTCCTAAGGTTAAATGGAGGTGCTGAGTATTAGGAGACTCGCCTAAACTCACAGAAGTATTTGACAGAAGACGAAGGCTTACGATGCCAGCATTTAGAGTTACAGAATTCTAGTGGTAGAAGGGATTTAACAATCATCTGACCAAATCTCATTTTACAGTTGAGTAAACTGAGACCAAAAGAGATTAAATAGTTGCCCTCCAAAAATCACAGAAAGTAGTGTCAGAACTGGGCAGGTAGCCCAGTTCTCCTGATTTTCAGCCATGTAACTTTCCACAAGCCCGAAGGGGAGCTCCAAGGAACTGCTGCACGTAAGTAAGCCATTTTGTAATGATCCTGGATTCCATGCCAAACTTTCCCCTCTTTCTGTTCATCTCTTTACGTGATGATTAATAAAGCAATAGCAGGGAACTACTTTCATACCAAACAATTGAGTGGAGAGCTCTTATCCAACTGGGTAAGGACAGTCCCTGGGCCCTCCTCCACTAATCCTGATTACCTGGTGGGGGCGCAGATGTTCTTGAGACACTTGCTTTGGAAAAAATTGGGAAGGGGACAAAGTATTCTTCACCATCTTTCTGTTCTCTTCTCTTTTATCTTTTCCACCCAAGTGCCCAAAAGTACCAAGTCCCCCCTTGGTTGCCCAAAGCCCCTTCCCAAGGCCTTCCCTAGAAACACCTTTTGTAGACCAAGCCCCATGTTCAGTATCTTTCTTTCTTCACTTCCCATTTACCTTCATTAAATCTTATTTATCCCAAGATGAGTCTATCTAATGTGGGGATATTTGAGAAGGTAAAGTCTTGTGGTGCTCCCTTAAATTTACCACGTAGGTGGCTCCCCTCTCTATGTACTTTAGGGATTGGTTCTACGAGCTTAGTTTGATGGATGTAGAATATCGTTATATTCTGTCTTCCAGACACTCATTTTGTTTGTTTACATCACAGTGATTGTAAATCCAAGTGACTATGTCCATCAGTGGAAATGAAAGTTCAGAAATCCTGACAGAGATAAGATCTGAGGCTATAGATTTAGGATTAATTAAGTTACTTGTCAAAAGGTACAAATTTCCAGTTAGAAAATGAATAAGTCATGGGAATGTAATGCACAGCATGGTGACTATAGTTAAAAATACTGTATTGCATATTTGAAAGTAGCTTGAGAGTGGATCTCAAAAGTTCTCATCATAAGAAAAAAAAATTTTTGTAACTAAGTATAGTGATGGATGTTAACTGGACTTATTGTAGTGATCATTTTGTAATATATACAAATATCAAATCATTAGGTTGTACACCTGAAACTACTATAATGTTATGTCAATTATACCCCAATTAAGAAAAATTTAATTGAACATTAGATATGAAAGTGGATGAGATTTTCGAGGGGAAAAATATATAGAGAAGATTAGAGAACTTAAAGATAAGATCATACATCATTCAGATGTTTAGAAGGTGGGAAGAGAAAAAGGAATCGACAAAAAAGACTAAGAGCAACCAAGGCTACAAGAGAAGCAATTTGAGAGTGAGTGATATTTTGATGAATCATCAGAATTTCCCAGCAATTTTGCTAGAATGCATCAGATTGATGCAAATATGCCCTGTCTGTGCTGAGATATATAGATTTAGCTACCCTTTTCTGTAAACATGCACATATACACACACACTTTCTTTTTACTAATAGCAAAAATGGATTCACAGTGGGAAAATATGAAAAAATCTTTGGTATATGTGAATATTTGGAAATCATTTTCATAAAGGAAATCTAGACCCAGGAAACTATAGCTCAGTGAATTTTAAAAGGAATTTTTGTAAAATTCCATAATGACTTAAAAACTGAAAGCTTATTTGTATTTGAGAATAAAGGCAGAAGCCCCAAAAGGCAACATGGACTTCCTCAGAAAAATTGGTATTAAACTCACCTTATTTTGCTTTCTGAGATGGTTCTTTAATGGGTAATTCTAGGTTAGCACCAGAGGCAAAATTTATTGTGATTTCAGGAAGTCTTTTGATAAACACACTCATGATATCTCTCTTAAGATAAGTGGAGAAATGTGAACTGAATGGAAGTTTGGTCAGGTTATAACTGTACCCAAGAGTATTAAGTAGTTCATCAGTGTCAACCTGGAAGGCAGTCTGCCTTGGGGAGACATCTGACTTTGTCCTAAACTCTGCAGTGTTCAACATTTTATCAACAGTATTAATGGACAGAGGAGGCAGGAAATTTCAGTAGATTAAAAACTTGATATGAATCAATAGTCCCAAGGGGTTCTTATAAAAACAAAAAAGAACTAATACAATTACTTTAATAAAAACATATCATGTAGATCAAGGAGATCATGATGCCACTGATTACTACCCATCTGGAAAGTAAATAAATCCTGGAAATAAACATATTTAGGGGGGAACATTAATAAGTTGAAATGTTTCTAGAAAAAGATTTGAGAAAACTCTCTCTCATTGTCAGCAGAAGTTATCTAGTAGTGTTATTTTCTGTGGAAAGTATTTGTCTATTTTAGGAATTGTAGAAAGTGAAAACATAATATCCTTGGATTCTCTTCTTTAGTTTGGCACCATCTGAAAGTGACACACAGGAGTCAGGAATCAGTAACCAGTAAAAGCTGGATTGGAGAACATGGCACAGACTTTTCTGGTGGGTTTCCCAAAGCTTCATCTCTAATTTAGATAGACGTGCCTACCCAGGCACTTGGGTGCACAGCTAGACAACTACAGGCTTTCTGTACGGGGGGTTTTCATTCCTTAGAGCCAAAGTGAACGTACCATTTGGTGGAAGGCAGATCCAGAATAGAGGGCCTCAGGGAGACAGGGCTGAGCATGCTCAGTGTCTTCTTCCAAACCCTCAGTTAGGTAGGTCAATTCCTCCCCAGGAGGGCGTGAGGAGTGGGAGACTAGCATAGACGTTTACTCAAGTTTCTCTCCTAAGCTTGTTGCAAATTTTCAGACAATTTAAAAATGTTACTCTTATCTGAAGAGGCATAGGTTACTCGAAGGAGTCATTAAGGAGTTGCCTGCCCTCCTGGATGACCCTCAGATCAAGAAATATCCCTGTTCTCCTGTGAAGGAACTGATAGCCCAGTAGGAGTGACCTCCCAGAAGGCAAAGTTGATGGAAGTTCTGGGATTCTGGCAGAAGAAGAAGACCTGGAGATGTTTAGTACAAAGAAAGAGACTGAGAGGTTCCAATTCTCCAAATAGTCAACGGACTGTTAAAAGAGGGAGCAGTGGGACATCTTTCTGTGTCACTCCAGGAGGTCAACTCAGATCCATTGGTGGATACGGCAGGAAGGCAGAGATTTGCTAAATATAGGAAGATGTTTTTAATACAAGTAAAGCATACAATTCTTTTCTAAGAAAGCACCCTTTCAGAAAAAGTGTTCAAATAGAGGCTGCCAAGAGTGTCATAGAGGAGATTCTTAGACTGAATGGGAGGTCAGATCAAAGTCCCTATGAGATGGAAAATAAGCATTCCACATTCAGGAAGAGATGGAGAGAAAGGCAATGTGAGCTGTAGTTGGAAAACCAAAAGAAGGAGGGGCTGCCCTACTGGGTATGTGTTTATTTAGTAATTTTTTTTTAAATGAGAAGAGTTTTAAGAACTTCTGGCTTTTAGACTCCGAATTTAAACTTCTACTAATGGCTGAAGGAAACCCCTTTCTCTAAGCTGAGTTTATTCTTTCTCTGAGGATAAGTCATATCTGTGGGATAGCAGAGGAACATTGTTTTGTTTTTGCTTCTAACCTTCAATCTGAAAACACCTTTATTTCTCAAAAATCATTTATAAAATGTGTGTCACGTGCAGGACTATGGGCTAAAGTGAAGAACGTGAAGTCAAGGCAAGACATAACTTTTTTATGTGCAAGGAGTAGCAACAGGACCAAAACCAGTAATTGCTAATTAAGTAAAAATGCACCCAAAATGCTGAGGAAAGGCAAAGAAAGAAGTCCACATAAAAGAAGCAGGTTGGGATAGATGAGATCCCGTTCAGCTTCAGTGTTCTTTTGAGTCTATGTCAGACGGATATTTGAGCATCTTCTTAACCAAGAGATAGACGTGGATTAATGGGGAGAAACACTAGAACAGTGTCAGCAGGAGGCGGAGTACTGTTATTCACGGCATCCTAGCATGACCTATACTCCACATGGGACAGAAGGATAAGTGGCAGGTGGTTGTCTGTTGTATCTTGGTGTGTTCGCTTGTGAAAGGCCACAACGTGTGATTGTACCTCCCCCACTAGGCTGTCATCTCCACAAGGGCAGAAACAGGATCTACTTTTACTCACCATTTCCTCTCTCTCACAAGTCTAGCATGGTATCTAGTATATAACAGGTGCTTAATCAATATTTTTCAGTGTAAGGATAAAACTAATGGACTTTAAGAAATAAAACCAGTCATTACAAATGGCTTTTTCCATATGAGGTTCTTAGAGTAATCAAATTCATAAAGACAGAAAGTAGAATGGTGGTGGCCAGGGGCTAGGGGAAGGGCAGAATGGGCAGTTGGTGTTTAACGGGTTGAGTTTCAATTTGGGATGAGGCATAAGTTCTGGAGACGGATAGTGGTCATAGTTGCACAATAACATGAATGTATTTAATGCCACTGTACTATACACTTAAAAATGGTTACAGTGATAAATTTTGTGTTATATATTTTTTACCACAATAAAAAAACAAAAAAAGAATGGCTTTCCTGAGAAAGGAGAGGAGGTAATTCTAGCAGGGTCTGAGAGATCACCTAATAAGCGAGTCTCCGATGTTTAGGAACTGTGTTCACATGGAGCGTAGGCAAAGAAACCGAAGCAGAATTTGCTGGTGGAAGGAGACACCTCAGGTCATGATTTGAGACACGTTGATCCAGTCCAACCGCTTCCTTTCAGATGAAAACTAGGGCCTTCTGCACAAGCTCTATCACATTTCACTCAGAGACATGAGGTCAGTTTACCAATTCCTTAGTCATGGGACGGGACTGTGACCAGGGTAGACGGACAAATGGTTTCAAGTTCCGGAATGCTTGTGCCAAGGCTCCAAGCTTTAACTCACTGTAGCTTTGCTCAAGTTGTCTCTCTGGAGTTGAGTTTGAGACCTAGAAAAAGAAAACTCAATGCCTAACTCAAAGCTTTGGCTTTTCTGTTTTGAAGGAGCAGGAGCAGGTAGCAGATATTTTGGCCATCAATGGACCCGGAGAGGGTCAGCTTTCCCAGGACCCAAAGCAGCTGTCCTCTGCCAAAGAGAGTAGCGCCCAGCACCTGCTCCTGCCCGCAGACGCGCTTTCAGGAGAAGAATATGAGTGTGCCTCGCCTGATGACATCTCCTTGCCTCCACTCCCAGGAAGCCCCGAATCCCGCCTGGCACTGTCCGTCATGGAAGTGGAGGAGACTGCCAGCCCCTCCCTCAGCCTTCATATAAGCAGCTACGGGATGCAGGGGGAGGCCCAGGAATCTGGCCTTCCACCACCTGCTGCTTTTGCTGATGCTTGCAACGATAAGAGAGAAACATTTTCAAGCCATTTTGAGATACCTTACCCCCAGGTCAAAGCTGAGCTCCCATTAACCTCCCGAGGATTTCTGGAAAAGAGTACTGCCGTCCGCAAAATCAATGCTAAACATCCAGAGAGCATGCCGAGTGAAGTGCATGAGAGAGCTTTACAGCAGCACCCTCAGGTTCAGGGAGGTTTGCTAGAAACACAGGAGAAAATGCATGCTGAGAATAACATCACTAAAACCCGAGATAGGCTGCATGCTTCCCAGGATGCATTCTCCGGCCTAAGGTTTCCATCAGGCCCCAGCCAAGCCTATCAGAGGCAAATGGCTCCCAGAGAAGAGATTAAAAGTACCTCAGAAAAGAACAGCGTGGTCAGCCTAGCTGGCCAGGCACCTAATTTCTCCAGGCTCCTGTCTAATGTCACTGTCATGGAAGGTTCTCCAGTGACTTTGGAAGTTGAAGTAACAGGATATCCAGAGCCTACACTGACCTGGTGGGTAGCCTATAATGACAAGCCATAAACAGAAACAAATTGAATCACTGCAAACCACTCTGTGTGCACTAACTTAAAGGTTTAGGGACAGCTGATTAATATTCTCCAACACTGCCACTCTGCATGATTCAACCTCACATCAAACCCCCAACTCTCATTTTGGTAGCAGCATGGCTAATACCGTTAAGAAAAAAGTAACCATGAAAAAGAATAATTTAAGAAACTTCAAAAGCACTACAACTTTGCCATGCTTTGCTTTTGTTTTTGTGCTATCTGTTTAACATTCCACATTTTAAAGATTGTGGGTTGAAATTCTTTTGCATTGTTTATTTCTACATAAGCATGACATGTTCTTGGTTTAACATCCCTTATTCAATTAAAAAACATAAGATTTGGGTTTTTCCCTTTTCTTTCATTTACCTATTTCATCTTTTCCCTTTTCCCAACAGTCACACATGCCACTTTTGTAATATTTGTTTGTTTCACTAAGAATTCTTTTTGTAAATTTCTTCAGTGTGCGAGACGGAATAAAAATATTTCTTTCACAGTTGCTCCTGGTGACAGGTAATAAACCCATTTTTGAAAGGTAGTATAATAACAGAGCTGTGAACAGTCTGATTTCACTCTGGAGACGTCATTATTTTTTAAGTCTATTTGTATTCATAGGAGTAAAGTGCAGAATACAGGTTTTGAATTACCTATTGTTATAAAAGCAGTTCTAAGTTTCTCAATATGTGGTTTACTTTTAAACACTTAGAAATTTTCATCCTTAAGTAGTTTTGAGGACAAAGTTACAAATATGTAAGAATGAGTTTATATTTTAAGATAAATAAAATAGCATTTATTTATCACAATATTTCAGTAGATATTAAATTAGCAGTTTCAATTATCATGTGTGCCCATTGATGGTACTTGAAGTGTGAATCAGTTATCTAAAGAATTTATGAGAAAACTTGGTTTCTCAGATTATTAAAAGAAAATGCACTTCTGCTACAGGGCAGCCATTTATGCTTTTGTTTCATTTTGTTGTTTTTACAATTGCATGTTTTTTACAGATCAGGAGTTTTGTATTTTTGAATTTAAAAGATATTTAATTTATTATTAAATATCAGTTCACCCCAAAGAAAAATGTTGTCTGAATTGTTTCTTGTTTTTGTCCACACAACAAATACCTTGGTTAGTATATATTGTTGAAGAACTATTGCAAAGTTGTAAAAAAATATCTTGCCCTCAGATTTACAATTTTGCTCAATTAGCAATAGGCAAGTTATCAGGGCTAATCACACATTCTTAGGACACTCAGGAAAATGCAAAATTATCACTTCACAATGGGAACAGAGAATGATTCAGGTTTGTCATCACTTCTTATGTAGAAGAACATGGATATAAATAAATAAATAAGAATCTAGAATACACAAAATAAATTATTTGCTTTATAAAAAGATGCAGCTAAGTGCTCATGTTTATAGGAAACTTAGAAACATATCATTAACAGTAATAATCCAATTGCATAAATACCTTTTATAATTAGAAATCATTTTCTTCTAATGAAATTAATTTACAAAAATTAAATGGACTCGTTTCACCAGGAAATGCTGTGTAAGTACCTTCTTCTAAAACAGCTCATTGGCATTCTCATGTGGGTCTTATGGGGTGAACATGATGGTGCAGATGAATCTCACTGCAATACAGACTCCAAGAAGTCACAGGTTGCTGTTCCGTAGCAGCGGAAAGGACGACGCAGGCCAAGTAGGGGGTGCCATTTCACACTCTAAGTAGTTGTTGCCGTGAGCAAATGGTGGCCCAGTGTGACCAGATGGTCTGGTTTTTTAAGAGTAGTTGGATATCTGAATTTTCAAATGCACTATTCCAATTGTTAAATGTCATCAAAAAATTCAATTTTTTAAAAACATGGTCTGATCCGATCAAGCACTTCACTGGCCACCAGTTGCCCACCTCTGCTTGAAGCATAAACTGCCCCATTGGAGTTTGTGGTAGCTACAAAGTTCCTGCTAATACTAGAGAATACTGCAGTGGTAATGGGCCTATATGCAATGGTTATTAGGACTTGAAAATGATGTGAATAAATAGTAATCCTAACTTTAAAAACTGACTCTCTGCTTCAGGTACAAGAAAGACCAGAAATTGTCTGCAGATGGGCGCTTACAGGTTTTACACAAGGAGACGAGCCATTCGGTGTTCATTCCGAAGGTATGCAAGGCAGACGCAGGCCTCTATGTGGCTCAGGCCCAAAACTATAGTGGCGTTCTCTCTTCCAATGTCATCCTCCACGTGACAGGTAACCACAGGCCGCCCATCACAAGAATAAACTGGATAACGCTGTGTGTCATCTATGTTAGTGTGTTCCTAGTGTACTGGCTGCTCACACTGTAACTGTGGGATTGGCACTCATGGGCGGCATTCTTATGAGCCTAAAGGACAACACAGTTGTGTATTTTCCTGCATCTCCCACAAAGCATCCATCACCTACGAAGTGTACCTGCATTCTGGTCATATGGCTTGTTGGGCTAATACCACGGCTTGGTGAAATAATCAAATTTTCTTTAGTGCTTTAATGTAGTTGAGGAGCTTGGTAAATTATTAGCAGTGGATAAGGATACATTTTTGTATTCTATAAAGAGATGTGTTCAGTATAAAACACAGTAAAATTATGCTATGTTTATTCCCTCCTAATTTAACAGCATGCAGACCAAGGCTCACATCAGCATAGAGATATGAGTTAAATTTCAAATCCAATTGTTTGATAATTTATTTTTAATTGTACTCATAAACATCTCTTTGTAGAATAATAGCAGAAATATTGAACAGAAGTTGTAATTTTCATTATTGCTTTAGCTGTCCTTTAATTTTGTTTTTCATGTCTTGATCTCATTTATTGAAATAAATTCTATGTAGTTTCAACATAGCCTGCACTCCTGAATCTGAGGATGCCGCTGTAAATAATCATTCCTCATGTTGTTCTCACGGGTTTCACATTGGAGAATAGATGTGCTGTCAACTTTAAATGGAGTTTCAAACTTCCATCAGCTATGCATGTCAGACAGCAAGATGGAACAGGCTGCAGGGATGGACCAACAGTATTCCTGTCATTCCGTTGACATGTTTTGGGCAGCCATGTATAAACAACGGCAACTGGTTCTTCCTGCTTCTAATCTTGATTCTGCTGCTGATCATTTTTGCAGCCTGTGGTAGGACATCTCAGTGCCTCAGTTTCCCATTTGGAAAATGGGTTGATCGTCTACCTCTTGGGCAATCGAGAGATTTCATTTCGCATCTTGTAAAGATCTGGAAAATGGAAAGCACTCTATGAAGGCTAAGAGTAATTATATTGTTTAACGTAATTTGTCATCACACTGCCTCCTGCCCACTATTTCTCTTTCAGATGCTATTTCTTTAGAATATTAAATTAAATGAGTGGTGTTAGTGTGTGATTTCCAACTATTCCATGTGGGAAAATGATGTTTTATGAATTGGAGCTTAAATTTCTTTCTAATTTCTTAGGACTATATCTTTTTCAAAGACTCGAAATTGAACTTAGGAGGATATATTTAGTATGATCTAAGGGGAAAAAGTGTGTAATAAGATGGCATAAGATGGATTCTGTCCTTTTCTTATAATTATCACTGTAATATTGAAGAATGTTCTATGCTTTCCTGAAATATATTGTTCAGAAATGAGGATCGTCTTTTTGGTTTCTTTAAAAAATAAACATGAATAAGAGAGGCATTTGTTTTTAAAATTTTAAACATAGTCTTGTCATGCTAGGGTAAAATCTTTAGTTGAAAGAATAATTCATTATAGATTTTTGATGAAGAGAAAGAATTAATTGTGTTGCTGTAAGACTGTCTACAAATAATAAAAATATTTAAATGTAATATATTCAAGTTGATATTAAAAAGTTACTGAATGTTATCTGAAGATGTCAAATGTGTGGTTGAGTAAAAAGTTGGCATATTTTTTCTTGTGCTGCATATTCAATTTAATTAAAAAATTAAATCTCTTAATTTTCTTCCACATTTTGACAGAAACCTATTAAAAGCTTATATATACAGCATCCTAAGGAACTCATACTCTCTTATCCTTTTTGTCCAGTTTTAAGTATTTTGTGTATCTTGCCTAATTGCTATTCCCATGTTGACACTAAAGAGTAAAACCTATTCATGTCCAAAGAGGGCAGGCAGGACCAGGTAACAAATTCTCGTTCTACTTTCTATCTCTTTCTTGTTAGTGTAGCAGGATCTCCTGTCCCATTTTGTCAACTTGGTTGCATTTGTGGTTTGGAGTTGTTAGGGCATGGGAACTGCTGGTTTGCTTTACCTGATGCATGCCAGTTAGCGTTAATCCTTGGGAGAGCAGGGTGGGATATACATATATCCATAGTGTATGACCAAATAAAGCATACGAAGGCCCTGATATATTTGATGTATATATCAATTATAAGATATATATATACACACACACATAGAGAGAGCTCAAATATTGGGAAAAACATTATACTGATATTCAAGATATAGTTCAGATAGCTGTCTGTGTATCTATCTATCTATTTATCTATCTATCTATCTATCTATCATCTATCTATCCATCCATCCATCTATTCATCCATCTATTTATCCATTCATCCATCCATTTATCTATCTACCCATCCATTGATCCATGCCCCTATCCCTCCATCCATCCATCTATCTTTTTATCTATCTATCTATCTATCTATCTATCTATCTATCTATCTACCTACCTACCTACCTATTTTTCTGAGCTATTGTGACTATCTAGTAATTCCCACAGCAGTGAAGAATAATTAGCTATTCTTTGTTCTTCTGGTTATATTTTGACTTCAAAGACTTAAGTGCGATTTTCCTTTTTGCTAGGATTTATGTCTTGATCAAAGAATTCTCTTTAAGAAAGTATGAACTAGGGCCGGCCCCGTGGCTTAGCAGTTATGTGCGCGCACTCCGCTGTTGGCGGCCCAGGTTCGGATCCCGGGCGCACACCAACACACTGCTTCTCCCACGGCCGCGTCCCAAATACAACAACTAGAAGGATGTGCAGCTATGACATAGAACTATCTACTGGGGCTTTGGGTGGAAAATAAATAAATAAAATTATTAAAAAAAAAAAGAAAGTATGAACTAAAATTATTGGTTAAAAAGGAAAAACAGGAAATTCCAATAATGTTTTTAAGATATATACATTATTTCTACCCATTTACTTCTAGAGAAAATTCTAGACAGTGATATCAAAAAAACAAGAAAATGAAAACGAAAAGAAAGATTTAAAAGAATATATACATGACACCTTGAAGGAATGCTACACAAAATGTGATTTGAGCTTCCTAGAAGGAAAAATCACTGAGTTTTCCATTTCTGATTTTCTAATAAAAGGATGTACGAATACTTTGTTTGTTTGTTGAGGAAGATTAGCTCTGAGCTAACACCTGCCAATCCTCCTCATTTTTTTTTTTTTTTTTTTGGCTTGAGAAAGATTAACCCTGAGATAACAACTGTGCCAAACTTCCTCCACTTGATATGTGGGTTGCTGCCACGGCATAGCTGACGAGTGGTAAGTCCACGCCTGGGATCCGAGTCCGCAAACCCAGGTTGCCGAAGCAGAGAGCACCAAACTTAACCACTATGCCACGGGCTGGCCCCTCCAGGAGAAATTTACTATAGGAATCCTTACATTTGAATCTCTACATACTCTATAATAGCTCAAATGTTTAGAAAAAGAGGCAGGAGAAATTTAGCTATTTCATTCAGGAATGCTAGCCATCACTTATCATCAAGACACAGGCTTAAAATAGATTACTACAAGAGCCTTGTAACTCTTCACTCAAGTTTAAATTCCTTCAAGTAGTACACAAGGCCCTGTAGTACCTGGACTCCCCTTCCCAGCCTCTGTTCCGTCTCCTCTGATTTCCCCCACAGAGCGACATTTAACTTCGGGTTGTGACTCTATCATGCTCTTTCTTGTCTCCAGTCCTTGCTTCCTGGAACTCCCTTACTGTATTCTATCTTATCTGCATCTGGCTTAACTCTTGCTTCCATTTGAGACACAACTTCCCCCAGGAAGCCTTCTGACCCATCAATTCCATTGTGGATGTTCCTGTTATGTGCACTGTCAGTGCCTGAGCTGCCCATCTCATGTTCCTTAATACACAGCATCAGAATTGCGTGTTGAGCATGTCTCCTCTGGCTAGACTGTAAGATCCTTATCAGAAGAATCTGTGACAGCCCTGTTCATCATTATATGCCCCATACCTGAGACATAGTCACATTCAATGAATATTTCTTGAATCATCGGAGGTAAACACAGATAAACCTAGCTTCCTTTTTCTTTTTTTTTCTGTGTGTGGGGGAGCCGGGAATGTAAAAAGAGAAAGATGTATTTGTTACCTGATTATTCTTCCTTATTATGGACATTAGCCAACCAGGATCAGGTTCTATCCATGAAGTATTCATAAAACACTCTCACCTAATCTACAAAACTTAAATGAGAACCCTCCAGATTCTCTAGATAGACCCTGATTGAAACTTGAAGCTTGAAGATAGATGCTGGCTCTACTGGCCAAAATAATACTGAGAAAAGAGGCCACACCCAGGATCACCGTTCCTGATGTAAAGCGGATGTAATCAGGCGTAAATCATCATCAGATGTACGTGGAGAAGTGGGTGTCTCCACTCTCAGTGACTAAGTCCAAAGTGCCAGAACCAGGATTTGTGTACTTCTTTAGAAGATTACACAAATTATCAATATTTTATTGTAGCTGGGGCTCAGTAACCTGGTTGTGAACAGATCTTATTTGAAACAGACATTTCATTCATATGTGTAAATATAAAAAAAGCCAAATCCAAAAACTTAAGATTATTTGAATTCCAAATGAAGGAAGGAAAAAATATCACATCTTGTTCCACTTTGTTTTTATGCATGACCACTCCTTACTAGAAATTGCCGTCTGAAGCTTTTGACATTCCCGTTGTACCTACAGTATTTTAAGTGTGTCCGTGAAATGTTAGTTGAAACAAAATAAAATATCTCCTGCTAGTACACTCTGATATTGTGTGTGTCAGTGCAAATGCCAAAGCATGACAGGCTGTTTTACATTTATAATAAGCAGAATCTTGAGCTGCATCAGAGAGCAACAGATTTGTGTTCACTAAATGAAAGTGTCCTGCTTAAATGCTTAAAGCAACGACAATTCATTTTCTCGGCTCTCATCACTTGAGATGAGATTTGAATGTTATCAGCTGTGTATGAATTCAACCTCAAAATGGAAAGCACAAAGCTGCTAATTTCGCCTTGACCCTTGAATCCTCACATCACTATTCCTTGTGTTGGTGAGAGTTTATATAACATCATGAACCACCCAAGCATCGGCAGTGAAGGTTCGGTGCATTACACTCCTCCAGATGAACAAGTCTTTAATTCTGGAGTTTGAGTGTTTGGCCAGATAGCTCTTCCTTCTGTTCAATGCCAGTTTCATTTGTATAAGCCAGGACCTGGCAAATCCAATTCTTTGGATCCTCTTTTTTTTTTTTTTTTTTTTTTTTTTTTTTTTTTTTTGTGAGGAGATCAGCCCTGAGCTAACATCCGCCAATCCTCCTCTTTTTTTGCTGAGGAAGACGGCCCTGGGCTAACATCTGTGCCTATCTTCCTCCACTTTATATGGGACGCCGCCACAGCATGGCTTACCAAGCAGTGCGTCGGTGAGCGCCCGGGATCCGAACCAGCGAACCCCGGGCCGCCGCAGCGGAGCGCGCGCACTTAACCGCTTGCGCCACCGGGCCGGCCCCAGGATCCTCTTTTTTATACCATAAAATTAACACCCTATCCTCCTTAAAGGACAAGGGAACAGAAAGAATTATATAGATAAGAATGTTGGTGTGCATATATTTCCATTTAGCACAATAGAAACCAGGTAAAATAGAAAAACATATTTTAATCATAGGGGTAGCTGGAAAACATTGATCCAACCTGAGTTTTCTTTAAACCAGAACAATACTAGTTACATAATTTGAAGTCTTCAATCTATATTCCGATGGCTTCCTGCTAAGGCTCTTTTTCCATTTAGAACCCACTTAAATATCGATACTTGTGAAATAACAGCTCCAGTGCTAGCTAATGAAAAAACTTTGCCCTTTATCATTCAACAACTGTTCTTTTCCAAGACCTTTATTGATCCAAACACTACAAAATGGTATTTTTATCTTACATAGGCATTAAAAATCCTATAATGAAATCTTTTGAAGATAAAAATTCACAAGATGAAATTTAAACGAATGTAATTTATCCATGGCAAATAGTCTCTAACCCATATTACTCTAATGATGCCAGAAAGCCACCTTTCTTGGTAATAAGTATTATGCAAAACCACACACAAAGCTACTGGCAAACAGGGCCAGCTGGAAATGCAGACAAAGTAAGAAACCACTTACCTGGCAGGATCAGAAAGGCCAAATTACCATCTGCTCCAGTGTCTTCTCGAGCAGCCACCACCATGCCAACTCTCACAGGCGTGCCTTCGACTCAAGTTAATGCAGATCTAGAAGGTGTCCCTTAAAATGCACATTTATTCGTTTCTATTCCTCTTAATGGAGTAATAGAATTTCTCATCAGATCCTGGTCTGGGTTATCAGATTAAGTAAGAATGTTCCCCCTCCAAAAAAAAAAACCTGATAGATTCTTTTTTTTTTTTTTTAATTTTATTTATTTATTTTTCCCCCAAAGCCCCAGTAGATAGTTGTATGTCATAGCTGCACATCCTTCCAGTTGCTGCACGTGGGATGCGGCCCCAGCACGGCGGGACAAGCGGTGCGCCGGCACGTGCCCGGGACCCGAACCCGGGCCGCCAGCAGCGGAGAGCGCGCACTTAACGGCTAAGCCACGGGGCGGCCCAAACCTGATTCTTATGAGGAAATGGAATACGTGGGAACCAGGGTGAACTTGAGTGTCCACTCTGGGTTTCATCCTCCTTCTCAGTATGAATTTTCTACAAATTCAGGAAATGTATGAGGGGAAGCTCCCAAAAGGAAAGTTAGAGACCACAATAAAACGTATCTGCATGACATTTTTTGTTACCCAATTAGGGGACTGTACTGGGTTAAATAATGTCAGGGTGGGCCCTAAATCAAGTGTCTGGTATTCTTATAAGAAGGCCATGACAGACATGGAGACAGGGGACACACAGAAAAAGGCCATGTGATGACAGAAGCAGAGATTGGTGTTATGCAGCTGCTGCAAGCCACAGATCTCCAGAGATTGCACAACAAGCGAGAAGAGGCAATGAAGCATTCCTCCCTAGAGACTTCAGAGAGAGCATCCTCCTACTGATGCCTTGATTTTGGACTTCTAGCCTTCAGAACCAAGAAAGAATAAATTTCTATTGTTTTAAGCCACCCAATTTGTGGTACTTTGTTACAGTAGCCTCAGGAAACCAATATAAGGACCATGGTTTAGAAAAGTCCGTACAAGTCTTTTTCTGGCAATAAAATTCCCAGAGACATTCGTAAATAGACATCAACCAGCTTTTTGAACCAGCATTCTGGGGTATGCTAGAAGGCCTCAGTGCTCTTCTTGATTTGAGGGGATCACTGTGGTACATTTCAGTCAATCAGCTACTATTCATCTTATGCGTGAACATTGCCACCTAAGTGCACCACAGTGCTAGGAGTTCTAAAGGAAGCAAAAGTCCTTCAAGACAAGACCCTTACTTGCTTGGTGATAAAGTACATGCAAGAACAAGAAAAGAACAAAATAAGACAATATGTAATAAAAAAAAGAAATGGGTTCCAGAGTAGGGGGAAAAGCAAAGGAAGTTGCGGTGAGAAATGTGAACTAAAGTATGAACATGCAGTATGATACAGTATAAGAAAGGAGAAGAGAGAAGTTCAATAAATAGAGCTATTAACAGTCAAATATTAGGATATATATGACCTAAATAGCACTATTGATCAAGTATATCTGATTAACATTTCTAGAATACCGCACTCAACAACGGCAGAATACACATTCTTCTTAAGTTCACACAGAAAATTCACCAAGATAGACCACATTCTTGGCTTTAAAACACACCTTACTTAACAAATTTAAAAGAATAATAATCATGCAAAGCGTGTTCTTAGATCACAATGGGATTAAATTAGAAATCAGAAAGATAGCTGGAAAAATCTCCAAATATTTGGAAATTAAACAACACACTTATAAATAACACATGTGTCAAAAAATAAATCTCAAGAGAAATTTTTAAATATTTTGAAATACATAAAAATACAACTTATAAAAGGTATGGGATGCAGCAAAAGCAGTGCTTAGAGAGAAATTTATAGCATTAAATGCACATATTAGAAAAGAGGAAAGAACTAAAATCAATAACCTAAGCTTCCACTTTAGCAAATTAGGAAAAAAAGAGCTATTTAAGCCTATTTTATGGCAAGCAGAAATTATAAAAATTAGAATATAAATCAATGACCTTGAAAACAGGAAAATAATAGAGAAAATCAATTAAACCAAAACCTGTTTCTCTGAAAAGATCAGTAAAATTGATACACCTCTAAACAGACTAACCAAGAAAAGGGAGAAGACACACAGTATGAATATCAGAAATGAAAGCAGGGTCATCACTAATGATCCTTGGATATTAAAAGCATAGTAAGGGAATACTATGAGCAAATCTGTGCTCACAAATTTGATAACTGAAATAAAATGAATCTATTCCTAGAAAGACACAAACTACCAAAACTTGCAGAAGCTGAAGTAGACAATCTGAATAGACCCATATCCATTAAGAAATTGGATCAGTAATTAACAAGCTTCCAAAAAAGAAAGCACTAGGCACACATGGTTTTACTGGTAAATCTACCAAACATTTAAGGAAGGAATAATACCAATTCTCCACAAAATCTTCAAGAAATAGAAGAAGAGAGAACACTTCTTAACTTAGTCTGTGAGATCAGAATTACCCTAATGCTAAAACCAGATAAAGATATTAAAAGACAGAAAAACTGCAGACCAATATCTCTCATGGATATAGACACAAAAATTCTCAACACAATACTGACAAATCAAATCCAACAATGAATAAATAAAATCACACACACAATAAGTGGGATTTGTTCTAAGTATGCAAGGCTGGTCCAATATTTAAAAATCAATAAATATAATCCACCACATCTACAGGCATAAGAATAAAAATCATACAATTATATCAATTGATTCAAGAATAACATTTGATAAAAATTCAACATGTGTTCATGATAATTAAAAAAAAACTCTCAGAAAACTAGTAACAGAAGAAACTTACCGAACTTGATAAAAAAAAAATCTACAAAAAACCTATAACTAACATCATTCTTAACGGTGAGAGACTGGACACTTTCCCCCTAAGACTGGGAACAAGGTAAGAATGTCTTCTCTCATCACTCTCGTTAAACGCTGTACTGGAAGTCGTAGCTAGTGAATAAGACAAGAAAAGGAAGTAAAAGTTATGCAGATTGGTAAAGAAGAAATAAAACTATATTTGCAGATAGAATGATTTTCTATGTAGAAAATCTCAAAGAATCTACAAAAAATTCTTGGAACTAAGAAGTGAATGTGGCAAGTTCACCAAAAGCGGAAGGCCTGCAACAACGGCATCCAGGAGAAAGGCAGGGAGTGGCAATAAATGACTCAGTGCATCAGGCGTCGTCCAAGGCCAAGGCAAAGGCAGGCAACGTGAATTTGCCCCTTTTCCGTAAACTGGTAAGAGACATCATAGATACTTATAATCCAGTTGCAACATCTCACACTTGATTTTTCCTGCAGCTTCTTGTGGTATTTTGGGGGGTTTTGAGAGAGGCAAATTATTCAAAGGAGACAATGCTCTTCAGAGCAAGGAAATGCTTGATTGGAACTCAAATCAAAATTGATCATTTGCTGGCCATTGTCATTATCAACAAACCAAGAGAGAAAAATGAGAAGGACATTGTAATTATAGGGTGGTAGTGCTGAGCTTTCTCCAATGATAACATATTAATATTAGAAGAAAAGGAGTCCTTTTGGCTTCTGACATCAAATCCCAGAGTGGATGGTTTATCAATTGGTACTCTACTGCACTGCGAGAATGAGTGTATCTCCCATGGATAAGTACTTTCCTATATGCAAGGATGGGCTCGTGCTGCTAGTATATTTCTAAGATTTCTTGATAGAAACCAGAGCTAAAATTTGTCAGCCATTATATTATACTTTAAAAAGTTTCAAGTCGTATCTTGGTCTATTAACTAATTAAACGATAAAATACAAATGACTACTCTGGCATCTACATTTAACTGGGAACTTCAGTGAAACTAGCCATTTTGTATTTTCTGCATGTTAATTACAAGTACGTTCTTCATTTCCATTTTCTTGAAGGTAAATTTTGATCATACATGTCATTCATCTAAATAGAATGGTATTGTACTTGATCACTTAAAAGAAAACTAGCTGATACACCACAAGAGTGAAGCGTTAAACTTGTATTTTATCAAAGGCTTTGTAGGTATAATCGTATAAACAGTGGATCACTGTTGAGACCCCATCCAGGACTTATAAATGGATATGCAAGCAAAGTACTCAGTGTAGATTTTTGTTCAAACCTATGGCAGCACATTATATAATTGCACAAATATTACAATTAAAAATGGATCATGGACACCATGAAGAATGACCCAGGCTTCACAGAATGTATGTGTGTTAGTCATGACCACAGTCTAAGGTATAGGGGCTGATTTTCTTGGCATGTGAGTCCCATTCTGCTGTGCTCTGACTCCAGCCCACCATAGGTAAAAAAATCAATCAGTTAGAGGGATGGTGCCATCTCACAGAGAACCTCAGAATTAGGAAAATCCATATAGTTTCTTTAAATACAAGAAATTGTTGGTTGGCTTAATCGCAATGTGTATTACACAACGTGTAAGCACAACATGTTGGTTGGCTTAATTATAATGTAGCACGATGTGCCATCATTGTAAATTAATAAAAACCATTTCAAAAGTTTTGGATCTTGGTGGTATAAGTGGTGTGTGTGTGTGTGTGTGTGTGTGTGTGTGTACCTATGTCTTAGTATGGGTTCTTATCTGTATGAATTAGGTAATATATAAAATGCCCAGGTGATGTATGATGTAATCAGGTTAGAAAAACACCTCATGTTGATGGTACCAGTGCTATGAGCAAATGATGACCAAGAGTTAATGAAGAAATAGGCTTTTCTTGTTTTAACAGTAGTAAAATACAGACATATATTTATATGCATTCTGTAAGATAAAATACTCAGCACAAGTCCAGTTTTAAAAATCAGTGTATTTCAAACAGGATTCCCAGATAGCTGATAAAAAGGGGAAAATAAAATTTAGATCTATATGAATATATATCTACTGCAAATATAAATTCATTTAAATTCCTCATAGATAGCGATCAAAAGAGAGTTATTTGTAAATACAACTTAAAGGTTACTTTCATTTAAATGTAATAACAATATCATAAATCATGCTCGAGAAGCAGCTGTTAGTTTTTTTTAATCTATTGGCTACTGTATTTGAATTTTCCATATGAAGTATAGAATGTGGGTCCTTAAAGATGGATTTTTCCAGCTCGTTTCTCAAGGTTATTAAAGCATATATGATTACTGCAGGAACAAATGTTTTGTGTGTTCATTTCTTTTTTATTGCTAATGGTTTATACATGCGGATAATGAAATATATATTATATCTACTGGGTACTTGGAAACAATAGAATTTACTTGCCTATTTCTTAGCTCTACTGGGAGTTCTTTAAACTGTAATTTAACATTAAATTTCTGTAAAGGTAATAAATTTAATCTGATTATCTCATTCAACCTTTTGCAGATATGGGATATTTATTCTTGTATGAATATTGACTCACAGATGCTCTTAATAAATGTAATTGCCTCAATTCAAGAGCAAAAATCATTATGGTGGCTAATATTTGATAAGCAATATACTCCTATTTAACATCTCGTTGCAGAATAGTGATCTGTTTTATAACAGGAGAGTAATCAAAGCAAGTGAAGGCAGTTTTCTTAAGTCAAATGTACTGGTTTCTCACTATGGTATATCCTTTCTCCATGAAAAAGGAACTAGCTATTGAATTCATTTCTCCTCTACTTTCTCACCATGTCATTAATTTTAATGGGAAAATGTTTAGGAGAGATGATATAGTAAAGAATTTCTTTTGCGTGGCACTAAGTAACTAATTGTATACTGCATCGACACTTTAACCCAATGGTCATATTACACATTTTTCAGGTTCATGGAACTGTGCTGGTGAAATTCACTGAAATGGAATTCCGTGTCAGACACAAACAGGAAATATTATCTAAGGCAATAAATAGGTGAAATGATAAAGACAAGATGGCAAGCGATAACTATAACAATATGATGAAATGAAAAACGGGTTGAGGATGGGACCCATTATGGTGCTGAAGAGGAAATGCAAACCCAGTTATGATTGTGTGTTAATGTTCTTCTCTGTGGTGGTAGTTTTAAAAAAAATTGTGGCCTCTTCCTTCTTTCTCTGTTCTGTCTTGAAGTAAACACACACATATACATATATATGCATACACATCCATATATCTCTATAAACTTGCATATGAATGCATCTAATTGTATCTATATCCATAATGGATCTCCTCTGAAAATCTTACAAAGACTTGGTGTGGAAAGTCATCCCAGGCATCCTCATCTGTCTCCATATGACCATTCCACCAGGACTGACCCTGAGAATCCTTGGGCTAGCTTCAGGGAAGTTTCCTCCAGTTTAGTATGCAGACAGTGTCATGTAAACCTCTAAGATTTAGTCTGTTTGAGCCAACCTGCAAAGTTTCAGATGGGTAGAAAAGATGGACATTTCTCCATTGTGTGTTCACACTTGGCAGCCCCTCCCTTCCATACTCGATTTTCTTTACGTGAATAGTTAATATACAGTAGGAAAAAACTATTTGAATAACTGCTATAGAACTACACATCTTAAAGAATAAGTTGCTGTAAGTCAACTGCTTGATTTTATCTGGTGTGTTTTTAGAACGCTGCTACAGAGGACCAGCAGCACCTGCATCACCTAGAAGCTGGTGGAAAATAAAGAACCTCAGATTCCATCCCAGACCTACTAAATCAAAATATGCATTTTAGCAAGATTCTCAGGCCATTTTTATGCATGTCAAAGTTTGAGAAACGTTGTTAGAGAATACCTTGGTTTTTAAAGAGTTCAAGCCTTGTATGCAGTAATTTCATATTGGTAACGTCCGTGCTCCAAATTTGTAAGATTTGAAATGAAAGAATTCAACGTTAGTTGCCATAGAAACATTGAGATAGATTGACAGATTTCTATAGTAAAAACAGTAAAAGAAGTTAGAGTGGTATGGACCACTGTGAAACCTGTAGTCTTGTTTGAAAATGAATTCCGGTTTAGGTATCATATGTTTAATCAGATAGTGTTGACGATACGTGGTGTTTAAGCAATGCCACCAAGAACTCTGCAAAATGGGTATGGAAGAAGAGCAAACGTCCATGTTAAAACCCACATTGCTGCCCAACTAAGTCTCTTAGGGCTGTATCAGATCAGGCAGCTTATAATTGCTATAGTGCTGTCTGTTTGAAAATATGCCAAAGATTTATTCAGAGCGAGAAAAATATTCTTTGCATCTAGAACTCCTTTGAGGGAAAATTCAGAAACCACTTGCAGTTACACTCAGAGTTATATGCCCAACCAATGAGCATAAATAGCCAACAAGTCAATGCCAACATCAAATGCCCTTTGGAAAGATTAGCAATATGAGTTCCCAGAGCATAGTATTTCAAGTGACCTAAAAACTTGAGTTATGGTGTGCTCACTTAAACGTTTTGCAATAAAAGTAATTAATCTAATTTTTAGAAGATTATTAACATCTACTTCTGCCATTTCTGTAAATAGAGATTACCAAGGAAACTTTGCGGTTCATGTTATTAGGATTAAAGTATATTTTTGATTCCATATGCAGTACAAATACGTAATTAGTCTTTGGGTGATGAACATGATCAACATGATATATGGATGTTTTAATAACTGACACACATTTAAAATCAGTGTCATTGATATTTAAATTATGTGACATTGGCTTTATACATTACTGAAAATAAACCAATTATAACCAGGGTTCACTTTCATTTTAATTTTTTAATGGTGGATATGACTTTACATATCTAATCTAGAATTGCCATTTGGAATAAAGTAGATGAGATAAAACTCAGCCCCTGTATTGATGTTCCTCTGAGAAAACTAGAGGCATCTGAATCTTTTTTTAATTGGATAAATATAGGCTTTTTTGTTGAGGTTGCCATGTACCTTTTTACAAGTTAATTGATATCCTTAAGTAATGCTTATTAAAATCATGGAACGCTGATTTTATAAAATGTATCATGCATTTGAGCTTATTTTAATCATCTTACATTCATATAGAAATGAGCACTTGTTTTAAAGATATGGGCTATTCCTTATTACTTCTCAAAAATGTTAGTATTTTGAAGAGCTGAAGACCTAAATTCTAATCCTAGCTCTGCTACAGAAGAGCTCTGAGAATGTGGGCAACTAAAATCTCTGACCCTCCTGTTCTCTTCCTGTGAATGATGCTATAAATTAAGCCATCTCTAAAAGTGCTTTTAGCCCTCACTAATCTTGAAGGGGTATTAAACACACAAGTTCATTCTCGGTTTTCTCATTAGAACAGACAGATGATATATCCAGGGACTTGGTATTTGGGAGCCAAATGATCAAGAGGACAGGCAAATTTTCAAATAAAACTTAAAGAAAATTTCCTGGGAAGCAGAAGGCAGATAAGACAAGACCTTTCCATGCTGGGAGTAGTACACTCCTTGGCAGTCATAAAAATGTTCTCTTCATTCAACAGAGAAGAAAAGAAAACTGTAACTGTAGGACTCCAAATAGAGTCAGCTAAAAACTGGGTATACCCAAACACAGTCAGGCTCTTATTCAACCCCTAAAAGGCCCAGCCTTGAAGCCCTTTAAGGCAGAAATGCTGTTGGCAGACTATGACTCAGTTGAATGGTAAAATGACTGAGAATATACCACGTAGTAGTTGATGAAAAATTATCCGTATATTAGAAAAGAGAAAGTTAGTTGGCATAGATCTTGTCGTTCTTTAGAAAAATGCGATCCCAGTTGAACATTCTCTATGTGTGGAATGTGCATAAAAATGCATAGTGGCATAATAGAGCATAAAAAATCATTTTGACATATTTAGCGTGTGGAATCTTGAAGAACTTCATAGATAGGAGACCTCATAAGACTACAGCACTCTAAACAGGATTAGCAACATGTCCACCCACACAAAACCTGCTTTAAAGAAAACTACAGCACCAGTTTCAGGTAATTTAAAAATTTTAGCCTTTATTGAATTGAAATGAAGTCCAATTATTTTTTTATTATGATCTCTTTTGAAATAAGCTTTTACATATTTCTAATGCTTTCTTCTGAGTGGTTTGTATAAATTAATGTTTCCGGGCCGGCCCCGTGGCTTAGTGGTTAAGTGAGCGCGCTCCACTGCTGGCGACCCGGGTTCGGATCCCGGGCTCGCACCGACGCGCTGCTTCTCTGGCCATGCTGAGGCCGTGTCCCACATACAGCAACTAGAAGGATGTGCAGCTATGACACACAGCTATCTACTGGGGCTTTGGGGGGAAAAAATAAATAAATAAAATCTTTAAATTAATGTTTCCTTTAAAATACATATTTTGGTTTCACTTTGATCTACTTTAGCTCTCATTTTCAGGGAAAAACAACTGTGTTTAAGTCACTTGTTAGAATGATATCTTCTTGCTGCATCTAGAGTAATTACAAATAGAACACTTCATAATTTTCTTCTAAATTGAACTTAAGCCTGGACAAAAAGTATTTTTTAGTGCCCAAAATATTTAGATATCTTTTTTTTGTTTTTAAAATTTCCATAGGAAGAGATGTTTAATTAAGAATCTAAAAGGAAAATTTGATTTTGTGAAATTATAAATTCTGGTTTTCAGAATGAAGATAATCCTGAAAGAGAAATTATCTGAGCCTTGTCTGAGTGGCTACAACCCTGCCCCCCAGCCTAAACACACACACACACATCCATTCTCTACCCCAGTGACCAAACCAAGGAAAATGAGAAACAGGAACATAGTTATGCAAGTCAGAGCCAAATAAGAAGAATAAAAATAGTATCTTAAGCTTTCAGAACCACCAATTTTCAAAGTGAGCCAGAGGGCAGAGCAGCAGCTATATTTTCAAACAGAAGTAACTACCTCTTTCTAATCAGCTCCCCTGTGATGGAACATAAACTGCAGTAAATCATGACTTAATGTCTGTTATGTATCAGATAAACAAGGGGAAGTATCGTTGGTGTGCTTTATTTGGTGAATATGCTTATGCATATGCTTAATAAATATATGCAATAAATATATTCCACTTGTGTCCTTTAATGTAATAAAATGCTTTTTAAAAAATATTCAACTTGTATGTACATTGACCAGAAAATGTTCTATGTGGAAACTGCATTTTGGTTGGGTTTGAGAAACATGTGCCACAGGACATCTGTATACTTACTAAAGTTACCTCAACATAAGGAAAATGTGGTTTTCATGGTGTATTCCTCTGAGGCAGGGTTTCTCAACCTTGGCACTATTAACATGGGAGGCCAGATAAATCTGTGTTGTGGGGGGGCTGTACTGTGCGTTGTAGAATGTTGAGCAGCATTCCTGGCCTCTACCCACTGGACACCAGTAGCACGCCCACCCTCAGATGTGACAACCAAAAAAAACCTCCAGATATTGCCAAATATCCCCTGGCATAAAATCGTCCCCAGCTGGGAAGCACTGCTCTAAAGATACAAGTTAGCATGGCTTGGACAAAACACGGGTGCTTTGGTTAGCAAAATTTAGAAAATAAAATCCAGCAATTAGGGGCCGGCGAGTGGTGTAACGGTTAAGTGCGCGCGCTCCGCTCCGAAGGCCTGGGGTTCGGATCCCAGGCGCGCACAGATGCACCGCTTGTCAAGCCATGCAGTGGCGGCGTCCCATATAAAGTGGAGGAAGACGGGCACGGATGTTAGCCCAGGGCTAGTCTTCCTCAGCAAAAAGAGGAGAATTGGCAGATGTTAGCTCAGGGCTGATCTTCCTCACAAAAAAAAAATAAATAAATAAATCCAGCA
Source organism: Diceros bicornis minor (assembly GCF_020826845.1). Classification (NCBI taxonomy): domain Eukaryota; kingdom Metazoa; phylum Chordata; class Mammalia; order Perissodactyla; family Rhinocerotidae; genus Diceros; species Diceros bicornis. The sequence continues at coordinate 59,239,779 of NC_080749.1, read as the reverse complement.
ATTAATGTGCCCTTCACAAAACAATTTTACTGTTGCTTCGTTATTTAACTTCTTCCTTTATCAGTTTTTTTTTTTCTTAAATGCATTACTATTATCCTGGGTAGGCTCCTAAATAGTTTTAGTTGAACGAATTTGTTATGAGAGCTAAAATTTTTGACATTATCACACCCACCCCTAGTATAATGATGACGATGCTCAATAAAATATATCAAATAGAAGCCCACACAATTCATCAGGTTAGCGTCTACATTATTCTGGAATTTGATAGGAAAAAAAATGTGGAAGATATCATTTTTTTGGTAAAGAGGCTAGATCCATTTGCAACAAAAGGCTACATGCATAGTTCTAAATGTCATCAATATTAATTCTGTTTAAATCTGTGCCTCTAGTATAGTCTCTAAGAACGTGGCTTTTCACTCTGGAAAACCCTTACTCTGACTGATAACCCACAGCGCATGGAAATTTGGTAGCTTAAGAACAAGCTCCTCCTGTTGGGTCCTTCTGTCTCCCTTATACTTGAGGAAAGTCGAGTTTAACAAGGTAACTATGTTCAAGAATCTTGAGATAAAGTCACCTTAATAGGCTTTGTTTTTACTTTTGCTCTTGTTTTTGTTTTTGCAGTCAGGGAAACTATGGGTGGTTGCTGGATGTTAGGGGATGATGAGATTGCAGTAAAAAGAAAACTGGGGGGCTGGCCCCATGGCATAGTGGTTGAGTCTGGTGTGCTCCAGCAGCTTGGGTTCGCAGGTTTGGATCCTGGGCTCAGACCTACACTGCTCGTCAAGCCATGCTGTGGTGGCGACCCACATACAAAATGGAGGAAGATTGGCACAGATGTTAGCTCAGGGCTAATCTTCCTGAAGCAAAAAAAGAGGAAGATTGGCAGATTGTTAGCTCTGAGTGAGTCTTCCTCACCAAAAAGGAAAAAAAAAAAAAAGGAAAAGAAAATTGACGTTGTTTATAAATACTTCTGACAGTGAACATCTTTAAAATATTGCATATGTGTGGCTTATATCAACAATTTCACATATCTTTCTCTTTTTTAGTACCAGACAAAGTTCCAGCATTCCTAGAAAGTGTTGCACCTGTGTTATGAGAGGTTCGGGGATTCAATCGGAGACGTAAAAGACACTTTCCACTCCAAACAAATGGACTGAAGGTATATTTTATTATATAGAGGATAGTAAAGGCGACAGTCTGCAAACAGATCCAAATAGGTCAAATATTAAGAGGGAAAAAACATCAGCCCGACTGGAAAGGGAAAACACCCACATCGGCTGAAGAGAAATGACACAAATCAACCGGAAAGAGAAACACCAGGTTGACCGAAAAGAGAACACATCAAATCAATTACTTCATATCAAATCAATTACTTCACATCAAATCAGTTACTCACAACATCCACGCCCCACTGCCGGGAGAGCCCTGTCAATCGACGCGACTGGGCAAGGATCACACGTCCTGGGCAAGGTGTCCCTTTCACAGGTGGAACTCTCTCTGGGTCTCAGTTTCCAGCAGTTTTTATACCATCAGTAATTTTCAGAGTAAGCAATTACAGAGTTTGCAGAGCAAGCATTTAGTGTTCCCATGCACAAAATGGTTATCAGTGGCGTACGTGCACTGAGCCCCCTGGCTAACGTCCCAGCCCAGTAGTTGTGTACATGCATTGTTCTCTTTGGTTATCGTCCCAGCCCGGCACAGATGGCCAGTCCATCCCGTGCTACGACGCTCCAAGAGCCTTGAAATGTTACAACTTGCAACTCCCTCCGTGAGAGAAGGGCCAGTTCCCACCACACAGAAAGCAGCTTTTATATTTCTTTTTGTGCTGGTGGCTGTAGGTCAATGGAGCGGCCAAACATGGCTGTACTCATGTCAAGACAACCTGCCCACCTTCAGCAAGGAGGTTTGATTCCATACTACAGTGTCTGGAATATTGGCTTATCAATTGTGACACGTTTACTACCGTAATGCAAGATGTGAATAATAGGGGAAACTATGTGTGCGGGAAGGGAGAATATGGGAACTCTGAGGACTTTCTGTTCAATATTTCTGTAAACCTAAAACTTCTCTAAAAAATAAGTCTACTCATTTTTTTAAATGGGTCTGAAAAGAAAACCACTAACTAATTTCTGAAGTGATCAAAAAGTAAAATCTAATTAAATATGGTTCTTAGGCATAAAATGGAGTGATTGTTTTAAGCATCACCTACATCTTTCAGTTGTGACACTGTTTCTCAAAACTTTAGTAATAAATATATTTTAAGAGAAAAATATTATTGCAGGTTCCAAGAATTTTGATTATATTATTTTTAGTACTTTATTACTTAAATTTGTGTAAATATTAAACTAAATATAAGTGACTTATGTTTATAAAGCTAGGGGAAAAAACTGCAAACCAAAGATAAACAAAACAAAACCAATAAAATTATATTTATCAGCATTCATTAATGTGACAGACGATATGTTACTGAAACTAATCACTGCTTAAAATGTGAATATGATTTTACAGCAAGCTTCAAGGGAAGCCAAATTATCATCCCAAAGGTTGCTCAGCCAAATGATCATCTGAAAGTTTGCTCAGTGAGCATGGAGTTAGAGGGATAAGTTTGAATTCATTATCATTAGACTCAGATGGCCTGATGCTCTTATCTTCACCATATGGAGGTTCAGTGAACACGTGGGCCTTTCAGAGTGTGCCCTGCCTGCTGCCTTTCACATGGTGCTGGAAGGATGAGGAGAGACAACACTTGCCTTGGTAACTTCCTTTTCTGCATTCCATTTCTGAACATGTTCATGACTTGTCGGAAGTCTTTCTTTTCCTTGCATTCTACTCTGGCCTGAAAGCCATTCTGTCTTAAGGTAAGTTTGACTATCTATCTATCATCCAGCAACAGTCTAATGCTCAGAAAGCAACCCTATTTCCCTGATTTTTGAGTTCTAGGGTCTGCGTCACTGTTACCTCTACCCTTGAGACAGATTGCCACGCTACCCTCTCCCACTCACTGTCAATGGAGGTCTTTATTGAGCAGGCATTTATTCAGTTGTTTCTCATTCAGTACCAAAAGCCCAATTAAAAGGTTGACTGTCTACAGTCAGTAGCACGTATGAAGTGACATGTCTTTGGAAGCATCTCCTTGTTTATTCAAGCATCCATGTGTCTCATGCTGTGAGGTGGTGTGCCCCTGACATTCAATATGGAATGTGAACTAAAGACCTGAAGCAAAGAAGAATGCACTCATCGTAGATATAAATGCTAATTTTTCATACTCCTCTGGGAAGAATTGGTGGATGTTTTTATTGATTTATTTTTTTGAGGCAGATTGGCCCTGCACTAACATCTGTTGCCAATCCTCCTCTTTTTCTTTTTTCTCCACAAAGCTCTAGTACATAGTTGTGTATCATAGTTGTAGAGCTGTAGCTCTCCTATGTGGGACGCTGCCTCAGCATGGCTTGATGAGCAGTGAGTAGGTCTGTGCCCAGGATCCAAACCGGCGAACCCCGGGCCGCAGAAGCAGGATGTGTAAACTTAACTGCTAGGCCACCAGGCCAGCCCTGGATGTTTTTATTTTGAGTCTGAAGAATCCTCCAGCCACCATTCTATTTTTTCCTTCCCTTCACAAAAGAAATTTCTTGAGATTTATACTTTTCCATCCCCACCACTTCATGGAAACAACAGCTCTCTAATATTGACAACGACACTGAATCCAAATGGCACATTCCAGCAACATTTGGAGCCATTAATTTCTCGCTCATTCTTGAAACATTCATTTCCTTTGGCTTTCATGCTACTATTCTCACCTAGATTTCCTATTATTCTTCCTTCTCGGTCTTTTTGCACATCTCCCCCTCCTTTTAATTGTTGCACTTCTTCAATCATCCATCCTAGTTCTCTTCTGTTCTAGGCCTCCCTGCTCTCCTGAGTGAGAGATCATTCACTCCCAAGGTTTCAGGTGCCAACCAAATGAGCCAAGATCTTCTAAAGGTTTATCTCCAGTCTAGACTCTTATATAAGCTCCAGATTCTATCACCTACTCTGCACCTCCAGTTGAATTTCTCTCTAGCCCCTCAGTTTCCCTATATCAGAAGTTGTCTTTCCCCAAGCCTGCTTCTCTCCTTAACCCAGTAAAAGGCATGATTACCAACCCACTTGCTTAAGCCAGAAATCTTGGAGTCATCCTTGCCTCCATTTCCCTCACTCCAAGTTCTCTATTTTCTAACAACTCATAATCATCTCTCAAATTTGACCTCTTCTTTTATCTTCACTGACATCACCATGCTCTGACCTGGTAAGACAGCCTCCCTGCCTGGTCTTCCTGCCTCTCAAAGAGGGTCATTCTTGCCCCTATTGTAAGATATAGACCTAGAGGTGTTACCACACAACTGGATAAAAACAAAACTAGGACAGAACCCAGATCTACTGACTCCCAGTCTCATACTTTCCAGCTATACCAAATCTCTGGCTGAGGATTTTTCCCTGCTTTAGCCTAGAAAAGAAGGATCCCTCCTTACTACGTTCATTTCTTCTTGCCCTCTTCCAGCTGTATGCATGCTCCAGCAGTAGCAGCATGCTCTCACATCCAACTTCTTGAGTATCATACAAACTCATTTCACAGGAGAAGGAATTTTTACAGGCATGCATTATATTCAGAGAAGGCATTGGGGACTGTGAGAAGATAGTTCGTCTTTGGCCAGGTTAAGGAATGGGCCATACTTAAAGATCCCTCAGTTCTGGATATTTTGGGGTCAAACCAAAGTTCTGCTTTCTCTGACTCTCCCAGAAGAGTGACTTCTGCTTGTACCCACTTCATAGCCAGTCTACCCAGCAAGAATAATTGAATCTACACTATTTCTGAAGTTATGATGAACTAATTTGGAACTGCATATAAGTTAATCTTATTATTCTTACCTGGGTACAAATCTTATGTCTTTTACTTTTCTAAAAACTCATTTAATAGAGGTTCTCAGGAGGTAATGCCTATTTCAAGGCAATAAAACAATGGAGTGGACTATCCTGTTCATCCCCCAACTCCTATTTGAATATTATTGCATTTTTCTATTCTTAAATGGGTCACTGACCTGGAATCATTGAATATAGAATGTCTAAGAAGAAAAGTATATTGGGTTAGATCTGGAACTTTCTATGTGAGATAATACTAAGGAAAAAACTGGAAACATAACATTATTTATGTGTGTTTACTTATCAAGCACTACTCATAGAATAAAGATGTTAAATGTTGGAATCCAACGAATTAATCAACTTTAAAATGGCTTTCAAAAGATACAGAAGGGGAAGGAATTATCAGAAAACAAGTTGAATTAAAGGATATTAATTACGGTGAAGCATCGCCTCCTATTTTTTGTTGTGTTTTTTTCACATTGTCTATAGTCTATCAGTAAAACCTAGTTATATTCTATTATAAAAGTATCTGTTCATTGTGATTTGGATTATGATTTAAATAAAATGAGATTTATCTAATTCCATTTGTAAAGCTATAATTTCTGAACATGAATGTTCTGTCTTTTTCAAATACACTGAAGAAATATTTCTAAAGAATAAGAAATTTCTTGCAAGTTCTCTTCTCTATTTTAAATAGCTTTTTTCTCTTATTATACATAGAAATAATCTTTATTGTAGAAAACTCAGAGCATATAGATAAGCAAAAAATAAGAATATCAAATTAACCCGTAATCTACCACCCAGCAACAAATATTACTAACATTTTAGTATTTATAATTCCTGGCTTTTTGCTGTGTGCGCGCAGATGCACACACACACACACGTGTATGTAACTGTCTATAAACATATATAACATCAATGCCCTCCAGCCAAAGACCACTAGGAGCATATCCATAGTTAAACATGTTGGGTTTATTGCTTGTTGCAACAAAGTAGACCACATACCATAGAGAACCATAGACCATCTCAGTAACAGGGAGTTAGAAATGACTTATGATAGGATTTGGGCATGTGTTAGGTAACTTTGAAGAATGTTTAAGGAAACAGGGCCTTGTTGTGGATTGGAGGCAGAAGTAAGTCTATGTTTGGGTATCTTAATAAATTTTACTTATAGGGCAGGAAAAATGAAGAGAGGTAAAAGCTCTACAGTGGTAAAGCAGCAGCAGCCACTCACATGTGCCAGGAGAGGAGATTGTGGGGTCATGTGTGAGGCTTGGAGAATGTCCTTGTTTGTGTTCAGACAAGAAGATGGAGTGGTTTATTCTTGTCTTGATCCATCATGGTCCCAAGAGTGGCCTTGTTTGTGTTGATGTTCTGTGAAATTATGTTCAAAAGAAGACCTAGCTGTGAGAACCCAGCCAGCTTCTGGATGACAGGCCCTGCTCTTTTCTTTTTCAAAGCCTAGAGAGTTTTTAAACCTACACAAGATCTTATACTTGTTACTCCACTAACCTCTAATAAGTGTAGATTCTGTAGGGTTAATAACACTGTTTTCCTCCTCTGGGGTCCTACAAGCATCCCCAGTCTACAACACAATCAATCAGCAGGGACAGAGGGAGATGAAGATCACTTATCATAAGTGATAAGTATTTCTTCATTTTAAGATGAAAAGAACTTACTGAAGGTGAAACTTTACTGCTAATGCTTTAGTTTTTTAATGGGAGAGTACAGTTAACATTTGACACTTAAACCCAAAGTGATGGCCAAAAGATGGGCAATCTTTTGATACCGGAATATTGCAGTTA